>NW_026555085.1:98092500-100913694 GCF_021234165.1 Pteronotus mesoamericanus
GTGTAGGCTGAATTGTGTCCCCCGAAAAGATATGTTGAAGTTCTAATCCCTAAAACCTGTTGATGTGACCTTATTTGGAAACAGAGTCTTTGCAGATGTAATTAGTACATAGTAAAGATGAGGTCATACTGGAGTAAGAAAGGCCCTTCATCCACTGTGACTGCTGTCCTTCTAAGGAGAGAAGACACACAGAGACAGACACATAGAGAGACAAAGGGAGTGCACTCTCTGTGACAATGGAGGCAGAGATTGTAATGGCGAGTCAATAAACCAAGGAACGCCAAGGATGGCTGGAAACCCCAGAAGCTAAGAGAAAAACATGGAACAAATTCTTCCCTAGAAACTTCAGATAGAGTGTGGCCCTACAGACACCTTGATATTGGACTCTAGCCTCCAGAACTGCAAAAGAATACATTTCTCTTGTTTTCAGCCACCAAGTTTGTGGTTTTGTTACTGCAGCCCTAGGAAACTCATATACTGACCATGACTCCTTATTAATTCTTTTGTATAAACGTCCTGTTTTTCTCAATGAGATGGTAACCTCCTTGAAGGTAGGGTCCTTATAGCATATTCTTCTTATCTGTCCTTCAACCCGCAGCACCTGGCTCATTGTGAGAGGAGAAACCAAGCCCTTCACTGAAATAGGCAGTGCTCCATGGTGCCAAGCGAAGACTGCTGAACAGGTGGCGAATGGGTGCTAAAACCTGCTGGATGCTAATTGCCAAATGGATGAAGCCTCTGGAGTGTGTTTGTCCTAAGGCAAATGGCTGTATATTTTACTTTATAATTGTTTCCTAATGATTTCTATGTTGCTTGCTTCCATAAAATATTTTATTGGAGTGACACAACTAACAAGCATAAAACAGAACAATTAAAACAAAATGGAAAATGTTAGAGGAAAAAAGAAGGATGTGGAAAGATATACTTTCAGCCATGAATTAATTATTAAAATTGAGTGCTAAATATACCTCTGAGCTTACTGGCAGCCAAGGAAAAAAGAAGTTATGGTTGGTACTGAAGAAAAGGGAAAGCATTTAACATCACCAGAAGAGTAGAATTTTCTCCTAAAACAAAACCTGTAAAAATTTTTATCGGCTCCTTAATGTGACCTTTTATACGGACTTAATATATATTCAAGAAGCTAAATTGCTAGTTTCTTTAATAACGTTTGTAACAGACATTGACATGTTTTGTCAACAGACATTTCCTAAATAACTCCTGAAAGGACATCAAGGATATTACAGATTCAGTTCTTCATTCATCCCACTGAACTTTTTAAGTGCCTAAAATGTGTCAGGACCTATGCAATGTGCTGAGCTCTAGATGCAGTCCCTCTCCTCAAAGAACCCTCTGATTAGTAAGGGGACAACTCATAAGATAGGTATTACAATAAAATGTGATAGCTACAATAATAATAAAAAATGATAAAGTGCTGGGAAACACGGACCCATTGGGGTGTGATTTAAAATAAGATTCAGTGGAAGCTAAAACTCTACAGTTCGGTTGCAATCTTCCTGGTAAGCGAGCACTACTAGTGTAGATCTAGAGAACAAAGAAGAGGTCAGAAATTAATGCTCAATGGACCAATCATTGCTCACACAATGATTTAGCCTTTTTTGGTCCATTTAAACATTATTTAAAAATTGCATTTCTGGCTTCTTGGGAAATCAGAAGACCTGGGCCACGGAGCCACTGACCGTGTGTGCTCATTGTCTAGGGCTGGAAACCCCTGCCTTGGACGGTCTCCCACATTCATCTCCCGTCGACTTGTGGTATTTGCGGAGCAGATTCACATGAGGGGAAATTCTCTGATGAGCTCCAAGTGTGAACACTTGTTTTCCAAAAGTAACTTATGTTTATAGATCAGAGACATGCAAGTTGCACAGTTGTCATACTGGCATAAAGAAATGTAAGGCTCTGTTTTTACTGTTACCTGAATAGGATGCCAAGCTACTGTCAACAAAAATGAGCTGCAGGGGTACCTGCAAAACACGCATGAATTATTTTTCCCTCCAAAAGGAGAGGATCAATGTGCTCCAACAACAGAATGAGCGAGTGCCCCAAACTCCCAGAGTTATAATGCAGCACCTTACACAGCAAGAGGACTGGAAATGAGAAAGAACAGTAATACAAAAACCACCAGTTACTGGCCATTTAATAATGTGTCAGCCATTGTGTTTCATGCTTTATCTACATTTTCTCATTTAATCTCCACAACAAACACATGCGGCCTAAGTTATTATCATCATTCTCCCAGTAAGAACCCGAGACTCAGAGAGAGATTCAACAACCTGTCCAAAGTCATGGAGCTAGCACATGGCAAAGCTGGAATTCAAATCTGGCCTGTCCAACACTAAAGTGGGAGCTCTCAAACATGGGACTATATATTCTCCAAATCAAGGTCACTGCAAAACTATAATGTACATAAACACACTGCATGTGTGTATACACATGTATATACAACATACACATACATAGTATGTGTACCCAATATTTTAACAATCATGGCAGAATTACATGTTTGATGAGATGGGAAACAAATGCATTTACTGGATTCCAGTTACAAAGAGCTTGGCAATCTACAGGACCATATATCAATGAGGAAAATTCTAATTTTTCAGAAGATGGTATTGGGGAAACTGGCTCATTATATTAAAAAAATAAAGACTCCCACAAAGTAAATGAAGATTAAAATAATAATAATTTAATATTTTTTATATTAAAAACATAAAGACTCCCACAAAGTAAATGAAGATTAAAATCATAATAATTAAAATAGCCACACTTAATTTATTATATTGACATAATTAGAAAGCTGGGAAAAGATCAGCAAGGACATGGAAATAGAGCTGTGCTTCTCAATCTTATTTGCATATTGTAACCACCCAAGAAGCATTAAGTACAGCACCTGCCTCAGTTCCATTCCCAATGGTTCTGATTTAATTAATTAGGATTATAGTTGCATATACAGCTGATATAAGTTCAAGCCTGGCTGTATATTAGGTATATATGCAGCCAGGCTTGAGCTCCACTGGGATAGAAAACCTCCCATGGGGCATGGGTGCCTGTGTAGCCATTCTGCAGAATGATGGGCACACAAAGCACATGATGGAGCAATCCTGCTCCTGAATACGCAACCCAGAGAAGTTCTCACAATGGCCTAGGAAACACATATGTGATGATGTTCATCCCACTGAGGCAGTAATAGAACTGGAGATAACCTGCTCGCCCATTGCAGGGGCAAATGAATACCCAAGTGGCACCAATAAGAAAAAGGTTGCCTACAAGAGTCTGGCATACAGAAGAGGTGTCTGGTTATGGTATAAAGTCATACACATACTCATACACATTTAGGAAAATGGTATTAAAGATGCTAACAAAGGAGAATAAATGGAGTGACTGGCGAAGAGAAAGGTGGTATGTGGTGTCAGGTAAGCCCAGGGAAGCAGAGAGTGGCCAACAGAGTCACCTGATGCTGAGGAGTTACACAGGCTGTGATTCTAGGAAGATGCAATTATTGTGACCTTGATAAGAGACGCTTCTGTGTTATAGTGGAGACAAAAGACCAATTAAATTGGATTGAGAAGATAGTAAGAGGTAAGGAAGAGAAGGCAGTGAGTTACCTTTCTGAGGAATTTTGTTAGGACAATTAAAGAAACACAGGATATCTAAATATCTAGAGAGAGATGTATAATAAGGTAGATCTTGTTTTAAGAGAGGCTTATTAATAAGACATGACTGGCAGTCCTGGGAAAGGGTCTAGCAAAGATGATATGAATGATGTTGTGGGAGAGGAATGGAGTGAAGTCCGGAGAAGGTGTGAGGGGTGGGGTTCCAGTACCTGCGTTTAGAGTGGACTACCTGGTTCCTGATGCATGTGGGTTAGCAGAATTGAGGATGAGAAGAAATAGCCATTTGTTTCTCTTTTCTCTGTAAGTATGAAATATAGCCATAACCCATATGTGGGGGGATTTAGAGAATGTAGGAGATTTAATAGAAGAAAATTTGTGAAGTAATCACCTCATTTATAAGAAAACTATTGCTGTTGGCCAGATCATTCCTGCTATGTTAGAGGTTACAATTTAGATGTTATTTTAAAACAAACAAACAAACCAAAAAACCACACAACTTCTCTTAGCTGCTGTAACACCACTGCATTATATTGTAATTATGTTTCTTTGTCTCTATGTTCCTTCTTACCACTTCTTCAGTTAAGGGTCTGGGTTCAGAGTTAGAAGCCAGTGCCTGGCTCTGTGTTCTCCACAAATACTTGTTCAATGAGTTGCTGAGTGCATGGAAAGGTCCTGTATCAATAGAGTTTATACTTTAAGTAGATTTTAAGGCATCAAGGATAATTTTCAACCAAGTCTAAAAGTATGTTCTCAAGGATGGAAATGAATAAATGCTAGTTATTAAGTAACCAGTAACACTGTCACCTTGATTAGAAATTTAAGTGTAATACCTTCTAGAACAGTCCCACAAGCTGTTTTCATGTAATTGTGGAAATATTTTCATACGAATAGATACTTGCCATTAAAAATCACAGAGCTGACTTCTGGTCAAGATGGAGATGTAGGTAGATACACTTTGCCTCCTTGCACAACCAAAAGAAGGACAACAACCAGTTTAACAACAAAAAACAATCAGAACTGCTAGGAAATCAAACTTCATGGAAGTCCAACAACCAAGGAGTTAAAGAAGAAACATTCATCCTCACTGTCAGGAGGGGTGAGAGGACATGCAGCAAAGTGGGGGGCTGGGTGGGTGAGGCAGCAGGGCTGGCAGACCAGGATGTCCCACACTCACATGCAGATAAGCCAGGAGGAACAACTGGAGAGCGAGAAAGACAGTGCAACCCAGGGTTCCAGTGCAGGAACTAAAGCCTCAAAACCTCTGGCTGTAAAAATCTGTGGGGGTTGCAGTGGTGGAAGAAACTCCCAGGCTCATGGGAGAGTTCATTGGAGAAACCCATGAGGTCCTAGAATGTACACAAACACACTCACCTGAGAACCAACACCAAAAGGGCCCAATTTGCTTGTGGGTAGTGGGAGAAGGGACAGAAAGTGGGAAGAGAGCAGAATAAGAAGGATTGTTCCTTCTCTGACCCCTCCCCTACGCACAGTGTCACAACAAAGTGAAGTGGGTTGCCCTGCCCTGGTGAATACCTAAAGCTCTGCCCCGTAACAATATAACAGGAGCACCAAGACAAAGAAATATGGCCCAAATGAAAGAACAGATTAAAACTCCAGAAAAAGAACTAAGTAACAAGAAGATAGCCAACCTATCAGATGCACAGTTCAAAACACCAGTAATCAAGATGCTTACAGAAATTGTTAAGTATGGACACAAAATAGAGGAAAAAGTGAAGGCTATGTGAAGTGAAATAAAGAAAAATATACAGGTAACCAACAGTGAAGAGAAGGAGACTGGGACTCAAATCAACGATTTGGAAAAGAAGGAAGAAATAAATATTCAACTGGAACAGAATGAAGAAACAGGAATTCAAAAAAATGAGAAGAGGCTTAGAAACGTTTGGGGCAACTTTAAATGTCTCAATGTCTGAATCATAGGGGTGCCGGAAGAGGAAGAGCAAGGAATTGAAAACTTATTTGGAAAAATAATGAATGAAAACTTCCCCAATCTGGCAAAGGAAATAGACTTCCAGGAAGTCCAGGAAGCTCAGAGAGTTACAAAAAAAATTGGACCCAAAGAGGAACACACCAAGACACATCATAATTAAATTACCCAAGATTAAAGATAAGGAAAGAATCTTAAAAGCAGCAAAAGAAAAGGAGATAGTTACCTGCAACGGAGTTCCCGTAAGACTAGCAGCTGATTTCTCAAAAGAAACCTTGTAGGCAAGAAAGGGCTGGAAAGAAGTATTCCAAGTCATGAAGGGAAAGGACCTACATCCAAGATTACTCCATCCAACAAAGCTATCGTTAGAATGGAAGGGTAGATAAAGTGCTTCTCAAATAAGATCAGGTTAAAGGAATTCATCATCACCAAGCCTTCACTATATGAAATGTTAAAGGGACTTATATAGAAAAAGAAGAAAATCAAAACTATGAATGGTAAAATGACAAGAAACTCACAACTATCAACAACTGAATCTAAAAAACAAAAACAGACTAAGCAAACAACTACAACAAGAACAGAATCACAGAAATGAAGATCACATGGAGGGTTATCAGCAGGGAGGGAATGGAGAGAGAATGGGGGAAAAGGCCCAGGGAATAGGAAGCATAAATAGTAGGTACAAAATAGACAGGGGGAGGCTAAGAATAGTATAGGAAATGGAGAAGCCAAAGAACTTATATTCAAAACCCATGGACATGAACTAAGAGGGGAGGATGCTGATAAGAGAGGGGGTTCAGGGCAGAATGGAATAAAAGGGAGAAAAACTGGGACAACTGTAATAGTGTATCGATAAAATGTGCTTTAAAAATAAATAAATAAAACTCAGAGAGCTATTAATGAAGAACGACTCAAAGATGCAATCTCCTTAGTGCAGACTTTGTAGGGATAAAATCTCAGCAAAACCAATGTCTCCCAGCATTTAATCAATAAGATGATATTCAGAGCGAAATTGGTACAGAAATATATTACTTTGTTCTAGGCCTCTCTGGGTTCCATATACTCTTGATAAGACTTTTATCTCAAGAAACGATGTTGAGATTTAGAGGAATAAATTCTCATTGTACGTTTTAGCTAATCCTTTAATAACTGAAGTCAGTGTGGGTAGCTGACATTTAGACACGTGTGTGTGTGTGTGTGTATGTGCACGCGCGCGTGTGAGAAAGTGTAACTCTCCTTCACTTCACTTCAGCCTGAACCACTTCTTTTTACAATTATTTGTAGTACATGTCTGCTGGTGATGATTTTTCCTAGCCCTAGTTTATCTGCAATTTTTTAAATATTTTCTCCATTTATAAAGAATAACTTTACTGGGCATAAAATTTTGGATTGATGATTCCTCCTCTCCTCTTCCTGCATCTTGAACAGCTCATTCCGCTGTGTTCTGCCCTTCTTAGTCTAATGCAGTGATTTGCAACTTTTTTCATCTCATGGCACATATAAACTAATTACTAAAATTCTGCAGCACACCAAAAAATGTATTATACTTTTTGTTGCTCTGACAAAAAATAGGTATAATTTTGATTTATACACACCAGATGGCTATTGTTGTATTGGCTGCTGTCATTGTTTTCTGTGACAATCTAAGGGAAAAGAGGTCAGTGCTCCTGACTAAATAGTCAGATATTGCATGTTTTAAAAATTCTTATGCCATACCAGTGTGCCTCTTGCAGCACACCAATTGAAAATTGCTCTAATGAGAAGACTGGGCTCATTCCTATTTTTCTTCTATATGTAATATGTCCTTTATCTTTGTCCTTTATCCATTTTCAAGTTTTTCTCTTTGCTTCCCAGCAGTTTGACTATGATGTGTCTAGGATGTAATGTGGCTTTCTTTGTGTTTATACCTCTAGTCTTCTTGGGATTCACTCAGCTTTTTCAATCTGTATATTTATCCCTTTTAGCATATTTATAAAACTATGGCTTTTTAAACATATTTTCACCCACTCTTCTCTCCTCTTCTTTTGAGACCCCAAGTATACCTTTTGCTGTTATTCCACAGGTTACTGAGTTCCTGTTCATTTTTTTAAAAACTTTTTCCTTGCTTATTATTCAGTTACATAATTGCTATTGATCTATCTCCAATCTTTTGCCATTACCAATACATCAAGTTTTAAATTGCATTTTTAGTTCTAAAACTTACATTTAGTTATTTCCCAAATAGCTTTATTTAGGTACAGTTTATGTACAACAAAATTCATTCATTTGAGCAATATAAGATAATACTTCTTAGTAAGTCTACAGAGCTGTGCAACTATGACCACAAACTAATTTTAGAACATTTTCATCATCCCCAAAAGAAACCTGGTGCTTGTTTACAGTCACTCTTGTTTCCACCCCCATCCCCAGGTGAACGCTAACCTTGCTTACTTTATATATTTGCCTATTCTGGACATTTGAAAAAAATGGGATCCTGCGATATGTGATCCCTTATCTCTGGCTTCTTTGGCTGAGCATATTGTTTGAGGTTATTTATGCTGTACATGTATCAGTACTTCATTTCTTTTTATTGTTAATCAGCATCCAATGAATATACTACATTTTATTTATCTATTCTCAAGTTGGTGGACATTTGGGTTGTTTTCATTTGTTGGCTATTATGAATAATATTGCTTTGAGCTCTTCTTGTGGGCATATGTTTTTATTTCTCTGAAGTAGACACTTAGGGGTAGAATTGCTGAGCCATATGGTATATCTATTTTTAACCTTTTTAAGAAACTTTCTAACTGTTTTCCAAAATGACTATACCATTTTCTGTTCCGATTCACAATGTATGAAGGTTATAATTTGTCTGCATCCTCTCAAAATCTTGCTATCACCAGTTCTTTTTATTACAACTATTCTTGTGGATGCAAAGTGATATTACATTATGGTTTTGTTTTGCATTTCCCTAATAGCTAATGATATTGAACATCTTTTCATGTTCTTATTGACCATTCATATATCTTGTTTTTGGTGAAATATCTATTCTAACATTTTGCCCATTTTAAATTGAGGTATTTGTCTTATAATTGAGGTGTAAGAGTTCTTTACATATTTTAGATACAGGTCTTTTATCAGATGTATAATTTATAAACATTTCCCTCTCCCAGGTCTGTGGCATATCTTTTCTGTCTTAGTAATATCTTTTAAAGTACAAAAATTATCATTTTGATTATGTCTAATTTATTAATGTTTTCCTTTTATTGCTTGTAATTTTGGTGTCATATCCAAGAAATTTTGCCTAACTCTAGGTGATGAAGAATTTTGAATTAATTCGTCTCTATTCTGTGAGGTAGGTTCTAACTTTTTTTTTTTTTTGCATGTAGAGCATCCAATTGTCTGAGCATCATTTGTTTAAAAGACTGTCCTTTCCTCATTGAATTGCCATGGCATGTATGTCAAAAATCAGTTGACCATAAAAGGGATGCTTTAATTCTGGACCCTAAATTTTCTTACATTTATCTTTGTGTCTAGTCATATGAAACTATCCTACTTTCTTGATTATAGTAAGTTCTGAAACTGGGAACTGATTTTTTTAAATTCTTTTCATCACTATTACTTTTCTGCTGAGATCTCTATTTGTTTATAATAAGTATGTTTTTCTTTATACTTTTAACATAATTATATTAGTTGCTTTACAATTCTTGTCTGCTAATTACAGGATCTCAGGGTTGATCTCTATGACTTTCTTTCCTCTTAAGTTGAGTCACATTTTCTGTTTCTTCACATGTCACCTAATTTTGAACTATGTTCTGGACATTGTTTATGCTACACTGTAGAGACCCTGGATTTTGTCGTATTTTTAAATTCCATTTTCCAATAACTGCATAAGTAATGATAAAATTAGAAAATTACTCCTCACAACTCCTAATAAATAAGCGATTCAAGTACCAATCATCAATGGATGATGGAGATATTGTATTAGGTTAGTTGCATATGAAGCCTATGCAACTAACCTAATACAATAGGTCTACTATCCTACTGGGCCCACAGATTGCTTGCTAATTACAAAGTGAAAAACGGACTTCAAAATGAAATGATCTTAATCCCTAAGTCAAGTGATCAAACTAGAGTCACCAGTAACAAGAGACAATGTTATATGCTCCCTGATATGATATGAAGTACACAGTTTCATGTCTAAAAGTATTCTGTGAATCATATTTAATCTGAATGTAATTTAACTTGTATTTTTACAAGTACAATTTAACTTGTAACAGCTAACAAAACATATAATGGAGAAAAACAAGTTAAAATAACAGAAAGAAACAATGGAACAAATCCAAAATATGATGCATTTTACAAGACAACTGGTTAAGACTCATCAGAAAGCTAATTTCTTTAGGTTAAATAATGCAAGGACCTTTTCTAATTCAAAATAGAATAAAGAGATATAATCAAATGCAGTGTAAGAACCTTGATTGGATCTGGATTCTAAAGACCAGATTTTAAAAAAATTTTTAAGGCAAAACAATTGAAATTTACCTAGGGAATGATTTTGTATATTAGTATTTTTTTTTGTTAATTTTAGCAAGTTTAATGATCATATTTTATAAAGAAAGTGTTTCTTTTCCTTTTTGGAAATCCATCCTGTAACCCATTTACAAATGATTCAGAAAAATAGAGAAATTGGATAGCTGTCTACATATCATAATATGTAAATGTTTGCTGACTCTAGGTGATGTGTGTATGACTGCTCATTATAATATTCTCTCAACTTTACTATATGTTTGAAAACTTTCTTAGTAAAAGATCAAAGTGAAAAACACTTTTAGCACGTGCCCACCCAACAGCCATCACACTTCTGGGTAAGAATGGATCCCAACACACTTGCCGATCTGCTTTCTATCAAGGCTTTATCATTTTCTTTTTTTTCGGAAAAATCTCAAGGCAACTTCCATGCTAGTATCTGTCTGGATCTCTCATGCTTGGGAATTCTTTCTTTACCCAGATACATCAGATAGAGAAAATAAGTTGAGACAAGGGGGAGAAGTGTCCTTTTTCTCTGGGACTATCCATTACAGTGGATGATGAAGACCTGACCTAATCTCCCAGGTCTAGATGAGAACATCCAGTCTGGCTGCCTGCAGCATCCTTGACCTGATGATGCACAGCTTGAGCCTATGCTGACCCCAGAATGTGATGACATTATTCCAACTCGGCGGTTTGCAGAGAGTTCCTTTTGAGGGTATTCTATTAGTGATTCCATCTTTCCACTGCCCAGGAAGATCT
Organism: Pteronotus mesoamericanus; assembly: GCF_021234165.1. Lineage (NCBI taxonomy): Eukaryota > Metazoa > Chordata > Mammalia > Chiroptera > Mormoopidae > Pteronotus > Pteronotus mesoamericanus. The sequence goes on from NW_026555085.1 coordinate 98,103,349, forward strand.
TTCCTATCCCACCCCCACCCCTTCATTCCTGAAATAAAAGCTGTTGAGTAGTTCAATCAGCTTCATTAGGTGGCTGGTGTCAAGTGCTATTATAATTTCTGCTATGATTTGATGATATTCCATCACTTTGTTATTTTTCAGCTCCTAATTGCACCCTATACTTTTGACATCTCTATTGGACTGATGTTAATGTCAAGTTGTCCTGATTCATGTGCTCTATTGAAATCTAGTAATGAGGCAGCTGAAATATGAATCAGTTGAGGACTTTTTGAAGTGCTCTGCCTACAAGCCTTTCTTTTTGACTTCTGTAGCACCAAGAAATAATTTTATTTTTGAGAAAAGAATAAAGGCTTATGAGTTTGAAATTTTACATGATGTTAAAAGTGCATCAACTAATGTTCAAATTAGAAAGGGAAAGGGCATGAAAAGTTGTACAATAAGATTTAATGGTAAGTTTTTAGAAAAATTATAATAACAAAATTTTTTTTACACTCAAACACATTCTAAAAATGCAAAGAGGTTCAAAGAAGAAAATAAAAATCAACCATAAACCCCTATTTATTATTTTTTGTTGTATAACTTTTGCATAAAAATATCTACCCTTTTACATTTTATAAAGAAAATGCAATGAGACAATAAGCATTTATTTTACAACCTGCTTTATATAGATCACATGCCACTGACGCCTTTTCATGCCATTCAACAGAGATGTTTATAATTCTTACAGTTTTATTGTATCCCATTCTTTAATACTTAATTTCAACAAATCCCTACTTAGGAACATTTATATTACTTGAAAATTTTTCCTTAATGGTATCATGTGTCTGAAAACCCACTGTCCCCACTTGAGCAACCACAAGTAAGACAGTCTTATCTCCAGTCCTACTTTGGAAACTTCACCCTATTGCCTCCCAAGATGATAAACAAATCCTTCAACATGTAAATTTGGCAAAGATAAATGACAAAGTAGGAAGTCTCTGTCAATCATATTCTTAGAGTTCTTTATATGGCTAGAATTTTTTTTAATATACAAGAGAAGAATATGGCAATCACCCTCCCTCAATCTCATTTCCTCACAGAGATTTTTAAAGACCCGGAGCTCCACAGAAAACACTTCAAGAAACAGTGTGCTGATCCCATGCAATCACGGTCTTTCATTAATTTCTCTTTGGGTGCTCTGTTATCAATGTTAAAGTCCAAACTTTTTCTCAATAGATTTAAAATGTTGATAATATGAATTAATGAAAAAATTCAAATTCACTTTAGTAAAAGAGATATTTGCTGGGTATTTCCATGTGTCAGATATTGTGTAAAATGGTAGTGATTAAAAAAAATCTGTAATAACCAAGTCCATGAGATCCTTTATCACTGGGCCCAAAGAAAAATTAATAATTTCAGTAGACAATTAGGGTTTTGCTGTCCCGGGTCTAGCCAATAAGAAAGTCGCAGTGTCCTGGGCACAATGACTTGGTTAAAGCCAATCAGATGTAATCTGGGGCTGCTGGAACTGCTGAGAAAAAATACCCACTCCTTCCTCTGGGTTTGAATCTGTGAGGAGGAGCTGGTTTGGAGGCTGCTGGCAGCCATTTTGTCACAACACGAAGTCTGAGGATTAAGTCAAATGGATAAATGCTGAGCTGAGGGATAGAGAGAAGGTCTTGATGAGCTGAATCCAACGGTTCTTGGATGCACCTGGAGTTTAGTTACATGAGCCAATTCAGGTGGGGTTTTCTGTGACTGGCATCTAAAAGGTCCTTACTAATATAACATGGTGCTTCTTACCTTGTGGAAAATCATTCAAAATCTGTTAGGAAACTTTGTTGTCTGAGAACAAATATGGTGTAAATGAATTCTCTTTTGATGATTTAGAAAAACATAGGATGAATTCTAAAAGTTTTTTTAAACTAAATTTTTGATCTCAGCTTGTTTTCTTATGATTGACCTATTTTTCATAAAAGTGGAAGCACAATGACTTATGATTCATTGAAGGTTTTGTTTAAGTTTTGTTTTAGTTGATAAATGCCTTACTACATATAACCATCCCAGTAAATGACCAAATAGCCTAGGTAAGTCTATGCAGTACTTAGTTGTTTCTCTGAAATTGAAGGGATTATTGTTACGTGGTCCTACATGAACTATGTTTGATTCGCTGAAGCCTGAAGGAGTCTACTTGAAAAGTAGGTTATACCAGAGAAGTCTGATTTGGAGCCTAGATTAAATTATAGTCCCCCCAGTAATGCTATCTTAATAACATTTTTATTGGTTTCTTCTTCTATTCCTTCCACCCTGAGGACCCCTCTGAGTGACAACTTTTTCTCCCTGGTGTAATCTGGCAAATCTCTATCTCACCAATTGATAGTACTTCTAATTCCTTCTATAGAGTGAGGTTTTCTAAATCTTGCTGCTCAGATCTTAGATCCTTGGGCTCTTTCTCTCCAAAGTTCAAACCCAGTATCTCTAGCAACAGTACACCATTTGTCCATTGAGGCTTAGACTGAGCTTTTACATACAGATTGGTCTAAAAAATTTACAATAATAAAAAATGGTCAGTTGTGATATACAGGGTCTGGCATAAACAACACCCCTTTTTATTACTAACTTTTATTACAAAATCACAAGCATGTAATTCTGTAACATAGCAATATCACACTCAAGCACACTACGTGACATTTTAGGTGAAATGTTCAACTTGCTGTCTATCTCGTGCGAGACATACACGTACCCTACCTTCCACGCTGAAGAAGCTTTGCTTCTGCCAGACCCAGTGTACCAGCTCATATGACATAGGCCTGCAAGTTTCAATGGTATTATTCAAACAGCTGTAATAAATACATAATTGTATTGTGTAAACTCTATAATACTGTCTAGTAAGTCAAATTAGGGCATCTTTCTGGTGTGATAGACAACCTGGAACATGGCTCCTGAGGATAAGGACTGCTCCTCGGGAATGTACCAGGAGAAGGCTCAGAATGCCAAGTGTCTTTTCCACTAATTTAGGATACATTTGCCTTCAAGAGATAGAGGTGAAAGTAAAATGAATAAAAATTTTTCCACTCTATGTCCTTCTATCCCTTTCCTGTCCTGATTCAAGAGAAAAACTTGCCGAACTTCCATGTGAGGGAAAACTCTCTCCAAGCCTTTACATTCATAACACTACCTTGATTTAATTTCCCAAAATAAAAAAAAAAGCTTTAATCTCTTTGTCCTATTCACCATGTTGCAGAAAAAATTGTGTAGGTTTCTGGTCTGAATGTGACTTGTCTTCAGAACTCTATCTGCCCCATGCGCTCAATGACTCTTTGAGCTCCATATATGAGAATTGGGGCCAGCAGCTTCTCTGCAACCATAAGGAAAGAAAAAAAAAAGATGTTTTCCTGATGAGCTATTTCTCTGAGACAGAATTTCCCAAGGTATACTCTATGGCATGTTAGCTTTTGGCTTGATCAGGAGTCAAAGGGAACAACATACCTGTAACAGAGAGGGCAAAATATACCTTGCAAGCAATGCATGACAGCACAAAAATGGAACACAGCCATATAGAAGAAATGCTCAGGAGCCACTCAGGAAATGTTAGTACTATGTTTTTGTCTCCCCTTTAGAAATGTGGGCCTTGTGAGAAGTCATGGCCTTATTTTTCCATTAAAGTTATATTTGAGGATAGAGTTGAATATGGTATAATTTCAAAAGGTTGTAGAAACATGGTCCTCATCAACATTGGGAGGCAAATTTTTCCAACAATGTTGTCCTTATTCCTATGTTATTAACATGAAAGTTGTGCCTTGTATCAGCAGGGTGAAAGTCTTTTGTAAAAAGGAAGTGTATGTAAGTTTTAAATGTGATATTGCCCGTTTGTTTAAAGCAGTTATTAAAATAACACTACATATTTATATCACTTCTGATTAATACTTTGATTTCCTCATTTGCAATGTCTGAGGCACTATTTACTGAAATTAACAGGCTGACAAAGAGCAGAACTAATACAAAATGGTCCAACCAGACAAACCTGAATTAATACTGATCAATTCAATCAATGCATGGGAACTTGAAATTAAATGAAATTGAATTAGTAAATGCCTACTTGGATTGGTTTATATAAGAGTGTAGGTTGATTTGGAAGTCATCAATATCCTGTTTTTCATGCATGTCACCAGCTTATTTCTGGTGTCAGTCTTCGGACCACTTAGGAGATGGAAGTGGCCAGGTAGATTAGGAAGGACATGTGGACGGCATGCACAGGTGGGCAATTGGAAAGAGCTGTCTTCTCATTTCATCAGGGAAACACTTCAAGAGCTTGTCATGCCTCACAAACCACTGCACCTGGCATGGTGGAAGACACTGGTATCGGAGTTTTACTGGACTCACCTCAGGCACATGCTTGAGCTGTTCTAATTCCATGAGCCTACCCAGTCACTTTGTTTGCTTGGCCCTAGACAGAGGACTTACACTGTACTGGGAAGGTTTGGATACAGTTGTGTTTCCAAAAGCAAATACCATTGCACAGAAGCTTTAATTGAACGTTGATTTTATACAACTTCCCTTCTAAGCATGAACCAGGTATCTCTCACCTCGGTGCTTAAACCTCCTTCTAGATATGGATAAGACAAATTCCAGAGAGTGGCTGCTAATGTTTAGTTAGTTCCTGAGAAAATAAGTGTTTTAGTAGAAAAAGCATGGGATTTGTCCTTGCAAAAACTGGACATACGAATTTTTCACTTTGGGCAAGTCACTTAACTTGAGCTTCAGATTTCTTCTGGGTAATTTCAGGCTAATAACAACACTCTTATAGGTTTTGTACAGATCAAGTTAAGTCATGCATTGAAATGTCTTTATAAACTGGGAAGAAGGCCATGAATTTTTGTTTTTGTTAACTTATAACTCACAGGCATTTCCATGTGGCATATTTCAATATAAAATAAGTTTTGAAAATCAACTACTGCAATACTAAAATTACATTTAAGTTTAATCCTCAAGATCTCAAATACTTGAAATACACTATTGAATTGTGTGTGCTGTAAAAGCAAAACAAAGGATGAGCATATTGGTGATATGTAGATGCAAGGCCAGGATTCCTTTCTACATCTTAATAATAAACTACTTGCAAAATCCAGGAAGGCCAAATAAGAGTTTTCTAACTGCAAATGTATTTTTTTTCTTTTAGAAAATGTGCAAAGTCTGCAGTGTTATAGTGTTTATAGTGTCATAAAAGTATAATTATTTAAAACGTTGCCATAGTTGAAAAACTGCCATATTTATGGACTACTCCTCTGGCATTAAACCTGTTTCCTTTTTCCTCTCCCTGCAAAAGAAGATATTTAGTGGTTTTCTAAGAGGTTTCCCCTGGTTGAAAGCTTCTGTACAATACTTGCTTAATGAGCTGATTAACAACTGTTACTGAGAATTAATGAATCAAATCACAGTGGTAATCACCATATTGCAAATCTCTGTGTTGTATTAGGTTATGATGGAGCCATCCATTTTACAGTGACGACTCTTTTGTATAGTATAGGTATCTGAACAGATTGTACCCCAGATCTCATGAAGGAGCTCCAAAAGTGTTGTGGATATAAAAAAGTCTTCTGGAATTCCCTCAACAATCAGCATCAAAAGATTCTATTAGTAGAATATTATGTCATTAAGCACAAAAAGCATTTTGATCTTAAATAATTATTCAGAGTACTTTTAAAACCTATTTTAGCCTTCATATACTTATAATCCAAACACATTAAATGCATTATTATTCTTACCATCTGATTAGGCATTGGCTTCAATGTAATTTACGGTGGAATAGCAAATAAAATGTAAACAGCCACTGCAACGGAATTGTAGTTTTGGCAATTTGTTGCCAGATAGTTTTCTGTTCTGAAGATTTAATAAAATTACTCTTTGCATCTAAGATAGTTCTTGAAATGATGTAGTCTTGAGTTTTGGATTCCATTGGAGAATGCTTTAATAATGAATATTTATCTCAATAAACTGTTATACGAGTAATGAATAGATAACTAGTCTCTGTTATATAAGCAGCAAATAATGTTTTGTCATGTGCTAATACTGAAATTAGAGGTATAATTAATTGATTTTGCATAGTTGGTTTTCTAAATATTTAGTTAAAAACCAGAATTACTCATTAGCCTTACATAAGTTATATCATTTACACTTTGCAATATAGCCTCATGGTTCAAGCACTTATTAAGTAATTCAGATGACTTATTGCTCTTATATCAGGAAAAATGGCCAAGTGGATTAAAATATTTTTCCCTAAGTAATGTACACAAACCAAGTATTCAGGTTAAATAGAGCTATGTAAGGGAAGTTAATCAGATTTAGAATATTTTAAACAAATTCAATACATAATTTATTCTAATCAACAGAAGATTGTATAAGAGAAATTGCACAGGATCCTAGATCCCAAATTGGGTTTACTGGGGAAAGCCCGTATGCTGCGTAAGCTTGCCAGCTGGAGGTCAGCCCGCCTCAGCTGACTAGAAGCCTCACATACACAGATTGTTAAATGACTGTGCTCGTTTAGTTTATACAGACGTAATTTCTAAGAAGATCTCTATCCTTTATTATTGTTCAATTTAATTTATTGTGAAATATGCTGGTTGTCTCCCAGTTTAGCCCAACACAAATCACATATCAACAAAGTCAGCCTCCTCGCTGCCTTCTAAAGACACTATGGAAATCCCCTCAGCATGTAGAAGATGATAAAGGTGTTGGGGCCCCATTGCCTGGATTCAGAAGTCAGCTCCACCGTTTGCTAGCTGTGAGACCTGAAGCAAGTTACTTCATTTCTCTGTGCCTCAGTGTTTTCACCAGTGTTTTCATTTGTGAGGAATTAGTGTCTTTCTCCAAAGGCTTTATGTAGGTGAAGTGAATGAAAACAGATTTACTGCTTAAACACACCCAATACTGAGAAAGCATTATCTTAGAGGCTAGAATATGGTAAGCCTATTGTATTATTCTAATTTTCCCAAAAAGCCCATAATCTAAAAAGAATTCCATTTTATGGACACAGAAATGAAGTTTCTCTAAAAATTTTAACAAGTATAATCGACATGCTTAGGAGGAAATAAAGTAAAATCATGTAAGATGCTCAATTAAAGCCAGGGAAGATAGAAGAAGAGAGGAACAAAAAGAAAGATCAAATAAATGAGTAAAAAAAGTTACAAGCATTATAGGCATTAATAGACATATAACAATAACCACTTTAAATGTGAATGGTTGAAGTACCCAAAAAGAGAGAGATCCTTAGTGTGAATTAAAAAACAAGATCTAACTGTATGTTGTCAACAAGCAACCAGTTTCTCAGACTTTCCTAGCTTTGGAGTAACCTTGGTAGTTTTGAGAATTGAGGTGGCGTTTTCATCACAGCATATCAAAGCTACCTCCCATCAACCTGGCTTCTCATTGCTGGCACCAGTCTTGAACCGCTGAGCAGATTGTAATGATCCCATTAGGCAGCCAAAATTGAGAATCCTGGCCTAATCTGCTCTGCCTTATCTAGCCCACAGCCTAAACAGAGCCAGTCCCCTTCCTCCTGGCCTCTCGCTTTTCTCTTAATCCAATCTTTCTTTCGAAGACCAGTTTGAAGTCTTCAAATTCTCAGAGAGAGTTGTCGCCTGTAGCCCGGGCCAGGGTTCCTCCTTTAGAAAGGCGCATGCTCGATTGAACGCGCTGCTCTCCCTGTTTTGGAATTCTTAATTTTTGAAAAGGGACCCTGCAGATTGCCAAGGGGTTCCTGGCTGCCACAGCCCAGCGGTATTTCGCGCCTTAGGACTCCTGCTCCCTCAGTCGCTGTTATCACACGCTTCCTTTACCCTCCTCTTGACTTCTCAGTCTCTATCCTCTCTTCTAAATAAATTACAAAATCCTTAATATCTGTGTTCCTCCTCATTGCTGTCCTCATCAGCATTCAGACCAGAGCTTGAATATAACAGTTGTTCAATAAATGTTTGTTGACTGTTGTACTGTTGTGCTAATATTTAACTCAGCAGAAACAGTGCCATGATGTCATTCAGAATAAGTTACAATGTAAAAATATGCTATCCAGATTAAACATTAAAAAAAAACAACTGGGGGATTCTACAGGAAGTGATTCACACAAAAAGATGATCGATGATCATTATAAAATCCCATCAGGGGATACATACATATCTGGCACAGAAGAACTTGAACAATGTTCACTGCGTAAAGAACTGAATAAGTGCTCCTTTCTCTCGGACACTTTCCACTTTTCACTGCAGAGGAGGAGTAGAACTTGTCACACTGCATCTCTGCACACTCCCTGACCTCTCCAGGGTCTGTTCTGCTGCTCTGTGGCTTTCCCAAAGGCATGCGTGGGAATCTCGGGGACAGGTCTCATCTGTACTTTATGTTACACAGGCTGGGTATCAGCATTTCGGGCAACACCTGTACCCAATTGGCAGTTCTCATAATTATGAGATTCTAATCCAGTAGGTCTCAGAGGAAGACCTGGTGACCTGCAAGTGGTTCAAACAATTCTTCTGATCAGGAAAGTAGGGGTAGCATCACACTAACAATAGGCTTCGATGAGAGAACATTTCTTGCTTGAACAGAATATACTTGCTTTCTCAGGGGCCACCACTTGGGGGGGGCTTTTTGGATCACCCATCCTTTCTGGACCCTGCGGCCATTTCTACTATGCCGCAATCCTTGGTCACAGCACACGCGGTCCGTAGGCTCCAGGCTGGCCTGAGGTCATCTGTGTGACTGTGGCATTCTCATCTTTGGTGCGTCCAGAGTAATTCATGTTGGGCTGTAAAGCTCTCTCATTTCCTTCAGATACAACAAAATATCGCATTCTCTCAATCTCACTAGACTCTCTCCCAAGTCTCTGGGAAGTTTTCCCTGGCCCCTCCTAGCTCACAGCAGGCTGTTGTGAGTGGGGTTCGATGCTCTGCGCTCCATACTGATCGCATGCAGCTTGAACTATAATGCATTTATATCAGTGTCAGTACATTTTTTCTACTGCTGACCAATATAATTTCACTTCTACCACCTGCCCTTTTTATAGGCTCAGCTGAAGACTTAACCAACGTTTCTTACCTTGTTTCTAGAGAAAAATTTTGTCAATGTTCCGACAGATTTACAGATTAACTTTGAAACACAGCCCCATTACAAACCCGGGGGTCTCCGTTTCCTGATTCAAAAGCGTATGGAGAAAAAAGAGCAGGAGACACCTACGTGGCCCTCCAGTCACAAATGAAGAAGCGTACCATTGGCTGGCGAGCACCGTGCCTCCGGGGCCCTACCGGAGGGAGCTGTGGCTGGGGACGGAGCAGGGAATGGAGCAGGGAATGCGCCTCAGGGATTGGGGGGAGGCGGTCTGCAGAGGGGTGGCAGAGCTCTCATTAGCTGGGGGGCAGCAGAACCCATAGGAGGTGCCAGTGCCCAGCAACCAGCCATAGGGGGGCTTCATTTCCACAAAACTTCACGCTGATCATGCAGCAGGAATGAGGAACCGTGAGCGGCTTCACCAACGGCCCGCATCAGTGTGAAGGCCATCAGGCTCCCGAGCAATCTTCTCAGAAACCCTCCCTTACATCGGAAGAAGTAACATGGGCCACTCAGTCTTCTTGGTGCAAGAAATGACTTTATGCACTGAGATTTTTTTTTTTAAGGATAATTTAGGATCCAATGCCCCTTTGGTAGCTATGCAAGTTATAAATTATATTGTTTTGAAATGTAGCCGTTTTAGTTCCCAGTGGGTCTGGTTCTTTGTGTGTATATTTATCCAATTGTCTGATTCACTTAAGTTTGTAACTACAGGGTCTTGCTCTGGGTTTTAGAAATGAATAGCTCTAAAACGTCAAAGCAACAATCAATTCTTGAAAACCTAGATTTGCCCGGCTGGAAGTCCTGTAAGGATAGCTGCATGATTATCCAAAACAGCACTGACCTGAAGGCAAAAGATCATGGTGACTCTCTATGGCAACAGGAATTGTGAGTTTTCCCTCTGCTTTCTTTGTGTGGGGCTCAGCCGGAGAAGACCTGACCCAGGTAATTCCTAGGCCCTGTTCAAAAGTGGGATGGCTGGGCTTTGTTTTAGATGCTAAGTGGATAAGGACTATGAATTCACCTTGAGAATTACATGAAAATAGCTCGTTGGAACTTTTATTTATTTCTCTCACAATAAGAGAACATCAACCTACTTCATGTGGAAGAATCATTTTTCCTGCACAGGCATTACGATCGCTTACAAACCTCAAAACCTGCTTTTCAGTCAGATTTTCATAATTTTTAAGCCACTGAAAGGACCACGGATCTTCTTTCTCTCCTGGCACCTGCCTCAGTCAGTGCTGAGCCGTCGCTGCGGACCTCGGCGAGAGAAGCTCCCAGGGGCTTTGTGGCTAAGGGTCTGACTGGCATCCACAGTGGAGCCCCTGTACCATGCGAATATTCTTCAGCACCTGCTACGTCTTTCCAATTGTGAATTTCACGCTACTAACATAAATTGAACCTAACTTTTACAGGCTGCCTAGAAGGAATGCTTGCAAATCGGGGCTGCAATAAAACAAGAACAGTGAAAAGCAGTATGGCTTTGGTCCTTTCCCGGCCTCTCACGATAGCCTGCAAAGGGGTAACGTGCTTGTGTGTGTCTGCTCGTTGAGCACCTGCTGTGTGCTCGGCATTTGCCAGAGTCTTAAAATTGTCTGAGGTAAGAACAGACATGCTCCCTCTCCCCACGTCAGTCATGTACCCATGATGGACGAAAGCAAGTCGGCAAGTGTGGTGCAGCCATTTGTACACTTTGATAAAGTGAGTTCAGAATGTTCGAGAAGCACAGAGCAAGGGCACCACTGTGTGCCGGCTGTGGAAGTCCTCCCGAGCCTGATGTGGGGACAAAGCTGAGTTCGCCAAGTTTCAGTGTCCTACACTCAACAATAAGGAGAATCATTCCCTTAGCTACTGACTTTCAAAAATATTATATTGAAAACCAAATAAGGTGACGATTACAAGGAGACCTCTCTGTCCTATTTTTGCAAGTTCTCATGACTCTACAGCTATTTCAAAATAAAAAGTTAAAAAGAAAACCCCAAACAGCATTTAAAAAAAAAAAGTAACACTTAAGAAAACAACATGAAGAAGCCTGTTGTCCAGGTTGGCTTTGCGGGCGTGTGACCTTGGAAGCCAGCAGGGTCCCCAGTCAGAACAGCCCTGTCACCAAAGGAGAAGCCAGAAAAGGGTGAAACAAGGCAGCAGGGGCTCACACTGACCCCTGCCTGCCACAGCCGTGTCCAGGGATGGCCCTTTTAGTACAGAAATATTTTTAAAAGCAACTACGAGAAGCTGTGGTAGTTATTTCTTGTAACGATACCTGTGGCTTGTTTTTATAATATAGATTTCACTTTTGTAAGTGCAGGAAATATTATATGATAACTAAATTGTTAATTAGCCAGTAATAACTTCCTTCCATTGTCCTGGTCATGGCCATAAAACTTTGGTGTATTTTGCCTATTGTGAAATTCTTGCTGTAAAGTGAGATGTTTCCTTTTAGAGATGAAAGTGACCTTGTATGAAGACGGGATGCATGGCAGGGGCGGAGTGATGGTGGAAAAAGAGGGAGGTGAGAGAGGGAAAGAGGGAAAGCGGTATGGAGAAATGGAGCGGGAGACCAAGTGGGAGGTGGGGGGGTCAGAGATGGCTTCTCAGTGAAGGCAGCATTTGAGCAGAGACCTGAATGAGATGAGAACGCAAGTTCTAAGTCCCTGCAAACAGAAGAGCAGAGAAGCCAGCGCACCTGGGGCAGAGTTGGCAGATGGGAGGATGGTGGAGAATGAGGTCGGAGGTGTCCCAAGACACCTGGTGGACAATGGCTTATTCTAATTTGAGGGTTGAGACATGGGGTAGTAGACAAATGCTTTTGAGTTATCCGGTCTAGCAAGCTGAAAAAATGCAGCTCCCCTCAAATATTCATTCCTAATTCCTGGAACCAGTAAATGTCACCTTTTAAGGAAAAATGGGTTTTTTTCAGGTGCTATTAAGGGTCTTGAAATGGAGGGATTGAGATGGCCCCCGATGCCATCACAAGTGTTCTTATAAGAGAGGCAGAGGGAGATTTCTCACGCACACAGAAGAGGAGGGGACAGTGTGGCCAGGAAAGCAGAGATTGGAGGAATGTGGCCACAAGCGAAAAAATGCTGGCAGCCCCAGAAGCTGGAAGAGGCAAAAACAGAATCTCCCCATGAACCTCCAGAGGCTGCAGAGCCCTGGCAACAACTTCATTTCAGCCCAGTGATACTGATTTTGACTTCTGGCCTCTAGAACTGCAAGAAAAGAACTCTCTGTTGTTTTAAAACACTAAATTTGTGTGACTGTGTTATAGCAGACATAGGACACTGCTACATCAGCATATGGATAACATTTAAGAGTATGTACTAGATAAGGTCGCCAGGGAATGAGTGCAGATGGAGAAGAGATCAGATAGTGAACTTTGGGTCATTATGCATTTAGAAATAGGAGAGGAGAACTGAGGTGAGTTGATACATAACTTTCATAAGTGTATGATGCCATACATGTGGAATGGGAAAAGGGTCAAACAGAACTAAGTCACGAAAAGAGAGGAGATCATAAAATCCTAACTTTTCTGGGAGTTTGCAGAGTTCTTAGGAAATGCACGGACTTATTACAAATTACATGAGATAAAATTTGATCAATCTTATGTAAATTCTAAAGGGTAGGTCATTCTAGCTCACATCTTAGTGACCCAAGTGTGGTGCTATTTGTTTCCTTTTTATAATGTGTATGTACATTTATTTAATACAAAATATTTATATTAAGTTTAAATAAGAAGCATAAGTAAAATGATCCATTATGGTTGACTTGATTCTATTTCAGGAATTAATTAGAGGCTATAGAAGATGTTTAAAGATATTGGGTTTAAGTCATAGCTTGAAATGGGAACTGGGATGATGGTATCGATCTGACAGCCTTGTGCATGTCATCGTCTGATTTATGATTGAACAGACAGTAATCTCTGACAAATTTAATCTTCACCACAAAAATATGGGTCTTTTTGCCTGAGTCAACGGAGACTTCCTTAGACTTGGATAATGCATCATGTCATTTTCAGTAATTTGGGTTGATATTTTCTTTGTGCAAAGCAAAATTAAATGGTGAAATATGCACTTTTTTTATAACAGAGTGTGCTTAGAAACAAAATGCCATGAATGAAAATTGAATGAGTAGAAACCTAAATACGAGTCAAATTACTTCAGCTGAGGTAAAAGGGAGACCTGATTGGGGCACAGGGTGTGTCCTTATGAGCAACATGGAATGTTTTCCGAAAGGTAATCTGTAACAGATGGCGCAGGATACCCACACGGATTCATGGCACCAGAAGTTGAATTGAAACGGACACACCAACAGGAACGACCTGCTGGATCTGGATAACTATTTCAAATTATTATTTTTTTCCTTTTGCTTCTTTTTCTCCATCCCCGCTCCTTCCCTCTGCTCCTTTCTTCAAAAAGATCCTGTTAGCACAGACAAATGAGGCAAGTCAATAACATCCAATAACATCTACCCAAACAGACAGGATATATTGAGCCAATTCAAAGCTGGGTGAACAGCAGCTGTGGTCGTGCCTGTAAAATTAGTACAGAGGTGGCCTCTGCGCAGCGAAGCATCAGCTCTCCTTCATTTGCACATCCCTATAAACAAGGAAAAATGTGGAGTAAGGTAAAAAACCCATTTGCCAAGGTTTTAGCCTCTAAGTCTGTGTGTAGACATGTGTAAGGAAGAGGAAGAGGAAGAGAAAGGGAGAGAGAAGATACTTTTCAGTTCAGTCAAAGGATTTTTAAAGCAGGCAGCAATGGAACAGATTGACCTTTTATCACTTTTGAATTGAGGACAGCTTCCTCCCTTTAATGCTTCAATTACATTGCAGGTTTTTACGATTTTGAAAGATACCACGGTAACTTAGGCAATGAACTCAAACCAGGCTGTTTGATGTATTGAGCTGTGTACCATAAACCTCTGCAGCTTTACCAACCTGGCATCAGAAGCTACATAATTATAATGCTTTTAGCTTAATTTTCCAAATACAATTAAAATACATGGCGTATAGGAAGTAGTAGATCAGATGAGGAAAATAAGTGAAACAGGTATATGTAAATTATACATTAATTTACTTGAAATTATGTATTTTAAATTTGGAAGGACAACTTCAGAGTTTTATCAGATCAATATCTGATAATAACCATTTATGATTCTATGGGTGGCATTCGCATTTCAGGAAGGATTTCATAGTCTAAAATTATGCTGGTTATGGGTTATGGAAAATTATTTTATGATATGAAAAAGCATTCATAATAAAGTTGGAGTGGAAAACAGGTTATGGAAACAATAGGTATTATATAAGTCCAATTTTATTTATATATACTTGTATGTGTATATATACATACACATATATGCATGCATATATTAAAAAGACAGAAATATAAAAGTGTTACAGTAGTTATCTCTGGACATTGGAATTGCCAGTGATTTTCTTTTCTATGGTTTTCTGTTCATTTTTCCAGATTTTATAACATAAAAATTTTATCTGGCAATATCAAATCCAAAGCACACACATACCAACTCATTTTAAAAGAAAATAACTTCAAGCTGTATTAGGAAAATGGTTGTAGAACTTACATACCGTTGAAAATCTATAAAACTGTACAACATATATTGAACAATTGTTTTCCGGCAAAGCACGACTGTGTTATTTGAGAGAATGAAAACACGAGGTGCGCGCAGCACTCACAGCAGCTTTCTTTCTAGGAGACCATTGGAAACCCGGCACTGGGGCCTGAAGTCCAGACAGAGAACAGTGGTTTCTCTGGGTGGAGGTAACAGGCATTGGCCCTGAGGCAGGTGAGGTAGTTGTTAAGGGGCAGGTTCCTGTAGAAAAGGAAGCCACATAGAGAAGGAACCTTAGAAACCTGCATGAGGTCCCTTGAGTCTTTAGCCAGATTCTAAGCTGAGCATGTGTGGAATGAGATTGAGTAGAGAACTACTTTGAAACTATGAACTAGAGAAATAAAGATACAACATTTGGACAGAACTGAGACATCTAGGCTTCCAAGTAGCCAGAGTAGAGACTGAAGTCTCAAACAAAAGGCCGGCCTTTACGAGTAGGGCTGTAATAGCCCTGGGTGCAGCGCATCATAGGCCCAAACCAAATCTCAACAGGATAAAGTGTGCCGGGAAAGAAAGAGCGATGCTGCCTCTTTACCAGACACTGGCTGATACACCTGTTTTCAAATTCATGCCTCTTTGTTCACTGCAGTTTGTTTGCAAGCTAGGGGTAGGCAATACATTCATGGAGAGAACAGTAAAAGCAACTCATAAAATGATAAATTGGAGTTCTCCACAATTGAAAACTTGGTGGTCACAAGACGCTGTTAAGGAAAATAAATAGGCAAAATCACAACTAAATATCTGAATGTGACTAAATTAGCAAAGCATGCATCTTTAAACGGATGCGTATCCAGAAAATATTTTAAGAAAACATTGGTAACTCAATATTAAAAGACAAAAAGATCATGAAAATTGAGCAAAAGATTTAAACAGCATTTCAAGGAGAAATACACAAATGGTCAGCAAGCACATAAATATGTGATGAAAATTATTAGTTTTCAGAGAAATGTAGATTAAAACCACAACCAAGTACCACCACCTGTGCATTAGAATGACTAAAATTAAAACTCCACTTATTGGGAAGAAGATGGAATTGGAACTCTGCCCCACCAATAGTGAACGAGTGCAATGGTGCGGCCATTTTGGAAAACATTTTGACAGTTTCCTACAGAGAGAAAAACGCATGTACACTATAACCCTGTAAGTCCATTCTGCGGTGTTTCTGAAAAGAAATAAAAATACATGTCCATAAAAATTCTTGTACAAGAATGTTTATAGATGCTTTCTTCCTAATAGTCAAAAACCCCAAAATCTATTAACAAGAGGAGAGATAAAAATTTTGTTTTATGTTCATAGAGTGGAATGCTAATTATTAACAAAAGGATACAAGCTACTTATATACACAATGTCATGGGTGATTCTCAAAAATGTTATGCTGAGTTAAGTCAGACACACAAGAGGTACATATTGTGTGATTCCATTTATATTAACGCAAAACAACAAAATTAATACATAGTGAAAAAATCAGAAAATTGGGCACTTCTGAGTGGGAAGGGGCATGAATTAATTTTAAGAGGAAAAAAAGAGAAGCTTATATTATTCACACAAGCATATGCCCACAGGAAAACAAATTGAATCATATCCCTTAGATTTGTGCATTTCCCTCTATGTATGTATGTGTGTTACCTTTAAAAAGAACTGTAAAATAAAATTAAATTCATGTTAGTAGATTTATTGTTGTTGTGTCATGGGTTAACAATTTCAAAACTACTTTTTGTATTTTCTAGACTTGAACACATGAGTGCATGTATTAAAAATAATGAGACAGGTTTCTCACTGCTAGAGTACAGATTTTAAATAAGAAAGTACAGAGTATGCCCAGTGTGGTCAAATTGTAGTTGGCGATATCAGTATGAATTCATGATTTTAAAGAGATAAATTCTAAGTAGATGTATGTGCACATATGTGTGTGAGTATGGTTTCCTAAATTCCATGTATTTCCTAAATCTTTCAAATGAGAGGACATAGAAGCAATGAGATGTCCGTGGCAATGAGCATACCCAATGCTGAGATCTTTGGTCTCTCAGGACTTCCTCTTCTGAAAGGTACCAGGGCTGCTTGAATGAAAGGCTAATTCCAAGGATGGAGCAGGGAAAGTGCATGCAGTTTCTGGAATTCTGTTGTGTCACAAATTTAAGAAAGGGCTCAAAGAGTTGACAATCTACAACTTAAGAATCTAAATAAATAATTAGAGTAATAGATCAGAATTCACTGGAAAAAAAAGTTCATGAACCCATTCTGATACAAATAATAAATGAATAAGTAAGCAAACAAGCAAATGAATAGGCAAAGGTAAACTTCTTCCTTACCATAGAATGCTAATTTCTAAATCTCAAAGGAATGATAGATTTAAAGAATCATCAGTTCATGCTAAAACTAAGTGAAGGTTTTATGATGGACAGGATATTTACATAGACTAAAGTTCCCCCCTACAAATTATTTACCTTTTACTAAAGGAAAACAGTGCCTTCATAGGGTAGAAACATGCCAGTTGCCACGTTAACCAAGCAGTCTAAGTTACTGTCACCAATATTGGAACAAATGGATATCATATGTGTCCCGATGATATTCCCTGAGAAGCCACAATGATTCAGTGATATTCCTGACAAAAAATACATAATCATAATCTAAAGATGAGGAAATATCAGAGAAGTTCAAATTGAGATACCTTCTATACAACAACTGGATGGTAATCTTCAAGATATTAAAGTCAAGACAGAGACTGGGGAGCCATCTATATCAAGTTGGCCTTAGACACATGATGATTAAATACAATGCATGTTCTTCAATTAGATCCTGGTCTGAGGAATGTGTATATATAATACGTACTGTATAAATATAAATATGTATATATATAGTTATATGTGTATATATTTATATACATATAGGTCAATAAAAGGCATTACTGGGATGATTGACAAATTTAAATATTCATATCCCTTGTAGATTAGAAAATGTATTAGCATTAAATTTAATTTCCTGATTTTGATATTGTGATTTTGTTATAAAGAGAATATCCTTTTCCTTAGGGAAAAGTATTAAAAGTATTAAAAATATTGGAGGGAGAGTAAAAGATCCCGATATTTCTAATTTCAAAGAGAGACAGAAGGAGAAGGAGAGAGGAGGTGGGAAAGAGAGGGAGAGGGAGGAAGGGAGAGGAAAATAGGCCAACATATAGGATTGTTGAATCTGAGTAAAGGTTTTACAGAAGTTCCATATACTATTCTTGCAACTTTTTTTATACGTCTGAAATTGTAGAAATATTTAAGTTAAAGTAAAATATGGAGAAAATTCTTGGATAGACATTTCACAAAGAAAGGCCTGTGTATAGGCACGTCTCTTTCCTGGAGGCTGCTAAACGTTTGGCGGGTTTGTGGCGGTGGTGGCGGTGGCGGACTCCGGAGCGGGCGGGGCTGCGGGCGGGGCTGCGGGCGGGGCTGCGGAGCTGTGCCCCGCCTCTCCTACACACTCTTGCTCAGCGCTGTGGCTGCGTGTCCTGTGCGTTGTCTTGAAAAATGATAACATGAGTAGGAATTACCAGAAATTGTATCCATCTCGTTCTTTTATTTTCTTTTCCTCGTTTTTTTCTTTTTTCTTTTTGGAGCAGAAGTTTTTACTCAGTTAAAATCAATTATAGAGAGAAAACTAAAAAATAATAAAAAATCTTATTATACAACTTAGACTAATTAAAAGAAAAATGTATAGTTTTCCAAAAGTTGAACTATATTAAAAGAGATATGATGTTCTAGACTCATCTATAGAAGAGGCTAAATTTTTACAGAGTCAGCAAGAACAACAAAGCTGGAGGTGACCAATGTAAATCTTAACAGGTCCAATCGTACTCTTCACGGAGAATAGATTTTTGAGGGAAAAAAAGGAATTGAAAGGAAAAATCTAAATATCAGAACAAAAGCAACTGACTTCTTACATTACAAGAAGGATAAAGTCCCAAGAACAACACTGAGTATTCAGCAGAGTACCAGTGACTTTTCCAAACGGGGCATTGTGCTGAGTGGTCCCAAGATGCTTCCCTGGCCTCTGCCTGAAAGGAGAACGTTCACTCCAATCTACTCAGATCCCCTCCCTTCTTTCTCTAATCCAAGGTCCTTGGGTGGAATCACTGGGACATGTCTTGAGATGAGGGCTGCATTTTCCTCTTCCTCTACAGAAAACAGATATGATCACCTCAAACATGCTTCCTGACAAAGGACAGCTCTGACCCACTGCAATGTTCAGTAGCAATAACATGCCCTACCCTCCCAGGAGGGTCTCCGACTCTCCCCTTCCCTGTGTCCTGGATTTACACCCAAATCTGACAAAATCCACATAATCATGTGACCCACAGAGTTGCTCCAGTTTCAAACAAACCTGCTGCTAAAGCACATCACTTGAGACTCTTTTCTCTCTTCAAAAGTAAATGTTAAATTCTCTCTCATTTTTAGATTAGGGGAATGCCATTTCTTGAGAGATTATACTGTTGCTGAAATGGAAACTACAGAACAGCAATTCTTAGAATAGTGGTTTATAGATCAAACGTATATACAAGTGTTTTTAGAAGAAAATAAAAGTATCACATGGAAGAGGTGGTGAGAGCTAATAGGATTCTACTTGTGTAGGTTTTTTTAGAGATTTTAAAGTCAATGTGCCAATGCCACTCAGGCGAAATGCACCCGGTGCTTGGATGTGAGTGGGGAAGTGCCGACCACCATAGCTTGCGCAGTAGGTGTGAGTGCGTGGTAGGTGTGAGTGCGTGGTAGGTGTGAGTGCAGTGTCGGGGCTGGGCAGGAAGAGTTCCTCCCCTATGGAACCACTGCAGTGGAACTGGGGGTAGGGCTCCTGCTTGTTTGATTCCACGTATATGCTGCAGCTGTGGTTCATCTACAAACACTTGTCAAAAGAGATTTGAGTGCTGCAGAGCTGGATCTGAGGAATAAAAAAGGACAGGCTAGCAGAGCTGACTCACTTGACTGAAGGAGTCTATTAGCCTATTTATTTGTAAGACAGAAGACAGTTGTCCTTCAAATTATTTCACCACAGTAGCTATTTCTTTCTGTGTGTGCATAATGTTATAATTTACTTTTACTTCATAAATTATCTCATTTATCTTTGGTTTCCGCCAAAAGTTTGTAATGAATTCAAACACATAATCAACCCATGTGTAAAATTTGGGGAGAAGATTACATGAATTATATAAGTTCCTTATTCAAATAATTTCATTTAAAGAGTAAATTAACATATTTAAAGTGCAAGAAGATCTACCACTTAATAAGGATAAAGTGATATTATTACCAACAAGGAATAATTGAAATAGCTTAGAGCTTCTGCAAGAAAGAAACACTCCATAATAAAATTGTTTTATTTCATGTGATTATTAAAGTTTCTATTGGCTCCGAGTTGGGATTGGGAAGGACAACTATAAATAAGAAAGAGCTTAGAAAACATGTGCAGAGAAAGAAAGCTTAGAGGAGGGAAGATGGCAGGAAGACAATGGAAAAGTTCATTACCTATACCAACCTTCAGATGGCGCTATGATCCCTTCAGAACTAAGTTCCTGCCCAGCTGGTAGTAGCTCTGAGCTGGAGGAAGAGAGTGTGAGAGTAAGAAAGCAAAAGGTGCGGTGAGAGGAGGGTAAAGGTAAAAAGTATTCACCAATAGGAAATAGTAACAAATAGTATGTCGGAAACTTGGGGGAGTGTGTAAACGGAATGAGAAAACATGTACATCCAAAGAGAGAGAAGGTTCTATAAATTGTGTTACTAAAATTGTCCTCTTTTTTTTTTTTTTTTTTTTTTTGATGAAGGCAAAATGGGTCGCTTTTTGAAAAGAAAACTTAGGTGTTGTTTTCTGATGTCTCCCATGTTTGATCTGGCAGAGAGAGCCCTGTGAGCAAATTCATGCACTATTGAATTTATATGCTGACATGTCTAAGTAACACTGGTTGCCATATCTCTCTGTAACGTTGGTATAAGCCAGTGTTACAAACAAATTAGTACACAACGGCATAAACAGACTCTCTTTTCTCTATTGTCTTGATGCCCATTTGCCTGTCCAGAAAGAAGGGATGGATCAGCCATTTTTTAAATCCGTTTCAGGAAAGATTATAACAATTACCTATTCAGTCGGCCTGTGTCATTAAGTATAAATGAGTCTGTGATGAGAAAAGTCAAAGCTCCATTTTATTAGTCTTAATTTTAATTTTTATTTTTAGATATCTAATTTGCTTTCACTTTTGATACCTTAGACAAAAGCAAAGCCGACTGCCGATCTCTCGGTTTTCCCTGCAGTGAGCATAATTGGACGCTCTTTAGCAGGGGTGCCACTGCACACATAGACGCCACAAAGCCATGAAGGCTGCTAGATTACAAAGAACTCTTCTAATACATTTGTGATTAACTGGCAACTATAATAAGAAATTGCAGAGGAGTGGAATAAACAGCAAGGGTTAACAAGGTAAGACACAGGAATGGTTATTTGCACAAGAGAAAGAAAGGCAAAACAATACTCAGCCTTTCTATATGCCATCAACCTGTTTGATAAATAAGTAATAGGGGAAAAGAATTTCCACCCTCAGATTTACACATTTTGTACTCTTCTAGCTCTGACCTTTGTGCACGGCCACAAATCTGAGGCTACAGAGCAAGTCTATGAATTATGGAAAACAAGGTCTGATTTGGAGTACTGGTGTTAAAACAGGTAGCTTTGCTCTCTTTACCTCTGTTGAGGGCACAGATTCTTCCTTAGTGTCTTTTCTTCCACAGAGTTTGGAGAATATATATTTTAATTTTCTTGACAACTCTGTTTGCTCACTTAACATCTAAAAGACAGTCATTCTGCCGGAAGGACAGCAGAGCTGTTTCAGTAAAAAAATTATTGTCATTGATCTCTACTCAAGTTAATATCATAAGCTAACCTTTAGGTTTGTATCTTTGAGGGGAAATGCTGAATAAGCGATGGTCTAAGATAACAATATGTCAGCTCATTTCCCAAGTGGGAGAGGCTACTCCTGAACATGTGTTTTATCAGAAAATGACAAGCTATTGATGACAACTGTAGAATCTAGGTGATAGTCACAAAACAATTTTTGGTATGTAATTTCAATTATGTTAAGAAAAAGAAAAGTAAAATGTAGCCTAACTTGCTAAAAGGAGAATAAAAGACACTGTAAATAAAGAAAAATTAGTAAAGACTAACTAAATAGATATTAATTCTGTGAGAAACAAGGTCTCTAAGTAACCACACAACCTGCCTAAAAGATGTTAAGTACTCCTACTTGTGTCTTCTTAACACCATGATGATTTATTTATATATTCTATAATATATTATTTTTATATATTTCTATATTATATATATATGTAACTTCCTCAAAGCCAAGTTGATAGAATTAAAATTCACACCCTGACCCAAACTAGAACTCATAACCAATGTTCCCCATTGCCTTCCGGCCTTATGTCCCAAGACAGCTGAGTGCTACCGTCTGGGCCCAAACACCTGCTTTTCAATCATGCAGTCAGCCATGTGGTAATTTAGGAAGACCAGCTTTTTAGGATTCCAGGACTGCTTTACTGTCAGAATAATCCTTACAATTGTTTTCTTTTGTCAGTGCAAGGTGATTACTGTTTTTGCTCTTTTTTTGATTTCTTTACCTGAGACTTTTACTATCGATATGTTTACACTAGGCTAGCTGGTATTCAAATCCTCTCTGCATCAGACTTTTATTACGTCTGTGATACTTCATTGCTTCCAGCACTTATTGGGTAGAAAATACCCCCTGGCCTGCAAAGATACATGAATTTACACTCATTAATTCCATGGCACTTTAAATGACCTGCCCAAGTCTGCGGCCTTTGAAACATGGCTTCATTTTTTTTGTGTAAGAGCCAAACTTTGATTATGTACCTTGAAAAAGTCAAAATCTATAATTAGACCCCTAGGTTTTTATTTTAGTCTAATTATAAAGTCTCTATGGAGAAAACCACAAGTCTATCCATTTCTTCCACTTAGTTTTGACTCAACCGGTTATATTTACAGAAAGGTCATTATGCTCACAAAGCTGTCTACCAGGGCCCTGAATTATGATTCCTAATAAAAATGGATTTCAAACAATCTAAGACCTATGGGAACAATCAGGTGATTTCAAAATATTAAGACCCATTTATTAGAACAACAAAATGTTTAGGGAATATTGAGAATTTCTATCTTATACATTAACATCAAGCTCTCACCATGTAGTCAAAAAATCAATATGTTGTATTACATTGAATTTTTTTGTTAGCTCGTATAATTATGAATTACCTGACAACACATAAATTATAAATACTCTTCATTTTGACACTGGCTGTAAAACTCCAGAAGTGACAGACTCAGCCATGGTTCTGAAGTTGTGACCGGGTGGTGTTTTGCTCCATGTGGGTTTCAGTGTCTCTACATTCATCCTCAGTGGGTGTCTTTAACTTGAAGCTCTGTAAACAAAAGATTGAGAACAAATATAATAATATAGAAAAAATATCTTAGAGTGTTCCACGCAGGAAATACCTTCACATCTATCACTACATTATGCCTACTTCGGTATGACTGACTTCGGTTACGGACACCACTCCACCAGAGCACAGGGAAACGCACACAATCCCAGTGTCCACCAACAAGGTCTCCGTTCCATTCCTGGTCTCCTTCATGCTCTCCTTGGATGCTATGACCAAATGGCCATCTTCTGCTTTATGGTAATGATTCCATAATGAACAACGTAATTTACTAATGAGCTTTATCTACTAAACTGGGTTAACAACTATTGTTAGAACTGTTGAGTTTTGTTATATGTTATGGTATGTTCTGTTGTGTTATGTTATATCATGTGATGTGTAAACTGATGTTCAGAGGAATGAAAAGACTTGCTCACAGAAAGAAGGGTACTACATATTCATATTAGATTATTAGCTCAGTCTGTATCTTTCTGAGGCCCATGGTAGTTACTCCACTAAATAAAAATCTTCAGAATAGTGCCATGCTTTTTTAATTTTTTAATTGTTTTACAACGTATGTATCCATGGCTGGTTTTTGAGCTTTTGAAAAATAGTACCATACAGCATGGAAACATAAGCAACTTGCTTTACTTCATTCAATATTATTTTCCCAAGATTCATCCAGGTTGTTGCATATAGCTATTATTTATTGATTTTCACTCCTGTTTAATATTCTATCTTATGCATATTCCACAATTTTATACTCTCATTTCTTGCTGATGTTTTCCCCCAATTTTTGCTAAGAACAATGATTGTAGGACTTTAAGATAAGTATCTCTTTCAGTCACATATGCAAGGTTTTTTTTTTTTAGGTTATATACCTAGAAATGAAATTCCTGGGTCAAGGGTATGCATATATATAACTTTAAAAATATAATACCAAATTGCTTTCCAGAATGAGTATATGAATTTACACTTACACCAGCTGTGTATAAGCATTCCAGCTGCTCCATATCCTTGCCAACACTTAGTATTTTTATGACTTCTTAACTTTCTTTTTCTATGTTAAAAAGTGATTTGTTCTGTGAAATGCCTGCTCATATTATTTGTCTATTTTCTATTGGGTTGTCTTATTAGCGATTTTTAAAGTACTTCTCTATGTCTCTGGGTCACAAATTCTTGAAAATTTATGCTGGAGAGTATCTGCTCCTAGTCTGTGGCTTGTCCCATGTACATGTTCTCTCATTTGCAGTGTGTTAAGTTGCTCTCTGGGTCTTAACTCTTATTTTTTCTTTTTGCTTTTATTAAGCGCATATTTTTATTAGCTACTTGGCCAGCCTGCCCTCTGTTCTAGGAACTCTACCACTACCTTCCTATTATTCATTGGGTGAACTTCTTTCTGGTCACACCTTCCTTTTGTCTCTCTTAGTTCCATGAGCCCCAACTAACCATTACAGCCGTGGACGGTCCAGTCATCTTCCCGGACACCCTGGCAATCAGGCTCCAGCGAGAAGGTTTTCAGACACTATGAGAGAGAGTGGCAGCCCCTTCAAGATTTTTAAGCAGGGAGACTAATTTCTCTGATGTTCCCCATAGAACACTACCCTCTAAGAACAGATAATTTTTTCCCTCCCTCCCTCCCTCCCTTCTTTTTCTTCTTCTCTCTCTTCTTCTCCTTTCTCTTCTTCCTGATGATTCAAAAAAATGTAAAACTGTCCTTCTTTTCCCAATAAACAAGCAAAAACTGCCTTAAACATCAAACTGCTGCCTTTTGAGGCAAAATGGGGTTTTGGCACTTTTACATCATTTCGCTCCTCCCCGCCTCATCGCATGCCAGCAGCATGTGTGCCTGAGGTCACTTGCCCTTGCTTCTCTCCGCACTTATTCCACTGCTTGAGTGTCCTATGAGGTAGTTCATTTTAAAATTTTCTCTTTCCGAGTGCCTGTATTGGATCAGTTTGACTTGCCTCACACACAAGGCCTGAGAAAACATGACAGGTGATTAAGCACTTAATAAACACTTCCTCGTAGTGATGAAAATACACTGAAATATTTATCAGCATTAGGTTTTATAAGCTCCAAAAGTCCTTTATGTACCATGAATAAAATAAGACCTATAATTAGGACTAAAGAAATAATAACCTTTTATAAGACTGGGAAAACTGACAGAGCTGTGTGCTGCCCATATCACTGCAAATTTCCATCACCCAACAGGTCCTTCTTTTGTCCTTCTGGCTGCGAAGGAGGTCAATGTTAACAACAGGTTCCAGACCTCTGGGCCTGGGCCTTTGCGATCCTTCGGTCTCCCAGGGGAACCATCCTGACTGCAGACTTCTGTGGACAGGCAGCTAGGATGGTCCACTGCTCCTGCACGTCACTGACAGCTCTGGGCTCTGCCATTTCCGGTGGCACAGGGAAGAGAAGGGAGTGGGTGGTTAAGAGAACAGAAGGAGCCCCCACTTGCTCCTTCTGGCCTGGAAGGAGACACCAGTGGAAAGATGGGTAGGCACCTCTCCACGTTTTAGAAAGGGACAGATGGTCTCTAATGTCCCAGGTCTCTCCGCTCTCTTCATCATCGTCAGAATTTGGACATGTACGTCAGTTAACATGAAAATTCTGGCAAAAGGACTAGTCCTAAAAGTAGAACCGGGTCTCAGTTACACACTCCACTCCAGAGAGAGAGAGGGAGGTTGGGGGGGTAGGGACTGAGGATGGAGGAAACCAAGAAACAAAGAAACAAAGAAAGTGCCTGTCTCCTAGGAAAGTAAGGGGATGCCTGGGACTGTAAGTGGTGCTTCATCCCTTTAGTCTGAGATCCTGACTTGTTTAAAAATAAAAATGTCACATGCATGTTGGTTGAATAACTCTACTTTATCATCATGTCACTTCCACTTTGATATGACATAGGAATCAGGAAGACACTTTGGGTGGAGGATAAAGAAAAAGTTGAGGGCACTGGGCAGCTGAAAGGTGAGCGGAGCTGGGACAGAATGAAATGGTAAGGTCGCTGAAGCGTGACCCCTCCTTTCACGCGTTATCTCAGGGTCCAATGTCCACCCCATCACCAGAACTGTCCCTGCCAAAACACCAGCCACCATTTGAAGGCTTTCAGATGTGACCACCTTGCTTCTCCTTGTCCTTGAAACTCTCCCCCTGTTCCCTGCACACTTGGTGCATCAGCAGGCGCACTGAGAGCATGCTAGAGATGGGCGTGGCGGTGGCCTTCAGAGACTGAGGCACGGCTTTGCCAAGGGCTGGGTGTTAAGGACTTGGCTTACTGAAGCATTCCAGGCCTCAGTGTGCCCATCTGTTCAGTAGGTGCTCCTTGGACCTGTTTCACGGGGGCTGTCAAGGAATTTACGCATACGCAGTGCCTAGCACAAGGCTAGGCCCACAAGAAGATCCCAGTAAATGTTCCTTGTTGTTTGTATAGCACAGTATCAAAAAATGAAATAAAGGTAGTGAAGTAAAACAGATTTCACTTTCAGTTATCTGAACAAGATACTGCCCTGGTATCAGGTATCTCTCTTGGTTACTAGCCTATTGGGAGCCTGGGGGAGTCTTTTTCCCTCTTCGGGCCTGCTCTGCTTCCTCATGTATGAAACGGAGGACTTCTGCTGTAGAGGTCTAATCCGCCTCTAATGTTCTTTCCCTCCTGATCCCACTTTCACCGCTCTTCTAAAGACATACGTCAGCCTGCAAATGACAAACGGGATGAAAGAAAGTTACACGCTAAGATACAACTGTCAGCCTCCTTTCCATGTAAGCCCCTGGAACACAGACTCATGCTAGAATGTGCCCTCCAAGAGGCCAGGGACTGTGACTTGATTTGTTCGCTGATACATCCCGGCACCTAGAATAGCTTGTGACACTTAAGAGACGCTCAGAAAATATTTGTTGAGTGAAAAATATTAATATCCTATATAAAAACAGACATTTCAATATGAGGGAAAGTGACTGATGATCATTTTCAAAGACTTTTTATAGTTTAATAATCAAAGAAATCCAGTTAAGACAATGCTATATAATTTGTCACCTGTGAAGCTGGCAGATGTTAAAAAAATAATACTCACATCAGTGGTGACAGAGAAATGAGCACTGTAACCTTGTTAGACTATAATATTTCTAGAATTCAGTGTCTTAGAAATGTGTGTATTCTTTGGCCCAACAATTCCACATCCAGAAATGTGTCTTAAGAAAATAAGTAGGCAAAGGTTCAGCCACAAAAATTATTTCCACTATCAAAATTTGAAAACAACCAAAATGTCAAACTATAGGCCATTTAGTAAATAAAAGATGACAGTCTCTTAATGAAATAGTAATTAGTCATTAAACATGTTGCAAATTAATATTTATCAACAAAAATACTCATAATAAATTTAGAGAAGAACAATTTATGAGAGAGCATGCACAGTATAATTCTATATATATACATATATATACACACATTTGTGAAAAAGTTTCCTTTGGCTTAAATCTACAAAATTCACTGGTTATATCTGGGTAGTAGAGGTATACATATATTTTTTGCTAATTTTCTCAATTTTTTACTATGGCTGTAAATTGCTTTAAAATGACATAACACATCATATTAACTTAAAAATTTACTTCTTAGCTTTAATAAATGTAGACTTTCAGGAAGGATTTTTTTTTTTTGTACCTTAACTGTGTTCTTTGCTCAACCAGACTTTCTTACACTCTCATTAGCATGGCTAAATTAATCAGATTTTAAGCTCCTCAAGGGCAGGGTTTACATCTTTTCTTTATTCTTTAAAGTATCTTGCTCCCCTTCTGGCTGCTTAATAAAAATTCACTGCTCTGAATTGAGTCAAGTGCAATTTCACTTCCTACTCTCATTAAATGTCCCCTATAAATCAATTGAAACAGTGCCAGTAATAAGAGTATCCCCCAAGGTTTCCTTTTTATTGTGATCCAGTTCCTCATGATCGCCAACACTCAGGGACAGGCCCTGGTGCGCGCAGGGCGCATGTGCAGAAGCAGGAAGATTATTTATTTTGCTTTGCTGCGAGGTGGCTGAACTAAGTAATGGGAGAGTGGATTTAACTCATCTAAACAAGAACTCTCCAATAATTAAAGACGGACATCAGTAGGAGATGGCTGTGTAATAAGTTTATAAACTCCCTTTCCCTAGAGATACCCAAGCTGAGGAGAAGAAACAGCCCAGGCACAAGGGCCTGACAAGTGAGTTAGGGGATTGGTCTAGGTGACTTTGGACAGTTTTTTGTAACCTGAACGGACCTCACTTCTCTCAGGGCCGGGGGAAGGGAAAGTACACAGGCGAATGTTTGTTTGCCTCAGTGCTCCCCCTGGCTTACCTCGGACTGCAGAGCTAGGGACTGCATCCCAAATCCCGTGCCCTCTCTCCATCCCTCTTGTGGATGCCTGGCGGTCTCGCTGTGCCCCCTTCCTGCCTCCAGGTCTGAGATGAACATGAGCAACCCTTGACTGAATTTTTAATGATTATTTTCCTGCTGAGGATTATGGGAAGCAGGTAAGCACGGGGTGTGAATTACTTTACTATATACTCCCAGACTAAGAGGAGGCGGGGTTGTACTGATCAGGAAGTGGACGAAGAAAGGATAATGCACCGAAGGTCACATCGCTAGTAAAAGCAAAGACAGTATATCAACCCGGTTTGGTCTGACTTCAAAATAATATGTATAATAGTACCCTAGGGGGGCTGATCAATGCTCTCAGGGCTTCAGAAATTGCTCCAAAGAGCACCTAGACTCCTGAGGCCCTTCCCAGCCTCCTCTCTGTACCTGCCCAGCTCTGACTCCCCTTCTCCCCACTGCTGATCCTCCTCCTGCTTAGTCATCAGAAGACTCCAAGCACCTCAGTCCAAGGCGGTTTGTGTAATTCCCAGCCGCAGGCAGCATCCACAGTTGCCCAAACTGTACTGCCTCTCCACGGGGCTCTGGAAGCTCAGCCCATGGGCTGGAGATTAGGCACTTGGTGCTGCCTTGTTTTACCTTCTCTGTGGCGGCCATCTCTGCAGCCTCCAGCCGGAATGAACCTCCAGCTGCGCCCTCTCCCACAGACAGCCCCTGAAGGACTTTGAAGTCACCCCTGTGCTCCGCAAGGCAGGAGACCCTCGTCACCTAGACCCTTGGATTCACTCCTTTTTGAGGAGACAGGCAGCTGTGAATAGGGTTTGGGTTTGGTCTACTTCCTCTCACTTTCGTAACTACATGTTGCCTTGCTGTCTGGAAACTCTCTCAGGTTTCTGCCATGTGAGTGGACATGTTCAAGTGGTCACGTTCTCTTTGGTGGGACTGTTCCAGAACCAGTCAATGCTGTTCTGGAACAGCTGGAAGGTTAGATTGCCCACCGCCAAGAAGCATGGTTCCCAAGGCAAGAGTTTAATGAAAAAAGAAAGGGGTTGTTTATTTAAAGGTTATACAAATTTAGAGTAATAGCAGATTTCTGCCATTAAGTCCCGCTTACTTGAAAAACACCCCAAAACAAATAGTCCTGCCTCCCTCTGCCAAACCCGGCCAGTTTCCAAATATGCCACTTAGAGGCATCATCTTTCAGAAAAGCAGAATTCTGCAGGTCAGCATTCCCAGTCACAGCTCAGCTCCAAGCATCTCTCACGAGTCTGAGTGGTCAGGCAGGTCCCTGCAGCAACCCCCAGCTGTGCCGCCATCTCCTTCAGGCCGACTTCCAGGCAGACCTCCCGACCTCTCTGCAGACCTCATGGAGGACTCCCTGGCAGATCCACAGGCAGACCTACAAGCAGACTTCCTGACCTATGGA
This sequence comes from Pteronotus mesoamericanus, assembly GCF_021234165.1. Classification (NCBI taxonomy): domain Eukaryota; kingdom Metazoa; phylum Chordata; class Mammalia; order Chiroptera; family Mormoopidae; genus Pteronotus; species Pteronotus mesoamericanus. Next base: position 98,133,291 of record NW_026555085.1, read on the forward strand.
CCTCGTGACAGCCCACTCTAATTTAAATGTTCAGCTTAGGACTTCCCGTGTGACCCAATACCTGGCTCTTCTTATGGTGCGTTAGTGTCCACCATTTGTGACAGCTCCCCGGTGTCTTTGACCCTCTCTTGGCTGCCATCTGTAGTCAGAACAAGAGTTCCCAGCCACACACGGGCCTGCGGGGAGGGCATCCACCTTCGGCTACGTCACGAGTCACTGCACATTCTCACAGTCTCATACACAATTCTGCAGCTTCAGAGGCTCCGGCTGTTCATTCGTCTTTGTTATTCAATGTGTTTTAAATGCTGTGCTTTCTACTTGGTGAGGACCCCTCCTGCTGCCGTCCTGCCTCCTATTACCAGGGGGCCTCTGCTCTGCACCCATTACAAGGCTGCTCGGCTATATTCTGTGGCGAACTGCCTTTACTTTGAAGGTGGCCCCAGAATCCTGGGTCCCAGGGAAGAAAGATATGCTAGGTTTGCCTACCAAAGCCAGTCGAGCCTGAGGGATACTTGCTTTATAGCTAATGTTGGCTGGATAAACTTGTTTATAAATGTTAATGGACACTGATGTCTTGTTACTGAGTACTCTCAACGGGATCGCATAACTTCCTTCTAGGTTTGTTTTAAATGGTGATATCATGAAATTAATGCAACAGACTTTTATATAATATTGCTTATATCCATACTGCAACTTGAAGAAAAGTGTCCAAAGAACACCTTTAAGAGGGATGAAGCCAAAAAGTAAGTTAAGGAGTTCTAACTTAGTTTGGCTACCATTTCATAGTATAAAATGTGCAGCTCTTCCTACTCTTATTTTCTTGGTTCAGGTACTTCTGTCGTGTAGTTTCTCTATGGCCTTTACGCTCGTCCTCACTTGTAAAGATCCCTGAGACCAGGCGTGCCATGTGCAGTGATTTCTATCATAGTGTCATGCTCAGACACATGTGCAAGACTTTTTTCTTTTGTTTTAGTTTCAGTTGATTAGCAGATATCTTTTTGGTTTTGTGGCATATAGGTAATCAGTATGTATGTCTTTTCCTGAATACAAGTACATGAAATTTTGTAATACATCCAGATGTTCATATTTTTATTGCTTTTCTTTCCTGGACTCATATTGGAATGTAACTCCATAAGAGCAAAGATGTTTACTGTTTTATTTGCTGCTATAAACTTATTACCTAGAAAAAGTATGTTTATCACAATAAGTTAAAGGTTGTTTCACATTGGAAAACCTATTTCTATAATTTATCATATTAATGAATAAATAAAGAAAACCTGTATAATGATCAGTTTAAATGAATAAAAAACATTAGGTAAAATTTAACATCCATTCATGATAAAAGAATTCCAACAAATTAAGATAGAAAGAAAGCTTCTTAAACTGACATAAGAGATCATAGAAGGAAAAAAAAAGCATAGCAAACATAATAAAACTTTATTTAAAAGACAATAAGACACATAGAGAATCTTTATTCAAACACAGAGTGACTCGGTATCATCATGATGCCAATTACCCTCCATTGATTTCCAGATTCAATGTAATTGTGGTCAAAATCCCACCAAGGCTTTTTATACCTCAAAAGAATATTCTAAATTTGGCAGAGAGGAACAGAGGCAGCAACAATAGCAAAGACATTCCGCAAGAGGGAAAAGGTAGGAGATTTTGGTTTAACGGCTACCACAACTACACACAAAGTTATGGTAATTGAAACGATGAGATATGTATGCGGGGGAAACAGAACCACACAGACAAGGAACACAGCGTGGCGCAGAGCAGCGTTGCCGGTGATGGTAAAGACGGATCTCTTCAGAACATTGCTGGGGGGTTTGATTATTTCTATGAAACACACACGCGAAATGTGATCTTGATTTACAACATCAGTACAGTTCAATTCCAGAAAGGTTAAACATAGGAAAATGTTAAAAGATCAAAATATAATATCAGGACATTTCTTTATGCTCATGAAGTAGAAAGGGATTTCTTCAACAATATGTAAAAAGTAGTACCTATAAAAGATTGGTAAATTCAACTTCATTAAAATTAAGAACTTTTTACACATATGTAACTGTTAGGCTTAGTATTCAAAATATATAAAAAAACTTCTAAAAATTATAAAATACTGTTTAAAACAGCTGAAGGGCATAAAAAAGCATTTTAAGGGAGAGAAACTGAAAACATTTAATTAGTTTATATACACATCTCCATCTCATTAGCAATCAAAGAAATACAGTGCTTTTAAAATATACTGTGTAACACCCAGGAGACTGCCCAAAGTTTAAAACTCTGACAATATAATGGGATGTTGGGCAAAGGGACTCCTGACACTCTGCTGATACAAATTTAACCCAGCACACCTGCCTTAGACAGCCATTTATCATTGTTTTGCAAAGTTAAACTGGTATAAACTTCATGTGGTGGAGACAGTGGCCTTCCCTCCTCGCCTTGGCCAGCCCTGGAGGTGAGGTGCAGGTTAGCTGAACGGGCTCCAGACACGCTGTTGGCTTCTTAGGCTTCCGCCAGGAACTTGCTTATCCCATTCCTGGGTCAGGCTGGAAACACCAAGGTGTTCATTCTTCCCAGAGCAACCCTGAGCTCTGGATAAATAGCCCAGCTTTCTCACTAGCCCCTTGAAGGGATAACTCTGAGGTAGGTTTAACCATCTCTCTGTCTTTTTAAAAATTTCTCTTTCCATAGCAGTTTGTGTTCAATATTATTCTGTATCAGTGTCAGATACACAGAAAAGTGGTTGGAGAACCATGTACTTTACAGAGTGGTCCCTCGCATGCTTCAAGTACCCACCTAGCGCCACATGTGACTGTCACGATATTATTGACTATATCCCTGTGCTGTGATTTACGTCTCTGTGACTAGGCTGTAACTACCAATTTGTACTGCTCAATCCCTTCACCTTTTTCACCCCGTCCCCAGCCCCACCTCCCCTCTGACAACTGTCTGTCTGTCTGTTGGTCTCCCGGAGAATTGTGCTGTAGCTGCCATTTCTCCATGCCCTCAGTGTGCTTCTGAAATAACCAGATAAACTCATGCACCCAAATCCTTCTCTCGCAACTTGGATTTGGTGGAACCCAAACCAAACCACCCTGTGATCTGGCAGATCCACTCCTAGATAAATACCCTAGAGAAATTTGCACATGCCTGTACCAAGAGATAGTTACAACACTGTTTCTAGCAGCCTGAATTGTGATAAGAAAAAAATTAATAACAACTAAATGCCATTAATGGAAGAGTGGATAAATAAATAGTAATATAGTCATTTAGTGAAATACTATACACAAGTAAAATATTAGTCAACTGTAGTCATACTAACTGACCTCAATAAATTTTAGGAACATAATACTGAGTAGAGAAGATGCCAAGAATACATGCCATCATTTTATTAAATTTCAAAACAGAACAATATACTGGAAAAGGTTTATACATATATGTAGTGAAATTTTAAAGAAAAGCTGCAGAATGTTAATAAAGCAAGATCCAGGTCAGCAGTTACCTTTGAAAAGGAGGCAGGAGAGTGGGTTGAGGAAGGAGCCCGTGAAACCAGCTTATAGGCTGTCCCTTCGGGTAGGTGGTAGGTTCAGGGGCACTTACTTCAATATCATGTTTCATGGCTCATATATTTACTAACAAGATGAAGAGCCTGAAATATTTCAGATACAATAAAAGTATTTATTAAATCTCCTGTTTTATTATGTGGGAGGTACATAACAATAAGTTAAAATGCATCATTTAGCTGGGGAATATGATTATTATACCCAAAGTGTTTATATATGAGCTTTTCAGTTCATGTTTTAATTCTGAAAAATCTGTAAAAGTATATGAAGACTCTTCCATAGGGAAAATCTACTTTAAACCTTTCTACTCTTTTCCTAGGTTTCAAGGAGATTTTCTAACTAACTTGAATTTCCCAGATCAACAGCTGACATATCCCATAGATGTTCTAATAAGTGATAATATGTCTAGATTCATTACAATTCATTTTGATTTCTTCTACTTCTTAGGCCCATGTGTTCCTAACTTACCTTTGTTATGTGTGCTATTTGTGTGACATTCTACTCTGTGAGTGTTACTAAAATTAAAATAACTTGTACATGAAAAATGCATCTTACACTGAATTTTTTTTTTACTTAAGAGTATATAGTGATAGACTAAGTATTTATATATCTTATCTAGATAAAAACCTCTATTATTTTATCATGGCTATAAATTTCTGAGCCATATGTAATGAAACAAATCATCTGGTCTAACTTTCTAAGTTTAAGTCAGCTTTAGAATTTTGCAACTGTTTATGATGAGAATGAAACCCAAGGCTGCATCCAGGAGCAGGTGGCTGAAATTACAAGGGGATTGTGTTGAAAGGCCAGGTATAATGCAAAGGAAAGACTCTATTCTTCCAAAATATTATTGCCATTTATAAAAGGCCATTGAGCAAGCCAACTAATAAATAATAAATTAAAATATTTGTTTTGAAAGTGCATATCCTACAATGCTAACATAAAAAGTGCATAAAGTAAAAATAGATATATTTACCTGAAAAATCTATCTAGTAACTTCCTTGTTTCTGTAACTTGATGATCAAATAATTGATTTAAAATAATTCAGCGAAGGATTAATACGGGTTGTGAATCTTAGATTTGTGGTTTTAACAGTGATTTAGAGCCAAGACAATAGCTTAGAGAGCACATACACCCACATTAACTTTGCACAAGGTAATCACCATAGACCTGGCTCTATATAATCCCTACGAGGATGAGAAATGAACACATGACCAGTGCTTACAAACACAGAAATGCATATCCACTTTGAGATGTGCACACATGGGGCTAGAGATTCCACTAGATGGACTCTTTTTTTAATTATTATTTTCCTTTGTATTTCAGATGCAAACATCTTGATTCTTGTCTAAGAAAGAAGAAATTTAGAGTTGGTATTTCTTTTCTACCATATTTATGACCCTGCACAAGGATATTTTTGATGCTACATAAGGAAGACAAAGCACAGAAAGAGAAACTGCTTTGGTGTAAAAAAAAAAAAATCCTTTGTTTAACATGCCATGTCTGTGCTAATAAGTGCCAAAAAGTTTGGAAAATGGTGAGAAAGATGACTTACTGCATTCTTATATTATGCCAGGAATTGTAATACAATAGCTAAATTTCTTTTTCCTTTTATCAAACTCTTTTGTAAAAACCTGAATCCTGAAGCAACAGAATACTAATAAAAATGTCTTATATTCACATGAAGCCTTTATAATTCATTAAGCAGTTTTTCTTACTTAGGCGAAGCAAACCAACCTTTCTTGCATGCTTACTCCATGCAGTTCCAGAACAAGGAGATTGTAGGCATAAAAAATTTACTTCTTATGATATATTTAAGAGATGGGCCTTATTTCTCCCATATTTCAGATGAGAAAACAGATAGCAGGAAATGTGAGGAGATTGTCTAAAGTCACACTCCGAAGTGCTGAAGCTGAGTTTCTAATTCAGAACTCAGTCTGCTGGATAGCTTCTATTCTGCGTTGGCTCTCTCTAAGTCATGAGGTAGCTATTAAGATACCCAACATCTGCAACTTATAAAAAGGCAACACTGCAGGGTTCTGTTGTCTAAGTCTTTGTGTTTAGCATCAAACGCACCCAAAAACCTTGATTCACTCCATTCTCTATGTGCCCACAGCAAAGGAGTTCATAAAAATCATGACCATGACTTTTAAGAAGGAAATGTCCCTTATTTTCAATTACTCTACAGATGAGGTTCCTGTCTCTTAGGCTAAGGACACTGACTCCTAATAAAGTTATTCCAACCAGTTAAAATCTCACAATTGTGGAAACAATTAGAGACTTGGTCCAAAAGAAGAAAACCAATAATAAGGAGAAATACATGACCATATGAAGAATTTGAGACAAAGGGAATTCAGAGTTACTTTTAAAATACTAACTGAAAACTAATGATCCTTGAAAAGTAGAGGACATGGCTTTGATATTTCCAGACTGTGTTCCCCTCTCGGTGGTGAATTCTTTTACAAACTCACATTGCAGCTCATAGACCCTCAAATATTAATCAGAATGAGTTTTGAAAAGACTCTATCCACTTGCCCAATCACTATCCATACTCTACTTAATTTGTCAGAATTCAAAGACTATTTCCTGTAAAAAAAAAAAAAAAGGAAAATACTTCTTTTCATAGGAGTGTACAAAAATAATATTGGGGAATCCTGCAATAGACAACATGTATTTGTTTCTGGAATGCACTTAGTTTTCCCAGTTAATAATATAGATTCTTTTCTCTTTATTTTTTTTTTCCTAATGTGAAAGTTTCTAGGAAGTAAACCTGACTGCAATTCTAAAAATACTCCCTTTCACATTTCCCTGAATTTAACGTCAGGGTTCACAGACGGCTCCATAAAACTCAAGTTTGCATAAGCACCTAAATGTGATCTGCTCTGCCAAGTACACACCACATTTTGAAAGAAACAACCGGTACATCTTTTCATTGCTCAGATGTTTGATGAACTTCAACTGAAGAAGACGCAGCGGGATGAAATGATGAAAGACAGGAACCACAGAGGCTGAAAACTGACCTAGAAATCTTAATTTTAGCAATCAAAGCTGTGGCTGAATTCAAGTTTACAGCAGCAGGGGTGAAATTATAGCACAAATTGCCATGCTAGGCTGGAGAAATTATTCTCTGCTGCATGGTTATTAAGTGATAGATAAATAAATAACACTGTCAGACTGATTGACAAAATAAAAGTGACCTAAAAGCTAAAAGGGTCATCATGCAAATAGTACTGAGTAATCACCAGACGTTTTAAAACTGAAATGAGATTTGTCACAGTAGAGAAATCTGAAAATGGCGTCTGCCTGAGCCATTGTTAAAGTCATTCATAAGAGTCCTTAATCCCAAAGAAATTGCAACTTAGATGGCCATGTATTGGTCTTTATTTTCATTTTTGAAGAAGACCACTAGTGACCCATGGTGAGTAGAGGGCCATGTGCCAGAACTATTTTCACAGGCTGTATTTCAGCAATTTTAATAGAGTTTCCCCCCAACACCTTTTAACATCTCTGATATCCACTGATTTCTTAGATTCGATGAAATATGGTCAAACGTATGGGCAAACTAGTTAGCATTAAAATAAAAATTGACTGCCAATAAGACAGTGTGTCCACATGCTGCACGTGGCATTCAGCCTCCATGGGATTTGTTAGGGGACAGAGCTCTTCGGCCCCAGACAACCTTGTAATGCAACAACGTGACAAACTACGGTGGCAAATGGAGCTGATGTCCGCTGTTTAAAATGACACCGCCCTGGGTTGTGAGGATAACCATCTGAAAAAGCACCCCATTGGTGCTGTTGAATAATTTATATTTCCTTTTTAAATTTGCTGAGTCTCGATACTGTTCAATAATACCAAACAAGGGCTTAGGTAGTTGGAATGTATAATCATCTCCTACTGTCTCTGTTTTGGCAAAGCTAAAGTCAGTGAGGGCCAAAAGGCAGACCCATATGTAGTCAAGACGGTGCAGCACTTGCAAAAGTACAGTAAGAAGTAATGGATCGAAGATTAGTCCTCTGGGCTATCGAATGGGTCCATTTAATGAAGCAAAGCGTCTGCGACGGCTTTCCGTGGGAGCTGGACCAGTCTCTCTGGTGTCTTACAGCTTTGCCATCCAGAATGAGGAGCAGTTGGAAATAGTCGTTAATTTTTCAAAACAGGGAGGTTCCAAACGATCAAAATTACCGGTTGTAGCAACTATAATAAAATATGAAGGTGGGATTTTAACATATCTGATGGACAAGGCATAGGATAAAATTATATGGGTTGTCTGGACGGAACGCTGTGGCCAAGGTCACGCAGAAGCAGCACCCTGCATCGCAGGGTGGAAGTGAAGGCAGGACCCCCGACCCTGAGCCCGGTATTTTGATGTTGACATCCATTTGGGACCTGGAAATGCATATCAGTTCTGTCCACTTGTGAAAATGTGGTCTATTTGGGCAGCTTGTACATTTGTTCTCTTTGTGCTGCTTCTTAGATAATCAGGACTAAATCTTAATAATTTATAACTTTTAGCCTCACTTTGAATCCCTTTCATTATTTCTATTATTTACCAACAGATTGTCTTCTCAACAAAATGTTTAAATGCATTTTCTTGAGAAATTATAGCTCTTCATTATTGTCATCTTCTCCCCGTCTCCAGGAAATTGTTCAATTTGCTGCTGGGAATGACCCAATTTACTGTGCATTCAGGAAGCCTGTAGTGATGGATATGCTTTAGAGGCCAGCCCTGGAGCACCTCTTGCCCCTCCTGGTGTTCACATCTGATATTTGACACTCAGGGTTGGCTGGCCACATTTTTGGGTTTGGAATAATATACTTGCCTTGCTTATTTAGTATGAAAACCTAGACTTAAAAGAATTTTGTTTTAAATTAGCTGTGTAGAGCACATCTTTGTAGAAATTAGACCCTAGTTGAAGATTGTCTTGGGTTCTACCTGATTCTACTTCTGTTTTGGGTCTCTTTCTTTGCTTTTTAGTAACCCCATTCCTTCCAAATGCCACACCTTTCATTCTTTCTGTAATTGTCCAGCCTCCTACGGAGTTGACCAGGATCTTCCCCATAGCAATGTTTAGAAATCTTTTGCCTTGTTCTCTTAGAGCTCTGATTTCCTAATCCTAAGTGGACAGACTCATCAGTTATAATAATGTAACAACAAAGAACACCAACTCTTTTCTTGTGTATTTAGTTGAAGCCTGCCTGTCCCATTTTCTTTTTGAGTCCACAGAGCTGATACTGAGAGGACTGTTGATTCACATCAAGTGCAAACTGCTCCCTGCAGACAACACCCTAGGACCAGGGCATCTGTCTTAAGATGTGGCTTTAATTTGAAATCTTTATGGTATGTTGTACGTTTGTAAGAACAACAGTGGACCATGGAACATTTTAAAATCTTCCATCCCACCATGTAAGCAGCTGAAAGACCACCGAGCTGGCAAGTAAGATAAAGGAAGGATGTTGTTACAGAAGAACCATAAAGATTCTAATTGTATGAGACGCAGTTCATAGGTTTCAGTAACTCTGTTTTTCATACTTCTCAACATTTTCTTTTCAAATATTTTGTTTCACAGTCTCTACAGGCACATAAATGTCTCAGAAAAGAGAACATTTTTAGCATCCAAACTGGCCCTCACATCTGGAAGTTTGTTTATGTGTCTATATGCAATACATGCATATAATTTAAAAAGGAAGACAGAAAGAAAACAAATAACACTGAAATATTTTAACAAATGTTGAGTAAGCTCTGCATCAACTGTTCCCCAAACCCAATACAACTCCCTAGAAGCATGATTTAAATATTGTTTCTATTTTATGACCTATTTATTTTAGACATTACTAGTGATTTGTTTTACAAGAAGAGGAAAAAATACTCCCTCTAATTACCTATCTTTTCTTCTAAACTGTACCATCACTATTTGTGTTTGAAACATTGTTAAAGATTTAATTCCTTTGGCCTGGAGATAATGTTTCCCATTGAGCCAAGTAGTGTACTACCTTCTGTTCTTGTGTAACTATTATTACTTGCTCTCTTTCTTCTGGTCCTTTTGGGTCTCTTTTTGCTGTACTTCCTTCTCACCTTCCTTTTCCTCTTACTTCCTCTTATCGTGCTGGAGTTAGCAATGACTTTGAGTTTTTTAAAAAAATTTTCTAGTTTTCTGTATACCTATTAGAATTATTTCCCAATATATCTGTTAAATGACTATTCATAAATTTTCTCTGAATATTCCTTTTATCAGATTTTTTCTCATTTAATGAACTAATATTCTCTTCTTTCTACTCCAGTATCATTGAGTATACTGTAAGGTTTTGGTGGGTTTTTTTTTTCTGGTTTCTGGATTATATTCTCCTCTTCTACTCCAAAGCAGTGAGTATATTAGAAGCTTTTGGGGAGGGCTTCTGGATTATCTGTTTCTCATGACTCTTAATAGTGTTTGTTGATTTTGGTCTCTGTCTTTCATGTTGGAACCTTTCCTATAATCCATGATGATCTTGGCTGTCATTCATATTAAAGAAAAAACCCTAAAGAATAACCAGAAAAGCCTATTTACACAGAGTTAGTCATCAGTGAGCTGTGCTCTAGAGTAATAAAAACATAAGATGGGTCCTGGCTGGTGTGGCTCAGTTGGTTAGAGCATTGCCACATAACTGAAAGGTTGATTCCCCATCAGACCACATACCTGGATTGTGGGTTGATCCCCGGTCTGCATACATACAGGAGGCAACCAATTGTTGTTACTCTCTCACATAGATGTTTCTCTCTCTAAAAGCAATGAAAAAAAATGTCCTGAAGTGAGGATTAAAAAATAAAATTAAATTAAAAAAAAAACCAAGATGATATTTTCAAGGAGGCATATAAATGTTGATTTCTGTAGGTCTACTCTGAGGCAATTCAGTTTCTCCAAGAAGAATCATTGCTACCTACTATGAAATGTCCCAGCTCCACAAGACTGGCTGTCCCCAAATCTAGGCTCTCATGAGATCTGTTTTTCCAAGGTATAGAGTTATGGTCTGCCACAGTGTTCAGGGCATGTTTGTTACTGGCCGCGTTGAGGGGGAAAGGTATCTGAGTGTCTAACCATTCCATACACAGATGTCCAGTCAGTCCCTCTAGATTCAGCCTTGAGTCTCCCGCCACTGCCCCGTTCACCTGGTTCTTCCCACACCTGACCCTATCTGTGACTATGGAGTAGGTTGTCCTGACTTTTCCTCTGGAAAATAATAAGGTTTCATGTATTTGCTTCTGCTATGTCAATTGCTACACTCCAGTATCTTCTCCAAATTTGGTGATATCTCTTCATGGTTCTTGTGTCTAAACCCATACTCCCTGTTCTCTATTTGCCTGTTTATTCTTTAAAAAATTATCTACTTATAATTTTAGTGGAGTTCCATGAAAGAATATATGTAAAGATACACTCAATTGACCATCTTTTACTGGCCGTCCTAGCACGTATTTTTAATTGCCAAAAGAGGCTCAGGTGGTATCTATTTATTGTATGAGCTTACAGTAACTTGTACAGTAATGTGATCATAATAGTAACATGTGTGATAGTAGGCAACTGATAACTGTGTTGTAATACCACCAAAGTATGCATGATTATAAACTTTACTGTAAATTTGGAATGCTCTGTCTAATTTTTACATTTAAAATAAAGACTAAAGTAGCAGTTAGAAATTTTTAGTGATTCAACTTTAAAATAAAGCTTTTCAATCACTCATGTTCTGGATTTTGGTATAATTTTAATTTATGGATACTCTGAAATCACAAGGCAGTATTTAAAAGAAAAATATATGTTACTAGCTTCAGTACTAATTAATACGAATGGCAATTATTTCCAGTACTGTGCAACTAAAAACCAAATACAGAAATAAACAAAATAGAAAATAAATTTATTTACAAATAAAGGAACTAAAAGAGGATTCTGTAAATATCATATGTTTTCTGTCATTAATAACCAATTTGAAAGTTTGGATTTGTCAAAGCAGTTTCATTGTTCTCACATTGATTTATAAATATAAAATGCTATAAATTTGAATTTAAAATAAATAAAATAACACTTTAATCTGTTTTAGAAGATGAGATTTTACATAAATGTTGTAGTTGGGGGAAAAAAACCTTGCTTGAGCAACAAAAACCAAAAATATTGTTTTTAAGGAAAAGGGAAAAAGAAGAAAAAAGAAAAATATTTGAGAACCATGTGATGATCTTTAAATTCCATTCTATTCCTATAATTTTATCATCACAAGTCTCTTAAATTACTGTTTCACTTCATCTGTAACATTGTAATAATAATACTTATTCTCACAGAATTGTAAGTATCAAATTAGGTCCTGTATGAGAAATTCTAAATTCCTTCAGACATGTAACTCATGATTACTAATCAAATCTGTGAAAATATAAGGAAAGTAAAAAGTCTATGACATTCTCATACATCTTGCAATTTTCTCCTCCTACTAATAACATTTATGTAGAGAGTTATCCCTATATGTCTTATTATAGCTTTTAATCTTAGCCCAAATAGTTGTATAGCTCTAGTCCTATGATCAAATTATGTTTGCTGTCAGATACTGTCTCCCATAGAAGAAGCTCGTGAGATATAATTATCCATTATTAAGTTGCTAACAGTAGTGTCATTCTTTTGCCAAAAGGTTTCAGAGAAAACTGACCCCAGAAGCTGCAAGTCTTCTCTTGTTTCTTCTGAGCTTCTTTATATCACATATGTTAGGGGTGCTAAGAATATAGTCATGTACAAAATATTTATGAAATACAGCTTCCAATTTCACTCCAAACTGGTTTTCACCTAATATCTGTAACCTCAAAACTCTCTTTACAAGAGTATAGGGGATCAGAAATATTCATTCCATGAGATTTTTTATGGCATTCCATGAGATTTTTTATGGCATTTCATGAATCTTCCAGAATTTCTGAGTATATATGAACGCAATTCATAGTTTCTCTGTTAGTTTCTAATGCAAAGAAAAGTGGTAATAGAACCTCTCTCTTGCTCCATTAGAGTCTAAAGAAGATTTGTTAGAGGAAAAAAAAAAATCTGTAAGGATAATCTCCCCTTCACTTCTTGAAGTCAATTAAAATACCATAGAAATATATGTAAGTTATTATCATTCCATTATAAATGCATGCACTGTATAAAAAACAGTAACAAATAACGAAACCTAACGTGAAAAGAGTGTGAACCCTCCTCTCCAGTTTTGAGAAAGTGGCCCGAATGGGGGCTGCATTGTTGGCAGTGGGTGATGACCATAAGGAGCAGCTCGGCCAGGGTCACATTTCACCTAGATCTGCTTCTAGCCTGGCACCTTTTTGCCCTTCCTTGTGTCCCTGGGTTTTGAGGTGTGTTGACTCTGTGATGTCTAATGACAGACAGATTGGATCTTTCCTTAATTACTGGTGACATGTCAAGTGTGAGAAATGAGTGAGCAATCTTCACTGAACTGCAACCCTTTCGAGCTCATGAAACTATGTTTATAAGGAAAATATGTAAAATCACCACAATAGCTGGAATTGACTATAGAGAAAGACAGTGAAATTTCTAACTCCCGTGAACTGCCCTCTTTTCAGAAAAGAGGCAGAAGTCATGCCAGCACAGGTGACATGTGTCACTGAACTAGAATACACTACTTCACGAGTGGCCTCTTAATGTCTGTTTTACACGACAGGTATTCATCGATTTCAGAAGCGCAATATTACATTTTAAATGCATTCCCCAAAAGCTTTTTGTTATTGATCCCAGAATAGAAAAAAGAGATTCTGATGAGCAGTCTGATATTTAGAAAAACACATCTGCTCTTCATACACAAAACCAAATCATCCACAGCCGTGACACGGTTTTAGCTCTGACATGTAATTCTATAAACCTTACTTTATCTAAAATAGTAGCTGAGGAAGGACATTCAGGTTAATATTAATTTATGGTATCACTAATGTTAATTAAGTGGATGATTAAAAGGTGTTCAGGACTACACTAGACATTCGATTTGGGGGTTTATTTTTTTGGTTTTGTGACATAAAAGGTATATTGGGTCTTTCAGTGCTTATTATGGAATTATCACACACAGGAGTGCATCCTTCACTAGGATTAGATAAACCTAATTTTAGAAAATTAAATAACACTTATGCATAGTATTTCTCAGTATAGGAAATCATTGGGGTTCATTTAACATGCTTTTAAGTTCCTTAAAAGTGAGTCTCAGAGTTAGTTAATGGACAAATGGACACATTTTCTACCCAAAGTTTGAACCTCGTTTAAAATCCAAAAAGCCTCTTTAGCCACATAAGCCTCTCTTGTTGTGGTGAATGACCCGTGCACTCACAACACACTTTTTTCCAGTTTGGGTAACTAATTACTCAAAATATATTCTTATTTAAAGTTTCTCTTACAAGGCTTATGAATATGCTTCCTCCCTTTAGCCTTCTCTTCTTTCTTTCCTAAACTTCTTTATCTAAATATAAATGGAAGTGGCTTAGAAAAATAATAACTGGACATTAAGTGACAACATAAGAGTGAAAAGAGACTAGAACGAGGCAAAATAAGATGAATCCTGTGGTTGGGATAATAAGAAAAAAGCCAGGCATGGGGGCTTGTACACATAGCAGTGAGATTGCTATTGGGCTCGGAGTTACATTCTTCTGAAACTAACAGGAGGGAATATGATCAAATACTGAGTTCATAGAAGGCATTGTAGAAACAAAGCATTTGCTCAGAAAAAGTGTAAATATTTAGGTGTTGAGGCCAGAGAAACTTCACTCGTAAACATTTCATTCAAGCACACTATATAGTAAAGCTTAAATGAAATGGGAAAGGGCCAAAATGAGCTGCTATAGCATCATGAATGTCACCAAATGTGACCCCAAACCTTAATGCCTGTCTTTTCCCTTCTCTTTTCATTTGCAGTTCCAGTACAATGGACTGAACTCAACAAACGCCACCAAGTGACTGGTGAGTTGCCAGGTCCCAGTTACATACTGAACTCCTGGGTCGGATGAGCACACCTGGGTTTTATAGAAAAGCGGTTGCAAAGCAGTCAGCTCTTAGATCCCAAATTGTTTTAGGACACCAAAACAAGAAATATGTGACTTCCAGACCAATGAATTTGTGAACCTTGCTGGTAAATTTAGAAGTAAAGTGGCATCCCAATTACTCTATGGGCTGTTAGAAGGGCAGATCAAATGGTTATTTGTCTCGGCTTTTAGTCATGAAAATCTTCATATTTAGAGTTGTCAGGGTATCTTCAAAGGAAGTGACAAATATGATCTTTACATTTATGTGCATTTGTTAAAGGAATTAAGCAATTAAATATACACATTTAAGTACACCACAATTTTCATAAATCTTTTAGGTCTTTTTCATTTCTCACTATTTTTGAAAAATCATGTTTATTCTATTACAGTTGTCTCAATTTTTCCTCCTTTGCCCTCCTCCATCCATCCCACCCTGCCCCCGCTCCGACAGTCAGGTCCCACCCTGCTGTCCATGTCCATGGGTCATTCATACATGTTCTTTGTCTAGTCCCTTCCCTTTCTTTCCACCATTGTCTTTCTTCCCCATCCCCTCTGGTCACTTTCAGTTTGCTCCATTTTTCCATGCCTGTGGTTTATTTTGTTCATTAATTTATTTTGCTGAATAGACTCCACTTACAGGTGAGATCATATGGTATTTGCCTTTCACCAACTGGCTTATTTCACTTAGCATAATATTCTCCAGTTCTATCAATGTTGTCACAAAAGGTAGGAGTTCCTTCTTTCTTTTTCTTTTTAAACAGAGATTTATCTACTTATTTTTTTAAATGTCAAAACCCATTATGAAATGTTAAAAAATTTAAATCCATTATAAAGTTTCAGCAATTAAAACATGACAACAGCATAGAAATAATCAAGAAGATCAATGAAATAAAATGATCATTCTAGAAACAAACATATATATCTAACAATGTAATATATGATTAAATTGATATTTCAAGTCAATGGGGAAAATAAGGCTTATTCAACAAATAAAGTGCATGGATCACTATTACTTGAAATAAAAAAGAATATAGAGCTCTATTTCACACATTATAAAAAAATATTAAGAGGAGTTAAAAATCAATAAGTAAAATCTAAGGAGTTTTAGGAGAAAATACAAAATAATATTTTTCTTACTCTGAAATAAAATGTTCAAATCCAGAAGGTATAAAGTAGAATATTGACAATATTACTATATTAAACATTTAAGGCTATACAGTAATATTCATATAAAAAAAGTTAAAGGAGAAATAATAGAATAGGAAAATATTTGCAACACATCTAAAAAAGGGTTAATAGTTTATTTTAGGAAAAGAATTCTATAAACAGTCAAAAATGGATAAAGAATAACAAAAAATCATTTAAAGCTTTTTAAGAATAATAGAAATAGATAAGAGATATACAAAAACAGATTTAAATAAATAATCAACAAATAATAAAGTAACAATTAAAATAACACATCATTGTCACAATCAGATTAATAAGTATTAAACAGATTGGTAATATCAAGTATTGTTGACTGAAAGGAACTGGGGTATCATAGACTTTTTTTCTTCATCTTCTTAGAGCAATCCCTTTAGCATATCTTGCAATGCTGGTTTGGTGGAGGTGTATTCTTTTAGCTTTCTTTTGTCTGGGAAACTCCTTATTTTACCTTCCATTTTAATTGAGATATTTGATGGGTACAACAGTCTTGGTTGTAGGCCTTTGTTTTTCATTACCTGGAATATTTCTTGCCATTCCCTTCTAGCTTATAGTGTTTCTGTTGAGAAGTCAGCTGCTCACCGTATAGGGGCTCCCTTGTATGTTAATACCTGTTTCTCCCTTGCTGCCTTTAGGATTCTCTGTTTGTCTTTGATATTTGCCATTTTAATTATGATGTATCTTGGAGTGGGCATCTTTGGGTTCCTCTTGAATGGGATTCTCTGTGCTTCCTGGATTTGTATGATTTTTCTCTCCTCAAATTAGGGAAGTTTTCCATCATTACTTCTTTAAACAGGTTCTCTATCCATTGCTTCTCTTCTTCTCCTTCTGGTATCCCTGTTATATGGATATTATTATGTTTCAGGTTGTCCTGCATTTCCCTAAATACCTCTTTATTCTTTTTGAGTCTTTTTTTTTCATTTTCTTGCTCTTTCTGGGAGCTTTTTTCTACCTTATCCTCCAGCTTGTTGATTCATTCCTGTTTCATCTAGCCTGCTTTTGATTCCTTCTACTGTGTTCTTCAATTCAGAAATTGTATTCTTCATTTTCTCTTGTTTCTTATTGATACTTTTTATGTCCTTTTCATGCTGGTATAGTTTGCAGTTAGTTCCTCATGGTTTCCCTATAGTTTTTCGTGATTCTCTCTAAGCTCACTGAGCTCATTGAGCTTCCTTAGAACCATTATTTGGAACTCAATATCTGATAGTTTACTTGCTTCTATTTCATTTAGTTCTCTTTCTGGGTATTCTTCCTTTCCCTTCAATGGCGGGGGGGGGATGTTTCTTTGTCTTCCCATTATTTGTGAGACTCTCTTTTGTTGCTCCTGATTCTTAAATTGATCTGTTTTGATTTCCTGACTTTGTGGTGTGAATTTCTATGATAGGAGACTGCTGTGTTTTTTTTTCTGGATCTGCCTCTGATGATGTCAGGTGTTGACCCTGTCTGACCTTAGGCAGTTGTCTGTTTGAGACTTCCAGGAATCTACTGTCTGCGGCTGTCTCCTTCAGTTGTTAATCTAGTCACTCTGCAGTCAGCAGTCAGGCTTAGGCACCACAGGGTGGGGCAGAGTCCCTCCTCAGGGCCGGGCTATTGTGTCCTCTTATGCTGCTGCCTCTCAGGGAAGTCATCTGCCTGAGCCAGATGGCTGCTGCTGTATGAGGGATGAGTCAGCACTGGGATCATGCAAGCCACTCTCTCCTTTCTCTCCTCAAAGCCTCCTTCCCCAGTCTCTCCTCAGGTTTCTCTAGCTCACTCTGCCCCCACCTTTGCCAGAGACCAGAGTAAGTGGCAGTTAGGTTGTGTTAATGCTGATTCTTCTGTCTGTCTGAGATTAAAAAGATCCTCTTGTTATTGTTCAGTTGTTTGTTCCAGGTGATTTCTCCACAATTTAGTTGTAATTGCAGCTTGATTCTGGGAGGTGGTCAGTGTGACTTCCATTCACTCCTCTTCCATCTTGATTTCCTCTTCATTACTCATTATTTTGTAAGCTTCAAGTTTGGACTTTTCTGAATGACTGAGAAAACTTATATAACTGTAAACTACTCTGTATGATTTTTCCCAGTAGCATCAGTTCCAGGATTTCAGGTACAGTTTTACTCTTGTTGTAAATAAACTGACTTGACCTGAGATGGGAATGTTCATATCAATTTAGAGAATGTATTGTGGACCTAGTGATTACATGATGGTCAGTTTTGAAAATGACCCCAAATGATCCCAAATGATGCCTGTAGTCCCCCTCAAATGTTACTAGGGTTCATTTGTGTGACAAATATCATATAGATAAAGTTATGAAGTAATGGTATGCTGCTTCTGGAAATGTTATACAAAAATTGCAGCTTCTCCCTTTGGCAGTCTGTCTGTCTCTCACCCAGGGCTCTGGGGGAAGCAAGCTACCAGATTGTGAGCAGCCCTATGGATAACCCCACACGTTAAGAAATTGAGGCCCTCTGGCAGCTTGTAATGAACAGATGTCTGCCAATAACACCAGGAATGAATTTGAAAGCAGATGTTTCTTCTTCAATTGGGTCATGGGATGACTGCAGCCATGAATCAGAATATCCCAGGCAAGCTGGCATAACCACTGCACATCAATAGAAAAAGATATGATAAAAAACACAATAGATAAATTTAAATGTTATGTTATAAATGTCCAAAATATACAGAAAGAAGGTTGGGTTAGGGCAAAAGAGGAACAAAAATCTATAATGAACAAACATAAAACAAATAATAAAATTTTACAATCAAATCTAAACATACAAATATTTATATTAAATGTGAATGCTAAATGTTAATTAAAATACAGATTGTCAAGTGGATAAAAACAAAGGCTCAACTGTATGTGGTTCATGAGAAACTGATATGAAATAAAAGGATACAGGTAAGCAAAAAAAAAAAGAGAAAATATATATCATGCAACCGCTAAGCAAAATAAAGTTTGAGTGGTCACATTTAAGTAAACTTTGAAGTGGAGAAAACAATCAACAACAGACAGGGAATTGCATAATGATAAAGCACTAATTTACCAGGAAGACTTAACATCTTCCATATGTGTACAACTAACAACAGAACTCAGAACACATAAAGCAAAAGCCGACAGAATTAAAAGGAGAATTTCGATGTCTTTAAATCAACACTCTTTCACAGTCACCTATAGAGGTAGGAGACAGAATATCATCAAGCATACAGAAAAAATAATATCACCATTGGCCAATGGGATCTAATTGACACTTTTAAAATATCTTTCCAACAACAGCAGATTTTTCTCAAGTACACTTGGAATATTCACCAAGATAGACCACACTGTAGGAGGAAAAAGCATTTTAACATGTGAAATAATTAAAATGATAAAAGTAGGTTATTTCACCTTTAAAAAACAAGCTAGAAATCAGTAACAAAAAGATAACAAGAAAATCTTTAAACACTTATAAATTAAAATCACACATCTAAATAATCCACATGCCAAGTAGAAAGTCTTAGTAGAAATTAGAAAGTACCTTAAAGTAAAATAAAAATACACATATCAAAATTGTGTGATGTCTGTATCAATGTTTAGAGAGAAATTCATAGCCCAAAATACTTACATTAGAAAATTAAAAGTCTTAAATCAATAAATTTCCATCTTAAGAAAGTATAGACTACTACTTAGTCACAAAAAAGAAGAAAAATTTTGTCCTTTGCATTGATGGACCTGGAGAACATTATGCTTAGTGAATTAAGCCAGTCAGAGAAAGACAATTACCATGTCATTTCACTCATATGTGGAATCTAATGTGCAAAGTGAACTAACAAGCAAAATAGAGACAGATTTATAGATAGAGAACAAGCTGACAGCTCTGGGGGAGGGGATTAGGGAGTGCGGGGATTGAACAAAAAAGAAAAAAAAGAATTTATGGACACTGATAATAGTACAGTGATTATGGGGGTGAGGGAGGGGGTGGGTGGAGGTGGGAAAGGGTGTTGGGGATAAATGGTAACGGAAAAAGGCAATAAAAATATTTTGAGGACAACATAGGATTATATTTTTTGATTGTAAAAACATTCTTATTAATCTAATTTTATAAAAGGATTTTTTTAACACCAAAAAACACAAGAAGGCCTTAATTCTATGCAAAAAAAACCCCAATTCTTTAAATGGAATAAATTTAACTTTATGAAAAACAGAACATAAAAACAAAAGAAAAAGTAAAAAAAAGTAACAAATAAATCCAAAGTAAGTGGGAGAAAAGAAATATTAAAGATTATAGTGGGTATTAATGACATGAAAACACAAAACCAACTGGAAAAATCAATGGGAAAAATGGTTCTTTGTAAAGATCAATAAAATTGACAAATCTAGCAATACTGACACATAATAAAAAAAGAAGACACAAATTACCAATATCAGGAATGAAAGAAAAGGTGTCATTAAACTTGGCAGCCCTTAAAATAACAATTAGAAAATACCACAAACAAATCTGTGTATATAAAATCACAAATTTAGTGAAATGGGCCAATTCTTTGGAGATTACTAACTACCCAAACTCACCTAAACCAAAGAGATAACCTGAATAGTGTTATAACTATTAAAGAAATTGAGCTCCTAGTTGAAAAAACTTCCAATTCTATCAAACACTTAAGAAATAAAACCAATCCTGCAAAATAGTTTAAGAAACTGAAAGAAGAAGAAATATTTAATAATTCATTTCATAAAGACAACATTACCCTGATAACAGGTCAAGCAAAGACATTACAAGAAAAAATTACAGACCAATACTCTCATGGACACAGACACGAATGCCATTAACAAAATTTCAGCCGAGCTATATATATGTATACATATATATATTTATATATAAAATTGGTGTTCATCACATGAGTGCAAGAATGTTTCAATATTTTAGCCTTACTGCTGTGGCTCAGTGCTGGGCATTATCCCACAAACCTAAAGGTCTCCAGTGAGATTCCTGGTCAGGATATATGCCTGGGTTTCAGGTTTGGTCCCCAATCCGGGCATGTTTGAGAGTCAACCAATAGATGTTTCTCTCTCACATCCATGCTTCACTCTCTCTCTTTCTTCCTCCCTTCCCCTCTCTGTAAAAATAAATAAATAAAATCTTGATATTAAACAAAATAAATCAATGTTATTCACCATGCTAGCAACCTAAAGCAAAATCTCGTGAGCAAATCAACTGATGTGGAAAAAACATTTGACAAAATTTAATGTCCATTCACAATTTCAAAAAAAGTTCAGCAAACCAAGAATAGAAGGGAAATTCCTCAACCTGATAATTGGTATTCACTGAAACCCACAACTAACCTTATACTTTCTGGTGGAAGACAGAATATTTTTCTCCTGAAGTCAGAATAAGGTAAACATTGTAGTTAAATCCAAGCCTGTGCAATAAGGAAGAAACAAGAAATAAATGGCATCCAGACTAAAGAGCAATAAATAAAATGTTCCTATTACCAGACAACATAGTTTCTACCCAAAAATTCCACACAGAAACTCCTAGAACTAAGTTTATTAATGACACAGGCTATAAGTCCAACACACACACAAAATAAAAGATATTTCTATATAGTAGCAATGAGCAATTGGAAACCAATATTTAAAAATGCATTTACCATCATTCCCAAACAAATAAAGACTGTTGTATAAATCTAAGAAAATTTGTACAGAATCTGTATGCTAAAACTTTTACAAAAGCAATCAGAAAAGGCCTAAATTAAAAAAGAGACATTCCTTTTTCATGGATTGGAAGACTCAACATAGTAAAGATGTTCATTCTTCCCAAACCGATCTACAGATTTGATGTAATTCCCAATAGAATTTTTTCTTGTAATATAAAAATGTTGATGCTAAAATTTATATGTAAAGTGAAAGAACTAGAATAGCCAAAGCAATCTGAAAGAGGAAAATAAAGTTGGAGGATTCAGATTACTCTTTAAGACTAACTATAAAGCTAAGTAAATAAGACAGTGGGATATTGGCAAAGAGATAGACCCATAGATCAATGGAACAGAATGTGTCGTCTAGATTTAGACCCACAGCAATATGGCCAATTGATTTTTGACAAAAGTGCAAATTTTATTCGATGGAGAAGGATAGTCTTTTCAACAAATTAAATTGGAAATCAAAATTGGTATGCAAATTAGTATGCAAAAGAATGAACCTCCATTTAAACTTCACACTTTATGCAAAATTTAACATAAAATGGGTCAGAGATGAACATATGAAGTCTAATTACTATAAAATGTTTAGAGGGAAACAGGAGAAAATCTTTGTCATATAGAGTTAGGCAATGAGTTTTTAGACATAAAACAAAAATACAAACCATAATCTAATTGATAAATTGGACTTCAAAATTAAACATTTTGTTGTGTGGAAACAATCTCCAAACTGGGAGAAAATATTTGCAAGTCAAAGAACTTGTATCCAGAATATATAATGAACTCTCAAATCTCATTAAAAAATGGGTAAAAGGCTTGAATACATTACACCAACAAGATAAAAGGAAAATATAAGCTGTAAATGTCAGTAAGTGTACATTATTGGGCCTATAAAAATATGGTCAGCATCATTTGATATTAGGGAAATGCAAAGTTAAATTATGATAAAAAAACCATTGCTCACTCATGTGAATGACTAAAAAAAAAATAATAATGACAATACCAAGTGCTGATAATGAGATGGACAGGAGGAACTCTCATACGTTGCTGGTGGGAATACAAAATGGCACTCTGAAATGGGAAAAATTTGGAGAGTTTTCATAAAGTGAAACTTAGGTTTACTATATGAGTAAGGAATCCTATTCCTGGGCATTTACATAAAAGACATGAAAATAATGTTCATGCAAACACCCTGTATGTGAATGCTGCTGTAGCTTCATTTATAACCTCCAAAACTAAAAAAAAAAAAAAAGTCTTTCAATAGATGAATGTATTACAGTGGAATATTACTAAGCCATGAAAAGCAACGAACTATTGTTACCAGAATCATTTTGAATTAATATCAACAGCACTATGAAGATATGACCATCTCAGCTTTGCTTGGAGGCAGAGTTGATCAAAGTCAACAGCTTGTTTGTGGTCATTCACTGTAAAATTAGGAAGCACCTGTGGATATTGTCTCTCATGATCTATCAATGGGGAAGTGGTGGAAAGAGATCTCAGGACGGCCTAAGACTATAATGTGGGACATACACATTTTTCAGATAGCTACTGAAGTGAGAGCAAATCTAAATTATTAAGTGAAAAAAATTCAAACAGCAGCATGGTAAACATAATCTCAGTAGAAAACAAACAAAAAAACAGAAGAAACGTATTTTTATATAAAATATATAACTTAGGGGCAGGGTATAAAATATACAGTATTATGTAGCCATTAAAACAAGTGAGACAGCTCTTTAGATATTGGCATGACTTTGCCTACTAGCTTTATATTGTATGAAGAGCATTGTGTTCTGAATGAATCACTTTCTGTTAAAAATAATTTTGTATGAATATATATATGTAATAACATAACACAGGGATATAGATTATGTAGATAGGGGTGTGTGTGCCTTTACGCATAGGGAAAACAAGAACTGCGAACAGGGTTATCTTGAAGGTGGCTTATTTGCAGTGAATGGGTAAAGGGGTAAAAGAAGTCCTTTCATTTTTCATAATTTAAGAAAATTCTTCTCATCCCAAATTTAAACATGCACATTTATCACTTCATTTAACATGGAAGAAAAGGCAAAATTATATATGTCAAATATTAACATTGATTCGTCATCTGATAAAAAAGAGATTAAATATTATATTATTCTTTGTGTTACCAAAATTTTCTGTAACCAAAATTTCTGCAGTAAATAAACTTAACTTTTGAAAACATTATTAAAATTAGTATTGAATGGAACTTATTTTATTAACTTATTAATAACTTATTAAATTGTTATTGAGTAGGAAAAATTTATTTATGCCATAAGACCTTTATCATAGAACACTTCCATTATTATTGAGAACTAACTTTATTTACAAATTCCATCCTACACATATTCTCATCCCAAACTTTTTAAAATTAGACAAAGCTAATCTTCTAAGATATCAAAAGGGCTTACAGAAACATTAGAGATTTGTTCCAAACTAATGAACAGAGTAGACACCTTTCCAACTTTAAAAAATACCTTTCGCCTTCCCATTATTTAACTGATATATGTAAGCTCACCTTCCTCCCCAACATCCTAGTTATTTGTGGTTCACACTTACACAGTCCAGTGATGTGGTCACACAGCCAGGACATGCTGAACTAGGGTTTTATAATGAACAACGTCAGTCTCAATAGCTTAAAAGAACACATGTGGATTCCTTATTCATGCTACATGGTTATGCTGCATGTACACCAAGTTTCCTGGAATTCTGCCCCAATTCCTCTTCACTCAGGAGCCCAGGATGCTGGAAGGTCTACCTCTGTGATTCCACACTCACTGGGAAAAGGGAGGGTGACAAGTCACATTATTGGATTTTAAATAACTCCTTCCAGAAGGGACTGGAGCCTCTTTCTCCCATATTTCATGTGCCAAGGGAAGCCCATACCTAACCACAAAAGGATGGGATAATCAAATTCTACTATTTTCCCTGAAGGAGAAAGGCCAAGAACACTTGATGAACAGAACGATTGTCAACCATAGTCAGAATCATAGGATAAGCAACAGCTGCCATCAGTAGGAGTCCAGTGAATTTAGCCCATAAACTTATATTTTTCACATAACAGATTTGTTTTAAGCTGCAGGATATATGCTTTTTCTAGTGCCCCAAAACTGTTGTTCTTAAAAAAGGAACTTGACAGATATTAGTTCGTTTTCCTCTAAAGAAATGAAAACAGCTATTGGCTGTTTTCAGATATCAGCCACTACCAAGTTAAGATATACATGTATTAGAGAAAAAAGATGATTTCATTAGGCTTAACCAGAGTACAGACATTAACAAGATTTCGGGGAACATTTTCATTTATCTGGTTTATGTATCTAGTTATATTTATTGATTTTACCAAAGTAGTTTTGAATGCCTCCTAAGAGCCATGGATTTTGCCAGGTACAGACTACTCCATGTTTGCCCTTGAACTCTTGTGATCAATGTTAATCCTTAAGCATCATCAGTAAATAAGATACAATCAAAACATGCCTGGCAATGTGCATAAGCTAGCTTTATTTTACAATTTGAAAGCTGGGCTCCTTGGCATAGATTCCAGGTATAAGGTATACACCTGGAGCATAGCTCACTGAGGGTATCATTGGCATTTGTATCAATAACTTAAAATTCAGAACCAATATTTATGAAACCGTGTGCGCTCATAGTAGTTAAGAAACTGTGGTTTTCGACCTTGAACTAAGGCCTACCTTTTCATAAGAGAGTGATGCTAAGTCATTACGCATTCCTTCCTGCCCGCCCACCCCACTCCTCATCACCCCCTTAGAATCTCCGCTTCTACACACCGTCCCCGTGGTCACACCTGACTATCTCAGGACAAAAGATCTCTGGCTTCAGATGTGAGGAAACTGTTTTCTAATCTCACAAGGACTTATCAAAGATCAGAGCTCTCGACTTAACATCTAAAAAATAGGTGTGCTGCATATTTGCAAACATCAGAGCAACCGGTTGCTCAAAAGGCTCATGTTTTCGGCAGCAGACACCATGGTTGTCTGTAATCAGTGTGTCTTAGGTTTAACAAGGCCACTTCTAAAAGCGTTCCATGGTCCAATTTGGAAGTCAATCATTAATACAATAGTTAAATCCTGGCATTTGGGGGATAATTTTTCTTTAAAAAAGAATCATTCGTTGAGTTAAAAAAATATAATGGGGAATAATGTGTATCTAATTATTAATATACTATAGAAATTAACTTTTATATTGCAATTTATATTGCAATTACCTCCTTGGTGTTATAAAGCAGAACAATGCAGAAGAAGAAGTTCTTTATTAATGCCTAATAGCATGGTAATTTAAAATATTCAAGTTTCTTTAATAAGGTAGTATATGAAATGTTACTTAATTTGACAAGATTAATTATACAATTAATTTAAGACTGCTCTCAATTAAATTAGTAAAAATTCTTAAGCTTGCTGCTTTTGAAAAGAGTGCTGGAACCTAGCACGAAGTGAAATACCAATTAAGCGTGATATTAATTAGACTGAGATGGAATAATGCACATTCTGTTCATATAAAGGGCATTGTCAGAGAGTTGGTAAAGAGGTATTGTTATTTTATTACTTTAATAATAATGATACTCTAGCCCCCTAAACCATTTAAAGGGTCTTCAACAATACTGGAAAACACAGTGGCTTGGGATGGCGCTTAAAACCACTCAGGACAACAACAATAAAACTCCTGCCTTGGTGGTCCTGACTCCCCACATTTTGGGGTTCTGTGAAGATAAAAGTGTTGCTGAGAGGAGCTGATTGTCAAAATACCTCCTATGTGACCTTATCTTGGTGAATTCACCATGGTTCAGGGTCTGGTCCTCAGTTTTTCAGGTCCAAAGACTTAAGCTTGTCAGAGCCTCAGGGTTACTTAGATCCAAGTCAACTGAGAGATACTAATTAAATTCATAATTCACTGAAGTATAATCACAAAATTCTCATTTATATATTTACAATGGAGAACTGTACCTTTTGGGGGACCAGAGAGCCCAATGCCTGTATTTACCGTGAGCTCTTTCATGATGTCAGAGTACCTGGGAAATCACCTCAGCGATGTAAAGGTACTTTGGTGTACAAAGGAGCGTTGAGTGTAAATCAGTCAGGCTATGCTGGAGTCAAAAACATCATTCCTGCTCCACTACACAAAACAGCTCTCTGGTAGCTAGAATGCTCCTGTTGTTCAGATTTTCTACACGTCTCCCTCTGCAGCCCCAAGCCCTGGCTTCCTCCACGGGGCTGCTGGACTCTGTGCTAATTCTATGGTCGAAGGACAAAAGGATGCGGTTAAGGTGCAGGTTATAGTATGTGGTTGGCTGTACTGTGGAAGCTGAGTAGGAAAGGGGGACTAAGAAGCTAGGGGAAAGAAACATTGATGTGGGTATAATTAACTCTTTTTTTGGTGGGTTGAGAATCATTCTGAATATTTCATGTAACTTTGCATACTTTATAAGAAGTGTTGAATTTATTAATGCAAGTTGCATACTTCTGCAGAAACCAGAAGTACCTAGCATATTGAACCTAATGGTTCAATAACCCCTGAGTTGGGGTTAGGGTTGGGCAAAAAACAGGATCTCTGTTAGCTTCCATGGAGGAAGAAGGAATTCTGTCCTTTGGGGTGATGCCAAACTGCATCAGGGCTATGGCGTGAGAGCGAGGACAGGCTGGACACAGCCCTGACTCCAGCTGAATTTCAGCTTTCCTTGGGCCCTTGGTAGGGTAGTCATTGGACAGTAAACAAAATGCAACATGATACATGAAGACTCACTGGGAAAGAGTTTGCAGAGGTAGGATACCCATACCTTTATTACAAAGGATTTTTTTTCCCCTGTGGCCACTCATAAGAATAAGGGTAAGGTCTGCCATTAAAACAAGAGTTTGAATGAATCATGCAGGAGTCTTGGTTTCCAGGAGTGGATCGACCCCAATGTACAAATAATCAAAATTTCAGGTGAAAACAACCATAGAGATAATTTCTTCTAAATTTGTCATGTGCAGATGAGAAAAGAAAGTGCCATGCAACTCAACCTCACACATAGTGGTAGACTTGGAGCTCAACCTAGGTTTTATGATATCCACTCCGATTTTATTTTATACTTTGTCATTAGATAAATCCTATAAGTGTGTATAAGATATAAATTACTATAAATGAACACTTTTGCAAATTCAAAAGCACTGGAAGTATTCTTTTAATTAATATCATACATATTCAATGGGTAGTTATCCCAGGGTGATGGTTATGACAGAAACTATTACATTTTGCATTTTCCAGTGTTTACTGTGTGCCTGCCATCATTCCAAAGATAGATCACTTTCCTGTTGACTTTCACTATAAACTGGGGCTTCAATCCCTCCAAAACAAATGATGCTTCTAAGACACCTAAAATAAAATTAAGATTCTTGACAGGTAGTAGAAAGAGCATTGTGTTAGTATTCACAGTCTGCACGCACTTACCTCTTCTATGCAGCCTTCATTTACATACTTCGCAGGTATTTAAAAGTGAACTGATTAAAATGCATCACACATGTATTAAAATTTCCATCTTACAGAGAGTTCTTGCTGACTCCACCCGAGTGGAATGCTTAAGTGAAAACAATAGAACCATCTTTAATTAGAATTTACTAGGATCTAAAAAGAGGCCCTTTAAATGGAATTGCTTATCTATCTGTTTGTCTCTCTGTCTATCTATCTATCTATCTATCTATCTATCTATCTATCTATCTAGCCTGTGGACTCTCATCAGTATTCAACATGCACATATATACCCATACACACTCACACACACACTTGTGATCAAACTAACCATAATCTTCTCAAGTCTCCAGTGGGCAGTCCTCTCTGAGAATAATGGGTTACCTACAGGGACATTAAGTATTTAGCAGCAGCCTACCACGTTACTACTGCTAGGGATGTTTAATGGGGTTGAACAGGAAGTGCCATGGTGTTACACAGTGCAGAACTGTGTTTTCAGGAAAGATGCTAAGCAGGTATTTACTCTTTCTACTGAAAGCCATGAAAAGAGTCTTCACATTGCCACAGGTAGTGGCAGGCCGCACTTACTCAGGACGATGCAGGCCCCAAGGGCCGGAGAGACGATGTCTAATATCAGACTCACTGTATCTCCTTCATAATTCAATGTTTATATTTATTGCGTGTGTAACAGGGCTCCTACATTTCTAATGATGCCTCTTCACGAGCTTAGAAAATGCCCTAAACTTCAAACACCCCTGAAAAATGATCTTTAAATTTATATAATACATAATCAATGAGTAGTTTTCCCCACGTTATGGTCATTATGAAAATAATAATATGGATTAATTGAATGCTTGCCATGTGCTTGGCGTTATTTATGCTAAGCATTTTTGTATATTTTACTTAATTCCCACAACAACCCTGTGTGGTAGGTACTATGATCACTCTCATTTTATAAAAGAGAAAATTTACATGAGTTAAGTAACGTGCCCAAGGTCATGTACTAGAGCCTGTTTCAAATTCAGTCTACCTAAGATGCTAAACTCTTGACCACTATATAATGCCAGCAGAAAGCCACCCACAGGCTCACAAAAAGGACACAAATTTCTTTAATACAGAAAAAGGAGGTGAGAATGCACTCAGGCACCGACAGCTACAGAGAGCAAGGCACCCAGAGGTATACCCTGGATTCTGCGGCAGGCGTCTTCCCCCTTCGAACTCCCACAAGGGTCCAGCAAAGGTAATGATCCTTTCTGGTCCTTTAAGAAGTTCATCTAAACACTCTCTCCAGGATCTTCACACTCTGCTGTCAGCTGGCAACTCTCCTAGGGATTCTGGCTAACAGTTTCGCCTGTTCACTAAGCTCAATTAGGGAGTAACAACCCCAGCCTGTTCCTAAGATTAATCTGAGCTTGATTTCAAAGGTGAAGTACCTGCTGAAGGGCCCAGGGTTCAGGACCCTTGAGGTCTGTCTATTCCTGAATCCTACAACACATGAACTATAAAACTATGTTGATATGTGTTGGTAGGACAGGCTAGACTGATATATTTACCCAGTGACATAAACCTAAACTTTAGCATTGTTCAAATGTGGGCTGCATCAAAGTAACAATTACATTACACTCTTTTGAAATAACACCAAAATAGCTAAAATCAAGAATGTTATGTTTGCCAAGACCAATATTTAGAACATTTAGCTAAGCATTTACCTCTTAACTTTATCATCAATCCTTCTTCTAGGAATCTATATCAAAGATACACTGTCAAAATACAAAATGATTTGTGGATAAGCTTATTCATTGTAGTATTATTTGTAACAGTGAAAGACAGGAAACAACACAAATGTCTCCTCAATAGGGCAGTAACCCAATAAGCTCTGGTACAGTCTTGCAAAGAAATTCCGTGAATGACGCTAATATTTAAATACCAATGTAAAATGAATGAACAATGTGTACCAACGTGGCGGTATCTCCATGGACATATGGTTAAAATAAGAAAGGAAAATGCACAAAAGTATTTTAAGGATGATATTTGGGGGATAGAGTAGGTGGAAATATACACATTTACTTATATGTGTGCAAAGGAACAGCGAAATACGCACAAAAAACTGATACCAACGACTGTCCTTACGAGGAGGCAGAGTAGGGGGACTTCGATGAAAGAGACTTTTCTGAAAATGATTAATGATTTTTTGGGGGCTTAAAATATCTTTCTGGAGGTGTGATTAACCTGCAATAAACATGTAAAGTCACAGTCTGATAAGCTTTGACTATTTTTTAGTTGCTTCAGGAGGAAAGTAAACCCACTCCCTGTTCTCCTTACTCGCCCAGAAGCAGAAATCCTGTTACATAGTCTATCTAGCTTATTAAAAAGAAATAAATCCAAAAGAAAACAGTAGTTTCTTAAAACTGAACTTATAAAAACTGATTTATAAAAAACCTGATTTATAAAAAACCTGAAATAAATGAGCACACATGTACATCAAGCTAATGCCATAGCCACACAGAAAATACTTATTCCAAGTCACTTTACAGCATAGTAGTCTGTATATCCTTAGTGGTATATATTTTAAGGACTTGTACAGGTGCAAGAAAATTTTAGGTATATTTGGAAGTGTAATTGCTAGTGACAATAATGGTAACATTATTTTAATTGAAGTATATATACTATAGGATAATGCAAATAAAAAATTAAGTCAACGTGGTTAGTGATGCAGTTTTTTATCAGGAGGAAGAAGATATGATTATAAAAAAGTAATTTTTGTAATATCAACTTTGAGATACAAATATTAAAATAAACTCATTTATTTTCTTTTCAAAAACACTTATTTCCTAGCTTTGTCCATTGAACAGCGTAGGGGAAAAAATGACAACCCAGTAGTAATTGACCAGACCGAGATTTTGGATTCTAAATACCACTTCTCCCCTAAAAATCCAGGCCTCCCTGGAGGAACAACTGGTCTCATCTGGTTTGGGCGGGTAAAGTACAGGATGATCCTGGGAACTTTTATTATGCCCAAAAGCAAGAAGGCTTTCAAGTAGTAATGAATCAGGTAAAAAATAAATTTAGGGTCTCCCATGGGCCACCATTGCAACAGTTTGAACATCAATGGAAATAATAAATTAAATTGCTTGAAACACCAAAACTACACAAAAAACCTATCTGTTCAGGTAAAAAAGAAAAAAGAGATTCTAAAACCATACCTACAATTACATACCAATGATAAATAAATGGATCACCAACTCTTTATTCTTAATTCTGGAAAAGAATTTAGCATTTATATTATTTTTGTATATAAATTGTATTTGTAAATAACTAATAGAGGATAAATACTTCTTCACAGAAATCTTCCAGCTAGCTCTGATCCTATACCTACTGAAACTAAATGGCATATATACAAATTAGGATTATGCTACCCTTTATCAAAGGCATAAATGGAAATGTGGACAGAATAAGACCAAACGAGGTTTTTACCTGATTATTCTCATATAAAGGGCATGCACCATTTGTCAAGATGAAAATATGACTGTGACAAATAGGCAAGGCATTTTAAACTTAGGAATCTGATTTCTCTTTTTTTTCTGTAGTAACCATTTGTGGATAGTCACGATAGCTGTCTCTGTGTTCTCATATCAGCACATCACTGGGAACGAAAGATGACAGGCACTCCATCACATTAAAAAAAAAGACAAACTTATTTGAAGGCCCTGAGCAGACCTATACTTTCTCCCATAGTTTACAGCAACGGTGGCCCCAGCTAGAGGTGGCAACCCCAAAACATGGCTGTGTGTGCATTTGGCATAAGTAGGAAAAAAATGAGAAAATAAAGAGTAGAAATAGTTTTGAACACAACACAACCATATTTGGAGAAATTACAGTAGCAAAGTTCTATATGCAATAGAAATCAGACATGGAAAAATTGATAAGATAACATTTTTTAAGGCTAGGAGGAGAAACACAGCTGATATAAATTTTTTTTTTTTTGTAGAATCTTTCTAGAATAAGGCAATATGATAGTGTTTCAACCACAGGAATTTTGGGAAGCCAACGGCAGACCAGCTATGCGACTAGTTTGGACAAGTTCCTTCTGCCTCAGTCTTCTCATTTATAAGGTCATCACCTGCACCGGCAATACAGGATTATTGAGAGGATTAAATGAGTTGACGTGCGTGAGTACTTAAAATAGAGGCTGTCTCATATTAACAATGAAAAATGTTAGCTGGAATTATTCCTTTGATTTAAGATTTTGCATAAGCTTAGACACTTGCAGAGATGGCTGGGTGAAATTATACACTCATTACTCATTCACACCTTAGGGGCTGGAGCATTAAATAAACACACAGAGTCCCTAAGAGTCAGGAGAGGACACGCTTAGGGAGAAAAAAGATGTGGAAAGGGATAGACTTGGGTAACGTGAACCTGGGGGAGCTGCAAATATGGGTGGTGTTTCAGCATTAAAGACAAAGATGACCTTCTTTGTAATTTTGCTGATAGCCAGCCTAGCTTTCAGTTTTATGACATTGTCCTCAGTGTGACATCAGTGATGAATAGGAAAAGCAGTTCCTGGTTATGGCTAGATTATTGCTCAGATAATCTGAATAAAAACTCCTTCGGTCTTACTCATCACTAGGTCTTACAGCTCTTCGTGTTTCAAAATGATTCTCTTGCATGCTTCTACTTCTCTGAGAAAAGAGACGTCACCTTTAATGCCACATTTCCTATTTAATTTACTGCTGGCTCTCCTCCTCCTTTATTTGTCCCCTAGAATATAACTGAATACAAGATTTCATTCTTCGATGTTTTCATAGGAACTGGTTGGAACCATGAAATTCTTCAAGAAATGACTGTTGATGCATGATAGGTCTCATTGATCATAATGGTGATCTTAACAGAGAGCGCTGATAGTTATGAGCAAGACATTATTGAACAGAAATGGTAGTTTGTAGATTTAAGGGCAAGAAACCATGTTAGTCTAGATAAAAACAGATGGCATATTACTTAGATAAAGCAGAGTCAATTCTATTAACGGTCCCTGACAACTTGCCATGGAGGAACTCTAAGGATTGGTGACTGTCACCCTAAGCCTTGTAGCTTCTGTTTTGAAGAATTCCTAGAGAGATGTCCTGCTCCAAGAAGGAGCTACTTTAACCTATAATGCTTCTTTTTGAAAAAAGCAAGGGAAAGGGAATCCAAAGAATTATTAGCTAGTAATTTCTAGACTGAAAAGACTGCATAATTAATCATCCAAAAATCAATTTGAAAACACCCACAGAAGAACAGGTCACTGGCATTGTTATGAACTGGTCTAGACTGATCTAATCTTCTATGACAGAATGGCAGGGCTGGCTGGGTTGAGGAGAAACAGTGGACATAATCTATCTTGACTTTAGCCAAGTGTAGATCTGGTTCATATGACATACTCATTAATAACCTCCACGTGATATTATGCATCAGCATTCTCCTCACCGTGCCCGGACACAGGCTTCTGTTGGTCCTTGAGGCTTCCCTAGGCGGAGTATTCCTCTATTCATGAGAGGAGACATTGGGGCCAAAGAACATTTTATGTTTCATCAAGCTGTGCCCTCTGCAGGGAGATCTTACTGTACCTAACTTTTCTGATGGCATTGCGCTCATACTTCCAAGCTTGAGTGCAAAAGTCACTGAGCCTCCTTGAACCATCCACGATTTCCCATGTGCTCCTCCAGCTTTGTTTGCACTTCTCTACTCAGTTAGAGACCCACATGTTCTTAACAGTATCAACAGCTTAAAAATTATGCCATCTGTAGGGAGTAAGCTAACATGTCAGCTTTGGTGACTGGCTCTATATTGGTGGATGAATCTTGTGGGCATGGTTTAACAAGAAGACTCCAAAATGTTGAAATGGTTTGGAAACAAATTTATAAGAGATAAAAACATAAAATCACGCATGGAATAATATGAAATACAAGCAACACAGATTCATAATGATTAAAAACATAGATTCTAGAACCCACTTGTTTGGATTTGAATCCTTATACTACCATACAAGCTGTGTGTCCTGGGATTACTTAACTTAACCTCTCTGTGCCACAGTTTCCTTATCCACACCTGTTTTTCAGGGCATGCCTTTTCTTTTGTTTCACTCCATAAGCCCCTTGAATAGATACTCTGTAAGTTTCACCCAATAAATGTTGAATGAATAAATGAACAGATAGATAAATGAACAAAAGAAAGTTATTAGTGTCAGTCTCAGCTATGCCACTCCATTACAAAATGTTTAAATTGGTTGAGTTTGACAGCTCTTCCACTACATTATAAAATAATCCAGGTTTATACATTAGTGCTGGAAATTAAGATCAATGTAAAAGTATTTCAATAAAAACTTTTGAAGAAGCTTTTAGAATTGGATGTGTTCCTAAGTTTAGACTGCCATCGTAACACACAGCCAACTCTCAAAGAGGCCGTGGGGGCCACAAAGAGCAGAGCTCAGCCCATGGGTGAGATCGCGGACATTTCTCTTAGTAATATGTTTTCTAATATGTCTCCTCAAGCCAAGGAAACAAAAGAAAAGTTAGGCAAAGGGGACTACGTCAAACTAAAAAGGTTTTGTACAGCAAAGAAAAACATCACTAAAATGAAGAGACAACCCACTGAATGGGCGAACAGATTCACCAATGGTGTATCTGATAAAAGGTCAATATCCAAAGTTTATAAAGAACTCACACAACTCAACACTGAAAAAACATGAAAAATCCAACTACGAAGAGGACATACAGATGGCCAATAGACATATGAAAAGATGCTCAACATCACTAATCATTAGAGACATGAAAATTAAATCTCACATTTGTCATAATGGCTATCATAAATAAATCAATAAACAAGTGTTGGTGAGGATGTGGAAAAAAGGGGACCTTGTGCACCGGTGGTAAGAATGCAGATTGGTGCAGCCACTATGGAAAACAGTTTGGAGGTTACTCAAAAATTAAAAAATTTAAAAATGACCCAGTGATTCTACCTGTGGGTATATATTTGAAGAAACCAGAAACACTAATTTGAAAGAATGCTCATACATGCAACCCTATGTTAATTTCAGTGTTATTTACAATAGCCACGCTACGTATGAAAGCAACCCAAGCGCCCATCAGTAGACAAGTGGATAAAAATGCGGTGGCATGTACTCATATATACAATGGAATATTACCCGGCCATTTTAAAAGAACAAAATCTTACCACTTGCGACAGCATGGATGGATCTAGGGGGTATTATACTAAGTGAAATAAATCAATTAGAGAAAGACAAACACCATATGATTTCATTAATATGTAGAATCTAAAGAACAGTATAAACAAACAAAACAGAAACAGACTCATAGACACAGAACAGACTGAGGGTTGCCAGAGGGAAGAGAAGTTGGGGGACTGGGTGAAACAGATGAAGGGACTGAGAGGTGCAGATTGGTAGTCACAGAGCAGTCACAGGGCTATAAGATACAGCAAAGGAAATACAGTTAATAATATTTTAATAACTACTCGTGGTACCAGATCAGTACTGGGAATATCAGGGGAACATTTTGTAAGGTATATGATTGTCTAACCACTAGGCTACACACCTGAAATGTAAGCAAAATAATATTGAAGGTAAACTGTAATTAGAAAAAATAATTGTTTACAGCAATTAAAACTTCACTGAGTAACCTGTCCTAGTTCTGCCTCTTTTTTTTTTTTTTTCTGGTAGATAGTAAGGGCCTACTTAATACATGTGAACCAAGGTGCACTCTTCTTGGTTTGAAATTAAGAAGCCTCGGGTGCATTAAAGAATCTTTGTGATTCTTGTGGTCCCTGCAAGTTACAAACTGGGTAAGAGGCTTTGACTTTGAACAGCCTGCTGCGCTACCCAGGTGGGAAGGACTAGCTCCATAGCAGTTCCTCTTGAGTAGTAGGGTGTGACTTCAGGTAGTTAAGGCCTTTACTCCCAGGAGTGAGACACCTGATGGTGGGAAGGTCCAAAGAGCACATGCGGAGGATGCCTTGCTCGGTCTGGTTTTCCCTTCGCCTCCCTCTCCCACGTTGTTGTTTCGCTGTGCTCCTTTTCCATGGATTTGCGTGGGGCGGGAAACAGACGTTTGGGAACATGTTTCCAGGAATACTCAGGTATTTTTAGTCCTCCTCTACTTTCAGAGGAATAGCTGCAGAGAGTCTCAGAAATGTCATGGAAAAGTTAGTCCTCAGGATTCTCAAACAAAAATGTTAGAATCGGTACTAGAATGTACTAGAATCAGCATGAGGAAATGTAAGGGGTTTTTTTGTTTGTTTGTTTTTTTACTCTAACTTAAAACTCTTTTTGTTCTGCATTCTTTCAGGCATTGAGGGGGGTGCCTGGGCCTCTCATGGGGAGGTCCCCTTGGTTAGGGAGATCACCGCATTCAGTCAAGAACTAAGACTTGAGGTTATAGGAGCGGGCATTGGGGGCCTGTGAGTTGCCTAGATTGATGGGAAGGCCGGTGGCGAGGTCCTGGCCTGCAGCAGAGGCAGCCGCAGGAAGCAAAGCTGGGACAGCGTGGACTGGGTAGAACTGTTAAGCCAGGGGTCAGGAAGGTCAGAAGCAGCGGTAGTGAGAGGGTTCTGAAAGGCACTTCAAGGGCTGGAGGATGAGAGAGCCAGCACTCCAGCAGGCCGCTGTGCCTGAAGACTTGAAATATTTATGTGCCCAACCCGCCCACCTCTGTACTGACTGCAGGGCTTTCTAACATGAGCAAACACATTCATTTTGAGTTTTGAAAACTAATACACATAATTGTGGAAACTAGTATTTTCCAAATAAGTTAGCAGGAAGTGGTAGATATGAAATTCTGATGAATCTGGTCTTCCAGCTACAACTTCATACAGTAATGCGAAGGCCAAGTGTGCAAAAGCACCCTGCCCTGTGGGGTGCTTTTGTTGGTCACCTTAGAATTCAGCTCCCAGCTCCCCACTCTCGTCGGTGCTCACCCAGAGCCCATCTGCTGCCGTTTACCGTGGGGATGCACACAGTAGGTCTGCAGGCCTGCAGACAAGGTGTGGCAGAATTCCAGTGCCCCCCCCCCCCCCGTGTTCCTTTAGTGCCCTCTGCCAGCTCCCAGGGATACTCACTAGGAGACCAGAGGGGAAATGATGTCATAACTTTTCAAAACTTAGAATAACTTTTAAAGTAATCAGCTAAGAGTAGGAGACTGAAAACAATGATCACATGGGAAAGGCTCCTCTGCTGACTGGTTATGTGGCCTTGGAAAGACACTCACCCTCACAACACCTGAGTTACGACAAAGGTTCTATGCGCGTAAGGTAATGCCGTCCTCCCAGTGTGGCTGAGGGTTACGTGACATAAGCCTTGTTAAGTGCTTAGAGCAGCGCTTGGTTCTTAGCAAGTTCTTAATAAACATTACTGTTAGTAAGAGTTGAGGATCACTGGAGGGTTGAAGGAACGTGACTCACAACTTGTAATGTTTCAAAATAGTATATAACATAACAGAGGAAGAGAGGGGAGAAGGAGAAATAGATGTTTTTCCTGAGAACCTCTGACACCTGTACCATCAAAATGAGGGAAATGGAGGACGGTGACTTCAGTTCTAATCAGCACCAAAATGCACTGAGGTTTCTGGAAATAAAAATATACCTACACTTTGCAATAAGTGAGCTAACCCTTTTGCAACGTTCAAGAGGGTTTTGTGAGCCCTGTTGAGGCGAAGAGGAATGTAGAAGGGGTTCTTAGTAACCTGGCTAGTGAAGGTTTCATTAAGTTCTTCAAACTCTGGGAGAGAAAATGGAGGTATCGTTGAATCTTCGCATTGAGATCAGGAACTATTCCTTTCCGAAAGAGAAAGTAGACAAACGCTTTTTTCATGAGTCAATTAAAAAGGAAAAGTTGCTTAGAATGCTTAGCCTCGCTCTTTGAAGTATTTTATTTTTGCAACACAGAGGTAGAATGTGGGGCTGCGTCCCTAGGCCTGTGTCAGGAGGCTCCTGCTGCAGGAAGTCATTGTAAACCCGTTTCCTTCTGAGAGCACTTGCTTTTCTTCCATTGACACTTGTACTTGAATGTGACAGCGTTTAAAACGTGTTTATTTATGCAATTATTTTTAACTTTTTACTTTGAAATAATTATAGATTCACACGCTGTTGCAAAGATAGTAACAGGGAGGCTCAGTTTCCCCTCTCTCCAAAGGGTTACATTTGATGTAACTTCGCTGTCATAGCAAAACAATAGTCTTAGCTCATGAAACTTTCTGGAAGAAACCTCAGAATACTTCCCATCTAGACACAGGAGCTCACACACGCCCTTACACACACACACACACACCAGCCATCTCACCTCAGAGCTGCAGCCTGGAGGCAGCTTTAGTCAACAGCGGCCTGCTCACGGGCAGGGCAGGGGGCCGGCAGCCTCCCACGGTGACAGCAGCCCTTCCTGGAACCGGTGGAGCCCAGGAGGCGGAGGCCAATGGAAGAACATTCTGGAGTCACAACCAAGAGCCCTGTATCAAAGCCACTGCTACCAGTGACCAGAGAAAACAACATAGGAAAGACATTTATCGGTTACACAGATTTCTATCCATTATCCCTTTTCATTCTCACAGAGAAGAAGGCATAATATTAAGCACTGCAGTTCTTAAGAGGTTTGGGTTCTGACATTCCCTCAGAAAATAAAGGATGAATGCAGTATTTCTCAGTCTGCTTGGGTCATGTTGGTATCGTCTTGAATATGGTACCCCGTGAGGAGGACGTATTTTTCAGGTTGTGCTTTGAGAAGTGCAATCATCAGTAAAGGGGGTCCGGGCTGCGGCTGGCTGGGGGCTAGTCTGGAGGACGCGCGCCTCCAGAGGCCCGGCGGCGGCCTGGCTTCCCCCGGAGCCCAGACACCGTTTCATGCTGAGGGGCCAGCAGCCACTCCCAGCTGATTATACTCAACATTAGAGAATGTTGAATCCTCTAAGGAGTTGTTGGGGCTAAAGGGAGGTTTCTCCCAAAAGTCAGTTTGATAACAATCTGACAGAACTGAAGGAAGACGATTGGACCAAAGAGAACAGTCAAATATTTCATGGATGAATTATGACTTTATTAGTATTCTTGGTATTCTTAGAATGTTTGTTCATAGATAACATCTCTAGGACCTAACAGCATGCGTTATGGAGTTAGCTCAATGCAATTTTTTTTTTTTCTTTTGGCCAAATGAATGATTGGTTTTTTTTTTCTTTTTTAGCCACTAAAGGATAACAGAGAGGAAGGCCAGTGGATTCTTTGAAGCAGATTTTCATATGAGGGTAGACCCTTAAGGGTAAGGTATAGTGTGGGTTTGTCTCTTAGCTCTATATACCCTCAAATACAATTCTGTTGTTCATAGTTTCTAGTACCATTGTTCTCCCAGTCACAAAACTCTGGAATCTTTTGGTTTATTTTCTTCCTCCACATAATCAAACAGAGACTTGCCTTTTTTCATCTTATTTTCGTTCTTTCAAAGTGAGTACATCTACCTGCATTGAAATTATACTACATAATGTCTTAATTGCTACATTAGCTTCTGAAAAGTTCAATGAGCTCGATTTTCACTTTGTTTAAAATTATTGTGTCCTATCAAAAGAGAAATACTATTAAAACAAATTTGTTTTTTTCTTAAAAAGAAATTTTAAGTATTATATAAAATTTTAATTATATGCAAAAAAGGCAATAAAGTTTATTCTTAATGCCATCAACCAGAAATGATCAATGTTAGCATGATGACTTATATTCTAAGAGCATTTTACTTGCTAATATAATGTTTGCCTTTCACAAGACTGCATTTGTATTATACATATTCCTTTCAATGTTTTAGCTTCCTTAAAATATATTAAATATTTTCTATAATATTGTATTCAGTAACATTACTGTCTAAATGGTATTTAATGTCATGGATAGTGAATAACTTATTACCTATTCCCTTACTAATAGATTACCTATTCCCTTACTAATAGACATCTTCCATTTTACACAATTAGAAACAGTAAATAAATACTGCTGTAATAATAATACAATGAGTAAATTGTCCAATGAGTTCCTTAGAAAAACTTGTAAAAGATTATTTGCATAATTCAAAGAGATAAAAACAATAATTTTTTAAATATATATTCCCACATGTATTTTAAATATATATTGCCACAAAAATTTTAAACACATATTTTCAATATGATGTAGTGTCATATCAATTTAAACTCCCACCAGCAAAATGTAAAGAACTGGCATTTCAGTAGATAAACAACAGAAATGAAAAAAAAATTGCTAATCCAGAAAATTAATTTAATTACCTAAAATACAGAACACAAGAAAAAATATGGAAAATATTGAAAAGAGGGGTGGTTAAAGGATATGAAAAATGGAACTGAAAGTTCATAATCTAGCGATGACCTTTATAATGATATAATAATAAAAATTTAGAAGGAATAATATTCAAATACACAGTTCTGAATATTTTCCAGAATTAACAAAATATATGAACCATCAGATTAAAAAATCATACTGAGTCCTAAAAAAAATAAATAAAATTAAATCTCAAAACAGTGAAAGAAAAAATGTTAAAAATAACCAGAGCTAAGACGATTTATACCAAATGGATTAGAAACTAGGGTAATGGTAGGTGTGCCAACAGACACAACACAGATTTCACAAATGGAATCATGTTCAAAGCTGAGGGAAACTGGATTCTACACTTAGCATAACTAGCATGTGAGGTTAAAACTTTTTCAGACAAAACCGTGACACTTTATTGACTAAAGTTCTTTCCCAAAAGTAGAGAATAAAATACGAGTATTCCAGAAAAAATATTGAACGTAGAAAATTAGTGTATATGTTGGTAATGTAAACAAATATTGAGTGATCAATGGTAATAATTACCTTTGGGAGTTAAAAGTAGGATAGAACTAAAACACCAGATAGTAACATTTAAAAAGGGAGAAGAATATTTTGAATTTAAACTTTTTATTGTTTAAATTAAACTTTTAAAAATCAAATTGGCAGATTAAAAATTTCATCATAATTACTAGAATAAGTGAAGTAGAAAGTAACTTAGAAAGTAAAGGGAAAAAGGAATATAAATAAAACAAGATGAACCTTGTAAAGCTGAGAATATGTGTATTTTAGGACCAAGGAAATCTACCTCAAAAAACTTGGGTACAAACATAACTAAATAAATACATAAACAAACAAATAAGCAAGCTATAAAAGATTTTCATGACAACGTTGTAGTTGTGAAAATCTCAAAATTAAGTGAATAAATTTTGGTTTATTCATAAAATGGAATACTATACACAAATAAATGAACTGTATCTATGTGTCAACATAACTAAAAACCTAAAATATTAAGTAAAAAGTTAAGGTGCAAAGGAAATGTACAGTCTGACACTATTTTTGTAAAATTTTCAGACAGAACAGTACTATATCCTACATATGGTATACAAAAACTAAAGTTCAAAATATGTAAGAAAATGTATTTTACAGCTTCAGAATGTTAGTTCCTGCTTATATTCTGAAGCTTATATCCTGCTGAGAACAGAGCAAAAGAACTGGATAGAGCTTTAGCTACATAAAACACTTTACTTTTTTAAAAAAAATACCAATTTGAAGAAAGTAGGGTGATATTTTTTAAATCTGGTTTGGTAGATATATGAATACCTTATATGTTATTTTTCTTTACTTTGCTGTATATTTTAATCAATTCAGAGTTTAAAATAACATTTAAAAAAAGTTTTGTTTATATCCAGATTACACAATTGTTTTTAAACAGGATGCTTGAAACAGTTTGCTACTCAAAAACTACTTAGCCAAAACTTACACACTGAAAGCAAATAACATCCTTTTTGAAAGGGTTTGGCTAAAGACTAAATGCGTCTTCTAATGATACTACCATTGTTCAGAAACAATCTTCAAATCTATCTTATTAAAGTCCTTCAGGAAATTACTAACAATGAGTTTCCATGAAAACAGTATTATTTTGCATTCGAAGTGCGCATATTACCTCATGAGCACTTCCTCACGCAGTCCCTTTTCCTGAGGCGTGGGTTGTGGGCAGCCGCTGTGCAGACCCTTAGCCTTCAGTGGTGCCCATGACAGCCCCTGCCTTCATGGGGCTTACAGTCTAGGAGTCTCCAAATAACTCTACTCTGTTCAGACATGAAATTCGCCCTAAAAATGGAACTACAAGCCGTGGGGGAGAGGGGGAGAGTATAGTGTCACGAATGAGAATAAGAGAAAAAATTGTGTAAACGTGAAATAGTTCCAAAGTCCGAAGAATTAATAGGAAAGAACGTCCAAGGTATGTGAAGATTACAAGAGTAGAATGAAACAAAATAAAATAAACAAAAAGTATGACGTGAAGGGCTTAGGACTGCGAAAGAGACCTGTAGAGAGACAGACAGATCAAGAGAAGACAAACAGAAAGACTGTCACACAGAGAGACGCTAAGTGGTAGTAGTAACCAGGGCTCAGTGCTGAATAAAACAAAACTTGAAGGGCTTTTAAAGGGTACCTCTAAGAAACTCGGCAGTAAGGATGAGAAAGACCAAAAAGAAAGAGGATCTCCCATGGACTGCTTCTGAATTCCACATCAATGAAATGGCAGGTATATAATGCAGCAATTGTAAATGCCACTTACTTTGTACCAATCCAGCTT
This sequence comes from Pteronotus mesoamericanus, assembly GCF_021234165.1. Taxonomy (NCBI): domain Eukaryota; kingdom Metazoa; phylum Chordata; class Mammalia; order Chiroptera; family Mormoopidae; genus Pteronotus; species Pteronotus mesoamericanus. The sequence goes on from NW_026555085.1 coordinate 98,175,865, forward strand.
CTAATTCTAATTTTGTGTGCTGAATTCTTTGACATATGCAGAGCTCAAAAGGAGTTTGAAAATTTCCAACACTTTCTTAAAAGAACTCATTAGCGCTCTGTCCTTCGGATCTGGCTGCAGGAAACCTTGACTGCCCAGCACATGATGGAACGTCCTTCACAAGGAAGACAATCGTTTTAAACTCAGTGACTGTGAGATTGTTCCAAAACAAGATGGAAATTTCTTCAGTTAAAACGCTGCAATGAATGTTACAGCAGATCTCACATATTATACTTTGTCACATGTTTATCCCCTCAAAAATCTGCGCTAGAATCTTAAGGTGTCCAAGATAAACACACGGGAGCGCACAGGGCAGTGATGAAGAGCGTGGGCTCCCAACTCAGACAGAATGAGCTTAAAATCCTGCCAGGGCAGCTCGGCGGGGATGCAGGCCTGAGCTCATGTTCCACCCTGAGCCTCAGTGTCCCCATCTGCTAACTATGCAAACCACGTCGGCTTGTACGGGTTCATTGCAGGGAAACAGGTTAGGAAAGTAAAATATGTAACACCATCCAGCCAGAGTTGTTGTTCAATCTCTGCTTGCAGGGGGTCTCCCTGGGGGCAGCGGCGGCCACGTAGTGGTGCCAGGGAGGTTAACAGTGATCACCATCACGTTGTCGCACACGCCCCGCTTCGCTGCAACAATCTGTCTCCCTGCGGCTCCGGAGGCTTCCCTGACCTTGAGCGTACATCTGGGCCCTCTGTCACAAGCCCAAGGTCAAGCTCAGTGTTGTATTTATAGTTGGCTCAGGCTGCCTCCACATCACAAGCGCCTTTGCACTCAGCACCCCGAGCTGAAGCTGACAAAATTATCATTCGCAAGAGCAGTCTTCAGCAAGATATTGGATCACAGGTTACTGAATGATAAATGAACAATAATTACTAACAATGATTAAACTTGTAATTGGCTCAAAAAAAAAAACAAAACCCACAACATTTGTGCATCTGTTTCTGCAATGGAGACATGCTCCCGGTGGGGAAAAAAAAGGGCACGTTACCCTGAGGCAGTATCTGAATGAAGCTACAGCCCAGGCCTTCATTCTGCTGTGCGAGGTGAGCGTCTCTGAATCCATCCAGTGTGTGTTTATCTCACAGAAAGCAATAAATAAAAAATGTGAATTGCTGGGCAAAAGAACTGGAGCATGTAGCAAACACAGTTTCAGAAAAACAGAAAGAGAAATGGAACTTCTCATTCACCCAGATGCCAGCCACCTGCACACCTACAGCGGAAACTTATTTTTTATGTCACAATTGTATTCCTTAAAATAAGGTGGCAAATTACTGTTCCTACAGCAACTGTGAGAAAGAACAAGGTATAGGCTATGCCATGAAGGCAAAAAATGCCTGATTGGGACTGTAGATTACACAGGGAATCAATGATGGCGATGAATCATCCCTGCGAAATACCGGCCGCCCTCCACATTCTAGCTTCCTGAATTCGGCTCAGGGGGGTGAAAATTTTTACTAAATGGTGTGCCTTAATAAAAAGAAATCAGCCGATGCTAAATGATAATGCAGAAAGCCAACATTATTTGGCTGAGGATCCCAGTCCTGCCAGCAATTCAAACAAACCTAGAGTATTTCCGACAAATGCCCTGTGTCTGAGGCTCACCCAGAGTAATTCCAGGGGAAATGAGGGCTGAGAACCAGTCTTAATTCCTCTTTGATACAACATTAATTAGAATTAATGGGCTGATTTTCTCAATAGGCTATAAAAAGGGATTTTCCTGTTTTAACATATTAATGTTCTAAGCAACAAGGAAAAACACCTTCTGTTCTCTACAATCAAGGGGGACAAAGAGCTTTGAAGGATAAATTTCACCCAAAATAAGTCTTATTTTTATGGACAAAGGGGTGTATAGAGGCGGGCAGAGGGCTGGCCCTGTCCTCTGAGAACCTCCTACAGAGGTGCTTTAAAGTGCAAATTTGTGGCATCGGCTTCTCCGCAGGTGTCCCAGTCAGGACTTGGGCAGTCCCAGCACGTGCAGGACCCTGCCCTGCAGCCAGCTCACTCTCCCTAGATTGGCTTGCGTCCCCAGCACCTCACCAGGGTCTTGTGTAAGCCTTCCCTGGGATTCCCAAATCCTGGTGTAAAATGAAATAAACTGGGAGGTTGCTGTGCTCCCAAGGGACAGCTGGGGCCCCACCCCATTTGCTCTGAGAGTCAACTCACTTCCCCTGTCACTGACCCCAGGGGGGGGCCTGGAGCTGATAACCTGCTGCCCTTGGGCTTCCGACTGCACGTCCAGGGGGCGGAGGGCTGCTGGCATTTCAGAAATGCTGGGTCTAAGCAAAAGAATCGCTAGTCGATGTGAATTCATCTTTGACCAATATTCCCTGGGCTCCAGGGCAATGTTTGTGTGTGCTCCAAAATACCTTATTAATTTCTTAAGTGGGTTATGAAGAGCTCTGATGATTCACAAAATGAACTTTGCCCTCTCCATGGTGTGGAGTTTAAGAGAACCCTGTCATTCTTGGGGTGGGTTTATCTGCTGGAGAAGGTAAAGCCTCTTCTTTCCGAACTCATTGCTGACCTCCTGAGAGCGTCCTTCCTAACTTTCTACCAGGCTCTTCAACCTCTCTCTTGAAGGGTGTGTGATGTCTTTCCTGTGCTCCGACTTTGCTGATGGCTGATTGGCCATGGCCTATGAAGATGAGACTCTGTTTTCTTTATCATTAATAATGCTACTTGTGTTTTTCTAATTTGCATTTGAGGGTGTGCAGGGAAGAGGTGAATAAGTGCAAGCAGATCTTTAACATACAGTCTCACAAATGCTCTGTTGGCTGAGTCCTTATGTAATTGACTAGGGAAATACAATGCCTGTATTTGGTTTTTAATCCACCAACGTGCAATAGCTCTATTTAATGAAAGACTGTTCCATGCTGCGTTACCAATAAAATATAAATTATAGGTAATCATCTCATCAGAGTTAACTTCTTTATGGTTTAAAAATATGAATCCTACCTTCAGGATAGCTTCTATTTTCAAAAAGGAATCTTTTCCGATTACTCTAGAAGCTGCACTTATTTTCAAATGCCCTAGAGGAAGCAAACAGCTATTAAATCCTATGCAGAACTATGGGCTCAAATATCAGCGCTGAGACTCTCCATTTTAGCCCAGCAGGGCCACCCAAGTGACATTTCCGGGGAATAGAATCAACTTCCAGTAAATTAGCAAACTTATACCACAAATGGAAATATTCAATTGAATATTTATAAGAAATAAAAAATTGAATGTATATTGAAAAGGGACTAGCTTTTTATTGTTAAAATATGTAATGCTTCAAGCTAATAGTTTAAAACTCAAGATGATGTTGGCAGAAGAGAGTAATTAACATTTTATGAGTAACTGTGCAACAGTGTTCGTTATTACTAAAGGGGTAAAAAAAAGGACCCCCCCCAACCCTGTGCACTTTGTTGATTTTGATTTCCGGTGACAAAGATATCAGTGATGTTGGCAGTTGAATGAAAGAGCACTGAACTGGGAGTCTGGGAACCTGAGTTTGGTCAGTGACCTTTCAGTACTGATGTTCTTATCTGTGACGTAAGAGGAGAGTGGGGTTAGAAGGTTCTCACCTGTGTCTTAGTCACACGCCAAGCCTCTTCCTCAAAGATTCCAATTCAGTTGGTTTGGGAGATCCACTTTAAGCCTTCTGGGGTTAAATCTCACAAGTGAAGCATATGAGGTCTCTCTGGAAAAGATCCAACCATTTTTTAATATAACAAGAACCATTTGCACAACACTGATGTAACTCCACTGCCAAGGAGAGTGGACTGGAATGTGCATGCGTAAGCAAGACAATTGCACTGAAATAGTCAGTGGGGGCAGTAGATGCTGATGAGTGAGACTGTACTGTGTGGCCATCGCATTCAAAATTACTGAGCAAGTAGAGAAACTAACCTGCATCAAACTTTGCATTAATCTTGAACATTCCTCTGTGGATACCATTTGGATGATTCAGAAGACCACAGCTATGGGCAACTGGTGATTGGCAGTTTCATCAGGACAACGTGTCCACTCACACATCACGTCTTGTGCTGACGTCTTAGCGAGACATCAAATCACCCAGGTGACTCAGCCCTGACATAGCCCAGACTTGGTGCTCTGCGACTTCTGTTTATTCCTCAAACTAAAACCACCTTTCAAAGGAAAGTGATCTCAGGCCATCAGAGAGATTCAGGAAAATACAACAGGGGAGCTAATGACGACTGAGAGCTGTGTGAGGTCCTGACGTTCCTACTTTGAAGGAGACAGAGGCATCATTGTCCTATGCACAGTGTTTCTTGTATCTGGTATCTTCTTCAGTAAATGTCTCTAGTTTAGATAGTACATGGCTGGATACTTTCGGGACACACATCTGCATTTAAACTAAGGTATGGATCAAAAGAGGAAAGGACCAGTAGTACTTAGTATAGGAAAGAAAAGAGGGTAAGATGTCATATTCAAAGAGGCAGTCAGGAGCACCACTTGAGCCCAAGTCACGTAAGATACAGGTGTGTACATTGTGCATTTCTGGAAGAGGTACACCATGATTTGAAGGTTTCTAAACTGATTCAGAGACACCTACAAACAATTTGGCTTTGACGTCCCTTTGCAACAAGGGCATCTCTGCTCAGTCAGTTTTCAGTGTCACAGTTTACTGGCTAAATCATATTTGAACACATATTTTGGTGACATAGCTAACACTATGTATCAGAACCTGGCGATTCTGCATTTGCTCCTTGCATCCATATCTGTTCATGCCACTGCCATCCTCCTTGTCACCAGTTTCAAGAGCCTGTGTCTAGTCACGACCTAGTTTGTCAATTCCTTTATATGTCATTTTATATTTGTCTCAGTCCTTCTTCTCCCATTTCCACTTCCCAATCGCAATCATCTAAATTATTGCAACGGCCTTTGCTCCAGTGTCCTAGCTCTCCGTTTCTTTGTTCCTCCGTTCATTTTGTAGTGTTGGTCAAATTAACTTTTCTGGTTTACGGTTCTCACCCTGTTAACTGCTTTCACAAAATTATACTCTTGATTATTTCTATGCAATGTCATCAAAATCCCTAAGCTGGAGTTGGGAGGTGCTCAGTAATTTGCATTCAGCATAACATTACACATTATCCTATTCTATTTGTCTGTCCATATCCTGTGACTGAGTCAAACTAAGGGTGTTCCTGTATCATGTATGTGAAGCCATGCTTCCTTTATCTGATTTGGTAGGCTCTTTCACATAAGTTGTCGACTCTCTATCCATTTTCATTTATTGAAAAAAAATAGAAGAAATGAAACTATGTTATCCTATTTTTCTAATGCAATATTTCAATTTTATATACTCTTTTTCTCTTTTACTTATCTATATGAATGTATTTTTAAAAAAAATTTTATTGTTGACACTATTACAGATGTCCCCGATTTCCATCCTCTTTGCCCACCTCCACCCAGTTCCTCCCTCCCTTGGCCTCCGCCACAGTGTCTGTACCCATGGGCCATGCGCAGATGTTCTTAGGCTAATCTCTTCAGCGTCTTTTCTCCAGACAGCCCCTGACCTCCCCTCTGACAACTGTCAGTTTGTTAAATGAATGTATTTTCATTGAGTCAATTTTACATATATTTTTGCATTCTAATTATAATCTCTTTCAATTTGGCCACAAAATCTTCCTAGTTTTCATTTTAATAGTTGCATAATTTTCCATCCAGCAGATGTGCCACAATTCTGTTAACCATTCTTTGATCTATGGTTAGAAATTTTGGTTGTTTCTAATCTTCAAATAATCTAAATAATGGCACAATTAATAATTCCATGTATAACATTTTCCTTTGGTTTTATTTTCTTTGATCACTTTCCAGGAGTGACTTATACCAAAGATATAAAATTGTTATGCTTTTTTGATATACATTGTCACATTGTTTTTCAAAAAAGTACCAATTTTTACTGCCATCAATAATATATAAGCATACTATTTTTACTACAAATTGTTGGCTCAAAAAACTACATCTTTAAATATAAAAAATTTCATATTTTAGTATTTGGAAATATAAACTTTTTATATTTTGTTTAATTGTTGTGTTTCTTCTTATGTAAAATATCTGTTTTCAGATGTATTTATTGTGCTCACATCATGTGCACATAAACATTAGATATTATTTAACTCCTGTAAAAGTTAGTGCTGATGATTTGGTTACTATCAGTGATATTACCAAAGCTAATAGATCAAAATAAACATTGTAACTGTTTCCTTCATGCGATGTGCTCATCCCACAGCAGGCAAGAAAATGGAGAGACCTTATAAAGTGTAGGCATATCATTCTGGACCTTCTGCACACGTTAGGCAAATGTTCATTAAAATCCTTTAAAAGTGACAGGATTACATTCCCAGTGTTATAAAAATGAAATAATGCCTTTTTAGTAGGACGAAAATTTAGATAAGTAAAAAAAGCAAAAACTTAGCTGCAGAGTTGAAATAAAGATTTAGTCTGACTAAAATATTCACCCTGGGTTACAAGTGACACATTTCAAGGAAAACAGCAATTCTGCGCTGTCCTCCTACTTATAAAAGGCCTGTGTGGTCTTGAACTGTTTATTGTGTCTTGCTGAAAAGGAAGGTTTAATGTCAATAGGAAGGCTAGCACTAACTCCAGGGAGTGAGTTCCAATTACAAAGGCAAACTTGAACAAAAAACTCAGGGCTAAATCTTTATACACATCAAATTCTTCCATAGACATAAAACCTTCATCCACTCGATAGTGTGGTCTTAAATTCTCTGCGTGCTATTTATTGTGGCCTATTATGCACAGGGAAGCAAAAGTAGGTTCACAGTTGTGATCACACAAAACAGGGTTTATTCCTGTATTATTAATTTTCACAGGAACCATTGCACACCTACTCTTGCCCCATGCTGTATATTTGTTGAGCAGCTCATAATGAATTATAAAGACTTCTAAAGGATTTTACCTTATTTGATTTCCCAAACACACTATAAAATAAGCTGGTGGAATCATCAGCCTCGTGAAGAGAGGGGAAACTGAGGCTGTGCGTGCTGGAGCAACAAGCAGGAGGCCGGAGCAGTGGGAACGGGCCCAGTGCAGTGCTTCCCGCACCTCTGACCCCGGCTCCTGCCTTCTCTTTCAGATCACACTGCACTGCCTTTTGCCGGATAAATGCATAAAGAGTTTGACCCTGTCTGCCTCAAAAAAAACTCAACTCAACATGGAGATTTTGACATATTTCCCATTGTAGGGCAATGGTTTCTTCTCTTGCTGAATGAGTTTCCTTAGGAATTAACATTTATATCCTCCCGATAAGACTCTCCAGGGTGCATATTATGGACGAGCAATGATATGCCTTTGCAGTTAATGGCACTCAGTGAAAACTACCAGGGCATGTCATTATTAGGTCATAATACCCACCCTGGAGTGTCTTACAGCTTAATTGTTCCCTCTTCCATTCCAGAAACCAGCAAAAGACATATTTTACTAATGTTCCTGCTTTGTTAATGAGTTCAGAATGGATGAACACATGTGTTCTGCCTGTTCTGTCTGTCAAACATGTATCCAGAAATAAATTCAGGTCCCAAAATCTACATTCTAGCTTTCATATTTTGCTACAAAAAAAGTTTGGCATGGCTCTTATACTTCCAAAAGTGAAGATTTAGTATGCAATGTCTGTCTAAATATTCAGACAATGAAAGCCCATGAGAGTTCCCATTCTGCCAATGTCCTTAGCATTTATATCCTGATCATCATCTGTTTTTCTGATGAAAATTTCCATCAAGAGAGTTCTATTTCAATCTGGACTAGAATCCACAATAAACTATTCCCAGTCTTTAGAATATATAGCTAGTTGTGCTTTAATGAGGAGTTAAACTTAGGTTTTCTTCTTACCCACATTCACCAAAACTCAACTTTTAGGTTCTGATTCTTCTACCATAAAGTCAGACTTTTTTTTTTTTACAACAACATTTCAATAATAAACAAAAGACTGAGGAGTTACGGGAAGAAATAGCTGACCCAGGTGTGTGTGGTTCTAAAACATGGCTGCCTAGCAATAGCAGGCATTAGCTATCCAAATAAGCATGAAAGCAAAACCCATTGCATGGTGTTGCTCTTCAGGTTCCTCCAGGATTGTATGTAGTAGTGACTGAGTGGTATAGGAGGCCTAACCCCTCCTACTGCTTAAGATGTGCTTAGTGAAGGTAGTAGAAGTCTGAGGCTCCAGATCAATGAAACCAATGTAACTGGGGAGCTATCTAAACATCTCTTGGAAAGTTTGTGGTGAAAAGAAATTGATTTTGGGTGGACTTGTATTAATCTTAGTGCTTACCTCTAGAGTAATAAGTAACAAATAACAAATAAAGAGATTAACTTAATAATTTTAAAACTTCCCACAAAGCCCAGTTTCCAGATGGCCTCAGTTGCTAATTCTAACAAACACATAAAGAAGAATTAATGCCAATTCTTCACAAGCTCTTCCTAAATATAGAAATGGAGTGAATATTTCTCAACTCATCCTATGAGATATTATTATCCTGATGCTAAAACAGATAAGCATCATAAGAAAAATACAGGCCAATATCATTTATGAGTATAGATGCAAAAATCCTCACAATAGTATTGCGAAACCAAATCCAGCAACATGTAAAAAAGATTATACCCCGTGACCAAGTGGGATATACCTAAAATAAGTTGTAAAGTTGGACTATCATCTGGGAAACAATGATGTAATTCATATACCATATTAACAAACTAAAGGGCAAAAAACCCACATGATTATCTTGATAGACATAGAAAAGTTATGTGGCAAAATACAGCACCCCAAAAAGATAAAACTGAAGGGAATTTACCCAATCTGATAAAAGCCATTTATAAAAGGCCCCACAGCTAATATCATACTTAATGGCAAAAGATCATATGAGTACCTCATAAGATCAAGAACAAGACAAGGACATCTGTTCTCACTCTTTCTATCCAACATTTTAATAGAAGTTCTAGCCAGAGCAATTAGGCAAGAAAAAGAAATGAAAGACATCTAATTGGAAAAGAAGATGTAAAACATCTCTATCTGTAGTGACATGTCCACATATATACAGAATATCCTATGGAATACTTTAAAAACACACTAGGAGTAATAAAAAAGTATGAAAAGTTTACAGAATACAAGGTCAACATACAAAAATTAATTGTGGATTCTATGTATTGGCAATAAACAATTAAAAAATAAAATAAAATAAAACAATATCATTTACAATAGCACCAAAAAAGAATAAAATATTTAAGAATAAATTTAACAATAAAGTGCAATAGTTATAGTTTTAAAAACTACAGAACATTGTAGAAAGGGATCAAAGATGAATACACAATGCAATATGCAGATGGTGTATCATAGAAATGTACACTTGAAACCAATGTTTCTCCAATAAATTAAATTAAAAAAAATTTATGCAGCTTAAAAAAAGAAAGGAATTGAAGAAAATCTAAATAAAAGACATCTTATATTTATGGAGTGTAAGACTTAATATCAAATTAATCTACAGTTGTAACACAATTTATATAAAAATACCAGCTGTCTTTTTCCCCCCAAAATTGACAAGCTAATTCTGAAATGCATATGGAAATGGAAGGAAGCCAGGATATCCAAAACAATTTTGGAAAGGAGAGAACAAAGTTGAAGGACTCAAATTTTCCAACCTCAAAAGTTACTAGAAAGCTGCAGGAATCAAGATACTGTAGCACTAGAATAAAAATAAACATATAAATCATGAAATAAAATTGGGAGACCACATTTAAACATTTATGGTTAATTTATTTTCAACAAGTATGCCAAGATAACTTAGTAAGGGAAAAATAATCTTCCCAATAAATTATACAGGTACAACTAGATATCCATATGCAAAATAATGAAACTGAACTTTTGCTTCACACTATACATAAAAATTACCTCAAAATGTGTTATAGATTTAAATGTAAAAGCTAAAACTATAACGCTCTTAGAAGAAAGCAAATAAACCAATTGTGATCTTGGGTCAGGCAATAACTTCTTAGATATAATACCAAAAATACAAGTGACAAAAAAATAGATAAATTGGACTTCCTCAAAATTTAAAACTTCTGTGTTTTCAAGGACACTGCTAAGAAAGTGAAAAGACAACCAAAGAGTAGAGGGAAATGATGGAAAATCATATAGCTGACAAGAGACTGTGTCAGAATTTATGAGAAACTCTTACAACTCAGTAATAAAAGAAACTTAAATTATGAGTAAAGGATCTGAGGAGACTTTTTTTCCCAAAGCAAATGCACAAATAGTCAATAAACACATGAAAAGATGATCAATACCATTAATCATTAGGAAAATATAAGTCAAAGCCACAGAATGTACTACTTCATAGTTACTGGAATGACTAAAATCAAAAATACAGACAATAGCAAGTGTTAGTGAGGATGTGGAGAAATTGGAACCACACATTGCTGCTGGAAATGTAAAATGGTGCAGCCATTTTTGAAAACAGTTTGGCAGTTCTTCAAAATTTCAAACACAGAGTTACCACTTGATACTACTAAATACAGACCACCCCCAAGGTGAAAAGATATGTTCATACAAAAACTTGCATATAAATATTCAAAACAGCATTATTCATAATAGCCAAAAAGTGGAAAAATTAAAATGTCCATCAGTCGATGAATGGCACTTAAATAATTAGTGAATATCCATACAATGGAATAGTAGTTAACCATAAAAAGGAATAAAGTACTGATACAAATTACAACACGGATGAACCTTAAAAACATAGGCTAAGTGACAGAAGCCAGTCACAAAATACCACAAATTATTTTACTGCATTTGTATGAAATGCCCAGAATTGGCAAACTAACCAGAGACAGAAAATAGATTAGAGATTGCCTATGTCCATCAGTAAATGAGTGGATCAAAAAACTATGGTACATTTGCACAATGGAATACTACACAGCAGAAAGAAAGGAGCTCCTACCCTTCACGACAGCACAGGTGCAACTAGAGAGCATTATGCTAAGTGAAATAAGCCAGGCGGTGAAAGACAAATACCATATGATCTCACCTATAAGTGAAATGTAATCAACAAAACAAACAGGTGAGCAAAATAGAACCAGAGGCATGGAGACAAGGAACAGACTGATGAGGACCAGAGGGGAGGGAGTGGAGGGATCAGGGATGAAAGAAGGGGGAGGGACTAGTCAAGGAACCTGTGTAAAAGACCCAGGGACAAAGCCAAAGCGGGGTGGGACTGAGGGTGGGAGGTGGGGGTGGGTGGGGCAGGGGAAAGTGGTGGGAGGAAAATGGAGCCAACTGTATTTGAACAACAATAAATAAAGTGAAAAAAAAAAAGAGAGATTGCCTAGGGCTAGAGAGAATAGGTTATAGGAGTGTCCACTAGTGGGTACATTACAAAGCTTCTTTTTGGGGTGATAACAAGATTCTAACATTAGATTTTGATAATGGTACAATTTTTGGAATATGCTAAAAACTACTGAATTGTACACTTTAAATGGGTGAATATTATGGCATGTAAATTATATCTGAAGAAAGTTGTTTAAAAAAAAGAAACAGTACAACTGAAGTGCATAATAAAATGAAATCACAGACTATCAGATGTATAGAGGCCTAGAAATAATCAGGTCAAGTGAGAACAGAAAGTAAGAATTGATATATGAAGAAAAATGGTAAGAATTTCTTCCAACAAAATCAAATCTGAAATATCTTCGTGGTTTGGCAAAAAGCTGTATCTTTCTTTCACAAACCAGGCAAAATGAAAGATGATTAGAAATTCTAGTTGAACAAATAGCTGTAGATTAAAAAAATAATGATCAAAATATGTAGAAAACTAAGAAATGTCATAATGTTAAGTACTTTGATACTTAGAATATTTTTATTCAAAAGACTAAGCTTAGTGACCTAAGATTTTAGCTTCTTATAAGTGACCCAACAGTGATCTACAATAAATTGTATTTGCATAATTATGTTACTAAAATTTTGTTAATTATACTGTTTTCAGTTTATAGAATAAATCCATAGGCAAGGCACAGAAGACATGCTTACTTGTACAGACTAAATGTAACTACAAAATTTGACACTATAGGCTTTAATTCCCTCTGTCTTACAAGGTGGAGAATGAAGAGATTCCATTAAGTTTACAGGTGAGGAATTAGGAGAGAAATGATATTATTTTAAAACTCAGAGACAAACAAAGAGGAACTAAAACTGATGTGTTTTCTTTTTTTAATTTACAAAAGTTAAGAGAGAAGTTTGAAAGGGAGAATCTTACTTGTTGCCTAGAGTTTATAAAACAAAAAAATATATATAAAGCTAAAATATATAATCTAGGATTATAAAGTTCAAAGAATATGAACAAAAACTTTAAAATAGTTGTCTCTGAAACCTGTGCCTGGGGTGAAAGGTGAGTAATTACACTTTTCTTTTGTTGAGTTGATCAACATTAGTGGTTTCAAGGTTTTAATGTGTTACTTTTTGCAAAGTAAAAAAGTATTAGCAACAGTATTAAATTGAAGTCTTCAAAAAACACCTAGAAAACTATGAGGAATTTATTATTTAAAAATAAACAAAAGCACAATAAACTTCACTAGAAAACTATTGGTGACAGGTTCCCAATCTGCCTTCCACACTTTACTTCTATAATTTCAGTTCTGAAGATCACATGTTCCTCTTAGCAGGAACAGGAGGAAAAAGGCCCACTCCTGGGTGGCCTAGAGCCTCATTGGAGTGTTTTGTCAGGACAGAGTGGCACAACAATGAGGTCCCCAAGCCCAGGGCCCCGGGGCACCCTGGCAGCCGGCTCAGGGCTGAGCCATAGGCAGCTGGGCATGGATGGCACCAGGCTGTCTCTGAATTCAGCCCGCAGAGAATTCCCCTTTCATTGAGATTCTCCTCTCATCAAAGTTACCAGTCCGGCCATCAACAGCACTGAACCTTTTTATCAGCCTCACTTAGTAATTATAAAATATTTGTAATTATACAATATGCTAATTCAGAGATGTCTACAAACAGCTTAATCAATTGAATGCATTTTATTATTTCTAGCCTAAACATTTTGGACTCACATGAAGTCTCTGAGATCAGTAAATTATTCTAGACTGTAAAACTGCTGCCAAACCAGTCAGAAGTTTTATCTGAATTTATTAGGCTTGCTACATTATTTAGTGAGCAAGACTGAGGAAAAAAACAACAGAAACAAAACGGTATCCTAGAGTCATATCATAAAGCTTGAAGCCTTCTCTGTCAAGTTGATGGTAATGTTAAGCCAGGTTCCTGAGGCTTCTGAACTTCTTAGAAGCATTGTTTCCCATTGTAAGGTGTTTGCTTCTTGTATGTAAGTGTTTGTGTGCATGTGTTAGCTGACTAGACATTTACTTTGCATAGATACGTATATGTGGTGTATACGTCTCCAGCTACTCTATTGGGAAAGAAGGAAAGATTCTTTTCATGCCCATCAGGACTTTCAGGGATACATCACCTTTGAACAGCCAACACAGAGCAAGAGAGAAAACACTCTGCCAAGTGTTTATATTTGAATGTGTTCAGCAAGAGTTGTACATTCCCAAACATAAGGCAAGGCTCTTACCCACCCCCAAATTAATTCTTCCTATATCCAAATTTTCAGTCTTCTCTACCATTGGGTAGTACCTTGCATGCCATACCCACACCTGTGACTTGATCTTGTAAGAACTGAATAATCTTTGGGAAAGATACTCCCTTAAACTCCCCCCCTCCAAAAAACAATGGTAGTGGTTCTGGATGCTTATGAAGATCATCTGATTAAACAAGTTTAAAACATTTAAAAAAAATTAATACAGATTTAGACATTATTCATGGAGGCTTGCTCTCCTAGTCCCTAGGGCTAGATGTTTTGATAAGTCGATTAAACTGCATTTTGAAAAGTAAAATAAGTCTTGTTGTGGGGATCATGAAAATGTTCTTACAGCATAAAGTGGGAAATTCTTCCTAATGTTGAAGGGAAGATACTGGTAACCTGAGGCAGAGCTACTGTCAGCACAAACGCAGATGAAGTGGATGCTCCATTTCAGAGACTTACTTCACGGGGAGGCTGATGAGCCCCACAGCAATGCTTCCCAAACTTGCCTGCGGGCACTCGCTGTCCGGGGGCCTTGTTAACCATGGAGACCCCGATTCGGGCCGGGGATGTTTCAGGCCACTGCGGGGTCTGCAATGCGGGTCTTAGGTGCCAATTTTTAAGGGCAAGACCCCAGAACACTGTTAGGCGATTCAAAAATCAGTGCTAATGACGAGGAAAAAAATGGTCACTGATGTCAACCATGTTGGTGTAGGGCTGGGTGAATTGTTCTTAAATAATGTAGAATTGGAAGAAAGCAATACACCCACATGCATGTACACCCAGGCACACATACATGTAAACCTAATGTCTGAATTTTAAATATGTAAATATGGCTCTCTATAAATTAAACAACTTAAGAAGGCATTTGCCTACTCAATCCACATTTCCAAATGTCCATATATAGTTCAGTTTTCTGGACTTTTTTCTGTGCGGGGTCCGGGCAGGCTGCTTGGAATTCATGGTCCTACATATGACATTTCTTCCTGAAATTTCCTGCTCGGCTTAACCGACCTGAGAGACATGGCGAAATTAGAATGTTTTGGAGATCAGCTATTGGAATTTTTAATAAAATGGGAACTTGTAATTATTTTGTTAAATTAATTAATTTATGCTGCATAATGAAAATAGTATAAATTTTAAAAATAAGATGCCTATGGAACATATGGTAGGTTCGACTTGCAATTGTACATTATAGAAAAGGAGAAAGAAACAACTTCTGTTGCTAAGTTGTGTAAACCTTAGAACCAAAACTCAAATAGGGGATGGGTCTGGGCCTCAGAAAAGACAATCATAACAAACACATATTTTAAAGCAAGAAAATAAAAATGACAACAACAGATCAGTTAAAGCTTGAGGGCCTTTCAAGCATATTTTCAGTAAACTTCAAAATGTTTATAGAAAAAGATTTCAAATGCACTCACTTAAAGACACAAAGTTAGACTGACCTCAGAAGTTTCTTTCTCTACTGGGTCTGCATTTTGTTGGAGAGAGGTGTTCCCAAGAGCAAGTTCTTGCTATAGTTTCTGAAAATTTCCACATGGCGGAATAGAACTAAAGCTGTAATAATGATCCTAAAATTTAACTCTGCATTTACATGCATAAAGTAAGAAGGATGTGTAAATGTTATTAGTTAAAATTATTTTTGTCTCAGTTGTGAACCAGGTTAATAAGCCTAGTCAAAGAAATAAATATCAATGAAGCTTTGTAATATTATATTCAGTTTCAGCAATGAAACCATTCTTCTGCTGCAGAAAGAATCAAAGCCCTCGTAATTTGGTTTGTATTTTTATTAACACTGAAAAATATTTTTATAAAAAATTTTGTTATCTAGAATACTTAAATTGGAATAGAAAAACAGCGTTGCCTAAAAACAAATATAAATGTCGTACTTGAAAAAAGCAGAATGATTAGAAACCAATTAGATGTGGAGAAGGGGGTGAGGAAATAAATGTTAATGTCATAAAAATTGCCTTTAAAAAATAGTGCTAGCACAGTGGGTATTGCAAGAGATCCTTAGTAATAATTACTCCATTTTTGTTCTTTATACAATTTTTTAAATATTTTATTTATTTATTTTTAGAGAGCGAGGAAGGGAGGGAGAAAGAGAGGGAGAGAAACATCAATGTGTAGTTGTATCTCGCGTGCCCCCCACCAGGGACCTGGCCTGCAACCGAGGCCTGTGCCCTGACTGGGAATTGAACCAGCAACCCTTTGCTTTGCAGCCTGGTGCTCAATACACTGAGCCGCACTAGCCAGGGCTATCCTTTATGAGATATTTTTAAAATGTGTTAATTCTAGAGATGTAACCAGTTGAGCATTAAAAGCTGTGTTAATGTAGCCCACAAATAAATGAGCCTGAAATGGTTAAATAGCAAAACATTAGGCAGCATTGTTCAGATTTTAAATGGACCCTGCTATACTCATATTATTTGTAGTTAATTGTCTATAGAATCATACTAAAGTACAAAGTTTTCATTTTACAGTGTAGGATGAAATCTCAATCTTTCTATTGTCATTATAAAATCCTAAATTTCAATGCTTATTAATGCACATAGACTTAATTGATTCCAAAAGATAATTACTATTAACAAGCTAGTGTTCAAAAAAGCTATAAACAGATCATCCTTAGAAGAGAAAACACAAAGAACTAATAAATCTGCAAACATTCATCTTCACTATTAATGAAGAGTCATATTAAAAATAAAAATGAAATAGCTCGCCATTTGGACCTCTTTACACAGTTGGTAGGAGTACAAATGAGTTTAACCTTTTTAGAATCTTAGCACCCTTTGGCTTAGTAATGATGCTTCCAGGAATCTATTTTAATAAACTAGAGATGTAAATAAATTTTATGAACAAATATATTTAACAGAGGGTTATTTTCAATAGTGAAAACTGGAAATAACTCAAATATCCAAAAATAAGTTATGGGTCAAATAAGTTATGTCTTATCTATAAAGTAGGATATTTTACATTAATTATGCTTTTGAATATTTTAATGACATAACATGACAAAAATTATACATTTAAGCTAAATATTTCATTTATGAATATGTATTAATAGTTATATTTATAAAGAAAGAAAAGTATATGTACTATATATATAAGCTGAATGTAAGCTCATCAATTTTTTCTATTTTTTTTCTTCTTAAGTCTATTTTGTGCTTCGCCAGGTCCCCTTCCAACATCATTTAAAAGATGTAGTACTTTTAGAGTCAGAAGAAAACCCAACAACAGAATTTAAGTGTACATTATAGTGTCCAGAGAAGGCAAAAGAATTAAGATAGGCCCATTAGAGGGTGGGTCTTAAATTCTACCAGTTTGGTAGTTCCCCACAGTAAGTTACTACACTAACATTTTTCAACAATAAGGCTATTTCTCGGGCCTTCTTTTTCAGTAATTTTCAGAACCTGGTTGCCAAAATTGTTTCAGCTCTTCAATAGTGCACTGAATTCATAGATGAAGCATTTATACTTCTTTGCCAACAATGTTAACATTGCTGGTCAGTCGCGGGGGAGGGCCTGTAAGAAAAACTTTGGTTTGTGTCTTTCCCCTTCCATCTTGGCCCCCTGATTTCACAGAGCTCCTGCAATGCGGCCGGGAGCCGCCGTTGCCTTCAGGCCTGGCTCTGCGGCTAAGCGCAACGGCTAGATTGCGAAGAAGGGGCCCCCGAGAAACATTCCGGTCAGGTCGGCACCATAACTTAAAACCGCTGTTAAGGACTTGGCTGGAAATCTAACTTCCTGGTTTGGCTTTTAACAAGATGCTTGCAATGTAATGTCATTGCCTTCATGAAAGATGGCAAAAGAACTATTAATGACACTAATTAAGATGTGTGAATATCATTTAGATACTCCTCCTTGTTGCTTTCCAAGTACAAGCTGTGTTACCTAACACATTAATTGGTAATGATACAAGTGCATATCTTTCAACTACAAGGTCAGTTTTTAAAGCAGGGCGTTTATTATTAATGAGCTTTAAGTTCCTACGCAGTCCACGTAGAGATTCCATTAACAAGCCTTACGGCGCTCCTTTTTAACCCCGTTACAGCCACGTCTCCTCTCGCCCACCCCGAATATCACCATACTGTGGGTTGGAGCCTTTCAAACCTTCGTCTGGCCTTAAATACAGTTTCCAGTGTTGTATATGCATCCAGAACCTATCGGTTTAATCGTTTGCAATTCTAAGCCCATTCCCTGGTCTTTTTGACCAAACGTACAACATCAAAATGTTATTTATTTGAAGCCTACTACTCACCTATCCAGCATGTCTGTCTAAAGTGAGTTTTGCGTTTCTAAAGTAGGCACAGGGAAAATAGAATATTAAATTATAGCCCCTGTTAGCATATGCCTCGCTTATTTCCTTAAAATTCTAAATAGCATAGATTAGTAGGCTGAGAAGAAAAATTTAACCCCAATAGCTCATGTAACAAAATGGAGATTGAAGGTTCAGAAAGCCGGTCCCTGCACCAGCAAATGTCACTTGCTCAGGATGAGACAACTCTGGTTGTAGCCTGTTGTCCCTCTCTCAGGACCATCAAAGGTTAAGGAGAGAACGTGTTGTGTGTCAGGTCCCTCATATGCCTGCTTCCTAGTCAATTTTATAAATGTCTATGATCATCACTGAAATGATAGAAACCTACATTTATGCCGCACTTGGTAGAGGTCTGGTGTTCTCACGTTTAAGGCCTTGTATAATTCTCACAATGGTTACGGGAAATGTGCACTATTGCCCCTGTTCTCTAATGCATGTCTGCAAAGCTCCCCGGTGCGATCACAGATGGGTAACTGCTTGCTTAGGTACATGACTCTTGGATATTTTTTTCTGCCTCCCAAAATCTCTGTAGTGATCCCTTCATTGTTCTCCGGCACTGAAATTGCAGAAGTGAAGTCTTGGGCCTGCCTTCTGCGTTCCTTTAGAGGGAGCCTTCGTTTTCCACAATGGGAGACGCTTTCAGCACATTTTATCTTTGCATTTAATAATTATCCTCATATGGCTACCGCTGAATCTGTTTTTATTCATTGTTACCTGAGTTTATTGGATCCAAAGACATAGATCTTCAATCCAAGGAAGTTATCATTGTTGAGTTTATTACTTGTTTTAGTTTTGTTTTGTCCTTTCTTCAAGTACATTAATTATATCTATTGTAGCTCTTTTTTACTATATTCCATATCTACCATCATCTCTCACTATTTTGTTTCCATTTATCTTCTTTCTTCAGCATCTCAGAGCATCTCAAAATTATGGTTCACATTAGTGTTTCCACTTCCCACAGTGTCAGTTCTGTTCTTTACTTAACACTCTCAACGCTGATTCCAGATTTATGATGGCTACTCTTTCTTAATTCTCCCAGATCCTTCTTAATTTATCGAGTTCATAAGGGTTTTTTTATGGAAGATACAAAGCCATTTACTGCATTAAAAATATACTTGCAAAGACATTTCCAGAGATATTTTTAAGGATGCTGTACCAATTACCCTATGTTGTATACTTCTCTTTCCTTTTTCTAAAATAAGGGGACGTGTGCACAATCCTTCTGAATGTCACTGGACAGAGTGTCTAATTCATCCTTGTTCTTCCTACTTATTATCCAGAAAAAATTATTAGGAGAATAATCATATAAGCCAAGGACGTTAGTAGAATCCTCCTGGTCTCAGATCTGCATCTAGACAATAGGTTGATAAGGTCAGTGCGGAGCTTTGTTTTCAGAGTCTACATCTGTGTTTCATACCTGCACAGCAAGGATGGGGGTCAAGTGCGAATTTGGGAGGGAATGTGTTGCTTGGAAAAAAGTATATTTAATATGATTATCATCTGTTATACTCAAAACTAAATTTTGGGCAGCTTGACTACATCACAGCTTGGAGGAGATGCACAGGCCTTGTGTCAGGACCCGTTTAAGGTGGTATAGATATAAGCCAGTTGCAAAGCGCTGGGACAGTGTTGTTGAGCCCTGACTCCAGGTTTCTCTCCATCCGCTCTGCTTTATTCATGGCAGCCAAGCTCCCCTACATGCAGATGCCACTGCCCACCTTTGTCTTCTATCCCCCCCAAAGACTAATAA
Source organism: Pteronotus mesoamericanus (assembly GCF_021234165.1). NCBI lineage: Eukaryota > Metazoa > Chordata > Mammalia > Chiroptera > Mormoopidae > Pteronotus > Pteronotus mesoamericanus. Next base: position 98,195,573 of record NW_026555085.1, read on the forward strand.
ATGACTTAAAAGGAAATTTCTAATGGAATGTGGGTGCAGATAGTATTCAGGCCGCCACAGGAAGTGGCCTGCATGCAGCTCAGAGGCAGCTGATTCTCAGGATGCAACTTCAGATTCAGAACATGGGCCAAGAAACAGCCACGGGGGAGGATGAAGCTCCAGCCCGTCTTCTCGTGGGGACCAGCAGCAAAGTCTGAGGAGGCTTCTATTCCTCTGAGGAGGAATATTTATTCCTCTCCATAGGTTTTGTGGTGGGTGGAATTTGCTCCAAAATTCTTGCGGTTAGTGGAATGTCAGTGTTGGTGTTCCATTTTCTTGGAGAATTTTCATCCTTTCTGATTCTTCAACAGTATTTTGGAAGGAGCGAGAAGAAGCTGCCTCAGGAACTGTGAGCTACATGCGATGTTCGTTCTAATTTTAGTCCCAAATCTCTCAATGCAGTTGTGCAGATAAATGAATTGTCACAAACTATTTACAGAACCAAATTGAGAACAATCTGCTCTCATCACCTTACTGTCTGAATCAGGTTTGCTCAGGAACAAACCTGGTATTTGTTGTTTTTCTTTAGTATCAAATCATGCCAATATGCTAACTTTCCACATACATTCATCTAAAACTTACTTCTAATTAAGTGATAACTACAAATTAAAGGAATTCAAAGCATCGCTGCACAAGCAGAGTTTTCTCCAAGCTGGAGACCCTATGGGAATCATAACCCAGACTATGGGATAAGCAGCCTGGCTTTTACTGTAAAAACTTGTATCTGCCCTTTTAATAGTTGATTATTTGATCCACATGCATTTTAAACTCTCTTTCATTCTGACTACAGATAACAAAATAAAGGTAAAGCAAATCCATAAACCATATTGCTAAAACTTACACATGTTTCTTAATTTCAACAAGCACTTGGCCAGATCTTACAAGCTCTTCGAGGCACAGTATGGTGAGTTTATGCTGAGGCCTTCAGTCATCAGCCAGTGTGAAGTCACATGACCGAGGTCGCCAGCAACCGCTAGACAGATGACCCCTGGGATGGTGGCATAGTAGGCATGATTTTCCCTATTGATGGATGTCATCCCATTGGGAGAAATGGGAAACATTGAATGGCAGAGTCACAGTCTTCGACAGAGTCACAGTCTTCACAGATAAAATCTAAACAGATTAATGCCAACTACCTGCACAGGTGTGGTGGAGAAGGGACGAGACTGCACAGCATCCTGTGGTCAAGTACTCAGGAGTCGAATGGCTGCAAGCTCACTGGCTATTGACGCTGTTATGTGATTGCAATGCAGGTGAGAGAGCGGGTTTCTATGGTGTCTAGGATAAAGACTGTAATAGAGACTTATTCCACTCTTCCCAGCTCAGTTCTCAGTAAAAACTTAGAGCACCACCCAGGGTGTTGCTTAGAACAATAAGAAATTAGAATGCACCCTGGTGAGGATCATCTGAAAGGAAGACTCTAGAAACTGACAAAGTGAGGAAGACATGAAGGTCCAGTCATATTTGGATCTATGCTTCATAAGGGGTTGAGTTAAATGACCCATGTGATTCTTTTAAACTCTAAAATTCTAAGACTTTAGAATTACCTTATCGATTCCGTAGGTTTTTTTTCAGCCTGCTTTCTAACAAGTAAGTTTTTCTGAAGAGAAAACGTAGCAGTAAAAACATCCAAACAATATTTCTCAAAGTATAGTAATTCCCACAAAGTTGTCAAACTAGAGAGTAGGATAAGAAAAACATAACAAATGTTTCAAGATTTGCAGGTTACAAAATTGCTAACTGTGGAGGACTATATTTATTTGTTTGCTTATTTTCTAGGAAGGAAGCTTTTATGTGTTCAAGCCATTTCATAAATAGAAAATACAATATATCATTCGCCTTTTCTCCTTTCTTCTTATCACAACAAAAAAGAGCTAACCCCCAATCCAAAGAGTGTTTGCAGGCAATGCACATTTTCAGCATCCCACCCCACAAGAGCTGTTGCTATCAACAGTTTAAATGCAGAAAAAAAAAAAAAAAGCTGAGAACTGGAAAAAAAATAAAACCCAAAAGGAAAACAAAAAGGACCACTCCTCCCTGATATCTTTTTCTTAAATTGAAAAATATTACGTATATTTATGATACAAGAATTGCTTCTGATAATATGGAAACTGGAACTCTGATTGTGTTCAATATTTCTTTTCACAGAGGTAATAGTCAAGGAAGATTTCTAGTTCTGCAATGATCTCAAAAGATCTATACCATCTTTATCTTTAATCTTAGACTTATCAGACAAATGAAAAGCTATTGCTAGGGATCTTCAATGATGCTCGATCAAACTCAGGGACTGGGAAAATCCATGATCCATCCTTGAACCCATTTCTCTCTTTTTTAAAAAATTGAATTATTGGGGTTTCCTTTGAACCCATTTTGTACTGTTAAATGCTCATTGAAGATGGTGTGCTTACCAATAGTGAAGCCCCATCAAGCAGGTCTGCACATACATACTTGGGAAAAGCATAAGACAGAAGCAGTTCTCTGCTACTCTCTAAAGTTATCTTTAAAATCACCTATGACAATCTTATTTTCCTCACATGGTAGGGAAAACAATGGCCCCGCTAAGATGTTCATGTCCCAATCCCCATACCATGTAAATTTTACCTTACATGGCAAAAGAAACTCTGCAGATGTGATTAAGGATACAGCCTTAAGATCAAGATATTATCCTGCGTTATTCAGGTGGGCCCCAACGAATCACATTAGTCTTTAAAATGAGGGAACTTTTCTTGGCTGTGTCAAAAAAAGAGATACGACACCCAAAGTAGGGCTAGAGAAATGCTATGTTTCTGAGTTTGACGCGGAGGAAGGGGACAGAAGCTGAGAGGTGGCAGGAGCGTCGAGGAGCAAACGGGTCTCCAGATGGAGCGTGGCCGGTGGCTGGACTTAGCCCAAGAACACCCATGTCAGACTTCTGACCTATCCAACTGGCAGACGCTAGATTAGCATTTTTTAAACCACTACGTTTTTGATAATTCGTCATGGCAGCAATAGAACCCATCCTTTAAAAACAGTAGAAGCTGTCCATTAAAAATATGAAGCCTAAGGGATTTCCCCTGATAGTGCCAACCAGGAGCTTGAACATGGTCTCACTTCACTTAGCGATGCTGCTCCTGCTTTTTGTATTGGTTGGGAAAAAAGAATAACCAGCTTCTACTTCTCCTTATTTAATTATTCTAGCTAAAATTAATTTTAAGGAATAACTTTATACAGGATTTCCTTCTGCTGATTAAAAGAATTAAGTGTATGGCTTGCCGAACAGAGTCTGACTCTAAGTTAGGCGTTGCTTTCTTGACTTTGAAAAACAGGGGTTAGTAGTGGCCACTCTTCACTTCGCCTTCTCCTGCTCCTTAGTGCTTTTATCTCTGCCTGTTCTCTTCTAACTACTGGTTTTTAGGCCCCTCTTCTTCATTTTACCATGAATTCTCAGAGGAAGCATCAACACTAACTCATCTTTCTATTCCCAGGGTCTGGCATAATTTCTGACATGTCAAACTATTTACTAATGTTTGTTAAATAAATTGTTAAGTATAGCAGTCCCTTATTTAACTAACAGTTATTTAGTGATCCTCACATGCTGGGCATGGAGAATAGAAAAGTAGGCAGAACCTACCATAGTCGTCAAGAGCACATAGCCCAGTGGGCGAGACCCTTGACCAAATAACCCAGTACGACGTAAGTGAGTGGCAGCGGGGATGAGAAAATTGCTGTGAAACACAGAGGCGAGCAGTGCACTGTCTGCCTGGGAATGAAGGGCCCTTCTGACCAGAAACAACCCGGGAACAAGCAGCTAACTTCTCAGTGCCATTACACAGGCGCTGCCCCAGGATTATTCATTCTTTAAATCACATGTTTGATTATTATTAAGTTGGTCAGTCAGAGTCCTAATGAGCACTGGTCACGGAAAACTGTTCAAACTATCTCCTAGGGACTTTATCATAGAGTCATGGAAGGGAACCATCAAAGGGACCAGGAAAAGCTGCTCTTTAATATCAAGATACCTCTTCCAGCTACTTCAAATAGCTGCTGGGAAACCTAGTGGGACAAAATGTATGGCACCCGTTTCAGGCTTTACCTTTGCTTTGAGTTTTTACCACCTTGCAATGTACTTATCTTCAAAGAACGTCGTTCTCAACCAGAGGGCAGTGGGTACCAGCCAGGAAAGGGGCATGTGCATGTGAAGATTTTGCCTCCCCCCCCCACCCCAGGGGACACTCAGCAACGTCTGGACATACGTTTGACTGTCATAACTCGGGGACTGCTACTGGCATCTAGTGGCATCTAGTGGATAGAGGCCAGAGATGCTGCCAAATATCCTACAGCCTACAGGACAGCCCCACACAACAAAAACTGATCCACCCCAAATGTTACTAAAGCCAAGCCTAAGAAGCCCTTTCCTAAGGTTAATGCACTACTATGGAAACAGAATAATATTAGCATATTTGTTAATATGCATAGGTATTGAACGATATTTATTTTTGAAACTAAGACTGTAATTTAGAGGAAATTGACTTTGTTAGTCTGTGTGTTTTTCAACTAATAACCAAGGTCCTGGAATGACACATGTTTTATGTTGTTCTAATATTACCTAGCATTGGAAACTGCACTCTCAGGGTGCTAAAGACCAACTACAGGACACTTCAGTGAATGCAATCTACGAGGTGGTTATAGGTGCACCACAGGTGAGAAGCTTGTTGACTTTAAATCTTAACTCCTTTTCTCAGTGTTAAACCTGTGACATTTGGCCACATTCTGGATAAACATCCTGCTAAAACAAAATCTGTGTAACTAGCTCTGAATTAAGGACTCAGCTAATGAGAGAGGAGAGTGAGGTACAAAGGGCCCTGTGTTTTTATGAGGCACACTTAGTAACAAGAGAGCTTCGTTCCAGAATAAAATGTCAAGCCTAAAGTGAAATATTATCTATAATAAATGAGGCTCCTTGAGATTATTATGTAGCACATTTTCTCAGGTAATAAAGTCATTGTTTTTCACGTGGCTTTATTCTTTTAGGCAGAAGAAAAGGGAGGGGAGTTTGTTGGTATTTTGTGTTTTGCATTTTTTGACGAGTTTCTTTCCATTCTTCTTGTGCCAAATGTAATGTTTTATGATTATTCATGACTTAGACAATGGTGCTTTCGACAGTCAATAGCAATTATCCTTGCTGAGAAGAACATATAATTCAAATTAGACCAATATAGACTTTCCCCTCTACTTTAATGTTTAGTTACCCAGTTAGATTTAAACAGAGTGTACAATATTTAATAAATGATTTTCACTAAAACCTGACATTTAAAAGTAGTTTAATTTTTTTGTGTTAATACAAAGGAGTAAGGCAAGTTTACTTTACTTAAAAGGTGTACCATATTACTTAAAATTAAATACTTCAAGTTTACTCATTATGTGATTTGTTTATACCTGATGCTGAAACTGGTAATTTTATATACTAGGCAGCAAGGATGCAAAAATTAGCAAGCAGTAGGCATCTAAATCATCCTTCTTAATGAATGATAAATTCATTCATAGTTTAGGTTTGCAGCTCTGTAGTTTAATAAAAATCAAGTAAAAGATGATAGTAAATGTTATGGACTAAATGGGGTCCCTGAAAAATTCATCTATTGAAACCCTAACCCCCATTGTGACCGTATTTGGAGATGGGGCTTTTACAGAGGTAAATAAGGTTAAATGAGGTCATAAGAGTGAGGCCCTAACCCCTAGGACTGGTGTCTTTACAAGAAAAGGAAGACATACCAGCGCTCTCTCTCCACGTGCTCACAGAGCGAAGGCCATGGGAAGGCATAATGAGTAATAGGACAGCTGTCTGAGAGCCAGGAAGAGAGTCTTACCTGAAATCAACCCTGATCTTTGAGTGCGAGCCTCCAAAAGGCGAGGAGGTGGAGCCATGCAGCTGTGTGGGCCGTCCAGTCTTTGTTACTGTGTTACGGCAGCTCGAAGGGACTGATCAGCAGGCTGCCACAAGGCCCAACCGGTTGGTCTTTTCATCACGTTTCAGGCCTTCTTAAATTTAGGTGAGTGACGAGTGACCTTTCAGAAGACCATCAGATATGTTAGCCCTGAAACAAGGACACGTGGCCTGCTGAAGCCCAAGGTTCTGCCCCGCCAAGCTCATTATGCAAAGTCATTTCTATTTTCACCAAACGCACATGGAACATTTCACCAGGAGGTACAAGGAGGCACCAGGAGGCACCAGGAACTGTCTAAATTCATATAAATTTAAGTAATCAGGGATCTAAAATTATCCATTCTAACTCCCTCCTCAATGTCTGGGAGCATCATAATCTAGTGGAAAGAACATGGGCCCCAATGCCAGACCAGCCTGTGAATGAACTCCAGCTCCATCGCGAGAAGCTTGATGGTGTGGGGCTGGCAACTTAGCTCCTTGAGCCTCAGTGTCTTCATCAATGAAAGGGAATATTAACAGTAATAATAAGGTTGACCATGAATGACAATAATGTCATCGGAACCTTGTGGGAATTAGAGACAATATCTTTAAGTACCCAGTACAGCGACCAGCAGCATAGCAGTTACTCAAGGGAAGTAGAAGCTGTTGTTACTACGACAGCGTTGAAGGTGATGCCTGGACATCTCTACAGCTGGGAAGGCCAGAGGCTAGAAAATTGCTGGGTCCATTCAGAAGTGTCTCCTAAAAGAGATTTGTAATACAAAATGTAGACTGTCATAATAAAAAAGCTTGGATTTTGAAAAATGGGAAGGGCTGAGAGGCTTGGTTATACCTCAGCAGATACCCTTCAGTACTTTGGCCTCTCCTGCCCTGAGTGCATTGCTGTGTGCTCTTGAGGGTGAGGGAGGGAGGACATTTGTTCATTTTTTTCTTTGTTTTTAGCCTCACAATATATTTGTTTCCCCGTCATGTGGCTCAGACCTGTATAGTCAATGTAGTGACAAATGGTTGGGACCTAGATTTATTTGGAAAACACATTCATTTGGGTTTGTAGGCAGGCTGGATATGGGATGGAGAAAAAAAATAGTCAAGGATGACTCCACATTTTTTGGCCAGAGCATCTGAAAGGACAGTGTTATAAACTTGAGATGGGAAAAGTAGATCTAAGTATTCTCTCCACACACACATACACACACACACGTAACTATAGGAGGTGATGGATGTGTTAATTAACTCGATCGTAGTAATCATTTCACCATATACATGTATATTAAACCATCACATTGTACATCTTAAAAACTATATCATACAACCTAGATCTATACAGTTTTTATGTGTCAATTACACCTCAATAAAACTAGAAAAAAATAAACTGAGACAGGGTGGAAGGTTTAGGGAGGAAGATCTGGGTTTCAGTTTTGGACATTACTTCAAAATCAAAAATGTCCTAGAATGGCTGTAACAGCGTGTGAGCAGGGGCAGGAAGTTCACGCTGAGGAGCTACGCAGGCAGTAAATCTGCCGGGCCTGCAGGTCGTTCTGAAGAAAACATAGACATGACCCTACAGGCAACAGGAAGGAAATGGAGGCTTGAAATATGGAAGAGCAAGGTGCTTAGGGGATTAATTTACACTAGTATTTTCTTTGAGACCAGACCATTAGCTTCCTGATGGCTTATATGTTTTTTATTGTTGCTCTTTTATTTTGTTTGATAATCCCTAGGAAAGAGCTTTACCCACCATTTTCACTTAACAATTTCTATGAGAAAATAGATTTAGCGACATACTTTTTTTTGGCCTGGTCAAACTGCATGACTCTAGTTTCCTCACTCAAAGGACATCACAAATTATCTCAGAGGGATATGGCAAGAATTACATTTCTCTGTTTTATCACTTTATCTAATGTTGTGAATACACTCTTAAATACTAAATGACAATAATTCCACCAACATATCTGACCTAGTGGTAGATTGGGATCATGTGAAACTGTGCGAGAAATTGAAGAGTTAGAGAGGTAAGCAGTGGGGTAGGGATGAAGAGAATTAAATTGATCAGGATAGACTCAGGGTGCAGACCCAGCTTGTCTTAATCCTGCAGTCCACGCACATTGATGGGTTCTCACTTCTCTTGGGATAATGGTGGGAATCCCTAAGAAATGCTGATGGTATTTTCTCACTCTCTGGGAGCACTCTAATGCATTTTGAAGAAATTGAATACTAGTAGTTTATTAGTTCAATAAAAGTCATGTCCTTCCAGGTGACATTCTTGGATCTTGGTCCTAGGTGACACTTCCCTTTTTCACTTATTGAGAAAATCCAAATTTAAAGCCATTAATGAGAATTGGGCAGCAGTATATTTATGAAGTGAAATAACCTACATTTGCAACCTATAATGTATTTCCACATACTAAACAAATAGGGGTCATTAGCAGCATAGTATCTCATCATGAATGTAAGAATAAGGCATGGAAGAAATTTGAAGAAATAATAATATTAGTACTATTCTTTAATTTATAAAATAGAAGATGCCAAGGGTCATTTGTAATCTCTCCCTTTTCATTGTGACCTCTGAGCAGGTAGCAAAAATTTGTCATTTTAATTTGCATTATCTCTTCTGTCTATAAAAATTGAATTTTTGATAAGAGTAAGCATTCTCCAGAGAACCAATAGGTTACATCTCTATATATCTATCTGTCTGTCTAGCTCTCTCTCTCTCTATCATCTATCTATCTGTATCTATATCTATAAAGAGATTTATTTTTAGAAATTGGCCCATGCAATTGTGAGGACTGGTAATTCTAAAACTTGTATCAAAGGCCAGAAGACTAGAAACTAAGACAGGACTTTTCTCTACTGCAGTCTTCAGATAGAGTTTCTTCTCCAGAAAATCTCAGTTTTTAAGGCCTTCAACTGATTGGATGAGGCCCACCCATATCATCAGGGCCAATCTTCTTTACTTAGAGTCAACTGACTGCAGATGTTAACTACATGTATAAAACATCATCACATTGAACCCTAGATTACTGTTTAATTCAATAACCATGTACTAGTCTTAGCCTAGCCAATTTTACACATAAAACTAATCATCACAGTTCTACTTCAGACAGCTTAGCTACTTACCACTAATTCCAAAACTAAATCTAATCTTCAGAAGATGTTCTTTGAAGTCTTTCTTGATTTAACTAGACATAGTCCTCCCAGTTTCACATTCATTTACATTCTTTCATATATTATTTGCTTACAATGTTAAAGGAACATCTTTACCAAACCCATCCTGAACATCATATTTGACCATACAACTTACTCATTCGACCAATGAGATGTTAGCAAAAGTGATGGGGACCAGAAGCTCTGAGACATATTGTATGGCTCATGGGTCTGTAATTGCTCTTAACCCTCTGCCATGAGATTAATAAATCCCAGAGAGAGGCTGCCCTGTGATCTTGGGGCCTGAAGTGAAGAACAAGGCTGAAGAGTTAGGGGAAAAAAAAAGAGAGAAATTGAGAGAGACTTGTATTATGAGTAAGAAATACATCTATTTTCTTATAAGCCACTAAGATTTTTGTATTGGTTGTTACCTCAGAATAATTTAATGAAAGCTGATGTGTAGAAGCAGGCACTCACGCATTTGGTGGGTGATAACATAAATGAATGGATGAAGTTGAAGTTCATCTCTCCTGAAATGCCTTTTTTGCCATTCTCTGCCTATTCAAATTCCAATCATCCTTCAAAGAATAGCTCAATAGCCATCTCCTGTTGTTTCCAGCTGCCATTGATGTTTTTCTGTTCAAAAATATTTCCTGCATTTGAGATTCTTTTGTTCCTGAATAGATATTCAGGAGCAAAATTGCTGGTCAAATAGAGGCATTACTGTTTGTGTCTAAATTCTTAATTCATCTTTGATTTCTGGTGCCTTGTTTGTTTCTAAGTGAGTTGTTAGCCCCTCAGCTATGTCTTCATTGTATTTCCCACATGACAAGCACAGGTACTCAGTAAATGTATGTTGCTGGTGAAGTCAGAATAGCAGCAGGAAATAATATGACCTTATAAATGATGGCATCCAGCCATCTAGTGAACTCCCCAAGCAGCTTGGGTTAAATACAAAGGTGCCATATGAAACCACAGTGGATTGCAGAAAAAATCAGAAATCAGACACAAGGGTCACACACTTGGCCATGTTTCTCAGAATTATCCTGATGAGAAAACTAGGTGTGAGTAACAGTAAAGCTTCAATCCGATACATAAGAAGTGTCAGGCGCTCTATGGACATTACCTAATGCTGTATTCCAACAACTTATTTGTATATGTGAGGAAACTGACATGTAAAGAAGTTAAATTATTTTTCTCTGGTCACTCTTAGAAGACGTTGTAGAGACGAAAATTAAACTCAGGGGGGCTTCAGTCCAGAGCTGAAACTTAAACCACCATAGTGCTTTCCTAAAGAAACCAGGAAGGGCCTTTTTGAGCTCTAACCTTTCTGCACCATAATCCCTCTCAGCCGAAAGCTTGCCCTAACCAAGGTATTTATTACAGTGCCACCAGGAGGCGTTGTCCTTGCCCCTACTTGAATGCAGGACGTAGAAGAAATAGTCCCCGGCATATCTAGAAAAGTGGACTTTATTGGGACAGAAGACAGGCTCCCAGTGGTTGACTGGGACAAGATGTGGGAATGGGGAGTGACTGAAAACAGGCATGAAGGATCTTTTGGAGAAAATAAAAAATGGTATAAAATTGGATTGCAAGGATGGTGCAAAACTCTGAAAATTTGCTAAAAGATCATTAAATTGTAACCTTGAAAAGGATAAGTTTTATGATATGTAAGTTATATCACAATAAAACTCACAGAAAAATTACTAATTCAAAAATATATAAAATTATATATAAATATATCAAAAATATATAATAAACCTATCAATAAGCAAAGACTATATTCGCTTTCAAATACTACCTGAGCAGTAGCATTTTTATTTTAATAATAAATAAGACAATTGCAAAATATTTGTTTTCAGCTCAAGTTGTACAACCAAATATCCTACCATGTAGTTAATAAAGCTGACTTTTTCTAAATGTTCACCGTCAGACTTTGCCAGGTCAAACTGAGTTCCTCTAATTTAAGGCAAGGAATAGTTGATTTTTCTGCATTATGGAATCATGAATGCTGTTTCAATTATCTATGTTTATGGGAGTTGCAAGCAAACTGAACATTTTATACCCATGCCTAATTTCCAACTCCCATTTCAGACAGAAGTGCTGCCCTACAGAGAGTGTTCATGTAGAAAATCCATTTTATTTTGCCTTGTACTCAACTGTCTGCTGCAATAGTGTTGTTCAAATGTCATAGCCAGAAGAATGTTATGTGCTTCATTAGTTGACAATCCACCTATATTTTAGTGACAACATTTTTTAACACTTCTCATAACAATGCACTAAAAATTTATATATATATGTGTGTGTGTGTGTGTGTGTGTGTGTGTGTGTATATATATATGTGTGTGTATATATATATATATATATATCTCTGTATCTCTCTAGCCAGAGCCAGTTTGAGTCACATGAGTCACAGGCAAGAAATTAATTGAGTGCTTCTATTTTTTTTTTGAGTGCTTCTTAAGTGATATTCTTTAAATATTTTTTTCAACAGTTATTTAGATGAAAGGCTGACAGCTAGGAAAAGTAAAAATGGATAAAGAACTGCTTCACTTTAACCAGTCTCTTAGATCTCAGGTCAGACTTACATACCCCATTCAGTGTAAAAGTATATCTAATATTTTAAAAGTCTGCAACTGATCTAATCAGATCCTTGTTTCTTTAAAAGTAATTAAGTAATCAGCTACTGGCATGGCAGCCTACCCATGGGGAAGTCACACTCAACCATCAGTGGCTCAGGGATGTTTTCCTACAACCACTAATCCCCAGGGGACGGATTTCAGCTAAGTAAGTTTCCCCACCTTGTAACATTTCCAAGTGTAGCACCCTTTGAAAGCGGCCACCCTTATGATTTGTCCCACGGAGCTGGCCTTTATCTTGGCTCTAAATATATTTTCAATTAAATTTTTTCCAGTTTTATTGAGCTGTAATTAACATATAACATTAGTTTCGGGTATATAACATAATGATTCAATGTATGATTATATTGCCAAGTGATTATCACAGTAAGTTTAGTTAGTATTTATCACCTCACATAGATACAAATTTTTTTGTGATGACAAATTTTAAGATCCACTCTCTCAGCAGCTTTCAAATATGCAATTCAGTATTGTTAACTATCATCACGATGCCATACATCCCCAAACTCATAACTGAAATTTTATACCTTTCAATCACTTTCACCCATTTTTCCTGCTCCCTACTTCCTCCAGCCGGCAAACACGAATCTGTTCTGTTTCTATGATTTGTTTTTTAAGACTCCACATATAAGTGATATCATAGAGTATATGTCTTTGTCTGATGTTTCACTTAGCATAACGCCCTCAAGTTTCATTCATGTTGTTTCAAATGGCAAGATTTCTTTATTATGGCTAAACAGTATTCCATTGTATATGTATGCCATATTTTCTTTATCCATTCATCCATGCATGCACATTGAGGCTGTTTCCATGCCTTGGTTATTGTAAATAATGCTGCAAAAACATGAGGGTGCATCTATCTCTTCCAGATAGAGATTTTGTTTCTTTTGGATATATACCCAGAAATGAGATTACTGGATTATATGGTGGTTGTTTTTCTAATATGTTTGAGGAATACCCATACTGTTTTCCATTACCTATGCTCATAGAAAGCTGCACCAATTTATATTCCTAGCTGAGGTGCACAAACATTCCTCTTTTTCCAGCCTGTGTAGACAGATACCATTGTTAGTTCTCCAAGAGATCAGGTCTTTATCTCTAATTCTATTAGGCTTGAGTTTTCTTACAAACCAAATTTCATGCAGCTCAAATAGAAAGACGAGGTGAAATATTATAACAATCCAATGCTAAATTCCAATAAATCTTGCCTTGAAATCTTATTTTCATGACTTCGCTGAACAAAAAAAATAAAGAAATACCAAAGGATCTGAGAAGATAACGTGTCCTCTAGCAATTAAATATTCTTTTGCTGGTAATATAATATTGTCTTGCTGCAGGGATTTTGTGTTTAACCCCTGTTGGTATTGCATCTTTCCTATAGGAGGAAGTTCAAGTGTCTATGTTGAAAACAGGACTAAATACTTGACAATTATGAAGAAAAATGACTTCTGTAAAAACAAATTAAACTATTAGTCTGATTGTCACATTCTAATGTATTTATTATCTTTATACACAAAAATGATATCAGCTGGTTTTTTAAAAATATTATCCACATGTGACAAATCCCAAAAGGTTTGCATTTTTTGACATTTTTCTTTCCTTGTATTATATCAAGTGCTATGTAGAGTTTCACGGTTAATAATGTGTTGTAGCAGATGTCAATATGATCCAGAACTGAAATGATGCTTGGTTCCAAATCATTTAGTCCATTTCTTGCGGTTTCAGGTTGACCTAATGAAACAGATTCTGCAGATCAACTTGACTGCTTCAGAGCCTTTGAAAAGCTGACCCACTTATTTCTGTGAAAGGGAACATTTAAAACCTGAGAACATGTAAGACTTTGTTAAGTAAAATTAGAAAGAGCTGGTTTTCTAGAATAGTGGATGCATTGAGGTCTTTCCATGGATTTTAACATTTTATGGTATAATTCTGAGTCTTTATGTATTACTACTGAATCAGTTGCTGTTAGTTGTCTACCACCAGTTAACTATGTGGAAAAGCTGTATAAAGGATAAACTCTGAATCATTAAAGTTCTTTTACACCCTCTTTTTGTATTTTAAGTGAGAATGAGAGAAACATAAACGTTCTGGAAATAATTTATATTGTTTCAGTTTGTGGATAGCCTGTTGATTTACTTGAAAACTCTTCTTTATTCTTTAACATAATATTCCTGGTTCTACTTCAAAAAGACGACACAAGGGTGAGAACCAATTTGCAAAATCTATTCTAGGTGTCAATCAAAACGTTAATGATTATGGTTTTATAATAAAAATTCCATTAGTGTCGATATAAATTAGAAATGTCATTTTTAAAAGAAAAAAACAATTTTAAAAATCTAGTAATCCACATATTTAGAAAAAAGCAATAAATTGCATGATGGAAGAGACAGAGCCAGTCCTATGAGAACTGTCCACTCAAACATTTCAGTAAACACATCTGTTCATGTGTTTCTCAACTTATAAAACTCGTAACTTTTAAAGTAATATGATGGGAGAGAGGCAGGAAGTATATATTAGGATTCCTAGGCCTTTTAAACATGCAATTTAAAGCATTGCTCCCTAACAATCAGTTGTTTTAATTGCCTGCTGAGTGATCTGGGATAAGCTTCACTTTGCTTACACACTGTTTTTATGTCTTTCAATAACAAAGATCTCCTCTCCCAGCATATTTTAGGATGCCCTAAGTAGGGTTGTATAATTTTAACTACTTCACATGTATCTGACTCAAAGACAGTGATTGGATGCTGATATTTTTGAAATGCAGGTCAATTCAGTATTGAAAAATGTTTTCCAGAAAGAAAAGAAAGAAAAACGTATGCGGCATTGACAAATAATGAAGTGAGATTAGAGAAGGCAGGTTAGTCAGCATCTCCTCCATTACTTAGTGCTAATATAAAACTATAAACAGATTTCCTTTAAAAAATTGAAGGTCACATCTTAATATTCTCCAAAGAGCTGATGGTATTTCATAAACTTCAAAAGTAGCATGAGAAAAATAAAATTCACCAACCAAATAGAGCTCTCATTGCATAAAAAATTAAACTAAATTAAAAAACTTAAAAATCCATCAATGAACTCAAAATGGGAGGGGCATTGCAAATATAACATTTATTATTAATCGAGTATTACTTTCACTTTTGCATTTGATAAAAAATTTTTGTAATAAAAATACATTAACAATGACAAAGAGGTAAAATCAATAATATACAAATATTTCACACAAACTGATAAAAACTAAATTTTCAAGAGAAAATTGGTAATAGAAGCATGAAAAGATAATTTCAGAAAAATGGAAAGTTTGTATAGTTAATAATCAGATGGAAATATTAAGCTGCAATGGTAATCAAAACATAACAATTTTTTTCTTTTGACTGGTAAACAAAAACAGTAAATTTGTTATACATGTAGAAAAATAAAAATTTTGAAAATTTAACCCCAATATAATATACCCTGAAATTTGTTTCAGGTGAATTTTGAAATATTTATTGAACAGATTTATGTTAATTTCTTTTATCCCTGACAGTTGGCTTCTAGGTATTTATTATATGGTTATAGCTGTTCAAATGTGTAAATATATATGAAGAAGTATGTTAATCACACTTTTATTTATATTACAGATAAGTCAAAAACAATCTAAATTTCCTATAATAATATTTAAAGTTCTGATGAAAATGTTTATTTCTTGGTTTGGAAGACTATGATATATCAATATGTGAGAACAACAGGTTATAGCATTGTATATATTATATTTCTCTTAAATACATGTATGTGTATAAATATATGCAATATACACAAATAGATACGTTTATATACATGACTCTGTATGCAGAGAAATAGGGGGAGAGAGAAAACATACGCCTAAATGATAAAGTAATAGTAGTTAGCATCCACCTGTGGCTAGTTGGCTTGTGGTCTTATTTACACTTTTAAATAATCTTAGTATTGCCCAGATGACACATGTAACAACTTACAATGATAAATAAAATGGGAAGTTTCACACATTGCAATTTTGATTATCTACTCTAAAAAGACTGATAATACACTGTGACTTCTTATGCCCTGAAGCATTTTGTAGTATGTCAGGCATAAGAAGACCTGGTACCAATTGCCTGTTGTGCAGGGAGTTGCTTCAGAATGCTATTACCTATTTTCTGATTTTAGAACACATACACCCCTTTAGTTCTTTCCCCCCAATGGGAACTTTTTTATGACAACTGAACATTACATTATTTCCAACTCTACTTGTGATGGGCCATGTGGTCAGCGGAGATTAAGAGGTTACACTGGATTTTCTCCATTTAATTTAAATTAGTAAGAATAAACAATATTGGAGGTTTTGTTTTCATGTGCTGAATAAATGGCATAAACTCATAGGAAATCATTGTCTTGGACTAGTGAGACAAAAACTGTTCCCTGGTAATTCTATTAGGAGGCCTATTGGAAATGAATGTTCGTGTCTTCCCCAAGTTCATACGTCAAAACCCTAACCCTCGATGTGATGGTATTTGGAGGTCAACCTGCAAGGAGGCAATTACGGTTACGTGGTGTGATGTGGGGAGGCCCTGTTCCTACAGGATTAGTGTCTATATAAGAAGCGGTACCCGGGAGCGTGTTCTCTCTCCTTGCACACATGCAAGAGAGCACACAGCAGGTCGGCAGCTTCCTGAAGGCCAAGGGAAGAGATCTCAGGATGAAACCGACCTTGTCATCACCTTGATTTTGGATTTTCCAGCCTTCAAAACATAAACTGTGAGAAATAAATTGCTGTTGTTGAAGCCACCAGTCGATGGTATTTTGTTCTGGCAGCCTGGCTGACGGGGCCAGAGGCACGCTCAGGTTCGGGAAGCGGGGTGGGAGCAGAAACCTTGCGAGCTGCAGGGAAGCGGGAGGCCAGGGCGCTGGCGAGAAGGTTGCCCAGCGTCTCCTGGACACCGGGCCCAGTTTCAGTTTATTCATGAGGTGGTAGACAGCAATCTCTGTAGGGGAGTAAATGCCAAAACAACATGCATTTGCTCCGTGGGCAGTAAATAATATCGAACCAAATGCTTGTTAATGGCAACAAATTTGCCCTGGAATTAAGCAATTTTAATATACTTTTCTTTTTAAATAAAATAAGTGACCGATTTTGATGTCATGAAATGCTTAACTAATGTTAGTTAAGACTGGACGAGTTTATCCATCTTCAGAGATAGCACTGAAAGAGAGTCAAAAAGAACTGATTTATCTTCTGGGTCTGGTGTCTAGATAAGTGTGTCCATTTTAAATGCATTTTGCTTTCTAAAAATATTGTCAGGACACTTAAAACACACAGCTGATTCCATGGATCTTATTTCTTATATACTTCCTGGAAATGTACATAATTTGAGTTGATTAGTTAATGTTAATCATTTGAGTTAATAATTTATAAGCTGACCTTCCAAGACAATACTTCTAGAAACATCTCTGTAATAAAGTTTAAAATACCAAATTTCCCAAAAGGCCTTTTCATTTATACTCTAGCAATTTAAAGAGTGACCACAAGACTTAAATTCTTGTGTAATTCTTTTACTTACATATACATTTTGTTCTATCCAACTCTTTCAGAGCAGGAATAGTCACTTTAATGTATCAATTTCTTTTCTCCCCTCTTAACGCCCTTCCTCAAAATCACTGTTTGATCACTTATAATCTTTTTTTTTTTCATTTTAGGCCAAGTTTCTGTACTAGCTTACAAAAATAGAGTGAAAAGTATATATTCATGATCGTGATAAAAGACTGAGGGAGCAAATGCCAACTTTCTTCTCTAGTGCAATAAACTTTACTCTTTACATTTCAATTTGCATTATTTCCTCTCTTGATTTTTTCCTAATTCAGTCTTTTTGTCGTCGACCTTTCTATGACCAGCCGAATCTGTAGCCGTCAGCTTGTCTTCCCAGGCTTCTCCCAGAGCTGCCCCGCGAGCCCATCCACAGCGGAGGCCCTTTCTGCTCAGGGGGGGCCTGCACCCTTGGGCCTGGGCTCAGCCTGCCCCTCAGCTGAATCACCCGCCAAGAAAAATGTGTGCATCGCCTCTAATTTGGAAAAGCCTCAAATGACCCATGGAGAGGTAGGTGGGGACAAGGGAAGTTTTCTCAAAAGGAATTAGGGCATAAACAGTGTAATGATAATGATGACTTTTCCTGCCTTTTTGCACAAATTACCCTAAAGGGAGAAATGTAGAAGTAGATGCGAAGGAGTATGGCTTTGAAGTCGATGTCCATTGTCTACATTGGAGTTGAATCATAACTGCTGCTTTTTTCCCAAAGTAACTAGGTTAATTTCAAATCCTTCAGCCCTCACTAACTAAATTACCCATACATTCAAAGGTCTGAACAATTTAAAAATATATGTATGTTCCTTTAAAAACATATGCATTTCTCCTTAAGGAAAGGGAGGGGGAAGTATGCGATGTACAGAATTATACATGTGAATCTAAAGCAAACCAGTGACTTAAAGCAGAGAACTAGACAATGTTGAGATTTTATTTTTACCTTGTTTATAATACTACTTTCAGGCAATCCCCTAAATTCTCTGACTTAGTTTTATCATTTAAAACATGAGGTTAATGATCTTCCTCAGAAGGTAATATACAATTTATTCAGTCTTAGCTAATGTTAGTCAGCCACTTCATGGCAAAAAAAAAGTAATTATTATTTAATAGCAGAGGGTGTTAAAAATTGCTGAAATCTATAGGAAATACTCTGTCTGAATCTATAGGCATTCCATTAAATTTTATTTAATGCCCACAAAACAAAAGCACAACTTTTAGCACTTAATCCTTACCATAGATGGCAAAAAATATTTACCTTAGACTAAACTATTGGGTTGGCCAAAAAGTTTGATTGTTTTTTTCCATAAGATGGCTCTAGTAGTGCTTAGTTATCTTCAACTTCATTGAAAACAATTTCGTTAGGCTGTGTTGTGACAGCTGTCATATCAGAGTGCATTTAAGACAACTTATCAAAATTGGTGAATTTTTGTGTAGACATTTTAATATTGAAAATGGAAGAAAATAAGCAACCTTTTCAGCATATTATGCTTTATTACTTCAAGGAAGGTAAAAATGCATTTGAAACGCAAAAAAAAAAAAAAGAGAAAGATTTGTGCTGTGTATGGAGAAGGTACTGTGACTGACTGAATGAGTCAGAAGTGGTTTGTGAAGTTTCCTGCTGGGTATTTCTCGCTAGATGATGCTCCACGGTCATGTAGACCAGTTAAAGTTGACAGCAATCAAATCAAGACGTTAACTAAGAACAATCAACATTATACCACACAGGAGATAGCCAACATACTCAAATTATCCAAATCAATAAAGTTATTGGTGAAATGAAAAATATATCTCATTTTACATAAAAAAATGGACTTTTTGGGCAACCCAATAAATCTAACACACACTGGGAACTTCAGCTCAAATTGAGGGCCAGGGAGTAGGGTAGATGTCCATAGCTAAGTTTTGTGTGTAAAATTAAATTGACTTAAAAATTTTTTTATTATTGTTGTTCATTTACAGTTGTCCCCATAGGAGGAGGAGGAATATTTCTGTTTCTGGGTCATTCACTGGTTTCACCTGAATATATTTCACTCTGCTACCCTTCAAATAGAAAAAGAAAAAAAAAGTCTATGAGCTGATGCAACCACATGAAATTCTAGAATAGGAAACTATAGACAGAAAGTAGATTAGTGGTTGCTTTGTCTAGTTGTGGGGTTGGGTGGGGAATAAGGGCATGGGCCTTCTTTCAGGTAATGAAAAATATTCTAAAATTGACTATGGTGATGTGTGTACATCCTGGTAAATATACTAAAACCCATTAAACCATTGAATTGTGTACTTTAAATGGGCGAACTGTATGGTAAGTGAATTTTATCTCAATGGAGCTCTTTAAAAATACAAAAAATAAAAATAAAAATAAAAGCATACACTAGCTATATAAAAATTTAAGGGACTTTCTTCTTTCTCTATTTTCTGGAAGTTTTTAAAAAATCTTTCCTTCCTTCCTCCCATCCGTCTGATAGTCTGTGAATTTTAATAAAAATAAATATAACTTACTTATATTTATTTCTACCATCTTACTTGCCCTACTTCTTTAGTTATTTTTTCTTTTTCTACTCTCTTTTAATTCTCATTTGAGGTTTTCTTGTTTTTTCTCACTTCTATTTTTTTCCTCTCCCAAATAAGATGGCATATTCTTTATTTAAATTTAACATACACAGTTAACTTTAAAAATGCTCAAGGAAAAATGGCACAATATCCTCCTTCTCTAAAAACAAACAGCTCTTAGATTATCACTAGTTCTGCCATCAAGATGTATATGAAATTGCTTCACATTTTAATTCTTTGTTGCATCTGATTTTTTAACCCTACAAACTGACTGTTGCTATTTTTGTTTGATGGTCTCCATGTTCAGATGTACGGGCCTGTGTTCATTTATTTTACTCCCAGTGCCAACTTATTTCTCAGGTCTGCTCTTCTCGAATTATGTTCTCTAAAAGTTTCATTGGTAAAGATATTCTTATTCATATGAAATGTATTTCATCATTGTTCTTAAAAGTTTTTTTAATATAACATTACAGATTCATAGTTATCATGTGTCCTTTGAAAATATTGATCTACTCAACTGGCTTCCAGAGTTACTATTGAGATATCACCTGTTTCTCAGTTTACTTGTTAAACTTTTCAGTGTGATCTAAAAAAAAATTTTCACCTGCATTCAATGTCACTTCTTTGTCTTTCGTATCTACATTTTTATTATAATATGTATATAGAGGTCAATTTTTTATTTGTCTTGCTTGAAATTTATTGAGTTTCCTGAAATTGAAGACTTATCTCTCAACAATTTTTTAAAAATTATCAGCAATTATATATTTTAATATTGTCTATTTCATTTTTATTTAAAATGCCCATTAAGTGACTACTGGACATTTCCATCCACCAGGTGTCTTAATCCCTTTTCCATTCATTCCATCTCTTTGTCTCTCTGTTGCATTCTGGGTAATTCTTCATACATCCAACTCGCTCATTCTTTCTTAAATTGTGTGTAATCTGCTATTAAGCCTCTCTTTTAGATTTTATTTTTTAATGATTATACATTTTTTAAACTTAAATTTTTTTTCTTAATGTCCCTATTTAAGAACATCTGTTTCATAATCACTAGGGCAGCAGTTTTCTCCCAGCATCAGTGCAACTCAGGGACCATAAAGGACACATTCCACCTAAGACTGACAACCCACGGGCCTTCCTCTGAGTTTCTCTGGCCTTTGTGGGTTCCTAACTATCCCTGAAAACATCCAGACTTGGACAAATTCATAGGTTGAAATTTTAATGCCCGGTATGATGTTGTTGGGGCAGGGGGCGTCTGTGAGATGCATTAAAATCATAAAAGTAGTCATAATGAAGTCACAATCCTCATCATGGTAGTAGTGCCCTTGTAAAAGAGACCCCAGAGAGCTCCTTAGGCCCTTCTGCCAAGCGAGGACATAGGGAGAGGGTGGTGGCCTGCAGCCCAGAAGAGGGCCCTGGTTTGACCATCAACTGTGAGAAATAGCTTTCTGTCGTTTACAAGCTTCACAGTCTGTGACATTTTTTAAATAGCAGCCTGAATGGACTAAGACGGGTATTTATATGAAAGAGGACATTTCACAACAAATCAATTGTTGATAATCTCTCATGGTGTGTGGATTAGCAACTTCGACAATATTTGTAACTACACCATTTGGCTAAATAAGGACTAGTGACCAATCTTTAGACTTCAGTTGCTCTTTGGTCTGGAACCCTTTCTGGGAGAAGTTGCTTGGAGGTCTTTGGCTAGCATGATGGCGGTTCCCTTATATAATCATAAGGGCGCAGTTTTCTCGCTGATGTAGCTGCCCAAACATGAAGCAGTGATCACACAGCTCAGAAATATACCAGCAGCAAACACTGAAGCATCCAGCCCATGCTATGTCATTTTTAAAAAAGTCTTAAACCATGAAAAGCAATCATATTTAACAATTCCTTTGAGAATCTGTTGAAGAGGTGGTGGATAGCTAGAAAGTAGATCTTGTGTGGGATCTGAAATGTGCCTATAGCTGCCTAACCTCGGGGATTTCTCTATGGTCCTCTCTTTGAAATCTCAATGGAGAAAGGTAATTCCTATTATCAATTATAACTTCAAAAAGCCCATAGCATTTTAAAAAAATGTTTGTATCTTTGGTAATGTACAAGTTGGGTCAAATCCTTATTATTTTTTTAGAGCTTTTGTCTCCCAAGTAAGGGGTGCAAAAGTAATAGATTGGCACATAGCAAGAAAAATGAGAATTTGTTTGTACTTTATACTGTTATTCTTTTTAAACTCCATATTTTATATGTTTACAATATCTAGAATGTAATATAAAGTTCTTTAATGTGTAGAATACATTGAGAGTTACAGGTTAGAGATGTAAACATTAGTATGCTATAGATTTTTTAAAAGAAGGAATTATTCCTGCTTCAGTTTTGGCTGAAGTTTCAAAGGATTTTTTTTTAAAGAAAGAAACCCAAACAATAAGATGTAGAGGGCAAGTACTTTCATATTCATATATTCAGAATTGCCAATTGATTATGCAGTCCTTAGGTCAAGGTTATTGAAGAGTTAAGGATAAGATGAGAGGAACAAGTTGTCGGACTGCTGTGATATATTTTCTCTTCATTGAAAAGACATAGAATTTCCTTCCCTCCCACTTGAACCTGAATGAGAGGGGCTTTAAGGAGATCACTTCACATGCTGGTTTTTTTATCCAATGTGACTTGGAAGATACAATGGATTCCTGTCTCAATCATACTTGCAAACAATGTATGACTGTGATATTTGCCAGTGTGGTGGACCAAGCAAGTACCCTAAAATTCTATTATAAAAACTCAGTAATACATTGCAAAAGAATGCATGCTATGGACGCAGAAGATATAATTTATTTTGAGGAGCCTTCTGAGCTCTGTTTCTTAGGCATTTCCATATTCCAGGCCACCTCAGTGTTTGGCATGAGGCTCCTGCTAGACCCTCCGGTAAGTTTTTACTTCTCTGCTTTCCACCAGGGTAATTGATGGATCTTCAGGTGCAAACAGGATTTATTTGTCCAACAGACTGAATGGAGCAGTCCCTCCTTGTGTCTGCGTATGGGTTTGCTAAAGTTCACAGACTTTCCCAGAGGACTCTGGAAGTTCTGGAGCTTTGTCTCTAAATTAGATTCTCCTTGCCGTAAGGCCCCTTTGTTCAAGTCCGGATATTCCCTGGGACAGCTTTTCTAGGCAGCTCAACCAGGAACCACACAAAGGCAAGCAGGGCTGAGACAGGCTAATGGGGGTGTCAGTTTTAGTTGGAATCTGTGCCCTGGGCTGATGCTCAGAGAAAGTTGCTGGGTGAGTATCAACAGTAACAAGCTTAGTTATAGAATGGATGCCCCTACAACTGATGGGGACATTAAGAAAAGAAACTATTAGAATTAAAAATATAGACAATCATTAAAAAATAAAATCCAAAGGAAAGGTTTATTAGCAGATTATGTATAGCGGAAAAAAATTAATTAATTACATGTATGAAGACATTTACAGAATGCAGCAGAGAGACAGATGAAAAGTATGGAAAAGACTTTAAGCGACATGGAGGACAGAAATGTCCCACAGTCACTGAATGGGCAATTCAAAGAAAAAGCACATTTGAAAGAATGGGAGAGAAGAAACGATAAATTCAGTAAGCATTATAAAAAGGAAATGATTAAAAATAAATCCTTAATTTCAGAAAACGTAATGAGTTTCAAGCAGGAAAAATAAAAAGAAATTGATTTCTCTACATATAATTCAATAAAAAATATAGACTGCCAAAGACAAAGTGAGGATATTGAAAGCAGCTAGAAGTTGCTTTTTAAAAATCACACTCAAAAGTATAATAATTAAACTGAGAAACAGGTGACTTCTCAATAGAAACACTGAAAGTCAATAGAATAGAGCAATATCTTCATGGTGTAAACAAACCATAACTAAAAATCTAGAATTTCATATTTAGAAAAGTGTTTAAGAACAAGATAAAAATGCATTATCAGATCAACAAGAACAGTGAGTGCACCACCAAAAAGAACCCAAACAAATTTTAAAGATTATTTTGTCTGTATTTTGTTAAATTAATTAAACAAGGAGGTCATTGGGCTGAGGGGGTTCTTATACCTTAGCAGGCTCAATCTGCAGATGCTTCAAAGGTAAGAAATCAAAACCTAAGGAAAACCAATCACAAGCAGCCAACTAAGCTTTCCCAAATAATAAACTGCTTATGCTCTAGCCAATCAAATCATTTCCTTGCTTTGCTTCTGCCTGTTAGCTATAAAAGTCTTTCCCCAAAACCTGTAGGTAGAGTGCTTCCAACCATTTCCTCTTTGGTGTTGTCTGATTAAAGGTGGGTTTTTTCTCAAATAAACTCTTAAATATCTTAACATGCTTACGTTTATCTTTTAACAGTTGTATATTTAGTAGCTTCCATAATATGTGTATATTGCCTCTATCATGTTTCTGAGAAAAAATAAAATTATATCTCCATAAGACAAGGATGGCCATGCAATTTTTGGTTCAAATTAGAGTATTTTGAAAATATAAGAGGTACTATCAATAGTTACATGGCACAATAGTTTGAAGCAGAAGAGTCTTGGACAAACCAGTATGTATGACAGTCCTACCAGAAAGGATCTTAAATCCCATTTACATTCCATACAAATGTTATTTTTTATGTGTGCCATTTGTAAAAAATGTTAGTAATTACTGCTGTCTAACTTTGTAGTATATGAACATACTATAATCTACAGGGTCCAGCAGAAGTAACGCCTGGTTGAGTGTGGTTGGTAGTGTAATAATATGGGTGAAATCATTTATAGTTTTAATTTGAACATTTTACCTGAAATGTCAAATGGTGTGCTTGAGTGTGATATTATGTTATAGAATTACATATTCATGATTTTGTAATAAAAGACTTTGTAATTAAAAAGGGGTGTTATTTGTGCCGGACCCTGTATTTATTTTTCTGTTGGTAGTATTTAAGTTGTTTTCAAATTTTTACATTACAGATAATCCTGCTAAGAGCATTTTTGTACATGCCTCCTTGCATACACATGGTAGAGTTTCCCTAGGGAATATTCTAGGCGCATCATCACTTGGTGAAACGCATGACCTTTTTAACTTTTTCAACTTTTTAAGAGGTCTTCAATCTGTTTTCCAAAGTGGTTGCACTCATTTATATCCACACTTCAGTGTTAAAAAATGTTCAATTTTTCTACATTTTTACCAATTCCTAATAATATCATACATGTTATTCTTTGTTGTTCTGATAAGTGTGAAATTGTATTTCACAGTTTTTATATGCCTTTTCCTAAGCATAGTTAGCTTAAATATTTTTCAAGTATGTGTTGCCCATTCCTGTTGCTTATGTAAAATACCTATTTATTTGTTTGGCTTATTTTCTTGCTTATTTTGCTTATCTTTTTCTTATTGCTTTGTAGAATTTGTTCACATATTCTCAGTAATAACAGTTTTTCAGTCACATTTGCTGCAAATATCTTATCCCTGCTTATAGCTTATCATGTCCCTTTGTTCATGGATTTTTGAATATAAAGATGTTTTTAGGTTTGATGTTGCCAAACTTATTAATTTCTTCCTTAATGGTGTGCACTTTTTGTATCTTGTTAAGAAATGTTCTCACAGTATCTAAGTAGAGTAATAAAGATACCATCCCATATTTTATTTGAAAACTTTCAAAGTGTGCTTTTCACGTTCAGGTCCTCAAACAACTTGGAATTGATTTCTGTTTCAGAGTAAGATGTGATACTAATTTTAGTTAGATCTTCTACCCTGACATTAATAATAAGTTATACAAGTTTCACTAATTTCATTGCTCATCCTTTCCATGGTAATCTTGAAGGTCAACTCTGCCAAAAGTCAAGTTTCTAGGTATGTGCATTTGCATCTGTAGTCCCTGTTTCATTTGTGTATTTGTACCCCTCAGGGCACTAACACACGGTCTTATGACAATTTATCATGTATTCTGATATCTGGTTCTTCTTCAACATTTTGGGAGTAATCTGAAACCTTTGATTGTCCATATATATTTTAAGATAACTTTGTGAAATTTTCTGCAAAATATTTCTGAGATTTTTCATGAAATTCCACTAAATTGAAAGCTGAATATATGATAAATTTATATATTTAGGATATTAACACTCACTATTAATAAATGTGGCATATTGCTCCACTTGTTTTAGCAGTTTAAAAATCTATTTTTCAGTAAAAGCCTTTCTTCCAAAAAATTATGCATACATTTTTAGATTAATTTCCAGTTACTTCTTTGATGGCATTGTACATGCTATCACTTTTGTAAATCACATTTTCTCATTCTCATCGCTCTTGTTAGAATCACAAATGACCTTTCTGTGTTGATCATATGTCTAGTAATCTTGCTGAATCCTTATTAATTAAGTCCAAAGGCTGGTAAGATAGAAACTATATTTTCTCCTTGACAGCTAGGATCTTGGATGTGATGTGCACACATAAGACTAAAAATGTGTAATCTGCATCCCATAAGGAGAAGGCCATGTGTTTACTGTTATTTACATTTCCGCAGGTAAACAGTCACAGGGGCGCTAGGGTTTTCTGCAGCAGTTGTAATGGAGGTCCTAGAGTCTGCACCCTAGGTTCATGGTACCAAGAGACTTTGTTGTTGCAGCTCACAGTACAAGAGGTATAATTCTGGAACCAACAAAAGTTGGCATAGCTTTTTGATTCAGTAAGTGGCTTCCTGATTGCTCAGAAACATTACTTATCAAACATGCCTCAGTTTTAAAAATAGTCAGTTTTAACACTCTGGTAGCATTAAAGAGAATGAATGAATTAAAACGTATACCCCAAACAAAAAATAACCTAGGACCCAGTTGTTTTACATGCTAATCTATCAAGCACATAAGAAAGAAAAAAAAAATTCTAATCACATATAAATGTTTCCAGTCAAAAGGAAAAGCATACTTTCCAACTGCATTTGTGATACTAGTACAGGGTAATATTAAAATCAGCAAGGGTCGTGTAAAAATAAAAAGTGACTTTCAGTTTTGAACATATCCTTTGCCATATAGACAAGTACACATGCAGAGATAGTCAAACTTCATTTTCCAGGGATACATAGTTCTCTCTCACCACTTCATGGAGAGGATGGCCTTTCAAGACTTCCAGCTTCATGTGAAATTCTCAATTCCACCCCCATCCTGTATGGGCCCAAGCATTGCCTCCCATGCTTTCTTATGTTGTTAAAATAAAAATAACAACAAAAACAAAACATTGACAAAGCACTCAGGGTAGCGGCAGCTTTCAAACTCACTTAACAGTTTGTGTTTATTGCCTTTGAGGATTTCACTTAAAAACAACAACAGCAACAAAAAAGTGATCTAAGCTCTACTCAAAACTGATTAAATATTTTGGGTGGGACCAAGTCTCTGTATGTTTTAAAACCTCACCAGGGTATTTTATTGTGCAGTCAGGGCTGAGAGTAGACTGTGGACTTAGAGGTACCAAAGGTGAGGAGAAACATTGCTTCTTTGGAATATTTATTATACTATCAAAAGCAGAAACCATCAAAGCTGTTTCTAAATGGGGAGGAATCAGGAAGCATGGGCCAACTGACCACATCACCCTAGGACTTATAATAATCAAGATAAAAAAAAAACAAAAACCTAGGGCCTTGTTCCAAATTAATTAAATTAGAATATCCAGGAATGGGGCAATATTTATCTAAATCTTCTCAGTTGACTTCAGTGTACAACACAGATCTAACAAAAGCAACACAGGAATATTAGTGCCTGAGATTCTGAACATGTATTTCAGCCAATGGGATTATCTTCTCAGGTCTAGGTCCTCTCGAGGGTGGGGCTTTCCCATAAAGGGAAGAAATGCACCTACATTCAATCAACGTTGGAATAGTGTTCAGGTCCACCCATACTGTTGCAAAGGGTAAAACTTCCTTCTTTTTTATGGTTAAGGAATATTCCATTGTGTAAATGTACCATAGTTGTTTTATCCACTCATCCACTGATGGACAGTTGGGCTGCTTCTGTAT
This sequence comes from Pteronotus mesoamericanus, assembly GCF_021234165.1. NCBI lineage: Eukaryota > Metazoa > Chordata > Mammalia > Chiroptera > Mormoopidae > Pteronotus > Pteronotus mesoamericanus. Next base: position 98,223,424 of record NW_026555085.1, read on the forward strand.
CTTGGTGATTGTAAATGATGCTGCAACAAACATAGAGGTGCTTATGTTCTTTCAAATTAGTGTTTTGGGTTCCTTCAGATATATTCCCCGAAGTGGCATTTACACAATGGAATACTAGTTGGCTATAAAAGAGAAAAAAAGTTTTACCATTTGCAACAGTAAGGGTGGACAGGGAAAACATTATGCTAAGTGAAATAAGCCAGTAGATAAAAGACAAATATCATATGATTTCGTTCATATATGGAATCTAATGAACAAACTGAACTAACAAGCAAAATAGAGACAGACTCATAGGGAGCAGGCTGATGGCTGAAGGGGGAGTAGGGAGGGGAGGGGGTTGAGCAAAAAGGAAAAAGGACTCATGGGCATGGGCAACAGTGTGGAGCCTGCAGGGGGAAAGGAATATAAGGGGACTAAATGGTAATGGGAATAAAATACAACTGAAAAAAGAAAATAAAGGGATATATAACAGGCACTGGAAGATAGGAAATTTATAAATAGTACTATAGTCTTGTGGATAGCTGAGAAAATTAGGATACTAATATTTTATATACATATATAGCAAACTAACTAGAGTGGGTACTATTCTTGGCAAATAAAAATCATAAAATATAAATATTCAGTCTTAATTCTAAAATAATAAAATTAAAATTCTAAAATGGGACAAGAAATGAAGATTTCAGGAGGGAAACCTTAGCCTAAAGCAATGCTTTTCTCCTTGAGGTCTAGGACAGTTAGCCTCACTTCTAAGGCATGGAGATGTCTATGCACCTCCAACATGGAGAGCAAACTAGCAAGGGAACAATATTGTAATAAACCCTGCAGTTAGATCTGGGCTGTGGGCTCCGAAAGTGCTTATTTTGAGTAAGGAACTCTATACTTCCTATGTTTTATCCAAAGAAGAAGGTTTCAGTTAGAACTGTTTACCTGCTTTTCCACAAGAGACAGTCATGGATAGTCCCGGCTTGTCTACGTTCAGTTTAATTTATCTCCTTACCCCAAGGTGAGAGTCACCGTAAATCAGAGTGGCAAAGGATGGGCACAGCCCTTGCCCCTGAACTGTGAGGGGCTTCAACATTATTCCGCAAGGGTTACAGAGTCTTCGAACACTCCATTCTGACCTTCCCTTTTCCACACTCCCTTTTCCAACCACATTTTCCCTTTTCAGAATTCTAAGGTGTTTTCATCTTCACATGGGCTAAAGTAAATGGGTTAAGTGGTGAGTTTGACGGGAAAAAGTTTGCTGCTGGTCTAACTGAATGAATGTAAGAGTTCATTCAAATGCACTTGGAAGTTTACTTTGGCTTCCGTGCTTACTCAAAAATAAATACATGTGATCCAAGAAATTTAGAAATACAAATTTTCCACAGCGCTCTGATGGAGGCAGGTCAGGTCCGGTCAGCTCTATTTGTAGGTCAGTAATTGGGGCTAATTCTGGCATGGCCCAGCACCACTGCAACCCTAGGGTGTTTAAAAATGTGCTGCGTTTCTATTTAGGGGTCAGAGTTAAAAGAAAACATGCGCCCAGCTTGAACTCTGCATTTCAGAATTGTAACGTCACAACAGCCAGGCTAAGAGCTGTAAACCTCTAAGGAAAAAGAGAGGGTACAGGGACAGAAGGAGAGGTTGACTCTGGAGGAAGTGAAAAAAGATGGTCGGTTCTAAGACTTGCTTTGCATTATAAAGGGCTTGAGTGGTTGAGGTTGATAGTCAAAATTTGATACTTTTGCATCTTGATTTTTAATGGAATTAATCATTGTTAGCATGCCACCGAAGTTCAGTTGATTGATTGGTTTTGTTTATTCTCTTACTCTGTATTTTTGGAGTACCTACTCGGTAGCAGATGCTATGATAGCTATTCCAAAAGCTAATAGCCCTATCTTGCAATTTGGTGGCTAACCATTTGCTTTGAGGACCTACTATGCTCATGGAGGTCTTCTTAAAAGCAGTCCCCTTCCTCTCGCTTTTTGAATACCTTCAAATTGAAACTTGAGGCAGTTCTAAGTATCAGCCCTGATTTAGATGCTTGGGGCTTTACTTTCTAGCCTTCTCACTCTCCTCAAGTAATTAAGTTTCCTAATGATAACGAAGAATCATTACAATAATATTGATACCTGCTATAATCACTGGCATTCTGGCTTTTCAATTTCCAGTATTTGCCTTGAATCAAGTAGCTCTGTGCTAATGCCATAGAGGGTCACCGATGAAGGGGCTGATAGCAAAGGGGACAGCTCTACTTAGCATGCACGGAGAATTGTGCTTTTCTGGCCTTGTAGAGCTAATCTTTCAAGTTGTCCTTTTTTGACTTTCTCAGTTTAATCAGTTTAATCTCATCTTCTCTCTTTTCTGATTACAAGGATTTTCTGTAGAAACCTAGTCTCCACAATAAAGACCATGTGGCAATTTATTCTCATATTGATTTTAACATTTCTGTGCTTCTCCCATTGAGCCAATAAGGTCGAGTTGGGAGGGGGGGATGGCATGAGGAGGTTGGCGCAAGAATGGCCGGAAGAAAGAGGAGGATGAGAAGGGAATAGAAAGTGAAAGCCCTTCAATACTTTCATTATTAGAAAGCCACATGCTCCAGTCATCTGAAAACCCTAACTACAGCTTCAATGCACGGAAAGCAGAAATGACAGCCAAATGGGAAAGTCTCTGTAATGATTCACGTCAGCTGAAGGCAGCTCTAACAGCCAGGGCTTACCTCTCATTTTTGCACTGAAGAGATGAGAGACAGACAGAGAGGCACTCCGGGCACATACACATGTGCACACTCTTCCACATTCAGAAATACTGCATGCATCTAAAAAGATGACTCACACAGCAGCAAACTTCCTCATGGATTTTCTGGGTTCTGTTTCCATTCATCCTCTGTCCACTCAGAGAAAAGGGCATTAACTACCTGGGTCTCCAAAAGAAAGCAAAGAGCTATTTGTCAAGAGAAAGAAAAAGAAAGAAAAAAAGAAAGTGGGGTTGGAAGGAGGGTGGTGAGTCTGCTTTTGAGTAGAGTGTTTATTAACAATTACTACACGACTCAGCAGAGATGTCCAGTTGAGGGTTACGTACAAGTTCAGGTTTAGGCAAACCAGTCTAAAGTGGGAGGTGGAAAACTCTGAAAGAAACATAAGTTTGGTGAGTAGATGTATTTAAAAAACAGTTGTGCTCCATAGTTCAAATTTAAATATTATATATTGAATTGATACAATTAGCTGTGCAATTTTTGAAGATTTTGGAAACTCTGCAAAACTGACCAACTTTAGGCTTTGGTCAGCTATGTATTTAACATCATACCCACTGGAAAATATACAAAATATAACAAAAATTTAAATTTAAAAGTATTTTTGTTCTTTAATAAGAAAGATAAATGTATTTTCAGATATCACCTTTCTTTCTTTGTGGTCAGATAAAATGGGCAAAAAAAAAAAAAATAAAGGAAAAAAGGAGGAACAAAGAAAGAAACTCCCACAGGAACTCACAGGTGCTCAAGGACTGAAAGGAAGCACTTCTTTTAAATCCTCAACTTCTTTCCATTTGTTCTATTACAAACTACAACAATCATTAAAAGTTTCATGAGTGTCCAAAATGTTTTTATTTTGCAATGATTACACTTGGTTCTAAAAATCATAAGCCTATAAATTTAAAGTAGAGCAAATCACTGTCCTAAATATTTGTCTTCTTAAACGGGCAGTGGTGGGTAGGGGGGCTTGGGGGTACAGAGCCAAGTATTTTGCGCAGTTAATATGCAGTCTTTTCACTCTCCCCAGTGTATCTTTGTACTATCTCTTCAGGGTTCCTGGAGATAATGATATACTATAGCCAGCTGAAAAGAACATCTGTTTTAAGAACTGTGAACTTACAGGAGCCATTTGTCTGTCTGATCTGTTCCCATTATTTTCCTCCCCATTTTGCACCATTATACTTCTCCATTGATCAAATCTATGCAAAATAAAGGAATTGAAAAAAACACTAAACGACCATAATTTCTTCTTCCTTCAAAAACGTTACCCACCACCTTTCCTGTTAAATAATTCTGCTTGATATAAAACACTCAACTTTTTTTTTTGTAAGCATGTGTTTCCCTTTCCCTTTAAATGAAAGCCTTTGGTTCACTAGGGCTCACTGCTTAATGACATTGTGGTGGAGTTAGCACAGGAGAACAATGCATCCATTAATCTGGTTCATGCTTAATTGGTAACTACTGTATGAGCTGGCATTTCAAACACAGATTGCAAATGTACTTGAATTAGTTACTATTTAATTGATACAACTGGCACTCAGCCTAGAACCAACATGCAGCTACTGTAAAAAGAGAGAGGCTTGAAAGGAGAGAGGAAAAAAATACAAGGTATGATTGTGATTCATCCTTTACATGTTTATATCAATTATTCGTGGAATATAATTGCATAGTTTTCCTATTGCTGTAACAAGCAATAGACCAAAACATGCTGCTCAAAATACCTGTAATGCTTGCTGACTTATAAGAATAGCAGCAATAATTCCCAGCTGCCTCTCTTCTTGATCCTCCCCTCACCCTTGCAAGAATAGTTATGTATGTATGGCTGAGGTTGGGCCATGTGATATTTATAATGGGATGAAACGCCTAAGAGGATAATTTTGACAATGTTTCCAGAATAGCAGGATATCAAGGAAACAGACCACGATCGTGGCAATCATTCAACTTTATTACCATTCACACCCATATTTCTATGAACATATTTTCAACAGAAAAAAATTAACTTATTGAAATTAATGCCCAAATAATTCCACTTGGGCACATCATGCAGAAACCATTAGGTGATATGACTTGTCTTTGAATAGAGAACACATTAATTCCAGAAATGTTGTAAAGATACTGATGGCTGTCATTTATTGAGCATCTTCCACACGCCCAGAATCACACCAGGTGATTGATATATAATTTCCCATGTACCCCTCCAAATGGTCATGCTTTTCTCCACAATTTGAAACTTTATTTCTTTGATTAAATCTGTGTAAAGCAATGAAATTGAGAAAAGCATAAAACTGAACATTTTTACCCTTTTTAAAAGTTAATCCTCTTTCAGGCTTAATTGATTTTGCTTAATATAAAACGCTCAACTGCTATCTTGATTTTATAGTTATGTGCTAATCATATAAGTGGTAATGGCTTTTTCATACTCAAAATGTATATAAAACAACCAAACTTATTTTGTAAAAATCCACACATTGATTCAGTCAGCAGCAGTTATTGAGCGCTATTTATCCAGTTATCAGTGTAAAGCTGATCTCAATATCATCAATGAGTTCCTAACTGCCAAAACTAAAGGGACAATTTCTATTCCATTTTTTTACATATCTTCTTTTTATTGTTATTCAGCTACGATTGTCCCACCCCTTTCTCCACTGCTCTCCCCTGCCCCGTCCCCCTCCCCACTCCTACAGTCAATCCCTTCTATTCCATTTTTTGAAAGCACTTGTCCTCTTGGAGAAAGGTGGGGAGGTGGAGGGACTGAGCAAAAAGGAAAAAGCGTTCACGAACATGGACGACAGTGCAGCGATTGTCGGGGTGGGGATGTCCAAGGGGAACTAAATGGTAATGGAAAAAATACAGTAAAAAATTTAAAAAATAAAGGTATTTGTATTTATCTTTGTTTTCCTTACAAGACTTTTCTTTGGCTGAATTTTGGTAGTATTTTCAATGCTGTTCTTGGTTTCCTTGACTTAAAGCTCTCCTGGTTTTCTTCCTGCCTCTCTGACTCCTTCTCAGTTGTGTTTGGAAGCACCTCATTCTCCATCCAACATGTAAATGTGGGAGGTAAATATCTCACACCTTTTTCACTTGATACACTTTCTCCGTGCAACTTTATTTTATGCTACTGGCTCTACCTATATACCACAGGAACCTAAACTGTATATCACAATACAAATAATTGTTTCTTCCAAAATACGTAGAAATTTCCAATTCTTGTTTTATCCCTTAGATTACTCTATCACATTCTAGAACCAAATACTCAAAAGCTAATTGGACTTCTCTACTAGGCTATCTAATACCAGTTCATAAATACCTTCAACAATGGACTCACCACCTTCCTTGCAAACTTGCTTTTTTTGCCACTTCTCTCTTGTCAAGCGGTGTCCTTATTTACCCAGTCACCACGTGTCAGCCTGAGAGTCATTCTTGATTTTTCTCTGTCCTTCATTTTTCTTCCTCTCCATCTACCTGATTTGATTATAAGCCTTAGAGTTTTTAGTTTTTGTTGTCTTGTTTTTCAGAAATATTTCTTATTCCCTGCTATTACTGTCACTGTGCTGCTCAGATCTTTCTAAGGTCTCACATGATCTATTGCAATAGCCAGCTAACTGGCTTTCCTGCCTCTACCCTCACCTCACTGCCAGTCCATTCTGTAAAAAATGTGGTAAGGCATGAAAAAATACTCTTTCTTGATCAAGATCCTCAAGAACTCCTGTTGGCTTCAGGAAAAGGCCCCCTTGTGTCCCGATCCCTGCCTCTTTCTCCTGTGATCATTTTCCCATTTTCCCAAACGTCCTCAGGCTTCTCCATCTGATTAATACCGCCTTTTCTTCAAAGCTCAATTCAATCGTCATTACTATGTGATGCAGTGTTACTCTAGCCTTTCTTGGCTAAGCTAAGTGAACACCTCTCTTCCCCTAGTTTCCCAGGCCTACTTTCATTTCAGACTCGATCATATTATACTACAACTAGGAACTACTCCTGCAGCTTTCTTGTTAGACTATAACCAAAACTGGACTTTTGTGAAAATTAAAAATCATATTTTATTGTTTTAACTGTTTATTTTCTTTATACCTTTTAAAAAATTTTACTGCCGTTCTATTACAGTTGCCCCAGTTTTTCCCCTGTTGGTCTCCACTGCCCCGTCCCCCGCTCCCAGAGACAATCCCCACCCTGTTTTCCATGTCCGTGTGTCACTCATACATGTTCCTTGACTAAACCCTTCCCCTTCTTTCTCCCCTTCTCCCCTCCCCCACCTCTGGTCACTGTCACCTTGGCACTGAATGCCTTGTTTCCATGCCTTTGGTTCTATTTTGCACATTTGTTTATTTTGTTCATTAGGTGCATGTCCTATTTCTTGGTGTCTTAGAAGAGGTGTGAAACATAATATTGTACTCAGTTTTATATCCTGAGTATAAAAACACCTAATATTTGTTCTCTAGCTTCTTTTCTATTCCACTAATTGGGTGAGTGACGATGGACAAACCATATAGCCTCTTGATGCATTAGCTTCATTATCTGTAAAATTGTCTCTAAAATCTTTGTAACACTAACCTTCATACTTATGTGGTTCTTTCCACATTATGCTGTGTAATTAGCTATTTAATAAAAGCTTTAGTGGTTTACTGTTGAATAAAAATGATCCCAACATTCTGATTAAAATGTTCTTAACATTTATTTTTGTCCTTCAATTCAATGTAGAACTGTGCAATTGGTTTATTTTTCTCTATCATGATTTTACAAAGGATTTCAGGTGATTTTCAACAAGAATGTATCCTTCAAGTGAAAAAGAAGAGGAAGAAAAGGAGGAGGAGAGAAGGAGAAGGCAGAGGAAAATGATGATGGAGAATTCTGTCCAAAGAAAAATAAATGGAGGGAAGAGTCAAACCAGAAGCAAATGGAAATACTTGCCTCTACCATAATGAATATACATAATTGTAATAAGTCACTTTCAAATTGGAGTCTAAGCTCTCTGGCATCCAAAATGAAAAAAGCAACAGTCTCAGAAATAAAAAAAATATATATCATAGGAGAGGCAATGTTTTTCAGCACAAATTTCTAAAGTAAGCTTTTCCATGTTGAGCTCCATGTAACAGGCACCAGATAATGTAGCAGACAATGCCTACACCCTTTAAGAAAGATAAGGCCATCTTTTTAAAAGTTTATAGAGACAAATTCATGAGTGGCCAAGATATAGTCCAATTGTGTAGTTCTCTGCTGATCAAGTTGGATGAAAAATAAATTCCAGAATATAGTGAACAACAACACATAATGTCCTTTAGATCATCTAACCAAAACATAATATTTGCCTAGTTTCTCATGGGGCCACAGAGGTATATTTTGAATAAAATTCTACTCCAGGAAATGGTAGTTGCTTCTCCCTTAAGGTTTTACTAACATTTCTGTCAACACTATTCATTTAGCTTATCCTGGTTCCACCATTAACAAACTGTGACTTTGAGCGAATGACTTGACCTCTATCATTTAGTTTCCTGATCTGTTAAATGGGGATGATAACACTTAGTTCATTGAATTGTTAAGAGGATAAATTGTAATGAAATATGGTAAATGTTTCTAATGGGCTCAGCAAATAGAAAGTGCCATTATATTACATTATATTGCCTCATATATCTGTTATGTGTGCTTTATTGATTAGTATCAGCACAAAAATGCTTTTCTTTCTGAGAGCATTATGGTCCACGCATTTGCAGATTGTTTAAGCTATCACTAAATTGTGATCTTGGATGCTTTGGTGATGCAATTCTTCATTTACTTAGAGACATAGAACCAGTTTTTAAAATTCATAAGCATATGGTTTTATTCATGGTCAACCTTGATAATTTTTTTTGACATGAGGAGGCCTCAAGACCATTTATTTTGCTCCTCACAGGCCATCTGGAACTGGTGAAGGAAGATGAGCAAAGAAATTAGAGATAAGAAAATAAAAAAACTTTCTTTCAAGACATAATCATCTTGTGGGATAGTGAAGAAAGATGGTCTGTGAACCTGGAAACTTGCATTAGTCTAATTTAGAGATGCCCATGTTTCAGCCTCCTCATCTGTAATGTGAAGGCATTGGAATAGATATTAAATGTCCATTCTAGTTTCAAGTTTTTACTTCTAACCATTCCAGCTTAGTTTTAGGTTAACTATCCTTTTAGATCAAGGAAAACAAATGAATAAAAATCTGTATGTAAAGTACTACTTCTCTCTGATGTATAACTGTTATTTCCCTAAATTTCTTAACTCTGAGGAGAATTGATGTTTTGCCAGTCAAGCCGCAGCTTCCTTTGATGTTTCTGAAAATTTCAAGCTAATCAGTCCCCAGAAGGCTCTACTTCAAGTGTTATCATTTTGCAGCAAAGAGCATCTCTCTGACCTTTAGACCTAATTTTTTGGTAAGTATTCTCACTTCATTTAAGATGAAGGCAAACTTTTTTATTCATTGGTCTGTATCTCCCTATACCATCCTTAACGCTCATCAAAATGGCAAGCATTGACCTCCAAAGGACTCTCACTGAGTATATCTGCTCCTTCTTCCATACCCTTACTCCTTCCCGACGATGAGTTGGGATAAGACCCCGTGTTTCCATGGAGAAAGAGTTGTGATCCATTTCAAACCCAAAGACTCTGTGCTGGCACAACTTTCGAAGACTGGGGGCCCCTAAATGTTAATTTTCCCTTTCTGGTCTCTGTCCCTTCAGTGGAAAACAAAATGGTAAGGAGGGCCAGAGAGACCTCCCCTTGAGAAATCCCAACCTTCTCTCTATCTTTAGCTCTCTCTGTCTCCCACTTTGGACCCTCCCTTGCTTCAAGAGGAAGCCCTAGGTCAGGGGTGCAAGAGCCCAGCTTTGATAAAGACTAAAGTGAAAGCAGGAGACCTGGAATTGGAGCAGATGCCTACCTCCTTCCCTCCTTTTCTCTCTGCCTCTCTTCATACATATTCCTTCCCATGTTGGAAGGTCTAGTTTAGTTCTGTCAAGCTAAAAGCAAATGGTAACATTAGAGACTGTGGATTGAGTTTAGGGAATAACCATGTGGCTCAGAGAGAAAGAATGTTCCAAGAGCAGCTGACTTGCTGGAAGCCAGTGTTAAGGATGGAGGCCAAAGCCCAAGTAAAAAAGGCTGGCCAGCTTTGTTAATCTGGGCCTTTCTCCTGTGACTGCATTTCCCTTGGATGCTCACACAAGAGGTATGTATGGCAGGGCAGGACTCAGTTATTTCTGAGTTCCAACATCACTTTAATTGCAATTCAATTAACATAGCTACCACTTGGTATAGTTGACTTTAACTCATTCCATTATTGTCAGTGGGAGTTGGCCAGGTTACAGATAGCTCTTTTCTATACTATTCCCTTTTTATGGTCAGTGGGAATAGAAGGATTCTTCTTTACTTTAAAATTTTATTTTATTTTTTTGTTACCATTTAATCCTCTTATACCCCCTCCGCCCTGCAATCGCCACAATGTTGTCCATGTCCATGAGTCTTTTTTCCTTTTTGCTCAATCCCTCTCCCCCTCACCTCTCCTGCCCACAGCTGCCATCTGTTTTCTATCTATGAGTTGGTCTCTGTTTTGCTCGTTAGTTCAGTTTGTTCCTTAGATTCCACATGTGAGTGAAAGCATATGGTATTTGCCTTTTTCTGACTGGCTTATTTCACTTAGCAAAATGTTCTCCAGATTCATTCATGCTGTCACAAAGGGTAAACTTTTCTTCATTTTTATCACTGAGTAGTATTCCACTGTGTAAATGTCCCATAGTTGTTTTATCCACTCATCTACCGATGGGCATTCGGGCTGCTTCCATATCTTGGCGATTGTAAATAATGATGCAATGAACACAGGGGTGCTTACATTCTTTTGAATTAGTGTTTTAAGTTTCTTTGGATATATTCCCAGAAGTGGGATCACTGGGTCAAAAGGCAGATCCACTTTTACTTTTTGAAGTATCTCTGTACTGCTTTCCAAGAACCATTTTGCATTTTTGGTAGGAATGCAGACTGATAAAAGGATTCTTCTTTTAAAATCTCTGCCTCTTTCTTATCCACTATGCAGATGCAGCAGAATCAGTTAAGAAACAATAGTTGTATTTTTTAAAGCTGTAACTAAACCTTGTTGGTTTGGAATCATATTCTTTTAAAACTTTTGAATATTTTTCCTTAATTATTATCCAAGGAAATAATTTTCTAAACTTTTCTCACACTGAATATTCCATATGTAACATACGCCTCTCACTGACTCAACAAGAGTCTGGATGTACCGTAAGCTGTAATTACTATCTTTACCTCTATTTTGCAAAGCATATAATAGGCGCACAATAAATATTGAGGATAAAAATTAGTAAAAATAACAGGAAGATAATTACAGAAGAATCCCAAGTAGCCAATGAATGTAAAAAAATAAACTTTTCTTCCCATTAATTATAGAAATGTACATTGGAACTGCCTATCAAATTAATAACAATATTAATATATTTTCACATTTGATTGATTTTATAAAAAGAGTTATAGACAATTGCTGAAAGATAAAAATCTTTCTGGGAAGCAATTTGGCAATATGTATTAAACATCTTTAAAATTTATATTGTCAAAGAATAATGACACGGGACAATTCTCGGTATATAATGCTAATTTTATGATTATTCGACAGATATTTATTAAAGGCTCACCATGTGCCAGGCACTGCGCTCAGTGGGCAAAGCCAAGCCTTTGTCTTCAAGGAGCTGACATGAAAGGCAAAGCCAGCTAGTGATATGTGCTGTGAATACTATGAACAACTGCCCCTTTGCCCGGGACGGTCCTAGTTGAAGTCTGCTGTCCCAGCATAGTCGCTAGTGACAGAGTACGCAGTAGGGAGGTGGAGGGGTGCTGATCCAGGCAGGGCAGTCAGGAGAGTTCTCTCAGAGAAGGTGATTTGGGGGCTGAAGCCTGGGTGTAAGGAGTGAGCCCCACGACTGTGGGGAAAGTCATGCGGGCAGAGGAAAGTGTATGTTGGAGGAGCTGCGTGCGGTGAGTGTGGGGGGAGCGCAGTGAGGAGGGGGAGTGAGAGGGCATGGGCTCCAGTGAGACTGAGTCATGTGCAAACCTTACTCAAGCATGAGTCCCAGGTTTCTGGAAATGGTGGAACAAGTTTAATGTGGGCTCAGCCCTTGTTTTCTTTTTCTTGCAACGATGTTAATAGTACTCCCTGGTCAGCAGAATGTGTGACCATAACTGAAATAGAGAATGCCATGCTCAGCGTACCTTCTGCTCAAAATGAGACGATGTGGTCTTTTCTACAAAGAGTAAAGCCAAAGCTTGACTTCGGGGAGGGTGGAGCTCTGAGTCACCAGTGAGCGAGACTCTCCTGGCCCGTGTCCAATGTCAAAGCCTTCCTCTGTGGCACAGCCCTCACTTACTTTTGATCTGGTTACTATGTTTGAAAACATTTTAAAGTCAATGTAAGCTTTCACTATGGAGATTAATTGGCCAAAGTTGTTATAGCCAGAAAATAATACATTTTTAGGGAATTTATTTTTGTATGTTTAAATTAATCCCAGGGAAGAATAAGAGCTGTGCAGGAGGTGAAAACTGGGCCATCACTTCTGTTCTCTTCACCGTGAACCAGTGGACCAGATTCTTCATTGGGAGGAAATTAGCCAAGAAATACCCTCCATCTGTACAGGTTTTTGAAAAGATAGCATCAGGGGTTTACACCTTCTGTTAACCTATTGCTTTTGATTTCATCCATCTCAAACATTTACTGAGCACCAATGAAGTGCAAGGCATCCCGTCTTATAGGGCAGATATTGTCAGCTATCTCTGTTCCTGTCCTCAGAAGTAATTTTTGAAAACCTTACCCATTTTTAGGTTGCTATTTAAATGAATGATCACGTTAAAATTGTTAAAGGATTTAGTTTTTGGTAATTGTAACTACTGACATTTTAAAAATAAAATGATTACATCACGCTTTGAAATGTATCAAGCTAAATATGAATATCAGAACAATTTTCTACCTGCCATTATCAATTAAAAAATGATAACAGGCTCTTCAAGAATCAGCAACTTTACATTGTTCCTTTGTCTTCACAAACTATTTCCATTATACGTAATCATTCATCTCTGCCACTAATATAGGCATGTAAATTAAAGTATTTATTATTTCACCTGGCCATCAGGATCTATGTACTAATAAAATATTCCTCTGCATTGACTTATAATTAATGTCATTAATATTATCTCAATAAGTAATTATTAAAAATAATGATACTTTTATAAATGTTTCCACTGTAGCTAGTATTAGATAATATTAGCATTAAATCTATTTCTATCTTTTGTTTTTATAGGTGTAAGTGCTGAGATAATTTCTTGACATAAATGGATGAGAATGGGAGTTTTGTTATAGCACTTTGCCTCAGTTCCATGAATTCTAACTTCATGCTTAATGTCACAGAATGACCCATAATCAAATGCTGTCATGATGAGGTGACAACTTGTTTAGGCTCTCCTTTCCTGAGGCAATTAGGGAGGGAGAGCTGGGACAGGGAGACCGGAGGGCACTTTGGTCCCCAGCCGGATTCTCAGTTTGGGGAAGAAGCACACACGGGGGCTAGGGATCTGGACATTGGTTCCTCATAAGCGTTTCATGCCTGTTTTCATGCTCACATGACCTACTGCCCCTGTGTGAACACCAACACAGAAGACACACAGAGGAATAAGACCCCCTGCCCTCAAGGAGCTTATATCCTAGGGGAGGAGGCGTGCGTTTGTCAGTTTATTTGTGCGTGCTCATTTGGGACCTTTTATTTAAGAAACTATGGAAAGCAATGTCATGTGGGAGGAATATTGGAATGACATACATATGGACTCTGCCCTCAATGACCATGCAGCCTTGTCACATGAGGAAGAGGGACAGAGGCACTGTGAGAGAGACAGAGGAGGAGGGACATGGGAGTTTGGAAATGGGGAAGACGTTTGCCCACCGGGTCTCTACAAAGAAGGTTATGTAGGATTTGGCCATGAGAAGATGGGGCAAGAACATTCTATCTGATGGAGAGAATACTAACAAAGTCAGGGGCTTAAGTCTGGAAAGGAAATTAAGACTAGGCTTGAAGGATCTGCTATTTATCCTGAAGGCATTGGTATTTTAAAATTGTAAAGTTATTGCAGAAGTAGTGCATATCCATAGCAGAAAACCTGAAAATTATTTTACCACCTAGAGATCTTCACTATTATTAATATTCTATGTATATTCCTCCAAACTTTCTATCTATACTCCTATCTATATTCCTAGTGCCTAGAATAGTACACTGGTATACCATAGGCACTCACTAAACAGTTCCTAAGCATTTTTGAAATTAATAATTTTTTACATGCTATTTAGTAGATGCTTTTCACTTAAATATGTATTATAAAATATTTCCATGCCAATAAATACACTTGTACATATCCTTTTAGTTACCACATGGCATTTTGTTACATGGATGTGTGTTAATTCTCTATTGTCACATAATTGTTATACAAAGTTTTAGCTTTTATAAATAATGATCCAAGAAAAAGTTACTATCAATTACTAAAATCTAATTGGTTGAAATACGCATGTGTGATTTAAGAGTATTTCTAAAGATAATATCAATTTACACTTAAACCACTGTTTATAAAATGTGTTTGTTTAGCCCAAACTCAATTACATTGCATTGGGTATGTTTTTTATTTTATCAATAATAAAGGTGAAAATGATCTCAGTGTAAGTTATTTTTATTTGATTTCTAGCAAGGTTGAATATTTTTCATGTTTAGTGTCCATTTGTTGGATTTCTTTTAAGAATTCTTGTTTTTTGTAGACAAAAGTTTTCTATGAGGGAGAGAAATAACGTAGTAAGAAGTGTACTTGAAAAGAAGTAATTAGTAGGAGGACAAGGAATGAGTTAAAGATAGAACAATCAGGCAAAAGTAATAGAGGGCTTAGCTCTGGAAATGGCAGAGAACCATTTCCAGAGTACCGTGGGCCCCAGGTAGTGAAGGAAGCTTGGAGAAGTGAGAAGGTGAGGAATTAAGGCAGCATCGCCCTACTTCTTCCTAACATTCACCAGGAAAAGAAAGATGACTGGAATTCGTATTAGTGTTGAGGACTCTGGGTTTGCTCAGATGAGTGCGAGGGAGAGGGAAATGCAGACGTCCCTCAGAATCCACAGGGCATTCGTTCTAAGACCCCCCAAAATGTGTGGATGCTCAGTCCCTTATATAAAATGGCTTACTAGTTGCACATAACCTACTTACATCCTCTCATATATTGTAAATCATCTATAGATGACTTATTATACCTACTACAATGTAAATGCTATGTAAACAGTTGTTATACTATATTGCTTAGAAAATAAAAACTCAATGATTGTGGGCCTAACCACATAGAACACGTCAGCAACAACATAACATTTTAAAAAATATTTTTGATCTGAAGTTGGTTGGATGCAAGGAGCCTGTGTGAAGAGTAGGACCTCAGAGGAGGTGATAAAAAAAAGTGCTGGAGCGGTTACTGTAGGTAGTTAGCTAGATATTAATAAAGGAAAAAGAGCAAAGGGAATTAGACATTGAGTTTAATAAACTGGGGAACATAAGCCTGTTTGCATCACTGGGAAGCCACAGCTTCACACTGCAGGGGATTATAATAATGCTTTGCCAAGGAGATAAACACTCTTCCTTTCCCCCTCAAGTACCAGATTGTTGGGGGCGGCGGGGGGTGAGGTGGTTGACTATAGAGGCCTATCAGTCTAACTAGGGGTGGACCCATGAAAAAGCCTACAAAAGCTTGGGAAATTGATTGGTTATTTTGAAAAAGCACCTGGTTCATCCCAAACCCATGCTAATATAATCCAAGGGAACAAAGAAGCACTCGCGTTCTCTCTCTCGCTCTCTCTTTCTCTCTTTCTCTCTCTTGCTCGCTCATAACCTGCACTTACTCTGCGAAGTCATGCATCCTCTCTCCATAGCATGCGGCCTTAGCAGCCGTGTGACCAATGGCCATGTGGACTCCACACACAAGCTCCACGCAGCAGCCTGAATACCTCAGCACAGCAATAGATTGTATTTGGGAGCACAAGCTGGAAAATATACTAGCTAGCCACATACTGGAAAGGGCTTTTGTTTTGGCCTTGCTGAGGACAAGGTTGACCGTTTTCCATAATGGGATATTGGAAACCCAGGGGCTGATTTCTTTCCAAATAAACCATCTTGCCACACCACAATCCCGTGTGCCTGGGTCCTCAGCATGCTTTCCACATGATCCCTTGGAAAAGCCTGAAATTCACCAGCAACAGAGCCACACGTGGAGGGTTTAGTTCTCTGAAGCAGCAGAAAAAGAGACAAAAGGTGAACATTGAGAGAATGGTACTGATGCTTCAGTTAAATAGGTCCATGTTGCCTGTGATGATATAAAACAAGGCAGCGTGTGGAAGTCCACTAAGTTGAACATACTATGCTATAGGAGCCAGACTGGGCAGAGGCTCCTACTGGCAGGGAGTGTGGGCGAAGGAGTTATGGAAGGTGTAACATGAGAGCTGTGTCTTGACCAGTGAATTCCTGCAGGGTGTGGGACATCCTTGTACTGGAACGAATGTCAATAAAGGCCCTGATACAGTAAAGCAGGGCAGGGAGGATCAGGAGAATGGAAAATAGGGGTTCTAAAGGTGGCATTTGGCATGAGGGGGACAGAGGGAGGGAACACAGGGCATGCATGTCAGGCCTGGACCTTCCAAGGGTTTCTGTAGCCATGCCCAGCAGCCAAAGCTACACTTGGCGTCCTCAAATGCATTTTCACCAACACAATGGCATACAAACCTTTCTCTGACCCTATGATTTTTATCCTTACATCACAGATGAGGAAACAGGCATGGAAAGCTACACATCTTGCCAAAGATCAGTGAGGGTAAAGGGAAGAATCAGAACCAGAGCACAGGTCTTTGGACTCCTGCACATTTTTTTTTTTTTAACTCAACCTATTGTCTTTTATTTCACTCTGAGGCAGTTAGAATCCTCTGAAGATTTCAGAGTGGCATGATCAGAGCTTGCAGATGATA
Source organism: Pteronotus mesoamericanus (assembly GCF_021234165.1). Lineage (NCBI taxonomy): Eukaryota > Metazoa > Chordata > Mammalia > Chiroptera > Mormoopidae > Pteronotus > Pteronotus mesoamericanus. Next base: position 98,240,205 of record NW_026555085.1, read on the forward strand.
TTATAAAACCAAATATATTAGTCACTTCTAGTCCTTTGAAATTTCTCAAAGAATAGAGTAGAACTTTGCCTTGACTGGCATATTTTTATCTAGTTCAAAGGTTCATCAAAGTTCTTCACAGATTAATGAGTTAAAGTTTGCTTGCAACTGTGTAGGTAAACGAAGCAACCTAATTATGTCCTAGGCATATCAAGTACTGCAGCTCACTTTGCCTAAATCTAATTTAGGTATTTATACACTTTCTAAAAATAGAAAATTGAGAATTATCCATTATCCAGACCTAGTCATTCAATTAACAGGGAGATAAATACTAAAGAGCCTGATCCCAATCATCAGAAAATGAGGGCACTGTGAGAGCAAGGACATAAAAGCCAGCCGCTGTCACAGCGCACCTTGGCCGGAAAGGACTCTGCTCCCCTGGGTGACTGGCAGTTTTTCAACTGTAGTCTCCATGCTGGGCCCATTACACTATTAGTCATTTCCTAGTCTACAGGGTATTACTCATAGGACTTTAGGGATAGAAAACTGAGACTATCGACATCTATAATTTGCCCAAAGTGGCCAGGGCTGTGGTTCTACCCCAAGCCTATTACATGGCCGTGTGCGCATTCGTTCCATTTGAGTACCCCATCCCAGCCCCTTTACAAAGATAAAGGGTTCCATTTTGCGTGCTGTGGCACACTGGTTTATGTTTTTTTGAGCACATATCAAAAGCATAACCTATTTCTAGCCATTTGACTTTATTGACTAATGCAGACAAAATTATAGTTTTGTCGCCCACAGAGCCCACAGATTTCAAAGAAAGAAATAATGACAGAATGGAGGACTCCTATCCTACTTTTTTTCTTTTTATCAAGTTACAAAAGAAGATTTATAGTAAAAGACAAAAAAATGGGTGGAACCTTTTTTAAATTATATTTTGCTGATTATGCTATTATAGTTGTTCCAATTTTTTTCCCTTGGCCTCCTCCACCCTGCAAACCCCACTCCCTCAGGCAGTTCCCCCACCATTGTTCATGTCCATGGGACATGCATATAAGTTATTTGGCTACTCCATTTCCTGTACTGTACTCTACATCCCCATGGCTATTCTGTAACTACCTATTTGTACTTCTTAATATCCATACCTCTTCACTTATTCCCCCACACCCCCCTCCCACCTGCAACCACCAAAACCCTCCCTGTATTCAGTATCTGCATCTGATAGATTGTCTATCTCCATTTTGTTTAGTTCTTTTCCTGGAGTTTTGATCTGTTCTTTCATTTGGGCCATGTTTCTTTGTCTCCTCATTTTGGCAGCCTCCCTGTGTGTGTTTCTTCATGTTAAGTAAAATTGCTATGACTTCCTGTCTTGGTAGCATGGCCTTATGTAGTAGATGTCCTGTAGGGTCCAGAGGCACAGCCTCCCCTATTACCCAAGCTGGGTACTCAAGGTACACTCTTTGTGTGGGCTGAGTACACCCTCTCGCATTTGAGCCTTGATTACTGTTGGCAGGTCAATGGGAGGGATTTATCCAGGCCAGCTGCAAGGACTGGCTGTGACCACTAACCACCAGTCTCCACCCTCAGTGGAAGATCAGCTGTGTGGAGGCAAGGTTTTCCAGATGGTGTAGGCCAAGGTGAGCCCCCACCTGTGTTTTGCCCAGGGCCACCCTGAGCTATAAAGCAATCTGAGATGGCTGCTACTTGTGTTGGGCTTGGAGATTTCCAGGCAAAGCCAAGCTGTGAATCTAGGCTGGCTACTGCTAGTGCCAGGTCTGGGGCCACTTAGCAAGAAGTATGGGGACTTGGGGCTCACTGAGACTGGCTATTGCTTGTTTGAAAAGATTTAAAAAGTTGTGAAGCATAAACCCAACACCAGCCACTCATACAGAAAAGCCACTGTTAAAAGCTGTAAGTTGAGTGGGATAGAGCCTCAGGGGACCTCCAGGGTGGGGCAAATAGTGTTAGCCAGGTTGATGGAGTCTCAGGTATGGCACCCACCTGCTGGCCCTGTCGCTCTGTGGGGAAGGGTTTGAAAAAAGGACAATGGCCTCTGCCCACCTTTCTGTCTGGGTGAAATCTGTCTCCCAGCTCTCACCTTGATGTGACACTTCAGTTCCTCCCTGTAGGCCACTGATGCCTTTCAAACTGCTACCGTGGTGCTGGAGCTCAGAGAGAGTGGGTCTGAGAAAGTCCATGTGTGGGTTCTCTAAGGAGAACTGCTTAGAACTCCAGAAGTTTCTTCTACCAACTCAATCTCCACTGCACAATCTGTACACTGGTTGTTGCAGCCAGAAGTTATGGGGACTTACCTTCTTGGCTCTGGAACCCTGGGCTTGGGGGTCCTGATATGGAGCTGGGACTGTTCGTTCCAGAGATCCTCCTTTCAAATATTTATCCATGTGGATGTGGTACCAGTTCATTCTGCATCTCCGCACCTCTTACCAATCTGACTGGATGTGGTTTCTTTAATTCTGTAGTTGTCAGACTTCCATTCAACTTGATTTCTGATGGTTCTGAGTGACGGTTGTTTTGTAATTCAGTTGTAATTTTGAGGTGATTGTGTGAGGAAGCGAGACGTGTTTACCTATGACGCCATCTTGACTGGAAGTGGGTAGAATCTTTTATACGTTCTCCTCTGCTTAGGTGTTTTCTCTACTTGCCACTGATTGGATAGAGGCTGAAATTACCAGGTAAGGAAATGTAAATGCAATCAGTAGCTTCGTAAATGTGGTACTTCTATTCAGTGCATGCTAACACCCTCTGATGTCTCTCCATGGGCTCCCTGAGAACTAGATAAAAACTTCCACTGGGGGCATGATAATTAAAAAGATAGTACTTAGCTGAATTCTTAAAACTAAAGGCTTTCATAAAATTGACTCAACTTTAGGGGAATTTAGAAACAATATAATTTAGAAAAAAGAAAGAGGGGCAAATTTTGGAATCACTCAAAACTGGATTCAAATCCCAGCCCTGGCATTAATAAGTTGCATGACTTAAAGTCCATTATTAGACTGGTCTGAGGCTCAGTGTTTTCATCTGCAAAATGACAAGTATTGTGTTTGCTTTACAGAGAAGTGGTGGAATTTACATGGAGTAACTTACAAAAAGCAGTTAGCTCTTTGCTTGACATGAAGTGAAGGCATAATAAAAGGTGGAAATTTCTTAATATTTAGGAAGAAATCAAGAGAGGAATTTAGCAGGTTTATAGTATCTCTGAAAATATTCTTACATCTCCCAGGAATGGGAAGAGGAGAGGGGAGAAATATACAAATAAATTAGTTATCAGTTCTTATAACTAGTGTTTAATAACAACTAACATAAAGAAAATACATAAATACTTTTACACTCATATTAATCATAAAATTCCAGTTATAGTTTATGTAGGCAATGGTAAAACATGCACACTAGTTTATTTAAAAGCTTCCTACTTTTGTATTCCAAATCAATATGTACATTATTTTATAATAGGTCAGTTCCTTCAAACTGTAACAATTCTAAGCAATAACCATTTCCTAACCTAACAATATCTTCAGTTTCTGTAAACCCTTCCCATTATACATTAAATTTTACCTCCTACTGAAAAAAGCAATGATTCCAGGTGACTTTCAGCACCTGTAATATCAGAAGATCAGAAAATAATGTGGAAAGGCACGGAGACCTAAATTTCCACTTTCTGTTCCTCACATTAGAGCCACAATGACAGGATCAATGAAAAATAGATCTGGAAATCAGTTAATATAATAGAAAAACTGAACTTCAGCTATAACCTTAAGTTAAGGTAGATTATTTGTCATAAAACATAGAAGATGATAACAGATTTCTCAAAGTTACCTGTGTCCTAATTTTAAATTTCTTGTTTGAATTAGAATATCATTACCTATATTATTTCCACAGAGAAGTTGTTTTCTTTTGATTCTAATTCTTTAATAAAGGGATAGTTAAGAAAACACACATTTCTGAAGTTTCTATTTCTCATTCCTTAGAAGAGACAGATCGGTATATCATTACTGTACATGCAGAGAGCTCTAAAAGCCTTGATAAACCACATCTGTGTTAATCTGAGTGATTCAATCCACTTTAGTGACAGCCAAAATGCAAAATATATGTACTATACATATATACTATATTAATATATAAAAACATATATTCAATGTACAGAATAAAAGAAAGAAAATTGTAGTGATAGAACCAGATATTTTTCAAATTGGTTTTAAACCCTTTGGCATCATACCAAACCTTGAAGTAACTATATTCTTATAGGGCCAAACTATAAATTTAGGAAATGATTCCTCTTATTCTTCTGATTTAACAATGTAGGTGCCAAAAATGAAAATACTGTATTATTGTGCTGTTTTATGCAAGATAAGTAAATTGTATGTAGGTGTGTTCAATGCAGTTCAAAAGTAACACTAGTGAGAAAAGAATATAAATTTGCTCTGGACAGCAATCATGTAGACTTTTTTATCTTTAAAGAGGAAGAATATGATAAAGCATGGGATCTCTCCAACTGAAAACCATGATTTGTCCCACATACAGAAAATCATTCATGACCTTGACCCCATACTGGAGTCGCTGACATTCTTGTTCTTTCAGACAAGCCTGGTGTTCGTGCAGGAAGCATCCAGGTTTGGAGAAGTCTCAGGCTTGAAATCGGGGCTCTGCTACTTCCTAGCTGGGCATCCCTAGGAGGGTAACTGGGCCATTCTGGGCCTCAGGGTCCTTGTGTGAAAATGAATACAGTGATTCCTAATTTTAAAGGTTAATATGGAGAGTCGCCATAATGCATTAAGTAAATATACATTACAAACTATAAAGCACGCTAACCCTTTAATTTTTAAGACTGTTCACAGCTGAGCCCCACAAGGCAACACCTAGTCAGTTATCTATTGATGATGTGGAATGTGAAGGAAGGATTTGGTGCAAACATAAATCTTGAGTTTTATCTCACATTGCATAATTTTGAATACTCTCTATCGAACAAAGACATGCATGGCTTCAACGTTATCAATTGTTCTTCACTTTGTCATCAAACCTTTTTTTGTAATGTTTCATCAATTCGACAACTCTTCTTGTGGGTTCTAGACCTAGTACAGCAGTGGTTCTTTCGTTTCTGTGTGCTTTTTTTGAGTTTAATTTCATTTTATGACATTAAATATCAAAATAAATATTTTTAAAAGGTATAAAATGTAAAAGCCTGTTAATAACTAACATTTCATATTACCAGTATGTCAAAAAGATGAGGGAAAAGTGAGAATCAGGGGGAAGAAATGTTCCAGAATTTATCATCCTATATAGGGAGTCACAAAAGATCCTCATTCATTCTTAAATTGATTGAAGAGCCAGTTCCATTTTTGTTAAACTGAGGACTAGAGAGGGAGAACAAAATACATAACTCATCAAGAGCCAGAGATAAATATGTAAAGAAAAAAATCTGGAAGGAAATGTCCCAACATGTTAAAGTTGGAAGAGGGATTGTGTCTGAGTCATTGAATTGTGTTGCCATTTGGCTTTTCTGTACTTCCTGAGTTTTCTATAATGAGAACATGTCACTTTCATGGAAAGAAAACAAAAAACTACAAACACTTAAAGTAATTTATGAGGGGCAGCCCAAGCATATGGTCTGTTATGCAGACTGCATGTTGTACAACACTAGTAGGCGCCCTTCCCACCAGAGCCTATGTGAAGGGCCCACTCTGGTTGTTAAGAACACCTTGCAGACAGTGTGAGAAGGTAGCACAGGCCATGGGGAAGTGTGCTAGACAGTATAAAATTTTCCAATCCTTTCAGGAAGTGGTCTCCAGAACTCTGATGTCACTTGTTCTGGAAACTTCCTGGCTCAATGGTGGGTATGCGTAAGGTGCCTGCTGTTGATCAAGCTTCTACCATGGACAGAAGGGCTGTCCTGGGAAATTAATGGGTGCTATCCCCCTTCGTTGTCATGACAACCCTGTGACGTAGACCTTCTCCTTTCTACACGTGTGGGTGTGGGGGGAAGCCTGTGGAAGACAGTACAAAGCAGCCCCAGCTCCTGACAGTGCAAAAGGCAGACCTGCTCAGGCAGGTCCTCGTGTTCCTCAGGGGACCCCCTTCTCCTCTGCCCCCTCCAAGGAGTTGCATTCCTCTTCTTGCGCAGTCTCTAGAGATTTAACCCCTTGATCTCTTCAGGCCCTCTATCTTCTATGTATCATTTTCCCAAAATTATTCTGCAGAAAAGAGTCACTTTATATTTGAGTCATTGCAATATCAATCATATCGCCGGGTTCTCTCTCAGTGACTTCACGCTGAACAAAATGGTCACTTACACGGGTGCTCTAATGCAGCCTGAATGTTTATTTCTTCCTCCTCTTCTGTGTACCATTCATCTCACGTTGGGTTAAAAATTGGCCATCAGACCTGCAGTGTCTCTTCTAATGCAGGCAGCTTGAGGTACAGGCCACTCGCAAACCAGCCCCAGCGAGTACCAGTAAAAAAGACTTAGACCGCAGGGACCTCTAGGATGCATCCAGCTTTTTGAAAACTGAAGGTGTACAACTTTTTTGTGCCCAACCCCACGGAAACTGCCTGTTTCTGAACTGTCTCTGCTCCTTAGATATGCTGTTTGGATACCTAATTAGGTCCACCCTCCCCTTCCGGTTAACTTGACAGCCTGCTGCCAGAGTTAATAATTAACAAGGTATCACAATACCTCTAACAGTCACTCAATTCTTTGCTCACCTGCCTCCCTGTCTCTTCCCGCTGCTTCTGAATTGCTTAAACTCTCCTGGGACACAGGCGCCCTATAATAAATCATGGCACAAAGGCACAGACTTTTGTGGCTCTAACTGAAATTCACAATTGGGCAAGCCCCGGAGGCAGGCACCTGGCCATTGCCCTAACCCACACGCACCCTCGGTGCGGTTGGAGCACAGGTGAGCATGAAGTTTTAATGAGACCTTAGCTGCAAATGCACGGTGCAATTACTGTTAAGATGGGCAAACATTTGGCCTGGAAAGAATTGCATTTTAAGCAATAGGGTTTCCCGATTAGCGGTTTCCAGCTATTAATTCAACCAGTTTGTTTATACATTCTGACAATTGTTCATGTGAAAGAGACCTGGGGATTTTATTTGACCACAATTTCATTATAAGCTAACAGTATGATATGGCTGCTAATAAAAGTTAATGCAAGTTTAGGCTACATTAAGTGAATCGTTCAAATAAAGAAAGGCAATCTCCCTGCTATACTATACTCTTACGGATACACGAATCTTATTTTTCCAAACCAAAATTTGGCGAGTACAATTGTACATATAGAAACTCTGGCATTGAACACTTGAAAGCACAACTATCCTTAAAAAGTCCAGGGTGTGTGCCTAGTATACAAGAAGAGCAGTCATTTATTGTCATTCATTTCTTCTTTGTTGGAGCAAACTGCACGCTCTGTGTTAGGCTTGGTTCTAGATACAAGGATAATGAAGAATCAGTCTTTGATTCTAAGAGCTTTTGTTCTCCTGCGAGAGGCAGACAGAGAGGCGCTTAGGAACACGTGAAATAAGGGCTGTTTAAGGGGGTTGGGAGAGTTGCTAAAAATGAAGTTCATAAAACATGCATCTACTACAGCCTTGCAGGGTGGACCAAGGGCTGTGAAGGGATGGCGGTGGACGAGGGACCCAGGGAGGCGAACAGGACTCAACACGGCTACAGCGCCCAGAGTCTGAGAGCCAAGTCAGCCCAGAGGTTAGTGGGGACCAGATCACTTAATCTCTATGTTCAATTGGAGAAACAAATAAATAGACAAATATGTAACAAAAACTAACATAAACAAACAGGTCAAGTGCAATAGAGAAGATACATGTACTTAGTGGCTAACTACCTGGAAAAAGTCACAAAGGAGGTGAGATGAAAATAAAGTTTTGAAGCTTGAGGAGTTGACCACATGAAAAAGAAGTGGATTATATTTCATCAAATGCCACAACGAGCAATCAGTGAAGCCCACAGTACAAGGAAAGATGGGAGATGAGGCTGTGAAGTCAGGTTGGATCCTGATTTCAAAGTCTAACAAGATATTAAAAAGACTTTTTACTTTGCCTCAAGGAAATTAGAAACCCGCAAAGGATTTTAAGCTTGCACGTGATGTTTCAGTTTTCTATTACTTCAAAACAAAGCTCTTCAAAATTTTGTGGCTAAAAATAACAGCAGTTTATGATGTGTGATGATGCTGCGGGCCAGTGGGTCAGTTCTCCATGTGGGTTCAGCTGGTGTCTCTCACGCAGCTGCATTCAGCTGGGAGCTCAGCCGCGGCTGGAAGTCCAAGACACCTCACGCATGCCTCAGACTCTGGTGCTGACTGTAGTCTGCAGGACTTTGCTCTCCACACGTGGGCCCTCTTCCTCCAGTAGCCAGTTCTAGACCATCCTCCTCACTGCATGGGGACTGGGGTCCAAAAGGGAAGATTTCTGGAGGACAAGCCCTGATGCACCAGCATTTAGCAACCCTGCAATTGCATCACGTTTGCTAATACATGATTGGTCAAAACAAGTCACATGACCAACCCCACAGTCAATGTAAGTTGTGACTACTTAAGGGCATGGATCCTGGGAGACATGCTTCTTGGGAAGCCACCTATGTGACAGTCCAGTACAAATGTGAGGGCGATATCTTCTCACAGAATGAAGGACAGTGTAGAAGAGTGAAAAGGGATATAATTTAAAAGCTATTATTATATTCCAAGCTAAAGGTAAACAAACTATAGTCAAACAAAAATAATAAAATTAGGACAGGAACCATAATTAAAACGGAATAAATAGAACCAGTTGATGTATTTTTTGTAAGGGGTTAGGAATAGGGAGAGAAGAGATTGAGAATAAGAGAGTTGTGCATATCAGTCTGGGGAAATTTTAAAAAGATAGTGTTTTGGAAATGATAGCTAAAGCCTGAGAAATAGATTATGGAAAAGAAAAAAAAAAAGAAAAGAGTGTCATTAAGAGAGATTTATGTGAATGCTTAGAAACATACAAACCAAAAGAATAGTCTCATTGGGGAACTCAGGATAAAGTCAAGAGAGTGACCAATATCGTCAACTTTGAGGTCAAGTTAAAGATGCAAAGTTTTCATTGTCATTGGCAATTAGCAGGCCAATGCTATCCCTTGGGGCTGAGAGTTGAGTACTGGGGGATGATGAGCAGTAAATTGGAATGAATGGGATGTAGAAAAGAGGAGACACCAAATTTGTTTTGACCTTTTCTAAAATCCTCTGACCCTTGCAGCCTCTGGGGGCTGTTAGTCCTGTCCATGTGTTTTGTGAACACTGTGGTAGAGCTACCTACCTGTCTATCTACCAGGTGTGTCCAGCTGCTTCGGATGTAGTCCAAAGGTCATATGCCCACGTGTCCACAAACATGCCATAGCTGAAGAGTTAAGTTCTTACACTGATTATATCTCTTGTCACAAGATGCTACTTGGAATAATCTAAGCAGCTATAGTTCAGTGAGAGAGATACAGAGGCTGAAGTTTTTCAAAGAGAAAAGCAAGGGCAATGTCAAAAACAGAGGGATTACGGAAATTACTGGTGGGTTGATCTGCTTGCCATTTATAGCTGAAATCTAAGTTGACCATTACCGTACAACGATCAGTTTAGAAACCTGTTAAATGTCAGGTTGGGGACATAAGGAAAACATTTTGCTGGGTTCCAGCATCTTTTATAAAGTAAAATTCCAATTACCTAAAGAGTCATTCCAACTGGGACCATAATTCCTAAATGAAGTCCTTTTGTTTTACTTTATACAGAAATCATAAAATCACACAAAGTTAAGCCCGAGGCCAGGGAATAAAGATTCTTTCTTTATCTTGTTTTATATGAAATGTTGCAAAGACCCAAACAAGATATGTTGACAAATGGAACCCAAATATCACATGGGCCCCTCCCTGACCTTTAGGTTCTGGGTGCTTCCAGCTCACCCACCTTGGCACATACTTAGCCTCACAACCTGATGCCTTCCCTCATGTTTCCAAGAAACCCCCTCCCCCAAGACAAAGAGAGAGGGAAGGCAAAGTCTCCATGGATTTTTCTAACTTCTGCCCCTCTGTTTCTTCATGTCTGTTCTCTGTTCTGCTGTTTGATGCCAGCATCTCCTTCAGCCACTTGAAGTTTCTCAACTATCTCAAACCATGTAAAATGTGTAGGAATTATGATTCCCATGGCAAGGCAAGAGGGAGGATGGATTTTTTCCCACCAGCACTCTCAGGATTTATCTTCTTCACTTCAGTATCTTCTTCCCCATTCTCAGGGCTAGTCATCATCGTCCCCCCTCCATCTGAGATGCAAAACCAATCTGCATCTTCTCCGGTCTCACACAGGGAGCCCTCCTCTTAGGTCTCAACTAGTTCTCACTTTCCCAAGCAGGAGTTTATCCTGATAGCTTCCCAATAAAGATAACTCTGTAAGAGAAAGTCTGATGACAGCTATTAATGAACTTCCCCAAATCTATTACATAATGAATAATATCTGTTTAAAGGCTGGTGATCCTTGAGATTTTTCCAGTACAATATTAAATTTCACACAGTATGATTTTCAATTAATGATTCATTCTATGTATGGAAAAATAATTATTATACCTCTCTAGAACATTCTATAATTATAAACATATACATAAATGTAAAAACTTGAAAAATAACCTATCATAGCACATGCTTAGTTTTTGTTATTTGAAAAACATGGTCATGGACTTGGTGGTAACCATGGCTTGAAAAGGTGGGGAGAAAAATGGATTGGAAGCCTACTTACCATTACTTATAGCCATGTCAATTTTTCAAAAAACTATAAAGACATGGATGTGGTGTTTCCACAGCCAGCAGCCATGGCCTGCTCAGTGTCTATAAGCCTACCTTTCTCAAAAGAATAAAGAGAAAATACTGCTTCAAATGCTGTAAGCCTTCTCATGCAGTCTTCACAGTTCTAGGGTTGACATTACTGTACTTGTTTCACACATGGAGATGCTGAATTTCAGGAAAATTTCCAAAAGCCATTCTCATTCTCGAGAATTTCTAGAATAACAGTGGAACACACAGGCTATGGAGTGAAAAGGTAAAGGCATGTATATAAATCGTTTAAGTTTGGACAAATTACTGACCTTCCCTGTGCTCCAGTGTTTGCATGTGGAGAACAATAACAGCACCTACCTCCTAGACTCATTGTGAGTTTTCAATGAGTTAATATATTTAAAGCTCCCAGAAGAATACCTGTCATGATAAGCTAAAACCTATCTATTTTATCTATTTTTAGACTAAGATTAAAGGAACATTTTAAAAAGGGGGACTGTATACTGGTACAGCCACTGTGGAAACCAGTGTAGAAGTTCCTCAAAAAGAAATTAAGAACAGCATTATCATATGACCCAGTAACCCCTCTTCTGGATATCTGCCCTCAAAATTTGAGAACAATGATTTGCAAAGACACATACACCTCTATGTTCATTGCAGCATTACTCACAGTGGCCAAGATATGGAAATAACTGGAGTATCCTTTAACAGATGACTGGATAAAGAAGATGTGGTACATATACACAATGGAACACTACTCAACTATAAGAAAAAATGAAACACTGTCATTTGCGACAGCATGGATGGACCTTGAGAATATCATGCTAAGTGAAATAAGTCAGACAGAAAAGTCATGAACCATATGATTTCACTCCTATGTGGGATATGCAACTGAGAGCAAAGAATTTTTTTAAAAATTAAAAAAAATTTTAATATACAAAAAATTAATGAAACAAACAAACACTCACAGGCACATACAAGAACATGGTGGTAACCAGAGGCAAAGGGGGGAGTAGTAAAGAATACAGGGGGTCAAGTGTACAGGAGACTTGACTTTGGGTGGTGGGCACAATACAACACACATGATGTGTTATAGAATTGTGCACTTGAAAGCTATAAAATCTTATTAACCAATATTACCCCAATAAGTTTAACTTAATATAAATAAATAAGTGGTAACATCTGAAAATATTTTTGGTCTCTCATAGTAAATTTTTGATTAACATTTTATTATGTCTTTGATATTTCATTTATTATTTACTTCCAGCAGCACAAGGAATTTCAGGGACCCCCAAAACTCATCTCCACTTGGCCCCTAATGTTTTTGCCCCAACCCCCCAATTCCTTCTCAAGGTCCCTAAGCCCAAGTAGGACAAATCACCTGCAGCTGCAGCACAACCCAGCTCTCCGTACAAGGATCACTTGTCATAAGAACATCAAAGAGTAAGTCACATTGGAGAGCTTTGTTGAAATTTCTAATCGGGGCCTCAGAATTCAAGTTCACTTGACAAGTGTTACCTCAGAGCAGTTCTCCAGCACCTTTCCCCCTGCAAACCAGCAAAACACCACATTCAGAATGAGCCAATCCTCTACTGACTTTTATAACACATAATTCATACAATCCAATAAAATGAATTCTTCTTTCCTAAGCTCTTTTACTAGCATACCATGTGGTAGGGGTTATATTTTCTCTGTAGTCTTGTTTTAAATTTATTCCACACAGGACTTGATATTCATAATAAAATATAACTCACAATATTCAGCAAAAAATATAACTCCCGATGTTCAGATGAAAAAGGACTGAGCCACTGGGAGGTAATCACAGCTGAAGTCTGATGTAGATGTCCAGGCTCATTTCTTATGCTACACACAGTTGGCAATGTGTGCTTTCACAAGTATATACTTATATAAACATGTGATTTTGTAACTTGATCTTTCCATGATCACAAACAGGGTTCTGCATTATCATTTTTTTTTGTTATACACTGTGATTTACAAAACAAATCCCTTATTGATATATATTTAGATATTTTTCCATTATATAGGATTATAAAGACCACCAAATTGCTTTTTTCAATTTAGTTACCAAAAATATATAAAGAAAGAAAAGGAGATGCCAAGGAATAGAATATAAAACATACACACTTATATCTAGGTTTGCCCCTAAAATGTGTTTATTGCTATATAGGGCAAGTTGCACTGGAGTTAAAAACATTTTATTTAAGCCCTCAGTGCTCATCAAGCCCCTCCATTCTGTAAACTCTTTGTAGCTAGTTATTCTTTTTACAAGTTTCATAATGTAGCCTTTGAGAAGTTTTACTGAAGTTCATAATTACTGTCTTTATGAATCCCTCACCAAAACTTTAAAGCATAATTCTTGGCTCTAAATCAAAACCACCTGAAGGTCCCCAGCTCGGGGGCCATCCCGACACCCGCATTTCACCGGCCATGGCAGCATGACAGGCTGTTAGCCAGTAACAAACAACTGTGACCAAATAGGTCCCCTGGGTTTTTTTATGATGAAAAGTGTTGCATGTGTAAAAAACTTATTTCTAGCTATTCCAAAAAATATACACACATACATACATATATATGTGTACATATAGATATACTTTACTATTTACAGTGTATATATGCTGCATTATATATAGTATATATAGTGTATGTATTTATATTATATATTTTCTATATGAACAACTGTAAACCTACTTTTGCCCTATATGTGTGTGTATGTGTGTGTGTATCAGGAAATCCTAACCTTCTCGCCGTCTTCCCCATTCTTTTGATAATTGTTTATTGATAACTTTAACTAAAATGTATCAAAGAAATATAGCGCGGCACAACAATTTCTTTTCTTTTCTTTTCTTTTCTTTTCTTTTTTTTTTTTTGAGACTCAACTAATAATAGCTCGTGCTTACTGCAGCAGCTTCCCCTACCAGGATCCTCAAGCACTCAGCAGAATACATACATAGAATTAGCATCGCTCACGCCGTGCGGGGAGGCATGCTGAATCCATAGCCATTCTTCACCTGCCATGTTACAGAGCCCAGCGCAGTAGGATTTAAGAGCATGATCAAAGAGTAACTTTTCTAACCGAATCTCCGGGGGAACACAGGGTGACAGTATAATTACCCCAGTTAGAATTTAGCCCGCCACGGAATTCATACCACCACTATTCCTGCAGAAAACAAAGAGACAGGAGAGGACCCAAAGGTCTGTAATGGCCAAAAGAGGTCAGGCCCTCAGTTTTATATCTCACCCCAGAGACACATGAGATATTTCCCTCCTGACCAGGATGCCATCCAGGGCTGTCCATTCTATTTTTTAACTAGACTGGAGAAAATGGTCATTATTTTAATAGTACATTGCATTTATGTTGCCAACACTACCTAGAGACCCCAAGGCCTACAGCACAGGCGGTTAATGATGGAGGGAAGGACATCTTGGACTCTCTCGCGTGGCCATGGAGAGAAAAATGACTTTGTCTGCAGGAGAGGCTTCAAGTTGGAAGAAAGGAGACACAGAGAATGAGAGAGGATCCTTTAAAGGTGAAGCTTTTAGTTATCTGGCTGTACTGAGAGGAATTCAAACCCCTTGGCTTTGGAAGCCTGGATACTGTGAAGTGGAATGGTCCCTGAGGTTTTCCTTATCACCCCTGACAGCAGCAGTAACGACAGCCAGGCTAGGAACTGCTTCTCCTCCTTACACAGGCGTCTTTTCTGTGCACCCCCATACCAGGGTCCGTCAAGGTCACTGTGAGGTCCAAAGGCCAGAGGGACCGTGGAGACAACTTGATGCTTGCCTCTGAATGGCAGCTCTGTGCACACAGAAAGGTCTTTTCTAGGACTCTGTTGTGGTCGGCTTTATGAAAGTGGATCAAAAGTTTTCAAGGGTCCACACATCCTTCATTAGCAGCATCTTGGGCACTTGCACCAACAGGCAGGAGGCAAGCGTGCCCTCCAGGAAAGCGGGCTGGAGCTGGGCACTTTTTTCCCTTCGACGAGGAAGGTTTGGAGAATAATTTTACAATTAGATAACATTAAGAATGATGAAAGCTAGAGAGCGGAAAGCAGCCAGAATTAATTACTTACTTGAGGGTCTGCTCAGGTCTCTTTGGCAGTGTTCGTGCTGATTTTATTATGGCGAATTAACCCTTGGTCTTCAGCTCGGGAAAGCTCGACGCAGCCGCAGACGCCAGGGCCCTCTACTCCCCCCGTCGCCTCTTGCTCCGCTCCATCTCCGGCTCCCCATCAAGCAGCTTGAGCTCCTCACCATTTCTTTCTCTTATTAATTTCATCTGTTTGAATGCTGCGTGAACGTGATGCTTCTAAAAACAGGACATGATATTTGAAGAAGTAAACTGCATTTGGAGAACGCTATGGTTGTACCTTCCAGCCCCTGAAGGCAGTTCACACGTGTCTACACTGAGTAGATGGATGAGTATCTGAATCACGAATGACTGGTGTACACAAGCCAGTGAGTACTGCCACTCCTTTATCCAACATTGAGTTAACAAACATTTATTAAATACTTTACTGTGCACTGGGAGTCCTTTTAGGGTTATGAGAAATATAAAAATGTCCAAGACATGGTTCCTGACATCAAAATCGTATCTGTAAAGACAGATATGAGTTCCAAAAGAACAAATATAGGTACTGTGTTTTAGAAAACAATGCCATGTTTTCATCAAATAGCATAAAACTGTATGTCATATTGAGAAATGCTCTCCTAAGTATAAAAAAATTATATATATTCAAGGCAAAAAGTAATTATTTAGAGAAACATAAGCATACAATTAGTGCCCATGTTTAATATGAAGGGCATTTTGGACTATTATCAATCCAAGAAAACCAAAAACAATGTCAGGACACTAATAAAGTTTTTAGCATTCCCTTGTGTTGGGTCAGGAGCATTATTCACATTCAGATATGAAGAAACTGAGATATGTGCCATTAACTTTAAAGAGAAATTTGAAGCCGCTAAATTAAAAGTTGGTACCCAATAAAACCATAAACAATAGAAAAAGAGTAAAGCATAGAGAAGAGCGAACACATATATCAAAAACCTAGAATAACATAATTTTTATAATTAAGCATTAAATTCAGCAATGAAATTCTTCTGTCCAAAGCAAAATTGGAAATATTACGAGACTACCATTCTATTTGATTGACAAAAAGCTCATACTAGTCATATACAAGAGGTACATTTTCTTTACATGAGAAACTATAATCAACAAAACAAACAAGCAAGAAAAATATAACCAGCAACATTGAAAGAAGAAACAAACCGACAGTTACGACTGCGAAGGAGGGGATGGGGTAATGGGGAAAAGAAGGGGAGCAGCCAATTCAAGGAACAAGTATAAAGGACCCACGGACAAAGCCGAAGTGGGGAAGGATTGAGGGTGGGGGTGGGTGGGGCAGGGGGAGGAGGGGGTGGGAAAATGGAGACAAATGTATTTGAACAATGAAAATAAAAGGAACTATGAAGAGTGTAAAGAATGTAATTTCAACAACAATTTTATGAAATGTGTAGAAATGTTTTTCATGTACTTGATTTTACATTGACTCTTAATAAACATTGCAAATAAAAAGAAACAACCCAAGAAAAATAGGCAAAACAGATAAGCACACATTTCATCAAAGATATATATCTTTGGATATATAGTAGTATTGGATATATAGGAATAGTAGGTATGTGAAGAGATGTTCAACATCATTCATTAGTCATCAAGGAAATGCTAGTCAAAACCACAATGAAATACTGCTGCATACCTTTTAGAATGATTAAACTTAAGAAGATTAAAATTCTGAGGGTTGGCAAGCATGTGGAGCAACTTAACCACTTCTACATGGAGAGTGGGACTTCAAAATGATAGAATAATTTTGAAAAACAGCTTGGCAGTTTCTTATAAATTCAAATACCCTACTGTAAGACAGATCAATTCCATTCTTGTGTATTTACCCAAGAGAGATAAAAGCATAGCTACTCAAAGACTTCTATGTAAGTGTTTTTAGCAGTGTTGTAATAGAAATCCAAAATTGAAAAACCCAGATGTCTGGCAACTCTTGAATGGCTAAATACAGGATTATATACATGCATTTATACAACAGAATATCATTCATAAACAGTCAACAAAAAGGTGTCCAAACTACTGTCATGGAGTTTAGGTTCTCATGAGGGAGACAAGTCATCAAATAAATATGTATGAAGAGCAACAGGTTGTAAACAGTAGTACAAAAAAAATAAAAAATAAAAAAAGATGATCATAGACAGAAATTAAAGAGTTGCTATTTTCAGGCATTTTAGGGTGGATGGTCACAGAAGACCTCCTGAATAAGGGCCATTCAAGCAGATGCACGAAGGAAGAGGAGCAAGCTGTGAAAATATCTGATTGTACCTCAATGACGGAAAGAGAAAGTTTAAAGACCCCAGAGAGAGAGAGAGGCAGTATTGTGTGTTGGGAAAATAGAAAGACTCCTGATGTGTGGGGACCATAGGAAGCCAGGGCAAGAAAGCACCACATTGGTAGAGACAAAGTCATAGAGATCCAGTCTTCCCAGCCTTAGATTGATGGCACAGGAACTTACAACATCTATGTACATTTGCAACATTGCCCCACATAAATGGCAGTGTTCTTTAGTCTTCCTCTGGAAGGACAGAGTTCAAAAGCAGTTTTACCACTAATCTATATAGTTTGTTATTAACCATAAAAATTGGTTAAGAAAAATTAGAAGGGAGCATGTGTTTTTGAATTTCCAAGAAAACTTTAAATGGGCTACCACATCTGTAGCTAGTTGGAGATTTCACATAAGATGTACCATTTCAGTAGCAACATTAACACCAGTCCCTCCAGCAACTGCAAGAGCAAGGTGTTGACATAACATGCTTTAGTGATTTTACCATCTTCTGATAGAGGGTGGAATCCAGGCAGATGTTATGTCAAGTAATTGTCATTCTTGGGATAACGGCCTCAAAAGTACAGTAGCTTCTAAATCAGTCCTTCATTTTCTCTTACTTAAGAAGTACTATGACTGTTTCAATTCCCTCTCCAAGATCTATGACCTTCTTTCCTCTTTTCTTTGTTCCCTTCCTTCCTTGGCTCCTTCTTTTCTTCCAATTGTTAATTTCATAACTAATCCTTGACCATCTACTAGGCATTGGACACTATTCTAAATGATGGAGATACTGTGGTGGCTAAAGAAGACAAAATCCCTGGTTTGTGAAGCTTACCTTCTAATAAGGAAGATGGGTAATAAATACAAGTGAACAAAAATATAATATATTTTAAGTGCTATGAAAGAATAATATTGTACAAGCAGAGATGTAGGTTAGTGTGCTATTTTAGAAGGGATAATCAAGGAAGTCTATCTAAGAATTGATATTTAAGTCAAGGCGTGAAGGAACTGAGGGAGTGAAGTGAAGATTCCAATATTTGGCAAGAGGAAACATGGGACATTAGAATGAACTTGGGTTCTTCAGGAAACTACAAGAATGCTGAAGGAGCTGGGAATGGGGCGAGGGATAGAGGGTGGTATAAGAAAAACTCAGTTTACAGGGGACATTGTTGTACATAGGATGTGGTTTTCATTTAAAGCATGATTATGGGAGGCTATTGAGGGACGTGACTGCTATCTGGAGAAAGTCAAGATCTTGTGCATATTTTAAAAGTATCACTCTGGCTGCAGAGTGATAATTTATAGTAGGATGTTGGAGAGAAGAGCTGAAGCAGGAGAAATTTAGAAGCTACTTCTAGATTCCACGTTAGAGAGGAGCATGATTTAGGCTAGGGTGATTGCCTTCATCAATTATGTAGCATTTGGATTTAGCTTAGAAGAATAGTGTGTCAGGATGATATTCATCTGAATGTAGAAGTCCTTTTGTAATGATTTAACCACATAGGGAATTCAATCATTTTTCTATAAAATAATTAGCCTGGAGATATGCAGTCTAGAACAAGTGCAGCTGCTCAAGAAAGTCACCAAAAAGAACACAGGCTCTTTTTAGCTTCCTAGTTCTGTATCCCTAACATAGCCTCTTATCCTCTTGGTTGCAAAATGGTGGCTTCCCCTCCAGGCACAGCAACCGCATTCCAGGCAGAAAGAAGGAACACCCAGGAGGAGGGAGCATTGCCTATTATGTCAAGAAAACAAAATGTTTGCAGTGGCCCCTGGCAAGCTTTCATTCTTGCTGTGTTGGCCTGAACTGGATAACCTGATCAACCCAGGAAGACAAAACTTTGGGGGTGGGAGTATTTTTGATGAGACTCATTTCTATCATAGAGTTGAGGCTCCATTGGTAATAAAGAAGAGAAAATTGATATTTCTTGGGCAACGGGCAGAGTCTGCAAATTGATGGGTAGGATTTACACAGGTGAGGATGGAATGGCAGGTGAAAAGGCCATTCAATAGAAAAGAGTAGAGAAGTCAAGGGTGAAAGGTGGAGGTGGAGGAAGAGGAGGGGGAGGGGGAGAAGAGGGAAGAGGGGGAGGAGAGGGAGGATGAAGGGAGGGGGAGAAGAGGAAAGGGAAGGACAAGGAGAAGAAGAGAAAAAGAGGAGGAAGAGAAGGTGAAGGAGAAGAATAAGAAGTAAAAAAGAAGCATAGGTAATCAAAGGAAAGATGGGGCTAGTTAGAGAAGTCTCTATTATTCCTGTGGCTCTGTCCTAGGGCTAGTGATTGTCAGCCAACTCTAGAAGCTGGTTGATTCAGACCATGAGGGTGTTAAAGGTGTTTGGTCTTTGTGCTGTAGGTAAACTAACACCACTGCAAATTCAAGAAAATTAAAGGAAAATCAATAGTTTGTTGCACAGTAACAATTCTTAAGCCTCAGGGCACAAGGAAAGACACACTGAGATAATTTCTGCATAGTGCTTAGTCCAGCTCCTGGCACATAGGAGCTAAGACCATTATCCTATGATGCACTAAAAGGCAGAAGGACCACAGGGAGGAAGCCCAATTAGGCAGCTTTTACCAGAGCACAAAGAGAGGAAAAGAGAGCCGGAAGGAGTAGGGATGAAAGAAAGTTTTCATCATCTTACAGCAAGCATACAAGAGCCACTGGAAAAATAAAGAATGTGGCTGTTTGGCATACACAGTCATGTGCTGCTCAACAACAAGGATATGTTCTGAGAAATGAGTTGTTAGGTGATTTCGTCCTTGTGTGAGCATCACAGCGTGCATGCACACAAACCTAGGTGGTACAGCCTACTACACACCAGTGCAAACATCATAGTGCACACTCACACAGCCTAGATGGTACAGCCTATTACACACCTGTGCAAACATCATAGCGCTCACTCACATGAGCCTAGAGGTACAGCCTACTACACACCTGTGTGAGCATTGCACAAACTTGAATGGCATAGCCCAGTGCTGTAATTGTATGCGCTATACTTTTATCCCATTGATGGCATACTTGGCTTGTTGACAGCAGCATCACCACAAACACATGAATAATGTGTTAGGCTACAACATTAAAAAGGCTATGCCATCATTAGGCAATTAGAATATTTTAGCTCCATTATAACCTTATGGGACCACCATGCTATATACAGTCAGTCATTGACCAAATGCTATTACTCAGTACATGACTGTATTGAAAGGGAGGGGGAAGAAAAAAAAAATCAAAGATCTTTCTTTTGATCCATGCAGTAAAGAAATGCTGATATCAGTAGGGCAGAAAATTTTATTAATATATTAGTTTGTGCACAAACAAGTGAGAGGTATTTCTTCCACTCCCATAACAAGAATTTTTCATGTTCTGAGCCTGGGCTCTCTGAACTAAGGAGGTAGTGAACACCTTTTCATTACAGAGCTAAAAACAGACACTGAAAACACCATAGGACAATCTCCCACTCAGGCTGTAATCTGGGGACTTCACGAAAGCTGACCTGGAGTGGAAGGGGCCAAAAAGATGACCAACAGGGAGAAAAAGGCTGCCTTTGTTTCCCTAGACCAGCTAGTGAAGCCAGTGCTGGTGGTTTGAGGGGGGATGGGCACCTGCATCGTCCTCCAACACTCAAAAGCTGAAGGGCTTTCTTTTGGGGTCGAGACAAAACTGGGGTGACAGTCACTGCCAAAACTAGTGGGTGTGACGTGGAGCACACAGAGGTGAGCCAGCAGGTATAAAGGGGGAGAGCCGAGGAGCCATGGGGCCGGGGGACCCCAGGTGGCAGGGCCCAGGGGATGGCGACCGGGGCAGGACCTAAGTCTCCTGGCGCCACCGCGTCTGCCCAGCCGGACCCCGGGAGGGTTCACTGCACCGGCAGACTCGCCTCGTCACCTCATTGAGCCTGAAGATGGAGACACCACCTCCCACAACACACAGCGTCTGGCAGCAGTAACGCCTGCTTGAGTGTGGTTGGTAGGGCAATGATATGGGTGTAGTAAGTTCCGGCGTGAATTTGGACATTTCACCGAAAAGGTCATGTGGTGTGCTGGAGAGTGATATTGATATGTTACAGAGTTACATGCTTGTGATTTTTTAATAAAAGAGTTTATAATTTAAAAAAGGGGGCGTTATTTGGGCCAGACCCTGCATGTTGGGTGCTGAGATCAACCCATTTTGCATCTACCCACTGTCTGAAGGGTCCAGGCGACTGTCAAAAGGGAATGCTGCGTTCGCTCTAAAGGTTCTATGATTTCCTACCTCCATCAAAATTGAGAAGCTAACCATTCTAGCCCCTCACCTTGTGACCCTTCCAAACTTCGGAGAGGACAAATGGGAACGGCTGGCGGCTTCAGAGGCTCGCCGGTCAGGTCTCCTTCAATCATCTCAAACAGACCCAGAGTTAAGGAGTCCGGATTTAAAATGTCATTTTAAGGTTGTATGGCCAGATCATAAAACAAAACAGATTTATGATATAAATAAAATACAGCTCCTTTTTTAGAGCTTGGTCACAAAAGCCCTCTTTCCCTTTTTTCTTTTTTTTTTTTTTTTTTTTTTTTTTAATCCCAGGTACTATACTTTTGGGGGCCATGCCCTTTGTCTGAAAGGAAAACGTGTCAACCTCCTACCCAATGGGAGAGGAGCAGTAGCCTGCCTGCTGGCTCTTCTTTCTTCTACTGAGGTCATCTTAATTGGTCTCAAGCTGATTTGGAGAGAAAAAGGCTGGGATTCTCACCTGGAGGACTGACTTCCATTACGATTGAAGAGCCGGGAAACGCTTTGGGGAGGGGCAGTGCCTCCCCCTCACTGCGGGGAATAGCTCGCCTTTAACATGCTCACCCCGCGCAAGGGACGTGTGCCGGAGCAAGGCACGTGCCGTGCAAATCAAAGAACAAACGCTGCTCCCGGCTGCCCCTGAGCTTCGTTCCCTCCATGTTTGGCTAACTAATTGCATTCCCCCTCTCATACCCTCCTTTGTCGTTTCAGGCCGGCAGACGCCGTGCCATTGGCAGCACTGTTCCAGGTATGAACCGGCTGCCAGAGCTGCAGCAGGCAGCTCCTTCTTGAACTCTCTGTGTGCTAGTTCAGAGAGCACTGTTCTACCATCATCCCACCACGGCACTTCCAAATGGCTGCATCTAATTGGGTTCAGAGGAGTTCAAAGCCATGCTCCAGCATCCTTGTATCAAAGCTCATTGAACAACAGGGGAAGCGTGCACTGAAATGCAGGCATGGGGTGAGGAGAGTTATTAGTGGAATACATTCAAATCTGTCACGCTAGATTCCTGGGTACACAACTGAGTTTTGGTTCAGCTTTTAGGAGTTCAGGTGTGGTCCCCAGGAGATGGCTCCTATAATCACTGTGAAAACATCTCATTTGTACTAATGCACTTTGCCTCTTCCATAGCAGAGTCTCATGGGACTTTTTTTTTTTTAATGTCAAAGCTTTCTCCAGAGATTATTCATTCGTTATATTTATTTTCTTGGACATGATTTTAACAAACCTTCCCCTGAAGAGCTTGTGGCTGTTAACTTTACTGAGCAGTTGCTCAAGAGACAGTTGAAAGCACAGGGTCTCCAGGGGAGGCTCAGGCCACCGTGCCTCAGGGGTATTCATCTGCCCCCAAACTCCTTTCATTGATTCTTCATTCATAGGCCATGAGCAGGAAGAGTGGGGGGAACCGCCCTCTATCCTGCCACAGGATGGTAGATTCCAACCGCTGCTGAACGCCAAATTCTGCCACTTCCTGATGTTAGCGTGTGCACTCTGAGAGCGAGATTAAGGGATTCAGGAAAGGAATGGGAGAGCATGAATTAGGTGGGTGTCAGGTGGCTACTTGATATCCTGACTTAGCTAGAGTATCTTCTCAACTCTGCAGTAGTGATACCCTCTGTGCAACCGTGGGGAATTTGACACTTCCCAGAATGCATGTTGCCCATTTCCCACATTTTACATTACAGTAGTTAAAGCGACCCTAAATGTCTCCTAAAAACCTTTTGGTCCAATGGAGGAATGTCCTGCCTTGCACAACAAATAGATCATCCATCCTCCGTTTGAAAAGTTTCAATGTCTAGAACATCCCCTTTTCTTAAAGCAATGGTGTCCTGAGTTTAACAATCCAAATAATTATACAATTCTACCTTCCTGGAACTGCATTCATTTCTGGGATTATCATGGTTTCAGTGGCTCTTTTAGAGCAACAAACAATGATTTACCCCTATTCTCACAAAAAGATCTCTTCCACTTAGAAAAATACTTTTTTTATTCTTATTCACCATTCATGTATCCCGTAATGTTTACTGGGCACCTCGATACGCCAGGTCTGGGCTAGGTGCGGGGGACACAATGGTGTCCCTATCCTCACAGGACTGAGAATCCAGTGAGGAGAATTACAATTCTGCCCAGAGCCACCTTTCCCTTCATTTACTTCTCTCAATACAACACACCTCACCTCATTCTTTCCTTTCTAAATAAGACAGCCTCCACCCATTCACCCCGAGGACACCTCTTATCACGATGCCATTGACATGTGCTCCTCAAAATGAACCCAGGTCTTCACACTCTGTCCCACTGTCACCCTCTCCATGCTCCAGCCTAATCCAGCACTCACAGAACATCCCATTGCCTACGACTTGGTTCAGGTCAACGAAAACCCATCCCATGTTGCTCTGAAATACTAGGGGAGGAGCGGGAAGGAGCGTGGGTGAGGGATGCTAAACTCAACCGATGGGTTCAATCAACCCCCTTTCTACAACGTAGTATCAGTGCAGGAGCATAAACTCAGCCCCAAACAATGTTGGGGAGCGAACTTTCAGACTATGTCACTCCGAGCACGACTCACACACAGCTCGCTTTGAGCTCCCGGGGAATGCTGGGGACCCTTGGAAATCGTGAAGGCTGTGGTTTTCTTCATGCAGCTTTTAAGAGCACATTTTCATTAATAACAAAGAGTTTTTGAAGCATTAACCTATGTGATTTCAAAGCAGGCTTAGCAAGAAAGGAAACAATACAAGTCACAGAACTGTCTGGCACTTTCCCCCACCCTGGGCTCACTATGCATTGAGCCATTCAGGTAAGGTTAGACAGCCAACATCTCCATCTTTCCTGTTTTTCAGAATTTGTTTCTATGTCACTTGACTTTGACCTTCCCTGACCACTCCGTCTAAAATAGCGTATATCACAAGCATCTATTCTTTTACCTTGCTTTATTTTTCCTAGTACTTATAACTGACTAAAATTACATTATTCTCTACTTGCTTATCTCTTTTCCATGTCTTCCCTGAAAACATAAGCTCCAGGAGGCCAGAAACTTTGGTTCCGTTCATCACTGAATCCCCCAATAGCTAAAACCGTGCCTTATATTGTACACTAGCTACTTCAAGGACGGTCATCGAATGGCTGAATGAAAGGAGAGGTGAATGGATACACTTGTTAGGTGGAGGAAGAAACACCTGCACCGTCTCATCCCAGAACACAGGGGTCTAGGCCTGACGACATCCAGCTGTCCTGCCTGCTCTGTGTTTTATGTGTAACAGGAATACCGCTGTGCCTCACAAGGTCAATGAAGAATCCAACAAACCCTCACTCTAAACTTGGGTAGAGAACAATACCTATTGTAAGGCTCCACCAGGCCCACGGTCACCTCTGGCTCTGACCTTCTTCTTCCTCAGAAATTGTGCAAAAATAATCTATGACGTTCTCTCCAGCACTGCATCTACTCAGCCCTGGAATTCAATTGCCCCAAATTTTCACAGAAAGCTGCTTGCAGGCAGCATTGCAGGAGATTTGAGAAGACAAACAGGCAAAACAAACAAACAAACAAAACCCCTCAAGTATAAATACCTGGATTCTTAAAACTCCTCAGTTTCCCTGCCATGTGGCTTTTCTCCTCTCTCTTTTCTCTCTCTCCTCTCTATTCATTTCCCATTTTACAACTCTTTCTTGCCCTCTCAAGAGCAAAGAAATGAAATTTGCTTTCTGATGCAGAACAGTTAAGCAGTTTCTACTTAACTTAGCTTCAAACTTAGTTAACCTCCAAACTTAGCTTCTGCCCTCTCTTTGATATGCAAAGACTAGGCAAAAGGTTGAGCCATCAATTGACATTGCTTATCACCACCAGGGCAGGTGGAATTCTATAGATGCCCTCTCCGAGATTCCTGTCCTCTGGTTTTTCAATCAGGCACAGATCAAGGTACTGCTGGGGAGAGATTGCACAGATAGTTGAAGCCCCCAGTCAATTGCTCTGAAAATACAAGACTATCTAGGTGGGTCCAACCCAATCAGGTGAGCCCTTTGAAATCAGCAAGTTTTCTCTGACTAAGAGCAAGACAGGTAGTCAGAGAGAGTCGGTATGTAGGGAGACTTGACCCATAGCTGCTGGCTTGAAGATGGAGTCACCCATCGGAGGTGTGCACATGGCCTTAAGCAGAGGGAGGCCTCCAGGGGACAGCAGGCAAGAAAACAGAGGTCCTCCGTCCTTCACCCACAGGGAACCAAATTTGGCCAACAACCCGAAGGAGCTTAAAAGCAGATTCTTCCCATATTAATTTAAAAAAGAGCCCCACCCCAGCCAAATCCCTGCTTTCACCTGGTGAGACCCTGAGATGGCAGAGAGCCCATTGGAGCCGTGCCAGATTTGTGACCCATAGAACTCTGAGAGATGAGTTAATATGGCCTAAGCTGTTGCATTTGTGGTAGTTTATGACACAACAATAGACAACTAACGCAATCACCATAATTTTCATCCCTTAGGTCTCAGTCCCTTTGCTAAGCACTTTATGTAATCTAATCCAGTATCAATCACTACTTGAATAATACAAAAATTTTTATTTTATAGGCCACAAAGGCCTTTAGCATGGTGGAGGGTGGAGTCTGGACTTACATATAATAAATTGCAGAACCGTAATTCAAATGCAGGCAGCTAGGGCTCTTACACAATATAGGTCTCTGCTTCCTTAAGTTGCCACCACATGTCATGTTCCAACCAATGACTTCAATACCAGGCCCTTTCTCCTTCCCACGTCTAACTGGGGGTGTTCTGTCTTTCTTCTGATGACCTAATTAGATCATGGCCTTTTGCAGATGAACTCTTGCCTTGTCCCTTGGCCCCCAAGAACTTTGCCCTCAATGAACTAGAAAAGAAGTAGAAGTGTTTTGGTGAGAAGCAACATCACTGGGAAGTAACATACAAACCCGTGTATCTCTCAAAGCCCAACTTTCACCTCCTGCCGTCTTGCAGGGAGGACCTCAGCACAAGGATGTGGGCATCCTGGCACATTCCAGCAACATTCAGATCATAGGCCCACATGGTAGATGAGATATTAGGAACATGGCCTTCAAAGTGCAGACTGGACCTCAGGGTGTGTTGCCCACAAGACAACCCAGAATACCAGCTCTTAAGAATGTGTGTGTGTGTGCGTAGGCCTTCATGCATATATGTTTAGTCAGCAGACACTACTACTGCTTTATAAGTTGTCACATCCAGGGTTTCACAAATTATTTATGCCCTTCATGTTGGGCTGCAGTGTCTCAAGTTGAAGCTAACCAGAAAGGCCGCGTTCAAAGTAGAATTTAAAAAGTACACACTGTACCATCCTTTGAGAGCAGTAAGTCGCTTAGCTTTTAGAGAGTAAGGAACCCAGAGAAACAGGGATTCTCTGGAAACTATGCAACATTTTAAGACCACAGCTGCATTTTCTACTGAAACATTTTTAATAGTAAAAACAAAAACACCCTGTGACTTTAGATGTTCCTCACCCTTCTTTGTTTTGGGCAAAGTCAACAAATGATAGTGCTTCTTGGAAGCAGGAAGACCCTCTGAGCAGAGGCGGGGCAAATGCTAACAGATTTGGGTTTGGCTGATACATTGGTAAACGTAACTCCAGAGGACCCCCGCCACTAACATGCTCTCTACCAGGGTACATCAAGGTCAGTTTCTTCCAGACGTAGTAATGGGGAAAGAGAAAAGCATTTTCCTTTGGACTTTGGTAGAATTACAACAGAATCCTATTTACTTTAGGAACATCCCAGACTTAAATAAACTAACTCAGCAGGCTCACTGCTTAAAATTTGGATTTGATCCTCAAAAATCTTACAAATCCTGTAGCTGGAGAAAAATATCTTTTTTTGCAGGGATGGAAGGGGCCCAGTTTAGTCACACATGGTAAAAATTACCCACCCACTCTGCGGACCACAGTTAGATGCTCTCAGGGTGAGTGAGAGATTCTAGGAAGGTGCTAGGTCAAGGTCATGGGGTAAGAAAAGTACAGCAGGAAAAGGTTCGTGGCAGAACTCTAGGTGCAGAGGATGTCACAGGAGACTATTTATAACACTGAATTATAATAGCTTACATAGCTGGTACAAGTCGCATGGAGGGAAGTATAGTATAATATTTAAAGTGGGGCTGTGATATCAGTAAGAGTTGGATTGGCATTTTGGCTTCTCCAAATGATATATATTAGCACAAGTAATTTAACATTTATGCATCTGTTTTTCTCTTTTCTGTATAAGGGGAATAAGAATGATATGAGACTAAAGTGAGATGATGTATATAAAATAATACTTAGCACAGTGGTTCCACTTAAAAGATATTGAATAAATCAATACTGATGATGATGATGATGGTGATGAAGAAAAAACCAAATGGTCTCTGACAGTGAGAAAATATCATATCCCAAAGGCTGCATGCAGCTCAGGATGGCTGAGAACATGGCCCAACAGAAAATCATAAATTTACTTAAAACATTATGATTTTTTTTTTGCTATTATGCATCACAATGTATTTAATGTGTGGCCCAAGATATCTCTTTTTCCAGTGTGGCCCAGAGACACCAAAAGGTTGGACATCTCTTAGAGAATCAGCAAGTCTTGTGTAAATTACATACATATGACATTAAAAGTAGATAGAAAAGATAAAATGATAATTAAGCCGTGATGAAATGAAAGAAATATGACAGACAGGGAGGGTCAGGAGAATGAGGACAAAAAAAGAGAGTCATTCAAATGTTGAAAAAGATCTTCCAATATGGCCAGTTTCTCCTGTCCTGATTTCCAAGCCGGAGAGACAGAACCGAAGGATTGGTATCTGTTTCTATTTAAAACAGAAATATGGTCATGGTCAAGTACAGCCATGACTAATCCATGGTAGTATTAAGTCTATGCCACTGTAGCTCAGTCCTCCCTTGATATTTAACTACTCCTTCCAACCTCTTTCTATTTTTTTTAGGACTAGAAGCTACGTAGGAGACACAGAGCAGCCCAGTGTAGCTCAGAGACTGTTAAAATTGGGATCTGAACATTCTCCACACCAGGCAATGCTAGTTGAAGAGGAATGATAGATTAAAACCAAAATGGTAACAAAAACCAAGAAGATGCAAATCGAAAGCCTAGGAAGATGGAAATATGAAAACGTCTAGTAGGTACAGATATGAAAAGGCAAGGCAAAGTCAGTCACCAAAGGCTAGACTAAATTTGACAATCAAGAATCAAATTAACAAGAACCGAAGGTGCAAAACAAGGGCATCCAGAGATTGGGTTGCCAGATTCACCAAATAAAGGTACAGGAGGTCCAGTTAAATTTGAATTTCTGATATACCAAAGTAATTTTTATCATAAATATGTTCTGTGCAATGTTTGGGCCTAACTTATACTAAAAAAGATATGTGTGGTTTCTCTGACTTTCAAATTTAATTGGCATCCTGCATTTTACTCTTAGCCCTATGCAGAGAAATTTTAAATTCACTAGGCATTAGGTAGCTCATGGCAAAATCAGATCAGTATCAATGAAATGCTCAAAAGGCAGTGGCTTGGCAGGGAATTGTCAAGAAAAGGAGGAAAGCAAGATCAGTTATGGCTGGAGATGCCAAGAGCAAGATGGAACAGATAACCAACATCACAGTTATGAATTCAATCGAAATCCAGAGCCAGTAAAGGAACACAGACAGTAAAGAACGCTTATCAAAAAGTGAAAAGAGGTAGTTCAGAGGGGTCTTGTTGTCAGGGCCTTCTTTTGAAAGCTCCAAGGCTTCCTACCCTGATTCTTAGCAGTTCTCACCTTCCCGCTCCTCCTAACAGGAAACTGACACCTTAATATTAGAGAGTTAACTCAGCTCTCACTGTTAGACTTCCCACTGGGCAGGCAGTTTTCCTTCCTATGTGGAGCTAGGCTGCCATTGCTCCATGAATTTAACAGGAGTATATCAAATGCCTACTATCCACCGGGCAGCGTTCTGGGTGCCAGGTGTGTTTGTGAAGTCTAATTTAGAGGCAGGCCAGTTGCATAAAATTCAACAGGGCTGTGTCTTTAAACTGCAGATTCCTGCCCCCCACCCCACCCGCTAGAAGGACCTGTAAGGGAGTGTAGGAAGCTGAATTTTCATGATTTTAGGTAATTTTTTTTTATTTACTGATCAACTAACCACTTAATATAAAAGATGTGTCCGCGTCTTTGACTTGTGAGAAATATGTAGACGAAAAACAAAATGTGGATAGCAATACTTGGAAAATTAAATGGGGTTAGGCTGGTACCTGGTGAATTTAAAGGATTTGCTCAAACCACATGACTCGTAAATGTCTGAGATGAGATTCATGTTGAAGTTTTCTCTTTCAGAATGTAGCCCTTTCTCCACTGGACCACACTGCAGGCCAGACCCTGGGCCTCGAAAGGTGAGTCCTGCTGCTACGTGTCTGCCTGCCGCATGTGAGGCAACAGCATGACAATGGGCTTCGACCTTGCCAGGAGTGGGGGTCAGTGGGGTGGGGGGCGGGGATTCATCTTAACAGCTTCTTGAGGTCCGTAAGCACTTACCTGTATTCTTGGTCTCCTCTAAGTTTGCTGCAATGCTGAAGTGCACCTTTGTTTTTAGGGCTCATGAGACCCAGTTGCCAACAGAAGGTGCTCTTGATTCACAGAGAGATGCTCTTCTCTGAAGAGAAAGTGTCACAGAGCTGGCACGACACACCTCATGCAGAGAGGAAGTCAGGCCGCACTCAGTAACACCTGGGTCTTGACAGTCCCACGGCCTAGCTGGCAGGGCGTGTTTCTCCCCACGGGACCCCTGAAAGATAATGGGGATTTGGATTTCTTCCCATTTCACAGGCAGAAAAACTGAAGTAGAGAAACCAATGGTAAATCTCGTTCTGAGGCGGCAGAGGTACAAATGAGACGACACTGAGGCTTAACACCCCCCTGGTTGCTCACTCCAGCAGAGCATCCAGAATTCCTTCGTTTCTACCTGTCTCCTTCTGACATGGAATACATCTCATCCCCTTCCTACCTCCTCACCGCAGCTCCCGGAGCAAGGACGGCCAAAGAGTGGAAGACTGCATCTTGAGCCGTCAGAATGGATCAGAATGAAGAACGTCCTCCTATCTACTCAGTGCTCTCCAGCTTTCAAGACCAAGTAGTAACACAACCCGTAATTCCACACACCTATGCAATTACCTTCCAGAAGAAACACCTCGGGTTCCTGTGGCCCTGTTGTATAAAAGGAGAAAAGGAGACTCAGAGAGGTGAGTGATGTGCTGGAGATGCAGCAAGTGGCACAGCCCAGAGGGCTGACCTCCTCCCCATCCCAGCCCCAGAGCTCCTGCCCCAGAAACAAGCTTCCGAGGTGCGTCTGCTCAGAGTTCTCAGGTTTGAAGGTCTTTCTGCATTTCACTTCTGTTGTATAGATTGAATGCTTCCTTTATTATTTATTTATTTATTTATTTATTTATTTATTTATTTTTACAGAGAGGGGAAGGGAGGGAGAGAGAAGGAGAAAAACATCGATGGGTGGTTGCCACCTTCTACTGGGGCCTGGCCTGCAACCCAGGCATGTGCCCTGACTGGGAATCAAACTGGTGACCCTTCGGTCCGCAGCCCGGGACTCCACCCACTGAGCCACACCAGCCAGGGCAATGCTTCTTTTATAAAAAGAACATTTGCCCCCCACCCCCCGACCCCACCGAAAGTTTTGCAGAACCCAATGATTTTTGGTTTCAAAATCCAAAATCCACCAAGTCTGACAGCCACGAAAAAGTGAAAGTACCAGGGTCACAGTGAACGGGAAAACGAGAGCTAGCATACCAGCTGAGCTTGGATGGTTATACACTTAGACTATTATAGCTTCCTCGGGTTTTTTATAAGTGGAGCCTTTTTTAACTCCTAAGAAATATTCATATATATAGACACTCCCTTATAATAAACACAGAAGCACACTGTTCCCAGAATCTTTGGCTTGGCTAAAATATGATGATATTCTTAGTTCCTGGTATGGGGAAAAGCCTCCGCACCAGCCAGCCTTTTTATAGCTCTGGCTCAGGGGCAGCATTTGCTGCAGAAGCAGCCCTGGATAGCAAAGGAGCCAAATAATGCTAATGGGGCAAACAGAATGTAATTGCTTATGTGTGCTGGTTATATCCTGAAACAAATTGTTTCTTAATGCTGAGGTCAGACAGGGTTTAATTAGGAGAAATACAATTGGTGTAAAATTTTGCAGCAGGCTGCTTGTTTGGTGTCATGCCAAGTCAACATCTAGTCTCTCCAAATGGAAATTTTCATTAGAGGCCATTGGCAGCCCTAGTTAGGCTGAGTTTCAACTTTTCCAAGTCTCCTGGTAACGCAAACCTGAAACTCAGCATATCTGTTGCCTGATAAAGGGCTGTCCCCCTTGCATTTGCAAACGCTTGAACATGTGCACGCTTGTCTTTACCATACCCAGCTGCCCTAGTTCCCCCACCAGCAAAACACGCATTGCCCATGGGAGCTAGGGGAACGAAAGCAATCTTCCTCTTTTCTGGACCATTTTTTCGCCCTCTATGTTCCCACATTAATAATACTTAATCTTCCATCAGCAGATTACTGGAAAAATATTTTCATATGCATCGACTCATCCAGTCTTACCAATAAACCTGAGAGGTGAGTGGTTTTATATTTATAGGCAGGAGACGCATGGAAGGTCGCATCTGCGGTTGGCTAAGAATAGCTCTCAAACCTCCTGGTTAGGGGTCCTGGGCTTGGGCTGAATTGCAGAATTCTGCACACACAGAGAATAGAAAATACACTGCAAAATCTGCATTTGTTCATGTAAATGAAGCATGTGCAAGATCTTCCATGTGTTATTTTCTTGCTGCTTCCTTTTATATAATATCTATGAAGAAGGAAAAGTGAAAGGTGTTGTTATTCAAAGCCGCACCAATTTCCCCCTGATTTTGCAAACAAGCTTTATTGGATGTGACCTTTTCCTTTGTTGTCCCTTTTCCCATGCATGCCTTTTCACACACTCAGATCGTCATCGATGCCCGCGGCAATAATACTGCTATTTACAGTAATTTTAAGTGTCTAGATCTTCACACCTTCAAGGATAAGGTTTTATCAGTGTTTCTAATATAAATCTGTGTCTCAAAAGTGTTTAATTTACTTGGAAAATTCTGCTTCTAGGCTGCTATTGTTTCTCTTTCTTCTTCTTTTTTTTTCCTTCCAGCTGAAGGCAGTTTTCATTACAGTGACAAAGACCCCACTATGTTAAAGAAAATTGCACAGAGAGACCCCCAAAATCCATCTACCCAACAAAAATCTAAGTCATTTTCCCTGCAGTATCATATCAGCAGTAACCGTCATGGGTTTAAAGACATATGGGACCAAGTTTTCATTTTTATATGTGGTTCTTATTTGCTGAGTCTCAGCTCCGTGTGCGTCCGGCTACATTTCATTTAGGTGCGGGGCCTCTGGGCCCGTGCTAATGTGCCCGCTTAGGGTCAGGGTAAAGCTCTGCACAGGGCAAGCAATTACGAAGCAATCCTCACTCCTCGGCCCGGCTGGGGTGGGAAGGCCACGGAGATTCCACCGGAAGGGGAGGTTGCTCAGCTGCCCCTGGCTCAGTCCCGGAGCAGGTTGGAGAGTGGGAGTTGCTGGAACCCTCCCACTCTGCGAGGTCTGGTGCAAATTTCCCCTAATCTTCCTTTCTGTAAACCGAAGTCCCACTTAAGCAACCTTTGTGCTTACACCCCGATGCCGCCCTTCTACATCCAGCCTACACAGTGATTAAGAGCATTCTTAAATTTGCTTCTACAAAATTTACATTTCTAGAACTTTAAAATCTTCCTGTGTTAATATTAGTGCAGCTAATTGTTCCATAACACTTGCTCCAAAATTATGTATTTGTTCCAGTGCAATTGATGTACTAGGAAACATTTTAAGCATAATGTGAATTTTGTATTTTGCTGATTCTCTATTTTGCTTCGAAAAACAGAAAACTGTATCCAGCTGAACTGAGCTGCCACAGAACACACACACACACACACACACACACACACACACACACACACCCCCTCTGGAACATCATCTACCAGCCACTCTAGAACATACTCAAACATCATCCAGCCACTCTGATTCAACACGTGTGTTATTTCACGATGCTCTGTTTTATTCTTCCTTTACATTTGTCAACTTTGCTATTAACATAAAACAAAACAAAAACACAAACTCATTCAACACCCACCCTTCCTGGTTCAAAATGCCCAGCAGGGCAAGCAGAAAGGTAGGCAATACCTGTATTCAATGGAAATTGTTCAATCCTGCATAAATAGCTGCTTTCGATACTAGTAGTGACTGGTTTAGTAGTTTCAAACATTGCTGCAACTTCCGGTCCATATCCAGTTTCCTAACTCTTAAAAAAGAGGAATATAACTTAAAAAGAAGGAGCTACACTGTATCAAATTTTCAGTTTTGAGGAAACAGGTATCTGTAATAAATACTTTCCTTGAAGAAGCTTCATCTTAAAGACAGAAAAATATGCCCCAGGATTTAAGGCTGGAAAAGATTGCTCAACTGTGATGTTAATGCCAATGCCAAACCTGGAAGTGCCATTTCATAGGCATTTAATACATGGGAAACTGTGTCCACTTATATCTGCCTAACCAGAAAAGTTTTTGACTATTGTGACCCAAGATCATTATTTTCCATAAGCTCTACAATTTTTATTGTGCAATTTTGCATGGCCCAGTGATTTTTTTAAGGACACTTATGTGCATTATAGCAGAACAAGTATAGCGGACTATTCTTGTTTATTATCTGGACATGGCAATTGTCTTGAGATATTTGATATATCATGGGTGAGGGATTCAAAGCCTCGCATGCCCAGAAATAAATCCCTGATTATTTCTCCATATTCTGCTTTACCCACAGTCCCTTCCATCTAAGTTCACAGGGGGTTCCATCTTTCACTGGTCCTGTTTAAAAACTCAGCAGTTATCCCCAAATCCTCCACTGGGCTGCACATCGCAACGGCTCTATCTTCAGAATGTATCACTTGTCAACATCCCCACTGCTCCCAAGTCACTGGATTACTCTAACAGCCTCTAAATTTTTCTCCTTTATCCACCCACATCCTTCACCCAAGCCTATTCTCACCCAAGAGCCAAAGTGCTCCTTAGACCTAAGTCAGATAACCCAGTTCTCGCCACCCTCCAGTGGCTTCCCACCTCGCTGTGAGTAGAAGCCAGAGGGGCAAAGAACCAACCTGACCCCCTGTCCCACAGGCGGGGTCCCCCCTGGCATCTTCCCCCCACTCCCCACTCTTCCTCTGGCTCCACTGCCCACTCTGAGGCCGGCACGCTTGCCATTCCGCCCCGTGCTGGCCGCTCCTTCCCCAAAGACTGTGCTCTGGCCGTGCCCTGTCTCAAAGGGGCTTCACTCGGGTACGGAGGTGGTTGGCTCGTGCGCTCCACCTTAAGGTCTTTGCTCGAAGATCACCTTCTCAGCACACTCTCGCAACTTGAACCTCCTCTTCCTCTCATGCTGCCACTCTCCCTTCCCTGTTTTAATTTTCTCGATGTCACTGTCATGTCCATCTTCCTACATAAATGTCTTGTTTACCATTTTCTTCTACTGGAATATAATCCCCCGAAGACAGGGGTTTTGTCTGCTTTATTCACTGCTGTTTCCCTAGCTCCTAGAACAATGCCTGGTACATGGTATATGCTTCATAAATATTTGATGAGTAAATGAAATAAGGGATCAATCTCTCTGTATAAGGTAAACAGAGGGGCAATGAGAACCAATGGCAGAAATAACAAAGAGATTCAATCTAAGGAATCATATTTCAACTATCTCTTGTGTTTGTCAAGACTGCAGAGTCCTCTGTTACTAGATGTATCCCTGGGGTCTGGCGCTCTCTGAATGGACAGTACGCCGAGGGGATCGGTACCTTACATAGTACCTGAGAAAAAGTGATACCTGAGGTCCGTTCCTTTAATGAACATCTATGACTCTTGTGATTTGTGTGGGAATTCCCTGACATCAGCACTCCTGTCTCAGAAAAGGCTGGCGTGATCTCCTTTTACTCTTAACCACTTAGGAGTAGAGAAAGGAGGTTACGTTATAATGAAAAGTGCACTCCACCACATATGTGCACTGCCAGCTGGTACACAGATACAGATGGGTTCCTAGAACACTCAGCGAGTGAGGGAAGCCTGTACTACAAAGGGCCACCCTCCAGAATATAATTCCATTTTGTGGGGGGTCCCCCTCATATATTAAGATCAATACCCATAGACTATGAATATATATCATCATAACCTTTATCAAGATTTGCAAACTTTTCTCCATCCCAAGAAGAAAGTGTACATATGTTCCCTAAAGAAATAAACTTTAGGGAAACACAACAGATACAATTCTGAGAGGCAGAATCGAACGTGCCCAAATCGGGATAACCCTGAAATGAGAGCCTGGGATTGTTGACTCTCCTTTCTCTCAGCCTGCAGGGTAATTAAGGGAAAACCCTTTTGCCATTTTCCATTGTTTTTGCTGCTTTATAGCCTTTCCTGTCCACTCTCAGCTCTCCTAGATACATGTGACCTGGCCACAGTCACAGGAAAGCCCCCAGCCCTTCAGCTGCTTCCGAATGACTTCATTGGGGTGGATTTCCATCAGGGAAAGGGCTTGATAAAAACAGGTACTTGAGAGTAGGGGGATTTTCAACCTCACTTTCCTCGTTTTCTAAGGCAAACGCACGTCGCACTGTGTCCGTCTGCAGGCTGTTAAATAGCCATCCTGTGTGCGGGGGCGGCTGCTACCCTTGGTCTTCCCAGGAACGGGGAAGACACTTCCTTCTTAGAAATAAGACTGAGCTAATGAGCTGGGTGTCATCACGAACAAGGAGTAAGTAGGAAAGGCCTTCCCTTCTACAAAAACAGAAGATGGAGGCTTGCAAAAAAGCCACGTGAGCTGGGCCCTGAGGACCGCCTGAAGGGCGCCAGTGGGCCCGGTTCTGAGGAATGAGTGTCCTTCAAAAGCCTTCCACGGAGTGATGGTTTTCCAGGGCCGGGAGGATCACGGGGAGCCTGGGAGAGCGACGGGGCTCGGAGACCACCCCTATCTGCATGCAGTTCAGGGAAGGAGGGCACCGTTTAAAGACAAATATTTTAGCTCCACTGGGAGCTTCGGCCTTTTCAGTGCAGAGACCCAAGAGACTACCTGTCAAAGCAGAGGTCTCCTGCTAAAACTATGTTGCTTTGAAAGTGTGGGGAGTCAGGAGGGGCTGGAGGTGGAGGAAGTGGAGACAGAGAGAGAGTCAGCTGAGCCGGGGCAACATGCAGAAAGGAGGAAGGGGCATTAAGGTACATGGGAAAGAATAAGGGACTAGCTGGGTGGTTGTGTGTCTCTGAGTGCATCTCCCCCTGGACAGCACGCTGCAGCAATGAGTGTTTTCTAAAAATTCATTAATTCAGTTTACAAATAAGAAAGTGGGTTTCTTTGCCTTTCCCCTGATTATACCTTGTGTGTTCCCTATTCTACCTGATTTTTCTCTGTAGTGATTCCCACTGAGAGACTGACTTGGAGGAGCAGAGCTGAGAATCTGTAGGGTAGTCTGCTATTTCTTTGCTCTCTTTCCTTTTTAAAAATTGTGTCAAAGCCCCTTTCCTTCAGTAATCCTGATATTCCCTCAGGAGCTGAGTGAAGATTTAATTGTGAAATTTGCATAGTAACTCAGCAAATAAATTCTCCCATCTCTCATGGACCTTTCCACTGCAGAAGGCCATTTTCGTTATAAATCACTTTTTTCAAGATCTCAACTGCATCAGCATTTTGTACCCTAAGGAAAGTGATAAGGAGAAAAATTCCAGTGGCGTGCAGAGTTGGCGCCTGGCTCTTCTGCCTCAGTGTAGGGCAGGGCGGAGGCAGAGGCTGCATGGGATCTGACTGACAAGTGCTGTCTCATCTCCTGCTGCTTCTCCAGGGAAAACCAGGCTGGTGACGGCCTGGCGCTCTGACCACTCCCGGGGAACTAGACACACCGCTTTGCCTCTCAGCACACGCCACACCAGGGCACCCAAGGAGGCAGGCGGTTCCCGCGGAAATCCCTGAAAATGAGATGCTCATAGTAACACTGGTGGGCACGGAATCTGACAAGACACCATCCCAGGAGAGCCGGGTTCCCATGGAAATATTTTACCAGGTCCCAGAAGAAGATGTGTCCGCAGGCTAGTCCACATCCAGCTAAAGGGCTTAGGCTCCACATGGGACTCAACGTAGAAAGGTTTGTTTTGTTCTATTTGGTTTTCGTTCCTCTTCCCTTAGTCTGAAAACACTGTCCATCCTATTCCACGCCAGATTGTTGTTTGGGGAAACCCAATAAAACCAGTTTCACCAGAGCCCAGAACACTAGACTTCGTAACATCTTTCCATGTTTTGTCTTAGCATCACAACTAGTGTTTCTTTTCTAGTCTGGGGCCAACATGACTTTGATTTGGATTATAAACGGCAGTCACAGCCGGTCACTTGATTCTGATGGCAGAAGGAATAAGGAAATATTATAGCAGGAAACCAAGGAGGAATATAACAAAGTTTAAGGAAGTGGGGAAGAAGTATATTTGGTTCTTCACCCTGGATTTCCAATAACTCTGCCTGGAAATACAAAATGTAAGTGGTGCTGAACAGAGGGCCCTGACTGACCCACACAGCATCATTTGGTTCCTTGAAGGTTCCCAGGAAGGAAACCGTAGCAACCCCTTGAAACAACCAGCTCATCTGGATAAGCAGGGGTTAAACTAATGAATTAAGGTTTGATGTTCTGATTTAAAGAATATTGCCACTCTTTAAGAAAAAGAAAAGTACAAAGAACAAGGAAGGAATGTTACGCAGGTAACTTGCATTCACCTAAAAATTTGAAGATCGCTGATCAAACGCGAGCCCTGTAGTCATTTCTTTCAAACAACTGATTTTAGTTCCTTATTTATTCTGTAACTGATCAAAACATGGTGCCCTAATTTTCAAGTTATGCTTGTCAGCCCCAGGAGATCAGTGAAAATGTGGATTCCATAGATGAATCAACAAGTCAGCATAATTGTACCAGATGCATATCTCTCCATGGATAAACGCCAAGTGGTCCATCAATGGGAGAGTTTCCTTTTCTTCTCCTTTCCTAGATCTCCAATTTAGTCAACATAAGTTTCTAGAACTTAATTGAAGCTGCTTTTTTCTACTGACTCTGTGACTAAATTAATAATAATTTTTCCCAAGAAAATGTTATCACAGAGATCATAATGAATACAATACAGATATTAGCTAGATAAGCAATACTTATTTGAAATCAATGCAAGCTTATAAGTGAAACATTAGTAATGCTATAGCTAAATCAGGAATAAGAAAAGGTGTTCATTCTACCTAATTAGTCATTATTGCTTTGGAAATACTGACTAAGGAAATGTTACAGGAAAAAAAAGAGAAAAAAGAAAGAAAGCCACCAAATGTGTGTAAGCATTAATAATAGATGTTATTTTTAACTTATATGACTATGCCTAGAAATCCAAAATAATTCATCAAAGATTGATAAGAAACAGTAAGATAATGAGAAAATATGCTTTTAAACCAAGCACTTCACTCATCTTCACAATGAAATTAAAAATACCAGAAAAATAAGAAGAAATGGAAGTAGGCTAGAACACAGGGAGAGCTTCCTTGCAAAACACTGCACAGTCTCACCATTCCAAACCCAGCATCAGAAGTTGGGAACTGAACCATACAACTTGAACAGGGAGATGAATTGAAAGCCAGAATATACAATGAATTTTTTTAGCCCCATGAGAATGGCTGGCAGCCAGATATTGAAAGCCACCATCCCTTTATAAAATGATCATTCTTTATTAAATAAAAAGAAGAAAATGCATGGGTGTTGATTTCAAAGCAAAATCCACGCTAATGTTAGTGAGCTCAAAACTTAATCGCCACCCCCATTTCATCTAAAGCTGCTGGCCCACGCTCAGGACAAGGAGTGTGGTTACATGAACAGGCAACTCAGGGAAAGAACGGAACTGAACGAACTGAACATGAGGGAGAAAGGATGACCAAGCAACACAGGCCATGACATAAAGGAACTTTAAAGGAACAATAGCCCCTCGTTAGTATCCTCAATGGGATTAAGATACTAATTTGCAAAACAAGAACACGACAACATTAGGAAAAAAAACAGAAAAAATATATGGCAGGAAAACAAGAGTGATCTCCTGTCAAGAAAAACAGTTTAATGATCAAAAGAATTTCATAGAATGGTTAAAAAGATAAAATCATTTTCACACCTACAAAAATTTAAAAATAAATGAAGAAATATAAGATAGAAGGTAAGTGACAGCTGATGACTTCAGAAGGAAAAGTATCTGACTAAGAGAGATTTCGGGAAGAGAACAGAGAAAGCAAAAGGGAGCATATTAACAAGGGATAGAATAAAGAGGTCTCCGAGCTGTAGAAAAACAAGAGTCACTAAGATAAAAAGACCCACTGAGAACTTCCAACACCGTGATTGTGAAGACATTCCCACGAAGTTTCATCAGAACACCATAAAAGAAGGAACCAATCCAAGAACTTCCAGGGGGGAAAAGCGGGTCACAGAGACGGGAACCAGGTCATATGTGCTGTCTCATCAAGAAAACTGTGTACAACAATATAATGGAGTTCAGCCTGTAATGTACTAAAAGGATTTATATATAACAGAATCCTATGCCCAGGCAGTCAACCTTTACCCTACCCAAAGGCTGATGAGACACGTCTCAGTTCTCTAGATGTAGGGACACAGGGACACCAGGCACCTCGTGGGCTAAGCTTGGGAGCCATCTCAGAAATGGGTCTGAGGGGCAGCCTGCATACACAAACAGCGAGTGTTCCTGGCCCCATGCCCAGGTCGCTCCCAGGACACTGGTAGGGAAACTTACATTCCACAGGCAGAAAACTAGAGGAGTCCTCTTGCAAGGGTCCGATGAGCCTAGAAAAGGAGACAGAACTTAACATCTAGACTGGGCCCCATCTCCCTCGGGTGAGGGCCACTGCTCAGCGATTCCACGGTTTCCTGTGCTCCCTCTTTCTCTGTGAGTGGATGCACAGGATCACCAAACATTGCAGCAGAGCTGGAGCGTGAAAGACAAAGATAGACAACAACAAATAAGCCGAAAGGGATCTAGTATAAATAGACGCGATGAATGCAGTCGGAAAAACTATTTCCAAAAATAGTCTCAGCGACGTAAGAGGAGATGTTATTCATGAAATAAGAACAGCAAGTTATAAAAATAATACTCAGTGAATAAAGAAGGGGCCATAGAAATTGAATTATAATAGCAGGAGTTTAGAAAACATATCAATAGAAGGTATGAACAGTTAGCTTAGAAATTTTCCCAGAATTTAGGAAAAAAAGATCTGAGATAGTCTACATAAAGGGGCAAAAAGTTAGAAGATGGATCTAGTTTCCAATATCCAAATATTAGGAATTCAGAAAGGAGAAATATGATGAAAAATAGTATAAAATTTTGTGAATCTTAATTTCCACCAACTATCAAGTATCCAGTCCATTAAATAAAAATATCTTCACTAAATCATATAATTTTGAAATTATTTGGAAATAGGCACTAGGGAAAAAATAATAGCAATCTCCAGGGAAAAAATAGGCCACATATAAAGGGACAAGAAATATAAACAGCACTTGACAACTCAAAAGCAACCCTGGAAGGTAGAAGACAATGAAGAAATTTCTTCAAAGTTTTGTGGAAAATTATTTTTAACTTAAAATTCTCATTTAGCTACATTATTATTCAAAAGTGACTATAGCATAAAGATAGTTTCAAGTGATACAAATACATTCATAGGAGCTGTGCTTCACAAAACCAAGAAATAAGCCAAAAACTAGGAAGACAGGGTTCAGTGAACAATGTCACAGTGTCAGAAGCACACAGACTGTCCTGAGGAAAGGCCAAGGGGGGCTCAGGAGGACAGTGCACATCAGTCCACGCTGGGACAGGAAGATGTCCAGAGATTAATTGTCGAACAGAGAGATTCCCTGATGTATTGAGAAGAGCGTATAGATATGTGATTAATTAATGAGAAGTTTATAGAAAAACAAACGAAACAAATGTAAAACAAGCAACTCCAAGAGAAGCAGAAATTTAGCAGAAAGTCTGACTCTCTGTGATTGAATGGTAAACAATTTTTATCTGAGCTCTGATCTTCTAGGGCCGAAGTCCCGTGTTGGGAATCCAACAGAATCCTGCGAAAGATGCAGATTCAGATGGAAGGGGAATAGATTCCCAGAAACGCGTAGATGTAGAACATATAGAAAGATGACCCCAGCATTCAGGGGCCAGGAAGGTGCCAAGGGGAGGGGCCGGTTGGTCCTTCGGTAAAAACAGAACGGAGGGCCACTTATGCCAGTGGACTGGTAGAAGCTGCTGAGCATATGTGCCTCTAATTTATGAACTGAGTAACTATAAATGAAGAACATTCCATATCCGTTTGACATGTCTCAAGTACCCCTAATCACCTTTATAAAATAGGAACCCCCATTATTCCCCAGGTTTCTTATTCTGCTTTATTTTGACTCCTCTGCTTACTACCACCTTATACAGGACACACTTCCTTTATTCTCTGGGTTCCTCCACCCCGGTTAGAATGTAAAGGACACTTTGGAGAACAGGCACTAGCTCTCATGAATAGCTGTGAAATAAAGAATACCAAAGTTCACTCTCCATTAGACTAGAATGTGTATTTGAGACACGATGACATAAAATTACATATCTGATTTTCTATGGTGTGCTGCCGCAGTTGCCCTCACTTTGCCCCGCTGGGCCCCCCTCCACCCGGCCCCCGCTGCCTCAGGCCGGCCGCCGCCGCACCGCTGTGCTGTCTGTGGCCGTGCGTCAGGCACACATGTTCTTTGGCTAATCCCGCCACCTTTTTTTGTCCATGCTCCATGCCCCCTTTTTTTGTCCCAAACCATAAGTGGAAATGTCAAATTGCAATTTGGCATAATTTAAACAGCCCCACAGCATGGAAGAAAGCCAGTCCTTCAAAATCTCACTGGGCTCTACTATCATAAGATGTTTGCCTTCCTACCCCAAACAGTTCAGTGTGTACACATGAAAATGCTAAGGCTTTATTCAAAGCTACAGATGTCTATTATGAACGAAAGTCATTTAATAAATGATTGCTAAGGGTAAGAAAATTAATAATAATAATTATTCATATCTTCTATGTCAGATTAGTATGTTAAACATTGTTTATTAAATTTATAAGGGGTTAGCTTTTGCCTTAAAAAAAAAAACTAAATGAATTAACCTTGATAAAAATTATCTTGGGTCGAAGTTGGAGGAAAGATAATGTCCAAGATAGTGCAGATCTGCTTA
Organism: Pteronotus mesoamericanus; assembly: GCF_021234165.1. Lineage (NCBI taxonomy): Eukaryota > Metazoa > Chordata > Mammalia > Chiroptera > Mormoopidae > Pteronotus > Pteronotus mesoamericanus. Next base: position 98,283,020 of record NW_026555085.1, read on the forward strand.
GCTCACCAATGTGGCACCAGGTCTGCTCACATGTTTCTTGAAGAGGACAAAGCTTCTGAAATAATTTTCACCCCAGACCCTGGAATAAATTAAGAGTAGAAGGGCTGGGTCAGAATGCATGCAAATTGGGGGTGCACATTTGATTATGAACGTGAGATTGGTTGACTTAAGCAATTCTGCTTTAATATTTCCCTAATTAGGTAGGGGACAGCTCTGATTGTGATGAGATTGTCCCACTCTAGCGCAGATTTCCTAGGAGACATATTAATTAAAGCAATTCTCCCTTCTCATGAACTGAAACTTTACAGAGAGGAAGTCTACCTCCCCGACCCGCATCTTGTCACATACACAACTCTGTACCTCCCCCTTGAGAAAAGAGAGTGACAGCAAAAAATAAGCAGCAGAAATAACACTGCAACCCTGGTAAGGTTGTCTGAACATTTTTAGAAAATTCCAAATAGTACAGACACAATAAATCACCAATGGCTCAGAAAGACATGACAGATCTTGCTATAACCACAGGGAGAGAAATACCATCAAACAAAAACTTTCTAAATGTAAATATATAAAACCATACACAAATGCATCAGCTGAAGTACCATATGGCAGCAAGTAGAAGAATTAAAACTAGAGATCTATCATCCCTTACATGTCTACTCAGACCTTCATTCAAGGGAAGGCGCCCTAGTGAATCTTCATGAAGCACAGTAAACAAACACCAAAGAAATACACACGATAATTGGTTGGGAGTGTAATAGATAAGGACAAAGGACACAATGAGTATCCTGTCATCGATTCCTCCATGTCATGGGCCATGTTGTGGGAAAACCATAGAGTCAGAGAAGAGCAGGGAGACCTATTCTCTCTTTCTTTCAATCTTCCCCTTTTCCACCATTACCATAAAAACACAGAAATACACACACACACACACACACACACACACACACACACACACACACACCCCCGCTAAGATGTTGGGATTTGACAAATGGAAAAAGAGCTGCGAAAATAGGAAGAACTCACACTCTCAAATGAGACCAATCTAGGTTGGAATCTTATTTCTGTGACTTCTGATCCATAATTTTTAAAGCAGTTTCCACACTTTTACTATTTAAAATGTAAATAATAATATAAATTTTGCAATGTTTGAGGCAATAAAATAATGTAAATTTCTCTTCTTTAATTTTGTTGTCCTTAAAACAGTGCTTGCAAAATGAGTACTCTCAAAGTATTTTAAGAAAAGGAGGTATAGAGAATAAGCAGAAAAAAAGAAATCAGAAAATTCAATATATACTTATTAAGCAATCTAAAATATGTGTCTTTTTTATTGAGTTAAAAATATTTATTGTTAGCTATATGCCAGAAATCATCTCTATTTTTCAAATTCCTAAACTTATCTAACAAAAATTATCATAACAGATGAAAGATGCTTACAGGATTATTCATAACTTGAATTAGTTTAGTGTATTTATTAACTACATATACTGAATTGCTGTCCATTTAGTTGTATAATTAGAGAGAGAGATAACTTTCTATTTAAGGATCTTGAAGCCATGGTAGCAACAGTTATTAATCTCCAATATGTATCCCCGAGTCCCTAAGAACATATCTGATTATTAAAAATGAACATGTGCATCCCATGATACCATCATAAGGGAGGGCTGAATGGTTAAAGCTCAGATAAGAACCTTAAAAAAAAATCTTTTTGTTGGAAATCGTACACAAAAGAAAAGAAATAAAGTGAGTATTAAGACCTCACCACCTACTTTTCCAGAAATGGGAGTGGTATAAATCTTACTGAAGATCCCTGTCTTAGCACAGACTGTTGCAACAGAACACGAATTGGGTTGTGTAGACGGTAGACAACAAGCATTTAGTTCTCACAGTCGTGGAGGCTGGGAAGTCCAGCACCAGAGCTCAGGAAGGTCTGGGGCCCAGTGAGGGCATCCTTCCTGGTTTGCAGAGAGCTGTCTTCTTATATTTTCCCATGGCAAAGAGAAATAACTCTGGGCTTTTAACCCCCTTATATTGGCCACTCATCTCATTCATGAGGGCTCCACCTTCAAAGCCTAATGACCTCTCAAAGGCCCCACCTCCAAATATCATCACAATGGGAATTTAGTCTTCAACATTGAACTTTGGGGGTACATTGATAACTAATAGAGATTGCTGTGGACTGAATGTTTATGTTCTCCCAATGTTGAATCATTCCAGTTCTAGAACTTACACGGAAAAGAGGTATACTTACAACAAACAGTTTTTGAAGGAAACCCAAGAAAACTCATGTGCTAGATTCCTGGACCTCAACTTAGAGAGCATGGTTCTACTACTCTTCACTATTTTTCTAAAGCAGTTTGTAGAATAAATGCTTTGATGTTCCTAAACCTGCTTTTTTTTTAATAAAGTAAAATTAATGATTCTCATATTTCTGCTGCAAAGTCATGAGCATATACAAAACAATTTTGTAAGGAGGTTTTAGTAGGTCAGAAGGGATGAAGATGGGTGGGTGGATGAGGATGAGGGCACAGCATCGGCGGCTTTTGTTGTCCCATCTGCTCGAGCCTGGAGTACTGAGAGCCAAGCCCACTCCTGAGCTGCAGGCTCCGAGAAAGGGGGCACGAATTGGCACTTTAATGCTCTGTAGTAAAACCAAGGTAAAGATTCAGGGCCATCACACAAACTGACACATGAAAGAACTGCTTTTATCAGGAACATGGTAGGGCTCCCTGACTTACGGATGATGGGAATCTGAGAGGGTCGGTGTCCTTGGCCTGCCCCTGAATAAGAGGTGTGGAAAGCTCCTATTGTCCAATTATATCAGAAACTAGGGCAAAGCAGGATTCAAGGGAAAGTCCTGATAGAAGGTCGAAGGGGTTCTTATTTCATCTAAACCAATGTTCCCATTCCTGCTATTTACTACGATCAGCAGACCATACATGTGTATCTGTTCATGTGTTGCTCTCACACTGGAAATGTCTTTTGGCTCCAATTCAAATTCACTTAGGTGCCTAGAAAGAGATATTACTTGTTCTAAAGCCATGCCAAAATTGTTTCCAGCCTAAACACTTCTTTTCCTAAACCTGGGGACCCATGTTAGGGATATCTCTATATTAAAAAATAACAAAGATTTTTAAAAATACAGACCTGGGCTGTATAATTTAAAATTATGCAAACATGATTTTTCCAGAAACTCTTTTTTTTAAGGTATAGTAAGTTCAGCTTTCTAAATGCCCTAGGCTCAGTTCATCTCTAAGTATAAAAATGTGATGTCTATTACAACCCCTTAGCTGGGGTTGAAGAATACATAAACTACTCGCTTGGAAGTTCATGACAAGACAGACCTTCCCTCTGCCTGGAGTTTCTTCAGCAACAGGGGGTGGGCTAGGCATGTGGGACTAGTAACTATCATACTGCAATGTGCCTGCAAAAATAAGTTGCTTTTTTTTTTTAATAAAAAGGCATACTTATTTCTGTATTAGGGAGATTGTGTCTGTTCAGCTTAGAGAATTTTGTAAAAGGGCCTTTAAAATGAGGAAAATACAGGAAAAATGAGTGCATAAAATAAACTTGGGCTTCCAAAAGAATTCAGTGACTTTTGCATGGGAAACATGGTGAAAATGTAAGACAAAATGCGGAACCCCATGATGGATTTTTATAACTGGTGCAGAGACAGAAACTAAAGAACAGAAATCACTGGTCATTCCTTAGCCTCACACAAAGCTAATAGTTACTTCCTTAAGACTCTGCTTATAGTTAATCCTCTGGTGCTAATTTCCTTCAATATCATTGTTAACAACACAGAAGTGCCAAATGTGCTGATAAAAAATAATTACACAACCTGTCAAGGCTAGGAGAAATTCGTGTGAGGAAGGCAGAAATAAGTCACAAATATAGCCAAGGGAAGAAATTCAGCTTAGATAAGGAAAAGTGAGGCTGCCCTGAAAATCATTTCCAATAATCTTCCCGAAATCCCTTAAAGTGAACATGAGATGTTAGAGAGATGTCATTACGTGTAGCAGAAGCTCAGTCCTTCTTGATTCTAAGAACCTAGTTCAGTTTTAGCCAGGTCAGTTTAAGCAAGACACAGCAGAATTCCGAATTAGCCTGAAAGGGATGACCCAGGTAATAACAGAAAAAAAGCCTGCACATGCAGTTCCAGGGAGAGATGTTAACACATAATAAGTTCAACATGGTCTCCCTTGACTCCAGGAACTGGAGTGAGTAATTGGAAACAATTGCTATATCTTGGCTGTGCCTTGGACAATTCATGAGTCATCCTAAGTATAGCTATAGTGAAATATTATCTCCCTAACTGGTGTCCTCAAAAATAGGTCCATTAAGTCAGTTAACAATTGGTAAAAGACTCAAATTTATTCGTAACTAGGCATCAACAGAAGAGGAGAGTGTTAAAAACTAACCAATGCACATTTCGCCCTGTCTTCTCACCTCATCTTTCCTCAGCTTACACACTTCCGGTGATTCACAGGGTCTGCCATAAAGGACCAAGTTCAAGTGCTTAGTTTTCCTACTGTCCAAATATTGTTCAGTCTCTAACGTTGAGTTTTTTTTTAATTTTATTTTAATTTACTTTTTCAAATACATTTGTCTCTGTCTACCCCCCACCACTTTCCCTTGCCCCCTGCTACCTTCCTTCCCTGAGCTCTTCCCCTTTGGTTTTGTCCACGAGTCCTTGCTATATGTTCCTTGACTTTCCCCTTCCCTTCCTTTTCCCCGCCTCCCCCCCCCTTCCCTCTTGTCTCTGTTAATTTCTTTTCCTTTCAGTGTTGCTGGTCTTATTTTCCTTGCATCTTTGTATTGTTGGTTAGGTTCCACTTATAGGTGAGATCATATGGTATTTGTCTTTTGCCCCCTGGCTTATTTCACTTAGCATAATGCTCTCCAGTTCCATCCATGCTGTCGCGAAGTTTAGTAGTTCTTTTTTTCTTTCTGCTGCGTAATATTCCATTGTGTATATGTACCATAATTTTTTGATCCAATCATCTACTGATGGGCATCTAACGTTGACTTTTTGATGCTCTGACTTTTCAATTAAGGGGACTGTTCTGTGTTTTTGTTTTTAAAATGAGAGAGAGAAAACAGGCTACAGATATAATATAATATAATATAATATAATATAATATAATATAATATAATATACCTTTGGGTGGAGACTTTGCAATATATTTGTAGGGCCTCTGTAGTCATTCACAGAGTCTGCGGACTTTAGACAATCCAGCCACAGAAACAGGATTACAGGATGGTGTCCCCTGCCAGAGGTATATTTGTGAACTCTTTCTCTGTTCCCAACCAGTCAGAGGATGTGCATTATGGGAATACAGTAAATCTAATTCAAGTATGACAAAGAGAATAAGGTGCCACAAAGCAAATAGTTATCCTAAGATACCTATCCATCTTCTCGATCTTCTTGAAAGACTTTCACAAAGCAATTTTTCACTAAAAAAAAAAATCTGTGTGTTGTGGGGAGGCAGTTATAAGATCACAAAGTAAAGCTAATGTGGTCTTTTTCTATTTCCTTGTGTAAATAAAAAATAAGGAGGTGAGGGAAGACCAAAAGAAATACAATTTTCCATGAAAATAGAATCACCTAGAACCTAAGACAAAATATATATTGAAAAAATATTCGTCACTTGCCATGAAAATTGCACCAGAGTGAGGGAGGACACATAAAGAGGACTCCCACTCCTGAAAATCTAAAAGGACGTTTCTAAATTAGTCTTCAAAAGCAGTTGTCCAGGGGCAGCCAAGGGTGGGAGTCCTAAGAAATGGCCCGCACTTGGGGTTGGGGCCTGATGTGCGAGAGCAGGAGTGTGGAGGAAGCAGAAGGGGCAGGCCCTTGCATGGACTTGAAATCACTGCCTGGCCCAGGAAATCCCAATCTCTGAAATCTGAGTAACCTGACTGCATGAGTTTGCTCAGGCTGCCCTAACAAAGGAGCCCTGGCTGATGGCTTGAACAGCAGAGATGTATCATCTCACTGTTCAAGAGGCTCTAAGCCCAAGATAAAGCTGGCAGCAGAGCGGTCCCTCCTGAAGGTGCTAGGGAAGGATCTGTCCCACACCTCTGTTCTAGCTTCTAGTGGTCGTTGACAATCCTGGGAGTTTCTTGGCTTATAGATGCATCACTCCAATCTCTACCTGTATATTCACATGGTATTCCCCTGTGGGTGTGTTTGTCTCTGAGTCTTTTCTCTTCACCTTAAAAGAATACCAGTCATATTGGGATAAAGACCCACCCTATTCTACCATGACCCCATCTTTAATTACATTGCAATGACCCTATTTCCAAGTAATGTCACATGCTGAGGTTCTAGGGAGGACATGAATTTGGGGTGAACACTATTCAACCTAATACCATGACCAATATGCCAGGTACCCTTGGGCTTCTGGGAAAAAACAATAGAAAAATGGAGGAAAATATTAGCCCATGTTTTATATTATTACTCACATTGAAAAAAGAGCCACTTTCCAGTAACAATTGATACAGATCAAAACCATTGAGTTATAGGCTTCAAAGGAAAGAAGAATCTCTCTCTAGTGTACCCAAGCTAAATAAATAGATCAAATGATCAGGAACCCATGAGGGATGAAAAACAAAAAATAAAAGTTAGATAGCTTTAACCTTCTTAACTGAAACATTCAGAACAAGGCATATAAGTTCACAGGGAAAGAAAGCATGACCCAAGAATTTATGTCTCATTATATTATTACTTAAAAAGAAAGTCAAATGGAGACTGTAATACCTATAACACTTTGAAAAAAGCTAACAGAAAATTGGAATACAATTCAGCAAAATCAAGTCAAGTTTAAAATGTTCCCACTCTTCAACCTTTTTGAACCCATTCCTAAACAATAATGTGGAGAAAGCCTTATACACGTAGAAGTGAGCAGCTTGCAATGTTCAAGGAAGTATTGTTCATATAGGTTTCATATTGGAAACAACCTAAATATTTATCACTAGGAGATTGTGTGAAATTCCAGGAGTTGGCAAGCTGTTTTTGTAAAGGGCTTTGTAGGTCATGTGGTCTCTGCCTCAACTACTCAGTTTTGAGTAGTTGAAAAAGCAGACATAAACCATTCATAAATGAATGGGCATGGCCATTTTTCAATAAAACTTTATTTACAATATTAGGTGATAGGCCAGATTTTGGCAACCCATGATATGTAAGAATGTAAGAAAAAATAAATTGAAGAGTGCACAAAGAATAAATTGGAAGAATCCACACTCAAAAACGCTTAAGTCAGTGAATTTCTTTAAAATTGTGGTGAAGATATTAATTTCAAACAATTGGCTACTTGTGAAAAGACAGACAGCCATGAGTTTTCCTATAGGTTTGACCCAAAGACAATACACACAGTACTAAAGGAAATATCAAAATAACACTTACAGTGTTACACCTACCAGAAACAACTTTTGATCTTCCAAATATTCCCTGTTCTCCATAAAAATAATTTTTGTTTTCTTTTTAAGAAAATAATTTGTCATTTAGAAAAATAATGTTTAGTAAAGTATTTATTTTTAAAAAACATTTGAATAAATTTTAAAACAAATACTTAAAGGGAACAGAACACAAAAATGTGTCAGATCAAGGATTTGAATCCAAATGAGTCAATCCCCAAATGAGTGTTTATACCTAAGCAATTAAAGTTTGCCCTGTTCTAGGGGCTGGAGCACATTCTTCATGAGAACCCCACTTCAGGGCATGGAAGTACAATGGCTCTCTTTCCTGTGCTGCAAAGGAAGCTAGATGGTTCCAGAACAACCAACCAGTACCTAATAACTATTCACTGTGATGATAGCACAGTATTAAGTCCTAGGCAAGAACAGAGCAAATCCAAGAAAAAAGAAGTGATAATCAAGCAAATTGCACACTGAAGAGCTGTGATCATTGAACATTTGATGAATTAAAGGGTGAATAAATGAGTGAATGCCGAAGTAAATATTGTGACCTTTGAGCCTTTAGTTTACCAGAGTATTAACAGAGCTCTATGATGGAATTACAACTACCATTGTGGAAGAAGAAAGCTCCAGAGATCTCATCTCTTCTCTCTCTCTCCCACCCCTTCTCTCCCCCCACTTTCTCTCACACACGTTCACACCAAGAGGGGGCTAACTGACTCCCCTACACAGATGTCCTGCCTGTTCTTGACTTGGCAAACTGTCTTTTCTGCCCAACCCACAGGACTGAGTATCTCAAGTGCCAAATGGAAAATAAGGGCTGAAATAAAGCCTTATTTGGGCACAAACCTTCAGAGATGAAAAGAAGAGAGAAGTGCGAGCACAATTAGAGAGCATAAAACCAAAGTGTAAGCAGACAGAGGGAGAACAGTGGGCTGCAACCTGTCAGCTACACAAACCACCTCCCGGTGTCCTGCGCTTCTCAATCTCTCCCTCCCTTTCTCTCCCTCTCTCTGCTAGATTGATAAGAATGTCTTTGGGTGGGGTTGCTTCCCTTCACTGACAGACACACATTGTATGAAAGCTTCCACGCTGTCAGAGCAAAGATCAGAAGTGCCCACGTTCAGTCCTCACCACCTTGGTGGCCTTGGCTGCAATCATTTCTTCCTACAAAAGAACTTCACTCTTGAGAGCAAGAGAATGATGCTTCATCATTCAGGGCAGGAAAGGTGCTCTGGGGTGCATTGGAGGTGTTCAGGGTTGTCCGGGAAATGTCCTATTCATCCTGGGAGGGCATTCCATTGCCATGTGTCAGCCAGGAAGGAGAGGAATCAGCAGAGACAGAAAGGGAGGAAAGAATGCAGGTGGTCGTAGCGGCGTGGGCTCTGCAGGACAGAAGTGAGCGGCCCTCCACTCGCCAGAAGATTCAGCGGGAGAGACTTCTTACATTTCTGCAGCCTGGTGCTGACAGCCCTTGGCTTATTTTCAGCACAAGGTACATTAACAAATAAGAAAAAGCCTCCCCCTGGGCCTCTAATAACATTTATTTCATGCATCATTTCCTCAGAGGAATAAGAGGCGGTGTATTTTTTATTCCTGGTGTGTCTATGTCCTGTCTAAGAAATAATGACCAAGCTCACCTGTTTACTTCTGTGTATTTTACAACCCTCCTTAAGCTTGGCTTGTCTTTCTCTGGCCCTTCCTCATCTTCCTATGCAGTCCACACAACACTGGTCCAAATAAAAGGGATATGAATGTTAATAGACACGCTAGGTTACGGAATCTGTGGTGTCTTGGGCAAGACATCTCAAACCTTTTATGGAAGAAGATAAAGCAAGGATCCAGAATAAGTAAATCAAACAGCAGATGCGGTGTAAACTGAAATTAGGATAAATAAGTAAACATTAGAGTGATTCCTAAGCTGTCATCACTTCTATGAGTCCTGCACAGCCGCCCTCTGGGCTTCTCTGTCGACCAGAGTTATCCAGAATCTAACCCACAGTCCTGCGCCTGGCTCAAGCATTCTTCTTGGCTCTATGGCGGCGAGGTTGTTTCGCTCCTGAGCCCCAAGGCTGGTGATGCACAGAGCAACTCCAAGTTCTGAGCTTCCCATTCTTCACTTCCTCACCAGTCCTCTGGACCACAATCCCCACACGCCCCTTTCTGGGCTTATTTTGGAAATAAAATGAAAATACCTGTACGTGAAATCTAATGAGCAAACTGAACTCACAAGCAAACAAGAGACAGACTCACAGATGGAGAGCAGGCTGACAGCCACGGGGCAGCGGGAGGGTCAAGGGATCGAGCGAAAAAGAAAAAGGACTCACAGACATGGACAGCAGTGTGGTGGCTGTTGGGGGAGGGAGGAGGTGCAGGTGAAAGAGGGTATAAGGGGGATGCATGGTAATGGAAGAAAATACAATAAAAAATAAAATAAAATGAAATAAAATAAAATAAAATGAAATGAAATAAAAATGATCTTGTGATCTCAAGGGCCATCTTCCCCCAACCCTAAGCCCTCTCGATAAAATGAGCCCCCACAGGCACCCAGCCATGGGAGGCAGTGGGAGGGCCCTGCCCAGCCCCAGAACAGAGCTCTCCTAGCTCGATGTGACCCTCCTCCAGGGAAATGACAGAGCTGGGTGAAACATATGCCCCAGGCTGCAAAGCCCTGAGCTACAGTAATGACATAGAAAAATGGTTGTGATAAAACGTTAAATGGAAAACAGAATATGGAACCATGTCTACATTATAGTTATAAGCACATAAAAAATGTATTCATTTGGTAAGAGAACATAGAACACGAAGAAATGGTCATTTATTGCGATGGTGAATCACAGTGAAAGTGCTTCTTTCATTTCAGTTTTTAACATATTATGTTGTTTGCGTGACATGGAAAATAAATGAAACGTCTGATCGTGCCAACCTGCATCCTAAAGTTAGCACTTGTAAGCTGAACTTGTAGTTCAATGTCCTCAAACCTACACATATGATGAATGTACAACCAGCTCATCACCGCAGCACCAGCCCTGCCACTCTGGCGCCAGCAATAACTGATGTGAAACCCTCTCCCCTCTGTCATTCATTCATACTGTCCCATCTGGCCACGCAAAGGGCTGTGTAAGCATCTCTACAATCGAAGGGATAAGATGGCCACATTACCTTATCCCAAAATCAATACCAGAACAAAGGCATTTGTCTTCTGCTGCCTTTTCAATCCACCCACACAAATGCTGAGACTTTCACAAGTGAGTGTGTGTGGATCAAGCCAGACCTTCACCATAATTGCCCAGGTCTATTTAATAGTATGTTAAGTTCTACACAGACAATTTTAAATTAGTTCAAATTATTCCTGGATATTTTACCATGTGTTTAGAATGTCACCAAGAACTACAGGGGACTCAAAAGAAATAAAAAGAAAAAGATCCCTGCCCTTAGCAGTATCAACTAGAGAGGTTCATAGTTGGGTGTGGGGAAGCGTAGTCATACAGGAGTCAAAGGAAGTGAGCAAAGTGATACAAGTACTCCTTTCCCAGATTACGCCTGTGTAAACCGGGTCACTTTTGTAACTTAAGAACCATTCTCTCTAGGTCGTCATGTTTAAGAAGGACTGCAGAACAGTGCTGTTAATCATTTCTGAGCACTATTGTATGCTAAGGATGGAGAGGGAGGGGAAAGGAGGTGGCATAAATCTCTCTATGAAAGAGGGAAAAATAAGTAAAACAGAAAGTGAGTCGCTAGTTTGAGAAAGGATGTGTGTAGACAGTCCCGGGAAGCTTTACAGTAGAATCCCCAATCTCTGTACCACTGAGGGCCACCTGTATTCTTCTTCGCAGTAGGATGCACGTTTTCACAAACTTTTGTCTACTAATCACACAATAGTTATTGCTTGCTGATTAATTGGCTTCATCATTTGTGTTCACTGACAACATGCAGAATTGCCAATCAGAGCTTTTAATCATCACAAATGAACTTATTTTGGTACAAGTGATTTAAAATGATTCCTTCCCTCCCCAAATGATGACTTCATTATTAGCCTTCACAGCTTCACTGCAGAAAACCATTACTTTTTTGAAATATTGAAAATAGCTCTAGTCCAGTTCCTAGCTCAGAACACTGAGGGGCACAGGGAGTCCAGGTTAAAAACCAGTGTGGTACGTTCTAGAGGAGCCCAAAACACCAAAGGGCACGAAGGACAGACTCAGCCGGGAGGCAGCTGGACTTGAACGGGTCACACTTGCCCAGGGAACATGCTCATGAGTCCCCTGGACAACACCACAGGCGCCAGGCACCGTTGGCCAATGGCGAGGAGGCTGAGAGAGTCCCTGGAGGGGCAGGTGGCCTCCCCATTTATACCCGGGTTTCATTTCCCAGTCGATCTACAAATCTATCTTTCCTTACCTTTCCGGGTGCGTGCAAGCTAATAGTGTTTTTGAGAATGCATTGCTTGTATCTGTTTTAAAGGAACAGTCACTTATCAGCATTTTTCTGGAGACCTAAAGTGTGTGTGATAAGATTGCCATTATGGCTTTCAAATTTGGACCCTCTGTGTTCCTACTCCAGAATCAATTATACCCTGTATACTACAAAGGGAAAGAAAAAGAGAAAAATTTCTATGTCATTCAACCCCACAATGGCTTCACAAATTGGACTCTAATTGAAGTGCAGAGTGTGACATAAACAAGAGTGAGGACTTATCCTGCAGGTGACTGTCATGGGCCAGCAGTTTCTGCGGGCAGCATGGTTAAAAGGCCAGAAGGGCAGACCTTCTCTAGGAAAGCCTGTGGGTACAGAACAAGAATTGGGATTTAATCTATAATTAAATCGCCACCCTCGCAGCCATTTCCCAAGGAGTACCCCCGGAACACGATAAAGGAGAAGCCTTCTCGTAAGGGACCAGCCTTCTTTAACTTTCTTTAACCCAGCAGTTCCCAAAGTAATTTAACCAAAAACCTTCTTCTGTGCCATAGGTGTGAAGGCCCCTCGTGTCCTGTTAACTCAGTGGAAACCGTGAACAGAGAGTTTAGAAGGTGGAGAAGCCACATGCTCAGTAAGGGCAACTGGAAAGCTGAGACCAGAGATGCTGAGGTAGGAACGCACAGGTTTCACAGAAGGACGTAAGAACATTCAAGGAAAGAATGTAGAAGGCACATCAGATAGGCTCAGGAGCTTTTAACATAATTTCTTAGGTTATTTGGATATCCTAGAGAGAGAGAAGGAAGAGGGTGGGGAGGCAGAGAAGGAACTGTCAGAGCGTATTAGTTTTGTGTGGCTGCTGTAACAAATCACCCCAGACGGGCAGTTGGAAACTGCAGAAATGGATTCTCTCACACTTCCAAAGGCCAGAAGCCCCAAACCGGTGTCACTGGACTGAAGTCAAGGTGCCAGCAGGGACACATTCCTTCTGAAGGCTGGGAATGATTTTCTCACCCCTTTCAGCATGTGGCACCCTTCACTCGGGGGTGCGTCCCTCCAATCTCACGGCCAGTGTCTGCAGTTCTCTCTCTTCTCTGTCCTCACAGCACCTTCTCCTCCATGTGTCTCTGTCCGAGGCCCCCCTGCCTCTCTGAGAAGGACACTGTGATTATGTTTTCAGACTCACTAGGATAATCCAGGAAAATCTCTCCATCTCAAGGTCCTGACTTAATCTCACCTATAAAAACCCTTACATTTTTTGTTTTTACTTCATATTATGATTTTTTGACATGTAAGGTAACTGTCCCGGGTTCCAGGAATTGGGAAATGGCTAACTTTCAGGGCCATTTTTCAGCCTACCACGGAAGGTAAGGGAATAATTTGGAAATCTAGGGAGAAGAAACTTTTAAGGAGTGAGTGAGGTGATGTGTAGAGATAACAAAAAACAGGGGAATTTAAAGAAAAGCTTAGATGAGGAGGCCACTGCACCAGTCTCTGCTGCCTTCCCACCCACCCAGACAAATGCCAAGACTTTCAGCAGTGAGTGTGTGGGTATGAAGCCACACCTTCGCCCTCGGTTGAGTGTCCAGGTTTAGGGGTGGTATATTAAGTTCTACATGGACAGCTGTGGCCAGAACCATTCCAGCCACAAGACGAAGTGGGGATGAGAAGTGGGGGATGAAAAAGTATAAACATTTTAATTTAACGATGATAACTCATAATTAACTTACCTTTTGTCAATGTACCTATGCTTATACAATAGGCTTTTATGTAGCTTTTTGTCACAGTAAAAAGAAATGACACATGGGTGTTATTTTCTGCTTCTTTTCACTTGTGCATATTCCTTGAATAATATTTTCCCAACGCCTACTGCCCGCAATAGGTGAGAAAGTTTTCCATGTCCTCTCCTCTGGGCTCTTTCCCTCAGTCTGCGGGTCCCCTGCCTTCCTCCTCCTTTTCCTCTCGCAGCCTGCTCTCCATTCTCCCATTAGACTTGGCCTTCTTCACCTACCTCCCTGCTGGGAACACAAATAGCCAGCCCTTATCTAAGCACAGCTGAGAAAGAAGAGTTATGAAAGTAGCTGAAAGAAGGGAGGATGCAAGAACAAGGAAGATTTTCTTATGTTTTTGTTGGAAGGAATAAAATCATTGGGGAATAGAAAGAAAATAACATTAAAAACATTTGACACCAATCATGGGTATACATGCATAATCAAGTATGTAGAAACATGGCAGAATTAATAATGATGTTAGAAATAATAATGATGATGATCAAAATAATACTTTCATAGGTATCCTCAAGAACTCATGCTTCTATTTTTTTTCTTACACTGTGGCTTAAATGTTTATTCTTAGAGTAAATGAGAATCCCGTGATGGCATGGTGCCCAATTCATCTCACCTCAAAAATACCATATGACATCTGGGAGGCTAAGGGTTTCAGAGCCCCAAAGCTTTTGAAATAGAGAAAAGTTGTGTTTATTGAAATGTTTTAGCAGCTCTATTTATAATAACCCAATTGCTCATCAATAAGACAAACGGTGATGAATTTATGTATTGGAATACTATAAAATCACTGAAATCAATGAACTAGAACAATATATATCAATGCGGATAAATCTCAAACTCAATGCTATGGAGGAAAAATTCAAATTAAATTAACATAAACTGCGACACTTTTAATATAAAATTTAAAAACAAGTAACAATAATTTCTTCAGCTTGTTCCACTTCCAGGGATATTTGGCCTCCCTTGCAGCTTCATGTCCATGGAAAAGGAAAAACTGACCCATCCCCTACTCCCGATCTCCACCAGGGTAGGGGCAAAAGTCTGCAAACAGCCCAAGGCCGAGCCAGCCGGCCTACACGGGAAGTAAAGGACTGTGAGCCCAAACGGCTAGAGGGCTGAGGGCTGGGGCATCAGAGGACTGACCACAACTGCCTACCATTTCAGTGGACGGTGCAGCTTGGAAACAAGGATTCCCTCAGAGCCATTTCGGTAAGCATTTGTGCCTGAAGAGAAGCAATCAGGGAAAAAATAATAATTCTGTTGGGAAAAAGACAGTGTCCAAGAAGCAGGGTCATGAGCAGCAAGCTCAGCAAGTAATAGAAAACACATGTTTGAACTCCTTCACCAGCATTGGACCATCTCTGTCCACTCCCACAGATAAAATCACTATGGCTTATGAAGTAGTCCATGAATTTAAAAAATAGATTTAAAGATGCTTTTAAAACTAGGGAACGAGTATAAAACCCTGACTAAGACGGGCGCGTGCCCTAGGTTACTTCTTGGTGCTAGAGCCTCCAGGTTAGAACCCACTGGCCTTGTGGATTGGGGCCTTCCCCCAGCTTGGCTGAATCCACACCTTTGTGTCCAGAATAATCTTTCATGTTTCATTGAAAAAATGCTGGAAACAGAGGCTACACAGAGGCATGGCCAGTT
Source organism: Pteronotus mesoamericanus (assembly GCF_021234165.1). NCBI lineage: Eukaryota > Metazoa > Chordata > Mammalia > Chiroptera > Mormoopidae > Pteronotus > Pteronotus mesoamericanus. Next base: position 98,298,292 of record NW_026555085.1, read on the forward strand.
AAAGGCAAATGTGAAAGCAAAACTAAGTCTTCTGATTGCTACAAAAGGACACTGAATCTCGTTCTCAGGACCTGCGGAAATAACTCTTTTCTATGCAGTACTGTGCACGGTGGTTTCTCTCCTTCAGCACCAAGTGCCAGGTGCCCCCCTGCCTGCCCCCAGAGGCGGTCTCGCCTTGCCTGGGAGACAGGTGGCTGCATTTGACCAAGTGCACGGGGGACCGCGGATCTTCCAGGATTGTTCCCGAGCCAAGGGCTCATCTCTCTGCCACGCGTAATTCTAGCCTATTTCACATTTGCATGTGACAACTGCACTCCATAATGAGGAGAGATTAGAGTGCATCAAGTAGTGACAATTAATAACTAAACTATATTTAAGTAGAAAAGGCTTTGCATATGGATTTGCCCCTTTTATCTATACATTCTCTATCCTGCTTTAAGTATTACTATGGAAATGAATTCTATACAGGAGTGTTTTTTAGAATGTAGGTTCTATGAGGAATCTGCCCTAATTCCTATCTTTTAGGGACTGTTAAATAATTGCTTCATTTAACCAGTTGCCTGCTGGACACGGGAGCCTCCAATTCATCAAGGGCAGGGCAGATCCATGCCCCTGAGCCCTCCTTCTATACTACAGCTTTCGGTTCACACCTCTGCCACCCACGCGGTCTCTAAAATCAGGAGCCTGGCTGTCACCTAGACCCAACCCTCCACCCACCCTACCCCCAATCAAGCTCCAAGAGCCAAACGGCCCTCACACTCGCCCCTTTTGCCCCAGCCCTCCTCCCCAGCCCTGCTTCATGCCCTCTTCTCACTCCCGAACCACAGGAGCTTCCTCAGTGTTTTCTCCATTCCAGTGCCCTCTTACATCCTAATTCTATATGACTCAGAGTCAACTGTGCACAGGCGTGTCCAGCCTTTTGGCGCCTCTGGGCCACACTGCAAGAAGAGTTGTCTTGGTCCACACATTAAATACATTGTGACATGTAATCATAAAAAAATCTCATCGTGTCGTAAGCAAATTTACGATTTTGCGTTGGGCCGTATTCACAGCCATCCTGGGCTGCGTGCGGCCCGCGGGCCGCAGGTTGGATGCCCCTGCTAGGGTGACAGTCTGCCTACACCGCTTTCCTTGTAGACCCCCTCAGTGGCTTCTACGATCCCCAGGATGAAGTCTGAACTCCTTAGATGGGCAGCAATGGGTCTTTATGATCTGGCCCTGCCAACTCCTCCAGGCTTGTTCCAGCTCTTTCATGTTCTACAGATCAAAACCAAGTCTCTCATCATTTTACCAATGTACCCGGGACTTTGTTCACTCTGCCCCCTTTCCCTGGATTGCCCCCCACACATCGGTGGTTCTCCGGAACGACTTGTCTTTCAAGCCTCCCGGCCTGCAGGGATGGTGCGCTGACAGTCTGGGCTGGTTGAAACCGCCCCCCGTGGCATGTGGGGGCTGCACACCCAGATTCTGCAGAGCCTCCCGCAGCCAGGCCATGTTACGGAAACGACCTGTCTGGGGCAATGATTTCCTGAAGTCTACCTTCTTCATCTTGTTCTACCCAGCAACTGCCCTGATCAAGGAAAATAACAGGCTTTGAATAAATATATGCCGACACTCTTCTAGGCCTTTTCACGTGTTTTCCTGTTTGGTTAAAAGCCTAATTACCTGCGGATCGGGTTCTTTCATTCCATGCGTGGGAAGAGCTGACACAAAGTGGGGTATTTCCCACTGAAGGCAAAAACAGGTCGTCAGCCTCCTCCTCCCCAATGCTTCTCACATTTCAGCATCTCAAAGCTTGTTGAAGTGGAGAAGGGAAGAAAACAGTCGAAATGAAAATGGTTAAGTTAATTAATTGTGAGCTTGCTTGTAGGACCGGCACGTTTATTTAATCAGTTGCCTAGTAACCCAGCCTGCATACGATGTGAATCTGATCAGGCTGCCGCCTGAGCAAGGGATGCGCCATTCTTTCCACCAGCCGCCTGCGCTCCTGTCCTGCTTTCACGCACTTTGGGGTCTGAAACCCCACAACCCCTCCTACCCAAGCGCAGGGAGGCTGTGAGGCAGAAATGCACTTTTGTCGCCTTCTCCCCTGTCCTCGTCTCTCTCCACAAACTCCGCAGCCAAGGAAGGGAGGTCTTTGCATGAACGTGACCTTTCAGCGGGTGAATCATATGACAAGAACGGTGACTCACACCCGCCTTCCTCCTGGGGGGGACCGACGAGCCAGGCCCTGAGAAGAGCTCCGCAGCTCTGCAGAACCCCATCGCTTACGTACCCCACCAACACGCAAGGCACGTCTCCTGGCCCCCGGCTTAGGGCCTCGGTGCAGGGGCAGAACTGAGAGGGGCCTTCGGGCCGTTGGCTTTGTGTCGTGTGAGCTTTTCTGAGTGACCTTAAATGGGAACAGAGAATGGATGTTGGGTTCCATCACACAAGACCAGCTCACGACCAACTGTGCCATTTTGTTTTCTGTCCAGAAAAAAATAAATAAATAAAATACCTCCCGCGCTGACAGGCCACGGAGCGCTTAGAACTCCTTTGGTGCCGAATTTATGGGTGAATTTGACGACGAGAATTCGCTTGCAGTTTTTCACCTCCCTCATGCCATGCTCGGCGCTGGCCGTTTTGAACACCCCTCCCCCATCTGTATCCCCAGCCGTCCCTGTTCTTAAGCCAAATAAAATAGAAACATGAATGAAATAAAGATCCATGTTTCTGCTTTGACACACCGTGACCGCATTTTTACACTATCATGAGGTGGGTTTTTTTCCTTCTATTTGTCAGTCTCTCTGGATAAAAGACTCCATCTTCCATAAAGAATTCCCACCAGAAATCTTTATAAACTCTCCATCAGAGGGACATTCTGCCTTCGTGCTGTGCAAAAAGCTAATCTAATTAAGACAGGATCTGCTAAATTTAATAGCCTGCTATGAATTTTTACAGACATATGGTAGCTGCAAGATGGAGCAGCTCTAACATGTAAAATGCACACTGTCCAGGTGACCAATATTGGGGTTCAATATTTTCCTTCTCTGGGGAGCTCATCTTGTTTTGGAATGGATGCTATTTTCAAACCAAAATATCCCAAAGGTAAATGCACTGGGAGGGACATGGGGGATCGACACAGCTAAAATATCAGCTTTGTGATGACATGTCTATCCTGGGGCTGTTTTATGGATTCACTTGAAAATGTTGGCACAAGGCTGGCTTCGTGGGGATACGGCCTGCACACTCACTCAGCACCCTATGCTAGTGGACCCCTCGCTTGGTGTAATACTCTGCTGTCTTGTCTTGAAATACTTAATTTTTGAACTAAGAGACCTGTATTTTTATTTCAGACTGGGCCCCACTGATTATGTAGTTGACCCTGTGTATATAAAATTCTCTATGCGCTGCCTATTGTGTAGTAGCCACAAGCTAATTATTACAAACCTCTCCTACCCTCCAGCATATGGTTATAAAATTCAAGCTAGTAGGTTTTCTCTCACTTCTAAATAGGACAACTTTTTGATCTATCTAAAAAGCCCTATCATGATGTCCCCCAACAAGGTCCACATGTATTTATAAGAAATGGAAAACACACTCATATGTAAAAAAGTGAAATGTCATATAAGCATATTTATATACTTGTATGCGCAAAAATTAGCAATTACACAAAACTGAAAATAGATATTAGGACTGGGTTTCTTGAAGGGGACCTAATTTCTACTTCTTTTTTTTTTTTTTTTACTTTATTTTTGTTTTGGTTGGTTTCTACCATATGCATGTTTTACCTTAAAAAAATAACAAAACTCATCTTGGTCTTACTTATATGCCAATAACCCTATCTATACACGTATGTGAACATACATTCACTGCTAACTTTTCACTTGTCTGACAAAATAGACCTGGGTAAGACATGGCTTCCCCCAAATCCAGCAAATGTTCCAGAGCATCAGTTTTATTCCAAGCCCAAGTCAGTAGTAGTTCCTACTTAATGGGGCTGACAGATGTTTCCTCTACTTCCCTCATGTTCCGTGGCCCAGGCCCAGGGGCAGAAGAAAGGGTTGCCAGCACTCTTTTGCTTCAGACTCCGCCCCTCCCCACTGGTCTCCTGGACCCCAGAAAACAGGTACACTGACAGGCAACTGTCTGCGCTGCAGGTAAACAAGGAGAAGGATGACAACCCATTCAAAATGTATGTTCTAACAATATTTTGCTTGGGGCTGCTGAGCAACATGGTATCTAATAGGCTTTGAAGTGAGAGGTGGAATCCCTGTGAAATGAGATTTTTCCAAAGTATCCAAATGAAGCAGTTGTTTTTTCTCTTCCCACCAGAGCACAGGATGCATGACCTTGGGCAATGACAAACAATGAAATGCACACACCCAATCAGGCTGGTTAATTACCATGTTAATAATTAAACATGTGGTCTGAATTTGCATTCAGCATTTCTGTTGAATGCTGTGGGGCACCCAGGGGTAGCTGTAGGCAGAGGTCAAGCTGACTAGTCAATCCTCAAAATACTAGTGACAGAAATACCCCCACCTGTTTGTGTCCGGAGTTCCAGTCTCCCACCATGAAACCCAAAGTGTCATCCTCCGTGTGAAGGAATGGCATTCTTCTGGAACCGTTGTGCTCCATTCCTCTGGGACAGCCAGCTACAGGAAGCAAACAAACAAGGGGAAAACAAACAGAAGAGAAGGAGAGGTGTCTGTCGCTGCTGTATATTACCTGCCTTTTCGGCCGCGTAAGATAGGAGTCTTTTCCTGCTTGGTCTCTTGCTGCTTCTCTGCTCTGGTCCGTGGGGAACAGACCAGAATTTGTGTGCCCTAGAAAACAACTGTAGGAGGGATAGCACCTGACACTGGGGTGCCCCCATGACAGCCAGTGGTATAAGAAAATGATGGTAGATGTCACCTCCTGCTTCTCCCAGTCCCTTGCAGCTGCAGTCCCAACACTTTTGCAGTTCCAGTTTCTAAAGGAATCCTGTCCATGGCATAAAGTATCGCTTTTGTCCGAGCTGGCAGGTGCTGGGATTAAGTTGAGCTCTCATCAACTCGATGGTTCATGTGTCAGAGGTGACACCTGGCAGTCAGTAATTGTTTTGTGTTTCACTTGGCTGAACGTTTGCGTCCCCTTCCCAGCAGTGCCTGGAATGGAGAAAAGGTCTAATAGGTATTTGTTAAATGGATAAATCAAGAGGAACATTGGTATCGTTCCCTTGTGTTCTGAGAGACCCAAGGTAGTTTTAACTCCACACCCCAGCTGTTCCAGCCTGTTGCTCACTGCTGCTTGTCAGAGAAGAGGTGTTAAGTACTTTCCTAGCGTCTTTCTAAAAAGGGGCATTTTGGTTGGTTTGGGCCACGGAGGGGACAGTGCAGCATAAAGTGAAGGGGCCTGGACCCTGAGCCATGTTCCCGGAGTCACAGCCCCACATATCCCTGACCAGCTGCGTGGCTTTACATAAGTCAGGTAACCCTTCTGTGCCTCAGTTTCCTCACCTACAAATGAAGTTAATACAAGTTCCAACATCCGCTGACTGTAATAAAGATAAAATAGTTAATATTTCAAAGTACTTAGAATGATGCTAGTGCTGAGTGCTATATAAATGTTTACTAAATAAATAAAATGTTATTTCTAATAAAGGATAATACTAATTTGTGGATGGCAAATCAGTTTTAGCCTAACAGTAAACTTATATCTATCGGTAGGAGTGATGCGAAATCATGTTAGGAAGGCATTAAAAGCCGTGTTTGCACTTTGGAACCCTGGCGACCGATGCATGGCGTGGTCTTTGATAGGGGACGTGGCAAGACATGTGCCCCATTTCTGCTATCCCTGACATGCATGTGATTTTTTTCCCACCTAACATGCTCAAAGGACCCAAGGAAATGGGCTACAATACTAGAAAGCTCGAATAAACATTTTTAAGAATCATTTCTGTGAATATATTATGCTGAGCACTAAAACACAATGATGAATAAGACAGCAACTGCTTTCAATACATTTAGAGATCAGAAAGGAGGGACGGGCCTGTGCATTGTAAGTTGAAATACAGTGTACAATGGTAGGATGTAAACACAGAGTTTTCAGAGCACAAAGAGACGGAAATTAACATGCCCCAGCAGGGGAGGGAGACACAAGGCTCTCTGGGGAGGCTACTTGCTATAAAAGATCACACACCACTTACATTGCCCTACTGTTGCAACATAGTAATGGACAGAATATCAGAGACAATTGTTTTCAGACACTGGACAACAATCAGCACTGAACAATGAGCCCAGAGACAAGGAAAACAAGGTGAGCCTTGTGACTGCCTAACTTTAAGGACTGGAGGCTGGGCCAGGTAAAGCACTGAGAACAGTGATCGAGCAGAGCCTGGCAGTGTGGCTCGGTGGAGGAGATGAAGGCGGAGTCAGGGAAGGCCAAGGAGCTAGAACTGCATGACTGAGCACCAGAAAGCAGGCAGCTTCGCAGAGAGAAGGCTGCAGAGAGCTGCACGGGCAGCCTTGAGTCTGTCTCTTCATTACTCAGTCCCCGAACTGTAAAATGGTCAAGCACAGAGAAGAAACCATGAACATGAGGAGGGGAAAAATGGAGATATAATTAAAATATACAAGAAATGACATTCTAGATAAAGTATCTGAACTAAAAGCTACTCAGGATTAATTTACAATACACATTTCTAATGTATCAGAGTTTACCTTTAAATTACATTATACCCCTTCTCATACAGTGTAAGAATCTTACAACAAGATATTTCTGTCTCTTCATCTTTGTGCCTTGTTATTACATATCTTACCTTTACCTAGATTATAAATCCCACAATAAAGAGAGGGTTATTGTTTTTTTAAAATAACCAATTATCTTTTAAATATATTTAAAAATAAGGAAAATGACTTCTGTATTTACACACATGTTTATCATTTGGAGTACTAATTATTATTTTTTCTATGTTCATATATTCATCTGGCATGATTCCCCTTATGTTTGGAAAAATTCTTTTAACTCTCCTTTCAGTGTAGGTCTTCAGTGATGAATTCTCTTACCTTTTGTTGGTTCAAAGTCTTTATATTGCTCTTATTTTTAAAAGGTAATTTTGCTGGATATAAAATTCTGGGTTGACAGATTTTATTCCCAATACTTCGAGGATGTCATTTCATTGTCTAATGGCCTGTCTGGTTTCTGATGAAAAGTATTCTTCCATTCTTTTCTGTTTCTTTGTGCAGAACGTGGCTGCTGCTTCTTTGGCTGCTTTACAAATCCTCTCTTTGACACATGTTTTCAGAAAACTTGAGAGCAGTGTGTCTATTTATGCTTTTCCTTATGTTTCTTCTGCTTAGGATCCACTGAACTTCATGGATCTGTGTATTTTTAATTTTCATCAATTGGGAAATTTTTCAGGTACATGCTTTCAAATTTTTTTTTGACTTTATCCATTTTCTCCATGTTATTTGGTCTTTTATCTCTGTGTGTTCATTTTTTATTGTTGCTACAGCTATGCCTTCAAAGTCTCTCATCTTTTTTCCTGAAGTTTCTCATTTGCTTAGTAATTGATAGAATAACTAAAAAAATCTAGTATGATTACAAAGTACTAGCACAAGAACTCAAAACATTTTTCAAATTGACATTTGTAGAGCACGCCATTCAACAACAGCAGAAAACACATTTTTTTAGCTGTACATGAAACACCCACCAAGATAGACCACATTCAGCACCATAAAACTCAATGAAGCTTAAAAGATTTAAACATAAACATGTCATCTGACCATATTGCAAATAAACTAGCAACCAATAAAAAAAATTTATAAAAAAACTCCCCAATATTGCTGCTACCTCTGGAAGAATAATTACTCTTAAACGGATCCAGTTTTGGATTGTTAGGAACAGCAGGTGAGCAGTGAGAAACGGAAAGTTGCCTCAGCTGAAAGGGAATTGGGGCAGATCATGTTCAGATCCTGACAAACATAATAAATAGGACCTTAAGATCTAGGCTTTTAGGACCTGCTCTCAGCTTTCTTCACCACCTTTCTTGTGATGCTCCAGTTATCCCTGCCCTCGTTTTCCCATGAATGTGGAGGGCGGGGGCCCCACGGACATTTCTTGGTTGAGGTTTAGACAGTGTCTACCAATACTCATTGCCCTTTTATTGGAGAAGCTGCTGGGTTTCACCTCAACACCTGGCCACCTACCAATGACTGCCGAGCCTTCCTTCACTGATGCTAGAGATCGCTATCTAGTGGGATTCCAGTGGAAGGGATGCAAGCAAATCCTCTGTCATCTTCTGGGGCATGCTTCTTGGGGACTTGCTTCTTCCCTCTGGCTAGAGCAGAGCATAGCCAACGGGCCAGCCTGGGCCCCCGGATGACTTGTGGAGAAAAATCCTCTGGCTCACCCTGGTCTGTTTCAAAAGAGAGGAATGAACTTCCTTCTCCCATCTCTTTGTTACAGCTACCTGGCCAGGATTCTAAACCCTATAAAGGTGTGATTGTGCAGTGGAAAGGTGAGAGTCTGGAGTCACAAAAGGCCAAGTTCAGAGCCCACAGCAACCACTCCCCAGCCATGTGCTCCTGAGTCTTCTTTCCTCAAAGTAAAACCATGATAGTAAAATCTGCTTTGCAAGGGGCTACATGTTTACAACTTTAAAATGCATATAGTGTCTGATCCTTTGTATTTTCTCAGTAAAGTGGTATCTTTGTTATTAACTTTATTGGGCGTACACAAATGCCTCCCAGAAGACATAGCACTTGAGCATATCACAAAAGAAAGGGACAAAGAAAAAGAGGAACACCCAAATCCTTGGACCCTCTCCCTCCTTCCTCGCTCTGGGGGAGTAGCTCTCACCACTGAAAATTTCATGCCAAATGCTGAAGACCAGTCCTCACAGGTCAGAGTGGGGAGTCTCCATGACTCCAGCTTTCTAATCTCACTTAAGTAAGGTGTTTCCCATCCCCCAATCCATTACTTCACAGAAGTCTACTTGACAATATCCTGCATCCTGCACTCAAATCATGTGCTTTCCCTTAGCTCAAAAAGCTAAATACTGAAGACAAAGCAATACCTCCATGATCCCCCAAGTAGGATTTCTGTAGTTTCAAAACCCTTAGTGAGGAAATGCTTGAAAATAACTTTTCAGCCGGAATAAGACCAGTGCTGGGCACGTCCTCCAAAATTCCCTAGGGATGGTTTCCCCCCGCCCGACCCCGCTACGCTTCCCGCCAAAGACACTTGTGCTTCAGATTGGATTTGTCTTTCACGTCAGCTGCGGAAATCTCAGATAGACACACAGGAAGAAAAAAAATACACCTTTCCAGATATGATGTACTATGATGTTTACCATTTTAAAGGAGTCACTTCTTAGTCTGCTACACAGTAAATAACCCATTTGTTTCACTCAAATCACTTCACATAATAAAGGACTTGTGTAAATTCAGCAGGGGCTGTGTCATCCTGGGGTGATGAGCTGGCATTGGAGAATTTATCTCTACCATCCACCAGTATGAAGAGCGGGTGCTGCGCTTTTGAATGCGGCAAAAGCAGTGAAAAGTTGCAGTTCTGGCTTGTGAATTCATCAAGAGCTGACTTCATGAAATCTTAATGAACAGAATCAAGCAAACGCTGGGGATAACTCATTCAGGCAAAGACCAAGAAAATAGAAACCTATGGAGCCTTAAAATTTACTCATTGTTGGTATAATAAAATGTACTTTTTTAATGCATGTATATTTAAACATACGTATCTGTGTATATGTATATATGTGTACATACATACATAACATCTACATGGATATATACATATATAGGAAGGGACACGGAGAGACAACATATGTATTAAATAACCATAACTCATGATACCATCATCTAACATTGTACAGTGAAACTTTCAATAACAACAAGTTAATAACCTGTGGTTAAAAGCTGCCCTTGGTCTTGCCCTGGAAATTGCTGTCAGCAAAGAACTTGACCTAGCATTTTAGAGAGAATCCCTGAAAGCAGAATTTCCTCCAGTTTGTGTTGTAACAAGTTGGTAGTGCCCAGCTTATGGGGTTTTCCCTGGACAAAGAGGTTTTTCTACACTAATAAACCCACCTCCACCGCCTGGCAGGGGCTGAGTTGGGCTCTGTAGGCGCTGATACCTTCAAGATCCTCCAACCACTTCCCCCCACCCCAGGTAGAAATAAATCTGGGTGATGTTTCCCAGAAAAGTGGGAAGCTGGTGGGGAGTGAAGCATTATAATGAGACTATGTATCCCATGCCCTGGATGGTGCAGCGCAGAGGACTGAGCACTGGCCTGTGAACCAAAGGGCTGCTGGTTTGATTCCCAGTCTGGGCACATGCCTGGGGGCAGGCCAGGTCCCTGAATGGGGGCGCATGAGGGGCAACCACACATTGGTGTTATTCTCCCTCTCTTTCTCCCTCCCTCCCCTCTCTCAAAAAATAAATACATAAAAATCTTAAAAAAAAAAAAAAAAAAAGATTATGCACTAAGGTTCAACAGCTGGGGATACTGTCTCGCCCGCTGAGCAGCCACATCCTTGTGACAGTGCTAGGTTTCACTCTCCCTAGAGGGGAGGTGTTGGGTCCTCCCTAGCTAGTTAGGAGGTGGGGGCGCCCCCTCAGAAACCCACACTCTCAGGACTGGATCCCCTGCTGTTTCCCTCTCAAGCAGGATCCTCTGCTGCATGTGGGATTTGGGTCCTATTCTCTTGTCCACAGGAGAGTCCTGGACATGGACATATGACTTTGTCAAGGACATGTGACTCCTTCCACCTGCAAAGTCGCAAAGGCCCGGAGCTGCTAGTGAAACGGAAAGGTGCTGTCCCCGAGGAACTCCTCTGGATTGCAGGGGAGGCCGGACGAGGCTGGACCTGCTCCTGCTTCCACAGACGCCCGAAGCTCCGCTCCTCTCTTGACGCTGCTCACATGCCCGAGTGAGACCAGGCTGAGCAGCGGGCTGGCACGGTCTCCTTTCAAACAAAAGTGCTTCTCCCCGAGAACATCTCAGAGCAATAGGAAGCCGACACCCAGCCACAGAGCTATCAATGGGACGATTTGAGCTAATGGTAGTTTTATCTCCCTATGAACATTTTATTATTAATTCTTTAAGTGGTTAACATGAAACCCTTTGCAATACTTTCATTTGGGTCAACTTGGGAAAATCATCCAGTTGTCAGGTATATAACTGCAAGAAATGTAATACAAATATAAGTGATCATATTTTGGTCACATGTGGTTAATTTTTCTTAGATAAAACACTGAGGAACACAATATGGGAATGTCAAAACTGCCTCAGAGTGAAAAACTCAATTTGAATATTTATGTACATGCTCCAAGTTGAGACAATCCAGCAAACTGTTTAATAAAGACAAAAGAAGTGAGCTGTTTGTGCTTTTTAATTTGCAAAACAAAGAACATCTCATAAATGTGATTTAGTTATATTATTACACATGTTAATTTATTTTTCATGCATCTTATTTTCTATAACCAAAACAACAAGGTATGTGCTGCAATATATCAGCATCACCACAATACATAGCACTTAGAGTAAAACTTGGGTTAACTGGTACACAGTCAAGCTGGCAGGCCAGCTGTAACAAGGGTATCTGTATAGAGCTTGCATCCTATTGGGAAACATACAAAAACGCAAGTAAAGCAGCAGACAAAATAATGGCAAATGCGGCAGATGCTAGAAGGAAACCAACCAAAGCTAAAATACAGAACAACAGGATGGGGAAAGCACTTTAAATAGGGTGGTCTGGTAAGGCTTCTCTGAGAAGATAACATTTAAGTGCAGTTCAGAAAGATAGGAACTGGTTGCCTAATGAAATGGAAGGAAAAACATTGTGGCCAACAGCCACGGCATAAGCAAAGCCAAGCAGTGAGTTCAGCCATTCTGCACATTCTGGAGGACGCCGTGACTGGAGGTCAGCTGGATTGCAATATAAGGTTTGAGACATACAGGAGCGTTCTACACCTCGGCAATAAGTTCACAACTTTCTTCTTATTCTTTTTAAAATTCTGGACACTATCAAAGAAGTGACCATGTCTGGTATCTATCTTGGGAAGACAGTTCTTGCCACCGCGTGGAGCCTGCGTGAGGGGCGCCGTTCAGGAGCAGCCCAGGAGAGAATGACTGTATCCTGAACGCCGCGTGTCCATTGTTCTGTTGGCTTGGATGCCCCTCCGACTAGCAGGCAAGCCACACACGGGAAGGACTTCTGTTGTTGTTCATTGCCACACCCCAACACCCCAGGGCCTGACAAGGCCTGGAATGGAAGAGCTGGTACTTAACAAATAAGTCCTGTTATTAAGTAACATACTAATCCTCTGAAAAACACTTTTCAAATACTACTGATTTTGACACTTCAAGGGAAACTTACCAAAACAATATCTGGCCAGGCGGGGCGGGGCAGGGTTCAGGGATTCTTATCATTTTCCCTTGGCCGAAGGATCAGTACACAGGCCGGCAAGGGTTTAATATCTAGAGGCAGCAGTAAGATTGCAGGCCCCTGAGGCTTCAAAAACATTGCCTTTGCAAAACAGACTGCAGGGGCTGAAATAGGAGCACATGGGCTCTGAAACATTGTCACAAAAGTAAACCCACTTGTCAAAACAAACAAGCAAACTAAATTCCATGATTATAGCCTCAATAGCAATTGCATTATTTTTACAAGCTAATTCATGAAGACAGATAATTGATAACAACAGCACACCTCTTCCTAAATGTGAATGTGGGAGAGACCTCACAGCATTAATACATCAGCACAGATGTGTAAATAACTATACTGATCGTTCAATAACACTGTTTTATTCTCATCACTATCAGCTAAACATGCCATCTGAATAATTTACCTCTCCTTTCCCCTCTTGAAATAGTATTTCTAAAGGTAAAAATTCAGATTCAGAAAATTAAGAAAAAATGGCATTTGATTGCAGTCTGCCAAACTTCAGAAGAGGAATGTGAATCATAACTAATAATCATAATCATAATCTTAATAAAGCATTTGGTATGGAGGGCTCACCATCACACATACTTCAGCCAATTAGTCACCCAAACATTTCCACTTATTCACCTATTTTGGCATTGTGCAAAAACAGTCTGAATGACTGACAGCTTTTCTCTTTTCTCGTTCAAAGAGTCTTACCCAAAGTTATTGCAACTTTTAGAGGAGAGGTAGGGTTTTTGAAGAGTGTACAACATGCTTAGATTTGATTATTGTCACAGTAAAAAAAAAAAAAAATCAGTCATTTAATCTCTCTTCTACTCTATACATGTATAAGTAAATCCTATAGATACTAACATAAAATAACACTTAATATGCATTTTTATCATTTCCTTTCCAAATCCCCTTCATATTCTGACTTGAGTTAAATATAGAAAAGAGCCAAACTTGTCTGAGATCCAGATGGAGTCTTCTAGAGAATCATACTTCACATGCATATGTGAAAAGTAAACTCATGAAATGTAAAAATACATGTCTTGATTGTTATTAAGGGCCCCCAGGATCATATGTCCAGTTTTAGTACACCGGAGATCCCTACCTGAAATCACTGGAATTAGAAGAGCTTCATAATTAGTGCTTCTGCTTTATTACTAACAGCGGCCTTGCTTCCCGGGTTTAATCACAGCTGCAGGTCTGCATCCAGTAGCTGTAATGGACCTAATTTCTTGACCCTTGGAGAACACTTGCATCATATGGAAAGTGAATTAATATTTCCAACTGAAATGATCATCTGCTTATAAAGAGCTATTTCAAACTAGAATCTAGTAGGAAGCATTTGATTTGCCTAAAATACAGAATAATGTGTACTGAGGTGTGGGAAGTGGAGAGCGTTTGAAAGGGTGGAATGGTCATGGAATTGAATTGTGAAGAGAAGAAACAGGACTTAACCTAAATCGGGAAAAAATGAACAACATCTGCAAGCACCTGCAAACTAAGTAAGACTCTCTAATATGATATGAATTTGGTCTTGAAAATACCTTGACTTGAAAGCTTTTGAATTTCTTTGATGAAAATCGCTATATGAGTAGAAAGCTTTATTAGTAATTATTATTATAGAACATTAGTTGAAAATGGCAATACAGGAATTTGCAGTAAGTTTCACTTGTGTAAATATTACACTAGTTATCCTGCTAACATTTTGACAAAAAATATAAACGAACATATAGACTGATTATTATTTTTACTTGAGTCTCAACTCAGTAGAGCGAAAACATGAAATGTTTACGTTCTGTGTTTCCTGACGTGCAGCCAAAGAAACTACTGGGGTCCTTGGGACAGCCACGGCAGGTGTTAGGGATGGTTCTCCATCTTTCTTCTAAGTACAGTGCATCTACTTATCCTTAGTTCCTGATGGAAAAGACTATTTCAGAGGGCCCTTACTTTGATCTCTACTCTAGACCGAAATCTGACCTCAGTGCATTTTTTAGGCATACCCCAGACCCCAGGAGAAGTAAAAACAGTAAACAGTTCATTAAAAGTCAGCACTTGCAGGCCAAGATGGAAGGGAAACCCATGGGAGAGGTCCCTAGCCCAGGCCGGGGGACTTTGGGGGATGCTGAGGTGGGAGCCGGCCACAGGAGAATGTATCCACATTGAAAGCTAATATATTCCTCATGTCGATCGCAGCTGTTGTTCAAGTCAGGAAATTTCCCTCTAATCTGAATAGGTATTCTGGACTTCTCTCAAATTTTAATTTTTTAATTCCGATTTTTGCCATGTCAGAGATTTAAAGGGGTGAAGGATAACTCCAGGAAAGATAACTTACCGTATTTCTGCCAGGGGAGTCAATTATTCTGCGAACACAGAAAGAACTTTCTCTCCCCACCTCCACCCTCATGCAATATGGCCATTGCTAGCCAAGTAAAACGCTGCTATATGAAGGGGAAATACAAGTGAAGAAAACAGCATCATGTGTAAACCAGGGTAAATGGCATCATGTATAAACCAAGGTAGAGACTGTGGAAACCACAAGTTAATCCTGTGACTCCCTTAATTAGATGGATGCTGCGGAGCTTTGAGCTAAGACAAGGCATGAAGAATTGGCAGGGCCCAGAGGAACACAAAACCTGTATTGGAAAGACAAGGAACCAGGATATTTCGGGGCCGGAAGAAAGCTAAGAGGCGGTGTGACGTCTGTGTGTCACATAATAAAGAGGAGCAAAGGCAGGGACGACTCGAGGAGTTGAAAAGAAAGGGTCAGACAGCAGCAGGGGGATTTGGGTTATGTCAGTTCCAGAAATAATCATTTGTTCACATGCTTGGGTGAGGCCATCAGCCAGACACAGGCGATTGGATTACTCCCCAGGCGAGGAGGTCAAGACCCCTGAAACTGGACAGAGACGCCCAAGCCTCTGGGGAACCGCCTTTCTGCAGATCACGGCCCCAGAAGACAAGAACGTGGCTCCTGCTCCTGTCCTAACCCAGCCCCACTCCAGCCCTTTGCCAGTCGCCGCCCTCTACAGCAACGGTCCAGAGGCCCAAAGAGCGGACACACAGGATCTCAGCAAAGGAAGGGTACGCGGCAGGGGGTTAGGGAGTTTCCTATAGTTTTCTTTTTTTCTTGTTCTTTTCTCTTAAGAAAGAGTTTAAAGGTTCTGACTTTCTCATTTTTTGTTTTATTAAATTAAAAAATGCAAAAATATAATTATAAACTATTCAAAAGAAAGAAGAAATACATAAAACATTGAACTGCACTGTCCAACATGGTAGCCTGTGGCTCTTGAGCACATGAAATTTGTGGCTGCTCTGAACTGAAATGTGCTATAAGTCTAAGATACACCTGCATTTCAAAGACTGCATGAAAACAGGATTTAAATATTTTTTAAAAGATTTTATTTATTTATTTTTAGAGAGAGGGCAAGGGAGGAAAAAAGAGAGGGAGCAAAATGTGTGGTTGATTCTCATGCACCCCCTCTACTGGGGACCTGGCCTGTAACCCAGGCATGTGCCCTGACTGGGAATCAAACCAGTGACCCTTTGGTTTGCAGGCCAGTGCTCAGTCCACTGAGCCACACCAGCCAGGGTGAACTTAAATATTATATTAATAATAACTTTACACTGATTCTATACTGAAGTGATATTTTGGACATATTAGATTGAAAACATATACTATTAAAGTTAATGCCATCTGTTTCCTTCCTATTTTTTTAAGAGTGGCTACTGTGATGTGCCTCTCATTGATATTTCTGCAGAAGAATGCTACAATGAAAGATGAAATTTCCCCTTTGCTCTCAGCATTCCTGTTCCCAGAAAAAGCATTTGTAACATTTTATGTCTTCTTAAAGACCTCCTTTGACACACAGACAGTTAAAAATGAAATGACACAATTTTAAAAGTATTTTGCAGATATTGTCTTGTTTTTTACCTAACTGCAGGCCTATTCAAAGTTGGTATATTATTTCCCTCATTCTTTGTGATTTCTATGTGCATGCTGTATGAATGTCCCCACTATTCATTTAATTTTTCTTACTTATAGAATTTAAGTTTTTTCACATTTCTATTTTTGCAATATTGCTGCAATGTGTATACTTGGACTTGCTGGGTGAAAGGAACTGAGAATTTTTCATTTTAATAGAGATTACCAAACTGTCTTCCAAAAAAGTATTCATCAAATTATATTACCACCCAGCACAAAAAAAGAGAAGAAAAAAACAAAACACTTTCCTACACTTTTGCCAAGCTTTTAAAATTTGTCCAATTTGACGGATGAAGTATTTATCATTTAAATTCAGTTTTCCCTGTGATTTCTGAATTTGAGAAGTTTTTTCCCACAAGTTTATAACCATTTGACTAAGCAGAAAACAACTTTATTCATTCTCCTAACTTCCTGTTGAAAACCCAATCCAGGACCCAGGCTTTTTCACCTCTTCTTCCTCTTCTTCACATTTTTTTGCATGAAATCGCCAACAAATCCCTTCGAGTCGCCAAGGCCTCACAGAGTAAAAGTCTTCCCATCTCTTTCATCACAGGAGGAATCTTGTTTTAGGGAGTAAAGAGTCCAGTTCAGGCTCATAAGCACATAACACGTCCCTTCCTCCACTTCGGGCTGATCAGTCCTCCGGCCCCTTCACTTCGGACGGGAAAACCGCCCTCCCGCCCTTTCCTCCCCTCCTCCGGGGGCGGTGGGGGCGGGGCACCGGTGTGCGCTTTGCCATTCTCGCCTCCTCCTCAGTGCTCTCCCATTCTCACCTTAAGGTATTAACTGTGTTTTTTCTTTGAGATTTATTAATGCTCTCCACATGTTCTGGGTATTAATTTTTTGTCTGATATATATGTCGTAACTATTTTCTCTCAGCCTGTCACTTCTTTTCTCTTAACTTTATCATATCTTTTACCAAATATAGACTTTGAATGTTAATTTATCAATCTGTTCTTTTAACTTCTGTGGTGTGTATGCTTAGCAGAGCCTGATATACTTCAAAATTACAGAAATAGATTCATTTTTATTTTCGTAAAAGCATCATTGAAATGTAATTCACATGCATGACAACTTGCTCATTAAAGCATACAATTCAATGGTTTTTAATGTATTCACAGAGTTGTGTGATCACCAACACAATCAATTTCAGAACATTTTCATCACTTTAGGAAGAAACCCTGTACCCTTTTGCTCTCATTGCCCAATAATCTCATCTCTACCGGCCCTGGGCAACCACTAATCTTTCTCTCTATGGATTTGCCTGCTGTGGGCATTTAATACAAATGGAATCATACACCATGTGGTCTTTTTAGTGGCTTCTTTCATTTAGCATGTTTCCAAGGTTTATCCATGTTGTAACATGTGTAACTTCTTTTTTCCTTTTATGGATAAAGAAATTCCATTGTATGGATACACCACATTTCCTTATATGTTCATCAGTTGATGGACATTTGGGTTGTTTCCAACTTTTGATTATGGTGGCTATTGCTAGTAGGAACATTCCTGTACCACTTATTGTATGGACATATGTTTTATTTTACTTGGACCTATACCAAAGAGTGAAGTTTTGAGGTCAAATGATAACCCCATGTTTACCTTGTTGAGGAAATGCCAGGCTGTTTTCCAAAGTGACTGCACCGTCTCCTGTACCCCCCAGCAATGTGTGAGGGTTCCAATGTCTACACAGCCTCACCAACACTTGCTATTACCTGACTTCTTGATTCCAGCCATCCTAGGGGGTATGAAGTGGAATCTCATCATAGTTTTGATTTGCATTTCCATAATGACTAACAACATTAAGCATTTTTTTCATGTTCTCATTAGTCATCTGTGTATCTTCTTTGAACAAATGTCTACTTGAATCCTTTACCCAATGTTTAATTGGGTTATTTGTCTTTTTATTACTGAGTTGTGTTTTTTATCAGACATATGACTTACAAATATTTTCTCTGATTCAATGGTTTATCTTTTCACTTTATTGATAGTGTCCTTTGTTGCCCAAACACATTTAATTTTGAAGAAGACCAAATTATCTACCTTCTCATCGCTTACGCTTTCGTGTCATATCTAAGGAGCCACCACTAGATCCAAGGTCACAGAAATGTGCTCCTGTTTTCCTCTAAGGGTTCTATAATTTTAGTTCTTACATGTAGGTTTTTGATCCATTTTGAGTTAACTTTTATACATGTCTTTGCATGCAGTTATCCACTTGTCTGAGGACTATTTATTGAAACAATGATTCTATCCCCATAGAATTGTTTAACACCATTGTCAAAATAAAATGACTGCAATTGTGGGGCACAACTCCTACAATTTTATTCTCATATTTGATAGATATTTGTGTTTTTATTTAGACATTTATTTCTTCTGAAGTTCATTTTGAGGTATAATGTGGAGTTAGAGGTCTATTATTTTCTAAATCAATGACCAATTATGACAACATTATGTTTGAATAATAGATTTCCTTTCTTTACTGACTTGAAAATTCACCATTTCTTGTGTCACATATTTTGAGACATTTAGATTTATTAAGAACTTTTTGTTATGAAAGCTTCATGTTCAGGTGTTTACCTTTGTAACATTATCATTGTTAGCCCTTAGTAAGAGCTTGCTTCCTTTTTCAGCAATAACTTTTTCTTCTCTTATTTTATGGGTAATTTCTCCCCCTCTCCCCAACTGTCTCTATTATTTTCTTCTGGAAGGAATGGATACTTTTGGATCCAACCCTATGCTTTAACTTTTGTTTCATGTTGTCTAACTGTGCTTTTCCATTATTTTCTAGAAGAATGCTTCAATTTAACCTTTACACTAATTTACTCTTCATGTATATGTATGTGTATGTTGTTCTGTTATTTTCAAATCTTCTGCTTAGGTCTTTTTGTGTTTTTTTGTGGGAGTTTGTTTTTTGTTTGTTTGTTTTTTGGCAAGTGAGTGAATGCAATTTCCTCTCACATTGTTCTGAAGATATTAATTTACTGTAGGAGTCACGGCTGTGCCTCTGTAGTAGGCTCTGTCTCAGGGCCTATGTATATCTCCTCATTCCTAACACAAACATACACACAAACCAATTGCCAGCACCTGCATTTCTTTGCCCGAGGGCTCCTCTTGCCTCTGAAGCCCCCGTTACTGCCAAAACTGCGAGCTGGAGGAACTGAGGGGTGAAATTCCCAGAGCAGCTCTCTTCTAGTGACTGATGGGAGTTTGTATATAATTACCGGAGCGCTCGCACCCTCAGGTTGGATCACTCTGATGTGTGCGTTCAACACTGGATCCAGTTCTCCCTGTGGGACTGAGGTCTAGTTGCCGCAGCGCTTGCTGACTTGATGTCATTGCCTGATTGGCTGGCTGCCTGCCTGCCCCTGTTTCCCTGCCTCTCTCCCTTCCTGCTTCTTCCTTCATCTCCCAGTGAACTACTTGCACTCTAGCAGGTAGCTGCCCATAGGCACATTCTAAGACATTTATGTCTCTTGAATATGGGTTCCTGGTTTAAAACACATTTTTTGGACTTAACATTCCAGTTAAGTCCATCGGCACTCTCATCGTCATTTCTTGTCTAACTTTACTCCCCATTCTAGGGAAATGCCTCAGAGTCTCCAGTGGAAGAGGAGGAGAGTTGCAGAGCTGAGCCACAACAGGCCCTCCAGGACGAAGCCTGCTGGGTGGTGAAGTGTCCCATAAGAGGTGCTTCAGGGAGGTCGGCTAACCTGAGAATTGGGTGGAAAATATGGCTGAGAGGCAGAGGAGGGCCGTCCAATGCCAAAGTCAAGGGTGTTGGCCATGCTGAGAGAAGGATTGTTCTTCCCCCCCATAAGGGTGCCAGTGTGGACCCTGCCCTGTGGTAAGATGAGAAAGACGATGCCCCTCTGGCCCGGAGAACCAGGGGAGGACACTGTCATATGTGGACATGTAGTCTTCCCCCCATGCCCTCACACCATCCTGAAGAGGAGAGGAGAGAGAGATCCTAAAAGCTGGCACGTTTACCGAAGAGAACACAGGTTAAGCCAAAGGTATCCCATTTTAGGAAAGGAATCAATTTACCTTTCATTGGTAGTTTTGCCTCCATCCACAGGTGGATGGAGTCCCAAGCACAAAACAAGAAAGATAAATTACAGAAATGGGAGAACATATTTGCTAAAGGGTTTATATTCAAACATAAAGGGGTTTATATCCATCTGATAAGGGATTTATATCCAAAATTTATAAAGAACTTATAAAACTCAACACACACACACAAACATACAACCCAATTAAAAAACGGGCAAAGGACCTAAATAGACACTTTTCCAGGAGGACATACAGATGGCCAATAGACATAGGAAAAGATGCTCAACATCACTAATCACCAGAGAAATGCAAATTAAAATCAAAATGAGATATCATCTCACACCTGTTGGACTGGCTATCATCAATAAGTCAACAAACAACGAGTGCCGGTGAGGATGTGGAGAAAGGGGAACCCTTTTGCACTGTCGGTGGGAATGCAGACTGGTGTAGTCACTGAGGAGGGCAGTATGGAGACACCTCATAAATTAAAAATGGACCTGCCTTATGACCCAATGACCCCACTTCTGGGAATATATCTGAAGGAATCAAAAACACTAATTTGAAAGAACATAAGCACCCTTGTATTCACTGCAGCATTATTTACAATTGCTAAGATAAGGAAGCAACCCAAGTGTCCATCAGTAGATGAGTTGATAAAACAACAATGGGAAATTTACACAATGGAATACTACTCAGCTGAGAGAGAGAGAGAGAGAGAGAGAGAGAGAGAGAGAGAAAGGAGGGAGGGAGGGAGGAAGGGAAGGAGGGAAGGAGGGAGAAAGGAAGATTAATTCACCCTTTGCAAGTATGGATGAACCTGGAGAACATTATTCTAATTGAAATAAGCCAGTCAGAGAAAGACAAATACCATATGACTTCACTCACATGTGGAATCTAATGAACAAACTGAACAAGCAAATAGAGACAGACTCACAGATAGAGAGCAGGATGGCAGCTGTGGGCAGGAGAAGTGAGGGAGCAGACGACTTGAGCAAAAAGGGAAAAGGACCCATGGACATGGAAAACATTGTGGTGATTGTGGGGGGAAGGGGGATATTAGGGGACAAAATGGTATTGGAAAAAATACAATTTAAAAAAATGAGAAACCAAAAGAAAAAGAAACGTACATTTTCATTTCAGATGAAAACTCATTTAAGCACAGTGGCAATCCCACTGCATATAATAGACCTGTGACAATTACCTTTAGACACTACACGGCTCCAGTCTGATATTTTTAAAGAAAAGTGTAAATGCTAGATTTTATTAATAACATTGACAATGAAACAAAATGTCAAGAAATCGGGATGTACTCTGCTTTGCACTCATTTTCACTGTCTACTGCAGTTATTAGACCGTGGGGTGGGAACACATGGTTGAAGGGAGAAAGCCCACTGCTTCTGCAGACAATCAATTATTATACTTTACTTAACGGCAATTATAGTGGGAGATCAAAGCAGTTAGCCTTCTCTTAGCTCCCCTATTTGCTTCTTCCCCGGGAGGCACTTTGAGATGCTGGTGCAGATAGTCTCCCTAACTGTAAAGAGCTATTAGTGGGACTGCAAAATGGCCAAAGTTACAGCAAAGTGCACCTTCGCTTCTGTGAAGGACATGGCATTTCCTAATGGAATGGCTTTAGGGAAGCAGACACGGCAGGACTGCCAGCGCCCCTCAATTACGCTGCGCCTGACTCTGGCGGCTGGAAGGGCGGAGGCAGCGGCCAGCCTGACGGGGAGGCTCTGCCCAGGCCAGTGAAGGAATGCGGGGAAGGGCTGCAATGGGGGGGAAAAGAGCATAGCAGTTAGAACTTGGAAGTTTAAAAGCAGGTGAAGGAAAGAGAAATGGGTGTCCATAGAGGAGAAAACACTACTGGGGAGAAGGTTCTGTCCCTAAAGAGCCGAGCTGTGAGGGCAAAGGAAAAGAAAACTGGAAAGCAACCTCCTCCCTCCTCTCCCAGTTACAGCACAGCCGTGGAGTTTCACCCCAAGAGATAGCTCCCCGCCTCTAACACCCCATCCTTGTGTCCCCTGAGCTCCAGGAGCTTCTAGAAAGTTCATCTTGTCCTCATGAAAGCTTCATGAGGTGTTGAGGATTAGGACCATCTTCCCAGGTACTGAGAGACAGAATGAACAATCTGTTAACCCAAGCCCCCTGAAGCAGCCCCCAGTAGTCAATACTGAACTCCCAAAAAAGCAAGAGAAGGGACGATTCTATCAGGCTGGGGGAAATAATGTTCTCCTAATCGAGTATGTCCGACCAGTTAATGAACAGCTGTGCTAACTTCTACAGCTAGTCATTAAGGTCACGGTGACCTTCCCAGTTGCCATAAATGCTGACTTAAATACTTAAAAAATAATAAGTACAATAAATAGCCCATGTGCCCTAAACTTGGCAGTAGAATTAAACGAAGAATGAGGCAACTTCGTTTTGGTTTATTGGACAGAAACATTAAATCCGGCACAAGTGTTTCAGACCAGGAACCATTCCTAAAGGGGCACAAATGTCTTCAAACGGGTCCACTTGGAGCTTCTTACATCCTGGCAGCTCTGTATCAGGTGCACTTAGAGGCCTTGGTTTACACCCCGAATCCTAGCAAAACCGGGATTATTAGTCCTGCTCGATGCACCGAATGCAAAATACGCAAGTGAGACGGAGGGAAAGGAGACTTCAGCAGCTGCGGAAACCAGCCAGAGGCGGCGGCTCCGCCCCGCCCGGGTCGACCCTTGGCACCCTCGCCTCGTCGCTGTTCAGTGTCAGTTACACGCCGGGAACAGAGGTGAACATTTTTTCTGTATTTTCAGATTAAATATTTTACCAATGCTATCACGTAATTATCATTTTCATTTTCCAAAGAAAAAAGTGAAACTTAAGCAGGTGAAGTAACATATTTGTGATCACAGGGCAGCAATGGGCGCAGCGGTGTTTCAAACCCAGGCCGCCGGTCTCCGGAGCCCGCGCCCATGGCCCCCGCGTCCGCGGCCCTCGCCGGGGAGCTGAAGAAACCCGCCGGCTCCCAGGCCTGGGTCGGAATTTGCCTGATCCGGACCCTGCGGCTGACCTAGCTGTTAATGTAACCCCAGATGAAGCCCAAGGACACACCCTCAGGGCTCCGCCCTGGGTATGAGGATACACTACACTGGGACTCTAAACCTCCGAAGCACTACACTGTGCCTGATGCAAAAAGAAGAAAAAAAGAAAGAAAGAAAGACTCAGGTACAAGGCTTTAGCATTAAGTATACATTGATTTCTATCTTTTCTAAATTACCATAGGAAAACATTCACATTTTATGGATATTACGGGGGTTTTTTTTTCCAAATCAGCATAGATCTTCTGTTGACATATTCATCACTAAAGTTGTTTGTGGATCATGGTTGCATATGATCCCCAAATGACATATGCTGGTGTCTGGTCTAATTTCATTAGGACGCATTCCATGGGTTTCCTGTCCCGCTATTTGGAAAGCAGTAAACCCGTGCAAAGTACGTGTGCAAGCGATTGCTCTCCTTTCATTTCTGAACATCCCCGACTACAGCTAGCCGACAGCGCTCCACAGGCTCCGCTGCTGGGAGAAAGCAAGCTTGCTGAGTCAAGTGCATACTTTGCACTCCATGGGGACAGACATTGACAAAGAAAAGAAAGTGAGCAAGGACTTTTGCGGACCTTTGTCTGGAAGACAGGGATTTGGGAGTCTTTTAAAACTTTAGCTTCTAAAAATTGGCAATATTTAAATTTATGATTTTTAAAATAAGAACACCTCTGGACATTCTCTTACCAAAAAAAAAAAAAAAAAGTGAAGGAGGGACAAATGGTGCTGGAAGGAGACTTGACTTGAAGTGGTGAACACACAATATAACATGCACACGTACAGATGATGTGTGATAGAATTGTGCCCTTGAAACCTATCTAATTTTATCAACCAACGTCACCTCAATAAATTCAATTAAAAAATGCATTTCTGGAAAGAAACCAGGAGACTCTATAATAGAATAAAGAATAATAATAGTAGTAAAACAAAAGTAACAACCACAAAACACCCTTACGTGAAAGGTCAGATCACAGAGACTTAATGGACAGGGAGGTGTGAAACGTTTTAATAGATACTGTATCAATCAGTGCCCGACCAGGGAGTCTGTTAGAGAGCACTCTAGGGGTGTTGCATAAGGCAATGAATAAAGGGGATGAGTTACGTAGGTGGCTGGTGATCTGGGAAGGCAAACAAGAGACTATGAGGCAACTCAGACATTTGCAGCAGGGAGTCAGTGTTACTCCTCCAGCCGGAAGACCGAAGGAGGACCCAAGTACCCTACCAGCCCGCCCACGAGAGGGAGGAGGCTCCCTGGCATAAGCCAGGCCGGGAGGGAAGCAAAGCTGTTGCTGGAGGCACCCCCAAAAGCAGAGAGAGAGGAGCTAGAAGAGACGCCCTGGCTTCCCGCTGCCCTCACCCTCCAATGCCAGCACCTCCCACCGGCCGAAGCTCCCCAGCCACAGAAGGCCGGGAACCAGAAATACAGCTCCCCAACACCCAGAGTGCCCCAGGAAGGGCCAGGAGGGGATTCGGAAGAGACGGGTAAATGGCCGGCATGAACCTGATGGTCTTCTTCACTCATTAGGGACTATGTATATGTTTTTTAAGTTTATTTCTATTGCTGACACTATTACCGATGTCCCTGTTTCCCACCCGCTCTGCCCACCTCCACCCAGGCCCCGTCCCTGCCTCCCTCTGGCCATCGCCACACTGTTGTCTGTGTCCATGGGTCATACAAACGGGTACGTTCTTTGGCTCATCCCTTCACCTTGTTTCATCAAGAGCCCCACCCCCGCCACCAACTGCCCTCTGACAGCTGTCGGCCTGTTCCATGCATCCATGCCTCTGTTTCTATCTGTCCGCCAGTTTATTTTGTTCACTAGATGCCTTGATTTTCACTCATAAGAAACAAAGTGGAATGTTTCAAAAAGAACATATTTAGGGTTTCAGTTGTAAGACTCTTTATGTTATAATAGCTGGTATTCACTTTAGTAACAATGTGGGTAGGCAGTAATATAGATACTAAAGATGTGAATATTAAATAGTAACATACACAGTCTTCTTTCAAGCAAAAACATGAACTTTCACAACTATATTTCATTATTGGGTTAAATTATATTTATATATCAGCTTTATATTGCATTTCACTCAACTCTAACTCAACCCCTGTTTCAGAGTTCATTTCATGAAGTGGCTATGAGACTGTCATTTGGTTTTTCAGAAACTCCCTTGAATTGGGACTAACATAAGGCTACCCTTAATGAATTTTACTCTCTGGGATAGTGTTTTTTGTGAGAGACAAATTTATTCCTAAGTAAGGGGGTTAATCAATAACCTTGCAAAAATGGGGGAGAATGTTGCATTGTTAAATGTCCCCAAACCTGCTTTGTAGGGGAACACAACAGGTGTGTTCAATTTGAGTGGCTGATGGTTCTTCCTCCTGAATTATTTACTCTCAGAAAGAAAAAGGAATTTACTGACCAAACACACGCTTTCATTGAGTAATTGGCCACCAACTCTTCCTGGGTTTCTCTCCTTGGCTCGCCTCCCTCTTAGGTGCATAGGACAATATCTTTCTGTAAGAAGGTGACACTGGGAATACTTTTTAACATTTTTTCCTGAGGTGAAAGTCATTCTTCTAATGAACACTTGTTGACTCTATTAGTGAGGAAAGACAGGAATTACTAATAGTAAATCTTAAACTTATTTTTAATTACCAGGTAGCGTTGAATGCAAAATCAACGGTCTTGTTAGCTCTTAGTTAAATTCTTTCACAAGATGTAACTGAAATACATCAGAAAAAAGTCTTTAATGTGAATTTCCTAGGACCCCATGTCTACTCCGTGTTTCCTTTCATTCCGGTTGCTCTGGGTCACCTGCTGCTTCTGCAGTGAGTCCCTCGTGCTTTTGATCACTGTACCGGTGGGGCTTTTATAGCACTTGATGTTTATAATCAGAGAGCTGCATGCAGGTTATTGTTACATATTCAGAATATGCTTTTCCTTTCAATGAGAATAAAAATTATCCCCCCGGTGAGTGTAGGAGTGATGGAAGCGTTCAATGGAAAAAGTAAGGCTACGGTAGGACCACCTGGAACATGGTGTGCGCAAGAGGATCCTGTTTTGCCCGGAAAGAGGGACTTTGGCTGGTATCTACTGAAGAGGAAAATGAAATGAGATCACATGAAATGAAGGCTAACTTTTATCTGCTACAGAGCAAGAGCCTCCTGGGAAAATATGGGCCTGCTAGGAAACAGTCCTGGGTAGCAAAGGTGATTTATGCTTCCTGTAGTCAGTTCTGAACTAATTCCCAGAACGGCATGAAGGGATGCCAATTTGAACAGAAGACAAACTGTGCTCTCTGTCCATTTGAAATCACATCACCTACAACAGTAATACAAATGGCTGGGATTTTTTATAGTCACTTACTTCTAAGGAGGTCCAAGGGCTTCCTACCCATGATCTCATTTACTAGCACACTGTGAACTTTATTCTCCCACGTGAAGAGCAGTACAACTTCCCTGGACAGAAGAGAGAGCAACTTCCTCTATTTTATCCCTCTGTTTCTGTTTAACTCTGCACAGCAACAAGGCAAACATGTCAGCTGTGCTCAAACTGGTGCCCCAGATAGAGCAGGGTCCTTTAAGCCAAAGGACATGCACTGTGATCCGGGGTCACTCTGCCACTTTCCATCTGGGTGGACTTGGCTGAGTCCTTTACCCTCTTCGGGCCTCGGTTTTATTGTCCATAACATCGGAGAAATGAGCCCTACCTCGAGGGTTGCTATGAGTAAAACTAATACAACTAAAATGTCTCAAACAGAATTTGGCAAATACTTGGTGCTCAGCAAATAGTGTCCTATCTTATTGTATCTGCTTAGCTGACTCCGAGGCCAACCAGCAGGCTTGCGTCTCCTCTCCCACGCCACCCCACACTTCCTTTATTATAAGCTCGCTTTGGGATATGAGTTTAGAAAAATGGCAGACCAGAGGCAGGGCCATGCCGAAGAGGTGCCTAGGTCAGGAGCCCTTTCCATCCTCACTCTCACGGCTTGCCTGCCCCTGCAGAGCGTGGGGAGGAAATCAGCGTTCGCCTTCGAAACCATCCAGCCAGCCATCCCATAGCCATTGCTGTCAGGGAGACGCACTCATTTCCAGAAAATAAATAAATAAAAAGTCAGTCCTTAACAGCCACCTAATGACAGGGATCTAGAAAATAAGTTACCAAAAATTGGTGTGATTTGCTGAAGAGATCTCTGACACGTCAAGTTTTGTTTTTTGGGGTTTTTTTTGTCTCATTTCATGTCTCCTGCAACATGCAAACCGCTGCCCTAGCGCCTGGGGTGGGGGGTGGGGAGCATGCTGCTTAGAGCCTGGCTTGTCATTCAGGCCTTCAGAGGTATGGCCTCACATTTTTCGAAGAGTGACTGTTAGCTTTGGAAGAAATCACACAGAAGTCATCATTGTTTTCTTTTATTCTGTTTTTCCTGACTCCCCCTTGGCACTACAAATTAGTTCTCAAATTACTTACTAAAGCAGTCTGAACTCTGTAAACCCAATGCAACTTAATTATTTATTTCTAAAGTGGTTGTACTGTTTAAGGAGTCTTTGGAGGAAAGCGTATTTCCAGTGCTATATAGTTGTAGGAAAAATAGCTGTTATTATCATCATAAGTTTCATTGAGATTTTTTTTTGGTACAAAATGTATTAATTCTCTAGAGGATGAAAATAAAAACTGAAGGGCATTTTTAAAAAAGTTGTGTGCCTTCACTGCAGATTGCAAATCAGTGTGTAAAGGATGTGTTGCTAACAGACACAACCCTCTCTAGCTGTTGTTGGGGAGCATCCCAACCTCTGCTAGAAAATTCCATAGTAAACTAAACATCGAGGGCCCCCAAACCTCCTCCTCGGTTTGGATGCCACTCTGCAGAATTCACCCTAACACTTTCTAAACAGGCTGCATGAAAGAGATGTCTTGTCTGGTTTTGCTGGTTATCATTCTTTTTTCAGAACAATTTCAGAAAAGACCATAAGCTTCTGACAGAGGGAATTTGTGATCTTATCCAATCATCTGGGCTGTTTGCAAAACTTCAGTAGGTGGCAGCGTTTTGTTGATAAATGTTTTGTTAGCCAAGTGATCTCATTTAGTGCAACTGTTGCAATATTAATAAACTGAACTTATGATCGTGTTTGCCAGGACTGAAAATATTGCTATTCTCTCCAGCGGGTGCTCTTATCAGGACTGACAGCAGCATTCATTGTGTGAGAGGTGGGGGGAGGGGTGCTCTGTGTGACTGCAAGTGTGAAACTGACAGAGGCAGAGGACGGGTTTGGGGAAAAGGCACGAGGAGAGGAAGGGGAATGTAAGATGTCACGTCTGCTCTCTAGTTGGTTCTAACAAAACCCAGGCCTAGCACACAGGTTCGCTCCTTTCCGGTGCCCTGGATGGTCCATAAAGACTTTGGGGGTATCCCTGAGGTCCTGAGAAAACGGGGTGAAGGTCCTTGGCTACGCAGGCTGCTCAGATCCCTTTGCAGCAAACACAGAAAGGCTCACAGGGCTGAGTCGCCTAAGATCCCTTTTATAAGCCAAAGCAGAGCGCTCCAGGTGTGCCCCAAGCTTCCCGGGGCCAGCACAGACGACGTCCCATGACCTTTCCAAATTAAAACTTCCGCTGGGCCTGTCACAACCAACCGGGGGTGGGGGAAGTCCCAGAGCAGCCTCTTGCAAAAGGGGGGCAGCACCTCCTTTACCAAAAGCCCCAGCTGCCACTCAAGGCTCTTCCACCTGACCCCGATCAATCACCTTACCTTTCTTCATCCCCCCACGGAACAAAGCTTCCTCTGCGGAGTGAGGACCTGGCCGGTGAGCAGGGCCTGGAGGGCCCTGGAGAGAGGGCCGCTCTTTCTCCGGAGACCTGGGAACCTCCCCGGACCCTGGAAACCTCCCAGCGTCACCAGGCCTGGCATTTCAGGGGGGTTCCTCACGAGAATCACAGACTGAGCTTGGAATACGCCTTTTATTTCCCATTTCCGGACTGCAACTGCTGCCATTTCTTTCCCCTGCTCGAGATGCCCCTTGTTCTGTCACTTCCGTCTGCCAGAAAGACAAATTTCATGAGGAGCCTCAAATCCTTCCTCAGCGATAAAGGCGGCTCTGACCACCCCAGCGGGGGCGCACGTCCTTCTTTATGAACACCCTCTGCGAGCACCGCCCCGCCGGCTGCCGGTGACACCGGGAGGACTTCTCGCCGCTGCAGCTGGACAGCACGTCTGGTGGCACAAGGGCCGCGCCCTATAGGTGCCTATAGCAACTCAATTAAAACTTCGCTAGTGCCTCATTTGCACTGCCTCCCATTTACACCTTTTACGCCACTTATTTTTTGCCTTATATTAAAATTATAAAAATACCATATGGGCAATACCTGCTTTCCTCGCCAGACCGTAAGCTCCCCACACACAAAGGCCCTGTAGTTGTCTTTGTATATCCCTAACACCTGACCCAATGGTTTAACAAAATAAGCCTTTTGAATTAATTAGTAATTAACGGCTACCTTTTTATTTAAATGAGCATGCTCGTCAGCCTCCCTGCTGTGTGAGAAGAACTCTCTCAATCCTCTTTTTGGTGAAGTCATTTCTCTACGACACCACGGTCAAATTCCCCACCAAGGAAAGACCCACACATGCTGTGTCAGCCACTGTCCCATAGGACACAGGCCTCCTGGACAGTTACTCCAACGACTAACCGAACAGATCAAAAATTATAGAAATAAAGGGGGGAAGAAATGGGACACTGTAATAGCATAATCAATAAAATATATATTAAGAATTGTAGGGTTCTTCTACAAGAAAAACATATAAAGCCTTTTTCTTAACACTAATTAACAGTCTTTGTTATTTGTATTTCAGATCCAGGCAAAGAGATGATCACCATTTACGTAAAGATCTTCTTTTCCTCCTTGCGAAGTCCTCTTATTAAAATCAATCAGGAATTTGGGAAGATAGTGGTTATAGAATATATTGAGGTGTTCCCAGTGGCCCAGAAGAGCACATCTTCTCTCCCAAGTGAACACCAGGAAACCTCTTGGAATAAGTGAGAACTGAAGCCCATGTGCCTCGCGCAATGCCCGATGTAAATGCTTTAGCCACGCTGATTTATTAGCTAGTCCATCATGTCAGAGGGAGCTACATAAGTTTAAGGGCATATGACCTCCCACCTACAGCAGGCGTCATCTTCATACCCAAGTAGTATTTGCTGAGAACCCACAGTGAGCACAGTGCCATCCACACGAAAGATCTTACAGGGCATGGGAAGGATGGCCCGGGTCAGAAACCGCATTTGGACACAGGGAGTGTTGGAGCCACAGCATTTATAAAGCAACCGGATTTCTGGCCATTCTCTTAGATACATAGTACGAGGCAGGGAGGAAAAGCAGAGCGCTCTGCTGGCATTACCAGCATTACTGAGTCCCTCTGACATGTTTTCCAGGCACTTCAGAGACCTCTCGTGATAAAACCTCTTAGAGGCTTGGATGGGAGGACACCTCTCCCTCAGCTGCGCCCCACAATCTATAAGGCTGCATTTCCTCACATAACACTGTGATTCAGGTGGTTGTCTTTCCCCATCCCAATCCCCCCTCCCAGAACTAACCAATGTGCACACGCGCACACACATCCTCACACATCCTCTAGACAATTATTTCATGCTTCCTCTGACTATAAGAACTACACGTTCATGATGAAGCTAACAGTAACTGTACTCACCAAAGATGCCCCTGATGTGCACACTATGGCCACAAAGCAGAGCAGGTGCTCCCGGCTCTACATTCAAAACCAGACACACCGGTTTCAAATGTCCACTCTCGTCAATAGGGTCACACTCCCATAATTCTGCTTCAACTTCTGGGCCTCCTCCCCTGGAAACTTTGCATTTAAGTCAACCTGCCCACGGTTCACTCCAGTGATCATTAACATAGTCAAGTTCCATCAGTAATTGGTGATCACTTTTAGGGAACGACCCATTGCTCCATCCTTCCATGTTTCACCCCACACGAATCCCAACTTGTGGGAGCAAACAGCTAACTCTATTGGGGACAGAAGAAAAAAGGACATCACAGCAAATGCTAATCCCTTCACAGTGATGACAGAAATTAACTACACAATTATGGGAGATTGAGCAGAAGTATTTTCATAGCTTGCCTCCATAATTGTTTCTGCCTCACATTATTGTCTCCCATGTATCAATAGTTGCGTCACTATTACTGAAGAATTAAAGCTATTATAGCATAGTGGATAGAACACTACGCTCCTCCTTTGTACATGCACAGTAATCAGCCAAATGGAAGGTCTAGAATTCATACTGCCAATCTGACAGGGGTGGGCACTGCACAAGTTGGAAGTATAATTTAATTTTAAGATGAAGCCTTATAACATGGCATGTCATGGAAAAGAGGAAAGGGGGTCTGATTGTGATTGTCAGTTTAGAAATTCTCACTATTGCCCTGATTAGTGATGAAATCTTAAAATCTGACATCTTGGCTAGTTCTCTCAAGGTGTCGTTATTTAAATCACTCATTATTAGAGCACTGGCAAGCAAATTAAATTCATTTCATATCAGTATGGTTTATTTGTCTGGTATAAAGAGACATTATAAAATTCGTCGTAAGAGCCACCTTTCACTTCACGACTGAAAGAAGTTGTGCTGTTGTCTTGAATCCAAGGAACCAGCAGAGAGATGTGTCTGAAGGAACAGTAGTCAGGAGTTTCAAACCCGGGTACCAGCGCTGCTCCTACCCCAAATTAGATGGCTTTTTGCAAATCACTTTGCTTCTCTGTGGTTCTCTTTACTTTCTGGCAAGATAAGGCCAAACATTTGCTGAGGGTTTTCAGTTTTAATATTTAATAATTCTATTAGCATTCTGTGACACTGATACAGAAAGTCACAAAGAATGTGGTTGACCACCAAAGCCTACGGAATTTTTGGAAACCCTTTTCAAACAGATATGAAGCCAAAGGTGACCAACTGGTTGACTAGCGTGATAACAGGGGCTACTAGACTCATGCCCACAAAGAACTTGACTTCAATAGGTAGGTGATAGTGATGAGGAAAAAATAAGACTCTAAGTGATGAAGGTTTATGAAATGGTGTTTTTACAGGTACTACACACCTGCTCTGGAGATAATTTTGATTTTGGTCCACAACCTTCCCCTTACTTGCTTATTCTCCTTCCAATTTTCCAGGACCTTTTGTGCTAGAATGGGTTGGGGGCAGAGTGGTGTCATCACATACAGATTTTTACATTAATCTTTAAGCTGCTGTTTTCACTTCAAATTCATGATCATTCATCTCAAATAGGCTCTAAATACTGCCTAAAAGTCATTGTATAGAGCAAGGCAAAGGTCAGTTTACCATTGTGAGTACATGCAACACAGAGTTTATTTTTATATTATTATGTATTAATTATTGCATTATTTTCCATACGAACAACTGCAAACCTACCTTGTACATGTCCCTAGACCATTAACTTCCTTCTCCTCTAGGCAATTATTTCATGCCTCCTCAAACCTCTAACACTTCCTCTCTCATCTTCACTCTAATCTGGTAACTTTGCTTTCCACAGCAATGGAAAATGGAAATCATTAATTGGGTGCTTCAACACACTCTCACTACAATACCTACCTACCTACCTTCAGCAGTGCCCAAATACTCTGCTTCCTCTACTTATACCACAAGGGATGGAGGGCCCTGAGCTAAGACAAATCCTTCCGTTTTCCACTAGATTGCAACACTACCCCACTACACAAAGGCATTTCTCTAGTAATTGTCCCATCTCTCACCTGCTTCTTCCAGTTTTTAATTCTTCCCTGGTTCACTGACATTAGCACACAAACATTCTATTATTTCTGTCATCCTGAAAACATACCACTTTCCTCTCTATGTACTATGTCTTTGCTCTTCTTCATAGCAAAACTCTTTGAAAGACTTGCCTGTACTTATTATCTCTAATTCTTTTTCTCTTATTCTCTCTTAAAATCACAGTAGGCAGCTTTCATTTATGCTACTCCACTCCACTCCACTCAAGTTGCTTTTGTCAATGCCAACAAAGACTTATTCATTACTAAATCCAGTCATCAATTACCAGTTTTCCTCTTATCTGATCCTTCATTACCTCTTCCTCTGCCTTGAAATAATTTTCTTACTTACTTTCCATGATATCAGTCTATCTTGGTTTTTATAATACCCCACTAGCCTTTGCTATTTTCTCCACATCTCTCCGACCACCTCTCTAACCCCCTATTTTTGGTGTACTCCAAGATTAAGTTCTTGGATTTCTTTATTCTCTATGACTTTATTTTAAATAATATATATACACCCAATTTTTTTTATCACCAACTGAGATATCTCCCCTGAACATCAGACTCAAATATTCATCTGCCTATTAATATTTGGATGCCTAGAAGTACCACATATTCAGCATGTCAGAAGTGAAGCTCGCGGTGTTCTTATTTAAATCTTCACCATCTCAGTAAGGGCTACTTTATTCTTCTAGATGTTCAGGCCAAAAATTATGGCATTATCCTTGACTCCTCTCTCTTTCTCACCTCCCACATGCTGATATTACCTTCAAAACATATCAAGAATGAAGTCACTTCTCGCTACCACCACCACCATGACCTGAGCTAATATAATGTCTCACATGAGTTACTGCAATCATCTTGTGGCAGGATTTTGTGCAACCATATTTTTTCTCTACAGACTATGGTCAATAAAGAAACCTGAGTGATCCTATTATAAGGTAACTCAGACCAAGTCATTCTTCTGCTTAAAATCCTGCAATAATTTTCCATCTCACTCAGATTAAAAACCAAAATCTTCTCTATAGTCTTCATGCAATAATTTGTCCCATTCTCCCATTAATATACTTTCCTCATCTTCCGTTACCTCTTCCCCATTGCTCTTCTGCTCCAGGGGACCGTCACACAGGCCTCCTTGCTCCTGGGCCATGCCCAGTACGCTGCTGCCTTCAGGCCTTGGGCCAGCTTTTCCCTTTGTCTGGAACCTTCTTTGCTCCAACATATTCTTCATGTATTTGCTCAATTTTCACCTCCTCAGTTATGGTTACATGTCCTCCTACTTATGATTAATCATTACAATCCACTCATTCCCCTTGCTCCATTGCCCATCCATGATTTACATTTTCCATAGCACTAGTAACCTTCAAACATACTATACTTTATGCATATATATTTTTCTTTATTTATCCCCATTCAAAGCTAAGCTTTCCAGAGAGTTAGAATTTTTCGTAGTTGACTGCCATATCCCCAGCAACTATAAAAGTTTCTGGCACATAGTAGCCACTCAGTATTATTGAATGACTGAATCTCTTCATCTTCTATTCTCCAAAAATATTCATGTATTATAATTTGTGTTCTAATATAAATTGTGGGAGGGTGGATAGATGTGTGAAGAAACCAACATTTTTTTATCTAAATTTTTAATATATAGTGATTATGGTTTTATTTCACTTTGTGTAGTGAAAAAAACCTTCAATTTGAAGCCAGTTTATACTGACTTCAAATTCTGGTCATGTTGCTTGTTAATGAAGTAACCTTCAGAAATGTTTTTTGGTCCGCTATGAAATTGATGTAATGAGGAAGCCTGTTACTCAAGGGTTTTGAGAAAATGATATGCATTGACCTATGTAAAGCACATAGCACAATGTCAGGTATAGACTAGATGCTCAGTAAAAGTGGTCTTGAATGTTCAAATTGTGTGAATTAATCAGGAGTCCAAAGTTTCATCTAAGGTTTAGTATATAGTCCCTGTCTCCCCGAGAGAGCACTTTGATTCAAAGGAAGAAATCTTACAGGAGACATTTCTAGTATCAGCAATAATGAGAGAGATTTTTATTGGTGGCTGATGGAAAGAAAAACAAGAGCAGGGGGTAGTGGGGACAGAACCCCTCCCCGACCTCCTCACATTCCCTGGGAAACCATCGTCTTTAGAACCCTCAGTAACCATGCATCTCTGAGCCTTAATATAGTGAGAGATTAATTCAAGAGCACACCCATGACTTCCATAACACGGAGACGGACTGCCTTTGAAGCTTACAATCCACCAGAATATCCCCCGCAGAGATTAAATGCTGAAAGAGAGAAAAGACAAGCACGTGGGGAAGGGGTAGGGTGAGGAGAGATGAAACAAAGTCTGGAAATCATTTCTCATGTCATCACTGTCGCATTAACACCTGGACGACTAACACGCATGCCCTGTGGCATGTTCAATGAGGAACTTCAAAGAATGTAAATATTTACAGAAAGGTGAATGCTTGACCCTAGCAGTTGGTATTCTGAGACAGACAGCAGTTGGCATAGAGACTCGTAGCCCTGGCCCACACCCTGGGAAAGAGAGACACTTGTTCCCCACATCCCCCTTCCTTTAATAAGCCAATAAATATTGATTCTGACCTGGTTGCCACTTGTTCCTCTAGCATCATGTCTCATTCCAAAGCTTCTCAAAACTATAAAAAGCTAATTTCCAGATTTCTAGTCTGGCTAGAAGATCTCTGTTTTTCAATCAGATCCCCCAGAGGTATGAGAGCAATCATTATGAATGAGAAAAGACATTTTGTATTCTTCCCAGCTTGGTAGCAGGTAGAGGTAAAAGGGCTAGTTACCTACTGGGGCAATGGTGAAATTAAAACCCTCAGACCTGCTACTCATTCTGTAAGACCACAGAAAATTTGGGGCAACAGTACAGTCTGACATCCAAAAAGCAGGTCAGCAGTCGCTGAGACGTTCAGCTCTTAAACTAAAATCGTGATCAGAAAGTTAAAAATGACCAACACCTCTCACTGCCAGGATTTTATCTCAGGCAATACATTTCTAAAGGACATTATTTTGAACAACATACATGATGACTAAATTTGAGTTTTAGAAAAACATATGACTGGAGGGAGACTTGACCTACATTTTAAAGAGTGTTTTTCAGTTTTCAGTCTCTCAGTATTCAATAAAAACATTGAGAATCTACTATATACTGAGAGTGTTGAGGTATGTCATCTAAGAAATGGATGAGAATTATAAGACAGTCCCCTACCTCAAAGAGATTTCACTACCTGGAGACACAGACCACCACGTACAGTCAGAGCCTTGATTATTAATATCTGGGGGGGGGGGAGCATAGACCTCTTTGAAAATCTGACTTCTGGTACGAGTCCTGTGTTAGAAAAACATCAAATACACATGCAATTCTTTACTCCATTTTAGAGATTTGACATGCCTCATGGACCCCTGTGTGGCCGAGGAGGATGTCAGACCGCCCATCACGCTTTGCCCTCTTTGAAAACACATACTATGTGTTAGGAATACATTTCCCACTTTGTCCCTAGCGTCTAGTAGAGTTCCGCCATGTAATATTGTTGAATAAATAAATGCATCCATGAGTTTAAAATGCCTGCTTTGGAGAGTATGAAAGGCAGCGATTATGCTCCAGGGTCTGGGCTGCACTTGGGATGCACTTGGGATGCACTTGGTTATAGAAACACAAAGTCCACCAGGACAAGAGTCATTAGGAAAGGCCAGGGGTGATTTGAGCTGAAACTTAGCAGATGGATGAAATTCATATGGGGACGACAAAGAAATGGACAAGTGCTATCATTAAATCATGAATTAAGAATAAAGACCTCTTGTTGGTAAGAGAAATAAGTGATGCCCTGGACTTGAAAACCTTGCAGTGTTGGAAAAGGAGCCTTTATTTTTAGAATGTCTGGGGTGTCCAGAGTCTGAGGAAACTGCCAAGACCAGGGTGGGAAAGTAGGCAAGGAAAGGCAGCGTCAGGGCAACAGGGACCACAACAAAGCCGCACCACCTCCGTGATGGACTTCCCTTCCCGGCCAGCTGTCCACTGTGTGACCAGGATGCCCATTCTGGGGAGACAGCACTGGTAGGATGAATTTGGGCCACATGCCTGCTGTAGGTGTACCAGAAGCACGTGAATAAAGGATTTCCCCCACAGCTTCTGTAGCCCCAGGCAGCATGAGAGAGAAGCGTATGAGGCTGGCCCTAAGGATTGCTTTCCTGCAAAACCACATGAGACCGTCCTCCCCAAATGGGAGTTGGTGCCAACGAGAAGTGAGGGAAGAGTGGTAGATGTCAGATAGTCCACATCCACAACTTTCTGAGTTATTGTGAGCCAGGTAGCTAAGGTACCTTCTCATATCTGCTAGCTCGTAGGTGAAAATAAGGGTGATGATAACAATAGCTGCCACAATTTGGGGAAAATTAAGTGAGATAATTCATGGAAAGCTTTTAGCTTGTCTAGTGTTCAGTAAATGTCCGTTATCATTGATGATGCTGTCGTATTCTTATTTTGCTAGGTAGGGAGGACAAGGTCTGGACACCCTTACGTATTTATTTAACTTCAAACTCCAAGCGTATCCTGTACTTAGTTCTGCATCTTAAAGACACAGAAGGGGGTGAAGAAAGTAAATGTTGGTGAATTGGTGAATCTAGACAGAAAGAGGATGCTCACTCACTTTTTAAGAAAAAGAGCATCTCTCTCCCCAGGAACACACTATTACCTCCCCAGTAGTCCCTTCTTCCCTGCTCTGTCAACTTTACTTAATGTCCTAACCCTAATAACATCCTCCAAGTTTACTGTTTCCCAAAGCCTAAAATTGCTTATTTTTATCCCTTTTCTACCTCTTTAAAGTCCAGGCCAGCTGCCTGCCCCCAGGAAGTTTCGTTCAGAAAGGCAGGAGGGGGCTTTGGCTTTATCCCTGTTTCCTACAACTGCCTTACTCTCCAGCCTACGCTATGAGTGTCTTCATCCAACATCCAACCCGATATCACTTGAGGTGGGTGGATGCAGATCAGAGTAATGAGTCCTATATAGGTTTGATTTAAAAATTTAAATGTTATTTGTCTCACCTTTCTAAATGTTTCAAAGTCCTACCCTGAGATCCAATTACATGTTTCCTCCCATGTCTCTTGAGGGCAGGGCCTTCACTTTTAAGCAAGGACATAATCTTGTCCCATCATGGGGATGGTATGATTAAGAAGTTTTCATTGACACTCTAACTGGCCTGCACCCTTTCTGAGTGGATGCGATTCACTCCAGAGAAAAATTTTCACCATCTTCTTTCCTATATTCCTCCCCTACTGCCAACACACAATGTGAGTGACAGTAAGGATGAAGAATAGAGGGACAACATCACTGGGATTTTGGAAATGAGGTTAAAGTTGATAGGAGGAAACCTGACACTGCTTCCTTTTTCTACTTCCCGTGCCTTATCCCCTTAACAGAAATAATGAGAAGCAATGTAATTGACCAAAACAAAGACTTTGAATATTTCTCATACTCATCAGAGAGGAACACAATGAAAATCAAGTTGCAACCATCTTCATAACTGCACATTTCTTATCACCAAGAAGTAATTACAATATTTTCATTGATTCTGAAAATACTTCTTATACAGTCAAACCTTGCATACTGACTCAAAAATACTTTGTTGAAAGCAGGTCTCATCCAATCAATAAGATGAAAATACCCATCTCACTAAGCAGGCTGAAGGATAACAGAGAATTAGGCCCACAATGTACGTTAATAATGTTTTTCTGTCTTCGTGATCTGCCTGTACACAGCCTTTTCTAAATAAGCAGAGATGGACACTATCAAAAACATATGAATGCCAACCAAGACATAATAAGCAAACCAAGGACTAGCCTGAATGTACAAGGCTGATGATCACTCACAAAGATGTTGATGTCCTTATGTCTATTCATGTATCAGCTTAAATCAAAGGGTTAGTGGAGGAGGAGGGGGGAAGAGGGAGGGAAGACTAGGCATGATTAACAATAGGTGCAAGACAGGATGAGCTAGATTAAACTGTTCCATATGCAAATTATACAAGTCTGATTGCATCAAACCATGCACAGTTTAATGAGTATAGTAGGATGCCTTTATCTCTGCTTGGATATGTTCCTAAAAGGAAGACTGTTCCCAGATAAAGCACAGTTTAATAAGGAGATTTTTCATTGCAGAGTCGATGAGCATTTGCATATCTTTCCCTCAGATTCAGGCCTCTCTCTATGTTATACTCAGTCTCTTTCAATCTCTTGCTCCTGTTTTTCCCTCCTTCTGTCAAATCCCCCCTCCTTTGCACCCACCAGCCTCTCTCTGATCCACATGGCTATTCAGATTCTCTTTTCGTTCATTGAAGTCAGTAAACATTTGCATGTTGTTGGCATATATTTTAGGAACATGTATACTCAGTGCAAATTAAGGAAACTAAAATCTTTAAAATGTGATTTGAGCAGTTATTTCGGACAATTTTCACTTTGTTTAACATTGCCATGTTTTAAAAATTCTTTAATTGGTTATTTAAATATGTTCTGGTAATTTACTATTTATATTTTTTAGTTTTGTTTTTTTATTTTCATTTCACTAAATTGCTGTGTGGGTTTAAAGCACATGTTAAAAACACAGGCTTTGGGGTTTGAAGCCCTTTTCTACCTCCTACTAATATCTAATCTTGGATGAGTCACTTAATCTCTTTACCCTCATTTGCCTCATCTAATGAAATGTTAACAATATTACCTATTCAAAGAATTATTTAAGGATAACAGTATCTAAGGTATCTAAAGCAATCAGTACAGAGCTTGGCATATTACCTGAGCTCAGAATGGCCATTATTCTTCATATTACAGCTCTTCCAAAAGTATGAAGTCTGTAACTACATGTCTGATATACACTACGTATACATGTAGCTATTTTTATGTGTATATATATACACAGAATGGTCTCTTGTGGACCAGGAAGGCAGGTGTAGGACATGGGGATTTGACTATACGTGCAACTGAGGGAGCAGCTTACACAGTCTATGTGAGGCTGTTGTTATTATGTCCAGTGCAAAAGCTGGAAGTGCTCAGTTTACATATTCAGGAAGGGAAGGAGGACCTGGACAGTGGAGGTGGGGCTAGACGGGAACCTGAGGTGTCCTCTCACCACTCCAACCCTGTAACTTCAAAGATGGAGGTGTCGTTCAGTATGGAGTGAAATACTCGTGTGGCCTGGTAGTCGAGCAAGCTGGAAGTCACCCCCATTGCTGGTCCTCTAAGGCAGGAAGTACGTGACAACATAGGTGACTTGTGAGAGCCCTCCAAGCTCTGTTCTGACCTTCTGGGAGTTAAAAGCAAGGTGGTTGGTGCTCCATTTCCACCTTCCAAATCTTGAACGAAATGTCCCCTGTGGACCAGGAAAGGAATTCTAGGACATGTAGTTCAATTTAGCTGTATTGACACATCCAAATCATACATGTACACACATGCATATATGTGCATAGGGGCACACAGTACACATGTATACATATGCATATATGCCTGTGTATATGTGTGCACATGTATATACACATGCATGTGTGTATATATACATACACATGCATATACATGTGGGCGCATGTACATATGCATTTGTGTATATATACGTGTGTTTGTGCATGATTTAGTTTCTGTCAATATAGCTAATCTGAACTACATTTTTAAAATGCTCTCCTGGTAAGAAATTTTTTCAGCTTTTGACTATGAAAGTCTTTATTTTGATTCTGTTTTTGAAAGACATTTCTAATGGGTATAGAATTTTAAGTTGTTAAATTTTTTTTAGTATTGCAAGATGGTGCTCTACCATCTTCTCTGGAAATTTCAGGGACCCACCAGACAAGACCTGAATTTAGAACAAATCTCTAGTCTCAGGAAAGAACACAATTGCTGGGCAAGGGAACTATATGCAAACCCAGTTTACAAAACAGAGTGAGGATTTTGGTGACAGGAACATCCAAAGCAACCCTACCAGATGAGTCACCAAGTCTGATCACACTAAGATACAGTCACATGATGAAATCAGGAGCCTCCCTTGACCCTTATGTACTCAATCCTAGATCTGTGATTGACAGTTATTCATTGGGGAGTGGCCTCTGGAGATCTAGAGAAAATACACTTAGGGGACACTCTGAGGCACATGAGAATAAAAGTTTTAAGGCACAATATATACTTAAAATTCAATAGAATATGAATGATTCATTCGCCACATCTCTATCCTTCTGTGGTACACATGAAGCTTCATTATATGATCTGAAGATGAATTTGTATCATACAATTTATAACTGAGATCCACCATATTGAAAGAAAAATAAATAACAGAATGTACTGCACTCCCTGGTGCAGTTATGCAAAAGCTTACCTCTAACTATTCTAGGCAAGTATAAATACAGTGATATCAGCCAGTACATGGATGAGCAAACCTGATAAACCAGTGTGATTATAGAACATTTTGACCAAAATCTTTTTACATCTAGGAGGGTAAGCAATGAACAGAGATATGTGAAAGTGATAAGGTAGAGGAGAGGGTGTCATGTATTTGCAAAGTACAGTATTTGATTATTTAAAACCATTCTTTTATTGGTTAAAATCTTGATGATAATTTCATTGATACCTGAGGTTTGAAAGAACTGAGCAAATCAATTTTTTTCCTTTGGATGTTGTCCTTGAGTTATTAAATTACTTTAAAATTTAATTGCATTCCAAACAGTTATTTTTGTGCTATCATCCTATCAGAGTTCACAAGCATATGAATGGTGTCAGTCATAGTCAGGAAACCTAAAAAACCAAATATTGTAACAAGAGCAACCAAATTTTTCTGGATGAATCCTAAAACATGGCTTTAGACCCAGGACAGAGTGAAGAGGAGCTATTGCATTCATTCATTTATTCCACATACTTTTCATTCTTCTGCATTTTAAATAAAATTTCTCATAGAATTTTGACAGCTGCCCTAAACAATTCATTATATTTATGGGCCAGGATGCTATGGTGCCTTCACTGAGATTACTCTCTTTTCTCTGCCTTCTCATATTATTTCAACTACTTAGACAGTCAGCCTTCATTGGACAAGAATGATGTTATAATTTTTTTGAGTCTGTGCACATGAATAGATACTTCTTAATTTATAAAATAGCAATTGCCTTTTAAAATTATTTTCTTAATGTTCTTACATCTTTAATACACTACTCAAAGAATCCAGTTTGAATCTCTGAACTCTTATACCTGTGAACCAAAAGAAAGATTCACATCTTCTTCTTAGGAGAAGTAAAGGCAATGAATAATCCTTACTATCAGAACCCAAAGCTAAAATTCTAGTTAACCTATCTTTTGGGCAATTATGGCCCTTGTGAGTGTTGTGACTCTTTGTCAAAGTCCTTGAAATATTTAGTAATTCCAAGATATCTAGAAAAGAGTAAGTAAAAATAAAATATGTTGCTTCGTGCATGTGATGTTATTCTTTTCATGATATTTCAGACAGCTATATAACTAAT
Organism: Pteronotus mesoamericanus; assembly: GCF_021234165.1. Taxonomy (NCBI): domain Eukaryota; kingdom Metazoa; phylum Chordata; class Mammalia; order Chiroptera; family Mormoopidae; genus Pteronotus; species Pteronotus mesoamericanus. Next base: position 98,341,130 of record NW_026555085.1, read on the forward strand.
AAATCCTGGGCCCTAGCATGTCTGGTCTCTGTGTGGAATCTTAACAAAGACACATTGCTCAGCAGCCAAAGAGTAGACATTAAAAGAGAACTCTAATATTTACTTATGTTTCTAGAAAAACATCATAAGGAAACCAATGAATAACATACAACACTTCTCAAACTCCTTTTATTTTTCCCTCAATTCTCTTCCATGTAGCTTCTCACATTCTAAAATCCATAACCAACCCACAGTCCTAGCTGTAATGATACTGCCTCTATCGTCCCACGTCCTTCAACCATAATTAGGAAATCAGCCTAGTTTTCTCTGGTTATGTCCTTCGTCCACTCTCTGGGCCTCTGTTGCCTCGTCTGTCTCCTAATTCAACATCAGCGAAGACCTGGGAACCAAGCGAGAACAGATTCTCCTTTGGTAGGAAGAATAGATAGGAAAAGAAGTAAAGTACAAAAGATTTAACCATTAAAGGAAATACATCCTTACCATATAAACTTCAATATAAGAGAATTAGGCAGTTTTGCAGATTTCGGCTATACATGGAAGAAATTCAAGGTCTGAAGAACACGACAACTCAATTATTTGATACTTCAGTGATATTGGTATTATTACCTTACTTCCCCAACTCAAATCAATAATGTGACATATCCCTGAATACCTTATTTCAACAACAGATACCACCGAAGCCTTTGTCCCAGGGGCCAGCAAATTACAGGGTATTTCGTTTTTGCATGGCTCACAAGCAAGGGATATATTTTACACTTTTACATGAGTTGAAAAAAAATCAGAAGAATACTTTTGACATGTGAAAATTAGGCATAATTCAACTTTCAGTGTCCATGAACAAAAGTTGTGTTGGAACATAGTAGCCACACCCATTCATCCGCAGGTCGTCACCGGCTGCTTTGCCTCTGAACTGTAGAGTTGAATATTTGTCACCGGGACGGGATCATCCACAAAGCCTAAAGTATGTACTATATGGTTTTTTATAGACAAAGCTTGCTGACCTGTGTCTCTCATAACATTCCAGTCACACTCAGTTTAGAAAGTTACACTAGTAGCTTTCTGCTTAACATTTAGCAGAACTTTTTCATCCTATTAAAAAAACAGAGCACCACACAATTATTTGACCTAAAAAAGCTTTAAACCTCAGGATGGCTAGGTCTATGAAGAAAGTACAGATTTGTAGGGGAAGTACAGCTTGTGGTGCTTTGGATCCTATTTTCATTTTTATTAAAACAGGACCAAGGACTTTTTATAATTATTGTTGTTATTACAAAATCAGTTAATTTCTATGCCAGAATTCATTTGCATGAAGGACTGTCCTTACTGTTTCAGTTAGATCCCAAGTATCTTTCTTTCTGCTCCTCGTTAGAGAAGATATTCAATTATTTCCCAGGAAACAGTGGTTCTATTCTCCCCCCGAGACGGCTGCACCACATGCAGAGGTGGGACTTGTTGTGGGAAAGAAAGGGACATGTGTGACGACGTCATCTGCACTTTTCCAGAAGAAAAGCACCACCATGTAGCTATGAATACATTTGAAAAATGAGAGGTTCTGTTTGTATTACAATATTGAAATGCTCCATTATGTGCTTCTTAAATTATAAAGTTATTCCACTCCGTTTTTATTCTCCCTCCTCACTTCGGCTTGCTTCATTTGAGCTTTGAATACCTCAAGTCCTGTTCTTGCTTCATGTAAAAGCCAAGCTCGCTCTCAGTGCACAACATCCCCCCTCTCCTTGTCTCTTGAAGTCACTTGAAAACATTCACTTACCCAGCCATGGAGGTAAAAGTACTCTAAGAACTTCAAGGTTACCAAATGCAAAAGCAGTCTTTTATTTATTTCACAGTCAGTATACCGAGAGCACAGAATGGAAATTTCAATTTTACAATCTCACTGTGCTTAGAAAAAGCATTTAAAAAAGCAATAGAATTTCTTAAGACATTTTTTAAAAACAGTATTATTTAGTTAATAGCCTTGTTTATATAACCATAGTAGGCAGAAATGCACAGTTAAAAGTGGTTTTAAAAAGATAAACAAAATGTATTACTATAATTAATGTGTTTGAAAAACTAAACCCCTGATGATAAGTTGTTGGTATAGAGGGGGTAGTATTTGAAGCTATCAAAAGGAAAATCTTAATGTTAAAGAGAAAGAAGCTCTAGTTTAGAGAGTAGCTGAAGCTACTACTTTTAAATGGTGTGAATTTTGAAGTCATCCAGAGAGACTGCGAAGAAACCAAACTGTTCAAGAGCTGACACCTGAAAGGGGAAGAGATCTAACTGGTGATAGCTAAGCAAGGATAAGAAAATTCCAGGGAGCACAACTTTGAAAGGGCAAACCCTAAAATGAAGTTTCTCCTCCATGTGAGCATTTTGGTCATAAACACACACACACACACACACACACACACACACACACACACACACACACACACACACACACTCCCCCTGCATTCTAACAGCAGCATTTCCGGTTTGAGTTTGGTAGGTAGCGCACAGGCAGCATTGTTTAGGTTCTGATCATAGATCAGAAAACAGAAATCGATCCTGACTCTGCTCCTAACCATCTATGTGACACATTGAGCAGGTGTTACAGGATAAAATGTCCTGGCCCAAAATTTCGTATGTTGAAGCCCTAACCCGAGTACCCTAAATGTGACTGTACTTGAAGATAGGGCCTTTAACCACATGACTAAATTTAACTAATACCCTTAGGGTGGGCTCTAATCCAATCTGAGCGATGCCCTTATAAGGAGAGGAAACTGGGACACACAAAGTGACAGGAGGGCTGTGCTTACCCAGAAGACAGACCACGTGAGGACACAGAGTGAAGGCGGCCATCTGCAAGCCAAGGAGAGAAGCCTCAGGAGAAACCAAACATGCCAACACCTTGATCTTGGACTTTCAGCCTCAACAACCGTGGGACCATAAATTCTGCTATTTAAGCCACCCAGACCATGTTTTGTTAGGGCAGCCCAAGCTGACCAATACAACAGGTAAACAGAAAGTCCGCTCCGTGAGAACAGACACGTTTGTCCGTTGCCCACAGCTGTATCCTCAGCACCTTGCCTGGCCCCTGGCACACAGTGGGCTCTCACTAAACACTTACTAAATGGCATGTAAGTGAGCGGATAACCTCAAACTTTGTGAGCTCCTCTTTCCTCCTCTGTGAACACAAAACCATCACTATCCTACCTTGCAAGATTCTAGTCAGTATCAAAGAGAACACATAGGAACATATTTCTTTTATCCACAAAGGACCACACCAGAGTATTCTTCATTATCATCCCCATCACTGTAGTCACAGCAGTATATGACTTCTGATTATTCCAAATCTCATTTTCATTGCAGAATAAATAGGAGAGGACTGTTGGTCTCAGAGGGGTGGTGGAAAAAATAAATGATCAGTTATTATGTGGAAAGAATGAAAGACTTGTTAGATGCCAGACATTTTAGAATCATTATTATTATGACTTTGTGTATTCTGGGACCAAAAAGACACAAGAGTTCAGGATATATGGTTGTCTACACACCTCAAAGCAGTGGCAAGTGCTTTGTGCAATTAGCATCTGAATACACAATTATGGAACACAAGCAATTGGGAATCTCCATAAGATAGAGGTCATTTTCACAAATATTACAGTACTTATTGTACCCAAGTGTATTTTTGTATAACTCTTGTAATAATGCAAAATTGCCCCCTGTTTCACAAATAACGTTACTCAATAATGTTAAGGGGAAAGAAGTATCAAATTCGCAAGCTAGGCGTTTTTTTCAGCATTCAAAATAAGACCACAAGAAATTGATGACAGTTTAATTGCTTCAAAATCAGATTCTTAGACATCCAGTTCATGATTTTAAAGCAATTCATCCCTGTTCATTCTCTGAATTACTAATCCACGATTTCTTGCGTTCTGTCACATTTTTGCCACTTAAAGTGATTAAGGTTAATTTGATTTTAGGAAAATGAGTGAGAGTTGGAGACAGACATTTTTCGTTTTATTTCCCTCTCCACCTCTCTTGATTGCTAGTGATGGGCAATGGCTTTAAGCCCTTGGAGCTTCCGTTTCCTTATAAAACTAAATGCAAATGCAGACTCTAAAGTTAGACTCCACGATATAAACTCTGGCTCTCTCCTCACTGGTTGTGATCTGGGGCAAACAAATCAGTAAACACTTCTGGGCCTTGGGAGGTCCTCATCTGCAGCTTGTCGCACACACTGTACAATATGGAACTACACAGTCACCCAGCAGAACAGGCAGGAGAGAGCAAACTTCTCTGTTGAGCCTTGTGACCTGGCACCATCTCTGCCCATAGGAAGGAGTGTACTTCTTTGTCCACTAGATGCCATCTTGTCCCTAAGCCATGTGCTCACCCTTAGGAAGCACTGCTTCCTAATGCACACAATGTGTTATGCAGGCTAATTGCAGCCAGGTCCCTGTCTCATTTTGTACCTATCCTACTTGAAAGATTAAGCGAGATATATATACATACAGTGCCTTCCAATGCTGGTGCATGCCATGTTAGCCGTTGGCTACAATGTTGAGCTCCCCTTGACCAATTTCCTCCTTCCCACGCTCACTTCCAGTGTCCAGAGTGGTCTGGCTTCTCATCACTTCTTACCACAGCCACTTCTGTAGCCTCCCAGCAGATCTGCTGGCTCCACTGTAGCCCTAATTCACTCTAACTCATTGCATAAATGTAAAGGTGACATGTCAAGCCTGCTGGGAATCTGGCAATGACCTCACCCAGATCTCTGCGCCTATGGGGTCCATTACCATCACTGCCTGCCCAGCAGCACCAGCCCGAGCCTCCTGCTCTGCACCCGAGCGGTTGACCCACCTCCCTGCCTCCATGCCTGTGAACCAATAAGCATCTGGAACACCTTTCTGTCTGTTTCCTCTGCTGACCAGCTACTAGTCACTCTTCAAGTTTCATCTTCCATCATGCATTTTCTAGATGCTTGTCCTAAGGCAGTCCCTGACCCCTGCCTGCTCTTACTCCCAAAGTAATTTGCCCAAAGCACCCAGCTCCTAAGTGATGAAGTCCAGATTTGAACTTCAGGCTACTTGACTCCAATTTCATCTCTCTTCCTGTTGTGCTGTTTTACTGTCTATACATTGAACTCAACCCAGATCAGGGCAACAGTGTCCCTGAGGTTATTCATCAGGTCAACTTTCTCTCGAAATCTGTTGTTTTAACCTCCAACATCTAACCTATCACACAGTACTAAAATTATTAATTTTTCTCCGTTGTCTCTTCTACCTGACTGCTCACAGCCTAAGTATGGGTTGTTCCAGGCCTGGGTATCCCAGGTCCCAGCATAGAGAAGGCACCCAACAAATGGCACGGGCAAAAGGGAATAAGGTGTGTTAGTGTGAGGGCTAAAATAGCAGCGGATGGGAAAGATTTTCATTAACTTACGTACAGTGCTGCTACGTGATCCCATGGTTCCCTTCTTGTCTTGCTCCCACACCCTCGACATCATCCTTCCTCGCTCCCCGCAGAGCCCAGAATTATGACACTCGCAGAGGGGAAATCCTGGAGTCATCTGGGCAATGAGGAGGTGACGAGTTGCAAATTTCCATAAATTATACTTAATATTAAAGACGTTAGTCCTTTTTATAAGATCAGGGAATGCAGCTCCATAAGCACACAACACAAAGTAGGAGTTCCAAAAGTGCTGACAATTGGTTTTGAATCTCACATAAAGTTGTATAGAATTCATACCCGAATTCTAATATTGTGTTTTCCACAACTTCTAAAATACAGATGCAGAATCAAGGACCAACCAGAACTCACCAAGCAAAACAAAAAAAAAAGACAGTGCTGCTTTTGATAATTTTGTATCCTAGAGTGGTAATTTTCAACCTTTTTTATTTCATGGCACACATAAATTAATAACTAAAATTCTGCAGCACACCAGAAAAACATTTATTATTATTATTATTATTATTTTTGTTGATCTGGCAAAAATAATAGATACAATTTTGATTTCATTCACACAAATGGCTCTTGTTCTGTTGGCTATTGTCATTTTTTGTTTACTTGACAATCTAAGGGAAAAGAAGTCATTGGCCGTGACTAAATAGTCAGGTATTGCATGTTTTAAAATTTCTTGTGGCACACCCATTAAAAATTGTTGGCCTAGAGGCTTTGAAGAGTGAAGAGTATGAGTGTGTTAAACATGACTGCTTCTTAAGGAGGAATTGGAAAGGTCAAGACTTTATGGCCAGTGTGTAACCCCAAAAGCTTTTAGCTCTTAGGAAAGAAATTAAGAAAACCTTTGAGTACCTCTTAAATGAGATAAAATGGGCAGATGTGAGCAGACCTCCTTAAGGAATAAGGTAGCTAAAATTTATGACTTGGGTGGGCAAGAGCAGTATCCACACTACCAGCTTCAGGGAAGGGAGATTTGGGGTCTTGACATATGCATGGGACTTGAGCAGCAAATCAGAGTGACAGAGAGTCAGAGGTACAATCTCAGGGCTTCCAGAGCATCTTGCAAAGGTGTGCCAATTAGGTGAGCCTTCCCTCTGCTGGAACTTCCCAAAGGAACTTGCCAACCACAGGAAGCATTGGGTTTTATAGGGTGAAGAAGGCTCAGATCTCAGTTGGCGTGACTTTTCTGAGGCTAAGGGAGCACATTTAGAAGGTAAGGGGCCTTGGCACCCAAGATGTGCACCCAGGAGAGGGACCTCTTGAAAGAGGCAGTTCTAGAAAGCCTGGGCTGTTAGAGAAGGCACGGAGGGTGCAGTTTTCTCTTTGAGATACTGATTTCTTTGCCCAGTAGTGAGGTTGCTGGATCACTAGGTAGTTCTATATGTAATTTTTGGAGGAACTGCCACACTTTTCCGTAATGCCTATACCAATTTACATCCCCGCCAACAGTGCGTAAGTGTTCCTTTACTTTGCATTCTCTCCAACACCTATCTCCTGTATTTTTAATGATAGCCATTGTAACATGTATGAAATGCTGTCTCATAATTTTGATTTGCATGTTCCTGATGATTAGCGATTTTGAGCACCTTTTTAGTATATGTTGGCTGTTTGTATGTCTTCTTTGGAGAAATGTCTCGTTAGGTTCTTTGCTTATTTCTTAATTGGGTTATTTGTCTTTTTGCCATTGAGTTCCCTGTACATTTTGGATATCATGCTCTCATCAGAAATATGGTTTACAAATATTTTCTCCCATTCCATAAATCGCCTTTTCATTTTGTTGATGGTGTCCTTTTCTGGGCAGAAGCTTTTTTACTTTGATGTCCTCCGCTTGTTTAGTTTTGCTTTTTTTGCCTGTGCTTTCAGTGTCATGTCCCAAAACAAAACAAAACAAAACAGTGCCAAGAAACTTTTCGCCTATGTTCTCTCCTACGAGTTTTACAGTTTTATGGTTTTAGGCCTTTCATCCACTTTGAGCTGATTTTTGCACACGGGATAAGAAAAGTGTCCAGTTTCAATCTTTTACATGTAGATGTTCAGTTTTCCCAACACCATTCATTGAAGAGACTGTCATTTCTCCACTGTGTTTATAATAGCTAAGATATGGAAACAATCTAAGTATGTGTTGATGGATGGATGAATAAGAAAATGTTGTATATATACATAATGAAATATTATTCAGTCACAAAAAAAGAAGAAAATCCTGCCATTTGAGACAACATGGATAAACCTGGAGGACATTATGCTAAGTGAAAAAACAAAGACAAACAGTATATTACCTCACAGTCCAAAAAAGTTGAACTCATTAAATCAGAGGGAAGAATGGGGGTTACCAGGGATGGGAGGCAAGGGGGGCGGGGAAATGGAGAGATGTCAGTCAAAACATAAAGACTTTCATTTATAAGGTAAATAAACTGTGGGGATCTAATATACAGCATGGTGACCATAGTTAATGATACTGTATTGCATATTTGAAAGTTGCTGAGAGAGTAGATCTTAAAAGTTCTCATTACACACCCCACCAAAATAGTAACTATTTGACGTGATGGATATGTTAATGTGCTTTGATTGTGGTAATAATTTCACAGTATATCTATATATCAAACCATCATGATGTATACCTTAAACATATAATATTTTTATTTGTCAATTATACCTTAATAAACTTGGAAAAAAAGGAAAAGAATACTAGGCACCTTCAGCCAGAAGAAAGATCACAAATTCAGGGCACTCGCCCACAACTGATGGGGCTGCAGTGCCAACACCTGGAAGTCCCACCCCCATTGATTGTGCCCACTGGGTTGTGCAGTGCGTGAGCTGTGTAACTGTCTATGGTGGCCTTGCGTTGTATTTTCCTGGGAGAAATGACCCTATGGAGGTGGCAGGGCTCAGAGCTGCTGTGTTATGCAAGGTGGTTTTCCCTCCCTCTCCTAGTCTCTGTGGCTGGACTTTGGGAAAATCAAGTCACTCGGGGTGAGATTTTTCAGGACCTGCTTAGTCTGAGCACCATTCTTAGCTCTAACTTTTCAGAGAAGAGCTAAGCCACTGATAGGAATCTTTCCAGTGGGAGTCTGGCCTAATCTGGCATATGATGTGGCTTCCAGCCATGACCCAGTATTGGCACCAATAGCACCTGAGAAGATTAAGTGGAAATACCAGTGTTTGAATGCCAAAATATTTGGAGGCCTTTCTGTGATAAACAGGGAGAAGGCAGGGGAGAAAGAACTTGACAGTTGTCACAAAATTTACCCTCATGACAATTCTACATGGTAAGTCTTTTCATCGCCACTACACAAAGAAGCTGACACTCAAGGAAGCGGAGTCATTTGCCCAAAGCCAAACAGGTGGAAATGAGTGAAGTCCAGATTTGAACCTCAAGCTACGTGACTCCATTTTCAACTTTCTTTTCATTTTTTTCTAAACTAGATTCTGATTAGTTTAATGATACCTCTGATTTCTATTCATTAATTAGAGCTGAGGCTAAATTGAGCCCAAAGTTTACCTCCAGCTAATCATGGTTAACTTACCATCTGGTGCTAATAATAGACCACATTTAAATATAAACGGTCATCCACTGTCTACCATTTCTATCACTCCTATGTTGGTAAATCTTTCATTTGGTCTTTAACCAGAGCTGCATTTGGAGTTTCTCCTCAGACTTTTATATATACCTGTTTCATCTTCTGACTTCAGAAACATTCAAGAAATCCCTTGAGCTGAAATGTTAGCAAGTTTGATTGCTTCTTCCAGGTCATAGTAATTATCACAACAGCAATAATGACAGCATTTTTTGACATGAATCCTTTTTATCATACGTATTCAAAAATCACTTTAACTAAAGTAGTTGAGGAAAATGCTAAAGAGTTGCCATGTTTTAAATAAAATTTAGTGGGAAAAAAAGAGCAGACGGAACCATACTAATTTAACACACAAAGAGCTATATTTCAGTTCTGTCCAATTAGCAATGTTCAATATTATTAAAATCTGTTGACAAAAAAGTAGCAGATGCTCTCTTTTCCTTGATGTTAATTAATGAAGTTTTTACCTCTGAAAATCTTGGAGGCACTGGATCTTTTATAATCAAGTAGCTTTCGCCTACACAAAATCTACCTCTAGAGAAACATGTATGTCAATATTTAAAAGGGTCATTATCCTTTGGGTTCTCTAGATCTTCATTTCTCTTTCTTACAGTGTTCAAACTCCAGATAGCCACCAATTTCCATTGAAATAAATAGTGATAATAATTGTGTGGTGGAAGTTATTAGATATTTCTGGCTGACTCTTTTACTCTGGGGATGGCTCATTGACAATGCTATAAAATTAGAAGTTTGTTATAATTCTAACAAGGAACTCCATGAATTTTCAACCTTTAGAGAATAGTTTTTGTGAATGTTGATTTTCTAACCTTATTGCAGGATATTTCCAACATATAAAAAATTAAAATAATACAGTGAATGCCTAATTACCCATTATCCAGCTTCAATGATTATCAGTTCCTGGATGTTCTTAATCCCGGGTCTTCTCAGAGACATTAGTGTGTAATACGCACGAAAGTCTCAAAGGTGGGTACGTGCAGTAGGCAGCATTTCTCAGATATAGTGGATCTCAGAATCCTGTCTTCACTCACTTCTGTGTCCCCACATTATATCACTTCATGCAAAAGTATTTCAGTGTGGATCATTTAGATAGAGGTTTGTGTTTTTTCTTTTCAATTTAAACACAGGCAAAATAGTTCTATTACATCGTTAAAATGACAGATTTTTAAGGTGATTATGCAAATTTATCTGAGTATGTTACATATATTTTAGTTTGTTTTTTTTACTCAGGAGCCAATTAAGTTTCATATATCGCATTTTAGTTGTGCTAAGCTACTAACATCTTCCTGGTTGTCAATCACAAACCCTTATTCTTGCTCAGGTTAAATGCAGCCTGAACTGGGCATGGCTGGGCTCAACTCCACGCATCTTCTCACCCTGGACCCCTGGCTGCTATCTGGGCACAGTGCTCTCAGGGCAGAGGGAACAGAGCCAAACCATACAAGGGCACTGAAGGCTTCTGCTCAGATTCAAAGTCTGTCACTTCCACTCACTTTTCAGTGACCAGAGCAGGTCAATGTTCAAGTCCAAATTCTATCTGCACCCAAGCCAATGCCAAAGGTTTTTGTTCTGCTAAGGAAAGGAAGTTTCTATCAAGAATGTTCCTGTGGCCTGTTGAAGGTTGTATGACCTCATAAATGAAGAAATAATAGAACAAAGGGTCAGAGCACCCTGATTCACTCACAACGATAGATGGTCCGTCAGGCCCTCACACTCCATCATTTTAAAACTTAAGTATCAGAACAGGGACTCCAAGATCTAAGCTCTTCCGCTCCCTCAGACATGACGGAGAAGAGCCTCAGCCACAAGCTGCTCTGCCCGGGGTATCGGTACCCATCTTCCTTCCCTGGAGTCATTGTTTACAGAGCTGCAGAGGATGTTAGCGGATGCTATGAAAACAGAAAGTGGTTTCCATGGACAATTACTAGATTAAACCAAGTTGACAGTTCTCTTGGTTGCAGGTCTTCTCAGAGACATTAGTGTGTAATATGCACAAAAGTCTCAAAAGTGGGTGGATGCGGTAGGCAGCATTTCTCAAATATAGTGGGTCTCAGAATCCTCTGTTTAGAGCATCTCGAGGAATTGGTGTTCTGAAGAGCCCCAGGAATGTGCCAGTCTGCGTGAATGATGTCCCGTCTTCCCAGCGAAGGCTGGTTTGTGAATTACCTCCAACCTGAACCTCCTTGATTGTGCCATTAATCCCACCACCAACCCAGCTGCATCATCTGCATCTTTTCCAAGAACCCTGACACCTGAGTCCTGAGCAGATTTAAGATTCTGATTTAATTGGCAGGTGTGGCAGCTGGGCAGAGTCATTGTCTGAAAGCTCCTCCAGATTATTCTAGTCGAGCCTGTTACTGAGAACCCTAACCACCCCGCAAAGAAATGTCTATTTCTTATTATTTGCTTCATGCTACTGATGTGACTAGTGAATTGTTTATTTTATTCTCTTTGGGGTTTCCCTGTCCACACATCAGAAGGTCATTCTTACATGTTTTCAGTCATTACTTAAACCAAATCACTTTAAGCTACCTCAAGACCTCCAACATAACTATTTCCAAAACAGGCTGATTCCAAAAATAAACTATGGCAGTTTGGAAAATGTATATTACCTAGACCTCAATGGCAAACACTCTGATCCAGTGGTGGTGGGATACCAGGAAATCTGCTTTTTTCACATTCTTCAGGTGATTCTCATGATCAGCCATCTCTGGGGACCCCTGGTCTACTCACTGTGGTTTCATCTTGTCCTCCCTGAGATTACTAGAAGGCAAAATAATTCTATTCCTGTCAAGTTCCCACATGGAAGAATTACAGTTAAGAACCTACAGGCTATATGCATGAATATGACATTGAAAAAACTCTATGTAGCATCCTCTTCCTGAACAACATTGTGCCAGAAGTTAAACATGTGACTGGTGCTTCAGGATAACCGTACAAAACAGAAGACCTCACACTCTGGCAAACTTAAGGGGAAACGTGGTTTTAAAACGTTAGAATTCCCATCACCTTTTCTTCATAACAATTTTATATATGTGAAATCCGTCCTGAGTTGGAGGACAATTGACTCAGGAAACTAATTTCTTTGGGAGATTTAAAGTCCCTACCCATAAGGTCAATAATCAAGTAAGAGTTATCTGACGGATATAAACCAAGTTCTTAGGAGTATTTAATTCAGACTGGAGGGTGACATCAGGAAGGGCTGTCCTGAGCAACTGGTATTTGAGATGAGTTTTTAGCAAGTTCAGGAACTGGCATGGTGAGAAGGAAAGCGCTGGCATTTTTGGATGCCCCATGGGCAAAGGTTTGGAGGCAAGAAGTGCAGAGGCGCCCTGAGGAACTGGTAGAATTTGACACTCTATGCCTTGATATTTACATCCAGAAAAGGGACTCAAAATGGTACCTACCTGATGGGGACATTATGAAAATTTAATTACCTGCTTAGTATAGAATGATTAAAACAATGCCTACCACACACCAAGTGCTCCATTAACGTTAACTAGTGTTTTTCTTTATTATTTATTCTCATGATATTGAGTGGAAAAAGTTGCAAATATGTAATCCAAGCATCATGTTTAGGAACATCTCTAATCAAGAACGTCACAGGATGCTATTATTAAAAACAAAAGCCATCTATGTGGCACCAAGCCCGAAAGAACTCGGGCGAGAAGATGTGGTCTGCACTGTTTTTAAAAAATTGAACTTTTTCCTTCTCCTAAACAGAAGGGCATGCTTGTGTGGGAGTTCCTCGGATTCACAGCACGAACATGACATTTGACGGGCCTCTGATCTCTGCCCAGAGAATGCGCGTTGGCGCTGGAGCGCGCAGCTCGCCGGCCTTCTCCTTCTGCTTTCAGGAGGGGACACGGGGAAGAAGCCAGGGCTGGGTGTGCCCCGGCAGCAATTATCCTCTGAAACCCAGAGCCTGACAGTCGCCGCTCCTGGGCAGGCGACGCCGCGTCCCGCCGCTGGCTGCTTACTGCTGCCGAGGTGATGGGACCTGAAGGGAGCGGCGAACAGGTGGGAATTATGACTGACACAATGACGGCCCGCGCAGACATGCAGCCGTGCAACAAAACGGCGCAGTTAGCTAACAAGAGCTCGTGGAGGATTTTTTTTGCTGGCACTGTGTCTCCCGTCTGACACCTCTGAAATTGGAGGGAGGGAGGGAGGGAGGGAAGGAGGGAGGGGGAGGCATTGTAGGCCTGGGTATTCAGAGGAATAATAGGCCGGCCGAGCTGAAGGGAGCATGTGTAGCTCGTGTTCCTTTAGCTGTGATTATATCGGCTCCTGTTTTCATGTTGATTGTCTACAGCACTCTTTGCCGGCGATTTTTCCTTTAGGAAATGTGTCCTCTGGATACTTTCTTTGATACAGTACAGCTCTCTCACACCCAGCGTTCTCAGCAATTTCCAGGCTGTTCATGGGTTTCTTCATGGTGCAGCTCATAATATATACAAAAGAGGTTTTGAATATAGACCTTTTTTTTTTTTTTGGCCTTCTGTCTTGAGAGTTCCATGGACCTACCCCGGCCTATTATAAAGATAAGGGAAAGAAATATCGGGGCATGTTCTCCCATTTGCACTTCTGTTGATTCCTAGAAAGTTAGTGGACATCACTAGAGGCATATTGACCCTGAATCCCTAAAAAAAAAAAAAAAAAAAAAAAAGGAACAAATTCTATAATACGCAGTAAGTGCATTTCTTAGAATTTTTTTTGAGTAGATTCCTTCCCCAGACAAGTTTTGCTTCCAAAGTTCTTGGTCATCCCAACCCCTGAGCTAGTTCACCTGGTTCAGCCATTTCTAAGCCTTTGCTTGCTGAACTTGAAATTGAATGACTGAATTCTTTCAAGGTCCTGTTTATAGCACGTCCACATCCTGGCAGGTGAAGAAAATGATTTTTATTTCTTCTTTAAGGAACTAGACATAATCTCGTGTACATGGCAACATGGCATCAAACAGATATTTGGAAGAAGAATGAATGTGTTTTTGGTGTGGACAAGAGTTTATTAACTGTCTGATCAGTTTTTGTCCTGCTATAAGTCATAAAAAATCTACCTGAAACAATTAGGATGTTTTTGTCTCAAAAACTGCAAAAGTCAAAATATAATTTAATCATTTTCCAATTCAATTGGGAACTTTCTGTGCACAACATTACAGCAAAAAAAGACAGGCGGCGGCTGTTGGCGGGGCCGAGACGGGAAAGGAGGTCACACGGATCTGTGAGGATTGGGAAGGACTTGGTCAATCCATCCAGGTTTAGCTTTAATGTCTCACCTTGAACTGTAAGTACCAAAAATATTTGGTTTCATCCCTTCAAATACTTTTTCCTTTCGGTTCCTATGGGAAGTGCTTCTCTGCGCCTCCTCCCACCCTGGCAGCCCGATGCTTTCAGAGGGGCTCTTCCCTCCCCCACCCACCACCCCCTTTCAGTTTCCCTCAAGCTGCCGTTACTGCTTCGCTTTGTTCCCTCTAAATCACTTCATTATCAGCCTCCCATCACCTGTATAGGGATAACCCCCACATTTCCAGCTTAAACCTGACCGGCAGACTGGTCGTTCATTGGCTATGTTCACTTTATCTCAGGTGCACTTGTTTCAGAGAAGTTCTTCTCAGGGTCCCAATGATCAGTCCTGGCTGAAATGGCTTGTCTGTTGGTACCGCTATGTTCCTATATTCTTTCAAGCAGGTGACAATTAGCATCATCTTTGATGCTTTCTGTTATTTGAGTTTCCTTTTCTTAACAATAACTGTATCAGAGATAGTTTGAAAGAAACTTAACAACTGAGGCCAATCTTTCTACAACTGAGAAAATTGCTGCCCAAATAAAGTAAATTGTGGAAGAAGACTCACCCTCCTTCAGAGACTTAATGGCAGAACTCAGACTCATTCAGTAGTGTTTCTAGAACATATATGGTAGACCAGGAGCTGTCCTAGGTTCATATTTGTCCATATGAATACAAATAGGACTATGAATCCCTTACATTTTAGTGCTGAGGGTCTAGTTCGGGAGATAAGTCATAGTCAGATAATTAAGAATATTTTCTCTAAGTTCAGCAATGGGGGCTGAATAGATGGGGGCTTATTACGGGAGCTCCATGCAAGAATATGTGATGGTGGGAGAAGCGGGGAAAGGCCCCGAGGGAGGCCGGAGCACTCCGTCTCACTCCTCCGGCCTCTCTCTCCTGCCACCACTGTACAAATCTTCCTAGGACAATAGAGCGGCTGTGAGAGATCCAAAATCCCTTGGGGGCAATAGACTTAGGCATAGCCGGGGGGTCTACAAAATTTACTTTGGGATGACTTCAAATTGCATTTTCTATAACCACTTTTGAAGCACCATTCTGTGAGATATTAACAGAGGCTGACTTGATGTTTTCTATTACATTCCTTCCAAATAATATCTGAGGTTACTCTTTCCTGACCCTGCATGAAATGCCCATCCTCCACTGGCGTCAAATTGCCCTTCAGGTGGCCTTCTTGCGTGCAATAGATGGTCATACTCGTGGCTTTGAAGTGGGAGATGCTTGACATCTATCATGTCATCCTCAGCTTCTGAGGTCTCAGCTGAATGAAATATCAAGGCCTCAGGAGAAGTCACACTGAGCATCTTCCTGTATAGGGAGAAAATCTAGTCTGTCCAGAAGCAGCTTAGCGGACTTGGATAGCAAGTACACTCTTTTCACCTGCTGTTTGGAGGGACTGTGTTCAGAGCCGCTTAAGCGCTCTCTGCCCACTGATGCCACCAAGCAGCCCTTGGCACATGACTCAAATTCAGTTCCATTGCTCACCTGATGAGAAAACACAATGCCCTTTTCTTATCAAGAACAAAATTGGCGGCAGGCGTGGGGGCAATGTACTTTGCCCAATGGTATGGGTTCACCAATTTCAGTCAGACCTAACCATCCAACCTTACTTTCTACTTGTCCACAGTATGAAGCCTGCTCTTTTTTATTGACTTGAATCTGGTGTAAATTGGCCGAATGTCCATATAAATACCTTCTAAAATTCCTACTTTCCTGTCATGTCCTCAGATTCATAATGAAGACCATTTGCTAATAAGTTGATAAAGGATGGATAAAATGCCTTTATTCAAACCAATAATCGCAAAATTTCAGAAGTTCACAGCATGCATTTGAACAAAGTTTTTATTCCATATTTTTCAGATCCAGGCATTCAAAAAGAGAAGTTTGCAAAAAAGTATTCCAGGGCTAAGGTTCTCAACGGTGGTATTCCAAGCTCACATTCATGGTCTGCACAGCAAGAATAACACATCTTTAGGTAGATCTACTTATACCCTTGATGTTAAGAGAGAAGTTGAGGACAGGTCAGTAAGAGACCCAAATTCCTATTTTGTTTTGTTTAGCGATTTTGAAGCACATGACATGGGGACCAGGAAAAACACTGTAACTGACACCCTGGAATGTAATTATAATTCTCAGCTTCAAATAGACATATTCCAGACTTAAAGCTAGTAAGGAAAAGCAAGTCAATTGAAATAAATAAGGTTTTAAGTCATTTCAGTTATGAGATTCAAGCCAGATATTAAATATCCTAAATTCCATACAATATAAAATTACAAAAGACCTTCAGACGAATTTTATTCAGGAGAGCTCATAGTAAGCCTATGAGAGCGTGGAGAGCAGTAGTCCCTGCTGAGCCAACATGCCGCTGCCCTTGACTCTGACCTCCAGAGCTACACTTAGACGCCCGCACCGCCTGCCTTCACTAGGCTCTCGGGATTCCCCCTGCACACCAGGCTGTAGGTTAGGTACCCTGCCTCCCCACATACAAAGTGGTTTGCGATTCTAAAGGAAGAAACTTTAAACTCCTTAAGTCAGGGCTAGTGAAGTTTCTCAGGCATCAACTGGACATCCCTTCCAACTTGGAGAATCAAATAAAAATGATGATCCAAAGGAAGTTCCCTTTATTTTTTTTTCTACTGATTTATTGGGGTGACACTGGTTAACAAAATTATATAGGTTTCAGGTGCACAATTCTACAACACATCATTTTTACACTGTATTGTGCATTCACCACGCCAAGTCGAGTCTGCATCCATCACAATTTATCCCCCTTCACCCTCGGCCACCTCTCTCCACCTCTCCCTCCCCCCAGGAACCACCACACTATTGTCCATGTCCACATATTTTTGTTCTTTCTATTTTTTTCTTTTTTGCTCAATCTCCCCGCCTCTCACTTAGCTCACCCCTGACGCCCTGACAGACTCACAAACTCAAGGAAGCTCCCTTCAAAACAGAAAAATGAGAGGAATCAGCTTGGCCTATTTTAATCATCTTTTTTACCCCCACCCTTCCCTAAACCTCCCCACCCAAACGTTTAGAAAATTATCTAGTTCATCTGTGAAAAGACACCACTGTAATAAAATTGGTCCTTAGTTTTCTTTAAAACTGAGGAAGTTATACTCAGTTAAATGAATAGATAAGGGAGCGTGTACCCACAATTCTAGCTGAAGGGATATTTGCATTAGAGTTAAGTGAGACAAGTCAGGCAAGATGGTGCCACAGAAAGAACAGCCTTTGGACTTAGTTGCTTACTTTGCAACTTAGTATCTGCTTTGTATACCACCCTAAAGATGTTACCCTGACCGACTTGATCTTTCTGCATTTCTGCTACACCTTCGGCAAAATAGCAGTATCTGTTCACAGGCTTATGAGGATCAGATAAAAAAGCCTTTTTGAAAATGCCTGCCTTACAGTGATAGGTGTCTTATTGGGATTAGTATTCTTTTTTCTCCCCTTTGCCAAGCATCTTTGCCTGGGCTACTATCACAAAGTACCATAAACTGGATGGTCTACAAACATCAAACATAGCCTCCCCCAGAACCAGCAAGTAGTCCTACAGGTCTGTTAGGTGTAATTTTCACCTGCAGACTCGCCAGGGATGATCACCTCTGGGCTTGATCACTTCTGGGTATGTAAAACAACGGGTTGGCCTCGATGTTCTCAAAACTTTCAATCTGTCAAAAATATGACTGACTTCCTTCTCTCTCTCTCTTTGCTTTTCTTGTTTACCTGTTAAAAGTCAAAAAAGCAAAGTCTCCTATAAAACTTAAACCTTGGGGGCTAGTTAAAAAATTGCATCAATTTTTCACAGCCTGGAATACTGGAGGCCCAGGCGCGTGGCACCACCATGGGAGGGCGCCGGCGCAGGCCGTCCGGGACCGCAGACCGCCGCGTCCCACCGCGCTCCCGCCTGGGGGGCGGCCTCGGAAGCCCTCGGAGGTCGCTTTTGTAAGGAGTCTGAACCCTAATGACCTAAGCATTTCCCAATGGCCCTGCCTCCTAAACCCATCTGCATTGGGGGTCAGGATTTCAACATAATCATTGAGGGGGGCGCAAACATTCAGACCATGACACTGAGGGTCCGTACATAGGGGGGTCCTATACATGGAGGCTGATCGTACTTTTTGTTCGGCTTCCATCTGCCCCCGTGATTCTCAATCTGGCTGCTGCATATTAGAATCACTGGGGGAAATTTTTTAGGGCACAGTCCCCTACACCTGACTTCAGACCAACTAAATGAGTTATTTCCGGAAGCCATACCTAGGCATTAGTATATTTAATTTCTTCCACATCATTCAGATGTGCAGCCTGGGTTGAGAATCACCATTGACCTCTTTAAGCTCCTTTCTCTGCAATGTAATTTATTAGAATAGTCA
Organism: Pteronotus mesoamericanus; assembly: GCF_021234165.1. NCBI lineage: Eukaryota > Metazoa > Chordata > Mammalia > Chiroptera > Mormoopidae > Pteronotus > Pteronotus mesoamericanus. The sequence goes on from NW_026555085.1 coordinate 98,359,848, forward strand.
CTCTTCACTTTCTAATAGAGCAGCCAGTAACCACCTGTGGCTATTCTAATGGCGTGCGGCTGGTCTGGGATGGGATGTGCTGTAAGCATAAAGTATACACCAGATTTTGAAGACTTAATGTGAAAAAAAAAAAAAAGAATGGAAAGTTTCACCTTAGTAATTTTAATATTGACTATATGCTGAAAGGATAATCTTTTGGCTATTTGAGGTTAAATAACATCCATTACTATAACCAACTCTGCATGTTCTTTTCACTTCTTTATGAGGCTATTAGAACATTTCAAATTACCTGTGGGTCTCACCTGATGTATCCATCAGACAGCACTGCTCTAGATCAGTGGTCCCGAAAGTCCCTAGACTGGAAGCGGCAGCATCACCTGGTAACCCGCTAGAAATGCAAACCCTCGGGCCCCACCTCCTGCACACCTCCTGGGTCTGAGACTCTGGTGCAGCCCACTGTCATCTGCTTCAATAAGGCCAGTGGGGGAGTCCGGTAAGTGTGAAGTCTGCGAACCACTGCTCTGGATGACGGCTGAACCAGAGACTCCTTTTCAACAGTTTCCTTGTTCTCCTTCACGGGGTCTACAGTGTGTTTAGAACAAAATCCCCAGTGGCTTTCATATGTGTGTGTGTATGTGTGTGTTTATGTATGTGTTTTTATTGTTGTTCAAGTACAGTTGGCTCCATTTTCCCCCTACCACTTCCCGCAGTCCCACCCACCCCTACCTCCCACCCTCTATCCTACCCTGCCCTTGGCTTTGTCCATGTGTCCTTTATACCTGTTCCTTGACAACACTCCCTCTTCCTTCCCCTTGCCCTGTTATCCACTCCCCTCTTCCCCCTCCCTCCTCTCCTCTGGTTACTCTGAGTTTGTTCTTTATTTCAATGTCTCTGGTTATATTTACTTGCTTGTTTGTTTTGTTGATTAGGTTCCACTTATAGGTGAGATCATATGGTCTTTGTCTTTCACCCCCTGGCTTGTTTCACTTAACATAATGCTCTCTAGGTCCATCCATGCTGTCATGAAGGGTAGGAGCTCCTTCTTCCTTTCTTCCATGTAGTATTCCACTGTATAAATGTACCACAGTTCTTTGATCCACTCATTTATTGATGGGCACTCAGGTTGCTTCCAGCACTTGGCTATTGTAAATTGTGCTGCTACAGACATTGGGGTGCACAGGTTCTCTTGAATGGGTGTTTCAGGATTCTTAGGGTATAATCCCAGCAGTGGAATTGCCAGGTCAAAAGACAATTCCATTTTTAGTCGAGAAAATTCCAAACGGTTCGCCACAGTGGCTTCAGCAGTCTGCACGCCCACCAACAGTGCGCTCGGCCTTGGGTGTCACCTCAGAGACAGAAGTGCATTGAATAGAAGGGCTGCTTCTTTGTTATGGATACAGGCAAAACTCTTACTGAAATAAACATGCTGACATCTCTTCATATTTTTATATTACTTAATATCTGTTTAGGATCTGTTAAATATCAAGATATGTACTGTAAGAGACCATTTACAATGCACATTGCAAAACTGGTGTGGTACTCGGTACGATGAAGGTGCGGCGTGTTTCTGTTCTGCAGACGATGCCGCCTGTCTCTGACACTTACCTGCTCCTTGGTCCGTACACACCGGCTGGGGAGAGCTCTCTGGTTTCTCTGGAACGTGTTAAATCTCATCCATCCGCCCCTTTGAACACGTCCTTGGAAAAGGGAAGAGAAAATGATTTGAGGTCAAGAAGCTTCCCAACCACGAGCAGTTTAACCTAATTTGTCTGAAAGGAGATTTGAATTCTCAAAAATAAGCCGACATTGGAAGCTACCAAATTAAACAGCGACGTTCCATGAAAGCTGAGAGAGGTGTCCTTCTAAATCAAAAGGACAGGTGTTCTGAGGGTCCCCGGAAGCCCCAGAGGTCACAGGTGGCCATCAGGCCGGAAGCGCAGGCACCCCGTGGGCACCCTGCGGGGTGGGCGCTGTCCCCACGGCGGCCTGGTAGGAACGGCCGCCTCTGGGCCTGGCTGCTGAGGGGGCAGCGGCCCGGCAGCCTCAAGGGGGCTTCCCTGCTGAAGGGAGGCAAGAGGCAAAGCTCGCTAATGCATAATTTTGTCTAGATCGCATTACCCTGAATATTTCACCCTGAAAATTACTAATGTGAGGACAATAAGTACATATTTTGGGTAAGTACAATTATTACCATAATTGAGACATAAAAGCGTCAGAAGAACCCTACTGAGAGACTAAAAACCATGGCAACCGCAAGGAGTCCCAGGTCCGATGGCTGCCTATCAAAATCGATGGGAGCTGCGATTACAAAAAGATAGCAGGTTGTGAAAACTCAACCAGCGCACACACACAAAAATCTCACCTGAGTGAAATAAAAGTGAGAACGTCTTTTATGCCAAGTAAAAACCATGATAAGCGTTACTTTAGTTCTTCTAAAGATTCTTTTAGAATATTAGCTAAGCAGTATGAAGGTATGAAGGATGAAATAAGAGTAAAAAAAGAAAAAGAAAAAGATCCTCAGACTCAGGCTCCGGAATCATCCTGCCCTGGGTCTGAGATCCAGTTTTGCCACTTGCAAACTTTAGGACCTTTAAGAAATGAACTTCTCTAATAATTCATTTCCTCTCATAAAATGGTCTTTCTGCCATGCATCTCATAAAACTATTGATAGGATTAAGAGAAATGGTGTATTTAGAATGTACCACCATCAGCCCTGGCTGGTGTGGCTCAGTGGAGTGAGTGCCAGCCTGCAAACCAAAGGGTCACCAGTTCGATTCCCAGTCAGAGCACAAGCCTGGGTTGTGGGCCGGGTCCCCTGCAGGGGGACTGAGAGAGGCAACCACACATAGATGTTTATCCCTCCTTTCCCTTCTGTCTAAAAATAATAAATAAATTAAAACCTTTAAAAATAAAATAAAATGTACCATCATCAATGTAATTCCTATAGTCATTTCCAAAAACACACAGACTCACGCCTATCAAAGAAGGAACCAACGTTTTTTATTGTCTACTGCAAGCCAGGCACTCAGCTGATGTTATTTCACCCTCACAATATACTAAAAGGTAGGTTTTATTTTCTGCCTTTTCCTGGTGGGAAAAGAAGGCCCAAGGATGCTAAACAGCTTACCCAAGATCAGGCAGGTAGAAAGAGAGAGAACCAGAACTTATACCCAAATCTAGTTGGCGCTGCAGTCTGAGCTTTTTGCTGTACCATGTAGTCTATTTGAAATGCTCATCGTTGAAGGGGAAAAGAAATCCAACTATAGATTTTTGCAGAGAGGAGACAATTTTTAATTTTTATAGATAGAAAATTAAATTCTAACCAGAATGAACAGAAGTGCGTTGCATGCAGAAATTAGTGAAGTTTTTTCCATTTTTAGTTGGATGCTCTGAGACTTAAGGCCCTAAGCTCTGGGCTAATACAGGGTTTCATCCAGTGGCAACAGGAAAACCAGTTCTCAAGAGATCTGATATATCAGAACAGATGCCCGGTTGCATATAGGTTTAATTTTAACAAATAGTTTTTCATAACTATAGGATTTTCTATATTTATTAAAAAAATCTGGCACACGAGAAAATATCAAATTGTGCTATTCCACCTCCATATGTGCCAGTTATCTATAAATATAGAAATGCAATAATTATCACTGAAACTGTTACTTGTTAAATTTTTGAAAACAGATAAATTATGAATATGAATTTGAGAAATAGTTGAAGGAGTTAAGAAATGGATAAGGATCTAGAATCCCTGACTCTCTGAATCAAGTGGGAGCCTGAAAGCCACCTAGTTTAATACCCAGGAGTGGCATTTGAGTTCACTCTGCTAAGTGGTTTCCAAGCTTCTGCTTAAATACCTCCAGGGACAGCAAGCTTACTACCTGTGAAGGCTCTTACTCACTGTTGGATCACCTTATTTCTTGAAAATTCCTTCCTTATGTTTATGCAGTCTGCTAATACTAATGCCTCCATGAATAAAGCCACTTTACATAGCCTCTTCTCAGCGACATTAGATCCATTACCTCACAGAATCTTTACCACAACCTTATGAGACACCCACATGTTCACAAGAGACACGTTAATCAAGGCCCTCACCATGACAAAGTGAGTGAGAGGCCCAGTCTGCCTGGCTCCAAAGCCTGTGCTCTTACCTCTGCATAGCAGGGCATGCAGGAGGCAGGTCCCAGGTGGGGTTGGGAATAGGGTGGCTCACTAGGGCAGTGCAGGACTCTCTCAGTCCTGTTTCCACAGGAAACCTCCTCAAATCCACAATTGACACTTACTCGTCTCCATAAAAGTCCTCTTCTTCCGGTTAAACATCCTTGACCGTTCACCATTTTGTGCACATCATATCATTTCATGTTTTTTCACCTTCGTGGGAACTCTGCTCGGGATGCATTCTAATTTGCCAATGGCCCTTGGCAAGCGCCATGACCAGAACCAGAGGAAATGCACTGGAAATGACTGAAGAGGGAAGAACAAGCCCCACCTGCAGTCACTGCACATTCTCGTGCCACCAAGCCAGGCTTCGAGCTTTTCTAACAACTCCGTGTCCCTGTCACCTCCTGTCCTCTTCACTGTAAACAAGCCCCCTAGTCCTCCTTGTTTTAGACTTTCCATCCCATCCCTCATCTCGTTCCAGAAAAGCTGTCTGACTGTCTGATCCCCTGGACAGGTAACTCTTTTCTAGGTACTCTCCTCCCGGGATCTAGGCCCTGGCCTGGAGTGCCACTTGACCCAGGCCAGTTAGAAGCCCTCCCAGAAATCATTTCATTTCTTTTTACTACACTTAGACACATCTGAGCCTGACAGTTGTTTGAGGCCAGGGTTCCTCCCTTGTAGGGAAAACCAAAAAATACCCAAGGAAAATCAGAAACGAGACAAATTGAGAGAGTCCCAGTGGTCCTTCAGTTCTAAAGCCCTCATGGTTTGCTTACGAGAACCAAATCCTTCCTCTTTTCTGTCCATGAAATTGATGTCTCTGTCCCTTGCTACCCCAGAAGTGCCGACTAATTCACTGCTACCTTATCTCTGTTTGAACAGTAGTTGACTTTTTAGATCCAAGTGCCAGCCTCGACATCTATTTGATTTTTAGATTCAGGCCATGTTTCAAGCTTATAAAAATATTTAGTTATCCTGTCCAGAATCATGTCACCTACAAATTTGATTGTTCGCCTAGCAGACCACTCACCTAAGTAATAAACAAAAACTTTAAGGTGGGGCCAAGCTGCAGGTGAGGTCTGAAGTCAGCCCTAACACTCTTTTGTCAAAACTGAACTGGCCCATCAATCAGCAATATGTCCATGGCTTAGCTGTTCTGTTAGTGAAGAACTGAGTTCAAGTGCGGATGTCAAGTGCAGACTCAGTTAATCTACAGTGTGAACGCCCAGCCCCCAAACACAATCTTTCTTCTGTGTGATTCAGCATTCCCATTACTAAAGTACCTTGCAGGATTGCACAGTGTAATGGAAACAAATGGCAATATAATTTACAAAAATCAAGCATTGGGTTGAATTATAAAGTGGGAAAGTTTAAGACTTGGAAATACCTAGTCTTCATTTTATAGGGGAAGACTCTGAGGTCAAGGGACCCAGCTATTGCATTTCAGGTGGCTAAGTGTTTGGACTTTTTTAACACAATAAATGTGGAAGAATTAAAATGCTTTGCAGCATCTGTTGAAACCTTCTTATGGTTTTCCTTATTCAGCTATGTGCTTTTTTGATCAAAGACATGATTCTTTTTTTATAACGTTTGAAGCAGTCTGGCTTAGGTAACAGCTTACCTGGAGGCGAGGGAGGCGGCTGTAAAGGTGAGGAAATGGTAAAAGTATAAGGACTAGACCAAGATAAACTCGATACACTTCAAAATTCCACAGTGTCAGCTTTCTCTAAGCTCTGCCCTTGCACAACCTAACAGTGGAAAATGAATGAGCGTTGGGGTCTGACAAGCTTGGATACAAACAACTCCTCTTCCCTCATCTGAATAATGGTGTAGTAATGCCCCCTTTACAAGGCCACAGGGTGAAAAAATACCACCCAGTGCCAGGCCCATAATAGTTTCTCAATAAACGTTAGTTCCCTTACCTCCCTACTTCATTGGTTCTTCTGACAACATGTAAAAAGATAAGAAATTTACCTTCCCTGGAAAAGTAGGAATAATAAAATTAAATTTTATGAATGGATAAACAGAATGTGGTATTTTAATGTAATGGAATGTCATTCAATCCAAAAAAGAAAGGACATCCTGACACACGCCATGGCACGGAGGAACCTTGAAGACATTGCGTTGAGTGAAGTGAATCAGGCACCGAAGGACCAATGCTGTGCGATTCATTTGTATGAGGGACCAAGAGCATTCAGATTCACAGAGACAGGACATGGAAGAGTGGCTGCCAAGAGCTGAGGGAAGGCGGAACGAGGAGTTGTTCAATGGGCCTGGAGTTCCAGTCTGGGAAGATGAAAACGTCCTGGAGACCGATGGTGGCAATGGCGGTACCGTGGTGTGAGTTTACTTAATACCACTGAACTGGAAATATCCGGGGGAGCACTGCATAAAGTGCACACTTATCTAACCACTCTGCTGTATCCTTAAAACTGATACAGAATATATTGAAGGTAACTGTATTTAAAAATAAACAAAATATATTTCTTGGGCAACTGTTAAAAATCATTCAATTAAAAATCAACTGCTTTTTTAAAAAAAATTAAAATTGTGAGGTCTTGGGGTTTTGTCCATTCCAAATTAAAAATGTAACTTGAGGCTTTCCAAGCCATACAGCTCCCATCTAGAAAATCTGCAGAAAGCCCAGGATCACTTTTGTTAGGGCCTAGCAGCACGTCCTCTTGGCCGGAACCAAGTACAGCCTGAGCGCAGAGGCAGGGCCCTCTTTGAAGAGGGGGAGAGCTCACCCACATCCAAGAGCCTATAATTAGTGGCAGCCTACAGGGCCACTGCTGTTCCGAGCTCAGCAGTGCCAATCCTTGAGGCTCTGGAAGCTTCCATTTACTTCTTCCTCCTCAGTGCTGATGCTGAAGCTAAGAGAGGGAAGAAACAGCAAGTTTCATCTTCTATAGTTTCTCATTCAACTCTCTCTAGTTTCACATTAGTAATAATACTTCTACCATAATTTTTAAAAGTATGTCAGCAAACATGTTAATATTGAGGAAACTCTTACTAGTAAAATCTGGATCATTGTGACTCACAGTAATCGCTAGCTCCTCCGAAATCTTGGCACTTACTATCTGCACTATTCAATTGGCATTTGTCATCTGGGGCTTTGTGACATATCTTTTTTGTTGTCTTGTATTGTTATCTATCACGGAGTCGGAGTCAGCACATTCTCTAACAAAATTTGACATCATCATCGCCTTGGGGTTGATTGCACATCCCTTGGCTGCGAAAGAAAAACACATGCACACCTTTTCTGTTATTGTTCAGCATATTTTCTCTGGCTTTGCTGTCTAAACCAGTGAGATTTAAATTGCCATTTAATATTTGAGAGCTTTAGCCTCTCTCTCCGTGCTGCTGCCAGCATTATCTATTTAAAATGCAAACCTAGTCACATCACTGCTCTGCTTAAAATCATCCCACTCATCTATTTGCTCAGTACATATTTTTTGGGCAATGACTAAGTAGAACATAGCCTGGCCCTGAGCTGGTTGTTCAAGATGCCCAGCTGGACATTCTTGTCCACTGGGAGTTCACAGTCAGTGAAGAGAGGGGTGTGCCACCAACTGCAATATAACGTGGGCACCAGCACATGAGAGTACAAGGCAGCCCAAGACATAAAGGCATATTATGTGGCAGAAGGAGACTTGACTTTGGACGGTGTATAATATACAAATGAAGTATTATAGAATTGTACACTTGAAACTTATATATTGGTCATTTTATTAACCAATGTCACCCCCAATAAATTCAATAAAACAATTTTTAAAAAGAAATATGCGGTGTGAGGTTTAAGGCTAGCTTCACAGAAAGTGTGCCTTCCCATGGGACACCAGCTGATACGGGAATCATCATTTTCCCCTTGGGCTCTCTTTGCTCCTTTAACTTTGGTGCTGGGAAGTTGGAATGAGGCATAGCCATCAGTGTCAACAAGAGAGAAGCCTGGACAGACAGCATTTTTAAGGCAGCTGATGGTCTAGGAGAAGATATTTGCCATGTACACTTGACAAGGTATTCTTCAAATATTCACCAAATTGTGATAAATCCATGAGGAAAAGCCAAACAACTCCATTTTTCAAAATGAATAGAACACTGGTACAGAAGTGTCACAAATGAGCTATAAGCACATGAAATCAGCTCAATGCAAGATGACATACCCTTCAGGAAAGTGCAAATTAAAACTACAGTGAGATACACTACACACGAGCCAGGATGACTAAAACTCCAAAAGATGGAAAATCCTAAGTGTTGGTGGAAACAAAGAATATCTGACTCTCTCCCTCTTTTATGGCTTGTGGAAATATAAATTATTGCAAACACTTTGGAAAACATTTGGCAATGTACAAGAATGTTCATATCAGTTTTTTTCATAAGAACCAAGAACTGGAAACATTTCAAATGTCCATTAATAGCAGAATAGGCCAATACTTTAGTCAGTACTTTAGTATATTCATACAATGGAACACAACAGCAGTAAAAAGGAACAAACTTATGCTACAAACAGCATCATGGTCAATCTCACCAATATCATATTGAGCAAAAAAAAATAACAAATAAAAAGTCAATAATAGTCAAAACTAATCTCTGGTGATAAGAGTCAAAATAATGGTAGGTTTTAGGACGTAATTGCTGGAAGAAGGCAGGACTGAGCCTTCCAGAATACAGAATTCTATCATTTGATTTGGTTAGGTAAGGAGAGAGGGAATTCATTGAGCTATACACTCAATTTGTAAACTTTGTTGTACATATATTCTATTTTAAAAGAATTGTTTAAATAACTAATACCTTTGAACCCCAGGCATCTTAGCTGCCTCTGCTCACCACCTGCCTGCTTCTCAACCCCTGGTCCAGGGCCCCATCTCTGATTGGAGGCTCCTCTGTCCACAATAGCTTGGAAGAGTTTATACTAATTAACCAAATCCAGGAATCCCAATTGCTTCCCATATATACATTAAAACCCTGAAGATGCTCTAAGGGATGGCACACCTTTGTTCACCATCTCTCACGGGCGTACAGAGAAGCTACAAGCTGTTTAGAGACATCATCGATGAATAACCTTTTCCCTGATGTAAGTAAAATTGTAAGCAGGGTTTGGATCAGGAGAACCTCTTCCCAGTAAGCTGGAAGGACATTCTGTTCTGCACCACTCACAGTTCCTTTGAATATTTAAAGCATTGGTCATCAAGCCAGGGGACCAGGCCCAAATTTCCTCTTATAAAGGAATCCTGCAGCCAAATTTAGTTGGGCAGGAGTTTGTTACAGGAATTCAAGGTCTCTGACCAGCAGGGATTGAATGGTCTCCATCTTCTTAATTGAATGAGAAAATATCTGTAAATCTGAAATACTGCAGCAGTGTCTCCAAGAATGTTTCCTCACTTAAAAGTAGTCATTATTGACTGGGTTGTGTCAATTCCAATGCCTCACAGAGCAGACACAATTAGAACAATAAGCGCTGAGGACAGAACTTTCGGTGACATTACCGCCTCACAGGACTTTACATCTGCATTGACTCAGTCAGTGTAAGATAAAAGCATCGAGTTCAAAAGATTTGAAAATGTCCAGACCGAAACGCCACAGGAGAATTAAAGAAGGCTCTCTGTGTCCCATCAGGATGCGCCTTCCAGTTGTGAGGGGAGCCACGCCTCCCGTTTCTCCCCACCTCTCGCCTCGGCCTCTGCAGAGCAGTGTGAGGGTCCCCTTTGTCAGACATCTGATTTCCACCGATCTCCTAAAATATGCCTTCAAATCTGAATCCAGATAAGAACATGGAAGACAGGAAGGAATGGTGTTACCAGTCACTGTGCGTATTACCCTTGTTTGAAAGCCTTCCCATTGAGACAGGAATATCTCTGCATCCACAGCTGAACTCCCATCGGTAGTTCCAATACAAACCTTGAGAGCCTGATGTGAACTTGATCCATGTATATTTTTATCCTTACTAGACTTGATGTTGAACAAAACCAAAAGGAGGGGGGATTTTTTTTTTAACTTTCAATTACTTTGTGTTGTTCCTACAAAATGAAATAGAGTATTGTGAACAATGACTCAGCTGTCACCTGATGCTCTCTCAACTATGCCACCACAGCAAGCAGTGGTCACAAGTCTTGGGTAGTTTTGCTGACCCTAAGGAAAATAATGCAATAAGGATTGCTTGTCTTTGTGTCCTTAAATGTCTCTTGATTTTTTTTTTCCTTACTGGTCCCAGACTCCCTCTCTCTCATCCTAACCTCTCTTCCCCCCACCAAAAGAAACCTATGGGATACTTTAAGTGGCATCAACTAATCATTGCTAATGATAACTTTTATTATAAATAGGTAATAGCTTCAGATGTGACCTCCATGTTGGGGCTATTTTGCATTTTAAAAGAGCTTAGGAACACTTTTCTATTGCCCTGCTCTCTGGGTCTTACGAGACAGGCATTCAAGAGAACACCCATTTATCTGGTGAGAATGGCGGGACCACCTGCGGACAGAGTGTCCTTCTCTGCCTCCCAAAATCCTGGGTGAAGCCTGAATTGTCAGTCTCTACCAAGGGATAATGAGCCTGGACTAAAATAAACATTGGTATCAGGAGAATTGCAGAGCTGATTCGTGACACATGACATGGCCTGTCTGTAATATATCCACAGCAGAATTCCAGAGCTAGAAATTCCAAGGTGTGCCTATAATTCCTTTGCAGGGAAGTAGCAAGAATAGAGGAAGAGACACAGAGGTAATACTGAAGCATCTACCAATTCTGTACTCACCCAGAAGTCTGGCTGTTCAAGGGAAAGCAGGGCAACACATCTGTTTATACAAGAGCTTGAATTCATTATTTGGTATCTGTCTTCTGTAATTATAGAATTGGTGGAGGTTCTGAAGGTAAGTCAGGAGGGGAACTATCAATTTGCATCTGCCTGATTTTGAACTCTCCAGGGGGAAGGCGGGGATGCAGATGTGACCAGTCTAGAAACTGTGTCTTCTGACCTGCCTGAAACTCTTCTTCACTGCTCAGCAAGGCTGTCAGATGCCAAGAACCATGCTCAATTCTGGAGATAATGACTTCAGTTTTTGACAGTTTGAATTTGACATATTAGAAGACAACTGGAAATACTAGAGGGGAGTTCAGGCAAGAGGTCAGGACTGGAGACATGATTTTAAAGTCAGCCATGGGGAAGACATAGCTGAAAACGCAGGAATAGATAAAACGCCCAGAGAGAGCCTATAGAATAAAGAGAGAAGCAGGGCAGAGGTGATACCAAGGAGAGAGTCAACATTTAAGTAGAGGATATAGGGAAAGAGTCTATGAGGATAAGATGAATGAGCATCAAAGATGTGGGAGGAAAAGCAGGGGAGTTTCAAGGAAGAAAAGTAAATACTGGAGTCAGGCCACAGGGAGGCCAAGTAACAGGAAAACCAAGGTAGGTGATGTGACTTGACAATTACGAGCTGATCATTGTTGCCCTTTCCCAAAGCAATTTCTAGGAAAAGGGGCGGAATGGGCAAAGGATGGCAAAATGAAATTGTGTTGATGAATCAAGGATAGGTCAAGAAGTAGTGCCATCTTAAAGGAAATTTGAAAAGGATAATCGTTGAGGGAGACAGCCATTTTTGTAGATGTTTTTCTCCTGTGATGAAGGGGACTCAGTCTGTTTATAGCCAGAGGAAGAAAAAGCCAGTGTAGAGAATAAGCAATGGAAGACTTAAGAAAAAGAAGGAATAGCTGAGGTAGTTGAGATTTTGGGGACACCCAAGGAGATAGGATGAAGGGTTCACAAGTGCCTGGCTTAGCCTGCAAAAAAAGTGAGGGTGAAGATGGTTTAAAAAAAGAAAAGTTGGTAAATCAGAGGACGAGAGGTAGACATAATTCATCCCCGGGAGTTTCAGGGTGGCAGAGGAAGACAGAGAGAGAGCTGACAAGCTCCACTACCCAGGCCTTTTCTGTTCCCTCGGTTTGAGCAAGATCCGGGAGTAAGTGAGGTGGGAGGAGAAACGTGGAGGGGAGGCAGAAAGAGGAGCTCATGATCAGAAAGCAAGATTCCTGGGGTGCCTGCAAGGAAAACGTTCAACAGATTTCTGCATGGTGGCATGGCACGCGCCAGACCATTCACTAACCCTATGGGAAATCCAGGGTCACGGCAGACAATGAGGGAAGAGATGCAATGTTTTGAATCAAGATTCAAAAATAAGTAGGAAATTGATCGGACATTAATTTATTGATGAGCCCACCACAAGGCCCGGCTCTGTTCTGACATGAGGATCCAAAGAGACGCTAATTTAGTGGGCCGTCCAGAGCTGGGCTTCACAGATTGAACACAGGAACGTGAGAACACAGGTCAGAGTTTATATGAAGTCACTACATGTGACTCCTCCTGATTCTTTGTTTAGTGCCTTTAATTAGAATTTTCCCACTTCTCCATGTATTTTTGAAGCACTTCAGTGCATTCTCTATCATTTTTTATTTTAGTTTTTACCCCATTTTAATATTTTTTTCTCATTTAAAGATTTTTTTTGTTACTTTTCATTTATCATCTCTCTGCAAAACCATAAACCTTGGTTGGTTGTTGAAAATGAACAGGCTTGGGGGTAAGGAGGAAAGAGAACAGAAAAATTCTCTTCTCAGTTCTCCTGCCTTCCTCCCACCTTATGAACCCTTGATACATCTCCTCTTCTTCTGGGTCCCCCCCAGCCCGCTGGGGGCTGAGGCAAGCAGTCAATAATGTTTCTCCGTGGAAATACCTTTCTTCTCTCACCTTTCATCCTGTTTCACTGCCTTTGTTTCCCATGTTTGAATTCATCTCACAGCTACCGAAGATGATATCATTTCCATGAACTCTGTTGAGGAAAATGCAGCAGTAATGCAGAAGTTTGGGGGTGACTACCTTGAACTCCCAAATGAACAGTCCCCCCCAACCATCCCCCAAATGACTTAAAATGTCATGAGACTCCAGAAACTGAGACTGCGTAGTGGCTGAAGCCTTTAATGCACCCCCAGCATGTCACGGATGTGCGGAGGGGACCGCCCCCCCACAGGCCGGCTGGGACAAGGCCGCCGTGTGGGGAACCGCAGCCCTGGCGCGGAGGCAGGAGCTGCGGTGGCACGTCCCATATGGGCACGTTTTCCTCTGCAGGGCTGTCGATCGAGCGCCTTTTGTGACAACTAAATTTACTGGAAAATCATTCAAAATTAATTCAGCGGCAGCCAGCTTCTGAAATTTTCCAAATGTACTTTTTTAGCTCTCGATCTCCCTTAAGCCATATGATGTCATTCGCCTTTCAATCTCTGAGTGCCAAAAATTCTGTTTCATATCTTTGAAATTTGCCAAACTATAAAAACCTCCAGATCTCTGTTTGGGTTTTTATGTCCGACCAGGAAGGCAAAAATTACTTTCTACCCTTTTCAGAGTGAGGATATCAATGACCAAAAAAAATCACAGCTCACAAATTTATTCAATCTTTTCTCACATTTCCCCCTGTTGGGGCTAATGGGCTCTCCTGACTCAGAATTTTCATCTCAGTAGCTTGTCAGCTGCTGTTTCAGGAAGCTCTCAGCTTAACAGGTAACCAAGAGACTGATATTCAAATATAGTCCTTTGCTTTAAGATATATTCCTTAGTGATTTTAGAAGTTAGAACATTTCCCACTGATTTGGAAGTTTTGTACGTTCTTGACATGAATTTACTGAAGCTTTTAGTTCACCTAAAAGAAAAAAAAAAAAGGCTTCATTTTGCTTCCCTTTCTAATTACAGCCCCATTTCCTTAGCAAGTCCTTGAAAAAAGATTTCCCAAGTCTCTAATCATCTCTCTAGTCATAATCTCCATAATTGTGTCCCTTCCAGATTCCTTCCTGGCACAGCCCAGAGAGCGATTTGCTCCATGTGGTTAAAAACCTTTTATTTTATGCCAGTTGGGACTTGTTTTCACGGCTTGCCTTCTTGGGCTTTAATGCTGCCTTGGATGCGATTGATCACTATAGGCGTCTTTTCTCTCCCCAGTGACTGATTGGAGTCCTTGTTCCCTTATCTTACATTAGGGGCAGGCTAACCTGGGGCTCCACCAGATTGCCACCTCCTCCATTACTTGTCACCCCTTTAGCTGACAAGTCTGGAAGAGAAGCACGAGGAAGAGAAGCATCTCTCCCCTAACACCATGTCAAGTAAAAAGCCGGGGTTCACTGATCTTCATACATTCTTAGACACGATTCTCAACATGGGGCAGTTGTGCCAACTCCTGACCCACCAATACCCTCACACAACCCTTGGCAATGTCTGAAGAGGCAATTTTGGTTGTCACATACAGGGGAGTGGCACCTAGTCAGTAGAGACCAGGGAGGCTACTTCACATCTGGAAATGTACAGAACAGCCTCCATCCACAAAGAACTGCCTTGCCCCAAATGTCAATAGTGAGGAGGCTTAGAAACCCTGCTTTGGAAAACCGTCAGGCGACCCCTACAATAAGCCCACTGAGCTTATTTCTTAGACACGTCTGTGCCCCCGGCCCCCAGAGGACTGCGTGGATTATGAGAATTGTTTGCTGCTGAGTCGACGTACTTGAAAAAGTCTATTTCTCACAGGCATTCTAACGATCAGCCCCCTTCAACAGCAGATCGTTGGTACTGGGAGTCTAACTAGAACTCCTTTCGCTGCAGGGTAGGCCCTTTCTTCCTTGCTCTGTCCTTCCCGAAGGGGGCACAGCTGCACCCCTTCTTCTGCGCAATGCATCAACGTCTAGACATCCACTGTTTGAACCCTGGGACATGGAGTCAGGCCTCGCCAGGAAGGTACTTATATTCCAGGGGATTCCTAGTTCTGTTGCAGGGGTTCTACCAAAGATTATCTGGAACTGACAACCAGGCCCTCCGCTGCCTACATTGAGGCCTCATAAAAGAGGGGGAAATCGATCCTGATTAAGCACCAGAACGGCCTCTGGGAGGCGGGAGCCGTGTCTGGGTATCAGAAAGCCAAGGGACAGATTTATGGACAACGGTTTAAAAGGACCATTCAGAGGCTGTGCCTCTGGCACCCTTCCCAGCCAGGCCCTGGGACGTAGCTTCGGAAAGGAGGGGTGATAACTGGAGGCAGGAGTTGAAGGACACAAGGGACAAGAAAGCAGCACACAGAATTGGGGGTAACCACAGCGGGGCTGCGGTGCGGGGGGCGGGGAGGCCGCAAAAGAGGTCCGCACCCCTAGGGAGGGGACCCACGCGGAGGGAGCCGCACGGAGGGTCCTCCCGGGGCACAACTGCGCACGCTCTTCTCCAGCGCCAGGGGTGGGCGCTCTCTGGAAGGGCTGTGAGTTTTTCGTTGGCTTACGGTGGAGCCCGACCTGAGCCCCACTTAGCGATCTCTGTGGGGGCTCTCTGAGGGGTGGGACCAAGCTGCCTCCCAAGACGGTCAAGTCCTTGGGTGTGACAGAACTCCTGCACCGACACTGGTACCTGGGGACCTCTGTCTGACGTTTCAAAAGTCATCAAATCGCCAAATAGCTCACGGTCTCGGAACCTGAGTGTCTGAGCCATATGAAAGCTAAACGTATAGACTCCTTTGCTGCCTACTCTTAATTATCTCCGCTATTAGGAGACAGGACTTATGAAGCTTTTTAAAAATTAATCATACGTAAAATATAAATATGTCGTTTAGTTTACAGTAAAAATATACATACATAGCTATATTAAGTTATGGTTTCTGCACCACATTACCAGAGCAAACATTGGATAACCAGATTTTTCTGAACAGATATATGTATCTGTTATCTGGTCAGAAAAAGTCCAGCTATTAATATAACGAGAATGGTTTGCACAACATCAATATAACCTGGAACCAAGGAAAGTGGACCGGAATGCACATGAGTAAACAATGACAACTTTAATGTACTAGTCAGTACTAGTGTACTAGTACTAGTCAGTGGGGGTAGTAGGAACCGTTGAGTGAGTACGTGTACTGTGTGGCCGTCCCATTCAGAATGACTAAGTGAGTAGAGCTACAAACCTGCACCAGATTTTCCATTAAGCTTGAACATTGCTCCACAGAAACTATTTGGGTGATTTAGAAGGCCACCCTTTGGGCAACTGGTGATTGGCAACTTCATCATGACAATGCACCCGCTCATGCATCACATCTTGTGCAGAGTTTTTTGCAAAATATCAAATCACCCAGGTGACTCAGCTCCCTTACAGCCCAGATTGGGTGCCCTGCAACTTTTGGTTTTTCCCAAAACTGAAATCACCTTTGAAAGGGAAGAGATTTCAGACTGTCAATGAGATTCAGGATAATACCACGTGGCAACTGATGGTGCTTGGGACAGCTGTGTGAGGTCTCCAGGTGCCTACTTTGAAGGGGACTGAGGCATTATTGTCCTATGTACAATGTTTCTTGTATCTTGTATCTTCAATAATTGTCTCTATTTTTCATGCTACATGGCTGGATACATTCTGGACAGATATATATATGCTGGCTACTCCCTGAAGAAGTTCTAGTAGCTAATGAAAAGGACTAATATTGAGCTGCTTATTTGTCTGTCTACTTCTATTGCAATAATTCATGGGGAGTGAATTTATGTTCTAATTGCTTGTTTTATTGTACCTTCCTTTGTGCTTGATTTCCTCAAGTGTTCAGGAATTTGGAGTGAGAAATTACCCATTATTCTCATTCTCTCTTATTTCCCGCTTTCTCTCTCTCCCTCTTCTCCCCCCTCCCCCACCGTGACCGATCTAATCTTTTTCCTCTCTGGCATCTTTCCTCCCCGCGTCCTCCCCTTTCATTGACGAACCCTCCACTCCTGTCTAGAACTTTTGTGATCACTTCCTCCTGCCACCCTCTCACCCCACCTGCCACCACCAGGCTAGTTCTTAAAATGGCATTTCTGGGCTCCTAATCCACCCTGATCCAACCTCTACTCCACTGGCCCCCGGACTCATTCCTTGAACATCCTGGAGTATTTTTGTCCTGCTGCGCCCCTGCTCTTAGTACTACGGGCTCAGGCAGTAGGCCCCAGTAGGACCTAGGCTGGTCAGGGTCCATTCCGTTCAGCCTTCTCTCTTGAGCATGGGGACAAGGATGGATGGTGCCCTTGGCTTTAACCAGTGAGTGTGGCTTATGTGGCCTGTCTCATAAAAAGCACGTTTAGATGTTATTTTCCACAAAACTTACATGCTCAGCCACCAGTCTCCTCTTCTGGTTTCTAGACCCATAGACCAACTTTATTCAGTAACATACATTGGTACTGTTTTTTGAGTCCAGCAATTAATTTTCTGTGGTCCTTGTGTGTGAGTGTGTGCACGCGCGTGTGCGCGTGTGTGTATACACACACATATATATATATGAACTTGCATTGGTATGTATTTGGAAAGAGAGTATGCTCTGAAGCCTCAAACTGCATGCCATCTTGCGAGGGAGACTCCCAATGAATGTTTAATTTTTTATCAGCATTTATTTTTTCCTAATTACAGGGATAATGGATATTCATTGAAGAAAATGGTGAAACTTATAAATCCAATAATTCTGAGATAACCACTTTAATATTTTACCATATTGCTTTTGAACTGCTGTCTCTATAAATCCACACACATACACACTCACTCTTACAAAATTAATTCATGCTGTACATTCAGTTTGGTTTCTGTTTTTATCACCAATTATTGTTTTTTATGTATTCTAAATATAATACCTACTCACTGGCAAAAAATTCATGAAACACAGAAGTTACATCTCTTTCATTTTCACAAAAAGTAGCCACTGTGAAAGTGGTAGCATTTTATTCTGCGCTTTTAAAAAATTTGGATAACAAGGTGTATAATTTTGAACTATGCTCTTTCTTCACGACATTATATTTTCATAATATTATGAGCATTTTCCCAGGTTATCAAATTATGGTTTGCAGAGGCACACAGCTCTCATTTTGTGTTTATTCCTTGAATAAAGGTCAGAGTATATAATCTACACATTTTGTAATTTTGTGTAATTTTTAGTTTTGAAAATGTGGTAAGCACTCAAAAATAATATGTATTCTCAGTTTAATATGTAATCATTATTTCAATCTCATTAAGTATGTTATTTAAATTTTCTATGCCATTATTTATCTCCAAGATCTTGGAAGGCAGAAAACATTGTGTAAAAGGCCTTCACAACAGTTTTTCAATTAGTTTACCTTTATATAAAATTTCAGATTGCTATATTTCATTTCAGTAGATGTTTCCTTAACAACAATTTTATAATAAATGTATCTTTTATCAAAATAATGGAACTTCTTTGATTTAATGTTTTTGCCTTAATTTCGTTTTTGTCTAAGAATTCAGCCATGACACATGCATTTTTTGTTGTTTCTTCATAAATATTTGACATTTAACTTTAACTTTGTTTCTGCTGGTTCTTCCCGAAGATGTGATTTCTGCAAACAAGGTACAGTGAGGTTTTATTTTACTTTCCTTTAATCTCAGTTCTCTACTTATTGTCATGTGTGATCTATGAGAATTTATTTTTATTATTTTATTATATTTCTATATTCTTTGGGTTGTTTTTCTTTTCTGTTGAGACAACATTTTCCTGCCCTTCTTTAGTAGTTGGGTAAGCGTAAGTATATATTTTATTTATGATTCTATTAGTGGTGAGATTTATGCGGCCAAAAATACTTCTTTAGGGATCGGGTTCCGTTACCCGAAATGGAAAGCCGTGCGGCCCCGGGCCGACTGCTCTCCTGGAACAGAGGGTCAGAACAGAGAAGGGGCCTTGCGCTGCTCCCCCGGGGCCGCCGGCCCTCTGTCCTGTCGTCCTAAGCACCAGGCTTGCATCCCACGGAGGCCTCGGTGTCCCAGAGGACAGCTGTACCTTTGCCCGCACCCCATCCACATTCCAAACAAACAAACAAACAAACAAACAAACAAAGGGCTGTAGGGGGAGGGAGGCGAGGAGAGGAACAGGAAAGAAGAGGCAGTTGTCTAACGTGTGCGGTAAAACTTTCCCAGAACCTCTAGTCAGCTTTCCCTTCTGTCTCATTGGTTAGAATTGTGTCACGTGGCGCCGTCCAGCCACAGACGGCTGGGCAACAGAGGGCCTTCATCCTGGTGGGTCGCCACTCTGAACAAAACTGGGTATTTCTGAGTAAGGAGGAGGGGAGAATGCACATATTTTAGGCAAGCAATTAGAAATTGTGTACCCATTTCTCCTAAGGTTGTCAAAGTCGAGAACGCAACAATATGTGTTGTCTGCCTACCTCTTCGGCTCACCCCCAGCCCCAGCCACAACCCCATACTGCCCACCTGCATTTTAACTCTCGGTGTTCAGGAAATTAAACATAAGTTTTTAACCTATTTTTTCTACTAAATTATAATTTTCTATTATAAAACATCTTTTTTTAAAGGCTTTAAATAACACTCAGGTGTTGAAACACTTATAAACATTATAAATCCTTAAATTTATAATTATTGAGTTTCACTCTTCAGATTCTTTTAAACCATGAAATTGCCTTTTTTATGTTTTGGGTTTTGGTTCTCTTTTCAATTGTTTCAAGTACGTGTTCAAGTGATTTTTTTTTAATATGTGTAGGCGGGTGGTGTGTCCTCTGTGCTCTTGCATGTGGAAAATTGTCTTCCCAACTCAGCCCTCCAGTTTCTAACTCATGCATCATATATAAAGACAGTTGTCATTAAAAATGGCCTCAACTCATTTAGGTCCCTGATTACTTTATCATCAAAAATTAACTTGCTCTTCCCTTAAGGCCAGGCTCAGTAAGTTTCGAATTCCAAAAACAAAACAGAACATAAATATAATTCCAAAGGCATTGATGAATAGCACAGATCGTAACGGAATTTTTCTTGTAATCTGAGCACAGGACCCGCCCTGCACACCATTAACAAGACTTCAGAAGTATCTCTCCCTCTGTTTTCTGTCCTTAAAGCTTCATGTTTTACAGCAGGCCCCACCTCCCTGAACACGTGGCTCTCTACACTCTCAAACTGTATACTTTTTATTTTTAATCTGTTTTTTAATTTGCTCTTTTTGGTTTTCAATGTATGGATTTTAATAAATGCATAAAGTTACCTAAACGCCACCACAAACAGGACACAAGAAATAGGAAACACACCTCAAAAGTTCCCTGATGCTGCCCCTTTGTAATCAAATCCTCTCTCTGCCCCAACCCTTGGCAACCACTGAAGTTTTCTCCCTCTTTTTTCTTTTTTTCCAGAATATCATATAGATGGAATCATACAAAATATAGTTCTTTGAATCTGGCTTTCTATGGTTACATAATGCATTTCAGACTCATCTATGCATCGATCACTAGATTGTTCCTTTTCAGTTCTAAGCAAACATTGCATCAGAGGGCACAGTGTGTTTATCCAATCACCAGTGTAGTTGATGGAATTATACGTTCCAGATCTAATCCCTATTACCTGTGAATGTGGCATTATTTGGAAATAGGGTAGTGGCAAACGCAAACAAGTTAAAATGAGGCCACACTGGATTAGGGTGGGCCATAATCCAATGACTGATATCTTCATAAGGAAAAAGAGAGAGTTTTGGTGCAGAGACACAGAAGAGACCCAGGGAGAAGGCCAAGTGAAGATGGAGACGGAGATGGAGTGATACATCTACAAGCCAAGGAACACCAAGAACTTCTGGGAGCTGCCAGATGCTCAGAAGAGGGATGTAAGGACTTCTCCCTAGAGCCTGCAAAGGGAGCTCTGCCAGCGCTTTCATTTTGGATACCTAGCTTTTAAAATTGTAAGAAAATAAGTTTCTGTTATTGTAAGTCACTCAGTTTGTAGTATTTTGTTATGGCAGGCCTAGGAAACTAATAAAACCAACTGAACTAGAGATAGGTATTTTTTGAGAAATAAATTATGGACCAAATTGTGATAAAAATTTATTTACAGGTTTTTATATGAACATAGATTTTCATTTCTCTTGAGTAAATTAGGAAGGAAATTGCTAGGTCATATGATAAATGTATGCTTAAGTTAATAAAAACATTAATTAGCCATAGGTTAATCAAAGCCACTCTACAATTTTGCATTCCTACTAACAATGCATGAAATTCCAGTTGCTCTTCCTCCTCACCAGGACTGGTTTTTATTAAGTTGTATTTTGTTTGTTGGGTTTTTAAATTTTAATTTTAGCCATTCCAATAGTTACATGGTGGAATCTTGTTGTCATGTAATTTTAATTACTTTAATATCTAATGGTGTTGAACAGCTTCTCATATCACTAAATGTCATCCAAACATACTCTTTGGTTAAATGCCTTTTCAAATCTTTTGCCCATTTCTTATTAAATTGTTGGCTTTCATATTGCTGAGTCTTGAGAAATGGTTGTATATTCTGTTTACATGTACTTCCTCAAATATAAGCTTTGCAAATATTTTCTCTTAATCTTTGGCTAGTCTTTCATTTCTCTTTTAGTGTCTTTTGAAAAGTAAAAGTTTTAAATTTTTGTGAGGTCCAGTTTATCAATTTTTTATTTTATGAACCAATTTTTTCGTGTTATATTTAAGAACTTTTTGTCTAACCCAAAGTCATGAAGATTTTCTCTTATTTTTATTCTAATGTTTTATAATTTCATGCTTTATATTTGTTTCTGAATCTTTTTTAGTTAATTTTTGTATAATGTATGGAATACAGATTATGGTTTACCTTTTTGAATATGGATATCCAATAATTTCAGCATCATTTGTTGAAAATGCTATCTTTCTTGCATTGAATTGTCTTTGTCTTTTGTCACAAATCAATTGAACATATTCGTGTAAATTTATACCTAGACTCTCTATTACAACAAATGTACAAGTTGCTCTCTAATAAGTCTTCAAATCAGATAGTGCGAAATCCTCCAACTCTGATTTCTCTTTCCTAAAGTCATTTTGACCATTGTAGTTCCTGTGATTTCTTTAGAATTACCTTTCTCTGTACATAAACTGCTAAATTTTGATTGAGATTATATTGAATCTACAGATCAAATTGGAGGGAATTGACACCTTAACAATATGAAATTCTCCAATCTATGAGCAAAATGTATATCTCCATTTATTTGAGTCTTACCTGATTACTTTTGTCAGTGTTTCATATTTTTCTGCATATATATTCTACATATATTTTATTAGATTAATACCTAATAATTTTCCATTGTTTATTGCTAGTAGATAGAAATGCCATTGATATTTGTACTTGTATAACATGTACTTGCTAAAATCACTTATTAGTTCTAGGAATGTTTTGTAGATTCTTTGGGATTTTTTCATGAAGATAATCATGTTGTCTACAAATAAAAACAGTTTTCTTTCTTTTCCTACCAATATATAGATTTTTAAATTTATTTTGTCTTATTGTTAGTTTGTCTTATTTGCTGGTTAAGACTTCTAGTAATATAGCAAATAGAATTGGAAAATGCAGAAATCTCTTCCTTGTTTTTGCTATTAGGTGAAAAGTATTTAGTCTTTCAAAAATAAGTATAATATTAATAGAGAACTTGAGTAGAGGCTCTGTATCAGGTATAAAAATACGCCTATATTCGTAGTTCACCAAACATTTTTGTCATGAATGGATAATGACTTTTGTAAAATATATTTTGGATCTGTTTGCATCTATTGTTTTTGCATCTATTTCTCTTCTGTAATTTTTTGATATGGTGAATTACATTGATTGATTTTACTATGATAAACCAGGCTCATATGGTTTACTCAAATGGGTAAACTCTCACCCATTTGTGAGGTAGTATTCTTTTTACATATTATAGGATTCAATTGGCTTGGGTTTCTTGAGAATTTTTGCATCTCTATTCATAAATGGATATAGTCCTGTAATTTCCTTTACTTAAAAGTCTTTGTCTGGCCTGGTATTAGCATGATACAAGCCTCATAATTAGTTGAGGATTAGTTTCTCATTTTATTTTCCATGGAAGATTTTACATAGAATTTATATTATTTCTCTGTTTCTGTTTATAGAATTCACCAATGAAACCAATTGGGAATAGACATTTTATTAGAAGGTTTTTAACTAAAAACCAATTTCTATAGTACATATGGTAATATTAAGGTTACCAGTTCCTTTTTGGGAGAGAGTTTAGTAATTTGTATGTTTCAAAAAATTTTGTCCATTTTATCTAAGTTGTTGAATTTATGCACATAGGGTTGTTTGTAGTATTCCTACATTATCTTTTCATGCCAAAAGAGCCTGTAGTATTAAATTGTTATATTTTCATTTCCCTCTTTCATATGTGATGTTGATCCTTTGTATCTTCTGTCTTTTCTCCTTAGTCTGACTAGAGGTATACCTTTCTTTTTTCTTTCTGATGTTTATTTAACTTTCTTTAATACTGTTATGTTTTCATTTCTCCTTTAATGTATTATTTCCTTTATTATACTTAATTTTGGTTTAATTTGCTCATCTTAGTTTCTATAGCAGATGCTAATATTATTTATTTCAGATCTTTCTTCTTTCCTAATATAAGCATTTTAATGCTATGAATTTTCCTCTAAGCACTACTTTAGCTGCATCCCACACATTTTATTATATTGTATTTTGATTTTCATTTGGTTCAACATATTTCCTAATTTTTCTTAAAATTCTTTCCCTGGCTTATCAATTACTTACAAATATGTTGCATAATTTTCAAAAGTTTGAGAATATTCCAGATATATTTTTCTTATTGATATCTATTTTAATGCTATTACAATAAGAAAAAACATTTGTATGATTTTAATTTTTTACATACTTTAAAGTATGTTTTATTGCCTAGAATATGGTCTATTTTGATTAATATTTTATATTACTTAAAATATGTATTATATCATTGTTCAATGGAATGTTGCTCAAGTTGGCAACAGTGATTTTCAGGTTTCTATTACCTTGCTGATCTTGTATCTACTTATTACATCAATTACTAAAAGACTATTAAATCTTCTACTGTAATTGTAGATTTGTCTATTGTTCTTTTCAGCTCCTTCAGTTTTTGCTACATCTATATTGAAACTCTGTTGTTAGGTGCGTGTATATTTAGAGTTATTATATCTTGATAAGTTGACCTTTTTATCATTATGTCTTTATTCTTGGTATTTTATTTTTTATTTGAACTCTGCTTAATCCAAAATTACTATAGCTTCTCTGCCTTTCTTTTGATTGTGTCATGACAGATAATTTTTTTGTCTTTTTAATTTTTTACTAATCTATGATTTTGTATTTGTTTTGGGTTTACTGTAGACATCCTGTACATGAGTCTTGGATTTTTCTCCAGCTGAACAATCCTAGTTTTGACTTTGTTTATTTAAACAACTTACATTTACTGAAGTTATAGATATGTTTTAATTTAAGTCTATATTTTATTATTTATTTTTATCTAGTGCTCTTTAGTGTTTTACTTGACTCACCTCTTCTTTGTCTTATTTAAAAATGTCTTAGTACATTCTTGTAATTTACTAGACTATGAACTATATTTTTTGAAGGGGCTGTACCTCCAGCCAGAAAGATGCATCCCTCTTTGGATTTTCAACCTCGTAGTGTTGCATTGTTTTGTGTGATTGGAGGGGGAATCATATTTGGACTACATTGAAAATAAGCAAAAAGGATGCCTACCCATACACTCCTAAGGTCACAGAGACCATTTTTATAGTTCCTCTGACCACGGAGATGGGCTATCTCATGGGGTTTAGATGACTCCACCACCACCAGGTGTGGGTAGTGCAGCACCATGACTGGGGTTGGCCTCAAGCATGGCCAGGAAAAAGAGAGAGTGGGAGAGAGGGACACAACAAAACAACAGAAGCCTCTTTTTCTGATCTTCTGACCAGAAAAATGGCTTTCTTTTAGTTCACACCTGTGAAAAATAAAAGGCCTTCCAAATGAAAGCTAAGACATATAGGAGGAGAAAAGTAGGAAACTTACCAGTACTGGCTGTTCTTCAAATTTTGACTTTTCTCCTCTGCCTGACTGCTACTGTTTGCTTTTCTGAGTCTTCAGCGAGTTGCCTCGTGTGTTCTTTCCAGAGGTTGAGTTTTAATCAATGGGATAGATAAAAAGTAGTAGGCTTACTTCTCCTTGGTCAGTATCAGACGTCCGTTATATGCTCGTTATGCAGAACAATTTGCCTTTTGACTTATCCCATTTTTATTCTGTATTTGTCACCTACACACAAAACATTGATTATATTAAATTAAGGAGACAAATGTCTCTTCATGTTTCATACCCACCTCCCACAATGGGCTTTTGATTTTCCAGGTTGCTAAAGGCTGTTGCATATTAACATCTTTACAAAGTTCAAATAACACAGTCTTTATGGTATTTATCTATCAATCAAGTTCCTGGTAAAGGAGGTTAAATAGTCTAACAGTATATCATTTAAACTACAAAACTTTAAACCAACTATCTGCTGTTAAGTTAGAATTGTCATTTCATACAGCTAAAGGATCAGTAGTCTATAATAACATGTCTCTCCCTCTCCCACAAGAGTGTGTTTAGAAAGGCACCATATGGTAGCAGTCTGTGTTTTATATTTAAATGGGGAAGGGGAAGGAGGAGGAGTGGGAGAGAAGGAGATAAAGGTAGTTTTAATTGTTAACCAAGTATGGTAAGAAAAATCCAGATGACTTCCATTTCTGTAACAAAGAAAACACCTACTAGGCAAGGAAGGTTGTGTGCTACGTGCTGGAGGAAGTTTTAAAAATGCATAAGACAAGTTTTCCTGTTTCCTAGGAGTTTGGTAGAACAGATAACTTATATATCACTGTGTTGAAATAAGTTGAAGTGTGATAATGCCAAGACTGATCAGTGCAAACAGTAATGGATGTTCTGAAATGGAAGAAAGAATGGGGTAGTCAGCACAGACTTCATGAAAGAGATGGAATCTTTCAAGGAGAGATGGGGTTAGGGGTATAATGCTTGGGAAAGTGCAGGAAGCACAGATCAGAAAGGAAAAGTAGAATGAAGGCAGTATAAAAATATAAAGCACAGAAAGGAACTATCACGTTTTAGTTTTTAACTGAGTGGTAGGAGATACAATTTAAAAACTAGACTGGGACAAGATCCTCAAGGATATTAAAAGCTAAGGCAAAAGGTTCACTTTGAGAGTTAATAGATAGACATAACGGAAGGTTTCTGAGCAGGAAGAGTTGCACAATCAGAGCTGTGACTTTAGAAGCCCCAACTCTAGTGTGTGAAATACAGTGATGTTTGAGTAGGGAGGGGCATGAAAGAAAGAGCATCATCTTTATTACGACAATGATCTGGACAAGAGGTGTCAAGTGTTTCAGTAATGAAAACAGGAATGTACTGCAAAAATGATGGATTAAAGGTGTATGGTCAATGGCGGCCCTGAGTGCCTTGGAAATGAGGAACACAGGGGAGTCATAGACTAAGAAGACAAGTAGGCGAGTTCAGTTAGAAAGACTGAGTTTACTTGCCCATGAGCCAACATGTTCGAGAAGCTCATCTGGCAGGTAGAAAGGAAAGGCTCAGAAGCGCAGAATTAAGTGTTAACTCTGGAAATGGGGAGGTAAATAGTGAGAGTATAAGTGTGGACACAATGGCCAAGAAGGTGAAAAAAAGAAAACCATGGGATGCATCCAACTTTCTAGGGCAGGAGGTAGAGAAGAGAGGGAAGCTTTGAAAAGGGTGGGGAGACAGTTTCAAGGAAAAGGGACAGAGTTGTAGGGACTTTGGGAGAGTGCGCATTGAAACAGTTCGCAGTTATGAAACCAGCGATGATCTTTACAGGAGCGGTTTCAACAGGAGTGAAGGCAGAAGCCAGGAAGCAAGGGCTACAGAGTGAGAGGCTGTTACTGGACAAAGAGAGCTCAGTAGATGAGTCTCTCTTGAAAAAGTCTGCAGTAAGGGCCTCGGTTCCATGGACCAAACTGAAAAGAATTTGGCCTCTACTGGGTAAATCTGATCAGGAGGAAAAATGGCACCAAGAATTTGTGGGAGGCAGTTGTCCAACGGTGTCAGATGTTCTTGATAATTAAGGCAAAAATGATGTGGAAAATAAGAAATGATGGAGCCAGGCAAAAAAAAAAAAAAAAAATGGGTCTTTCTCCTCCAGAGTGATATGGATTTTGTTTTCTTCAACAGTCTCTCTCATCTCATTTCAGGAAAAGATTTGTTCCCCTGCCACCCTGTCTTTATTGGGTTTATGTTGCCACAGAAGGCAAGAGACTGCCGTCAAGTGTCAATGAGGCAGGCTACACAAAAGAACATGCTCTTTCCTAGCAGCTGGAAGAAAAAGAAAGAAAAAGCAAAGCAACAATCTGGGAAGCTTTGATGGCAAGCAGATGTACCACTTTGGCCTGACGTGCAAACTTGAAGCCAAACTATTGCTACAACAGCTTCTCTGCTTGAGAATTCCCAGTGGGACGTTAGCGGTCTCTCACTCCTCCACTGCACTTCACTCCCCAGCGTGTCTGGTTACCAGCACCTCCTCCTCGCTGGTCTCCTGGCCCTGCTGCCACCTACCTGCCCGAGACAACCAGGAAGGTGGCAGAAGGAGAAGGAGACTGAAGAGAACAGAGAACAGGCGACTCTTGCTGCCTCCTCCACTGACTGGGAACATGGACCCCAGGGTCCCCCTCCCTGACAGTGGGGAGATAGAAAGCACCCATATCACTTCTTGCTCTAAGATGTTATAAACATGGGAAAGGAGGGCTTGGGGAAAGTTAGGAGGTATATAGTTTGTTGTTCCCAGACCCTCTCCAGCTCTCACTCTGGAAAGGCTTCCATCGAAATTTTAAGGAATACTCTAGCACCCCATTTTAACAGAGACCTCCCAAAGTTACTTAACACCTATTTGTAAACACACAATGGAACAGGAGATCAGTACCTGGCCTGTCAGCTTCCACCCCAGTCTTCTCAGAAGCTTTCTCAGGGACACGGTAGGGCTGACGTGCAAATTCATTCCCTTCAGGACTGACAGGGGCAGCTTTTGCAGGCCATTATAGATTAGCAATGGTTAAGAGGCAAGTTTTCATGGGAAACAGAGGGCCGAGGTGGTCCTTACACATCTCTCTCCGCCTCTCACTCTCTTTTCTCACTCTCCCTGCCCCCCCTTCTCCTCTTTCTGCAGGGACCTTGCAGATGGTGAGATTTCCGGCCACAGATGCCTTTGCCCAGGCTGTCCCTTTGACTCTGGAGGGCCACGGTGAGCTGGAGGAAGAGGAGAGTGGGCAAGCTCAGTGTGGAGAGAAACAGGACGCTCGTGGCTCTGACCAGCTCTCCCTAAACATAAAGCCAAGTGAGACAGGCAGCTCACTTAGACTAGACAAATGGGGTACAAGACTGGAGAGAGAAATTGGATTGGAGACTTAAACTGTTTGACCAAAGCTTCCATCGCTTTCTTGTTAAAACACCCCTCAGCAACCTGAGAGAGGGGACAGCAGCTGGACAGGGTGCCCGCGCAGCCAGGGACACTGCCCCCACCTGCCACCCCCCCGGGGCTGGCCCCTGCAAGTCCTCCAGGGAAGGTCTGACATGAGGAAGAGAACGGGACAGAATCGTGAACTGCGGAGGCCAGCGGCTTCTACGTCAACGAGGGAGCAGATTTGTGGTTCTCAAGAGGAGAGCACACCAGGGAGGGGCGCCGGCGCCGGCGCGGGGCTCCGGGCGCTGAGCCAGGCAGCGGAGGCCGGGCCCTGCCGTCAAGGCTGCTCCGCGGGCGGCTGACGGCGCCCAGGCTGCCCACCGCTGTGCTCAGGCAAACCTAAAGGGACCTCAATAACCTGTTATTAAACATCCCTATGCTAATAGCAAGACGCTGCATTTAGTCAGCGCTCTGCCAAGGGCCCGAACCTGCATCCAGGAGACCAGCTCGATTGATCTTAACACCTTTGAACAGATGGAAACCGCCCGAATGGGAGAAGCAGGAATAACAAAGCAAACTGTGCCTCTTCCGCGCTAACCTTGGCCCAGAAAGGACATAATGTGTGCGGGGAACTGTCAAGAGAAAAATCACAGTCTCTTCAGAAGTCAATGTACCTTTAATTTCAAAAGTACAACTGAGTGCCATTTTCTAGACAGATGATTCCCTGCTTCATCTCTCTTGCTGTTCTTTGGATGGCTTCTGTTATTTCTCTTCCATCTGTTATTTTCATTTATTTCAGCTAGATTTTTCCAAATCGGAGGATCTTATTTTGGGAACGATGTACTCCAGAGATGTTACCCCATTTAAAAAGAAGGATTGGGTTTTTTGTGTTGGTTTTTTTGGTTTTTGTTTTTTTTTTTTTCCCAACTTGGAAGAGTATTTTCAGGGTCTGAGAGTCAGGTATATTTTCTAGGCTCAGAAATTAAGTCTTCTTTTCAGAAACGCACCACCAGAGCCCCTTACGAGCGCAGGGGCGGGGGGTGTTTGGCCTGGCGCATCCTGCCGCCAGGGGAAGGGTCTCCTTCACCTACTCCCCCCAGAGCCAGCGCAGTGCCCCAGGAAGGGCTTCCAGCGGGCCTAACGCTCCCCGCGCGGTCCGGCAGACAAAGGGACGGAAATAGAAGTAAGTGTGGGTCTGTGCTGAGCCTCCGAGGGATCAGCTCCCCTCAGGAGAGCAGGGAGGAGGAAAGGGGGTGAAGGGAAAGCTTGCCCCGCCTGCGGCAGCGGGGCAGAGCAGCGCCGGAGGGAGACTCGCACAGGGAGCGCAGGAAAGGAGAGTCCCCTCCGGCTCACTTTCAACCCCAAGAGGAAGGAAGAAGATACCCAGAGGACCGGGCTTCCTCCCCATGCGTGACATGTTCACTTCGCATCAGCTCCTCCATGTTAAATACATGAAATTTACCGTGTGACACTTCTCTCACGTTACTTCTTTAAGCCTCCTCTCGCTTCCCCCCAGCTCACTGTTGGCTCCCCCACGACGGAGCGCCACGGGTTCCATGTGTCCCACACGCTTTCCCACAAACATGCTTTTGTATGTAACGAGTCTGCCTGGATGCCATTTGCTCTTTTCTGTGCCTGGCAGACTCCCGCTCGTCTGCTCCAAGTCAGCTGAAATGTCATCTTCTCTGTGGGACCTTCTCAGTCTCTGGAACCGCAGTTGTTACGCGTTTCACCAGCTGCGTTTCGTGCACACGGCTCACCTCTCCCTTACGGCACAGGCGACATTTTGTCTTCATTGTTTTCCTCCTGGATGGTGTTAAACTTGGGTGCTCTTTGGGGTTTGGGGGGTGGAATGAATGGAGGTAACTCATGAAGGGAGGATGGGCCATGTAGCAAGGGACAAGGCAGCCTGGAATGAGGGGGAGCCAGAGGCAAGCTGATTCCATCAGCTTCCTCGCCGTGTTATGTCGGCGGCAATGTCCACAGACGTTATTATTAAATGTCTCTGTGGTTCTCGCTGCAACTTGAGGAAAAAAAAAAAAAATCATAAAACTCAGACCCCAGAGACACTGGTTCTAATATTGCTTCTGCCATCAACTGGGTGAGTGATGTCCTAAGATTGACCACTTTCAGTTTCCTCCGCTGTCAAAGTCACTAATGCTATTTTCTTTACCTTTTCTTCAGCTATTTTGAGGTTAAAAAAATGAATTGATAGATGTGAAGGTGTCTAATGGCTGTATAGGAAGAC
This sequence comes from Pteronotus mesoamericanus, assembly GCF_021234165.1. Classification (NCBI taxonomy): domain Eukaryota; kingdom Metazoa; phylum Chordata; class Mammalia; order Chiroptera; family Mormoopidae; genus Pteronotus; species Pteronotus mesoamericanus. The sequence continues at coordinate 98,390,508 of NW_026555085.1, forward strand.
AGAAAAGAAGATTAAACTTTTCCTCTTCCTCTCAGCCCACAAGTAATTTCTTATAAATCTGAGTACATAAAAAATGTAATAATAATAAAAATTAAAACATTTTATTACTGTTGAAAAGCTCTTGCTTTTGTTTTTCACTTGTATGTTGTAGGTATAAAAAAAAACAACCTTTTATAATAAATGCTTTAGGAAAGGGCATATTAGCATATGAAATCAAATGCTAATACATTAAGGTGAGTTTTTAAAAGGACACTTGAACTTCAGTGCTGAGAAGAGATGGAAATCAGCACGTCCAACCTTCTATCCCATGATGAAGAAATCTAGGCAGAAGAGGTCACAAGGCCTGTGTGAATTAGGCACAAGGTAGGGATTTAAACCTCGGTCACCGGTCGCCAGGTCAGAGCTCAGTGGCCCACAGTGGGACGAGGGAGATGCCCCGGAGTAAGGGCGTGGGCGGTACTCCCCAAGTGGAAGGGCTGGGGGCTTGCTGGGCCAGCCCGCAGGCCGGCGCCTTAAAACGGGGGCCCCTGCTGTCTTCACTCGCCCTCTTCACTCCGACCCAGCCATGCTGGCCTCCCCATGGGCCCCCTCGCTCTCCACGCACATGCCATCCTCAGGAGCCATGCACTGGTCTTCCTCCAGCCAGGAACCTCCTCCTCCACCAGTCCATGACCCTATGGTTCTCTTACCTCTTTAAGTCTTTGCTTAAATGTCACCTTCTTATTGAGAATGCCCTTTGCCCTTTCCAAATTGCAGCCCCTCCCCCCACATCTCCTTTTCTCATTCAGCTTCCTTTTCTCTTCTAGCATTTATATCTCTTTGTTTATTGAGCCTTTCTCCCCATCCCATAGAAGCTCCATAGAGACTCAGATATTTGTCTCTCTTTTTTATTTATTTTTTTTTACTGCCGCTTACCCAGTGCCTGGGACAATGTTCGGTTTTGGCTCAAAATATTTGTTGAGTGAATGAGTAAATGATAGATAATGGAGCAGATGCCATACGAGAGGCAGAGTGTATTACAGCCATCAGTGCCCTCTCTTTGTAGGAAAGAACCTTGTCACAAAATGCCTGGAGTTCCCCCTGCTCACAGTAGGGTCTTCCACCAAAACTCAATATTTACTTACTATGCGCAGCTCTGGAAAACCATTCACCGTTACCTGGCCAAAGGCACCCTTCAGTTATTGAAGTGAGAGCTAAAACAGCTTACCAGCATTAGAACACCTTAACATTCCATGGATGTCATATTCTTCCTTGATGATTCCACAGGCACTTCGTTCTTGGTAAAGGGCAAAGAGGTATGTTTGCATTTGAATGTCAAGATTATTATTACACTTTAATTCATCCCTGATATTAACTCATTCACTGGCCACTGATGGACGGTGTGCCTGTCTATACCCAGAGGGACAGCCTGCAGGGCATCATGATGGGAATAAAGAACCAGAACTGGCCAAGCCAACGGTTACTATCAGGAGTCACAGCCACAAAACTTCTGACCAGACCATGAGAGCGGCACAGAGGAATTTCGGGTCTGAAGCTTCTGACCCCACAGGCTTCTGCAGAGGTGGCGGCCGTGAGCACCATCCAAGCAGAGCCATGCATGCGCTGTGAGTCTGTACACACCAGTGGCGAGATCTAGAACTTGGGGACTGACTTATTACAAAGTACCTCTTAGCAGGTCCTTGAGAAACTTTGAGCCAAGACAGAGTCTTACAGGAACTAAGCAGAGCCAAAGAGGATGATGAGAGGGAAAGACACCTGGTGAGTTAACTCCCTCCAGGTTGCCAGGGACCTTCCTGGTTTAGGCTCTGAAAGCCCACATCCCAGGAACAGCTCAGTCCCAGGCAGACCAGGGCCGTGGGTCCCTGGCTGCAGGATGTGAGGCAGAGGCGGTTCCCCTTTCATGGCTCCGTGTCAGAAATACAAGACCAGTGTTGCAGCTGAGCACGTGTTGAAAGCAAAGGTGAAGGGACGCACTAGGAGGCCGGTGGAGAAGGCTTAGGGAGGGAACCAGTGTCCATGAGGAAGGAGAAAACGATGGTCCAGCAGTGTGGGAAAGGGAAACCTGCGTGCAGGAAGAGCTTCTCCAAAGGCTTTGCCGAAGTCCCACTGTAGGGTGTGTTCAAAACCTCCCTACTGAGGCTCAGCCATTTCATATCCTTTAGAAAAGGCAAAATAATTCTATTTACACTGACCTAATCTAGAGGAGAGTTTCACAAGCCCAGGCCATCCGCGGGGTCTGTGTCTTACCCCTGCGGTAAGCCTCTGGGGAGCACATTCAGTCTCCTTCAGGTCGCTGTCGCAACTCGGCAGGTTAGTGCCTCCTAAATCTTTGTTCTAAATCACTGTCCCCCTCATGCTTCTCAGCCTTCCAAACTCACAAAGTATCAAAATATAGTTTTGCTACTAAGAACAGACACAGTAACCTATTTCCTTTGCCTTGACTCACAAGATATAAAAACTGTTTAAATGAATGCTATCCTTCAAATACTTTAATGCTGGTAATGTTTACCAACACTTAATGAAACGGACATTGGAGGCTATTTTTCCAAAACCAATGGTAGATTTGACCTCCACCAGTGCTTTTCAATTTCTGTTTTCGTTCAGCAGCAGAGCTTTTTACTCAGACAGAACTATACATGGTAGTCTGATCCATAAAGCTGAAAGATAAAATTGATCTGCTATGGATAAAGCAGGTAGGCAGGTCAGGAACCATCTTACACTGCTGGCCATGTATCAGAAACCTCGGTGGACTCCTAGGGGAGCTGGGAGCATAGTTTGTAACCTTCTGCACCAAGGCACGCGCGCTCATTGCTTCAGACCACAGCGAAAACAGACACTCCGTGCACCAGGGATGAGTAAGCCTAGGGTCACGGTCCCATGGGAAACGCTTGATTGTGCACTGACTGTAGGCACTTCCTGAGAACCTGTAAAAAGAACATGTGAATTAATTATTCAAAAAACACTGAAAGATAAGCTGGACCTTTTCAAGAGAGAAAGCATTTTGCTAATAATAACAATTTGGAAGGACACCTTCTGAAGCAGTGCAGCGGAAACGCCGGAGAGGGGTTCTAGCAGGGAGGTGAGTTAGAAAACCCCATGGAGGCAGTAGAAAGAGTAAGGCCTGAACCCATGGTGCTCGCCATCTTGTTTTAAGGACACAAAATAGAGACCACTTCCCCACTTATATCCCCCAGAACCCCACTAGCACTGTCTCTCCTGGGCACTTCTAGACTGCCCCCTAAAATAATTTGCTTTCCTAAAAGTAAAAGAAATGATGTGAACAATTTGTCCTAGAAACTTATCATTTTCATAAAGGTTTGAGGTCAGATGGGGTGTGTGTGTAGGCAGTGCTTGCTGATAACCCCAGTGTACAGATCTTCTGACAGATTAAGTTTTCTGTTGAAAGACCATTTAGAGAAACCGAAATTCATGGTAAGGAGGAGCGTTTTGCTTAACAGTTTTAAGTTTCCTATGGCCTTCCTGAGTCATCAACTGACTCATTCCACCTGCTCAATTTTATTATTAATTCAAAAAAAAAAAAAACCGACTCGGATAACAATAGAGTTAAAATTATGTTACATGTTTGATTTCTTTCCTCCCATTGCATAATTCTCTCGTTTTGCCCACATTTTGGCAGTTACTCTCACTTACCCATGCAACAATGAGAAACATTCTTTTAAAAATATTTCCAACCCCCTCACGTTCCCATGAAATTGTTTCATTTCTAACTTTGTTTCGGTTCTTATGTAAGATCGGTTGCTGTCTAATATTAGATCACTGTGTTGTACGTGCCTTACTTCTAATGCACGGTGGGAGTTTGAAAGATCCCAAAGTTGAGCTCTTCTCTGAGGCCGAATAATAATAATAATATTTTATAATGTGAATAATCTACTCCAGTTTAATTATTTGTTAGATGTTGACTTCTTGTTTAAATTAATACTTGGCCGGTTTGAAAAGAAATGCATTTGTTGTAATTATTCATATAAGTGAGTATGCCTATGTGTGCATGCACGTGCATGCGTGCACACTATAAATTTAGGTGATAATCTAACTAATGCTCAACATTCAGTAAAGCTGAAACAAAAGGTCCACATTGTCCTCACCTGTCCTCCAGCTGTGAACTCTGGGAAGGTAGCTGTGGTATCGAAAACGAATCCCAAAGTCATGGAAACATTCTACCCGAGTGAACATTTCCTCTGAACCTTCAAAACGCAGGTGCAAACTGCCTTCACACCAAACACTGACTGTGACCTTGGACTCAAAATGAGACATAATCTTTGTCATTTATTTTGCCAAGTCTTGGTCCAATAATCACGGTGAAAAGTCTGAACATTTATAGATAAGTTTGAAGGTAACTCTGGGGGGAGACAATTGACTTCAGAAAGTGGATTTGTCCTCAGAGGCTGAGAGAGGCAAACAGGAACGTGGAGCGCTGCTGAGGAGGGGAGGGTGCAGGTTGCTCTTCCATGGCATGCTGTGTTCTCGGGAGCTGGTGCTCCTCGGACCCATGATGTCCCCGACGCCAGGCTTACAATGTGCGCTGGAGACCACGAGACCTCCTGTCTGCACTGGGCTTCCTCGCCCCACGAGGATGTACAATTGCAGGTAAACCAAATACTGCAAACCTTGTGAACATGCCATTTCTCTTCCACAAAGTTCTGGTCTGTACCAGTTTATTTCCATGTGCCTTTGCAGCATCGTCCACATTTCTGCTCCAGAAGAAAAAGGCTGCTTGCCAGCTTTCAGCTGGGGAGAGGCTGAGGTGGAGGTGGAGGGAAACAGGGGAACCTTGCTATTGAACCTTGGGAAAGATAAATAAGGATGAGGAAAATTAAACTCATGCTTAGAATCACACTCAGGTGTTGGCTGGGAGAAAGACTTAATATAAGTACAGACCAAAAGCTTTTGCCCAGTTCAAGCATTCAGTATCCCTCCCTATATCTTGGGAGAATCTTAAAAGTTGGAAGGACAGGCAGGGTGAGGGTGGAAGCCTGGGAAAATATCCCAGGAATGTCTGATAGGCATTGAGTTTCTTATAAAAGGACAGGATAGAAAACAAACAAGCACATCTTAATATACACATCTTTGAAAAAAAACAAGTTAAAGTTACAATAATCTTAAGAAATCCTAGAAAGTGTCTAGTAGATAAGAGATGGTAAAAAGACAATATGCATAAGAATTGATATTTTTGTCATTCTACATGTGAGGAAACTGAGGTTCCAAAAGATTTGGGCACAGGCTCATCCATCTGCAGGAGAGCCTAAAAGGCATTTAGATTGTCTTTCCCTAAAGTGCCTTATTTATTCAAGTAGAAATGATAGTCATTGCGATATTTTCATTGATATGCAACTGACCAGGTTCTTTTTGCCCCGTTTTCGGCACTGGACCTAACATTCTCATTCTGCCCTTTCTCCCAGGGATACTCTCAGAACCCTAATCCAGGTTTGGGGAGGGACCATGCCTCACTCAATTTTTAACCAAAAACCACTCTATTAAAGGAGTATAATTATTAATAACTAGTTACCATTATCTTTATCCTTGAAAATTTTTTGGAATCAGATGAGACAACAATTACTATTTCCAATATCCAAATGAGGCAATTGGAACTTCTAGAGGCTGGTGATTAAGAATTTACAATTTGCAGAGAACGGACCAAACCGCAAACCTAGTTCTTTGTTTATTTGTTTGTTTCAAAATTTCTCTATCATCTGCCTAATGGATAAATTACAGTGTGATTTATATGAAATACAAATCTGTGGAAAAGTCAGGGAGCTCACTAATGAATTTCTATATGGACTTAATTTCTGTCGAATATAACTCTGCTCATGTTCTTGTTTCTCTTTTTGTGTCTTTCCCCCTACTTCTATAATTGATGCCTTTGAACTTTAAGAAATATGCTCCAGGGGGAACTATGACAAGCTTAAGGATATCAGGAAACGTTGTACAAAAGCCCCTTTGGCACCTCATCCGGCCTTGAGTGTCTCTTCTAACGGGGCAATCTTTTATTGCCTATTAGGTAAAAAGACAAATGAATACATTTAGCTTTAATAGCTTTCCTTTTCAACTAGTATGCCTCTGCCATTTCTCTTCTCTCCTTTGTTTTCCCATCAGAATAAAACATTCATCCATTTATTCAGAAATATACGTTGAGTGCATTTTATTTGCAACGCATTAGGGACAGTAGGCAGTAAGGCAATGAAGCCACTTGGCCTCATCTAAGTTGTGGCTGAGTCAGGAGGGCTGTGTCTTGGTGAGTCCAGTTTATCTGGTTTGAGTCCTCGTTTATTTCATAATTAAGGCTATGCCTCTGGTGGTCCTTCTGGGAAAGGCTAAGACTGAAAATTTAGGTGCATCCTCCAGCTGTGGGTAATAGCAAAATATTTATCACGGGGACATGAGTGAACGCCTAGTACTCCGGAGACAGAATACGGGAGTAGATCAAAAACAAGCAAACAAAACTAGATTTTAAACCAAGGGAAGCATAAAGAAAAAATAATGAGACAAGTGAGAGAACGGAGTCCACCTACCAGCCTGTACAAGGCAGAGATCTTGGTGCACAGCAGCCTCCACATCGCCAGCAGCAGCCCACATGTGAGCAAGAAGGTGCTAGGGTCCTGCTCTGGGAAAGTACCGCATCCTTCATGGTGGACAGCAAGCTGCGTGCACCCTGACAGCCAGGGCTGTGATGCTCCGAGTCTTACAGCCCCCTGGTCCTGGCCTGTGTGGTGGAAGGACCAAGGGGAAGCCCTCCTGCCCTTAGGTGAGCCAGCTGGGGATCACACAAATGATCTGGTCATAGTGTTGACTCGGACAGAGGCCCTCTCGGCTAATCCAGGGACTCTTTCTAATAAAGAGAGTTCAAGGAAGGGGGTGACTTGTGCTTTGGTCAATAAAGCCAGGTTATTATTTCTCAAGAAACAGAATATCTTTCCTGTGTGTTCTCTATCCACGGTGTCCATGTCAACCCGGATGGGGAACGCAGACTCTTTCCCCTGATTCCCCAAAGACTTGGAGAGAGGGAAGGGAATTAAATAGTAACACCATGAAGTAACAACTTAAAATTAAATGTTAGACGTTCTCTGTCTTTTTAACTTCTTCCAGTAATCACTACAAATGGAAATTTCTCACTGGCTGAGTGTCTCCTCAGACCTCAGAAAGCCCCTCGCGCTCACTGTCTCCCCGCCACCTCTTTAATGTTTCAGCCCTGCGCAAAGTCACGTGCATTCCTCATGCAGAGGGGCTCTGCTGTCTCTTGGGTTCCAACCCAATCCCATATCCCGAGTGCTCAAGTATTGCACCAAAATTCAACCAACATGTCTTGTTTAAACAAAAGGATATCTAGTCAAAGAAAAAATTGGGCCACTCAATTTAGGACTAAAGCAGCTGAAGTTGGTTTTAACAGTATCCTTTTTCTTTTTCTTTTACAGATGTTTGGCTATCTACTCACTTTAGAATTGTAACAAGAGAAATAAGATGAAGGAAATTCTAAAAATATACATGCACATGTATATGTGTGTGTACATACACATATATAACTCCTAAAGCAGTGATTGCTTAGTTCAGTGGTGTCTTCCTGGGATCAGAAGAGGACCAGAATCAAGACCTACTAAACCCTGAATTCTACAGATGGAGCCTGAGGCGACTGTCCTTATTTGCCAGTGGCCAGAACCCTGAGTCTCAGGCAATATTAAATATATGGGTGGAGGCCAAGAAGGAGTCTGGCCTTAAACAAATACAAGACTGAGTACCCAGACGGACTCTGAGTTTGGGATCAACTCCATGCTTGCTGTAAAACATAATTAATGTAAATTAAAGTATCATGGTATTGGTTAAATGAATTGCCCCTCTGCCAGCCAGCCCTCAGCAGAACACTCCTGGATTCAATTATACTAAGTAACTGATGTAAAGCAGAGGTGATTTAACACATATCACTGAGGATATATATTTTTGAAATATAATATATCTCCTTTAATCATACATAGAATCTTAAATGTATATGTTTCAGAAATCTGATATAAAGGCAAAGTCTTAATCTATGTGAGTTAGTATACATTTCTAAGTCATAATGCAATTTGATAAACTTGCAAATTAATTTAGCAGCAGTCATTTTAGAAAAGTGAGTGATAAGCTGGTAATTTTATTTACTAAAGCTAATTTAAGCAAATACTTATGAATCAATTAAGAGGTGAATCATCTTCCATTCAATAAGTTTACAGCAAGTATATTTAGGACATGTGTTTCCATGGGGGAAGGAGGAGAAAAATATCACCAAGCATAGCAGACATTTAACCAATGTTATTTCATTAAAATACATTATGTATGCTGGGTCTTTTTTCTCACAAACTTATAATTATGTTAATAAAACAAACATGTATTTTCCAAATTTTAGCTAACTGTAAAATTGAAAGTGTGAACATTTTAAACAAAAATTAAATTATTGCAGCCCTATCAACCTCAGGAAACTTTAAATATTGCGTTATGCAACTTATTAAATCTGACTTCCTTCTCAAGTGTTTTCAACAACTGTGAAAGAAAGATAAGCTGTTCTGTTTTTTTCTGTTCCCAGATGATTTTAATGTTTAGAAGAAATGCATTTGAAAAGTATTCAACCATGATAATAATGAAGTTAAAATTAAAATAACAAAAGACCATTTAAAGCCAAATTTTAAATGATAAGCTTGATGATAACAACATTGTGGAGTGATTCTGTTACAATGTTGATAACAACAGTGTATCAAACGATAGGCCATCAAGATATATCAAAATATTATATTATTTTATGAATTTTCTTAAAAAAGTCCAAAGCAAGAAAAAAGATATATGCACAAATGTTCCTGGAAATGCTAAAGCAAAAGAAAAAAATGGAAACAACCTAAGTGCCAAATGTGAGAATGGTTAAATTACGTGTCTTCTATTGGCTGAAATATCATGACGTAGGTTGAATAATAACCGAAGCTTTTATGATGATGTGAAGAAATCCTTGTTGTGCAATGATAACTGAAAATGTCAACTATACAAGCACACCCATGCTTTGTTTTAACTTCTATGGGCAAATAATGGAAGAGCAGGTCAGAAGAGAGAGTCAAAGGGGTCTGCTATAAACAGTCTGTCATGAGAATGGCCCCACCCCAATCTCAGGCCCCTCAAATGTGGTATTTACCTGCTTGTTATTGTTGGAGAAACATCTGCTGGTACATAAGATGCTGTTTGAATGAGGACATAAAAGAATTATGCACATGTGCTATAAAAGATTGCATGGGGAAAACATTTTTCTTTATGCATTCTCAATATTAGCACATGGGACATACTGTACTAGGAGCTAAGCAGATACATCTATTGTTGTGAGTTGAATTGTGCCACCCTAAAACTTACCAGAGTCCTAATCCCTGGTACCTACACTGGTGACTTACTGGAAACAGAGTCTTTGCAAATGTAACCAGGTTAAGATGGGGTTATACTAGATTAGTGTGGGTCTTAACCCTTATCTTTATAAGAAGAGAAAAGTGTGGATGCGCACACATACACACACAGACGGCCATGCGAGGAGGGAGATAGACGTGGGCCTGATGCACCTACAAGCCAAGGAAAGTCAAGGATGGCTGGCAACGCCAGAAGCAGGAGAGGCAAGGGTGGATTCTTCCCCAGAGCCTTCAGAGAGGGCATGGCTCTGTGGGCACCATGACTTTAGTCTTCTGGACTCAAGGACTGTGAAAGAATATATTTCTGTTGTTTTAAGCCACCTGGTTTGTGGTGTTTTCTTATAGCAGCCCTAGGAAACGAATGCATACATAAGCGAGGTAATTAATATCCAGGCATAACCCATTCTAAAATATTCCTTTCTGCTTATTAACACCTCGAGGACAAGAAATTCAAGGGTCATTGTTCATGAATAATAAGATCGGTTCTCTCACCACTCTTTAGAAGGGAAGGGCAAGAGTTGGGTCCTTCTGGAACTGCAGGGCAGCCTGCCCTGAAGAGCACTGCCTCGGCAGCGGGCGACACAGTCCCCACAGGGGCTCCGCCTCCCCCTGCGGACGACGCTCAGTGTGCGCCACCCTGTCTCCCTAGCTCTTGCTTTGTGAGTGGTGATAATAATGGTCTCATTGGGCTATTGTGAGGACTGCATTAGCGAATAACGTGTAAAACAATTAGAACAGTAACGGGCCCTATTATAAGCATTCAATAAATGTTAGCTATAATTATCATGTCTGACTAAACATTTTGGTTCCATTCCCATTTGAGAATTATGAAAATTTCACAGGCACGGTTTTAGAATGCATGTATCAATTTGTAGATTACTTCTATATCGCCCCAGCAACACTTCTCCCTTCCCAACGCCCAGGATTTCCTACAAGTTGACTTTCATAACCCCAGGAGCCTAGCTCCCAGGACTACCGCCCCTGGAACCGGGCAGGACAAGGGAACGAAGGGAATAAAAAGCAGCCACTGATGGTTTGCCTTCCTGTGGACTGAAATTCTACAAAGCAGCATCAGAAGGCTCAAAGACAACGCAAAGTTCGCGTGTGGCTGTTTGACAGGCCAGGCACTTGTACAAGGAGCTCCTTCCACTGTGGGAAACGTGACCTCAGTCTGAGCCCTCATACTGATCCGCAGTCCAGGGAAAACGATGCCGACATCTCTGTTACTCTCAGTCCATACGTCTGTACTCGCTGCAGAGCTCCCCGTGGGGCATTGCGTTCAAGCGGCACTCAAGGGCGGGGGTGCTATGTTCAGGATAATTCCCAAAAAGAGTTTAAAACTTTGTCAGGCCCAACCCTCCGCTTGCATGGTACTCACTCGCGTGTGCTAACAGCTGCCATTATCTGTTCTTAACAGCTTCCCAAATATCCCAAATATTTCATGTCACCATAGCCATTTTGCCCATCTCGCTAGTAATTCCACTGCCATTCACGGGGCCTCCTTCTTTTATCTTACATAATGGGACAGCATGACACTGGGACTCTGGCTAAGAAAAGGCCTCAGGTGAAGAGCTGGCACCGTGGGCGGGGTGACACTAGCCGGTGTCAGAGGCTCTGAAAGAACAGTTGTCTTTCTGAAGGCCAAATCCAAAATTTTACTCCCATTGAGAAACTAATTAGCTATTTAAATGTCCCTGACTAATCTTCTAGGCTTCCTTTTACAAATTAAGTATAAAACAAGACTGCCCTGATAACTTGTATACTGTGTAATTAAAAGGAAATTAAAAAAAAAAAAAAACAAAAAACCTGTGCAACTGGCAATAATATCCAAGGTTCCGTCCAACTGGGATTTAATCCCGTAGACCAGTCAAGGCTCATCGCCGCCCAGAAAATAAATGCAGGAGGGAAGCAGGCTTGACAGCTACCTGTGTTGTCAGTAGAGCCAAGAAAAGGGTCTTTGTAGAGGAAAAGGGGGAAACTGCAACCCCTACCGTGAACGGCACTGCACTGACATATTGCTGGCACCCAAAAGAAATCGTTTTTATTGGATGTCAGCTAAAGAAGAAGAAAAGAAAGGGAAGGGGGGAAATTAGCTGAATGAGTACAAGGGAAAAGATCAATAACTCTCTCCGATGCTTTTTTGGCAAATTGGCCAAGAAAGGGCTGAAGTCTTTACTGGCTGACAATTCTGGCAGTTTTCCCAAATAGAAATGTTGCAGCCAGAAAAAGAACCAAGAGAACTTAGTGAGATACTGAGTTTGGGGACACGTATTCAAAGGCAGAGCACCGACTAACAAATCGACTGTCATCAAAGTGTCCTGGGTCCACCTGATACTGTGCATCGGTGACTGGTGTGTGTCTCCCGGGCCAGCCTTGCAGGTGGTGAGGGGACAGAGAGCTGGAGGCCCAGGTTGCGTGGTCAGCATTCCACATCGGGAGTGTGACTGCCACAACTCATCCCCCAAATCTAGACACCTCGGAATGACAGGGGGTGTTATTAATAATCACTCTGGGCCATAGCACAAACCTGGACTGTCCCAGGCAAAGCAGGACGTATTGACCACCCAACAGGAATATGAAACTCTCCCAGAAGTCTGCTTGTAGTTGATGAGCTGGATCCCTGGGCCAGGGTGGCTATTTTTATCACCTGTGCCTTCAATCACAAGGCTTCATAGGCAAAAGGGGGCGATAACATGAGTCAATTTTGTCACTTCTGCTGGAAAAGTCGCCCAACATCCCTAGCCCATCTGGCATGGGCACAGTGGCACTATCCTGGCATTTTTATACTTTTCCTTTTCATCCAATCAAGGGATTTTCAACCCAAAGTTTTCATTATGGATTAAATAGAAACGGGTGGGCATTGTTGTTGTTAACTGAAATGCAAACATAACTAAACAAAAACAGCTCAGCAGTGTTTATTTCCATGAAGTTGTGGCCTCCAATAGTCTGAAAGTGGGGACAACAGAGTACAATGACAAAATTCTAGCTGGCCTCCAAAGGCAGAAACTCAGTCAGGTGTAGCACATCATTTTCATCAAGTCCGTGCGTTCCTTTTCAGTTTTGGAAAACTACTGTGGTATTACCACCACAGAAATGTAAGCTTTCCTCTTCTTCATCGCTATCTCTTTCTCTCACCCCAAGCCACTCAGGTAGTTAATTTTGAATTGTCATACATGCACATTTGCATTTATTAAGCTTTAAATCAAGCCATGAAAATAACCCTAAAACAGAGGAATGGAGACACCTGTGGAATTTCACTCCCTGTCTACCACAGTAAAAGTAGTCATTTAGCAGCTGGGCCCACCTGACCAAAACGTTTCCTCTACCTGAAGTGCTGCCCACAGTGGCTGACGGTCCTAGCATGTGTGGCGTGGCTGGCCCACATTGTGGCACGCTGTGTTAAGTACAGATGGTGCAGCATGTATAATGTGTTTTACTCTCAAAGCACCATCCCATAGAGGGGCCCGCTTACCTTTATGAGAATTTTGTGAGGGGTCCTAGGGAAAGTGCATGTGTGACCATTTAGCAGATCCGGTAACTGAGACAGAGGGAGAAAGCTGGCTGCCCAGAGTCCCACAGCTGATTACACTCAAGTCTAGGGATGCCTCTCACTTTTCTGCTGTCCCATTTTTTTCTATAGAAATGAACTCAATTCCACCGCCATCTTAGAATGTTGACTGGTCACCTTGTGATTCATCCCCAATTTCTAAAGGAATCGACTATTGATATTTGGCCTCTGCAATGCAATGCATAATTATAAGGAACAAAATCATACAATTGTGTTTTTATGTATTTCCTGGCTGCTCCTCAACCAAAAATGCAACCCCTACTTAGAACCCAAATATGAGAGCACTTACAACTATTGTATGTACCTTACTGAATTCAAAACCTTAATATTTCCAAGAAACAACATTTTCATAGTCGCATTACCTCGACCACATTTAAAGGAAAATGATAGGAACTCAACTGTGTATATGATTATAAGATTCACATTATGAAAATTTTAGGCCATTCCAAGTATTTGGTTCTACATTTCCCACACCAGCATTGTGGCAGCACTAGAAGATTTTATATAAACTATTGAAATGATGATGAGTATGTTCAAAAGCACTTACTAAAAAGATTGGGATCACATAATGAATTGATCAAATTCAGCAAGTAGAATGTCAGGACAAGAGGCACAAGCTGAAACCCAGGCATGAACAGGGACGCCCAACACCACAGTGGGGTAAGTGATCACTCCAGCCAAAGTCTGAAGGGAATCTGAGCAGATATTTGTAAAGATCCTATTGACAGAATTTAGATGTTAATGAGAATGTTATGATCATCTTTTCTAACCTTGACTTAACAAAATTCAAACATTGATCTCATTTCATGAGCAACAAACAGTCCATGGTAAAAAGAAGTTGAAAGAATGAAGATAATACTGTTTCCTATTTCTGCCCATTAAAAAAAAAAACAAAACAGGGTACAGGGGTGGGAGAAAGAATCAAAAAGAAAATGTCTTACCTTTGGGCTAAAGCCAAGAACAACCTCAAAAGGGACATTCTTTGGAGACGAAAGTTCCTGGAGGAACTGCTCCAGGAATGTTACTAAAGACTCATATGACACATGATCTAATGGGGGAAAGGTGTCTAACACAACAGCCCCCTGAAAGTTTGGGGGTGGGGTCTGAGGTTAGGCCCTTTGATAGGCTCTTCACTTTTCATTTTTGTGTGTGGGCCTTCTGTACTTTGAAGTTCTAGCCAGCAGCGGAGAGAAAAACTTTCACTGGTGTTTTCAGGTCGACTAAGAGCTGTGATTTAGCGAACACATCCCCCGTATATGGACCGCAAGCCAACACTGCGGGTTGCACAGAGACTGTAATAACCACCTACATGCCTCTCTGAAATGAAGGGGAGATTTGGGATCTTACGAGGTAACTCGTGAAGTCGTCATTACAGAACTCATGAACGCCGCTAGGAAGAAGAGCCTGCGGCCACGTAGCTGAAGAGGTTAAAAACATCCCGGAAAGCAGTTAAAACAGAAAGGCAGCATTCTTCCATTCCAAGCCTAATTGCTGGCACTGGCAGCACGATCCTGCAGGAACGTTCTCGTTAGGACTTGTTGCTTCCACATTCAATGTTATTAGTGGCAAACCGTTAGGCCAACAGCTATGCCCTGTTCTTTTGTTCTTGAAGGAAACATCTGTTCTTTTGTCAGGGAGCACATGCCAAAAACCCGGCGATTATAAGCAGAGGGCTCTTCGGGGAGCAGCCAATGCATCATACAGCCTGGAGCACAGACCTTGAAACTGCCCGCCCTCCTGTCCCGGCAGCCCCCTGATGCTACAGAATTGTCAGCTGGTCACAGTGAGATCCCATCCACAGGGCCCAGAGCATCCTTGCTGGAGGGGGAAGGAAGACAAGTAGGGGGTGTGGGACGGAGCAGAGAGTGGGGGTTAATTATTGATAAGACTGTATTAACAACGTACTTCTATATTCACTTGACAAGAGCATCTAAGCCACCTGCATAGATCTGAACCCTTGAAGCATGTGCTTCAGCGTCCCAGCATGCTCTGGCATACATGCTGCTCACAGCTGGGGGTGTAAAAGGAGCTGGAGACCGGAACACACCGGAGGTGTGCAGAGAATGACTGGAGGAATTCTAGAAGGCCTTCGAATTCTCTCCAGGTGCAATGCCTACATCTTGTCCCTGACTTTCAAGGGTCTAATGGCAGGCTTGAGAGTCTTGCTGCCTGGGTCTGAATTCCGGTTTCACTTATCCTAGCTCTCTAAGCATGGAGGAGTTACAAGCTCTCTGTGCCTCAGTTTCTGTATCTGTAAAAGGGAGAAAATAATGGTACCTACAACATAAATGAGCTAACATCTGTAAAATGCCTATATGACAAAATAATAATGCTGTAAAATCGATGATCTAAGCGCCTACCTTAAGAAGTTAGAAAAAGAGTAAATTAAACCTCTAGGAAACAGAAGCAAAGATATAATAAAGATTAAACTTAAGTAGAAAACAAAACAAAAAAAGAGAGAAAAAGTTGGTTCTTTGAAAATACTAATAAAATTGACAAACCTCTAGTGAGACTTGTGAGAAAATACAAATTACCAACATTAGGAATTAAAGAATATTATTAAAATCTTTCAGACACTAGAAGGTTAAAAAGCAAGATCATAAACAATACTATGCTAATAATTTTGATAAATGATATTAATGATTTCCTTAAAAATACAATGTAAGAAAATGATAGAAATACAAAATTTAAGTAGCCCTATATCAATGAAAGAATTTGAATCTACAATCAAAACATTTTCACAAAGAAAACTTTGGGTCCAGCTGATTTTAATGCTAAATTTTATGAAACATCTAAGAAATGAATATTACCAATCTTTAAACAAAACCTCTTTTAGAAAATAAAGGAGGGACTCCAAAGTCTTTTTATGAGTCCAGCATTACTCTGGTACCAAAAGTATTGTCTTCTTGCTTAAGGGCAGTGGCCACACACAGAGTCTATTATCTGCTTTATCAAATTTCGATCTTGAAGCACTGAGCCTTTCACTTCTGATGGGCAGCAAAGGCCTCCTTTTCTACAACTCTGCCGAAGCTCGCTCGTTCTGGCTGGTGACGCCGCAGCTCGTGGGGCTGTGCCTACTGTAGTCCCACTGATGTTCTCTTCGGCCACCATGTTCCTACTGGGTAATCAGAGTGTTCTTTTGCTCCTCCCCCTCCCACTCCCCTTCCTCTTCCCCTTCTCCTTCCTTTTCTTTAAGCTGGGGCCAGAGAAGGGTTTCAAAGTACCTCTGGCAGAAAAATATTCCACCGATGTCAAGGAAACCTGAACTTAAGTTCATCATTATACAGAAATAAGAATGCCATGTTACCTTCCATGTAACCTCCTGAAATGTCTTCCTGGTAACAATGCCTCAATTTTCCAGTCACCTGGGGCCATGAGAGCGTCTCAAAAAACAGGGGAAAGGTCATGTGGACCAGAGTAGGTAAGAACCAGACAGAGCAGGAGGGGTGAACAGCATAAACAAGGAATGCGTGGTTTTGTTTTGAATAATAAAATATTTTGGCTCTCCCCTTCTGAGCCAACAAGTGGAAAATGACCCACATGTTGGAACAGAAAGAAGCGCTCTAGAGCAATAAAACCCGAACACGCATCACCACCCCTCCACGCGACCCTCGCAGTAGACCGTGGCTGCGGGGTTCACAGGAAGCCCGACAAGGAGGAAGGTGAATCCACACACCAGGGCTCATTAGAAAGAGCTTTTAGAGTTTATAGGGCTTTTTATTCTTGTTTCCCTTAATTTGTGCATAATTTAAACATTTGGCACATTAACTGATTTTTTATTTTGTTTTTTTTGCATATGGAAGAGCAATATCAGATAATGTTGACCAAAAAGGCCATCTTTTTAGAATGCAAATAGGTGCAGAAACCCTATTTATACATTTTTCTCAATTTATAATTAAAAGTCCTCAACTTTTAATTGAGAAATGATAGCTTAGAGAAGGAAATAATCTAGTTGCAAAAATGAGTTAGAAGAGGGAAAGAGAGTCTGATTAAAGCTACTCTCTCAAGGAGCTGGAAGGAATGTTAGACGTCTTCTAGTACAACCTGCTGATCTCAGAGAAGGAGAACAGGTCCTCCTCGTTGGAACAAAATCATTGTCCAGCTGAGGTCAGAGGCTCATTTTAGGGATGGAGCTGGAGATGCAGAACTTGGTCTCTTCAGTTTGTTTTAAGTGGTTCAAGTCCCTATATTTCTATAAAGGGCCAAATGATTGAACTTCAGACAAAAAGAGAGCACTATGCACAAGAAGCTCTGAGGGCCATTCCACTACGGAAGTGACACTTGATTTCAGTTCTACTTGGGACAACTATCAGAGCTGATGAGAGAGCCAGGTGCCATGACGCCCTGAAGGGACGCCATAGAGCATTTCAATCATTTCCAGCATTTCACAGCCCAGGAAATCACAGCCCTACAGATTGTCTCCTAAAAAGACACGGGCTAGGTTGACACCTGGTGAGACATTTCTCATGGTCACAGGTTCTACATCATGATCAGCCTAACATGAAGGCACAAGTCACAAAGAGAACCGTGGTTCTACTCCCCGTGCGTCACATGGCCATGACGTGGCCAAGTGGACAGGGGACCTTCACAGTATCTACCCAGAGAGGTTTTAAAAGAAGCAGGAAAGAATTGTATCATTGTGATGTTAATGGAGTTGTTTCGTATTATAAAATTTTTAAAAATTTATAACTAGGGTTTCTGCCCCTATTTGCATTCTAAAAAGATGGCCTTTTTGTCAGCATTATCTGATATTGCTCCGCCATTGGCAAAAAAATAAAAAATAAAAAAGCAGTTGATGTTCCAAAGGTTTAAATTAAACACAAATAAAGGGAAATAAGAATAAAAAGCACTACATCTTTGTTTCAGCCTGCCCCTACACATTCCTGTGAAAATCCATCTCATTATATTCCCCGGTCCTCATTTAAAGTATCATAGACTGGGCGGGAGGTCCATGCCACTGCTGTTAACCTCGTGAATGGTGTGGGGCTTTTTCCTACAGAGGCACCACATTTACGAACAAAGAAAAGGGACAAGGTGGTTCTGCTGTGATCCAAATTGGCCTCTGGCATCCGCTCTGGAAATGGCTGAGGCCAGCTGTCTTCCTCAGGTGCCCGTGGGGAACACACACGTGCGATTAACCCAGGCAGCCACTGGGTGTGACCACGCTCCACACAAGAGGAAGCGAGGCCGGTCTCAGGGGCTTTTCCCCGGCAGAGCGCACACAGGCACGTGCACACACACCCACGTGTCTGCACACACACACCCTGCGTCCGCACTCTCAGGAGGGAAAGTTTCAACAGTCAGTTCATGTTTGTTTGCTAACTACCAAACAGGTGCTTCAGGTCAACTTGAATTTTTCTTCTACTCCACAAAGAGTGGGGGAATACAAGAAGGTTAAATGGTACTGGAAAATATACAATAAAAAATATTTTTAAAAGAGTATAACTCATCTTTCTATTAGGCCTCGATTAAAGAATGAGCAGCACACCAGTTCCGTATTCCCAACAGAAAGGAAATCAAAAGAAAATCACCCTTTACACGACTTGTTCAAAATGAGACAAAGGGAGGAGAGTCCTCAGAAACTCCCAGAGGCGGGGTCTCCCTGCAGCGAGGCTGTCTGTCCAGACTCACAGGCCCCTGACGCACAGCCCACAGCGCCTGTGCTGGATCGCAGGCACCACTCTTGCCAGGGTCCTTTTGAATGGCAGAGCCACGTATCTGTGGAGACAACCCACACCCACTGCAGTTTTAAAGAAAACTGATTCGGCTTTGATAAGGATTCAGGCCCAGGTGACGAGTAAGATAGCTGTACTCAGCAGTAGCTCCTGATACTACTAACAGATTAGGTTCACATGTTCCTTTTCAAGCACAGAACACTCTTTAAGCGGTGGAGCAGGAGAAGGAGGGCTAAGGCTAACATCCAGTATTGCAAAGAATCATGAAAAGTTTAAGCACTCACATGGTTTTTAATTCAATGTTTTAACTACCTCTATTCCAGGCTCCATAAAGAAACACATACACACACATATGCATGCATAGCACATACGTGCACATAGGATGGAGACTATTTTCTTTAATACCAACCTATAGTTTAAATTGTGCCATTCTCTTTGAACCTACACAGCGGTGTATTCATTTGATTTATACTGTCTTTCCCCAAAGGGTTCATGGGGCTTTCACGAGGCTACATTAAAGAAAGGGAGCAGGCCCGGTACACCTCCACAAGGAAGCAGAGTCCAACATTGCCCTTAAAAGAATGCCTTATTTTTCTAATATCTTATTTCAAAGAAATCCTTAATGCAGTGTGCAATGCTCAGAAAATATTTGTTGATTGCTACCACTGTGTCTGAAAACCCGCTGGAAGATGTTTCTCCAAGTCTGCCAATTTACAGAGATCAGCTAAGTGCCTGGCATTCCTCCATGTCCTTAGCTCAGGGTGTTTTTCTTTAAAGAAATGTTTTTGTGTAGGGCCTAAAGTCTGAACGAGAACCCTCGGGCCCACTCCGGAAGTTTGGCGGTGGAACTCTTCAATGGGTCTTGGTGTCGTTCTACTTTCATACCAAGCACAGCAACGGGCATTTTGTGTTTAAATAAATAAAGCATTGCATCCTATATAACCACTCAGTGCTTAAGAAGAAACTTGGGCATAACTGAAAAAAATAAAAAAGAAATAAATCTCGTTGTCCTTAAGATTTTCACTCATGTCAATCCTCAGCTTAATTTTTTCAGAAAAAAATATATGAAGTTGTGCTTGGAGACAAGATAGGCCTTTTAACATCCCACAATAGTAAAAGCAGTTAGTCATTGCATTTTCTTAAGAAGGAAATTTTAAATGTTGGGATGAAGCTCAGAAACCGGATTCACTTTGTGTTCTTTTCTGGAACAACTCTGGATTCAAATCAATTCTAACAGTAACGAGCTAAGGAGTAGCAGAGCAGTGTTTTGAAAGTTATTTTCCACGTCAAATAACAATGGGGTTTATAAGCGTTGAATATAAAAATTGACCAAGAGACTCCTGGTTGTTAATTTTTCTCAATTAATAATACATGGGGACCATTACAATTAATATACTGAAATTAGGAAGGTTTCTTATCAATGGGATCAAGTTTAAATGAAAGGAACACTAAATTCTCCATGAAAACAGACACTTCCTTCGCTGACCCCTACTTGCTTTTCCAGCCTCATCTTCCAACAAGCCTGCTGGGAAGCCCGCCCCAGCATTTTCTGAACAGACCCACTTTCAAACATCCATATCTTTGCACAGGCCATTTCCAACACCTGAGCAGCTTCACCGCAGGTCTCTGCCTATCTTCCCGACTTAAACCCTCTTCCTCATCTTTTAGCAAAGTTAAAATGTGACCTCTTCTTTGAAACCCTCCCCAGTGCCCTTCCCAGAGTGGGCCCATGGATTGGATTCACACTCTTCCTATGCAGGACCTAATCCATGGCTTACACAAGGATCGTGCACAGTCACATATGGCTCTCACATCTGGAAACAAGACATACATTTTTATATCTGTGTCCCCTTATTAGAGCACTGAATGATGTGTAGTGCCTTGTAAAAACTCAATGAACACTGAATAAAGGAAGGAATGAAGGGGGCATGGGTGGAGTGAATGAGTAAATTAATTAGTAAATGGACAGATGAATAAAATCCAGACTTGGCTAGGGCACTGCCGCAGACAGGGCTCACTTGCAAACCAGGGCAAAATGAAGCCCAAGGCCACTGCTGTCTGCTACTCAGTGGAAATTCCCCTGCACCACTCAGTGGGAAGTGGATTCTAACAGGCCCTTAAAAAGCACCTCCTCTTCCACAGCACCTGCCCCGCTGCCAGAAATGGACCTCTCTGGACTAACCCTGTTCTAGTCCAGACTGTGAGTTTTGGTACAATCTCTGAGCAGTCTGATTTTGTAATGTCCAAAAACTGCTGTTTTCCTCTAATTTGGTTTGAAAACTTTCCTCTCATCACTTTTCCTTTTTCTTTTATTCTATGATTCCCCACCCCCCCATTCGGGAGCATTCTATAAGGCTTCTCAGCCAAAATCTCCTCTATGGGCCTTCATAATCCAAGTGAAGCAGTGTATAGAGATTTTTGTTTTTTCATAAGCTAATTTGTGAACCATCTTCAGTTTAAAAAAAAAAAAATCACCTGATTCAAATTTCCATTACCTCAAACTTAGAAAGATTTTCTCTTCCTTGGTCAATCCTATCACAAGAACAAACATAGCCTGGCCAGCACTTCTGTAACTATGGTGATGACCATGGGTCCTGGATCAATAGTGTCAGCCCCGAACTCTTCCTCAGACACTAGTTTCATGCCTCTAACAGCCAACTAGGCAGACTTTCGCAGATGATGTGAATTTTAAAATGAGACTCTCCCACAAACCAAAAGCATCTTCCCCTAAGCAGTTCCTCACCTTTCAGTTACAGCTATTTGCACGCTGAACTTTAGTCAGGTAGGTTGAATGCTTCTACTTTCCTTTGGTTCCTCTCCCTGCCCAGATCAGACTTGTCTTTGGGTCCTGCCTACTGCAGTTTCAGTTACCCAACTGGTAGGCCTCCCCGTCCCTCCTGAACTTTACAGCATCTCCACCAGATATCAACATACTGGTCTCCATGCTGGTTTCCCATCATAAGGCCACTTAAATGATTCTATATTTGATCCATTATTCTAGCCTTTAACACAGTGTTGGTATTTATGTGATTCATAAAACTTGTTAATATTAGATAAGCATTAAATCACAACCTTCTTTATTTCACTGTTTCCCAAGTTTACACTCTGTGGTGTTTCTGCTTGTACATTGCACTCTCTTGTGTAACTCTTCTCCCTGCCTCTGAATCTGTTATTTATCTAATCCATTACACACTACATTAATTTTTCCCTGTTATTTCATCTTGTCCAAAGACTCTTAATGCTTCCTCCTTGCCTGGTGAAGCGAGAAAATCTCCTTTCATTTGGGTCTCTTTAACATTTTAGACCCAACCCATCATTCTATCTTTATCGCCCACCACTCTGCACATGTCTGCTTTCCTTGCCGTTTCCTGAAAAGGGCTCTGTCGTTCATGGGATCCTCTTTTCCCATCTTCTCCCATCCTCCTGGTCCCCAGTGAAGTTCTCTCCATTTGTTTTGACATTGTGCATCCAGCGTGAAAGTCAAGCAAAGCCTCCCAGCGTGGCACACTTCACCGTAGGTCAGTGTGAGGCCCTTCTTTTGTTTATATTTATTTTCAATTTTTCTTCCTTTTCTCTCACCCTCACCTCTTTTTCCTCTCCAATCATGCAATATTTCTCTTTATAATCCCTATATTATTTATATATAAAACACAAAATATTGTTTATTGTTTTTGTGGACTTTAAAACTTACATATGTGATATGCTACAGCTTTTTTTTCCTCATCTCTTTAACTCACCTTTTTTTCAGTATAGCTCATCAATCTCAGTCATTATTTCTGTCTGGTACATTGCTCACTTTTACTCATCCCACCCCTTGTGTGGATACATTAATTGTCTCTAGCTGCTTGCCAGTAAAAACAGTGTGACCTGTTAGATTTTACCATATATTTCCAGTCCAACTTACATACCACCTCCTCTAGTAAACTGCCGCCAGATATATACTCTTTCTCTTTGACTCTTTCATTCATCCACTGCTTTATTCAATCAATATTTATGAATCTCCATTTCATTATAATCTCGGGGATTCAGCAATAAACAAAACATATAAAGCCCTAATGGAGCGATATGTAGTCAGGAGAGAAAGGCGGCAACCAAGTAAATAATGAAAAGATATAAAATGTCACGTAATAATAAGGACCACGGAAAACAATAACAGAGGAACAAGACGGGGGGGCCCAATATGAGAGGCCAATGACTTGAAGGGAGAACATTCCTAGTGTAGGAAACAGCACGTGCAGAAGCCCTGAGGCAGGGCTGCCTTAGGCCCACGATGCTTGTGGGCAGCAAGGAGGCCACTCTGGCTGCCGTGGGGTGAATGAGGGGACAAGTAAGACATGAGATCAGAGAGGTAACAAGGATCCAGATAAAGTGCCACAGGACCCACCTTCTACTTCTCTCAGCTTCTCTCAAAGGACTTATCTCTGTAAACCTATGCTAGAGTTTCATGGGCTATCACTCCTCGGCCAGATGGTCTTTTACTCACCTTCATGCCCCTTAGAGCACCTGTCTCCACAAAGTGGTTGTTAGGAAAATGAGACACAAAGTTCCAACCTGGTGCATGAGTCTCCAGAAGACACACTGAGAACAAGTAAAGGTGGCACAAGGATTGTATGGCACTATATGCACAGTATGGGACATTGTGTGAAGATTATAAGAGCAGCAATCTAACAGTGCTGGCTTCAGAACTCATCAAACCCTGTACTCATTGCATTTTGATGAGAAAAAAAATGTTTCAGTACTCGGCGCTTGCTTGGCACTCGGCGCGCTTGCTAGAGCTTGTATGAGTCACAAAGCCACCCAGCAAGAGAAAATGTTTCATTGTTCAGTACTCATTGATTTCAGCCCTTGTCATGAGTTCCAGAATGAGTTAACGATGAGTACCAAGGCACCACTGTATAGACAATAAATATAAGAGAAAAATATGAATGTAGTTTTGTGAAAATATGGGTAGAAACACAATTTTGAGGACCAAATTCATTCAAGATATTTTTACTGCTTATAAAAATTTAATGTCTGTCAGACTCAAACTGTATCATGGTGGCTACAGTGTCCATCTAACCATATAGGATTGAAGTCTGCCATATTAGAATTAGGTCTTGATGGGAGTGAGGGCAAACCCAATTAATTATGCATTTAACATATTAGGCATCATATTCTCATGGAGACATTATGGAAGCAGACAATTCAAAACTATAAGGCTACTTCACAATCATAAGGAACCCAGCCTCTTCTGTATTATTGCTCCTCCACTTATACTATTGACATGATCCAGAATGCCTGCTTGAGCTCCAGTCATTGCATCCACATTTCAGCCAGCAGGAAGAAGAGAATAAAGTGCCTATACCTGTCCTTTTAGGACAGAACACTTCCCCCAAACCACACACTGACACTTCCAAAGATATATTCTGGCCAGATCTGACTCCCAAATCATACCTTACAAAAGAGGTCAGGAAATACAGTCCTTATTCTAAATGGCCATGTGTTCCACTAAAAAAAAAGTCAAGGATTCTATGAACAAGGGAATAGGAGAGAAAAGACATTGAGAGGCAACTATTTATGCCCCCACTTTGCTCCAGACAAGCTTCTACGTGGTCTAGAAAGATGCGTAAATTATAGCAAGAGAGCCTGTTTTAAAATAGATGAGAAAGAAGAAAGCAAAATAAGGATAGGTATATTAAGGTAACTGAAAACTGAAGATAATACAAAAATTCCCATGATAGAGAGCCAGGTACTTGATACAGGAAATTCATAAACCTGGTTCTCACCTTTCTAACAGCCAGCTCACCTAGGGAAGCCTGATCAGTTACACCATTCCATTTCCGTGAGACAGAAACTAGCTGATTGTTCAGGAAGAGGACAACTATCTAGGCAAGAGAAAAATTCCTCTCAGGGGAAGAACACCTATTAATTTTCACTTAGAAGGAAGCTTTTTTATTTTTTAAAGAAAGAGAGGTTGGTAAAGTGGAGATGAGGCTCCATGTGGAGGACCTGGTGAGAGAATACAGTGAATGTGTTTATTAAAATACCTTTAATTGTAGGGACATAAGTGGATAGAGATAGAAGTTACATAAAACCCACTGTGAGAAAAAGGCAATGGGTTTATAACTGGACATAGCAGGCTGGGCTTAATCTAGTCAAATGACCCATGTGAAGATAGCGCTGTTCTACCCTCTCTACTATTGACCTGTCCCCTAGATCACAGGAAATGTAGGGAAGGTGAGTATTTAATAAGGTCAGAGTCACCCATGGGCACGATCCAACTTCCCTACCATAATTCTGTGCCCACAAGCGACAGAAGAAATGAAGTTATTACCACCAGAGTCCACCAAGCAGTGCTTCTGTGCTGCCATTTCAATATCCCTATTCTAAAAGAAGAGGACAAAGGACACGCTGACATAGTGCATGCCCTGTGGGGCAGAAGAGTCCTAGGCTGTACACAGGACTTCAAGCTCTGGCAAGCACCCCAGTTCCTCAGGTTGGGCCACCTTCTGATCCCTCATTTCTTCATCTATAAAATGAGTGTAATATCCTTATTATTTTGAGAATGAATTGTAGAAACACAAATGTTATTGTCACAAAATAACAGAGACTAATTACAGTCGTAGACTTAATTCTATCCTCTGAGAACAAGTGTCTAGGGATTAGACTAAATTGGGGCATTTCACTCTGCTTCCTGTGCTGTGTGGAATCTTTTTAGATTGATATAGTCTACTTTTTTATTTCATTTATTTTGTTTTTGTTGCCTGTGGTTTTGGTGTCATAGTCATAAAAATCGTTGCTAAGACCACTGTCAAAAAGCTTTTCCCCTTCGTGTTCTAGGAGTTTTATAGTTTCAGGTCTTATGTTTAAGTATTTAATCCATTTTGAGTTGATTTTTGTGTATAGGAAAATTGATGGAAAGACTATTTTTTCCCCATTGTGCACTCTTGGCACCCTTGTCAAAAGTCAGTTGACCATAGATGCGTGGATTTATTTCTGGGCTCTCTATTCTGTTCCTTGGTCTATATGCCTGACTCTATGCCAGCACCATGCTATTTTAATTATTGTAGTTTTATAATAGATTTTGAAAGTATGAATTTGATGCCTCAACTTTGTTGTTCTTTTCAATATGATACAGTTGTTTGTGTGGTTTTTTTAGGGTTCTGTACAAATTTTAGAGTTATTTTTCTATCTCTGTAAAAAAAAAAAAAAATTGGGATTTTGATGGATTGCCTTGAATCGTTAGATTTCTTTGTGTAGTGTAGACATTTTAACAATATTAAGTCTACTGATCCATGACCACAGGCTGTCTTTCCATAAAAGGCAACAATGAAATGGGACAAAATATTTGCAAATCATGCATCTAATAAAGGTTTAACCTCCAAAATATATATAAGGGATTCCTATAGCTCAACAGTAACAAAACTAATAAAATGATCTGATTTTAAAATGGGGTAAGGATTTGAATAAACATTTCCCCCAAAGAAGACGTATATAAATGGCCAACAGTTACATAAAAAAATGCTTAACTTCACCAATTATCAGGAAGGTGCAAGTGAAAAACACCATGGGATGTCACCTCACACCTGTCACATCAGCTATTATCCCCTATCCCCCCCCCAAAAAAAGATAACAAGTGTTAGCAAGGATGTAAAAAAATTAGAACTTTTGCATCTATTGGTGGGAATGCAAAATAGTATAAGCCTCTATTAAACAGTGTGGAGTTTCCTCAAAAAATTAAAAACAGAACTGTTATCTGATCCAGCAATCCCACATTTGGGTATTTATCCCAAAGAACTGAAATCAAGACCTGAAAGATATATTAGTGCTTCCATATTCATTGCAGCATTGTTCGCAATAGCCAAGGTGTAGAAACAACTTATATGCCTATCAAAAGATGAACTGATAAAGGAAATGTGGTATATACACACAATGGAATACTATTCAACTTTAGAAAAGAAGGAAATTCTGCAAAATGTGACAGTATGGGTGAATCTAGAAGGTATTATCCTTAGTGAAATAAGCCAGCCACCAGAAGTTAACAGAGTGATTCCACATACATGAGGTACCTTAGTCAAATTCATAGACCCAAAATTGTGGAATGGTGTTTGTCAGGGCCTTTGGGAAGAAGGAAATTAAGAGTTACTGATAATGGGCATTCAGTTTCAGTTAAGCAAGACAAATAAGCTCCAGAGACCTGCTGTACAACATTGTACCCATAGTCAACAATACTGTATTGTACACTTAAGATTTTGTTAAAAGGGTATAGTTCATGTTAGGTGTTCTTAACATTCTACAAAATACATTTAAGTAAAATGGGGGGGAAAAATTACTGACTTGAGATAAGAGCATTGAACCTTACCAGTTAGTCTGGAATAATCTGGGATCCTCCAATGTCCACTTTGGCCATCTACTGTAAAGATGCACCTACTACAAAGCACTCTCTGAGAGCTTCATCTCTGGAGAGGAAGGGTGTGTTTGCTCTCAATATGTGCTCTAGCTTGGACTCTTTTTCCAATGCAATAGGTTCAGGATAGCTTCTAATAGAAGCTGGTCAAGCCACCCAAATTGGAAAAAAAAAAATGGGAGGGACAAATTAGACTATAAGTTGTATCGGGTTGTATATTGTGATTATTTCTTCACCACTGTATTCCTAGCTCATCAAACATAGTAGGTGATCAATAAATAGTTGATAAGTGAATGAATATAATAAGGAACTCTGGGAACGCAGCATTTATTTCATTTACTACATATGTAATGGCATGTGGTAACAATAAACAATATATCTATTTCCATCAACTGCCTTGTGTTCCTCCACAATTCAAATGTTGAAGCCTTAACCCCCAAAGTGATGGTATTTGGAAATGGGGTCTTTGGAAGGTAATTAGTTCACGAGGGTAGAGCCCTTATGATGGGATTGGTGCTCTCATAAGAGCAAGAGACTCATTCTCTCCCCCCACGCCCCACCATTATGTGAGGACACAGCAGGAATACAGTCATTTGCACACCAGAAAGAGAGTTCTCACCAGAAACTTAATCTACCTATACCTTGATTTTGGACTTCTCAGCCTCCAAACCATTAAAAATAAATGTCTGTTATTTAAGTCACTCAGTCTATGGTATATTGTTATAGCAGCCAGAGCTAACAAAGGTATATATACAAAATTATGAGACACAGTAAAACAGGCAATAGAAAATTGGTTTTCACCAAAATAGTCTAAGCATATTGCAAAAAACAAGCTTGAATTTTGAATTTTACCCTAAATCAATGTACTAAATGAGTACATGGCAGCAAAATTTAAAAATTACTAAAATTATCCAACAGTTGTTTGCTACTTTTGAGAACTTTTCTTTTGCATTTGCTTGCATGACTATCATAAAGTACATATACCAGTAAGTTCTATTTTATTTTTCACACCTGTAGGAAATATGCCATTCATTAATTCATTCACACATTTAGTCATTTATTTTTAATAAACAATTATTGTGCGCTTAGAGCTCAAGCACTATGCTAGATAATTAATGAGACTATTAAGTAAACTTCTTTCCTCAGAGACTTTACAGTCTTATAAAGGAAGCTGGCACCTGTGTAGATAATTATAACACAGTGGATTAAGTTTAATGACAGTGGCAAAAAAAAAAAAAAAAAAAAAAAAAAAACAACCAAAACCCGCAAAAACCAGTTTGCTACAGTAGCGCATAGGCATAATACCTGGTCTACAAAGACAGCAGGAAACAGGATTTCCCTAGGAAGAGGAATCTTATCTCAGTTTTGAAACTGAAATAAAACTAAACAGAGGAAAGAAGTTGGAAAAGAGATGATCCTTGAAGAGCAATGGTAAGTGAAAAAGCCTGGAGACAAACATGCATGTCCCCCTTGGAAAACTAAAGGAAACTCTGTACTGCTGAACCTAGAGCGTTGCGTGGAGGAACGCTGTGCCATGATGTGACTATGCGCACTGTTAGCCTTTAACAGACACACATATTTCTCCAGCAAAAATGGGTTTATTCAGAAGCAACAAAGAACTGCAATTGGTGATATGCAGTCTAATAGTGAACCACATGCAATCCACAGCAAGGAAGGAGAGTCGGTCTCTTTTACGGACTCGGGCGGGGGTGTTGTAAACGAAGCCTCCATTGAAGGAAACTGGAAGTTCCAAAGGTGGTGACTTCGCATTGGCTGAGCTCTGGTCGCCTCCCATTGGCTGAGCTGATCCTGGGGCAGGAGGACTCTTTCGTTCTTCCTGCTCACGTGGACAGGTAGGGTCACTTCCTGTGACAGATGCAGCTACTTCTCTTCCCGCAGGATCAGTCATGTGCACTGGGGCATGTGCGTGCGGAGTTCTTACTTCCAGTGTCCAGGGTCCGTTTTAAGAGAGGTTTCTGGTTTTTAGTTTTCCCAACCTAAGCACGACCTAGACACCTCTGCTCCTCCTTCCCAGGCCGCGGCAGGCATGGCTAACCGCTCACCTTTTCAGGGCGGCCTCGGAATCCCAGTCTGTGTGATGCAAAGTGAAATCCGCTTCTGGTATTTGCTGTGGACAATGCGAGCCTTTGAAAGTTAGAAATAGGGGAGGAAGAGTATCCGCTTTGTGATTTAAAACACAAATGGTGGATCTGGGAGGAGGTTAAAGCAAAAGCGAAAGGATATTGTTATATCTTAGGTATGAATCACTGTGGACACCAGAAAATGCTTCGCGTGGCCGGTGTTCAGAAGGGAATTAAAAAGCGAGACTACAGAGCCCGTGGAAAGGTGCTGAGCTGGCACCGTGGCCTGTAATTAACACAAACTCCAAAGAGAATGAATTTTAGGATTCTCCCTCGGAAGGCTCCACACTTCAGCTAAGCTAACATTTGCTCCTGGAGGATGAAAGTGTTAAAGTTTATTTAGGGGGAAAAAAAATCATTGTAAGGAAAGCTACCACCTTACCAAGGAGAAGGGGATGCTCTTTGACGCTGCTGTTTCACCACGGAGAGTCCAGATCTAGAAACTTCAATCAGAAAAACCCAACAAGAGCAGAATAATAATTTACTTTGGTCTACACTGCTGTTACAGCCAAAGTAGTCAGTGACTTTCAAAATAACCTCAACTAGGCTTGTGGAATTAAGAAACTGAACCATTTTTTTTCCTTTTCTTTTTTTTTTTTTTCCTCACATCCCAGCAGAACTGCCACTTGTCAGTCGATTTGTTTTGAATTCCCAGATCTCCCTGGTTGGTTTGTAGCTACTCTGTTTTTCTCGTTTTAAGTGCATGAGGAAGGTTGGAGTTTTGATAATCCATGTCCTCCCACAGGCCCCAGGGATGCACGAAAGCAAACAGAGCAGAGTTGAGAGGGGCTATAGCAGCAGGAAAAAAACACAAGATACTTTACGCGCTGGGGTTTTCCCAGGAATGCTGGGAGGTGACAAATCAAGCTGAGGGTACCAGATATTTGACATGAGACATTCAGCAAGAGGAATCGGGAGCAGACGTCTGATTCAGTTGTAGGTACGGGCAGTGTTCTGTGGGCCTGCGAAGCATTTCTGTGTGCCTGTCACTGAGGAGCCCAGACTGAAGGACAAAGCCACCAGCCTGAGAGGGCAGGGGTGCAGCCAAGGGAGCCCGCGCTCCAGGAATGAAGAGGGAAAATGCCTTTCTCAAAAGACCCGATGCCAAGAAAGTGACACCAGGAAAACGGAGTCATGCTGTTTCAGTGGAGAGAGAGTGAGAGAGAGTTTTAACAAAAGTGCCAGAGGAGGAGTTTGGGAGTCTGGGAACTCTTCCCCTTCCCTCTGACTGTCTACCACCCTGGAACTAAAATATTTTGTATTACCACACTGTTTCCTCTTTGTTTTTTGTGTTCTGTTTGTTTGTTTGTTTGTTTGATGCTTCAAGGGAAACCAGGAGACATTATTACATAGTTTAAGTTTATCGACTTATGCTTTAATCTAGAAAGATTTAAGAGGAAGTTTAATGGCAAGATGTGCCTGTTCCAATTTATCAAAATTTGCGGAGTCATTTTACTTTGCCTTCAGTCCCTAAAGAAATAAACGCTTTGACTGACACCTGATTAGTTTCTTCTTTCTCTCTCAAGGAACAGCTGTTACCGCCCAGAGACGTACCGAAGTGAATGGCAAAGGAACACGATGCCAAGTAAGTTCTGCTCTTGGTCTGTCAGGTGCAGTCAGTCCGCGGCCACACAGGGAGCCGCCTGTGAGCCAGTCACCAAACAGGAGGGTCTAGAAGAAAACGTAACCAGTCCTTCACTTTTCCATCACAGGTGAGCCTCCCTGAGGTAGGCATCCTGAGTTCCCTTTCATCCACTCTCTCGTCAACATCAGCCCCCCATCACCCCGAAATACTCTGCGATTCCCCCCTCCTCCACTGTCCCCGTAACAGGACACGTATTATCCAGGTAGCTGAGAGCAGAGTTTCTACAGGGTAAATCAGTGGGGTTTTGTACTAAATGTGAATCACCTCTCCAAACAAAACCTTTGTTCAGTATTTTATGTTAACTTGTATAGTCTCCCTGAATACCCTTCCTGAAGAGAAGGAAGGAAAGAAGGAGCAGACAGTCTTGGCACAGCAGCTCTATTATCTAATTGTACAATATTGCTCTTTCTCTTCATTTCTGCGCCCAGGGGCATTAGTAGTGAGGCAGTTAAGATTTTTATTTTTTTTTCTTTTGGTTCCTGATGGTTTCTGTTTTGACAAGACCTTTACAGACCTGGCAGCTCAGCTGTTAAAAAAAAAAAAAAAATTGCTCTGGATTGAAACTTGACATTTCTGGTTGCAGTCCCAGAGCTGCCTTTTTTCCTCCCACTAAATTTGGATTAAATCTAAAACTCTTCAAAATTGTGTGTGAAAATAAAATTCAGGAGCTTCATGAGTTTCTTCATATTTTGTGTTCCTACTATGTGAGCAAAACAGATTCTAATTTCTAAAAAAAAAAGACAAACTGCCAGTCTGTGGTTAAATTTTCTTCCAGAGGCATGTGCCTATGTCTGTGGGTGAACTTCTCTAAATATACAACATATTCATTCATGTGCTGCACGTGCACATCCTTTAAGCCCTTTCAAATAAGGAAAGGTTACGCAAACACCAGGCCCCGTCTGTCAGCCCCCACTGGGAACCAAATGGGCTGTGAGGCCCAGAAGGAAGGAGAAAAAGCAGTAAGCAGCCGGAGCCCACCTGGCCCCTCTCTCTGACCTGAGCTGCTAGCACCGGCAGGTGACGGTGACGGAAGCCTGTTGTCCCCACCAGGAGCACGTGTCCGCTCCTGGCAGCAGGCCCAGTGTGCAGCGGCACCTGTTGGCCGGTCCTGCTTGACTTGTCAGGAGAGCAGTTTAGTTCCTTTCATCTGCTATGTGCCTCCTGCCTGGGACCGCCCGCCGAAGGGTTAATGACAGCTGCGGTGTCACTCAGCCAGGGTGCAGACTTGGAAAAATATTTCCCCTGTCTGCCTGTGTTTTGTTCACATTTTCATTGCCTACATTATTAAAATGGTCCCCAAATTAAAATGTTTAAGTATGTAGTGAGTTGAGCATGCTTTGCAATCCAGTCTGAAATTTCTTTTAAAAGGAGAGTTGAGTAACAGATATGTAATATCAATTTCTGTATGTATATATACACATGAATATATATGTGTAATTTTCACAAGTTTTCTTTGCTCTTTTTTGTTTGCTATTGACAGCTATTTTTACTAACATTTAGAAAGTTATTTATTGCATTCTTGAAGTTACTTTTATATTAAATTTTAATATAATGTTTTTAATTTCCTCTTTGCTTTAGACATACCAGTTTCCTACTACAAGCAACAATTGGTTTATAAGCTTTTCATCATCTTTCACTACCTCATATTCAGCTGTACAGTTATTTCATTTAATACTTACCCTTGTACTGTTAAATAAGCTAAAACTTTTACCACCTGATTTGTCAGTTTTCAGGAAAATTTTTGACGCCCAGCTATTACCTATGAGGCAAGTAATGAATGATCTCACGGGACTTCCCACCTTTGCGTCCCATGCCTCCATTTCTGTTCTGTTATTTCCACAATTTTGAGCGTATAAAGTATATGCATTATTTTATTCTGATTATAATTTTGTTTAGTCATAGTTTCAAAATTAAATATATATATAGATATGTGTGTATATATATAATTCCCACTAGTCCTTTTCCTAGAATCTTCCTGATCCCCTCTTGGTTGGCCAAAGCTCATTCTCTAGTAGATTCTTGAGCAAGATCTGTTCACAGTAACTTTCCTGCTATAAAATGTTTGGCTCTCACTGTCTCCCCTGGGGTACCTGGTAGTTTGCTCCATGGCTTCTGCTGCAGGACATTGTTGTTGAGAAGCCTGAGGCCCACGTGATTTTCTTTTCCTGCAAAGGACTCTTCTTTTGCCTGGATATCATAAAGATCCTTCCTTTATCTTCAAAATCAAAATTCTGAAAGGTCAGTGTTAACAGTTCAGGGTCAATTTTCACTTTCAGTATACATATTTAAATCTTCTTTATTTCCAGAAAAATGTCGTGAATTATAGTTTTAATGTTTCTTCTCTTCCAGTGTGTTTATTTTCTTCTTTGGTAATCCCAGTTACAGAAATGTTAGGTGTCCTTTGCCTCTCCTCTATATCATTTTTTCCACATCCATTTTAAAACATTTCCTACTGTCTCAGTTTTAATCTTTATGTTCCTAATCACTCTTCAAACTGTGACTATTTATTTTGTTCTGCATAATTTAGTCTTTGTTTCTGAACTGACCTCATTCTTCTCGTTTTTGTATGAGAGCATATATTAATGTGGATTTTTTTCCCCCAATTTTTAAACCAGCTCCTACCAGTACAGCAAAGCCTATCATATATATTAGTGTGGATAAAAATAGAGGGCTCACCTCCTTTTCTGGACCAAGATACTCATTGAGCCTTCGGAACGGACATTGTGGGGATAATCCCGTCTGTTTTACAGACGGCCCACGCAGGAAGCCTAATAAAATACTGTGGAATACCATAGTCATTTAACCAAAACAGTCCACTAAAGCAGAGCGTCAGTTTTAACATTATAAATACTCGTGACAATACAGGTGAAAAAACACATATGTGAAAATATATGTGTAAAATGCCTCTGTGAAATATATATGGAACAAACATATATGTACTTTAAATATTCTTGTTTAACTGAAAATATTTACTCACCCATCTTTCAATTGGTCAGTAGCCGACCCTTCTTTTAGAATAGACGCCCAGGATTAGCGCCCCAAACCGTTTTGTTTGTTTATTGTTTTTGCACAGTTCACACTCATAATGCAATATGTATGACTCCCAATTTCAGTTGTTAATAGTTGACAGAAAATATAAAGTTATGTGGGGATCATGTATATGGGAGAGTTACCTCTCATCATTTTCCTGATAGCTTATAATCCCCTCATTCGTGCCTAAAACAAAAGCAAAGTTTCAATAACTTTTCCAAATCCTTATTGAATATTAACTTTGCTTTCATAGGTATAGCAGCTCTTTTCACAGTTATAGTTCATTATATCACATCATATTAATTAAAATATACTATTACAGTAACAACTCCATTTAGCATAAACCCATTGACTCTGCGAACCGGCCGGGGCAGGTGGGCGTGGTTCACTGAGGAGCAGCCTACTGTGAGCTGGGGCCTCAGTCAGTGTGTCTTACAGAAAGAGTTAAGAGCATTGGTCGATTGGGTGAGTCAGCTTTGTGCACGTTGATTAAGAGAGTTTCTACTGCTTTGCGTGTTGATACCACTCTTTCCAGGGCAGCCAAGGCTTCCTGGGGCCCCTTGCCTGCTGTAGACAGGGAATGAGCCATTCCCTGTGAAGAGCGGAGAAGCAGGTCTCTCTCCTGCTTTGTGCTGGGAAACACACGGTCAGGATCTGGCTATTACATGCTTCGTGTTCCCGAGTTAGGACGCCCTCCATGCCTCAGCCCCCTGTTCTTGCTGAATGCTGCGTCCTGTCTCTGTCCAGTCGGCTCTGTGACCACATCACTGCTTCCTGCCCAGCAGCTTTGTTATCGTTTTAAGAGTCTTTTAAGGACCCTATACACTATGCTGTGGCCATTTTATCCTTCTCCTTTATTGCTCAGCATCAAGACTACATTCAAAATGCCTTCATTGATAATTTTTCATTTTGTTTCTAATTTGGTAGCTAAGTTGCAGTTTTTAGTTCCCTTCATGAGAACATTGGTTCCATGAAAATTCATAGGTTATCAAGAAGTTTTGGCCTTTAATGGGTTAAGAATATGTTATGGACTGAATGTGTCTCTCAAGGGAATTGTTGAAGCTCCAGCTGGCAGTGTGATGGCATTTGGAGGCGGGGCCTATGGGAGGCACTTAGGTTTAGATGAGGTCATGGGGGTGGAACCCCCATGATGAGATTAGAGTCCTTACAGGAAGAGGGAGAGACCAGAGCTTCCTCTCTTTCCCTGACATGAGGACACAGCAAGTAGGAGGCCCTCTGCCAACTAGGAAGAGAACCCTCACCAGAACCTGATCGTGGTGGCACTTTGATCTTGAACTTCCCAGTCTCCAGAACCATGAGAAAGAGAGTTCTATTGTTGAAGCCACCTAGTCCATGGCGTTTTGTTAAAACAGCCAGGCAAACTAAGACCAAAAAAAAAATTGAAAGTCATGCGCAGTCACATTGAAATATTGTCCCTTTGCAGTCATGGGAAGAAACAAGAGAGTAGCAAGGCCAGAAGGGGCGACTCAGGCCCCTGCATGTGTGGCGGTGGCACCTCCAACAGTGGGGGGAGTTCCGTATGAGGAGAAGAACAGTCACTGTGGTGAGGCAACACAAATTAGCTCATTTTTCTTTGAGAACCAAAGGAATCAAGATCCCTACTTGCCGTGCCACCTAACGTCCTCTTCCTCCTCTCTTGATGTTTACACCCTTGCTTTCTTTTTCACTTGCTTTTATATTTCCTTCACGGCTTTTGGAGGTATCCAATTAAAGGTTTACAAGCTGCACCTTGCACTCCTGCCGTGAAAAGGTGTTACAAAGTAGCATATAATAGACACAGAACAGCCTTAGAAGGGCACATGTTTTGATATTAAATGAGTCAAATGGTAAAATAATTGCTTTTATAGAGGCACATTGGTTCAGATTTGGATGAAAGATCTCAGTGGGATAAGCAGGTTAAAATCCATGCATATTATGATCACAGTTTTTGTAAATGTAAATGGTCTAAGTATAAATATATATGCCCACACATTGTGATTGAGTGAGTGAATGCTAAGAAAAAAAAGTCTGGAAGAATATATACCAAAATGTTGAGGTTACTCTCCAAGTGTTGCAATTAAAAAGGTCTTCATCTTTTTCTCCTGTATATTTTCTGTAATTCCTGAATTTCTAAAATAAGAATGAAGTATTTTTTTATTGGAAAACAAAACTGTTACCTTTGCTAAAGAAAAAGGAACTCAGATGAATATGTGACAAGTATATCAAAACACACTTCTAACCAACTGCAGAGTTAACGTCCGCCTGTCCTCTCTCGTACCCCTTCCAAGCAAGCTGCTCATTGGCATACCAAACACCATTAATCTCCTGAACATCGCCTTGAGGACATTAGAGTTTGTCTTCGGTGTGCATTTGTCCATAGATCTGTACAATGCAGAGAAATAAAGATATTAGGGGGAAATCATTATAATAAAAGTTCACAAAATGTGAAAAAAAATATTTGAAAGTTGGAACCAAATATATATATATATATATATATATATATATATATATATATATATCTGCATTCATCATGTACAAAGACTAATGATAAAGCACAATCTTTCTTCATCCTAAGCATGTGTCATTCAACTAGAGTGTAAGGAAGAGCATACACACAAAGTATCAATCTGCCTCCAGCAAATGCTACTAAAGCACAAAGGTCTTCTGTCAGCCTACTGCCTAATTCAAAGAGTTAGGACTTATGAATACAGGGGAAATTCTAGGGTTTTATATTGATTCATAAAACATATTTTTGCTGAAGTGGGCCTAAAGCAATGCTTGGAAAACGAGGAGATCAAGGGCCATGAAAGTGTAAACTGAAGTTAAACTGACAATACCAAAAACATCCAGATTGGCTCTATGACCATCTTGCTGAATCGCTGGTGCAAAGTCCCAAGAGATTCATTGTTATAGGGGACATGGGGGCGGGGGCGGGGAAGGAAGATACATGAATGATTTATATTTATTTCCAAGTATAATGTCAACCAAAAAAATATCAACTCCTCTCTCTGGGCCTGGGTCTATTGCAGCCCAGGTTGAAAGAATGTTTCCTCCTTCCTGATTTGGGAAGAATGGAGAATGATGTTGCAGGAGGGTCGAGAATGGAGAAAGAGAAGAGCTGCCATCAGGCACAGATCAGAGTGCCGATCAGAGGCAAAGTACTGATTCCCCAGTTTCCTTTATGTGTGGTCTCCTTTCAGAATAAAGGGGAGGGTGGAAAGTCATCTGTTTTAAATGACAACATGCAACAAAAATCACAAACAAGTGGCCATTCATCCCACAAGTATTTGAGGAGGTGCTGCCATGTGCCAGGCAACGTGCTGAGGGTGTAACAGGGTCCAGGGCGTGGTCTCAGTTACAGACAAAATTTCTGTAAATACCACTTTTCTAGTTTTTTGAAATGTCTTTCAAAATTCACCTAACAACGGATACCAAAACACATGAAGACAAATCTGATAGAAATGAAAGAGGAAATAGAAAAATCCACAATTATGGTTGGAGACTTCAAAGCCCAAAGAAGTAATAATTGATAGAACAAGTAGACAAAAAATGAGTACAGATACAGAAGACAAAATTATCAACCAACTTGAGCTAATCAACACTAGCAGGTAATCCATCCCTAAAATCGCAGAATATATATATATTTTAGTAAACATGGGATATTCACCAAGATGAATCATACTCTGGCCTATAAATCAAATCTTAACAAATGTAAGAGAATAGAAACCACACAAAATATATTCTCTGACAATAACAACTGAATTTGAAATCAATAACAGCTTCAAAATCCCAAATATTTGGAAATTGATACATTTCTAAATAATTCATAGGTCAAAATAGAAGTTACAAGAGAAATTAGAAAATGTTTTGATTTGAATGAAAATATCAATGCAAAGTATCAACATGAAGGATGCAGATAGAGCAAGGTTTAAATACATATTTGTAACATTGAATACCTATATCAGAAAAAAGAAAGGTCTGAAAGCATGATTAGACTTCTGTGTTAAGAAACTTTAGAAAAAGTGGGGGGGGGGGTAAGGGGGAGGGTTAAACCCATACAAGCGTAATAAAGGGAATAAAAAACAAGAAATAAAAAACAGAAGATCAGAGTGTAAATCAAGAAATAAAAAACAGAAAAAGCAATAGAGAATATCAGTGGAACAAAAGCTGACGAAAACACGTACAGATTTCTATTACTAGCTATAATGGACTGGCCTGAACCACACTAATCATTCTGTAGAAAGCATCAAAATAAGTAGGTAAAA
Source organism: Pteronotus mesoamericanus (assembly GCF_021234165.1). Lineage (NCBI taxonomy): Eukaryota > Metazoa > Chordata > Mammalia > Chiroptera > Mormoopidae > Pteronotus > Pteronotus mesoamericanus. The sequence goes on from NW_026555085.1 coordinate 98,428,637, forward strand.
TACTAATTTTGAAAAAACCCAAAGCATATGCAGAGTATCAGAGAACTACTAAATTATCCAGAATTTGAGGTGTCAAGATGCTGCAGAGAAGGGAATTGCATCACTATTATCCCAATATCCTTTGCCACTTTTCCAACTCGTCTGACAATTTGTGTGTGGTGCGGGGCCACGCAGACCGACACACACAGCAGGAAGCACCCGCTAAAAGGCAGAGAAGCTGAACGGAATCTCTTTTTTCCTTTGTTGCAACTTACAGACATATGGTGATAAAAATTGGGATCAAAGCCTCACCAAAGAAGTGGAGCTCTGGTAATTATGACAGGCTTATAGTGAGATCCTAAAGGTCTGGGATAAATAAGGGCAAACTACAATAAAGCCAGCCTTGCAAAGACTGAATCCTAGGCTCAAATTGGCTCAGTTCCTGATTGGATTAATGTAATCTGCCCCTACTCTCACCACCTGACAATCCCAAAATAAACTTTTCATATACAATATCCAGGATTCAATCAAAAATTACCCCGCATAAAAGAAGAGAGACCAAAGAGAATACAGACAAGAAAGAAGTCCACAGGTATTCAGATATTAGACTTATCAGTAATGGACTTTAAAATAACTCTGATACACTTTTTTAAACACTAGTTGAAAAGAGGAAAATTTTACTGGAGAACTGGGATTTCTGAAAAGGAGCCAAATGAAAATTCTAGAACAGGTAATTATGTACTTTAAATAATCAAGTCAGTAGGTGAATTTAGTAGCAGATTTATAAGATCTGTCCATAAAAAATCCAGCCATCATTAATAGAATGGTTTGTGCAACATGGATATGCCATATTTTGCCATTTATAATGTGCATTTTTTGGCCCAAATTTTTGAGGGAAAAGTAAGGATGCACATTATACGAGTGACACCAGAAATACCTTGTATCTGTTGTGTTTAATAATTATTGGTTACATAAAATTTCTTGTACCATAATATATTCAAAAGTAAATGCAAAAATTCCTTTATAATATAAAAAATATATATCTAAATAAATAAATAATTGAATTAAAAAGTAAAACAAAAGATTTTTATCCTGAAACTTTGAGCCAAAAACATGTACACAGTATACATGGAAGCACATTTTACATGGCAAAATACAGTAACCTGGCAGCCAAGGCGAGTGGACTGGAATGAGCATGTGTGAACAATGATGACTTCACTGTTCTAGTCAGTGGGGGTGGAAGACATTGTTGAGTGAGCGTGTGTACTGTGTGGATCTCACATTCAAAATGACTGAGTGAGTAGAGCAACGAATCTGCATCAAATTTTGCATTAGGCTTGAACATTCCTCTGCAGAAACTATCCGGATGATTCAGAAGGCCACAGCTATGGCAACTGGTAACTGGCAGCTTCATCACAACAACATGCCTGCTCATGCATTATGCCTCGTGCAGAGTTTTTTGGCAAAACATCAAACCACCCAGGTGACTCAGCCCCTCTACAGCTCAGTTTTGGTGCCCTACAACTTCTGGCTTTTCCTAAAACTAAAATCACCTTTGAAAGGGAAGAGATTTCAGACTGTCAACGAGATTCTGGAAAATGTGATACTGATGGCAAATGAGAGAACTGTGTGGGGTCGCAAGGCGCCCACTTTGAAGGGGCTGAGGCATGATTGTCCTATGTACAATGTTTCTTGTGCCTTGTATCTTCTTCAATAAATGTCTCTTTTTCATAGTACATGGCTGGATACCTTCTGGACAGACCTCATATACAATTAAATAGACAATAGGTGAACAGAGAAATGGGTCAATAAAAATATCTAGAAAAGGTCACATAAAAAATAGGAATATATGACAGAAGAATATAAATGATGTGGGATAAAGAACTAACATACATGTAATTTGAATGTAGAAGGAAAAGAGAAAATGGAGCTATAGTAAATTTTGCAGAAATAATGGCCAGGAATTTTTCAAAAATGAGTAAAAAGAAGAGTTAAGATGTGAGTCAATCCCTGCAGTCAACTCAAGCAAGATAAAAATAAAGAAAATTACAGCCACATCAAGGCAAACATCAAAGATAACTTCAAAATAAATGTTCAAACGAACAAAAGTTGGTGCTTTTTCTCACTAACAAAACTGTAATAATTACATATATATTAAGCAGAAAAATCATCTCTATTGATTTTAGAGAAACCCAGGAAGCAATGAGGAGCAACAAAAAGGCTAAAAATATGGATAAATTTATGTAAACATTGCACAAAATAGTAAGTCTTACAAGTTTTGAAACATATACATTTTTAAATACAAAACAATACTTATGGCAGGGAAATAATAGGTGACAGAATTCAAATGTGCTAAAGTCCTTCCTGGCATTATATAGAAAGTGGTAATGATGTTGGTTTATTGGATTCTAATAAGTCAAGGATGCATGTCATAATTTTTAGAATAACGATTAAAGGAACAGTAATAAAAAATGAGGAAAATGAAATAATAAGTAAATGCTTAATCAAGAAAAACAAGAAAGTAGAGCAAAAGAATAAAAAAAAGGTGTATATAAAATATTTTGTTAGATGTAAAATAAAAAATACTAATAATCACATTAAATATAAATGTAATAAAAACTCTAGTTAAAATATGAAAATTATCAGGCTGGATTTTAAAAATTGACATGCTCCTTGCAAGAGATCTCACTAAACACAATAACACAGATAGATGGAAAGAGAATGAGAAAAGAGGTCTGCAAATTATAAAGAGGCCCATTATAGCTGTGCTAATATCAGGCAAAGCAGACTTTGGGGCAATCAAGTAAAGAGAGTTCATAATATTAAGAGCATCAATTTATAAGGAAGATGTAACTACTAAATTTCAGTGTATCTAAAAATATAGCTTTAAAATATGTGATGAAAAATAGACTGTGTAAAAGGAAAAAGGAAAAAAGTGCCAATCATAATGAGAAATTTTAACACAGCATTAGCAGCTTGAGGTCACCTGCAATTGCAGATTCCTGTACACGGGTAGGTTCGCATAGCAAGAGCCTGCCTGGACATCTTGGCTTTCTGCCTGGGGGCTTTTGCTGGAACCTTGGGAGTGTCCGTCTTCATGCAGAGACACAACCTGAAAATACAAGGGAGTCATTGCTTCTGGGTACAGCCCTCAACTAATGGAGGAGGGCAGCTCGCCTCCCTGTATGATAGTGAGAAAATTCTGAGGCATGTGCTGCACGTTAGTTTCAGATGGTCCCAGGTAGTATTCAACCCTAGTTTTCAGGTCAGTAACATGCCCTTTGTTGACTTTTCTCTCCATTCTTGTCTCACTTTCTCCACCCCCTTCTTGAAATTTCCCAGATGCCACTCATATAAACTACCTGAGCCCAAGTACTCTTCTCCATGTGTGACTGTAAGGGAACCCAGCCTAAAGACAACAGTAAGTCTCCTAGTAGCAAACAGTAGAAATATAGATTTTAAACAAAACCCACAAATCTGACCTAATTGAAATATATAGATTATACCCCAAAACCACAAAGTACGAAGAGTATTATTTAGAAAAGTATTTTTTAAATTTCCAAACATTAGGGAATTATTGTCTTTGTTATTGATTTGTAGCTTAATTTCATTCTGATTAGAGAACATATGCTTTAAATCCTTTAAAGTATTTCGTGATTTGCTTTACAGTCTAACATATGGCCAATTCTGGTACATGTTCCATGTGCTTCAGTAGAGTTGCGTTTTGATGACTAAATGTAATGCGGTAACTTGGATGTCATTCTGGAACAGATAAAAGACATTAGGTAAACATTAAGGAAATTTGAACAAAGTATGCACTTTAGTTAATAATAATTTGTCAATATTGGCTAATTAATTTTATCAAATATGCTATGATAATATAAAATGTTAACAGGCAAAAATTGGATAAGGATGTGGGAATTATTTGTATTATCTTCACCTTTTCTCTTCACAATTTTAGCAAATCTAAAACTTCTTTAAAAAAAAAGTTTGTTTAAAAATATAATACCAATTATAATCACTTAAATAGAATACCTAAATATAAATCGAACAAAATCTGTACAGGACCTGTAGGCTGAAAATTACAAACCATTGATGAAATACATTTTTAAAAAGATCTAAATAAATGAATTTACATCTGGGGGAATCAGTTGGCTTCCAAGTAATATCCTATAAGCTACACGGGACACCAAAAGTGGGTTCTGGTCTCGCTTGACACTGCGTGGCTCAGTGCCACTCTCCGTTCTACAGGGGGTACCATCATTGAGAGAATGCCATCATGTCAGAATGGAAGATTCAGTTCATGGGAATTACAGGAAAATTTTGGCTTTAATGTGAGGGATGCTTGTGGATTATTTTCTATGGAAAAACAGGAGAATAAGACAGAAAAAATATTTGGAGACACAAAACGGTAGTGGTTCTCAGGGAATAACATTCCAAATATATTGGCCTATTACCTTCCCAAATCTGTAATGGCTGCTACCAATTAGTACTGCTTAGTCTGCACTTTCAAAATTTTTTCTGGGGGCAACACCATCTGAGTAGTTTCCATTTTATCCTTAAAATGGTTGGAAATGTAACATGTGTAAGGAACAGATTTGGAAGGCTGCAGGATACGCCATTTATTCCATATTCAAAGGCAATAGCAGAAAGGAGACCAAGAGGATGTCTCTATTCCTCTGTGAGAATTCTGTTGTTCATCATGTTCTAATTATGAAATTTGAACTTAAACGGATGAAAGGGAAGTTCAGTCAGCAGCATAAAGTGTATCTTCTCTGGAAATAGTTCTTAGCAATTTAAATGGCGGGCTTATGCACCTTGGAGTGACCCGATAGTTAAAGCGATATTCTGTAATACTCAAAACAGTCTGCAAAACGGCATTTCTTGATTCGTATTCCAGAGAAATTATAAAGCCGCGTGGCAGGGAGAGAAAACACTGCTAATCTTTCATGACTGTGAGGTGGTTTTACAGAAATGTAATTGTGAAAACAAATTTCTCAGGTACAGAAAAAAATATATATGCTGTGCCATTTCCTCAATTCAAAATGAATTCGTACAGGGAAGAAAAAGCCCTACAAATTGAACAGGACACAGGGAATTTCCACAAAAGAGAATTTTAAAATAAAATGAAGAAAGGCCTTCAAGAATCCTTTCATTCCTTGGAGCCCACAAGGGAGTTAATGGAATCTATGGCCACAGCAATCCAGAATTAATATCTTATGTTTGGAAAATCAACACGTTTGGGAAACTGGAAAGAGGAAAGCTACGTGACAGGATACGATCTCGGGTCATTATGTATCCGCAATATTCACCCGCTCAGACGTATGTAAAAGATGTAACTGTCTCTACTTCCATTTGTGATATATTTTTTCAATAAATGAGACTCCAACCACAAAAGCAGTTGACAATGTGAAATTACAAAAAAGCTGTCAGAAGGCCTGTGTGGGAGATACATTCACCATCGGCTCAAGTGCTGGGAATCTGAGACGCTTCTTAAATGGATTCAGAGACCTTTGAATAAAAAAGGTCTCCTTCTCCAGTAATTGAATTTGACACCAATGTTCTTTGGATGCTAAGGCTGTGCAGGGTATTTTCCCATCCACATCTAGGCTAAATTGGAGATGGTGACCCCTGATAGACTAGAGCAGTCCGGGAAGTAATAGAAACCTCACTTCATAGAAACTGGTGACAGGTCGGGATTAAACGCTGGGCTGGCCAGGAACACTCCGATTCCTTTTCAGGGAGCCTCCGGGCTTCCAAAGAAATGGAGGCTTTTAAAAGCATTCTAGAAATGCTGCTTTTTCCAGCTTGCTTTAACTAAACTGGAAATTATAATCTAAAACCACTTCAGATTTGGAACATAGGCGAGACTAGCTGCCTAATTCAATGCCATTTTACAGAATTTAGTGACAATGAACAAAGATGGGGGCATGTAGCCAAAAGTTTATGTAGAAGGATGTTCCTTGTACTGTTGTTTAAAATAGAGAAAAAAAATAAAACAAAACTAAGTAGTCCATAACAAGAAATGGGTTAAGCTAAAGTACATCATAAAATGGAATTTATACTGTCATTAAAAAAGGTGTTTTTAAAGAATATTTAATTAAGGTAAATATAAAATAAATTTTGCAAGCCATATTGTGAAAGCAAGATAGGGAATTATACCACGTAATAGATATACATATATGTATCCCTATATGTATAGAACAAAAAATCAGAAATTACTGAGTGATCATCACTAGGCAACATAATTACTAACTGGATGTTTTTATATTCTTTTATTAAATTACACATTTACTAAAATGCATATGTATTACTTTATGAGTAGAAAATTGAAGGGAAAAAAAACGTAGTTAAGAAAGTTAAAATGTGATTTTGGTCATTTTTAACCCCTAAAATTTTGTTGTATTTACTTGCTTATTAATTGTTAATCAGTTGCTGAACAAGGATTCCTAAAAATGTTAAGACTTCTGAGAATGAAGAACTAGATATTACATATTTGCATAAGTCCCCTTCTAGAAGAGAATAAAAACAATTGAAAATAGAGAACACAATTTTATCTGTTATAAAACTAGGGAAATGGTACAAACATTGTTATACAACAATGTCTAAAGAATATATATAAACTGTCATTAAGTGACTATCAGAAGAGCAAACTGACTATCTCCCTTAGTCATTTCCTTTCAAAACTAATCGGTTGAGTAACTTTTGCTACATCCATATCATTAGAAAAAATAATTTGGATCTATACAAATAGACGTGGAGATTTATTATTAAATCAGAAGAGAAAGATACTGAAAAGTACATAAGTATAGATATGGAATGGATAAATACACATACGAGAGGGACCCCCCAAAAATGAAATTTTCTACTGGAGGACAGGCCCTTTGTGGGCTTCCCCACTAGGTGAGTGCTCTAGGAGTCCATTTGTCTCAGTGCACCAGTTGGCATTGTGAGGAGCTGCCTTCAGCTTCAGTGAATTTTTTTTAAGACTCTTCCGACACATTTGCCCCTTTCAGGATGGGTGATTTACGAGTGCACTTGCCCACAATGCGCTGAGTGTTCAGCAGTTTTTGACCAAAAACAGCCTGACCCCAGTGCCCTGCCCTCCTATTTACCTGATTTTGCCCCAAGCAGCAGTTTTTTTTGTTTGTTTCCCCAGATGAAAAAAAGTCCTCAAAGGTAAAATAAAAAATGGCAGAAGCACTAAAAGGCATCAAAATTGATGAGTTCAAAAACTGTTTTGAGCAATGGAAAAAAAAACATCTCAGTAGGTATAGTGCATCAGAGTAGTTTGAAGGTGATTGGTTTAAACATGTAAGAATAAATACACAATTTTTAATAAATAAATTATGGGTTTTGGGGACCCCCTCATATATACACATATTATTTATAGTTATACATTTTGATAAATAAATATATACACATACAAATACAGTTGACCTGAACAACAGTGGTTTGAACTGTATGGGTCCACTAATACAGAGATTTCTTTCAGTTGACCGGTGCCGTTCAATTGACCCCCACAGTTTGATTTACTGCAGTTAAAATTGTCCCACTCAGTTCACCGGAGTGCCTCAGTTTAAACACATGATGTTCAAGTGTCATCTGGCAGTTTAGAATCCATATACATGGAAGCCTGACTTATACATGGATTTTTGACGTGTGGGCAGTCGGCACCCCTAACCTCCGTGTTGTTCAAGGATCAACTGTACATAAATTTCTTTTTCTAGCCCTAACAGGGTAACTGATACTGAACTAGCCTTCCCAACAATTATAAAACTGGATAAGACATACAAGCCAACTGTTTTCAGACATTGACAAACAGGCAGTAACAGATGTGATCACTGAAAGCAGGAAAACACAAGCTAAGTCCAACGGTTACTCCACAACTGCCCTGATTTTCTGCCTGATGTTACTTCTGCAGTAAATCAGAAAAGTGGACCCAAGCAGATCAACAGGCTTGCTAAGTTGAGGAGGCAGATGCTGGAGTTCTAGGCTGCAGGAGCAGGGGAAATTTTCAGAGTGGGTGCATAAGAAAAGAGAGTTGTGTCGGATGCGTTTGGAGTGGAGGGAACTCATGGGGACTCATTAGAGTGCTAGGCCGAGGCTTGGACAGATTGTGCAACAGGATGCGACTCAGCAAGGCCAGGCAGAGGGGACCTGCTGCAGGGATGAGGTCTGACCAATGGTGCTTGAGGTTGTGCGATGTTAGGAGACACTGGAATGCGTCTCAGTTATAATCAAGCGATTACACTGAGTACAGTGGACATTCAGTTGACAATAGCTGTATACTAGAATAAGAGATACATATTGTAATTTGACCCAACATTGAAATAGACCAATCTTCATAAAGAATAAAAGCAATCCTGAAGGGATCAAAAGAATTTTACAGTACTTAGTATATGTCAGGAAAAGAAAATGAACACCTTTTATAGCAATAGAACAGAATCCATACTCTATAACATGTTATTCACAATGTCCAGTATATACTCCAAAATTAGTAGAAATGCAATAAATAGGAAAATGTGAGCCACGGGCAAGAGAAAAATTAGTTAATAATAACAGATCTCCAAATGACCTATATATTAAAAACAACAGATAAAACTTTAAAGCAGCTATTATAAATGTTTAAGGTCTTAAAGGAAAATATAATCATAGTGAACAAAAGGATGGGGAAATTTAGCAGATAAGTACTATTAAAAATCAAATGGAAATTTACAAATAAAATGTATATCTGAATTTTAAAATTCACTGGATGGGCTTCCTGGAAGATTGGGAGAGTAGAGGAAAGGGTCCATGACCTTGAAAACAGATCAGTAAAAATCTATCTAATATTCAGAACATATAGGAAAAGAACTAAAATAAAATGAACAGAACCTCAATACTCTGTAAGCAAATATTAAGAGAGAAGATAAAGCAGAACAAAAATTTAAAGAAACGATAGCAGAGGATTTCCCAAATTAGGTAAAGGTAAACATTCAGTTCCAAGAAACTAAAAGTAACAGGCAATTAAAGCACATGAGCAGTTGAAGATTTTTACAACCATTTTTCCCAGTAATTGATAAAACAACTAGGAAAAATTCAGTGAAGATATAGAAGATCTAAACAAACTACAAACCACCTTACCCTAATGGATATAGATTAAAAATATATTCAACAATTGCAAAATTCACATTCTTTTTAAGTGCATAGCACAGCTGGGTCATAAAATCAGTTTTGATATATTTCAAAAATTAAAATATCACAGAATATGTTTTCTAACCAAAATAAAATTGAATTTTAGAATAATATGTTTACAAAAGCCCTGATTGTTTAAAAGTTATATAACTTCTAAATATTTCATGAGTTAAAAAAACTATGAGAGAAATTAGAAAATATTTAAAATTAAACTATAACATATCAACATTTGTGGGTTATAAGTAAAGCAATTATTAGAAATTTAAAGCTTTATATTTAAAAAGAAAATTAAGTTAGAAGTTGCCTTTTTGGAAAGATTAAGAAGATAGATAATCCTAGCAAGACTGATGTAGAAAAAAAGAGTAAACACAAATTATAAAATTAGGAATGAAAAAAGAGGATACTTCTCCACAATCTATAGGCATTAAAAAGCTACTAAAGGACTACTGTAAATAACGTTGTCAGTAAATTTAATGACAGATAAAATGAACAAATTCCTTAGTAAAATAGCATTTGTATGTTAAAACAAGATGAACCATAAAATCTAAATACACTCTATTTATTTAAGAATTTCAATTCTAAGAATCTTTCAACAAAGGAAACTCCAGGCCCAATTATTTTCACTGAATTCAAATATTAAGAAATAACTCCAATCTTACACAAAGTCTTTAACAGAGAATGAGAAAACACTTCTCATTTTATAAGAGGGAATAGAAGGGAACTTTCTCAACATGAAAAAGGGAATTCTGTAAAAAAATACTTGCAGCTAATTTCATATTTAATAGTGAAAGACTATAAACTTTCTTCCCAGGATAAAGAAAAAGGGCAAGAATATCTGCTCTCACCAATTCTGTTCAATAATGTATTCAGGTCTTAACCTTAACCTAAAAGATAATAAAAAGTTTGAAAGGAAGAAGTTAAATTCTATCTATGTACAGATGACTCCATTGTCTTCATTTTAAAAATCCCAGAAATCTACAGCAAATACTAGAACAAAAAGTGATTTTACAAAGTTAAATATAAATCAACCAATTATTCTATATATTAACAGCAAAAAGTTGATAAGTAAAATTTTATAAACAAATCTATTTGCAATTGTATGAAAGCTACTAGGGCTAATAAGTGAATGTAGCAATATCATAGGATACAATGTCAGTATACAAAAATCAATTGTATTACCAAACACTAGAAATAAACATTTGAAAAATATTTTAAACTATTTACAATATAATCTAAAAATGTAGAATACTTAAACATAAATTTAATAAAATATTTGCAAGACCTCTCCACTAAACACTACAAACATTACTCAGAAAAACTAAAGGCTTAAATAAATGAACATATACACTATTTTAATAAAGCTGTGCCTTCATATGGTTAAGATGTCAGTTCTCCCCAAAGTTATGAATAGATTCATCCCAACACCAACCAAAGTGCTGGCAGGCTCTTTTTGAAAATGTATATGATCATTAAAAGAACTTAGAATTGCTAAAGCGTTTTTTTAAAAGACCAAAAAAATTGGAGGACTTAACATACCTAACTCTTAAGATGTTCGATAATTAAAACTATCTGGTGTTGGCATGACGGTAGGAAAATAGAGCAATAGGATGGGTAATCCAGAAGTTGACCCAAATTTATATTAAATACAGTCACTAATTTTTGTCAAAGCACCTAAGCAACACAGTGGGGAAAAAATAGTCATTTCGACAAATGGTATTGCAGCAACTATACATTCATGTGGGGAAAAAAATGAACCTTGATCCTTGATACAATACACAAAACTTTATCCAAAATGAACCACAGACCTCAATCTTCTAGAAAAATAAAAACAGGGAAATGTGTTCACACCCTGGATATAAGCAAAGATTGCTTATACAGAACACCTAAAGCAATGACCATAAAAGAAACACATTGATAAACTGGACTTCACAAATTGAAAATGTTTGCTCATCAAAATACAATATTAGGAAAGTGAATAATCAAGAATGAAAGAAAATATTTATAAATTCTCTATCTGAAAAAAGACTTGTATATAGAGAATATGAAGAACAACTCAATAAAAACACGAACAACTCAGCTAAAAATGAGCAAAAACTCAGACATTACAAAGGGCTCAACAGCTTTATTTCTAAAAATGCAAACAAAAACCACTACACACCCACTAGATTAGTTACATCCATGTCCCTTGTCATTTTTGAAATTCCTTAGGGTACTCCTACAGCATTCACATAGTCACCGCAGTAGCTGGCTGTCCCTCCCATTCTAAACCACTGCTCTGGGCCTGTCTGCATGTCATTGTTGCCATCTAGTAATTTCTGTTGCCACTTCTTTGCCGTATGGCTTACCAGAATCTGGGTCGTTCCAAGGGTGGAATAGGTTTGACCCTTGATTCCTTAAAGCACAGCTAAAACCAAATGTAGCGTATGCTACTACTAGAAGCTGGGAGTTAGTTAAAGGAGAATAGAGTATAATGGAAAAAATGTTTAATTCTTTAAATTCCTTCACTCCTGTCTTAGTCCATTTGGTCTGTTTTAACAGAAATATCATAAACTGGGTAGCTTATAAAAAACAAATTTATTTCTCATAGTTTTGGAGGCTGGGGAGTCCAAGATCAACGAGTCAGCTTTTAGCCTAGGCCCAGCTGTCCCTTTTTGGTCCTCAGCCAAGGGAAAATGTGATTATAAAACCCTTTACAGAGATCCAGTTTTACCCTAAATAAGACAAGCTTCATATCACTTGCATATAACTTAATACACCAATATCTGAAGAATTGTCATTCAGATTTTGGTGCTGTTCCCAAGAACTCTGGGCAGCTTATACGTTCCTGCCTCCACATACTCCAGTGATCTCTTCCATCCCGAGAAAGATAAAGGGACAGCCTGCTGGGGTCAAATTCCAACGGCCACGCCAAGTTGCAGAGACTTCTTGAGACTCATCAAACAGCAGTTTCTTTTATTGCCAACAATTTTAAGTTCCAGATTTCACCCTAGCCACAGAAAAAACTAAAGAACTCCCAACAATGTACGGCAGTCATTTGTCCCACGCAAAAAGGTGAAAATAAAAGCTCATTTTTGTTGGAATGCACACATCTTTGATGGCATTCAATTATTTATTCAGGGTTTAGATTGTTCATGTAGCTCAGATCCTGTTGCCTTTTCATGCATCTGACACTTCCTGGGTCCACGCTCTGTGCGGTTGCCTCCACTGACTGCTACAACGGACCAGCAGGTCACACACCCAGAAGGCAGGGGCCATCAGATGAAAGGGAGGAAAAGAACAAAATCTAGGAGAGGCTCCATGGACGCTCTAAGGAGGTTGCAGAGGGACTCCCAGGGGTCCTGATAGCATCGCCACAGGGGCTGAACTACCAGCCCGCTCAGCTCTGCGACAGGACGTGGGCCAGCCTGGGACGCGAGGCCCCGGTGCTGGGCTTGTGTCAGGAACTCTCTCTTTTAAAAAAACTATTAAAGGGAATATGTCTATGAGAAGAGAAGTAAACTAAGTAGGAATGGATGAGGGACTTTTGTAAAAAGAAGTAGTGAAAATAAAGTTTTAAACAGCAATAACATGAAAGACAATTAAAGGAGAGGTTAATATGTATAAAAATCTTTTCTTGGAGAATGAAAAATAATGAAATTTAGTTTTGTTCATGAAATTTATAATTACCTATATGTTTTTAAATTTTCAGGCTACTAAAAAAATATTAGAAATATAACTTCCAAGCCAGCATAATGGAATAAAAAGTAAAGAAACTTCTATAGAATAGAAAAGAGGAAGAGAGGGAAAAGAGGCAAAAAGAAAAAAGAAAAAAGGATAACAAACCACACAGGCTAAATTTGACTTTGAAAATGAATATAAACACATCAGTAATCATGAAAAAAACTAAATAAATGAAGCTAATCTATTAACATATATGGATTACCAGGTGGATTTTTTTCTTCAGCTATATGGTGTTTTCAGGAGGTACTAAAACAAAATCTCACAAAAAGATTTAAAATAAAGGTATAAAAAATATATTCCAGGCAAATATGAAAAGCAATAAAAATCTACTATAGCAAATTACTATCCAAAAAAAAGAATTTAAGGCAAAATTATTAATAGAAAAAGTGACACGGTATAATAACAAAGGGAAATTTTCTAGCAATGAAGTATGATAATTAGGAAATTTCATGCACTCATGTGCATAGTCTTAAAATATGTAAAGGCAAAAAGTGATAGGATCACAATGCAAAATTGATACACCTCTATGAAACAAAAAATCTAGTTGGGAAAATATTATTGAGGCTAAAGATTTTAATTGCAAAATGAACATCCTTAATCTTGTAGAAAACATACAATATTTGCTAAAACAATGTTCTGCCTACTAGATCACAAAGAATATCATGATAGTTTTCAATGAACTAACCCTGTTGAGAATACATTCTTTGATGATAATGCAGTATAACTGGAAAAAAAAAACAAAGACATGACAAATATTACATATTCCTGGATCTAATTTAATATCTTTTCCCCCATGAATTTTGGAATAGTTACACATTAAAGAAAACATCAACATTAAAATAATATGCAAATTTTATTTTGCAAATATTTATTGATGCAAATTTAGAACAAAACAGCATTGTAACTACTATATACCAAAACTTGTGAAAGAGAGCTTACGTGTGCTCGAATTAGGTAATATATAGCTTAAGTAGAGTTTTAAAAAAGCAACTATTGAAAGTCAATGAACTAAGTAGTCAGCTTTAGAATCTGAGGAAAAAATCAATATTCAAAGATAAGAAGAAAAATAATAGATATAACAGACAAAATCAATAATATTGATTAGAAAATAGAGAGACTATTTGTAAGACAAATATTTTTAAAAAACTAATTATATAGCACATAAAATGTCAAGTAACACTGATCAAGAAAATAGGAAAATACAGAAATAACAATTTTAAAGAAAATAAAAGGGAAATAGCTATCAATACATTTGAGATCTTCAAAGCCTAACAGAATGTTGTCAACACTTTCACATCAATCCATTTAAAACCTTAATCAAAATGTATAATTTTCTAGAAAAATGCAAATCACCAAAAGTTACTTTATAATCATGATGGTTCATAAACCATTATAAAAATTTATTTTTAGTATCTTACCCCAAAAGTAGATACAAAACTCAGATCTATTAACATATCTGCCATGAACAAATAATCTTTATATAATACATAAAGTAATTTCAAAGGATAGAAAAAAGAAATTTTCATAGCTATCAAAACATGACTTGTATATTTGAGAAAGAAAAAGTTAAAAGTTGATGCAAAAAATCCTAAATAAAATATTAGCAAACACAACCCATTAATATAACAACATTTTTCAGTAAAATATAACAACAATAAAAAAAGCCAGAATGACTGAGTAGAGTTTACCTCAAAATTCAAGAATAATTTGCTATTAGAAAAAACTTCACACATTAACAGTTTAAAAAAGAAAAACTATCACTGTCTAAAAAAATGTAAAGCAGAATTCTATCAAATTCAATAGGTCATTAATAACAAACTTTTAATATACTATAATAGAAAGTACCTTTTTTTAAGTGTTACTATGGATTTCTATCAAAAACTTACAGAAAACAGATTTAATGTCAACACTTAAAAAACATTTTCTGACATCGCCATTTTTTTATTTTGCATGATACTATCTGTCTTAGCAAAAACAGTAATAAAAATTATATATAGAATTTAAAAAATTACAATTTTCATTACTTCTTGATAATGCAGTTATCTACATAGAAAATTCAAGGAAATTGGCAAAAATATCATTAGAACCAAATAAGAAAATTCAGAGACTGTGGATTTGAGATGATCATATAAAATTAGTGCTTTTATTTGCAACAGAATAAAATGTTGGCTTAATGTAATAATAAAAAACAAATCTGCTGTGTAATAATTGCTCCTTTCTGCCTGAAAATCTTCAGGAATTTATTCGTTATCATGAATTTTGCCAGGATGTGCTTGAATGTCTATTTTTTCTCTTCAGTTCTCCTTGGAGCACTGTGATATTCTTCAATCTCAAGCTTAAGCCTCCTCTTACCTCTTGGATATTTTCTTTCAGTGTTTTATTTAGTAATACAGAATACAAGATCCATGTATAAAGTCCCTGGGATCTATCCTTTCCCTTCATGATTTCTGCCTCTTTATACATTTGCTCTGTGCTCTGAAATAATCCTTGTGCTTTATCTTCCCATCCACTGATCAGGATCTCAGCAAACCCCTTCCTCACCATCACCCAGCGACTGGTACCCGGCAGGATGCCTCTCAGCAGAGATTTACACAGAGCCCGAGGCCTAATCTACATCCAACAGCAGAAAGTCGTTCCCTCAAACAGGCCCAGGAAAAGCAAGTAGCTTGCTGTGCAGGGGATAAAGAAAATGTATTTAGGCTGCATATTTCCACCCATGCATTTGACCAAAAGATCTCACTCAGTTTAGCATCAAAATATAAGAAACTACATATAAGAAACTATATGTTGCAATATATCCAACAAAAGTTTAGAAAATCATTTGTGAGAAAATCTGAAATATTGAAAGACTTAAAGAAGTCCTAAAGTAATAGAGAGATATACCATCTTCATAGATGGGAAGGGTCAGCATAATAAAAATGTGATGTTTCTTCAAATTAGTTTACAAATTCAATGCAGTTTCAACAGAAATTGCACCACAAATTTATGTAGTTTGATAAATTGAATCTAAAGTTCACATGGAAAACAATAAATTCAGGAGTTAAGATAACTTTCAAAAGTATGAAAGAAATAAAATTTGATATACCATGACTTACTTTCAAGTTAGAATAATTAAGACAGTGTGATATTAAATGCAGTGATAAAATTGCAGGTAATTGTTACAGTGTAGGGGACAAGTACTGTATTTTGCCGTATATAACGTGCATTCTTTCACCCAAGTTTTTGAGGGAAAAATAAGGGGCATTATACATGGGTAGTATTAAATCCGTATCTATATAAATGTTTTTAATTATTTTATTTATGCTTATGTATTAAAAGTGTAACCTCAGAAAGCAGTAACAATATCCATATGCAAAATAATACCCTGGACTATGATAATCAGTTTTGTTTCTAAATATAAATAAATACAAAATTGAATTAAAAAATTAGAATGAAAGATTTTTTTCCTGAAAGTTTGGGCCAAAATCATGGGTGCGCACTATACATGGGGGCACATTATCCAATGCAAAATACAGTAATAAATGCAGGTTTATTTGGGAGTTGAAAACATGATGATGAGGGTCAACCCATCAGTGGATGAGCATAAACATTTTTCAACATCTATATCATTTTTAGCTAAAACTGTGAAAAATACATTAGAATTGGCCAATATTTAATATGCAGACTGACATCGCATCCTTCCTAGGTGCTTATTTCAGTAGACAGAGGTCACCTAAAGTGGAGAGAGCGTTCTGGGGGAAGAGGCAGGAGCCCCACAGCACAGAGGAGTTATCCTCAACCATCATGGACAGACCCTTAAAGAGGCTCCAGATTAAGTTTACGGAGAGAGCCCCACAGTAAAATACGTTCACCCCGTCATTTACAGGAAGATCATTGCTTCGAAGATGTTGAAGCCAGAAATGCACAAAGGGCTACAGATTGTCATCCATGTGGTTAATTTTGTTAAAACAAGACCTTTTAAATACAGCAGAAAATTTACAGTATTTCATAATAAAATAGGTGTGAGACGATGAAAATCTGTTGTTCTACAAAGATGCTCATGGTTTAGTTTATGGCAAGTTATTTAAATAATTGTGAAATTTACAGATGAGCTGCACATTCTCTTTAACAAAGTGACATGTGTTCCCAGTTTGTCGACCTTTTCTGTGATGAAAATC
Organism: Pteronotus mesoamericanus; assembly: GCF_021234165.1. Classification (NCBI taxonomy): domain Eukaryota; kingdom Metazoa; phylum Chordata; class Mammalia; order Chiroptera; family Mormoopidae; genus Pteronotus; species Pteronotus mesoamericanus. Next base: position 98,445,670 of record NW_026555085.1, read on the forward strand.
AGCTACCAAAAAATGTTTCCTAAAAAATAAAATTTAAAAAATTCACATTTAATCAGTCCCTTAAAAAGCAAGATAGCTTTTTAACAATGGTTGAATAAGAAACTGCCTTTAAAAATTCACACTATGGATTAGATGTTGAATAAGATATTTGGGAATGAGTCCATGATTATGCAGTCTTATGGTTACAAGTATATCTTCAATAAAATGCATCATATGTGCATATGTGCATGTAGAAACATGATTTTCTAACCTGTTTAACAGTCGTACCAATGAAACATTTCTTTGGGCTTTGAACTAGGCTCCTTGCCTGTGAGAGGCTTGATGGTAGGTAACACCCACGTCATCACGTGGGGGGAGACAGATGGGGAGATCGGCCATTACTGCCAAATTCAGTAAGTGCTACGTGAGCAGGGCTCCTAATTCAGACTCAAGGGGGAAATGAAAGCTTCCTGGAAGAAGTGACCTCAGAGCTGAAGTCTGAAGGTGACCTAAGCAAAGGTGTGTTGGAGAAAGAGGTCAGAAAGAAAGCGGGGACGGTTCACCCAAACGGACTGCGGCACTGCAGGCCGTCTGGCTTTACAGGAAGTTTTGCCCCTCCTATTCTGACATCTCAGAACCTGACCTTTGAAGGTTTTAGTGGGCTTTTCAGCTGGAAATCAAGGCTGGTAGTGTCACTAAGAAATACATGGAGGAGGAGGCCGCTAAGATCAAAACTATGTCTGGAAATAGACACATCTTGCTCTTTCCCACACCCCTTCCCATCACCTCTCAACACTCCTCAGCCTTTAATCCTGTTCCTTAAAATATCCCACCCACCCAGCAGGATCAGGAGCCTGACCCAAGACCAGCTGTGCCTTTCTATATTTTTTTAATCTCTTTCTTACATATGATTGATGAGAAAATTTTTATCTGGATTGTCCCTTGAATGTAGAGGAAACACGCCTGTCTCTCTGTGTTCCAATCTGGGTTACCAGAGAATTCTCTTCACTGAGTTTTTCATCCCAAATCCAGCTAATAATGCAATGACACTGATTTCCTTTGCTACAAGTGGCGTTCACACACAGCGGAAAGACCATATGAGGACACAGTGGAAGACAGCTATCTGCAAGCCAAGGAGAGAGGCTTCAAGGAAAATCGCAGCTGCCAACACCTTGACCTTGAACTTTCGGCCTCCAGAACTCCAGGAGATAATTTTTTGTTGTTTAAGCTACCTAGTTTGTGGCTTTTTGTTACAGCCGACTTGGGAAACTAATACATTATGGTATTAAAAGAAGCTGCATATATGATTTACTGGGTGCCTACACTCTTTGGGAAGTAATAACAACAATATAGGTACTGGAAGTTGGAAATTGACATTTTGAAAATAGTCCATCTGACTTTCAAATATGGAAACAACATGAATTCCAAAAATTGCAGGTGGGTACAGTTAAATTAATTCCCTTGACAAAATTTTGGACAAGATTATTAAACAGGTGGCTGGTGAACTCTTAGAAAATGGAGCTATAGGGAAAAGCTAGGTTCACGTAGATGAAGTCACACTGAGATGGCCTCATTTCCTGTATTGATAGGGTAGTAAGTGGAGATCGTGGGATAAAGGCCTCAATCATACTGCATCTAGATTCCAGTAAGATATTTGGTAAAAGGAAGTCATGTGATCCTTCAGGGAAAGACAGAGAAATCAGACAATGAAATTTGGAACTGGGTGAATTTGTGGCTGATTGAAATCGATGACCCTAGGATGTTAATCAAGAAAGCATATAAGCTCAAAGATTAAGACCCACAGTCATCCCCATAACAACAACCAGTTAAAAACTCTAATTGCATGCATGCAAACAAACTGTGTGTGGCAAAGATGGCTCATTGTCTTCCAATCTGCCCCTTCTTTCAGACGATAGCATTTTTAGCTGAGAAGATGAATGTGCAGAAAAACAATCTACTTTTCTCAGCCTTCTTTGCAAGTTGGAATGACCATGACTAAATTTTGTACAGTTGCATGAAAGCAGATTTGATATATTCTAGGAATCATGGCCCCCTTCGCCCTCTCTCCTCATGGATTAGAATGTGAACACGCTTGTGAGCCAACTTGGCCCAGGGATGGTAGAGAAATAAAATAAAAGGCCCCTGGATTTCTGAGCCCATGGAGCCTTCCCACCAGCCCTAGACCGCTTATACCCAAATGGTTAAGAAAGAAAGGAACCTCTCTCTTGTTTAAGCCACTGTTACATTGAATCTCTCTCTGAGCACCTGAACCTTCATCCTAAGTAATTGAGCACGTTTATCTGATTGGCAGAGGACATTAAGCTGCGGAGGATAACCAACACATTCAGCATCAGTCAGGCCAAGAAAATCTTAATAGGGTGGAATGAAGAGCCTAAACTCACATGATGCATTTTAACCACTCTTTCTTTTATGTTAAAATAATCAATTACATAATAAAGTGTAAGAAAATCCACCATAAAACATGTGTTTAGGAAAAAAGAATTTAATTTGACTTAAAGCCACAACCTTAGGTTACAGCAAGTAAATATGGTGTCATCATCCATGATGTTAAGAGCCCTGCCCATGTCATTCTGCTCTGAACACAGGAAGGCAGCAGAGGGCGGCCAGGACACGAGTGCAGCCCCTTCACCGGGTGGGCGCACAAGCAGAAGACGGGATGCCCCCCCCCACAGCCCTCAAACACACCAGGTCACATCTCTCCCTTCATATCTTCATCAGACATCATATCTTCAGACATCATATGTCTTCATATCAGACATCATATCTTCAGCATTCCAATGATATATAATAATAGTCTCATAATTCAAAATTCATTTTTAAGTATCAAAAGTTTCAGTCTTAACAAAGGACAGTTGTGAGAGAGAGAGAAAGATTTCACCCTATGCCTTAGGGTTTTGAACCATAAATTCCAGTATCAATCCAAAGCCCAATATAACATCCAATCAGAGCTTCTCCCCTCCTCCTCGTTCAGCCTCCTGCCTAAAGACAATGAGGAAGAGAGTATGATCTGATCTGTTCTGTTTTCTCCTGGCTCTTCCCACCCTCTTCTCTTCTCCCCTCACTGTGTTCCTTCAGGTCAGAAAAGGAATAGAGAGAAACAGAACAAAAATAATAATAAAGGCATGGAAGTCTTTTCACTTAGCTGACGCTGTGGATGTTCCCCCTCGAATAATGCCAGGTGGCCCTCCTGTTCATCATGGCAGGACGGCAAATGCTGGGCCCACGCACAGAGCCAGTCTAGGGGTTCATCAGGGGCTCTCATGCGAGTGTCTAAACTGCACAGCTCCCTGACTTCTTCATGGATTCCACCTGAATATTCTTTAGCCTCTCTCCTGCCCTGACATCTGTGCAATGTCGCCCAACAGGCTATTACTGCCCTCTTCAGCAAGGCTGCCCTTGTGAACCAGGACTCATCGGAGGGGTTTCTCCCAGCTCCCTTCTGCAGTGTTCACCTGGACCACATCCAGGACGCAGCCTCGGCTACACAGTAGGAGCACAGCCTCCTCTCCCTGCTGTCTCTCTTCCTGCCTTTTGCCCCAGGCAGGGCGCAGCAGCCGGGGCTTCAGTGTCCCTTGGGCAGGAGACAAACACCAGTCTCCATGTTTGTAACGTCCTGCTAGGCCCCTGGGGATGACATATCTAAGCTCACACGAGGACACCCCAGTCTGTCTACTTGGGTGTTTCAGGAGGAGGCTGAGTTTCTGCCACTCCCTGTGTCCGGCTCACCTCTTTCAGGCACCCCAATCTCTATGAGCAATTCCCTCAGAGCCCCCTACACTTGGTTTGGGGGCCCCGCTTCTTTTCCCATGGGAAAGGAAAGGGAAAACCCAAAACTTCTGACAGCGCTTATTACTTGTCAGAAAGTCTATTTTGCATTTTCATGAACTATCAAAAAAATCACCAACTGTGCTGTACTTGTGGTATGTCTCCATATATGTGCCGCTCCTGTGTTCTCTGAACATGCTGTGGTGATGTAAGAGGTTCAAATCCAGCTTTTCAGAAAAAGTAGAATGTTCCTGATTGAGAACCTGAGGCAAGAAGTGATGACCTTTCATGTGGGCCAAGCACAGATTCCAAGGTCCCTCTGTGTATCATCAATAAACATCATTTCTGGCCACTGATCCCAGATCTTAAGATTAACAACGCAATGCCTTTGTCAAGTGAGCTGCTAATCATTGGTACAAAAGATAAATAAGAAAAACGTACTGTTTACCTATGTTGCATTTTTATAATATCCTATTATATTGGTAAACCGTTCATATCTTTTATATTTGTAGGTGGGTCACTAACATCTAGCTGAAATGCACAAAGGTAAACAACATTTAGCAGTAGCTTCATAATTTTTATGATGTCTTTATTTTTCTGAAACATTTGATATGTTACTCCACCCAGATAGAAAATAAAACACCGAGTGTTGAATACATGCATACTAACCATAAAAACAACCATATTGTAGCACCAAAATATATTTAAAAAATTGGTCAAGGAAATTGAATTTAACATATGCTGTTATCATACAAGTATTTTTAATGAAATAACACTTTGTATTTATATAGCACCTTTCTACTAAAGAGCAAAACTATGCCTCACATAGTATTACTCATTCTCACACCATCCTTGACAGGTGAGTAAGTAGCAATATTTATACCAAGTTTTAATCACTGGGAAACCAAGAGAGCACAAACAAACCACACATAGTGAGCCAGAGACTTAGAATTTTCCAGCTCCTCATGTCCAATATCTTCTCCTTACTCTTTCCTGTGAAATCTTAAAAGCTAGTTTGAATACCAGTGTGGCGGGGGGGGGGGAATAGAGGAACAGTTGATAAAACAGATTTATACTGGCCTACTAGGAAGCTAACAGTAGACCCTAGACTGGAAATGGTTAGGAGCTAAGAACAATGCCCAAACCTTGATCGTCCACTTGGACAACTATCTGCAGCCCAGGAAAAATTAAATATGTACCAAAATAATTTTCAAGTTGTTGTGAAAACTTTTTGTAGTTTCAGAGGTGAAATAAAGCCCATCTCCAGCTTGTCACAGAACGTACAGGTGGTCAACAGTGAATCAGCTGGAAATATGACAAATAAATCTGAGTAGCACAAGAATTCTTGCATAAAACATAACTTCAACAAGACAGGAGACCTGGGATGATGCATTCCTGAGAAGCTCTTTAAAAAATTATTCAAAGGACTAAAAAAGTCTCTTTTAAAGATAAATGTAAATTATAGACAGAGTTGGAGCCTAAAAGTATGCCTTAAATAAGAAAATTATCAGAGGATGGACGTCTTAAGAGCAGGAATGTCTTTAATACACTTAATCTCCAGTTAACTCCAAGACAGCCGAAGACATGGCGCCCCCTTTTCAGATGTCATGCAATGTCTAAGGACCGTTATCATTATTTCCATGTGTTCAACCAATGTCAACAAACAGGGAAAATACCAGATATAAAGGGAATGGTAAAAATATTTGGGGGTGAATTTCTGAGTCAGTGGGACAAGGAAGAAAAGTCACATTATATTCTGGTAACAAAGTTCAATAATGTAGAAAAGTCAGTATTTAGTAAGCGCTTCCTGTACACTAGGATTGCTCCAGCATTAGGGACATTACATGGATTATCTCACTTCGTCATCACGAAACTCCTTTGAGACGTTGCCATCTTGTATTTTTGGAGAGGTTAAGAAACTCATCAAAGGTCAGGCAGGGACAAAGAGTTGTCTGACTCTGAACCCATTTACTGAAGCAGCTGGGTATTTTTCTTAGGCTTCTCAATTAATGCAGAGAGCTGAGTCTTACCTTTTGTTTCCTTCCATGCACTGGAGAAAAATCAAAAAGCCATCATTTTTGTAACATTAAAAACTTGGAATAAAAAATCCATTAAAATCTTACTTATAGAAACACTTCCAAAGCCTGATAGCAAGAAATTCAGATAAAAAGCACATATTTCCACTACTTTGATGTTCATGGGTTTCAATCATGGTTCCTATTTTGAGCTTTGTTTGGCTGCTTTTAAACCTATCATATTATACAATGAAGCTGCAAATACTGTTAAGAAATAAAAAAATAAGCAGCCAACTTCAAGGTAGTTGATGACTCCATCCTCAACAGTCTAATTTATAAGAACTATAGTAAATTACAATGATACACCTTTAACTAATTAATTTAATTAGTTAGTTACTTAATTAATGCCCCTGGCAGATCAAGTTTTCCTATCCAGAGAGCTTCTTGGCCCACAAAGGAGAGGAAAAAGTAATGATCCTTCAGAAGTCTCTGAACTTCACCACGGGCAGAGGCCCACCTTCATGGGAGCATGTCCTCTGTGAGGTGACAAAGGAAATGAGGTCTTCAGGAAGCACTGTGCAGTCTGCATACTGGCCTCCGATGATTCAGATGAGAGAAAGATCCATTTTTATAATTAAGCAAATTACACCAGTCAGTTTTTGCTTGATTTTTCTTCTTACCTCCACCACTGGACAGATTTACTTGTAACCTGACTAACTGCTGAGGCTTAGGACCGCCACCTCCCCAGGAACCAAAACTAGAAAATGGAGAGGGAGCGAGGCCCATCTCCAGAGACCACATCCTTGGAAGGAAGGCTTTGCCCATCACTGCCTTGACATCTACAACCACTGGGCCATTGTCATTTCACTGCCAGGCCCTCTAGGAGCTTGAAAGTACTAAACAACTTTTTCTGGCACCTGAAGAAACCCCAGGACAAAAGCTTGTTAAGTTATAAAAATGCTGTCCCCCAAACTGAATTAACCCGAGCCTTGGCACAGGCTTCCCCCACTGTAGGCTGGTTCTTGCCTTTGCGCTGCTTCCGGCCCCACCCTCGCTGCGCTGGGTCCACGGTGGAATTCTTCTTCCACCTGAACTATCCTTGAGTGATCCTCCCATTCTTCGACTTTTGAAGGATGTAACCCCTTTCCGCCAGAGTTATCCACATCCCAGGCTTACATTTAACTCACCAACAGTGTTCTGTGCCCCCATGAACACACAGTTTTCCCAGCTTCTCTCCCTCCTAGTGCAAAGTCCAAAGTCATCTCCTTTCCCTTTCTCTGACCTCTTTTCTAATTCTCAAGGCTTTCAAGGCATTTGTTTACTTGTTTAATCTTCTAAGAAATGTTTGTTGAATGACTGTCGACTATGGTCATGGCACTAAGCATGGCGCCAGGAGACAAAGATGAAAAACACAGAGCCCTTTGCCATAAATAAGTTTACACTCCTGGGAGGGAGACCGGTCCCCAGGCCTTTAGAGAACACAATGGAAGGGCAGGAATACAGTCAAGACCAGGGCATTAGACGGCCCTCAAAAGAGCCAGGGTACCCAGCCAGGCATCCTGTGTTTTTCTCCTTACTCTTCAGGTTTCATGCATTTCCAGAGCTTAGTTTCACTAAAGTTTTTAAGTATTTCCCTTTCTATCAACCATCCCCAGAGACACAAGGTCAACTGGCCCAACTCTCAATCTGAATCATATAACATCCCAGTTGGCAAGTCATGCAAATCTAGACTCATCACCTTCTCATTATAAACACTCCCACAAACATCAGAATATTTAAAACCGCTATAATCAAACTCACCACAGTCATGTTTGAGTTTTCTTAATCCACATATGATTTGAAGATGGTGAATTATCAATGTAGCATGATCTGATCTGATTTTCATAAAGAGGAAAAAAGAAAAATCCTCTGTTCATTTTAATTCTTTGAGTCCCTAATGTGATGTGCTCTATGCGTCCTCTATGACTGGCCTTTCTTTTACCTATTTGGCTTTAAATTGCATTGGCTAACTTCAGAACAATCATCTTTACTAAATTGGCTCTGAGACTAATTGAGGCAGAAAACATATGCAGTCCCGCAGCAGTTGTTTTAGCTACACTGTCAATTTTGAAATAAACAGCAGGGGTCACATACATGGGTCTTAAAAGCCTATTTATTTATCATGTATTCAAAGCCTTTAATCAGTTTATAAGCCTCACATTAAATTTCAGTTGTCATTCTTTTTCTCATCATGATTTCTTAACAAACCAAAATACCACTATGTTGTTCCTTTTCTACAAAGAAGAAATGGACTTGAATGTGAAAGAAAGCTACAGAGAGACAGGGAACAAAAGTATAACATCTGGACCTAGAACCACATTCAAATCTGGCTTCACCACTTATTCATTGTGTGATTTGCCATAAATCATTGAAAATCTTTGAGCCTCAGCTCTCTTACCTATTAAATGAAGAACATAATCAGTTCTGCCTCACAGAGTGTTTTTGAGGAGGGGAGAGGCTGAGTCCTCAGCAAAGCATCCCCCCAAGCCCTTCTTTCTGCCAGTCCCCCATCCGAGCTGTCCCCACAGCCCTCAGGTCTTCTGCGGCTCTGGCTTCTTCTAATCCTCAGCTCCAGGGTGCACACCCACTGGAGTTCCTAATGTTTCCATCCTAGACTCGGTCCTTTTCATTTTACAGCCTCTCTCCAAGACATCTTGTCCATACAGTGACTTCCATTGTCAGCTGCCTCCAACCTCCCATTTGAGAATCAGGCCTTTCCGTGCAAGGACTTACACACTTATCTCCATGTGGGGATATCTCACACTCAGCAGGTCCCAACCAAGTTCAAATTCCTTCCTGTCTTATAAAGAGCTCACAAATATGTCCTTAGACCTGCATCTTCATTCTATCACACTGGTCCAAGTTACTGTCATCTATCTCCTGGGCCACCCCACCCCCATCATTGCTGGGCTGTAGCTGGAGTGCTGGGCCCAATACACGAAAGTTATGGTGTCACTTCCCCGGGTCTGCCCTTTCACAGCTCAGCCTTGCTCTCTGGATCAGCAATAGAATCCTTCATGAGACAGATACAGGCCCACGTGGCCTGGCCCTGGCTCCCTCGCCAGCCTCCTCCCCCACTGCTTTCCCTCTGCTGCGTCCGCCCCCTCGCCTCTTTAGCTTCCTTAATCATCCATCAGACCTCCGTTCAAGTTCACTTCTGCAGAATGGTATTCCATGATGCCTTGAACTAATTTAGACATTCCCATGTCATCACATGATTTTACTGCATGGCGCTTAGCCCAGTGTGCTGTTATATAATAGTGAGTTACCTCTCACCAATGTTAGTCCCATCCTAGAATGTATGATCCAGCAGGAGAGGAAATAGGTGTGTCTTTTTTATCCTTGGATTCCTGGTGGCAAGCCCCAATTTCAATATGTATCTATTATATATTAATAGAATTGTTATTAAATTATGAATTACTTCTTAAATTATTATTGAGAAGGGCAAGCAGCATGGGTAAGAGCCCCGATTCCCTGGACAAACTACCAGGAGCCATTTCCACCTCTGCCACTTACTATTTGTGTGACATTGGTCAAGTTGCCACTGTCCCCAACACTCCCTCTCCAAAACTGAGTAACTTGAATAGGAAACCCAGCAGGACCAAAGTGAGCTTCACAGCAACTAGTTAAATAAAACCCAGTCTTCAGCCAAATACCAAGAAGACATTTTGTTTCTTTTTTAAAATACCCCTAGTAAACTTTTGTTCATTGCAGAGGATAGCATTTTTTTAAAATAAATGGTGGAGCCACTGCCTGTTTGTGTTTTGCTAACAAATAACCATCCTGACGACACCTTACAAGGACTATGTCAACCCACACCCATTTCCAGGACATGTGTCTCCTTGAAGAGAGGTTCCCCCAAGTCCCTTCCTTCTAGCACCCAAACTCAACTGCCGCTGACAAGCTTCTCCCCCAGAGAAAAACAGCCAGGCCCCGCGCCCCGCGCGGAGAACAAGGCTGGGCCGTGCCCTCTCCTGCAAGCAATCAGCACAAGCCCTCAAGCATGAGATTTAATTGCTTGTTCATTATTTTAGCTCACAGGGGCTACAAGGAAGCATAGCGTTTCTGAGCACACCATCCAAGAGAACCCTGGGAGCTGTCAAGATTAAAAAATAGCAACAGAAACAAGAAAGGAGCCTGTCTTTCACTGAATGGCTTCAGTGTCCCACAACTCAGGAAGAGGACCCCAATCAAAAGGCACGGCAGCCCCTCGCTGTTGGTTCCTTCCTCTTCCATTTATTTGAGCAGGGCAGAGAGTGGCACAAAGAGACAAGGATTCGAACTCACAACCCTGAGTGTATCACCGTCCCTCTTCTGCCTGATCAGGCACCTAAAGTGCCTGGAGAGTCAATAACTTCCTGTGGTTTCACAGTAAAGCCAAAGATGAAAAGAGAAACATTGTCCTTTTGAAGACGTGGAAAGTAATAAGTGAGCAGGCTGAATCCTCTTCGGATTTAAAAGCCTGTGCAGGGCTAGCAGTTTGCTGTAAGGTGTCAAAATTGCCTTAAATCTTTAGCTTTGTTATACCCTACTGCTAAAGGGATATAATAGAGCCAGGCTGACTCTCAAACAATTTGGAGATCATTTTTCTAAAAATTTCGTTGGAATTTAGCACAGACATTTTTCTTAACATTTCTGTTTTAAAAATACTGTTTTTTTTTTTCAGATGCTTCTTAAGCGTTCAGGATAGCCACGCAAGAGCTCACTTAAAAAAAAAAAATCGAACACCATCCATCAGATCTCCTCCCCCACTTTATTTCCACCTTTGGAACAGATTTGACCTCGTCTCTGTAAAGGCAGAAAAGTTCGACAAAAGCAGGAGGCCTATTTAAAGTGATGAGACAGATTCTGAATGAAGGATTATGCCTTTCATGAAGCCTGAAAGAAATGCAGTGCTTGGGAAGTGGATAAAAGTCAATAGCAGCCATTCTTTGCTTTGGATGAAACTTTGAAGGTGCACTTCACCCACTGATGTTAAAAATAAAAAATAGAAACAAACAGAGATTAGTGGCTCTTCTAGTTCTCTGATAAACAGCACATTCACACGATGAAAGCTTACTGAATTCCAGAGAGTCCCCAACAAATTCCAGGCTCGATGATAAGCTGGGAGCCCAGTAACGGCACTAGGAGAAAACACGAGTCTAGGCTCTGGATGGAGAGAAAGAAGCCTCGTCCCACTCTCCCATCCCAAGAGAGAAGATAAATCCTGGAAATGCAGGTGTGAACGCCCCGAAAGCCTGCTCTGCAGGAGAAAAGAGCGGGAGATGCTCCTCTGGAAAGAACACCTGAAAAGGAGGCTACAAAGATGCCCCTGCTCCCTCCTCTTTCTACCTTTTTCCCCCCATCACCTTTCCCTCTGAAGCAATGACCACCTAGCTCCAGGTTCCACTCTCTCCCTGAGGCCTGACAGATGCATTTCCCAAAAGCAGGTAAAAAAACTAGCCAGGCCCTCAGACTCAGCCATGGCCGATTGACTCTCCGAGCTAGAGGGACACAGGCGGGCCTTTCCGCGGCTGCCTGCCCTCCAGCTGAGGGACAGCGCGCTCTCCACTGCATGAGTTCCCCGCATACTTCAGTTTAGTGCTGACAGGTGAATATTTACTTTAAAAAAATCACCCCCTAGCAAATGTGATCGCTGAACCCTGAGGTTCAGCGGGAGGAATGGCGAGGCACCAGGAAATGTCTAACCATCCTCATCTGCAGCTACCAAGGGGCCTTAGCTGTGTTCTGCTGATCCCCTTGGGGTGCTCCGAGCCTTTGCTCTTATGGCCCTCGCAGGCTGCAATCATTTTATGAGCGGAGCCAGTCATTGGGCTGGTGTCCGCCTTGTCTGCGTTGCTTCAGAAGTCAGGCTTGCCAGAGAGAGCAATTTCTTAATGGAAAAAATTTATCAGTTTAGGCCACAAGCCCGGATCTTTGAGACAGCATGACTCAGAGAGTTCAGCACTCAGAGAATTAAGGTTGCATGTCCCTTGTCTTTATGTGAGTTTCTTGCTCACTTGAGGATGAGAGAATTAAATTACTGGCACCATCTCATTCACCATCTGTATGGTGTTTACAAGCACCTACTATGTATAAGAGGTGGTAGGAAGTATAAAGATTAAATGTTCAAAAAGCTCCAAGGAAGTTTGGTAGCTTAAAGATCTTAGAATCACGAGTTAGAAGATATTTTGAAGGTTTTATGTAATCTAAGTGCTTTGCTTTACAGGCGAGGAAATAAGGCCCACTCCGTTCCGTTCCATTCCCTAATGAATGGCAGAGGGAGTTCCCAAGCCCAGGTTTTCTAACTAAAATAAGGCATGTCCCCTTTCATGCCATTTGCATTACCAGGTCCCGGACACTTGTGTGGTTGACAAAGCTGGTGCTGTGGTTGTCGATCACGAGGACACCACTGGCTAAGTGCCACCCCAGGGCCAGCCCACAGTGCGGGGGAGGGTCCCCACACTCACACACTCACATACCGTTCATTGCCCATGTGCGTGACACAAACAAATACTCTGGGCCTAAGCTGGAGAAAACTGGGTGCAGAGTGGTTAAATAACCAGCTCAAGGTTAACTGACCAGAGTGGAGAATCAAGCATCCCACCCGTGATGCCTCATGCCCCATCTATTCTCTGCCCCCTACACGCTGAGAATTATAGGTGAGCTCCTTTCCCTCCTGTGACACCAGTCCATCCATGGCTTGGTACAGTGTGGGCGTCACCCTGGTTTCCACATCTCAGTAGCCACTGCGCATTAATGAGGTCATACTGTCAATAAAAAGAAATATAAATAAGTACATGGATGAGACCTACATACATATTTGTCTGGATTTGGGTTGCACCTGTTAATGAACCTTCCACTTCCACCAAAGTCCACACCTACTTACTCCAGAGTCTTTCTATCTATATCACCACCCACCTTCTCAGTGCTCAAGACTATGAATGTCACAGGAGGGTAGCCTTTCATCACGAAGTGGAAGAAGAGATCTTCCCAAGCACGCTGCTTTGCCTTTCATCGTGACCCAGCTTCCCTCAAACTTCCTAACACCCTGCCGCCCGCAGGGAGAGTTCTGTCTCCTGATGCTCGGCCTGTGCCTGCTTTGTCTGAATTGGAAGTCCCTGATCTTCAAGGAAACAAAGCAACGCAGCTATCGATACTTGGGAAGACCTCCAGGTACCACCTGTTTATGAGGCACTAACACTGTTGGCGTATTTGCATATATCATAACATCTCTGATAAAAACAGCTCTTTAAACTCCACTCTAAAAAAATAACAAATCCATTGGGCTACAATGGGGACCAACTGCAGAGACAGACATCCCCTTGGCCCTGTCCCTCCCGACCCCGGCTATCCTCTGCTAAGCTGGATTGCAGAAAATCGACTGCAACGATGCCCCATCACGCCACGGGCAGGTCTGGTGAGATCTAAACCCAGGTTAGGTGTCGGCTAGAATCCCCACTACATATAGATCACTAGATGTGATTCAACTTGTCTTAAAGGTTATAAATTATGCAACAGGAGTAAGAGCATAGTTCAACAAAACTTTTCCAAGAATGTCCTACCTGTTTTCTCTCTTCTCGAAATCTTAGGTGAAATAGAATATCACATGAACAAGTACACTTAATGTTGTTTTTCCTTAAGGGAAGGCAAATCACTTAATTGTACCATAAGAAGCATGTTGTGGGGAGAAAACAACTCCCTGCTTCTTTGTATGAGTCAATTCATTTATGTATCTATGAGAGGAAGGTTGGTCAAACCTAGGTAAAGTGCAATTACTGAAATTGAGCTAAAAATGAGCTTTGGATTTCCTAAATGCCAAGTTAAAATGTAAAATAGATACATTGTATAGTCTTAACTTCTATCCATCCAATACAGTTATTTAGTATCTCATCTAACTTCTAAAAGTCTACCATTGCATGAAAAAAATGATCATTCTTTATGGAAAGGAAATAAAGCACCCAGAGAACCAGGTCTTTGGGGGCACTATCTGGGTGGTCCCCACCTCACTCCCCACAACAGTTTTACGTAAGAGGCAGAAACAGACTTCCTCTGACTTCTCCTTGAATAAAGCACACACAAAAAAATCTTGAATTTGTGATAGTTCTAAGGAGGTCCTTTTACAAGGACCACTACACTGAACACAAGTAGCCCCCTTCTGCTGGGCCCAGGTTCTTGGACTGACCACACAGCTGGTACAAAGTATCAAAATTTATAATTCCAGTTCACCATTTCACATGGGCTCTGGAGTCAGAGAGGGCTGCATTTGGATCTCTGTTTGCTATTTAAACAAATTCACTTGAGAAACTGAATCCCTCGGAATCTCAGCCTCTTCACCTATAAAGTAGGAACATTAATAGCTATTATGCATTGCATAGTCGTTATATTTTTCTAAGAAAAATAGTCATTTTATTGTCCAAAAAGATGTATACTTTACCTGTGGGCATAGAACAACTCCCCGTTTATTGCATGCATCGTTCTGTCTATGCACCTGTGAGAGAAAGATCGATGTGCCAAAACCAAGGGTATAGCATATAAGTCATCTCACGACAGTCCTCAGGTCTTGGTACACCCTTAGTAAACACAAGCTGGTGAGCATGAGTAGGAAGGCCCCGAGGAGAGTGGATTCATGCACCACCTCAAAAAAGGAGCAGAATTGGACCAGTGAATGAAAGGAGAGGAGAGGATACTGTGGCACAAGGGGCAGCATGGGAATCGGCACAGATGGAGGAGGAGGCATATGAGAGGAATTCGGGAGGAAGCCTGAACGGTGAGAAGGATTCACTGGGCAACAGTGACAGACGAGACCGGATGAAGCCTCAGACCCAGGGATCCAGGCCGCGGGGCTCATGGGAAGCAGCCACTGTGGGGCAAAGCAGAGAGCAGTTCAATGAAATCCAAGTTGTGAAAGCTCAGGGGATGGAGCAAGGAGAGACGCGAGAGGGTTCTCTTTGATACCTAGGGGTGGTGGGATAGTAGATTAACAAAATTCTGAACACCCCCAGCACACACCGCTCAGCTCGCCAATTCCAACCTCATGGGATTCCCGTGGATGCCCACTTGCCCCATTACTGGCCATCGCTGTTCCAACACTCCAGGGATCTGTAGATATGGATTCCATAAGGATTCTAGTCACTCACCTTCTGCTGATTTTTAGCTTAAAACACAGTAGAAAATTATTGACATTATTTCCTTGAAAACCCTTGCCTGCCTGTACACGTCTGTGTCAATAATTGTCATGTTGGCAATTGGAAATGGGCCTTTGGCAGCGCGCCTGGGAATGTCAAATAGTCTCCATTAGGTTTGAAAGCTCTGAGTTTCAGTAATGGGTTGATACTCTACCTGATATGATTGTACAAAATTACATAATTGATTTCTGGGACACCGCGCCACACCAATTGTATAGGTTCCTTTTATTTTGTGCCTCCAAAGGCAAGTGCACCTTCATTCATTTTCCTCAGTAAGAGGATTTCAAGTCTTGCTCCTGGCTGGTCCAGATTAAATGCAGGTATTTTATAAGGCTCTACACCCATTTCCTCAGTTATTTTACACATCAAAGCTGTGATTTTCCATGGGCTTTGAGGAGCAGGTAACTAAAAAGTAGCCCTCAGAATGTTAAGTCTCACCGACTATAGGTAGGTGCATAAAATAGATCATTCCCAGAGCACGGGAAGCCATGAACATTTCTGAACTGCGGCAGCATTTTTACGGGGCTCTTCTCTTTTTTTCCAGCTTTCTGATTGTTACAAACGTAGTATTTGTTACATATTTTAGAGCGCTTTGGGTAAGTGCAGGCATTCTCTTCTTTAAAGAACTAGTTATTTCTAACGGCAAGAAAGCCCGAGGTCGGGAACAATGACAAGGTAAGAAGGAACAGGCTTCAGAGCAATCTATTCTCTCTGTAGCGAAGGCTGCGCGGACTGATTGGGCTCCCATTCAGGCGTGACTGCACTGTCTGGGCCAGAGCAGCGGGAAAAGCTGAACCGGCCACATTCAGTGACACCAGGTAATTGTCCCTAATGCTGAAACAATGGCCATGACAAATCCAATGCTTAGGGGGGAAAAGGAAGAGGAGACATGCAGCTGAATAGGTGCTGGGGGAACTGCGAGTGGATTTTGAAAGTAACATCTTATAGGAAGAGAAAGAGAAGAAGATTATAAAATTCAAAAGGCATATAATGAGAATAATATTCTTAAAGGATGTTGAAAGGCAAGAGAAATTGAATTCTAAAAGAAACCTTCTGACTGAAAATTATTTCATTTGTTCAATTAGGCTCACAAGCGGAAAGCTACACTGAGTACCAACGAACCCGTATCGAAGCACCTGATTTTTAGACACCGTTTTCAGACTGAAGGACTTAAGACACTTCTTTCTTCTCCTGGGGAAATGCATTTTTTTTTTCAGATAGAACTTTTCAAAAGGTTAACAAAAAGTAGGTTGCCATCAATAGACAATGCCAAAAATATTTCCAAGTAAGAAAAGCGACAACCTGAAAAACACAGTGCAATCAGGACCGGATATTATACCTTGTTATGTACCACGCCCACCTGCACTCAGGAAGCTCCTGCCAAAGACGGAGTACCACCCTGATTTTGGCGTTCAAGGGAACCTTGATAAATTCATCTCAAAAACCCCACAACAGACATGGTTTTATTGTTTGGTGCTGTGATGTTACCAGAAGTGTCACATTATTTCTTAAATGAAAATCAGTTGAAATTAATTTGTTTTGAAATTTTCGCAACTTCCTCAGAAATACTTGGGACATACACTGCACTGTTGTAAAATGAATCTTTGCTTTTTATGCTCATGCATCATTCAGTTCTTATTTCAGTCAATATAAATAGACTGATGCTTCTAGACTCAATTGGATGAACAGGAAGGACCCAAGAATTAAACATTTGGAACAGTATCCCCACCCACATGAGAAGAGAAAGAAACAAATATCTTAAAACGAAAGGTCTACTCATGTGTAAAGGCAAGCAAGACCTACCAAACCTCTCCAGAGATTTTAAATAGTTAAAAGAAAACAGAGAAATAAAAACTTGCAGAAGAATTCAGCTCTTAGCTGAAGGACAAGCCATCAGTAATCTCTGTTTTAAGCAATTTCATAAACTTTAGAAAAGAAACTCCTCTTGGGAGGCTAATGCGGCAATAATTTTCCCATCTAGCTTTGGGGTGAGAGGTCGTTCCTTGACATATTTACCACGGATGGCCATGTGGGTTTTTTTTCCCCAGCTATTTTTATTTTCTTAGGCAGGTGTTTGGAACTCAAACATAGCTTTGACATTTGAATCTCAGTGGTTCTGCTCAACTACCAGTATATCCAGTTCTCTCATTCCAAGTACACAAAAGCCCTAGTTTGCTGAACTCCTGGTGGGGTGCAGAGGAAGGGGGCATGTGACTGGTTCACCATGCCAGAGTTCACTGTGGTCTTACCTCCATGTTGGGGCGTTCCCTTTCCAAAATGATGTCATATTCCCTTTGGTGACTGACTTTTTGGCCTGGATCCCAGGGAGAGAACAGCAGAAAGCAGAGCTCCCCCTTGACCTTGAGCTACAAGCCAGAGATTCCAGCATTCTTTATACTGCAGCCTAACTAAGCCTAGTCCAATCTACACCTTCCTTTACCTTCGCCCTTGAAACGCCCTCAGGGTTTCCCATCACAAGGGAACTGAGGAGGAGAAGAAATGAAAAGCCTTCAGCACGCCACCCCTGGATTTGGGGACCTTTGCATGCAGGAACATTTTTGGTTTCGCAAGAAAAGAAATGACTTCTCAGATCCAGAGCGTATGGATCTGTTCTCATTACCCTTCAAGGCAAAGAAAGGTTTTGTTTCTCCCTCTTTCTTAGAGTGGTTAATTCTCTCCAGCTCCTTACAGCACTCCCAGGCGGAGGCCTCAGACTAGACGAGGTTGGAAGAAGAAATAGAGCTAGAAAGGCGACACTGTCAGGGACCTGCGGAGCCAAAACGGGTGCGACAGGCCAGCCCCCATGGCTCTCCCCCGTCTACCTTTTAGGCTGATTTCCCCAACAGCTTGGAGTGACGTGTAGTGTTGGACACTGAATCCTACTCTTTGCTTTGAAATTCTCCAGTTCCCTTCCATCTGCTTGTCTTCTGACCCGCCGTGGAGACTTCCATCAGACCGGCTCTCCCCCAACTACCGCTGCTCTTCGAGCCTTTTGAACCCCTTCAGCCTCTCTGTGCCGGGCGTGGCTTTCTCAGCACTCTGCTGGGAGAAGGTTCGAATCCAGCACAGCCAGGCGCTGCCCTCCCAGCCGCTTCCAACAGTTCTCACCCGTGATGGCCCTATAGAGGCAGAGATGAGATTGATGTTGTGTGAACCCCTTTCCCCTCGGGTCACTGGGGAAGCAAATAACTAATAGTAATTATGTTCATTGTCTATAATAACAATGATAATAACTATCACTATTATCATCATCATTGTTATTGAGCACATACAAGCAATTTCTGAGCATTAACGTATTTAATTCTCATACCAGTCTTATGAACTAAATACTGATAGTCTTCATTTTTAATAAACGTGTCCCGAATCACAGAGAATCAAGTGGCAAAACATGAACTAGAACTCAAATCCATCAAACACTAAAGGCCTTCTTCCCCCAAAGAGAATCCAAACTCCTCACTAGTAGCTCAATTTTCCTGTTTTTGTCAAAACACAGGTACACCCAGCAGAGGACTCAACCCCGGGAAGGTGGCCCGAGGCTCGCCAGTCTTAGCGCCGAGGAACGAGGAGCACCCGGAAAGACCACCCTGCCCGGCCTCCCTTCAATGCAGGGGCACCTGGGTGCTGGCAGTGGAACGCGGCCCCTCCCAGGCCCAGCCAGAAAACCTCTTGCAAGCTGACCACACCACCTCTGTTCTTGCGCAGCCATGGAGGTCGTGTGTTTAAGATGGCAACCGCAAAGGGGAGAGGGAGCCAGATATCTGAGCCATCTCTTAGAGAAGAGCTTCCCAGGAGAGTGCCCAACAGTCACAGAACAGTGGCCGGAGTCAGAAATAGACCCAGATTTTGTCAAGCCACTGAGATCCGCAGGCTGCCCTTCCGGCAGCTGGTGTTCCTTATCCTGGTGAACGCGCTCGCTTCTGGTGATAACAGGGAAATATTCACGAATGGGTTTCCGTTCAGTTTCTCAGATTCAGCATAAATACTCCAAATCTCATCCTCACCAAGTACAAGTTTAGCAACCACTGAGCCAAGACTCCAGGTTAACTAACGGAAACCAACAATCCAACAAAAACGCTCCTGCAGTCTACCCAAGGACCCTCAGCTCCCGGTAAACTGTTTCTTCGGGACTATTTCTAAGGTAATCAGCTCATTAATATTGTTCCATCCTACCTAGCTTGAGCTCTATCTTAGAAAATCACTTGAGAAAGTGCCCCCTTTTAAAAGTCTCCTAAAATCACCCCATGTGTGAGTGGGGGAAGGCATGCCCATTTATTCCAACTGCTCACAAGATACAGTTGTGATGTCATTCCAGTAACCAGTTACGACCCACGTTGGGGCAGCTTTCATCAGTGCTTCAAGATGCACCTGGAAGTAGTTAACTCTCCCGGGTAACGGAAGTGAGAATGGAGAAAGTGTCCCTGAACTATTGCAAATGTCACGTTCATGTCCTGACATCCAAGGTTCTCAGGGCGTCCCACAAGAGCAAGAGGGCCCAGTAGCACATTCCAAAGGCAAGTGAACAAATTTTTTGTTGGTCTCTTCATTCCAGTGATGACTGTACAAAACTCTGATTACCACAGCATGGCGGTCATTGGCACTGAGACTCCCACTGGATGACGGCTTCCAGGGGCACCCAGCCTGTTGGCGTCCCCGGGCCACGCGGGAAGAAGAGTTATCTGGGGCCACACATTAAATACACAAACACTAACTAAAAATAATGAGCAAAAAAAAAGTTTTTAACTGAATTTATGATTTTGTGTTGGGCCACATTCCTAGCCATCCTGGGCCACATGTGGCCCATGGGCCACGGGTTGGACACCCCCGGAGCTTAGGATGTGACATCCACATGAGCTAAATCTGTCAGACAGAGGTTCATCTGCTTAAAACACTTTTTAAAAGTGCATAAAACACTTTTAAAACACATTCTTTAAAAGTGTTTTTAAAGAAAACTTGGCAAAATGCACGTCTGGGCTGTGACAGCTCTATGACAGATCTATCAAACAAAAAAGATAACAATGAGAACTCTCCGTCAACTTATGGCACAAAAATAAGCCACGGGCTGAGTGACCTGAAAACTCAATTCAGGGTTTAACGTTCTCATATTTTTTAAGTTATTAAGTGAATATTTATTTCTGTCTTACAATAGGCTACCCAGAGAGAGATGGGGGAAAAAGTGTTCCAACACGAGTACTTGAAAATACGGTTGATAGTTTTAACCTGGATTTATTGTACGTGCAGCTGTATGTCAAAAACTAGGGGGGCAAAAATGTGTACACAGCTGGCCTGGGTCCAATGGTGCTTCATCTCAGGAACCTTTTCAAACAGGCAACAAGTTTGCTATGTCCACAGGCTTTCCTTATTTAAAAGAGTTGCCTTTGGCGACAAGCAGTGTCGCTCCAGGAGTGGTCCTAGGATGCTGTCAACGAGAGTCGCCTGGGATGTCACATAAAACTCAGACTCCTCAGCCTCACCCCCGAGGCTGGATGTCTAGGGCCTTCGCAGACAGGATTTTAACAATCACCATGTGATTCTGAGAACCCCCAGTAGAGACAGATCTCCTGTCAGAGATGAAGTGGGAGAAGTGTTTTGCATCCCAGACAGAACATATATTTCTGCAAGAGAATTCAGAGAAATTACACTCCAACAGAAGTGATTGTTTTAAATTGAGACATTAAAGATCAGAATAAATAAGAAGTCATTAAATATGTCTATCTAAATAAAACAGCAATAGATGAAAGGGTATTTATGAGAAAATCATTCTGCCTCCAATAGGGATAAATTTAAGGTTTAACTTTTTTATTCTCCTAAATAGAAATAAAGATCTTAAAATTTATATAGATAATAACTAGATATATAGGCAGATAGCTATTACAGTACCCACTGTGATTAGCAAACAGTTGAAGAAAATAATTTTTCTTTATATTCTTCTCACTGCTAGCCTCCTTCTGTTTTTAACAACAAAGGCTCCCTACCAGTCAAAAGGGAAAGGTTTTGAAGTAGTTATTAGAGAGACAGTTTTTCCCCAAAACAGCCAGCACAATTCATCCTTCATGTATTAGATCCGCTCAGTGGGAAGTTACATTCCGAGGGCTCTTCGGTCAGCATTTAGTATTACACCTTTCCATTTATAGTGTGGTGTCCGATCCACGGCATTCAACATACTGGTACCCAGTCCTCCATCACTGTTTGGTGCCAAGTGCTGCTGGAAATAGATATCCCTTGGCAATGGAAACTATATTTTCTCATTTTTTTTTCAGTATACTAAATCATTTATTTTTACCACCAGCAATTCTTTCAGCAATTTTTTTCCCCCCGGAACTATCTTAAGGCCTCTTCCAAACTTAATCCCTGTGATCGTGAAGCCAGTGTTTCTTTAGGAAAATTATTTTGCCAAAAGTTTATTCTATCTCCACCCCAAAATTGATCACCAAATGTCTGTTTTTGTACAAAACTGTGTTTGGCTTAGGACAATGTTAACCATGTTTTCAAAGGAAAAAGATGAGATAGCCCACACTTTTTAGACCACAGGGAAGTTTCAGGAATTTGAACAAGAATGTAAGTATAAGAGAAAGACAGAAACCCACAAATGAACATACTATACTTGGTTATCCATTCAGGGAACAGATATCACGGTGACAACTGCTACAATGCCAAACTGCCTCGATGACATTCTGAGGTACAGTCAAGAGAAACACATAGAAAATATTAGTATCAGAATGAGCGTCTGGTGCCGAGGTGACCTTGTCGCCCAGCTGGAAACACATGAGGGCAGCCACACCCTGTGAGGCTCTTCACGCAACCCCAGTGCCCCGCACACTCCCGGACTCTTGCAAGTACTCATGGATACATGAACGCACACATTTACTTTGAAAGAGCAGAAAATGAAAAACCAGTAAACCTAAAATGGACTTTCCTAAAACTATCAGAAGTCCCAAGGGATAGCCTACCTTCACAGTGCCTCACCAGGTAATTCCCTAAGTATCTTCCAGAGCCTCCCACGTCCTGCACCCCCGCCCTGCTCACCTTCATCCCCACTACCGCCAGCTCTTCCTGAGACCCCTGCAAGGACCGTTCAGAGGGTCTGCCTGCACTGACCCAGGCCCATCCTCAGTCTTTTGTTTCAACCACAGTCATCTTTTTAAAATGCAAATATGACCATCACACACAAACACACCATAAAGCAGATTAAACCATTTCAGTCGTTATCATTGGTCTTAGAATCAAACCCAAAATTTTTGATGGAGCTACCAAGATCTCCACGGCCTGGCTCCCTTCCACCTCGGTGGTCACCTTGTGGCATGCTTTCGTCAGTCAGACGACGCTCAACTTCTTCATGACGCCACGCGCCTCTGCCACAGGGCCGATCACCTACTCTGCCTTCCACCTGGAATGCATCTCTGTCGCCACTCTTCTTTACTGTCGCCTCTTTTTCTAATTGCAAATCTTCTTTCGGGCCTCAGCTCAGGCATACCTTCCTCAAGGAAGCCTTTGTCACCGCCTATGTCTACATCTCATTCTCTTAAATCAACATGGACCTCTTCCTGGGAGCACTGAGGATGTCATTATTTTATGTTCATTTACGTGGATTAAAACCAATCTTCTTTACTACACTGAATGCTCCATGAAGGCAAGGACTGTGCCTTTGAGCTTTACTCACCGATGTATCCCCATCATGGAGCAAAGGGCTTTGTGTTACAGTAGGTTCTCAATATTTTTTAAGTCCATAAATCAACTAGGGGACCAATGATTTAAGGGCACCCTGTTACCTCTTGGCTCCGTATTCTGAGCTCCACATTTGTTGTGGTTGTGTTTTTAAAATCATGGAAGGTGCGGTGATGGATGTTCACTGGATTTATTGTGGTGGTCGGTTCACAATATACACAAATATGAAACTCTTGTAAAACTGACACCCAGATAAATGATTACACCAAGTTAGTAATGATCTTTAAAAAGTCAGATCTAGATATTTGTTGGAAACAGAAGTCCAAAGCATTCTCTAGAAAAAAAAATGGGTCAGATTAAAAATCTTCCAGTAACCACAGCCACAATATTTGTAGGTCCTTGGGAAGCTCCTTGAGTACTTAGACTAAAGCGCTGGATTCAGAATAGCTACCCTGGAATCTGACTTCATAAAATTCGGAAAACAAAGTGTGGAATTACAAGACATATTATTTTAATAAAATGTTCTTTCTAAGTATCATGAACCCAACCACATAATATCTACCAGAGTATTTGGATAAGTTAGCAAGTAGCTCTGTAGATTATTTTAATTCCTAAAAATCTACAAAATATTTCCTAAATATTTAATAAATAATAAAATTTAACATGTATATAGAGATGGGGAATTTACTCTATGCATCTTCGTAAGGTAGATATAAGTTGATGTTCCTATTATCAAATCGTATACGTGGCAAGTCTAATGGCTGCCAGAGCTGGGGGTGGGGAGAGGGCAAAACGGGTACAAACTTCTAGGCATAAAATAAATAAGTCCTGGGAATGTAATGCACAGCATGGTGATTGTAATTAATACTTTATCGCTTATTTCAAAGTATCTAAGAAAGTAAACCTTAAAAGTTCTCACCACAAGAAAAAAAAAATTTGGAATGATATATGGGGATGGATATTCTCTAGATTTATTGTGGTGATCGGTTCACAATATATACAAATATCAAACCATTATATTGTATACCTGAAACCAATATAGCGTTATATGTCCATTATACCTCAATTTAAAGAAAACAAAGGAAAATCTAAGGCTCAGTCATGTAAGGGGCCCAACCGAGATTCAGACCTACCTCGATGTCCCATAACCACTACTTCCTCCGCCTTAAAAAGGGAAAACAAAGTGTGCTGATTGGCTTGTGCAATATGGAACGTAAAATATTTTAGGCCTAGTCTAAAATGCATAAAAGTGATCAAGTTCACACTACCCAGGTTTTTCCATTTATAAATTTCATAAAGTTTTCCTGAAACAAACCCCTTTGCAGAGTTAAGAGTTTCATTCCACCCTGAGACAAAGGCTGAGAGATATCTTCTGAGTTCCAGGCACGTTCCTTGCTGTTGCGCTCACACAGAGGTCTGCGCTAAAATTTTTCTGTTTCATTCAAAAAGCAATTCCACTACCAATCGGAGGTTAGCTACATTAATCTAATGTCAACTCCATTATTGTTAATTATTTTATGGTGGCTATATTTTAACAGAAGGGGTACAAAGATCCCTCATGTCATTTGATAGCCCACCAAGAATTATATTGAAATAGCTACATTGATTTCCAGATCTCAGCAAGCAACTAGGACATAATTAAACTTTTATCTCTGCAAATTTTGCTGTCTTTTCTTTTTTTTAACCTGGTTACCTATTGTTGGGGAGACTAATCTTATTTTACTTCTCAGGTGGGCCTAAAATTTCATTCAATGCTTAAGAAATAAATTAAAATGAAAGGCATGTAATATCTGAACATTTCTCAAATAAGAATTTCCATTGGCATATTTTCTCTGGTTTCATTTTTTTCCTGTTTCTTATTTGACTTTAATAAAGCTATACTCTATTGAAGTTAAATAAAAGCATTCCTCTGAGCACTTGGAGTTAAATTAAAATAGCTATAAATCTGAAGAAGCAGCCATTTAAAGATTCTACTTGACCTACCTTCGCAGAAATAACCTGGAGCTACAGAAAACGGAGGCTCTGTGGAGACCTGCGCTGGGAGACCAGCTCCCAGCCCGCGCCTTTCCCTCCCCGGCCCACCTGTCAGCGCACCCTGCTCTCTCCTCCCTGCGCGCAATGGGCCTTCGGCTTGATGAGAAGGAAACTCTCCAGATTTCTGGGGGATTTTTCTTCCATTCAAAAATAAAAATAAAAATTAGCAAGTGAAGGAGCAGTATGGTGGACTAGGAAGAAACACACACACACCCCCTCCAGGCTGAAAGTAAACCTAAATGCTATTCCCATTAATTATCTGTGCCACACAAGGCAGGTCGCTTTGTGCTCTGTGCCTCAATTTTCTCCCCTGCAAATCTGAGAACTAGATAAAATCCCAGAGCCAGGACTCTGGGGACGAAAGCGAGGCACTCACTGCCCAGTAAAAAATGTACAGGGGCTCTCCTCAAATTAACATTTATGCACAAAAAAATCCATGATGAACAAAATATAAAATGTTTAAATAAAGACAGGCTAAGAATTTCTGCTTCTCCTTTGCTCCGGGCACAACTCCGTCACTGATCCCGGGTTAGGTCATCCTTAAACCCTGCCTCCCTCTCACGCTCTCTGCCGAGGCTCTAGTCTCCTCTGGCGGCCTGGACAGGGCCACCGCCCAGGCCCCCCGAGACCTGGAGAGGGAGGGCCAGCCCAGCACAGCCCCCAGGGGAGCATAGTCAGGGCTGCGGCGACAGTGACTGACGTCTCCTTTTCATTCTCCTCCCGTCGTCTCAGGGAGACAGTGACTTCATGTGGCTTCACATCATGCCTCTGCGTGAGATCGAGATTGAAATCACAATCTCATTTCCCTAAGAGCTTCGGGAGGGCGCAGATGTCCAGCAAGCCACCTCGGGCGCCACCCTGTACCTTGACCTGTGCTGACTTGATTAAGCTGCTTGTTAGCCTGAAGAAGGCGTGGGGGATACTTCCCAAAATTCTCAGCTCTCGGGGACAGGTGGCATGGCATGGGAAGAAGAGGAGGCCAATGCAAGGCCTGACTTTTGAGGGCAAATCATCCTGTCCCCAGAGGAGTAGGGTGCAAAATACCAGGGTAGGGACCCCTGGGATGTGTCTCACGGCAAACACGGCCACTTCATGGAGATGCCCAAACCCCAGGGGGTGCAGGACGGTGGAGCGAGGTCCCAGGTCACCCTCAGACTGTCAGGGAACAGCGATATGACCTCTATGCTCCAGTAAGGACAATGAGGACAATACACCCGGGACTCACAACTGGAAATGCGGAGGATTCTGCACACACAAGCCAGCTGCGACTCCCTCCTCGGGGAGGCGTGGCCTCCGCTCCCGGCCTTCCCCAGGGGCGCTCCCTGAAACCCTCACCGCACAGCTGGAAATGGGAGCTCGTGCCCACCCGGTGACGCGTGGCAGGGCAGCCCACGGCAGAAGGAGTGCCACCGTCCCCTCGAGGGTGTGAGGTCCTGCGGGGCCTCCTCTCACGGCGCTGATCTCCTGCACAGGCGACCTTCATAAATCTGACGATGTCGCCTTTTTCTGAAACTGTAGTTACTTAGATAATTTGATCTGCTCCCTCGGTTGCTCCAGTATTGCTTGGTGCCTGGTGATTTATAAGGGCTTCGATATTCTTCTTTCATATTTAAAAACCCTTATGCAAATTCTGCCGGCACACAGCAAACTAAAGTTCTTGCATTAATGCTCCGTATTATTCACATACAAAAATTCCATTTAAATCTCATTAAGCTTGTGACATAAATCCAAACAAACTGGAAAATGCCCCGTTAAGGTGGAAAAGTGACATATGTCTTCCAGTCCCCCGGCAGAACCAGGCAGAATGAAACAAATGATGTATAGGAGCCCCCCATTTGGGACCATCTACCAATGGACACATATGTTACTTTTCCGCCTTTAACTGTTCACGGCTTTCCTGCTTTTATCTCAATAGCATTTAAATGAAGTATTTGTCAGCAACTATTTCTGGTAATGTGACGTACAACATTCAGTGCGGCTGAGCGGAGCTTCTGGAAACATTGTGGTACCCTGGGAAAATCAAAAAGGGTCTGTCTGCTAATGGCATTTTTTGATTTCCCTCGAGGCATTTCTTGGGGTTCACGATATAATTTATCTGTCATGTAGTATTAACAATATACCTTTCAGGGACTTAAAGATTAGTGGGGCCCCTGAGCTGCCTGTCTCAACTTGCCAAACACGGAACGTCCTTCATGCCATCATGTCTCATCTCTAATCCAGTTTTTCCTTTAAAATAATTATAATAATATCTGTGGGTTTCTGAGGCTTTACAATAGGACCTTGTACTCTTTAGGACCATTGCTAATTGCCAACTATTCTAAAATGTAATTCCACGCTATGTTTAGTTTAGAGATTTGGGAAATCAGGGAGGATCCGCTTCGGCTTTTTGCAGTTGCAAATCTGAGTTTATCTTCTCTTTTGATGTGAATAAGCACAAGTTCAGACTGGTACTTTGAATGACACTATTACAAGATCATAATCATTTACATATTTTCCTCAAAAAATTGATTGTGGCCTAGCTTTCAGCAGCTGCCAATACGCTCTCAGAAAGCTTAGTACGAGCATCAAAAAAGATAAAGGCCCCGCTTATTGAAAGTATGACGATGTCTCGAGCAAATGGTCTCAGCTCCCCATCCGCTCTAGTCGAGCCTTCAGAGATGCCACCGGAAAAGGACACGTTTGCTCCCAGGCCCGCAGGACCTAGCTCTGTTGTGTGTGTTGCCCGGAACAATGGGCATATATGTGTTCCTAGCCCTATCCATTGCAGAGAAAGAGAAAGAGAATGAAAGAGACACATATAAGTAAATATGGGGGCGGGGCGGGGGGGACACACAAAAGCAAACAAATAGGCCTGAGGCCTGGGATGCATTTCCCTCTGTCACCTACAGGGCTCCTGCTGCGACGTCATGTCATCTCAACCCAAGCATGCCCCTAGGGAAGCCTCTCCCCACTCCTCCCACCCCACGCTAGGTGGCGCTCTCCTGTAACGTGCCATCACAGCATTGCACACACGTCACAGTGCTTCTCAGTGTGTCATTGTGAAGGCAGAACAGTGAGGCGGGCAGGCGGGTGGCCTCTGCAGCCACAGGACCTGGGTTTGCATCAGCTCTACTTATTGAAGGGACCTTGGGCAGGGTACTTGCCCTTCTCTGCTTCAGTTTCCTCATCAGTAAAACAATGAGTTGTACGTGGAAAGTACATGTTAAAAAAGTCCAGCAAACAAAAAAGGCTCAGTAAGGGTTACTTATTGCTGTTTTGTGGCTGCCTCCCCCATTAGGCTGAAAGCCGGTAAAGCTGGGGACGCTGGTGTGCTTGCCTAGCACATGACCCAGTGTCTGGTTGGCCGAATAGATCCTGGTGGATGAAGAGACACCAATGATCCAAAAGCATTCTTGAAGTTGTCAAAATGTGTAATTTCAGATGTGTCTCTATCACGCTTTCTTATTTTAAATTTTAAAATGTTATTGAGGTCTAATTGACAAATAAAAAATGCATACATTTAAAGTGTACAGTTTGACAAATTTTGCTATATGTCACTATCCACAAAACCATCACCACACCAGACCAAAATAGGGAACTTTAGGTCCCTCCCTCAAGCACCTCCTCTGTCACCCTGGCAACCACTGATTTGCTTTGTCACTATTAATTAGTTTGTATCATCTAACATTTTATATAAATGGAGTAATATACTATGTACCTGTTTTTGCCTGTTTCTTTCACTCAAGCATACTTATTTTGAGATTCATTCATATTGTTATGCATATCAACATTTGGTTTGTTTTTATTGCTAAGATACACCATGGTTTGTATAGCTAGACCGTGGTTTGTTTATCCATTTATCTGTTGACAGACATTTGGGTTATTTCTAGAATTTGGCTATTACAAAAAACAAACCTACTCAGAATGTTGGATGTATACATTCTTTTCTTTTGGGTGAATACCTGTGAGTGGAATGGCTGACCACATAATAGAAGTAAGTTTAACTTTTTAACAAACTGCCCGACTGCTTTCCAAAGTAGTTGGAACACTTCCCATTCCTACCAGTAGTGTATGAACATTCCAGTTCTTCCACATCCCTGTTAATTCTTGGTACTGGTCAGTCTATTTAAAGTTTTCCACTCTAATAGGTATGAAGTGGTAACACACTGTGGCTTTTATTTACATTTCCCTGATGACCAATGTTGAGTATCTTTTCATGTGCTTATTTGTCATCCATGCAGCTCCTTTGGCAAATTGTCCATTTGAATCTTTGGCCAATTTCTTTTACAGGGTTGTTTGTTTTTTCACTGTTGAGTTCTGAGAGTTACTTATACTGTTAAAAGATAAACTGAAGCATATTAAAAATTTTAAGAGTTTATGTGAGCAAAAATCAATTCAGACTGAGCAGTGCCAAACCAAAAATGATTAAGAAAACTCTACCAAAAGGAACCAGAGGAAAGACTTCTAAAGAGAAGACACAGAAGTAAAGCAAAGAAATTATTTAAGTGTTTGCCTTATTTGGAAAAATCTATTTTGTTGGTTGTCCTTAAGTTTTGCTTTCTTAACCTTGAGGCATTTCAAGCTTAGGTTTTGGTTTGCTTATCTAGGCTGCTAAGGTATTAGAACCAACTCAGGCTAATGACCCCTTATTTAATTAATTTAACAATTCCATTTTCTTGCTCATTCTCTCATACTTGAGAAACTGACCATCCTTGGTCACCATTGGAATTCTTGTCTCATCTTGAGACTCATAGGTTATGATGTGGAAGAATTGCTTTTGTCGCTCATTTTGTTGTTCGTCTTGTTTCTGTTTTTCCAATTACAGTGATCCATCTGATGTACCACTGATGGCTGAAAACGTGTATTTAAGACCCTTGAGAGAACACAGCACACCAGGGAGACTACAGTGATAACTATCAGGAAGATGAAAGCAAGAAACAGAATTATGCTCCTTAGCCAGGTCTCCTATGAACCAAACCAGCTGGTTCTCAAATCAATCAAGGGATGTACCTGAGGGGGCATCAGTCTGATTTAGCCAAGTGGCATGTTTGTTAATTTCTTATATTTGCGACAACATCAGAGGCATTGATCCAGATACAGCAAGAGGTATATGCCATGGCACAGGCTCCCCCTGGTTCAGCCAATAAGAAAATTGACCCCAGATCGAGTCTGGAAAAAGAAATGCTCACAGAAAGCCTAAGAGCTTGGAGTGCAAGGCTGTGGAGCTTGGACCGGAGACAGGCCCTTACCCATGATCTCCAGAGGCAGCGAGAATGCAGCCTGAACACAACGGCTCCGCAGGTAGCACATGCCTGCTCGTCGCTTGTGGCTCTTGGGGGTCCTCAAGGGTCTCTGCTTCTGACACCAGAACTGTTAGGAGATAAACTGGGACACATTAAAAATTTTAAGAGGTTATTTGAGCAAATAATATATTCTAATTGGGCAATGCCAAACCAGAAGTGGTTAGGAATGCTCCGCCGATAGGAGTCGGGGGAAAACTTTTATAGACAAAGGGCAGAAGCAAAGTAAGAAAATATTTGATTGGCTGTAGCTTAAGTGTTTGTCATATTTAGAAAAAGCTAGTGGGCTGTTTGTCATTCATTGTCCTCAGGTTTTGGTGGTTTAACCTTGAGGCGTTTATATGCTTGGGTTTGGTTTGCTTATGAAGACTGTTAAGGTATTAGAACCACCTCCTTTTTTATTAATTTAACAGTTTATTCTGCCTGTAGGTTCTTCATCAGATGCATGTTTTACAAATATTTTCTTCCAGTCTGTGGCTTGTCTTTTCATACTCTTATGAAAGAGTTAAAGTTATTATTTTGGTAAAATTCATTTCAAGAGCACAGAGATTTTCTCCTAGGTTTTCTTCTCGGAGTTTTCTAGTTTTAGGTTTTGCAGTTAGGTCTCCATTTTGAAGAGTTTCTGTTGGTATGTCATCAAGGTCACCAATCTTGGTTTCTCGTTGTCTCTGCCATGTCAGACCACAATTGTATAATGTGAAGGTAAAATAGCAATTATTTCAGGGGAGTGAGGAATCAAAAATTTTACTTTTCATACCCCTGTGTTTAAGATGCTATCATAAGACATGAAATCTTGGAAAAAATGGAGCCAAGACAGAGAAGAAGTAACAGAAAGTCCTAGAGTTAAGCCTTCTTCAAAAGACCTAACCAGCAGATAGGTCAGAACAACAGGAAAGAAGGAGAAGGGTGGTGTCTGTGTGTGTGTGGGCGGGGGGGTTGGGTGGGGGGAAGGGTGATGGAGTGCTAATAGATTATAGGATGTGTTTGATTCTTTGAAAAACATATGGTTATTCATTTGGCAGGGGTTTTTTTAAATCTCAAAGGAAAAAATTTTAAAAGAACATAAAAATAAGCAAATTTTAAAATGGGACAATAGTTACCTCCAAGAAAAACAAAAAGTTGTATGAGAAAGAAAGTTTAATAATACTATGCCATATGTTTT
The DNA here is from genome assembly GCF_021234165.1 of Pteronotus mesoamericanus. NCBI lineage: Eukaryota > Metazoa > Chordata > Mammalia > Chiroptera > Mormoopidae > Pteronotus > Pteronotus mesoamericanus. The sequence continues at coordinate 98,476,793 of NW_026555085.1, forward strand.
GACAATAAAAATTATTTACTTACGCATAATAATATAAAAACAGATAATTGACCAAAAATGTCCTAGAAGTGAATTGGGAGATGGGGAACTTGGGAGGGGAGTTGTAGGTAAACTATATCCTCAAACGCCACCAGACAACATTAAGAGATAGTATCTAAAATTAAAGAATCAAGAATATAAACACATTTCCTAGAAACGTGGAGGGAAATACCTGAAGTTATCAGCTGGAAGAAGTTGAAGCGATTGCTTCCTGGGTGTGGGATTGGGGGAGGGGTGTCCAGTGGCGATTGGAGCCCCGGCACTCTCTCAGAGGGTGGAGGAGAAGGCCCCAAGGAATGGAGAGTCTTTTATTTTTTAAACTACATACATTTTTACTTTGTTTTCAAAAATGAGTATTTTTAAAAAATGGTTCATTCAAATGTTTACCTTTCGCTCCCTTATCACTGCCTCCTGAACAGAGCCTTTGGCAACATGGCCGCCCGGGGAGAAGGCTCTTAGCCCTCTGCCGCGTTCTGTGTCTCGTGGGCACATCTCTCACAATCCATTTCCTCCCGTAGCCCTCTCTGACTTCTATTTCCATCTTTGCCATCTTCCCCACCCTGGAAGGGTTTCTGAAAGGTCACTGTGCTCTAAAATTGGAAGAAATCACTGCTTTCAAAGGGAAAGTTATGCCTTTGACAGGATTAAATGCAGGAGTGGGGGGAGTGGATGTTGTGGATTGCACGCCAAATGCAGCCCCCATTTCTGCTAAGTGGTGTCACCCAGCAATAGGCAGTTCTGCTACAGGCAGAAGCTGTTCTCTCGGGGCTGCTGGTGACGGTGGCGCCGCTGTGGTCTCTGGCTACTATGTCCAGAGGAGGGGCTGTCGCTGGGATCCACAGCCCAGCTCAGACAATGCAGCAGCTGCCTTGACTAAGAATAGAATCCTGTGTTTGATTTGAATTAGCCATTTGAAACAAGAGCAAAACAGCTCGGAAAGTAGTACCATCTGTTTTCCTTTAAGGCTGGGTCATAAACAACAAGATGAAAATATATTTCCTGTTCTGGATTTGTGACCTGAACGGCCTTCTGCGGCATCGTCACTGACCAGTTCTGCTATAAACGTACATATTAATTGGGCAGCGCTTGGCTGGAAGGCGTTTAGAATTTGTTGTGGTGATGGTTTTAATCTCTATACTTATGAAGATCTCCTTTATTTCACCCCCCACTGGTTAAACAAGGACATAGAAATAAAATATTTTTTGTATATTTTTTAAAAAGCAATGCACACACCAAATAAGCTAGGCGATCAAACAGCACAAAACTGTTGCTGAAAATTTCTGCATGGGAGAAGAATATCTTCCAAGTCAAGGTTAAAGCGAATGAAGAAGTAAAGGAGAAGACAGGGAGTTCATCCAGCATCTATTACTCACATGCATAGGCCTGCTAATTCCAGTAATATAAGGAGACAGGGCTGGAGCAGAGAGAGAGAGAGAGAGAGAGAGAGAGAGAGAGAGTCAGGGAGAGAAAGAGAGAGAGAGTCAGGGAGAGAAAGGGAGAGAGAGTCAGGATTCCACAGAAGCGATAATTATTCTTCCCATAAAGATCACCAGACAGTCCTTGAGTCCTTCTTAGCTGGGATTTCCAGCAATTATAAACTATAATTTATCAGCGCTTGCTCTAGTTATGCTCTTAATTCTCCTTCACACTGAAAAGACCCTGATTTGGTTTCTTTGATCACCCAAAGGGGAAAAGCCATGAAGGCGGGCAAGCCGCCCCATTTGTGTGCTCAGCTTGGTCAGCTTCCAACACAGTCCGGGAGGCAATGGAAGTGACAGACACGCAAACATGCAAGGCACCATAAAGGGCTGTGGCGTCTGCATGTTTTAGATCAGTCAGCTGTGAAAGAAGCTGTACCTCACAGAGAATGTCTCCACATGTTAAAATGCTTCGTTTTGTTCAATGAGTTTGAAGCAAAGGGCAGACTTTAAGCAACAGAAATGTTAGAAAGTATAGCCACGGATTACTGAAGGCGCTGCCTGGGAGTCCTGGTACCCATGTCGGGCGTCTGTGGTGAAGGTGGACACTGGGCAGCGATGGAGCCCAAGCAAAGGGTGACCACGCTGTCATCAGCTGAGGATGGGGCAACGTGATTGGGAAGAACCTGGTCATCTCATGCTTGGACTAGCACCAGAACCTTCTGACCAGCTTTCCTGCTGCAGGCTCAGCCCATCCAGACCCTTCTGGGCCATGTTTTCCAATTCATCTTCCTTAAAAACACAAAACTTCTAAAAACAAACCCGCCACTCATTCCCTATTTCTGCAAAATAGTCCCCAGTCTATTCCTGCAGCGTGCTCTCCCATGGTTCACCATGCTCCTGCCTCTACTCCTACGTGCCGTTGCCCCACCTCCATCCACAGCCTGCCCATGCACCCTTCTGGGCCTGGTCTCACTTCACGTTCCCCAGAGTCTGCTCTACCAGCCCAGCCCCTGGAAGCTCCATGAAAGAACAAAGAGATAAACATGCCTGGGAAATACTGCCTATTGAGTTTTCCTTTTGGAAAGTTACTGTGTACTTGTCATCAAAAGACACTGAGAAGTCATGCAAGATGTCCCACTTCACACAGTGAAGAAGCCTATTTAAGCTTTTTAGCCAGTGGTTCCTCAATGTACTTGACCTCAGGACCCCTTTACTTCTAACAAAGTAGGGGTTTTTAGAAACCACTCAGGAAAGCACTAACTCAAAGTCCACCTCTTTTGGAAAATCACTTCTGAACACTCCAGCCCATTGCCCTTAACTCTCTCTGTTTAATGTACACAGGGAAGGACAAAAGTAGGTTTACGGTTGCGAGTACACGAGAGAGTTAATAAAGCTATTGTAACAATCATAACCTGCATGTCTTTCTCCACATGAAAAACTATAAACCCACTTTTGCCCACCCGTATAGTTATTGTCTGCACCTTATCTTCTTAAGAATGGATGTCAAATAATATTAATCATAATCACAATAGATACCATTTTATAAGAACTAGCTACTTTCCAGGAATGATATCAGATGCTCTGCAGATATTACCTCAGTTTCTTCAGTTCTCATAACCCTGGGAAGTATATGGTATTATCTCCATTTTACCAATTAGGAAACCAAAACTCAGAAACATCCAAGTCTGGGTAATGCCGCTGCAAAGCCACGGGCCTGGGGTTCAGCTCTGGCTGTGTATCTAGTCCGTCCGCCAGGCCCTCTCCCACTGTTCTGCATGTTCTACCAGATCAGCCACTCCTTGAGTACCAGAGTCTGCCTTGCCTTTCTCGGGAGCCAGCACGTGGTCAATACTCAGTGAGCATGTTAATTAATTGGCTGCTGAGACTTTTCGAAGATCAACGACAAAACAACAGACTTCCTACAGATTCACGAGCCTAGTAGAATCAGTGTGTTATACTATAGCCTCCACTGCCCTTTTTAAAATTCTTTAAAATTTCCATCGAAGAACATGCTAGATCTCCTAGGATAAATTCTTATTCTAGGACAAAATACCTAATTTTTAAAGACGTTTGAACCCATTATCCTTTACTGTCATGATTCACAAAGGGGGGGTGCCTTTAGTGAAAACAGCGTTGCGCATCCTGCAGTCTCTCCTCCCAGGCTGGGTTTGGTGCACTGCAGTCTGGGGGAGGCTGAGGCTGCTCAGTGCCGATGGGAGCTTGGTGGCCCACAGCCTCCCTCTGCAAGGGAGGCAGCAGCACGTACTGGGGACAAGTCCCAGTTACGGAGTGGGAGTCCTGGGTGATACGCAGTACTGACCCAAAGCCGCACTCGGGCACCAGGCTGCCTCGGTTGAAATCCCAGCTCTCATAAACTGCGTGACCCTGCACAAGTAATCACCCCTCCCCTGCTCGACTTTTCCCATATATAACACGGGGACAATGATGCTTCCTACCCCGCAGCATGGGAGTGAGTAGTAAACAAGGTAATTGTGTCACATGCTCCCCAAGAATGACTGGCATGTAGTAAACATTTAATGGTTGTTGGATATTTTTACTCTCTTCACGGGCTAAATGGAGCTCCTGGTTGATCATCCTCATGATTATTTTTAGATAATAATAATGATGATATTGAATGTTTACCACATGCCAGATACACACCTCTGCAGTTCTAAATATCATCTGATTCCATCCTCCTGACAGAACTTGGGTAATTACTATTTTGATTCTCATTTTACAGATGGGGAGACTGAAGGCCAAAGTGGCAAATAATTTTCCCAGAGCCATTTCATAAGTGATAATGCTGGATTTAAACCAAACTCTGGCTGAATGCAAAGCCCACACTGCTCAACTATTTCGTATGCCATCTATACATCTAGAAGGTCACCAATATATGTATAACACTGCTATTGCGACACAGCCTTGGCTCTTGCTATTTCCTGCCTGCTAAGTCCACCATCTATAGTCCCTGCCTACACAGATTCTACTCCTCAGTTATTCTGGCTCATGCCCACTCCTCCTGGGCACCTTTCCAGACATCTGCCACTCATCTCTGAGCCATGTTTAGCCCTCATGAACTGAAACACACCAGCAAGCTCTTCAGTGGGTTCATGTGTCTCCAAAAGCTTGTTGCAACCAAGAGAGAAAAATATTTTTTAGGTTTTTCTCTTCTATCACATAATCCTTAACAGAACAAGTATTCATGAATCGATGAACTCATTAGCTAATTGAATATATTAGGTTTCAGCTTCCTTTTGGGTTTAAGGTACATTTTATCTCTGACAGAATTGGAGAGAAATATCCTTCCTGATCACTCTTGTAGACACCAATATAATAATTGCAAATTACTAACGGTTAACATTTACCACACGACCATAGTAATTCCTCTACATTGGATTTTTCTGCATGTTTGTAGGGAGGTTATATTAAGGGCCACCTGTCCTTCACTCATCTTTTGTCCAGTTTAGCTTCATTTCAGCATATAAGCTAGGTATTACATATCATTGGTTAAAAAAAAATCAAAGTTATATGCAATAGTTATTTTTTAAGATAAAAGAAAAATGGAGGTTAAAGAAAGGACTTTCAAAGTTAATTTACCAAAATCCAACTATATTCTTGACCTGTGCAGACCCCAGTAAGGCATTAATTACAAAAGGATTAACACTTTTCTCCATTGTAACAATGGAGTCCTCTGTCAATGGGAGGTGATAACAATATTTGCATTCATCCATTAGCATGGGATTCATAGATTATGAGAGAGGTCTTAACACTCCGCCTAAATGAAGTTAAGCAGCCAGTGAAGGGAAGGGAAAGAGCTTCTTTCATAGCCTAAAAGGACTTGAGCAATTTTGAAAAATCCCAGAACAGTTTGCACGGTGCTCTGCCCAAAGCTAGCAGGGGCACTTAAATGTGTTGACTGGCACTATTTATCCTGCTTGCATGCAACTGTCTGCACTTCATCAGAACTGATGCCAAGGATATTGTACAAGAAACTATTTCCTTGTTCTTCTTCTCTGTATACTCATTCTCCCCCTCTTCCTCCGCCTACTCGGATGACTGTCAAATTTCAGAATGCATGCAATGACTCAGTGGGAGAGGTATAAATAAACATTATTTCTTCCCTGAATGATTCAACATGTTGCAGCCATGTTGGAATAGAGAATACCATTAGCACGGTCAATTTTAGTTACAAACATCTAGAGTTATTTTTTCTTAACTAAATTCTGACACCAACTCCACTGCCTATCCCTTGAAATAGGATTTTATACTTTTTGTGGAATGACATGACTCTTTAAAAATGTAGCAAATACATTGATACTTAGGCCAGAGAAAGGGGATTTATGAATAGTGTACACATCCTCGGTGGAATTTTTCTTACTTTCAAGTTTGTCTGCCCATCTAGGTCAAGTCAGTAATGCCGCCAACGTCTTTATGGGCATAAGGAAGACTTTCACAAGCTGTAAGCTTGAAAGATGAATGGAAGACTATCTAAGAACTTTGCTTATGTGTTGTTTGTTTTTCCTCCATGAAAAGGATATTTATTGAAAATAACTCAGAGTTGACAAAGGTGCCAAATTCTACCACATTTCTGCCACGATTTAAACCAGGCACGTCTCCTTCACATGCCCTGAGGTTGGAGCTCTTAGGCAATAGAAAGGCACGAGGCAGGATCCTTTTTGCTGAGCTTGAAGCTGGCCCCAGTCATCTCCATCTCCTTGTGTTACTTCCAAAACGGTATTACACTACATGGAGCTATTTTGTAGACCTCACTACGGTTACTAATCAGTTGACCTTGATTTCATCAAAGGAAGAAGATGTGGGAGAGCCTCCACTAATCACGTAAGATGTTTAAAAACAAAGTGTTTTCTCCAGACGGGTGACAGGGCAGGAGGTCAGACAGATTAGAAAAGGAGAAGGATTCTACAGAAGAGAGTCTCCCTATTGATGAGTTGGAAGGAACCAAGAGGCAAGGGCCTGAATGTGTCGTCCGGGAGCTGAGAGCTGGACGTGGCCAGCAAGTAGCAAGAAAACAAGGACTTCAGTCTTAGAGCCACAGAGCCCAGCTTCTGCCAAACATCTGAAAGGCCTTGGTGCAAATTCTTTCCAGAACCTCAACTTAGACCAGCTGACCCCTTGATTTTTGTCACCCTTTACAAGACTCTAGGCAGAGAATCTAGTTATACCTACCCAGGCTTTTGACCTACAGAACTATAAGATAAAAAATAAGTATTGCTTTAAATTCTTAAATGTGTGGTAACTGGTAACAGAGTAATAGAAAATGAATACACTTAGTACAACATTAACTGAGAACTGGCCTCCAAACTTCTCCCAGTAGTCTTCTCCTCCAAGTCTCCTTTCCAAACAACATATACTCATGGGTTTCTAAATCCAGCTTTTGCTTTCTCCCACTCAGCCTTTACACACATAAATTTGTCCCATGGAAGTCCCCTTTTCTGTTTAACCAAGGTCTTTGAGACCAACTCATAGCTCATCATCTGAAGTAAAGGAGCCTGACACAGTTTTCTTTCCAAAATCAAGTCATCTTTGCCTGTATAATTCAAATGACATTCAGCCATGCCCTTCTATGTGGTACCTCTTCCTATGGGGTCTATGTTTCTATTACCACTTTTTGTTGCTGCTGTTAGTTAGCTAGTAAGGTTCTTGAGAGCAAAGTGCTCCTAATATCTACAGCCACTCTGCTTAATACACACCTGGCACATCATAGGCACCCAATGATAAATCATTGTTCATTTGTTTTGTCCTAAAGTATCTCTCTTCAATCTTAATAATATTCAATGACACCAACAGTCCAAAGAAATTCTCATTAGCCAGGCCATGGGAATCTCAGCAGTGACCTGACCCACATTCTACTTGGCCTTTCACTACCGTGAACCCTAAACACACTTAAACTGTCAAAATTAAAAATGTAATTGCAAAAACAAGATAATCACAGAAAGTAATTTTTGCCAATTGATTTGTATGACTTTCAACGACATTGTTTGCTCCCAACTATTCCCTGAGCTGCCAATTTGCATAGAAAGGGACGCTCTCTCTGTGGACCATCTTGACTACAAACACGTTATTTGCATGAATGTGCAGAAGAGGAAAAGACCAGCAGAAAATATACAGAGCATTTAACTGAACGTTGTTAACAATTAAGAATGATCAACACAACAGACATGAAGAAGCAAAGGCTGGAACTTACCCACAGTGTTGCAAGCCATGCACATTTTGTTTAATCCTTTAAAATACAAATAGGGCTTAAAATCCCAGCTAAGACATTTCCTAAACTAAATGAACCTATTTTAAAGTTTCAGGGAAAAGCAACAAGAATGCAATTTGGAAAAATAATGGAAGTGAACTTCGTCACACTCCGCTGACCCTCCTCTGATGTTTCTACCCAACCCCACAGCCATGTGTTGCTCCATAGCCGTCTGAAAATTAAACTCGAACTTTAAAAATATCACTATCTATTTTTCTTTGTTTCTCAAAGGAAAATGTGAAATAAAAATCAATTTTACATGTATTTTTTGTGCTCTCTATTATATCGAGAATAATGGAGCCTGAGGGCCGGCTGAGACTCTGACAGGCTATTTTGTTTATTCTTCTACATTAGGCAGACCCACACTTAATCCTTCCTTGATAGGAAAATCTCAATCATTTTTAAAGACTTTCAGAGAAGGAGGTTTTTTAGACTCTCTCTAACCCACTAAGGTAATTAATAACTTTTCTTATTATCTAGCCCAAATCCTTCACACTATGCTTAAGACTCATTTCTTCTTGTCTGACTGTTCACTAGAGGTAGGGGGGAATTTATCACTCTTCCATGTAAGAAATCCTAATGTACGGATAATAATTATGAAATCACTCTGCAATCTCATAATAAAATATTCCAAAGCCATTGTGGTTCTCTGCTAAATTTTCTGTCACTTCTCCTGCCTTCCTTGAACTCTAAACCTCAAAATTGGGTGTGAAGTCCTCAGTAGTTCTTGTGTGTTACTCCTTGGGCACCTGTCCAGAGCCATGTCTCAGGAATATAGAATGAAATACACCATCCTGGGCTTTCCGCACTCCTACAAATAATTTTGTGAAGATAATTTGGTTGGAATGAGTATTGAAGGCAACTAGGAAACATGAAAATAAGTCATAGAAAGGTTGCCTATACAGAAAAAAATAAGATTGAAAGGAAATAGATCACAGCGTTAACAGCCATTATCCCCAGATGATGGTGGAACAATGTGTGTGTGTGTTTTGTTTTTCTTACACTTTTCTATATGTTCCAAACTTCTTGTTATATGTTAAGTTTTGAGGAGAAAAGAATAAATAGCATTTGTAGTGTGTGTGTGTGTGTGTGTGTGTGTGTGTGTGTTGTGTATGGTGTATGTGTGGTATATGTTGTATGTGGTATGTGCATGGTGTGTTTGTATGTGGCGCGCGTGTTGTATGTGGTATGTTGTGCATAGTGTATGCTGGCATATGTGTTTGTATGTGATGTATCTGTTGTCATGTAGTATGTGCGTGAAAGGATAAGAAGGAGCTGTCTAATGGGGTTACGTGAGAATGTGGAAGTGGGGGGGGATTGGCCACCCCACTTTTCACATTCAAAATCCCACTGTGAGAAACCCTTAGTCGCAAGCAAACCTGGATGGCTGGTCACCCTGGAGAGAACGAGGGGACACTGCAGATGCTGCTGTGGACAGTTTGGAGGGGGAGGGAACCAGAGACATTATATTTCCCACTAGCAGGAAACAACTTGCCTCTTTCTGATTGGCTGCTCAGGGTCCTTAAATTTGGGGATCCAAGTGACACCCCAAATACATGGAAAGTTAGGAGCAGCTCTGTGTTCTAACCACATTCTTTTTTCCATCTACAGAGCCACTTTGCCAATTCAGGCCAATGTAATAAAGCCATTTTAGATTACATCAGAACAGAAGATTCTAGGCTTGTTTGCTTTTTTTCCTTTCTATTCAGGTCAGAGGAACTCAGGAATGCCAGGACCACACCTTCAAAAGCCATCTTAACGGCCTAGATGTGGCTTCAGGTCAGTATGTTAACTAGATTTTTCTACATATGGAAACAGCTCTGAGCAAAACTGTGTAGCAAGAATGCAGTGCTCGCTTTGAACAAGTCTCTGCTCTGGTCAGAACCGCCTTTCCGCCATCAGGACTCTTCCGGGGGTAAAGTGCATTTTTTCCCTGAAGTGTGGTATGGTAATAGTGGATCCATTGGAGATGGCATAGTATCATTGCAGAGCAATGGATTCCCAGTGAGGCGTACATAGCACAGAGCATATCCACAGACAAATCTTACCACCAAGCCTCCACTCACCCCATTGTAACAGCAGCAATAACCATATTACTACCTCCTCACAGGTAATGCATGTAGTATGCCTACAGCAGGGCCCCGTGTGTAGTAAGCATGTGCACACACATGAGTAAGAAAAGAGCCTTAACTCCTGTAGGGAATCCAGTGACTGGGCTAAATATCAGGGTTCGAGATGAATAAGATGTGGCCTGTGTCCTCAAAGAGTCTGCAGTCCAGGACAGGGAACAGACGTACACCCGGAACTGGAGTGCACCCTGTTCTGTTTTCTGGGGGACAGAGCACGCGGGTAGCAAGTGACAGGAAAGCAGCATCAGGGACACTCACACAGAGGAGAGCATGTTACCTTTCAAATAATAATTTTTGGTTTTTTAATTTTAAAAGTATACAACTTTACTGTCAAGAACTCAAAGCACCTAAGTAAAAAGAGAAATGAATTAAAATCATTTGTGACCCCAATGTCAAGTGATAAGCAACTTTTATCATTTTTATATCCTCCCATATACTTCCATGTATACGTGTAAAATACAAGGGTGGGCAAAAGTAGGTTTACAGTTGTAGTACAAATAATACAATAATTAATAAATAATAATACAAGAATAAACTCTGTGTTTTGTGTGCTCAAAACTATAAACCAACTTTGTATACCCTTGTACACGTATATCCTTGGTGAGGATTCTATGACACATACTACTTTATATCTTTTTTTTAATTCTCACTTAAAAATGTAGTATGAACAGTCTTCCATATAAAGAAATAAAAAAATAAATTAAGTCCAACTTTTTAAGTGACTGCATAATTTCCTACCATAAATGTTTGTATAATTGTTTTAAACCAACCCCTCCAATGGTCTCCCTCTGGGTTATGCTGGACCCACTCACTGACTGGGAATGAGCAGATTTGTTTACAAGGAGGATGTCTTGAGGGGACCGTGAGGGAGCAATCCAGGCCGCATAGAAGAAGAATCCCAGCAAAGAAATGGCTGCAGGCACCATGTTCTGGCCGGAGTCAGATGGTCTGGATGGGGGTCGCAGCGGGCAGAAGGGAAGGGCCCAGCCTGGGGCCCCCGAGTTTGAGTTTACAGCGTGGGGCTGACTGTGGAGAACTAAGACAGGGAGCTGGTCAGGCCTTGATCGGGGCTTTATCTCCGGCATGCTGATTGACTGAGAGAGAATCCCAGAGCCGTGTGTTTGAGGGACGAGGATATTATGAATTCCTCTCAGGACATGTTGAAATCAAAGGCGCGCAAATCTCTGGAGTGGGGAGGATAAGACATCAAATCAATAGCTCTAGATTAGGTCCAGGATGGAGGAGCAGGTTTGGAGATCTCCAGTGTGATATATGCGGTGGAGCCTTGGACATAGAGCAGATCATCTGGGAAAGGTGTGGACAAGTGCAAAATAACCAGTGGGGACAGATCGGACAGGAAGACTGCAGTTAAGAAAGAGGAAGCAGCCAGCCCCTTTGTCCGAGACGTGAGCACAAAGCACAGAAGAAGCATCGCTGGTTAAGAGCCTTGGAAAAGGCTTATCTCTGTGGCAGTCCCTGCTGTTGGACTCAGAAAATCACGTGGGACTTGTTAGCTCTCCTGTGGACATGCCCTTCCCCTGAGAGGCTGTTCCATCTGGACTTAGCAATAAACGTTAGCACCGTAGCAGAGGCCAGAGGTGGTGGTGCAGGCTGGGCTATCAGGGCTGAGCACTAAAACACCCTAGAGGAGGAGCTCTCAAAGTGTGCTAGAGCACGCGGAAAAAATGGAGGAAGGGATTTTAAAGTCCCATAAGTTGGAGCAGAGAGGTAAGCATTTAAATGAGATTCTTCACTGCAGGATGTTTCAGAGGCTTTAATACTCTGGTTGTAATTGTTTCTGCAAGAGAGAAATGTATTGGGTAGCATCTTCCAAACTTTTGTAATCACAGTATTTTTCTCCACATGTAACATTTATTTACAACTCAGACATCACTTGCGGTCAGAAAAGGCACTCTGGGAAATGCTGACCTAGAGAAGTGCCAGGCAGGTATTATACATAACCTCAAAATCAATTACTTACAATTACCAAAAAAACAGCTAATTTACTTTGTCTGCAACAAAATAGGTCAAATACCACAGGAAGAAAGGCAATAAAGGCAAGGAGTTTTTTAGTGCTATATTTCATTAGTTCTGAGACACATATTTCTTTTTTACATTTTTATATGGCTGAGATCCAACATGAGGGTTTGTCTCAAAACTGGTGTCGCGACAGAGGTCTCATTGCCAAGCAGACCAACACATTAGCAACTTGAAGAAAAAGATCTGAGAAAATTAGAAATGCATCCTTGAAATGAGCTCACAATCAAAAGTTGGTGGGGAGCAGGTTTGAGCTGGTGATTGTGTTCAGCCTCATTCCTCCTTTGGGAGTCAAAGCAGGCTCCCTGCCCCGCCCCCGCCCCCCCCCCACCCAATTGACAGGCCAGGTAAAGAGCTGAGTGCTGATGACTTTTAGTTATCTTACAAATTCCTTAAGAAACAATGAGCCACCATGACTTCCAAGGTACAGAAACATACACAAGCATGGCCCTCCATGGCAATAAATGAAAAGCAATGCAGGAGAACTGGACTTCAGATGTGAAGAAGTTTTAGGAATGCCTTAATAACTTAATTCTCTGATGTTTTCCCTTTTTTCTGTAGGCAAAAGAGTGATAGATGATAAAAACCTACGTCTAAGTTCAAAGAGCTCTTTAAATGAGTATAAAATAAATTCTAAGCAGCAAGAAAGCATTGTATCATAGTTTAATGGGCAGTGATTTTTCCTTCTTAGTGGTATATAAAATAATGGGATATTTAAAATCAATTGTGACTTAGAATTAATGAAATCGATAACTGGCTTTTAATAAATAAATTTTTGCCGATTCTTTCTCTCAAAAACATTTTGTATTTCATTCTTAAATGGTTAAAATTCCCAAGGAAAGTCAATTAACTACCTTGAGAATGAAATTTTGACAACAGCCTTTGGTTATCTTTTTCTTTAGGGTTTCAAAATCACCATTCTCCCCTTCCTGGAATCTCAGGCAAGCCACCTCCTAAGGCAACATCTCTGACAGGCATCTGCCTCTGAGCTATCCTGGAGAACAAGGCTTTGCACTAGACCAATTCTCTGGAGAAAAACTAGCCTGCTCTTCTAAGTTTTTGCTTTCCTCTGCAATTCTCTTTTTATAGTTGGATCAGTGGAAAGGCCATTGGGCCTTAGCTGATCTCAACTAAGCCTTCAGTGTGATGCAAGGGATAGAGTGACCCAGCACCGTCTGTCCCCTCTTCATTTTCTCTCCATAAAATGAGGGGAGGAGATAAGACATTCTCCTATAGCATTGACATTCTATGCTTTCTGTTGGCTTTTCCAAGAGACCAAATGTATTGCTGATCTTTTACTTATGTTTTATACAAAACAAACACATTATACATACAATTAAACATGTAGCCTTAATAAGCAGACACGATTCTGTAAAACTCCCAAAACGCACTGTCAATACTGAAGCAGATCACAAATCAACATCTTTCAAAAGGCCATATAACATATACCAGCACCTCTCCGAAATGTGTGACTGCTATGTTTTAAAATTTTATGTGTTCTTATCTTGAAAGTAACCAGAAGTGCTGGGTCTTAAAACAATCATTCCTACATTGAGATGGACAGTTATAATGAAGTTAAATTAACTATTTATATGATCTACTGCAGCAGTTTTCAACCAATGTGCTATAAGAATTTTAACAACATGCAATACCCACTGTTTAGTCAAAGGCACTGACCTCTCTTCCCTTGGAGAATAAAATTAAAAAAAAAAAAAATACAACAGCCCAACAACAAGAGCCATCCAGTGTGAATGAATTAAAGTTATACCTATTTTTTATCAGATGGGCAAAAAACATAGTATTTCGGTGTGCCGTAGAATTTTAGTCATTAGCTTATGTACACACCATGAGATAAAGCAAGTCTGGAAACTGCTGACTGTTACTAACCCACGGGCGGGGAGGTCCAGTCCGTATCTCCCTCACTCACTGTGCTTTCCCTAGCACAGCGCACAGGGCAACCGTGTAGACACTGCTCAACGCCTATTTACTGGATGAATAAGAAAAAAGTTAAAGAAGAGGGCAAATGGATTTTTCAAATGCCAATTACGCGTATATGTTGTAAACCACTACAAACAACTACAGATGATTTAATGAGGCTAATCTTTCTTCTGAACTTTCTTCCTTCTGGACATGGTCCAGAGATATGGTAACAAAACTTGCATTGCTATTAGCCGTAGGGAAATGGGTGATTGATACTGAAGTCGGTGGGGTAATTTATAATATACAGGCACAGGCATCTTCTCAATCACTAATTATAAGCCAGACAGCTTCACCTGCAGCAAAATGGGAAGCCTAATCTGTCTATTTAAACTTTTTTTAAAACTCATTATCCTCTTGGACGAAATTCTGGAGCAAACATTGGATGGAGAGGTAGACCTCAAAACCCCAGAACTAACGCTCCCTGTAAAAGTGTGAGCAGCTCCCCAGGCTCTGATGGGAGATGCGCTTTGGAAGCAGCAAGTTTACTCCTGGAGAAATAGACGGAAGCCCTTGAGCATCTTACCTGACAAGGGGAGATGAACTCTCGCCTGTGGCGCTGCGAAAAGCACTCAGAAACCCTCAATCCAGCCCCGGGGAACTGGTCAAGAGGAAAGTGGGGGGCTACCCCCGGGGGCCCGCTCCATTGAAAGCAGACAGGAAGGAGCCAGAGCAAAGCTCCCCAAACCTGCGGTACCTAAGCGGAGCAGGAGGGCGCCGGTGCCCGCGCGCACCCGGCAGGGAAGGAGGGCGGCACAGGGCCTGATCCCTCAACCTTGCACGGGTCTGGGACTCCGAGGCAAAACACTGGCCATGTTTATTCAAGAACTTGTTTATTCCTGATTTTGTATGATTTGGAAAGGGAAGACTTTTTGTTAGGACAAGCTTCTTCTCGTATGTCAGCATCTCTGGATCTTTCCATGCTAAAATTTAAAAAAAAAAAAAGTGCAGAAAAACAAAGAAAAGAAATTGAGAGGTGGTGAGTGAAGGAAAATGCCATTCTCATATTTTTCAAACCTAGGAAGTATTTGAATCAGGGAACGCTGCGTCTCTCACAGCAACATAAATGAGCACCTTAAGTCTCATGAGTCTCTGCATTATAGTGATATATTGTTATCTATTGATGAGAACTGCCCTATAGACATTTTTGTCAGGTTGGGTAATTTAATTGATCATATGTTACTAAATACTACAGAGTCAGGTGATAAATTGCAACCTGATAGTATTACTCAAATCATCTCCATAGAGTTATATATTGAATATATGCATATTCAGGATCCTAAAACCAGTAGCATAATTTTTAAAGTTATGAGGCTACTTGGTGCAGTTGGAAAGAGGTAGAAATGAAGGTGTAGTCCATTCAACAACTTGAAGGCTTATTTACCCTAAGGGGGAAAATGCAGCTGCTAAGCTGGTCATTAGTTCTCAGGAGTTTGGAATGTCCACCTTCACCGAGATCTTCCCGTCCTTTCACTGGAAGGAAGTTGGGAAGGAGGAGAGGTGCCCCCAAAGGCCCTGACTGCCTTCTTCTCCTTACGTGTTACTGCGCCACTCTCCCTTCCTCTCTTGTGAGGTGCAGCCCAGAGGGGTGCAACCCCCCCCCCACCCCGCCCCCGCTGAGGGCTGGCGGGAAAGGCTTGGCTGATGGGCCTGGACGACTGAGGGAGAGTCTGGAGCAGAGCAGTGCTGCCTGCCCACCAGGCGCTTGTCTGTGTTGACCCTCATCTCCTTGGTAAAGAGGAGATAACCCCCCAAGCTCCTCCCTGAGGAACACAGGGTGACCACTAACCAGTCTGAGCGTGAATAAGCCACACAGAAAGACTATGCCAATTCTGAAAGGCCAGGGTTTTCCATACATATTACCAAGTACCTGCCCCACAGAGCTGCAAATAAATACATAATAGGTCAACAGGTAACCCTGAGTCCAATGTTATTTCATCACACTGGAAGCAGGAACATCAAGGAAAAAGTCCCATGTGAATCCCAAGGCAGAGAAGAGAGATTTATTTCTCTCCTGCAAAGAATCATAGCTAAACCCAGTAATATAGTTTACATCTATATAATGTATTTTACCTAATTAAAGCTCTCTAAGTATGCAAGTAAGTAACATCACCAACATAAACCCCATCTGGTTGTTCCCAGAACAAGGAGAAGATGACTGACCACTGATGAGAAACAGCATTCCGTGAAGTCAGCAACAGCAGTTCCGGGCAAAAATCAATAGGTAAATATCAAAACTGGCCGTATAGATAATAATTATATACAGGGATGGGCAAAAGTAGATTTACAGTTGTTTATATGGAAAATAATTCAATGATTAGTAATCATACAAGAATGAACTGTTTCTTGCACTCACAACTGCAAGCCTACCTTCACCCCGCCCTGTGTTACAGACACAACAATGCCCTGCCCGCCCCGGCGCAGCGTGGGAGTCTCCCGACAGAGCGGTGTCTTCCGCCGCCCTCTACCCTAGGTTATTACCTAGTTCTGTACTTCGGTACAGATTTGGGACATTGCAATTTATCTTACATTTACTGTTACCATTAAATGTTTTCAGGACAGGAAGACATTTTACATTAAAACATTTTAAAAAGCCATAATTCATTTTCACAATGTCTGCACAAAATAAACAAAATTATGGACTGCTTCAAAGAATATAAACTATTACTCCCATTTCTAAAAGAATCATGAGGGCAGTTCTCTACAATACAACAGCACATCTTTGGAGCAGCCTAATTTTCTTAAAAAATGCAACTAATGTAAAATGTGCAGTGATGTTTCTCTTTCGTTTATTAAAGAGAAAGCCCTGTGAAATGAGATTTACACTATTCAGCTATGAATTCAAAGAGGGGTGGGAGAAAAGGGAAGATCTGAGTCTACACCTACTATAATGATCCAGTATAACTTCTGATATTAGATGACTATGTGATCCTAAAAAAAATATAAATATACTGTTCTCATTTTTTAATGGGGATATTTTTGAATGCCACATATTGGAGCAGAACAAAGTAATATGAATGATGCTTTATATTTCTATAGACATTTGGCTCTTAATAAAATATCTAATTAAATTTATCTCATTTGTTCTGTTTTGATGAATTAAATTTGATCATTTCTTACAGCAATTAATTTATTTGAGAAACCTTTCTTTGATATTTTAATTCAAAATCACATTGTATCTAGTGAACTATTAAAGGTCCCACAGTAGATTACAATTTTAAAATTGCATGATATTCAAAGTACACTGAGTCCATCTTTGCCTCAGTCAGAGCCAGAGCAGCTATGTATGATTCTAGCAGGTAATTAAAAAGTCTACAGGATTTCTGGTTACCGGTCCAGCATGTAAGGAGCCTGAAAGTTGTCACTCCTAATAACAAGTCAGGGAAATGAGGTCAAAGAGCAAATCACTGACTCAAAAACTGGAGAAGATAAATAGGAAGATACACAGAGTCACAACTTGCAAGAGCAGAAACCTCCACAGGGAACTGGGAGCAGGGTAGGAAAACCTGAACTGTAATTGAGAAATTGCTGGAGGTTGTTTCAACGCTGAAAGATAAAATCTCCAGTCATGGTGGGGACCCTCACTTTTGTGAGTTAAACCTCCAGGAGATGGACCACATTCTTACAGTGACCATCCAAAAAAAAAGAAGAGGGGGAAAAACCCTTGTGCTTCTGCTTGGGGGTGCGGGGTGGGGAGGGTCATGAGGAACAGAACCATTTAGAAACATACCAGAGCATCCTGTTCTTAATAAGGTCTGTCCTCAAGAGAGTCTATCTAAAGAGCCTAAAATATTGGTGTCTTATCCTAACTGGCTTTGGAGAAGGGAAATACCCAACTCCAGCCCTCTCTACCCATCACGCCCCATCTACGGCGGCAGGGGCCCTGAGCAATACTGGTCAAGTTCCGGTTCCCAGGCTCAGGCTCACTGAACGACTGAGTGCTAATCACAGGCCCAGGGAACACGCGCCTTCCCCCAGCCTCGCCTTCCCCCGCACCTCACCACCACATCAGTAAAAGCCTATTTACTGGAGCTCCCTTCAGTTGGTACATCATGTACAGCTATCAAAAATTTACAAGGGACACTGAAATGGAAAAAAAAAACAACAATGCTTTGAAGAGACAGAGCAAGCATCAGAACCAGGCTTAGATGTGGCAGGGATGTTGGAATTGTCAAAGATAAAAAATTCTTGAAAGGAGCCAGGGGAAAAAACCCACTCTACCTATAGAGGAACAAATATAAAAATTACATCTAACCTCTCAGAAACCATGCAAGCAAGAAGAAAGAGAAGTGAAATATTTAAAGTGTTGAGAAGGAAAAAAAAAATGAAATTCACCCAGGGTTCTCTATCCTGAGAAATTATACCTCAGAAGCGGAAGAGAAATAAAGATTTTGTCAGACAGAAATTGAGAGAAATTTTTACTGTTAGGAATTTTTCTGCCTTCCAAGAAATGTTAAAAGAAAATCTTCAAAGAGAAGGAAAATGATATACATCAGCAATTCAGATCTATATAAAGAAAGAGCATCGGAGAAGGAATACGTGAAAGAAAAATAAAAACTCCTATTTTCTTACACTTAATTGATCAAGCAGCAGTTTATTCAAAATGTAATAGCAACAATGTATCCAACTATGTATGCTTACATATAAGTGGAATAAATGGCAGAATGACTCCAGGTACAGGAGGGAGGAATTAGAAATGTTTTGTTATTAGGCACATAAACACTACCTGTGAAGCAGTATAGCACTATTTGAAAATGGGTTAATTATAAATGTGTATTGCAAACTCTAGGAAAACCCCAAAAAAATGGAGAGGGGAAAAGGAAGTTGCCTTAGTTCATTCCAGCTCCTACAACAAAATACCACAGACTGGATGGCTTATAAACAGCAGAATTGCATCGCTCACTGTCCTAAACGCGGGGAGTGTCAGCTTGGTTGGGGATCAGAGTGGCTGGGCACAGGTCCTCCTCCCATTTAACAGGCCTCTCGTATCCTCATGTGGTAGAAGGGGCTAGGAGGCTCTGTGGGGTCTCTTTTATAAGAACACTAATCACTTTCAAGAGGGCTTTACTCTCAGAACCTAATCTTCCCTACAGGGCCCCACCTACGCATACTATCGCTTGGAGAGGGTTAGTATTTCAATGCAGGAATTTGGGGGAGACAAACATTCAGAACATCACAGAGGCATAACTGATATGCTAAGAAAGGAGAGAAAACGGAATCATATAAAATGTTCCATTGGAACTACGAAAAGTAGAAAAGAGTAGAAGACAAAAATGGGAACAAAGAATAAAGGCAATGAATAGAAAACAGTAACACATATGGTAGGAATCAATAACAGAAAGATAACTGAAAATCCCAAACTATTTGGAGATTAAACAATATATTTTTAAATAATACCTGGGTCAAAGAAGAAATATCAAAAGTTTTTAAAATATTTTTAACTGAATGAAAATGAAAACACACCTTATCAAAATTTGTAGGATGAAGTATAAACAGTGCTTTGAGGGAAATGTATAGCATTGAACACATAAATTATAAAGAGAAAAAAGATACAAAATTAATAACTATATTTCCACTCTGGAAAACTAGAAAAAGAAGAGAAAATTAAGTCCAAAGTAAGCAGAAAGGAAGAAATATTAAGAATTAGAGAAGAAATCTATGAAATTGAAAACAGAGAATCAAAAGAGAAAATAAAGAAAACAAAAGACGGTTCTTTAAAAAGATCAGTAATGTTGGTAAGTCAGGCTAACAAAAAAAGAAAAGAGAGAGAGAAAGGACACAAATTACTAATACCAGAAACGAAAGAGAGGGCATCACTACAGATCTTTTGGACATTAAAAGGATAATACTACAAACACTTTATACCTATAGATTTGATAGCCTAGATGAAAAGGACCAATGTATTGAGTGATACAATTTGCCAAAACTCATGCAATAATAATAATAATCTGAATAGGCCTATATCTACTGAAGAAACAGAATCAATAATTAATAACCTCCAAAGCAAAGAGTACTATGCCAAGATGGGTTTACTGTTGAATTCTACATAACATTGAAGGAAAAAATTATAACCATTCTCTACAATGTCTTTCAGAGGATAGAGTACTTGCTCTGCTTCTATTCTCTGCAAGACATTGTAGTCCAGCATTACACTAATACCAAAACCATAAAAAGACATTACAAGAAAGGAAAACTACAGACCAATATCTCCCAAGAATATAGATGCAAAAATCCTCAACAGAATATTAGAAAATCACATCCAATAATGTAGAAAATAAACACCATGCCCAAGTAAGATTTATCCCAGGTATCCACATCTGTTTCAAAATTCAAAAATCAATTAATGTAATTTCTCACATCAACACGTTAAAAAACAATCACATGAGGCCCTGGCCAGGCGGCTCAGTTGGGTGGAGTATCTAGCCTGATGCACCAGGACCCAGGGGCACATGGAGGAATCAGCCAATGAATGCGTGGATAGGTAGGACAACGAACACGTGTTTCTTTCCTTCTCTCTCTGTCTCTCCCCCCCACCCCCATTCTCTAAAATCAATAAATAAAAAATTTTTAATCACATAATCATGTCAATAGATGCATTAAAAGTACTTGACAAATTCCAGCACCCATTCATATAAAAACTCAAAAAAAGCTAGGAATAAAGAGAAATTTCTTCAACTTGATAAAGATTATCTATTAAAAGCCTATAGCTAACACCATACTTATGGTGACAAACTCAAATCTTCCCCCACTAAAATGAGAAAAAAGGCAAAGATGTCCCTTCCTACCACCCCTTTTCAACATGTACAGGAAGTAATAGCTTAATGCAATAAGAAAAGAGAAAAGAAAAGGTATACATATTGGGGGAAAGGGAATAAAACTGTCTTTGTGGACAGATGACATGATTGTCTATGTAGAAAACCCAAAAGGATCATCAGAAAATACTTCTGGAACCAACACGTGATTATTGCAAGGTTGCAGGATACAAGGTTAATATACAAAAGTCAATTACTTTTCAATATACCAAAAGTGAACAAGTAGAATTTGAAATTAAAAACACAATGCCATTTACATTAACACTCCCAAAACTGAAATACTTAGATATAAGTGTAACAATCTAACAAAAATTTCTATATTCATGGATAGGAAGATTCAATATTGCCAAAATATCAGTTCTTTCCAATTTTATCTATAGATTCAATGCAATCCCATTCAAAATTCTAACAAGTAATTTTGCAGATATTGACAAACTGATTGTAAAGTTTCTATAAAGAGGCAAAAGATCCAGAACAGCCAACATAATATTGAAGAAAAAAAAGTTGGAGGACTGACACTACTTGACTTCAAGATGCAATCATTAAAGCTACAGCAATCAAGATATTGTGGTATTGGCAAAAGAATATACAAATAGATCAGTGGAACAGAGTAGAGAGCCCAGAAATAGACCCACATAATTACATTCAACCAATGTTTAATAAAAGATCACAGGCACTACAATGGAGCAAACATGGTTTTTTCAACCATATAAAAACTCCATATAAAAACTACTGGAACAGTGGGTGAACCACATGCAAAAAAAAAAAAAGTAGGAATCTAGACACGGACCTTACACTCTTCACAAAAATTAACTAAAAATGGATCATGGATTTAAAATGCAAAATGATGAAACTCCTGTAATTCAACATAGGAGTAAATCTAGGTGACTTTGTGTATGGAAATGACTTTTTAGACAAAACACCAAAAGCATGATCTATCAAAGAAATAAGTGATATTCTGGACTTCATAAAAGACTATGTTAAGAGAATGAGAAGACAAGCCACAAACTAAGATAAAATATTTACAAAAGACCTATCTAATAAAGGATTGTTATTTAAGATATACAAAGAACTCTTAAAATTCAACAATACTAAAATGAACAAATTTAAAACTGGGCAAAAGACCTGAACACACCTGAACCCACATTTTACCAAAGAAGATATAGAGATAGCAAATAAGCATATGAAAAAATGCTTAATATGATATGTCATTGGAGAAATGCAAATTTAAACCCAATGAGATACCACTACACACCTATTAGAATGACGAAAATCCTTACACCAAATGCTGGCTGGGATGTGGAACAGAAACTCCTTTTCATTGCTGGTGGGAATACAAAATGTTACAGCCACTGTGGAAGACAGTTTGGCAATTTTTTTATAAAACTAAATATACTTTTATCATACAACCCAGCAATCACACTTCTTGGTATATAGCCAAATGAATTGAAAAATTATGTCCACACAAAAACATGCGCATGAATGTTTATAGGAGCTTTATTCATAATTTCTGAAACTCAGAAGTAACCAAGATGTCCTTCTACAGGTGAATAGATAAACTGTGGTCCATCTAGACAATGGAATATTATTCAGTACTAAAAAGAAATGAGCTATCAGGCCATGAAAAAATGTGAAGAACCTCAAATGCATATTACTAAGTAAAAGAATCCAATCTGAAAAGGCTATGTACTATATGATTCCAACTATGTAACATTCTGGAAAACTATGGAGACAGTAAAAAATCAGTGGTTATAGGGGTTGGGGGAGGAGATAAACAGAACACAGAAGATTTTTAGGACACTGAAAATACTCTGTATGATACGGTAATAGAAATACATGTCATACATTTATCAACACCCACAGAACATACAACACTAGAGTGGGCCCTAAGTTAAACTATGGCCTTGGGTGATACTGAGGAATCAATTCATTTTCATCAGCTGTAACAAATACACCAGCTGGGGTAGGATGTTGATGGTGAGTGAAGCTGTGTACGAGTGAAGTTGTGTACTCGTAGGGCTGTGTGCATGGGAAATCTCAACCTCCCACTCAGTTTTGCTGTGAACCTAAAACTGCTCTAAAAATATGTTTACTTTTTAAAACTCGTTTAAATAAATGTATGTTTTTTTTCTTTTAAAAAGAAAGTCCACAGTGAACCCTTTGACCCTCTCTTTCATTTTGATTTAATAAACATTTACTAGACATGTGGTATAATTTCCTACAGCTGCCCTAACAAAGCACAAATTAGGTGGTTTAAATGACAAAATGCATTGTATCTCACTTCTGGAGGCTAGAATTCTAAAATCAGCCATGGCTGGTGTGGCTCAGTGGACTGAGTGCCAGCTTGCAAACCAAAGGTCACTGCCAGTTAGATCCCTGGTTGGGGCGTAGACCGGGGTTGTGGGCCAGGTTCCCAGTAGGGGGCACGTGAGAAGCAACCACACATTGATGTTTCTCTCCCTCTCTTTCTCCCTCCCTTCCTCTCTGTCTAAAAATAAATAAATTAAGTCTTTTCTTAAAAATCTAAGTTCAAGGTTATATTATCACAGTTGATTCCTTCTGAGGGTTCTGTGCCATGCCTCCTTCTTAGCTTCTGGTCGTTTAATGGCAATTTTTGACATTCTCATTCTCTAATTTCATGTTCATGTGGCATTTCCCCTGTGTATGTGTCTCTGGCTCCCAATTTCCCTTTTTTGATACGGACACCAATCCTGCTGGTTTAGGGGCCCACACTACTTAACATCTACTTATCTGCAACACCCCGATTTTCATTAAGGTTATATTCAGAGGTACTTCCTGTTAGGACTTCAACATATAAAATCTGGGAGACACAATTCAGCCCTTGACACAGGTCTGTGTACATAATACTGTGCTGGGCTCCATTGGGGATAAAAAGTACTATAAGGCCACCTGCCTTTAAGAACCTGGGAAAACTTGTGTTCAACCATGGCAATTGCACAATGGATATCACAAGAAAGTGTAGGAATTAGGGTGAAGTGAAGAATATTGATACTTCTGGTATGGATTCAAAGGAGGACATTGGAGAAATTGGAGACCACTTACAGGCAGGGGTAGACCACCGATGAGTTGAAAGCTTATGAAAAAGTTCTCTAGAATCAGCAGGGATTGAGCAGGTGCCCACCTGGTGTCAGTAAGTGGGGGCAAGGTGACAAAGCTGCCCCTACGGCCCTTGGTGCTCCCGTCTCTCTCAGGGTCTGTGAGCAGCAGGACAATAGACACAGAAGGGTCTTATCTAGGGGTGCAGAGAGCAGGTGATAAAGCTAGAAAATCAGAGCTGAGGCCAAATTGCAAAGAACCGCAAATGATAAATGGGCGCTGGGTGAACTGAGGCCTCTGCGGGTTGGGAAACAGGCAGCGAAGTGATGAAAGCAACATTTGAGAATGCTTTTCCCGTCAGGGGTATACAGACTTCATTCTGTATAGAAATTATTCATTCAACAAACATTTATGGAGCCCAATCTCTGTGCATGAGAGGAGCCATGAGCACTCTTTCTAAAGTAAAAGATCGTGTACAATTAAAATATCCACTTATAGAGAGATGAAGGCTGGGCCTGCCTGGGATGAGAATAATGTAAGGAAACAGGCTGGCTGGCCTGCTTTTATCTGTTTGTGTTTTCTTCTTGCGTGAAAGGTGCTCGAGTTTTATTCATGAAGAATCCTCGAAACTCAATTCCATCTTCACCCTTCAGCACACCGCACTCTCCCACGCTCAGGAGGCCACACAGACGATGCTAACAGACCCAAAACGGTGCTCCCGCGAGGCCCCGGTGGAAGAAACAGCAGCCCTCTAACAATCATAACCTGCCCCAGTGATCAGAGGTGCAGGTCTCAAAGAGGAAAAACAAACATAATTAAGTAAAATTGTTTTGCTCATATTTCCAATTACATAAATCCATGCTATTTCCCTTAATACTGTACAGTGTACTGTATATCACTTGGATTTATAGGCTTCAGGATTGATTGAGCCAACTACCATCCGTGTTATATCAGCAGGTTCTCTATCTCTTGGTGTCAGCAAAAAAGAAAAAAGAAAAGAAAAGAAAGAAAAGACAGTTACTTTTACATTCAAGATGAAATCACACTGTATTTTGAAAGCACATGTCATCTCAAAAAAATTATGCTTAGGCAGGATTTTTCATATAAATAATTCTCTACTGGGCAATCTATCAGTGGCTGTGTTTTCATTCTCTTTCTTTTAAAAAAAATTGGCTCTGTATTTTTTTTTTTAATAAAAGGATAAACCTTAAAAGCAAGTTTGTTAAGAAAAAAAATTTTTTCTGAAAGACAATATTCTTTCTTAAATGATTATAGTTTATCATCTAGGTTCCTGATTCAAAAGAAAATTTTAACCCTCATCTTTTAATAATACACATTATCCATGATTATATGTATTAATATTGACTTTGCAGATAGCTGCAAATAACCGATCAGCTTATTTATCCTTTAATCTCCTCCTGATATTTGACTTTATTTCATGAAGCCAGAGAATTTTACATTTCTATTATAAGAGATCTTTTGCCAGAGTTCAACTAAATTAAAAAATAAAGCTTATTACTTTTCCTGTGTTTCAGTGTAATTATCAAAGCAATATGAGAACATTACAGAAAAGTTACAAAATAGAGAATCTGCTATTGATTTCTACCTTCTGATACAGCTAATGTGATTTTTGAAATATTTCCTTCTGGTATTGCCCTATGTGACAATATTTCATTATAATTATAGTTATTACCAATTTGGTGTCCTGCTTTTTAAGGTATGAGAGATTTCTAGCAGCCATAGTCGTTCTTCCCAACACAGGCCCGAACCTGCGCAAAACCAAGTGCAGAGACCGGCAGCCTTCCCTCCGGGCTCGAAGCGCAGTGGCTCGGGGAGCACCCGCATCTCCTCGGGGAGACACATGATCGCCTGGACCAAGAGGAGCACAATAGAGACCCCTCAAAATTATCCCTGGAAAAGTAGCATGGGATCCAATTTGGGGGCGGGGTACGGGGTGAAGGCTGGAGAGCGGACCTGGACTTGCAGTGCAGCAGGTGCAGCTCGCGCTCGGGGCCAGGACTGCGGCCTGAAGGTGGCCGGGCAGTGGAAAGTCATCGCCAGCTGCCGGCTACGGGGGCCCGGGCAGGGAGAGAGAGCTGGCTGGGGACCTGTGCCAGGCAGGAGTGGGAAACCCTTGGACTAAGGTCATAGACATGGAAATGGCAAAGAAACGTGGCTCTCAGAAAACTAAAGCTTTGAAGTGACAAGACCAGCCAAAAGACTTTATTTAGAGGCTGAAGAAAAAATACCCAAAGGTCAAATTTGCCCTCACTCCTCATGGCAGGAAATCTTCCTCCCTCCTACTCACACTTCCTCCCCGTGGGGCCCCCTCTCCCCCAGGCCCACCCTACTCCCTGAGAAAGGATAAGCATTCGTCCCATCACCAGATGGCTCCGCATCGTTGCAAGAGACATGCGGTGGTGGGTGGGGTCCCGAGCCTCTGAAAGAGGTGACGTTCTTACACTTCTTCCTCCCCAATTCGTAGAATGACCGACGCCACCACCCATGGCCCCTTCCACGTTCTGCGTGGCGAGGTAAAAGGCGCACTTGGGCACGCTTGGGTCTCAGCTTCCCTGTCTCAAGGCAGGCACATGAGAGTGTCTGGTCCCTAGGACCAGGCCTGGAGAGGCGGGGATCAGGGGAGGGCAGGGTGGGCCAAGAGACCCGCTTAGCCTCTGGCCGGAGCACCCACCAGATTGGAGAGCCAGCGGCTTGTCGTGCCATGGCTGCCAGACTCCAGGCCCCGTTCACGTATTTTCCAGGGTCTGCATGTTTACCTTGGGGAGCCGCAGGGTAGAGAAAGGAGGACAGGATGGGGTCAGGCAGGCTGGAGCTCCAGTGGCAACACCTCAGAGGCAGTGCCTTGCCTCCCACCAGCTTCTAACTGCCGAGTCTGAGCAGCCCAGACGGTCTCCTCGTGACCCACCCATCTTTAAAAATAGAATCAACATTTTCAATGAGGAGAATCCACAGAAGTATTCTGAATTTCCAACTCCTTTTTAAAAAATTGTGCCATCTAGCCATGCTGGGCCCTAATTCACAGATGGCAAGACTTGGAGCAGAACAGGGATGTCCCCGGGGGCTGTTTTCCCCTCAAGGGTCCCCACCTCCAGCCTCTCCTGCCACCAAGACTAGAGACAGTTAGTTGCCCTTAATTTTCATGCTCTGACCAACGATTTTCTTAGAGTGGCTAAAAGATGGGTTTATCTCTTGCATCCATGTCTCTAGAAAAAGTGGAAGCATACAAATTCGACAGAGGGACCTTATACTTCAAGAAAATAAACATATTCCAACCGGCTTAATAGGGAAGGAAAAAAAAAATCCCTTCCCTAATTTAGTTTTCCCTCATTGATCAAGGCATTTAGGTGAGGTGATACCACTTTAATACGATAATATAGGCGAATGTTTTTTGGTCGCTGAAAATTAAAATAGTTTGTGTTTTTCATATCTATACAAAAAGAAAGCCCCCAAAAGTTTGACTCAAACAATTACCATTATTTTTAGTATTATTAAGTACTAATTTATGCACAGTTTTCCACTACGAGCTTTTTTGTGTGCATATCATACAAACCAAGGGTATCCAAACTTTTGGTGTCTCTGGGCCACACTAGAAGAACAGTTGTCCTGGGCCACATATTAAATACATTGTGACACGTAATCACAAAAAAATCTCATCATGTTTTAAGTAAATTTACGATTTTGTGTTGGGCCGCGTTCACAGCCACCCTGGGCCACATGTGGCCCACAGGCCACAGGTTGGACATGCAAACCTTTGTGGTAGGTTTCAATCTGTCCACCGTATAAATCAACAGTCTGAGGGAGATTAAATACTGAGTCTCCCATCACAAAAGCAACAAACAGCCAGCTAGGATTTGAACTCCGGTCTACTTAGCCCCTCCCAGTCCAAGGTCTCCCAGGCATTATAGGGCTCTGCACATCAGAACCACAACAGAAAAGCATCATGACAATATTTTTGCTTGTTGCTTCAAAGCTATATATTTTTTATACAAAAATTAAAATGTGAGTCAAAACTTGAATGTACAGAATATTACCAGACAGTGAGGTTAGTTACCACGCTAATTTCTTATGCCAACCACTGGCAAGGAGTAAAGAAGCACATTGCCAATATCCATCTTCAGTGGGGCCTTAGGGCCCTACTGCCTGACTAGCCCAGACTTTCTCAAATCGTGTTCCACGGAACCCTGAACATTCATCAGGGGAAACTCAAGGTCACTGACCCTTCTTTTCAGCTGGAACAATTCCACTGTTCCCCGCTCCATTTGCTTGCACTTCCTTGTAACTGTACATAAGAAGACATTTGACAGCAGCCATGAGGTTGAAAACTACAAAGCTAGTCCTATCTCTTCCTTTTGCAAAAGAAAAAGAACATGAGATTTTTTTTAGAAAG
The DNA here is from genome assembly GCF_021234165.1 of Pteronotus mesoamericanus. NCBI lineage: Eukaryota > Metazoa > Chordata > Mammalia > Chiroptera > Mormoopidae > Pteronotus > Pteronotus mesoamericanus. Next base: position 98,504,935 of record NW_026555085.1, read on the forward strand.
CCAAACTGACTTCCCTCACATCCTACACAGCTGTTAGAGGCAGAGGTAGGCCTAAAACTCTCTGAGAGAGCTGCCCTGTTCAAGGCCAGGGTTCTCCAGTCCCAGGTTACACCGGGACGTTGGAAGTACGCAGAGCAGGGGCCGTTGTGATTCTGCACCGCACCAGGTCACGCCATTTCTCTGGTTAGTGTTTTTTTACCCAGTGTTGTGCCCAATTTTACATGTGCCGGCTCTGAAGTTAAAGGATATCACTCGTTTTTTCCTAGGAACATCAAGGTTCCTGTGATGCATTCAATTGTTGTGTGCATCTCTGAATTCTAAATAATGCTCATTCCCTTCCAAATATGGCACGAGCTTTCATTGTCCATGAAATTTGGTGAAACTTAAATGGGGAATGTCCCTTCTATTACAGACAGCATTCCGTGAAAATGAGGTAATAAAAGAGTAATCTGGAATATGTGAAATTAAAGGAGGAAAAAGTTTTAAAAAGCACTTGGAAAAATAGCAAATAGGGGAACAAATAGTAAGAAGGTACTTTATAATTCTTAAATGTAATTATTATTTATCTTCATGATAAGTGATATACAAAATGCAATGATAATTTTGACCAAGGTCAAATATGTAATTTAGTAACTCTAAACATGCATATAACTATCTTTTAAGGTGGCACAGCAGCAATTTTTTCACAACTTTGAAACTGGCTAAGAGTCCCACTACCATAAGGATTGAGGCTTCCCACTCTGTTGATCCAGAAACAAAAATGCCCATGACGCCACAGTGGATCGGCCTTGCTACCCTTGCTCGTAGCATATCTAATGAGATTAGGGTTCTTATGTTACTATAGCATTTTATTAAAACCCTTTCCACATTTGCCTCATGGTCCAGCAGATAGACAGACCATGCAACAAAACCATAACTTATCACATAAAGAATCACATGGCTTAGAGTCTTCCCTCAGCAGGCTGCTCGCTCTCAGCCTCATTGCCAAGTGACACCAAAGCCACCGTCACGACTCATGGTCAGTTCGGTTGAACACCTGATTCCCCAGCCATTGTTGAACTAGAGTGATCAGATCGATTGTCCAAGGTGGCATCACATGATTTCAGCTCTAGTGTTTGCAAAGTAACTCAAAGGCTAAAAATAAAGTTCTGACCTTAATAACTCTAACAGGGGTGGGGTCCCACAGACTTGTACCTCAGTGGCCACAGCTGTAAAGTGAGAAGTTTAATTACACCTGAATCCCTAACAATGTTGCTACAAATCTACGTGAGAACACACTTCACACCCTGCTGACCCACCAAAATGTTTGTTACCTGGACGGGGTAGGAAAGGAGGCCTCCCCATGCCCCACCCTTTGTCCTCCCTTCTGCCTACTGATGAGTGCAGCGAGCCTGCAGCCCCAGCAGCTCTGACTGGGCTGTGAGCCCAGCTTGGAGGGCAAGGGCAGGCACAGAGCAGAAGGACCTCAGGGGCCCCTTATGTTAGTCCCTGACATGCATCCTGAAGTTCTGGCAATTGGTTCTGAGGACCTTGAGTGTGGTGTAAATGAACGGAGAGAAATTGCACAATTAAGAAGCTGGTGAAGGTTATTTTCAGGCCAAAGTCAATCACCTCTGGTCCTTCTGGCACCTTCTCAACATCCCCAGATGCTCTCAGCTGTGCACAGCCCCACAATGAATAACCTACGTGGTCTTGGACATTGTACTACCTTCCAGACCTTTTCCTCTTTCCCATTCCCTCCCACTGCCTCCTAGGCTCATCAGAACTCCTCTGATAATGGGGAATAACTGAGAAACATCACTTCCCATGATGCTTTGCTTTAGCTTACCTCCTAAATGACAAGTCCTTTGAGGAGAGAAATCCTTACTCCCTCAGTGCCTCACACATGTTGGCTGGGCTCAGTCATGTATCTGCCATCAACTGGAGCGACCAAACCGAGGAGGGGAGGCAGAGGACTAAGCCACAACTCTCTCATCATCCCAGTCTGCTCATATGGCGGTGACGATGTTCCAAAAGTAGTCAGAGGGTACAAGTCCCAAATGCAAGTGACTTTCATGTTTGCTATCATCTCATTGGCCCAATGATGTAGTTTTATAAAAAGTACCTTCTAAAACAAACAAGAGCAACAAGAAAGGCATTGTTCTATAGTTTAGCAAATCTCTTTAATATCTCACTTAATATTGAATAGAACACAGATGAATTCTCACTTCTGCCTCTGCATTTAATCTATTGAGATGTTTGTTTGGGTTGATGCATAGAAGAAAATGTAGTCTGGCAGAGATATTTAGATGGAAAAGGGCAGAGTATTTTATAGCCTTTTCAGATAATTGTGGGTATCCTTCAATACTATGCCAAAACTTAACAGTGGCTATTTCCAAAAGGTTAGTTGTGATATAGAATGTGAAACTACATTGATGAACTTTCCCTACTTGGTTATATTAAAATCCATTCATGTATTCTGCACTTTGAATGGATCTTTTACTCTTGCATTGATTATTTAGAAAAAAATTGTTCATTAATTTATGTAAATCTTCCAATTGTTGACTCTGTCACTACAAAATCCCACATTCATTAATATTATCACAAACATCACCAAAAACATTTTTAAGCACTGGGATGCTATCAAGCTCATAATGGCAGATACAAATTTTCCAAAATTATAATTTCTCTTGAAAGCTCAGATTTTATCTTTGGCAACAAATGCTATCAGTTGTTTTTCTAGAAGTCACAGCCTTCCTTCATTTATTTTTAAAAGAAAATGCCTGCCTGTATCCAAGTTTGAATAACCAGTTTGTCTGTCAGATGTTTTCAAGTAAAAAAATAGTGTTCCAAGAAAAAAGCAGCAAGTGCAGCTCACAGCCCAACTGCACAACTGTGTCCCCTCGAGACAACCATTGTACACCCCTGGGTAACAGGAACGGGTTATGTGCACCCATAGTTCCCACTTTTTCGTGCATGATGTTAACAGGAAGTGACTGCAGTTTCAATAAATTAATGATTTTAATGCTGTATCAATAACATTCTTAAATGAGATCGACATTGCTGTTGTTTGTATTTTGTTGTTGTTGTTGTTATTCTCTGCATGCTTGGTGGTGAGGAATGCCACGACTACCGGCCCTGCTCGGGGTCACTGCCCTGGTTCCTGTAAAGACACCAGCAGCCTGTCCCGTCATAGATTCAGCACCATTAGTGCAAAAGAAAAATGATGTCTTAGGAAAATTGTTTTGACCCACAAATCTTCTCCTTAACTGGTCTTGGGGAACCTCATAGCTGGGTGGACCACACTTTGAAAACCAACGCATCCAGGGCAAATTTATACAGAGGAAATTTATATATTTAGAGATATGTTTATAGAGGGAGATTTTGCTTTCCACATGTCCTCCCACTGTCTACGTGTAAGAAGAAATATCAGCCTCAACAGCTCACCATAAAAATAAGTTACATCTTTGACTACTATTAAACACATATTGATGAAACCAGTTTCTATGTACAAAACTAGTCAGAAGAAGAGTAAAGGTGAAAAGTTAGGTATTCCCAGATGAAAATCCAGAGCTCAGTTATGGAGCAGCCTTGGTCTGGGCACAAGACAAAATCCCAACGCCCTGCGGAGAGAAAGGAGAGGCGGAGTGCTAGATCGACAAGACTGGGTGGTTTGAGACAAGGAAGACTCTTGGAAGCCGAATTTTGAAGGGCAAGAAGAGACAAAGATTGAGCAGAAAAAAGACCTTCCATATAGAAATTATTGTGTAAGCAAAGGCAGAGCCTGACATGGAAGGTAGAACCTTCCTAAAAACACCAGCTCTGGAGAGCCACTGGCCTAAGCGTGCATTCTGGTTCCGCCACTTTTCAATGTATAGTCATATGACTTTGAGTAATGTGATTTCTCTATGCCTCAGTGCCCTTGGCCATAAAGTGTCTATTCCACGGGATGATCATGAGGATTCATGTGACCATGGGTGCAAAATACTTCACAGAATGTCTACCCAATGGCAGGCTTTCAGTTAAATGTCCTGAGTGGCCGTAATTGTAGTAGAGGACAAGGGGGACGAAGGGGAAAATTTTGGACAACTGTAATAGCAAAACTAATTTTTAAAAAAAAAATTTTTTTAAAAAAAGCAAGATTTGACAGGACATGGAAGAAAGACCACAAGGTAAGACAGCAGAGCTGGAATGAAGAGTGTTCACAGAATATTCAGAAATGACCTGCAAAAGCAGGGAAGGTGAGAGGCAGTGGAAGGTGAGTGTGGAAGACCTAGCCAAGAGGTCTGCATTGAACATATCACACAGGAAGGGGTCACTGGGACTTCCTGGCCAGAAGAGTGAAGGGGTACTTTTGAAAAAAGTATTTAAGGAAAATTTATAGTGACCTGAGCCCAGAGACAAGAAGCTCTGGTGGGAGGGTTTCAATGCAGACATGCCAAAGGTGGCGACTCATAGGCGGGAAGGTTTTAAAAAGTTTCAGATAAAGGAGATTTCGCAAATGAGGAAATGAGACCGAGAGGAGAGATGTCACACCCCGGCTGCCCACTTCTTTTCACCGTTACCGTCTAAATGGATCGGCAGACTCCTGTGTCATCTTCAAGTGCAACTGTTTCCTCATGTGGGGTTGAAGATTACAGCACTCGCACCCACAGGCACTTACACACACAGTGTAGACACTTAAAACTCTAAGTTTATCCTCACACCGTGAGGGGAGAGGGCATTTTGCAGCCCCCTGATCACTCACCAACCTCATTGCTTGACACTTCCCCCCAGGGCACTCACTCTATCGGGAGTTTTTTAGGTCAAAGTGACTAGAAACCATATCCTACTAGCTTGAGAAAGTAAGTGCGTGCATGTTGCACAAGGGTGGGGACAAGGCGGAGGAGGGGGAGAATCCCAGCCATATCAAGCTAACTGCAGGCTTCCTAACACAGGGTCTCTTTGCCCTGAGACTGAGGCTGGAAGGTGTGGGCACACCTGCCCTCCCAAGGGGACCCCAGTCAGGCTTCCCCTGCTCCTTTCTTGACCTCTCAGTTCACCTGCCTGCTCCTCCGGGAAGCCATGATTTGATCCTGCACAGCCTGGCCCCTTCCCCACGTGCTAACGTGCCTTCTGCTCCCACTCCAGCAGCCTCCTGTGCTCTCTCTGGGGACCTTGTCTTCCAGGAGTGGTCCCCAGCATCCCTGGGAATGCAGAAGCTTGGGCCCTTCTCCAGAGCATTGGCTGACTAGGAGGCTGCATTGTAACTAGCTCTCAAGGAGATTCTTCTTCAGATTACAATTTGGGAAGAGCCACAACTTAGAGAACTGGCCAACTTAATGCTATGGCAGTTGCTTCTATAAATATGTCCCCTCCAGCACAGGCTTTGTGTTGTTGTTGCTAGCTAAGTTCCTGGCAGGGGACTTGCTGCATATTAGGTGCTCAGTAAAGCCTTGCTAGACAGATAAAGAAACAATGATGAACATGCTGAATGTGATTTGTTCTTACATATTTACAAATGATTTCTAAACCAGAACTCAAATAGTTACCCAGTAAAAGATTCATTTTATCTTTGTCAGCAGCAGAAACATTTAGACATATAGATAATAAATTCATTTTATGGTACTTATTTTTAAATGCTTACTTATTTATATCAACCACACCTGTTCCTTTATGGAAAACTCCTCTTTGGTTTTAAAGAGGGATTAATCTATTCTGATAGTCAGAAAATGCATAAACTCTAGGAATAAAACCATCAAAAATATATATCCTTTAATTAGGCCTTAAATGTTGACCAATGAATCTTTCTGACAATTATTGACTTTGTAAATCTCCCCCTAGATTAATGCGCAATGGAATCTGTACATCTACATTTTTTTTTCAATCAATACTTGTATTTGGGGTTTTCCCCCATTTTTATCTTTTCAACAAGCAGAGCCATTTGTCATTTTTTAAAGTATGAGGATTAGGTTTTGACTAATTGGAAGACTTGCCCTTTATTTAAATGAAACTTGTTTGCAGTTTCATCATCTGCGTGGATTTGAAAGGCAGCCGACTGGCCTATCCATTTAGTTAGAAAAGAATCAGTGACTAAGGAGGCTGACAGTGTTCTCTCATGAAGGCACTCTGTCGTTATATTGTTTCTCCGGTATTAATTATCAGCGTGAAAATAATTCACTGCACTGCACCATCCTCTGCCCACTCTCATCCCCGTCAGCTGCCTCCTGGCCTCCTTCTCCCGCCCCTCCCACCTCTCGGTGGCAGCAAGCGCTGTCCACTGATGTGTTCACGGTCAACAGCACCCTGGGAAATCATGGCTCCAGGCAGCCGAGACCTATTTTGGCTTTCGGCTCCTTCTGAAAGTGAGCTTTGCACACATCCACACTGCAGGAAAGACTCCTTTAAATCCTGGCACCTCTCCTCTGGTCAGGGCTTGAAAAGATAGCGCCAACGCCTTGTATGTGAGCTTTGAGATGAGGCGTGCAGGGAGGTGTCCTCGACAGTCACTGAGGAGTTCAGACCACTAACGCCACTGAACTGCTGGAAAGAGAGGGGGCAGGGAGGAGGGAGAGAGGTGGGGACTTGCTGGGCCACCCCATCTTGTTCTCTGACAGGGTTCCCACCTCAGCACCTCAGTGTTGAAGATCAGACCGCCCCGCTCACGCGCTGTCACAACAGTGAAGGAGACATGGAGTCTGGTAACACAGAAATGCAGGCTTGACTGTAGCCCCAGAGAACAGAGGACGCGGAGATGCAGGAACACACAGCAAAGGGCAGGGCAAGTGGACTTGGGAATGTTCGGATGAAGTCAAAGCCATAGGCTTTCAGTACGAAGGATGTGAAGGAGCTTTTTCTTCTCCTGTGCTGCTTTAACAAAATAGAACACACCAGGCGGCATAAACAACACACATCTACTTCTCACACATCTACTTCTCTGGAGGCTGAGAAGTCCAAGATTAAGGTGCCAGCAGGTTCGATTTCTGGTGAGAATTCTGTTTCTGGCTTGCAGACACTGCCTTCTCTTTGCTCTGCCCTCCTGCAGGGCCAGGGGGCAGAACTGGTATCTCTTTCTCTTGTTATAAGGACCCTAATCCCACCATCTCCTCATCTAAACCTAATTACTGCTCCAAAGCCCCTCCCCCCTGAATAACCTTGGATGTTAGGTCTTCAGCATATGCATTTTCTTGAGGGGACACATACTCAGTCCATAACACCCTATAAAGAGTTTACCTACTATGAGGTAACATTCTAAAACAGCCTTTTCTTTTGTTTTTGACCCTGCATCAAAGTCATTTTCAGGATTCTTTGCGTAATCACCCTTCCAATGGATGGAAGATCATTATTCAAGATGCAGCCCAGGCCTCCTTCTCCAGCCTCAGGGCTCCCCTCTGCCCGCTGGGGTCCCCCAAGCTAGTCCTCACACACGGGCCACACCCACTTACCCTTCTCGCCAGGACATCCTTCCCGCTCCCCCTTCCCCGGGACACTCCTACTCACAGCTCAGGACCAGCTGAGCAATGCCCTGTTCTTCAGGTTGGCACACCCCTTCGTGCTCCCAGCCCTGGGCCTGTCCCATGCAGACGTGACCATGCTGTCCTGTAACCCCGCTCTGAGAGGGTGCCGGTCACCTTGGCGTGCCGACGCAGGGCATGCCCCTGCCTCCGGTCAGCCTGCAGAGCTATTTCAGGAGACAATCACAGTGGCCCCTGAGACCCTGCTGTAATACATGCAGGAAAAGAGGGACGAGAGAGTCAGAGTCACGATTCTCTCCGTCTCTTCCCGCCTCTCTCCCTGGTAGAGGATGACCCAGGTTTCCATACTTGGTGCAAAGAAGAGTAGAATAGAATAAGCAGACACACACACACAAAAAAAGTCTCCCTCTCTCGCCCTCACCCCTGTCCCCCACAGTCCCGCCAAGGGGAGGTATGTGTCCTTTCTCTGCAGGGGATCCCTACTCCCCTGCCCTCCCACCCTCAGCACGAAGCCCTAAGACAGGGCTAGGATCTTTAAATGTTCCATTTCCTCTCCCACCTTCCTGGTGGCACACTGCGTGTACCCTTCAGTATCAACTCCACTTTGGGGATCACACCTAACCGTTCCCACCTCCACTCTTCATTCAATATACAGGGTCCAGCACAAATAATGCCCCCTTTTTTTTTTAATTACAAAATCTTCTATCACAAAATCATAAGCATATAATTCTGTAACGTAACTATTACACTCATGCACACCATATGACATTTTAGGTGAAATGCTCAAGTTAAAACTCTAAATTATCACACCCATATTATGACCCTACCAACCGCACTCAGATAGGCCTTGCTTCTGCCACACCCTGTATTCCAACTTCTATTTTTGTCACCGTTTCCCCTTACATCTCCAGATAAATGTGTTTTGTTGCCCAGTCTTCAAATTTAAGACTAAATATTTGCCCCCAAAGTTGCATTGCCTGATGCAGGAGCAGTAGTTGTTTTCTTGCCCAGCTTTTCTGTGCCTGACTGTGACGCATTTCGGGGTCTGCTCCCACATGGCCTATGACGTGGTTAGCAAAAACCCTATGGTCTTGCCTAGAGTAACTCTACTATACTGTATGCTCAAAATATAGTTAAGATGGTAAATTTACTTTATGTTATTTAACCACAATTTTTTCAATAAAAAAATTTTAAGTTAAAAAAATATCCTGAGGTCAGAAGTCTCTATGGTTCCCTTCCTGGTAGCAGAGGATAATTTTCAATCAACAATTCTAACCCCTGGAACCTCAGAATGTGATCTTATTTGGAAATTGTTGTAGTAGACGTACTCCAATAATTAGTTAGAATGAGGTCATACTGGATTTGAGTGCGTTCTTAATCCAATATAACTGGTGTCCTTAAAAGGACAGGGGAAGACGCTCTGACAGCCACAAGGAGAGTCATCTGAAGATGGAGGCAAAGGTTGGAGTGATGCAGCTACAAGCCAATGAATGCCAGGGGCTGCCGACGACGTGCAGGATCTGGAATAGGTGAGGAAGGATCATACCTTAGAGCCTTCAGGGAGACCCCCGGCCCTGCCAATAGCTTGATATTAGCTTGCCAATAGCTTGCCAATAGCTTTGGCCCTGCCAAAACACCCAGAAGTGTGAGAGAATAAACTTCTGCTCTTTCCAAGCACCCTATTTGTGGTATTTTGTCGGGGCCACCTTAGGAAACTAATACACCATGTATATAATGCTGCAGAATCTTTTGGGAATTTGCTTCTATGTTACACAAAATTTAATTTCCACCCTCTGCAATGTCCCTTCTCCAATAAGCACAAATGCAATAGCTTTGTAGTGGCGACTCTTCATGTTCTCCCAAAGGTTGCCTGTGCCTCTGTGACATCACCATTTGTCCTTTTTTTTTTTTTTTTTAATCAACACAAGCCTAGATCCCTTGGCTAGTACATAATGACCAAGTTCCCTGAGTCCCTGAGTCATTTTCATTATTTTTGCTTTACCATCTCCATTGCTACAATGTCCTTTTTACACCAAAGTGATAGGAACTGAAAATGATACTCTAAATGAGACTCTGCTAGTCCTTTTATATAATAGTAGAATAATTCTCTTTGACTCAAATTCAATACATTCTATTCACACCTCTCAAAGCTGTTGGTACATTTTTGTATTGCTTTATCTTTGTGGTTTCAAGTACTAGCTATTGTCACATTGGAACTGCAGACGGTTGGAGGTGTAGAGGCTATAACCCATTTGCTCTTTGCCTCTCACTTCAGCATTGTCTGAAATCACATGCTAATGACATGTATTTAAAATATGCACTTCATTCAATATTGCAAATTTTCCATAGTAATTAGGTCAGGCACATAAAGAGAAGCTCCTTCCCCTCTAAGCGTAGGGCAGGAGCAAAAACTGACATTTCCTGAACACCAACCATGCCAGGCACTTTGTGGACATGAACTCCATCCTCACACAAGCTAGATGTTGTTTTTATTATTTTCATTTGGCACAATAGACTCAGAGCAGGAACATAACCTGAACCAAAGCCACTATTAGTAGATATCAGACCCAGAGCTGGAATCCAAGTCAGCACAGCTCAAAGGACCGCACCACCAACCAGCAGAAGAAAAGGGACATCATTCCCTTCAGCCTGGGAAAAACAGACCCAGAGGCCACCAACCACAGAGAGGCAGTGTGAGATGTCGGAAAGGACACTGCACTAGGAATAGGGGACCCTGAGCTCTGGAATCAGTTTCTCTTAGCTTCTAGACGCCATAAACTTCTGAAGATATAAACTAAGTTCGTTTAATTTCCTCATTGAATTTACACATTGCTATGTGTGTTGAACAAATCACTGACCCTTCAGGCTTCTCTGTAAAATAAGGGGTGTAGAGAAGGTGATCTCGTAGGTCCCCTTGAGCTCTCATCTGAATGAGCTCTGAAGCAGGAGTGGCGGGGTGGACAAGGAGGGTCCGTTCTGTGTGCCTTTAGTGCCTACGTATTGTTCATGTTCTATGTTCCTCAGGCTTAGCACAGAATGCTTTCAATTTCATAGTAATTTCTTTTCATTTCAATTACTTAGTTCTCTTGGTTTTCCCCGGAGTGAAGGACATATGGCAAAACAAGGAACAAGAAAGCTCCCTCTGCCTCTCTGTCAAATTCCCATGTGAGAAAAGCCGAGCCACACTTGTGCTGCTGTGTCAGCGACAGGGGGACACAGGGAGGGGCCGTTGGTCCAGTTCCTGCAGCTCAGCTAGTCACCCCTGACCAAGCACAGCAGTTACCATGGCAACCATTGCACTGTGCTCCATGGAGGCCATGGGTCACCACTGCAGATGCCACCACCAGCAGACACTCGCCCTCTCCCCTCCCAGCACACCCTGACTCAGCAGCACCAGTCACACACACCAGCCACCAGCCACAAAGCAATCAGTTAGTTCAAGGTCAAAGGGAGAAGCAAGTATTTCCGCCCGTATCTCTACCACACCCAGGATAAGCATTGCACACGACGGAGACCTCTTCAAGTGATGGAGGACACCCACTGAGATGCTCCTCAGCATGTCACATGCCAAATATATCTGCTCCTAAAAAGTGACAATGAGAAAAACGCCAACATTTCCTCCTTGAGCTATGAATTGAATTAAGGATTATACTCAACGCAGTTTGAATATGTGAGTCTTCGTTTTGCAGATCCTGCCAGTGCCTTTAATATGTATACCAATTACCTGGAAATCTTATTAAAATGCAGCCAGAGGTCTGGGGTGGGGTCTGAGAGCCAGAACGTCTTCCCAGCGCCCAGGTGATACTGCTGCGGATGGTCCATGGACCACACTTTGAGTAGTGAAGCCGTAGATCACACTAGGGCCCACTGTATGCAAAGCTGTCCCTGCCCAACCACTGCCGTGTATCACTTCAAAAATCAGGGTAAATGTCGGCTGGTTCAGAGCACATGTTTCTACAGGGCAGGGTCTACATCTGCTTGGAATGAAGGTGATAGCTACAATTCAAGGACAGCTTGCTCTTTGCCAACACACAAACATACACGCTGGTATGTATGTGCACGCACATACTTATATCCTCCATCCAATGGCCTTCGCAATGGAATTGTCACCTCATCAAAATTTCTAAAATAAGAGAACTGAGGCTCAGCCCTGTGCTGTGACTTCCCCAGAGTCACACGGTCAGTGAGCGGTCAAGGTGAGACTGAAACCCATCTGTCTTGCTCCAAACTGTATGCTTTTCTGTCACCCCATGGCTTCTCTGCCCATCTCTGCAGCACAGGGCAGCACACGGAAGGGCTTAGCGCACACTGCTTCCCAAGAGCAACAATCTTGCTGTGAGTTTCTGTGTCCCCCTGATTGCCACTGCTTCGGCGGGTGGCGGGGAGAGACACTAAGAAAACCCCAAACAGCAAAAATCCCCACATGCACCTCTGGGTAGCCCTGTGGCTGTTCCTAGGGGTTGGGGGTTTTACTCATTGAACAAGCATTTAAGTGCTTCCCATGAACAAACCATGTGGATGAGAAGAAGCCAAAGGCGGAGGCTCGGCCCTCCTCATTCTAGTTCCCATCGCTGACTTTCAAGGTCTTTTCCTCTAAGGCTCAGGCAGGATCGCCACGTATGTCCCCGTCTCAGCCCGGACTCTGCCACGAGCAGGCTCCTGCCACCACTGTGTTTCCTGCGCTGGGAGGGCAGGGCATGGCACCAACTATGCCTGACCAGAGCACAAGCACCCAAGACGCGTCCTCTGCCATCTGTGTGCTGGTCCCAATAGGTCAGAGATGAGGAGGAGGAGGCTGCCTTAGAACCATGGCAGATAGGACCTGTGTTTGCCAGTCAGGAGTCCCAGAGCCAGTTCTAAGATCTAGAATGTTCAATTCGTGGTACTGGGAGGGAGCTTGGAGGCCATTTCAGAAATTATCTAATTCTGCTGCATTTGAAGTTTATTTTAGTTGTAGAATTCTTTCTTCCAATGCAAGGATGCATAGCTAATAAAGCTCAAAATAAAAGGAAACAAGAGGTAGGAGGTCTCAGGTAAAGATGAGGCTTTTAGACCCTCAGCCTTTTTGACAGAAATTAAAGGACTTGCCCGTGTCTGGTATCTCATTAGTGGCAGTAGCTGGGTGACAATAGTACAGACGCTTTTCTCAATGTCTTGCTGCCTTCGCCTTCATTCCACTCATCCCACTCACATAGGGCGGTTTCCGGAGAAGTGGGGTCACATCGGCAGGGCACAAGCTTTGTGTTCGGGTAGCTCTGGATGTGAACCATAACTTTACCACTTATCATCCATATGACATTCAACAAGTCACCTTTCCTCCTTGCACTTCCATTTTCTTGTGAGTAAACTAATAGTAATTTGCATGTTTCTGGGTTGTTGAGAAGAGAAGATGTGAACTTAAAATTCTTGAGTTACAAAGGTAGGCAAACAATAGGTACCCCGAAGTCCATGGCTTTGTTGCATTATCCATATATGAATATACTTGACTCTAAAGATTATCTCCATTCTAGAGAAGTTTCAACTCCATTTCCGCAGACCCCAGTCACGCTAAGGAAAACCCAACCTCTGACATGCGTGCCATCCACAGGGGAGACTGGGCTGAGGGGGGCTAAGAGCACGCATCAGAAAATATCTCAGGCCACATTCTCACCCTCAACATCCTCGAGATAAACATAGAAGGGGCCGGTGATGCCTCTTAGGGGCAGGACTGGTGGTTTTCTACAAGACATCTGCCCACTACACCTGGGAGAACCTTACTACAGAGAAAACGACATTATTGCTCTGCTCTGTGCTTTGTAAGAATTTCATTGAGGCCTTTATACAGTTTTTCCAAGCATACTTTTGAGGAAAAACTTCATAATAAAGGAACTAGAGGGTTGGGGACAAGTACCTATTACACACTTACCTCATACGTGGCTTACAACCCATGACAGCTACAAATGTCACAGAAATGCACAATAGATATGGGCTCAAACCCTGATTTCTGCAGACACTGCTAGATATCAAAGATGAAGGTAAATGTGATGTAAGGGGGAAACATTAGATCTGCACTGGGGTTATTGGTCATTTTCCTCTGAAGCCAAAGCCCAAGGGTGCTGCTCCACCTTCCCTGCTCGAGGTCTGAGCATTAGGCATCCGAACGGCTGGAAGGCAGAACTATGGGAAGAGGCAGAGTCCAGCACTGTCCTTGCAGACTGACAGAGCCAGATGTCTGAGGTGGGCAGCCGGGGTCCCGACCCTCAAGTCAAACAATCTTGAAAGGAATCCCTTTGAGAACTCCTTTGACAAGGGATAATGGTTATTTGCTCTTTAATGAAGACGAGTTTACCATAATTGCCATTGCTTTGACTTAGGCACCTGGGTGTTTCTGGGGAGAGATGGCTTGGGTTGGCTGTGACAAGGGTCACCAGAAGCTTTGGGTAGCCAGAGAGCTTCCGGAAGGAGGGAAAGGGGGAGAAAGTGAGTGGGAGAGAGGCAAACACTCACCGTTAGAACCACTGGATACAGAGGCCCGAATCTCTTCCTCTCCCTGACGTAGCCTCTGCAGGGAAAGGAAACCACGCCTACTTGAGTCTCCCTCCCTCATATTCCCCATGAAGTAGGGTGCCTTCTTAAAGTCATAAAAATCCCAGCTTCCTAAACTGGAGACAAGGGAAGTCCATTTCTTTCTTCAGTTTTTGTTAGGTACTAGGAGTCCTCCTTTTCCTCGGTGGCACAGCCAGTCACCTACTTGGATGCATTTTTCCACAGCCAGATATTTCGCACACCTGGCCTGCTGTCCTGCACAGCCCTGCGTCATTCTGCACCTGTGGTTCGGGCCTCAGCTGCACAGGTGAGTCATCTAAGGAGTCTTTTACATGACAATTCCTGGGCTCTAGCTACAGAGACTCTGAATTAATTGGTCAAGGCTGTGCCCTGAACAGTGGCATTTTTAAAAGCTGCGCAGTCCAGGAAGGTTAAGAGTGGATTCTCCTGACCCAAAAACAACTACACTGTGAGAAAAAAAAAAATTCGATGGCACTGACGCTGCTCAACACTGACTCCATGTTGGAATCACCTGGGGAGCTATAACACTCACCAGATCCTGGACCCCAGCCAGGCCAAACAAATCAGAACCCCCGGGGCTGCCGACTCAGTGTCAGTGGTCTTCCAAACCTCTCGGTGATTGTCCTGTGCAGCCTGGGCTGACAACCACAGGCCTGGCCCCAAGCTGTCACTGGAGGGAAAATGAGTGCCTGACTGCTCTGTGGGGGGAGGCAAAGGAAAATATTCCCCACTTACGTGGCCATAGCAATGAGAGTCTTTTTCTCGGGCTCTGATTCTACTGCGTCTATTTGCCTATCTTCCCCGACTGTTCGCTGTTGCCTGCCTGCCGATATTTGTGCATAGGCTCTAGGAGTTTACAGTCTATAAAGTATCCCACCTGCGGACCTAAACAGGGCCATTATCTGGCACAATGTTGGCATGATTGCTTCTGTGTTGCAAAATGATTTTATCTGCTGGTCTTTCACTGTGTCTGTGGGAGAGAAGATCGCCCAGCAAACCAGAAGCGAGTTAACAAGCCTGGCTGAGGAATTTTGTTTGACATTTCTGGACACCTCCTGCCTACCGTTGGTCTTTTCTGAACATTTGGGATCATTGCTAACAAATATCTCCAATATGCTTTTTTTATTGTGGACATTTAGGGCTCTCTATTTTTGAAATCCTAGAACTACTTTATTACCTGTTTATCACACAAACCAGGTTTTAAAAGAAACATGTCGGCACTAACTAAAAAGCAAGGTATATACATACATGAAGAAATGAAGGCCGGGGGAGATACAATTACTCAAGACTGTACCATAAGGATGATTTGCCAATTAAAATGGCCTGCAATCCTTTAATTCCTAGATTCATTGGTATCCCAATTGTCCTCATATTTAATTTTGTTCAAATTTCCTGATAAAACAAGACAGCTCATTCTTCATTTATGAAAACACTAGACTTCAGTTTACAGGGTCTGTAATCTCCCTGGATTTCTCTTTGTATCTGCATGCTTTTGGTTGCCTTATGTTCAGCTCCTTTTCCATGGGATAGGTGATGGCGGGGAAGGGACTTTCTGGAACCGTTGGTCCCTTTTCTATATAGGGATCATTCTAATGAAGTCTCAGTGTGGTGCAGTAGAAAATATTATATAAGTTGGTGGGGAGAATATCTTTAGAGTTTGTGCATAATTAGTTGCAAGTTATGTGAGCATCAGAGACATATTTGAATGCCTCCCTCCAATCATTCCCTCTTTCCCACCAACAGCATGTTGACTTCCCTTTGGGCAACATTCCTCTCCAGCTTCATTCAATCAGGTGCTGAATAGCTGAGTCTAAACAAAGAATTACGCAAACAAGCCACATTTACAGGAAGCAATCTGTCCCTGAGTTATGGTGAAGGATAAAGTCAGATTGTAAACAGGCCTATGATTACTAAATTCTGCTAACTGTCGAGAAGTAAGGAGTAAAAGAATTTTTCTCTCACGCACAACTACCCTGTAGCATACAGAGAATTACTAATAGCCATGATTCTGGCCTTTCCACTAGAGGAACTTCTTAACAGTTACGAGTAATGATTAAAAAGGAATCAGCATAAAAGCTACGCAAAAGTATTACATAGCAAAAAAGAAGGAAAAAAAATCAGAAGAAAACAATGAGAGAAAAATGCCAGGAAATAAAATTACCCAAGAGCAAAAGGTTTCTTTTTTAATTTTTAATTTCCAAAGTCTTTTTAAAGTTTTTAATTTAATTTTTAAGTATAAAATCTCATGTAAAAGTTTGAATGTTTCACAATTCACTGACAGTAAATGCAAACTTTTATGACATCTTTTCTGGGAAACTCTTCCACCAAATAGAACATTTTGATCTGCTCCAGGAGCGTCCTAAACTCAACTTGGTGCCACCTCACTTCAGAGGAAGAAGAAAGTCATCAAATTTAAATTTCAGACCACCACCTGTGGGAATATCTGTCTAAAACAGCCTCTCCCTTCTTGCATAGGTATTGAATACATACATTTCCCATATTGGCGGGGGGGAGAGGTATTAGGAATTTTTATACTTATTGCGGTTTCTTTTTCTTTCTTTGAAAGAAGGGACTCATGAGAGAATTGAGAACCTGCTGCATCATCAGCCATATGTGAAGTACTAGAACACACAATTCCATAAACTGCCCTTGTCAATCGGATCTCTAAGCTGGAGCTCTGACCAGGCCACCAGTGCAGCCAACCCCAAGATAAGAACGAAAGATATGTGGGAAGGACCATGCTAACAGTTTCTGATAAATCCACTCCTAGATTAAGTTGTGACTAATAACATTTACAAACCAAAGAAAAAGTGAATCAATCCTTAAACAGTGTTTTCATTAAAATCTTGCTTTCAGTGTATCGTTATTAAACCTGATACTTGGAAATATTGTCTCCACAGAATTTTATTTCTAAAAATAAAGTCGGAAACACTCATGGGTATGTGTGCGGTGAGCTTGCATAGACATGAGGCAGGAATCTTAGCATCTCTAATTACAGGTTCTATTACTTAACCAATGAATAAACCAACTCAAATAATTTCAACAAACACTTATTGAGATTATTTAATATGAAGAGATCTGTGATTTCACAAAGCTAAATATTCATATGATAGTGAATATTACTTTATGATAAATTAGTTAAGCGCTAAAAGGGACTCTAATGAACTCAGAAAACATGCAGGGATTTTTTTAAGGAGAGAGAAATTTTAGTTATTGCTCACTGGCTGTAAAAAATACCTTCAGTTCTACCCTGTTGTAACATACAGGTTCCTAAATATCACCGCTCTCTGCACAATCACACAATAAAAACCAGTGGGCTTGTGGGGAAAATGAGATCGGGGCGCAAGGCTGAAAACCGTAGTCAGTGACATGTTAAAAAAATTAAAAATAAGAACCTATGAAAAACAACAGTATGTATGTCAGTGAGGGGGTTAAGAAATCATATATAACAATAAATATGTCTTCTTACCATCATAATGTTGTGGGCATCCGATGGGTGCTGCTTGTGAGTCACCGTGGAGGGGCGGCAGGAAGGTGGTCTGGACCGGATGGGAAGCTGTTACACCTTTCACCTTGTGCGCAGGTGTGGCCCCTCCCACAGGTGGTGAAGTGAGGTGGCCGGCAGACCCTTGGGGTGTGTGCCTTTTGCGTACCCCGATGGTGTGCCACACGTTTCTCCAAGGGAGGGAGGGGGCTATGCACGCCCAAGTGTCTGCCAATGCAGTTTCCAAAAGCTTGTTTCATATATTAGGGTTCTCTCTCTATATATCATTTGGGTAAAAAGCTTCCATTTTATGTACTTTTTTAAATAACTATATGATTCCTTAGCCTCGAGTAAACATTGATCTCTGGGAAGATGGGGCACGTTCACCATATTGTTGGCAATAGCCCTGGGCTTACCACCGAGTAACCCCCACACGTAGCCAGATCCCAGGCTGAGACTCATAATTGTACTTATTTTAGTTGCTGCACTCTGGTTTGAGGCAATGAATCACGTGCATAGAGAAAATGTTTTGTTTACGGAATTTTTCAGCTATGGGAACAATAATAAAATCTATTAATTTGTTCTGTGCTTGAGAACTAATAAAGATTATTCGTTGTCATTGGGCCCAGGAAACTTAAATACCCACTAGAGCCCTGGAAAAAGGTGAGCATTTAAGTCAGAGCGGCTGTCCTAAGAGAGCACAGCGCTATAATCACGTTTTGGGGTTTTTTTATTAGCCATTAATTATAAAATGTGAATAATGCTTTTTCAAAAGAGGGGAGCAGGCCCTTGCTCGTGGCTCAGGTCCCGGTGAGCAAAGGCGCAGCGAGGGCCCGCAGGGCCGGCGGGGGCTCGGCGCTCCCTGTGGCCGCCCTGCAAGGCTTGCTTCAGGGACCGCGGTTTTCTACATTCTCCCAGTGTTTCTCTCTGACAAAATCACACAGAAGCCAACACAAATGAAATGCACTTTGTGTTCCCATTGTTCCCTAATATATCAGTGGCACTGGAACAAATTCTCAGTTTGAAAATAGGCATTATAGCCAAACTGTTACATACATTTATATTCCGGTCTTCTCAAAATAATGCTCTTCGTCATCTACCACAAAGCTTATCTGGTTAATACTTTTGTCTAAGCAACTCAAGAAATAGAATACTCCGCGCTAGCATTGGCGGCTTTAAAATAAGAACGATCACGCCCCTCTTGCTAGGGCTGGCCGGCCCACCGCAGCTCTCGGTTCAACATCCCACCGGCATCCTCGGTCTCCGGGGCCCTCTGGTTTAAAACAGGCCGGTGGATCTAGAGCCAGGGCCTCGGCCCCCACCTGAGGAGGTCTCCTTCATCCCTGGCGAGGAGGGCCGCTTATACCTACCTACCTCCTGAAGTGCTTCTCCTGAAAACAGCACCACGCGGGGCGGGAGGCAGCTGAACAGGAGCAGCATCCTGCAGTTTATCTTCCTCCCGGACTCCTTCCACTTCCTTGCACAGCCCCTTAGAACAAAACCCACCCTCTGTCATGGTTTATCCGTTTAACATGGGCCATCTCACGTCTAATATGTAGTGGACCCTTTCACACAACAAGCAATTAAAGCAGACCCTTTAATATTTATGTAAATCCCTAGCTTTCCCCATACTATCTGAATTATTTACCCTGAGTAAGAGCACATGAAGTCGCAGGCTGATGGGAGCACACTTTTTTGTATGGATTCAGATTCCAGTAAAGCGCTATGACCGCTGGGAGTGGTGAACGCCCAGGGCACTGCCATGGAGTCTGTCCCACCTCTGTAGGAGCCACACTTTCCCGGGGTTATGTCAGACGAAAAGTAGAGAAGAGAACCCAAGCCACGAAGCTACAGAATATTCGGCACACATTTCTCTGCCAAGGAACGCAGGTCACCCAAAGGATGGCATATAGCGTGAACACCACTTTGACGCTGAAACCCATGGTATTTGCCTTGAGATAACTCCACTAAACTCCTCTTTATAGATTTTGGCTTCATCGGGCTTGGCTGTACATAAGTTATTCTATGGGGTTTAATTCCTACAAAAGAGAATATAATCCAAACTTCTGCTATAAATGCAGCTACAGTTTCATTCCTGTGCCAAACAGCAGGGAGAGAAATCAAACAGTTGGCCCCCAGTGAATTCATCTATATGCCCCAGTTTCCTAACACGAAGCGCGCCTCAGACAATAGACTGGGTTTTAACTCTTTCTTGTCAAGTCTTCATCATAAGCAGTCAGATCGCATTCTTCTTCTCACTTCTCACCCCATTACTCACAAAGAATATCTTTTCCCATGAAACCTGAGCTAAGGTACTCGGCAACCAATGCCAGAGTTGGCAGTAAAAAGTCAGGTCTCGCCATCAGAAGCACATTAGCATACAAAATATTTCTATAGGAAGAAAAAAAATCCATCAATTGCAGGAGCTGCACTCTATTGTCTTAAATGTTGCTGTTCTCAGTCAGAGCATTCCCCCACCTCTCCTTTGAGATAATGCGAGTGCAGAGCATGTAACCTTTTACAGCGATTGCGGGCCCTATGTAGGAAGGAAACGCTAAAACTACGTTCCAATTAGGTTCTACGGAAATGGGGGGAAAGGTCTTTCAGACAGAAATCAAGACAAATAGGGGGAAACAGTTAATTACTGCACACTTTGCAAAAACTGTTAGTCTCAGTAAACCACAGTGAGGAGTAAATAGATTCCAACCCTAGCCCGCACTGTGATGTGGTGAAGAAAACTGGGTAAAGAAATCCGAGTGAAAGGGAAAGAGGAGTCCTTTCACAACATCCTGAATTTATCGCATCCCGCCCAGCGGTCAGGTAGGCAGGCACATGAACAGTTAAAAGGCTCTAGTGAACCGTAATCCCCAATCGTTATACTTAAATGGCTCCTCTCAATATAAAGGAGGCTCTTCAATAACCATAGATCTAATTTCTGTTAATTTTATGTAACTCTAACAGAGTCATTAACATTCGTGGAGCCCACTCCACATGCAGCCCCTCCCTCCCCCGGTCCCCTCATTCCTCCTACAAGCGTATCTCTTGAAAATTTAATTATTACCAGTGGAATTCCTGCACTAACTAAAGGCTTTTGCAATCAAATCAATAGTTGATGAAAAAGTGGTCCAAAAAAAGCCATGTTAAATGCATTATCCCCTTCCATTTCCACATCATCCGCGGGGCTCCTTTCATGATGTTACAATGGGAGACCCTCAAAATAACATCACTTTCAGGGAGTTAAAATGTCTAAGTGTTACCCAGAGGTGGCTATTATATATTTATAAGGGCTCCCCTATATGCCTCTTCTGGATTTATTAAGTGCTGGAAGGATCTGTTTGGCTTATACCAACTACCACAGACTGATGTCAGAAATCAAAGAGGAAATGCCCAGGTGTAGGTCTGGTCAGGAAGGGAAATGTTTGTGGGTATCGAAACTGCTGCAAGGAGAGAGGCCGATTTTACGTGTCCTTTAGAAATAGACACAAGCCGTCTCCTCCCCTTCTTGCCCCACCCTTATACCCCCCACTGTTCTGCTCAGATGGAAGAGCCCAAGTGCTGTGCTGTCTCTTTGTGCTTTTCCACCTATGGAGAGTCTCCGGCACAAAATAACGTGCCTTTGGGGAGAAAGAGATGCTTCGGTAGTGGAGTGTCCTTTGCTGCTATTGGTGAAATGGGCTTTGGTGCCTTAATTAGACGATGATTGTTGCACCAGAGATGGTTCTATAAAGAAAGCATTTTATCCAGGCCACGTGCAGTGTATACAGCTCATGGCATTTTGTAATACTCCCCATATATGAACAGTCCCTTAGATGTGTGTATGGCGCACGTATATTTTTTTTAATCGTTGCCTGTTTCTCCAACAGTGTGGTCAAGGGGAGTTGCAGACAATGTGACGCACGACTGTACTGTGGACATTACTTGACTGCTAGGGCCCGGGCTGGAGAGATAATTTAGATGAATTCTCCGGATAAACAACCACAGTCCTCCCCTAAAGGGCTGACAGCTGCATCCTAATATATAGGCCCAGGTGTGTACACGGAGTTCAGATTCCCTCGCGTGAGTGATACGGGAAGCAGTCACACATTATCTGGAAAATTTAGCCTGCCACTATTTTCCTGCTAAATTGTCCAGATAATTACTTCAATTTTCTATTTCAGTTTGACTTAGAAACCTAGTCACAGGATAATAACAGGTCATTGTACAGGGCAAAAGCTCATTTGCTTATTTATTTATAATGCTCGCTTATCAACAAGCAACTCCCATGTGCCTCACACTGCCCTCAGGAAGTTTTATTCTAATTGAAGGCAACACTTCGACTCCAGAAAGATCAGTGAACATGCACAATAATCCATTAACAGCTGCACTCGGTGAGAGAGAATATAGCCCTGCAGGATCTGAGGAGCCAAAACTCCCCAAAGTCTTCCTGGAGGAGACAGGCTTGCCGTAGACCCTAGCAGGCCCCCAGCTTTCTATCACATCATGTAGACACACATATAGAAGGACGTATGGATCTATGTAGATCCCCAGGCAAACGAATGCTGCTCCCAGCCAGGGGTAGCCAGAGCCACCTGCCACCCCAGGGCAGGCCTGGCAGCCCCAAGGGCGGAGGAGGTCACCCATCACCCCTAGTCACCCATTCAAAGCCCTCCAGCTCAGACACTTTGTTTTCAAGTGTTGCATGTTGAGATTTAATTATGCAGAGGGAAGGATATGAGAGAGAAGAAACATGTGCTGTAAACTAAGGCATAATTCTCTGAAGAGTAGGTATAGCTTTTGCAAAGAGGAATGTAACTAGGAAGCAATGCCTCAGGAGACAGTGGGACTCAGGGTTGAGGTGTCCAGGTTCTAGAATCGGAGAGTCCTGGGTTTTAGACTCTGCCCTGCCACAAGCTAGGTGTGTGACCGTGGGCAAATTATTTAACTTCTCCACGCTTCATTGTCCTAATCAGGAAAATAATGATGCCCTTGTCCCTATCTACTCATACAGCTGTGCTTACCAACCTTTGTTCTAAAGAATAAATGAGATAATGTGAATAAAGCACTTTGCACCAATCCTGACACGTGAAATGTTCAATAAATACCAACCATAACATTAGTAATATAACTACTGTTATTAATGTTGCTAAGTGATGTTTAGAGCTACAGGGGAGCACTTAAGAGGTAGCAATGAAGGATAAAAATATGAATTTTTGAGAAAATGGGGATATACAAACACTTTGTGTATTTGCTGGTACAGAAAAATATAAAAGAAAAACGACACAATTATTTCAGATGCAGCAGCTCCGGTCAGATCAGAGGAACAAGGCATGTTAGAGCAACTGGCCGAGGCCAGCAAGGACTCCGTTTCAGATGACACATTCAAATGTTTATCTGCAAAACAGCCCATTTCCTATTCTTCCCCCGTGTAGGTGCGTTCACACTGCAGATGCGCAGACAAGCAGATAAAAAGTTTAAGGCAATTGTCAAAGGAGCCACCCATCACCGCCGTTCCAGCTGCAGTCCCTTCACAGAGCGATCTTCCAAGTGCCATCCTATTAACATGGGGAGAAGAATAACGGATCATAAATATTTGAGGACTGTTCAGCAAAAGTACAAGAAATTATCTATTACCCATTGTGCAGCCAAACCTAAGTAAAAGTTAGTTATGGAATCTGAGATAAAATTGAATTTCCCTGAAATACAAAAGAACATAATTTGTAGCCTCGGCAGTTGTGACATACAAATACACCATCTCCAAAAGGAGAAAATAAATGATAAATTTTCAGTACCTAGCAGGGCACCAAGCACAATGTAAGTGATCGATGTAGGTTGGTGATAGATAGCACCTCCCTATTTGCAGTATATATTCATCAAAAATTTCTCAGGAAGAAAAAAGGTTTGCAATTGAAAGATGTCATTAATTGTACATTTTGTCTTATTATTTAGAAGTAGACATTTCAATGCCTAAAGTGAAATGTCTATAAAATACATTTATAAAGCACTTCATTTACAAGTTACTTTATGTCTATTTATCACTCTGAACTTCTTCATCTCCCAGAGAAAACTATAAGAGCATTTTCTCTCCATTTTAGAGATGAAGAAATCGAATCTAAAGACCTTTAGTGATTGACCATAGACCATGTGATGTGGAAAGCATCGGGCCAAACCTAGAACCCAGGTCCTCCAGTACCCCCTCCTCCTCCTGTTTTCTTCTATAATGGAGTCATTATTCTAGGTGCAGCAGAGATCAAGGCTGAGGATTAGTGATTACACCTGTCCCCACAGAGCATCTGAGGACACCAGTCCAAGCCAAGAAAACACATTGGGCCAAGGTCAGGAGCGTGAGCTCACGGACACAGTGGCAGCCTGTGGAGTGGACTGGCCCCATCTGTTGGTGCCTAAGCGGGGTGTGGGATATGAGCCCCAGGGAGCTCTCCAAGATACACTAAGGAGTATGGGATTTGTCCCATAGGTCACTGGGAACCATCAAAGGGATCCTGAACTGGAGAGTGATATCATTAATTATGTGATCCAAGGTCTGGCCGGGGTTGGAGCGCTGCAGAGGGGCTGGATGCAGAGACAAGTGGGGCTGTCTCCTACCTTCGCTCAGAGGCAGCCTTGGCGTGTGGTCTTTTGGTGTGTGGACCCTAACTCCTCCTCCACTGGACTGTGAATTCTTCGCAGGGCTCCTGCTCATTTGATTTCCATGTTCCTATCTCCATGGTATAGTGAGCCACACACTGCCAACCAAAGACTGAGACCAGGACTTCCCCTCCACATAGTCCAACATTACCTCACCCTCAACAGGGACGAAACTAAACATATCATCTGCAGCCAAATACCACTTCCCTTCCCATTTCTCCCTCCGGTGAGTATGACACTGCCCTCCCAAAATCTGGCTTCCAAAGGTCTGGTGTTCACCCCAGCTACCTTCCTTTCCTTCATCCCTATCCCCCATGGAAACTGTGCCAATATAATTTCCCTTCTCTATCGTCCCCTTGGAATCTACCTTCAATGCTACTACCAGAGGCACCATCATAAAGTGAAAGCATGATTTTGAGCCTGAATAAAAACCTTTTTTGGCCCTCATTGCCCAGAGCACTACCTGGAGCCCAGACTCTTCCTTGTCACCCACACGTAAACGCTCCACGGCCTGGTCTCTCATTTCTGGCCCATCATCTCCAGTCACCCACGCTCTAATCAAATGGCCCTCCTCAGCCACACAGCAGAAGCCTGTGGGCCTAGGAGCCTTCATGCGCACACTGAGCCGTACTGCCTCCACCCAAGCCCTCCTGCGCCTGTTATCTGCCTGGAGGTAGCGGATTTGTCCCATGTCTGCCGTCTTCTCCTCTGAGGAAGCTTAATTCACATAGTCACCACCACTTACCAGGCCCCCAAGGCAGAAGTCATCTCCCAGCTTCCCTGAAAGCACTCTATCCATTGCTTACCTCGGCAAGCGTTCTTAGCATGTTGTATTAAAGGCATTTATTTTCATGCACTTGAGGGCAGGGATGCTGCCTAATTCATTTCTCTTCCCAACATCCAGTACTTAGTACATAATAGATACTCTTTAAACATTTATATGAATTAGTGCATAAATATTTTTAAAGACTAAATGATGGAATGAACAAACGGATGAATGTTGACAGATAGTTTTTTCTTCTCCATTCTCTACTGCGTGAATTCAGTAACACTTGCCCGTAGATTTTGACAACAGATATTTGAGAGCTCTAGAAACACATATGTATATATTAAAATGTGTGTGTTCTCATATTTTACAATCAATTCCAGTATGATATGGTTAGACTTTATACATAAAAAGCATCTTAGTACTTAACTTGGTATGTGAATATATATGCAGTGAGATTTAAAGAGCCCATCATTCAAATATAAGTCTCCACATTCCTTTAAATGAATTAAAAGAAACTTTACTTATATTGGTTTTATTTCTCTTCCCTAGCTCAAAACTTGAGCCTCTACATCTTGAAAGCAGAAAGTTAGAGATGTCTTTGGTAAGTGGTGAAGAGGTTATCAACCAGGATGACCATTTTGCCAGTATAGACCCTATATGGCAGGGCTATTGGACAACTACGGCTATTAAGTCTGTCACAGTGACATTCAAAGTCTTTATTTTTTTCTTCCCCTTCAAGCTTTCCAATTGAATATTTTATGAGTTACCTTGAAATATTCTAAGTGAAATACAATTGCACTGTCTTGAATAATACAATGCCTGGCACAAAGGAGACATTTGATAAATATCTGTAATTGTGGAATAACTCCTCGCTTGATTATGTAACTCCTGAGAACAGGAAGTGTATCTTATTAACAGTGCAGCCCCTTAGAGTCAACCACTTTGCTCAATGTCCATTGAATACAAGAGCATTCATGGGCATTTAAAATTGGGCAAGACAGACACATTCTTCAAAGGGTATTTGTGTTGGTTCCATTACCTTAAGAATCAAGTTCATTGGTCTCTGTAGGTACCAGTCATTATTAAATTGAGTTCTCTTCTTGACTATTACAGGTACAAATCAAGTCCATATGCACAAATGCTAGCTTCCATCTGGCACTAGAGACCTAAATGTGAATTCCAACGTATTGTCTAAGGAGAAGTCAGCCTCAAACCCAGGAAACAGAAATAGTGATTCATAAATGTTGTTTCTTCATCTACAACATGATAAGTCACAAATAAGTAAAGTGAAGAGTATTATCATTGTTAACTGTTTCAAATCACCATCTGCAAAAAGAACACAACAGAATGGAAATTGCTTTTATAAAGTATTCAATACAATTTAAACATCTCATGATATGCAGTGGGGCTCTCCCAGATGTGCCAGATGTTATTAAACACAGCATGCTCTATGGGAAAATCATGCAAAATACATTCACCCATTGAATTCTATTGCAGGGCATAAAGGGCTGAATACATAAATGAATCCCCATTACCTTAGTCTTTGGGTGTTTTTTCTTGCAGCTTTTCAGATATAGAAGATGAAAAATAAAGGCAAATATAAATCCTTTTATTTTTCAGTCAACAATGTGCTTTCGAAGCATCCCACAGTGATAGCACAAAATACACCATAGTGTGCACCCATTTCTCACTTAACAAGACTAGTTATTCACATTTTTATTGTTTTTGCTTAATACAGCAGCCTTGGGAATTGTTTACTAAAGAAGCCATAATGGGAAATATGTGCAGTAGCTAAAAATAATTATACACACCCATTCATTTGTTAAAACTCTTTTAAAAATCAACAAATATTGATTGAATTCAGTGAAATGTTTTTATTTTGAATGTAGCAATTACCATTTGCAAAACTTCACAATTTTGCAGAGAATTTTCACATTTTTAACATTATTCCCTAAAAAAAAGGACCTTACCTACAAGATCTGTTCATGTATGAACAAGACAACTACTATTTTGTAGAAAAATTGTAAACATGAAAAAAGTAAGGTTCTCAGGAATTAAGTGTTTTAGCCAAGGACACCAAGAAACAAGACCCCCCCACCCAGGTGCTCCACACAAATCTCCCTTCCCCACCCATGCTTTCCTCCCCCAACCCCGGGCCTCTTCCCGAGCTGCCCTGGGGGAAGAGGCAGGGGCTGGACAGGACCTCCAGGGCCCCTCACTCTGAGTATATCTCTTTTATGGATCATTTACTTGAAAACAAAATCTCTCATTTTAAAAATATAACTTTTTTTAAGCTTAAAAACCTATGCACTAGGCCAGGTTGCTGAAAAGCCACCTTAGGGTGAGGAATACAGAGCAGGAAGTTTATGTGCTGAAGTAGCCAGGATGGGGAGAAGTCCAAGGTATAGCACCCTGAGTGGAGGCCAGGTGTGAGAGCTGGAGTCTGCACCCACACCCCAAAATCACGTTCATGGCCATCGTCTGTCCAGAAGGCGTATCCTCAGGATCTATTCCTGTGGTTCCCACTCAACAGGGCTCTATTTTTCCAGCCTGGCATATAGCCGATCCAACCACTCTGTCTTATATAAAAACATTTTGCTCAATCCTCTGTTGATCAAATAGAATTCATTTGCTTCAAGTGGGTTTGGAAGCCAACTCACAAAGCTCTTGGGATCTTTTTGTAGAGATAAATGAGAGATTATTTTTCAAAGTTGTAAACATTTGTGTGTAAAACCTGGCCTGGCTAAGGCTCTTGCTCACAAACACCTAAAGTTGAGGGGAAAAAAAGGGGGGGGGGGTACTTAAAAATGGGGCAACCCTTCGAAGACATAGGAGATTTTCCAGAAACCTCACTGTATGACAACTATATATTTTATTCATACCTATAAATCATCCTTCTTGTGAGAAGATGGCACATGGGCATTAGAAGAAGAAGAATTATCAAGCATGTGGTAGAGTGACAGTGGCAGAAGAAGCATATCGACAAGACAGAATTTACAGGGTGATTACAGGTAGAAACATCAATACAATGCCAAGTTTAGAACCAACTGGGGCCATTACTGAAGACAGAGATATCAGGCTGGCGAAATTGTTGGAGAAGGAAATGCACAGTCTTGATGGGTCCTGTTTGGGAATGTTAGCAGACATCGAAGTTGCACTGTTGAGATGTCAATGTGAGCAAGAATGGAAAAAAGAGACTAGATGCTAGTCATATATTCCAAGTGAGCTTCGAAACCTGGGAAAAGAGAAGATAGCCTGAAACATTGAGAAGAGAAGAAAAGATGATCAAGATGGTTAGGAACTTGGACTCCAGAGCCAGATTCCTGCAATCCTCTGAATTCCTGCAATCTTGGCCAATTATTTAACACCTTTGTCCTCGATAGCCTCATCTATAAAATGGGAATAATAGTAGCCACTACCCCCAAAGGATTATGGGAATCATTAACTATGTTAATATATGAAAAGCATTTGGAAGAGTGTCTAGGGGATACTTGCACTCTAGAAAGAAATATTAATGATAATAATAAGAATAATAAAAATATAATTAGCTATTTCTATCTGGGGAAGAAGAACAAAGGAAAAAAGTAAGAGAAGGAAAAAAAAAAAAAAAGAAAGCCAAAAAGGGGAGAACGTACCAAGTGAGTTGTCATGGAAACAAAGGGCCAAAAGGATTTTAAGCTGGAGACGGTAATTAACAATATTAAATGCTAAAGCAAGATCAAGATCATACCTGAGAAAAGATCCTGGATCTTGGAAGTTGGATGTCATTGATGACCTTCAAGGAAAAAGTTCCAATAGAATATTGGAAGCTAAAGCCAATGTTAAATGGATAAAGAGTATAGATTAAGAAACAGGAAATGTAGGCTCTTCATTCAAGAATTTTAAAGGTAAAAAGAAAGGGAATTAAGAGAGTTCCTAGTGGGGCTAGCAGAGTATAGGGAAGATTTATTTAAAGATTGAGAAATCTTAATTTATCAAAGAATTCAGATACAGGAGAAGTAGAGACCCATAGAAAGAGAGAAGATGCAGAAACCAGCGAAAAGTGCAGAGAAGTGACGTTGCCAGACCTCGGAAGAGGTGGATGGGAGTTCTGCCCACCGCACAGGTAGAGCAGCATGGCGGAGTGAGGGGCAGTTTCTTCCCCTGAGATAGGAAAGTGGGAGGAAAGGACAGGGGAGTACACAGATCAAGGCTGAATTGGCAAGGCGGGTAACTTTCAATGGGAACACTTCACCTTAAAGATGAGTCAAGACCATAGTTTCATCTTCCATGCTAACGCAATGTCTGGCCTACAGCGGACCCCTGAAAAACATTTGCAGAACGAAGGACCAGGACAATAAGGGTCAGTGAGGCTGCATGAGAATGACCGCCGAGCAGTCTTGACACACAAAACAGCAAGACAGACTCAAGAAAACATCCCAGAAATCTACCTCCCTCTTGGTTTTTGATGAGCCTTATTTTAAAGAGTGCCTATGGAGCTCTTCAAAAATATTTTTGAACAACACCTCCCATCCCTGTATGTGTTTTGATGTTGCAGCACACACCTGAAGAGTTGGAGATTCAATTAACTAACAAGTTATACGTTCATATCTCCATAGTGATGAATTTATAGATACATATAGATATATAAATATATTCTGAAAAAATATATAACGCAGGGACAAGTGAGTCTACCTGGAAATCAGTAAGTTATTTCACCATATTTTTTTATCCAACCTTGTTCCATAATAGAAAACAATAAGAAAAACTGCTAGGTCGTCTTTAAAATCAAATTATTCTTTGCAATTGCTTATGGGAGTGCCAAGGGGAATTTTGACCAAACTCTGCTAAAAGGAGTCTTGTAAAATAGGGCAGGGATCTCTGCAGGAGTTGGAATCGGACTTGAAAGGAAGGAAGGAAGGAAGGACCCACGTGGGTCAGATGGGCTGCTGATTGCTCAGCACCGTTTCCTCCTGGCCCCGCTGTGCTGCAGAACTGGCGTCTAATGTCTCCAATTCCAGAATCTCTGTCTGCAGGGGGCCCAGTCAGATTCCGCCGGGGAGGAGCGCTCACCCGTGATTTGGAAAGAGAAGGGAAACCTTCATCGTGGTGCAGCTCCGCTGGCGGTGGGGGCACGTCGGGCCTTTGGCAAACACGGGGCTTTTTAGCGAACCACCATCTGTGCTGGAGGCAGCCACATGAGATGTTTTCCTGGAGACCCTACAACCTCCTGTCTCTCTGAAAGCTAAGTATCCGCCTGTATTAGACCCTTCCTTCTCTGTACCTGGACTTGGTTTATCCCTTTGACCATGGAGATGATAGGAGAACTTACTTAATCAACAGTGCAGATTATTACACCATGGAACAGAGAACACACTTTTAGGAAATGCTGCCATGAAAGACCACCTTTTACAAACGCATCCCGTCCCCCACCTCGAACCCATCAGCACGTCTTTCTGCCTCACCTTATAAGTTGGCTTGCATATTCACCTCCTGACTCCCACTCCAGGGTGGGCCCGCTCAGCACCACGCTCTCCAGTGGGTGGGGAGCACCCCCCCCCACCCAAGTCCCTGCCTCCTAGCACAGTGCCATGCTTCTCCTTCATCTCCTGCCTCGCTCTCGTGCCCCCACGCCTTCCTTGGCTCTTTCCCTCCACCTCAGAGCCGAAACCCTCCCATGGTCCAGTCTCTGCAGAGCCTGGCCACCCCGACCACCGCTGCAGCAGCGCCCCAGAGGCACCATATCTCTGGTCGGACTGGTCCCCCACCCTATCACCAACACACCATCTCCACTCTCCCCTTGCTGCCTTCCTTTGTGCGTGCCTCTCCCGGAGCACCCTCATCTGTTTCAGAGACAGCTCACATCTCAGCTCCTGCACGAAGCGTTCTCTAACCACACAACATTGTATTAACACCGCGCTCCTCGTAACTGAAGTATTTCAGCACAGCGGAGACTGCCTGCCAAGCCCAGCCCAAGTTGTTGACCCACAGACGTGTGAGCTCTTTAAATACAGGGCTTCTGTCTTAAGCAGCTACATTTGGGGATGGTTTCTCTGCAAACGTTAATGGATAAACAAGGCTCCCACACATGCTTCCTACAGTGCCCTCTCTGCAGGGTAACCAGGGAGCTCTTTAAACTGAAAATCGAATCACACCCCTGCTTCTCCTGGCTTCCCCTCCGTCACTGTCCCCTTCACAATCAGCCCGTCACTGGCTCCCTTCCAGTCACACTGCTTTTTGCTCTTCCTCCAACAAGCCCTGCTTGTTCCCACCACGAGACATTTGCACTTGGAGTTCCCTCCATCTGGAAAGCTCTTTTCTTGGAACCACGCAGAATTCCCTCCCCCGCTGCATGTCTCTCATGTAACTCAAATCTCACCACCTCCAAGAAGCCTTCTCAGATACTTCCTCTCTGTAAAGTACCATCTCCCTCAGTCCCTGCCCCCCTTACCCTCCTTTATCTTTCTTTATTTGTGTGATGCTTGTGCTCCATGTGCATTTGTTCACTGCATTAGTTTCCATCACAAGAAAAGACAAGCCTTCTGAGAGCAAGGACCCCAGTTCTGCGCTGACCGCCACGTTTGTGGTTCTGAGACCTGCCAAATGCTGTCAGTCTGTTCCATGCATCCACACCTCGGTTTCTGTTTTGTCCGTCCCACATCAGTGGCTCAGGAAGGAGCTGAGGGTTGAAATTATGGATGATTTGACTTCACCCCTTCGGGGATGGTTGGGGTATACCAAGTCTTGTGTTTTCGAACCCCAGTTAGGCCTGTACGATGAGAAGTTTTCCAGATCTAAAAGCATGTTGTCAATGAAATCAAATTTAAAAGTTGTTTTCCTTTTATATGGCAATATAATCATTTTGACATGACACTGACATAGTCCTTATGTTGTTTCCTTTTTATAACACAATCTGCATAATTTAAGGACAACTCCATAAGACTGGCACAATTGAAGGCAATGCCAGAAAATGGATTGCAAGAGCCTTATGATTTGCAATCCTCACCTGCTCTACGTCGTTTTGATGTGTCTTGTGGTACAGGCACCAGGTGATATGTATAACACCACATGCAGTCCACACTGGGAAGAGGAACAGGGGCCAACATTTAAATGTCCAGGCACAGGACAATGTATTGACTGTTTCCTTTATTGCTGTCAATGATGGTTGGCTAGCCCAAAGCTCAGCAATGCTCAGGAAATTCACAGAATTAAAAGGTAGTCAGCCTTTTTCTAGCTATTCCCCATTTAAACTAGCCACTTAAGGATCTAAAATCCTTTATTATGGCTCTATTTAGAAGCAAAATATGCAAATTCTCATCTTTCTGAAGCAAAGACTGTCCACCCAAAATGAGAGTGAAATGTGTTTAGATCAAGTAAAATAACTGAATTGAATCTCAAATTACAAATAAATGACAACAAAAGTGGAGTTTGGGGAACAGAGCTGCTTAGAAATTTACATCAATTCCCTACCAACTGTGAAATAGGTCCAGTCCTAACAGCATGTTCCAAAGACAAATAATGTCATTATGTGTAAACTTTTTCAGCATCCTAGTAAGTTAAAAAGCAAGTATAAAAAAATTTTATTAAAAAATAAATAGTTAACAACAGTCAAATGTCCCCTATTTAAAATAGGAGCAGAACTCACTTCTGTTGTAAATAAAACATCACTAATTTATTTTAACATTAACAAAATGTAAGAGTTTTGCAGAATTATAAAGCAAATTATGAAACATAAGTATAATCACTTATTTTTTAATTACATGATGAAAGATTCTTTTAGAAGTCAAATGTACAAATCCTTCCATTCGTGCTAAGATGTTCACCATGTACAGGGAAGACAATTTTCCACAGATGTGCTCAGATGAGGTGAGGCCGTGAGGGATGAATTGTTTACAGTGCTTCTTCCTTTATATGTCACCATCATTAATTTTGCTGCAAGTCAAAAGCCTATTAAAATAATATTCACTTTATTGTTGGATATTAAAATGACCTAAATGTGACAAAAAGAATTAAGTCAGATGCCACAAAAAGCAGTCAGATCTTAACATAAAAAAAGCCAAGGGTCATGGAAGAACCTAATCTTACAGAA
The DNA here is from genome assembly GCF_021234165.1 of Pteronotus mesoamericanus. Classification (NCBI taxonomy): domain Eukaryota; kingdom Metazoa; phylum Chordata; class Mammalia; order Chiroptera; family Mormoopidae; genus Pteronotus; species Pteronotus mesoamericanus. Next base: position 98,537,856 of record NW_026555085.1, read on the forward strand.
AAAAAAATACAAAATTATAAATATAAAATTGCGATGGGAGTATAGCTAATATATAATAGAGAAAAGAAATCTCAAAAAATCATGTAAGTGTAACTGACAACACAGAGCATAAAATCTAACAAAACCATAATATTTTTATTAACTACATAATTAATGTAGCTCGATAATACATTTTTTCTTTATTATTTTGCTGGATATTCTATATGTACATATTCTGCATATAGAATGAAAAGCTAGTTCAGTCCTTCCTCTAGCACAGTGGAGAGCGAGATGTTGCAGTTATCCATATATTCCTGAAAAGAGAGAACGTCCATTTGACTCAGCCTTGATAAGAACCAAATCTTCCACTTACAATGTCATACACCTGATGAAATTTTCACCAACTGGCCTCTGGCCCCAGACATTTCAAATCTTGTTTCTCCTCCACTTCGCTCACTCTCCGGAGAACACACCCACTGCAGGGCGGCCCCGCCCACCACCTGGGCGGGGCTGGCGCAGTGAGCGGTATAAATCTTCCTGGAAGTTCCTGCACCAGGACAGCTAGCAATTATTGAAGACTCGTGGAGGTGACTGAGAATCATAGCTGTGTATCCCACTACACCCATCTCACCTCTACTTGGAATTATCTCAAAATTGCCCAGGGCTCTATACAGCTTAATTAATAAACACCAGAACTTGGAAGCAACCAACGTGCTCTCTCAGTAGGTGATTGGATAGATAAGCTGTAGTCTATCCAGATGATGGAATATTACTCACCGTGAAAAAGGACTGAACTATGAAGCCATGAAAGACTTGGAGGAAACTAAATGAAAGAAGCCAGCCTGAAAAGGCTACTTACTGTATGATTATATGACTTTCTGGAAAAGGCAAAACTGTAGAGACAGTAAAGAGATGAGTGGCCGCCAGGTGTTGGAAAAAGGGAGGGAAGAAGAGGTGGAGCACAGAGGACTGTTAGAAATTCTTCTGTATGACACTACTGGATACATGTCATTACACATTTGTCCAAATCTATAGAATGCACAACAGCAAGAGAGAACCCTAATGTAAACTATGGACTCTGGGTGATTATGACGTGTCAATGTAGGTTCATAGATTATGAAAAGTGTACCACTTTGATGTTGACAGTGGGGGAGGCTGTGCCTTTTCAGGGACAGGGAGTATACAGGAAATCTTTATACAAAGATTTGAACCCAAAACTGCTCTAAAAAAAATAAAGCCTATTTTTAAATATATTGCCCAGGGCTGCAACAATGACCCTGGATGAGGGAAAGTGTAGCAGAAGTTGGAGAGTAAAGAGACAGCAATCTTAAAAATTCAGATTAAGTATTTAATTTCTGCCAATTTTATAAAAATATATGTCCCTATGAAGATGTGTTGAAGGCCTCTCCCAGGGCCTTGGAAGGGTCCCTTACAAGGGGGGCTGAGAGGTAAACAAATACAGGGTCCGGCACAAATAACTCCCCTTTTTTATTACATAAAAATCTTTTATTACAAAATAACAAGCATGAAATTCTGTAACATAACAATATCACACTCAAGCACCATATGACATTTTAGGTGAAATGTTCAAATTACTGTCCATCTCGTGCGAGACACTCACATACCTTACCAACCACACTCAATGGCGTTACCTCTGCCAGACCCTGTAGTTCCATGATCCATCTACTACTGTGCTCAGGAGACACTAATGAGAGGGAGGTTTCTGAGCTGAGAGGAAAAAGCCTCAGGACGGAAGCGGACAAGTGCGTCAGCTCAGAGGCCTCTCCTCCTCCCTCCACCGCAGCCTGCCTTATGCAAGCTGCCCAGAAAGTGGGCACCTCTGTCAAGGACAAAGAGCATCCAGCTGGAGAATGCTGGAAAAAAGCAAGGAAAAAAATGTGTTAAGACTTATTATATTTCCGTTTTTGTCGATATAACGGTCAAATATCAGTAATTTCATAAGGATTAACCTAGTAATAATTAGTCAAATTTAAGGCATGCTTACCATATGCTGTGTTATTAGCATCTCTCAGATGCTGCTAAACGTTGACCTGTATTTCTGGGCCCCTGACCCTTAGAATCTCAGAATGGGATCTTATTTGGAGATAGAGTTTTTACAGAGGTAATGACGCTAAGATGGTATTGTTACATGAGTAAAGTCCTTATAAAAGAGGGAAATTTAGACATAGAAATGCCTGGAAGGAAGATGATATAAAGAGACAGGGGAAACACCATCTACAAACCAAGGCCATCAGCAGCTAGGAGGAGTCTGGAACAGATTCTCCCTCACAGCCCTCAAAAGGGACCAACACCTTCATCTCAGGCTTCCAGCCTCCAGGACTGTAAGACAATAAATGTTTTGCTGTTTAAGCCACTCAGTTTGTGCTACATTGTCATGGCAGCCCTGGGAAACTAATACAGGCACACGCTCCGTCAGTACGCACTGTGCTCCCGTAAGGTGCTCGGATGGAACACTGAGGCTTAGCAAAGCTAAGCACAGCGTCCAAGATGCAGAAGTAGCAGGGGGTGAAATTGGGCTTTGATTGACTCGAAGTCCACGTTCACGATCACCACGCAATGCCAGCTAAGTGGAGCTGCCTTTGCATTCAGTAATATCCATTTTTAATTAACATCACTCATAGGTGATAGAAAGAACATTGTCGAGTTCCTTAAAACCACTTGTTCTCTGAAGTACTATTTTTTTAAAAATCCACTGTAATGGACTGTTTGCAAGCCAGAACGTTCTCCCTTGGGGACATTGACACCAGGAAGAAAGATCACTTAAAGGGACGGCAGTGATAACTAGTCATCACAAGGATGACATCTAAGACTTCCTTTTGGAGGAAAACTAAGAATTAACATATTAATTTTTAGGGTGAATAAAAAATGAACATTTTAGAATCAGACCAATGACTAACTCTGTGATAAAGTTATCTGATGCTCTTTATTCCATGTTTGATTTGCATAGCATGGTCTTAAGGAAGGTCATTTTGCAAATAAAAATGGAAAGGAATTATTGGTTTTTCCAGCGGTATATGTTATTCTTTGGAGATTCAGAATTTTTTTCTTGGGAGAATCTATCTGGTTTTCATCCTTACTGAGTTTTCTTTTTCAGCCCTGAGGTACATCAACTCTCCCAGAATCTCATTTGTAAAAGCACGTTGGGCGAGATGTTATTAGTGGATATATATGGTAGAGCTGGTGGAGTAAGGGAAGTTATGGATGAACACATTTGGGAAACATGGAGTTAAACATGAATAAATTTGAAATCGCAAGAATTTTCTGAGACTATGAGATACCAACAAAGTACATTTTGAATCTCTCAAGAGCAAAGCACAATATGCAGTATTTTCCAAACATTATTTATTTGATAATAAAACTGTCTTTTCCAGCATTTAATCGGATCAGTGTTCTGGAGAGCACGCCCTAGGAAATACTGACTTAGAAAACCCTGTCTGCAAATCTGACAAAAGATTCTACTTTAGTTAACTGAAGGTGAATAAGCACAAATTCTAATTCTAGGACATCCAAGTTTGTATAACTTCACTCTGTTAAATAACAGTGGCCAGACCTTAGCTTCAAATGGTTTTTAGGCCAAGCCCATGGGGTATTATAGGAAATGCTCTAGACTAATAGCAGAATTTGTTCTAGTCTTCATCCAATGGGGCAGGATGGGTTAATCTCTAAGGTTTCTTGTGGCAGGTGAAAAAGAATTAATGGAAAGAAGAGATGCTAAGGACAGGAAGGAGATGGCCCCATCAACACTGGCACCTTTAAAACCAATCAGCTCAGAAGTCAAGGAACTGAACACAGGCTTCTGCGCTCCTGCAATGCCGAGCCTAGCCTGTAACAGCATAGGGTCAACCTACAGACGGACTTCTTTGCAAAGGAGTTAACCTATTTTAGGTTGGTTTGTTTTTTTTTTTAAGATCATCAAGACTTAGGCAAGGAGGGTAAAAGCAGATTTGGAGAAGGAATAAGAGGCACAAACAGGAACAACAGTGGAGGATGTCAAGTCCATGATGGATGAGCAAAGCAGACAAGAGTAGAAAGTAATGCTGAAGAAGCCAGTCACATCTATGAGAACCACCATCACACTAAACAAAATACCCACACAATTTCACTATTTAGTTACTCATACCATGGCGAGGAAAGGTTCTTTATTATCATGTTATTAAAAAGACATTCACTTTAAAACTTCATATCTCTTTTTTTTACCTGTTATTTATCATTTCTACCCTGCTCACATTCCCCATGAGGTGGGTTGTCTTACATTATTAAATCATATAGAAAGACTCAAGGTAAAAGACAGATCAAACCCAATTAAGAGGAAGGCATCTGGGTTTAATTAGTCACTGCAACTGCGCACTCCAACAGGCTGACATTGGCTTCCTGGTAAAAGGAAGCATCCAACTTCACTGAAAAGAGATTAATTTAGCTTCCAGGTACTACATCCCAAGGAGAGTATGCTGCTGGCTTATTTGTATAAAAAACAGTAAATAAGGAAAGTCTTCACCTCTGACACTGGAGACACCCAAACTCTTCCTATCCCCTCAGCCCAAACTCTGCATGGGGGCTTCCAGGAGGGGCCACTGGGCCCCAAGCTCATCTGTCCCTTCCTGTAGACTGTCCAGAAGGGAGCTGCGGGTTACAGAAAACTCCCAACTCATCTGCCTTCACTGGAAGGGAACACTTGGGACTTGGGGTACTTTCCCCTTAAGAGAGGATTTGAATCTCGATATTGAGCCCAGCCAGCCCCTGGGGGAGGTGGGGGGCAGGGGCGGGGGCAGGGGGCGGGGTGTGAAGAGCTGAAGCTTCAAGCTGGCTCTGGTCTAGGTTATGGAGGCAATTGTGGTTCTGTGTCACCTGGGGAGGTTCGCTAGATAAGGAAGCAAGTTTGGATTTAGGACAGATCTCTTCCTTGTGTTATATCGTTCAGGAACCCCATGCTGTTCAGTTGTAGGGTATATACAGTTACAAAGATAAAGTCACAGGCTACTCATCATATGAGTGCTTTCTAAATAATACCACAAAAAAGCTACAAGAAAAGTCTTAAAGCATCATCACCCCAATGCTTACATGGCACTCTCCAGTTTTCTTTCATTAACTCAGCTCCTTCCAGGAACTTATCTCATCACCTAAATTTGGAAATATTTGGAAAACTAAGATAACAAAATGCATATATGTTTGATTTTGTTTGTTTGCTCTGCTCAATGCAGGGAAAGATTTCAGAGGCTCTAGAAGAATTAATGGGCAAAATTTCCCTTGGATATCCCCCTCAAATCAAAATTCAGTTGACCTCTGGGCAAATTCTGCATTGTTTCTGGAGGTGACATCCTAACAAGGGACTCAGTGTGAACAAGTTATGAAGTTAACTAAAGAGGAATCTGTGAGCCTTTGATGCCAGAGGCAAAACTGAAGTCCTCCTGAGAAGACAGAGAAGCCTGGTTCTCACCTTTATGGAACACCTGTCCAGAACCACACTCGATGTGCCATGATGGCCTAGAACAGGGATTCTGAACCTCAGTGTTATTGACCTACAGGCCGATAACACTGAGGTTTTGTTTGAGGGAGGAATGGGAAGGCTGTTCTGAGCATTGTAGGGTGTTTAGCCCACTAGATATCAGTAGTACCTCCCCTCAAGTGTGACAAGCAAAATGTCAAATGTCCTCTGGAGGTAGGCAGGAGAACATCCTCAGATGAGAACCATTGGCCCAGATGTAGGGCCAGAGCCTTTCACAAAAACTGGACTTTAAATTTGCCAAATGTGCCCTGACTGGTGTGACTCAGTGGACTGAGTGCTGGCCTGTGAACAGAAAGGTTACCTGTTCAATTCCCAGTCAGGACACATGCCTGGGCTGCAGGGCAAGTCCCTAGCTGGGGATGTGCAAGAGGCAACCGATCAATGTATCTCTTGCACATTGATGTTTTTTCCCCTCTCTTTCTCCCTCCCTTCCCCTCTCTCTAAAAATAAATAAATAAATAAATAAAATCTGTTTAAAAAAATATGCCAAATGCTCAGATGAATTCTGGGTTGCAATTTCCAGATCTCTGGGTCAAAACGAAAAGAAATACTTTTGGTCTGTAACTTTTTAAGGTTAAGTCTTACTGGCTGGATACTTCAATGATTCTTAAAACTGAATATGGGCCCAGGGGAATTGCTGATTTTCAATAGCTCTGAATTCTGATGGGCCCATCAGGATGGCAGATGCCACAGGCAGCCCCAAGAATACAAAAATAGTACATAATGTGACTAGAGCTTCATATCTTACTCCAAACATTCACTATCTTACTTAACTCTCAATGAGTTATTCATTTAGAACTGCCCAGTTAGGACAAAGTTCCACTCAACTCTGAGAAATCTTGGCCAACCACAGTAATTTTAATTTTCATATATTTGCTCCTAATCCTTTCTGATAATAATCAGGCAATGGGCTCATCAGGTTTAACAGCCATTCCTACAGGTGATACTAAGATTATGTCATTGACATAGGAGTGGATATGGGTTTTCCTAGTTCCCATGACAAGCAGAAAAGCATCCAAATTATCTAATTGCTATGTCAGTACTTAAATACATATTTAATAGAACCACATTGTTTTACACCACTTAAAATGGATTTTGACTTTACAAAAAATATTCTTTCCCACTCAATTTTGCCAGTAGTATTAGGAATTGGACTTTGGCAAACATTAATGGCCTGAGGTAGATGATGAGGTTTTATACACTGGCCCGTAACAAAATTCCCATTCCCATAGCAAAGGCCAATGAAACTGCAATAAACCTCAAGAAAAGCTTGTGTTTTCTTACATCATTTGATCAGTGGCCTGATCAGTGATCAGGACAAAGCTAATTTTGCATAAAATCTAAACCATTTTGGGATTCAGTTAAACACAGGGCTACAAGTGTCCTACAGAGTGCTGCCTCTGCCATTTGTGAGCAATTAAGATGCCCCCTTCTTGAGTCTATCCTGATGGAACATACCTGAAGAGTTAATTTCACAAAGATTGAGGCCCATGCCTCGGGAGAGGCTCTAAACTCTGTGGGACAGAAAGAAATGACCACCTGGGACACTTTCAAAGTGAATGAAGGGCTTTAAACAGGCAGTTGGTTTATTGGCAGGTAAATAAGAGGCCAGGAATATGTGTAACATACAGCAGGGCCCTCACAGGCAAGTCCAGTGTAATTAGTCATCCAATTGTCAGCAACGATTGTGCTCCTGCAATTACAGAATCTATTGCCTGGGTGGCAGTGTCCCCAGACCTACATTTGGCGTTGTTTCAGACAAGCAAACCCAAAGACTCCCTCTAAAAAATCTATCATAACTTGATTTTTGGAAAGGATAAGTTGCTTATGAAAAATATGAACTTAATAAGTTTACATATGACTCATCTAGGTTCCGTCTGCTGTATTATCTCAATAACACAGCCAGGCTGCAAGGCTTACTGGCAGGCTTTCTGCAGCGAGGGAACAGCCTTGCCCACCCACTGCCCAGAAACAGGCCCTTCTAGGCCGGCGGTCCCCGGACCATGTCTGAGGACTGACTGTATCAGAATCACCTGGGCACATGCTTAAAATGCACATTCTGGGTCCCTACCCCAGATGTACTAAATCTGATTTTGGGGGAGAAGAGTCCCTGGAATCTGTATTTTGAAAAGCATCCAAAGGTGAGTCTGGAGCACACTGGAATTTGACCCCAAAAGACTAATATATGACACTTGAATTCCACCGTAATGTCTGCATGTCCATTGTTTCTGTCAGCGTTTGGGCTGCTTGGCCAGCCACGGTGGCCCAATGCTGGGCGCCAGACTCAGATGGAGAAGGGGTGCTAACTAAAAGCCACAAGTTCACAGCCCTTTCCTACTTTCCACTCTCCACCACAGTCACCCTTTCTTGGGGGACTGTTTTCCATTAAATACACACATGCATTTCTAATAGATAATAAAAATGCTTACTCTTATCTCCAGATGAAGCTGTGCTGGGACTTTTCTGGAGATCTTTGACCCTGTGAGTAAGTATTGTATTTACCAGAGAAAAACCAAGCCTTGCCTCTTCTTCTTGTCCCTTCTGGTAACAGTAACTATTTTGTTTTTAAAAGAGACTCTCCATTCAGTCATAGGGAAACCACTTCCTGTATATACCTGACAATAGCACTGCTCTTGAGCATCAGCGCATCAGCTTATGTGTTCTGATAAGTAAATAGCACTTCCTCTTTTCTCTTTCTTACTGGCTGTCCTGCAGTCTACAGTTATTGCTTCCAAATAGTGAGATCTATAACCAAAAAAAATCAGAGAAACTTTTGTGAAAAGAAAATGTGCGTGAGGCATGAAATAACACCTTATTCCTAAACCTTTACATCATGTCACGTGATGCAGGCGTTTTATTAGAGAGTGAGTACCCTTCAGAGAGACAACATATTCATCAAAGAAAAGATTTTAGAAACTTCTACTCAATGTGATCATTTTAAACCACATTTTTTTTTTGACAGAGAACCATAATGCATGCGTATGTAAATCTTCCTTCCCATGTTAGCCAGCTACAAATTATTATGTCCGCTTTACACCACACAAATCAAACACCACCTCTGACTTCCAGGCACTCCCAGCTGAGATCGGGGTGTGTAGAAATCAGCCTTCCACAGCTTCCGAGGTTCAGAACTAGGGCCCCGCCATGCGCTGCAGCTCGTTAGCACAGGGGCATGGCTCCGAGGCAGCGCATAAAAGGCAGAGCGCACGGCAGCTGCGGGGCCGGCCCCGGCAGGCCTCTGCTACACCCGGCACCGCCGACAGCCGCTGTGGCCAGGAAATTACACGACATGCTCACCTTATAAAATCCTGTTGGTAAAAGAGGGGTTGTGTGGTCAAATTCATTTAGAAAACACAAGCAACTCTACCCTTGGCTTTCCTTTGCAAGGGCCATCATGACAAGGTACCACAGACTGGGGGCCTCAAGGGCAGAAATTGGTTTCTTCACTATTCTGGAGACTAAAAGTCTGAGATGAAGGTGTGCACAGGGTGGACTTTTCTTTGCTGGCTTGTAGACGGGCATCTTTACCCTGTCTTCACGTGGTCTGCCCTTTGTGGGGGTCCTTGTCCTAATCTCTTCTTACGATGACACTAGTCGCTTGGGATGAGGACCCACCACGTGACCTCATTTTACCTCAGTTACCTCTTTAGAAACCCCATCTACAGATACAGTTGCATTCTGGAAAAGGCTGGAGCTTTAATATGTGGTTTTGTGGGGACACAATTCATCCCATAACAACCCCTTTCCTTCAGCTTCTCAAAGCGTGTTATCCTATCACAGCTCTGGAAACTCATATAGTAGAGAAAATGCTAAGCTTGGTTGAGGTGGCCACCCGCCCACTTATCTGACCCCAGAAATTTTCCCCAGCTCATCACTTCCCATGCTGGGGACCCACAGGTCCGCAGCGCACACCGCTGGGCAGCTGTACCCCGACTGGGCTTGTCCGCAGCTCCGTGCCGCCCGCAGAGAGTCCCACCAGAACATACGGATGAATCCAGCGTGGACCGTAGGGCGGGTTGGCTGGGACTGAGCTGGACCGGTGGGTGGGGCATTGGCCTTGAGTCGGGGTGTATTTTAGGGCCCATTCTGTGGAATGCAAGTGCAATGATGGAAAAAAAGGGAACAGTACATTTGAATGCTGAGCTTTTAAACCCAGAAAATGAGACAATAGTAACTGCCCCAATGGAATTAGTAAAGCCAGAACAGAAGAATCAAGTCTGCTCTTGGTTGTGTTTGGAGGAATTGGAGGAAAAGCAAGACATTCCTAGTGAATACCGGCTGTGTTTGCCCATCAGCATCCATTCCTACTTCTTCTCCCCAAGCAGGTTTTAAGCTCTGCGGTGTGGCAGAGCGGGCACCTTCTGAAGCTGGGAACAGAGGCCCTTCCTTCCATCCGACGTGTGGCAGGAAAAGGAGAAGCGTGAGTGCTGCCGGGATTCTCGCTACACTCCCAGCTGTCGGACGCTGAGCGCACGCCTAAGGAGGGCAGGGCAGACGGATGAGGCGATCCAAGGCCTTGGATGTATCACGGGAGCCCCTGCGTCCCACCATACCTGAAGCCATTTATTCTGGATTTTTCAGCTAATAATCGTCCTTATCATTTAAGCCAGCTTAAGTTGTGTTTTCTAACATTACAGCAAACACACACACACACGTTAACTGACAATTTATATGAATGTTATGTCCCGGGAGGCCAGGCTGGGGCAGGAATTCGGCAAACCAGCTCCAACTGTTGATAAATAAAGCAAGAGACGCAAAGGTGGTTGAGAGAGAGAGAAGTGAGAGGAAAAAAGATGACATCTAAGGGTGGGGTGTGTAACTCATCACATGGAAGGGAAATCCGAGGCAGGGGTGAGTGAAAAAGAAAAGAAGAAGAAGCAGAGAGTTAGGGAGTAAGGGGAAGACCAAGGAAAGTATAAAATCTTAAGGGCAGGGATAAAGAGAGGGTTCCAACTTTTAATTTTTTCTCAAGAAAAGGTCTCAGTCAGAATAAACAATTACTTTTCTCCACTGAGCACTTGCTCATGCCAGGCAGTGCTCTGGGTACCATATATTTAATAAACCACTCAATTCTCTATCATTCATTATCATTTTACAGATGAGAAAGCTGAAGCACAGAGTGGGTTATAAACTTGCCCACAGTCACACCGCTCTTAAACGGCAGAACTAGAATCAGGTGCTGGTGCTCTGCCTCGAGAACTCACTCCTAACCAGTGCACTCTATACTCTCAACCCGCAGCACCTGCCTGAAACCACTGTTTATGTGAGGAGGTTCAGGAACTCTCGTTGGGATCCACGGAACCACAACCGGATCTTCTGCATTCAGTCTCAGTTAGATGGCTGAAATTCTGCCATTTGTGTCGAAATGTTGTTCTCTTTTCACAGTGATCTGTTCACATGTAAATAGACTAGGAACAGGCAGCTTGTTCAGTCATTTACACCTTAGCGTGAATTAGTTGATAGACAACTTTCATATACCATCGGAGCAGCTGGGGCCGTACAGATCTGTTCAAAGTACCAGGCGGTACAAATCAAACAGCTCAAAAAAGAGGACTGAAAACAATCCTCCCAGGAATGGAGACACTTTTCCTTCTTTCCGGCTTCCATCACCACTGATCACAGGTTTTAAGACATCACAGAAGTTAGTCTTACTGTCCACAAGCCAAATGCACAAGATACTTCTAGAATCACAATCTTTGGTATTTATTTTAAACACGTATCTGTCTCACTTATGATAAAGCATTCTAATAGCATTAAAAATTAAAAATAAAAACCTCATAGGGTAGAAGCTCCAAGTAAAACACCAAAGGAGGAAAATATACATGAATATAAATATTTATACATTTTACTAATGTTAAAACCTTGAGATGTCAATATAGACCATAAGCCAAGTTTGTTTGTTTTTTAATCAAAGAATCAACTAGTTAAAATGTTCCTTCACACCTGGAACCCAATCCATACCCAGCTAAGTCCTTTTTTCTCCAGCCTCCCTCCACTCATCACTGCCTCCAGGAAGTCTCCCAGGATAGCCCTATAATCCTCCTTTGTTGCAGGTTTTAATTATTTCTTTACTATCCATTTCCCTTCCTGAATGTGACAGCCACAAGGGCAAGGACTGGGACTGTCTCATCCCCACCAGCACCTCCCGTAGCACCTGGCTGCAGAGCCGGTGCTCATGAATTAATAAATGAAAGCAAAGCATTGCTATTCGAAATGTATGGACATTCTTACAAATCACCAAAAAAGAGGCAAACACCACGACAGAAAAGTGGGCAAAGTGAGTGTGTTTACAGAAATAAATGCAAAATAAAATAAGGACACCACTTTTCACCCTATTTCCCTTCCCTTTAAACTGGAAAATGAGTACATAAAAGGAAATGAATTCACCCTCCAGACGTGGGGGCTGAACACTCTCACTGCTACGACCTTCCTGTAGGGCACGCTGACTCTACGTACTGACATCTCCAAATTGTGCGCACCCTTCAGCTCAGCGACGCTGCTTTTAGAAGGATGCCCTACGAATATAGACAAGTATATACAAATATCCATGTATAAAATGATCAGTACCTCACTGAGTATAATAGCGAAGAAAAATCTAAAGAAGCAGTAACAGAGGATTCGTTAAATTATGCACACTAGTACAATGAAATGACATGCGGCAGTGTTAGATGCCACTTATTGGGCCCTTTCTTGGGCACCTGCTGAGCGCCGCACTCGGTACTGAACACGCACTGTCTGATTTCACCCTCGACACTTTATGAAGTGGGCATTATTACTATAGCCATTGTCCGGGGGAGGAAATTGAGATTTAGAGAGATGGAGTCATTAGCTCAAGGTTACCCAGCTAGTAAGCAGTGGAGCCCTGTTGGTCTCCAAGACCAGGTTCTTGATCACTAAGTTAAAAGTGTCAAATGTGCATTTAGTAAGATGGGAAGATATTCCCGGGTACTTGTTATATTAACTAAAAAGACAGGCTACAAGACAGTACACAATACAATCACTTTATTGTAAAACATATATGATATTAAAATAAATGTATATTTATGTGCACGCATGCATGTATCTGTTTATCTTTGCACAATGACTAAAAGAATTTACATCTAAAGGTCATCTCAGAGTGGCGAGGTCATGGAATAAAACATTTTTTCTTTGTTTCTTTGTTTGTTTGCTTGCTTATGCCAATGTTTCAGTTTTCTACAATTAAAAGAGGTCACTTGTAGAGAACTTTAAGGCTTTTTTTAAGTTGAACTCAAGGTACCTAGAACTTCAGAGGACATTATGCATCAAGCCGGAAGCCCAGGGAAATCGAATGAGCTAATTTTTAAAAAGAGTCAGGAGTAAAACCAGTGTGCGTACCACCAGCCTGCAGCTCCGAGTCTGCCCTCCCCGGGTGAGGGTGCCCAACCCTGCTCTTCTGCGCCCCAGAGAATGACGAAGCTTGCTGAGCACCTTTTCCTGAGCACCCAGCAGTCCCCTGCCCTTCCCCCCCGCATGTGGAAGGACACCCGGGTGCCCTACGGCACACTGCATGCCGCAGGGGGTAAAAGCCTGAAGGAAGTAACACCGCAGCCTGGTTATCAAATGGCCTTCAAACAATTCTAGGTGACTTTTTCTAAACCAGTGGCTCTAAACAGAGATGTGCATCAATGTCCCCTGATGACTTTTGCCAAAGATGAGGCTCCCGTGAAGATCCTGACTCAATGGACGTGGAGAGGAGCCTAGGCCAGAATATTCCTCTTGGTATAATGCTAAGGCTGTAGTTAGGCCCCAGTGGAGGAACACTGGGCCTCGGAAATCTTCAGGTGTCGGTGTCTTTACCAGGAAGGAGACACCATTGGTTGTATCTTTACTGAAAGCCCTTCCCACCTGCTCTCTGGAAGACAACCACATCCCACTTCTCCAGGAGCCTTGGGACGGATCCGAGTTCCCTTTTGTTGCCCTTTCTAAAGATAAAAGGGTTATGAAGATGGTGGGACATGTTGGCACCACCTACCACGTTGCTCAGATAGATTTTGCCAAACTCCTGGTCACAGAACTCAGGGCCTGAGTCCAACAAGAGCGAGTAGGGGGTAGGAAGCTACTCCAGGACCGGTGCTGAGGACCCACACATTGTTCTCCGGGGAGGACTGCATCCACGGTCTAGAAGGTTCCACCGGCCATTGCTGCTGAAACAAGGGTTAAGGTGTCACATACAAACAAGGAGCCAGGCCCAAGGTTGACAGGGAACAAGGTCAGAGATACAGAAAAATGGCCATGTTCAGGAAAGATGACAAAACTTTCACACTACAATAGGATGAAAGGGGAGAAACAGAAGGGAAAAAATACAAGAGAAATGAAGGTGTACTTGTAAAACTGCAAACTACATTATGCCACATTAGCAGTAATTTCAGTGACTGCTCACTTAGGAAAGGTTTTCTCTACACAGAAAAATAGAATAGCTCTTCCTTAGTTGAATAATAATAGAGAGAATTTTAAATACTTGATTGTGTTTCTTGCTTTTTGACATTGTTTATATTTGTTGTTTGTATATATTAATACATAAGTAGATTTTAAATAAATCCTACCTGGGTACCATTTTTAGAAATTTTGTTGTGTGTGTTTTTTGTTTTGTTTCTTTTTTTTTTTTTTTTTTTTGACATTCCTCTTTTTAACGAATCTATTGAACTCTGTAAAAACTGCTTAGGGATACATTATGACTGCAAAGAATATCACAGCTAACAATAAAAATTAAAATAATGAGTGTTTTCTTTTAAATATATCAAATTTCTCTAACAAGGGAAGAAACGTGCCAAAGGAATGCGCTCCCCTTGTTCATTAATGTGCACCAGTTGACTATTTTTAAACCCTTCAGTACTTCATGACACCTGGGGGCTGCTGGGAATTCAGGAGCCCTGAATGCGACGGTGCATAGTACAAGGATGTCCCCGCTGGCCCAGGTGCCTGCTCGTTTCCAGATCCAGCGCCCCCTGGCCTACCCGACTTCCACCAGACAGCTCAAGCCAACCCCTCGGGCAGCGGCCAAAGCCCTCATCCTCGTCTCCCCGTGCTGACATCACGGTCGGCGTCAAGGAAGGTCAAACCCAGCTGTCTCCGCCTTTCTCTGACTCAAGGCTTTTCTTTTGTAGCTAAAAAGCATTGGCCTTGGGGATCACAGTAAACCACCAAAATGTTGTGGAAAGAGCACTGGACTTAGGGTCAGAAGGCGGAGGTTCAAGACATAGTGAAGCCTCTGTCTTGCATTTGTGATATGAAACCTCTCTGAGCCTCATTCTCTGCCCTGTAGAAAGAAATCACTCCCACTCTGCTCCTCTGTGAAGCTACTGGAAAACGAATTTATCAAAGCATTTGGCACTGTTGGTGGAGAGATAGAGGGAAACAGACATCAGCTCTCCCTATACCAATAGCCCCACTGGCCCAGAGGGCTCTGTCGCTCTACAATAGACTGTGAGACCTCTACAAGGAACTTCAGAAGGCTGGTTTCCTGGCCACCCACCTGCAGGAGTGATGAGCTAGCCGTGCTCTGCAAAAGGCCCTATCTGCCGGCCCCGGGCAGTGAACTGAAGCATCTCCGTCTAAAGTCTGCCGATTAGTGGTGCTCCTGTTTTGTGCGTTTCCGTTCATTGCAGTCTTCGCTTTCTGCAGCTGGGACTGGTCTAGTCAGAAAGGATGCTGTGCAGTGTCTGTGTTAAACAAAGGCACCAGGCCTGGCATTTTCAGCTACATCAAAATTCTCTTTAAGCACGATGTGTGTGAGGGCCTGAAAAACTCAGGCCATTTCCTACAGCTAAGCGAATGCTGATAAGAGCTTTATCCAATTTATAAGGCAAGAGAAGGAAATAGTCAAGTGTGATGGAATTGGACGAATACCCCAGCTACAAACAATCACGCGGTATAATGCAGTTACAGAGGCCGGTGCCGGGGCTCTGGTTGCGCCAGGTTCTTCTCTTTCATGAATCAGGGATAATCTAGAATTTGAATGCATGCGAGCCTCGCGAGAAACCAAAAACTGTAGGCAACTAAAAATCAAGACAAAATCCATATAAACACACGTGTGTGTGGTACACACAGCCTTTCTATAGGTGTTTGTGGACCAATTTCACAGTGCCCCATGGACACACCTCTGCCCTCCCCCATCAAATTGAAGAAAGCATGCTGGTTAACGCCAGCCCCAATACCCAATTCTATGTATCAGGGAAAAACTCATATTCTACTGATATTTTCTTGGAGAGCTAGGGAAATGTGTTATTGAAGAATCTGCACGGCAGAAAAATGTTTCTCAATATATTTTGTCCTCCACTCCTAAGTTTTCTCTCCCCCCGCAACTAATTTCACTTCTCCCCACTCATTCCTCGCCCCCTTCTACTCAGAAACAGCGCGGATGGATTTGGTAGATGGGCTGGCAGCGCTGCACTTGAAAGCCCAGGTGATGAGCCAGGGCTTGGCTCTGCCCCGCCCCCTGAGAGGAGCAGCGGTAAACTAGGGTGTCCCCAGAGGGTGACACTGAGTCTTGACACCCTGTACACGGACCAGGGAAGGCTCTGGGCATGAACAGATTGAAGGATTACCTGAGATGGAACAATGTCTTCAAATATCCTATCCAAAAGCAACCAGGTGTTCGGGTTGCGGTGATTCTTATGGGCAAAATTGGGTCCAATTGGTACCAGCTTTGAGGAATTGCTTTCACCTCCATACAAAAACAAACATGCTGATACCTCGGACTATCCAATCATGAACCTGATTACTTCATGAGGCAGTGAAGTGGTGTTGGAAGTGATAAGCAAGGCACAGAGCTCACTAGAAAGATCATTTCCACGTTCAGGGGGAGGCTGTGTTTCTACGACCCCTTTTCCTTCTAAGACTCAAAAGGCAATGGAGAGCCTTCAAAAGTTTTGAGCAAAGGGTGATACGATTTTTATAGTGTTATACTAGAAAATCTGTGAAAGACTTGGAGAGAAAAAAAGTTTTCAGTACCCAATGAAAGAATTAGAGGCATCCTGAGATATCACAAGGCCAGGGTGGGGAATTATTACTCCAAATGAAATTTGGTTTGACAAAAACAGCCTAAGAAAATAGTGCTCACAACGTTTGTAACAGCCATCAGAGTCTCCAAGATAAAAACTTCCTTTAGGACTAGCATCTTTAATGATGAGCAGATAAAGTCTTCTGCATCAGAACAGTTAGAACACATTTCAGTAAAAATGACCCCTCACCTGAACGTTCTATGTAGGAAGCTACATTACAGCTGTGTTCAAGATCAAAACTTGTGGGATGTCTGATCTGCTTACATATATTCCAACCAGCAGTTGAGGAGGTTCCCTCACTGTAATTAAGATCAGGTGCCATTATACCACATTTAAATGTCTAAAAGAGTCTTAAGGTATCTGGGCCACACGTTACCACTGTTGTTACAAAACCATTATTTAAAAACCTCAACGATGCCAGCCTCCTTTTCAGTTCAGCATCACCTGAGGGCTCTTTACCTGTTTGCAGTCATGGAGGAAAAGGCCAGGTTTCCACAAACTCCATGCTGTCTCTTACGCCAGGGGCTCAGCCTGGGCAGCGAAGGGGGCATGTGTTCTGCCAGGTCCCCTTCTCTTCTTCCTTCCCTTTTCTTTTTCTATGTGACTAAGAGAAGGGTCTTGACCAGGAAGGTGCCACCTGGGAAACCCTGGGAGTGATCCAAACATTTGCCAACCCATCCAACAGCTGGGACAACCTGGGCCTCCCGGGGGTGGCGATGGGTACAATTTCAGTGCGCCCCAGATACAGGGGCGCAGACCCGCATCGCCGGGCACACCCTCCACGCCTGGCGGAACAGGCACCTGTTGCCAACTGCCTTTTACCATTCAATGAAAAAGCAAGAAACATGTTTGTTTGTTTGTTACCATTTGCTGTTAAAGAGAATGCTTCGCCTTCCATACTGGGGGGGTGGGGGGGTCCTCGGGGAAGGGGAAGGCAGTGACAGAAGCGGTCCATAGCCTAGGTGGCTTCCTCCGGCCTGACCATGAGCAGGTGAGTCGAGCCTCCCGCAAATGGTAAATCCACATCTAGGGTGCCAACTGGGGTCGTCAGTAATGAAAGACAACCTCACTGGTGAATACTGAGATACATGTTGACACCTTTGCCAGGGTTGAAAAGAGAGGATGAAAAACTAAAAGAAAAGCCTAAGTGTTTTTATATTTTCTTTTTGTATGTCAGTCAGCAAAGGGATATATTTTAAACTTAATAGAGGACGACACCAGATTTATTTAGTCTGGAGAAAGAGCCAGCCCCTCAGTACATGAAGTAATACTGTCCACACCATAGCCCAGGTGCCTTGGCTGTCTCGGGCAACTGATTTTTTGGAAAGAGCAAAAGGTTAAACATCAGAAAATACTGCAGCCACTGAAACAGGGTCCAGCTAAAATCCTGAGGCAAAGCCAATGTGCGAACTAAAACCAGGGATTTCTGTTAAGAGCTTTGGTTTGGGAGGTTTCTCAGCTTTGTCTCCAAAGCCCCGATTCGAAACCACAATGTTCAGCAAGTCAGTGAGATTTCATGCTTTTATCTGAAACCCACACCAGCAAATGCATCTCTTGATGCAATTCGGGATCTTAAAATCTTCACTAAAGAACCCAACCTCACCGTGGAACTCAACCTCAAAACCCGGCTCCACCCAGAGGAGTATGCGTTCCACTTAAAGGTTCAATAACAAGATTAGAGGTGGGGAAATGCTGCTGGAACAACACATTAGCTGCTACATTTAAACCCCCACCACAGTATCCGAATGCAATTGAGGTTTCGGAGGGAAACCTGCATGGTATGAAATGCAGCAATTACTGGTCTATTAATATAGGATGTTAGTTGCTGCGAAGTACTTGCTCTAAAAGAGGAGGTGGGGGGAATTCTTACTGCAAAGGTAAGAAGCAAAATGTGTTTCAACGGGGCAAGGATGAAATTAAAGAAACTTGCCGGGGCACAAAATAAAATCTCTCCGACGCAAAAACTTTCTCTTGATGACAAAACAAAAGCTGGCAGAACACGACGCTTGCCCACCATTTCAAGCTGGGGAATCAAACAATTTTTCAAATCCTGGGATTAGTGAGGGACAGATAAAGAAAACATGAGCGCGGAAAAATAAAATAAAATTTTAGCAAAGATTTCCAGCTGAATGGCCTTCAGATGCCAGGGCTGCAGAAAGGAGGTGGCTGTCACCCCCGCCCCCACCACCCTGCACCCTACTTGTGCGGCCACAGGTAGAGCGCATCCACCCCACCTGGAACACACCAGAGGGCCGCCAAGATGCGCTGCCCCCCTGCCAGGTGAGCTTCTCCATGGATGACACGGTGCCACCCTCCCCCATCCCACCTCCACTGGACCGGTTTTTTCAATTCTCTCTAAGCAGCCCAGTGCCCATCCTTGTTAGTAATGTGTCCCCCAATGTGGCAGTCAGTTCAGCTTCGGGACTTTTTTAATAGCCTCCGTGATGAGCAGCAGAGAGCCCTGTGCAGCGACACTGGCCCCACCAAGATCCCTGGAGGTGAGGGATCGTCCCTACGTGTTCACCTTGTGCCAAGGTATTAATTACACCCCAGTCCCCACACCTCGATGACAGCAGAGAGCTTTCGCTTTAAGAAAAGGAGACTCCGGGGTGTCCCAGGAGAAGAGCCAGCTTAAGAGGAGGTCCAGGCAGTCATCTGTGGTTAAGCAAAGACCTGCTAGGTAAAAGGGTAATTCCTCAGGTGCTCCCAATCACAACAGAGAGGGAGGAACAGAAACAGCCTGAGGGAGTGAGCCAGGGGAACGGCTGTTGATCAGGAAGGATTCCTGCAGACCCCGAGTTTGGGGTGGGGTTCTAACCGGGGAGGTAATTCTGCAAAATTGGAACACACAGGCACTGTGTCTGCAGGCAACTCCACACAGGGCACAATCTAGGAAATTGAATAGAGTTGTCCCCTGCCTCTCAGCCTACTGACCCACTTTCCTTGGGCTACATCTCTCTGGATCCCTGCCCCTCGCTGAATCTTCCCATCAGCCAGTAGGGAGAAAAGGCCCAGGGATCACCAAGTCGATGGAATAAGCCACATGGGCTTGTTTGACAGTTTCTTTAGAGACAAAACTCTCTCTGTCTTTCCCTTCTGAGCCACCTCTCTTTCCCACTCGCAGAGATACACTCACCTCAAGTATCTCCACCAGCTCCCTGTCAAGGGCCTGGAGTTCTACATTTAACATTTATTTTGTTTAAAGCACTGAAAACATCTGTACCTAAAAAAAAAAAAAAAATGTGTGCTATTTTGGAGAAAGAATCCTTTGATCCATTCTTAGATGTTACGGTTGTGGCACAAAGTATCTTTTCAAAGAGTAGCCAGCCAGTCACCCAAACTAGATAGAGGGTAGGTAGTGAATACTGAGAGCAAATCCCAGGGTGCTGCCCAGGCAAAGAAGCACGCGCACATGCACACACACACACTCTCTCACACACAAGTTCCCTGTATTTTGTCTAATATTGGCCTTAGTTGCCAGAAACCCAATGTGGTACTAATACTTTTGTTACATCCACTGGAGTGGCTATAACGAATCCCAAAGTACAGGATCATTGACCTGCAGAGTGGCCGGTGCCCTCCACGCGCCCTTGGACACGGTGAGCTCAGTGGTGCAAGAGTGAGCGTTAGTGTCGAGCACACTCAGGTTTGAAACCTAACTCTCTCACTTAATGACACAACCTCCTAGACTTGAGCTCCGGCTCTCCCTCCTTAGCAGCTCTACGACCCCAGGCAAATTATCTGCCATCCCTGTGTCTCTGTTTCCTCATCTATAACCTGAGCGCAGTCACAGCAGACAATCCATGCGAAGCATTTGTGCTAAATGTGCTAGGCCTGGGAGCATAGTACAGTATTCACCCAATAAAAACAAACTATTCTTACGCTGATTATTATTAACTGTGAGATTCTGGCCAAGCGGTTTTCCTTCTGTGAGCCTCAGATTTGTTCTCTGTAAAACGGAGATAATCGTATCTGCTTTTGCAGGAGCACTGTGAGGTTCAGAAGAAATACATGAAAACAGCCAAGCACGAGGCCTGACATCGAATAAGGAAGCCTTCAACAAACACCATCAGCTCCAGAGGGAGGAAGAGGAGGGCTTTGTTGTTAGCGGTGTTCCAGCCAAGCCCAGAAGTTCACAGCATCTGCTCTAACCACCGGCTCCCAGAAAAGGGAGACTGGTCAGCACCCATTGGCCCCTGCCTGTGCCTGGGTGGAGAGACCTATCTCGCCAGATTGCTTCTCTTGTACAAAATCAGATTCAAGCCGCGCTAACAAAGATCAAGCAGTCTGGTCTGAAACTACACAGAACAGAACGTAACCCAAATTCAGGGAATGTTGGCTATTTGGTCTTTACCTCCTTTCCCCCTTTTCTCTAGGCTCTGCTGTGAGGTAGCATCTCAGAGAATTGACTCCTCTGCCCGCATTTGTTCATTAGTGCTGTTGCTAGGAAGTTATTATGCAAATAGCCCTGCTCCTGGCTCTCCCTGACGCTTTTCTCTTATTGGAGATGGAATTAAGTGCTAGCCCAGCGCTGAGTTTTCATTAGAGACTTTCTATCCTCGTCCCTATTTTTCTCTCCCCCTTTCTCAGTCACTTTAGAAGTTAATCCTTTCCTATTTTAAGACCTTTAAAGAAGAGATAAAAGTTCTTCAGTATCTTGAGGGAGGGGTGGAATTTCAAAGAGGATTCAGCCTCTCCCTTTTCACTGTGCCGACACGGAGTGCCTCGCTCTTCTAGTTTTCAAAACTCAATTGAAAATATCAGCACGTGTTGCTTCCTCTACTAGTCCGAGAACAAGGTTCAGCTTGACACACAAGTTAGGCAGGGCGGAGCCACGTCCGTTACCATCCTGTCCACGGGATTAGGAAATCACATTTAATAAAGATGGAAACCTTCCAAGATAAAAGGAAAAAGTAAACACAATCCCAAAATAAAATAAAAAAAATAATAATACCATAAAGCCAACTTGGAAAACATAGGACTAGGCAGCTGTTTCGGGGTTTGGGGGAATTTTTGCCACATTCCAAAAGGTAATCATTACATATGCCGAAGTGCAGAGTCAGTATCACTTTTACCCGCTGAAGGTGTACGGAACTTGTATAAAGATTACAAAATCAGCTGAGCAGGCTCTCCAACAGACGGAAAGGGAACTTGCGCGTTTCCTTTCAGGTACTGCTTTATAAATCATTGATCTTTGTAGAAATGTCACACAGTACTCGAGGAGAGGCTCTCTCTTTCCCATAAACACACAGCAGATTTCTCAGAAAATGGCAACATTTTCAGCTAAGAGAGAAAGCTTCAGAAAAGCCCTTGAAATTCAAGTCCCTCTCCGGTCTTGTGCCCAGGACACCCAGCAACTGCATCGGCACACCCCGCTCTCCTCCCTGCACCGCAGGGGTTTTAAGCCTAAAACAAGCAGGGAATCAGCGCGGCCCTGCTGAAAGCTTGTGGGGAGGACAAGCTGGAACCAACTCCTTATACCCTTTAGTTTCAATACACTGAGGAAAGTGTTCAACTTCCTGCTGGAAGTAGTAAGGTCAAAGTTGCCTGGGGTAAAAGACCGCAGGTTTGTGCCTGTAGTTTTATTTTTCACAACACTCTAACCTCAGGCCAGCTCTTCAAAGATGAGGACCAACACTCTAAGATAAGAGCGCCCATTCAAATTGTGTGCCCACCAAAACTATCTACACAGTTAACTTAATTTTCTGCCATTAAAAAAAAAAAAAAAAACCAGCAAAGAGGAAGAAGAGAAGGAAGGTAAGAAGGAGGAGGAGGAGGAAAACCGCCAGAGAAGGATTGTCCCAGGTCTAGATGACCCCCACAGAAGTGAGGTCAAACCTCAGAGAATTCTGGAAATTTCCAGAGGGGAAATTCTAGAGACACAACAATCAAATGACGTATGTGGATCCTGTTTAATTCCTGATTCAAACAGTAAATGACAGTTTTTGAAACAATCAGAAAAAATTAAGTATGGACTGGGTATTTTGATGATACCAAAGAATTACGATTAATCTTGTTAGATGTGACTGAGTTGTGGCTACTACATCTGAAAAGGGCCGTTTTTTAAGAGATGCATACTCATGGATGGACGAGCGGAATGAGACAAGGGCTGCAATTCATTTTAAAATACTTAAGAAAAAAGAAAAAACAACAAAGGAAACAAAACCAGAAAACTCTTAAGTAATTAGTGAATTTGAGTGAAGGGTATATGAGTCTTATTATTCTTCTCACTATTAATATTTTTCTGTATGTTTTACACTCCTCACAATTAAATACTTAATGGAGCTCCTCTTACTCCAAAAGGCTGAGAGACCCTAAGCAGGGGTAGAAGTGTGGATTGGACACTTGTCTGGTGCAGAGGGGGAGACAGCCCCAACGGGTGCTTAAATAGTCCCGAGGTCTCAGGCGCCGGGGTAAAGATGCTCAATGACCTTTGATCAAGAAGACCACCCCCCTCAGGAAGCATGTTGACTGATTATGACTTCGACTCCCTAAAGGCTGAGCTCAATTTTCTTACTAAACTAGTGTCACTTGTAAGAAGAAAAAAATCAGGAAAAGCCCATTAATGATGACTAACCATAGCACAAAGCTCAATGCAAAGGGGAATACAACAGGTGGGAAGGCTGAGACAGGTAGATCTTAATAATTAATAAATGCACTAAAGTGCTCAAAGTGCCCTATTAGAAGACATAGTGGGTGCAGAGGGGCACTGATGACCTAAAGAATCAAGAAGAGCTTCATAAAGGAAGTGACTTTTCCGCACCTCACTGTCCACCCTGCTGCACTGTCCACAATACCTGGCATATTGTAGGCTATCAATAAACACATATTGATTGCTATTGGGTGCTCTTGCTACACCCTCCCAAAAAATTGTTAGTGGCTCAATTTTGGATACAAAAACAAAATCCAAATTCTTCAATCAGTCATTCAAGGCCCATCTTAACCTCTCCTCCTCTCAGCCTTCTCTCCTCCAAACCCATCCCAGGGAGCCCATCTCTCCGAACCTCCTCCAACCCTGATCACTGATCATGTCCAGGTTGCAGCTGTGCCTAGACCAGTACCTCCAAACTGAGAAGGAAAGAGATGGATGCAGGTGCTCGGTGCTAGAGGAGGGGGCAGGTGGGCACTGTCAGCAGCTGCAGAGGAGTCAGCAAGGGGATTGGTGGCATCTGCTATAGTCCCTGACCAGAAAGTATGCAAATCTGTGAGCAAGTACAGAAATGTTTCTCATTACTGAGTCTCCGCACCCAAACAGAGTCTTCCATAATCAGTTCTGCAGAGGCGTTGCTGCTCTGCTTGGAGAAAGGCTCTCTGCAGCATCTCCTAATCAGGACTTCCAGGGAGTCACATGATGAGTTGAGTGTACATCCTCTGGATCCCAAACACTGTCTTGGTTTGCGTTCCTCTGGACGCAAATGTTAAATCACAGGGGTGAATGCATGTGGGTGATTTGGGAGGTGACCTCAAACTTGTAGGTGAAGAGGGTACGTGAGTCAGGGAAGGCAAGAAGCCAAGAAGGAGAATGTTGAGAAGCAAGTTACAACTGCGGACCATTGGACTTTCAGAGACAGCCCCTAGGTCCCCTGCTGAAAGCAACCCCTCCCAGGCAGTACAGGAGCTGGGACACTCTTCCACCTACTCCAGTCACATTGATTGAGAATGAGGAGGAGGGCAGGGTCACAGTAATTCCCTGGCACAACCGCCCCGCTCCCCGTGCATAGCTTAGTGGCTCTGGCAGCCAGAGTAAACCATCAGCCAACAAGTTGTTGTGTGGGCGTTGGAAGCCGGGCCAATAAGCCTGCAAACTCTAAGTGTTGTAGGGTAATGAGCAGTTTTCTGATGGACACCCCCAGGTTTATACATACACATACATATGTAAATCTGAAAAGTCGTGTTTACTAAAACTCCCAAAAAAGCACTACGAGGAGACAATCTTAGATTTTGAATGAAGGCCATCTTTGCACATTGCCTTTCGACAGCAGGAGTCAACAAACTACAAGCCAAATTTGGCCTGTTTTTATAAATAAAGTTTTATTGGAATGCAGCCATGCCCCATTGCTCCTTGTGTGCTACAACATCAGAGGAGTTGCCATGGAAACTATTTGGCCTGCAAAGCCAAAAATATTTGCTGTCTAACCATTATATAGGACACCCTTGTTTCCCTGTTGACCGTTTTTTCCTGAACCCATCATGCAAGACTAAGTTCAAAAGCAATCTCCTCTAATTCCTCTTAGTCCTCCTACCCCTAAGAGAAATGGTTTCCCAGCTTGTGTGTCTCCTGCTTCAATATCCATTCCTTAGTATGTCTCTTACTACGCAGCTTCATAAATGTTCACTTTCACATTAAGCCCAGCACCAATACAGGAGCTGAGCTTTATTCATGTTTACATGCCTAACGTCTAGGCATTCAACAAATGCACATTTAAGTGAAATGAATTTGTTTGGGGAATTTGACCTCAATGGTCACATTGATCCAGCCCTGGTTGGGTTCCAGAAAGTGCAGGCAGCTTGCTCAAGATCGCACACCGGGCCAGTGTCAGACCCAGCTAAGCCCCCTTGCTTCTGGCCCAGGGTTTCCTCTTCTATATGGGCCCCCTCAGGCCCCATGACGGCCCTTACAAGGCATCAGCTACAATTAACACATGGCATTTTTGGAAGAGCAACTCAGCAGGATGATCTTAATCTTACATCCTCTGACTAACCAGGACCATCTAACCTGGTGACCTCCCAGCAGGCCTGGCCATAACCCGCAGGGCCAAAAACACTCCTTCACCCACCAGCCCACTGCACCCCAAACCAGCCTCAGCAGTCCCTCTCCCAGTTGGGGCTCCGTGGCCCGTTACCTTTCCAAACCAGCTTAGGTGTCAGTAATAAATCTTTCACCTTCTGAAGAGGCACATCGAAGCTTTGGACATCACCAGCAGAAGCAAAAACAAAAACGCTTTTCATTATTTCTGCCGATTATAACCACAAGTGTTCAGATGGCACCTTTCAGAGCCGCTCAAACAGTAAACAATAACAGAACATCATACCTTCGTCAAATAAATCCCAGCAGAATTCAGCGCTGTTGGAAAGAGCTAGAGGGAGTAAAAAAGAAAAACACACCTTAATGGAGTGATATTTTACTTATATCTTTTATTTATGTCCTGCTTTTTTAAAAATAAGTATCTCATTCCCTAACTGCAGGCAAAATCTACATTCAAACAGTTAAGGAAATGTGTTACCTGCTTAGTCATTTTTTTTAAAGTAATTCAG
The DNA here is from genome assembly GCF_021234165.1 of Pteronotus mesoamericanus. Lineage (NCBI taxonomy): Eukaryota > Metazoa > Chordata > Mammalia > Chiroptera > Mormoopidae > Pteronotus > Pteronotus mesoamericanus. Next base: position 98,563,635 of record NW_026555085.1, read on the forward strand.
AAAAAAATTAAGCCACATTACAGACTTAAGCTTTTGCCACAAATTCTCTATCAACACTTGACCATCTGAGGCCCATGCAAAGAACAACATAATGAGGAATTTGTTTTGAATATCCATGTCCTGGTACATTTTAAGGGATAGTTTTTCCTTCTATAGGAAAGATGGGGCATCACCTCTTTCTGTATGGTTTTGCATACCAATGTCACCTCAATAAGTTCAATTTACAAAAAAAAAAAAAAAAGGTGAGGCTTAATTTTCAGGACTTCAGAAAAAAACAGCTACTTTTCTACCTTCCCTATCAGAATCCTACCTTGAGAAAAGGTGGCAACCATCTATGTCAAGTACATTTCAAATATAAAATTCAAAGGAGTGCTTTGCATTCTGTTGATATTTTAAAGACGTTTACACTTGTTTCACACCTTTAAAAGAAACCTGTATGGTAGAGTACAATGGGAAGGAAAAGTCGGGAGAGAGCCCTCGTTCAGTTGGCCCCTTAGGAGTGGGCGCGTAAGGGCGCTCCTCCGCGCTCTCCACAGCTGGACGGCACAGCCCTGGAAGTGAGGCCTTGTTTCCTAAACTCACCGGGGCACAGGAGAATGACTGACCCCAGGCCTCTACCTGCCTGTGCAAGGCTTTTCTCGGGCGTTAGGCTGACATCTGTACCCTCCAAGGCTAACTTCTCTTAATGATACTCTTCATGCATCTCATAAATTGTAATTACTCTAAAAACAGTGACAGTAGGCTGTTCGGCTACAATAGGTCAAGCAGCCAAAGGTTATCACGCAAGCTACAAATGAAAGGGCTGAATGGCATTTAGATGGGAGGTACTCTGCTCTTTTTTCAACAGCTTTCCCCCAAAATGTGTTTGATATCTTGGTCTGAACTTTGTAAGGAGGTTGTGTGAGAGAATAATTTGAATTGGGCCACATAAAGCTTGAGAGACTAACATTACAAAGTTCAGACTCCTGTCCCATGTGATTGCTTAAATGATATTTTCACTGCCCCCCACTGAGGACAAGGTCTGCAATCCTTTAAGGACCCTCCAATGACACCGATAAAACTGAAACAAAAGGTTTACAAAAAAAAAAAAAAAATGCAACCTTGCCTTGGTCGGTGTGGCTCAGTTGGTTGGAGCATCAGCCTGTACACCAAAAGTCTGCGTGTTCAATTCCCAGTCCAGGTTGCAGGTGTGATCCCTGGTCAGAGAGCCTACGAGAGGCAACCAATCAGTGTTTCTCTCTCACATCGATGCCCGCTCTCCCCCTCCCCTTTCTCCCTCTCTCTCTCCCCTTTCCTCTCTCTATAAAAGTAATGAAAAAATGTCCTTGGGTGAGGATTAAAAAAGCAACCTCCAAATGCACTTAAAATTATTCACTCTAGAGCCACTATATGGACAATGCATAAGCTAATATTTTAAGACAAGTATATGGAGAAGTTTATCTATCCTAGGAGAAAATTACAATATCCCAGTGGGAATTTTCCTCTCTCTTTATCTCTATCTTTGGAAAAAGATTTTTATCTGTGGGATTGAAAACAAGAAAAGCTACCCATGCATTAATAAGGATAGGAGAAACCCACTGCTACTCACTTAGCTACAAACAGTAGCCCCTGAGAAAATGATCCATTCGAATAATAATCTCTTAAAATGATATTTGACTATTATAGACCCAATGTGGTTTGTGTTGAATTTAATTTCCATCTAAATTTAAAATACAAGAGACTTCTAAAGCCATTATTTCATTTGGAGTTGAACGAAGTCAGTCATTTGGAAGTTTAATTTTTTTAAAGCCATAGCAAAACTCAGGGAGGACTCTCCTGTCGATTTCTACTTTGAAAATACACAAGAGCAGCCCGGGATGCTGAAATGCAAAGTGCTACATTATGAAAAGGAGCAGAATTAAGTAGTCCGATGTATTTGCTACATTAAGGCAAAATGAAAACTACTGTGATTAGAGTAGTTTGAGAAAAATGGATGTAAAATACTTTCTGTTTAAATTACAGCAATGGCTACAATTAAAAGAGCACATTGCTACTTGCTGGATAGCAGGAAGAGCGTTTTCACACACAGGCTGGTGTTTTGGGTTTTTCGGGGGTGGGGGATGTTTTTGGGTTTCTGCTTTTTCAGCTTAGCCCGGTAACCTCAGCGCAGGGCAGTCCGGCCGCCTGCCCGGACCCTCTCCGGCCTTCCTGAATGGCCCTCCTGAAAAGCAGGGCCTCTGCAGAGCTCCCCAGAAAGGCCACAGGAAAGGACAGGCTCAGGAAATCTAATCACGCCTATATGGCCAAAAAGCACCATACACAGGAATGGAAACGTCAATCAAGTTCAGTTCACAGAGGGGTGGCCTCAGCTGTTTTCTGTTAGCAATTGCAAATGGCTATGTTGGCTTCTTCAAGGTGTGGAAAATTTAACCTGCTGATACCAGGAAAGACAAATGTGGATTTTTGGTTATTTTTTTAATCCTTAGTAATTTTTAAAAGATAATGGCTTCTTTTTATTTTTCTTTCTTTCTTTCTTTTTTTTTTTTTTTTTTTTGGTTTTTTGTTTGTTTGTTTGTTTGTTTTGCAAGATAGCAATACAAATCTATCAGGACTAAAACAGGTAGACTAAAAAACAAATCCATCCTGCACCCACATCAAGAGTTGGTTCTCTCAAAGGTGTCTATGAACTTTCACGCAGACAAAAAGAGATCAGACCAGGCATATTCTACGTAAACACGCCCTCACGCTCTTCCTCATTGCCCTTTCATTGACCAATAACCTTGATAGCACACATTTTAAGAACTTTTGAGAAAGGTTGTAGGCAAATTTGTGAGGAGAAATAATGAGTCTAGCATTTCCTCTGAGTTAGAAATAAGCCACCGGCGCGTCCTAATGCAACTTCACCTTGACCCCGCTCCCCACAGGGCCCGGCGTAGGTAGAAAACGGGAGAGGACTTTTGCTTGGTAAATGTAGGACTGCACAGTGTTGTCCAAGTTTGTCTCAATATAAATCACCTGAACAATTACTTAAACTACAGAAAATCAGAGTCTCTCTTCTTTGACTTTTTTACACTATGGATGGGGGCCTCCTTAATCCATATATTTACCCACAGCTTCCGGTGATTTCTACCATCGGGTTGTTTGATAAACTCTGTTTAATACAATAGGGCAAATGCAGGATTTGCTAGCCCAGAAGAAAGGGACAGAAATAATGCAAAGGAGAAGAAACATCATAAAGAAATAGATAGGAGCTAAGAAATATCCTGCCTCGTCCTCTTTTCATTCTTGTGCAGGCCAGGGGACACGGGGCAGCCATTACTCCACTTCATTTAGATTTCTTACGTGTTCCCTGTTCATCATTTTATCTTATACCTCTCTCCCTGTGTAGTGATTAGCAGAACTGAGGCAGGCTAGTGAGAAGCTAGGAAAATTCCAGGCATGTGGAATGGGAAAACTGAGACAAGAAAGTAAAACAAGGCCAAAGAGTTTGAGCGACTCACAGCCAGCTGGTGAATTGCAAGGACTTATCTTCCCCAACCAAGGACACTTGAGAGCGAGTGGTTTACGCCTCTCCTCCCTGACCAGAGAATACACAGCTTAAATCTCTCTGGCCTGGGAGATAGAGAACAGAGGCCCAATTAATGTCATTTGTGCCAGCTAAACCCAAGGACAGATGAATCAGAGGAACAAATAACAAAAACCCCATTAAAAGCCAGGCAGAATCAAGATAAAAGCAAAACAGTATAGCAGACCAAAGAATATTCCCAAACCCCGCTATGCGCTCATTTTGATGCATCAGCATATTAAAAATGCACGTGGAAAGATGATGAATATTCTGCTAAATCTCTCCCCTAAGATTCTTACCCGAAAAAAAAAAAAGAGAGAGAGAGAGAGAGAGAGAGAGAAAGCCCACAGTACAAAGACGCAGTGTGGGCTCACTCCAGAGCACCCTCATGCCCCTTCTCTGGCATGAACTTTTTGTTTCCTCCTGAACTCTAAGGCTCCCAAGGAGACTTGCAGCCAGGGGAGCAACAAGCTGCAGCAGCTCAACCCAGGCTCGCCCCCTGATCCTGTCTCCAGGGCCCCCTTTTCCTCTGACTTCCAGGTAAGGTAACAGCAGCCCCGCCCTGGCTCACTCCTTTCCTGTAACTTCTCTAGGAAGAGAAAGCAGCCCCGCCTAGGTCCTCTCCTGCTACTTCTTCCACCCTACGTCCTTCCTTTGTCTCACTGTCCCCAGCCTTAATAAACATATTCTCAAAATCACCTGGACTCGTGCTGTGAAATCTTTCCTGCATGAAGTGAAGAACCCACACACCACAGGCTCGCCTGAGGCAGACCTGCTCTGGGCCGGTGCTTGTCTGGTGACAGAACAACAGCTTTCTTACACTCAAAACGGGGTGGTCTAAATAATTTAGACTAGCAGGCAGTGTATCCTTGTTCATGGAGGACCTAGGATAAGGACTCACCTGGGTTTCTGAGGCCAGAAGAGAGAAAGTAATTGTAGGCAAGGAGCCCAAACTTGATTCTGAGCCCTGGCCAGGTGGCTCAGTTGGTTGGAGTGTCATACTGTTCACGAAAAGGTTGTGGGTATCAGGGCACGTACCTAGGTTGCAGGTTCAATCCCCAGTTGAAGCGCACATGGCAGGCAACTGATCAATATCTGTCTGCCTCTGTCTCTCTTTCTCACTCTACCTCTCTCTCTCTCCCCCTGACTTCCTCTCTCTCTCTAAAATCAATACATATCCTCAAGTGAAGATAAAAGTAATTTGGAAACTCATTGCAAGTGAAGAGCAGTAGAGAAGAAAAAATGATGGAAGCTGTGTTCTTTTTTGCTGTTTATTTTGATATGAAAGTGATCTGAAGTTCCAGAAACCCCCCAACCATCCTCACTGTCCAGGGGCTCCTTGGGGAGCAAGCTGACACAACACTGCCTGGCCACTCTTTGTGAGCCAACTGTGACAAAGCTGTGTTTCTGAAGGTCTTGACCATCTCCATCCTGGAAGTCACCAAACATCTGTGTTTCCTACAATCCCATCAACACTTGCTGGATGCTTCATCTGTATTTCTTATAAATGAAGATCACTCTTTCCCTTGTTATTTATGTAGCCGACTTCATATTCCCCTCCCCCCTTTGAAGCCTGAGGGTCTACGATATAATTCATTTTATGATAAAAACGAATATCTGTTCATTTTAGCAGTTGCCACTGCAAGGATATATTTCAAATACATTTGTAGTGAATGATCACACTATATGGCACAGTCAAATTGATATGTGAAGTTCCCAGAATAGTGAGCAATTAATACTGAATGTACCACAAATCACTTGGGCTCAGGCCGAGATAAAATGCTGCGTCCATACACTGAGAGATGAATTTGTACACCCGCTGTGAGGAGCAATGCACTGGCAGGTCCGGGCTGCGGCTGTACTGCTCAGCAATGCACAACTGAGCTGCCCAGCCCAGAGCTGCTGCCCAGAACAGGACCATCACGCACAAAAGGGGGCGCCCAGAGAACCTGCACCCTACCCTCCATGGAACGCGGGGTTTGAGGAGCAGGCACTGGCCTGTGGCATCCCGCAAGTGGCCCGAGAACCCAAGTTGTATGGGGACCAGCTTTAGAGAAAAGATTTTGTACTTTTATTGAAATCTGGTTGGACGGTTTATTTAACATTCACCTGTCTTGTGGTTTTTTAAATTTTCAAACAGGTTACCTTTTAAACAAACATTACTATTTATACAGAAACTCTGCTTCCTTCAGTGTGTATTCTGGCTGCACCACTGCCCAGGACTCGCAGGAGTACAAACAGCTAAAGGGAAGCGGGATTATTTTATTTTACTTTAAAATAATGGCTGCTTAAAAGGATAATTTGGAAGTTAATTGTTACTGGCTTATGACCTTAGTTCACATAATATGAAGTAATGATTTAACAAATGCCTTGAAGGAAAAAATACTTCTCAAAAGTTTAACCTACTTGCAAGGCATCACTCATACCTTTAAATAATCTGCTTAGATACTTGTGGTTAATTACCATGAATAATTAAAGAACTATCTCCTCTCAATGACAAGACATGATTATTGTGAATTTTAACACAGAAAAATAAAGTGTATTAGACTTATAAGGTACTCATATATCCTAAAGTATTTACAGTTATACTATCCTTATAAATTATCATTTTTAAATCATTTTTCTATATATAAAACAGATCCATTTATAAAATACCAAATATCTTAAAATGGAAAAGTTACAATAAATATTGATATGCTATTTAATATACTGCTTTTTACTATGGTTTCCATTATTTTAAAAATTATCACTTAGGATGTCTATTTAATCATTTTACCTTAAATAGAATATAATAAATATAACATTATGCAACACATTTTTTAAAAACTTTGCATTATATTATTGAAAAGAATATTACATTTTATTTGCATGCTATTTAAAAGTTAATATATTTTAAGCTATATTTAGTCTTTATAATTACAAAGTAATACATGCCCGTTGAAGAAATTTTAGGGAAAAAAAGACAGAAAAGAACAAAGAAGATAACAAGGACATTCTATATTCATCACCCAGAGATAGTCAGTATTAATATTTGAAGATCCAGAAGACCATAAATTTGGACAGGAAAAAAAATGTATCTTTATATCCATATCGAAAATTTGCATTTCCTTTAACTATCAATGTAGACAACAAACCACAGTAGCATTAGCAATTAGGAAATCTTAATAGAAATGGAGACTTAAAAAAGGAACTGACTGGAATTTCTACAACTGAAAAATACAATATCTGAAATGAAAAATTCACTGGATAGCCTTAATAGCAGATTGGACTTTGAAGAAGATAAGGTCAGTGAACTTGAAGCCAGGTCAAGTAGAAACCACAGCAATATTATTAATAATGCCTGTGATTTTACCATCAATAAGAATCACATTACAGTTACTGCAAATGTCTTAACACATTATTTATATACTCATCAATACTTTGAAATTATATTATTAGACCTGTCACTAAATCACATGTGATAATAATGTCTTTTTATAGATACATGATATAGCTAGCCTATTATCAGTCCAATCTGCATTTGATAGTGGTTTAGTCATCAAGCAGAGAAGTAGCATGGTCTCTCATTGGAATTAAACTCAAATAGCTTTGACAAGAAACTTCCTGTTTGGGCCACGGTAGAGTAATAAGTATCAGACTTACTCCCACTTTGTAAACAAATGTTAAGCTTCACAAAATGTATGAGACAACTTTTTCAGCCACAGACAATGCAAATCGCAAGACTGTGACCCCTGAGAGAAGGGCAACACATGAAATAAGCTCCACATCTGTCCTCATCTTCTGCCTGGAAGTAATTTTCAATGAGCAGCACATGGAAGTAAAGCCAGAACAGGAAACAAATAGCATTTGGGAAAATGCTGGGAAAAGGAAACAAATAGCATTTGGGCCTGCTAAATACTTGGATTTATAGTTTAAGAGAAGCTGGACATTGAAGGATTCCCCAGAAATCTGCCTGGGGCCCTCATGAGTCTTTGAATAAAAATTATACTGTGTGTGCTCATGGAAAGATGTTAAGAAGCCTGGCATAAAGGAGCCACTGGGAAGGGTGGCTGAGGTTCTGGAGGTTTTATTATGTGAGGAAACAAAACACTGCCCGGGCGAAGTAGGTATCCCAGGATGAACACCCTGAGCATCTATACAAGGCCTTAAAAAGATCACGCTTTAGAATAGTTCCATTCTGGGCTAAACTGATCCCTGTAACAAACAGCTTGACAGAAGTTAATATTCATTAAAAGTGAACGTAATCTGAACTATCAACAGCTTAGCATTTACAATGCTCAGCAGACAGTCAAAAAGTACTAGATATATGAAAAAGCAAAAAAAAAAAAAAGTGATTCATAGTCCAGAATGGAAAACAACAACAACAACATAAGCAGTCTCAGAAAAATATAGCTATGAGAATTAACAGGAAAAAAATTTATAAAGTTTTTGTAAATATGTCAGGGATTTAAAAGAAAACATGGGCAAATGATTAAACAGATAGGGAATCTAAAGTGAGAAATGAAAACTATTGAAAGAACCAAATGGAATTAAAAACTAAAATTCCTGAAGTGCAATATTCACTGAGTGAATTTAAAATCAGATTGGACACTGTAGAAAATATTAGTGAACTTGAAGACAGATAAATAGGAATGAAGAAAACTGAAGCACAGAGAGAACATAGATTAAGTGGAATGAACAGAGTCTCAGAGGCCCATAGCACAACATCAAGTATGTGCAATTGGGATGTAAGAAAGCCATGAGAGAGGACTTGTGACAGAAAAATTTTACAGAAGCGATGGGAAAATATTCTTCAAGTTCCAAATGCAGAAAACAAAACTTAATGAAACCCAAGATTGCACACACATGAAAAAAAAAAAATACATGCATAGGTACATTCTATACAAATTGCTAAAAACTAGAGATAACAGAAAATCCCAAATGCAGACAAAGAAGACACATTGCATACCAACAAAAAAAAAAGAATGAGTGTAGCTTTCCCATCAAACATGCAAACCAGAAGTCAATAAGATAATATATTTAATGTGGCAAAGAAAAACACTCTTAAACTAGAATTCTATACCTCACATAAATATTTCCCCAAAATGAAAGTGAAATAATGATGTTTTCAGAAAAACAAAACCTAAAAGCATTGGTTAACAGGTAACCTTCATGGCAAAATCAAAGAGATCTCCTTAGGCTACAGGGAAATTACAGAACTGTGATCAGAACTTTGTCACACTGAATGCTGTAGGCACGTGCAGCGACAGAGGGAAGGGCATCGTGGCACGGCTTCTTGCTTCCACGCCCTCAGAGACAGAGCTAGTCAGCCATCAGCCTTTCTGGGTCTGGAGCAGGGGATGGCAAACTCTGGCCCATGAGCCAAATCCAGCAGCCATCCATTTTTATAAATAAAGATTTATTGGAACACAGCCACACATGTGGTTTACCTATCCACTTTATGTTACAACAGCAACGTCAAATAGTTGCAAGTGAGACCCTATGTCCCTAGAAGCCTTAAATATTTATAACTGAACATTCACAAAAATGTGCTGATTCCTGGCCTAGAGGTAATAATAATCATCTTTATTTCAGTGCTCTAGTCAGTCAGTACCAATAGATAAACATGGGCAGTCAATATGAAACCTACTTCTGTCCCTGGCAGAGTGGGTCAAAATTATTCATTGTAGCGCCTGTCAGTATCCTATGTGCAACTTCCCTGCTTAAAAGGGAAGCAATGATTCTAACTATTTGAAGATTCATTGATAATAAGTTTCATTGATAATAATGATACCATGTACTTCTGTGGCACAATACACACAAACACCTCAAGTCTCCACAGACATAACTAGAATCATTTTTATTTTTTAAAAGATGAGATAAGCAGGACAAGAAAGGTGGAAGTTTTATCAGAACCAACTGGCACAAGATCTGTTTCCCCAGTATTTAAAAATAAGAAAAACGATGACTCTGATTTTTCTCTGATGGCGAATTTTATGGTAGTGCCCTACTACCCTGTGGTGGGTGGAGAAGCTGAGCAGTGGAGGAAATACTCCCAGTGGTAGGTTCGCCTCAAAGTGAGGCATGAATTATCTTGACAAAATATAGCTCGACATCAGTGGTTCATAGCTGGCCTGTTCAAGTTTGTGTCAGCATGAAAGAGCTTTTCATCTTGTCTCCATTTTTATTCAATGTAACGCCACAGTGGGAACCTGTAGGGTTAATTACAACCTAATGAATGAATAGATGTTCTTCACATAACCTCGAGCTATTTCCACACATAATTCGCTCTCCAAGGCTGCTTTGCTGACTGGCCATCCACCAGCCAACACAAATGCCAATACTTGGAAAAATGTGATGCCTTCATCAAAGACACTGTGAGCAGCCTTCTACACTCAGAGTGTGCAGGGCTCTGTCTTAGGGACTGTGGAGAATTTCTGGAAGCATAACCCTCGCTTCTTGGCTCCAATAACCTTACAATTTAAGTGAAAGCAAGGCACACACTCATAAAAATTAAACAATTATAAAGAGCTAAATAATTCCAGGCAATTTATGATCACTGGCCAAACTTCAGGCCAAAATTTCAAAACACTCAGCATAAATCACATTCAGCAAGAGTTCAAAACTGTCTGGAAAAGCTTTCTCATCTAATATCATTAATGAGTGTTTCAAACAGTGAAATTTCTATTTATTTTGACAACTATTCCCGGTGTCAGGATGTGGCAACCAAGTGTGAAAAGATGAGTAGACAGAAACTTGATTATATGAATTCTGGAAATATTTATGGGAAATTTTCTCTCCTACTTACTATTCATTCTCACAGAGAACCTAGGAGTCTCCAAATACTATAGTTTTGAGTGCAGAGATACCACACCTTTGTTCACAAAGGGGAAAATGAAGAAATGGAGAGTTCAGGTGATTCTTTCCTGGACCCGTGGTCTCCTAAAGCCAGGCTGGGGAGGGGGTGGGTTACAACAGCCTGGACCATATGGTACTGCAATAGTCTTCCCGGGAGGGAAAGGCGGCAGGAGGACCAAGGAGTCTGTAGAGAATTCAGGAAAAGAGTTAGAAGAATAGCTCGGGTTTTCAGTTGGTAGAAATCCAACACTGTTTTGCAGACAGAGCATCTACAACCCATTCCAGCTTCCAGAGGAGGATAGAATCAGACTGGGCAGGCTAGAAACCAGAGTCCAGATTCTTGGCTTCCCTTTCTATGGACAGAACTTTTAAAAGAGGATTTTCTTCTCCTGGATAGAAAGAGCCATTTCCCAACACTTTCCAGTGCTCAGGGGGACCAACCACCTCAGCTTTGCCAGAACTCTCCCACTTTGGCTCTGAACATTCTGCACCCCGAGAAAGGTATCGGTGTCAGGGAGACCAGGTGGTTTGTCACTGTGGAAGGAGTGCCATGGTGACGCCACCATGAGGACATCCACTCAGTTTGGAATTGGATGGACACACTTGCTACTTCATCACAGCCCCCTCTGACATTTAACGCATGCAAGAAGGTTCCCCCTACAAGTCCTATTGAAAATGGATCATTCCTCCAATTAAGTTGTTCAGGCTTCCAGCTAACAAGCTATCACCACACAGAAAGTCCACATCTGGGGACTGTCAGACCAGTCGGCCAAATCACACAGAAAAAACACTCTCTCTTGGAATAATCTTTGCATGAGTCAATCTGGGATTTGTTGTGCATTTTGTTTTTTTTTTAAACCAATTTAACACAGAAGAAGATATCTTTGTTTCCTTTCCTGGTTCTCGCCTAAATGGTACCTTTGTCAAAATGTCTGTGATTATACAGTGACAGGCACAACGTGAGTCCTTAAAGATACTTTTTCTTTAAAGTTACTCAGTATCTTAAAAACTTTATTTTTAGCAAAGTGCTTTTAATAAGAGGTTTTGAAACAAAAGTAGTGAATACATAGGTGAGAACAATTCAGTTCTGTGCTCCACAGGGCTGGCCTCTTTCCACAGCAAGCCCTTCCCCGGGGCCGTGCCAGCGCTATCCGTCCCCGCTGAGGAAACACATGCCGATTCGGATAGCGGCCTATACCCAGCATCACTGTGGAGGGAGCTCTTCTGCCCTAACAACAAGACCCCACACTCCAAAGCCAAATACAAACGGCCAAGTGGCTACCTGCTCATACATTCATTATAGTTGACCACACCAGCTGGTCTGGGTAAGAGCTCTGGTCCTGCCTATACCGCCTCCTGTTGGCGTGGCCAGGAGGAAGTCATTTAATAGACCTGCTTCAGTTTGAGCCTCTGTCAAGGAAATCAATGCACAAGACTGATCTCCAACTTCTTTCTAGACCCCCACACAGTTGGAAATACGGTCTACATCTTTGCACTGACTCGTGTGACCAAGGTTTGGTGTATTTGTTCATGCAAGAAATAGTGAACAGGGCCTCCTCTCTGCCGGCTAGGATCCGGGCCAGTGCTGGGTGCCATTTATAGTGGTAACTGCACAGCATGACCCTCAGAAGTCATAGCCCCATGGGAGAAAGGCAATAAACAAGAAACCAAACGAGGTATAGGTATGAATCCAAGTGACCTCACCCAGCACATGGAAGGACACTAATGGGAGATCAAGGAGTGCCATCTGATGGTTTCCATTTCCTCCAAGGAGGTGAAGTCACCAGCCAAGAATGCACTCAGAGGAAGAGGAAGGGGGAAGGATTTGAGAAGAGAGAAGAACTATGAAATAGTCATCTCAGAGGGAGACACAGAGCTCAAGGAGAAGTGTCACCAGATGCCAGGCAGGACTGGGAAACCTCCTGAGGTGGAAATCAAGATTTTTAGAAGGAACCCAGTCTGCTTGGCTGTGGTGGCCTCCATCCAGGCGCAGGGACTGGGAGGCAGGGAGAACCAGGCAAAGGCTTGGGTTCCTCAGGGATGGGGTTCTCAGCCCTGACTCCATGTGGAAGCCAGCCGAGAGTTGTTTTTCTTAAATTCTGATATCTAGGCTCCTCCTCTGCAGTAGGATCTTCAGTGGGGTCCAGGCATGGGTAATTTTGAAAGCTCTCTGGTATTCATAAAGTGCTTTAGGTTATGAGTTTTGAAAAGAGTGGGATAGCCAAAAAGAAAAAAGAAAAAAAAGCAGATGTCTGCAAGACAATAATAAATAATACAGATTGGGCAAGGAGCCTAAGCTGGACAAAAACAAAATGAAGGGAAGGTGGGAGGAAATTAATAAATGATGAAAAATTAGGGTGTTCAATGGACTGCAGTGAGGCCAAGGAATGATTTGGGGGCGGGGGAGGATGGTCCTTGAACAGTGAACTAGAAGGATAAAAGCCTTCGGTAGGAAGCGTGGGCATTAGCATTTCAGATACTTGAGGGATTTTCTGTTAAGTTGTTATGGTGCAGAAATCTAAGATGTGGCCATGAGAGTGGGTGGCTAACCGACAAAGAAAAAAGAAAAACACCGCAGATGAGAAGGTCAAGGAACTGAGGGGCCAGGATGTGGTATGGCGCTTCCACCTGGTGCTAAGGGTGCCAAGGACCGGCACAGGAGTTGGGGTGGAGCCGCAGACTTTGAACTGGGAGTTAGTTCAGCAACAAACGAAGAGAGGGTGATGCGGACACAAAGAGCGTCCCCGGGGCCACGGAGCCAGGCTGTGCGAGGCAGTCAGTCTGCAAGGGAGGGCCAGGGAGCCTGAACCAGGTAGGTAGTGGGCCTCGGACAGTGCGCTGAGGTTCAGGGTCTAATCTCAGCAATAAGGTAGGGTTTATATCTCCAGTCGGGTGTCTCCCTTGAACCCTGGACCCACCAACCAGAGGCGTGCACAACACCAGCAGAGGGTGTCCGAAAGCCATCTCATCTCAACACGTCAAACACCGAGCTCCAGATAACCTCCGAGCCTCCTCCTCCAAGCCTTCCCAGGTCAGTGAGTGGCACACCTATCCCTCATCACTCAGGACAGCTCCCACGGAGGCAGCCTGGCTCCCCGCTTCTCTCGCTGCCTGCATCTACTTTGTTCCACCCCCACCGGGGACCAGCACTGTCCTTCTCTGAGAGCCCTGCGGTCGGCTCTGAATTAGCGTCCCCACCTTCACCCTCAGCATCCTATGGTCTGTTACTGACTCAGCAGGCACGATGGTGCTTTGAAAAGCTGAATCAGATCGCTCTTCTAAGCAAAGCCTTCCAATGACTTTCCATCTTACCGAGACTAAAATCCAGAGTCTACAATGTCCCTCCAGGCCCTAGGCAACATGGCACCTTGTCATTTTTGACCTCACCTTCTGCTACAGCCTGACCCTTGCTCACTCAGCCGCAGTCCCACTAGTCTCCTCATTCTTACTCTAACACACCAGGAACGCTTCCATCTTAGGACACTTGCACATGCTTGTTGTCTTTCTCTAAAACAGGGCCACATGGCTTGCTCTATGTCACCTTCTCAGTGGGGCCTTCGTAGGTTATTTAAAATTGCAGGACATGGCATCAACAAGACGCAGGGCTAGGAGGTCCTATGCTCATCTTCCTCCCAAAAACAACAAAAACAGTAAAAAAAAAAAAAAAAAAAAAAAAAAAAACCCAAAAAACTACAAACTGACTAAAAGAGCTCTGGGAAAGTGCTGGACTGCAAAGAAGCAGCAGCAGCACTCAAAAACTGAGGGTGGAATGTAGAAAAGCGGCATTTCACCCGCAACCGTCCAGAACAGCTTGTGCAAAGGGATCCCCCCACAGGAACTTCACCCCCGGGGGAAGAGGAGAGCAGGAGAACCCCAGCAAGTCCTCGCACCAGGGGCGTTTGCAGCCTTTGCACCAAGGACCCCCAAGTCCTAACCAACACAGAACCCAGCTGATGGAGCTGCCCGGAGTCCCCACTGCTGTGCCCAGGGTTGGAGCACTCACTGTGGGGAGACCTGTCCCCAGGAGCCTCCGTTGCTGCCGTTCCCCTCTCTCTGGTACTGGGAGGCCACCGTACGTCCCTATCTGCAGGACTGGAGCTGTCACTGCTGTGCCCTGCACTCTAGGTCCCAGCATGAGGTTTTAATGGGCCATCACCAGGGCCTCACTGTTGCTATTGTCCTGTAACCACCCCCGGGGGCAGAGTTGGGACAATGGCCTACTATCTTCAGGGTGTGCTGTCCCCGCCCCCTGCCCCCCGAGCCCCAGATGCCACTGCACTCTGTCATGCCCATGCTGCTATGACACCCTCCTCCACTGGGGCCTGACTCACTGCAGAAAGCCCCAGAGACCCAAACCCCATTCCATGAAATATCTACACATGGCACCTCAGACATGGGAGTCCCTGCTGCCGCAAGTGCGCCTGCACTCAGACCCAGGCACCACGGTAGTTCCGTGTGTGCCTGACCCCAGTGCCCCAGCCCTGCGGCCGCTGAGTGCCGACACGCCAGATGAGGCACCGAGAGGGATCCGCCCAGCCAGGACTCTCTTCCACAGGCAAAGAAGGAGAGCAGGAGGACCCCAGCAGCTTTCACCTCCCTGGCCCCCATAGCCCTCGCCACCACTGTCACTCTGGAGAACCCCACAGTCTTGGCCACGGAAGGTCCTCACAGTCTTTATCGATGTTTACCTCAGATGATGTAGCTGAATGAAAATTAGGCCACTGTGCCTTCCCAAGAACCAGAGATGCTGTACCCTGTCTAGCTGGTGCCTTCACAGCCACCCTCAGGTAAAAATCTGTCCCTACCAAGCCAGTCCAAAAAGACTGGGAGTCCTGGCTGCTCCCTCAAATGCAGACATCAACACAAAGGCATTATAAACACAAAAAAGCAAAGAAACAGACACCACCATGAGAACACAACTATTCTACAGTGTGATCTCTGAGTTATCCGAAAAAGAATTCGAGAAAATTATTTTAGAGAAGCTCAGGGAGATTCAAGAGGACACAGACAGACAATTCAATGAACTCAGAAAAACAATGGGAACAAAGTGAGCCATTCAGCAAAAGATAGAAATCATAAAAAAAAAAGGAAACAAAGAGAAATTCTGGGACTGAAGAATACAATGAATGAAGTGAAAAATACAATAGAGAGCTTCAGTAGCAGTCTCAATCAAGAAGAAGAAAGACTCTTCAAATGTGAAGACAGATCTCTTGACATTTATTCAGCCAGAGAAGAAAAAAGAAATAAGAATGAAAAAGAGTGAAGAAAGCCTATATGAATTATGGAATGCCATCAACTAAAGCACTGTTCACATTATGCAAGTCCCAGAAGAAGAAAGAGAGGAAGGAACAGAACCCTTATTGGAAGAAATAATGGCTGAAACTTCCCAAATCTGAGGAGAGATATGGCCATCAAAGTACACAAAGCGCAAAATTCCCCAGACAGGTTAAACCCAAAGAGATTGTCAGTGAGACCCATATCGTTAAACTCTCTAAAACGGAAGAGTTTCAAAGCAGCCAGAGGATAAATAAAAGAGATGAAAAGACTCATCACATACAAAGGAACCCCAATAAAGCTATCAGCATATTTCTCAGCAGAAAATTTGCAGGCCAGCATTGAGTGTGATAATTTATTCAAAGTGCTCAAAGAAAAAAACTGCTAAGCAAAAATATTCTCCACACAAAATTATCCTTTAGAAATGAAGGTGAGCTAAAGGCTTTCCCAAACAAACAAAAGCTGTGACTTTATCACCACTAGACCTGCACTACAAGAAATGCTAAAGGGAATTCTTCAAGCCGAAATGAAAGGATGTTAATTAGTAACATGAAAGTATAAAATTCAATGGTGAACATAAATATATAGTCAAATTCAAAATATTTTAATACTACAATTGAACTCTAGCATATAGGCTAAAAACAAATATGTTAAAAATTAACTATCACTATAATATTTTGCTAATAGATACATAATATATAAATGTAAATTGTGACATAAACATAGAATGGGGCAAGTAACTGTATAAAACTTTTTTGTACAATTGAAGCTGAATTGGTTTCAGTTTAAAATAGACTACTATAAATATAAGATGTATTGTGAAAGTTTCATGGTAATCACAAAACAAAAACCTATAACAAATATGCAAATAATAAAGAGAAAAGAATCGAAACATACCACTACAAAAAAATCATCAATACACAGAAAAAGAAACAAGAAAAAAATAAAGGAACCACAGAGTGATCAAAAAGCAAAAAATGACGATAATAAGTCTTTACTTATCAATAATTACTTTACATGTAAGTGGTTTAAATTATCCAAATAAAAGTCAGAGAGTTGCTGAATGGATAAAAAATAATAATAATAAGACTCAACTATACACTGCCTTCCAAGAAATTTACATGAGCTTTAAGGACACTCATAGGCTGCAAGTGATATAGAAAAAGGCATTCCAAAGGAGAGCATTGGTAGCTATACTTAGATAAGACAAAATATACTTTAAGACAAAAGCTGTAACAAGAGACAAAGAGGATCTTTATATAATGATAAAGGGATCAATTCATCATGAGGATATAACAAATATACACACACAATTTCAGAGCACCTAAATATATTAAACAATTATTAACAGATTTGAAGGCAGAAATAGACAGCAATGCAATAATAGTAGAGACTTCAATACTCCACTTACAACAATGGATAAATCATCCAGACAGAAATCAATAAGGAAATAATGGACTTGAACTACACTTTAGAGCAATGGATATAACAGACATACACAGAACATTCCATCTGATAGAGACAGAATACACACTGTTCTTAAAGGCACACAGAACATTTTTCAGGAAAATTCGTATGTTAATTCACAAAACAAGTCTTAAAAATGTTACGAGGATTGACATCATATCAAGTATCTTTTTTGATTACAAAGATATGAAACTAGAAATCAACAAGGAGAGAAAAGCAGGAAACCCACCAATATGGGGAAATTAAACAACATACTTTTGAATAACCTATGGATCAAAGAAGTAATCAAAATTGAAATAAAAAAAATCTTAAGACAAAAATAGAAACACAACTTACCAAAACTTATCAAATGCAGCAAAAGCAGTTCTAAGAGGGAATTTTATAGTACTAAGCACATACATTAAGAAAAAAGAAAGATCTCAAATAAATAACCTAACATTATACATCAAGGAACTAGAAAAAGAAGAACTCAGCCCAAAGTTACCAGAAGAAATAAAATAATTATAAAGGTTACAGCAAATATAAATAAAAAAGAGACTAGGAACACAAAAGAGAACATCACTAAAATTAATTAATTTTTTAAATATTTTGTTTACATTTAGAGAGGGGAAGGGGTAGAGGGAGAGAAACATCAATGTGTGATTGCCTCTCACACACCCACTACTGGAGACCTGGCCCACAACTCAGGCATGTGCCCTAGACTGGGAATTGAACCGGCGACCTTTTGGTTTGCAGGCTGGCACTCAATCCACTGAGCCACACCAGCAGGGCAAAACTGAGTTAATTTTTTGAAAACATAAACAAAATTTGCAAACCTTTATCTATACTAAGAAAAAAAGAGAAATGACTCAAACTAATGAAATTATAAGCAAAAGAAAGACAATATCACTAATGCCACAGAAACACAAAGAAGTATAAAATACTATAAACAATTATATGCCAACAAATTAGATAACTTAGAAGAAATAAATAATTTCCTGAAACACACAATTTACCAAGACTGAATCATATCTATATATTTTATATAATATATATAAATAACAAATAAGCTATCTGAAAAAGAAATTTTGTAAGCCAATAGCTTCAAACAATAAAATACTTAGGAATAAATGTAATCAAGGAGCAGAAAAATCTGTACACTGAAAACTGTAAAACATTGATGGAAAAAGTTAAAGATGACACAAATAATTGGAAAGTTCTTAGATTGGAAGAATTAATATTGTTGATTGGAAAGATATCCCACGTTCTTGGATTGGAAGAATTAACATTGGAAGTTTATGCTATCCAAAGTGATCAATAGATTTAATGCAATCCTTATCAAAATTCCAATGAAATTTTCACAGAAATAGAAAAAACTATTTTAAAATTTGTATGGACAAAAAACCCCAAATAGCAAAGCAACCGCGAGAAAGAAGAGCAACAATGGAAACATCACAATTTCTGATTTCAAATTATATCACAAAGCCATAATAATCAAGACAGAATGACCCTGGCATTAAAAGAGGAACATAGGCTAGTGAAACAAAATAGAGCCTAGAAATAAACCCACTAATTTTTGACAAAGGCAATGAGGACCCGCAATGGGGAAAGGATAGTCTCTTAAACAGATGATATTGCAAAAACTGGCTGTCTACGTGCAAAAGAATGAAAATGGACCCCTATCTTACATTGCTCACAGAAATTAACTCAAATGAATGAAAGACTTAAATGTAAAACCTGAAACCGTAAAATTCCTAGAAGAAAACATTGGGGAAAAATCTCCTTGACATTAGTCTTGGCAATGATTCCTTTGATAAGACACCAAAAGCACAGGCAATGAAAGATAAAATAATGAGACTACATCAAACTAAAGAGCTTCTGCACAGCAAAGAAAACAATCAATAAGTTAAAAAGGTAACTTAAAGATGGGAGCGAATATGTGCAAATCATACCTCTGATAAGGGGTTAATATCCAAAACATAAAAAGAACTCATTCAACTCAATGGCAAAATAAAAGCAATCCAATTTAAAAGTGGGCTAAGTGCCTTAACAGCTATTTTCCCAAAGACGACATAAATGACCAACAGGTATATGAAAAGGTGCTCAGCATCACTAATTATCAGGGAAATGCAAACTAAAACCATAATGAAATATCACCTCACACATGATGAGATGGCTATTATCAATCAATGCTGGAGAGGATACGGAGAAAAAGGGAACCTTGCACTGTTGGTGGGAAAATAAATGGATGTGGCCACTATGAAAAACAGCATGGAGATGCCTCAAAAATAAAATAAAATAAAAATATAACTACGCTGTGGTCCAGTAATCCCACTTCTCAGTATATATTCCAAAGAAATGAAATCAGTATCTCAAAGAGACACCTGCACTCCCATGTTTATGCAGCGTTATTCAGAATAGCAGGATAAGGACACAACCTATATGCCCTCTGATGGATGAGTGAAATAAGAACATGTGATCTGCATGTGAGCACACATACAACGGGAAATTAGCCTTAAAAGAAAGGCACATCATGGCATGTGTTACAGCATGGGTGAATCTTGAGGGCGTCATTTGAAGTGAACTAAAGCAGAGGGAGAAAAAGCCAACTTCATAGAAACAGAATAGAATAGTGGTGGGCAGGGTCTGGGAGGACGGAGAAATGAAGAGATGCTTTCAGTTTTAAGGAAAATCAGTTCTGAGGACCTGATGTATGGCTACAGTTAATAACAAGGTATTATGTACTTGAACATGGCCAATGGTTGTGTTGATTAGCTTGATCTTGATCATCACTTTACAATGTTTATGTATCATGCATTACATTTTCAAAATATGCAATTATGTTGGCCAATTATTCCTTAATAAAGTTGAAAAATAAAATGAAATTGCAACCCTTGCTCCTGCCACTTCTTATTCCATTCCCAGTTGACCCATTCTCATAGGCCTCATGAGCAACTAATTATTGATGATAACGTTATATTACATAATGTATAGGACATACTACATATTATACTTACTTATGTTTACGGTCTTTAATTTCACCCTAGCAGTAAATGGCATGAGAATAAGGACTGTACCTGTTTTGTACGCTGCTCCAGGTCTTGTGCTTAGAACAGTGCCAAGCACATAGGTGATACCAATACATACTTATTAAATGGATGAACAAATAAATGGAAGAGTACACTTGGATGAATCCATGCCCAGGGTTCACCCAACGTATGTGAGATTTGAGCTTTTATTGGGGATAGGGAGACTTGAGTCAAAGAATAAGAGGTAAAACCAAATTATGATAAAAATGTTTAATCCTTGACTAGAGAGGCTGACTTCTCCCCCCACCATTTCAGGGAGTGAAGAATATTAATGTGTACCTTCTGTCTCCGTCTGTGAGGTAGACGATGTGGGTGGGAAGTAAAAGAAATAAAGCAGGGACTAATGCAGAATTCTACTCTAAGAAAAACGCTTAAACATTTGCAAGCATAATGTTCGTTGGATGGTTCAGTTGAGAGAGAAGGAGATGGTCATATGAATGTTATGGTTTGCTGGATAAAATGTGGTCTCAA
Organism: Pteronotus mesoamericanus; assembly: GCF_021234165.1. Classification (NCBI taxonomy): domain Eukaryota; kingdom Metazoa; phylum Chordata; class Mammalia; order Chiroptera; family Mormoopidae; genus Pteronotus; species Pteronotus mesoamericanus. The sequence continues at coordinate 98,584,296 of NW_026555085.1, forward strand.
GACATGAGTCAGAGTCCCCTAGAAAGTCTGGAATTTCTAATTAACTTTCCTCAGTGCAATAGAAAAACATGATCTCATCTCTCCCTATAAGCAGCTATGTTTTCTAGGGTAACAAAGCTCAAATTTTCTCTTAAAGGGATTTTACTGGATGAGATAAAAGAAAACGAATGCTCATCTGCATCTCCCTGGCTAATGTCATCGTTATCGCTTGGTTATAATCCTTCAACAACCTCCTCCATTCATGACTTGTTGACATTATTTTCGTTTGCAAAAATATTTTTAAAAGTCAAAGAGAGTCCAAAAGGCAAGCCCTCTGCACGATTAAGATTTTTATTACATCTGAAATGATGTGGGTGATACCAGTTCTTCATCCTTTGGGATTTCATGTCCCAATGAGGAGATCCATACCTCAAACTGGCTCCTGATTTATAGTTTCTAGAAGACCAGCCAATGTTTAAAGACAGCAAAGAAGCTTCAATACAGCCCAGGCTCAAAAACAGAAATGAAGCATTGGACTGGCCCCTCTTGAGAGAGCCCTTTTGGGAAAGGAGAGAAAAGGTCTTCTGGGGTTAGGGTGTGGAGGTGGAGGGGAGCATCTAATGTAAAGTTTAATTGGGCAACCTTCTACCAAGAATATAAACAGGTTTCAGCTAAATCGTATTGATTAAACAACAAAAAGTAAATAAATAAATAAATAATGAAAATGAGTATCTGTATGTGTGTGATATTTAAGAAGCTTATATATAAGATTTTAGAAGCGAATGCCCCTGGTAGAGGTAAACTACAACTGGAGAGATGAGCAGTGATAAAGCAGTTTGTAATTAAACTAATGAGGTCCTTACAGTTCAGAAAAATCTAAAATAAAGGAAGTTTAAAAAAAAAGAGAGAGCTAAGAAAGAAATGCCCAGGAGTAGAGGAAGAAAATAAATGATGTCCTGGAGGCAAGAGTAAATCTGTAGGGAAGGGCCCCCAGGTCCTCGTGGGCAGGTCCGGGACATGTCTGGTCAGCTGACCAGGGGCTTTGAGGCAGGTGGTACAGATGGGACTGAAGATGACAGCAGGCCCCCTTCGGAGAAAGATCCTTTTTCCAAAACTGGGTTTGGAAGGGCGTGAACGAATGGTAGGGCGTTCATTCACGCATTCACTCATTCCTGTGATCACCAAGCATCCACGTCAGACTATTAATTTGGTGGCCCCACTGAGCCATTCCCCCCACCTTTGTGTAGTCCTCCCACATTGATTCTGGGCTTCGCCCTGTGGCTGGCGTGGACCAGTCTGTCATGGGCAATTATGACATAAGTAGAAGTTCATAGGCCTGTCCTCAGTGCTCTCTCGGGAGTCCCTGAGCTGCCACGTGAGAAGTCTACCAACCCGGGGTGAGAGATCGCATAGTTCTGAGACTACATGGGCAGAACTAAGGAGCCAGCTGAGAGGATGAACCAAGGACCCACATGCATGAACACACTCGAGCCGAACTCACTGAGGCATGAGCGTATGAGTAAAAAAGACATCTGGGACATGCCAGCCTCTGCAAATGCAAAGAGAGCAAGACAGGACTTTGAGGGACCTTGGGCAGGTGAGAGTGACATAAAGGATTATAATCAGAGGACAGGCTATGTACGGTAATCAGTCTCCAAAGATGGTCCCCAAAGTCCTCCCCTCGCTGTACACTTGCGCCCCCCAAACACACACATCGAAAGATAGAGTTTACGTATTTTCCCTCCCCTTGAATGTTGCATGGTTCTGTGGTTGCTTTAACTAAGAGAAGACAGTATCCGTGACATTCGGGGGCTTCCAAGCCCAGGTTTTAAAAATCTTTGCAGCTTCTCCTTCCTTCTTAGAAAGCTTACTCTTGGACTCACCTTCTCAGAACCCAGTTTCCACGTGGAAACTAAAACCTCAAGCCCCCACGAGAGGACACCTGGAAGGGAGCTGTAGGAATAGGGCCAAAAGCCACAAAGCAGCTCCCAGTTGACAGCTGTCAACTGCCAGCCTTCTGAGTGAGTCATCTCAGAAGCTCCAGCATAAATAGCCCCCAAATGACTGCAGCTCCCACCAGCGTGGAAGTACCGCCCGGCTGAGCTCAGCCAACCCAGAGAACTGTGCTAGATAATAACAGGTGTTATGTTATGCCACCAGATTGTGGGGTGGTTTGTGACACAGCTTTGCATTTCCAAAATCATGACAGATGTTAATCTTTGGGATTTGGGAATGGGAATTTTGAATTCCTGGGAATTCTAGCAAATCCCTGAAATTGTTAAGTTATTTTTAATACTTCTAACATTTGTCTTTATAATCTTTACTTGTTATTATGGATAGTTTAAAGTTGTAATAAATAAGAAATATTAAATTTAGTAGTATTTTTAAAGAGCTGTACCCTATAGAGAATATTCAAACACTGGAAAATGTCAGCAAACATTATTGGGTAGTATCCAAATAAATGTAACATTCAGATCTCCTAGCAAGCATAACAGAATCAGGTGTCTAAATAGCTCATTTAAGGGCTCATTCTGCTTCCAAAGCATGTTACTTCTTGAAGCACCACTCATAGGATTTGTATAAAACATATTATGTATATAAGCTTTTTCATATTTTATTTTCAAGAATTCACCAATAGAAGCAGACAGAGCCACAAACCCACACTTACAATATGGCAACAGCTAAAGCAAGGATGACTAATTAGACTGTGACCAATTCTCTCCTACCTGTCCCTGTCCCAGGCCCTGTAAGTGTTGACCTTTTATTTTTGACTCCAAATGTCCATGTTTTCTGCTCTGGCTTTCTAAGCGATATCAGTGGATTCCTTAGTAACAGTCTCCATGTTGAATGTTAATTCTTACAAAATATATCATTTCTTTCCATTTTCCCAACTGTGTGATTGATTTTTCTCAGGATTTATCAAAAAAAAGACATGTAAATTTCCTAGGAAATTCAAGAAAGAATTCCCACATGGAAACAATGGCAGTCAGTAACAAGTCGAGAGTCAAACTGAGTTCTGGGTACTCAAACTCATCACAAAACAAGCAGCTTCCTACAGTCACAGAGCTTACAGTTGAATAAGGAAAACAAATACAAATGAGCCAGGACATAGCCATATGATCACAACCACTATGGCCCCCCACAACCTCCCTGCACTGTGGTTGCCCAGACGAAGATGAGAAGCTGCCCAGTGAGAGGAATAGGTGGTGTCTACACAGATGAGCTTGAAGAGAATCCCACAGATCTTTGTACCACAGGAACAGTGACCACAAAGTCACCCAGGAGACACAACAAGAAGAAGTCAGTTGAGAAGACGTTTTGGTTGGGGAACTGTTCCTAGAAGACCACTCCCCATGAGGGACATCAACATGGCTGCCACCTGACACCACCAGGAGCCAGTATTTCCAGCGGCTCTTGCGGCCTCCCTGCAACATGGTGGGTCTACTCAGCAAAGTACTGCAGTAAATCCCTTTTTTTCCAGTATCAGTATATTTCCTCATAATTTACACCTTCCTATTCAGGTCCAGTACTTTTTCTTTACGGTTATAATGCACTCTCATAATTAATACCACATTTCCAATCCTCTGTGGTCATTTCTCATAAATCCTCAGCAAATATCACTGTTGACACTAGTAATTAGCCTAGAAAGAAAGATAAAGTTTCTTACATAGGCTTCAAACAAGCATATCACACCTTCCTTAGAGCTGCCCACATCACCACATTAGTCTCGAAGAGAGGATTCAGTCCACCGCTTGGATGCCTCCTGAGTTAACGGCCCACCTGACAATAAAGACGCACTTCTACAGCCAGACCCCTGAGGACTTGAGAAGGTTCTGGCATGTGAACTCTTCTAGACGTTTGCCGTGAGTTTAATTATGTCTGACTATAAAGTGTGATAAGAAAACGACCTGGTTAATTTAAGAGTTCCATCAGTTTACGCTTGCTTGCTACTTATAAAAAATCTCCTTACACCACCAGGTAATTTCCCATAGGCAGAGGATAGATTTAACAGTGACCAGAGCAGGGCTTAATGCCATGGAACAACCTATTCCGGCCAGCTTCAATCACTCCTGTTGCTAAGCCTTGCTCACCCCTTGTAAAACACTGCATGATACCCATAAACAACCACCACTTAGGGCTAATTTTGAGGTCCCCAAGATGTAAGTAGCATTGATATGAGGAGAATGAACAAGAGGAAGAGAAGGAACTAGACAAAGAGAATTAAGGTGATAATTTTTTTCAACAACAGAGTCTGACTCAGTCGACATTTGCACGTTTTGAGAAGCTAGAATGACTGTGAAATACTTTCAAAAATCTAACAGAGCTAATGAAAATACCTTTGGTTTTTATAATAAATTGTTTTCCAAGAATGCCATGCAATTCACAGCTGACCCTCAAAACATCTCAGGATGGTAGAGGAAGAACAAAACGAAATGTGTTGGTAACTAAGGAGTTTGCCCAAAGACACACAGGCAGCAGCATCAGACTGTTTGAGCTCCAGTACACATTTTGTGATCTTCAGTGCCAAGTGCAACCCTCCCAGTACATAGCTCCCTCTCAAAAAAAAGTGGTTCAAAATAACCAATTGATTCATCTCTTCACTTAACTCCAAATAATCACACAGACTCTGGGTTTGTGAAGCCCCTTATCCTGCCTCTCCTGACCCTGCCTCAGAACATTAACCATGATCAGAGGCTGACCTGAGAGTGAACTTGGGGGCTTTAGGGGAGTCGGTTTATATCTTTGGAATTTGACCAGATGAATTTCAATCTCAATTAGACATTGTGAAACACAACGTAAAATGTTATATGAGTTATTTGATTCTCACACCTCGTAAATTGAGTGGAATGAATTTTGATCTACCTAACTCCTCCTGACAAAAGTCTGTGGAGGGTGGGCAAAGGGGCTTCCAGTGTATTTGGCACAAATGCTTCTCAGGGAAAGCCCCACAGAGCCTGGTCCCAAACACTGAGGTGCAAGCAGGGTGGAACAGGGTGATCTGTCCACAAGACACGCAGATGGTACCAGAAGGGAAATGACATACCACATAAGCCTATTCTAACTCTGCCCATCCCTTGGGGCATCATAGGCTAATACAAGTTATATTCAAGCACATAAAAAGGAAGTACTGGCCATATTTTTAACTTCTGCTTGAAATCCCATACTATGACTAAGTGCCTCATCTCTCCTCAACCAACCCTTCCCTTTCCCACACTTCTTACTCTTGGGCTCTTCAGTTCAACCAAGCCAATCTATTAGCTGTTCCTCCACTTGCCATGTTTAAAAACATCCACCCTCCTGGGTGCAACTACCTAATCAGTGGGACCCATAACACAACTAAACTGTGGGGCCCCTTGCTCAAAACTTACTGAGAAGTCAACCAAGCAACAGCAGGGCAGTAAATCAAGTGTGAAGCCCTTCTAAGCACAGGGCCCTGTGTGACTGCTAAGTCACGTTCCCATGAAGCCAGCCCTGCTGCCTCCTCTACCATTAAAGAGAAGAATGTGCCCATCCAGCAAGCTTTGTCAGATAAAGCCAACCTTCATTCTACCAGAGAACACAGAATGATATGTTGCTCTTTGTATTTGTGTATTTTCTTGCCAACAGGATGATAAAATCCTCTTTTAAAATAACCCTGCCTTTTTCTTTTTATTCCTTCAGTAGTACCTAACACAATGCTTTCTATGTAGTAGATACCAATGAAATTATTGTTTTCTAAATAAAATTCCAAAACAATCATGAACTACACTCTGTCTCAATAGGGTTTCTGTGTGTGGCTCCACTTCAAGAGGCATCACATAACCTTGGGTCTTAGGAGAGTTCCAAGGAAGGTTGCAAAGTATTTCTGCACCTGGGCTCCATTTATTAGACCTGCAGAAAGAACAGTCTCTGCCAAGAATTCAGACATTCCACCTTGTTTGAACCTGGACTCCAGAGCGGTGGCAGTGAGAGATAGGGATGGATCAGTCAACTGGCACAATGGCGCTCGGAGGCTGGCTTCGGTGCCTTGGGGGCTGGGGGTCTAGGACCACAAAGCATTTCAATTTTACAGCCCATGTTCTTTCTTGTAGCCATGGGCTACAACTTTCCCGTTGAACTTCATGGCCAGGGCTCTCAGGGTGTAGGTTTGTATGCTGGTGTCAATCATTACTGTTGTGCGTCCCTCGCTGCCGCATCACACAGGGTGGAGATGATTCTTGCTCTCTGGTCTGTGGATGTTGGTTATTTTTATGATATTATTTTTCTCTCATGCTTTGATACCGAGCAGGGTCTCAAATCTACAGTGAGCAGAGGGCTCTCCAAGAATCAAACAAAGCACAGAGTTGGTGCGGTTGGAAGGATACTGGTGGGAGCTGAGACAATTTATTTCAAAGAGATTTGCCACCATCCATCATTCTGGGAAGAGCGACAATGTTCTTGCACCCAATGGCAACCTTTGTAGGAAGATAGCCAAATGCTTTGCAGACACAGATTCATTCACCTTCCATCATGAGTGAGTTTCACTTGAATTGTTTACGTCCCTGTTTGGCCTTATGAAAAACAATTAGAGAGACAACTCATTTTTCAGAAGGTCATCTCTCTGTTATCCTCCAGCATCCAATATGCAAATGAGAGCCAGGAAGTTTCTGAACAGCCAGAATAGATGTACCAAAACCCTTATACTCTGTTGATAGACAAAGGCCTCCTTGGGTAGCTATTTACTCTTATTTTAACCACTATCTTGACAAGTTTAGGTATCTAGTTTCACCGACAACAAAAGATGAGGGGCTGTAATGGCAGAAAGGAGAGGAGAGTACAGACAGGCAAAGTAACAGCAGAGATGCATAACAAATTAGAGTCCTAAAGTCTGGGAACAGTTTCCAACCCCATGGCCCAGAAAATCTTGCACAACCACCCTCCAGATCCCACCATGCTTTCCCATTTGGATCATGTACTCCCTCATCCACCTACCTATGCACATGCTGGTCTGGGTACGTGGGATGCTATTCCTAGGGTCTCTGGTCATCAACCACCTACCCATCCTTCACCACTCAACCCAAATGGCCCCTCCTATGCAAGACCTTCCCTGCACAGGTCTGCCCACCTGCACCACTGAATTAACATGTAGACCTTAATGGGTGTGTCAGCTTCCCCACCCAAAATCATCACTTCCTGACAACAAAGATCATTTCGAGCATGTCTTTGTATCCACACTGCTTCAAACATAGTAAGCACTCAATAAATACTTGCTCAGAGAAAGAAGAGATTCGCTTTGGAAAGTAGACAGAGGAAAAAAGTATAGCAAACGCGAGTCCCTGGAATTACCACCCTGAAATTCAGCCACTGGACTGAACGACAACCACAGGACAGTAAATTATTTCGAAAAGGTTAAGATACGCTGCATATCTTTTGTGTTGAAAGGGAAGTAAGTATGTAGCACATTTTGGCGAGATTTTGTTAACTATAGAAAAGTCATATATTTGAAACACCTCGCCTGAGTTAATAGTTAATAGGTGGGGAACTACTATCCATATCCTTTCCTCGGTGTCGGCAGCAGAAGGAATTGAGATTTCTAGGAGTGACTCTCTAGCCCGTGACTGCAAGCTTTCTTTCCCTCTTGGTGCTAGTGAAGACTGGGTAGGAAGCATTCTTTCACCTTCCTGGAGGTAGACAACAGGTATGTCTCTTGCTTAAGTAACAGAAATGACAAGTTACAGTGGAAATGGAACCATCCAAATGGGTGGCAACTGCAAACTAAGGGAAGCCTTCTGTGCCCAGAGTGAAATGCTTTTTTTCTTTTCTTTTTGGTACAATTTTGTTTATTGTTCAGCCCCATGAAGCTACATAGTGCTAGAGAATCATTTATTAATAACAAAACAAATAAACTCTTTATGGTCTACTCTTCAGAAGGTTAGCTTTGTGGGGCAGTGGGACACAAATTCATCTGCTCCTTCGTTCCTGCACATTTAGCTGCCCTGGATGACATATTTAAAATTCAGCCCTAAAAAGTGAAAGAAAAAGGAGGGAAGGAAGGGAGGGAGGGAATAAGGGAGTGAAGGAGGGAGAAAATTTGACCCTAACCACACCAAGAAGCAACAGTACCTTATAAAAGAATAAATTCAGTATCTTTAGGGGAGGTGATAAAACCCATTGTTTAGTGTTTTCTGGGCATCTCCCATGTGTTCGGCAACACCATTCCCTAAGTTTAAAATCATTTCAATTCAGCAGGAAGCCTATCTTTCCAAAAGAAACACAAATATTGCTTCTGATGCCTGTTAGAATTAAACATTCTTTAGTTATAACCGTAGAAAGAAATCATCTTTTTGCTGACTACATTCCTTCAACTCAGTCACCTCGGAGTTGGCACCTTCACCTCTGACCCTGATTTCTGTGGTTCAGGAGCAGGGGGGTGAGTGGACAGTGAGGTCGTGCAGGGCCAGGAAAGAGGCACATCTGCCAACCTCCTCAGCACACTGTTCCATCCTCCATGACTTTCAAGGTTAAAACATCTTTCCTTTCAAAGTCACAGCCATGGGCAGACTCATGGCAGCTCTGCCAAGTGCACTCCAGTTCTGAAAATCTGCCCACTGCCACCACTTTAAAAGGAGGAACGCCTTTAATCTCCTGTAGATTGTCAGCCCCAGAGAAAGCCATGCCAGGCTGCAGCAAAGCCAAGCTGGGCAACTGCATTTGTGGGGATAAGAACACTGGGCCACCCAGGTTAAAGCCAACAGCTGAGACTGGGAGAAGAAGAGGGGCCAGGACATCCTAACAGGGTCAGGATGAGCCCCAGATGCTCCACACACACCCCAAGTGTCCCCCCAGGATGAGCCCAGGGAAGAGCTTGCGCTTCGGGCCCCTGGAGACATGGCCTGGGGCGGAGGCATTTAAAGTGTGCTGTTGCGAGGGGCCATTCCCAGACCCCTCTAAATGTAAGGAAAATAACACCTGAGCAGAGAACAAAAAGCACAACGATGAAAACTTTTTCATCCTCGTTCTTCGACCAGGAGATCAGGAAGACAAGAACAGAGAAACATCATCCCCAGTCCCCGCCTTTATACCACAGCCTGAAAATGTGGAATATTCCATCAAGTGCACCTCATGTGTTCCCCGATGGGGAGCAATGTGTAACGAGCTGTCCCTGAAGCAAGGGGGTAGGATTCACAGACTTGCTCTCTGCGTGTTCACTGGTCTCTTTTTCTAGGAACGAGCTGCTATTTGCTAGCAGGAGCATCTTAAGACAGTAAAATTGTAGAAGTTTTGTATTTTTTGTTTGTTTGCTCGCGTGCTTGCTTGTCTCACTGATTTGAAAGGGGGGTTAGAGTTGATCTAGTCCAACCACCCCTGTGTGGAACACTTGGGAGCCGATCTCAGGCCCATCCCCCAGGCGTGGCCCTCGCCAGTGTTCCCTGCCAACAGCCCCCAGCCGAGGTTAGCCAACGGGAAGCACTGGTGGGACACCGGCTGGCAGGGCCAGGGCACTGCTTTTCATCTCCTGTGTCATCAGGAGGTCCCTGTGCCTCATCTGAAACTCCAGGCCCAGACAACACCTCACACTGTGGCCCTTGTTCCCTCAGAGCCCAGTGTGCACACTAGAGAGAATGGCCCCAGTTTCTGGGCCCTGAAATACCACCTTTCCCCTGGGTCCCTTCAGTCCTGGGGGTGGAAGATGTTTCTTTTACGTTCTAATCTCCGAGTGCCTTGTTGGCCAATGTTACCAATTCACTGTCTTAAAACCCCGTCTTGACTCCCTGGCTCTCGCCCTGACTGACAACATTCTTCGCAGATGGCCTGCGAAGCCTTGCTCAAATGCTCCTGAAGACTTGTCATTCGGCGCCTCATAAAGCTTGCTGGTCCTGATACATTGATTTAAAAGTTCTTCCTTCTGTTTCCAGAATATGCCTCCCATATAACCCTGAAGCTTTACTGGGCACTCACTCCTCGAGCACTCTACAACTGCATGGCCACAGGAGTCCCCTCGGGAGAAAGCAAGGATGGAACTGAGTTTGTGGTCTGATTTAAAGGGCCCTGGCCAGGTAGCTCAGTTGGCTAGAGCGCCGTACCACACACCAAAAGACTGCAAGTTCGATTCCTGGTCAGAGTACATACCTAGGTTTTACGTTTGATCCTTGGGTCGAGGCACGTACAGGAGGCAACTGATCGACATTTCTCCCTCTCTTTCTCAAATCAATAAACATATCCTCAGGTGAGGATTAAAAAATAATAACTAATAAAAGGCAGTTAGAGGGTTCTTCCTGAAATTCCAGAGTCATTTCTTAAGATTAAAACACTGATCTTTATAAAAAAGATCACATCAGCAGAGAGATACATGAAGCTGCTGCTATCAACAAAGTCATCACAGGAATTTATCTTATTTCTTCCCATACAACTGTTAGTTGAGAGCCAGGCCCTTTGGAAATGGGGTCTGGATGACATAGGGCTGTGAAGGCAATGATTTTGGAGCAGCCAGGAGGCCTGGGTGGAGGCAACTGGGGAACGTGGCCCAGGCTGGGGCTCCGCGCTGCCAAAGGGAAACGAAGTTACCGGAAAGAGAGAGACGTCAGAGAAGGCAGAGGGGACAGTCGCCTGAAACAGCATTGGCCAGACTGGCCCTGCCCCCGCTGGCCTCTGCATTTGGGCAGACCAAGCTGCGACCATGCTCACCTTTACTCTGACAGGTAAAGAGGGAAAACGCCACTAAAATTATCACTTGCATTTATACATGCAGTTCCTGTGAGTTTTTTGCACATTTCATTGGTAAGTACTGCAGGGTGTTCGAAATACGGCTCAAGATGATATTTTATCCAGCTGCCCTCTTCCCAGAAAGCAAACAGATAATAAAACAAATCTAATCAGCATTCCTTTTCACTTAGTTGAAATTAAATTTTACTCATCATGGGTAAGTGGCTAATTACATGTTTAGTGTAAAGAAAATTCCGAGGACATTACCTTATTTACTTTCTTCTTGTGTCAATAGATGAGAAGACAGTGGCATTTGAATGTACGTGGGGACAGCGGGATGCTGAGGCCAACTTACTTTTTATGGCCTGAATTCAGAGTGAGACAAAGCGAACAGTAGCGACACTGGAGTTCAATTGCCTTCCATCCCAGTCCAGGCAACCTGCCCATTGATTTACAGCAACTACAAGTTTGGATGAAATTACTTCCAAAATGGATTGATCCCTCAGGTCTAAGAGTTTTGTTTTGTTTTTTTGTTTTCTTTGAAGGCCAAAATTTCTTGATTAATGACTAGTCACCAGTAATCATTTCTTATGCAAAGATTCTTCATCACAACCCCATGAGGGGAGTAATATTTTTATACCCATTTCTCGGGGGTGGAAAACAACATTTAAAAGGCTAAACAGCATCCCCAAGGTCAGCATGTGAGTAAGGGACCCCCATCTGCCTGACATCAAAGGCCCTAGCTCCGATCGTGGCAAAGGCGGCTCTTTTCCTGACGCATTTTCACACCAAATGAACCCAAGGGTTCCAAGGCCCTCGGTCAGTACTGACGGATTCCCTTAAAGAAAACTCGAAACGCTAGCACCAGTCACCTCTCACCTACTCGAACCTCCTCGTCTGGCCCTGTCCCAGGAAAACATCTGGCTCCCATGCCACCTTTTGGGTGACAGACCTTGCATATGGTGGTGTTTGTCTCTCAGCCGGACGTCACTGTGGGAGCTGCTGCTGAGGGAGCCCCTTCTGCAGAGCACGGAGGGACCCGGCAGACTGTTCGATTCACAGGCTTGCTAATGAGAGCTGCATGTTTAATTCCCCACGCTCCGAGCAAGACCCGGGGGTATTCTTTTTTAAGTCAGAAAAAACAGAAATGCAAATAATTCCATACAAACAGAACTGTCCTAAATTAGTAATGCTCAAATGAGCCTGTGAACAATTGTTCCGGCGCCTCATCATTACTAATCGAAGCTTATGTTCATGTCATTACATTTTACTTACAACACACTCCAAACACATGTGCTCAGGCTCTGAAAGGGGGGACTTTTGTACTTTCTTTTTTTTTCTGAGTTTTAGACATGCTAAGTCATTGTCAACAGCCAACCAGGTTTTACATTCATTTTCTTTGTAACTGTTTTGCATTTTATCTGGAGACAGAGTTAAAGAAAATCTGTTTAAACCTGCAGACCTGATATTTGGCACAAGTCACCTCAGATCATAAATAAAAAGGAACAAGTCAAGTCACACTGTCTAGGTGATGGCTGCAAATATAGGAAAAATAATAATTTTCCTCCATTATGAAAAGTTCATCACTACAATTACTGCTCAGCCATAAATGTTCCCATCAAAACATACCCCCAAATAGTCTCCTAGGTTAGGCGTTGGAAAAAGCAGATGTGATACTTTTATTTATAGTGACCTGGGAAATAGATGAGCTAATTTAGAGGCTACTAAAGACCACAGCAAAAGCCATCAACTTTTGATGGTGCCAAACCCTCCCTGGGGATCAAACAAGCTACTTGGCTCTTTCCTCGTTATGTTTCTGAAAACCAACCAGGGACACAGGAATAAAGGACGTTCCCATGCACTTGAATTCGGAGGGCAAGAAAACAATGGCTGGATCCTACTGAAAATCAGATTCTTCTGAATGGCTTTGCCCGAGGGGAGAACCTGGGTGGTGTATGGGTACTGTGTTTGGTACCTAGCCAAACCAAAATGGCATCTTGAGAGATTCTACCAAAATAAATTTTACATCATGTTGCCCAAGACCACAAATTCAGGGACAGAGGTTCAGGGGCAGGGGGCGGAGAGGAAACACAGATTTCAGCTCTCCTGGCAATTCCTGGTCTCACTGCAAGGTTTCTTCCCTGGTCCCAGTGGCACCTGCTGGCCCCTGCAAATTAGTATGCAAAATTTGCCACCCCTCCCCAAAAGACAAGTTAGCCTTTTGCATTTCTTTCATTTGCGTAAATCAGTTATAATTTAATATGTAGTGAAAACATAGCTCATCTGTCTTCCTCCTGTCTTTCCTGACTCCCAGGCTGCCTTTTTATCCATTCCTCTGTCACCCCATTTCCCCTTGAGTTGGCACATCTACCTCTTCCCAACACCCAATTTCTCTGCTTTCTCCTCCTCATCTCTCCTTGACTTTTGAACCTGCGCAAAAGAAGGAAGTTGGCCCATTGCTTGATATTTCTTAGAACTCTCGTACCCCTCTAAAGTCTCCCATTGTTTAGTACTTGGAAATCTTGTAATAAATTTGACAAAACCATGATTCCATTTCTAATATTACCCCTGATTTTCTTATAATAGGTCCCAGAGTGGGACCCCACAGAGCTGGAACTCATATCTCTGATCAGAAGGCACCAACCAGCTCTAACTGGTACCTCTGAGCTGACAAAAATGGGTCAGGTTCTAATAAGGGGAAAAACAGAGAACCAATGGTCACTCTTCCAGGTTCAAGTTCCCCCCTAGGATGTCCATTGACAGAGCCTGACAGGAAGAAAAAGCCAAGGGGCAAAGGAAAAGGGTGGTTTGCTTCACAAAACAGAGCGTAAAGGTGATTCTGGAGCTGAAAGCAATAGTTGAACAACCAGCACAGCCCCCAGGAAGTGGTCAGCCCAGCTTTCATTGCCTGTGGGTTTTCTGTTCTTGTGGGGGGTTTTTAATTATTATTATTTTTGCTGGCATTATCTCTGATGAGGGATCCCTCGGACCTGTTATAGACCCATCACCTCCTCTCTTATTCTCATATCTTTTAAAGCATTTCGTTATTTTCATTTTCTCCCCACTACTTAAGGTCTTCCTTTTTTTCTCACTACTTGAATTTTTATAAGCAGTACTCTTATTCATGTTTTAATGGCTGTATTAAATAATTTTATCATCAAAACCATGCAAGCTCAAGTGAACGGCATGACACACACTCAAAGGAAAATGTACAAGGGTGAATGGGGAGCAAGAGACAACAAGGTGTGTGTTGTGTGCGTTGTGTGTGCCGTGTTCCTTTGTGGGTTATTACAACCGCCCCCTTGGCATGTTCCACCCTCGCCTACTGTTTCTTGGTAGTGCAAAGCTCTGCCTTTTGACAAAAAAAAAAAAATTTCATCTGAGCAGACGTGATTTTGCATTTCAGTGAGGTTTTTCCCCTGTGCACGCAACACAGAGGAGGTGGTACAAGACCTAGGACCATCTTTAGATCTCAAGTAGAGAACGATGTAACTCCCAGCCTCACATGGTCCTGCATGGATGTTTCTCGAGTGTCTCTGCTGAAAATAGCTGCATAGTCTCCCTTATCTCTTCCTTTTACCTAAAAGAGGACTAAGCCACCATGCCCCTCAGGATTTACTTGATAACAGTTCATGCATCTTTATTTACTGTGTAGATATGCAGGACTTGTACACTGGGGGCATCACTTCCCAGGAACTCGGTGAACCCCTCAGCCGCAAAAAATACAGCCCCATCAGGCAAGCGGTAACAAGAGCTTACAGCTCAAGCAGCGCGGCCAGCTGCCCCAGTTCCCACCTCTACCTGCCTGAGCCTCTGCACCTGCCACCCACGCATGGCCCGGGGTTTTATGAGCAGTTCAGTAATCAGACAGATACACTCGAATCCTTGATCTGGTGTTTCAAAACTGCTGTACTTTCAAAAGCACTAGGTATCGAAACAGACTTTTCATGCTTTCATCTTCAAAAAACACCAAATTATGTTATAATTTATCTGAAACTTTAAATTATTTCGGGGGCTGTTTCAAGTTTTTAGTCTCTTGCTCCACTCACATTACAATTCCTTTGAGGGTCTTGGATGTAAGCTCAGCATCACAAAATAGGTCACTGTTTTGCCCAAGCCTGATTCTGCAGCCTGAAACAACGTCTATTTCAAATGCAGGCAACCAGAAACTTTTGATTAGAGAGACAAACTTTCAGAGGTTTCTGCCACTTGTTGGGGGAATCTTTATGGTGCTGCTGGCAGGGTGTCTCCGTGTGTCATAGGGGACTGTTTATACCAGGACATTCGGTCTAGACATAAAATGCCATCGTCACTCGGGTCTCGTTTTGCTTTTCAGGTAATGTTTTTATTGGGTGGGCTCCCACCAAACAAGGAAACAAACATATCCCTGCCTTGAGAAGCACAGAGAAGCTGAAAGAACTTTAAATAAGTTTCTGCCAGGTCATTCTTCTATTGTAGGCTGCTGGGAAATATTTTTCCACCTCTTTGCAAGAGGGTTTCCATCGGGCTTGGTGCTCCCTGAGCTAAACCATGGCAGTCAAAAGCCCGCCTGAGCTTTCTACCTGTACAGTCACTGAGTCACAGTGAATGTGAAATCCAAAATACGAAAACAAGCCCCTCAGCACAAGACAGGCACTTGTAGGGACCACTCACGCCCAGGAGCAGCAACTGCATGTGCCCCTGGGTCAAGGGCAAATTGCTGAGGCCAGCCAGTTCTGAGTCCTTCTGGGGCTAAGGTTCCTCCTTGGACCAAATATCTCAGTCAGGCTCTATATTTAGTTCTTGTAAAGGTAGCAAGAAGCTGTAGCCACCCATAGAAATAACCAGTGGCCCAGCATCTTGGCAATGAGCTCAAATAGCTTCGGGTGGGAAATTCACAGAAGCAGCGTCCAACTGGGATGCTGACCGCAGAGCCAAGCGCTCCTCCCCCTACCCCACGCCCCGCCCCTTTCTATACTCTGAAGTGGTATGAGCCATGTGCAAGGAAAGAAAGCCTGCCCTCCTTGCCTGTGGCCATTGTGGCGGAGCTCGCTCCAGATGTCCACCGGAAGTCAGAGCCTGCCCTCCACGCTCGCCATCAATCACACCCCAGGTCCCGTATGAACCACTGGTTAGAGCCGCGATTTTTAACCTTTTTTTAATCTCATGGCACACACACACTAGTTACAAAATTCTGCAGCACCACAAAAAAATACATTTTTTGCCCATTTGACAAAAAATAGGTATAATTTTGATTCATTCACACGAATAGCTATTGTTGTATTAGCTGTTGTCATTTTTTTTATTTGACAATCCAAAGGAAAAGAGGTCAGTGCCCCTGACTAAATAGTCAGGTATTGCATGTTTTAAGAATTCTTGTGGTGCACTGGTTGAAAATCACTGTGTTAGAGCTTACCCTCTCTATTAACCATAGATCATGCTCCAGTTCCCACACAAACCATTGGTTAGAGCCTCCCCTCTATACTAGGAGTGCTTGGGGCGGGGGGGTGCCCTGAGAAGATTTTACAAGGTTATGAAATATTTCCACTAAGCATTTCTTGTTCTCTTATCCTTCAGCTATGGGTACACATCCATGCTCAGTGGGGTTTATCTTCCATTCATCGTTACCTAGTACATTTTAGATTTTTTAATATTCAGTTATTTTAATTCAATACGAAATATCGCTCATAACTCAACAAACAACTAACAAGGAAGTGCTGCTAGATACCTTCTTTTTTTCACACTTTGGAATTAATTGTGTGTTTTGCTCTTCTTTGTTGAATAGGCTTTGCCATCTTTAAATACAGGAAAATTGAATAGGTCACAAATTTGTATTGAGTCTGAAATGTAACCTAAGTGGCTTCAACTTAAACACTCCTGTGTCTGTCATGTCCTCAAACAGCATGAAAATACAAGTGTGCTGCTTCTAAATCCTTTCATTTCAGGTTTTACATAAAGATGGAATTTACTCACGCTTCTCAGAGATCCTAGAATATTCCGTATAAGCAATGTGCACTATTTCAATTACAACAAGACCTTTGGCAAGCACAAGTTGAACATTCACATTTATACTTTCTTTTGACCGATCCCAAATATTGGCATCATGTTGTGATTTATAATGGGATAATGACATCTGCTTTATGGGTGTGTTCGGAGGATTTAAGAAGATGAGTCGCATCCGGCATGGCTTTAAATCACATGTGCTGTAGGTGGGCAGGAGGGATAGAGCCAGGGGCCAACAAGAGCCTTGGGTACCCAACACTTCTTAACTCAGCTGCTGTTATTCTGAGATTTGGACACACAAGAGTTTCTGTGTGGTTCCCTCTCAAATGACAAGAGTCAACTTGTGTTACAATATTATACTATGCAATCTTCTAGGGAGGTAATTTTTCATTATCTATGAAAATTAAGACATAGATCCCCTCTGACCAAACAAGTCTGCTCAGGTCATTAATGTTCTAGATCCATTCACCCCTGCACCCAAAAACATTATGTACTGACTCATTTATAATAGCAGCCAAATGTCCACCAATAAGGGACGGC
This sequence comes from Pteronotus mesoamericanus, assembly GCF_021234165.1. Classification (NCBI taxonomy): domain Eukaryota; kingdom Metazoa; phylum Chordata; class Mammalia; order Chiroptera; family Mormoopidae; genus Pteronotus; species Pteronotus mesoamericanus. The sequence continues at coordinate 98,601,459 of NW_026555085.1, forward strand.
TCAAGTATGTCACATTCAGTGTGGATGACAACACAACCATGAAAAGAATGTATGGTTGATCTGAGACCAAGATAAACTGGCAACTGAAATGAGTGAGATGCCGAACAGTGCAGACAGGACGCCTCATGGGTGTTTTCTAAATAAGTGGGGGGCATGCCTGTAACACTTGTACGCGAACAGGCTATCTCAGGAAGGATTCCCAGGAATGCGGGAAGAGGGGTCACCCATGAGCAGCAGATCTAGGGACCAGGATCTGGTGGAAAGGAGAGCTATTTTCACCTCATACCCTTTTGCACTGTTTGAATCATTTTTACCATGTTGAAGTATTACATTTTCTGTTTAAAAACTAGACAATTTTTCCTACGTGATTAGCATCAGCTTGCTTCCAGGCATCTATTCTCAATAAGGGTGATGCTGATCCACAGGCAATGGGCCAGGGAGCCTGGTTTTTCATAGGAAAACACACACACACACACACACACACACACATTTCAATTGAGTTGCGCAAAATCCTTCCATAAGGTTGCTTGCTGATCTGAGCAGCCATACTTTTGGGAAAAAAGGTGTCCTCCTGGAGTAAAATTATAAGCAAGAAAGACAAGAACATCTCTCTGAAACAGCCTGGTGAAGAACATGTAGTTTAGAGGATGAGCCAAGCCATATGACAGAACTTGTACCGCCAGAGCATTAAATTTTTAATAATGTGCATTTGTTGTAATGTTTCATCTCATAGACATTGGGGTAAAACACTTAAGGAAAATGTCCATATTTTAAAACATAAGCGTGTTGCATAAGTCTCTAATTATACAAAAATGAATTATTAAATGAAAAATATAATTACATGTTTAAAATGTTACCGATAGCTCACACTAACAAAACAAACTGTAAATTATACTTTTCAGCATGTGATTCAGGCATGAGTTTTATAGATTTAATGTCCTTGAGGAATATCAGATGTCCTCAAGATTTGGAATCTGATTTAACTGAAAGATACAGGGAGAAACTTTGTAGCCAGGCAATTCTCCATCGGCTCCATATCTAAAGAGGATCAAAAGCACGCTTTATTCCAGCTAAGGTTAGCAATAATTTATGCTGAATAAATTATCTGCATTTAGCTTCTTGCAGCCAGGGGCACAGAAGTTACTCAATGCGGAAGGCTGTGTACACCAGCACGTACTAGCACGCTGGGACCGAACCAGGCAGGGACGACAAAGTTTGATCCCAAGCCCAGTTCGCTATTGGCTTGGTGCAAAGCCAGGCCTCTGGTGCAGCTGTGAGCAGAAGGACCTTCGCAGCCTCTTCCCACTCACCTTGTGTGACCTGTAGCTGTGAAAAGCGGGAAGCATACCTTGGAATTCAATGGGATATTAATGCAGCCTTTAGGAGTAAAAAATAAATACAAACAGATCAGGGGCACATGCTCAAAAAGATGCTACTGCTACAGGTGAGAAAATATCATTAACTCTCTAAACTGGAATGGGTTCTAAATCTAGGGGGTGCTATAAATAGTGAGTCAAAAGTTTGACACAGAAGTGGTAGGGCAGCCTAAAAACAGCTCCAGAAAGACCTACCATGAGAATCTCCTTCCAGGAGCAGAAGTTACAAGGGGACTGAGAGAGGGTGGGTCTGACTCCCTGTCCTTGTCATTTGAGAGAGCCCGGCCCATACACTCCTTTCTGTGATTGACTCAAACAGAGGAGAGACCCTTATTAGGAACAGGGCTTAAACTGTCTAAAAGGCAAATGCATTAGTATGTTCAGTCACCTTGTGAGCTAATGACTAGACTCTTTAGAGCATCAGGGATCATTATTTCAGCATATCATCAGTGAACTTTCCAGAAAAGCTAATTAAAGGATCCATTAAAATGCTTACCAGAAACTGAGGGTTTATCACAGAATCTTATTCGCATTTGAAGACTTTGCAAGATTTTTGCCTTGCCTGCTCCTACCACCTTTCATTCCCCTTCCTGTGATCTCTCAAGATGAACAAAATTAATTAGGGAGATTCTTATTTTTCCTTTTATCATAATTTAGGTATCTCATTATTTCCCCCCTTCTCTAATACTGTTGGTTGCCAACCTGACATGGCAACCCAAAAGGATTAGAGGCTGAAAAGTCTATTCAAATACTCCTCTGTCAAGAGCAGCAGCTGTCCAGATCTTTCCAGGAAATTCCTTTCGGGCTACAGCCCTGTCTGCTGCTTTCAAAGTAGAAGTTGTTCTTAGATCATTTTTAAGTCTTTCTATAGCCATTAGTTGATGTCCTCCAAAGCGGGGTACACACAAGTTGGGGGGCTGCATTAATCCAATAGAATGTGGGGAAGAAAATTCTTTATCCTGTGGTAATTTATATTTTGTATATGTCTTACCGGAGGACAGCAATACTGATACATCATTTGTAAATAAAAGTAAATAAGCACAAATGAGAAATGTGGGCACAAAAAGGTTTTACAGATGAGGTGAGCTCTCCAAAGCAACCCCGGGCCGGCTTGGAAGCCAGAGCATCCGCTCAGGACCGGCTGCGCGTGCTGTGGACAGCCAGCGTGGAGAGCCTATTGAGCACACACCAAACTGCTTAGACCGTGGGGGAGACACATTCCACGCCTGAAAAGAAGGAAAGGCCACTGGGTTCCATAAAGATTCAGAGTCAGGTACTACTGAACCTTGCTCGTTTCATCTTTGGAAATCTTAAGGAATGAGCAAGCGAAATTGCCAAATAGGCCCAGGGCAACACTTTCCCCAGAACTGAGAAAACTACAAAAAACAGGTAGAAAATAACACAGTAACCTGTAAGTTCAATTCACCGAATGCTCAGTCCACAGCCTAGCCTCCCTCTTTTCCCCAAGAGTAAGGTTCAAATTTGCACCACCTTAGCTTTTTAACTACCGTATTTTGCCGTGTATAACATGTTCCCATGTATAATGCACGCCCATGTTTTTGGCCCAAACTTTCAGGGAAAAAAATCTTTCATTTTCATTTTTTAATTCAAATTTTTATTTATTCATATTAGAAATAAAGCCAGTTGTCATATTCCAGGATATTATTTTGCATACAGATACCGTTATTGCTTTCTAGAGTTATACTTTTAACACATAAGCATAAGTAGAAGCATTCAAAACATTTATATAGATATAGAATTAGTACTACCCATGTATAATGCGCATCCTTATTTTTCCCTCAAAAATTTGGGCAAAAAAATGAATATTATACATAGCAAAATAACGGTAATTCTTTTGGATTTTATTTCATTATAAAATATGTTGCTACCTTAAAAATGAAGAGGATCAAGGTCAAGGATCTTGAATCTCCAGGAAGAAGAACCCGCTGAGGAAAACGTACCAGGCGTTGTTAATATTATTGCTACACTTGCCCTGCTTTCACAAGCCGATGACGGGAAGGCCAGGCCTGGGCTCAGGGCGAATGCAGGAACCTCGAGGGCAGGAGCTCATTTGTCCACTGCAGGTGCCCCGCGTCCAGCTCAGGGACTGGCCTGCGGAGGCACTCGCTTGTACCGGTTAGATGGAGACCGCTGCTGCTCCCCAGGACGAAACCCATCTCCTCTTGGTGAAAGTAAGACAGTGAAGAAATGAGAAGCAGGAAAATTGGAAAAATCAAATATCCCATCTGAGATTCCCTTTCCTCACCCATCCCTTGAACAACCATTTATGGAGCCCAGCTCTGGGCCAGGCCCCATGCCAGGCACTAAGAGAGCAAAAATGAATCCAGTGATGATGTCCTAGGAGAGAGAAAGAAGAAGAAGGTGGCTCAAATACAGGGTGTGAGAGTCAACGTGATAAACCATGCTCCGCAGGCTAGCAGAGCAAGAGGCAGGCACCCAGGAGCCAGGAAGTCTTCCTGGAGGAGGTGATCTCTGGGCTGGTTGAACAAACATACTTGTAGTTTCCTCTGGGAAGAAGAGTGAGAAAGGAAAATAAGAAAAGGGATCTGCAATGCATTCATTCTTTAAAAAGAAAGACATCAAGACATTAATGGTTGTTCATTCAGAATGGGTTAATTCAGAATTAAATATGAGTGTTTAATTTTGGTGGGTAATGTGTTAAACTTCTTTGGGTGGGCAGAATAGGAAGTAGGTGGGAGTTAGCCTGGCATGAGCCAGTGGTCCTGGGAAAGGTCATATGAGCAAAGATACAAACAAGAGAATTCAGGAGGTTCTGTGAAACGGTGATGGCCATGTGTGCCCTGCCTGCCTCATGAGAAAGTTAACCAAATCAGGTTAAACAAAAGAAAAAGAAAAATGTGAAAATACTTCGTAAAACATACAGCTCTGATTGTGAGGTTTTAACTCTAAGATTACATTTTCATCTTAGTTTTACTTATGTTTATTCTATTATATAATTAATATAAGATGCTTTCATGCAGGTCAAATTACTTTCCACCATCAGTTTTGAGACCCAAGAGATAGTAATGGCAAGAGTCTGTCTTATAAGTCAGGACTGAAAGGGACAGGCACTGTCTGTCTCACAGTGGTAAACTTTTGGGGACCAATAAGACACCAGACATCAAATTCTCCATCAATGAATAACCCCTGATGGGCACACTTCTGTGCCAGTCACCTCACAAAAGATCCTGGTGACTTACTACAATGACAAAATTTTTCTGAATACTAAAAGTCTTCCCCCTTCCTTTAATCTTTGTATTCACTCTCCTATCAACTATCAGTGGAAAATTGATTTTTGAGGCTTAGTCTATCTTGTCTCGGAAGAAGTCAAAGGGAATCCCTATGGATACAGATGGAAAGAACCATCCTTTACACATTTTTGTATGTGATTTGGAAAGCCTAAGAAAACGGACAAATCACAAGAAAAAGAAATTTGTGTCCTGCGGAGTAAACTCAGTCCCTGGAAATTTCACTGCAGGAAGTTGAAACTGACAGATAGAAACTAACCCAGTTTCATAATATCACTTCACAAGCGCCCAGTGAAAAAGCTGTTCTGAGGTCTAGCTTTTTTCCTCACAAATATCATAAAATGACTGAACCGAAGGGGCATTCAAAAGTCATCTTCCCAGCCTCCTGCCTTGGGCAAAGCAGCATGTCACCAGACAAGTGACTGTATGTACTGTTTTGTTTTGCTTTGTGTTTTTCAAATATCCGGAGATACTTAAGTTTCTCTTCATCACTTGATCAGTGTTCAATCAAGATTTTAGTCATAGAACTTTTAACAGACTCATTGTAGTTTAGACTCCTTTTCTTCTGCTCAATTCTCCACAAACAGTGAATTGATGATTTGTATTGTGTGAATATTGTTTGACATACTCAAAAATAGTGACTGCCTTCTAGTTCCAGTAGTATGGTAAACTAAATACTCTAGCCCAGCTGTTTGCTATACATAACTAAAAATGCATAGAGAAACCTAAAATCTGTCCTTTAGCCACCATCCATTTGCTCATAAGAAAGTAAGCAATACTCAGAAGTCACAATCATGTAAAAAAAAAAAATTTCCTCTGCTCTGCAATTTCAGTTACTGCTCCCAGCTTCCAGAAATACTCTCTAATATGCTGGTGTTTCCACTCACTTCTTTTTGTGTTTGTGGGTTTACTCATTTGTATTCCTTTGCTGCCATTTTAATTGGATTAGAGAAGGGAAAGGAGAAAAAGATGGGTGGCCATTCTGCCCTGTTTAACCAGAAAAGGTGGAGTTGAACTTAGAATGGCCCAGGCGACAATGCGCGTCCCCATCAGGTTATTCAGACCGTCTCCCAGACTGCCCCGGGCCTATCTAAATACCTGCTCCTCCCTGAACAGACAGGCACTGTGACTTTACCCCGGTTATGTTCTCAGGTCCCACAACAAGAGGTTGTTTGTTAAATGAATTAAATTCAGATTAATTCTTGATCAAAAGTCATGTCCACCGTTTATCTGTCAAGCACCAGGCATGTGCCCAAACCTGGTCTAAACATTTTACAGACAATTTTTTTTTCAATTTAATCCTCATGATAGTGCTATAATATAGATATTAGTCATGTTTACAGATGATAAAATTGTGGCTTAATTGAGCTAAGTGATTTAGTGACAGATACACAACTAGCGTAAAAGATATACAACGCAGTATTCACATCAAAATCTCCCTCAAGCCAGACTTTTTTATTCCACTTGATCACACTGCTCCCCAACAAAATCTAAAATGAAGAAGTACCACACATAGACACGGCATGAAAGGGCTTAAATCCAGAAAACATGGAACAAAGAGAGATGGGATGCAAGAGATTATTTGAACCAAGGTTAAATTTCTTGAATGTTTATTTGAATTTGTTCAGAGTTGAAGACTGATTTTCAAACTTCATAATTAATGTCTTACCCATAGCAGTACTGAAAGTACTTTCAAACACATCATCTCATTTAAATCACTAAACAGAATGATCGAAAGTCAACTAGATGTGAGTAAGTCAGGAATGAAAGAGTTTAGAGCAATATTTTTATTATGTAAGTATAATATATTTCAGAAGGATAGTTGAGGAACTAATATGGCCAAAAATAGAGAAGTCAAATACATAGTGATTAACAGTGAATTAAGTATCCCCAACTGTAAGTATGGTTCAACATGATGTTCCCCAGAAAAACATTTGGACTTGGAATTATCCATTAAACAACATATTCTCATTGAAAAACATATTGAAATATAAGCAGCTCTCAGAGCGCCTGCTTTTAGAATCACTGAATTTTGGCTTTGTTGAAATTACTACACCCATGGCTTCAATTTCTTCTGCATACACAATTTGATACCCAAATTGTGAAACAAAAACAGAATTTTTCTCATGGCAAAGGATGCAATTAGATTCAACATATTTTGAACACTGACTATAGACAAGCTCTGTGCTAAACATTCTAGCATATTTTAAAGCTGAACAAGGCATGTTTCCAAACATCAAGGAGGAAACAAACACGTGCAGCAGACAAGGCAGGCGTGGGCAGCACTGCCCTGGACACAGAAACGGACATACACACATCTAGGGAAGAGAGAGGTGCCAGGACCTAGTAGGTGAGGGGATACAGGAACTGGCTTTGGAAGCGTGGGGCCTCGGAGGCCCCACGAGTGAGGGTGGGGGCAGTCCAGAGAAGGGGCCGCGGTGCAGACTCCTGAACTAGAGGAGACAAGCAGCTAACAACGGCGCATCAGACGTACGTGGCTGGAAGCACATTAGTAATCCCAGGGCTACCATATTAAATCACTGCAAACTTAGCAGCTTAAAATGATAGAAATTTATTTTTGCACAGTTCTAGAAGCCAGAAGTCCAAAATCAATGACAACTGGTTCGCTCCAGAGATTCCATGCAAGAATCTCGTTCCTGCCTTTCTCCAAGCTTCCGCTGGCGGCCGTGACCCCTGGCGTGCCTCTGCTCGTGGCTGCACAGCTCCAGTCTCCGTCCCCCTCCTCACGTGGCCGTCATCTCTCCTTGCTTCTCTTACCCCTCCTCCTCTTTCCCCTTCCCTTCCCTTCCCTTCCCTTCCCTTCCCTTCCCTTCCCTTCCCTTCCCTTCCCTTCCCTTCCCTTCCCTTCTCTTCCCTGGACATCCTTGGGTTTCGGACCTGCTCAAATCCAGAATAATCTCATCTCAATATCCTCACCTTTTCAAAGACCCTTATTCCAATAAATCACATTCTGAGGTTCACGGTGGACACATTTGGGGGAAATACAAGTCACGCCTCCACCGGGTATCTCTTACATCAATGTATAACTTAAAAAATAAATTTTCCTTTTGCTTATATTTGGTTATAAATTGAATCAAAAAATATCCACCAGGAAAATTTGAAAACATTTATTCATAAAGACATATGCACCCCTATGTTCATTGCAGCACTATTCACAATGGCCAAAACAAAGAAACAACCGAAGTGTCCTTCGATAGATGATTAGATAAAGAAGATGGGGTCCGTATACACAGCGGAATCCTACTCAGCCATAAGGAAAGATGAAATACTGCCATTTGTCAAAACACGGATGGATCTTGCGAATATTATCCTAAGTGAAATTAGTCAGTCAGTAAAAGCCAAAAACCAAGTGGTATACAAAACTGAAAGCAACAAGTGAACAAACAAGACAAACAAACAAACAAAAACTATATTATAGACTCAAACAGCAATAAGGTGGTTGCCAGAGAGAAGGCAGGGTCTGGAGGTAGAAAAGGGTAAAGGGGTCAAATAGGTAGTGACAGAAGGTGATTTGACTTTGGGTGGTGACCACACAATGCAATATACAGATGACATTATCATAGAATTGCACACTTAAAACCTATATAATTTTATTAACCAATGTCACCCTAATACATGTAACTTAAAAATATTCGAGCAATAAATTCTTAAAGACAACCTGATTACTATTTTTCTGAATTTAATTTTTAACTAGTTGGCAGGGTTTTGAGCTCATAGCCATGTCCCTGTGACCGATTACTGAGGGAGACTTTCCCAGTCCCACCTCCCACCACATGTGAGGCCGCACCAGCCATCTGGTATTCCTGCATTCACAGCTGTCCCAGAAATTGGCCGTGAGTAATGCAGCCCAGTGCAACCCTTCACCTCCTGTACGAAGAGGAGAACTGATCTCCATACTTGAAAAATGCCCTTCAAAATCCTAAGCAACAGACATGAATCAAAAAAGCATTGTAAAAGTCAGGGAAGAAAATAAAGTCTAAACTAGTCCAGAATTTTCTCCATGTACAGAAGTATTTAGAACCTTAAGAATGAGTTTTGTAGGGCATTTCATAATTGCCTTAATTATTGGATTAGAGGTGCAATTTGATGCTCTTTGAGAGCTGGATAAAGAACCCCGTAATAGTATAAAATGATGGACAGGCTTTCAGGCTCCTGCACTTGTTTTCTGATGCTGTGATTTAAGTGTGAAATTGATCTGAAGTCTGTATGGGTCTTCCATCAAGTATGCTCAAATGTAAGCAATGCCATTTCATTGGCACTAATTCAGTACAAAATATCCTTTTGGTGTGCAAAACTCAAATGCATCTCTTAGACTGGAGAGTCCAATTTATGTCATGCTATAATCATAGCGGTTCTAAACTAATTTAACACCCTGAAGAAGTTAATTAACATCATTAAAAAGTGCATCCAGTCAAGTATAACATGTGACCCAAATAAATAATTGAATGAACTTTCCTACACCAGGGGTGACATGTTCCAAGGCTGTCCTCTTTCATCAGACCTGGTCCACAATTGTTTGAAACATCTGACACCAACCACATTAGATGAGCTTCATGAAGGTGTAAACCTACATGGCAGCCTAATAAACAACTTAAGTTTCATGGCTGACATTGATTTATACATCTTCTAAAGAGATGGTGCATGAAATGATCAGAACAGTCAATAATGCAAGCAAAATGTATGGGCTTGAGATAAGAGAGCAGAAAACAAAATCAATGCCTTCCAGCTATTAACAGCATGCAGCAGAGTTCATAATAGATGGCATTAAACTTGAACAAGTTGCATCATTCAAATACCTCAGAGAAACTGTCACTCCGACAGTAATTGCAAGAATAGGACTCACATAAATGAGTATGTATGGCTTTAGCTTGGTCACTAAAGGCACTTTACCAACTAAAATCTACTTAGATGAGTTGTTTGGGGTGTGTTCTTATTGCAAAAATTTTAAAGGAGGTCACTAAGCATACTAATAAGTATATTAAGTGCATAAAATTTAGATAATGAAGGAAGTCAATATATTGCTATAAACCCTCACACACAAAATAGATGCACAAAGGGCAAAGCAATCAGCTGCAAATGGATGATTTTTTTTTCCTTTAAAAGAATGAAATTGAGTGGAATTAAATATTGCTATCTGGTAATCAACACAGTTATTTTTCAGCCCTAGTGAAGTATTTGGTCCCGCCGCGTGGGCAAGCACATGGCTTGGAGATCAGACGTCTCTGTGTTTGATTCACACCTTTCCCACCTATTAGCTCTTCATTTAACCTCTCTGGGCCTCTGTTTACTCATCTGTAAAATGAGATTAATTATAAGTACCTTGCAGTGCTTGTGAGAATGTAATAACAGATGTTGGAGTCATCCCTGAATAAACTGTTTCCAGCTTCATTGTACGAATTTTTTGTCCTCATACCAAATTTCTTGGAGACTAGGAAATTAACATAAGCATTTCAAAGCCAAGTCAGTCCTTAATAATCTCTATTTATTATGAAAATTATAATATTCGGATCCACAGCAGTTAACTGAGGGAAGCAAGTGGGCAAAGTGCCCTCTTGCTGTTTAGATACATTCGGGAGAGCGATGCACTGGCAGCGCTGTTCTCGCACAGGCTTCGCTCTCCATTTCATTTCTCTACCCCGGTATCCAGGTAAAAGAGGATTCACATAATCCTAGCGCACATTTTCCATTTAACCTTGAAGTGATTTCAAATATCAGAGGATCTTTTCTAATTCCAGGTCAGCCACCCACCGCGTTTGCAACTCAGGAGCCCCGCCACCGTCCGCCGGCAGCCCCGCCGCTTCAGACGCGGCCACACCGTTCGGAACCTCTACAGCCGTTTTTTGTGTTTGGTTTTGTTTCAGGAAGCATGCATTCGAGGAGAGTCACATAGCACATTTCTAATGGCAACTGGTAATTTTGACCACACGGTTGTATGCATTATCACCTTTTTCCGGCACGTGCGCCATAAACAACTGTTGAACTATGTAAGCGTTTTGTCGGAATACTGTCTATGAAAATGATTGTGTGTTAGCAATGCAAATGGCTGAGTCTCGGGGCATCAGTGCTGAAATATCAGCTCTGGGTAGGAAAGTGCCCACGGCCATCACCTTGTGGCCATTATTTAGTAACAGAAATAAAACAGCTTCCGCTTTAGCCAGGAAGGTGATTCCGCAGCAGAGGCTGAAAAGCCCTCGGTGGCTGCGCCCAGGTGCCCAACACAGAAACGTCCCACTGAAGCACAGGTCTCTCTGTGGAGCTCCACAAAGAGCCAGCAGTGGCGTTTGTCACCTGCCTGAGCTCTGTTTGGATGAGCCTGTGAGAGCAATTTATTGTCTACCAACCCCCCAAGAAAAGGTTGCAAGGAGATGCCAACTTGGGGTTCCTATTTCCTGAGCACCCATGGGTGACATAGCAGTCATGCTGGGAAATGACAGTCACTGAAATGCCCCAAAATACCACATTTTGCCGTGTATCATACACAATTTTTACCCAAACTTTTGAGGGAAAAATAAGGATGCGTGTTTTACATGGGTAGTACTAAAGCCATATCTATGTAAATTTTTTTAATTCTTTTATTTATGCTTGTGCATTAAAAGTGTAATCGAGAAAGTAATAACAATATCTGTATGCAAAATAATACCCTGGAATACGATAATCAGTTTTGTTTCTAAATATAAATAAATAAATAATTGAATTTTAAAATTAAAATGAAAGATTTTTTTCCCCCCTGAAAGTTAGGACCAAAAACATGGGTGTGTGTTATACATGGCAAAATACTGTAATACCACCACTAAAAAAGAGAAAACTAAATCCCTGGTTTGACCATTTGGGTTGACCCCGATAAATCAATTCAGGGGGTTTTAAAAAGGGTAAGGCAAGGTGGGGGTGTGTCTAATCATCTCAGTTTTCTCTCTTGAAACAACATCAGGTGTAAAAGGAAAAACAAGGCAAGCAGAACCTTCCGCACTCCCAAGGCCGAGACCCGCGGCTTGGGCCCCGGACAGGTTTCAGATTCACTATGGCCGGCTCTGCTCGGCCACGCTGGGTCCTCTCAGGGAGCGGTGTTGTTCCTGCCCCCAAAGACATTCCCATCTCTTTGGGAAAGCAATACTAACAAATACTCAATGGCAGAACAACGTGAGAGAATAGGTAGTTTTGCCACTGAAAATGGATGACATAAACTCAAGTTCTGCATCCGTCGAGAGAAAAGAGAGGTTGCTGGCGCTCCAACAGCAGGGCCCTCTAACCAGGCAGCGGCTCCTGTCAGCCTGCTTATCCTGTGCTGTAGTGCCATCCTCGTGCTTTGACGGTGTCACTCCCCAACCACGCGTGGGCGCCCCGCTCCCTGCTCAGGAAGCTGTCCCGGGTGTGGTTGCAGTTCCTCCTCTGGCCACGCGGTCCGGTCCCAGGCGCTCAGGCCCCGCAGTGCCCTGACCGCAGCCTTCCTTCTGCAGACCACCGCCCCGCGCCTGGAAACGTCTACAAAGCTTCCGTGTGTCACTGACATTGGGGAGGACAGCCGTTCAGGGCCTTCCAGCACTGCGCCTAACAGTAAAAACTAGTTTGCACTTCTTTGTACAAGCTGTTTAACCCATTCATTATCCTTCTAATAAAGTTCACTTAAAGTTATCATAGATGTTCTTAAGGTCTTCGCTGCAAAGTCATTCATTGAAGCACTGTTTATAATGGTGAAAATTTTAAAATAGCCTAAGTGCTCAATAATGGAGAATGCTTGTAATGGAATATAATGCAACCATCAAATATGGCTTTGTAAATAAATATTTATGAGCATAGAAATCTGCTTACCATAAAGTGAGAAAAACACAGAATACCACACACGGACACGCACGTGAGCCTAAAATTTACACATGAACTATTATTATTTATATATAAATCCTATAATTTTTATATATATAAAATCATACATAACAGGATCTATATATGTTTATATGCATAAAAACTGTCTACCATTGGTGAAGTGGTTTCCTATTTCTCCTTTACTGCTTTGGTATTTTTCAGATTTTACTTTGATAAAAGAAAGCAATCCAAAGACATTTATTACTACCATTCCCACAAAACTAAAACTTCCTTTTTTATTATGGACTATTTTACGCCCACAAATGAGTTTATGCAATACTATAGTAAACACCAAAGTACCCACCCCCCAGTTTGCACAAGTCTATTTCTGGACAACCTCGCTTTCAGCACAGGGGAGCAAAAGTAGGTCATGGTGCTGCAATGCTACAGGGACTCACCCTCCAGTAATGAGAGGCTTCTTTTTGACATGCTTACACTCAGTTTTTACCTGCCCAGCCAACCTCTAGAAAACACCCTCGTGCCCAGCCTCTGTACCAGTAACAGCAACCTCCTGCAGGACAGAGAACCACGATTTTTCCCTGTTCACGAGCCGCTGTCTTCCGCGGCGGGGAGCTGGCTGCAGGGCCGGGCCCAGGCATGCACACCCCTCACCTCCTGATTCACTGACATCTTTTTGCTCCTATCAAGCACAGCAAATGGGGACACTTACAGGTAACAGCTGACAATTTGAACAGAAAATACAGAGAAAAGCTGTGTAAAGCAAGTGGCTCAGATTATAGCTGCTGACTTCTAATATTATTTGATAGATGAGGCCACTACAATTATCCCCTGCTCATGGGTTCCATTACTGGAACAATAAGCACACAAAATAAGGGCAATTTCCCAAACAATGTATAGGACCACTTAACTTTCTCAAGAGCCATTTCTGCAAGTGAAGTCCTCCTTGCAAAAGACACAAAGATAATGTTCTGGCAACTTGACACAAGCATTTAGCTCAGACCGCATTAACTGCCTTTTGTTATTTCTGCCATGCTCTGGTTAAGGCCAAATTGGATATTATTTTTAACTTAAACGTTTGTTTTAAAATGCAGTCATGGAGTCTACCATTTTTCCTTAAAATAAAAGGGAAAAAAAATAGCTCTGAGAAAAATTTGAAAGCCCTTCAACCAGTGAAAGAGTGAACAAAGTTTCCACCTTAATTTTTCATGACTCTTCCCTGCAACTAGCTACCCCAAAATTATTAGAACAGTTTTCATTCTTAAAAAAATTACTTTGTGGCTTCACCTTCCGTTACCATTTAAAGATCAAAAAGAAAGTCTGTAGAGGAAGAAAAAAAGCAATAGATTCTGAAAGACAAAAATAAAAAACCAAGCGCCTGAGCAGCGCACTGAGTTATCACATTGGTGTTAACCATTCATTTCACATTTTGAATTTGGATTGAACCATTGGATGGAATGAGTTTGGGAAATGTTAGAATTATGCTGTGAACTACACTTGTCTCCCACAGCCACCTCCTTCCCCACCGTGGAAAAGGAAGGAGGAACCTGATGGAGGTAAAACATTTAAATCAGAAACACACAGGGTGACTCCTGGCTGAAGCCTTGTCTTATGATGACTAAATCCCCATCAAGGTACCGTGGAAAAGGGGAGGGCTGGCCACCAGTAGCAAGCTCAGCGAGAGAAATTGGCCTTAACCTTCTAGACAGATCCCGCATGTGTAAACTTAAACATTGCTTTATTTTCTAAATAAAAATCCCCCTGATTTATTTCTCTCTTTATTCATGTTGCTTTGATGCATTTCCAACCAAAACATGAGAAAATCTAAAAGGCATGCAGACAGTTGGACTCCTATGCTTCCCTTTTCTCTTTTGTCGCCATGTTTCCAATGATGCTAAGCAGGTGACCAGACCTGAAGACGGGCAGGGCCGTCTCTCCCTTGACCAGAGGCTGCAGATGAATTCTCATAGGCACTTCCCCGAGAGACGCCAAGTCCCCTAGAATCTGGGTCACTGGGAGCACCAGCACATGGAGCTGGTCAAAAGCGTGCTCCTCTTCAATAATAACTCAAGAGATGGTTAAGTCTGTACAGTTTAATTATAACATTCAGGAGTTTTTTATTATTATTCTCTCTCAGCTCCTGAGGCCTTTTAAGTCTCTTTTAAAAGGGGCCTCTACACAAAAGGTAACTTCATCCTGGAGAGAAAGAAACTCAGACTTGGCCATACCACTTCCACTTGGGCATTGATTAGATGTCTTTTTTTTTTTTTTTTAACAAATTCAGAAAGAAAGGGGACACGATTTAAAACTAAAATAGAACCAGGCACATTGTACAAAGGATTATTTCAAGTAATTCTCCTTGAAACGATAACAAAGGAATGTTTCCTGGGGATTAAGTGGACTGTCAGGTAATCAGAAAAGTTCTTTTAGGTTTTTCCTCAGGAAGAAAAAGAGCACTTTGGATGGATTTTGTTCCTGGCATTTTGTGACACTTTACAGCTTATTCCCTGGTGTCACACCGATTTATTTTATTATTCATGAGCTCCATGAAGGAAGGAATGATCTTAGAGGTCCCCAGCTGGACCACACTAATAGATCCTTTTCCTATCTTCCATCTACTGTTACTTTAATATGGATAAGATTGTTTTATTAATGAGAGCAAATGGGTTTCCTGAATATCAGCCTCTCTTTTGGTCACTCTGGAACCTGATATACTTGATTAATAGATTTTCAACTTTTTGAGCACCCACACTATTTTTGACACTGTACTTTAAAAAAAATTAGGACATAGATGAACAAAAGCCGTACCTCCAGGAAGTTACATTCTAATGAAACAAGACTGACCTCCATTACTAATTGATGGCACTACAGTCAACTATCAATTATTCATGTACAGATTATCCATGACACACTTTGTAGAGCATCCATTGTGAGTTTCTAAATCCCAGGCTTTCCTACATCTCAACTATAGAGACTTAGGGGATATTATGTGAAATGCCCCAGCCTCCTATAGATCTGTCTTTATTCAGTGAGCAGGTATGTACGATACTAGGCACTGCAGAAAAAGATGAATTAAGTGTGTATAAGGTGTAACAGATGCTCACAACTAGGAGTAGCTAATTCTGCTGGTGCAAAGAAACAGGAAAGGGTTTCAATGGGATGATGACACTTGATTTTAGTATTGAAAATTGAATGAGTGTTGAGGGGTGGAGAAAGTGAGAAGACACCGCACACAAGAGTATAAGCAAAGGCAAGGAATTGTGAGATGCCGTGACCCACTATGAGATTTCACGTTGTTTCATGTGACCGTGGGTTGGTAGGTAGCCAGAGGGCAATGCAGTGACTGACAAGAGATACACCTGAAAAGATAAACAGAGAAGTGGCCTTAACAGGACCTGTTCGTCCTCAGTATATGGCTTCGGTAGCAAAGTATATATGGCTTAGTGTCATCACTAAGACTGAGAATAATGGAGGAGATACATTTTCAGGGGAAAGATAATGAGTTCGCTTTTGGATCTTTCTCTGCCACAGTGCTGAGAGCCACGAATAGGTTGTAGCTGTTAATATTAATATCTTTACCTGCTCTCGGTCTAACAGTCAGCTACAGCCAACAGGTTACTCTCTCACACACTTTCATTCCATAAGATAGGTCTCCCATAATCTGTGTGGTTTCTTTAGCCTCAATGCAAAAGTGTGTACTAATTCAGACAGGAAAAAATATCCAGAAATCAAAGGTTGGTTATTTCTATTGCCCAACCTCATTTTCTTTTAATTTCAAGGAGTACTTATTCTTTTGATTTACTTTGGATGGGTAGACACTACATAGACTCTATGGGAGGCAACTTCTCAGATCCAAAGAAAAAAGCATCACGATTAGCTTTAAAGTTTGCTCACATTGATCACAGAGAGAAATGGCACAGAAATATCACCTAGAAGATCATATATTCATTCATTCATTCATTCATTCTATACATTTATACTCAGGACTTACTACATGCCAGGCCAGTGAGCAAGGGAGCCCATTAGGATCCTGCCCCATGGAGCTTACACCCTAGTGGAGTGGACAGACGCCAGACATCACTGTTTGGTGCTGTGAATAAAGAAAACGAAATGTAACAAGATGCCTGGGGATCAGCCTTACACAGGTGGTCAGAGAAGGCGCCGTAAGCAGATGCTATTGGACCGAGGCAGGGAGAGAGGGAGGGAGGGAGGGAAAAAACAAGCAGACCAAGGTTGGAGGAACATATTCCAAAAAAGAAGAACAGCAGAGGAACTAAGACCAGGTGTCCTGAAGTAGTCAAGAAACAGAAGAAACCATCCTGTGTCTGCAGCAATATTGGGGACCAGCTCAGCGGGAGGTAGGCCAAGCAGATCCTGGAGAGACATGAGCAAGAGCTTCAGCAACAGGGGATTGAGCCCCAGGTTCAACCCTAATTAGAAACCTCAGTCATGTAACTTAAACTCCTGAAAGCTATTTTTCCATATCTATCAAAATAAGAGTAGTAATATTTTTATCACTTGAGAAGAAGAGTGAACGAAATAAACAACGCAAAGTGCCTAAGCACGTAGGAAGAGCCTAATAAATCTTAGCTCCAACCATTCTTTGCTGCTTTTAACAGCAATCAAGGAAGCCAGGGTGGGTTGTGCAGGTAAAAAATCTGAGCTTTTTCTGGCCTAAATATGTGAGGCCTTCTTTCCTGCAGCTCCTGATTCCCAGAGCTGACCTTCAAAACACTCTCTTCTAGGAATCCTGCAGGCCAGGGGTCAGCATTGCCAAGATAGATCAGGTGATGTGATGGTGAAAAATGGCCCCATGTGAGCGAGGAGACCTTCGCATTAATTTCCTGTGTAACCCGGGCATTTGTGAGCTGAGGTCTCACAAGTTAAAAATAAAACAGTAGCTAACTCTGCAAGATAAATGCTTTTTAAAATCCACAATCACTTTGAGGTCCTTAGAGAAAGATACGTTAAAATACAGGTTATTTTGCTTGATCATCACCTGTTACCTGACTTCTGAGGGGTGGGGGTCCAAGGGCACAGCAGGGAATATGGGATATCTCTGACTTGCTAACTTCCCCCACCCAGCTCCCCTAATGACAGACTGAGCCATTTCTGAGATCTTCTTTAAGACCGCTCTCCCCTTTGGTCATGTCCCCATCATCCCTCCATCTTCTCTACATCCCCAGGAGCCCCAGAGAGGCTTGGCCATGCCCTGTGGCTTTCATCCCTTCCAGTTTTAGCTTCCCCTCTCAAAATTAGAGGCATCTCCTTTTCTCCATGACTAACAGCTGCAATTCCATTGCTCCTCACCACACACAATGAATTCACACAAGGGCCAGACACCAGTGTGCCCCGGGTTCTCCTGCTGCCTGCATTTACCTGGGTGTCCCTGGTGAGGAGGAGGATGAGAAAGCAATCACCACTCACTGCCGCCATGAGTGGACCTGGGGAAATGTTTGCTGACTTCTTTTAAACTCTGGATAAAAATTAAACAACAAATGGGGTTGACCTATATACAATCTTTGTCTCCATTTTCATGAATACTCAAGCCTTGGTCTTACTTTAATATTTGCTCAATAAAAAAGACACATGTGGGGTTTAGGTGTACAGAATTAATTGTTCTGCATGACATGTCTTCAAAAATTGTGTGTGGTGGGCTGAATGGTGGCCCCAAAAGAAATATGATCGTGTCCTTCTCCCTAGAACCTGTAAATGTGACTTTATTTTCAAAAACAGTCTTTGCAAGTATAATAAGATGAGGATCATGAGATAAGAAGTTCACCCTGCATTATCTCGGTGAGCCCTAAATCCAGGGACAAATGTCCTCATGAGAGCGAGGCAGAGGGAGATCACACAGAGGCAGAAGGAGAGGCAATGTGTCACTAGAGGCAGAGACTAGAGTGATGTGGCCATAAGTCAAGGACACCAACAGCCACTAAAATCCAGACAAGGCATGAAATGGATCCTCCCAGGGAAAATGCAGCCCTGCCAGCACCCTGATTTTGAATTTCTGGCCTCCAGAACTATGAGAAAAAAAATTTCTGGTGTTTTAAGCTCCCCCAATTTATAGCAATTTATTACAGTAACTAATACATTGTGTTTCGAGGAAGCATCTAACATACCATGATTTCTCGTGGAAGAGGATTTTCTGTAATGGCTTCCCCTATCAGTGGACACCTAAATGTGATCTCCAAAACTGTAGACTCTAGTATCGAAACCCAAATGATGTTCTGGCAAAAGAACAGGGCACAGAAGACCTAAAGAAGAGTTCATTGTAATGTGCATCTTTTAAATCTCAGTCACAGGAACATTGAAAAATTGGCCATTTGGAGACCTGGAGATTAACCCATTAAATGCTCACATATTTTATTTTAACAGATTTGGGAAGATCTTTCTAAAATGAGCCTCAAACTTTCCTGCCAGTTACAGATTACATGGAATATAACCAAACATTTCTTAATGAGAGAAGAAAGATTGAATAAATGTAAAACAAATATCCTTATATGATATGCCATGGATGTGGCTGTGTAGGTACAGATGTTTATATGGTAAATGACTCCTTTCCTCTCTCCCAACATTTCACTACTACACGTCTCTAAATTATTAATTAATTGACAGTGATACCTGCAAGGGTGATTGCACTAAAGCACGACTTTCTCCTCCATCTTGCACACACACACACACACACACACACACACAAACACACACACAGATACACACACACACACACTCGCTTCCTTCCATCTTTCTCTGATCAGTCACTGGGAATCTCAGAAAATGAGTAAGAAGGAAGTGCTGAGCAGTACAGTGCATTCTGGTAGGCAAAGTCTCAGCTGTCGAGTAGGGAAGATAAGAGCAGACACAAAAAATGCCTTGGTCATTAGTGCATTTTTTCTGCTAGGTTGCTCTGGTCTACCTAAGAACAGGAATAACGCAGAGGAGGGGTGTTCTGGACAGAAGCCCGCTGACCATCAGTCTGAGACAGGCACAGCCAGCCCTAAGCTGTGGCCCTAAAAAAGGATCCAAATAGCTCACAGGAAGACAGAGAGGAGACCAAGGACCACGTGGCCTCCAACCTGTGGACAGGAATCTGGACACCATGCAAGGATGACTAAGGAGGGGAAAACATCAATGTGCAGAACCAAGAAGGATTCACACCCAAGACACTCAGCAGAAAGGAATACTCTAAAAATGATCTACTGGAGGATTCTGAAATATTTTAGAAAAAAAATTGCGCAAAGAGAATACAAATAAAGCAGGCTTCTAGGTACAGTCAAGAGTTATACCAACAAGAGGAATTTTAATGCTTACAATATAATCAAATAAGTGGGACAAAATAGAGATAAGAGGAGAAGAGTGTAGCTTCTCATGAAAGGGAGGAGTTAGCTGGAGAGGACCTGTCACCGTTGCCTGCAGCACTTACAGCAGCGGGTCAGATGATGCTTCTGAACACAGAAAGGCGAGCAGCAAGCACTGCAAGGGCTGGGAGCAGAATCTGTTTGTTTTTCTGCAGTGTTTGCTGAGTGATGGCTGCGGTGTCAGGCACTGTGCTAAGCGTGAACCACAAGGTCATGACCTTTCTAAAACTTTGCAAGAGATGAGAGATGAAAATACAGTTTATATCCAAAATACAAAAATCAAAGAAAGGAGCCAGAAAGCACAAAATAACTAAATATCTTGCCTATAACAATAAATTTACATGGGTTAAATTCTCTAATGCGCTAAAACTGGCAGGTTAAGGAGGACAAGGAGTGGCGAGGGGTAGAGAGAGAGAGGAGGTAATATATCATGATGTTTTCCCCCAAAAACATTAAGAATAGGGAAATAAATATCAGGCAAAGTTAAAATACAGATAAAAGCAGGATTCCCAATATTAATATCATGTGAAAAAATTCAAGGGGTATAAAATTACCAAGAATTTTTGAAAGAACAATTCCATTTCCAATAATTCATCACAAGTAAATTATTATAGGTGCATTCAAAGAGACAGCTCCAGTAATGCTCATTGCTACCTCTTTATAATAGAGAAAAAATTGAAAATAGTTACTAACAATTAATAAAACATTGTACATCCATAAAACAAAATGCTATGTAGCTATTAAAATGTTTTACGAGCATATTTGGTGACTTGAGAAAATGCTCATGATATATTTTACAATGAATTAAAAACAAGTTCCTCATCAGCCTATATTATATGATCTGATTTCCTTTTTCATAAAACCATCCATTCATTACACCAAAAAGCGCAATCACAGCAAACAACATGCATTCTTTGATCCCTCTTTCCTCGCTGCATTTTCTTTTCCCTGCTCTGTCCATTCCCTATCCTTTTTCCAGCTAATAATTTTAAGGTAGCCTATATCTAAATACTTTAAAACTAACTACTGTCTGCACTTGTTCATGAGATAAAATATGAGTGACCTAGAAAGTGGAAGGAAAAAAATGTGCCGCTTGACCCACAGCTCTCCTCCCGTCAGGACCAGCCCAGGGGCCTCCAGCTACCCAGCTGCCGGAGATGAGCCAGACAGGAACCTGGATCCGTTCCTCTCCCTGATTCCACACCTGCAAGTCTCGTTGCTTCTTCCTCCGAAACGTCTGTTCTTGGTGCCTGTTCTTGGGCCACCAGCACCGCCATACCTTCTGCATCCACCACTTCCACCCCGAGGCCTCCGACTCCGCGTTCACCGTCCGGGGCCTCCAACCTTGCGGTAGGGGTGCTCTTCAAAAGGAGGTCGGGTCAGGTCTCCCTCTCGCCTGGTCCCCGCAGGGGCTTCTTGTAGCACTGGCTGCAAATGCCATCAGGCCCCCGGGTCAGGCCTGGCCTAGCTCCCCTTTTCCTCGCGCTTCTTTCCTCTGGCCCCATCACTCACCGGACCCCAGGGGCCTGACCCCCTCCCCCACCGCCGCCAGCTCTCAGCTTCGCAGGGGTGTCTTGGGTCTTCATCTTCACGTCCCAGCTCCTCGCTGCGCCCGGGGGCTGCCCATTGTTCTGTTCTCTCATTCAGTGTCACCTCCCTCTGGGACACTCTCTGACTCTGCTGCCTAACAGACTCTCCCCCAATCGTGCTGTCTCAAAGCACCTTATTGTCTTCCTTCACAGCATTTAGTACATTTTTTTTTATTATTGCTCTATTTGATTATTTGAGGAATATTTGTTTCCCCCTCTAGACTGGGCGTTTTCTACAGATAAGGTCTTGTCTTTTTTATGTCAGTGTTTACCGAGCACTGAACACAGGACCTGGCACGAAAAAGCAGTAGTGATAAAATTTCTATAGCACTTCCAATACACCAAGCAGGTTTTGAGGACTTCGCGTTAACTCATTCAACCCTCACAACAGCCCTATGATGTAAGTGCTATTATTTTCACCGTACAGTGGAGGAAACTGAGGCGCAGAGAATTTGATATTTGTTGAAGGTCTTATGGAGCCTCGCCTTGAAGCCCGAACACCTGACTTCAGACTCCACCCGCTTTATCATTACACTCTGCTGCTCTTCATAGTACACGCTCAATACATTCGATTCAGTAAGCCCTTCTACCCTGGGAAACCACTCGTATTCTGGTCTTTCCATGCACGGATGTGGGTGTGGGATTACTTTTTCAAAATTGGGGTCACATTCTATGTACAGCTTTTACTTTCACTGTGTAACTAATGCTACATGAGTATCAGGAATTCCATGGTGGCATCTTGTTTCATTGTACAAGTCTATCTGACTTTATGTAATCATCCTCTTATTTATTGAGCATTTAGAGGTGTGTTGTTTAGTCAGGCTGCTACAACAGAAGACCATAGGCTGTGTATCTTATAAAGAACAGAAATTCATGTCCTCCGGTCTAGGAGACAGGAAGTCAGACATCAGGGAGTCAGCAGTCGGTTCCAGCGAGAGCCTCTTCCGGGTCGCAGATGGCCAGCTTATCCCTGTGTCCTCACCGGAAGGAGGGGGCGAGAGAGCCCTCTGGAGTCTCCTTTACAAGGGGACCAGTCCCGTTCATGAGGGCTTGATCCTCACAAAAATTCAACTTAGGTATTTTGGGAGTAAACAACCATTCAGTCCATAAAAAAGGGGGTTTTATTCAATTTATTATTACTTTAAATGGCTCTATTATGATATTCTTGAACATAAATATTGTTCAACGCCCTGAGATAAATTCCACGAAGTAATTTTAAAAATATTCACTTGAAGGATTTTGAAGTATATTGACTGCCACACCAAAAGGTTGAAGGGGACCGATATCCCCACAGTTATGCCATATGAGGCTATATATTCATGTAAAACCATACTAGGAGTGTGAGTGTTCCCAAAAATATCTGTGGGTAGAAAGTGTTTTATAGCATATTTGGGGTATCTCCAAACTTAGGTCCTGATATAGATAATATTAAAATTGATTTACATTTCCTTGATTAATTGGTTGAAGCAGATGATAACATCAGAGTTTACATAGCTAGAGAGCCGACTCTACCCCAGTACCTGAATAGCACTTAGGCTATCGCTAATTATAAACACTACCTTAGGGGAAAGATTATTAATTGAGATTTAAAATGAAATTCAAGTTTTTAATTATATTCCAAAATATGATGTTATTCTTTCCTTTTCCATGTAAAAACACCAAGCAAAACATACATTTTTGCCACCTGCTGCTAGTTTAATATTATTTCCAAAATTAAACAGCATAAAAAAAGAATTCCCAGAATAGAGACCCACACAGAAAAACAAGCTCTGTATGTAGGCTAGACCACAATAATAACACACAGGAAGATGTGATTAGTCTACATTGAGAGAGTCTCCTTGCTTGTTTTTCTCTTTTATTTCTAAGTGTCTGCAAACAACCTGTGGAATGTTCCTGGATTACGGTTAAGAAACTGCATCATTTTATTGCATTGAATTCCCAATGGACTGCAGGGAACCCTGGGCACTGACATGACCCAGAGCTCATCTCCACATTGGGTTGAGACGTCAGAGGGAGATTTAAGAAAGACACCTACATCTGATATCCCGCAGCAAGGGGGATACTCTAAACCCCCAAACAGGGCAAACTGGAACCTATTTAATTGTCAAGGAAGCAAAAAAGAATTAACCCAAAAAGTTAAGAACTTAACTACTTAAAATAAACATAAAAGAAACAACAGAGACAGAAAGCCATGGGAAATGTCATACCCGTTATAAAACACATTACGTATTCAAATAATAGTCGCACACATGAAACTTTACTAATGAGACTTTTCAGGGATAGATTGTAAATACTAGTTTATTCATGTGGTGAAAAGATACTTGTAATACACATGGATCTTACCTATACCTACTACACAGGGTTAATAAACAGCAAAACCTTGATTTTGAGACATCTTCTGAATTTTTAGAAGTAGTGAAATATTTTATCTTAAATGCGCACGCAAGCAGGGAAGATCTCTAGCACTTCTTGAATTACACCACGTCCTCTCAGTCACTGCTTTCTCCAAAAGGCGGCACCTTGCAAGTGGGTTCTACAAATGAGAGGGGCCAGGGTGCTCACCTCCCTGCCCCAACCAGTTCAACAACCCTCAGGTTGACTCCGCAGAGCATAGTTGAAAAACCATGTATCTGGTCCAGCACTTTCACTTTGTAACTGAGGAAACAGAGATGAGAGAGAGAAAGAGAGGGGGAGATAGAGTGATTTGCCTAGAGTCATGCAGGTAGAACCAGAACGGGAAGTCAGTGGCTCTAGGTCCTTGCTTAGAGTTTTCCTATAATACAACTCTCCTTACAATGCATTTCTTCCTCTTACTTCAGTTCCTAATTTCCCTTATTATGAATATGTAAATGCATCTAATTTATGGGTGCTTTTAAAAAGTATTTTAAATAGAAGTTTATTTTGAAAAAAAGTGTGAATATAATGACAAATTTTTTGAGTCTCATACATTCCTGGGACAGTGTATCTTGGCAATTCATGAAAAGATGCCTTTACAAGGGGCCACAAAACCGTGCCGAGGAGGAGACTGGACTGCAGCGGGGCTTGCCTTGCAAATCTAGCCATTTCAGTGTCCTCAGTTGTCAACCTAGATACTAGGGAGATTCACCCCTTAAAGATATAAATTAATTTTTTTTCCTAAAAGTAGATGGCAAAGGCAGTAAAATAGCATCTTCAGCATACTGAGAGAAATTGATACTTATGGAAATTATCATTTAAGAGAAAAGATAACACAGAGACACTGTAAGGCATATAAGGATGAAGGGAATATACCAGCCAAGGATCTTGTTTAAAAAAAGAAAAAAAAGGAATCAGCAAGAAAAATGTGATCACAGAATACGTGGAATTTGGGACAAAAATGGCTACAAAAATGGCAACTAATATCTCTAAGCTACAATAGCAGTCAATAGTTGGTAAGAACATGCATTAAGACCCTGATGTCATTGGAAGAAGGAAATACTGAACAACAAAAGATTGTGGGGTTTTTTTAATATAAAACGTATAGTTCAGAAAGTACCCTTCAGATGAGGAGTAACCTAAAAGTACAATGTATCTTCTAAGTCATCTGAAGAAAATGAAATGTTAAAAACTATTAATACAATAAAAATCAAGGAAGGGAAAAAGGAGTTGAAGAAAAAAGACAGTGAACAGGAAACACAAAATATGATGGTAGAAATAAGTTCAAATATAGAAGTAATCATACTGATTATAAATGAATTAATAAGCTCATCAATTAAAGAGGTTATTATATTGGTCTTTTTAATGCAGCCACATGCTGCTTACAAGAGACATATCTAGAACAAAACCACATAGAAGAATAAAAATGAAGGGCTGTAAAAACTTATAGCCTTCAAATACTAGACAAAATAGTTATAGCAATATTAATACCAAATAGATTTAAGGTCCAAAAAACCATTAAGACAAATAAATTAAGACAGTATATAATAATAAAAGACACAGTCCAACAGGACGATAACAAGCATGAAATTATTATATTTGTCATAGCTTTAAAATATATATATAAAGCACAAACTGGCAAAATTAAATGGACAAATGGATAAATTTATCATTATAAAGGAAAATTGGTACTAATTAGATAATGAGAACCCCACACCGCTGAAGACTTACATCATCTCTTAATGAACACATGGACCATTTACAAATATTGGCATGGCACCTGGATTTCAAAGAACTTAAATAATACATGTCATCTCTGATCAGGATATAATCAAATCTGAAGTATCAAGATATAATTAAATTAGAAGTCAACCTGGCAAAGTAGCAAAAACATAACAAAAGCATGTAGGTAACTTAAAATAAACTCTTAAATAAAGCCTGAATTGCAAAAAAAAATTGTTAAGCATTAAAACATGATGTAAATGAAATGAAATCACTATTCAGCATTTGAATAGTGATTTAATATATAGCATTTATATATAGTGATGAATTTATACCATTTAAACTCATTTACCAGAAAATAGAAAGATTAAATAAATGTTCAACTGGAGAATCTAGAAAACAAACTGAAAAGTAAATCTCAAAAAAGTAAAAGCAGGAAAAACTAAGATGGTAATAAAGAAACAGAAACATAGAAAATAGTAGAAAGGATAAAATCCAAAACTGATTCTTGAAAAAAACTAATAAGTAGACAGGTTTTTAGGAAGTCTGATCAAAAATAAAAGGAAAAAAGTGACAAAAATATACAGTAGATATTAAACATCATAAGAGAATGCTGTGAACATTATGTAACAATTTGAAAGCTTAAAAATAATAAATACAAATTAGAAAAATATAAATTTCTAAAACTGACCAAAGAGGCAACAGAAGAGATGAATAAACAAATAATCATTGGAGAAGTTGAATTTGTAATCAAACTATACTAGAGCAGAATATTTTGCAGGTGAATTTACTCTAAACTCCAAGGAATAAAGAAACAGACAAAAGCTTTATCATCCAAGCAGATTCTGAAAACAGAAAGAAAAGTCAATTCCCCAAATCATTTTATGTAGTTGGTGAAATCAGAATACCAAAACTGGGTAAGTTAGTATAAGGAAAGAAAGTTATATATCACTTTATTAAACATAGATGGAAAAAAACTAAACAAAATACCAGAAAACTAATTTCAGCAGTATAAAAATAAGTATTAAAAGTAAGTATTAATCATTTTAAAACATCATGTCCAAGTGGGTTTAATTCCAAGAATTCAAAGATGGCTCAATATCAGACAATTCTTTAATTGTCTCTCTGATAATATACTCATCATCTGAGAATCTATTAATGTATATCATTTCAAGGGATTTATTTTTTCCAATTATATGGTAAATCTATTTCAAATTTTTTGAGGAACTTTCATATTGTTTTCAGCAGTGGCTGTGCCATTTACTTAAGGGGTTTTAAAAGAAAAATTGCCATTTCAATAGATACAGACAAAGAGAAGTGACAAAACTCAATGCTAATCATTGATTAACATGCCTACCAAACTAACAATAAGTGACTTATCTTTCTAGCAAATGCTTTTCTTAGGAAATTGCATAAGAATCATACATACTAGTAAGACTTTAGGAGCATTTACATTATTTTTTGTAATTCTTATTATATAAGCTACTATCACCACTTCCATCCCATATGTTATGGAGAGCCTAAAACTTCAGTAAAGCAATAACCTTTATAAAATTTGAAAATAAAAAAATACAAAATAGTTATTCACAGACAATAAGAATATGCTCCTAAAAACACCAAAGAATCTACAGATAAATAATTAAAATAAAATGTTTTTAGAAAAGCTCTTGGGCACAAAGATCAGCATGAAAAATTAATAAATTAGTAATATTTATTTACACTAGTAAAATCCAATTTGAAATGTAATGGGAAAAAACACACAAATATCAGTCAATATTTCCTAGGCATTTCTAGGAATAAGTATATCAAAAGATGCTAGGGGTCCCTATGCAGGAATTTACAAATTTTCATTGAAGGATTAAGAGAAAACATGACAAATTATAAGATTAGATATATGAATTATTTTTATTATTCTCAAATAAATCTAAAATTCAAAAGCAAAATCAAAGTCCCAAGCAGGGTTTACCATGGAACACTATAGAAAACCCTTGCATTGGTTTTTATGGAAAACCAAAGGCCTAGGAGAAGCAAGAAAGTTTTGAATCATAATTAAGGTAGAGGACTTCAAGAAACATTATTATATGTCAATAATATCAAGAATTATTATAAAACTATAATAACCAGGAGCCTGGGGTATTTGTGCATATGGATAGACAAATGATCCCACTGAAAGGAATAAAGAGTCTACCTAAACAAACATGCCTGTGTGGAAACCGGGTGTGTGGGAGGAGTGGCTGCTTAGATCAACGGGGAGAAGTTGACCTCCTCATTAAGAGGTGCTGGGGTAATTGATTGATTACAACCTTGCAGGAGTGGATCTCTACCTCACACCATACAAAGTTCAATCCAAGATGATTAAACATCTAATACCCCTAAAAAGTTTTCAAAGAAAATATAGAAATAGATATGCATGGACATGAGAGAAGAATTTCTTAGACAAGATAAAAATACAAAACAGAAAAAAATAAAATAAAAAATTGATAAATCTGATTTTATTAATAACAAACTTTTGTTCAACAAAAGCATGATAAACAAACATTAAAAATTAAAAGGCAAGTCATGGATTGAAAGAAAATATTTGCTTCATATAATTAACAAATGATTAGGAACCAAGAAATATAAATAACTCCTAAAAATCAAGAAAACAAACAAAAAAGGCAACCTAATGAGATACAAGGAATGGGAAATGAGCAAAGGCTATGAATATGGAATTCACAGAGGAGGAAAACCAAAGACCAATAAATGTGTGTAATTATGTCAAACTCACTAGTAATCAGGGAGATACAAATTAAAATAACAATGAGATATTATTTCACTCACTTCAGAATGGCAAACATTTTATAGTCTGATAAACAAAACTGGTGGCAGAGAATGTTGGAAAACAGGACTCTCATAGTCCAGTGGCAGGAATGTAGATTCTTATCAACCATCAGAGAGCAATTAGAAGGCGCCCATGCCTGTGGTGGGCACCCCACTCTTATACCTCTGCCCTGAAAGGGCAGTTCTCAAACTTTGCATCAGCACCTCTTCATGTTCTTAAAAATTATTGGGGATTCCAAAGAGCTTTCATTTATGTAGGTTATAGCTGTAAATATTTCTAATATTAGAATATGAAAATGAGAAATTTTAGAATACTTATTAAGTAGCTTTAAGAAAACAATAACATACTTATTACATGTTAAGATAACATTTCTGTGAAAAATAACTATATTTTCTAAAACCAAAACAGTAGTGAGATGTTTGACAAATCTCTTTACTACATGGCTTAAACATAGCTAGATTCTAAGATCTGCTTCGGCATTTAGCCTGTTAAATCACGTTGTTTTGGTTGAAGTATATGAAGAAAATGTAGCCTTGCACTTGAAATAGATCACTTACCCATGCATAATTTTGTAACATCGGGGATTGAGCATTTGGAAAATACTGCTGTACTAAGTTATACAGGTCTTCCAAATGTGGACACACTTCATTAAACAGTATCAAAAAATAATGTTCTTTGTTGACCTTACCACTGATCTCGTCAGAGAAAGTCTTTAAGTTTTAGGAAATGTCAAGTTCATGGTGGCAATTTTTTCCAAAATTCTAAGTTTTGCTTGAAAGCTCAAATTTTATCTTTAAAAACAAACACTGCCAGTAGTTGTCTTTGAAGTGAAAGGCTTGCTTCAATCACTTCTGAGAAAGTGTCTGCCAGACGCCCGCTAGTTTACCTGTCAGTAGAACGTAGCCACCGTTTGCCTGTCATTCTCTCGGGAGCAGGCCGCTCAGTGGGCGTGCGACCGAGGCCCTGGGAGGGCGCGGCAGAAGTGCTTTGTGCACACTCGGCACCGTGCCCCCAGACTCTTAAGACATCTGTTCAAGAGTTGAGATTGAGTAAAACAAATAATGTTATTAAACATTTAAATAATTTTATTAAGCACTTAGTGCTTCACCAAGGACATCCTTAAATGAACGGCTTTTTCTTATCTTTTTCCTATCGGTGAGTGTGTGGCGGAGCAGAAGGCAATGGCCGCAGGCACTGGTAGTCCCGTTGCTTCGATTCTCGCCAAGGCTGCAACGGTTTCCCCAATCATTGCTTTTCCCTGTCAGTGCAGATATCAGCGCAGCGAAAAGACAAACACCTCAGTGTCATTATGAAAATAGTTTCTACCTCAAAGACACCCAGGGCGTCCATGAACCACACTTTGAGAATCACTGCCCGAAAGAAACTCTTACACACATGCACAAACAGGCATAGTAGTTCCACATTGTATAAGAAAAAAGTGGACATGATCCAAATGTCCATCAACAGGAGAATACATTCTTTAATGGACCACTAGACAGTATTTACTGCTGAATGAACTGAAGCTATATCCATCAGCATGAATAATTCTCAACAATGTAATCGTGAACAAAAAAAAAAAAGTTTGCAGAAGAGTAAGTACAGTATTATGCCCCTAGTAAAAAGTTTAGATTTTGAAAATGATGCTATGCTAAATGTTGTTATATTGATTATGGTTATACTATAGTAAAAGTACAAAAACATTTATGAAAATGATAAATATAGAATTCAGGGCAATAATTTAGGGAGGAAAAGAAGTAAGATCAAGGAGGGATTTATAAGGAAGCTTAATTGTTTTATGTTTTATATAACTAAAAAATACATCTGAATAGCATGGCATCATGTTAAGACTTAATAAAGATGTGTAATCAGTATATATGTATTCTTTACATATACATGCAGAGAAGAGATTAAATGTTTTGAACGGACAAGTTACACTGACAAAGAATTTGTCTTCAGAGATTGACAACAGACATTTCTCCACATCACCAGAGAACTCTACGCAGCCAAGGAGAAACACCAACATTTTACATGATTCTATTATTGACCCCAGCCCATAGCCTGCTTGGCTATTTGTGAAATTTACTATGATTAATTCACATTGATGATTTTTTAAGGGGGAAGAAAGCATTCTGCAGGGTGTGATAGGGGACAGGGCAGGGAGAAGGGAGAGGTGTCGCGTGTAGAGGAGGATCTGGCGGCACCGTGTGTGGACTGTCACGCTGTGGTTAAGCCCTGAGAATCCGCAACACTATTGATAGGAATCAATCTCCTTTCATTTTGTAAATTAAATTCAGTGAACTTCAGTCTTAAGTGTAAAGTCTAAAGTCTCCCCTAATTAAGAAACTTTTGCATATTAATTTGCTACATATATTTCTAATTTTTTGTTCTTAAAAAAGATTGTAGTATGTTCTTTAAATGTTATTAATGGCTTCTTGATTAACCAAGGAAAGAATAGGCAACCCCCCTGATTCTCTTTCTTATCATTCTATCTACTACCCATTTCATTAATAGGACAGTTCCCAGAATATGGGCAGAAAAAAGGGAAAGAAGTTAAACATAATTATAGGAATTTCACTAAGGAGTTTGACATGAGTAGAAATTGAAGCTATTAGATATTTTAATTTTATGATAACATATCAATTTTATGTATTTATTCTGTTTTACCCTATCCCAGCAATTAATTTATAGTTAATTGTGGTACTAAGTATTCCATCGTAATTACAAATGCCATGCCCTGCATATTTTTCCTCACAAAAACCTCACATTAAAGACAGAATATTTAAGACATGGATCAGATGGTGAGGAGCTCTGTAATCTGGCTCAAGCCATTCTGTCCTGGATACCGCAGTGTTTCCTCCCTGTCCATACAGCTCGAGCCCCATCAGTATGCTTAGCATCCCCAGCAACTCAAGAAGAAACAGGGCAGATGAGATGGGGAGGGAGTACCCACTGGGTCTAATGGGAAGATGTATATTAAATAAGTGATTGTCAAGGTAACGGGCTATTTAAAGTGCCTTTGGCTGGACTCAAAGCTAAGGACAAAGATAAGTCACACACACACACACGCATGGGCACAGAACTGAAATTGGACCAGATAAGTCCTCAGGGCTCATTGAGAATCAGCCAACCTAGTTTTTACAAAATAAAAATAAAAGCCTAGTGAGCATAGAGAAGGCTGAAAAGAAATGAATCATCCACCTGGGTTGGGGCCAAAACAATGCCTCTTTCTGCTATAAGAAAAGGGGTCTCTGAGAGGTTGTCTCCTTGAGGTCGGGTTTGTCCCCAAGAGGGGAAACTGGCACGTCCTTACCCCAGTTGGGCATCAGCATATGCAGAGAGCTTGCTGATCTGCCCTCCATGGGGTGGGGAGCAGAGAGGAGAGGGAGGAATTGGAGAGACACCAAGCAGCAAGGCAGGAAGCAGGAGCCCTGCCGGGAAGCAATCTGTTCCCCACCAGTTGGTGCGGCAAAGATGCGAGGCTCTTCCTTGCCTGGCACCAGAGCCAGGGTCACGTTTATGCCGTGTTGCAGACGGACCACGCAAGGGCTGGCCTGGCCAGCCAGGCGACCTCCACTTTCAGGCAGAGGCCACGGGGCGCTCCACCGGAGCTGGGGCTGGAGGAGCTGCCAAGGGAGAGAGGACCTCCTGTAAGAAGACTTGCAGGGTAGGGATGAAGCCCTTGGAAAAATTCATACCCAAAGAGAAAGCTCATGGTGTTGTGTTGTTTCGTTTTGTTTGTTTTGTTTTGTTTTTAATGAAACCAGTGTTAGCCAGTGGCACCAGCAGAGCCCAGAGAGAAACCCCAGCTGGGGGCCAGAGACTCAGGATGACCCTCGTCAGCTCTCTGTCTTCTTCTCCCACCCTCAACCCAGAGGAGCTGTGCCCAAGGGAGCAGGGAAGCACAGTGCAAGGGAAGAGGCCCCTGCACCTCTGCACCTTGGGCCTGATTTGAAGGAAGGGCGGGGTTGAGGAGGGCGGCATTAGGCAGGAGAAAGGAGGAAAGAACACGTTCTCAACAGAACTGGCGTGGAGTTTTAGTAACCAAAGGGATCGGATCTGTAAAAAATCTGCCTGAGATGGAGTTAAGGGATAGAATTGGAAAAATCCCCCCGCCAAAAAAATAAAATTTTCAGAGTCTGCAAATCGAGATAATTGAAATAAACAAAACAAAAAAAAATCAAATCATTCTTTTTTCCTACCCTTACCAAGTTCAGACTGTGCAATAAACTGATTGTATAGGTTGGCTGAGTGCTGGGAAATAAGCCAGTGATGTGTGAGAAGGTAGGAAAGGAAGGGGCAGCTCAAGGAAAAGAACTGCAGCATGAGGAGGAATTCACAAGGCAAAGGGCGGGGGGGGGGGGTGGACGTGAGGAGAGGGCGAGTGAGGAAGCAGGGAGGGGAGGAAGGGCAAGCAGCAGCAACTCTGCCTACGGTGGGGAAGAGGCTGCCGTGCCAGTTTGCTCGTCTCTGTTTCTCTGCCGCTCTGCACTCCTTCCTACATCTCCTTCAGCCTTGAAAAGAAGAAACCGCTCTCCACGGCGGTGTTTGAAACAAGGCTGAGTTGGAGTGAAAAAGCGTTCGATTCGAAGCACAAAGTCTACAGCCAGAATGCCTGAGTCCAAGTCCTGGCCCTTCCACTTGGCAGCTGAGTGCTCAGTCTCATCATCTGTAAAATGGGGACAACAGTAGTATTGTCCACTTAGGGCGGTTGGAAGGATGAAATGGAGAAGCTAGAATGACGCCTGACGTTCAGCAGCAGTGCGGTAAACGCCATCAGATGGTTCTCTGGGCTAACGTACCTGAATGTCCTGTAAAAACTTTAAAAAATAGAGAAGGGGATCTAGAATAAGAGAACTTCAAAGTGATATGCAGGTTATGTATTTGAGATTGCGGGAGACAGGGAGGGAAGGGGGAGGGGGGAGAGAGGCAGGGAAGGAGACATAGAGGCAGGGAGGGATAGGGAGAGGGGAGATCATGGATGATGGATGGATGGACGGATGGATGACAGGTAATATAAGGTAGATAGCTAGGTAGGCAGGTGGATATATCTATCCACAGATAGATGTAGGTAGACCGGTGATAGATGTAGTTTGGAAGATAGATAGATATGATAGACAGTATACAGACACATTTTTAGATGAAATTACAGACTTGGGGCACCAAGCTAAAAAAGGAATCAAAAGCCCAATTGTATTACAAGTCAACCCAAAAGTATTGACTGATTCAGTTCTGGGGTCATAAGAATGTCCAGATAATACTAACAACAATGTCCTTTTACTTACGACAGTTCACTCTGCCGCGAGCACTGGGCTGAGCACCTCACCTCTACACTTGGCATGGATCATGCCGTCAACTCCTCAGAACCTTTCCGACTGGACAAACACTCCAAGCACCTCCGAGGGAAGCTGACACACCTTGGTAAATGGGGCTCGGAGACAAGTTCCAGACTTCTCCCAAGGAAGATATCAGAGGCTCGAGAGCAGTGGGGTTGGAACTGTGCCAACATCCCGTGGTTGCGCAGCACTCCGTGTCAGCGGATTCGATGCTGTGCACCCATGGAATATTGGGACCACTCCTCTGCATACTCCTTGATTGACAAGAGACCTAATTGCAAAAATAGCGGTATGAGTTTAGAAAATATTTTAATGAAATTTTTTATTATTAATCACAAAACATCCATACCTATATTTGGGAGCAGTAACATACAGATGTGCCAGCGATGCAACGACCCGGGTGATGGGCAACGCCAATGCGCACAGAGTGCCGTCCAGCCCCGGGTGCTGGCCGACAGCAGAGCAGAGACCCGTTCCAGGTCCCGCTTTCTGGCTGGGACACTTGATCACTCTGAGCCTCAGCTCCCTTCCTCTGGAAAACAGGGGAGTAGTACTGCTCCTATAAAGTAACTTTCAAGATTAAATAAGATAACAGTTATTAGGCTGAATCATAGAAAAGTGCTCATACTCAACTGTTTTTGATCTACAAAAATGGAAATTTCCTGTGGTTCATCTGAGTACATGTGAAGTGCTTGGCAGTCTGATGCATAGTAAGGACCTGTTACATAGCAGGGGGATGAACAAAAGGAGGAGTTGTTGGTCCGTGGATCCTCAGCAATAGCTCCATGGTTCCCCTTCCCCTGCCCACACAAGTATCCATGGCCATCGATAGAGAAGAGGGAGCCAGAGAATCTGTTAGAAAAGACTTCTTACAATTGGTTTTGTAACCACAGTTGAAACTTTTGAAAAACTGAAGTGGTTACCAGGCGGGTTCGAAAGTTCATTAAATGTATTACCTGGGTCATCTCTGCCTTGTGGATGTGTACTGAGGGTGGGCACTACCAACAAAGCACACTTCTGTTGTGCGTGAAACTGTAGTGGATGGAGGAGGACTGAAGGGGGAGCAAATACAGGAACCAAGGTGCAGGCAGCTCTGCATTGGGGCACGTGGAGGAAGCCAGGGAAAGATGGGCACAGAAGCCCAGGGTTCCACATCCGGCAGAGTTCTGGCAGGACACGTTCCTAGCGTCCTCTTGTTGCAGTGAGATCTGTCCTTTCCTCCCTCACAACCAAATCCGCCGCTTGGTGGACCTCTGGAGAATTCTACTCCAGAAAGTAAATCAGGGGAGCGAAAGGAATGCATGCAGGCAGGAGAGCCAGCAGCCTCGTCCCAGCCTCATGCCCAACGTAGGTTCTAAGCATCTTCTTCCCCCTTAGAACATTCTTCTGCTCCATTTTTTCAATACTATCACAAGGACAAATTCAGGACTTTTGATCAGTGACAGACCATCTGCCAGGCCTCAGTATGTCTCGTTCACTGACAAATAGACAGATCTCTCGATTCCTTCCTTTCCCTATGATGTTGAAGATGCTTTTGTCGACATAGGAAGGAGTGCCTGGAAGTAAGTCTTCACAAGCAGTTTCACATGCTATTAAGACTCACTTATGTTTAACACAGTCATCGAGGTATTAGAATACATTGTTATTAATAAGCTTAATCTTTTTCTAATTTTTCAAAAACCCACGAAGTGATGTTTACATAATAATCTGAAACTTGCACAAAATCAGAGCTGCTACTGTAAAATTATTTGAATGTCACAACCTTATCCTTTACCATTTTGTTCATTCTGCACAGCCATAATGAAGAGATCCATTTCTTTTTGAGATCCTGGTATACACAATGTTGTGCATGTAAAAATGGATGGTAGCCGACTTACATCACCAGATCGTTTATAGTTTCATTTAGTCATTCTAGAATAAGTATCTATGAGCAAATGTACAGCCCAGGGTCCCACCCACCCAAAATCCTCATTCAGTGAGCCCAAGGCAAGGCGAGGACACTGGTGTTGTGAGCCAAGTGCACCTCACACTTGGAGAAACACGTTTCAGAGTTTGAGTCCACAGAAAACCCTCTGGTCCACAGAGGCTTTGAGCTTCTCCCCAGATTTCTCATGGCGCACAAGGCTGTGGTCAAAAAAGACAAGGTCATAGACACAAACAATGAAAACACTTCCTCTGAGGGGGACTCCTTGGTTACGAAATCAGTGCCACACTGGGACCCTTCACAGCAAACTCCAGGAAGCAATTACATTCCATTTAAGTTAGGGATACTTTAAGTCCTTTTGCTCTAAGCCCATTCCATGTGACCTTCCCTTTGGAGACACCAAAAAGAGCCCCTCCCCCGCACCGGCTACCCACACATCAGTCACAGTCCTTAGGACCAGTAGGAACCCTCCACTGAGCACCCTCTTCTCCTGGCTCCCTAACCCTATTCCTCTCGCCTCTCCCCCTGAGGGTTCTTTCCCAAACTCATTATTCCCACTGCTCTCCTCTAGATCGTATCACATTATCTAAACCTTCAGGCAATTGGCAACCAGACCTTCCATCAGCCCACACAGTGATTGCAAGGGAATTAGAAAGCAGGGCCCCTTCCTCAAGGGGCACTTGACTTCCAGCTCATGGAAAATTGTCACAAATGCTAATTTGGTTAGGACAAGTTCCTACTGACAGAAATTTGCCCTAGTAAATATAGAACTCTTAATATCTGTAATGTGACTGGCAGATACATAGATGACGCTATAGCTATAGATAGATGATACAGATATATAGATACAGATATGTAGATATAGATAGATATGCATGTAGATATAAAGATAGCTCTAGTTTTCCATGCTCCTCCTGCATGTGGTAATGTGTGGTAACATGCAGCCCTAGCAGAGAAGCCCTGGGGGCAATTGTGTCTATTGTTCATCAATTTCTCCTCTAGGTCCCAACGCCGATATTTCCCACTGCCAGGGAAATGCAGGTGGGATGGAGCTTTTGATGATAATTATGACTTACATCTTGAGGCAGAATTCTATTTTTCCCTAACTTGCTGACTTGTGGGTGGAATGTTTGGAATAAGTTGGATTACTGGGAAATTAGTCTTTTTATAGGCACCCTATTTACGGAAAAAAAGAATAGTGTCAGTTCAAGTTCTCACTATTTAACTAGAGAAAAATGGAGGGTGGATAAAATCTGCATAAACACAATGGCAAAGAAATATTTGATCAAGAGGTAAACTGCAGTGCACAGGGATGAGTAATAACGTCTGTAGAGAAGCGTGAATCTACGAAATGAAGTGGAGAATTAACGCAATCAAGCCTTCTTTCTCTTCTCCCTCCCTTTTTCCCCCCACTCTTTTCACTTTCAGAAAAAAGTACTACATGAATAATTGAGGCAAGGGGATTTTTTTTCCTTGAATAATTCAGGAAATTGCCTCAATTTTCCTCTTTGCTTTTCACTACATTTACTGTGTATAGACTCTGACCACCTCAACATAATGAGACTATGTTGCTACTACACAATCAACTAGGTATGTTTTTCTCTTGCCTTAATTTTTCAATTGATTATGTGACACTTAACGGTTATCAAACATACATTGATCTGATTTCTTGAGGGAAAAAAAAGAAAAGAAAAAAGACTAGACTAGCCATACTGACCTTGTCTCTTACTTCCCCCTCCCCGCTTCCTTATCCCCAGTTGCCAGAACCATGGGGGCTGACTATTTCAAAGTAATGAGCAGAATTATCTCCAACTACTATATTTTATTATGAACAAGGTTGGCCTGCCCCTTTCTCAAAAGGGTCAACCTAATTGTGGAGAAGCTGGACACAAAATGATGCAAGAATGCTTACAAGCTGCTTTTGAAAGCCAAGAAAAAGCTGTTTGATAGAAGACCCATTGTAAATCCTGTGTTGGAAATCTGGTCTGGGTTTCGGCCATGGCTTGAGCCACCACCAAATGCCTCATCTCAACGCAGAGAGCCCAGCTCACAGGGGCCTGTCTTTAAGAAGCCCTGCCTAACAGACACGTAGATTCCTGTTTACATGTATGTCCACCGATAAGAAGGTATCTGTTTAGATACTTTCTCATTATTTGAAAGTATTTCAATATATTCAATGTATCTTTTCACTGTGGCTGGTATAGAATCCATGGTGCTCCTCACCAGCTAAGCACTCACCGGCCGTAAGCGCAAACTCGGCTTGGCCAGAGTCCCTCTCAACCTCACAGCCACAGATATTGACTCACAAGGACCATTTCCTACAGAATGTCAGGCGTGTTCACCCAGATCCAGGACATGGCTTGCTTTCCCCTCCCTTGCTTTGTGAACACAGCATGAGCCCCGAATGAAATCAAGCCTGGCCCACAGGGGCCTGAGTCACTGAATATTGTCATTGTTGATGTCTGCTCAGTAGTTGTCTGCTTACACTCAGACACTCACTGTTCTAGAGTTTGTACCTCTTGTTTCTTAGTCCTCATTATTTTTATCCCTAGAGCCTCATTTATTTTCAATTCAATTTTTTACTCTGTCTTTTCTTCTTTTCCTTCTTTTTCTTCTTTATGTTGTAAGCACATTTTCCCTCTTTCAGTACCTACCTCTTTGCTTACCATCCTTAATACACTATTTGTGCTTGAATCTTCTTGTTGGAAAAACAGCGGTGAGCCATGGCTCAACCCTGGCACCCACAGGGAGGCTCTCCAGCCTCTTGCTCTCCAATCAGAAAGCCTATTTGAGTCTTCAATCCATTTTGAGTTCATTTCTGTGCATGATGTAACATGGGCCAGTTTCCTTCTTTTTGCATGTTGCTGTCCAGTTTTCCAAATTATTAAAGAGACTGCCCTTTCCTCATGACATATTCTTGGCACCTTTGTCAAAAATCAGTGGACTGTATATGCTTCGGCTTATTCTGGGCTCTCTGTTCCGTTCCATTGATCTACATCATTGCTTTTATGCTATACTGTTTTTTCACTTTTTTAAAGATTTTATTTATTTATTTTTAGAGACGGGGAAGGGAGGGAGAAAGAGAGGGAGAGAAACATCAATGTGCAAGAGAAACATTAATCAGTTGCCTCTCACACACCCACAACTGTGGACCTGTACCTCAACTCAAACATGTACCCTGACTTGGGATCGAACTGCTAACCTTTTGGTTTGTGGGACAACACCCCACCCACGAGCCGCACCAGTCAGGGCTGTGCTATATTGTTTTGATAACCATAGCCATGCAGTATAGTTTGAAACCAGGAAGTGTGATGCTTCCAAATTTGTTCTTTCTCAAGATCGCTTTCATTATTTGGCGTCTTTTCAATGTGTTAATTAACTTGTTGAGGAAAATTCTTTCAATGTATACATATATCAAATCATCATGTTGTATGTTTTAAATATCTTACAATTTTATTTGTCAATAATACCTCAATAAAGTGGGCAGAGAGGGGAATCTTTTTCGAAAGGCTACAAAGGTCACTGCATCTAGCCAGAAACGTTCCTCCTTTCACCAAGCACACCCATCCCTGCTAAGGGAGGAAGCACTTCCCCTGCTCCACAGGCCCTCACCTCAGCTCCCAGGGGGCAGGAGCCACACAAACTCCCAGGCTCCCTAGTTGTCACATGTGGTAGTTAAGGGCATAGACTTCATGGCCAGATAAGCCTGCACTGGAACCCCAGACTTGTGATCTCCAGCAAGTTACATAAACTCCCAACTGAGGGATTAAGTTTCCTCCTCCATAAAATGGGGATAATGATAATAGTTGCTGTCGTAAAAATTAAGTAACACAATTAAAGAGCAGCACTTAGTGCCTGACAAATCCTGATCTTGATATACTAGCTCATGTATAGTGAACACTTTCATGTGCCAAGCAGGGAGCTGAGCATCTTAGCTGCATCATCTGGCAGCAAGGCTGTAGGTTCCGTATCTTGTTACCCACATCCAAGGAGATCACACTGTAGGAAGTGCTCCACTGACGATCTTGCCAGCAGTCACCTCTGTGACAGATGAGCCCACCAGGCCTTTGTGCCAGGCATGGTCATGATGACCCATTTCCTCGTGGCCGGCATCACCTCTGCACCCCATGGGCAGTGGCTGACTCAGCCACTAGGGAGACTCCTCTACCTGCTTCATCCTTGTGCAAACTAGTATTGGATGCATGACGGAGAGGGGAACAGCAGCCTCGCACGTGCCCACAGAAACATGCACCACATCAAGAGCACCAGAGGGTGACACCAAAAGCCTCAGGGGCTGCAGAGCAAAGAAAATGCATGCATAGTGGAGGCCAACCATGCAGTGCTGCGCTCCTGGGCTGCCCAGTCATATGTAGCCCCTGAATCTTGACCAGAAGGCCACTCTGTGGGACCTCCCAAAACTCAGCACAGCATAGTGAGCTGGCTTCTGCCACAGGCAAATCATTCTCAACATCACTCACAGTAGGATGTCTTTGAAAGTTTAACCTCTGGTCCACTACGGCCTATCCTAAATGGGCAATCAGACCTGCAGGTATTAATTAAACTTATGGTTCTATTTATTGTAGCACTCTGGGGATTGAGCAGACAGCAAATAGCAATAAGTACTTCTGAATGTTCTCTTTGGCTTAATTACTGTTCCATAGTTAGTCCATCAAATTGATGTACAATCAACAAGGCTGTACTTACTTATACTGCTCATTTAGATAGAGATTGTTCCAGGGCTGCCCACATCTTCCTCCTAGTACCTGAGTCCACTGAAGAATCAAAACAGGACAGAGCCAAGGAGCCCTTTCATCTATTCTAGCCCATGATGTGTCGGTTTGGCAGGGTGCGCCTGTCTCCCCGAGCCAGCGTTTTCTTCACACATATCCTGAACACTGGAGGGTCCTCTGACCTAACTGCATCATCACACCCAGCCTAAACAGGACAAAGAGAAGGGCAGACTTATCAAGCTTCCTGTGGTTTTTAAGCCTCATATGTAGCCCACATAGATAATTAAAAGTATAGATTCTTGAAATCTAAAGGGACTTTAAAGGTTATCTAATTCAACCACGTCATTTTACACAAGATGAAACTGAGACCAGAGAAGAAAAGTGGCTTGACTAGGTCACATGATGTCTTAGTAAGGGAATCTTGGGTTGCAATAAAAAAAGACCTACTCAAGCCAACTTAATTAAGTAAAGGAAGATTTATTTTAAGAGTACAGGGGACTCAGAGAATCCAATTGGAACTTTGCAAGAAATGGAGAGTCACCAGCCTCTCATTCCTGCCTCTTCCTGCACACTTGCCCCCTGTGTTATCGGCCACACTCTTAATTCTTGTCCCTCATGACTTTAACTTGCACATGGCTTTGAGTTGCCATGGTACCAGGTAGAATCTGATCTATCTACACATGACTTTTCAGCTTCAAAACCCAATACCTTCTAACCACAAGGTCCTTGTCTCTTCAAATTCTGCAAATTATGAATTTTCATTGGCTCACCTTGGGGTAGAGTTCAGGCACAACACAATGAAGGGCGGCCAGGATGCTGGGGCCACCAGGCCATCAGCAGTAATTGGGAATGGGGGCCTCTTTCAAGAAAGGAGAATGGGACAAACACCCAAAGTTGTAGGAGAG
Organism: Pteronotus mesoamericanus; assembly: GCF_021234165.1. Classification (NCBI taxonomy): domain Eukaryota; kingdom Metazoa; phylum Chordata; class Mammalia; order Chiroptera; family Mormoopidae; genus Pteronotus; species Pteronotus mesoamericanus. The sequence continues at coordinate 98,642,716 of NW_026555085.1, forward strand.
CCATTAATATTCAGATTTTTCAACTCTGTGTCTAGGACCCTTCCATATTATACCACCTCTCAATTTTAGCCCAAGGATTATCTGTCAGTTGTAGGGGAAACGGAGTTTGGGGATAGAATTACCTAGAAAAAGGTGGTTGTGTGATGGTAGCCTCAGAGTGGCCATATAAAAACCAGAAGAAAGACATCGTAGCTACCTCAGAGATTGAATCTCTACCCATAAATACAATTAGAGAGGGAATATTAAGAACAAATAACAATAATCAAAATACAAATGCCAGACTTCCTTCTCCATACTTACCAAGAAAACAGCATGTTTTGGTGGCGTTAGGCAGTCCTTCTCCAAATGATGAACAGAATGCCATAAAATCACCATCCTCTCCTGGAAGAATCGAATAATGGTACTCACATCTCATCCACTAGTATCTGAACTACTTTGATTTGCTATTACTGTTTAGGAAGGAACCAAGCATGCTGTCTTAAATTCAGATTTTAACTATCTTTCCATTTCCTCCCTCACATTAGATTAAGTTTTCTTCTACTGAGTGACTAAAGCAAAATGCAACATTTCCACTCCTGTTCTTCCCTCGACCCACCGCTTTCCTCCCATGCTCTACTTTACAGAGAAACTAGGAGGAAGCTTAAATGAACTCATGCAGGCAGTGAAGCAAAAAAAAAAAAAATTAAGTACTATTTTTTTTTATTTATTTATTTTTTATTTTAAATTTTTTAAAAAATTTTATTAAATTTTTTACATATACACTGGGTGAGAGCCTCAATTACTATTTCTGTCTTGAAAAGGAAAGTCCTGTCCATGGAAAAGGGGCTGAGCTGGTGGTCAGGAGACCCACCTCAAGGCCTGGAACACACTAGCTGTGTGACAAGGCAGGTCACGCTGGGTCCTGACTGTGGCTGTGTGGAATGTGCTATAAGGGATCTCTTGGACCTCTTTTCAGACATTTCCAGCCAGACCTGCCCCACCCTGGTCACTCTAGAAGGCCCCATTCACGCCCTGGAGCATGCCACAGTCTGTTAGCGCCATGGGGCTGGGGGAGCCTGGTCCAGAAAGCAGAATTTCTTGTTCCGGTCCAGGTGCCGCCACCAACTAGCTTATGCAAGCCATTGACTTCCCCAGCCCCTTTCCTCCATGCTAACAGGGACTTTGGACCAGAAGACCTTGATCAAGGTAGATCTTAACATTTCCAGACTTTAGGCTCCTTAGAAAATTCCAGTGCCTGCTATGGGCCCTCTTCCCAGGGAAATGCGCAAACACTTCAAGGGTTATATACACTTTGAAGGGATTTGTCTAACCTTCTAAAAGCTATCCTTGAACATGTCATTCATTCATAAGCTCTAAGTTAACATCCCTTGAACTAGACAACTTCTCAGGCACTTCCAGCTCTGGGAGGTTGTGAGGGCCGATAGCCCCAAACATCCGTGTGGAATGAGAGCATTTCAGCCCTCAGTGGGGGTGGCAGGGGGTTGCCGGGGGTGCACCACAAGAGGTCACAGCTTCTACCTCCTCCTCTCACAAAGAAATGGAGAACCAGAGAGCTTGGAGTAGCTGTCTGGAGTCACAGAGTCAGAGTCAGTCTGTGGGGCTGGGATGAGGGCCTGCATCCTCTTGACTCCGGTTCCCAGTGCTCCAAGGCACAGAGGCCACAAAACACGGGTGATGCTTGGCTACTGGGGGCCCCTGCCTCTCTGCCCCGCCCCCCCCCCGCCCGCCTAGGGAGCTCCTGACCAGAGAGGACTGGAAGGACACAGTCCGGGAGTCCCGTGCACGCCAGGGAGAGAGGTTGGGTACCGTGGAGATGTATTGGTTGCAACGCCAGCCAGCACTGGGAGCCGAGGGCCAGTGCGTGGAACCAGTGCATGGCCCGCCAAGACACAGGGCTTCCTTTCCAAGGGTAGACAAAAGCGACTCCCATGGGCTGTTCCCAAGGGCGCCGTCAGAATTCCACCGACACCGGCCAGCCCCGCCCCGGAAAAGCCCTGCGCGCTCCCGCCCAACAGTGAGAGCCACCGCTCGAGGAGAGCCCGGACCATTCCCAATGCCCTGCCACGCTGAACGAACGCCCAGGCTTTCTGATAACAGTACTCGGGGTTGTGTCACATGCCATAAATCATACGTATGGGAGGAAGGCTTGAAGCGTTTTCTCAAGTTTGTTTAAACCCAGCTCTTTTTTCTTCTTTTTTGCCAGTCTCGATGAGCAGTGGGTGTCTGGGTGGGTGGATTGTGTGACACGCTAGTGAGAAACTTCCCTCCCCTTGCGGAGCTCCCCAAAAAAGGAGTCAGAGAAACAGCACTTAAGAAAGCGGCAGGCGGATCGTGTAGCCCTGCTGCCTGCCTACGAAAAAGCATTTAAACCTGTCAGAACCCCAAATTGGGCGCAGATCTGCGGCAGAGGAGAGAGTGAACCAAACCACTAGCCTTTGTCAGGCGGAGGTTTCGTTCTGGGCCAGCCCCGGAGAAGCAGTTCGGGCCCCGCCTCCTCCTCTCAAACATCCTGCAGCCGGCAAGGGACCCCAGGGGCTGCATGGCCACACGGGCGTGCTGCCCCTGCCATTTGTCCCCCCGGAAGTCTCCCACACGGCCTCCCAACTATGCCCTCTCTACCTGCCACATCAGATAGTAAACTCTGTGAGGTGCCAGAAACTCAGCGTCTGAGGACATGCCACGGAGGCACAGCCATGACACGGGGACAGATGGAAAACTTCTCAGGAACAAAATGTGCACACAAAAAACTGGATTCCAGCTTTGAAGTGTATATGCGCGGTGGAGCTTTCAAGTCTTCTGAAAAGCCCAAGCTCAAACCTGACCTACTTAGGCGGCGCTCTTATTTATGTCTCAGACGAAGAAGCTGTATATTTAGCAAATGAGGACTATCCACCCCCATGCCCACTTCTCACTTACAGAGCCGAGCGATTTTCCCTTGTTACTTTTTCCCCAGATTGCCTCCTTAAAAGGGGATATATAAGTTAAACGCTCTTAAAAATCCGTGAGTTCCAGGAATTCTGCATAAATGCATCCAGATTTTCATTGAGTATATGACTGAATATTGCTTCAGAGATTAAGAATGAGGCTGCCGTTGATCCATGTCTGTTCGTCTTCTCTTAGTTGGCAAACCAGCCACGTGGCTCATCTGTTACTAACGCTACAGTTCAGGTTCACTGGTGCTCCAACGTGCAAATTGCAAAAGTTTCTGCTAGGAGGGTCCGCATGTGCACAGTGAGGTATAGAACAGAAGCTATTATCTAGCTGATGCAAGCCAAAAGAGACATTAGTTTCCATTATCTGGATTTTCAGGAGAAAGTCCTTGCAACTTTCATTATGAGCATAATTACCTCAACCCTCACCCTTTGTACATGTAAGCAAAGCCAGAAAGTTTTAATCCCTTGTAACAAACAGCTGCCTCAAGTCCTTTGTAGGAGGAATAAGGGATATACATACACGTAAAGAACACATTTTCAGCAGGGAATGTGGAGTCTCACAGTTTTGTTTAAAGGAATCTTCCAAAGAAAAATGTCCTTGGGCAAAATAGGTTCCACGAGGATGTCACATCCCTCCAATTCCGACTCCCTTGGATTTTGTTGGAAAGAAAAGAGGTTAATTTTAGGGAATCCAGGGCCCACTGTGTCCATGCATGCTAGAACATATTCTTTTTTTCCCTGAGAAGTTTGCTAATCCCACCCCTCCTTAATGAATAGGGAAAACTGGGATGAATAGGGTGTGGGAGTAAAAAATATATACATATGAAGTCTTACTATGACTTTCTCTTCCGATTTTCAACACAGGTCTGTGTCTCGTGTTTAACAGCGTGGTTTTGTCATCCCAGCTCTCGTCCTCGCACCTAAGCAGACGTGTGGGGAGGGCCCGGGACCAGCTTGTGCCATCTTCCAGCACCACCTTCTCCTGGGCTGTGGCCACGGGGGTCAGGTTCTCCTGCATGTGACACACAGTCATCATCACCATCGTCACCGTCATCACCATTGCCACAAGGACCCTCAGCAATGATCTCACCTGAAGTGTGGCTTTGACATACATACCTTCCTCCGCCTCCATTCCCTGGCCTAGACCTGTCCATTCTTAAGAAGTTGCTTTGGCCGGAACCTGAAGCCCTCCTTGCTCCTCTCAGAATAGGAGGAGCCCGTGCCTGGGTCATGCTGTTCACCACATGTCTGCTAAGTCAGCATTCTCTACTTCACTGACTTTGCTCGGCACAGTCAGGTGAAAATAAACGCATGCGCCCAGGGTGTTTCTGTTACCTCCAGCTCGCTCCCGGGGCATGTTGGGGCAGGGCTCGTTGCGGCACAGTAGGAGCCTTGAGCCTGGCTCCCACAGCTCCAGCAAACAGATCTATAACACAACACCACGTTCCAAGTGCACACGTTCCCACACTTCAATGGGAATGATACTGGTGTGAGAATTACATAAGATGACACTTGTGCATAGGACTCGACAAAGGGACTGGCACAAAATAGACAATGTTGGAAGAATATTGTTATGAACAGAATTGTGTCCATCCCCAAAATTCACACGCTGAATCCCTAAATCCCAATGTGATGGTGTATGGAGACAGGGGTCTTTGGGAGGTGACTGGATTTAGGCGGGGTCATGAGGGTGGAGCTCTCATGATGAAATTAGTGCCCTTATAAGAGACACCAATGAGCTTGCTCTCTATTTGTCTCTGCCATGAGAGGGCACAGCAAGAAGGCAGCCTTCTGCAAGCCACGAAAAGGTTCTCACCAGGAACCTGACCATGCTGACCCCCTGACCTTGGACTTCCAGCCTCCAGAACCATGAGAACTGAACGTCGGTTGTGTAAGCCACCAAGCCCAAGGTATTTTGTTATTGCCGCCCAGCAGACTAAGATAAAATCTGTTCCTATCTTCTATCCACCTTACCCCTTTCTTAGCCCTACATTCCTCTTTATCCAGCTGTTGGCAATGTTCGCCCATACAACATTCCATGTTTCAAAGCCCTTTTCTTTCCTGAATCAATCTGAATTTCTGACCTACACTGAACTCAGAGATTGGCCAGGAACCTAGCAGGTGCTTGATGTATGAGGCAAAGTCTTGTAAGACCCCGTGCCCTCCAGTTAAACACCTGCCTTTGGTGTCCCTGGGAGCTGCCTGTGGCCCCACTCACATCAGCTGTGATGCTGGGTTCAGAGAGCAAAGTAAATGAAATACGGCTATGTTGGCTTCTGCTCCATTAGGAAAGGGAAAAATCAATGTTTGCCAAATGGAGAAGGACAAAATCAATAGCAAAAGAAATTTTATTTTCAACCTTCTAAGGGAGCATTACAAAGAAGAGAGAGTGAAAATTATTATTATTTATTGATGTATATAGCACCTTCTGAAAGCCTCAAAGTGTTTTTACGGAATTACAAACTGCCTTCGTCCTTTGCTGCCTACAGACCACTTTGTTCTGCTCAGACGCGGCCCTTTCTAGAACGGGTGAGTGCAGAAGTATTCGGGCAACATGACACCCACAGTTATGGGGGTGATTACTTAAAGTTGGTGCCACACTTATTTATTAAAAAACAGAAAGTAATAGTAGAGGCCAGCACACTCTAATCTTGTGGAAAGTTCCTGAGGCAGAAGCCAGCTCTTTAGATTTTTTGATGGCATCATAATATGTGTGGTTTGGCAGAAAGAGGAGAGAACCCTCTCCCCACCCTCCTCCAGTGTTCCTTTGTTGGAACAAGCAGCACATTTGGGGAGAATCAGCCACCTGCTGCCAACATCTTAATGCAGTTCCTGGCAGAGGAGTTTTGATAGATGGCTTCAAAGCCAGGAGTGTAAACTACTGAACAAACTTTCCGGAGGATGAAACGTCAACAGAGAGGGTTGCAGGAAGCAGGGCTTCTGGAGGTTGGCAGCTGTTTGAAAAATCCACAAAGGGAAGAGTGATTTCAACTTTTCAAGCTCCTCTCACCTGGTGTTTTCTCACTTGAACTTTGAAATGGCGCCTTGAGAAGGAGAGGGCAGGAAGTATTAACCCCATTTTATAGAGGCTCGTAGAGTGTAAGTGATGAACCCAAAATCACTCAGCTGTTTATTGACAGAGCAATGAGTGGAACCTAGTCTCCTGGAGTCTTCGTCTAAAGGAAGATGAGAGATTAAGTAGCTCAATTTTCTACCTGAAACAGGAGTCACCCCCCACCCCACAGTATCCCTGAGAAGCAGGCAAATTCAGGGGGATGAATTCATCATTTCATAAGAATTGCATTCACTTTTGAAATAACTGTTTGATATCTTAATTATTAAAATGCAAAGGTCAGCTCCATGTAGTGTGTTCTGGTTCCTCCTCACTGTATCACCTAGAGCTTTCCAGTCTAGTCTCACTTCAAAATAAGAAAGGCTGCTTCTGAAAGACCACCAGCTAGCCTTTCACAAACACCTCCAGTTCCCTAAAGGCATGGTTTCCAGATATGTCCCTCCCTACCCTGGACAGTTCCAATTTGTCCCTATGACATATAAAAATATTACACTAAGAACCCAACAAATATTCTGAATATCATCTGACATCATGGGACAGTAAGACAATTTCCTCACATTTTCTAAATACTATTAGGTGTGTTTGGGGGGGAATTTTCATTCACACTATGGACTTCAAGTGACCTACTCAAAATCTCAGGCCTTTTCATAGAAACTGCCAGATTTTCCAGCCACCAAGACCCATCCTGTACCTGTATTACTGATTTTCTTAAACCTCATTGGAGGACTTTACAGTTAGAGGAATTAAGTTTTCTCTTCTTACTCACACTCATTATTTCAACATATCACATTTTTATGACTCCTGATTCTGTCTTCTGGCACACTATTTATCCTGCATAGGTTTCCTGGTCAGACTTTCTATCTCTTCATTTAAATTATTAATATATTAATTCAATGAAATAGAATCTTGAGTTGAGCACTGTAACAGGCCATGGGCTAGTTCTCCTTTGGTTGGTGTTAGTCATTAATCTGCACTCACTGGTCATTTGATTGGAATGAATTTCCTCAACTAGTGTTCTCATCAGGCACTGCTCTAGGGCCAGCCCGAGGCAATAGCTACTTTAATAATAAGAGGGATGAAGTAGGCAAAATCCCCCTCGATCTACTAGTTTGCTACCCTCTGCTTTTTGTCCATGACCCCACAGGTTGGCTTTGTCTTTAAGGATCCTATTTGGTACCCTAGTGTCCCCTAAAACCTGATGTCCCTCCCTCTGGTCCTTGTCATCCACTTTTCCTTGAGTTTGGTTGCTCCTGGATTCCCATCCTAATAAACCAAGTTGTCCACTGTAAACCAGTTTCTGCTTGAAAACTCTCCCTAGAAACCAGCTGTCATTACTCTATTTTCCCTTTGCCCTCTTATGGTGGTCCTTGTCCCTGAGGCTAGTCTATCACCTCACACAGCTTTATCTAGTCTGCACAAATATTATATGAAACTTTGTCAAAGTTTTTCATGAAATTAAGAACTACCATATATATGAGGTCTGTCCAGAAAAAGTCTAACCATTGTTAATATAATGAAAGTGGTTTGCGTGACATCAATGATACCTGGCAGCCAAGGACAGTGGACTAGAATGTGCCTGTGTGAACAATGATGACCTCACTGTACTAGTCAGTGGGGGCAGTAGATGTTGCTAAGTGAGCTTGTGTACTGTGTGATCATGGAATTCAAAATGACTGAGCAAATAGAGAAACAAATCTGCATCAAATTTTGTGTTAAGCTTAAACATTCCTCCACAGAAACTATTTGGATGATTCTGAAGGCCACAGCTATGGGCAACTGGTGACTGGCAGCTTCATCACAACAACACACTCACGCAGGCATCAAGTCTTGTGCACAGTTTTTTAGCAAAACATCAAATCACCCAAGTGACTCAACCCCCCTAGAGCCCAGATTTGGTTCCCTGCAACTTCTGGCTTTTCCCAAAACTAAAACCACCTTTGAAAGGGAAGAGATTTCAGACTGTTGATGAGATCCAGGAAAATACAACAGGGCAGCTGATGGCAATTGGGAGAACTGTGTGAGGTCCCTAGGTGCCTACTTTGAAGGGGAGTAGACATCATCATCCTATGCATAATGTTTCTTGTATCTTGCATCTTCTTCAGTAAATGTCTCTATTTTTCATAGTACGAGGCTGGCTACTTTCTGGACAGACCTAGCATAGCTTTCCACTACCAATTGAGTCTGGCCACCTTATTGCAAAAGGAAATAGTTTATGTACATAGAGGAAGGTCCTGTGTGGGCTCAGCTCCCCCTTCTTGGAAACTACCCCTCTCCCTCACACACCGTCCACATGGTTGTCACATAGTCAATGGGATTCTGTGCCCAGCCTCAACCCATTAGTCCAGGGGGACAACTGCCCCAACCTGGGACAGACACATTTCTTCTACAGGAACTAGTGCTAAACTGAAGCAGAGACGCTCATTTCTCGCCAGCGGTTGGACTCAAGGTGTGGTGCTTGGAAACTGTGGGCTGCCGTGTGTCCAGTCCCGTTGCTATGGGGAAGCCCCCCACTGGTGATGGGGAGAAGACAGAAACAGAAGGGCCGGGAGGCACAGAGACAACAGACCGAGCAAATCCTGAAAGTCCAAGACTCCGGTCCCTGTTTTCCTTGAGATGAGCTACATTCTTCTTTTTTGGTGTCAAGAATCATCCAAAAAACCTTTCAAACAAATCCCCTTTTCGCCTAAGCTAGTTTGAGTTCAGTTGTTGTCATGTGCCACCAAAGTCCTAAGTGACACAGTAAAGGCACCAACCCCACCCCACCCCGGAGCCAGCTGGTGCCCCAGCCATTCAGGGCCAGTGAAATCGTCCACCCTCATGCAGTCCCACGAAGAGCTTCTTGGCCTGGAAAAAGAAAGATTAGTAAACAAATGTGTCTCACCTCACCTTCCCTATGTGAGGTGAGTCAGGGCCCTCAAAAGGGATAGACGAGCAAAACCTACAGTCTGTAATTGTGTCCCACTGTGCGCCAACAACTGAGACAATTCCCTTTTTCTTCCATGCTGTTTATTTCAGCATCTACTTCATTCTCTTTTTTCTTTCTTGATGTCCTATTCATGGCAAAGGACAGTTCCCCTACCAGGCCACCGTCCAAACCATGGGCTCTAACAGGCCCCCGTAGAGAAACCTGGAGACCCCAAGGCCACTGGGCGTGTCCGCCCGCTTCAGCAGCTGCGAGCTGAGCAGTGAAGAGGCTTTCCGGCTGAGCGGCTGCCTGTGCACAGCACAGACCTTCCTTGCTCGGGCTGCGCTCCCTCTGTCCCCAGCCCAGGTAGGTCCCAGGCAAACACCTGAGACACTCACTTGTGCATTACACTTCCTGGTTACATCGAAACTGCTTCCCAATGGCAGGTAGAAAAAGAAAATCAAAAAAGCTCCCCTAAATTCCGTCCAACTCACAAACACAGACAACAGTTAAATATGCAAAGGCTCCATTTTTTCGAGGCCAAAAGAAAAGTGCCCAGAATCTGCTCTTGAAACCTCAGTATCACTTGAGAGCCACTGGCCCTCCAGTCCGGAGGGAGAGGACTCTCCCTCCAGACTGGCCTGTGTATTTGCTAGGCAACATGACATGGTGACGTTCCGCCTGGAGATCACGGCAATAGTCCCTGCAACGTTCTTGAGGCTACGCCAGGCAAGAGAGCCACCGGGCTGGAGTTGATGTAGCTGGAACAGATGCATAGTGTGCATTCCGTAGGGTCACCGTTCCTGTGCGGTTTCTTAGTTTTTCCTTCTAGTATCTTCTATAACCAGGACCAGCTCAATATCTGAGAGACCCACTGCAATATGAAAATGCAGGGGCCCTTGTTCAAAAATTCTTGAGACTTTCAAGAGGATACCAGCAGAGCATTAAGCCAAGCACACAGGCTGCGCACCACAAAGCTGTCCTTGGCTGTAACACCTGGGCCATGATTTATATAGAATAAACGCTTATTAATGAATCAATGAATTGAATAACTTGGGCCAGAATCATAAGAAAGGGGAAGGGAGAGAGGACACCCCTGCTCCAACCAAGCAACCCATTTTTATCTCTGGGTGTCTGCTTGAAACTCTGGTAAGAAAGGGTTTTACTGTTAAGTAAAGTTTGAGACACACAGCTCTATAGGAGCACCTTTGTACAATTTACAGCACAGTGTCACTTATAAGTAGGTTCTTACTAAATCAATTTGGGTATGGGTTGAATAGACAAGGCCATTAAAATGGAAGATCAGAGAAAAACCTATAATCCAGCATGTAAAATTTAAATTTATTTTAGAGCATGCTATTCACTTACAAATAATCCGTGAGTTCATGGTCTGCTCTGACCATCCCCTGTGCTAAACCACCTCTTCGCGATTCATTTTCATGCTACTCACCAATTTGTTCCTTTACGTTTGCATTTTTACCTATGGTCTCAGTTCCTGTTATTAGCGTCTCATATCAAAGTACCTGCTGTAGGACTGTTACAAGCAACCGATCAATCTTTAAAGAAGGCGTTAAACACTTGTTGGATGCTTTGCAGTAACCTTGATCTGCTCTTTAAAAGCAAAGGATGGGAATGCTTACCCAGCATTTTCTGAGAAATGAGTGTAAATTGCAGGAAACAGTGTGTAAATTAAAGGAACTGCCTAATATAATTAACCACACAGGAAATGTAATGGGTCTGGAAAACAAAAGTGTAATTTATGAGGAAATATCAATTGGAATAATGTAAATAATGGGTTTTTCACTGCGGTTTCTATTACCTGTGGAACTAAGGTAGTCATTAGGCAAGGAAGTGCTTATCAAAATCTAGAAAGGTTCTCTGAAGATACGGCTTTAGAATGTCACACTACCTTCGGGAAAGATCCCTAATTGTGTGAAGGCTGTAAGCTCCCTACTGGGCCCAGCTGCGTTTCCTTGGTCCTCCCACCATACCAACGACGCCTATAAAACATGGCCGAGCTCCTGGCCAGCATTTCAGGGAAGGCTCTCTGCACTCTGCTCCCTTTCCATGGTGAGCTTCTCCCTGCTGGGCTCACACGCCTCACGGCGGCCCCCGCAGCGGTCATGTGTCGGCAACGCGGACCCATTGAGATCATCCGTGTGAACTAAAATTGGTGCTGGAGGCCTTGGATGGCTCTTCATGAATCAGGTGAGCCAGCTCTTCCTTTTCAGCCTCACTTTCTTCTCTTCGGAAGCAATTACCCTCTCAACATGAAGAAAGATACATAGACGTGTAATGAGCTCAGCGTCTCCACGTAAATGGAAACACAACACAAACCTCTCAGTAACGATTCAGCATGAGAGCTTTAACCAAAGCTCATGCTTGGGTACAGAAAAGCAATGTCAACTTGTATGTTTTCATGTATTATTTTTGCGATAAAAACCCGATTGTTACTTACAGCGATTACCTTAACTCTACCCTATAGCAAAGGGACTGACAGGGGTAACTGAGAATAGTATCCGTGGAGAAATGCAAACACGCCCAATATCTGTATTTGTGAAGTTATTTAGGTCCAGATCCCAAACCACAGAAGACTGAGCAAATTATTAAGTGTAGCAGAAAACAATATGAACAGCAGATGTATTCTGCGCCTCTTTTTTCTTCCCCCACCCGCACCGTTGTCTCTTGGACTGGGAAGTCCTGCTAATTCACACACCTGCAACCGCCTGGCCCCCCGGCTTCTACCACTCAGAGGCCTCCCAGGGGCGGGGGCTTCGGTCACACCCTCCCAGCCTCGGGCAGGGCCTGCCTCCAAGGCCCTGCGGGGTGGCCCCAGGCCCGGCCCGCGCCATCCTCCGCCTGGGGCTGCGCGCTCCGCTCCCACCTTCTCAGGGCCGCCGTAAGGTTCGGGGAAAGAATTCTGCCTCCCCCAAAGGCTGTAACTCTAAACCCCTAAACCAAGCCCTTTCACACACTGGACAACTCAAAATAAGAAAATGGAACAGCACATTCTAGAACATTTTTTTATCCCCAAGTCAACACGTGGTCAAAGGTTAAAAATTCGGTTTAGCAGAACTTTCTGGTCTCCTCCATGGGTGTTTTATGACCCAGCTGGAGAGGGGTGATTATCTTCTGGTATTAGCGGTGCTCGAAAGGTAAAGGCAATGACATTTATTTCTGCACAAGGAAAGAAAAAAATAGCCTCTTTCTTGTTCTTATTTCTGGCCATCACAGGTATCCTTCTTTATAATTACTTGGGCTATTGCTATTACAGCCATCATTTTCACTATTTACTATTATGGGTATTTAGAGGCTCATAAAAATGTGAGCTTCCTCAATGCTTAAACAGCACGAGAGATAAATCAGAGGCGCAGAGCCCTGGCTGACACTGGAGGAAACCTGACTGGTAACAGCTGGATTGCTCTCCTGACTAAATATTTACAAAAGGCATGATTATATCACTGAGCGACACTGTGCGAATATAACAATTTATCAATCATCTTGTTTAACACCAATCCCCACAGGAAGGGCTACATTCCCACTTAACAATAAGAAGCTACTGTATGCTAATTAAGTTACTTATTTTCACTTAAGGTTATTTCAGACACGTATGCCCCTGTGCTTTTATACCAGCACATTTTACACAGAGACCAAACAAATGTTTTATAGAGAAGGAAAAAAAGGGAGGAGTGGGGGCCAAGTTAACGCCAAATCTGGGCGCACACTCCGTCTTCTGGGCTTAGAGTGGAGAAGGGCAGACATGTTAAGGCGTATTCTAGGAATCTGGCTGCAGATGTTGCTGCTAATTCTGGAGAATATGAGAAAAATGAAAGGACAGGCCAGTAGCCTCTTGAAGTTGAATTAAAAATGTTTAACCATTTGTTATTTACCACATGAGCAGCCACTGCGAGACAAGCCCATCGTCCCCATTTGGTTCTGCCCAGTGACGAGCTTTGATGAGGAAGTGGGGTGTGGTTCTCACCCTCGGTGCCCTTCAGCCTCAGGGACACCTGTGCCATCTCCGCCCGACCCGCACAACATCACAGGTTACACGGGAGAAAGCTTCTATGGAGCCCGTCAGTAGAGGAATTCTGGGAGGACGGCTGTGCTGTCAACGGCACGGTTTTGAATCTTCCAGAATCTTCACATAAAAGCATGTAGACAGCAAAACCAAAACACAGAGACATTTGTGACAAAACTAGGTGACAAGTTTTCTCTGAAAAGTCTCAAAAGGCAACACCCTGCCTGGTGTGGTTCAGTGGGTTGGGCGTCGTCCCACACACCAAAAGGTCGCCAGTCAGTGGCTGGTCAGGGCACAGGCCTGGGTTGCAGACCAGGTCCCCGGCTGGAGGCGTAGAAGAAGCAACCAATCACTGTTTCTCTCACACATCAATGTTTCTCTGCCTCCCTTTCTCCCTCCCATCCCCTCTCTCTAAAAATAAATAAACAAAATCTTTTTAAAATAAATAAATATGTGTTCCCTTTGGCAGCACGTATACAAAAATATATAAGTAAAAGTCCCAAAACACAAGGGGATAGCGCTAAAGTACCTCCTGCCCCACCCCCTGAGCATCACGGGCAGGAGGACAGAACGGGGCACACCTGTGAGCGGAGACCTGCCGAGGACCGGCAGCTGCTCCCTGGGAAGGGTGGTGGGTGAATCTGAGAGTGGCTCTGCCTGTGACGGGAGAGCTGAAGGCCCTTCAGCTGCCCCCAGCCCCTAAACTGGCCAGCCCCGCCTCCGTCCCAGGGAGGGCCCCGCCTCAGGAGACGCGGTCAGGAATGTAGCCCAAACGGAGCAAGATAGTGACTCTAGAGGTGAAGGGAAGAGAAGGTGCAGGTAAAAGCAGGACGTGGCAGGGGGAAATGATCAGGAAACCTCAGGAAGCAAGCTGCCCCTTGTTTTTTTTTAAACACCCTACAAAAGCAACATAAATGGAGCTCCACGAAGTTAGCAAAGCTCTGTGAACCTCTCTCATTCAAAACTCAGAAAAATTAATTTCACAAAGAAAATGAGCAATTGAAAATATACTCATCAGTTTCCAAAGTGACTATCAGAAGAGAATATGTATCAGAATAACATCCCTACAATGAAAGCACGCCAGAAAGAAAAATCCAAAAAGAAAAAAAATCAAACCTATAATATAACCTCTCAAAACAAACTAAAGATGTTAAGGAAATTATATGAGACATGAGAGAACAATAAATTAGAATTAGAAAAATTCAGTAATGATGGGATAAAATTCAAGAATAAATTATACGTAAAAATTGTTTTAGAAATACAACTAAATTAAAAGGAACACAAGAGCAAATAAATGCAACAATAACACCTTAAGAAGGTAAAAAGGAGGAAAGTTTTAAATAAAAAAATTTATTAAAAGATTGTAAAAATCAAAAGAAAACAGCGAATGTTGAAGATAAGCAAAAAATATATAACTTGTGAATAAAAATAATCCTTAAAAAAGAAAACCAAAACAAAAGAGCAGAATAATAAATAATAAAAACTATAACTCAAAAAAATTTTCCTCAAATTAGTGAGAGTCTTCTGTACCCTTGAAAATATCAATCCAGAATGATCAACACCAGGTGATACTCTAATAAAATTGCTGGACTTTAAAAAAAAAAGGAAAAAAATCTCATTCAGACACTGAAAAAAAGAGCATCAGACTGTTAAATAGCAACTCTTGTGCCAGAAGAAAATAAAGAAGCATATATCAGATACTCAAGGAAAGAAAATTATGAGCCAAAAACTGTATACACAGCAAGCCTACCCTTCCACTCAAGAGAGCTTGTACTCTCGTCAACAAGCAAAACTGGGAGAACCTTGATTCCATGAACCCTTCCAAAGGGATCTATTAGAAAACAACACTCAGACAAACCAAATGACCAGAGAGGCACGAACAATGAGACCTGTGATGAGTATTCAATGTATAATTAATTGGAGAACGAAGACTAAAAGAGAAGTAAAAGGGAGGGGCTACAATATGCAACAGCTCAGTGACCTGGCAGTGCAAACACAGTACAGCCCTTTTTAAAACGGGAGCAGAGTGAAGATCGCTTAGGTACTATCAAGCGGCAGGAACTTAACCAGTCCCTGCATCCCTGTATCCAGAAACTGAGGCTGGTTCAGGTTTCCTCCTTCAAAAGGCTCTAGCTGCTGCTAGGCTCTTCCACCAGAAAAAAAAAACATAGTGTCTGGCTTTCATTCTTTTTTAATAAAAAATTTATTTAACTGATGTTAGTAACTTATTTGTTTTCAGTCATCAAAATTGGTGGTGTAATATTAGTATTGCTATTTCTCCCTATTGATGTGGAGAAAGAAGATACAGATGTAACATAGAAGAGTTTAAGTATAAACTCTGTAGGGCTGAATTTGAATTGGACGTAACCATGTGAACTTATGAAATATTTTATCTTTAAATATGCATGTGTATATTCTTTCCTAGATCTATCCACTGGAAAAAGTTAGGAAGAAGGAGCAATCCAGTAATGATGAGCAGTGTTGGTTCCTCGATTGCAATCTTAAAATGTCACTTCCTGTTATTTTAAAAAGGGGGAGAGTTTTTGGAGCATTTGGTGGGACAAGAAGATAAGGCTAGACATCTGACATGCCAGATATCAAGCGAGCTATCAAGGCCTGTTTGGGCTTCGGTAAAGATTCAAATTGCAGTGGATGGAAACCCAACATACATATTTAAACCCATAGGTTTATAATGATTTTTTTTAAGTGGCCACTTTCTAAAGATGACAGAAAACCAATGCATGATCTCAAAAGTTCAGTAAATTATAAAAAAGAAAAGAAAATTAGGCACCTCTCTGAACTTTACTTTGGGGTACCCAAATAGTAGATCAGGTAAAATATCTTATAAAAACATTTCAGTTGTTAATTAAAAACAAAATGGTAGAAATAGAACCCCACCGTTTGGCAACCCCTAAAAATTAATGGATCTAGGCATTGAGGAGCAACAGTTACTAACATCATAAAAAAGTGAAAGGCAGGCAATGCATTCCTCTTGATGAAAAACACAAGGCCACCGAGAGTCTTGTCCAAGAGATCCAACCTGAGTCTGATCCTGCCTCTGTCATCAGCTACCAATTTGCAGGGAATACAGAGGACAGAGGCATGTGTCAACATACCTCGTGCATGGACAAGCAGCAAGGGCCTGCCTCCGGGAAACCCAAATGGCCCAGTTCCTCAGTATATAGGTGTTAAGGAAAAGGAAGGGACATAGAGCAATCTATAATTATGAAATTAAAAAAAAATCATATCAAATAAATGCTACCTTAGCTGCATAGTTGAACAACAAAACCATTTTAAAATGCAAGGAAGTGACTCTGTAAAGAAGTCAGGCAACTTTTGGAGAGACAAGGAGATGGTGGGGACAAAGCGCAGGGAGCCCCCTCAGGGACGTCTGGCAAAGTTCTATTTCTTGATTTTTATGGTATTTATAAGTCATCTTACAAAACTCCACTAGGCTACATATTTGTTGGGGGCGGTTTTCTACATCTGTGTTTTATTTGCAATAACAAAGATTAAAAGAAAACAAAAGGCTCTGCAAAAAGGTTCAAATACTATTATTGTGTAAAGAATATAAGACTTTGAATTAGATAGGCTCTGATTTGCCACCAAAAAAAAAAATCTCTGTGGGATTGAGCCTCAATTTCTGCTTTGAAAAATGGTAATAATACAACCCAGAAGTTCCAGCAATTGCATAGGTATCAATAAATATGTTTTATTATTTTTTCTCTTTCTTCTTTCTTCCTCCTTGTTAAGTGTTTGCTGGAATGATCAGCAGGACTGAAACCATGTAGGGACGCTCAAAGGGAAGTTCAGTGAGCGGGTTTGCCTGATGAGGTGACTGAGACTTCACCAACTTAACTACCCACAGAGAATGGGAGGTAATGCATGAAGCAGGCTTGGTGCCTCTAAGAGGCAGCAGCACAAGTACTAAGATAAAAGGCAGCAGATTCAGCCTCAGTGAAATAAGGGGAAGTGGGTAGATGCCATGCACTGAATATCTGTGTCCCCCAAAACTTTATATGTTGAAACCCTGTGCTCCCCCGTGATGGTAAAAGGAAGTGGAGTCTTTGGGAATTAGGATTGGATGAGTCACAAGGGCGGGGCCCCTATGAGTGGGATTAGTGCCCTCCTGAGAGCCAGGAGAGAGCTTGCTTCCTCTCTGCCCTCTGCCACATGGGGAGACAGGAAAAGGCAGGAGTCTGCAACCCAGAAGAGGCTCCCAGCAGAACCGGACCAGGCTGGGACCCCAACCTCAGAACCTCCAGCCTCCATAACTGTGAGAGATAAATTTCTGTTTGTTTATAAGCCTCCCAGTCTAGAGCACTTTGTTAGAGCTACCCAACAGACTCAGATAGTGGGGATTAGAAGACACTAGCCCAGATTTAATCATGGGGTTTTAAAAATCTGTTAACTACCAGAACATACATTCTGTAAGTTCCCCATTAGTGCCCAAACCCCTGACAGGGAAAATAGCAAGACATTCCCCCTTTAGAACTGTGCTGTGCACTCTGGGGCCACTCTTGACACAGTATTGACACACTAAGGAGAAGCCTCTGCTACACACACCCAGCCGACTCCACTAGAGGTAGAGCATAAATATACCAAGATCCTAAAATCCCCAGACTACAAAATATCAAGGCTTACTGGAAAATAAATACAGATCCATGCAATAATATGTATTCATGTTTACATTGCTGCAAGTTTAAATGAATATTCTTCCTCAAGGGTTTTTCTTTTTTAAAGTTTTTTTTTTTAATATAACTCCCTTCCAGGCAATTTCTGTATCTTACAAATGATCAATGAATTAACTTGATACTTAAGATAAGAATGAAGAAACCAGGACCAAAAGTTGGCCTCTTTGACACCGATAGATAGACCAAATCCAGCCCCGAGGGATAAGGTGATTAGAAAAAGCCAGACTAGTTGAATTAATTCAGCTAATTATATGTAATAACAACTACCTAACTTCACTTAGCTCTTACCACATACCAGGTACTGGGTTATGTGCTTATTTGCATTCCTCCTTTACTCTTCTGAGCATAGTGTTATAGGCTCCACCTTACCAACAGGGAACTTAATCCAGATGATTAGTTTGTCCAAGGTCGGGCCATTAGATGCAAATCCACGTGCTCTGAGGCCGAAGCCCCATGCTCTGTACGCTGTACAGGCATTGCTGCTAAAGAGGTAATGGAATTCTACTCAGCCATAAGAAAAGACAAAATACTGCCTTTTGCAATAACATGCTGAGCAAAATAAGTCAGACCGAAAAAGTGAAGAATCATATGATTTCATTCATATGTGGGATATAAAAGCTGAAAGCAATAAATGAACAAACAAAACTCATAAACACAGACAACAGTATGGTTGTTACCAGAGGGAAGGAGGGTGAGAGATAGTAAAGGGTAAAGGGGTCAAATATATGGTGACAGAAGATAGGACTTTGGGTGGTAGGCACACAATGCAGTATACAGATCATATGTCATAGAAATGGACACTTGAAACCTATATGATCTTATTAACCAATGTCACCCTAATAAACTTAAGATAATCTCACACACACACACACACACACACACACACACACACAGAAACCTACATCACATGAACTCAGATCGCTATTCCGGTTCTTCCCGATTTATTTCCAAGACTCCCAGGATGAAGAAAGCCATTCGGATGGTCTCAGCAGAAGCACTAGGCCCAAGCGGACCCAACCAGCCACCCCAAATGCAACTGAGATGCTGAGCTGGTGCGGCCGTATTTGGCACCCGCCCACCAGGTCACCAGCTGTAGTGCTAATACCAGGGGAGGGAATGCGCGCAGAATGTCACATTGAGAACTGAGTGCGAATTCCAACTCCGGCACGCACTACCTGTGACAGGGACAAGTGACTTAACTCTGACTCTGTTTTCTCATTGGTAAAAAAGAAGTCTAAAATATCCCACTGCACAATGCTCATGGGGAAGATTAAATAAGGTAATGCACACACAGCAGCCTAACATGTTCCAAGTTCTTCTGCCTTGTCCTGTGTCTCCCTCCACCAGGTACTGCACAGCGCATCTGGCCCAGATTGGGATGCTAAGTACGAGGCAACTATTATGTTTTGTTTGTTCTTTCTCCTTTTAAAGCATCCACACATCACCCCAAGTTCAGCATATCTGAGAATATTTACCCCTACAGCATTTTCCAAGTTGGTCCCAAGTCCCCAGCAGACTCTATCCTAGAAATAGTCTCAGTCCCCAAAAAAGTCGTGGTCCTGAGAAGACACAGACAGTTTCAGACAGACTTGTCCAAATGCCATCTGGAGACTGTGCCTTTGAACAAAAAACTGAGCGAATTCAAAGAGTCCCCCGCCTCCTGCAGCGGTCTGGAAGAGAGAAAAGCACCCGCCACGCAGACGGCTCCCTTGGCGTCCTTCCCGTCGAGGCTGGGCGCGGGAGGGATGCAAGGGACCAGCAGTTCTTTGTTCTTCAGGCAGCGCCCAGCTGCGGAGGAGGATCAGATGAGGCTGCAAAGGGTCCTCCCTGCCCGTCCTGCCCAGGAGGTCGGTCACCGGCACCCATCCCCTGGTGACTGCTGACACCCGCCTCACCCAAAACCTGGTATCCTCAAGTTTCACCCTGTGGGGTGGGGGTGGGGAGGAAGGGGGGATGTTAAGTGCCCTTTAAGGCTTCTCTGCTTTACCAAAAGCCTTTGTAGGAGGTTATTAACTTCAAAGGAAAACTCAACTTCTCCTCACTCCTCCTTTCCCCTTGAACCTCAGACAGGCCTGCGCTGGCCCTGCCTGCGTCCTCCAGAGCGCAGGAAGGGCGATCCAGGCCTCTGGCCTACCCGGTGCAAAATGACTTTTCCCCCTAAGATTTTATTTTTATTTATTTTTAGAGAGGGGAGAAAGGAGGAGAAAGAAGGAGAAAGGAACATAAATTCGTTTTCTCTCTCACACACCCACAACTGGCGACTGAACCCACAACCCAGGCATGTGCCCTAACCAGGAATTAAACCAGCAACACTTTGCTTTGCAGAATGAAGTTCAACCAACCGAGCCACTCTGGACAGGGCAACAAAATGACTTTTAAACCCACTCTAGGGGAAAAAAAGGAGGGGGAAGTTTGTCCCCCAGAGGCATATGGGTTTCCTGGGTAAAAATTTAATTACTATGCAGCCTGCTTACATATTGAAGTATTGTAAGCAAAGTATTGACGTCTAAAAAAAAAGAACTTAATAAATTATACTGCTCATGTTTTTAGCTTCTCTTTTCTTCAAACTGCCAAACTTAATGAGTAGATTCTGAACTCAGACAAAACTTCTGATCAAACTCCTACCACTTGTAACCCATAAAGTATATTTAAAACAGTTAGGTGAGAGCACAGTATTATAATTCCCATACAGATTTCACTGAGAAAGGATAGTTGCTTCTCCTTTTCCCCTCCTTCTATTTGTGTGTGTACATTTAAGTGATATTACCTTAAAATAATACACCTACTGCCAAAATATTGATTTGGAGACTGTCTGCCCTGTAAGGGGATCCATCCTCGCACACCTGGACTTCACGTAAAGCTACAGTCACCAGGTGATTTCGGTGCCAGATCCTGTCACCTGCTCTGACTCCTCAGCAACGGTGACCTAGGTATTCCAATCTCTCCTCCCCCTTGTCCCTTCTCCTCTTCTTCCTCTCTCTCACCATCTTCATCACATCCTCAAATCTCCCGGAGGTCCTCGGACTCGGCTCTTGCCCATAGACAGGACCTCGAAAGGGCCTTGGCTGCACGGCTACGGCTCCGCCATCTCCCTCCACTCCAGGCTGGGAACCCCGCTCCCCAAAGGCAGTCCTGGACGTCACTAGTCCCTGGCGCACTGACCTGGCAGAAAGGAAGGGGGTTCAGTTCTTGTCGGCCTGCTCTGGAGAACCCACCTTAGCATGGTGGTCGTGTGGGGCATGGTGGGCCCCCCAGAGAACCGGCAGAGAGAAAGCCCAGGAGGGGGGTGACTGGAATGAGGCCCTGAGCAGTCCCTCCCACGGGCCCTGAGGGCGAACGAGCCCTCTGACCTCTGACTGGAAAGGGGACCCGACTTTAGGTCGCTCAGGAGCCCCTCAGTTACCCTCCCAGGATGTCCGTGTAGGTAAGTGCACGTTAGGCCCTCGTGTGTCCACTCATGGCCCGGCCCCATGACGCCGCGCTCTCCCGCCCGCAGCCTCCCGGGCAGGGTGCAGCCCTCCTGCTGGTTTCCTGAACGCCGAGGGTGCTTTTCTCATTTCCTGTACCTGCCTCTCACTCTGTAACCCCCGTAACCTGAACGAGCTCCCCTGCCACCCGCCCGTTGGCGGCAGTTTTCCAGTTGGGCCAAGGGGAAAGGATGTTGTGAGTCCTGCGTTGACGGGAACGGGGAGGCCCAGGCCGAAGCGCACCGGTGAGGGCGCCGTTAGACCAGCAGACAGGTCGGGAGCCCCAGCCGCGGAGGCCGCTTGCACAGACTCTTTACAACACGCCAACAAGATGCTGAATTACAGTGCAACCCACCCCATCTCTCTGCTCCCTGACATTTCTATACTATAGATTAATGAGCTGTGTCCAATTGAAAATTCAAAACCAAATACACTCATTCCCAATCTAAAAATAGATCCTTCCCTACATGATTTCAAAGCCTTTAGGCTCTTCCCTCAGTGTCGATGATCTCAGTTTTGCTATAACTGAGATACAAACATAAGATAGAAAAACAAGAAAAATAATCTTTCAAGGTTAATCGCTTTGGACAATTAGTATAAATAATCACACTTTGATATTTTCTGCCATATTAATTTCAGAACTGAGCACACTAGTCTGCTGAGCCAGACGCTAAGCTGACTGGGAGTTCTTCTGCACCCCACTGCATCCAGGGAAGTGAAGCTGTGGTGTTAGCTGTGTCCTTTACCATCTTAGACCAGCGGCCTCATAGCCACTTGCCTTGGTTGGCACTGATGTTTCATGCTCCCGCCTCCATGAAGCAAAGGAGCCCAGCTGTGCTTTACCATCAGACCAAGAAATAGCCTCCCCTTCCTTCAACTCCAGCTGTGTAGGTGACGCTCCAGGAGCATTAGGTGGGCACACGAGTGGAACAGAGCAATATGTCAAGTGACATGAAACAATGTCCTCTGGATATCCTCGGCTTCAAGGTGCAGCACAGCACCCGGCCCGCAGTTGGTCCTTACCTGTGGATGTTGAGTTCGACACGGGCGACATCCACACAGACAGGTGTCATTCCCACTCACCCCCGTGGGGCCAGGCCTGTGTCAGGTACAGGGCTTGCCTGTCCTGTCTCCACTGGAACCAGGAGGTGGCAGCAGCCTTGGGCGTTGGTCCTGTTCCTGGAGCTGTGCCTAAAACTCCACTCTGAGGACAGAAGCCCAGCGCTTCGAAGTCTGGGAGGCCCCTGGAGGACCTGCCCCGGCACCTGACAGGTAGGTGGTACCCTTTGAGCAGGCTGAGATGGGGGGGATAAGGGGCCACATTTTCACCCCTGAGAGAGAAGACGCGGGCAGCCTGGAGCCCTGTGTCCGTGGGAGACGGCGAGGCTTTGCTAGTGGAGAGGACGTGGGAGCAGCAGCCCCCGCCCTTCCCAGCTCCCCGGGGTCGGTGGGACTTGGAGAACATGCAGACAGGTGTCCTTACCCGCAGCTGTCGGGGGAGACAGGGCTGCCGAGGTGGCCTGGCCCGAAGGCTAGTCTACGGGAGTGATCCCAGTTCTGGGTTTTCTCTAGAAGTTTGAGGCTTCTTTTATTGGCCCATAGCTTTCATTGAAGTCCTAATTATTTGGTTTGATCCCACTGGCAGGATCAAGAATAAGTAAATTTCTAAGAAGAAAATGAGAAAAACTTCTCTTCAAGGAACACTCTATAATTCCTTTATTTTAGACCATATAAATGTAATCATGGTCAATAGTGCTAAAAATAATGTTCCTGAAAACCAATATACTAAAAGTATATTAATATTTAATAACTAAAAGATTAGGTTTAATTATTATTACAAAACCACTTGAATACATTCCATGTCTGGTCTTTAGACCACCCATATTTTACCCCTCTAATCCCCATTTTCCATAGGGTAATATAAACAATAAAAGAATGAAATCCTTAATAGTCTTTTATTTTTAATGCAGTGAACCATTTTCCCTAATTGAATTAGGATTACAGCTCTCAGACTCACTTATGCATGAGGTCCAAGTCATATTAAAAAAGAAAAAAAAAGGAAAAGGTAGAGCTGACTTTATTAATGAGAAATATAATTTCTAAAGTATTTTTGTACAAAAAAAGTTGTTTGTTATTTTCAAACTTGAAAAGTAATTTCTGATATAAATTTTGTCATTAAATTCAGAAAGATTGTAAACAATTGCATTTTTTCTAGTAATTTACTACCAATACCTGTAAAACTAGTGAAATTCCCCTTTTATCTTTAGAAGATGAAGGAATTCTATAAACCTGAGAAGGAATAAAAATCTGACCAGATGTGTTTTATCCCGCAAATGCAAGGATAGTTCACTACTGAAGACTTTATTGTTATACTACATCATATCAGAGGTCACATAAGAAAAATTCACTAAGTACAGTCAGTGCCCAAAAGCCATTTGTTAATATCCTGCCCATGTCTCATGAGAAAATAAATGGAAGAGAGGGAGGGAGGCAGGGAAGGAGGGAAGGTGGATGGGAGGGTGAGAGGTAGGGAGGTAGGAAGAAGGAAGGAAGGGAGGGAGGGAGGGAGGAAGGAGGGACAGAGAGACTAGTGGAAGGACACACCATCAATATAATAAAGACAGTGTATTTCGCACCACTAGTCATCATTTACTAACAAAATACTAGAAGAACCCAGATAATAATGTATGCTATCACAATAATTATTTAACATTATGCTGTAAATTCTAATTAATCAATAAGAGACAAAACAAGAAATATATATAATAATACATTTTGTATAACACGATATATAGAGTGTTAGAGATCATTCATTAAATATAAATTAATAATTATATATAAATTTATATAAATAAATTACAGTAATTTGCAGATATTTATGTAAACTCTAAAACTTAATAACAGCATTCAAGAGCTATAGATATAAGATAAATACACAATAATCAATAGCTTCTTTGCATATCAGCAACACACTGAGCTTCTAAAGAAAAGGGAAAATCATTCACAGAAAAACCCTAGAAATAATTTTAGCAACAAATGTGTAGTACTTATTTGAAGAAAAAATCAAAATTTCTCTTAGACACATAAGAGGAGAACTGAATGAGCAGAGTGATATAGCATGTCACCGAGACAGAGAGAGAGAGAAGCGGAAAGGAAGGAGGAGGCAGGGAGGACAGGAAACTGAAGGGAAAGGGAGGCGAGAGACGAGAACAAGGAAGTCACAAACAGGGTTAAACTTAAGATAGAGATGGACTTTCCAAGCATAAAAGCAAGTGAAAAAACATTTTTATAAACAAGCAAATAGATCTGACCATGTAAAAACCGTCATCATACTTTTTTTAATGAAAAAAAAAAGGTCAGCTAACAAACGAGGAAAAGTATTTGCCACAAGTTTAATAGACAAAAGTCTATTAACCAAGTTTACAGACCTCTTATAAACCAATAGGAAAAATGTTACAACCTCACTTTTTAAAATTCAAAGGAAATAAATAGCAATGGATACAAAATCAATAGATAAAAATCTGTTGCACTTCTATACACCAATAATGAAAGAGAAATTAAGAATACAATTTCATTTACAATTGCATCAGACAGAATAAAACACCTAAGAATAAACTGAACAAAGGAGGTGAAAGAGCTATACATTGAAAACTATAAGCTGCTGATGACAGAAAATGAAGGCACAAGTCAATGAAATAATATTCTGTACTCATGGGTAGGAAGAATTTATATTGTTAAAATGTCCCTACTACCCAAAGCCATCTATCTATTCTGTGCATTCCTATCAAAATTCCAATGTTATTACTCACAGAAATAGAACAAATAATCCTAAACTTTATATTGACCCATAAAAGACCATTAATAGCAAAAGCAATCTTGAGAAAGAGAAACAAAGCTGGATGTACCATGCGTCCTCCTTTCAAAATATATTACAAAGCTATAGTATTTAAAAACAATATGGTATTGGCATAAAAACAGATGCATAAATCAATGGAATAGAACAGAGAGCCCAGAAATAAACCCACACACATATGGTCGATTAATTTCAAAGAAGCCAAGAACATACAATGGAGAAAAGAGAGCTTCTTCAATAAATGGTGTTGAAAAAACTGGACAGCCACGTGCAAAAGAATGAAACTGAACCACTACCTTATACCATACACAAAAATTAACTCAAAATGGATTGAAGTCTTGAGTGTAAGACCTGAAACCATACAAATCCTGGGAGAAAATATAGGCAATAAGCTACTTCATATTGGTCTTGGAGAAGAGTTTCTTGATTTGACAGCAAAAGAAAAGGTAAAGAAAGCAAAAATAAACAAATAGGATGACATCAAACTAAAAAAGCTTCTACACAGAAAAGGAAACCATCAACAAAATGAAAAGACAACTTACTGAATGGGAGAAAATATTTGCAAATTATGTACCTGATCAAAGGTTAATATCCAAAATACATTAAAAAAATACATGCAACTCAGTGGCAAAAAAAAAAGAACCAGTTAATTTAAAAACAGGCAGAAGATCCGAATAGACATTTTTCTAAAGAAGACGTACATGTGCCCAACAGGTATATGAAAATGTGCTCAACATCGCTAATCATCTGGGAAGTGCAAATCAAAACCACAATGAGTTATCAACCCACACCTATTAAAACATCTGTTTCCAAAAAGACAAGAAATAACAAATGTTGGTGAGGATGTGGGAAGAAAGGAACACTTGTGCACTGTTTGTGGGAATGTAAACTGGTATAGCCACTATGAAAAATATGGAGGTTCCTCAAAAATTAGAAAATAGAACTGCCACATGACCCAGCAATTCCACTATTGGGTATTAATCTGAAGAACACAGAAACGCTAACTCAAAAAAATACATGCACCCCAATGTTCATTGCAGCGTTATTTACAATACAATAGCCAAGATGTGGAAACAATCTAAGTGTCCGTCAATCGATAAATGAATAAAAAAAATGTGGCGTGTGTGTGTGTGTGTGTGTGTGTGAATGTTATTCAGCCATAAAAAAAAGAAGGAAATCTTGTCATTTGCAGCAACATGAATGGACCTTGAGGGCATTAAATTAAGTGAAATAAGTCAGACAGAGAAAGACAGGTACCATGTGATCACTCTCCTGAAATTCTAAAAAACAAACAACAGCAACAAAACACCAGCTCATAAATACAGAGAATAGACTGTCGATTACCAGAGGCAGGGGTTGCTGGGCGGGCAAAATGGGTGAAGAGAGTCAAAAGGTGCAAACTTCCAGTTACAAAATGAGGAAGTCCTGAGGAGGCAATGCACCGCATGGCAGCTGAGCTAACAGTACTGTACTGCATATTGCAAAGGTGCTAAGCAAGTAGATCTTAAAAGTCCTCATCACAAGAAAAATAATTTTTTGTAACTATGTATAGTAATGAATCTTAACTAAATTTATTGCAGTGATCATTTCACAAAACACACAAATACCAAATCATTATGTTGTACAACTGAAACTAATATAATGTATGTCAATTCTACCTCTATTAAAAAAAAATTTTTTTAAATAAGGGAAATATGGCAGACAAAACATTCACTAAGTGATCAAAGTTAACGTCGTTAGTAAAGATACAAATCAACATTGTGTGAAAAAAATTCAAATTTCCAAAAACTATAGTCATTAATAATCAATGCATATGCAAAAATGTTTTAAATTGTGTGTCACTTTGCCATATCAGATTGGCAAAAATTAATTAACTTTAAAATAAAATTATAATTTTAAATGCTGGGAAATGTGCATGCCACAAAATAGACATTCTCACACACTGTTGAAAAGAATGTAATGAATACAAACTTTCCAGATAGCAACTTGCAAATATCTTTAAAGAGCTTTGGCCCAGTAATTATATTTTTGCAAATTTATCCTAAGAAAATAATCAGATATGGACAGAGATTTATGTATATGAGTGTTAATTATGCATTCTTTATAAAAGTAAAAAATTGGACCCAGACTAAAAGGAGAAGGGTTAACTTTATTATGGCATATATTGACTATATAATGGAATATAAGCAATATAAGAGAGTCAGGAAAAATCATGTTTCCTAACACTATATAATGGACTGCTGAGAACATGATACTCCTGTTATGGCACAGAATTTTGTGTAAAGACCAAATACAGACATACAAACTCATGAACTGGAAATGAATATACCAAAAGGTAAACAGTGGCTATTTCTGAGTAGCTGGATCATGTGTGACTTTCACTTTTTCCCAACAGTTTTCCATATCTTTTAAGTTTTCTAAAGTAAACATGTTACATTTAAAACACAGCCATGAGGTTAACAACTAATCAATGCTTACTCTATGCCAGGCCCTATTCCAAGTATCTAGTATGTATTATCTCATTTAATTTTCTCAACAAATCTGTGAGCTAGATAATGTGTACTATTACTCTCATTTTACCAATTAAAAAACTAAGGCCCAGGGAAGCTTAGTAACACACCGAGATCACACAGCAGTGAATGGTAAAGCCAGTAGGTTATAAGTGGTGAAGTGGGTAAACTTAGGCCCTGTGATTTTGCAGTCTGAGCATCTAACCATTAGTCTGTATCAGCGATTGTCAAACATTCTGGTCTCATATCCCTTCACACTTTTAAAAATTATTGAGGCTTCCAAAGAGCTTTTGTTCATGTGGGTTATCTCTGTTGCTATGCCTATTAATATTTACCACATTAATGTAATGTTTATAATTTAGAAACGTTTTAATTCATTGAAAAATAACATAACAAACCTAGTATGTTAGCATAAAAAAATACATTTGTAATAAAACAACTGTTTCTAAAACAAAGATGAGTTATAGTTAGAAGAATGGTGTTAATTTCTCTTTTTTTCAAATCTCTAAAACCTGGCTTAACAGACAAGAACTACATACCAGTATCTGCTTCAGCACTTAACTTATTACACCATTCCATGTCATGTAGTCTCTGGAAAACTCCACTGTAAATTTGTTAGAGATTGAAAGTGAAAACAGCAAATAACACCTTTATTTTTTTTTTCAGCTAATGGTTTGGGCTTGTGGGCCCCACAAAGTAGCCTTGGGGACTTCCTAGGACTATGTTTTGAGAATCAGTAGTCTGCACTGACTTTTTTTTTTTGACTAATTAGTGTTTACTGTGCGTGAAGTACCCATCACCACTTCAGATTCACAGATGGCACCAGCACACAGTAGAGGGGGGAGGGGAGGGACTTTGCTCTGACCTGAGTCATTAGCCCAGATCAAAATTATCTTCTAAGATGCCTCCAACCCACTGGCTGAGCTGCAACCAAAATTCAGATCCAGCTAGAACCCTGGAACTCTGTTCGCCTTGGATATATGATGTCAAGAAGCACAGGCAGGCATTTGGGCGTGTCTTGTGGAAAGAACCGGCTCCAAGGAGCCCACCTTGCTGTAGGCGATCCACACAGAGAAAATCCATGTAAGAAGCCAGATCAGTGCATCATGGGTAAGTTCTTGCAGGTCATCAGTTCATTCATTCATTCAACAGACATTTATTGACCAACAATAAGTTAGGGTGTCGTGCTAGATGCTGAGGCTACAAAGAGGAAAGTAAAGTAATCTCGTCCTCATCACTCAGCCTAGCATCAAGCACAGTACCTCCCACATAACAGATGCTCAATAAACAGTGATGAGACACGGATGGGTGGACATATGACTGGATGGATGGAGAAAACCCAGTAACTTTCCTCAAGTAGTTCACAGCCCATTGAGGGGACAGACATACAAAGAAACAAAATGCCTTGTAGCCAACACTTAAACTGAGACATGCAAACAGGTATTCACCAAAATGCGATCCTCAGCAAGTACCTGCAAACATCATAACCTGGAGGACTCTGGGAGAAGGCAACTGGGAGAAGCAGAGGTATGCTCACTCCCAGGGGCAGCAAGAAGGCTAGCAGAAGCTAGGCCATGCTTGGAGGCCTGGTACTGGGAGGATATGCCACTACACAGGTCATGGCGAGGTCCCAATCCCTAGAACTGAGCATGGCACCGTGGCCAGTTACAGGACCAGGAAAGAAGCCTAGTTACTAGAACGATGGTAGGAGAATAGAGAATAATGAGTAGTAAGTAAGTGTGACCTGATCTGATGGTGAATTATCTAAATACCTAAACTAGGGCTCAGCATGGTTTTCACAGCAGGGGACAGAGCTCACCCTCCTGGAGAAGGCCACACGGCCACCGTAGAAGGGGAAGAAGGCTGGAGGAACAGGGGCCAAACTGAGGCTCTCTTCTCCCACCCAGCTGCCTGCCTCCCTCTAGGCAGCTCTCAATGGCTAACCACTACGAGCGCCAATGCTCAGCCACTGGTAATGGTACATAATATTAAAGGAAACACCGGCTGCATGCACAGCTCAGAGGCTGGCACCAAGATGGCACCGTGTGACATTTTATCCCGCCATTCTTTCCCGTGACAGCCTTTTCCAGACACTACAGACTTATATCCCCTGTACCTCAAATTCCAAAAGTAACCACGATTATAAGTTGGGGTATAAATAGGATGAGAAAATTTTCCGTGCTCTGTGGGAAGAAACAACATAATATTCTCAGGCTAAAAATAGTTGGATTTGTTGCAGCCCTGTTTTTGTGTTGTTTTACAAAAAGTAAAATCAGTTCTGTTGCATTTCTCCGTATTGAGAAAGGATTTGCAAATAGTAAGTAAAATCTAATGATTATCCATATAGCACTTACCACACCAACCTTCCCCAGGTACCTCGTCCAGGAACTGGAGCAACTCAAGGGTCCATGATGTGGCACATTAAATACACTGACCTTGGACCAGGATCAAAAACAGGATGTCCTCAGCTGACTGAGGAGAGGGAGGAAAAGAGTCTAGAGCCATCTGAACTCTGTAAATTACACTCCAGAACCTTCTCTGTCCCATGAGGAGAAGCACACAAGATGTTCATGTGATGAATTCACTATGAGAGCAAGAGGAGTTGTGTTTTCAATGCCTTGTAAGACTGAAGATCAACCAGAAATAAGGCAAATACATAAATAAAATAGAGCGGATGATCAGCTGGGGCAAGAGAAAAGCAACAGCCCCGGCCAATCAGGTTTCTCACAATTGAAAGCTTTACTGAAGTTTGACAGGATACGCACCAAACACAAAATGCTGACTATTAAAAAAAACTTTTAAGAGAGAAAGACACCCTACTGATTGAGAGCGAGGTGATGGAGACCAAACTGCGCTCCCAAGGGACATGGTCATGGGCAAAGCTCCTTGAACTCCATACACAAACTCCTTCTTTACAATGAGCCAGTTCCCAGGCTGTGTTTCAGTGAGACAAACTGCAAGGTCCCTCTCCTTCCATCTTATCTTTGAGATGTGACCCCAGGCCCCAAATCTCAGCCCCTAAAGAGCTTAAGAGACAACTTAGGATCTCTGAAGGCAGAGAGAGGAGGAGGGAATAGAGAAAGAAGGAATCCTTTTCTATGCAAAATTTGAAAATCTTAGAGATTGTTCCCCTTTTGGGTGACCTTTGTCTGTCTGTTTCCCAAGGTAAATTTCATCTCTGCTAATCTCATAGGCTAATATTAAAATTGAATGTGGCATTTCTATGCGGTGACTCTCAAGACAGTATACGAGTATTTACCTAAGGAACTCCCACCAGAGTTTCACACTGGACCAGATCTAGCAGCCCAAGAAAAGGGGATTACTGCTATGTACATAGGACTTAATCACACGCGCAGACGGCCTAGCCTCTAAGTGTAACTTACTTTGGGCGGATGGGCATAGAATAAGCCATCAGCTCCATGATCTTAGCAGGAGGCTTCCCATTAACTAAAGCTGTAGCACAACAAATAATACCTTGGGAACCTCAAAGAGAGAATGCATCTTCCAAAGGGCCCCATTTATGGGAAGTGGGAGCATAATTTAGGCCCTAGAAACACTTGGATCAAGGTAATTAAAGGAGAAAATGGGCTTACAAACCAGGCTGGCTTCAGATTTGCCTCCCAACTTGGCCGTGCGTTGTTAGATCTAATTGAAATTGTGGGTAGCTACTCCAGGAAGGAGTTTCCTGAAAGGCATAGGAAACCACATTAGATTAGAAAGGATTTAAGCATTTTCCTTTATATAGAACCCTCTGGCATATACACAAAATTTATAATAGTGAGACCATTTCTTGGAGCACTGGATTTTGGAATGGATATGGGAAAGAGGGACCAAGTGGCCTATCCAATTGATGAGAATAATCTAGGGGAAAAAAATAGAATTTAAAAAGTAAGGAAGCAAAACTTTAGCAACAGGAAGGAGGCCAGTGGTTGCCAGGGTCGGAGGAAGGAAGGGAAGAATTGGTAGGTGGAGCCCAGAGAAACCATCCTGTCTGATGCTGTCTTGGTGGATATGTGACCTTCCACTTCGGTCAAAACCCGCAGAACTGTACGTCACAAAGAGGGAACCTAATTGCACTATGGACCTTAATTAATAAAAACATATCAATGTTGGTTCATCATTTGTTAAGAAACGTGCCACATTAATGCAAGATGTGATCACGGTGAATACTGAGGGGTGAGGCACATGGGAACACGGTGCTTTCCACTCAGTTCTTTTGTAAACCAAACACTGCTCTGAAAAATAGACTATTAATTTTTCTCAAAAGGACTGGATGGGTGGAAGGCAGAAGTCAACTTAAGTTAGGAGACCGAAATAGAATCCAGATAAGGAAGAAGGAAACATTGCAATTTGCTGTTTGGGGGGAATTAACTGTCAAGGCCAGGCATAAAGGTTAGTTGGGTGCCCTAAGCATTACATTTAACTTTCTTCCAGGCACGTACACTGCCTCAGGAATACATACATTCAGAATCAGGAACAGTGCTATTTTGCTGTGTACCTTTAATAGGACAATAATAATTATCAATGAGTACACCTCAGAGCAAAGAAAGAAAAACCATGCCTCTCTAAGATATTTGGGAGAGATGCAGACTTAGTGTCTGCCTTCCTTTGGCCCAAACATTGATGCTTACATTAAGAAACAAAATCACCCAGTATAATAAAATGTGACTATATTTGGAGATAGGCACTTTAAAAAGGTAATTAAGGTAAATTGAGGCTGTTGGAGAGGTCCTATTACAATAAGACCAGTGAGGTCCTTATAAGAAAGAGGACACTAGGAATGTGTGAGCACAGGGGAAAGTCCCCATTAGGAGGTCTTAAAAAAACACAATATACTCAATAGTGCTTTAAAATTCATCAATTATTTAACTCAATAAAGTAAATAATCTGAACAAAGCAGCATAGAGGTAGGGGGTTACATTATTCTTTCTATCTGGACTGTGTGCAATGCCAGCCCTTAGTAGGCATATAACCCAGTACGTAGCCAAATTTCTCCATGCAGTAGGGAACTTCAGGTGTGCCTTAGCTTACAGCAGGCATATTGGGGGCACAGAGTGCTCCCCACCCCCATCACCACCCCCCACAGAGAATACACGGGGGGGAAGTGGGGAAAGGCTGTGTCTCTAGGCTGCGGTCTTTGATGAGAAGAAACTTCTTGGGTTTTTTTGACCTTGGAATGAACAAACATTTTATCAGAAATAGGTCTGTGCAAGATGCTACACCCTCCTCAGCCACATTTTGCTTCCCAGTTCCCTGCTTAGCCATTCATGGTCTCACACACGCTCCTATCGTTGTGCTAAAAACAATTTCAAAGTGTTGCCAGTAATCACCTTATTGCCAAACCCATTGGCTGCTTTTAAGTTCTTATTCTCTGCAGTTTCCGCAACACAAGACCACCTAGCCCTGTCACCAGGCCTCTGTCGAAAGAACAAAACAAAATGATTTGCTGTCTACAGTGTGCACATTGAGGGAGAGGGAGGGGCCAAGGCAACATTCCGATTTCAAGTGTGTGTGTCTGAAACGTGTTGCCCAAACAGACACCAGGAAATCGAGAGGGAAACATGATTTGGGGAGAGTTAGACGTGTTCAGCAGGCTCTTGGAGACAGAGATCCAAATCAAGGTAGGGGCTATTGAGACAAAAAGAATTGCTCAAGTCTGAAAACACAATGTGGCCACGTGCGAGAAAAAGGTCACTGTGAAGTCCGCTTCCCTCCCTGCGGCTTAGTCCTTGCCAATAACGCGTTTCCCTGAATCTCTGCTCACTTTCTCCAGTTCAGAAATGGCTCCTGGTTGGCTTAATGTGAAGCCCTCTGCCTGGTTTTCAAAGCCCCTTGAAAACCTCTAATTCTCCCTCTTGGTTATGCCTTACACTGAGCCAGCTCATCCCTGCCCTGGGCGGGGCCGTCTTTCTCACCTGGACATGCGCCCGCTCTAGCACCCTGTCTTGCCTTCGAAACCTTCTCCCCAGTCCCCAGCTCGCCTCCCCTCCCCTACCCCTGCCCTGGCCTCTTCCTTTGTTGGGGACCAGGAGCAAGCACATCACTGATTCCTTAAAGACATCTTCCAGTTCCCCTCCCTTCCTCCGAGAGCACTCTTTTTCTCAGCTAAATTGGCCACAGGGCTGTCTTTCATCACCTCTGTGATCCTCCGACACGTCCTAACCTAGAACGCGTGTGCGACACGCCTTTGATTGATGGCCTAGCGTGGGAACCTAAGCCTCGGTAAAACTAATCATTCATTTGCAGTATCAAAGGAGTGTCTGTTTGCAGAAATGAAATTATTCATTACAAATTTTTTTTATAATGGTAAAATATACATAACATAAAACTTACCATCCTAACCATTTTTACGTGGACAGTTCAGTGGCATTAAGCACATTCTCGTGGCTGTGCAACCGTCGCCACCAGCCATCCCCAGCTTTCTCCCCTTTTCCAAACTGAAGCTCTGTCCCCGTCAAACACCAACCCCACGGCTGCCTCCCCACCACACCGCCAGCCACCACCCTCTGCTTCCTGTCACGGTGACTCTGACTACGCTAGGGACCTCATAAAGTGGAAACACAGTGTTGGCCCTTCTGTGGCTGGGCTGTTTCATTTAGCGTAATGCCTTCAAGATGACTCCATAGTCTTTCTGCTCGTCCCCAGCTAGACAGAAAACGTATTCATTTCTAAATATGACAACTGGTATGGGAAGAACATTGACCGCCTGGAAAGAAATCAGGACCCGTCAAGACAGGGGGCAGCCACAAATGACCGACACCCTGGCCCACCTTGACCCAGCTGGAACTGCCGCACGGCTTCTCAAAAGCACATCTGCTTCAGAATAGAAGGAATGCTGCCTCTGAAAATAATGCAGCAGGGGAGACAGCGCTGTGTCCAGCAAGGTGCGAATCCTTTACCCTCTCAGCTG
Source organism: Pteronotus mesoamericanus (assembly GCF_021234165.1). Taxonomy (NCBI): domain Eukaryota; kingdom Metazoa; phylum Chordata; class Mammalia; order Chiroptera; family Mormoopidae; genus Pteronotus; species Pteronotus mesoamericanus. Next base: position 98,677,082 of record NW_026555085.1, read on the forward strand.
CATCTTCACAGCTCAGTGAGCGACAGCTGTATTATCTCCATTTTACAGATGGAGAAACCAGAGCTTAACGAGGCCATGTAATTTGCCCCAAATCACAGCCAGGAAATACCAGAATGGAAACACACGCCCAAATTGATGTCTCTTTGGCCCCAGATGCCATGCCCTTGAACACCCGTCGCCTACTCCCCCCAACCCCACCCCCAGCCGGACTAGAGAAAAGCAAGGAAATCCTCTAGATGGTCCAAAAAGACAGTCCAGAACTGGAGAAACCCGCTTTGTCGGATTTAAGTTAAGAAAGCACACTGAGAAGGTGACTTTAAAACAGCCTGAGTATATAAATTGTGATCAGACTATTCAAGTCCCTTTTAAAGAGAGAACAAATGGGCTTCAAGGGTAAGAGAAAGAAACTCATTATCAGATGGGTTATCAGAAAGGTCGTGAGTTCCCTTCCCCCAGAGACGGCAGGAGCAGGAGAGGCTCGAACCTGCCTAGATCAAGCCTGCCTGGAGGGAAAGAGGTGACCCAGGCAGTCTTGGGGGACTCCCCCAGCCGAGAAGCCCCCAAGATAATACTTTTGAAGCTTTTGGGTTCCTGGAAAAAAGGCTCTCCAGAAACACCAAGTAAGTGTTATAAATATGCATGTGGATTTTATCCTGTCATCAGGAGAGTCCTGTCAGGTGGGGTGCATGTCTGACACTCGCAAAATTTAAGGGGCAAGGCCCCCTTTGATTACAGGGCATTGTGCAGTGAACTACCTTTCAGACTAACTCCGGCTTGCATTCAAGCGGCATCTTTTAAATTCAGCTGAGTGGTGAGTTTGCCTTGAAGTGAGTCTTTCACAGAACAGGGAAGATGCTGGCGTTTCATTTTAATGTCCTTACAGCTGGTTCTCTATGCATTGCCGCTGAGGCTGAGCTGATCGAGATATACGAACAGCAAAACCAATGTGCTTTTCTTGGGATGGCCCAGTCTACTGAGGCCCATTAAGTCTAGTGGAAGGTGACTCCTAAGGCATCCTATGTTCAGAATTTCTTTCAGAGGAAAAATGACACAGCTGGCATGCCCATTTCAAGTGACAAGAGGCATCTAAACCTCACAGACATTCTTAGAGATGAATCTATGGTCAGATCTAAGATTTTTTCTAGAGTAGACATATCACTTTGTCTTATATTCATTCTGCCAAATTCTATAAGCCTCTATAGCCTGTGACCAATTTCCACTCTTCTTCTGGTTGTAAAGGGACTCCAGGCCAGGTCTACATCCTTCTACCAGGCGTTTAATTTGTGAAGGGGGCTTGTCAGCCACCATCAGTACATCGGCCTTCTCCTCCCCGTCCTCGGCCTCCCAAAGCTCACCATGCGGTCTTTGTGAAATCCTCAGTGTGGACAGTTTTTCAAAGCTGCACGCGTTCTGTGGCTTCTGAGATAACTTCATCTTAGGGATTACCCAGATCTTCATTGTCTAAAAATCTTATTTCCTATGTGGTAATTATAGAAATGTCTGCATGAATCCAGGCTGTTATTTACTAATATTCATGCAAAATGCAAGTGGCTGCAAAGCATGGTCTCTGTTGGGGGGCGGAGATGGGAAGGGAGAGGAATGGGAAATAATGGAGTGATTTCTGTGAATACCGAAAGGTGGAAATTCTATCTTCTGTGAATGTGGTCATAAGTAACTCCCAAGATTAATGCCTTCCTAGCACTTGCAGGACAACTGATGTTCATGATAGACCTCTCGCCCCAGGATGTCATCATTTTTACAGTGCATTCAATGTACAAATGTTTGTACAAAAGCTGCAAGAGTTTTCTGATCAATTGGCATTTTTTTATTACGAGGAGTCAGAACATGCATATCCACAGCCATGAAAATCAACCTTGGCACAGTCAATCCAGTTGTTTCAACTACCTTTTCAGTCACTGAGGTCTACGGAGACACAGGACATCTACGGGACAGCCCCACGAGAAGCCTGAAAAAGTGGGGATGAAAGAGGAGGCTAGCCAAGCTGTGGCCCGGTCATTTCTGCTACAGAGACATGTCCTAAGTCTTCCCCCAAGAAGACATTAAGACATTTAAGTTCGTGTACCACCAAGCCATTCAATGGTCAATATTAAAGCAGCTGAAATAAATGGGTCAATATAATCTCCCCAAATTCACTCCAAACCCATACCGAAGCTAAACTTAAAATCCACAGGTATTATTCATCATAGGAACAGTGCATTAGTTTCCTGCTGCTGGTAGACTTCTATCCCTCCAAAATTGGTGTTGATTGTTACAATGCTGTGGGTGGATGGTGACCATTACATTACTATGCAGTAGTGGGTAATAGGGACAAAAGGAGGCACAAAATTTGGAGAAAACAGTGCATTTTGCAGCAGACCTATAAAATTGATATCTATAGACCAAAGAGATGTGCAAAGCCTCCTAAAATTAGAGAAAGACCCATTGGCGTGTAAGACATGGCAGTAACCTGGCTGATTCGGCTAAGTATCTAAGGAAAGAATATATCAATCGGGAGGAATTGGACAATCTTGGAATCAGAGAAAGAAGTCTCCAGGCTTCACTGAGAGGGGACGGCCGCCTAGCCCAGGGATACAGCAGCCAGTCCCAGCAGCAGGTCACCATCTCTGAGAAAGATAATCAGAGCTGGGTTCTCAGAGCCAGGTGCTGGTTAGCACTGAAATTCTTCTACCAGGCTTTCTGTTAGCGGTCCTGCCTACCTGTAACCTTCTGATCTTTACGCACCTTCCCAGGCCGCAAGCACATTTCAAAACAATAAATCAGAATTCCAGTCTATACATCAATGTTCTGGAGTTTGGTTAATGTTGGTCCATCCCCATGAGATAGAGTCAATGAAAACTGTCCCCATTTTCAGTCATCTCTATTTTTTAAAACAATGGACACATGCTATTTACAAAAGTCACTAAACATATTTACAAATCACTAAACATAATATACATTGTCAGTTATTGTCTATGAATTACTATGATAGCACCACAAGGGCAACAATAATAAAAATAAAATTATTCCATTTGGGGGAGAAATGTTAAGTAAATACCCCATTTTGTTGATTTATAGGCAGTTTGTGGGCAGAGGCTGGGTTTTATATTTGATATATTTATATTTTATGCTTGTTTCATCCTCCATAATGCCTGACCCAGTCCTGAGTGTATGAGTTCCCAAATGTGTGTTCGTTTATCAAGCGAATGAAGAGTAGTCACTGAACATGTCACAACAACTGAAACTGCATGACGCCAGCTGAGCCAAAGAGCAGATCCTGGAACATGGGCGGCCATGAGGGCTGGTCCTCACTTCTGATTGGAACACAGGCTGACCCTGTCCCCTGTGGAGAGCATGCATAACTCCATGCTAACTTAGCATAAGTAGACTTCATGTTTAGAGCATGCACAGTAACTAAACAACGCTTGAGGCAGACATGCACAGTGGACTGGTGGGACAACGCCACCCTTACCACACATGCGCAGTGGAACTATGTAAACAACTCTAGAGCATGTGCAGTAGAACTGTGTAAATAATTCTGGAGCATGCGCGAATGAAGGTGGGACGAACACTCCCGGAATGGGCGTGCACGTAAAGGATGTTCAGACCGAAAAGGAGTCTCTTCAAGAGTGTAAGATCCCCAGAGTTGACGGCTCCATGATACAGCTCCTACGTGGGATGAGTCCACATTGAGAGCTATTTATGACCTGCCATCAGCAGACCTCCCGACCTTGAGACTGTTGTGCAAGATGCTGACGGTCCACTGCTGTCACCCGGACTGAGGAACCATCACCGGACCTGGACTCTTGGGACTCTCTGGTTTGTTATCTCCTCTTTCCCTACTAATGATTATGCGCCTCGTGTGATGATTGTTGGTGTGTGAGCTAAAGTGTGTTCATCAGCATACCACATTTGTGTGCTCTCCATTCCTCGGGGTGGGGCAGCAGAGACCACAGTTCATGCAGCCTCGCTTACAGGAAAGATTGTGTCATGGCGTCTGAGTGGGCTCAGGCGCATGATCACTCAGTTTATTCACTGGGAACTGAGCCGGTGGTAGACGGAATGGTTAGGCATAGGTTGCTGTCAGAAGGCTTACAACATCCCCACGGGATAGACAACCAGGTCAGGCGCTGGATTTCTTTCAACCACATTCTCTCTGGGCCCAGTAGAGTATGTGAAGGAGGGAATCCTTGCAACTCAAGGGTGTGACCCGACCTCATCCCCAACACCTTCCCAGGCCACCGCAAGTATGTGACGGCCTCATCGTTTAGATGGGACCGAAGCAGCCACAGTGAGAAAAGCCTGTCAGTTCCCTCTCCCTGCTCACCGGGTGAGAAAAGATTTTTCATTTCATACATCATTTACAACTTGCTGCTGTGATTCTAAAAAAGCAGTGGGCTTTATCAAGTTAATGAGCAAGAAAAACATATTTGGTAAGCATGTTAATTTTTTGAATGTTCTGCAGAGCCCAGGACATTAGGCAACGTGCAAGGGGCAGCTGGGCGGCACACCAGGGGACCCCCTCCTCCTCTGAATTCATACCATCCAGCTCTGGGGGCACTTGGCTATTTACTAAGAAGTCAGCAAATGCGTCTTAATAGAAAGTGAACAGCGAATACGTCATTTGCTTTGCATTCTCTGCCTTGTCTCTACTTGGGAACATTTGGAACCTTGGGCAAAAGTCTCCACTGGCCTGATTGAGTTTCTTTTCCACACACAGAGTCTTCACAGCTAGAGACAGGAGCAAGTAGGAGCCACTATGAGGACAATTCAGATCAGAAGGGGAAGGAAACCATACTGAATCTCAGTGCTCCAGGTTTTCAAAATGATCTAAGACTGTCTCTCTAGAGAATGATAGAGCGATGAAGGTGACAGGCTAGACGCTTGGATGAAATGGCTCTGTCAGAGGACCAAAATAAGATACTGAGAAAAGTCTTCATTTATTAAAGGATCCTTTTAGAGTTCTTATTCTTATCTATCAAAATCTCTAATACTCCCAGCTGGTTAAATACGTCTCAGAATTAATCTGCCCATTGAACCAGGATCATCACATTACATTTTATAGTTTCTGCCTCTGAGTTTCATCCTATGTTAGACATTTGAGGTTGACCCCCAACAAGGTCATGGTGCCGGCAAAACTCGCACCCCTAATTGACAAGGCATTTGTGTATCTTTCTCTCCTCTTTCTCCCACATGGAAGATGGGTAGATTTGTGTCTTATTAAATGCCAATTTTTGCACCGTTGTTAAGTGGAAACGCAAATTGATGGGGGATAAAATATCCCCCATTCCACACAAAATTAACAGTGTTTAGGAACAGCGTTTTAATATATTATAAACCATTTAAATGTGTCAATTTCTGGGTCCCTGCCCATCACACAGATGGCCACCTGTAAGCATCTGCAGAGACACACGCACTACACTGCGTACTCACGCACACAATCCAGAATTCCCAGAGAGCTGATGTACTGTAGATCCTTTAGATTAGGCACACAACGCAGGGGACAGAAACGGGCTGCTTTCTAGATAAGACAAAATGCAAAACAGTCTATTTCAGAAAAGACACAAAATGAGTATCACTATTTTGGGGAGGAATATAATTATGTTTTGTCGGAGAATATAAATCCAGGAAGCACTTTTGTATTCTGATGCTTAATGGTATTCTGGATTCTTTCTCGCTGTGCTTGTGATAAACCTCTGCTTAACAAAGACGCCCAGTTTTCAGTAACTGGAACTGCAGCCAAGCTATTATCTCAGGAAGGGCTAGGGCCTGTTCCCACCCTAGGAAGGGGCATATCTCTGGTGCCTGGGGAATAGTTAGGAATGTCAGTAAGAATATCTTAATTTGCAAATGATTTTTGGTGAAATGGAGAGAAGAGTTGAGAAATACACCCAGCAGAAACAAGGCCAAGGAGAGTGAGCCATCAGCACAGGCCCCCTGTGTGTGGCTTAAACACCTGCCTCTGGCAGCCGCCCTGCAGGAAGGACCAGGCCACTGAAAAACGCCCCATCTCGCTCGTCTCAGCCCAAGAAGAGGTTCTGCATGTGTACATTGTAAACATAAGACCTGGCCAGGCCACTCCATGGGAAGCCTCAAAATCCCCCATGGAACCCACGCACAGGTGGGAGAAACAGTAATAAATGAGAGGCAGGAGAGTCAGACAAGAGGGAGCAACCTGGGGCTGGTGGGGAAAGGATATTCTGAAGAGGTTGGAAGACGGCCTCCCTCCCACTCACTGCAGCACTGGTCTAAGTGGCCACCTGGCCCAACAACTCTGAGGCCACCAGTGACCCCATCCCATGAGTATCCAGCTAATGCCCTGTGGTAGACACATCCTGCGTGACCCCTGTGAGTTGTGGCAACACCAGACAGTACCCTTTCTTGTGTGACAGAAATCCCACTCCAATGGGCTTCAGCCAAAGACAAACAAACAAAGAAACAGATAGGAGGGTTCAGTGCAGGCAGAGCGGGCAGCCCCAGCCTCACCCTAGCCCTTGGTTCCGCCCTCCTCTGCCTTTGCTTCACCTTGCCTGCCTCTTCCCTTCTGCGGCAAGATGGCGGCCATGTCACCCCAGAAGTTACAAGTCCTGGGCCTGACTCTCACCGGCTCATTGGGGCCACGTCCCTCCTGAACAATCACTATTGAGAAGAGGAATCTGCCGATTGGCCAAAGCCGGGGCATATGCCCATTTTTAGACCATAAGGTAAGTGAGCTCCATCCCATCCTTATGGACTGAGGGTCTGGAAGGGGTTCTTTCTCTAAAGAAAGTCAGAGAACAGCATCAAAATAAGGAAAACAAGCATTAGGCAGGCAAACCCAACAGCTCTCTGCTTCTGGAAGCCACCTTATTTATCAATTTTGACTCTAGCTGTCTTGGACATTTGTCAAACACCAAATCAATCATCCGAGGGAAAAAAAAAAAGCTATCGCACCATAAAGACGTCCGTACATAGTATCCAGACTAGGCCATGTCCTGGAAGGTTGCTTCTATCTCTGGAGTCTAGGAGTCTAACCTTAACAGGCGTCTAGCTGGAAGACGGGTTAAGTGTCCCAGCATGAGTATCTTTGAAATTACGTTTGAAAGAAAGAACATCTACCTGAGGAAAACCAGCCCTGGCACTTGCTGGCGCCCCTTCTGGCTTACCTCCTGGTCTGCTCTGTTATTTAAATGGCCGCCTGTCCCTCGATCCCCTGCTGTGCACACTCTGAATGTCCCTGTAAAGGTGGCAGGGAGACATGCGCGAAGGCGCTTGGCAGGGCGCTGAGTGTGCACTTTCTCAACTCCCCAAACTTTGTTTTTCAAAAGCAGATTTCAAATGAAGCAGTTACATGTCCTTAGTCAGTTAACTTTAAAAACAAAGCTACTTCTGAGTTTTCTAAATACATACTAAAAGAAAAGGGTATTTTTTAACTTTCAAAAAAGGCAGATGAAATTCTTTTGGTGTTCAAATACAGCCAACCAGAATTTAGCTAAAACTTTCCCCCTGAGAACTATTTTGCAACTGAGACCAGGCACCATATTTTTTTTTTTTTAATCTGAAAGGATTTTTTCCTTTCAAAAAAGAAAAAGGCATCATTGGAAGACAATGAATAAAGGAGCTAAGTAAGAAAGCCTTACCAACCATGGAAGTGCCTGAAATTAAGATTTTGTCAAATGAATTGTTCATACCTTCTTGTCGGATGTCATTTTTGGATCCAGATGATAATTTTAGCAGAAATCATTCAAACTGCCTTGAGGTAGAACAGTCACTAACTCCTTAACCCATTTCAGAGATATATTGCACTGCTCTATTTTTAGTGCCCTGTACCTCCTTGCATAATCTGAGGGGGAAATGCATAATCTCCTTGCAAGTGCACCAGTGTGCCATTTTCTACTACCAATGTATAATTATCGGTGTTATTTTAATAATCAATTTCAGTGGAACGGCAGGATTTGCTTCAGTTGCATTTAAATCCTAATAAAGCTCAATAAAAAGAAAATGAGAAAGAAAGAAAAAATATCATTCGGAGGATTAACAAAACACTCCAACAAAAGGGACCTCTTTAATTTTAATGACGTGATAAAATGATAGCCTTTTGAATAGACAATTAGGCTCATAAACCTGATACACCAAGGGCTTAATTCACAAATACACATTGCCACTAATACATTTGCAGAGGAGCTGTATGCTTAACAGGATTAGAATACAGAAAATCATTCATTATTAATGGGAATCTACATTGCCTGGGTCTTCATCCCTAGACAGACCAGTATTTAAATCAAATAATTTAGCGCTATTTCAGGAGCTTAAGTCTGTACATAGATTGCTCATGGGTAGCTCTGGATTCCTTGCACAGAATGAGGAACACGGCCCAGAGGCCCTGTTATCGTGCCTCCAGGCCAGGCTCCAGGAGAATTTAGACTCTAGAAGCCCTATGCCTTGCCGTGTTCCCCCATGAAATGAGAAGTAACTACCTGGCTGGCCCACCTGACAAGGTCATCTGCTTCCCCAGAAAGGCTGTGAGCTAAACGGTGTCTCAAGGCACTTGCACTCTCATCAGCAAGTTTGCAAATGCAAGACGCGTCACAACGGGGTTTGGACAAAGCCTGGTTGGGGTCAGAGGTGGCATTTATAGAGTTGCCATGTGAACAGTGTTTCAAGGGCACTGCCATCCCACATAAAGGACACCGAGACGGCCCCAGCTTTGCCTCGTGGACAAGCTGGCTTCGTGGGTGGGTATACCAACACAACATGATTTACGACAAGGTGACAAGGGAGGTTGTTCATCTTTTGGGGGCGTGTAATTTGTGCCAAGCATAGAGTGACCAACTGTCTCAGTTTGTTTGGGACTGAAGTGTTTCTCCGGGTACAGGACTTTCAGGTTTACACCAGAAAATTTCCTGGAAAACCAGACAAGTTGGTCACCTTAGGAAGGCAACATGCATTGGTTAGTCATGGAGGCTCATTGCTTCATAATGGTTCAGGTCACCCCCAACCTTAAGAGGTAGTCTTATTTTAGTGTTAAATAATTTGCCCAAAGTCACAGCCCGCAGAGCTAGGATTCAACCTGCCCTTTCTTTGCCTGTTACCTGCAGTTCTACAAATGCCCAGCTAAACCAAAGCACCTTGCTACTCACCCAGGTTCATGTGCTTCCCTCAAATGGGAAATCAAGGCTGTCTAGGTCTCAGATTAAAGCTTCAGATGACCTGAGAAGTCGCCAGACCCTCCAGCAAGGCCAGAGTAAGGGCCAATTCAGTTGGTCCCTCACCTCCTGCACCCCGGACGAGCAGGGCCCCACCCCCCTTCATTTGGGAAAAGGGTGCTCATCAAAACCACCCAGGGATATTTTCCCAAATAAAGATCTCTCACCGCCAGCAGGGAGATTTTGATTTAGATGGCTCAGTGTGTGCCTGGCCTGTGTTTGAGATAAAGGCCCCCGAGTCCCTCAGGTAATTCACAGGCCTTGAGAGCCGCCCCATTTTGCTGCTCTGGGCTAGAACTGCAGCTGTGTTCTGCAGCCTGGCGAGCCACCAGGACGGGTAGGCCCTGGTAATCCTCCTTCCGTGGTCAGAGAGGCACCTCGGGGAAATCACTGCATCTCTCGGCACTGCCATTGCCTGGTCTAGTGCGTGGGGACGATACCAACGTCTCTCCCAGGAGAGCACGTGCAAAGCACTGGATGCGTTGACTCCCATGTTGGTTCCCAAACCATTTCCGCCTGGAACCCCGCTCAACCTCAGCCAAAATCCTGAACAATCACAGTATTTCATTTCAAAGGCGGTTCCACCCAGAGGACAGACATCATGGAAAATTGCCCATTAGTTCTGGCCTGTGTACAACTGTCCATTTTCATTTCCCTGTGCGTCTCGATTATCAGCTGCTTTGGAATAATAGTCTCTTCATTACCTTCCGGGAGCCAGTCCAGCAAGAGAGGCTTCACTGGGTACAACTGATACATGAAATTATAAACTTAAAAAAAAATACATTAAGTGGTTGACTCCTCTCATTTAAAAAAAAAAAAAAAAAAGGAATAGTCACGTACAAAAGAATTAATGAAAGTTTTTTTTTAAATAGCAGCAGCCTGAACTGCATTAGTATTAATCATTCATTGTGAGTAACAGTAAGCAACATATATTCAACCTCCAAAACTCAGAATTCTTAGACCCGGCAAATCCCAGACAGGAAACATTCTAGTTCGTAGAAGAAAACAAGGTTCGATGCACATAATTCCCTTTCAGTCTCCTTTGCATGTATTTTGAGGTACATCCACAGGACTGAGGATTGCGCCTCCCCCCTTCCTGCCCAACTTTCTCCCCTAGAGAGAGGATCTCATCCCTTTCACTATGTACCTCAATCCAGGCCTCATGGCTGAACTTCGGCTGCTGATCTTGAATCAGAGGTTACAAGCATCTCCAAGGAAGCATACCTGTCATGGGTTGAATTGTGCCCCTAGAAAACACATGTTGAAGTCCTAATCCCTAGTACCTTCTAATGTGACCTTATTTGGAAATAGGCTCATTGCAGATGTAATTCTTTAAGATGGGGTCATAGTGAGGTAGGGCAGGCTCCTGATCAATATGACTGGTGTGTTTATAATAAAATGGCCATGTGAAGACACAGAGATGCAGGAGAACACCATGTGAAGACAGAGGCCAAGCTGGGAGTGAGGCAGTCACAAGCCATGGAACCGCTGGCGCCACCAGCAGCCGGAAGAAGCAGGGACAGTCCTCCCCTGGAGCCTCTGTAGGGAGCGCAGGCCAGCCAACACCCTGAGTCCTGACGTCTAGACTCCAGGAGTGAAATTAAATAAATGTCTGTTGTTTAAGCCGGCTGGTTTGTGGCACTTTGGCATGGCAGCCCTGGGAAACCTACGCAATGCCCGGCTCTGGACTCCCATGTCCCCTCAGTACACGGGCCTCCAGCGCTGCGTCTGCACCCACCAGGAGCCTGCCCCTGCCGCCTCCCTCTCCCTCGTCCTGTGCACCTCACCCACTCCAGGTCCTTCCCATCCTACCTCTCCTCTCAGAGCCACCCACCCCTCCGCCTCCTGCCTGGTGACAGCAGCGGCCACCTCACTGGGTTCCCACATCTACTTTGGCTGCTCCGGTACATCCTCTGTGCAACATCGAAATGATCCTTCTAAACATCTGTCACATCACTGTCCTGCTCAAGAATCCTCTTTGGTTTCCACTGCAGGTGAGATGAAGTCAAATCTTTGGCACAGCCCTAAATGACGTGGCTTCTGCCGTCCTTTCTGTCTCCTTCATCAGCCACTCTTCCCCCAGATCACTAACAGGACGGCACCAGCCTTCAGACTTTCCGTCATGAGCCAAGGGCTCCCTAACTCCCATTCCAGGGCAGGTCCCAGCCCAGAAGCCACCTCCCGAAAGAGGCAGTTCCTGTTTCCAGCCCTCCCGTTGCAGTCTCTCTACACACCACTCACTTCCCCTCGTGGAGCTCATCACAGTACATTGTCACGTAGGTATTAGTGTGGGCGTATTTGCTGTTGCTGTTGGGTTTTTGATGTCTCTCCTCCCTCACTACTGGCCCTACGTGTGTGGGGATAATGCCTGTTTGTCCTCCTGGTATTGGCAGGAAGGAGGACAAGGTTGGCTCCTGGGCGGCGCTCTAGCAACGCTGCAGAATGGCGCGCCCCACGCCCATCTTCGTGCACCACGCACCACAAAGACATGTTGACTCACAGATGAACATGATTAGCCCTGGCACCGGGCGCTCTGAGAACACAGACCTGCTGGGAAACGTGACGTCACCGATGGTCACCTGTGGAGAGAAGGCTGGTCATCTGATTTCTTGATTCTCCACAGCTCCCAGCCTGCTCCAGGCCAGGCTCAGCATGTCACCTCATGGGCCCTTGATCCTTCGCAATGCTCTTCCACAAGGGTGTCTCAGGGAGACGGACAATAACCCAGTGCAGGAGGTCCTATAGGCATCACTACCCCATGTCACAGAGAAGGACCAAGGGCATAGTCCACACAGCTGAGAACGCTGGGTCTGCTGTGAGGGCCCATTCACAGAACAGAAAATAGCACAGCTTTCAAAGGCTGACCTCAGGATCAAGCAAATGGCGGTAACGGGGTGGCCCTTTGGTACACAGTGAGCACCAAGTCTTACCAGAGCCACTTCCAGGGCCACATAATGACTTTTTACAGGGTCATCAGATGTGACTGGCAGGTCACTCTTGGAACAAGAAGAGAAGTAGCAGCCTGCATGGTTCCCTGTCAGGCGTTCAGGCAATTTCAGTGACCAGTTCATTGAGAATTAGACAAAACACTGGATCTTTGTTTTTCACCAAGTCTATAACAATAAAAGGAGTTTTAATTCTCTGATGTGGTGAACGGCAGTGCCCTAATGGAGTCAGGGTCTTCGTCCCCAAATTGGAGTCATCGCTCCGGTGGGGACAGAGCTCAGCTTGTCCCTCCTCTGCTTCTCCAGGCAGAAGGTCCCAACTAAAGTGAAGCAAAAGTGAGAATGGGCTGATGCGCCACACATTTTCCTGAGAAGCACCTCATAACGACGAAAGGATTTAAGCTGCATCCAAGAACTACACCAAGACAGCGGCGGAGGGCGTCCCCGTGGCTGTACGCTGCCTGGTGGCGGACCAGTCCAGAGGCCAACGTCGGTCACCCTACAATGTTCATCTGTGGACTCCGGGCCGTGGCCACTCTGGAAAAGGTCCCCCTACTAGCAAAAATTAACTTCACTTACAGTTACTGTGGTCCCTCCACACCTCAAATCCAGCCCCCTCGCCCTCTTCGACATCACTGCCCAGCTCCAGCCTCTCTCCTCTGTCCTGGATTGCAACCAAGGCCCCCAGCTCGGACCCCAGCCTCCTCAACCCCCTCCACATCAGGTGGCCTTTGCAAATATAATCCACACACCTGCAACTTCCAAACCAAACTGTGGCTGAGGCACCACCTTGAACTCACACAGCTGCCACAGATATTAAAGTTTTAGAGGAAAAAAGCAGGACTCACTATCCATCAGATACTGAGCAAACTGCTAGCTCAAGGTCGTCCCCATTCCCCTCCTTGGACCGTGCCACGTTCCCGCCGGTCATGGCATGTCTCTGTGCAGCTGGGTTTCCCAGATCCCCGTGACAAAAGTTAGCCCCTTGTTGTACACCCAAAAGAATGGAAATCACGGGCTCAGCAGCTGCTTGACCACTGAGACTCATAGCAGCACTGTTCCTAACCATCAACACATGCAAACAACACACATGTTCATGAACAGAGGAAGAGATGAATAAAACGGGTACACGTGCAAGAAAATATTATTCAGCCTTAAAAAGGAATGAAGTACTGGCACATGCTACTACATAGATGAACGTTGAAAACAGCATGCTAAGTTTAAAAAAAAAAAAGGCCAAACACAAAAAGACAGATGCCATAGGATTCCACTTTTATGAAGTCCCTAGAATAGTCAAGTTTCTAGACCCTGAAAGCAGAGTGTGGCTGCGGGGGGAGGGGGTGGGGAAGAGAATTGGGAGTTTTGTTAAATGGAGATAGTTACAGTTTGGGATGAAGAACGAGTTCTGGAAACGGATGGTGGCGGTGGTTACATTGTGAATGTACTAAATGCCACTACACTGTACACTTAAAAATGGTTACAGTGGTACATTTTGTTATGTGTATTTTAGCACAAGAAAGTAAAACCTCGCAAATACCAATATGAAGGAGGCGATGAAGGTGGCATTGTCCAACACGACGCTCGGGCCATTCCATGCACAACTGGTAAGAAATTGTGGTTGTTTAAGAATGCAATGAAAATATCTTTCATTTAATTTATGCATATTAGTTTTCCAAAGGTCACTAAGTTGTTAGAACATAAATATTTATTAGGCTGTTTAAATAGGACCACTTAACCAATTGAACGGGTGAGTATTCCTTTGGCCAAGGGGTACCGTGGAAAAAGCTGCTGAGACACTGGAGTGCCATGAACCAAGACAACAGCTCTGAAGTTCGCTCACCCAAGAAGCCAAGACTGAATCTCATCGACCCCCCCATTCACAGGAATGACAAGGGACAGAGGAGCATGTTAAACGTTACCACAGAAAGCAATCAGCGTATCTAAACTACAGGCTCAGACACAAATAACGCTCCCCGCCCCCACCATCTTTTTTTTTTTTTTTACAAAATCTGTTATTACAAAATCATAAGCATGTAATTCTGTAACATAACAATATCACACTCCAGCACACCATATGATATTTTAGGTGGAATGTTCAACTTAAAACTATAAATTATTATATCCATGTTATTACCCTACCAACCACACTCAAGCAGGCATTACTTCTGCCAGACCCTGTATATAGGACCAAATATACCCCAGAGAAAGAGAGAGAAGTAGAAAGATGGAGGAGGAACTTACAGACTGAAAGAGCTTTATGAGACATATCAACTAACTGTAATATATCAACCTATTGGATCCTGATTCAAAAACCGGAAAATACACATACAGTTTTTGAATTGGGATCCAATAGCATAGATGTATTTCATATATATTATATATAGATACACATATATATAATATATATGAAAGTCAGGGAAATTGTTTATTGAACTTATTGGGATGACACTGGTTAATAAAATTATATAGGTTTCACATGTACAATTCTATAATATATCCTCTGCATACTGTACTGTGTGTTCACCACCTCAAGCCAGGTCTCCCTCCTGCACCATGTATCCCCCCGTACCCCTACCCTCTTTCCAAAGTCAGGAAAAATTCAAAACTGACTGATTGTTGTTGTTTAGGAATTGCTGATTTTTTTGTTATGCTGATGGTATGATGGTTCTACTTTTAAGGAGTTCTGATGTTTCAGAGATACATATTAAAATGTTTACAGAAGAACCGATATGATGGCAGGGACTTGCTTTACCGTCCTCTAAGTGAGGGGAGGGAGACTGGGTAGGAGAAGAGACAACAAAGTCGCCAAGGCTGGATCGGCCTCAGAACTGGGTGATGGACGCGCCCAGGTCCCGCCCCTTCTTCTCTCTACTGTGTGTCGTCAGCTTCCTTCTCCCAAGGTAAACACACACCTTCTTGTGAAACCTGGTTAGCGTTGTTCCCACGGTACCTCCTCGGTGGCTCCCTGTGCTCTGGGGACAAGTTCAGTCCCCCGGGTGTGGCAGCTTCCTGCCGGTCCCCTCTCCGTCCGCAGTCCTCACTCCCCACCAGCACTCCCCCTGCTCCTTCTCCAGGACCTGTCCGGGACCCCCGCCCGCCTTCCTGTCCCAGCCCGTGCTGACATACTCTCACCTCCTCCCCATCAGGAAAACTCCGCCTGTGCGGCCCCCAGCCCGCCTCCCCCGGGAGCTTTAATGCACGCCCCTCCCCAGTGCTATTTTCCAGGTACTAGAATGTTTTCAACGGTAGTACTTTAATTTCCCATTAACTCAGTGGGGTGATTGGTACATGGTAGATACTCAATAAATGTTTATTGAATTAATACACAAACGGCTAGACAAACAGCTGGACAACTACTGCTACTATTGTTCCTAGTTCTGCGTGTGACAGTTTGCCACCTACAGAGGCCCCGTGGAAAAGCTTTTGCTGCGGGGAGAAATGGATCATCCCTCCCCCCTGGGAGGAGGGACCTGAAAAGGCACCTGTAAGACGGAAAAGGTGAGTTTGTGCGCAGCCACTTCTCAGTGTCAACAGCTGCAGATGTAAGGAACAGAGACAACATTGTGGTTCCAGAAAAGCAAGACCCTAATCAAGGAGGGACAGGGTCAGAAAAGGGCCGGTCTGGTCAAGGGAATAATGACTCCAGAGAAATCCAATGCTCGCCCCCCAGACGCATACTCGACTCTGGGAGTCACTTCTTCTGGGGCTTCAGCATCTTCCCTCATCTCTTGAAAACCTCTTCCAGGCCTAAAATCTCATGATTCTGCCCCAGTTTCTGACTGACATCTACTAACCTTCACTTCCTCATTTTGTGCCCACTAGTTACTGATCTGTGATGGTGACCAGGGCTCACCAGACAGTGTGCTGGGTATTGTGACAAATTCCAGTGTGACGGGGTCTCAAAATCTTACGGAGAGAGACAGGCATAGAAATAACCATATCACAAGGCAGAGTAGGGCAACAGGCAAGATGTCTGGAAGATCAAAATTGGGCTGGAGTCCCTCGGGTTAGGGAGCCTTAACAGAAGCAGCAGGGTTTGCACGGGGGCTTGGAAGGCAGGTGGGACGTGCATGGGCGGTCTGCTGGTTAGGGTGCTTTCGGTGTGAGTCACAGCCTGCTTGAGTTGGGTTCCTGCTCCAGCACAAAAAGGCATCCCCACCAGGCCGAGCCTGAGGCAGAGTGGCCCTGGGCTCTGATCTGATCGTGGGGTGGGTTCTTCCCACCTCGCCTCCCTGCTGTGCCCTGAGGGTTCATCAGGAGCAAGGAGGTACAGAGTCCCACACAACAAGCTGCAGATGAAGAAGAGAACGTGTGAGTCTGCCGTGTCTTCCTGCAGCTCGCTCTTAGAGGGAGATACAATCTGCCCAACAGCCCCCAGCCAACTCACTTACTGGGCCAGTAGCCATTTCCACCCTCTAGAATCTAGAGGTATCCAACGTTTGGGTGTCTCTGGGTTATACTGGAAGAAGAGTTGTCTTGGACCATACATTAAATACATTGCAACATGTAATCACTAAAAAAATCTCATAATGTCTTAAGTAAATTTACGGGTTTGTGTTGGGCCGCAGGCTGGCCACCCCTGCCTAGACATTGTTAGGTGTCTCCCATATTCTCTCCACCACCCAAGCAGCATGTGAACTGAAGAACTGCTGGTCGGGTGGATACAAGACAAACCCAAGCTGAATTCCTACCACGCCCGTTCTCTATCCCAGTGGTTTTGAACCCTGGCTGCACATCAGCATTACCTGGGCCCCACCCCAGACTGGCCTCACCTGAGTCTCCTAGCGTCGGGGTTCGGGTGCCTGGGACTGTGCTCCGAGCTCCTCAAGGGATTCCGATGCCCCGCGAGGGCTAAGAGCCAGTATAGCTCCGTGGTCCTCAAACCTGAATACCAAGAAAGTCACCTGGAGCGCTCGCTGGAACACATTGCTTTGCCCCATAACCGGGCTGATGAGGCAGTCAGTCTGCGGTGGGACAGATAATTTGCATTTTTCACAGGCTCCCAGATATGCTGATGATGCTCGTTGAGAACCTGCTTTCCTGGATTTGATCAAATGATGATCCGGCTCAGAACCATGGTGTTTCTCCTTTCTCCCGAAAGGGATAATAATACCTGCACACTGCTATTATTGACAGTATTCATAGCCACAAAGCACCCAGCAGCTGCTCACCAGGTGGAGCGTGCCGCTGTTAGTTATACTGCCACGGGCGTGGCGGGGGGCTGTCTGGGTGTGACCCTGGGCCCGGGCAGCTCTGCCTCCCGCCCCGCCGTCCTCCTCGGCCTTCTAAAACACATCAGCAACAACACCCCCCAACCCCTGCAAGGAAAAAAAAAAAAAAAAGGTACATCATGCTGTCGGCACTGGTTCTAACTCTCTGGCGTTTCCTTATCAGAGGAAAAACATCTGTTCCACTTTCTTTAATCTCTAATTTATCTAATCTCCCTTTTTGGGTAAAAAGGTATATTGCTAATAAGCGAATTTCTGCCAAGGGAAAAAAATGCTTGTTTCAGTTACTTAATTCTTCTCATTGACTTGACCCTCTGTGGTATAATATCACACAACATAAATAGAATGAATGGGCCACTTTTTCCTGGCATTTCCACCCCTGGCAACTGATAGAGAGACTTCGAGAACAGAAAGATGTCCCTTTCCAAACCTCCCGACGAAGTACCAACGAGCATTTGTCTGAGGAAACCTTTGCCTCAGACCAGTGTCCTCTCACCCAGCCCCAGGCACAGGCTGGGGAGCACTCACGGCGGGCGGGGACCATGACGGAGAGCGGCCGCCAGAGGGCGCCGCAGAGCAGCGCAGCCTGCCCCCTCCAGCACCAGGGCCTGGGCCGCAAGGGCTGCGCAGGCCTGGGCCCCAGTGTTTATTTCCTGCAAAGGTGTTTTCCAGAATCTTTAGACAGCTCGGAGTTGTTTTTCTTTAACTTCTTTTATTTTTAAAAATCTAAGTTAGTAAGCAAATGACATGATAAAAGTAAAGGAAGATGAAATTCTTTACAAGAATGGAATTGGACAAAAAAAAAAAACAAATGAAATTTTAGATCTCTAGTGCTGGGGGGTGGGGAAGTTGAAGGCCATCTGAAATGAACCCCTCGTTTTACAGAGGAGGGAAGTCGAGGATGGGAGCGTGCACGCCGTCACAATTAACAGGACCAATCCCCACACCCCCCGCCTGACCGCTGGAGACCAGTCTCAGCCCCCATCCGAGCCAGAACACAGAAGGGGCACCAGCGACACCAGGCAGCCCTGGTTTCCTCTCTTACTCTGTCCTCTGGTCTCTCCTACCATCAAGCAAGAAAATAAGCCAACTGACACTCCGTATCATCTGAGTTTGTACCATACCTTGCGATGTTTACGATATTTCTTTTTGCCATTTTTATATTGTAGTAAAATATAACATAAAATTTACTATTTTAACTACCTTTAAGTGTCCATTTCAGTAGCATTAAATGCTTTTACATATTGTGCAACCATCGCCACCATCCATCTCAAGAATTTTTCTTTTTTTTATTTGACCCTTCCCCTTCTTTTTCCTATTACCCCACTCCCTCCTTCCCTCTTGTTACTGTCAGTTTGTTTTTGTTTTCAATGTTGCTGGTTATATTTTTCTCACTTGTTTGTTTTGCATCTCCAGAATTTGTCATCTTTGTTTGTTTTGCATCTCCAGAATTTGTCATCTTCCTAAACTGAAACCGTCCCCAATAAACACTGTCTCCGTGACTTCTCCATGACCTCCTATAAGGGGACTCATACAGTATTTGTCCTTGTGTTTCTGGCTTATCTCACTTAGCATAACATCCCCGAGGTCTGATCATACCGCAGCATGTGTCTGACATCCTCCTTTTTGGTAGCTAAATACTATTCTGGCACTTTCTTTCTTACAGCTGATACCCAGAAGAATGCTGCAAGACAGAATGGAGGCAACCCAACCCCGACCTTGGTCTTTCCGAGGAGGAACAGAGCCCCTGGTGAGTGTGGCCACACCCACACGAGGCAGATCTGGACCCAAGCCAGGTCTTCCCACTCACATCTCTGTTCCTGGCTCTGTTTGGGCTGTGTTTTCCCAAGTTCAAGCATGAGCTTTGGCTCCCGCTCCTGGGCATACTGACCTGGAAAGAGACTCCCTTTCCAGGAGGGACATCCAACCTACCTGAGGAACTCAAGTGCAAGCCGCACCAGGGAGGTACAGAAAAGAGGAAGAGCCACCCGCACATGCTAATCTGCGGAGGGCATACAACCCCAGACAAGGCCCTTCTGCACACCTGGGTACAAAGGTAGTAAAAGCTTGAGAGCCAGGGGGTGGGGCAGAGGAGGTGAATATTCCAGCTCATGCCAACTGAAGTTGAAACACAAGCTACCAAGACCCTTCAGCCTTTAAATCCCACTTCAGCAAGAGATGACGAAGCACTCAGAGACAAGTCACCACCGGAAGTCCCCATGCAGGTCAAGTGTCCTGCTACGGTCATTCACAGAAGAAAGTTGGCTGTTAATGTGGGGCTCTATCCTGGGGCAACTGAGGATTAATTCTAAAGGAAACCATTCCTCACACGTACCTATGTTTTATAAACAAACCCATTATGGCTCTTAGGAGGTTCCCATTATTGAGGTTACTATTATCATGTGCTTTGTGTACATCACATCACTTACTTTACATACATACTCTATGCAGAAATTAAGGCTTAAAGGTTAAAAGGTCACACAGCTGGTAAGTCACAGCCTGGACTCCCAGCAGGGCTTCATGACACCAGGGCCCAAGTCTCCTCCCTCCAGGCTCAGTTAGCTCATGTTAAACTCCTCTCCCCACCCAGTCCGTGGAAGCTGCCCTTCGAGGGGGAGGTACTCTCCCCAAACCAAAGCTTAGGCAACGTAGTCAATTCAACAAGCCCCATTTGGGCACTGATGCCAGTCATGGTGGCAGGTCCCTTGAGAAACACCAAGATGAGGAGGTCCCAGCTCTCCTGGACCTCACATGGAATAAAGGAATACCTGCAGGTCCTCCCTGGGACTTGCTGGGCGTACGTCAGGGGTCATATGGAAAGTCAAACGCAGTCTGTTTCTGCTGAGCACTAAAAGGAATGGAGAAAATAGTTCATTGGATGGTATGCGGGTGAGAAAACAGAAGACCTCGCTTTTCACTAACGCACTCTGAGCAGGCCTTCCCAAACCTCAGGTAAGGTTGCGGAGACGTCTGACATCCATGAGGTGTGTCATCTTGGTCCAATGACTTCAGTCATGCATTAAAGGGTATTTATTACCCAAAGAAAGGGTGTTGCCAAGATTCCAGCCAAAATATGTTTTAAAAACCAAAAGGCATTTTTTTTCCCCTGAAACCATGTTTACTCTAGGAACACTGGAGAATCAAAAAAGAAAGCTCCAATCCACCCTGTCTTGTATGATAAATGCTGAATTTTCTTGAATTCATGATTTACATAAGATGAAGCAACGCTCAGAAAAGGTTGGCTGATCCTAAAAGGATTAAAATCAGTCTCAGTGGTCCAAGAGTCCTTTGTAATTTCAGCGGCTTGTCGTCCTTGACTGTATTTGCCAATTTTCTGATGTGAAAATGCTGGAGGTATTCCGCGCTGGGCCTCAGTTTGTGAGGTCTGCCGACAGCGGCGGAGAGGATGCTGTCTGATTTTTACACGTTGATTCCCTGGGCTCCCACCCCGAGGAAAAGGAGGCGTATTCTCTAGTTTGTGGTGAGGCAGGAACACTCGTACCGACAGATGAGAAACACAAAGGAAGAGTGCTTTTCCTTCTACTAAATAACCTGAGACAAAGATAAGCCAGTCAGAGAAAGACAAGGGCCATATGATTTCACTCATATGTGGAATCTAATGAACCAAATAAACTAACGAACAAAATATAAACAGACTTAGAGAGAGAGAGAACAGACTGAGGGCTGTCGGGGGCGGGGGGGTGGGGGGGGGGGGGCTGTGGGGAAAAGGTGAAGGGAATAAGCAAAAAAATAAAAATAAAACACAAGAACTTATAGATGCAGACAACAGTAACCAGAGGGTTAAAGGGGGGTGGGGGAGATAGAAGGAGAAGGGGGATAAATGATGACAGGAGACTTGACTTGGGGTGATGAACACACACCACAATATACAGAGGATGTATTATAGAATTACATGCCTGAAACCTATGTAATTTTATTACCAATGTCACCCCTGATAAATTAAAAAATTTTTCTAAATAGGAAAATTTTGTTATCCATGAACAATATTTTATTTGAGTATCTATGTACCCTAACAGTGAAGAAAATGATATACAAAAGTTATTTCCTCTCAGAAAGGTACTCTCAGGATAACTTTTAGGTAATATTCCAAAAGAAACAAGAAAAAAATTTACAAATAATATAATAATGTTGCACCAGCTACTTCCTTGATGTGATATAACCGCATGGATGGTTCTGAGGTATCTCAGACTGAACAGACTCCTGTAGATTTCTGCCAAATATGGTCATCTCTGGAGTTCCAGGTACCGGTGCTCCACATTTGCACAGCCGCAGAAGGAAGAAATCTAGGGATCATCCTCAAAACTCCTTCTCCCTCCTTCCCCATGTCAGTCACCAAATTATTAATCCAACACATTTACTTTTCTCCATCTCTACCCCATCTTCAGTCCAGAGTAATGTCCTCAGCCACAATAGCAGGAGAGCCGGGCACTTGCATACTTTTTCCCTTTGCTTCTGGTTCAACCCAGTTGCTACACTTTTTGAAACAGATCTGGCATTACCACCAGCCCCATCCACACAGAAGACTTAAAGGGCCAGCTGAAAGGGGCCCGAAGGCTAACCACCGCTGCCCTTCTCGTAACACATGACTTGCTTTGACCAGCGGAACGTGACCAGAACGACATATGCCACACCTGAGAAGGCTCAGGGGCGTTGTAGGGTTTGTCATTGCTCTTTTCCCTCTGCCACGAGAAAGGCATGGCCCAAATTCAAGCTGCTTCTTCCACCCCAGTCCCACGGTAATGGGGGCCCGTGGCCCACAGCCGCAGCGGGCCCACAGTCAGGATGCAATGTGAGCAAGAAATAGACACTTGTTCCTGGAAGCTGCTGAGCGGTTTGAATCTGCTTGTTAGAAGAGTTTATAATACAGAAAAGACGGCCGACTACAAGCCAAGGAGAGAGGCCTCGGAAGAAACCAGCCCTGCCAACACCTTGATCTCGGACTCCCAGCCTCCAGAACTGTGAGGAACGAGTGTCTGTGCTGAATTCTCCAAGTCTGCGGCACTTGGTCAGGGTGGCCTGAGCAGACGGATCAGCTGGGATTGAAGCTTTGCTGATCTAGGTATAGGGGGCTCCTTGGGAGGGGAGCTGGGGATGGGGGGGCAGTCAGCAGCTGAAGACCAGTATTATGGCCTTAGCATAACAATGAATGGGGGTCTCAGCAGACCTTTGAACTCAAGAGGTAAACAAGAACCACATTTTCTGCAAAACCCTATAAATAGAAGCGGGTGCCTACACTGGCACCCACGCTTTGGTGAGCTCCCTTAACGGGAGACGCCTACCCCGTCACTGAAGACTGAGGACAGGTGACAGGAAGGGGAATCCAGTGACAGGGAGCAGAATTCTTATGCTGTTGGGCAATTGATATCACATTGGGAGTTGATGGAGACCCACAGAGGTATGGGGTACTTATGTCTGGGCGCATGCAACATAAAGGAAACTCCTTCCACAGAAATCTTCACTGAAAAACACTGTTTTTTTCATGAAGTTATCCTACCAGTATTTGTTATAGGATTACAACAGCAAAACCAAAAACAAAAATCTCAATAATCCCTCTGTCAAAGAAGCAAACACTTAAACCTATGAGAAGGGAAGAGCAAGAAGCAAACTGCCCCCGTCCAGCGCAGGCAGAGCCCCACGACGCTGCGCACGGCCGGCCTCGGCTCGCACCGGCGCTGGGCGCCCCGGCTAACGGCGTCGTGCGTCCCCTCTGTCCCCGGCACCAGGCCCCTCCCTGGCTGTCCCTGTGCCTTCAGCCCAGCTCGCAGCCAGGAAAGGCGCAGTAGAAGGGGACGGTGTAGCAGCTCTTCCCGGATCCGCCCAGGGTTCTGCTCCGTCTGAGGACCCCGCCCCCGCATGGCCAAGGTCATGGGGTACGCACCTCCATTCATTTATACACCAAACCGCCAACCCCGGGCTGAAAGCAAGCAGCTCGGGTGCCACAGAGACTTCATGCCATCGCTGGTGAAGGGGACACACAGGGGTGCTCCATAAATGCAAACATGTAAGGAAAACTGTCAGAGTATATAATTCTTAGTCACTTAAAAACTATGTTCGATTTGTCTCATAGATACTGCATTTACTCATCTGTCGCTATTCCTGGCCCTCCTCTCCTCTCTCTGTTAATTTTTTGTATATAATCAAAAACACATTTTTTTGAACCCCAAACCCCATTTTATGTTCCTGAGCCTGGCACGCCGGGTGGCGCTGCATCCCCCCAGCGACCCCATCACGTCTGGCTGTTCCGGGCACCCCTCGGCCCTCAGCACGCGGGGCAATAGCCAGGCCCCCCAGGAAAAGTGGGAGCCGGGCAGAGTCATGGCTGGATTTCACCCCAATCAAAACCCATTTAAATCCCTGAAATGTGTGTTTCTCGCTGAATCCCAATTCTTCACACTTGTTTGAGGATATGATTTAACATGAAATGTGAAATATTTACTTCGTGGCACTCGGGTTTGGTCTGCTGGCTGATTCCGCGGTGCCGAACCCCCTGGGGGGCTGCGGTGTGAGGCGGCCGCTGGCGGGAAGCCTCGCCCCTGGAGAGCGGCGGCCCAGGCCCCGCGCAAGGCTGGGGCAGCGCGAGCTGGGAGCAGGGCCGGACACAGCCGCGCCCACTCGAGTCCCAGCCCTGGGCTCCCCGCCCCGCGGCCCACACCATGGCCCCAGGACCACGCAGGAGGCCCACCTGTCATCTCTGAGAGGCGCAAAATAGAGCGCTGTGCCTCCTCTTCCTTGAGTTTCTCCTTTTCTGGTTAAGAATGCAGGTTCTGGAGCCCTACACTCCACTCAGATCCTGCACCTGCCATGTCCTGGGATACTTTGGACAGATCATTTAACACATGTAGTAGATTTCGTTTCCACCTCTCAAAATGCAGGTCACAGCAGCACCTACCCCATTAGGGATTTGTAAAAACTTAAATGGGGTAATTGGTGGAAAGCACCCAAGCTACTGATGTGGTAGTTGCTGAAATCATGCTATTGTTATGACCATACAGGATTCTGACAAAGATTAAATAAGGTCATGAGTACTGTTGTGGCTGTTATAAAAGATAGGAAAAGGAGCTAACATTGTAGTCATTTTATAGGTAAAAAACAAAGACAGCAAGAGTTGAAGTTACTTGCGCGTGGCGTGTCAATGTGAAAGGGAAACCCCAGCTTCATAGTTCACTCCGTACTAGTCCCAGCTGTGGCCTGTTAGCGGTGCCGTGGGGGTGCTCCCGGAGAGGCACCCGCAGCGGGGGCAGCCGCAGGAACAGCCGCGAGCCTTCTCGTCAGCTCATGGACGGTAGGCCCAGGAACATGGATGCTAATACACGCTGCTCCCGTGAAACATCCTGATGGAATGTCTCCTCGGTTCCATGATGTTGCGAAACCAAGGCAGACATGGAGAGCACGTTACTGTTGGATCAGGGACACTGGCTCACCGCCACTACCCCACGCTGTGCCAGCGGACTCCATTCCCGTGCTATGGAATACGTTAGACCATTAATGATGCTCCCTGGGGCCGTGCAAACTCTTGGTGGAAGGAAAGAAACAGAAGAGGAATAACTCCATTCCTGTGCTCTCCCAACCATCCATATGAGAGACCAGAACCTGAATAGGAGAAAAATGAGTCGATGATCCAGGGAAGCAGATATAGTCACGGGAGTTGAGCTACTATTCCATTCTTAATTTGTTGGGCGGTAAAACTTCACTCCGGTGGCAACAAACCAATATCCATCTCTGAGTCAGTAATACTTTGCTGCCTGAAGGGTCTAGGGGACAACTGTGCTAGTAAATGTTTGACAATTTGATCTCTGGGGTATGGAAGCCTTGATAGGTAGTATTTCCCAGTTCTCCTGGTGTAAATATTTCCATTACGGTCATTTCCAAGCTACCAACATGATTCCACTGAAGCAGAGCTGGAAGGATGCACATAATTAGCACCAAGGCCGACAGGGGCATGAAAACACACCCTGGCCAGTGTGGCTTAGTGGCTTGGACATCATCCCACAAGGCCAAAGGTCGCCAGCCCAATCCCCAATCAGGGCACATGCCTGGGGTGCAGGTTTGGTCCCTAAGTTGGGGCACATACAAGAGGCAGCCAATCAATGTTTCTCTCTCACATCGATGTTTCTCTCCCTCTCTTTCTCCCTCCCTTGCCCTTTCTTTAAAAATAGATTTTTTAAGAAGATTTTTTTTAAATTTATTGTTGTTCAAGTACAGTTGTCTCCATTTTCCCCTCACCACTCTCCCCCACCCCACCCACCCCCACCTCCCACCCTCAGTCCCACCCCCCTTTGGCTTTGTCCTCGGGTCCTTTATACATGTTCCTTGATGGCCCTTCCCCTATCTTCCCCCCATTATCCCCCTCTCCCCTCCCCTCTGGTTACTGTTAGTTTGTTCTTTATTTCAATGTCTCTGGTTATATTTTGCTTGCTTGTTTTGTTGATTAGGCTCCACTTATAGGTGAGATCATATGGTATTTGTCTTTCACCGCCTGGCTTATTTCACTTAGCATAATGCTCTCCAGTTCTATCCATGCTGTTACAAAGGGTAGGAGCTCCTTGAAAGGAGATATTTAAAAAGGAAAAGCATGAAGACACTGGGGGAAGACAACAAATACAGGCACTAAACTGACAAGAACAAAATTAAAATCCAAATATAGGTAAGTAGGAAAAATGAAAGCCACTCTCAAGAATCTCTACATATATTTGAAAAGATGTTGGTTTTCCTGCTGTGTACAAGTTTACACAAGATGACCTCAGCACACTAAGCTGTGGAGATACCTAAGAGTCACCAAAACAAGGCAAAGAGGTGGAACCTAAGAGCCAGAGCATCAGCAAAATCTCAGCCAAAAGCATTCAAGGCAGGTTAACTGAGAAGGGTCTAAGTTTTTTTTTAATTTATGACTACCAGCAGAAATACTACAAAAAAACCAAAAGGTGTAAGATTTTTCTGAGTTTAAGATTAGAGCATACAAACCCAAACTCTGTGCACGTCTTCAACTGTCTCTTGTAAATCTGAGTCACTTGGCCCTCGGACTTCCCACTGCTCCTGCCTCAGTGTCTCCCTCTTTGAAGTGAGTGTGTTTATCATGAATTTCCCATGTCATAGCACTGGACAACTACCTGTTAAGATAAATAACCAAGCAACAGAAACTCCTCAGAGGGCATTTTTCTACTTACCCCTAAGATTACGACAGCTCAAAATTCAGAAATAGCTTTCCTTTCAGACAAATCAACCCCTAAATCCTCAAACTAAATATCAGCAAAAACACCTGAAAACCAATTTTCAAGAATACCACTTGAAAGTAACATCTTCCTCCTAAAATGAATACTTTTTTCAGACATCTCCCACCAACAGCTAGAAAACATGAACAAAATGAATGAGAAACATCTGTCCAAAGGTCTCTGAAGACTACCAAGAACTTAAAATACCAAGGCCCTTCAAGAAAAAAGAAATCACTTATTCTTTACAGGTACATTTATTCAAAAGTAACAGCAGAGAGGCCGAAAAGCTGACCAAGATTTCAGGGGTCTCGCCGAGCTGGGGACACAAAGGTTCGAACATCGGACCCACCCAGAGCAGCTGAGAAATCAGTGATTCTAGGTCAATAAACATTACCCAAACTGAAACATAAAATGCTGAAAACAAAAGATGAGAAAATATGTAAGTCAGCCAGAGAAATAAAACACAGCACATACAAAGGAGCAAAATAAGAATTCATCAGGCTTCTCATCAGAATTCATGGCAGCCAGAAGATAACAGAGTGACATCTTTCAAGTGATGAAAGAAAAAAAAAGCTGTCAACCAGAATTCTCCACACAACAAAATTAAAAATAAAGGAGAAACACGGACTTTTTCAAACAAACAAATACTGAGAGAATTTGTGGCCAGCAGATTTGGCCTATAAAAAAGTGTTACGTAAAGTAACAGAGAGAAGGAATATGATACAGACAGAGACAGAGGGCAGCACAAAGAAATGAAGACTAGAACTAGAATAAATGAAGGTCTGTTAAAGTGTTTAATTGCTTTAAAAGGTAACTGACTGCCTAGAGATAGTAGACATGTATAGTGTGATTTATCACATATAAAAGGAAAATGTATGACAACTATAGCACAAAGGATTGAGGGAGGAACATCCTTGCACTACACAGGAAGTGGTATACTATTGAATGCTGACTCTTATTCACTAAAGGTATGTATTATAACCTAGAGTAATTGCTAAAACAAAGTTTAGAGGTATTAATAATGCCATTACAGGAGACCAATGGAATTTCTTAATGTTCTCTGAACATTAGAGAAATCAGGGGGGAAAGGACTAAAAACAAAGGCAATGCAAAGAAAATGACTAACAAGATGATAGATTTTAATCCAACCATATTGGTAACCACATGAAATTGAACAGTCAAACCACACCATTTAAAAGACAAAAAAATGGCAAATTAGATTTAAAAAGGAAGACCTCATGATATGTTATCTATAAAAGAACTCCTTTAAACATAAGAACAAAGGTAGGTAAAAAGTAAAAAGATGAAAAAAGATGTGTCATGCAAACACTAACCAAGATAGAGTTGAGGTAGCTTTATTGACAGCAGACAAGGTAGACCTCAGAACAAAGAATGTTATTAGCGATAAAGAGAAACACTGTATAATGATAAAGGGGTCAATGCCCCAAAAAGACCAAACAACCCTAAACGTGTATGCACCTAACAACAGAGCGTCAAACCACATGAAGCAAAGACTGATAGAACTGAAGGAACAGTCAAATCTGCAATTATAGACCTGAGCAGCACTATCAATCAAATTGACCTAATTGACATTTATAGAACACTCTGCCCAGAAGCAGAACATACGTTATTTGCAAGTGCACATCCAACATTCATCAAGAGAAACCATAATCAGGCCGTAAAACAAACCTCAACAAATTTGAAAGGATAGAAATCATACAAAATATGTTCTCAGTCCATTATGGAATTAAACTAGCAATCAACAACAGAACAATATCTGGAAAATCTCCAAATATCTGGAAATAGTACATTTATTTTAAAGAAAATAAGGACATATCTTTAACTGAATGGAAATGAAAATACAATGTATCAAAATGTGTGAGACTCAGCTAAGTAGAGTTTAGAGAGACATTTCTAGCATTACATGTTTATATTAGGGAAAGAAGGAAGGTCTTACACCAGTCATCAAATTTTACTCCTTGTAAAACCAGAAAAGAAAAAATTAAACCCAACCCAAGCAGAAGGAAGGAAATAATTAAGAGCAGAAATAATGAAACTGAAAACAGAAAAAATAAAGCCATAATAAAGACATTTTCAGAATAAAACGGAACCTGGCAAAACCCATCATCACCAGACCTACCCTGCAGGAAATGACTCGAACAAGTTTTACAGGTAGAAGCAAAACTCTCCCAAATAAGAACTCAGAGACACAGTACATCAGTGTCCAATGGCTGCTGAAACAAGTTCCCCCAGACGGGGGAATTAAAACAGCCTAAGTGTGTTACCGCACCATTCTGGGCCTGGAAGTCCGAAGCGGGTCCCCCAGGCGAAAATCAAGGCGTCGGCAGGGCTGTCCTTCAGGAGCCTCTAGGGGAGACCCCATTTCCCTTTGTCTCCCAGCTTCCAGCGGGCTCACCCCTCCCCGAGGTCAGGGCCCCATCCCTCCATCTGCAAAGCCAGCGATGCCCGGCTGAGTCTCTCTCACTTCGCCACCTGGCCGGCTCTGCCTCCCTCTTCCAGATTCAGGGACCCTTGTGACTGCGGCGGACCCATCCACATGGCCCAGGATACTCTCCTGTTTTCAAGTCAACTGATGAGCAACTTTAATTCCACCTGGAACCTTGATTCTCCTCTGCCACGTCACCTCACACAATCTCAGTGTCCAGAGGGTAGGCTGTAGACATCTCTGCGGGCATTCCTCTGTCTACCACATACAGAAAGAAATGAAGAAGGAAAGGGCGACTCTCTGGGTGAATCTCAGAAAATACTGACAGTTAAAACAATAACAGCAAAGGCATCTTATGGAGTTTTAAAGATATGTACAATTAAAAGACACAAAAAGGATGGAATAATAGGATTGGAAGTAAACACAGTTCAAGTCAAGATCTGCGTCCTGTCCGGAAAGACACGGACGGACGACCTCATGTCCGATATCAGGGCGGCGGTGCGGCCGTCATCTCTACGCTCTTGGTTAACCAGGAAAAGAAGGTATAACTTAACTGACAGGGACGTGGAAGCATTTTTAAATAACTAATTAATCCAAAAAATGGGCAAGAAAAACAAAAAGAAACATAGAACAAATACAAAACAAATTGTAAGATGACAGGTTTAGATTCCAAGAATGCCATTTGAGAGACCTTCGGTGCGATTGCCGGTGAGGGGTGTAAGTTTGCAATCGCAGGGCCCCTTAGCGGCAGGCAGCCCCGAACCCCCACGCCTCCCAACCGCACCCCGCGGCGCCGGGCCCAGCCGCCTGCGGGGGCCGCACCCTCGCGCCCGGCGAGCGCCCGGGCCTTGCCCGAGTTCTCTCGGTGGCGGTGGCGGCGCCCGTTGCCTCTAAGGCAGCGCACATCCCTCTGCGACCGTTTACTCCTGCTGGGAACTTCTGGGCTCCTATAATCGCACGTTGTGGTCATGTACAGCCGTGCCAAATAAGATTTACTTACATTTTAAACGGCCGTAAGCAACTGTCTTACCCGCGTCCCATGGCCGCGGCCGCTGAGCGGGGCTGCGCCGGCAGCACAGGCCCGAGCCGCAGGCGGCAAACGCGTTTCACAACCGGGGAATTGCACCCCTGAAGCGAGGCCCCGCTCCCAGGCACAGGCAGAATCCATTCCGCGCTCCGGACCATCCCACGCACAGCCGTGAATACTCGCATCAGTGCCAATTAATCTCAGGTGATACAAACTCGGAGCGGCCGCGAATTTGCTCTCAGGGGTAAAAGTGGAGAGAGGGGAAGCAAGGAAGGAGGCAGGAAAACCGCTGTTCTGCCCGCGAACAGAAACACCCAGGGGAGGAGAGCCGGGCGGCTCGCGGACTTTGTTAACAACGAGTGGACCCCCTCCCCGCCCCTGCCCTCACGCTATTCAACTGAGTATCTTATTTTCACCGTCTACAGCACAACACAGAAAAGAGCAGGGACAGGGAGTGGTTTAAAAGGAAGGTCACTGACATCGCAGGAAACAGTCCCAGGCACAGGACTCACCAACACGCAGCTGTCGGGGGGGCTGACTTGACTTTGAGCCATAGTGACGCGCAGGTGGCATTGAAAAATCCCAGTCCCACCGTCCCTCCCACGCGAATCCGGGAGGGAAGTACGTGGAAGGAGGCACTGGTGGGGTGAGGCCATTAGGTGTGTGATAACCAGTCGACCTCTGGTACCTCTTCATTGTTTTGGTCACAGTATGCAGATTGTTCTGGCTTTCATCCTCTCATTGGACGGATGTTCCCTACAATCTTCACATCCTTCCTTGTTCCTCAACTTGGTCCCTTATCTCCTGTGTCTCCACGGAACTCCCGGCCAAGGTGCTTCTGCAGCGCAGAGAATGAGAAGAGTGCCCACCCCCACCTCGGCTCTCCTTCCCTGGCCCCATCTCCACCACTAGCGCTATTTGCACCCCAGCCAGCGAGCGCATCCGGAGACCTACTGTGTGCCAGTCCTGCTGGGAAGCGAGGAGACAAGGATGAGTGGTTCCTGGCCCTGATCCTCGGGCAGCTCTCAGCCTACAGGAGCGACAGGTTTCTTTCAGTACATTTTTCCTGTGAAAGCCAGCTTTTCCATTCTCTCTAGGCTTCCGGCAGACCCACTTCGAACAGCAACAGGAATTCTCACACACTGCTGATGGGAACGCGAAACAGCATGACACATTTGGAAAACTGTTTTGCAATCTCTTTACACATTAAATATGGTTACAATATCCCCCGGCAATTACTACTCCTAGGTTTTTACCCAATAAAAATGAAATTGTGGCCACGCAAATACCTATAGTTGAATGTTTATAGCAGCTGTATTCATTGGAAACAACTCAAATGTCCATCAACTGCTGATAAGACAAACTGTGGAACATTCATCAATAGAATATTATCATGAAAAAAAGGAACAAACTGCTGATACACACAACGTGGATGAAAAAAGACACATGCAGAATTTCCAGAAAAAAAATTATTAAGGTGTATAAACCATCTTAGATTTGAATCTTTGGGGGTTCAAAAACCATATGAACACTTCACTGGTTATTCCAAAATGTGGAAAACAAGAACATTTCTTTTTGAGAACCAGAATAGCAGCAGAATAATGACCATTACTACAGGTGAACTCCTCTGGGTCGGAGGCCAGCCCAGGTTCACTTTATTACTACTGTGCTGATGGCGTTTTCCTGAAAACCATGCCAGGCCCGCACACTGACAGCGTGATTTTAAGGAGGCCAGGATAGTGCCGATCAAATCACATTGACGAAATTAATTCATGTGGCAATACTAATATGACAGCAAGCCCAAGTGTCTTAGAAACAGCCCATATTAGGGCTGCTTTCCAAGCTTTTGCCTCTCTCACTAATATCAATGAGAGCAAAGCACCAAGGCTTAAGGAGACCTGCCCCAAAGTCTTTCATTCACTTTTCCTCTAATCAATACAATTCCAAGCAAAAGTCAAGCTGCACTGCTGACAGATGGCACTTGGGTTAGTTTTTTCCAAGGCTGGAACCATTGTGGGCACATCAGGTACCTGGCTTCTTTAGTCTTGAGAGGCAAATGCAGGGGGTTTTCCCTGCACTTGGTAGGACAAGTATCCTGGTGGGGGTGGAGTGGAAGTTTCTAGTCTCTTTTAGAGACTAGAGGTGAATCCCCATTCTTCAACTGAATCATAAAACAGCAAGCAAATCCCCTTCCTAAACAAGGAGGAATGTTTAGAAGGAAATTTGCATGTCACTGTTCTCCCATGTTGCAAGATGTGTCTATCTTTGGAAAAGGAATTCATAGATCTTGGTGTCACTTGCATAAGAATGGCCACTACTTCCTTCGTTCCCAAGAAAACATCCAAAAGAATCAGGACACAGAAATAACAGAGGATCTCAGGATTTTTTTCAAGGATCTCCAATCAGATCAAATATTTGCTTATTTTCAGATACTTGAGGTAACAAGAAAGGATTAAGTTCTGATAATTGACATTTTAGGCACATTTGTAGCCTATGAGGCTTGGGGGTTATTTGATAATAAGTCATTTTAAATCCCACTGTATAATTTGAAAAATAAAGATGTCAGTTTTTTTACAAGCAAGGCTCCCATTGGAATGGTATCACTGAAGCCAATATTGCGAATCACGAGCCAGAACAGAACATCTACAGAGAATAAAAATTTTAGAGAAAGGACTTTGGATCCACAGCCAAAAAATATTGATTATTTTTTCAGCACTTTGCATTTTAAAAAAGAGAGCTTAAAAACACATTACTTAAAGTGACATCATATTTACTATTAGAAAATCTGCATTTATCCACAGGGATGAAAAATACCATCCTTTGCATAGTTATTTTCCCAAGAAATGTGCAAGTTTTTAGTTTAGATATTTAACATAGACTAAAGACCAGGATCAACCTCTAAAATATGGGGGGAGACAGTGTTGCTTCAGAGCTCCAGAAATCTTACTGGGCTTCTCCAATGCTCAAGGACTCTCCCCACCCCCACTCGCCCTCAAAACTGACCTTTCCCCAGCCTGGCTGGGACCCGAAATTCCGCAATGGCGGTTTCACTCCTTTGTTTTTAACACGTGCCCATGCCTCTGCCGGTTGGTAACTGTCCATGAGGAGGGTAATACACTAAACCTGGGGTGGTAATAAGGGGCCCCCGAGCTAGCACGCCCTCAGCCCTGGTCCACGCAGACATTGGTCACTGATCCTTGAGCTCCGCCCTCTGAGCCCAGACGGGGCTGTGAATGCTCGGGGCAGCTGCTTCCCTTTGACTGTGGTTGCCCTCGGTCTTCTCGGTCCCTTACAACATTCACTCAATAAACACTGGGTGCACTTTACTATGTGCCAGGCAGGATGCTGCCCTGGTCTGAGAAGAGGATGGAGAAGGCAGACAAGTGTGCTAAAGGCATCAAAGACAAACTCTGTCCGACTTCACGCTTTGCCAAGGATTGGCCACAGTAAGGATACAGATTGTGCCATTGTCAGGAAAATAGATACATAAACGGTACAATATCCACAGAGGAGAATAATAGCCGGCAGTAAAAATTAATTATAGCTGCATGCTACAACATGGATGAGTCTTGGAACTTGAGTGATTTAAAGAAAAATAAAGGAAAAGAAAAGATAGGCTAATCCCAGAAGACTATAAGGAAGTTAGAGGAAAGGATGGGAGAAAAGAACATAAGTAGACATGAGATATTATCAATGCTCTATTTAATGGGTTGGATGGTGGATTTTTAGGTGTCTATTACATTACAATACATAACATTCATGAAATAATGAGCCTGTGGCATAAAACAAGCATTGTGGTTAATCCAGCTCTGGGCACGGAGGTCCCCTCAGAAGGAGAAGGGACACTCTGCGGCAAGTTTGTCAAGAACACCAGACTAAGGGTCATAAACGCTGCTCTCCAGGCTCCTCGGACCAACATCAGGGATCCATCTCGCCACAAGAATTCTGTAAGGACAGAAAGCAATCTAGACAGAAGGCATCGCAGAAACAGAAATGCGGGAAGTTTAACTGAAGGTTTGGAAAAAAAAAAAAAAATTCTAGAAGCCAACAAGGCTTCACTCATTTTGACGAATCAATTCACGTTACTCAAATTTTCTTTGCTTCTGAAAGGAAGCCTGGAGTACCCTAAGGAACACTTTGGTTCTAAAATTGCTGGAGTAAATAAAAGAAATGTTATATAACTCATTTCTAAAATAACAAGAGAATTACATTAACAGATTGACAGTATTCATAGGTTAATTAGGAAATCTGCTGGTGCCGCTCAGAAACTTGGCATATTTTAATTTAGACTGACGTTCCTAGAGATACAGGTAGCGCGATGTTCACTCGGGCGCCGTGGGGTGTCACAGCTCTGTGAGGGCGCTCCCCGCCCTGCGGCACAGCGGACGCGTCTGGGCCACCACGGATGTTTCCTGCGCAAACCTATGTCTTCGACACTACTCAGGATGTGAAATCGATGCGCACTTGAGGAGGGATTTTTAACAAGGAGTTTAGGAAAAGGGTTGGC
Organism: Pteronotus mesoamericanus; assembly: GCF_021234165.1. Taxonomy (NCBI): domain Eukaryota; kingdom Metazoa; phylum Chordata; class Mammalia; order Chiroptera; family Mormoopidae; genus Pteronotus; species Pteronotus mesoamericanus. The sequence continues at coordinate 98,711,647 of NW_026555085.1, forward strand.
AAGCCGATCTGAAGCTGATTAAAAAGGAATCCTGTAACCAGCTCTGCCCTGTGGCTAACATTTGAAAGGCGGTCGCCTCTGCCGCCAGGGAGGGTGAGAGAAGCCCTCGAAGTCCCTCCTGTGCCACCCATTGGGCTGGATTTTAAAGTCAGATAAAAGAGTAGATCGCTGACAGAGTCCTGAAAACGTTTCTAAACAGTCACCCAACAACCAAGAAACGGCTTTCAACAATGGTTGCATTGTTTCCTAGAGATTTTTTGTCACCAGCTCCCTCAGTCCTCGCAACAACCAATGAGATGAAAACTCTCCTTACCCATAATTTCAAACAAGTGTGAAGAGACGTTTAAAAAAAAAGTTACAGAGCCAGGGAGACACGCACCTAAGAAGGAGGCCAGGTCTCCCTGACGCCAAGCTCGGGTCCCCCGCTGTCAAGCCAACAGGCGCTGGCCAGAGATCAGCCCCCCGACTGGATGTCCCTGCACAGGAAGAGGGGAGCCCTGGACGGACGGTCAGCATGTGGACCTCGACCGCGTTCCTGGTGTGTTCAGCGGTGGCTGAAGCCTGAGCGTTGCCTCTTCAGACCATAGGCCTCTCCCCAGCTGCTCAGAGGTGGGAGGCAGACCCACTGCCCAGGGGGACTGAGGCGGAAGGGTTCCAGCCACCTCAGAGAAAGGCTTTCCGCAGTCCCGGGGTTCCCCCGCCACCTCCTCCTCCTCCTCCAGGAAGCGGCTGGTGACTCCGGTTGCTGAGCTTCCTAGTGTTTGTGGTTCAGCTCAGCCTGTGCCTGGGTTTCTTCCCTGGCCAGCTCGGTTTTAACTCTCTCACATCTGCAAAAGCAGTATCCACTGTCCGTCGGACTTAGCGCCTCCAAAATGGGGGTGTTCGTAGTGAGACTTGTCCCCTGTTCTCTTTCTCCTTGTGGGTCCAGGCCTAGTCTATGCCTTTATTATCCTTTTAATGCAGTTTTCACAGGAAGCAGCTATAAACACATTTGTTCCATCTGCCATGCTTAACTGCCTCTTGTGAAACAAAAATATGTTCACAGACAAGAAAAATGTGTGCCTAAGCCCTCACGGGATCTAAGAGTCTACTTACAACACGCAAGACTTTAGGGCCCACGAGCGCTAATTGTGAGCAGGTGAGGCTTGTCCTGACTACATTTTGTTTGGATATGACCACCTACAATTACACAGTCTCTTTTCGAGCTTGCAGAAAGAAGAGTAAGAAAAGCCCACGCCAGTCATCCTCATTGTTCATGCCTCCAGCAACAAGGCCATCATTTGCAACATGAGTTAAACCATTTGTCACAAAGCTCAGCCTCTGTTATTTTAGGGCGAGACTATGAAATGGTGCAGCCTACTAAATTGTACCATTGCCAGAGCTCTGGACTCTCTGTAACTTCTAAATTGTGAAACTGTAAAAGAGAGGAAGAATATTTCACTTGTAAGTGGAGTGGATGTACTTTCTTGCCATCGGCTGTTATCATCACAGCTAAGTGAACCAGGTGTCTTGGGGGTGTTTCTGTAGCCCCCAGGAGAACTTAGCCGATTTCTGACACCAACCGAATGAGCAGTTGCCTTATGTCACCCTGCTCACTGCGTAGATGCTAAGAAGATGGGCAAGAGGAGACAGAGCAGATGACCTCAGGGCCCAGCGTCCAGATGGCCCCCTTATGCCCACTACAAAAGAAAAGCCATAACGAAAGCACCTTTACAAGATATCACCTCCATTGCTCACGGGGTGATAGGAGACCGTTGTCCTGAGAGCCTCTTTGTCCCTTCACCTGTCTTCCTTCATTTGGAACTGTAAGGCCTATACCATTGCACATCCCAAAGAAAGTTGAGATAAATTACAATAAAGAATAGAAGTGGAATGTGAAGATGTTTGAAAATTTCTACCACCTTGCTTCCTTGGAAGAGGTCTTCCCCATGCTTGTGGTTTTGTAATATTTTCACTGGAGGAGAGAGAAAGCCCCCACTCTCAGGGCCCAAGAGGAGAAAGGAAAAGTCACAAATAGATTTTATCACTGGTGACCCTCTCAGATATTAAAAAAGGAGTGAATCCCCATGTTCCGTGTAATATGTCATCAGGGAAATGCAAATTAAAGCAACAATGAGATATCACTACACACCTACTCGAACAGGCAAAATCCAGAACACTGACAACAGCAAATGCTGGAGAGGATGTGAAGCAACAGAACGTGCCTTCATTGTCGGTGGGAGGGCAGAGTGGTACAGCTAACGTAGAGGAAGGACAGTGTGGCAGTTTCTTACAAAACAAAACATATTATGACCATCGGATCTAGCGATCGTGCTCCCTTATATTTACCTAAATAAAGTGAAAGCTTATAGCTGCACAAAAACCTACCCATAGATATTTATAGCAGCTTTATTTATAAAGGCCAACACTTGGAAGCAACCAAGATGTCCTTTAGGAGGTGAATGGATAAAGAAACTGATATGTCCAGCCATGGACTATCATTCACCACTAAAACGGAATGAGCTCTCAAGCCATGAAAAGACATGGAAGAAATTTAAATGCTATGACTAAGTGAAGGAAGCTGATCTGTAAAGACTGTATGAGTCCAACTATATGACATTCTGGTAAAAGCAAAACTGTGAAGACAGTTTAAAGAAATCAGCAGTTTCCAGGGATTGGGGTTGGGGAGCGATGAGTAGGAGAAGCACAGAGGATCTTTAGGGCAGTGACACAGTCATATGTGAAACTATATGGTGGACACATGTCATCTGACATTTGTCAAAACCCACACAACCCATAGGATAAACACCACCAAAAGTGAACCCAAATGCAAACTATGGACTTCGGGTGATAATGACATGCCAATGTAGGTTCATTGATTGTAACAAATGTATTGGGTTGGCCAAAAAGTCCATATGGTTTTTCCATAAAATAAAAGACATTTTTCATTTTCACCAATAACTTTATTGATTTGGATATTTTGGGTATGTCAGCTGTCTCCCACATGGTATAACACTGATTGTTCTCAGTTAATGTCTTGATTTGATCACTATCAACTTCAGCTGGTTTACCCAACATGCAGCATCATCCAGGGAGAAATCTCCGGCATGAAACTTTGCAAACCACTTCTAACATGTTTGATCAGTCATAGCACCTTCTCCAGACACTGCACAAATTTTTTTTTTTTTTTTTGCATTTCAGTTGAGTTTTTACCTTCCTTGAAAAAATAAAGTATAATATGCCAAAAATGTTGCATATTTTCCTCCATCTTCAGTATTAAAATGGCTACACAAAAATCCACTCATTTTGGTAAGTTCTTTTTTTAAATCCTCACTGATATGACAGCTGTCATAGTGCAATCTAACAAAATTATTTCGGATGAAATTAAAGATAACTGAGCACTACTAGAGCCATCTTATGGGGGAGGAGGGGAAACATTGTGGCCAACCCAAGACCTCTCTGGTGGGAGGAAGGCAGAAGAGAGGAATACAAGGGACCTCTGCACTCTGTCAACTTTTTTGTGACCCTGAAACTACTCTAAACAATAAACTTTTTCAAGTGAATTCACATCTCACCGCAGCCACCAGGTTCCACCCACAGATCTTGGTCAAGCCTAGTCTCCATTTCCCTCTTCCTAGGGAGGGAGATTGTCAGTGTTCAGACTTTTGTAAAGAAAGGAAAGTGAGAGAGGGCGGAAGGAAGGGAAGGAGTGATGGTGGGAGGGAGCCACTCACCAACAGAGGGCTGAGGAACCGAGGTGGGTGGTACCTGACTACGACCGCATTAGTTTTCTCTGGCTGCCTAATTCACATAAACTTGGTGGCTTCACACAATACACACTCATTACCTCACAGTCCCCGTGTGTGAGAAGTATGCCAAGGCTGCAATCCAGGTGCCAATCGGGCTACGTGTCATCAGAGGCTCCACTGGGGAGAGACGTGCTTCTAAGCACCCTGCCGCTGCCGGCAGAATCCGTTTCCCAGCTGCGGAACTCCTAGCCACGACTCTGCTCTCTGAGCAGGTCCCAGCACTCTTTCAAGGGCTTTCGCCTGATTAAGTCAGGCCCCGCCCCCCAGGGCAATCTTTTTGATGAACTCAAAATCAACTGATTTGGGACCTTCATTACAAAATCTGTTTATCTTTGCCATAGGATGTAACCACAGGAGTAACCTCCTATTGCCCTTGCTATATTTCATTAGCCAGAAGCAAGTCACAGTTTCTACAAACACTCCAGGAGAGATTATGCAAAGATATGACTCACTGAGAGTCACCTCCTAGAATGTCCACAATTACTCCACTTTGGGGGCAGAAAAGAAAAGGAGCTGTTGTAAAGGGTTTGTCACCAATGCCAGTCTCTTGAATTTCTGAATCATTTCCTCATTAAACTATAACAAAACAGATTAATTAATTGAGGGTCTGCCTAGGAGAAGGAAGTCTTTCCCAGTCTTTGGCCAAGAATTGCCTTTGAATATGTTGAGCAGGTCCGTTTGGAAAAGATGTGGAAAATCGAGAGAACACTCTGGCTAACTTTCAGCTGCTCACCACACAACCCGCTGAAAAATGGCCGGGCACCCTGCTTGGGAAATAGGCAGGAGTAATATTTTTCAAATGAGTCATGTTCTTTTCTTTTCACCTTTCCAAGAGCATTTCAGACATCTGTCTGCCTGGAGGATGGTTAGGATTTGTTACCAAAAGAATGCCAAGAAAAAGGCCTCTGCTTTTGACATGCACAAATGGGGGTTTTCAGCAGGAAAATAACCTTAAAGAATAGACTGTCTTAGGAAAGGACTGTCTATTCCTTAACTTCCCCTGTTTGGTGTCAGTAGCGGAGGGGGCCATTGGGCGCGCAGCGGAGGGTGGGGGGGTGTTGGCCAGGGGCCATTCAGCAGAGAGGTCCTGGGCTGAGAGAGAATGGGCCACGCCCATAGCCCCCGCAGCCGCAGGGGTGGCCCCACCGCAGGCTGTACCAAGGCCTCGGCCGAGTGTGAGTCAGGGAGTCGAGCCAGCCAGGCAAGGCCGCCGTCTCCCCTCACAGCACGGCGAACACCCAGGACAAGCTGCTGCTCTCGGCCGGAGGAAGCAAAGACACTGCTTTCGGCCACCCTGACTTTGCCCAGCGGTCCTGGGATGGGATAAACCATGATTGCACCCAAATACCTGGACATTAAGAAGAGCTCAGAAACTGACCACATGGGGAAAGAAATGTTCCCACGTCTATAAAACAATAAGCTCACAAAACTATACTAGGCAGATTGTATTCGTGTAAATGTATGCATGTAAGGTCATAGAAACAGGTCTGGGTCTGCGCACACATGTAGAACTCTGGGGACACGGGCTGGTCTGGGGGCAGGATGGGAAGCAACTTCACCAAATACCGATTTCAGAACTGTGTGTGTAATTAAAACTTAATTTACAAAGAAAATCATTTGGGATTTCTCTTTAAATACATACTTCCTAGCCCTACCCCAGGCCTTCTGAAGCACGCGTTGTGGGGTGGACAACCGGGATTGCACATTAAAAGACCTCTCAGGTGACTTTCATGTGGAAAGACCAACACCCATCCCCAGACCTGCATTTCAAAACCACTGCACCAGGTTTTGTTCATCACAACGCTGAGTAGCTACACTTGGTCAAGAACAGGCATGAGGTGTGAGTCATGTTTGAATGATCTCAAGACCCACCAACGCAGAAAAACACCTGCTTCCTACTCCAATGGTAGAACATCCTCCACTAGGAAGTGGACTCTACGAGAACAGGGGTTTCTCCTGTCGAACTTACTCTGCTCTGGCAGAGCCCAGACTAGGGCCTGACGCACAGAAGGCCCCCAAGAGACAGGATGGATGGAGAGATGAGTGAAGAGCCGGCAAACACGTCCATATCCCTAACAACAAATGACACAGCCAAATGTAACGGGAGGTCTGTCACATCATCAAAACTTTCAGGAATTTATTTCATTCCCTTTTCTCTACTCAAATACCAATAAAACGGCCTTTCCTCCTAAAGCAGCTGGGCCCCAGGAGCAGCCTCTCTCCTCTCCAGCACTCACCTGGCGCTCCGCCACACGCACCACAGAAAACCATAAACCGGACTCTGAAAATCCTCGCAAAGCCACGTTTTTACTGATGACTCTAGAAGAGTCCCCAGGAGAAGCCTCATATGTGATACAAGGAGCCAAACTTCTTCCAAACCTCATTTCCCTCTCTCTCCCCCAGAAGCCTTCCCGCTGCACAGCAGCCCCCACCCACTTCCTGCGCGCCGCACCCGGCACTGCCTTCCGCCCTCGCCTGGGCTTTCCGATCCTTTTCACTCTTCAGAGAGTATTAACGTCACACGGCCTTTTGCATTACGGTGTTAAATCCACAGCCCTCCCACACTTGGCTCCCTCAGCACCCTGAGTCCTGCCTCCACTCACTTCCCAGGTCGGCTGCGGAGAAGTCGGGGAAGGGGCATCACCGTGACACAAAAACCTTCCCAAAGGCAAGATGGGCAAGGGCTACAAATTCTTTGAAATCAACAGCTTGGCCCTGGGACGGGTGAATATAAAACGGAAACTCTACCTCGTCTTTAAGCCCAGGCCCCTCCAGGAGGTTCATTTCACTCCCCGCTGGCCAGCAGCTCGCCAGGCCTCTATTTCAAGCTCAGCTTCCTTACTCTGCACTCACTGTGCTGCCGTCTGCAGTTGCTCCCACAGTTTCATTTGTGTGTGTTTCTTGCCCCAGTGAGATTATAAGAGTCTTGAGGGCAGACACTTCACCTTTTTAGGTGCTTTAGATTCCTTCCACAGCTAAGCTCCAGGTATTCGCAGATTAGGTGCTGGATAAATATGTGCTAATTTCCAAAAGGGCTTCAGGTAATACATGCCTTTCTTTTCCAGAAAGAGTATGCCTGGGGAGTAAAAAGGCAACCAAGTCATCTCTGAGTACAAAGGATGGCTGTGTATGTAAATATATGATAGGAGTAGTCATTCAAACATGAAATTGATCCTGGAGGACTCATAAAATAAACTGTAGGCGATCTGAATGTCTCCCGTGGATTACCAGCCAATTAATTCTACTGACACTGCACAAGGAATGGTTTATATTGAAGTAGGTTTTGAAACTAGGCAACGGTAAGTCATTGCCCATCACCTCACTTCCCCGAGCGTGCAAAGTGTGTCTGGCTGCTGGGCCACGTCCGGGTCCAGGGCTGCGCTCAGTGCAGGTGGATGAACCCCAGTTGCAAGGGGTCACGCCTCCGGAGCCCCGATTCAGGGAACAGCTCTTTGCCCTCTAGCCCCCCAAAAATACCTGCAAGGGGACCGCTGGAGAAGGAGAAGGAGATCGGTGTGGCGTAAAGGAAGATCATAGGAGGGGTGGGATTCTCACTAGGACCCAATGCTGCAAAATAGTCCAATGCAAGGAAGTAGGTCAGTGAGAGAGGATAGACTCCCAGCGCAATGCCCACTCCAATGAGAACGCAAAGCTATTCCTGGCAGTCAAAGCAAATGTTGCTGTTGCTGCTGTTGTTGTTGTTTGTTGTTGTTCACTGTACACACTGCCTGAAACGCAAACAGACAGCAAGTAGCTGAGCAGCCCGGCAGGCGCAGAGCGCTCCGGAGCCCTTGGTGCGCCCAGAACACCTCAAGTCAAGCGCAGTTCACACAGAGCAAAATTAATGCTGTAAACAGAAGACGAAGTTCACTTATGAGCAGCTCTCTAATGGGCAATTACCGTTTCTCTTTTCTTTCATCCTCTTTCCTTTTTTCCCCCCTAGCGTTAAGGTATAGCAGGCCATGAGGATATGAAGGAGACTGCCGTTTTATTTAGCCTGGCAAGGAAGGCAGCTTTTATGCATTTTCTGAGGTGTGTGTAATTACAGGTGCAGTTAATATGCTTAAGAGCTTAGGGGAAGCAATTGTATATGAAAGATAACTTCCTAACAGACAGCTTTATTACAGCCGGGCCGGCTGCCCCCGGCTCCGGAATCATGCGCATTTCTCTGCTTCCGCTGCTTTGTCCTGCAGGTGCTCAGCTCTGGAAAGAAGGTGAAACCCGGGCAGTATTTGACCAGGAGCACAGCTGGGCCTGAGATCACACATGCGCTTCACATGTGTCCTCAGACCTCGCAGAACCCACTGAGGGGCTGGATTAGGACAGAAGACCCTAGTGAGTAATACCTTACTGAACAGCGACAAGGAGAAGCAACATGTAACAAATTTAAGAACACAGATGAGATCTTCCTCCATCGCCGTATTGTATTTGACCCCCTTTACCCTTCGCTACCGCCATCCCCCCTTCCCTCTGGTAACGTCATACCGTGTCTGAGTTTTTGTTTCCTTGCTTGTTGATTTGCTGCTTTCAGTTTTATATCCCACATAGGAGTGAAGTTATATGGTTCTTAGCGTTTTCTGTCTGGCTTATTTTGCTTAGCATGATATTCTTAAGCTCTATCCATGTTGTCACACACGGCAGTATCTCATCGTTTCTAGGAGCTGAGTAGTATTCTATCGTATGTATGAACCACACCTTCTTTGTCCAATCCTCTCTTAGAGGGCACTGCAGTTGTTTCTGTGTCTTGACCACCTGGAATAACGCAGCAATGGACAGAGAGGCACATGTGTCTTCGCAAAGAGCTTTAGATTTTTCAGGTAGATACCCAGAAAAAGGATTGCTGGGTCCTATGGTAACTCTCTTCAATTTTTTGAGGAGCTTCCAGACTGTTTTCCATAGTAGCTGTACCAGCTTACATTCCCGCCAGACTTTGGGTGGTGGGCACACAATGCGATATACAGATATCATAGAATTGTATACCTGAAGCCTATATCATCTCACTCACCCCAATAAATTTAATTTTTAAAAAAGAACACAGACAAGAGTCACTTTGAATGAAGATGAGACTTGAGTAGTGGCATCATGGGCACCGTAGGGTCCAGTAGAAGCATCAGCCAGGTAAGCCTTCGAAAGTGCTATCCAGGGAGGCTGGGACAAACGGCTTCTCGACAGTGTCCCTTCTCCAGAGGGTTAGGCTACCAAGTGAGGAGCATCTTCTCTACCAAGGGTTACTGAACCAGAATCGAGGGGGAAGAGTCAAGGACGTCATTCCTGAAAACACGACATGCTTCCACTCCTTCACAGGCCACGCACAGAGGTGAAGCCAAGCAGAGGGGAAACATGAGGACCCTGTGAGTCTCCTCTCTCCGTGCCTGTGTCTGTCTCTGTGTGCCCCTCACCCCACACGCACGCGCGCACGCGCACAGAAATGTGCCAAAACAACCACATAACGGAGACAAAAGGCACACAGACTCAGACAACAATATTTTGAAAGGCACAGACATGAAGATACACAGAGTAAAGCTTCAACTTGAGCTTCTGCCCTTTAAAGACTGAGTCAGATGGGCCGTCGTTTGAAAAAAAAGGTCAAAGTCATTTGTATATTTTCAAATGTAGCCCAATTAATGATATCATCCCTTGGGATTTACTACATGTTCTGGCTGAGACAAGTGCAGAACACCCTGTCCCTTCCACACAGGTCGTTAATGGTCTGGGAGAAGCAATGGAATAGGAACGGGATTACATGGGACAGTTTATAGCCTATATTTTTCAGCCTTTCTTACAATTCTTCTTTTTAACTTTCTGGAGAAGCAGAGAGTCTAACCAATGGCTATTTCTTTAGTCTTTAACCATGTTCCTCACTTAAGTGAGGCCCATTGATGTAACTTTTTTTTCTGGATCCCTCCCCTCGAAAAATACTGTCTTCCAAATACAAATACAAAATACAAAGAATCCAACACTCCCACCCTTTAATAACCCGTGCACCCAGCCACCGTTGTTCCATCTCCAGATGTTGTATTGGGTTAAGCATGAAGAACAAGATGGTCTAGGATGATACAGTTTATATTGCCTAACCCAGTGCTCCAGAGAAACCAGTCAATGCCGTCTTTCTGCTTTCTTCAGTCTAGCTTGCAGCATTCATCCTCAATGTCACCTCATGGTCCAGAATGGCTGCTGGCCCTCAGGCCATCATCTCCACTTGGAAATGCAAAGGGACCTCTCACAACTGAGTTGGCTCTCCTAAAGAAGCCTTACAACTGTATATATGTATATACATTAAGTTTATTAAACAAATGATATTTTCTGTACTTTATATATGTATACACTTGTTTAATAAACTGCTTTTATAAATAACAAAATGATTGCATTTTCTTTGGGAGAAATTTTGCTATTTAATTTTATATATCAATTTAATTTTATTTTAAATAAAATGCTTATAGTATACGAGTTTATAAAACACATCTTGTTTCAGAAATGAAGCACTCATTTAAATGTTATCTTGACAAAAGCATATGCCCAATAGAACAGCATTTTTCAACTTGTGTTTTACAGAATGACTTAAAGAAAATGTTACTTAAAACAGTAAAGAACATCGTATTTGTTCAGGTGGACTCGGAACATACTGGGTTAAAAAAATAAAATTGATTTCTTTGCCTCAAGACTCCTCAGTGAGTCCTGTAAGCAAGCATGCTTAAACTCACCAAAATGAGGGATAAGAACTAGGATTTTCCAAATCTATTTGCTAATGGAAACTTTTTTACTAAAATATTTTGAGGAGCCAGCATACTAAGGAACACACTCTGTGAAAATGCCACAGGAAAGTTATACAAAATCTCAAAATAATTGACAACTTTTAAAAATATTTGTATACATGTTATATATACAAATTTCAAATTATATACTGCTATATGCCTTGACTATGTTTTATTGAAATCACTATTTCATTATGACATTCCATGTTATTACTTCAATCATACACAATAGCAACAGCACCAGAGCACATTCTGAAGTCAAACATAAATAACTAATTGGGGAAGTGGGGGTTCATTTCTCATACCACAGTAATTTCTGTAGAGTTTACTGACAATAATATGATTTTGTACTTTATTTACCAAATTATTTTTCTCTAGCCTAAATGACATTGTAAAACAGGGGTTCAGTGCTGACATGTAAGAAACAACAGTGATAATTCTTTTTCTAGCTATAAGACGGAACAACCAGAAAACCTTCACACTAAAAAAAAAAAAAAAGCTTTCAAATGCAGATGAAGTACAGCAAAAATACTGTGAATGCATAGGTGAATATATGACAAAGTCAAGGAACTCCAGAAGGGCTGAAAACGAACTGAGGATTAAAAATCAGAAAGTTCAGGTCACCCGTGTCAGAGCAGGAGTCGCTCCGGCCAGACCGAGGGGCTCAGGTGCTGTGTCCCCCAGACACAGACGGCCAGACCCTGGATGAAGCTGAGACTTTCAAAAGACTACATTCTCAATGAAAGGCTGCACTGGGGAGGGAAAAACCCATCTGCCAGCCCAGAGAAACATCAAGGAAGCTTTTAATTATTGACCTGAGCTTTGGCTGCGAAAACATTATCCTGTGAATTTGCAACAATGAACCTGCTCTCACTACAGTTTTTGGCTCAAATTTACAGGCTCATATTGTCCAGGAACCTTCATGCCAAGAAATAAAGATAAAAATGTTTCCAAAATGCTAATATCCTTAAGGTGTCTGGCAGAAGCAAACTCAAAACTACTCTGATGGATGCATCCCAAACTCAGGCCACAGAGAAATGTGCAAAGATAACCCCATCAAAGATGTGCATAACCTCGAATCTAAAGATACATGAGAAAACAACTCACTCTAGAGCAAAAGGTCAATACACACACACTAAAATTTAAGCCAGCATAATTAATCCCCCCAAAACTTTACATGATAGAACAATTAGTAGAGACTCTATGAGTGAGTACATTTAGAATTATTATGCATAAAAGGGGGAAACAAAGACATATGGATATAAAAAAATCTAGAAGTCAGACATCTGAAAAACTATTGAAATCGAGTTTCTGGAAATGAAAAATACAGTCATTCTGATTTAAAACGCAATGGATAGATGAGTTAGCTGATTAGACACAGATGAAGAAGGGAACTGATAAATTGGAAGGTTTTTCTTTGAAAATCACCCAGAATGAATCAGAGAGATAAAGAAATGGAAAATATTTTAATTTGAGAAACATGGAGGATGAAATAAGAATATTCAACAAACATCTAAAAGAAGGTTCGGAGAGGCAATATTTCCAAAACTAAAAAAAAAAAAAAAAAAAAGGAATTCTGTAACTCAGAAATAACTTCAAATATCAAAATAATAAATAAAAGTAAATCCACATTTAACACATGTAGAGAAAAACTGCAAAATACGAAAGACAAAAAAATTTACATGAAGCATGGAAAAAACATTATGCACAAAGAAACAGCAATTAAGTTGACAATAGACTTTTCAACTGCAATTACAGAACCCAAAAAACTGGCAAAAATTTTCAAAGTGCTAAAAGAAAAAAGTTGTCTTAGAATTCTAAATATATCCAAACTGTAATTGAAGAATGAGGACCAATAAAGACATTTTAAGACAAACTAAGATAGTTTTTTATTAGCAAAACTTCACTTGAAAAAAATACAATTGAAGTATTGCTTCAGCAAGGAAAAAAAAGAACAACATAAAAGTAAAGACTAAGATGAAAGAAAGTTGAGCAAAAAAATTAGTAAATATGTGAGAATTTATAAAGAAGCTTTGACTAGTATACAGCAATGAAGATAACAACATAGGAGTGAAAATAACTAAAGCATTGGACATAAATATGAAAGATGAAAGAGGTAGTTGAAGTTAAAACAGTCTAAGGTATTAGTTATTAAGTTATTTGTCAGGAAGTGCATAATATAATGCTTAACTCAGCCTGAATATGAACCATCATATTACACATTTAGGGTAACCAATAAAAGAACAGGAATAGGATGAAGAGTTTTCTAAGAAATTGAGGCATAGGAAGGAAAAAAATCAAGAAAATGAAATTCACCAATAAAGTAGAAGATAGGAAAGTTAAGCACAGAAAAGACAAGGTAAATGAAAAGCAGAAGAAAACCTGCTCTAATAATAAATTAATAATAATTTATTATTAATCATAATAAATGTAAATCTACCAGTTAAAAGAAAAATCCTTGGGTTACTTTTTAAAAATCAAAAATGGCTATATGTTTTTCTAAGAGTTTTTTTCCATATATTTGCCCCTTTTATCCTTTACTACCTCCTCACCCCCTTCCCTCTGGTAACCACCATACTGTTGTCTGCATTTATGAGTTTCGGTTTTATATCCCATATATGAGTGAAATCATATGGTTCTTAGCTTTTCCTGACTGACTGATTTCACTTAGCATGTATTCTCCAGGTCCATCCATGTTGTTGCAAATGGTAGCATTTCATCCTTCCTTATGGCTGAGTAGTATTCCACAGTATATACGTACCACATCTTCTTTATCCAATCATCTGACAAAGGATGCTTTGGCTGTCTCCATGTCTTGGCCACCATGAATAGTGCTGCAATGAACATAGGCAGTGCAATAAGAGATATTTTTAAAACACAGTATTACAAACAGGTTAGAAATATAAGAACAGAGAAAAGATATACCAGAAAAATACAATGCAAATGAAAGCTGGTATTGCTACAAAAAACGAGGCAAAACAAACTGCAAGTCAAAATGCATCAGCAAGGGAAAGGGTGGTTATTATGGTAGAGCGAGAAAGGAAAAGTTCACCAGAAAGGTATTATAATTTTAAATTATATTTGCTTAATAACATTTCAAAATATATAAAATTGTGATGAGAAACATACTCACAAACACTGTGGGAGATTCTAGCACATGTCTCTGAATGTTTGGTAGATTGAGCAGAATAAAAACATGGAAATGATATGGAAGATCTTTATAGAAGGGTTGTAGACCAGGAACAAAAAACAACAACATAGTTACCACAAATTAACACATATATACCCAAATTCTCAAATTTGAAAGTAAACAATTTTTCAAATACACATATTTTTTTCAAAATCATGATAATAGATCATTGCTATAGACTACATGTTTATGTCCCCTCCCCCTCCACTGCCAAAATTTGTATGTTTAAACCCTAATCCCCAAAGTAATGAAGGTAAGGCCTTTGGGAGGTCATGAGGATGGGGTCCCTAAGTTGGGGTTAGTGTCATTATATGTAGAGGAAGAGGCCAGAGCCTTTTCTCTCCCTGCACGTGAACATACGCTAAGAAGGCAGCCATAAACCAGAGAGAGAGCTCTCACCAGCTTTTGGATTTCCGGCCTCCAAAACTGAGGAATAGATGTTTGTTGTTTAGACCACCAGTCTGTGGTATTCATTGTGGCAGCGAGAGATGAGGAGGAGAGCATTGTCACTAAGACATGACTGTGCGGGGGTTTCAAGGTGCTCTTCTCACTCTGAAAAGCTTTGGTCAGGCTTGTATTAGAAGACTCGTTTTCTGCTCACAATACCCAATCAGAGACATGGAATGAGCGTAAAGGAACAAAGGATACTTGAAAGTTTAAGAAAGAGACGACTTAAATTTAAACCCGTGGCCATGAGTTTACACAGTTTTGTTTTGTTTATGAAAGGGGTGAAGATGAGCATTTATGTGCACTTTAGAAAGAGACCACAGGATATGGTAAGAGTATGCTCAAGAGCGGTTTTCACTGAAGGAAGCTCCAGTCAGAGGGCGAAGAATTTAAAGTAAGGATACAGAAATCTGTCTCAGAAGCCAAGAGACCAGGTATAGTTGGTTCAGGATGTCCCTGTGGGCCACGCGACTCTCTCCGCCACTCAGGGCCACATGGCCTTCCATCCGCTTCAGCCTGTGAGCTGCTCCACTCTCCTCTCCCTGCAGAGCCACGGCCCGCGAGCCTCAGCCTGTGCGGCCAACACAGCCACTCCCGAAGTCCACGTCGCCTGGACACCGGCAGCGGCCTCCTCATGGTCATCGTTGCAAATTATAGGAAGAGAGCCAAGCCTAGGAGACCTAAGTCCCCAGATGGCATGGAACCAGGAGTCTACCACCCCTGCCGGCTTGTCCCAGGCCAGGAGAAGTAGGGGGTTCTAATGGCACTTGTCCATGTCAAGCAGGAAAAGCTGTGGGCTAAGAAGCCAAAATAGGACTTACCCTAGACACTGAGGAACAGCGAGTCGCTATACTTGATTTCCAGCAAAAAAATGAGAAAGCGATTTGCAAGAGGGGACATTCAGGTTGGTAAATAAGAACTTGCTTAGTGGAGAAATTGTGATCTCTCGGATATTCATTCAACCAGTGGTTATTAAACACTTACCCGCGGGCTTGGAATGGAGTCAGGCCCAGCTGACAGAACGGTAGGCAACCCTGCTCACAGAGAACCCACAATGTAACAGGAGAACGTTACTAAGTAAAGCTGCACCATCTGCTTCTCTAGAAAATTAGGAATGAGCCTCTGGAGAACTTGGAATGCACTGGAGTCCAAAGCACTCAAAGTCTTCCTGCACGTCCTCTGGATACGACACCCAGCCCTTGCTCACCCGGTCCGCGCTGCATTGACCTTAGGTTTCTGGCTACCTCTGCGCGTGCCTGCTTCACCTTAGGACATCGCTTGTAGAAAGGCAACAAGAAACGAATCACACGCCTTTCGGATCTGTCGTTTGTTTTCACCAAGTTCAGGCACCACGCAGTCAGCTTTCCCTTCCAGCTTCGGAGGCCCAGGGTTGGCCAGCACACCACGAACAGCAGGCAGCGACCCAGTGACAGCGGCGGTGTGCTCACACGAGGCTGCACCGTTACCAGCCGAGCCATCTGCTCTGCACACACAGAGCTGCTGGGTTTAC
This sequence comes from Pteronotus mesoamericanus, assembly GCF_021234165.1. Lineage (NCBI taxonomy): Eukaryota > Metazoa > Chordata > Mammalia > Chiroptera > Mormoopidae > Pteronotus > Pteronotus mesoamericanus. Next base: position 98,727,334 of record NW_026555085.1, read on the forward strand.
ACAGTAGCCCCTCCGAGAACATCACAGGCACATTAGCCCTGATGCACGGCTACATTTCTACAAGGAAATAGAAGACTGTTCCCCGGTGGGAAAGTTAGAGCCCCACAAGGGGACGGAACCCACTGCGCAGAATTGGTGACGAGAGAGACCTGAACTCTTGATTCCCAGTCTCGTGTGAGAAACAGGAACCCCCAGCCCAACAGAGCGAGCTCTCCAGGCGTCACCCTACCGTCACCTGTTTCCAATTATCCCTGCTTGTGTGATGCGTTACTGATTAAGGACAGAGTCGGGAGGACAGAGCCAGGAGAAAGCAGAATAATTTTTTTTTTTTCTTACAAGGGCCTGGAGGGCGCTCAGGGCCAGCGCTGCGGGCGACCCAGTGACAACAGGCTCGGCACCAGTCCTGACTTCTGCCCCGACAAGCCAGGCTGCCATGGAGGCACCTCTGCGCAACATTGGGCCAGGACCTGGCGTGCGCGGGCCTGGGGTGTCAGTCCGGGAAACCCCTGCAAGGGACTGCTTGTCAGCCGTGGCTTTGATTGGCTGAGGGGAGTTAAGGGAGCTCAGTGGGCCAAGGGAGCCAAAGGTTAACACAAATTCACTGGGCCTTTGGGGACTCTGCCCGCGGGAGCGGGAAACCTGATCCAGCCAGCCGGGCTTGGCCCCCTTCCAGAAAGGTCTGATTACCCAAAGCAGCCTGAGGCCGCTTTCTAGCACGGCCGCTCAGTCCTCCAGCGCTGCCTGGGGACCCCGGGCCAGCGACGCACCACCCCTGGGCCAGGGCGTGGCTGACGCGCCATTCCTCGGCCTGGGCCGTTTTGACCAGGACTTTGTTTCTACTGTTCTGTTCCTAGACTTTGTCATTGCGAGGGTTTTTCCCCAAAGTGAGTGGGTCAGACTGCACGCAGCCTTACATCAAATGAAGTCCCTCGACCTATCTCATTTTTCCCCCAAGAACAGCTAGTCTGTGTCTTGCGGACCAAGCCCTCTCTGCAGAAGAATGGGGGGCGGGTGGGGGAAGCCCTGAGACACTTCCACACTGTGGTCCCACCATGCGTTTCGCCCTTATTAGCTGTGGGACCTTGGGAAAGTTATTTAATTTATGTAAGTCTGTTTCCCCATCTGTAATATAAGGATGATAACACTACCCATTGCGTGGTTGTGAAGAGTAAATGAGAAAATGTAACCATTTGGTAACCACCACGGAAATAATTATTTCAAGCAGAGAGTCATCAACAGATGCTTACATTAGTGGCTCGAAGTATGATAAGAAATAGGATATGTACAGAGTCTCAGAGAATCTCCCCAGGAGATACTTATTAAATACTAAGTAAAAAAAAAAAAAAAAAAGTAACTTTACAGAGAAGAAACAGGCAGACACCCCTAGGTAAGAGACCAAAGGCCGTGGCATTATCGGTAATGGGACAAAGCCACGTCACATGCTTCCTGATAAACCAGATTGAGAAGAAAACAACAGACAACCACCCTGCCAAAACTCCATCACCTGGGCCTAAGCACATGGAAACAGACAGACACTAACAGAGAGATGGTCTGCGAAATAAGGGCCCCGCATTCCTCAGAAATGTCCATGATGGGGTGGCCCTCCCCACCCCTAAATACCTGGAACCTATGAGTAGGTCACCTTGCATGGCAAAGGGGTCTTTCTAGATGTGGAGATTAGCCTGGAGTATCTGCAGGACCCAATCTGACCCCACGAGGCCCCAAAGCGGAGACCTGTCCTTCCCAGGTGTGGTCAGGGCTGTGACGATGAAAGAAGCGCCAGAGAGACGGGACCCCTGGGGAGGGGCTCCACCCAGCGGGCCCTCGCCGCCTTCGAAGGGGGAAGGAGGGGCCACAGGGCAAGAGATGCAGATGGCATCTAGAAGCTGGAAAAGGAAAGGAAACCGATTCTCCCTGAGAGGCTGCAGAAAGGAAGGCAGCCTTGCCGACACCTGGATGTCAGCCCAGTGAGACCGCGTCAGACTTCTGACGGTCACAGCTGGAAGACAACTTGTGTTGGTAAACCTCTAATGTTGTGGCAAACTGTTACAGCAGCAGGAGTAACAAATACAGTCCTGAAAGAAGAGGCAGCATGAGGAAGCCTTGCAGATTAAAGGAAGCCGATGAGGCGTGACAACTACACGTAATGCACAATCCTGAACTGCATTCGGGGCCAAAAGTGGGATATCAGTTGGACAATTGATTACTCTGGGTGAGATATAAATGTATCAAAGCAATGCATTATAATTAGTGTAGGTAATAATGTATCCATGTTCATTTCCTGATTTGGGTCATTGTAGAAGAGAATGATCTCTTTTAGAAGTTACACGCTGAAGTATCTAGAGATAAAGGGGCATTATATCTGTGACTTAGTATCGAGTGCTTCAGAAAAAACATGTGTGTGTATGTGATATATACACACACACAAAGAGAAAGAGACAGAAGTATGGTAAAATGTTAGCATTTAGTGACTGTGTTGCAAAAGCATACAGAAATTCTTTGTACTGCAACTTTTTTAACTATCTGAAGTTTTTCAAAATAAGATACCTGAAGTACCACAAAAGTGAAAAATTCATGGAAAGTACTCAGCACCATGCATGGCACCCGACCAATTTTATGTGAATCTAGGCTTTTGATATTCTTTCTGGCTCTAGCGTCAGGGCCGCCTTGTCTGTGGCCGGGGAGAATCGATGGGGTGCAGTGGTTAGGGGCACAGGCCCTGGAATCCTAGCTTTACCGCTTCCTAGGCATGTGGCTTTGGACAAGGCACTTCACCACTCTGGCCTTAGTTTTCCCATCTGTGAAAAGGGGGTAATACCTGCACCAAGGTTGTGAGGCTTACATGAACTTACGTCTGTAAAGCGTCATACATAGAACAGGCCTGGGCGGGTAATGAGCTCTCCATAAACCCGACCACTACACAGTGAGCTCTGAGAGGGTATCGGAAAGATCGGAGCCTAAGCATCATCTGCAGGCTTCTCCAGCCTGCAGGTGGGGTTCCACCTGCCTTTGGAGTTTACCATTCTAGTTTATGGTTTACGTATTGCCTAATTGTACTGCGTCTTAGTCATCATTTAGAGATTGGTACATAGATAGATCTGCCAGAGCCCTTACTAGGAGCAGACCCCTGTGACAGACAGAAAGACAGCACGAGGGAACCCATCCAAGGAGGAGGATAACCCTGAGAGAGTAAACCCAGAATGGAAGATAGAGTGACGACCATAAATCAATTCCACGGTACCACCTGAGAGCCCTGCACTCAGGTCAGACTTCTCAACAGCAACATTGGACTCAAACATGTAATAGAGTCAAGGGTGCCCACCCTCCCTGAGGCACAACTCACATGTAATTTTTGATGCCCCCAAACTTAACCACAAATAGCCTACTGTTGACCATAAGCCTTACCGCTAACATAAACAGTCGATTAACAGATTTTTATGTGTATTATATGCTGCATTGTTACAATAAAGTAAGCTAAAGGAAATGATGTTATTAAGAAAATCACAAGAAAGAGACTATACATTTAGAGTACTGTGCGTACTCATAGGGGAAAACATCTATGTATAAGTGGACTCATGCAGTTCAAACCCATGTTGTTCAAGAGTCAACTGTATGTGTTATTTATCTGAATTGCCATTCAAATGTAAAGGCACAATAAAAGTATTCTTAGAAATATACCACTTCAAAGGATTGCCACAAAAACATCCATATTGAAAACATTTTTGAATAAAGAACTCAAATATGAAAATAAGTAAGACCAAGAGAGATTGCAAAGTATATGGAAAGGAAGGATAATCCAAGTTTACAGTGGTCTTAAATTTTTTTTTTAAATAAAAGCTGGACTAAATGAAAGAAAACAGAAAGTATATCCAGAGCAAAAAAGAAAAATCCTAGCTGATGTGTTTATAAGTAGTCTTTTAGAACAAGAACATGGAAGTTGATTGGTTTAAGAAACCAATAGGGATAAACAGGTATATGATCTTAGTTAAAAGAAAACAGCAGAACAAAAATAGAATGTAAAATTATTAAGGTGCCACCCTGGCCAGTGTGGCTCAGTGGGTTGGACATCATCTTGTAGGCAGAAAGGTCATGGGTTCAATTTCCAATCAGAGCACACACGTGGGTTAAGGGTTCGATCCCTGGTCAGGGTTGGTACGAGAAAGCGACCAATCACATCCGGTATCTCCCTCTGTGTGTGCGTGTGTATCTCTCTCTGTCCCTCTCTGTCTCCCTCTCTCTCTAAAAGCAATGAAAAATGTCCTTGGATGAGAATAAAAAAGAAATTTAAATCATTAAGGTACCTAAGAAATTCCAATCCACCCAATAGAAAACAAGGAGAGAAAAATATAGGAAAAAAATGAAAAATAAAAGCTGGGAATAAATTATAATAATTATATTACATCTAAAAGACCTAAACTACTGAATAAAAGAGTCTTGCTGAATTTAAAAAGCTAAGTCCAGCTATCTGTCCAGCTACCTACGCTGCCATACTTAAAAGCAAAAAGTCACAGAAAAATTGACAGTAAAATGATTTCTCTTAATAGCTTTAAGTAAACTGTATATGATGTCTATTTTAAACTGTTGGTCTGTGGACAAGAAAAAGAGAAGGATTCTGTGGAAAGTAGCCTCATAGGGTGACCTCATCCTAAATTCCTAACGGGGCAGCTGCCAGTGGATAGTCACACCCCAGGCCTATAACTTCTTTAGTCAAGGGTTCATCTCTGCCTTAAACAGCCCTCTTCATTGTTTCTGGACATCTAGGTTATGACATCTATGAAACACCCCCCTTTTCAGACCCCTCCCTGTTAATATCTGATCACCTTTTCAGAGCCCTCCTTCTAAAGGGCGAACACCTTCTCCAGAAATCTTAGCTGTCCTGTAATCCAATCTCCCACCTTCACACAATCTTCCCCAGTTTGGCTCAGAAAAACTTTTATAAAAATCATCCATAGGTTTAGGTGTTCCTTATGTCCAGAGGTCCATCTGTCCAATAATTCTCCTTCAGGTGATTATTTACAGCCCAGTTTTCAGAGGTGTTCTATTCCTAATGTACCTAGTGTTCTTGACTCCTGAGTTCCTGTTCCCTGGGAATATAAATTACTTACAGGGGAGGGGTAGGGAGTGGTAGTAGCCACAGGCAAGCCCCACTGAATGGAATTAGACACAGCCCTGGGGAGAGCCCCAGGCACCAAAGAGTCACTTCAGTCACCTGCTTCCTGCCACCCCCTGGGCAGAGCTTCAGGTTAGGACTTTACTTGTAAACATCAGGAGGAAGCAGCCTGGAGAGAACGTGACATTCCTGGGTCAGTGTCTCTCAACCTGCCAAGCTTTGAAAAATCCTAACGCCTTGGTCCCACCCCCAGAGGCTCTGATTGGTTCACCGGTCTGGAGTGAGGTCTGGGAGGTGGGTTTGTTGAGCTTCTGGTAATTCTAAAGCGCAGCCAAGGTTGAAAGGCCTGTGCGTGGGTGTAGCCCCCAGTCCAAGGCCAGGCCTGAGGTCACTCCACTCAGGTGTCCACAGCCCTCACCCAGCAGAGGCCAGACCTTGCCCTGCTAAGACCTGGATCTACTGGTTTTCAGTGAAGGGGGACAGACAGCGATTGTCCCTTCTCATTCACGCCATCCTCCCCCTGATTTCTCCAGCCACGCCCCATTCTAGCTGAAGACAGAACACACACCGATGCTCTCCCTCAAGGTTTTCTCTTGTTTGGGTTTTGTTTCGATTCTGTAGTGTCGACTGCTGTTTCGATCCTAGATTCCATGTTCTCCTCTAGTTTCTCCAGGGTTGATTTTGGAGAAAGGAGCCCCTCGTCCAACCCGGTGGCAGGCGAGAGGCTTGTTTTCTGAAAAGGAGAAAAGAGTCTGAACCGCAGGTCGGGCAGCAGGTGAGGGCACGGCCCCGCCTCCAAACCACCGGGATAAGCGAGCAGACGCAAACTCAAGGTTGCCTGCTGGGTGCTCCAGCCTTCCTCCCCAACTCCGCCCCAGAAACCTGAAGCCAGGCCTATGCTCTCCAGGCAAGAGGCTAACTACTTTCTCCCTCCGGAGTCTGACCAGCCCAAAGGGAAAGATCTGGACTTTGATTCCAGGTTCCCTAACAAACAGCCCGTCCAAATCTTCCTAGAATGAAGCTCAAAATGGGCAAGCCCCACCCAAGCCACCCCACAGGCCTTTCTTTTAATCGTAATCAGACAGGCCAGGACGACAAGCCATCCGAGGAAAGTCTTCTCTGTGGAAGGTGGAGACCAAACTAAACAGGAGGCGGCAGCAAACAAAAGGCAGGGGGGGAGGAAACTTTTAGAAATGTAACTACTGTCCATATACACAGGAATAAGAAAAGATATTGCATCCAAGGCATAAGAACAGGTTTCTATTTTTTTTTTTAAGGAGAGTGGCAAAAAATAAAAAATCTTAGAAATTTAAATCGTGAGAGCAAACAATAGCTTCATAAAAGATAAAATACTTAGAAATTTTACTTTATTTTATTTATTATAGAATACTTAGGAGAAAAAAGATTTGTAAACTGAAATCTGTATAACACTGATGAAAAAATTTAAAAAGGCATAAAGTAGTGGAAAGACATCCCATATTCATACATGAATTAAAAGACTTAAATTTGTTCAGATGTACAGATAGTAAGATGTTGTACATATTTGATGTAATCTCTATCAAAACCCTAGCAGTGTTTTTTTTTTTCCAGAAATAGAAACACCTATCCTAAAATTCATATGGAATCTCAAGGGACCCAGAACAGCCAAAACAATCTTTTTAAAGAACAAAATTGGAGGACTCATGCTTCCTAATTTCAAAACATATTACAAAGTTACAATAATTGAAACGGTACTTGCATTGGCATAAGGACAAATGTAGAGAACAATGGAACAGAAGAAAGCCCTGAAATAAACCCTCACACACCAAGCCAATTGATTTTCAGCAAGGGTGCCAATACCATTCAATGGGGGAAGGACAGCTTTTTCAACAAATGGGGATCATGTACTTGCAAATCCCTTACCAGTACTGGGGCTGTTCTATGTATCATTTCTGGTTTCTATTTTAAGATAAGTGAAAAAATGGGGGTTTTCCCCTCACCTGCCAGACACGGGATTAAATACTTTGCATTTTGCATCCCCTTTTAAATGATCAGCACTCTAAAACTGTTTGGTATATGATAAACTCTGAGTGTTTCTGGAAATCTGGACAGACTATAAACAATCTCAGACAATATGTTGAGCTAAATATACTGAAGCCTCTTCACCGTAAAAGATCAGGTATAATCTATTACTTCAACAATTCCTATTTCATCAAAATTAAAAAGTAAGAGGATTTTACATGACTAATGAGCTAATCTGCTCCACTGGGTCATAATCTCCATTTTAACGTGTCAATATTCACAAACGCGGGCCAACGGAACTTCATTGATGTTATTGTTACTTACTTTCTGGTAATTAATGAGAATTTTTCAAATTGTCTGCATCTCTATTTAAATGATTTATATAATGGACCTTCAGAGTTGCTGTTACAATCTATCACATTGTAATGAAGTAACTTAGGTGTATTTATTACCAATTTATAGGGAATATGGCAGGCTGGAGGAGATAAAACTTTTTTTTCCCTGCTGGTTTCCTTACAGTTCTAACATTCTGTGATTGGAATAAATAGAACATGTCTTAACACATGAGACATTTGTAGTTGGAAGCAACCGATATTTTGTTTGGGGTGCTGGCCAGTCCCTTGTGATTTATGACACTGTTTCATTGCAAACTGCTGTGAGGACAGCCATTGCTCGCCCACGAGGTATTGTGCATTTATTCATAAATTTTCAGGAATGAGACAGCATGTATGCCAGGAATGATAGAATGCTGTTTACTTTTCCCTCCTCTGACTCTCTTAAAATAAAAAAAAATGTTTTAGGAAATTGGGGTTTGGGAACAGCTTGAGGAAAAAGGATTAATCCAAGCAAGGTCCTGACCCATGTGGCTCAGTGGGTTGGGCACCGTTCCACTAGGTGAAGGGTCACCTGTTTGATTCCTGGTCGGGGCGCATGCCTGGGTTGCGGGTTTGGTCACCAGTCTGGGTGCCTATGAGAGGCATCTAACTGATCAACGTTTCTCTCTCATGTTAATGTGCCACTCTCTCTTTTTCTCCCTCCCTTCCCCCTCTCTAAAAATAGTCTTTAAAAAAAGAAAGAAAGAAAGGGAGCAGTCCAAGTAAGCGTGTGTATGTCTTAGCTGTGTGCCAATGCAGAGATACCCATGTCCTCTGGTTATCTTTGAACAAAAGCAGGAGAGCAACATGCATCCCCTCTCTCTGTCAATGTGGCAGGAAGCCCACAGTAATAAAGCAGGGTTCTTGAGGAAATAGAGACCCCGCCAGAGTTAAGACCAAACCTGATTGAAATTTGTCATTCCCTAAGTCTGCCGAGTTCAGTGCCTGGCAAATGGTAGCTGCTCAATAAACACAGAATTTGAGTCACTGTACATACGAGTTTAAGTTGTGAACTATGTATTTGGAAAATCAAATCAATGCCCAAGAAATCTTTATTTTAAGGTTTCATACAATAGAGAGGTCTTTTGCAATTACAAGATATTTGTAATATGATTAGAGGTCTTGAGTATAATAACCTTTTGTGTTCTTGATCTTTTAATTATCTTCCACATTTTTAAATATTGTAAATATGAAAAATGATTATTTTTCATCCGACTCATTTTGAGAGAACACAAAGGAAATAATCTTTATAAAACAAAGAATCCTATGTAAGGATTAACAAATACAGGCATTTCCTAATGCCACAAGCTTAATGTATAAAAGTAAGGACTTTTCTATATTCTCTGGAAGTTCTTTATACCAGTATTTCTACTTGGGGGCATTTTTATAATAAAATAATCTTTTAAGTTAGAAAGACAGAGTTTTACTAGTTGGCTTTGTTATACAAAGATTCACTCAGGAGTGTGAGACCCTCAAAACATTTTTTTTCAATGAGGCAGTAAATTTCTTACAATGCATTCTTCCCTTTTGGCTTCATTTGTTTTCTTTCATCCAAAGTATTTTACAAGTTTATCAAGACTTCAAATTTAAACTCTCTTCATGTTCGTACATCTGAAAATGTCGTTTTTGTTCCTTGCCACATTGATTTAGGAATTATCGTGTATGAGAAGCTGCATCCATTTATTTAGATGAGTTTTATTGGATATAAATACTCGTAACAACCGCATTACAATCAAGATACAGACATTTCCATCACCCCCCAAAGATTTTTGTGTCCTTTGCAGTCCATCCCTCCATTTGCCCCAGCCCCAGGCAACCACAGATCTGTTTTATGTCATTACTGTTAATTGTACTGTTTGTATAAATGGGAAAATACAGTGCAAACTCTTTTGTACCTGACTCCTTTCATTTAGCAAGACTTAGAAAGATTTGTCCATGTTGCTGTATATTCCTTCTTACTGATGAATAATATTGCACATATTGAATATGCCACATATTATTTATCTATTTACCATTTGATGGATAATTTGGGTTAGTTCCAAGTTTTGACTATTGTAATTAAATGTGCTATGAATATTTCTGTATAAATATTAGTGTATACATGTGTTTTCATTTCTTTTGGTTAAATACACAAGAGTGGATTGCCTGGATGATATGGTAGATATATGCTTAATTTTGTTAAGAAAATGCCGAACAGCCCTGGCTGGTGTGGTTCAGCGGATTGAGTGCAGGCCTGTGAACCAAAGGGTCACTGGTTTGATTCCCAGTCAGGGCACATGCCTGGGTTGTGGGTCAGGTCCCCAACTGGGGCTGTGTGAGAGGCAACTGATCAATGTATCTCTCACACATAGAAGTTTCTCTCCCTCTCTTTCTACCTCCCTTCCTCTCTCTCTAAAAATAAAAATAAATAAGGAAAATGCCAGGCAGATTTTTAAAGTGTTTGTACCATTTTATATTCTCAACAACAGTTTCTGAGAGTTCTGCTTGCTCTCCTATTTGCCCTATGTCCTTGGCAACACTTGGCATTGTCAACCTTTTAAGTTTAGCTCTTCCATGAGTAAATCGTGGCTTCTCATTGTGGTTTATTTTTATTTTCACATTTCCCTGATGGCTAATCATAATAAGCATCTTTTCATGCATGTATTGGCCATATATTTATCTTCTTTTGAAAAGGATTTCTTCAAATAGTTTTTTTCTATTTTGTATTGGATTGGTTGCCTCTTCTATTATTGAATTGTGAGTGATCACCCCAATAAGTCTAATACCCACCTCGCACCACCAATGCATTTTTTAATTGTTATGATGTTGTATTTGGGATTGCTTACTCTTATAAAAATTTGGAAATGCAAATAAATATAAAAATGAAAATCAACATTAACCATGATAACTGTTAACATTTCGAAATGTTTCTAATTTTTTCTACCCACATTTATAAACATACTGTTTTATAAGATTATAAAACATAACCTTATTATAACTTGCTTTTTTCATTTACTATAGTATGAACATTTTCCCATGTCTTTATATATAATATTTGTAAAATATTTAAATATATATAATGTTTATTAAATACATAAGATATATCAATAATGTTCTATTATACATTTCTATATATCATATATACCATGGAGATCTACCATAATTTCCCTATTTTCCTATTAAGGATACTTTGTTGTTTTTAATTTATACCTACTATACATAATGCTACATCATAAATATTTCAATATTTCCTTAGAATAAAAGTCCTAGAAATAGAATTGCTGAGGCAAAAGACATAAGAGTATTTAAATATATATACATATTGCCAAGCACTCTCCCAACAAATGTTCATCCTCTCAAATTGAGTGTAATACTGTTTTAAACTACCAATTTGATAGATTAAAAAAGTCTCAGTGTTCTTTCAATTTCTATTTCTTTCATATTCATAAGTTCAAACATTTTTTCATGTTAATTAGCCATTAGTCTTTCCTTCCTGTGCATTTTTAACTAAGATTGTTTTTACTTACAACTTTGAAAAACAGTTATTTCACAAATTAAATGAAAATCCCTGGATTATGCCCAGGAAATATGTGTCCTGGCCTCAGAAGGGTCAGGCTGATGTGTGTTTTATAACAGACATACCTGCTGTGCATGTGAGAGTGGTATCTTCTCGGGATTTCGGGTCCGAATCACATTGGAGCTCAGCCTTTGGGCAATTCCCAGTCAGAGGCGCAGGAGCAGAGGAGACACGTACAGAAACAGAAGTGGACAAATTGTATAACTATATCAAAATATTTACACTTACATTAATATGCCTATATACTTATATGTAAATGTGTATTTGTATACAAATAATTTTTATGGAACTGGCCACAGGTATAGAGGACTTTTGACGTGTAACCTTCTATATAATTATATATTTCCATAACCTCCTGTCATGTGAAAACTTGTTTTGAAATCCATTCAAAATTACAACTGATAGGCCCCTTTGAAAATTTTACCAGCCACCATATCCTCTCATAAACCCCAAATCAAACCTGAGACATAATTTACTATGTGCTAAAGAGAAGTGCTATGGAGTTCATTTAAAAGAGTTACCATTTCACACTCTCAATGATAAAGCAATAGGCATTGAACCATATTTGTGGGAACTGAAATGCTGAAGTATTCAGGGAGGTTATTAGTGAGGAAAGGAGCCTGGTGGTGGGCAGATTTCGAGCAGTGACGGGCAGGTGTAGCTCTTCTGAGGAGAGTGGCAAGAAGGACCTCGTGTTTCAAGGGACAGGAGAGGGTGATGGTCACGAGTAAGGGCTTAGGGGACCCCTAGGCTCAAATCCTGACTCTCCCACGCAGTGGGCATGGCCGTGACCTTTCTGCAGTGACTGCCTGACACTGTTCCTTTCAGGATTTAAGAGCACATGTACAGCCCTGGCTGGGTGGCTCTGTCTGTGGAACCGTCATCTCATGCACCAAAAGGCTGTGGGTTTAACTCCTGGTCAGGACACACTCCTGGGTTGCAGGTTTGACCCCTGGTAGCTCACGCCATGTCCAGCATATGGTAGGTGCTCAGTGGCTGTAGCTCTCATTATTAGTACGATGGTAACACATGATACCCCGGAGGCTGGACTCAGAGACGCAGAGGGAAGCCTGGCAAGGCTGGTGGAAAAGCTCGGCAGGGTCCTGGGCCACAGGAGGGGCCCTGGGGAGAGGTGGGGGGGGGGGGGGGTAAGGCCCCGATCACTAAGAGCTTTAGAGGGGCCTGCGCCGCAGCTGAGCCCCCTCAGGGTCCGTGGGGCATGGCAGGGCGAAAACAAGTCGAGAGACCCCTATCGCTTTAATAGCAGCAGCGTGCTGGGAAGTGTTTGGCTGCCTCTTGAAAAATCCCCTGGCACCATGCAGGGGCCGTGACCTCGCAGGATAAACAGTGGCGCTGGGCAGAGAGGGCGAGCCATGCGCACGCTGGGGTGGGGACAAGAACCTGGGCGCTGAGGCTCTGTCAGGGTTTTTCTTATCGGGCGCAAGGCCGCAGACTGAGGACCAAGGCCAGGACAAGGCCAAGCCTCCTCCACCTCCGCCGTGGACGAAGGCGCTGCTTCAGAGCCCAAGGCCGGGCTCAAAGTGCAACTTCAGGTTTCACAGGTTGGCTGCCGCAACACGTGGCCGGCGGGGGCTCTCCGTCCGAGTCAGGCCTGGATGTGTGGTCCTCCCTGAAGAGCTGCCTGCGACAGACAGGGGCCCAGCATCCCCCTTGTCGCATGAAACAAGGTTGGGTGGGGGGCTGCGCAAGCAAAGCCAGCGTCTTCGCCCCAGGGGGAGGATGCGGCGGGCTGGTGGGACACCAGGGAGAGTCACGGGCCACCAGGGTGGGGTGCCAGGCTAGCACAACGGTCAGAGCCACAGGCCTTCAGAGGTGGCCAGCACCGCAGACTTTCAAGACGTCTCCTAGGACCAGCAAGGGATACACCAGCAGCGCGGTACCACACCGGGCAGGATCAGCGGCCAACGGCGGGAGAGGGCACCCCCGACCCCACCCAGCTCCGCGGCGCGGGGGAGCTGTGAGACGCGCTCGAGGAACCCATCCTTGTTTCCCTCCCTAAAGCCTCCGCACCTGGCAAGAACGGGGCCGCCGCGTGCGCTCTCGGCGCCCCTCCCTGAGCCGATCATCATCGCTGTGGCCGCACCGGTCACGGCACCCTCCCCGCCCGCCCCAGGGGTGAAGGCACATGGACTCTGGCTCGTAACTGGGCTCTTGACCCGCACCCTGGATGGACGGCGGCCTCTATTTGTTCAGTTACCCCATCTCCTGGGCTTTGACTCGACAAAACCTGCAATACAAAACTGTATCTACCTTGTACTTAAAACGGCTTAATCATGGTATAAATAGGGACGGGGACTGAAAAGGAATGTGAGAAAATAAAAAGAGTTAATTTGTTAGAATAGTGGGAATGTAGGTTATTCTTTTTTTCCCTAGTTATATTTGCTCAATAAATAAATTTTTTAAAGTAAGAGAAAAAGAAACTTGCCTTTTAACTAAAGTTAGATTCAACTTGTGTGGTCTTGGCTCTCAGGATTTTGACAAGTTGGCTGCCCTTGCTTGAACTTATATCTCTGCAAATACAAGGTCTATTGGAAATCAGGAGTTGTCACTTTTTTCCCCTGGGCAATCAACTGTACAATCACAAGGAAAACTCGCTATTGCCATCTCTGTCACTCCAGGGACGCCAACACTGTAGAGCTCTGCCAAGGGAGAAAAAAAAAGAGAGAGAGAGAGAACAACAAGAAGAAGGAAAAGACTCTTAAGAAGCGCAAGGGTTCCAAGCATGGCCTTCGGAAGCCCAGTTCTGCCAAGCCACTAGCATCAGAACGCTTGGGTCTGAGAGGAGATAGAATGCGTATGAGCAGTATCAGCAAAAGCACTGTAGCCAACGCTGTGTTCACATTCCCCCACCCAAATTCCTTTGAGAACGAAAGTAAAAATAAAGCCATGCTCCTCGCTTCCTCCAGACCTTGGAGTCGGGATTAAAGAAAATCTGCTGACTTGGCTGACCTTCACAAAGGTGCTGGGGGGCGCGAAGAGGGAGTTGTGGCGTCTGGGGCTGTGCGGTCCTAACAGCTGCGCTTTGCCTGCATTTTCGATATTTTCTTTCAAACTTGCCTTTTTGCTGTTGCAGCTGGGCTTGTCAGTTTTCAGCACTAATGGGTTGTGATGGGGTGTCAGGGGAAGTCAACAATCAATGCTGAGAAAAAAATGGTGGGGGGGGGGGTGCGTCGCTGCTGCCACTGCCAGGAACGGAAGTGCCATGGCCCTTCTTTGGTAGGAAAATAGACGGGAAACTCTGTGCTGTGTTTTGCTTTAAAGGTTAGTATAGATTTTTATCCTTTGATGACTGGGTTGCCTGCTCTTTTCTACTTTACACTTGCCTATCAAAAACATATATTCTGGTTTTTAAATAACCACTTTACAAAATGGTTCAAATTGTCGTTCGTGTTGTGGGTTGTAGTTGCTTCTCGCAGGAAGATAAAACAAGATGGGGAAATGTCGGCTGAAACAGAGGCAGGAAAGAAACGGTGTGAAGTGGCCGGCCCTCCCTCGTGAAGCAGGCCTCTTTTAAGGAAACTCACTTCAGCCCCCGTGTTGTGTGACATGAGGATGTCGTTACGGTAGGACTCAGTGCGATGATGCTAACAGAAAACATCGGTGCCTGAGCGAGAGGCCGCCACGAAGACACCCTTAACTCATAATCAGTAGGACCCTATTACGACACCGATGTCAGAACGCAAAAATAATGTTCACTCCATAGGTTGTGTTATTCGAGTCCGGAATGATGCGATCAACAATCAAGCGTAATATACTTGATGGTAGCAAAGCACTTCCTAAACAGGGCTTTATTGTCCTTATTTATGTGAATTATATACATGCCAAAGCGGCTACCAAGTGGAAATATGACAAGTCGACTTTACACAGCGCGTGACTCCCGGAGCCTTGTGTGATTCAGAGTGGCCTCCTGCTCCGTGAACCCAGTTCTCCGCGGCCCAGGCTTTCTTAATGAGAAGTCCATCTGTACAGGTCTTGCTTTTCAAATGTGAAAAATTCAGCTACAAGGAAAAATGGACAGAGTGTCGAAAAGGAAATGGACAGAGTGCATGTTGTAGGGACATGCAGGGAGCTTTGCTCACCCCACACCCCTGCCTGCCTGTGTTTTCTTCCTTCACCAGCCTCCAGCTCAATTAATACGTGCACACTTAGCCTTTCAGTATTATCAGGATTTTCATAAGCGTATAGTATTCTAATAATCAGAGAAAATTACAGCTGAATGTTTTTACATCGTCTTCCAGGAAGATGAAGTAGATGTACTTCTTCTATTCCTTCCGCTCATTAAAACTAAAAATCTTAGACAACAGTATATACATAATCTTTGTAAAAATATAGTTATGATTAATACATTTCTATAGCTATATTTATTATGTCTATATTATTCATTTATTTCTCTATCAATAATATGTGTATTATATTTATATTAATATATTTGCCATTTTATACATTATATATTTCATATGTAGTGTATATATATGTGTGTGTGTGTGCACGCGCACGCATGTATGTGTATCAAACAGAAGACTGAAAAGTAGAGAGGAGGCAGGCCAACTAGGGACCTTGGGACCTGAGGGTCCACACAGTGGTGAGTTCCCTGGGTGTTCTTTTTGTCTCATTTATTCCAGACTTGGAACTGGAGAAGGTGGCAGGCCCGAAAGGTCAATAGGGGCAGATAAAATTGTGCCAACCAAAGCCTGTGCTCTCTCTAACCAGAAGCCCAGGAAAGGGGCAGTTTAATGAGACAGAAAACATTTGGACAACAGCCATTCTACTCCAGCCAAACACTAAAGAAAAAACTATGGTCCCACCCAGAGAAGATCAAATAAGGAGTCAGGAAATTCACCCCCGCCAGATGACCAGCACATCCACCCACCCTCCCCACCCCGTCCAGTGATGTCAATGGAGGCCATGTGGGGACCCAGCACTCCCACACCCCACCCCCACAGCCATGCTGAAGCTGTGGCAAGGAAATCAGCAAAAACACAAAGTCTAAGTAAGATCCCAAGTTTCTCAGCATAATACAAAATGGCCAGGATTCAACTGAAAATAACTCATCATCTCCCAAACCAGGATGATCTCAAATGGAATGATAAAAAGACAATCAATAGATGTCAACTCCAAGATGACAGAGATGTCAGAATTATCTGACATTGAGTTTAAAGCAGCCGTGATAAAAGTGCTTCAACAAGCAACAATAATCATGCTTGAAACAAATGAAAAAATAGAATGCCTCAATAGAGGTAACAAAGGAATACAATGCCACATACATCAATTTGACAACTTCAAGGAAATGGACCATTTCCTCAAAAAATATAAACTACCACATGCACCCAACATTAAGTGATTATTTGAATAGTGCCAAAACTATCCAGGAAATTGAATTCATAATTTTTAAATAATAGAGAAATCTGGAGGCCCAGATGATTTCACTGGAGAATTGCACTAAATACTTAAGTAAGAATTAACACCAATTTCACATAATCTTTCAGAAAATAAAAGAGAAGAGAATACTTACCAATTTATTTTATGAAACTAGTGTTACCTTAATATCAAAACAAGAAAAAGACAGTACAAAAAAAAGAAAATCGCAGACTGCTGTCCTTCATGAATGTAGTTGCAAAACTCCTTAACAAAATATTAGCAAATAGAAATTCAGCAATATATTAAAAAATTTATATGCCATGATCAAGCAGGACTTATCCTAGGAATGCAAAGCCAGTTGAATGTTTGAAAAGCAATCAACATAATGCACAATATTAACAAACTAAAAAAGTTACAAAATCATATCAATCAATGCAAAAAGCAACATTTGAAGAAATTCCACACCATTCATGATAAAAGAAAAATCTGTTAGAGAAGCAACATCCTACTCATTCCTCTATGACCAAATCTCCTCAATTTACTCAGATCTTGGACAAATTACTTGATCTCTCTAAGCTTCAGTTTCCCCATCCAAAAAAAAAGAGAGAGAAAATGATAATACCTACATCACTGGGTTGTTGAGTAGATTATTATTATATAGAATTAATCATTAGCAATTACAAGCAAGCTTATTGAACAACGTTCTGTGGATGACATCTTTCCTTTTTTGCATACTCCGAGCATTAGAACTTAGCCTGAAAAGATGGCTAAGACCCTCTCAGTTCAGGAGCCTACCTATTAAAATACCTAAAAGTGCTTTTTAATTCAGAACATTGTAAGGAGCCCAAAAACACAAAGTGTGGGTGTTTCTTAATTTAAGAAACATTATATACAACAAACAAGAACTGCTTTATAATGATGTTCTGATATAAATTTCTAATCACTATTCAGTAAGGAATTGTTAAAAAAAAACAAAACTTCAACCAATATAGGTAACATTGATAATAATAGTACATTGATAATAATAAACAACAGTGACAGTAATGAAAGGACTTCTTCTGGTCTCATCCACATTTCCCTTTTCCTTGCGTTTTCCAAATCCTTCACATCTTCTGCCGTGTGTCCAAGGCAGTTCCTTCCCCACATCCAATTGTTCAGGAGTAGACCCTTCTTTGTCTCATTTTACCCTTATTTCAACCTGCAGAAAAGTCTCTGCCATTGCTGATGTGCTTGTTACATGTATATTTAAATAGTGCTCAACAATGCCACCTTTACACACCAGTGCTATCCTTCAATACACATCACAGACATGCCTGCCTGTCAGGACTTGCTGACACAGGACAGCTTCCAGCCCAGTTGGTTTATGGTGTTCCAACCCTGTTCTGGTCGGAACCTCTGTATTCAGTGTTCTGGTCTGCCTTCTCCGTGGTGTGCCCCTGGCTTCTCCGCAACAGTGCAGCTGGAGGAGGGGCCAATTCTGTGGCTTTGACGGAAGAAAACCGTTCTGTTTGGGGTCCAAGCTACAAGTGCATTCCACAGCCCTAACTGAATGGCAACATCTCTATCTCACTGTTTTGTGTGTTATGATTACACATCTTCCCTGGTTGCAGGAGTTCAAAAGATTTACCCTTTAGTCATTTTAGGCTTATCATTGTGCAGCCCATAAAAGCTCAAAAAATAATGGATGAATAAACAAATATCTATTGGCACTGCAGGCCACGCTGACCTGAAAGGACACACACACACACACACACACACTCCAAACACATGAAAATGCTGAATAAACTTGCTTTTCAATGCATAACTGAACTCAAAAGCAAGGAAAGGAAATCCCCAGATGTCAGAAATGAAGAACAACTCAAAAAGAAAGGAGTAAGTGGGAGCTGAGGCCAAACATGACAAGGGCATTGTAAACTGATATAGCCTAGTAGCCTGGGGACTCAAGTTTTATGCCTGCACAGTGACAGGAGACAAAACCTTGGGCCCCCGCAAGGCAGGGGGAACAAACTAAGTTACTGTATGAAACCGGGAGCCATGAAGCTTTGCCTGGACTGTGGCACCAAATTCACACACTCAGTACCTTGCCATCCGTTCAGGGCAATTGGTAGAAAAAGTTACCTGGAGGAAGTTGGAACCAGAATGCCTTCTGCACAAATCTGCACTACTCCAACTGAGAAGCAAATGCAAACGCCGATACAGCAATTCCTCCCCCTGGTATTTATCCTGAAGAATTGAAAACAGAGTCTCAAAGAGATATTTGCACACCACATTCACGGCAGCATTATTCACAACAGAGGAAACGTAGAAGCAACCCAAACATTTACCAACAGATGAATGGGTAAACCGAATGTGGTATGTAAGTACAAAAATACTATTCCACCTTGGGGAAAAAATGGCAGGAAAATATGATGCATATTACAATAGGGGTGAATCTGGAGGACACTACGCTAAGTAAAGCAAGCCAGACACAAAAGACAAGCACCGTGCGACTCCACTCATACACGCTACCTGGAGTGCTCAAACTCAGAGAGACAGAAAGTAGAGTGGGAGTTGCCAGGGGCTAGAGGAAGGGGGAAATGAGGAGTCACTGTTTAATGGACATAGAGTTTGTTTTGCAAGATGCAGAAGTTCTGGGGATTAGCTGAACACCAATGGGAATAGACTTAATACAACTGAACTATAGACTTCGTTCAATTGGTAACTTTTATGTTATATGTATCTTACCACATTTAAAAACTGAAAAAAAGACCTGGGACAGAACTACTGAAACCCTTTAGGCCCCAGCAGGATAATGGAAAACAAGACTCCTAATTGGCAGCACAACCAGGAACCAGCGTCACCCCCAGGGGACGATCCCTGCCGCAGAAGAACTCGCACTCAAAGACAGCGAACACGGGGAAACTCAGCACCACAGGAGGGTGAGCGGAGGCAGCAAACGGAAAAGGAAATTGCTCTCCAAGAGATATAGACAATAGCATGCAAATATTCCTGCCAAAGATATAAAAGATTATCTATAAACCATAATGAAAGAACAGAAAGGTGAGAAGGCTGGGGAAAGGAGAAGCAAGAGGTAAATTAAAAGAAAAATAGGATTTCTAGAAATGAACACATGTAGGCATTATAATTTCTGAAAAGGAAATGATTGCAAGGCTTAAACATTGGTCTGATTGATAGTGTTACTGAACCCAGAACAAGGGGGGAAAAAAAGCTCTATGTTTTATTCTGGCCTGAACTTTTAACCAACCAGCTGCATGATATATGAGCCATGATGCAAACCCATTCTACAGTCCAGTACAAAATAACATCAGGCATCCTCCTGTTTGTCCTCAAACGGTCAAACTTTGGGCCTGGCGCCATTCAAAGCCCCGAAGACGCAGCTCTGATTCAGGCGGCCAAGGTCTTCCCTCTCCTGGTTCCTGCAACCTCATAGTTCGTTGTCTAGACAACAATAAAGAGGCATAAATATAATAATTTCAGGCATTTTGATAAGTATAATGAGAAATTTCATACAGAGCAATAACACAGAGTGTAAGGGGGGACACCTGAGATTGGATGTTCAGAAGAGGTCTCTCCAAGGAGATGGCTTTTAAGCCACACTTGGGTAAGAAGGCACCAACCATGCCAACATCTGAGAGAAGGGCCATCTAAGGGCAGGAAGAAGCAAGGATCAAGGCTCTGAGACAAGAGGAGAAAAGCCTTTGGATCATCATTCAGGCCAGTCACAGGTAGAAAGGAAGGCTTGTGGGTTTCCCATTAAACATAGTGAATAAGATGCCATGGTACCGGTGCAGCCAGGCATAAGCACTGTCAGATCTGCTGGTTGCCTTGAAACTCACGTTGCAGCTGTCCTGGGTACAGTGTGATTGGGAGATTCAAAGCCAGGCCCCAGCCAGCATTACACTGGAATCAGCAGACACAGAAATACATTCTCTCAGAAGTCCGTTGGTGACCTGCAGACTTTGTATCGCCCCTGTCTGAGTGAGCAAATAAATTAAGTGCATTCTCTGTGCTAGACATCTGGGACCCCTCAAGCTCCATCCGTTTCTAAAGCCAAGGTGGCAACTTTTTGCTGCAAAGGGCCAGAGGGTAAATAGTTTCGCCTTTGAGGTTCATACCATCTCTGTTGCAACTGTTCAACTCTGCCATTGTAGCGACAGCAGCCAAAGATAATACAAAAGCAAATGAGTGTGGCTGTGTTCTAAAAAACACTGTGTTTATAGGAACGGGCAGTAGGTGGCCCATTCCTGTTCTACAACCATGGTCTCCAACATGGATTGAACCCAAGGTGAGCCTTGGGGTGTAGAAGACAGAATCAGGACTTTTGTTTATGTTTTTTTATCACAAAAGAAGAAATTAACCTATTCATATTTAATATAGAGGTCACCATTGGTCCTCGCCTTCAATCCAATGACAGGACATAAAAGTTCATGGATAGCGTGGAAGGACCAATGAAGAAAGACGGGGTGTCCCAAAATGCAGCAGTGTTGACAGTGGCCCCTCACTCGTCCACTCCCCTTCAGTTCATTGTAAGATATGACAGCTTTGGTGTCACACTCACGATACAGGCAAGCAGCTTAAAAGATTGCAACAAAGGATCTTCAGATGATAGCCAATATCAAGAACACAAGCACAAATGAGTAAGACGAAAATGGTAGAGCCAATTCCTAGTATGAACATTTGTTAATCAATAAAAAAAAAACTATGAAAAATAATCATATCTCAAAGACAGTCCACAAAATATTCAGTTCTGTGTTAGTTTTTTATTGCTGTGTAACAAATTACCCCAAGATGTTGTGCCATAAAACAACAATAAACTGTTAGCATCTCAGTTTCTATTGGTCGGAAATTTGGGTGTGGCTTATCTGGGCAAGTCTGGCTTAGGGTCTCATTTGAGATTGTAGTCCACACGTTGGCCAGGGATACAGTCATTGCAGGCTTGATTAGGGCTTGGACACCCACTTCTTCCACTTCCTAGATGGCTCACTACCCTGGTTGGCAAGTTGGTGCAGCCTGTTGGTAAGGGGTCTCAGTTCTTACCATGTGGACCTCTCTCTAGGCTCCTTGAGTCTCCTCATAACAGCAGCTGGCTCCCCCAAGCTAAGTGAGTAAAGAGAACACAGCAAAAGTGGTAAATCTTCCATGGCCTGCTCTCCAAAGTCACATATCATCAGCTCCACCAGGGCCTGTTGGTCACATATATTCAACGCTGATATATTCAACACATACTCTGAAAGGGGGCTGAACAGATTTGAATACCAGGGGGCAAGGATCGCAGGGGGCCACTTTGCAGGCCAGCTACTGTCATCCACCCTCTGACCCCTGACGACTTATGTCCCTCCCACCCAGGGAGGTACTCAGTCAGACAGAGAGAGCAAATTCCCTCGTCCCCTGCCCTTTGCTCTGTTCAGGCCGCCAGCAGCTTGGTCAGGCCCTCCCACACTGGGGAGGGCAATCTGCTTAACTCAGTCCACAGACTTAAATTTCTGTTGTTTTCAGTTTTACTGAAGTATAATTGACAAATAATACTGTAATATATTTAAAGGATACAAGATGATCTCATATACTTACACATTGAGAGAGGATCCCCCGCATCGAATTATTCAACACATCCATTGCCTCACATATGTACCTTTCTTTTCTTTTCTTTTCTTTTTTTTTTTTTTTTGGCAAGAACATTTCAGTTCTATTCTCTTAGCAAATTTCAATTATACAATACAATGTTATCAACTATAGTCACCATATTGTATATCTGATCCTCAAACTTTATTCATCTTATAACTGAAAGTTTATACCATTTTACCAGCCTCTCCCTACTTCCCCCACTCAATTCAAATTTCAATTTCACCCCAAAACACCCTCACGAACACACCCAAAATAATGCTTAACCAGATATATTTAATCAGACACTCCATATCTCCATCAAGTTGACACAAAATTAACCATCACAACCATTAAAATGAAATAGATTTATGTTTAAAATATTATTCATTTCACATTTCTCTCCTATTTCATTTGTATTTTTTGCATATGTTTCATGATATGCACAGTAGAATTCTGTACAAGTGTCTACGTATGTGCATATGTATCACATACATACACATTCTTTTTAATAGGCAGTGTCGCAGAATCAACACAGTTTGGCAACAATCAGTCTAAAGAGCCTGAAAGTGAAAGAGAGAGTGTGCCCAGTCTTACTTTCTATTTTTGGCAATAATTTGTCAGGGCATCTATCTGGTGGTGAGTAAGTGGTATCAAAGTACAGTTACCAGCTTGACTGACTCAGGAGAAGTCTCAGAAGACGGTGTGTTTAGAGGCAAAGTAAATGTAGAAACCACACCGCACACACAGAAGTGGTAGCAGTGGCAAGCATTTAGCCTGTTCTTGAAGATGAACAAAATATTTAAAATTAAGACAGATTCCTCTTTTAAAAACCAGTAAGACATGATCTAGATAAAGACTGAAACAATGAATACCTAAGAACCCAAGTACCCAAGGAGATTTTAAACAGGAAAAGTTTACCCTTTTCTGGGGGAAAAAAAATGTGTCATATTAAAAAGGAAGAGGAATATAGAGATTTGATAGAGGGGAGAGAGGGCAGGGGAGAGAGGCATTAAGAATATGTACCACTATTAGCTGCCAGCAACTTACCCAAACATATTTTCCTTTCTTCTCCCTTTGCTGCTCCCTTTCATTGACCCTTTCTTTTTACAAAATCAAAGATCACATGAGCCAGCCCACTGCCATCTTTTGCCAGCTGGGTCCTCCACAGTGGGAGCTTACCCCAACACCTAGACCTTGACACCAAGGACCCTATTCTCATGAACCTGTTCTTGCCTAGTTAGACATCGTGGACCAATCAGAATGTCCCAGTCAAATTGTTCCTCCCAGGGCCATCTTACCAGACCCCGGGCCTACCCAGTGCTAATAGCACATGTGCTTATACTGCACATTGTACCATAAGTAGTGTGAATTATGTCAGCACCCAAATGTCCACATAATTGAAAGATGTCTTAGTTAAATCATTATTATTAAGAATTACAGTCTAGGCCATAAGTAATATCTATCACATATTTAGCCCTTGGTGGTGGCTGTTAATTTTTTAATTGTTTTCAGTAACAGCTGACATTCAATATTATTTTGTATTACTTTCAGGTGTACAGCACAGTGTTAGACAATCACATAGTTTACCAAATGTTCCTCCTGATATGTTCAGTACCCACCTGGTACCATCTGTAGATGAAGCCCTTGTTTTGAGCCATATACTCCACATCCATCATTCTGACTTTATGCCATTTCATCCACAGAGCAATCCTAGGGGTAGATATGCCTACTATTCCCCATTTTACATAAAGGAGAAAAACAAATCTCAAGTAAGTTGCCACAGGCCAAATCAGTGGCAGATATAGAACGTGATTTCTGAGATTGTCCTCTCATGTTCTATCAGATCTCAAGAATCACATAAAATATTGCTTAAAAGGAGATCCCTGACCCCACTTCAAAGACTCTGACTCAGCAGACCTGAGGTATGCCCTAGAAATCTCTTTTTTTAATAAAACACCTGAGATAATGCTAATTTGAGTAGTTAGTAGTTTTCTGGGACACACATTATAGTGTATTTTAAGACATCTTTTAAATTAGTATTCTAGTCTAACCAAATAAATTGAACTATATCTCAGAAATTCAAGGTTACATTATAACTATCCTCTGGTGTTATGAATCAAGAGAGAATACACACACACACGCACACACACACACACACACATACAAACTTCTAAAAACAAAAACCAGAGGTCATGATTTGCATTACAAAATTATTCTTCAATTTACAAAATATTCTCTGCAGTAAGTTCTCTCATAGCACAAATTTCCCAAACAACGTGCCATACAGCACTGCCCAACAAATTGAACAAAACTGGCCACTAAAAATTAAAAAAAAAAATAATGGCATAAATGAATAGGAAAATGCACTAGTGAAGATAATTTTAACCATTTTAATTTTGTCTCCCACCTACGTTCCCCAAACACCTGGTGTTTGTGCCACTAACCTGCTCTTGAGGGAGAGCTGACAGTGAAGCAAAAAGACAAGTACCAGACAATTATTCAAGAAAACACTCAGAAAGGACCCATTGCGTCACATTGGACAGCCCGGTCTTTTTTGAGGGTTTGTGTGAATGACTTTATATTGGATTCGTACGGCACAGTCCTACCTCCCACTGGGAGGGTGGTCCTGGCTCATGTGACGTGACCGGCTCTTTCTCCTTGTCACGGGTCGGCATTGGAAAGAGTATCGAGACTTGCAGGTCTGCTGCCATCTGGATGAGTCTGTGAACAACCGGCCTTGCTCCCTTGATCTGTGAGTCTATCACACCATTTCAATTATAGACTTTTCAGAAACACACTTATCATGTAAGATAATATGTATAAGAAAGCGCTTCTCTTATTCTTAGTGAAAAGTGAGAGGGAGGGAGGAGCCCCACAGAACTCAGACATGGGGCCACTTGTGTCCTGGCCTCTGCTCCACGGAACAGGGACAACTCTCGACAAAGACAGGGCAGTTCGTGGGAGGAGCCCAGGTGGCCCGCAAGTAACAAAGCTCGACCTCAGCTCCCAGCAGTTGGCAGAGCGAATGGAAGGTAAAGAGACGCCAGGGATGGCTAAATGCAGATCCTCGTTGGAAGTTAAGAAACCGAGCTTTAACCACCAAGTGTGTGTCAAGCAAAATAGTCAGTTCAAGGAAATGACTCAGGAGAGAGGGGTGGGCCTGAGTGGAGAGAGGCACTCGCCCCAAGAGGGCCAAGGTGGCATGTGGGGAAAGCCCACAAGGATCTCTCCAGGGCCCCGAGGCGGGCGCTGCCCAAGGATGGCCCACCAAGGCTGCCCCAGGGGACGTGCAGTTTCTCCAAGGCCACATCCACCAACTCACCCTCAGTGCCACCAACCACCTCCACTGGAATAGTCTCTGCATGTGCATGGAGATGGCCTGTCCCCTGGAGCCCTAGTGCCCACTCCCCTCCCATCCCATAGAGCCCTGGGAGCATGCTAGACGCTGTCCCCCCTCCCATATGCGCTAGCTACAAATCTGCCCTCCTCTTTCTCATTCTATGCTTCCCAGACCGACATGTCCACCGAGATAGCCTGTTAGACGCCATGACTCAATTAAGCCTGTAGGCTGGAGTCCACATTCCCTCTAAGAACACCTAGCAAACAACCTGTGGGCAGAGGGGAACTGCCACAGAGCCAGCTGAGCGCTCGGGGCTCGGGGACACGCTGCTGATGCAGGTCGGGTTCAACGCGATTGCGGCAAAAGAGGAAGGAAGCTTTCCAGAAGGACGTTGGCCTGAACCGGCAAAAGGTGCAGACGAGCGGTTGCAGCAAGGTTCTGGAGGGAGAAAGTTGATGAGAGAGGCTGTCCTGTCCCACTCCCAGGCCGCCCAGGGCTCACACCTCCCCTGAGCAGCCAGGGGCCACGGCCAGGTAACCGTAAGCCAACTAATCAGCGTTGGAGAGAAGATTTGAAAAAGTCTCGGAACTGTTCTGTGCTCATGTGCCAATGTGAGCTTTACTGCACTATTGTCGCAGCAGTTGTGACTACTGTAATTCCTCAGTTGGCGTAAGAAGGGCTAAGACGGGAAGGGGTGCGGGGGACTGGGGGAAAAGGTGAAGGGATTAAAAAGTGCAAATGGGCAGTTACAAAAATAGTCACAAGGATGTTAAGTACAGCATAGAACATAGAGTCAATAATACTGTAATAACTAGTATGGTGTCAGGTGGGTACTAGATTTACTGGGGTGATCACTTTATAAATTATATAAATGTCTAATCACTGTCTGATCACTGTGTTGTGCACCTGAAACTAATTTAATATTGTACATCAGCGGTAATTGAAAAAGACATTTTTTTAAATTTTTGTCTGAAATTTTAAATTTTTAAAATTAATTAATTACTTAATTAGAAGAACAGGTACCATTTACTGAACACTCTCCATGGGCCATGGGCTGTGCTAAGACTCATGTTCATTGTTCCGTTTCTTCCTCACATCAGTCCAACATCAGGCCCTGCTCATCCGCTTGACAGATGAGGAAGTCGAGACTGAGAAGAGCACAGTGACTTGCCTTCAGTCAGGAGTGGCAGCAGGGCGGCGGTGGCCGCTCGGGCCTGTGGGGGCAGCCCCATGTCATAGCACGGCGTGACCGGCACACAACGAAATACCCCCCGGATCACTGAGATAAGCTTCCTCCACGCTCGTGGAAACTATTCAAGAAAACAGGTGTTTAAACATTTTAGAAAGATTGCTATTTAAAATGGTGAAAATAAACTAAATGTGGGTGCTCAGAGAAGCACAGCTCAGTCAGCTGGAAAATGTGGTTACGTGGAACAGCTCATCCCCGATGATGCTGGATAAATGGAGTGTTACCGTATTAGTAATAGTAGGCGCAGGAGCAGCACAAAGGCGATTAATATTATTAGTCAGGCTGCAGTGGTCGGACAGGCTGGTGCAGGAGAGAGGGCGAATTAGAGAAACGACTGGGAAGCCGCCTGTCTGTGAAAGAGCTTCCGAGAGACTTGGGCCACGCAGGCCTTCCCGCCCCCTCCCCCACCCTCACCAACTGCTCAGAGTGCAACGATGTTTCCTGGTACTGTATTTATTCTTACAACAAACACTTGACTGTTCTCCTCTCATTTTGAACCCCCTGCCTCTGGGTGCATCGGTTCCTTGGCGCTGGCAGCATTAGAGGATATATATGGACTGCAGCCTTGTGCACAGGACAAGGCTACAGTGAAAGCAAACGGATTCTCCTTGTCTGGTGTATTGATGCTGTGCAGCAGAAAGCCAATAAGTGCATGACCTTGTTCCACACACAGATACGTTCTTTTAACGGGCTTTTCCTCCAAGGCAGCAAGGCTGCACTGGGAGGGAGAACAGAATGCATTTTCCTTTTAAGAAATGTATAAGAAGATACTCGTTTTCTCCACCCCCTCCCTTTTTTTTTTTTTTTGCCTTTTATTTTTTTCAGTTTCATAAAAAAATGCTTTTGAAAGCAGATTCCTTTCTGCACATAATGATATTAGCAAAGTCATCTTGCTGAAGGGTCTTCCTCCCTGAGCCACTGGTTTGGTTCTATCTGGTGCCGCAGACAGACCCCAGCCACAGAGATTCACACCAATTCAGATTCTTATCAGTTGTATTAGAGACACCATATTTCTCCCTGTATTCCTATCTGACCTCTTGACTATATTAGACACATAGATATATGGATGGACAGAAAGACAGATAATGAGATCCTACAGGTCAATAACTACTTTCAAACCAACGCTATAATTAAGAAAGCACGGCTTTGATTTTCTTGCTCCTACATAACTCTTGTTTGGGGTTGTGCCAAGTTGAGACTGATTTATGCCACTGCTCGCCATGAGTAAAGCTTCTGAAGTAGAGGAGTATGGCCACAAATGTTGTGTTGAATTTACTTGTATGTTAATAGGTACTTAGCTGTTGTGCGACCACGTCTAGCATCTCAGCATTCTGTGTTCTAACTTGCTAGACACCTACTATGTGCCAGGCACCATGCTGGTGCCGGGCATTCAAAGATGGATATTTTTTTTTAAACAAAAGAAAAAAAAGAGAACCTGTAACTAAAAGGGCAGTGCCACACAATGAGGGTTAATGAACACCATTTTTTAAAACTGTTAGAACACCATTCTATTTTACAAACTGAAAATGACCCTTTTCTCCCTCCACCCATGAATCAGTCAAGAACAAAAGGAAATGATTCTGAATTTTTTCCTTTCTTTCCAAGCACCTTGGGAAGAGAGAGCCAGGCATGGAGCCAAAAAAAAAAGGAGGGTGGTTTTACTAAGGAAAAGCACCACCCTGTTTGGCTTTGATGGAAAAAAAAGGAAGAAGCAACTGCATTGTGCACTGAGGCTCGAACGGGGCGCGTAGGAAAGGAGTGTGTTTATGGATAACTGCCACGGGCGGACCAGCCGGTCTAATCAAAAGCGCTGCGCACGGGGATGTGCCCAGCCTCTGGGAGAAGGCAGTGCTGACGTCACTGGGTTTCTAAGTTTTTCTGCTTCTATTCGGCAGAGGTTAGACAGCCTTACAAGGCATAAAATATTCCTCGCAGCCTCCCTGTCCTCCAGAAAAAGAAGGCCCTTCGCTAAGACAAACCATTAATTCTGAATTAATTCCAAACTAATAAAATTCTCTTATCTCTATCACACAGGTGAGTTGTGATGTGACTATCCATGTGGCTCCACACATGTGCGTGTCGCTGCTATCCTCTCTTCCTTCCCGGGAGCACCCGAGCAGAGTCTCGGCTTGGAAAAACCAGACTGCTAAGATTTAAAAAAAAAAAAAAAAAAAAAAAAAGGCTGAGATGAATTATTCCTTCATCTTCTTTCTACCCATTTCCCCGCCTTTGTTTCCCATCAGAGAGACTGATGATACCGTGGTAACAGAGCAGAAGCAACCACGACGACGAGGCCCCCCTCACCCCTCACCCTCTGGAGGGCACTGTACACTCCAGACCCAGGAGACCTCACCAAGGTCACCTGCGCGACGTCTATCCCGCTGGCGGTTTTTAGAAAGTCTAAATGCTTTCTGGCCTGAACCGGGAGGAGTGGGAGACGGAGCCTGGAGAGGAGGCCAGGACCGGTGCTCACAGAAGCCAAGCAGGAACAGGCACTCTCCCAGGGAGCGCTTTCCAGGGCAGAAGATGGATGGGCTAAGCGGCTCCCTGTTCGGCCCTGCCTAATGGAAAACAACAGGAGGGAAACCAAGGAAAAGCAAGAGAGGGGGCGAGAGAAAAACCTATATTATTAGAGACAGTTCTGCCTGAGAAGCATGCTGGGTATTGGAAGGTCACATAAAAGATGCTAAATCCAGCAGGAAACTTCTTTACTAGACCCCAAAGGGATGGGTTTTCAAACCAGATCCAGACTGAACCATTTCCCCAAGTCTCCCTTGACCATTCCCAAATAATCAGACAGCAATGTCGCTAGGCATTGGTGCTATCACACTGCACTTACAGATGAGGAAACGGAGACAAGGGGCAAAACTTACCCAAGGTAAGCCAGCCTGCAAGGCCAGAGCTCGGCTACCCCACCTGATCAGACACCAGGTCCACATACCCAACTGCTATATTCACTGATGGCTAACCTTTTTGAACTCCATCACTGCTGCCAAGGTGGTAGAGCGAAGATATCCCCAACTGTCTCTTCTTTCTTATTTAGCAAATGTCAAAAGGCAAGGAATGCAGAAAAGAAATTAGAATTGTGAGAAAACTTAGTGAAAGCTGTGTTAGAAACATAAAATACGTGCGTTACGGCTAGGAAATCAATCTCGTAAAATTGCACTGAGACCCAGCATCCAGGTTATTCCACAGCCCTTCGAACCCGTTAGCGCCAGGGACGGAAGAGGAGAGCAGGGCCTGCCTGCCGCCCCAAGGCGCTCGCAGCTCCCGGCCTCACCGTCACCCCCAGGCGACTCCAGCGTCTCCCCTCTGGTCTGAATCTCCTCCTCCCCCGCCCCCCCCAAGCCCACCAGACTTATTTGCTCCCAACATGACTGAGGAGCGTGGGGTCTTCCCATACGAATCTCTTTCACTCTTGTCTTCACCTCAACTGTTCAATAAATATATCTCCCCCTTTTGTTTTTTTCCCTTCTGTTTTAGCAAAAGAGATGTTGTTCCTCTTTTCCAAAGCTGAGCCCCCTGCCTCATCAAACACCTGGACTCAATATTTACCCCCTCCTGTACCTTTGTCCCACGACCAGCCTCTTTCACTCTGTTTCCAAGCCTGTGCTATCTTCTCATCCTTATAAATACAAATAAATGAATAAAAATTGAAAACCTTCCTTTTACCCACACGCCTCTTGATAACAAGGTTGACAAAACTTGCTCAGCCCTGAGAGTTACCTGGGCCCTTGTTTATTATTTGCAGGCACTTTCCCCTAGACAGGGACTTGGCATGTGTGAGACAAGGTGTGGGAATCAGTGTGACTGGGCAAGTTTGGGAAACACTTCCCCTCAATCCCCGCCCGTGCCTGCAGAAGCGAAGCACGCAGGCTGTAATCGCTGCCTGCTTGCTCACCTCCCACACACTCTCAAGCACGTTTGCAATGCTCTCGCCCTCACGAGCTTCTCTCCTATGGGTATTTTGCAATGTGACAACATAGCAAAGCTGAACTACAAGTCCCAGAATTTCCTAAGTCGGATGGTTCCAGGGGATGGCTGGCCACCCAGAGAAATCTGCAGAAGATTTGTAAGGCAGGAGCGAAGCGGGCAATTTACGCTCTGATGGAGGCTGACGGAGGGCCTGGGACCCCGTGGCTCCTGTGTTGGCATGGGACAACTTGGACCCCCAGATCCTCCTCCTCAAACTTCTCTGAGTCCCGGGCCAGGCACACGAGCAGCTGCATGGCCAAGGTCCTGGCTTCCGTGGGTCACCCGTGTCATCAAGGCTGGAAGTGGTGCGACAGTTGCAGTTTGTGCTTGTAGGTTAAGTTTGTCTTCACAGGTTCCAGTTTGCCCTCAGTTCCCCCTGCTCATATCCAGTTTTTTCTCCCCAACTTGTGGCCTCCAACAGACTGAGAGGCAACAGCCTTCCATAGACTTCTCCAAAGGGACCGATTGCCTTGAGACGTCCCACGCTCATGCCGCGCCCCGGCTGTGCTTCTCATTGATACCAGAAGTGGTTCCAGGGGAACAGGACATTAAAGGTGGGCTCCTTGACTTGGAGCTGATCTATGTAGAATTGGTTCCCTGATCCAGTTGCATTTAAAGGCAACAATGGTCCTGTTACCAGTGGCAAAGGGGACACTGATAGCCTGTGACATACAATGGTGAAATAGTCACTAAAGTGTCACCTGCACCACCTGTATTCAAGTCTCTAGAAGACAAGGCTTCGTGTGACCAAGTAGTTGCTGCTATAATAGATTTTGGTTTCAATAAAGAGTATAATGGAGTTGGCTGCTTTTGAGAATACTGGAAAACTTAGGAAAATAAAATGATGAGTTTGGGACTCTCCTTCCCAGTTCAAGGTCTGAAGGAAGGACCACTAAGCTTCTAGGACTGCCCTAAAGGAGCATTGGTTTCCTGCAGCCAAGATTTGGGGGAGGGGGCTGGGGGGTGAGAAAGAAAAAGAAAAAAAATCCAGTCCTAAAGTTGCTGAATCACAAAGCCAATTAAATTCTCAACCTTTCAGGATATTTTATGTCAAAACCAGGGCATGATTGAATGTATTTTACCATACAATAAAAAAATTTTAAACAAAAAGTACTTGATCAAATAGGTCTCTCTTCAAACTATGATTCTCAAACTTTTTGAATTGGATGAAACTTTTTTAACACTATAAGTTTCTCCCTCTACTGTCCTGCCAACAGAAACACACGATGGTAGTTGTACTTTTGCGTCATTTGGAAGAGAAAATAAGTAAGAAAAGGTCCTATAAAAAAGGAAAGACAACCAGGGCATCGATTGGGACCTGAAAACCTGAGATAGTTCCTGCCAAACCATTCTTGTCCGTGGAAGGAGCCCTTCTTCCTCGCCTGGGTTTTCTCCGAGTTCTTGCTGTGCTGGCGCAGGGTAGCGGGGGGCAGCGCTGAGGCGGCCTTTGCTGGGGCAGCTGACTCTCCCCAGCGCCCACCCAGAGGCCTCTCACTGCTTCTAGACCTATGACCAGACTCAGGAGCTGGCAGATGTCTGGAGCTAAGGTACAAAGAGTGCCCTGGGAAAAGGCGCCCTACATACCAAAAGAATTGGAAGACTGGGTTGTTGGATCAGATGGAAGGAATATATCTGACTGAGCCAAATGTGGAGCTCTGGGTGCACTGGGCAGAGGTTCTGGATTATTCAGCGTATTAGCTCGAGCAGCGGAAGTGGCTCTAAAAATTTGTATCTTGGTTTCCTGAAACATAGGAACAAAAGTAGCCTATAGTGAGTGAAGTTGAGATGCCAGAACTTCCTTGGGAAACTTTAAAGGAAGACATCGGGAGGAGGAGGGGGTCAGAACTGTAGGATGGACTCATTATACAAGACCTGTCCTCTCCTCCCTAACGGTACGTGCGAGGAGGTCCAGGTCCTCGCTGCATCAAGGCTGTGAGAAGTGAGTGTCGGGGGGGGCCTGGCATCCTTGGTGCCACGGTGCCTGTCCTCCACCGGCCAAGAAGACAGTGGAGACTGCTGCCATCAGACTGGACTCCCAAACTCATGGGGGATACGGGGTCCCAGGGTGGCAGGGGTCCCTAATTGTGGAGACAAGGGTCGCCAGGTTACCATGATGAGCACCAGAGCCAATGCAGTAACCACAAGGCTTTGGACCATCAAAATCTTTGGGGATGACTAATTGGTCTTGGTATCCCTAGAAGCGAAATAGATGTGTGACCTACTAGATCTGGTGACGAGGAGTCTGACTTGAATCATCACAGTCAAAAGTGTGGCCCCTCAACCACTTCCTGGATTTGAGCAAGTTCACCAACCCAGAGCCCCTTGAATGGGGGTTGGTGGGTTCCCCTTGAGAACAGTCCCAGCCACACAGCTAAGAATTAACTGATTCGTCCCCAGAAAGTCTGCCATGACTCCTAATTGCCACAAGACTTGACTGTGGACTACAGAATGCTTGACACCAGGCACCACCTGCCCCTGGAAACTTCCCGTCTTGGGCGGTGAACACTTCTGCTGCTGCTGCTGCAGCTGACTCTCGTTCCCACGTTCTTCCTTCTAGTCCCTAAATGGAAGCTTCCCACATTCCTCTGCTGGTCCCTTTTCTCTTCTCGTTTCCTAAAACACTCACTACATTGTCCTGTAGGCAGAGATTCCACACTTCCCTCCTCAGGCCCAAGTTTTCCTCTGTATATCACCCCTGCTTCCCTACGAGCTAAACATCAAATACCTGAATGTTCTACTGCCCCTTCGAAGTCCTTCTGTATCTGCTATGGACTGAATGCTTGTGTCCCTCTCAAAATTAATATGCGAAAGCCCTGACTTACATCACTGTGAGAAAGAAATTTCAGCTATTTCTAGGCCACCCAGTCCATGGTATTTTGTTACCGTAGTCCAGTGTGACTAAGTCAATATCATATTTCCTTGTTTCTCTATCAACGCTGCCACGATCCTCCCAGTCAATCAGCCTTGGGACAGCCAGCATCCTTGACTTCACCTCTCTCTTCTCTTCCCGCATCTCACTGGTTCTCTTCCCATCCCTCTCTGCTAGCAATTTTGTTTGCGCATTCTCACCTCCCATTCCTAAAAATGCAACTTGAGATCAAATCTGCGCTCTCTCTGGAGGAATATAACAGCCTTCTGGGGGCTGTACATTCTACGAGAACAGGGATGCTGTATCCTAGA
Organism: Pteronotus mesoamericanus; assembly: GCF_021234165.1. Classification (NCBI taxonomy): domain Eukaryota; kingdom Metazoa; phylum Chordata; class Mammalia; order Chiroptera; family Mormoopidae; genus Pteronotus; species Pteronotus mesoamericanus. The sequence goes on from NW_026555085.1 coordinate 98,761,099, forward strand.
CTTCCCCTTTAGAAACAGCAATTACCTTTCCCTAATCCCCCCCCCCTTAACTTCACAAGGGATGTGTAACTATGCCGTTGTCGTTTCTGTGCCCTTTTGACCAGATCATGTTCTTAGCCAGGGCTTCCTCTCCCCGATAATTATATCCACAAGCAGAAAGGGAGAAAGATAGGCATTTTCCTCCTGTCCTGCTCATTGTTTCTGAATCTTTTTTTTTTTCTGGTTATATCTAAAACAACCACTGCTCCCTCCCCAGGCTTAGCAAAGTAGAAAGTAAGAACTTGATGCTGTTTCTGGAATGAATCCCCCTACCCAAGAAAGAGCTTCTTCTTTATCTTTTCCACACTCGATATCCTCCACGTGGTCTGAGATATCGATGGTGCTGACCGCTGACCACAGCTCTCTTCTGGGGCAGCTGCTTTCCATGGGGACTGCCAGCCAGTCCCTTCCCACAGAGCAGCCAAGCGACCTGGAAGTTGCAAAACAAAGAACGAAAGCAGCAAGAACAGAGACGCTCAGCCCCACGCCTGCCTGGCTTCCAGGCAGGGCTACCCTCGGTGTCCCCTTAGCCCTAGAAGAAAAGAGCATTGGGAGCAGGCCCTGCCCCCAAGTCCCTGGTTTCTCCAGAGCCTTGACCCTGTCATTTTGCATGGCACCTGGAGCCCATGGTTTTTTAACCATCTCTGACTGGGTTAGAGGGGTCCGTGGGAGTTTTGGCTGTCCTCAGTGGCAGTGACAGGTGGTTCTTCCACGACGTGTATGTCTGAGAAGAGCAGATTGCTAGCAAAGGGGCATCGTCCGCTCCTTTTTGCCGGCGTGATTGTGAACACCCAGCAGACCCAGGAAGACGTGGCTTTTCTAATGCAATGCGACGGCCCCTATGACAGGTATCTTGCAAACAGGAAAAGCGCCCCCAGGCTAACAGCCCTGAGACACCCAGGGCAGAGCATGTCAAGAAAACGGGCTCGAAACTAGGGCTTTCCGCAGAAAAACAGGGCCAGGACCGTGCCTTCCCGTGACCCCGCAGCACCAACCGTGTTCCGCCCTCCTCTGCTTTCTGATGTGTGGTCTCCATGACAGGGTGGGTCCCTACGGCACGTGCTCTGTGCCCTTTGTCCCCATCTTCCCATCAGCCCCGTCGGTCCCTTCCACTTCTCTAGTGCAGGGCTTGGTCGGTAGCTACGACTTAATTATCTAGCCTACATTTCTTTAGTTCACCACAGAATCAGGCCAACTAAAAATTGTCAACCCAAAGACATGCTTTGCAGCCTCTCTGATGTATTTCTGAAGGGAATAGCAGCCTGTCACTTTTAGACAAGTTGCTTGATTTCTCTGGGCCCAGGTTTCCTCATGAATAAAACAAGGGGGGTAAATCGGGTTGGTGGCTTTAACCCTGGCTGCATATTAGAATCATCTGGGGAGCTTGTAAACCAACCACGGGTCCAGGGCCCCTCCTACCCAGACCAATTAAGTTAGAATCAGGGGGGAGGGGCAGAGGCCAAAGCCCTAGTATTTTTTAAAAGCTCCCCAGGGGATCCTAACTCGCAGCCAACATTGGGGAACAACCACCAGAGTGGGCGACCCCTCAGATTACTTCAGCCCCAACCTTTACTCTGCAAGGCTCCCCCGCCCCGCAATGTGGGGCGCGAAGAGCAGTTGCTGTTTGAGCGACTGGGTGTTGCAAACCACCTCTAACAACAGAGTGAAAGGAGAAGCCGCAACAGCAACTCACCAGTAACGCCTTATTGTCCAAAGTAAAAAGTTCCACGACAATCAAAACAGCCTCCTCGGAGTCTTAATGTGTCCGTGCAGCAGACAGGATCGGAGGTCTTCAGGATTCTCCCTGGACCTTTCATGTGCCCAGCAGCGCCCAGATAAGCCAGTCGGGAACCTACCCTGTGAGGCAGCCGGCCTTTCACAGGTCACCCCACGCCCTCTCTGTAGAGACTCACGCGCCCAACCTGCTCGGCCTGCCCGAAATCCCACCCTCCAGTCTGCTCTCGCCCTCAACTCCCCGGCCTCCGCCCGGGCAGTGGTTATTAGGTGCCTGCACGTCCCCTGGGGCCATGTGCCAGGCCCCAGCGAGGCCGATGAGACCTGCCGGGGAAGCAGCAGCGGCCGGCTGGAATAGCCGCGGAAGGGCCGGCTAGCCTCGCCGGCCAGGTGGAACGCGCACGAAAGCGGAGACGGTGTCCCCTTGTCTCCTCGATCCTGCCCTACAGCACCGTTCCACACAGAATTAGACATGGCCTTGTATTGTGACCGTTTCATGCGTTGGTCTTCTCCTCTCGGAAATTCTCTGAACCCACTCAGCACAGAGCACGTAGTAGGCATTGAGTAAACCCTGCAAGACGGAGAGGAAGCGGGGGCGGGGTACTAAGAAGGTGTATCTTTCCGCCTGCAGCGTCCTCCCTCCATTCTTCTCTCCGGCACACCCCCAGCAGGTTTTCAGTCCCACGTTGAGGTCGCCTGGGCTTCAGTTCACAGAGTCATAGCAGTTGGAATCGAAAGAGACCTTACAAATCATCCAAAGGCCTCATTTGGTAGCGGAGAAGCCTGTGGCCTGCAAGTCTGAGGTTCCCCCACGGGGGCCAGTGGCAGACCTTCCCCCAGAGGTCACACTGCAGCTGAATGAGCTGTCACGGTCACTTAGGAGCTCCACGGTCTGCCGCCCCAGCCAGGGCCACCCCTCACCCGCTCGGTGACCACTTAAAGCAAATGCCGACCTACGGCGCCACGGCCGAGGCACGAAACAGCCCCGGCATGCGTGTCCCTGGCTGCCCTGGGCTCTCCCCAGCACCAGAGCTCGCTCCCAATTCCCTTCACATCCAGAAATTCAGCCACATCAGTTTCTAGAGCAGGGTTTTTCAGTGCGCTGTGTTTTTCTGTAATGAACCTGACTGCACCTTGGCTTCCCCCTCAAAGACGATGTAGACAGTAGCCATGGCTTTGAATGAGCGGTGAATGTATAAAACAACCGGAAACTACCACGGTCTCCTCTGCCTTTGATAACCCATCCCCTCTCTGAGAAGCCCAAAATCACACACTCCTTTCTTTAGTGATCGTTCAAGTTGCAATGTAAACAACAAACCTAGCTAAATACAAAACAGTAATTTTTTAAATGCATTTTTATCTTGAAAGATACTTTGACTTAAAAAGCATGTAATATTAATATGAATGTTAAGTCTGCTTCCTTCCTTGCTCCCTAGCTTGTTTAGGAAAAAATAGATTTTTTTTTTTTCATTTTCCAAATAAAAAATGCCATAATATTGACAGTGCTTTTCCAAAACGGTGTAGGGTCCTATTACTAGGTGTTAATGGGAGAAGGGAACACAGTATTTTAAACTACGATGACCTAAGACTTGAGAGATGCCAGAAAACTTAGTAGTTTTTGGAATGAGCACACAGTTTGGAATCAGGCACCAGGTTTTTAATTCAGATAATAGGCGTGCTTGGCAAGGACAGCTTTTGTCATATCTGCGTGATTTGACTCTACAGTCCTGAGCTCCGAAACCTCAACCTAATTCTCAAGATTAGCGAGATCTTAGGGTCCGTCCTCAGCACCAGCCGTGACCTGAGTGAAATAAAGATGAATGGAAACTGAGTACCGTGTGTAGCCTTAAAAAAGAAAAGGTTTCTGTGTCTGCATTCTGCCAGAGGCTTTAACAGAACATCAAATAATAGCTAAGCAAGGAAATAGGCAGGGGCCTCAAGTTCCATCCCCAGAAGGGGGAAATCATGGTATTGTCAAGGAGTGAGAAAAATAAAAAATTGAAAATGTTATGAATAAGAAAGTTGGACGAGTGGCAGACTGTGTTATACTTTGTGGTCCTTTGTATTCAAAGATAATGCGCCTGGCAGTGATTGTTGTCTGAGCCTTAGATGTGGCTTAAATACCAATGGGAAATTCAAGAGCCTTTTCCAAGTTCCATAAATTGTTCCACGGTTTGCTACTGTCTTGTCACTATTTGCTCCTCTGCCGCTTAGATTCACAGTTAACCTGAAGCCTTCGGTGCAAAGAGAGGGAGCTCATGCCTTCCCGCCCAATTGCAACAATTGGCTCACGGCTCTGGAAATAGCAGAAGTGAGGCTACAAAGAATAGGTTGGAGAGCCAGTCCTGCCTCGCTCTCGCATCTGCCCCCCGTTAACCCAGGAAACAGAGGAGCCCGAGGAGAAAGCACGGGCCCAGCGTCGGGTCCCGCCGTCCTGCCCGGGGGCAGAGGCTGAGCTTCAGGGAAGTCGCCCCAACAGCAGCTGCCACTTACCAAGCACCTATTCCAGGAGACTTACATATGCTGTCTGATTTCATTCTCACGACAGTCAGGCTACATAAGGATTACAATCTTCATTGACAGATGAGAGCACTGAGGTCCAGAACAACTGGTTGTCAGGGGTCAAAAAGTTCATGAGGACTTCCAGTTTCCCGTCGGGTGTGTGAAGAACTTAGAGTCACCACTCTGTTCTAACAAGTAAAAAGGTGAACAGAGTGGAAAAAGTCCAGTTCTTCATAGATCGATCAAAGAAGTGAGGTCACGTGGCAAACCACTGCCCCCAAAATTGGAGAGACAGAGAAGCAAACACAATCACCACCAATGGCAGGAGATACCCCTGAGCAGAAACCGCCAAAGAAACTCGTGCTGGAATAGAAAAACCTGAGCTGGAACTGAGGAATTACCAGGAGCTCAGTGTGGGCAAATCTCAGTTAAAAACTCTAGGGGACCCAGTCATAACGAGGAACCCACACTTTGTGAGTTTTCCTTCTAGGAGCTTACCAGGTCCTCACAGTAAATACAGTTTCTCCAGCCTACCCGGTCAGGATTTTATCAGAACCTAACTGCCCTGGGGGAGGGGCAATGCCCAACTCCAGCTCCCTCCGGCCATCGTGTCCCACTGAAGGGGGAAAATACTGAGAGGCAAAGGTGAAGTTCATAGTCCAGGAGCACAGAGTCACCAATAAATGAGATGTAGAGGACACTTCCCCACCCCTGACACCTCACAACCAACTCTCCACGCCTATTTAAGAATTCTTTGTACCCAACAGAGCATGTCCAACTTTCAACCAAAAATTACCAGGCATACTAAAAGGCAAAAAACAGTTTGGAGAAATTGAACAAGCATCAGAAACAGAGTCCAAAATGCAGGGATGTTGGAATTACCCAACCAGGAATTTTTAAAAACTGTGACTTAATATGCTAAAGGATTTAATTTTTTAAAATGTATACATCCTGAAAGAACAGATGAATATAAAAGCTGAGAAATGGAAATTCTAGGAAAGAATCAAAAAGAAATGCTAGGGATCAAAACCATTGTAGCAGAAATGAAGAAGAGCTTTGAAGGACTTCTTAGTAGACTGTACATGACTGAGAAAAAGAATCTCTGAACTTGAGGATATAACAACAAAAATTGAAAAGCAAAGTAAAAAGAATAGTGAACAAAACAGAAGAGAATGTCCAAAAACTATGAGACAACTACAAAAGTGTGACATATGCATAATACAAATACCAGAAGAAGAAGGAAGAGAGAAACAGGAGCAACATTTGAAGCAAAACTTTCCCAAAATTAATGTCATACACCAAACCACAGATCCATGAATCTCATCAACAAAGCAGAATAAATTCCGCCCCCTCCCCCCAAAAAACACCCCTACACCTAGGCATATCACATCCAAATTTCATTAAAAAAAAAAAGGCAAAGAAAGGAAGAGAGAAAACACCTTATATACAGAGAAGCAAAGAAAAGAATCACATCCAAATTCTCCTCAGAAACCATGCGAGAAAGATGGAAGTGGAGTGAAATATTTAAAATGTTAAGAAAAAGATCTAACCAATCTAGATTTCTATCATCTGTGAAATTATCCTTCAAAAGTGAAAGAGAAATAAAGACTTCCTCAGACAAACAATAATTAAGGACATTTGTTGCCAGGAGTCCTGCCTTGCGAGAAATGTTAAGAAGATTCATCAATAAGAAGGAAGATGATATAGGTCAAAAACTTGAATCTACATAAAGAAAAGAAGAGCATGGGAAAATGAATAAATGAATTTAAAACAAAACTTTTATTTTTCTTATTCTTAATTGATTGTTATATAATAATAGAATAATAATAATAGCAGAATAATAACAACAATGTACTAGATTACGTATGCTATGAATAAGTGAAATAATGACCACAATGATAGAGGAGTTAGAGAAAATAGGGTTATTTTATTATTATAAAGCATTTGCTTTACTCATGAAGTGGTATAATGTGATTCAAAAGTGGACTTGGATTCATGGTAAATGTATATAGCAAGCTCTATGGAAACTGCTAAAAAAAAGTTTAAAATAGAAGTGTAATTGTTATTTTTAGTAAGGAGAGAAAATGAAATCATATAAAATGCTAAATTAAAACCACAAAAGACATAAAAAGTAGGGAAGTCAAAAATAGAAACAAATAGAAGATTGTAATAAATATTGTAAATATTAATCAAATAATCACATCAAATATCAACAGTAGATATGCCACTTAGAAGACAGAGATTGCAAGAATGAATCAAAAAACAGGACCCAACTATATGTTGTCTACCAAAAAAACCACTTTAAATATAAAGACACATAGTTTAGAAGTAAACAGATGGAGAATGGTATAGCATGCCAACAGCAATCAAAAGAAAGTAGGAATAGCTATAATAACTTCAGACAGAGCACACTCGGAGCAAGGAAAGTTATCAGTGATAAAGAAGGGCATTACATAATAATAAAAGTATCAATTCTCCAAGAAAACATAATAACCCTTAATGTGTATGTATCTAACAACAAGCATCAAAACATGTGAGACAAAATCTGATAGAATTGCAAGGAGAAATAAATAAGTCCACTATTACAGTTGGAGACATTAACACTTCTTTATCAGAAATACAGATCTAGGAGGCAGAAAAATCAATATGAACATAGTCGATCTCTACAGCACCTTAAATCAACTGGATATAAGTGATATGTACAGACTACTTTAGCAAACAACAGCAGATTGCACATTCTTCTTAAGCTTACATGGAATATTCATCAAGATAGACTACACGCTGGGCCATAATATACTCTAACAAATGTAAAATAATAAAAATCATACCCTGTATGCTTTCAGATTACATGCAATTAAACTAAAAATCAATATAAGAAAGAGAGATGGAAAATGCCAAAATACATGAAGATTAAACAACACACTTCTAAGTAACAAATGGGTCAAAAAAGAAATGTCAAGAGAAGTTTTAAACTATTTTGGCCTAAATGAAAATGAAAAGTTAGCTCATCGAAATGTGTGGGAAGCAGTGAAGGCAGTGCTTAGAGGGAAATTTATAGCATTAAATGCATATATTAGAAAACAAGAAAGATCTAAAAATCAATAAGCTTTCACCTGAGAACTACAAAAACTAGGGAAAAAAGAACAAATTAAATCAAAGCAAGAAGAAAAGAAATAATGAAAATGAGACCAGAAATCAATAAAATTGAAAACAGGAAATCAATAGAAAAAAATCAACAAAGCAAAAGAGTGGTTCTTTGAAAAGATCAACAAAATTGATAGGCCTCTAGCCAGGCTAACTAAGAGTAATAAAAGAGAGGAGATATAAAATAAAAGAAATTAAAATGGAGATATTACTACAGATTTCATGGACATTAAAAGGATAATAGAGGAACATTATGAACATTCTACACCCACAAATTTGATAGCCTACATGAAATGACCAATTCACTAAAAGCCACAATCTGCCAGAACTCACACAAGAAGAAATAGGCAATCTAAACAGGCTTATCTCTGCTAAAACAATTGAATCAATAATGAATAACCTTCCAAAACAGAAAGCACTCTGCCTAGATGGCTTCACCAGTGAACTCTACCAAACATAGCAGGAGGAAATTATACAAATTCTCTACAATCTCTTCCAAAAAATAGAAGCAGAAATAATACTTCCTAAGTCATTCTATTAGTTCAACATTACCCTAACATCAAAATCAAAGGTATTACAAGAAAACTCTCATAAACATAGATGTAAATATCTTCAAAAATAGTAGCAAACTAAATCAAACAATATACAAAAGCAGTTATACACCACAACCAAGTGGGATATATTCCAGATATGGAAACCTGGTTCAACATTTGAAAATCAATTAATATAATTTATCACAATAACCAATTAAAAAAGAAAAATACATGATCATATTAATAGATGCAAAAGAAAGCATTTGGCAAAATCCAACACCCATTCTTGAAAAAACTCTCAGTAAGCTAGGAATAGAGAGGAATTTTCTCAACCTGATAAAAAATATTTAGAAAAAAACATACAGATAGCATCTTACTTAATGGAGAAAAATTCAGAGCTTCCCACAAAGATCAAGCCAAGGCAAGAATTCCCCACTCACCACTGTTTCTTGTCATAATGCTAGAAGTACTAGCTAATGCAATAAGACATGAAAAGGAAATAAAAGGTATACAGAGTGAGAAGGAATAAAACTGCCTTTGTTCAGAGGTGATATAATCATTTATGTTCAGAATTCTAAAGAATTGACTTAAAAAAATTAACTAATAAGCAATTATAGCAAGGTTGCACAGAAGGTCAATATATAAAAATCAATCACTTTGTTGTATATCAACTCTGAACAAGTGAAATTTAACATTAAAAACACGGTAACATTTATATTAGCATTAAAAACTGGAATACTAGGTATAAATCAAACACAATATGTATAAGATTTATATGAGAAAAACTACAAAAATTTCTGATGAATGAAATCAAATAACTATTTAAATAAATGGAGAGCTATTTCAGGTTCATGAATTTAAAAACTCAGTATTGCCAAGATGTCAGTTTTTTTCCCAACTTGATCTATAAACTCAGTGGAATCTTAATCAAAATCCCAACAATTTAATTTGTGGATATTGACAAAGTGATTCTAAAATTTACAGAGAGGCAGGTGATCCAAAAATAACTAACACAATATTAAAAGAGAAGAGCAAAGTTGTAGGACTGAGACTATTTGACTGCAAGACTTAATGCAAAGCTACAGTAATCAATATAGTATGCTATTGGTAAAAGAAAAACAAACAGATTGATGAAACAGAATAGACAGTCCAGAAATGAACCCACATAAATATAGTCAAGTGATCTTTGACAAAGGAGCAAAGGTAATACAATGGAAAAAAGACAGTTTTTTTTAACAAATGGTACTGGAACAACTGGGCATACATGACAAAAAAAAAAAAAAAGAATCTGGACATAGCATTAACCCTTCACAAAAATTAACTCAAAATGGATCACAGACCTAAATGCAAAATGCAAAACTATAAAACTATTACAACATAGGAGATAACCTAGATGACCTTGGGGATGGAAATGGTTTTTAGATACAAGACCAAAGGCAGAGTCCATGAAAAAAAAATAACTGATAAGCTGAACTTCATTAAATTAAAAACTTCTACTCTATAAATGACAATGTCAAGAGAATGAGAAAATAAGCCATAAACTGGAGAAAATTACTTGCAAAAGACATCTGATAAAGGGCTGATCCAAAATATACAAATCACTCTTAAAATTCAACCATAAGAAAATGAAGAGCCCAATTATAAAAATGGGCAAAAGACGAGAACAGTCACCTCACCCAAGAAGATATTCAGATGCTATGAAAATATATGAAAAGATGGTCCAAATAATGTCATTAGGGAAATGCAAGGTAAAACAAAAATGAGATATCACTACACACTTATTAGAATGGCCAAAATCCAAAAATGATAACACCAAATTCTGGTGAGAATGTGGAGCTCATGCTTGTGGGCATGCAAAAATGGTATGGCCATTTTGAAGACAGTTTGGCAATTTCTAATGAAACTAAGCATAATCTTGCCATACCATCTAGCAATCATACTCCTCGCTATTTACCCAAGTACAGTGAAAAACATATCATAAAAACCCACACAGATGTTTATAGCAGCTTTATTCATAATTACCCAAACTTGGGAGAAACCAAGATGTCCTTCTGCAAGTGAATGGATAAAGAAACGGTCATATATCCAGCAATGGAATAACATTCAGCATAAAAAGAAATGAGCCATATAGTCATGACAATAAATGCATGTTACTAAGCGAGAGAAGCCAATCTGAGAAGCCTACATACCACATGATTTCAGCTCTATTGACATTCTGGAAAAAAGCAAAACTATGAAGTTGGTAAAAAGATTAGTGGTTGTCCACTAAAATGGTAGATACATATATTGTACATTTGTCAAAGCCCATAGAATATGCAACACTAAGAGTGAACCCCAATGCAAGCTATGGACTTTGGATGATAATAAGGTGTCAGTGTAGGTTCACCAATTGTAACAAATGCACTGCGGTGGTGCAGGGTGTGGATACTGGGGAAGGTTGTGCCTCAGTAGGGTCGGAGGGTATGTGGAAAATCTCCGTGTTTTTTGTTCAAAGTTGCCTTAAACCCACAACTGCTCTAAAAAACATGAAGTTTATTAATTTAACAAAATTAGGAAGTGCTGGAACAGTCATTTCATTTCAGATCAATTTAATTGTAAAAAAATTTGCCTATTTTGGTATTGCCAACGAGCCTCTGAGATGAAGCCAGCCGCCCCGAGCAGGTGGATTGGGCCCTCGTCCCCTTGGCCCTTTCTTCGGAAGGTCTCCCAGGTTTAACCTCACTTTCCGCGGCCGAGGAAATTGCACGGTCACCCCAGCCACACAGGCAGCGGCTGTACTCCCACAAGCAGGCAACACCGTTAAGGAAAAATCCTTTAGTCACCCCAATCAGTACTCAATCTTAATTTATCAGTTATCTCTTGCTATCCAACAAACCTCCCAAAAAACCCAGTGGCTCAGAAACAACCACAATTTGTTATTTCTCATTATCCTGTAGGTTGGCTAGGTAGGCCTGCTGCCACCTTTGGGCTGACTGATACAAACATATTTAATGATGGACCAGCCGGGGCCTGCATGCTCAGCTGAGGTGGCTGAGATAGCTAAGCTTCTCTCTCTTTCTGTCATAGTCCTTTATGTTGGGCTTTTTTGCAGCGTGGTGATCTCAGGTGTCCAAGACAATGCAAGCAGAGGCGCCAAAGCCTCTTAGGCCCTGACCTCAGAAGTTGTACCGTGGAACTTCTGCTCTACTCCATTGGCCAGAGCAAGTCATGCAGCCAGCCCTTATTCACGGGGTAAAGAAATAGACTTCTTGACAGGAGGAGGAACAAAGCCACCTTACAAAGAGGAATAAACACAACAACCATCATTGTGCAGAGCAGTGTATCCCAGGCTTCCTTCTGACCCCAGTGATAGTCACCTTCTTCACATGCAAAATCCCCAAGTCTTATCCAATCCCAGCATCAGGCTCAGAGCCCAGGATCTCTCGCAGATCAAGTCCAGATGCATGATGCTCCTTAAATGCAGCACTTTGTTGTGCTTCTCCTTCATCTAGAGCTCTGTGACCTAAAAGACAATTTTCTGACCCACATACCCAATATACAATGGAAAGATAGATGTAAGATGACTGCAATAGATCGTCCCATTTTAAGAAGAAAGAAACAGAGGTACAGTAATGTCACTGGTCCATAACAGTTCTGAAAGCCAGCTGAACACATGCTTCAGACCTCTTCTTCTGGAAACAGGGGAATATTCCTTTACTGGGGACCAGTTGTGCTCCCTCAGGGTGGTCCCCTCCCTTCTCGGCTCTGCCCCAAACTGATGGCTTTACCTTCTGAAACACAAGAAATCCCCCATCTTTGCAGCTCAGAAGACTTCTTAGTCTTCTTTATGTCCACAGAAATTTGGGAGCCCAGAATCCTCTTTTTCAATTTGTCCCCTCCCTCCCCATGTCAGTCCAAGCCGATGGCACCCTCGGAAATACAATACTTGCAAAAAAGTTTGTGGGTTTCCCGTGAATAGTGTTTCTCTTCATGCCCAAAAGGTACGTTCACAATCCCTTTCAAGACATACCTCTTTCTATATGTCAAGTTGCTACAGGATAATACCCTTAGGATTCCTAGAAACCATTTGGTCTGGCTGAGAGGATTACTTAGGTATCTCCTTAAATTTTTCCTGTCTTAACAAAGATTGTATGGCCACATTCTTGATTCAATGCTTACCTCAAGGCCATTTCTTATTTTGGGAATCTTTTGCTGAAGACACTAGAAATGTGACATGGTTTTATTTTCTAACTAAAAAAGTAATGGCTCTCCTATATTCCCACGAAGACTAATTATAAACTAAATATTTCATTCTTTGGCCTATCTCTCTCTCCCCAGGTTAACAATAAATAAATTTAAAAAAGCTAATAAGCATGTTCAACACTTTGCCCTGGCCAAGCTCACAAGTTTATTAGACACATTTCCTATCTTCCAAGTTACTGTGACATCAGTTTGCCCCTTACGCAACATGGGTCACTCTTCTCCGGCCTCCAGAAGCAATTTTCTCACTGCTCTTCCAGCTTCTCCTAACAAACTCTTTGCTGCCCATTCATCCTCTGCCTGCCACCCAGTTCCAATGCCAATGCCACGTGCTTCAGGGAGTCGCTGCATTTGTACCCCCTGCCAGATAAAAATTTCTGTATCACTTACCTCTTATGGCACAACAAAACACTCCTCAACTCAGAGGTTTCAGACAGCCACAAGATACTATTTCTCATGAGTGTGGTTTAACGGAGGCACCCTTCTGCTGGTCTTTCCTGGGCTACCCTTGGCTGGCAGGTTGGGTGGGCCACCTGGGCCTTTCTCACTGGAAGGCCTTCCATCTGGGCTTACTCACAGCGTGGTAGTCCCAAGGCTATTGGAGAGCAAAGGCGGAGGCTCCAAAGCTTCTAGAAGACTAGCTCAGAAGACACCCAATGTCACTTCAGCCATATCCTATTGGTCAAATCAAGTCACAAGGCCAGCCCATAGTCAGAAAAACAGGGAGGAGGGGGGAAGTGTACTCTACATCCTGACTGAAGGTACAAAAGGCCGTAAATACAGGAAAGTGTAATTCACTAGGGGCCATTATTGTAACCATCTACCCCAATATTGTAACAATCTACCAAGAGAAACAGAGAGAGAGAGAGAGAGAGAGAGAGAGATTTTATTTTTAGAGAAGGTGGAAGGGAGGGAGAAAGAGAGGGAAAGAAACATGAATGTGCAAGAGAAACATCAACGGGTTGCCTTTCACACGCCCTCAACCGGGGACACAGCCTGCAACAAAGGCATGTGCTCTGACTGAAAATCAAACGGGTGACCTTTGGGTTCACAGGCCAGCACTCAATTCATTGAGCCACACCAGCCGGGGGGGCGGGGGGCGGGGGAGGGCGGTGTGTGTGTGTGTGGGGTGTGTGTGTGTGTGTGTGTGTGTGTGTGTGTGTATGGAAATATGTGACTTTTTTACCTCTGAATTTGGAATCATGATGTTTGCTTTACTAGCTTATTTAGATAAATGTAGCTGAGTAATAATACTTTATGATAGTCAGCTAGTGAATGGCCTGTAAAATATTTGACAAAAGTAATGAATTCTTGGTGATTCGAGATTTGTCTAGAACTCCCAGCTACAAAATGTTTCCTGCAAAGTAAAATTATATTGCTGAGGAATTTTTGTGAAAATTATCGGGTTTATGGATTAGCAAAGTGAGAATTAATGATGTTCCTCTGTCTTTACTGCAACCTAAAGACTAGAATTCCTATACAGAAATTAGTACTTAGAGTGAAGGCCTTTGTAAAATCAACTTGGCAAAGATGACATCCTATTGAAAGCAGAAAGCTGTAAAAGACTAAATTTTGCCATTATGAAAATTATTTTTATCACAATGTATAATTTTTATTAATTAAGTGTTCACATGGTTAACATGGCAATAACATTTTTAATCTAAAAGTGTATCTATAATCTTACTGTGTAATATATACTTTTATAGAGATTTGGGACAATGTAAACTGTAGTTTCTGGTCTTTATCTCTCAGAGTCACTTTTACTATTCAAATTAAGAAAATTTTATTCATTAGAGTATAAAGTATAATTTTTCAGATATTTGTGAGTGAGATAAAATTCTATTATCTTCAAAAATGTGTAAAATTAGTGATTATAACATGCATCATATCAATCATCTTTCATACATGAAGAGAACTAACAAAAAAGTTGTTCTGAGGAATATTGAATAAGGTCATTTTAGCTGGTAAACATGTAATTTTACATATAGAAGAAAGATCCAATCAAATTAGATGAGATAGAACCTCATGGCTTAATTATAGTACAATTATGCCATCCTAATTGTTCAACAGTCTTTATCAGGGTAAAAGTTTTGTCCCTGTGGATGATGACTTCAAACACATTGGTATAGCTACCTTCACAATAAATTACACATTCATGGAAAATTAAAAATCTGTGTGCAGAACACTTAAACGTATTTTTTTTTAATTCAGCAATTCATCTTGTAACTTCCTTCTCCAGAACCATTTCAAGTCTGATGGCCATTCTGCCAAAGAGCTTAATATTTAAAATGATTGGGTGAGGTACCGCGAGTAGTCGAATTCACAAAGACAGAGTAGCATGGGGCTCCCAGGGGAAGAAGGAAGGAGAGAACAGGGAGTTACTGGAGATGGATGGCGGTGATTATTGCACAACACACATCTCAGAATGTAGGTACAAAGGAAAGCAACTAATATTATAGAACATAATCAACATCAACAGTGACATTGAGGAACAATAACCGTAAATATAGAAGAAAAAAACCCACTTTTCCAAAATGGCAGCTACTACCATTAATTCACATCAAACTCAGTTTAAGAGGGTCAGTCAGTCACATTCAAGAGAAGCCATTGCTGAGAGATATAAGTGAAAGTTTAGTCTGAAAAAAATAGCTTGTAGCTTAAAAGGTAACTGAGCAACATCTTACCTTAATCACTGTTTAAATTTTTTCTTACTGTCGGGACTGGCTTAAACAGCTCCTTGTCTAGGTGTGTATACACCCCAGGGCAAAATTAGGAACCTCCACAAAGCATCTCAAATAGTTGCGATTCCAGTCTCCCTTCTAAATGCACTTCCCCATTCCCTGGCCAGCCCCTGGCTCATTCCCAGCCATTCTTCTAGGTCAGACAGTCCAAGTCTTCCCCTTCTCCATTCCCTCATCGCTGCTCTTGGAGTTTTCAAAACACTCCCGCTTCCCTATCAGCATTTATCTGATTGAGACCTGTGGGTCTTTCCAACAAGCCTGGAAGCTGTTGGAAGGCTACAGCTGTGTTTGCTCAATTGTAACCCAGTCCCTATGACCGTGCCTGGCCCAGTAGACAGAAAATACAGATGTGTTGAATGAATGAATGAATGAATGAATCAACAAAGAATTAAATGAATGGTGCACGCTTTTCAAGCTTCTGAAAAGGGCTGCATTTCAAGAGCTAGGCTCCACCCCGAAGAGCCTCTGAAGGAATGAAGCAGGATAAGCCACTGTAGAGGAGAAGCAAACCAAGCCTGAGGGCAGCAAGAGATGAGAGGCCACTTTGGCCCCACCTTACGAGAAGATATTACACTTCCCAACTAGGGCGTTCCAGAAAGCACCTTCCACTCCGTCAGGCTGTGGTAACTCTCACATTCAGAATACAATTTCTGAAGGATCTGCGAAGAGCCGTGGAGAAGAGCAGCCAACCGATTAGTTCTAAAAAATGTTTTTCACAGAACTCATTCAGTATGTGTGTGTCTACACACACTTATCAACCAAATAAAAAAAAAAGTTTTTAAAAATGTATTTAAACTTTTACAGCAGATGTAAGAAAAAACACAGGCACAGTCTGAAGTGCAAATTAAGCTGTAGTTATTAGTGAGCCTCGGTGGCGTTCCTGCCCTCCTGCCCTCCTTGGGGAGCCTTCCCCAGGGGCAGCGAAGCCTCGGGGGCCACCGCAGCCCTGCGAAGTGAAGGCACCGCAGGTGTCAGAGGAAAGGGGGCCACGCCCAAGCCCTGCTCCTTCCACTTGAAAGCCATTGTTTGCTCTCTACCCCGACCAAGGCGCACTGACTGTACTACCCAGGAGAAGACATATCCCCAAGTGATCATGCAGCATTATAAATACTGAATAAATAAAGGCACGAGATCTGCTCATGTCTGTGACCCCTAAACTGGAAGAAACTCGTCCTCCTGACCTCCAACACATGGTTCAGCACTCACTACTATGCCAGGGCCTGGACTGCATAAATGGCTTCTTTGGGGAAAAGCATCTCCTCTTCCCAGTTAGAGCCCATGGCCCCAGAGGAAAGGGCTTACAAAACCCTGTCTTTGTGTTGCCAGCACCCAGCTAAGCAGCCTTCAGGACTAAGGGCTAACCTGGTACTGAGGGTGGTGGAAAATAACCTAGGGGCAGGGGGGGTGGGCAAGGAAGAGACTGCCAGGCAGCTCGGTTATTTCATTTATGCTTTTTCAACCAGTAACAGGTTTAGTACCTACTATGAAATTAACAAATTGATAAAGCTAGCATATGCTTGCTCATTTTATTTACTTACTACTTATTATGTCCCCTGGTTTTGCGGGCTGACTGAGCTCAGCTAGCCACTCCTTGCTTGGGGTCTTTCATGCAATTACAGTCAGAGAGCAGCTGGAGCTGGAGCTGGACTGGCCCGACGGCTTCAAAGCACTGGCTGTCCAGGGCGGCTAATTCACTCGGCCGGCAGGCGATGTTGTCTGTTGGCTGGGAGCTCACAGCTGGGAGCGACTGCAGGTTTTCAAGCTGTGCTATATGGGTGCCCTGAGTGACACATGCTTCTCCAAGAATGCAGCTGGATCCCCACAGTGTCCCAAGGGGGGGCATTCCGAGAGACCCAGGTATAGAAGCAGTGAGAGTCTTGTGAGCCAGCCTCGAAAGTCATAGCGTCCTTCAGCTGCAGCCCAGATCCAAGACAGGGCCTGCACGAGAGTAGGAAGAAAGGAGGTCTGGCTCCTGGGAGGGGGCATCTCTGGAGAAGGGAAAAATATCTAAATACCCCCAACGTCACACAATGTCCTTTGCATACGCTATTTCATCCCCAAATGCCCCATAGGTAAGCATAAGCATTCTTAAAAGGTTCTTGAAAGAAAGGGAGCACCAAGGTTGCTATCTGGATTCCCTGAGGATGATGAAGGGACTTAGTTTGAAATGGGTAAACATTTAAATACTATTGATTCCCCTCCAAAGGCCCTGCAGACAGGGCGTATACTTGCGCTTTAACGTTAGACCAGGTTTTAAAGGCTTTTGCCCCCTTTCCCACTGTGGTAGGCGGATAGCCATATAACTCTCAACCGTTTTTTATCACATCGTTGATAAGTTTCTCTACCCGCAGGGCAATAACTTTCCACTCTGTAACCCAATCAATATGCTATCTGCCACTGCTAACTCCCTGCCCTACCTTTCTCCTCGCTCTCACAGGTATCAGATTGTTTTTTATTGTATATCACAACTTTTTAAAAGTTTCAGACAATTTCAGTCTGTGGGTACCTTCAAAGCTGTAAGTTTAATTCTGATTTTTAAAAAAGCAAATATATATGTTTTTGTTCTCAAGTGGTAAAAGCCTCAGAGTTTAGTTTTAAGGACTTGAGTCACAGGACACCGTATTTGTCCCCTTATGCCTCACTACTGCAGCCCTAGGTTGTTTTGTATAATGCATGAGTGAGCCCCAGTTAGAAATAGGAATGCATTTTCAGTAACTATTTATTACGTTGTTCTGAGCATACAGCTTTAAATTTGCCCGCTGTAGCTTGAAGCTCTACACAAACTGCTGGTTTGCTGACTGCCTCTCTGGCAGCAACACACAGAAAATAGATTGCTAAAGGTTTTTCTCCCCTCCTCCCCCTCTCCTTCTCTCCTTTTTCTACTTTTTTTTTTTTTAAACCAGTCGTGAACATTTTTTAATCTTGTGGCATTTTTAATCAACACGTATTTCCTTCCAGGACCTATGATCCTCTATTGATTCCCATTAAAATGCTTTTCTTTTCTTTGCCCCCTCTGCTGATCGAATTTCAGATCAGCCACAGGATATGCAACTAACCTTCCGGCACTACTGAACCCAGCCGAGCGAGGGTGATCAAAAGGCTTGATGCATTCATTAAACATTCCCATCGCCCGGGCTGGAGCTCTCTCTAATGGAATATATCTCTTTGCATGGCGATTTTTTTTCCCCCTTTTTTGTCTTTACCCCCACCTCCAAAAAATGTTTTTTGCCTTTGATCGCTAGGGAAGGGGGCGAGAACAGGAGAACAAAAGAGACCTATCTTTTTCCCCGGGGCTGACGTCAGTTTGATTTTACTGACAACTATTCGAGCGTGTGTAGCAGTTGGAAGCGGCCCCTCGCCCGCCCCCGCCCCCCACACCTTCCACTTAAGGGAGAAAACAAGACTTTTAGCTGCTCCGGAGACGCGCCCTGAAAATGGCCTGCTCGCGCTCTGAGCTCGATGCCCTCCCGCCCGCTTGGCAAAGGGCATTCAAGGCTTGTTTGTGTGGCACGATCTTTACTGGGGCGGAAAACACGCGGCGGGGGAGGAGCGGGAACAGGCGCAGGCCGGGCAGGGAGAGCCAGGAATGTTCCTTCCTGGCCGCGGGGAGAGGGCACGGGCGGGGGAACAAGTCCCTGCCGGCGTGGGTCGCGCGGAGTCCGGGGACCCGGAGGCTGCGGGCGGGGCGGCGGCGCGAGGGTTCCGGGCGCGCAGAGCCGGGGAGCTGCGACCCGCCAACCCCGCGGGCGCGCGTGCGCGGCGCGGCCCCCACGCCCCGGGCCGCGGCGGCCTCGGCGGCGCCAGCTCCCGGCTCGGCGAGCGCGGCGACTGGCGGGCGGTAAAACCCGGGCCGGAGCCGGGCGCGGACCGGGTCGGGGAGGCGCGGAGACCCCCGAGAAGAGCTGGAGCGGCCCCGCCGGCTCCGAGGCGCGCGCCCCGGGAGGGCTGCTCCGGGATCTCGCGCCTGGCAGCGGCGAGGTGTGTAGGTGGCCACGCTCGTGCGAAATTCCCCGCCGGGCCTCGGGGAATTTCGTGCCTCCATAAGGGCGCAGCCGGTTCTACTAAAGATGCCAGCAACCTGAACATCTTTAACCGACCTACACCATTTCTGGAAAAGTCATATTTTCCAGGCTTTCGTGAAACAGTCAGTACTTCTACTCTAAATCTGGAGGCGAATGTGCATCCATTTCAGGGGAGAAAGGAAGATGGGAAAAGTGGACTGGCTCCGGGAAATATGGGTAATGGGGTTGGACCTGTGCCTGGTGTCCACGCACGGGTCCCTTCCTTGCGCGCACCTGAGACATTTGTTCACGAAGCGGGGTGGGTGCTCGCGACCCACAAGGTGCCAAGGCACATTTTGCCCGGATGAAAAGGTCAGTTTCAAAATGGACCTTACCTCAGGATCTTGGCTTTTATGAAGGGAAAAACATGCAACAAATAAAAGTCAACCACTGCTGGCCGGCCGTGTTATTTGTCGCACCTACCTGCATCTCAGCATTTGTCACACTGAAGTTACTCGTTTACCTTTCCATCACCCCAGGGGCCGAAGAATCCTAGAGATTGGGTACCGAGGCTCGTTCTTTGATTCTGCCCCAGCACTTCCGAGTACACCATAGGCGCCGAATAAATGTTTTCCTCGTAAAGTGCTGTGAAGCACAGGGGAAAGAACAATTAATTTTGGCTAAGGGAGGGGATCAGAGAACAGGCTGTTGAGCTCGATGCTGAAGACAGCAGAGCTGGTGGCAAAGGCCCTTCCAGGTTGAAAGAACGTGCTCAAGGGAGGGACTGTGCAGTGGTGGGAACTGGAGGGTCTGAGAAGGGGGCACTCGGGGGCGTGGAAAAGGGACGCGGGAGGCAGACGTGGAGGGTGGCGAGTGCCTTGCCATTGAGGTAACAGCCAGGAAATGCATACAACCATTGTATCTAATGGTCCAGAAGGGGAACATGCAAATAAAACATAAAACAAGGAATATGGAATGGATATACCAAAAAAAGTCAAAAGAAAAAACAAGTAGGGCAGTTTACCCGGGAATTTCAGAAAAAATAAATTGTATGAAACCAAAAAGAAATGCCAAGGAAAACCCCTGGCTTTTGACTCTGGGAGCATAAACATTTTAATAGCATTTGACTGTGTGTGTGTGTGTGTAGTAGGGGGGTCTCTATGGAAAAGGGAAAGAAAAGAGGTAACAAAGGAGCCAGTGCTTTGACTAGAGACCTTTGACCATTAGTGTTTCCTCTCTGTGAAGCCATGAATGGCTTATAAACACTAGGAAAAGATATTAGACATCACTATTAAGAAAGAAATGGAACTTGAGACAAGCAAACATTGAAAACAAAACAAATGTTCATCATTAAGGGATTCGAACGAACCTGTTACACAGTCAATAGAATATGATGTAGCCATTAAAAATGAAGTGTATTTATTGGAAAGATGTTCACAGCGTATTGTCATGTGAAGGAGCAAATTATAAGCCAACAGGCCTGGAAGGAACAATCTAGAATGTTAGCAGTCGTTCGCTCTAGATGTCCTGATTATTAGTCGCTTTTTACACTCTATTCCAAACCTGTAAATACTGTCTGAATATCAACAATGACATATTACTATCTCTTTCATTAGAACATTAACACATGATTAAAAATATTTTTTTTATCTTTTAAAAATGTGTGTGGTCCGTTTCTTGCGAAGCCGGCGCCATGCCTGCGCAGCGGCAGCCCTCACGGCAGGTGGGAGGAAGAGAGTCTCCCCAGTCGGGCCAGCCTGAGGGCTGCACGAGGCCCTTAATTCCCTGTGACGTCTGGCCCAGGACCTCCATGGGCTCACTAACTTCATCTATGAAACGAAGGTAACAGTGTCTAACAGGGCTGTTGTGAGCACTGGAGATGCCTGGGGGACACTTCGCACTGTTCCTGGGCCCCAGAGGTGCTCAGTGACAAGGCAACAGCGGGGGAACCACAGGCTTTTGTAGCAGGTCCTGCCTCTGCCAAGGTGGTGGTCAGGAGAGCTTCCTACAAATATTCCTTCTCTCCGTCTCAGATGACAAGACGGTGCCTCCTCACCCATTTGAAGTTAGGAGTGACCTCGTGAAAGTCTCTGGCCAACAAAACGAGCAGAAGGAACACGTGTCGCCTGCAAGCATTTTCTCCCTCTGCCGCGACAACCCGCAGTTCCCAGGCGGCGGCTGCTCTGCCTGCCAAGTCCGGAGTGGGGAGAAGCAGCCTCCAGGGCCCTCCATGGACAGGGAGAATGAAACCCCTGTTGCGGCAAGCCACGAAGACCTGGGGGCTATTTGTCACCAGGCCTAATTGAGTTCGTGCTGCCTGACACAGCCACTCACTTGTTTTGTGACCATAGGAAAGATACTTGATTTCTCCAGGTTTCCATGTCCTTCCCTGTGAAATGTAAATGTTAATAATCCCACTCCGTAGGCTGGTAGAGAAAACAAGGTAATGTCTAAAGTGCTTGGCAGTGTACCTGGCCCTGGTAAGTGCATGTGAAATGAGAGGAACTATTATGACCTCACTGTACACACTTCTTTTCCCCTCTAGCACATGGAGGCGGCCATCAATGCTGAGAGGCTCAGCGGATGCCTGCATGTGGTCTTTCTGCCATTGGGCGTGACTAAAGGTACTAAACACGTGAATGAGAGATGTCAGAGTTGACATAGGTAACAAAATTATTATTGATAATCTCCTTTTCATGCCTAGAAGAAATGCCAAATGGTAAGTTCTAGTGGAGTCGGCAGCCACAGGGCCAGCAGGTCATGTCTCTACCGTGACAACCAAGAGTGTCCTTGGTTGGAGCAGGGGAGGGGAGGTGTTAAAACCCAAAGATTCCAGTGATCCTCGTTGGTTGGTGATAAGAATAGTGACCACCAATTTCTTCTAGAATAACTGGTTTCTCATCCTCTCCGAGTCCTGAAACACAGCGGTCTTTACACAAGAGGGAGAGACAGAGGTGAGTGCCTGGGTTGCTCTGACACTACCTGTGCTTCCCTGCTTAGCCTGGGGAGTGAGGGCAGCATCAGAACTCCGATTTGGGGAACACAGGAGAGCTTTGTTTCTGTCGCTATGTAATCTACAAGATTCACAGTTCTGACAGAAAACGAACGGTCCTTTGGGAGTGTTTGGGCACCAGACCGGACACCTCGGAGGACCAGGAGTGTGAAGAGGGCTCCTCTCCACAGAGGGCCTCAGCAGGGGGTATGGTAGCACATTCCCAGTTTGGAAAGGGGTGGAAGCCCAGTGGAATCCTCAGGCAACGCGCAGTGGAGCCTCTATTGCCCGGATTTCAGTCACTCCAGGCCCACGTGGGACGAGGACCTCAGGAAACCCCTTCACTGCCTCCACGGGAGTGGCATGCGCAGTGATGGGAACGAGCAGTGAACAATCCTGCCTTTCCACTTGCAGGGTGCTTTTAGTTAACCACCAAGTGTTTTTCCACATATTTACTCATTTTGTCCTTACAATGAAAGCATCAGCTAAGCAAGAGAGAAAGTTGTTGCCCGAGCGAACCTTTACTTGACTAACTGAAAGTCGTAGTGCCTTTTCCCACCAACACAGTGGAGGAAAGGCCGGGCTTACTTGTGGGACCTCGCAGGCCGTCAGAAATGAAGATCGCGGGGCAGTCAGCACGCAGTTTAGCCATAATACAGGCATGTGATTTCCATGTCCGTCACAGCCAACAAGCGGCAGCCTCTCCGCCTCTAGCACCGCTGCGCTGGTCCACGCCCTGGGTGTTAATGACCACGCCCTGAGAGTGCTCCCTGCTTCCTAGCTCTGCACAGGCGCTCCCACCCTCTGTATTGACACCCAATTAATCTTCCCAAGCGCCCCTGTCATCAATCAAGTCACTTGCTCAGGCAAAAATCTCTAGTGCCTCAGGACAAGCTCCTAGGTCCACGAGAGCAGGTCCACCGTGTGCGACCCACTCTACCAACTCTGTACTTCAGTCACGAGCCCATCCCCAAGTTGCTTCCACCCCAGCTGAAATGCCCTTCTCCTCCCACAAGTGAAGGTTCTGCACACAAGGCAGCAGATAGCACATCCTCCATGGAAACGTCATCAGCACCTCCGGCCTACGAGTTTTCCACTTTCCACGTCCCTGAATTACGGTAGGTTTTCTACCATTCAGCACAGTCATCTTGAAAGCAGGTACCCTACTCCTCTGGGGCTGAGACTTTTCAAAGGGCTGTGAACAAGCACATTTTGAAGGAAAGCAACATGCAGACCTCCATGTTCAATACCCACTTTTTCTAAACGCCCGGCCCCCTTTCCCCGGGGCTCTTCCCTCACTTGGCAGAAGAAGGTGTGCTCGCTCTCATTCCCAGCCTTACTGGGGTGCATTGCTCCTGGGCTTTTAAAAGCCTTCCTGGGCACCAGTACAGGGAAGACTGAAAATCTTGGTGTAAGTGTTGGGGAGGTGATGAACACTAACGGCTGTGCATTAACGCCAGTCGTAACGTAGCGCCACAAACCGGCGGCTCAAACAACAGAAACAGGCTGTCGCAGTTCTGAAGGCGAGAAGTCCACCATCAAGGCGTGGGCAGGACTGGTCCCTTCTGTCTTCTCCTACTGTCTTCACATCCTCTTTCCTTTCCATGTCTGTCTCGGTATCCAAATTTCACCTTTCAATAAAGACACCAATCAGAGTGGACTAGAGTAGACCTCATCTTAACTGATTATATATCTATTTTATTTATCTCTATATTTTTTATCTATATTTACCTATAAATATAGATAAATAAATATATAGATATATATCTATATATTTTATAGATATATAATTATGCAATGACATAATTTTAAAGTATGGGCACATTTTGGGGTACTGAGGGTTACGACTATATGAATATATGAATTTGGAGGGGATACAACTTGATCCATAACAGACTGGGTAACAAATCCTTTGCAAATCAGGCAGTTTCCAATACCTTGCTTTCAATGAAATTGAAGAAGAAAAGAAATAGTGCTGTTGTCAGCTGACATATCATTAAAACTAATATTTGATAATGGATTAACATGTGATGTGAGGCAAATAAAGTCAGAAGGAGTTCCCAAAATTGAAGGACATTTCTGTAACAAAACTTTCTTTCATTCCCATCTCTTTGTTTATATAAACAAGGATTTTTCATCTCTGCAAAATGGAAAATAGAAATAGAATGGATGCTAAACACTTTGTCATTCTAGCCATAAATAATATTTATCCACAATAATATAATATAATGTTTGGGAAAAGAACAACCTCATCTATCTTATTATGAAACATAAGCTTCCAATAAAACTTTTTTGTGTGTGTTAGCATTTATCAAAATTGTTTATTCATTTCGGTTGTTTCAATCAATTTTGTGATACTAGTAACAATAACACAAATTAGAAAACACTTAAAGCCAAGGGTCACAGGAATTGTAAAATGTACAAATTTCAATTTTTATACATATGTTTAATATATAAAAGTATGATGCAATACTCAGTAAAAGATGTTCAATCATAAATGTCTTACCTTAGCATAAAATTTTGAAGGGGAAGTAGATGGAAATAAAATTTCAAAGAGAAAGCAGAAAAATACACAAATTTTGCTTGCTAAAGATGAGCTTGTTTGTATATTTCTTAAATGGATGATGGTAACAAACTGTTACAGGATTTAGATTCCATTTGTGCACATATAAAACAGTGATGCAACAGTTTTATTTTCAAATGCCAATATTTGCAATATGCTAGCAATTCTATTTTTTGCAACTATTTAAATTTATGATAAAATTATGAATGTCAACTTTTAAAGGACCCTAAGCTATTTATGGTCCTTGAGCAAAACTTTTAAAGACTGACTCAGTATACGGTTCTTTAGGTGTCCACAGGCCTTAGGGGATGTTCAGAATGTGTCTTTTGTAGCTCGCTGGTAATCCAGGGAAAGTATCTGAGCTTGGGTCTCGCCTGGTGTTGCCACAGTTTCCACCGCAGAAAGAATCACAGAGTTGAATGCCCGCCAGCAACCTTGGACGCCTGTCTGAAAGACGGGGCGGTGACGCTAAAAGGGCACGGGATTGAGAGCACAGTGAGATACCACTTCACCCAATAGGATGGCAATTATCAAAAAGAAAGAAAGAAAGAAAGGAAGGAAGGAAGGAAGGAAGGAAGGAAGGAAGGAAGGAAGGAAGGAAGGAAGGAAGGAAGGAAGGAAGGAAGGAAGGAAGGAAAGAAAGAAAAGAAAGAAAGAAAAGAATGAAGGAAGGAAAGAAAAGAAGTGTTGGCAAGGACGTGGGGAAATCAGAACCCTGTGCAATGCTGTTGGGAATGTAAAGTGGTGCAACTACTGTGGAAAATGGTATGGCAGCTCTTCAAAAAGTTAAAAATAGTGTTACCATATGATCCAGTAATTCCACTTCTGGGTATATAATCCAAAGAATGGAAGTAGGGATTCAAACATATTTTTACAGCAATGTTCATAGCATTTTTCACAATAGTCGAAAGGTGGAAGCAACCCATATGCCCATCAAGAGAAGAGATAAACAAAATGTAGTATGCTCACACAACGGAGTGTTATTCAGCGTTAGAAAAGAAGGGAATTCTGACGCATGCTACAACATGGACGTACCTTGATGACGTTACACAAAGTGAAATAAGCCAGACACAAAAAGAAAAATACTGTGTGATTCCACTTACACGAGCCCCAAGAGTAGTCAGATTCATAGACACAGAAAGCAGACAGGTGGCTGCCCAGGGTGAGGGCGGGGAGGGAAGAAGGATGGGGAGTCATTGTTTAACATCATTGTCATGTTTAACATTAATAGTGTTATTGTATGTTATTGTTTCATGGGTACAGAGCTCCAGTTTAACAAGATGGAAAATGTTCTAGTGATGGATGGTGGTGATGGTTATACAACAACATGAATGTAATTAATGCCACTGACCTGTGCACTTAAAAATGGCTAAAATGATCAATTTTACAGTATGTATATTTTACCACATTTTTTAATCCTCGCTAGAGGATATGTCTATTGATTTTTTAGAGAGAGACAAAGGGAAAGAGAGAGAGGGGGAGAGAGAGGGACATCAATCGCTTGCCACCCCCGTCCCCATGTATACCTGCCCCCACTGGGGACCGACCGCACCCTAGGTATGTGCCCTGACCAGGGATCGAACCCGCAGCCTTTTGGTGTATAGAATGACACTCCAACCAACTGAGCCACCTGGCCACAGTTTACCACATTTTTTTTTAAGTACACAGTCTTTGGACTCAGATCTGCTAGTAAGTGACCTTGCGTTCAACCTGAGTCTCCGAAACTCCCTGAGTCTCAGAAAGGAACTAAAAATGCTTAATTTAGAGGATTGTTATGAAACTTGAAACATAAACAGGTCTGTAGTGGATGCTGGAGTGGGCACCCACATCTCCTCTTCGGGACCGAGGTGTCAGAGCCCCGGCTGCTGCGCTGTTGACAGCTGGTGGCCCACAGCAGGAAACATCTTCAGGTGTCAGCCAGCCCCAAAGGGGGCGGCCTTGCCCAGGTTTGTAGCCCCTCTGGGGAGAAAGCAGCTGGTTGATGCCCAGTTGATGCTTCAGCTGGGAAGACTCTGAAGGGTCTTCCAACCCGTGGCCTCCAGCAGGGTCAGTGGCGGTAACATCCCTCCTCCTCTCCCCAGTGCTGCTTCTCTCCTGTTCTCACAGCCGTGAGAGAGTGAGTCTTCCGCGGGTGGATGTCCATCCCAGGGCCTGTCCCCAGGTAACTCTGCCCCTGTTTAAAATTCCCCGGGAGCTTCCCACTGTCCTCAGGATGAAACCTGAAATGCTATTGTTTCCCCGCAAGGCCACCACGCCTGCGTCATTTGCCTATCTACTCTTCTGCCTCCTCCTTCCTCATCCCTTCCCAGCCCCACTGGGCCTTGGACACTAGTCCTGCTGGCTGTCCACAGCTCCCTCTGTCCCTCCAGGTCATATCTTTGGAGGGGGTCTGTCCTAAAACATCTCCTACAGGTACCCGAATCCTCTCTATGCCTTTACCTTGCTTTGCTGTTCTTCATAGCGCTTATCATTGACATGGCGTTAGATACTCACTTGTTTAAAAGCACTAGAATGTAGGTTCTTCAAAGGCAGGGACTTTCTGTCCTGGTGGCTTTGGTATTCCCAGCAACTCGAATGTCTGGCACATAATAAGCACTCAAGAAATTTGTGGAAAGAATTCATGAGTTATAGAGATGATGTGCACCGAGCACACAGCTCAGTGCATGGTGCAAGTCAGGGGCTCAACACATGGTACCTATTATTATTTTATTATATTTCCTGTCTGCCCAACTCAGACAGTGAATGTCAGACAGGGTCCTTCTCTTCTATACCTTTTATAGTGCTAGGCACAAAATCGCTCAGTAAATAAATACTTTTTAATTGGATTTGACTTGTTCTAAAGCCAATGGTGAGGTAGACTGATTATTTTTGTCCAAGCTGGCTGGCTGGTTCTACTTCATTTGAATGGCCAAGATTCTATCACATCACGTCAGGTCTCTATTAAAATTAATTATGGTCAGACTCCATCCATCACAACACAGCAGAGGAGCAGAGGATTCCCGTGAAAGTCACCCTGGCCACTCTCGGCAACAGAGAGTCGCTCTGAGGTCCGATGTGGTATTTCTTCTAATCACCAAATATGCTAAATATTATGTAATAATATTCTAGAGACCACTTAACAGGAGGTAATAGATGTGATCTCTGCCCCCAAATCACTTAAAGTCCAACCTCGTCAGAGCAGAAGAGAGCAGCGAGGCCCTGCTCTTTCCCACCCGCTTCCTCACCTGTTCCCATCACCCTGGACAACTTCCCCTTTCGTCTGCGCTGCCCCCTCGATGCCTGACAGGAACACAGGACCTGGCACCCCTACCTGCTCAACAGCCCATGTTCTTGGCTGCAAAATGGCAGTGCATTTTATGAAGTGCATGGCACGCGGTGTCTTCTGCCTTGCCATATTCAGGGAGCAGCGAATACGTATGTGTACACTTTAAATGCTGATTCCTCACCGTACAGTCAGCAAACATCTCTGCGCATAAACAAACCTTAGGGATGCTGCGTAGAAATGGGTGATCATTCTTTGCTCTTTCCCTCTTTTGCAGGTGCAATAAAACATCAGGGAAGCCGCATGCCGCCACTGGGAGTGCCCACCAAGGCAGGCAGGGGAGGCCCCGGCTGTGTGCCAGGCTCAGCAACGGGGGCGCCCACATTCTGAAGTAATTTAATCCACACAAGGCTT
Source organism: Pteronotus mesoamericanus (assembly GCF_021234165.1). Taxonomy (NCBI): domain Eukaryota; kingdom Metazoa; phylum Chordata; class Mammalia; order Chiroptera; family Mormoopidae; genus Pteronotus; species Pteronotus mesoamericanus. The sequence goes on from NW_026555085.1 coordinate 98,789,263, forward strand.
TGGGGGAGGTGCCAGTGTCCTCGACTTACACAGGTGAGGTAAGAGGTTAGAAAGACTAAGTCATGCGTGTTGGGTCACTCCGATGGTAAGTAGTAAACCAAGATTTGAACCAAACTTTCTCTTACTGCAAAGCGTCTTCTAAGACTGCACTCTTGGGGCTGCTTGCTTACCTCCTCGCGCCCAAGCTAGGTTTTCCTCCTTCACAGCTCCCGTTCTACCCTGATCCTCTTTGAAAAACAAACAAACAAAACTCTATAAAATGTCCTAACAGATTCAAAATGTGATAAAACTACAAAAATCAAAACAGAATGGTGAACAGTGAGACAGCAGAGTTCAGAACCCAGCTCAGGTATATGATGAAGGAAGCATTTCAAATCGCTTCCAATGAAAGAGAAATGGATTATTCTATAAATGGTATTGGGAAACTTACTTGGTAAAACAATTAGTAGGTGTCCCATAAGTGTCTGCAATTTCTACATTGTGCAATTCTATGAGGTGACGCTTGCTGTCCATCTCCCACACTGACTGCTGGGAAGGATTTCGGGTAACATTTTGAGTTCTGGGCATTTTGAGTCTCTGGTCTACATAGAGCTCAGATCTCAATTCCTCACAATCTCACTTACAATACTTTCCATTTACAAAGTGTTTTCACTACCCCATTAGGGCAGGGCAGGTGTTATTATTCCCACTCTCTCTATAAGGACACGGAAGCTCATGGAGGTTAAGCTCACAGCTGGCATGTCTTGTGAAACTTAAACACCCAGGCTTCCTGATTCCTTCTGTGACTCTCTTACTATTAGACTCTATATATAGCCTCTCCCCACCCCAGCCCTCACATCCACACCCACACAACTCAAACAGTGGAAAACAAATAACATCTCTACATTATCACAAAACTATGTTAACTTCTCTGTATCCACAGTCAGCCTCTGTCCATAGTATACATACTTTACATAATTGCAATCACAGTTTAATTATAATTTAGTGGCCCACTTTTCCACTTCATATTGTAAGTGCTTTTTACAGTTTTGTAGCAAATGACTGATGGACATCCTTACTGTCTCTTAAGCGATCCTCTTCCTTAAGGTCATCTATGCAAATCTCCATCTCTAACCCAATTGCTTCTAAATGAATTTCTTTCACATGAGTGCGTGAATGCAATTGTGTTCCTCTTTTCAGGCAGCCAGTTATCTCCCTTCCCCCACCAAGAAGTCTCGTTTCTTTTCCCAAGCCTTGGGTAACTCTACATGTTGTGTTGGGTTTGCCCCACTTTCCAAGTTTCTTGGCGGGGGAGAGGAGGCTGCGGTGAACATCCAGCTCTTCTGCAGACCTGTGTCCGGGCGCGAGCCGCAGAAGGGGCATCTGGAACCTTCTCTCGGAGCTTACAACCATTGCATTTCTGTTGAGGATTCACTCTCCGCTCTTTTTTTTAAACCTGTGGCTTCCCAACTTAGCTTCCCCAGGACAGTCATCACTAAAACCTTGTTTCACCCCCAAGCTTTCCTCCCTGGCCAGGGAGAATTTGCAAACTTAACATTTTCATGACTTTTTATATACAGTACGATTCATGGGATGGCAGACTCTGCTTAGAGGATCGAATACATCATTGTTTTCTATCGTCCATGCCGTGTTTAAAGAGACACATTTTACGTACTTGCTGGTCCGTTCTCTCCAGTTCGGGAGGTGTGAATGGCTTCATGGAAACAGACCCTGACTTGATTGTCCTCTGTTTGGAAAGAAGTAAGACATGGAAAAGATACATTTGTGATCAGTGCCTGTCCTAATGCTCTATGATGTCAAATGCAGTCTACCTAAAAGAAGGAGTTATGAGGTCTTGAAAAGGCAGTAGTCAAACAGGCTGTTGACAAACCTCTATTGGATGTCTGTGCGCAGCTCTCTCAGATCTCTGAAGCAAGTGCACAGCCCTGCTCCCAGCAAGCTGGTTCTTCTCTACACCAAGCCATGTGGCAGACAAACCCACTGGCAGAATCCACTAAAAGAGGTGATATAATAAGAGGGTTGTCATATTTTTTTAATTTTATTTTTCAATTACAGTTGACATTCAATATTATGTTGTATTAGTTTCAGGTGCACAGCATAGTGGTTAGATAATCATATACTTTGCAAAGTATTCCTCCCTTATTTCCTGCACCCACCTGGCACCACACAGTTATTCCAACACTATTGACTATATTCCATATGCTGTACTTACATCCCTGTCTCTATTTTGTAACTACCAGTCTGTACTTCTTAATCCCTTCACCTTTTTGACCCATCTCCCAATCCCCTCCCCTGCGGCAACCACCAATCTGTTCTCTGTGTCTATGAGTCTGTTTCTATTTTGTTTGTTCATTTATTTTGTTCTTTAGAATCCACATGTAAGTAAAATCATATGGTAACTGTCTTTCTCTGACTGACTTATTTTTCTTAGCATAATAGACAGTTGTAATATTTTTGTAAAAGGTTTTGATCGGAGTTATAACTATGAAGTTATTTTACTGAATTAAGATAGAGAAAGCAATGCTACAAAATAACAATAATAATTATGACTGGGAAAGATGCTATTATGATTTGGTTTTGTTTTCAGACCTCTAATTGTAAAGCATTTGTTCAAGGGGAAGAGGAAGCCTTGGTTTTTTTTTTTCTAAGAATTTATTTTATCTATCAACAAATGCAGCTATTTTCTTTTTCACCATTAAGGAGCCTTTCCTGGGCAAAGAAGCCCTAGTTCCATTTTGGGAGCCAAGAAGGAAATTTTATGACTTAGTACATCCCAGACTGATTGTAACTTTTCATGACTCAGCTCAGATGGGTTAGAAATGGCCAAACGTGTTTGAATGTTATGCTTTTGTGAGGCATGGGCATAGCCAATAGTTGAGAGTTATAGGAGCTGTGATTCAGCAGGGGGAATAGCAGCCTCGGCCTGAGAAAAATGTAGTACTATAGTAACAAGCCAAATTGCTGGCATTGTCGGTAGTTGTGATTTCATTTTATTGATTGTCTCCTGTGAAACATGAGGCTCTTTATTTGAATCATTTGTATAGGTGTCATACTGGGTTAATTGCAAAGCAATTGGATTTAATAATAATATAACGATGTATCCATGTACATCGATTCCTAGAATTGTGAGATGTGAATTGCACTTGATCATGAGGTTGTGCTTCCCGATGCTATGAGATGAGCAAGTCCCAGGCTGATGGTGTAAATTTAAGCTGCCCAGAGTGAGCTTTAACTTACATGCCAGTTTGGATTGTTATTGCAAGTATTTTATAGGCCTGGAACATGATTGGTTATAAACAGGATGCCCTTGAACTTGAATTGTTTTAAAAAGCATAGCTTTATGTTGAGTTAACAGCATGCCATTAAGATCAGTACCAATGTAAACACAAGAATGAAGGCTTTCTGTTGGCCCAGCGTTCTTGCAGATTTTCATAGTTGCTGAAATTATTTCACTTTTAGCTAAACTGGTTTTCTTTGTTAGCCCACTTAGTAAGGAATGCAAGAATGATTCTCAAAGTTGATAGAAATTCCCTGAAAAGTAAGGACACATACCAATAACGAAGTTCATTATTTCATAACAATAGAAGAAACAATATATATTAGCATAATTATTTTTGTTTAAAAAGTGTGGATATTTCCTACTTTTCCAGTTGAAGGATATTTCTTTCCAAGGAGGACAAAGTAGGGGAAAAAACAGATTTTATGGGAAAATTTCATATCCATATGATTAACTAAATTTTAAAAATCAAGACAAATATGAGTAGGAAAATTAAAGAGATTGGGAGAAAGAAAAAAAAGGAGGAGAGAGAGGAGGAAGAGAATGAGAAAAGGATAAGTTATAAAATGAGATTGAGGCCCTGGCTGATGTGGCTCAGTGGATTGAGTGCCAGCCTGTGAACCAAAGGTCCTTCAGTTTGATTCCCAGTCAGGGCACATGCCTGGGTTGCCCGCTAGGACCCCAGGTAGGGGCGTGCAAGAGGCAACCACACATTGATGTTTCTCTCCCTCTCTTTCTCCCTCCCTTTCCCGCTTTCTAGAAATAAATAAACCAAATATTTAAAAAATATATTAAAAAAATAAAATGAGATTGAGTAACAGCAAAAATTGGCACAATAACGGCACTTAGTCTCAGTAAGTGTTATGATCAAGCTAAAAAAAAAGTAGTAAAGCAAGTTAGTAATGCATCAAAATATATTACCTACACTACTGTCTTTGCTGCATCTAAGTAGAAACAAAAAATATTCTTTTTTTAGGCGGAACTTTGGTATGTGAATTCACACTAAATATTGCTTTCACCAGTTATATTTATTCTATCACTTTAACGAGCACAATTGCTATACCATATTTTTAATATCATTTGACTTCATGGTCAACTTAGAGAGGTCACTGGGAGAATCACTGACCCCTATAATTCATCCAAACCCAGAATGCAAAATCAGTCATGTAGACCCAATGCGTCTCATTCCCTTCCGCTTTGGTGAAACTGACTCTCTCACCAACTCAAAGACAATTTGTGGGGGAGATAGTAAATAAAAAACAAAACTAAATACACTTAATAAGCATGTTTATCTCCCAGTTCCCTCCAGGTTGATCTTTTTATGAGCACAGACCAACACTACAGGTGGTTTTTAAATGTTTTCCAGAAATGTGTTTAAATGAATGTGTTAATGGCTGAGACTGAGGCCCCGTCTGAACGCTGATGAATTACATGACCATGTGTTCAGAGCTGCTCTGGGCCGCATTTGACAGCTGAATCAACGGAAAGGAACAGCAGTGACAGGAGATGAGAAAAGAAGCTACTTTTATTTTTTTTCAATTTTTGTTTTAATTTGATGTGGATATAGTGATAATATTGCAGACTTAGGAGGACAATAGAAATCTAAAAAATTCTAAAAGGGAGGCCTAAGGAAGGTTTCGTATTTATGAATAAAATTAGGAGCATGGAATCTTCTAGTGTAATGAAGATAACAGGAATCATGCCTACAGTCCCATCTCTTTGGTCTTGTGATTTCATAGCGTAATTGCCAAATATTAAATTTTCTTAATTAAAGCGAAACTCTCGTTAAGTGAAGGCCATTGGAACACGGAGAGATGGCTGGCGACCGGATGATGGAAAATGACGCACGCCTGCTGTTCCACTCGCCCCGTTCGGGGCTCTGATTAAGCGCGGATGCACTGCACTCATTGCTTAGCCAGCTCCTACTACACTTCCATACTCCTGTTCATGTCGACACTGACCGTATTTTAAACAGAAAAGCAGGGCATCCATTCTAGCAATTATGACCCTATTTGCAGGACCACGGTTACATTTGAAATCAAAACTGTCTCAGAAGATCTGTCCATCCAGCCAGCCATAAAAATCTACCTCATTTTTTAAGGGACTCATTTCAGTGCTTCTCCTTCAAGACAAGTCCTTTACTCTGATGTGGTGTGACTCTCCTTCTGAAATCATAATTTAAAATGTTCTTTTATAGTTATATTGATTTACATCTATTGAATGTGCTGTATTTTGTTGTGTATAATGCGCACCCATGTTTTTGGCCCAAAATTTCAGGAAAAAATCTTTCATTTTAATTCTTTAATTTAATTTTTGTATTTATTTACATGTAGAAACAAAGCCAATTATTGTATTCCAGAGTATTATTTTGCATACAGATATCCTTATTGCTTTCTAGAGTTACACTTTTAATGCATAAGCATAAATAAAAGAATCAAAAATATTTATATACATATGGAATTAGCATTATCCATGTATAATGCACATCCTTATTTCCCCCCCAAAAAAATTGGGCAACAAGTGAGCATTATACATGGCAAAATATGGTATGGTAATGTTATAATATAACTTCATTCATACTATTTTTTAATCCTCACCCAAGGATATGTTTATTGATTTTACAGAAAGAGTAAGTGGGGGAGAGAGAGAGAGAAACATCCACTGGTTGCCTCCCCTATGTGCCCTGATCCGGGATCAAACCTACAACCTAGACATGTGCCCTAACCAGGAAGTGAACTGCAAACTTTTGGTGTATGGGATGACACTCCAACCAACTGAGCCATCCAAGTACAGCCAGGGCAATACTATGTTTTTACCATGTAAAATAAGTCATGCACCTGTTACTGTTACAAAAAATGTAAAAGAGGAATTTTTAGAAAGTATGCTATATATGCCATATATATGCATGTATACACACACACACACACACACACACACAGAGGTATATGCTACAGTGTTAGAAAAGGAAATGAACACCTATGCTTTCATGTTAGGTATAAAAGTTTACCATTATTTAAGCACTATTTAACATGGCACGCTATAGTGTTGGAGCTTTTAGTTTTCTAAGGCTGGTTATATTTACAAACTTTTTTGCCTACTCCCTTGACCCTCTGAAAGAAACACATCTAATCAATTTATTTAAGCAATTATAAATGAAGGCACAGATTGGGATGACCCACCTAAAGAACCTCTGTGACAAGTCTTTAAAATGTCAAGCCAAGATAAGAACATCATTATGGCATCTATTAGCTGTGCAACTCTAAAGACACAATTATTTTGCCTTATAATTGATACCTTGAACCTACTTGTCTCCTTGTTTACTATCTCTGTGTTTTCTAATGGGATTATGCTACTTTAGAATTTGAAGGGACCAAATATATACCTCCCTTCCACTACTGCTGCTATCTAGAATGTCTGTTGACACTTTCCACACCTGTACATCATCTGGCCTTTGCTTAAACAGATACAATGAACATAGCATTTCTAATATTGATGCTCACTCTATCAGTAGGTTTGTTCTTATAGTGAACCTAAATTCCATTCATTACCTCTAATTTATTCTGAAGGAAGAAAAAAAAAAAACTACTCCCACTTTCCCATGGAAGCCTTTCATATAAGTATACCTTTTAACTTCTCCACACAAGTATTCTCTTCTCCAAGTCACATAGGCTTAATTCTTCCTATGGTTCTAGGCATTTCAACTTCCTTCTCCTTCATTCATTCAACCTACTTTTACTAAAGATCAACTATGTTTAAAGCATTGTGCTGTCCATAAAATGGATCTCAGAGTCAAGACAGGAAAAACATTCATCACCTCATCACACCAATGGATTGATCATTAAAAGTTCAAATAAGTGATCTGAAGGAAAAGAACACCATTCTATGCAAGCATATGACAAAGGAACCTACTCTGACCTAGGAGTCCAGGGCAGGTTTCGCTGAGGAAGTGATGCTTGAGCTAAGACATGAAGAAATGGTGGAATCAAAGGGGGAAAGGAAGACAGACAAAGAAATAGAGCAATCAGGATGTTCAAGGACTCTGAAAAGAGAAGGTGGCTGGCATGCTCAAAGAATTGAGAGACTAGTGTGTTAGAGACTGAGGGATAGAAAGTCAAGAGGCAAAGCTGGAGAGTTCAGCAGAGAGAACACCACTGTTAGCCTTGTAGGCCTGGTAAACATTTTTGGATTTTATCCTCAAAACAGTAGGAAGTCACTGAAGTGGGTGGGAGATTATACACCTGGCCACCCAATATTCTGGCCTCACATGCTTCAGCATTCCTGCCTGTGGGAAGATTGTGCATCCCTCCCTACTGAATGGAGGAGAGACTTTGTGAACCCCTTTGGCCAGTGAAACATGGGCAGGCACTTTAAAGCCAAGATGTGAATCACACTTTCTTTCCCATTGTGGTCCTTGCTACCATGACCAGCAATGTTCCACATACAGACTGCTCCATGAGCTTGTATCTGAAAGTGAAACTTCCATGAGGCAAAACCACAGACATGCTGTGAACAAGCAGTAAACTGCTATTGCTGAAAGCTAAAGAGACTTCTGGGTTATTTGTTACTCCAGTATTATCTAACTTATTCTGACAAATACAAAAGGTTTTACGGGGCCTGAGGAAACAAGAACAAATTTGTGCTTTGAAAATATGACTAATACTGTTCAGAAGCAGATTGAAAAGGAAGCAAAGTAGATTCTGGAAAGCAAGTTAGACAGTTATTACACTAATCCAAGTACAGGATGATGGTCAATTTGACAAAGGTGAACACAGCAATACAAAGAGGTAGATAAAAACCAAAAGCTATTTAAAAGGCAAAATTTTCAGGGTTTGGTGATAGATTTGATTCTTTGGTGGGGGAGGGGGATGGAGAGACTGGGGGACCAGGAATGATACCCGAGTTTCTGGCTAGGCTTCCAAAGGACACTGGTAACCTATGATGAAATGGGTAAAACAAAGACAATCCTGGGGGGAAAAAATTATGAGGTTAGTTTGGATGTTGAATCTGAGGTGCCTCTGAGACAGACAGGGAATGTGAAGATGGCAGCTACATATCAAAACTCAAAGGAAAGGTCAGTTTAGAGATGGAAGTTTGGGGATCACAGGCATATACTGGGTTGGCCAGAAAGTTTGTTTGGTTTATTCCATAAGATGGCTCTAGTAGTGCTTACTTGTCTTTAACTTCATGCAAAAGAATTTTGTTACCTTGTATTGTGACAGCTGTCATATCAGTGTGCATTAAAAAAAAAATCAAAATTGGTGAACTTTTGCGTAGCCATTTTAATATTGAAAATGGAAGAAATAAGAAACATTTTTGGCATATTATGCTTTATTATTTCAAGAAAGGCAAAATGCAACTGAAACACAAAAAGATTTGTGCAGTGTATGGAGAAGGTGCTGTGACTGATCAAACACGTCAAAAGTGATTGCAAAGTTTTGTGCTGGGGATTTCTTGCTGGATGATGCTCCATGGTCAGGTAAACCAGTTGAAGTTGATAGTAATCAAATTGAGACAGTAATTAAGAACTATCAATGTTATACCATGCAGGAAGTAGCCAACATATTCAAATATCCAAATCAATAAAATTATTGGTGAAAATTTTAAAAATATGTATTTTACAGAAGAAAATATAGGCTTTTTGGCCAACCCAATAGATGACAACCACAGGTAGCAGTAAGTTTACTAAGTAGAGAGTAAACAGCAAAAGTAGGATGCAAAAAAGAGAGAAATTGAAACCAATTAATTGACTGATAGATTTTAGGACTAAGTGTTGAGAAGCTCCAAAATGTCACATGTGGCTTACAAACTTACTCGTATTAGGAAGGACCAGATAGAGAAAAGGGAAGAGAAATGGGAGACTATGGTGCTTCCGAGGTCAAAAGAAAAAAGAGTGTTTTCCAAAAAGGAGTGATTAAGTGTCAAAGCTGCTCAGAACTCAAAAACAATCAGGACCCAAAAAGCTCCACATGTTGAGCCACATGAAGGTCACCGGAAGCCTTTGCCAAAGCTGATTCTTACCAAAATGATGAGGAAGAAATCCAGCTCGTGCGGTGCCGCACACAGCCCTCAGGTGTCCCTGCTGGCTATCGCACAAGGACGAGAATGAGGCAAGTTCTGGGTGCTCCAGGCAGGGCCCCGCCATGGCTCAACCTCAACAGCAAGTCCCGCAGACAGAAGCTCACACGAAGCCACCGACATCCCCCTGTGTCTACACAGCAGCGTGCCCTGCCCTCCCTTCTCTGCCTTCTGTAGAGGTTAAGGAAAAAATTATAGCTCCAAACCATGATAAAACCATTATTTAACATCATTTTATGGGTACTTAGGAAAACAGGATTAACTACAGATGCCACAATTTCATTATAAAACTAAACAAACTCAAAGTTTATCCACATTAAGTTAATTTAACTAAAAGAAAGTACCCGAAACCACATGCAATGTAAGAGAAAAATAAGAAAACTTTCCACTAAATAAAAAAATATATATACTTAATTTTAAATCAGTGGGGTTTTTTGTTGTGTTTTTTTTTGTTGTGTTTTTTTTTGTTTTTTTGGTGGTGGTGTTGGGGGGATGAAGAAAGAATCCTTGCTTAGTCTTTTTTAAAATTATTTATTTATTTATTTTTAGAGAGAGGGGAAGGGAGGAAGAAAGAGAAAGAGAGAAACATCCCTCTGCGAGAGAAACATAGATGGGTTGCCTCTCACACATCCCCAACTGGGGACTTGGCCCTCGCAACCCAGGCCCTGCCCTGACCAGGAATCGAACCAGGCATCTTTTTGGTTTGCAGGTCTGTGTTCAATCCACTGAGCCACATTAGCCAGGGCATTCATTTTCTTAATTTCTGATTCAGATTGCTCTTACAAATACTGTTGTAATGGGGTACAGAGCATAGGTCCCCTGAGGGCAGGGGAGCCCTACCATCCTCCCAAGTCCTGCAGGGGGGCAAGAAGGGGGCAGAGAACAAAGCAGAAAGTACAGCAGTTTAAGGCACATTACATAACAAAGGCAGGTTAGCAGGGAAGCCTTCTTGGAAGGGAGATCTTCAGAAGCTGCAGAATTGTGTACGTGACTGCAAGACGGTGCAGTGCCTCATGACATGGGGCGAGGGGGTGGGGGAGCTCACACAGCACCTACATGAGCTAGAGGGGACGGATGCCCTCCCTGGATGCCCAAGTGTCACTGGGAACTCCTGCCTCGACTAAAGATGACAGCCAAAAGAGGGCTGAAGACACTGAGAAGCTGACAAAAATGGCGGGCACTAACGCACCGTAAGAACAGCCGGATGTTAGATCACACAGGAAGTTCTGAGCTGAACTTATAACATTGGAAAGGGAGGTCTGAAAGGAGGCTGCCACGAGGCTGGGAGGTCTGCCCGGAAGTGTGCCTGGGGAGGATGGCGGCAGGAGATGGCGCGGACCTGCCTGGCCAAGCACAGAGGGACACGAGAGATGCTTGGAGCTGAGCTGTGACCGGGAGTGCTAAGCTGCAGACTTCCGCTTTTCTGAAAGATGGTACCTCTAAGCAGCGGATTCGGAAACAGGCCTGGTTGGCAGAGGGAGGCAGGACTATTCATTTTCGGGTGTTTTTAAAGGAAGCAGGACTTAATGGCAGATTTCTGCCATTATTCTAAATATGTATAACCTTTAAATAAACAACCCCTTTCCTTTTTCACCAAACTCTTGCCTTGGGAGTCACGCTTCTTGGCAGTGGGCAATCAAACTCCACAGCTGTTCCACAGCACCATTGGCTGGTTTCTGTAACATTGTGACTACATATTTCTAGTGTATTCCTTTATAAAATAATCTGATTCTTTTTATCTTTTTATAAAATTCTTTGTCATATAAATCACTCTTTTGAAGTGTCTCTCAGACCTGGGCTTTTCTTTCTCGCCCACTTCTGCCCCCTTATGCCTCGGGTCTCAGCCCCCCACCCCCAATTTATTTTGCATAAGCACCTGCCTGCCAGAATCCTATTCCTAAAATCTTGTTTCAATCCTTTCTCTGCCCTTTCAAGAACTTGCAATGACTCCCTAGTTCCTGTCACATGAAATATTAAGTTCCCTACTTAGAACACAGGACTTGCCCCTACCTGTTCCCATTCGACTCATTCAGCTGCTGTAGTTACTCCCCAAAGTTCCGCTTCCACTTTCCTTAAGCTAGCATCAGAATCAGCAGCCACACTTCTACTTGCCTTTCCTCTACACTTTGATATCCACCTCCCCTTTGGCTGAAACGCCCTCCACAAGTCCCTTCCCACAACCAAATCTCGCCCATCTTTCAAGACCCAGGAGGAAAAATCAGTGTGCAGAAATTGCTTATCTTCTATAAGAAGTTTGCCAGTAAAAAAAAAAAAACAAAAAAAAAACAAAAACAAAAAAACAACTAATTTTACTGTGAGTTTACTATGCCATGCTCTTTAAATGAATTATCTCAGCATAGCCCTTTGAGGTAGCCAACATTTTGCAGATGATGAAACTCAGGATTAAGTTCATCTGTGGAAAGCACCTAGCACAATGCTTACCCACAACAAGGATTAGACAAAATGTTGACTGTAATTATGCCTATTAGAGAGATTTAGCAATTCTCCCAGGTCACACTGAAGTATGTGAAAGAGCTAGCATTTGAACTCTGGCTGCGGAGCCCACTCTTTTTCATTGCCAAGAGCAGCAATGCTCTGTTTGCGTTGCTGCTACCTTGCCAAGCTTCCTTAGCTGTTGTAGTCAACGTTGATTTCCACTGTCTGAATTCTTTAGCTGTTGGAGTGTCTATACTACTGTTTTGCACTTGATGGCTATCTTACTTGGACTTTTACTTTTTCTTCAGTGTATGTCTTATCTCAAGTTGGCCAAGAGTAAAGACTAATGAGCTGAGAAATGTTTAGCAACCATCTCTCAAGGTGGAGAGGGGCTGATTCATTATGTTTGTCGATTTCAGTGGCATAAATACTCCTACAATGGTCAATCTCAAGATACCAAAGCAAAGTCAACCAACTCATAAATTGCTGAAATTTTAACAATCAGCTCGTGAAAGTCTGTGCAAACTGCCTGCAGCACACCACTGGTACTAAGGATTAGATGTTGTTACACTGTACTCACTTGTCTTCCATTGTGCCAAGCACAATGCTAAGCAAGAGGGAAGCGTGCCCAGATGTCTGGAGCTTCTGGTTCAAGGTTGTAAATGTGCATAAACATTTACTTAGCCTACTTCCCAAAATCCCATTGAAATCATGGTACACAAAACTAATGCTTCCATAATAGTGCTTAAACAAGAAAGGGCGCTAACAGCCAAATAGAAACTTTGACAAATTTATGAAAGACAAGAAAGCAGACGGACCCCTACTGATGGATACACCAAAGGAAATCACAAACTGAAACACTGGTGAGGGCCGCCATGGAGATGGGAACCATTCTTCCCAGGGAGGCTCTAAGCTCAGCAGGTATGAAGCACTTACGCAGACGGTGGAGCAAATAATCAGGGTAATTAATTAAAGGCTAAGGAAGAGCTGAGCCAGTCTGTCCCCCCCATGCACGCATATTTTCAGTGTTAGGTCCCTAGCTACAGGTCTCAGATTGCTTTCTAAATCGAGTTGAGTCTTCCTCTAGGGAGGACCCCCACTGTGGTGTTTGGGGCTGGAGAAACAGAACAGAGCCTGTGCTAATTCTGAACTTCCAAATGGACATGGGGAGGAAAAAACGGGTGCGGTTTTTCAGTCCCACTAGGGTCTACTCCCTTCACAACTGCAGGCACTTGGTAAGTGCTCGGTAAATGACTGAGTGGCCCTTATAGCTTGTGGACTAATGAATGACTCATTAAGCAACATGACAGCCTAAGCAAATGCACAGGAATTCTAGATTATTTAGAGCCATTAAAATTTTATTTTAGCAGCCAAGTTAGAGTGGGAAAGGGAGTCTCCAGTGGCACATCAAAGGCAAGGTGCTAAGAACGAGCTGTCCAGCTCCTCTGCCTCGCAGGGAGGGTAACTATACGGTGCGCTTCCAGCCAAAACCACTTAAGCAGAAGTGGGCTAGGAATTTCTGGGAAAGTTTGGTTTTCCTGATCTGGGGACCATCCCTTCCTCCTTGGTGCTTCCTTGTTTCTTTCCTGCCTGGACAATAGCTTGAGGCTGGAAGTGGAAGAGCCAACTTGTCACTATGAAACAGACAGAAGGAGAATAGCCATTCTGTAAGGATGGAGGGGAAGGAACACACAGGGAGTTTGAGGAAAAGGACACAGATGACAGCATTTCTTCCCTGCTCTGCCTACTTCCAACATTTTTTATTATGTTTGAAAAACAAAACCAGTATAGAAAGGGTTGGTTGCATCCCTAAGTAATCTATATGGTACGTCTGGGAATTTGGATGGAAGAAAAATACCTTTAAGAAATGAAAACTCCATTTCCTTACATGGAAACTCCAGGCCTGAGATACATGTGTATACGGGGCCTGAATTTATACTACTTGCTTGACTTAAGAATCCTAAATTGAGATAGTAAATTAAGTAAAAAGTCAAGCCAAGATCTGAAAGCTCTAGACCTAGTAGTAGAAATGTATGCTCAGTCCTTGGGAACACTTTGACAACTCTTTGGAAGAAAAAAAATTGAAAATAAAGTTCACGGTCAAAAATTACAAGTCTGTGAAAGAATAAACTGGTGAGGTGAGTCAACAGATACAGCAGAAGGAAGGATCAGCACTCAGAGAACTGCATTTAAAGAGACTGTGAAATAACTATAACATGACTAAAGATATAAACAAAATCATAGAAAACATAATAAAAGAAAATAATACAAAAAACAAGCAAATAAAAAGAACCACATTGAGTCTCTATAAATGGAAAATATAGTCACTAAAATTAAAGATACAGTGAACAGGGTAATGAAGAAATAAGACGAAATTGAAGAAAGAATCCATAAACCAAAAGATAGACTGTAGGAAATTTCTCAGAATGTAGGACAGAGAAACTATGAAATTTCACTAAGTGTTTCGTTAAATAGATAAAAAATATTCAAAACATACATAAAATAGAAATTCCAGAGAGAACAAAGAGCAGAGAAATGGGGTTAGAGACGATATTTAAGAAAATAACATCGGAGAGGGGAGAGACAGTATTTAAGAAAATGACACCTGCGTTTTCCAGAACTAAAGTAAAACATAAATGAGTCTTTGGATTTCAGAAGCATGCAAACACCCTAGCACTAGAAATTCACAAACTGATACACTATGGTGAAAATTCAGAAAGTCAGCTAGGAGGAAAATCTTAAAAGCAACCAAAGTAGATGCCTAAAAACAAAAACAAAGGCAAACATTATCCAATCTGGCCATCACCACACTTGCTATCAATCACACTTGCTATCAATCACACTCGCTATCAATCACACTTGCTATCAGATGCCTGTGGGACATGAATGGGCTCTTCATGCTGCTAAGGAAAAATAATTCTTATTCTAGGATTCTATATCCAGCTGAATTTTTATTCCAGACAGACAGCGAACTAGACATTTCAAACCAACGAAGACTGAGAATTTACCACTCAATGACCCTTCTGAAAAGATGTACTATAGGGTTTACTACTGTAAGTAAAGCAATAGACTCCAGAAGGAAGAAGTGAAGGGCAAAACATAAGGATGAATACAGAAATTATTAAACATACTATCAAAGTTACATAATGTTTACTATAAATAGTACATTTCAGAGGCCTTTAAAAAGGAGGTAACACTCAAGTACTAGTTGGCAATGACATGGGACACTGAAAAGGAAGAAATGGGTTTAAGGGCCCAAAGTTCCTGTGTTAGTTCAGAGAAGAACAGAGATATGGAAGAACTTTACATCCTGTTAAGAATTTTTCAGAATAAATAGTAAAGGAATAGAAATATAACTTCCAAACCAAAAGAGGGAAATAAAAAGAATTTGAGATATCAACAATCCAATAAAAGGGGGGAATGAGGGAGTATGGAAGAAGATCAGAAACATGAAAATTAAATAAATTTTAAATAGAAAACCAAAAAACAGTGTTGAGTGATGTATACTCATTATATATGACTAAAAAAGTACACTTTAAAACATGAACCAACATAAAATATTGTTAATGAACAGAAATATAAAGAAAAATCTAAAAACAAGAATAGGAACAATAGTGATCCATTCCAGAATAATGGCTATCTTGAAGGGGGGAAAGAGGGGAGACTGGGATTGAAAACAATCACAACAGGATTTCAACACATCTTCACATGGTTTGTATACACTGTGAAACAAAACAAAACAAACAAACAGAAATAACGGAATAGAAGTGATGAGCTATTAAATCCAAGAATAATTCCACACAAACAAGCAACAAGAGAAAACTGCGCCCTCAACAAGTTAAAAAGTACAACAAAACAGATAAAGCCTGAGCAAGTAGGAAATAAGACCAACAGAGGATGACTAGGTATCAGTTTGTCTTCAGTTACTGGTATTGGCATTAGCATTCTAACTGCAGAGGTTTGTTGGGAGAGAGCATGAACTTAACTTGCAAAAGAAAATACATGCCATTAGAGTGAAAAAAAAAAGATTATGTGACTAAAGATTTTTACAAATTTGATAGAGATGAGTATATATATTTTGAAGAGTCTTGTTTCCTTAAAATATTTACAAATAAGAATAATTTGACTAATAAAGTCTGTTTCTGAAGGCAAAATGGTACATTAAACTACTGGTTCTCCAACATATTGGTGTACAAACATCTGGATGAAAAACTGCAAATGGCAAAAGTTCCCTTGGGATGTTTCCAGTTCAAAAAGTCTCCAACTGAGGAGGTTTCTCCGCCTACTGCAGTTTGCTGTAAAGCTGAAGAGGAGGGGGAGGGGAGGAGAGGAGGACTGGGGGATTGGGTGTAAAACTTTGGAAGCCATTCACCGACTCTTACCTACTTGTCCTGTGATTCTCACTACGATGAGGGATTGTATGCAAAGAGAACGGGAATACATTTCAAATGTGATGGCTTTCTACATCTTCTCTTCCCAGTTTTCCAGATAGTCTGGCATTCCTTACCTTGGCCAGAGTCAAGAGAAAGTGGCATATAATTACATCCCTTCCTATTCAAACTGGCCATGGGTAAAATACCAGTAGGAAAATCTGCTTTTGGTTTTTATTGTTAAGTTTATGGTAGCTAAAAATATAATCCCTGTTCTTCTGTCTTTTCTCAAAGTGATGACAAAGATTTCTACCTATGCACCAAGGTCACTTGGGCCAGCCCTGAAGACCCTTCACTGATGCCAGGAGGGTCCTAAGGCTACTTTGAGGACCACCAGTTGATATGATCTCTACTACTTCAGCTAGAAGGGTGATTTGGAAATGTCTTTTGGCCCAATTCTCATTTTTGATTGAGCTATAATTTATATATTATAAAACGCACATATTCTAAATATAGAATTCTATTACATTTGATGAAACTATACACCCCTCCCAATCAAGATACAATGTAAAGGCATTTTTAAAGGAAACGTTATCTGGATGGACCCAATAGCAATGAAACACAATAGCTCCTATTTCTAAATCTTAACATTTGCAATCCTAGAAATAGCATCCGAGACTTGAAGATAGACAGTATAGGAAATAGCACATTTTACCCCATCTATAAGAATAGTTCTATTTTCCATAGTAATTTAGATAACACACAGAAAATGCTATAAATCACTGTAAAGTGATTTGTATTTTAAAGTACAAATCTTAACATTTGTGTACTGAAAAGCGATTAGTCATTAATCATACTTTATTTTCATCTCAAATGTTCTAATACTGCCACAGGAATAAGTAATACACCTTATCTTCTGTCCTATCTGAAAAATCTGGGTGAACAGTCTAGGCCGACATCCATTCTAGCAATGGGGGCGCATGGCGACAAACAGTTCTCTTTAAGTGAAAGGAAAATAACAAATACAAGAACACCTCACTCTGAAGTTCCTTTATTTTGGTTTAAACGTCTCTTAACAGGCTCTTTTCAAGTCTTGGGAGCATTATTAAATGATCCACTATTGATTTTCCGTGCTTAGCACTGGTGAAATGGAGTGACTTGAAGCACTAATGACTGAAGCCCACTCCCTGTCTCAAGGACAGGTACAAAGGCAGAAGAAGTACTTGGAACTCATTCCTACAACCATCCTCATAACTTCAATTTCAACACTGGGAAATAGGACAGGTGGGAAATAGGACACGGAATTCAACTCATCTCTCTCACTTACATGTGGCACTGCTGCTATTTCTGTTACTTATCTTGGGAAATTTGTAAGTATTGGTGTATTTTGCTATTCAGCATGAAGCTGTATGCCTCATTTCTACCTTTGAAATCCAAATTTCCAGATAATCACTTTTAGGGAAGCATTCCTCTATTTTCAGCTTCATTCTCCATGGGCCATTTATTTGCAATTCGGAGCCATTGAGTAACTAGAGGTTACAGTAAGAATCTGTCCTACCAGTTTCTACCTTAAAGAGAAAAGCTTTTAAGACAAACAAATAATTTTTTTAACGGGTAAAAGAAAAGAACAGGCATTTCACTAAGAGGGGGGAGGGGGAAGAATGGTCACATAAATTCAACCTCATAAATAATCAGGAAAATGCAAATTAAAACAAGACACCATTTCACAACCCATCAGATTAGCAAAAATTTGTAGTCTGACAATATGAAGTGTTGATGAAGATGTAAAACTACAGAAACTCTTATACAAACTGATATGAGGGATAGGTGCCTAAATGGGTAATGATGATGAAAACCATTATTTGTATTTAGTAAAGTTGGTATGAATACCTTAGATTCCAGCTATTCCTAAACTATATATATAATATATACACATACACACACACACACACCCCCCATATACATGTGACATACAAGTGTGTGTATATACACATATCGTAAAAAGATGAAACTGGAAGTTTATGTATTAAAATATATTTTTTTTAAGTTACAAGTGGATTTGTTTGGATGGAGAGATGGGGAATAATTTTTCCTTTCTTATCTACAACCTGTATTTTCTTATATTTTAACAGTGAAATTGTAAAACTGGTGATTCTGGAGAGCAATTATGTAGCATCTAATAACACCACAGATTTATTACAATCCTGAAACATTTCTACTACTTGGTGAAAGTCTTCACACGTGTACAAGGAAACACACACAAGAAGGTTCAGAGAAACATTGTTTATCATTGAAAAAAAGTACAAACAACCTACATCCATCAACAAGGAGGATGGACATCTAGGCAACAGTTAAAAGAAGGAAGCAGAGCTACTGTAATTGGTGGGTATATCACATAAACACCAAGTGGAGTGATACAGCTGCAAATTGCAGAAATGCAGGTGCAGTAGATACTGCCTCTATAAAGATTTAAAACATGCAAAATAACACAAAATGGTGTGTTGTTTATGTGCATATACATATGTAGGAGAAATATTTTAATACATGGAAATGATAAACACCAAATGCAGGGTACACCTTGTCTCTGGAATGTGAGGAAGGGAAATGAGATTAGGAAGGGCATCAAGAAAACCAAGATATGTGTCTTCAAAAAGACAAACAAGATTGACAAACCTTTAACCAGACTCATCAAGAAAAAAAGAGAGAGGACCGACATAAATAAAATCAGAAATTAAAGTGGAGAAGTAACAATTGATATCACAGAAATCCAAATTATGTAAGAAAATACTATAAACAACGGCATGCCAAAAAAATTAGACAACCTGGGTGACATGAATAAATACCTAGAATCATATGATCTTCCAAAATTGAATAAAGAAGAATCAGAAAATGTGAACAGACCAAAACCAAATAATGAAATTGAAGCAGTAATCAAAAAATTGTAGCAAACTAAAGTTCTGCAACAGATGGCTTCAAAGGCAAATTTTACCAAATAGTCAAAGAAATGCCAACACATCCTTCTCAAAGTATTCCAAAAAAATTTAAGAGGAAGGAAGACCTCCAAGCTCTTTTAATGAGGTCAGCATTATCCTAGTTCTAAAACCAGATAAAGACACTAAAAGGAAAGAAAATTATAGAACGATATCCCTAATGAACAGAGATACTAAAATCCTCAAAAAATATTAGAAAACTGAATCCAGCAATACATTTAAAAAAATCATTCATCATCATCAAGTAGGAGTTATTCTGGGGAAACAAGTTTGGTACCATATTCACAAACCAATATATTATACATTACATAAAGGAAATGAAGGATAACAACCACATGATCATATAAATAGATGCAGAAATAGCATTTGATAAAATCCACTGCCCATTTATGATAAAAACTCTCAGCAAAGTGGGAATTTTGGGATCACACCTCAACTTTATAAAGGCCATATATGACAAATCAACAGCCAACATCATACTCAATGGGCAAGAACCTAAAAGCATTTCCTTTAAGATCAGAAACAAGACAGTAATGTCAGCATTCACCACTCTTATTCAACATAGTATTGGAAGTCCTAGCCACAGCAATCAGACAGCAATAAATAAATAAATAAAATCCAAATTGGAAAGAAGGAATCAAAATCGTCATTAGTCTCAAATGACATGATATTGTATATAGAAAACCCTTAAAATTCACCCAAAACTACTAGATCCAATAAATGAATTTGGCAAAGTAGGTGAATACAAAATTAATATTAAAAAATTGGTGGCATTTTTATATACTAATAATGAACTATAAGAAAGGGAAATTGATGAAAACTATACCATTTACTATTGCAATTTAAAAAATAAGGTACCTAGGAATAAATTTAACCAAGGAGGTAAAAGACCTGTACTCAGAGAATTACAAGATATTGAAGAAAGAAACTGAGGAAGATACAAATAAGTAGAAACATATACCATGTTCATGGATAGGAAAACTTAACATCATAAAATATCCATACTACACAAAGCAATACACAGATTCAAAGGAATTCTATTAAAATATCAATGGTATACGATTCCATTCCAGGAAGACAGGCAACCCAGTTAAAAAAGGGGCAAAAGACCTGAACAGACATTTCTCCATACAGAAGGCCCAGAGACATTTAAAAGGAGGCTCAGCGTCACTAGCCATCAGAGAGATGCAAATTAAAACCACAATGAGATAGCACTTCACACCTGTCAGAATGGCCATCATAAACAAATCAACAAACAACAAGTGCTGACAAGGTTGTGGAGGAAAGGGAACACTAGTGCACTGCTGGTGGGAATGCAGACTGGTGCAGCCACCGTGGAAAACAGTATGGAATGTCCACCAAAAAATTGAAAATGGAACTACCTTTTGACCTGGCAATTCCACTGCTGGGATTATACCCTAAGAATCCTTAAACACCAATTCAAAAGAACCTATGCATCCAATGTTCATAGCAACACAATTTACAATAGCCAAGTGCTAGAAGCAACCTAAGTGCCCACCAGTAAGTGAGTGATCAAACAACTATGGTACATTTGCACAATGGAATTCTACGCAGCAGAAAGAAGGAACTCCCACCCTTCAGGACAGCATGGATGGAACTGGAGAGCATTATGCTAAGTGAAATGAGCCTGGAGGTAAAAGACAAATAGCATATGATCTCACCTATAAGTGGTACCTAATCAACACAACAAACAAGCAAGCAAAATAGAACCAGAGACATTGAAATAAAGAACAAACTGACAGTAACCAGAGGGGTGGGGGAAGGGTACTAACATGGGAAAGAAGGGGAAGGGTCATCAAGGAACATGTATAAAGGACCCATGGACAAAGCCAAATGGGGGTAGGATTGAGGGTGGGAGGTGGGGGTGGGTGGAGTGGGGGAGAGTGGTGAGGGGAAAATGGAGACAACTGTACTTGAACAACAATAAATAAATAAAATTATCAGTGGTGTATGTCACAGACCTAGAACACATTAAAAAAAAAAAAGGAAGGGGGACAGTTTGGGCGGGGAAGGCGGGCTTCAATTTCACCTGTAATGGGTTTAAGAGTAGAGATGTTTGCTATTATAATTCTCTGCAGGTTTTTTGAATTTTCATAGGCCTGAAATGTACTCATATACTGAAATAAAATTTTCAAATTAGTGTATCTCTAGAAATGTAATTAACCGAAGGTGTAATTATGGACTTTTGGACTAATTTTAAAAAATATTTTACATGTTTATTTTCAGCAAAAACAAGCTTTCCAAACCAGAACATTTAATTTCTTCAAAAACAGAAATAATTTTTATAAGAATATTTCCTTATCATCACTTCATTTTATTTAAGCTCCAAATTATCTCCACTGGGGAAAAAATCAAAACATATGCCTCTCTCTCCCAAAAAGTATGTTTATTTATGTAAAAGAGGGGGATAAAGAAAGGCACTGAAGCTGTGCAAAGAAGCCGTGGTTTTATTCTCCCAGCGTATTCTGCATTTAGGGCAAGTCTCCGGCTCAGAAACCCCTGGGCGACTAAGCCCTGCTTCCAGCCTTCACGGCTGGCCATCCCGATCCGGGCTGGCTCTGTCAGGAGGCAGAATTACACATTTGCACATGGTTAAACAGTTTCGTCACCGAAGTAGAGTTAAACTCGCTTTAAAAGAAGGAAAAGAAAACATTCGGTGCATTCCACATTTTCCCCTAAGTGTACCGTACCGTCAAGTCATGCTGCATTTTGCATTCCTCAGAGCTCCTAAACACTACTTAAATTGTGCCCATAAATCACTTCCTCCCTGGTGAAATACAGCGGTCTCCTCCAGGAGAAATAAGGGGCGACACCTGGGGCGAGGACCCCAGCTCTGCAGGAATCAACGGCGATTCGAGGGGACCCACCCTCTGCCTGGAAGGCTGGAAAGTGTGCGGAGGTTCGCGTCCTTTCTGTTACCCAGCCACCACAACCTTTAGGTTAAATTAAAGCTCTAGTTTTAAAATCTGGTGAAGTCTACCTCCTGACCACGTGATCCGTCTCAGCAGCCCCAGCGTGTGGGAACCGCAGGCTGACGGGCGGAAAGCATCATCCAAGAGGCGCAGTGAAGACAGAAACTCAGCTGGAAGAGGTTACAGAACCCAGAAATTAATCAAGATATAAATGAGGGGTGAGTAAGCTCCTGGCAGAAGGACTCTCTTTTACTAAAGAATCCACCTTGGGACTCCTGAAACTCCAGGACGCGACTTGATTGACAGCAAAGCTGTTTACACACCACACACCCTGGGGTGGCCCGCTCCAGAACCAGGGCCTGCGTTCCAGACGCTTCCTCTGGAAAGGAGCCGGCCGCGAGGGGGCGGGGCGGGGCTTGCGCGGGGGCGGGGCCGAGGGCCAGGGGAGGCGGGGCCCCAGCGCCTGCGCTTCTGCCCGCCCCACCCACCATCGCGCCCCCGCGCGGGAGGGGCTGGGAGGAGGGAAACCAGTTCTGTGGGCCTGCCCAGAGGAGTTGTGGAGCCGGGCAGGGCGGTGTTTGGACCGGCCTGCTGAGAACACCCGCGTCGGCCCGGCCCAGGGCCTCCATACTGTGCACTGCCAATAAGGACCTCTGAGGAACTAGATAATTTCCCAGCCCCGCCCCTGGCCCCACCCCCAATACACAGACACACACGCACACGAGACACACACACTCTCCCGCACACTCACATACCCAGACATTCACAGACACAGACGCTCTCACCCTCACGCGCAGACACGCTCTCGTACAGACAACACGGTGGGTAGGCATCGCGAATAGGTGCCCCTTCATCCTCAGGAAAGGGCTCAGTAGCCAGATCCAGCTGGAAGGAATCATGAAGGCAGATCCTGCTCCAGGCCCTCCCCAGGGCGAGGGGAGAGTTGGGCCTCTGGAAACGCCTGGAAGCTTCCACTTCCGGCGGGTGGGGGGAGAGAGAGAGAGACAAGTCCGCCTCGCCTTGGGCTAGGTCAAAAACTGCTTCTCCCTTCTGGGCCGGCCGTTCTCCGTGACTTAAAGGGCTCCATCTAACGTGAAATGTCACTGAATTGCTTTCTATTGAGTAACAGTGGGTTCTTAGTTTCGGAATTAAATTTGTCATCTACCATGACAGGGCACCATGCTAGGCACTCCCTCAGCAGTGAACCCACTGCGTCCTGGCAAAGCCGAACGGGGTTGCCGTTACCACCTGCCTAGTAAGGGAACGGAAAAGGGCTTAGCAGGCCCGGTTGCCGGGGTCACGTCCTCCGGAGTACACTGCCCGTCTAGCCATTTAAACTCCAAGTTTCAACACTATGGAAGTTAGCCTTGACGTCACCCTTGGCCTCACACCGTCGGCCCTCCGGCCCGCCCCATCTGAGGGTGCTTCATCTGAGCATTCAGCCAACCTGGGACTGAAAACATTTGGGGGGAAAAAGTTATGTTGTTGCAGACATGTACTTAAGCCTCCAATGGTTGCATCTGTACGGAAGATGTACAGGCTTTTTTTTGTTGTTGTCCTTATTCCCTAAACAAGACAGCACAACTACTTACCTAGTATTTGCGCTGTCTTAAGTATTAGTGTAAGAGATCTAGACATGATTTAAAGTATAAGGGAGGATGTGCGTAGGTTATACGCAAATACTATGCTATTTTATGTAAGGGACTTTAGCATCCTCAGATTTTGCTGTCCAAGGAGGCCTGCAACCCATCCCCCAGGGGACTAAGGGTCAGCTGTATTTTTCCTCTTGAGCCATTTTTATTTCCTTTTCTTATCCTTCCCCCTTTTCTTTCTGCCTCCTTCTTTGCAAACTCACTTTCTTCTAGACTCAGGAAAGCCGGAGAGAAGAGGAGCGAGGATTAGAGGGCTGTAAGTAGGGGAAACCCTACCCATCAGAGAAGGACGAGGGCAGGGCCAGGGCTTCTGCGCCTCCTGCCAAGTTAATATGGTAGGAGAACCAGCTGGGTCGGGTCTGGACATGCTTTTCTGTTCTGCAGCTCACAGAATTTTTTTTTTTTTTTGTCACTTTAACTTCAGTGATCTTTGGTGCCCCTGAAGGCAAGTAGCACACCTGAATCATAAAGCTTCAGATGCGTTGAGTTCAAAGTTTTATTTTCTACTTTTAAAGCCCTCAATAAATTACGGCAAAGGTAGTTGGAATCCAGCCTTCCGCCCTGGCGTTCCTGTGGGATTATTAAGGTTGGCTAAGCAATCTGCTCTTGAGAAACCAGGTGTAACGAGACCTGGGTGGAGGATCCCGGGGTTGTTTGTGGAACTTTCTCCTCCTCTACAGCATATGCCAGAGTCTCTCTGGGGCAATCCTGCAGGCTTGCCAATTGAGCTACGTGGTGGCAACCTGCCTTTGTTATGCAAGTCGCAGAGCACAAAGCGTCCCAGCCTAGTGTGCCAGGCTAGCACAGGAAGGAGGAAAGGGGTCAATAGGAATTCCGGGCATCAGGCTTAGGATACCTCTTCACTCCCTCTGCCCCCTTCCCTCCACCTCATCGTCTTCAGAAGCCCAGCTAACTGATATTCAAAGAGAAGTAACGTGTCAGAGCTCTGCCACCAACTTGAATAGGGTCGTTAGGATTAAAGTGATATAACATATTCAAAATTAACTTTCTGCACAAGTCTAAGTTGATCCAAAGAAAGCAATTAATTCTTACTGTTCTCTGTTTCCCTTATCTTTATGTTGAATCGTATTTTGTCCTAGCTCTCTAATGTTTTTACATTTCGGGCGAAATAGTTGTTTCTTTCTAAGGCTCTTTTAAAAATTACGGTGTCAGGGATGGTCAGCAATTCCTGTTTTGTTTTGTTTTTTTTTCTCTGAGCCTGTCTTCCTGCAAATCTCTTGCTGCTGTAGCAACTGACATGCTTTTGAATCTGGCTACAAAGATGCCATTTGGTGGTGTTTTCCAGGTTGTGCTGACTGTTTCCCAAGGAGAACTCAGAGATCCTGGGACATATATGTATTAACATGTTGAGATATACTGGTACATACATATGTATTAATATGTTGAGAGCAACAGCAGAAAAGTGGCTCACAGTAGCTTTGCGTCAAACCCTTGAGATGGCCCCACAATCACATCAAAACTCTGTTCTGGAAGATCTGCCCCCTCAAATCAGGTTCCCCACGACAACAACAAAAGTAGGTGGGAGTGAGAGAGAGCTACGGAAGCCTCAGCCCCCTCTGAAACAAGCTTGGTGATTGTTATTAATGGCTGCCTTTTCGTTAGAGTGGAACGTTGGAAAAAACAGGCTCTCTTGCAGGAAGAAAACAAAAAGAGAAAGTGAATCCCTTATCAAAGATAAAGGAAATCTTTCTCACTCTGTTTTGTGTGGCGATCTTAACCTATTGGAAGTCAGACCTAGGAGAGACACAAGCCCAAATTGATGAGAATCTCATGCTGTCGTCTCCATGGGGGTTGAAAAAAGCTGAGAAATGAGTCCATTCCATATGCCTCACCGAGACATTCTCCAGTGGTCTTCGCGGTCACAGCAGCTGCTTCTCCACCTCCTGTTATTTACTAGTGGGCATTCTGCATAGGAAGGGACCCCTCTACACTCTATTCCAATGTAGTGGTCATTTTTATAATACTTTATCTCAGTGGTCCCCAAAGCATTTTATAGAGAAATCTAAATCCATCATTATGGAGAAAATACAGAGATTTAGGGAACTGAATGAGAAAGTCCTTTGACTGAAATAATTTATCCTTTCTTTCACAAAGTCTCTAAATAACATAAAACCTGTCTGGGTGGTAAACAGATTCAAAGTCCTGAGGGAAATGACCCAAAGATTATATTTTGTTTTTGCTATTTTGTTATGCTCTCTGAGTGAATTTAGAAAGTCAATGTTATTCAAAGCAGGGTAGTCTTTTACTTCCACCCTTACAAATCAACATTGACATGTGTCCTTAAAAAATAAAATTAAAAAGCAACTCTTAAGTCCTTACATTGTGGTTCAAAAAAATTTGTTCTAAGCAGCAGACCAAAGGGCCATTCACAGAATGAGATCGATGAATTGGACTGAAGAGGAAGTGTGGGGGATTAATCTAAGTACTGATTGTTCTTTTTCTCAAAATTCTCTCTGGCAAAGATTAAATCACACCAAATATCAATCAATTTTATGATAATAAGACCATCCAACTTGTTTCATTAAACACTCTCCCTTCCTTACAACTGTCTAAACAGGATTTTCCCATTTAGCAACTGATTCATCCAGAGTTCTGATTATGCTATAACTTAGGAGATCCCTTGAATCAAATATTAATATTTGTACAGTTATTAAAGTATTTGATGATTTGTACAGGGACTCTAAAATTAAATATAGCATGTCATTTATAGCCTTTTCTAAGGCTATAAATGGAAAATTATTTTCTAACCTTCGGTTTTTGCTGGAACAACTTGTAAGATGACATATTTAAAGTGGTATGTACAATAACAGAATACTTCTTCAAAGTGCACTATTTAAGCAAAATCTTTTACAGTATATAGCTCAATGCTTTTCACACTATTTATGTGAGGACCCTTTTCTAAACAAAATATTAAATAGAAGCCAAATAAATAAGACGGATGAAAAGAGAGGTGCCAAGGGGGTAGGGGAGGAAGCGCTTTCTTTCTCTGAAACCTCGCAAAGGCCACCGAAGCACCTTTGAGGACCACCAGGGCTCTAGGAGGCGTGAAAGCCAGTGTAGTGCTGTAAGACTTATTAAAGAGAAAATAAAAGGCAGCGTTTGAGATGGCATTCGTTGCTACTGTATGTAGGTAGGTGTTTGCGTGTGTGCTTATCAAATATCATTCAGTCACTCTCTGGTTCCTGTCTGCATTATTCTTACTCGGAGGTTGCAACTTTTGTGGCATTTTATAATAGCGCACATAGATTCTGTGTCTATGAGTTTCAGGTTCTCAGTGGTGTCTTTTAGTCCTAACAGTACAGAAAAGGCCAGAGGGCATGTTACGCCAAAATACGTGTGACCTCAATGAATGAATTAGGTCAATATTTCTATCTTGTAGAATAAGAGTAATATCTCAAGAAATGATTGTCAAATTATGATTAGGACCTTAGAGAATATTTTATCCAAAAACTCGGATGTTTCTTTTTTCAGTCGAGAACACTAAGGTCCTGGAAGTCAAGGAATGTTACAAGGGTACAGGGGTGCATCACAGAACACAGTTCTCTTGTCCCCAAGTCACACGCTTTTTCCAATACTCTATGTACTGCATTGTATAAATTCAAATGAAATTCTTCCAACTTGAAAACATCAAAATTAACTATTAACTGAAATCAGTTGAATATTTCTGTGTGTCTTTAGACTAACCCAGTCTGGTTCACATTTTAGTCCTGGCCAAGAAGCACTGCTTGTGTTGGATCAGAGATCATGGAAGCATCCTTAAGTAACACATGTACCCAGCGACAGGATTTCTGGAGGTCGCACAGGGCAGCAAAGAACACCAAGGTGCAGCAAAGCATTCATGCCTTCTTTGGAAAGCAGAGGTATAAACATATCTGGAGGCAAATTTGTGACGTGAGGCCAAGATGGGAAGGCTGAAATGTTGGTGCAGAAGAGTGATTTTCTTCCACCTCTGAGAACTCTTTTCATACCTACCTCTGAGCAGAAGGTGGGGAGAGGGCACCCCAGAGGTCAGCTTTCCTACCAGAGCATTGAATCGTGGGCGATGTGCAAATGGCTGCCGGTTTGGCCTGTCTTGCATATATATCATCAAAATAAGGGAGGTTCGTGTGATCTCTAACTGGTTTAAGTGTATTTGTGCATATGCCGCATGCATTTTCCAATTTCATAATTGGACACCTTATAAGTGACATTTCTTTAAACATGTCATTCTCTGCTTCAGGCTAAGCTGGGAGGATTTGTTGAAGTTTCTTCTGAGACTTCAAGAGAAATACTAGAGTAGGATTTCCCATGAACCAAATTAATGTACTAGTTTCCATTTTTGTTTTTTTGGCAGCTTTGTTTCTGCCAGGGGACACTATCTCCTACGATGTTAGTCTCTGTGTGCCTGATTGTCTATATAATTACGTTAATGCATTTCAGTATTTGTAAATGTAAGCATTAGAGGAGGCAACCCCATCAAGCTTTAGTGATACAGGGGGACGAGGCTGAGTCTGCCGGTGAGGTCTGCCAGTCAAGCCTATTGACAGCGTCCGAGTCTCCTGTTGAGAGACTCATTATACTGAACAACTTATCTGTTGTTTAGTATAGTTTGGCAAATGGAGGAGACTTGTTTTTACAAAAACATTAGAGGGACTTGGCGCAATGATAATGCTTATTATCCAGTTTATTCAGATATATTATCCAGGATGGCCTTGATTTTTAAATTATATGATCTATGCAGCATTTAAGGTTTCCTCAGAATAAGGCAAAAGGAAAAAGAAAAGTGCTTATTATGTATTACACAGTATTGTTCACCTTACCTCACAAGATTGGTGTGAAAAACAAATAAATTTGAAAATTGTAAGAGACACTGCAAACAAAAGAATTATTCATATCTGTTGATAGTGATACATGTTTGAATTATGTATCAGCATTGAAAAATTCAGGTGACTACTTCGACCCATTCCTATGAAAATATATGACACTTATTTTTCTTTAACAGCTATATTGAGGTATAATTTATATACCATAAAATCCACTCATTGGAAGTTTACATCTTACTGATTTTCAGTAAATGCGTGCAGTTGTACAGCCATTGCAAGAATCCAGCTTTAGAAGATTTTCATAAGCCCCCCAAAGTTCCCTCATGCCCATTTGCAGTTAGTTGATCCCTTTTCTTACTCTGAGCCCCAAGAAATCATTGATGTGCTTACTGTCTCTATAAAATTGCCTTTCTTGGACATTTCCTATAAATGGAGTCATGCAAATATAGTCTTTTGCAACTGGCTTCATTTATCATATGTTTTTGAGATTCATCCATGCTGTAACATATATCGTTATTTGGTCCCTTTTAATTGCTGTATAGTATTCCACTGTGTGGGTATTCCACATTTTGGTCATCTGTTCATCCGATGATAGACATTTGTGTTGTTTTGAGTTTTGGACCATCATGAATGATGCTCCCATGAATATTCATATATGATTCTTCATTTGGACATATGTTTTCATTTCTCTTGGGTAGGTTCCTAGTGAATTGTTTGGTTTATGATACATTTATATTTATCTTTTTAGGAAAATGCTGGCCTGTTATCTAAAGTGGCTCTATCATTTTGTATTTCTATCAGTAATGTATGGGAGTTACAGTTTCTGATGTATAAATAATGATTTGATATTTGTATACATATTGCAAAATAGTCACCACAGTACATCTAGTGAACATCCATCACCATACATAGTTAGCAAGGTTTATTTCTTGTCATGAAAACTTTTAAGATCTACTCCCTTAGCAACTTTCAAATATGCACCAAAGTATTATTACCTATACATTACAGCCCCATGGCTTACTTATTTTATAACTGGGAGTTTGTATTTTTTAACTCCCTTTAACTCATTTTGCCTACTCCCACCTCTGTCGCTGCCTCCAGCAACCATTAATCTGTTCTCTGTGTCCACGAGCCCCTTTTTTTCCTTCCTTTTTTAGATTGTACATATAAGTGAGATAATACAGTATTTGTCTTTATCTGTCTGACTTATTTTACTTAGTATAATGCCCTTAAGGGCCATCCGTGTTGTCACAAATGGCAAGATTTCCTTCTTTTTATAGCTGAATAATATTGCATTGTGTATTCTTTGTCTATCCATTGATGGACACTTTCTCCAAACTTGATTGTTTTTTTTTGGGGGGGGGGGTTAACATTAGGGTTAGGTCCATGAGTTTTCTCTCTTTTTTTCTCAATTTCTCTGCCTCCCTACGCAGCCCCCTCCCCCTCTTCCTGACATCAAACTATACTCGGTGCTAACTGATATGAAACTATACTACAAGGCCATAGTAATCAAAACAGCATGGTACTGGCATAAAAAAACAGATATACAGATTAGTGGAACAAAATAGAGATCCCACAAATAAACTATGCCTTTATAGTCAGTTAATATTTGATAAAGGAGGCAAAAACATACAGTGGGCTAAAGACAGTCTATTCAGTAAGTGGTACTGGGAAAATCGGACAGATACATGCAAAAAAAAGAAACTAGACCACCTTCTTACATCATACACCAGAATAAACTCAAAATGAATTAAAGTCTTAAATGTCAGATTCAAAAACATAAGTATCCTAGAAGAAAATATAGGCAGTAAAATCTCAAACATTTTTTGTAGCAATATTTTTTTGATAGATCTCCTTGGGCAAGGGAAACAAAAGAAAAAATAAACAAATTTTGTTATATCAAACAAAAAAGTTTTTGCGAGCAAAGGAAACAATCAGCAAAATGAAAAGACAACTCACTGATTGAGAGAACATATTTACCAATACATCTGATAAGGAGTTAATATCCAAAATTTATAAAGAACTTATAAAATTCAGCACCAAAAATATAACTAATAAACTGATTTTTTACAATCCTTCAAGAAGACAAGCGCTTTTTACCATATTTATTTTTTTATAAACCAGCCCTAGCAAAATACTATGAAAATAATTCATCCTCAATAAATATTTGTTGTATACATGATAAAAACCTCATTCTTTTTTATATAAATATTGTCAGCATACCTGATATCATAATTTAGTAAGTCTCGTTAAACTGTTTTTTTAATATGTCAGAATTTGTGTAGTGTAATTGCTTGTTATAACATTAAAATTGCAGTTATACTTAGTTTATGGTTCAGTTTGAGTTGAAGTTAAGAATTTTGTTTCTTTATTACTTATTTGGTACATCAGAAGTTTCAGTTTTAAAACCATTTCAAAAGAGAGCGCTTCAGTGTGTAAACTAATATATTTAATTATCAGAGAAAAGTAATTCAGAGAAAAAATTGAACATTTTGTGGTAACTAATATGTTTAAATAAATTTAAATTTTTAGGCATTATTTTTTTTCTGCAAATGTCCCTGAGCGCCCTAACAAAAATAGCAAAACCATAATTAATCACAAATGGATAATGCTCTCAAGTGGACCCTTGTGTAAGGAAAAACCAAACCGATACTTTGCCCATCACCAGCACTCTGGACTCAACAGATTTCAAATTATAAATATAAATTTATACTTCTGTATAAGCCTGAAATGTAAAACAAAAACAACTTTTCCTATAACTAGTAAATAATAGGAAAAAAAAACTTTTGAGCCTTGCCTGGAAGGATGCCAAAGATATACACTTGAGAATATTTTAAGGTAATTAGCATTTTTGTCTCTGTGTCAGTAAAAATAGGCTTTTGCTGCTACTAATTTTCTTTGGGTTAGTGAGACCATTGTATGAATGAAGGGCTGTTAAAGGCCATTTATATTGTGCAAACAGAGGCACAAATTAGAGAGGGCATGTTAATAAGGAGAGTGGGCTTATGAGTGCTCAATTATGAGCCCAGAACCTGTTTCTATTTTAAGGGGATAGAAAACACATCAATCTTGCTTTTAGAATATTTTCAATTAAAATGAACAGCACATGGCATACTAAGAACCAGCAGAGGCTGCGGCCATGTGGATTTTGAATAATTCTTACATACCATCTTAGTATCAACACTGATATACGTATAATGGGCTGAAGTATAATCTGAGATCCCAGAAGACCGAAGTCCCTGAGCTGCATAAGAAATTCTAAAGGAAAAGAAATATAAAACTGGACCATCTGTTTCACTTTTCAACATGCAAGCTCTAGAGTAGACTATTTGGAGGAAGATGCTGTTTAAAACCTGAATAGGGATGAAATATAGTACATATACTCACAACATATCATTAACTTTTTCTCTCCTAAGCATAATCAATAGCGTCCAAGCCTAGTTCAGCATGTTAAAAACAAAGCACAGCGTTAGCTGCACAGAGCGTTCACTTCTCCCTGCACCGAGACAATAGTGCGCAGATTACTCCCAGCCGCAGGCAGCGCGTCCTGCCTAATTGGGGTGAGCAGAGGGAGGCATCCGCCCTGCATAGGCAAGTGTTTGGGGAATCTAATTATAGTTTGCATACCCAACTCGGTGCATAAGCCCAGTTTGCCCCTGCTTTAGTCAGTACTTCCAATTGCCTAATATCATGTCTTTTTATATGTGCTTATGAAAACATTTGGTGATATCGTCCCCAAAGCTACCTTTTCCCCCATGTGAAATAGCTATTTTAGAGTCATAGCTAACCAGGTTGCCAGTGTTCACATATAAAGTTCACAAAGTAGAAAAAGCACTAAATAAAACAGTGAAGGGTGGCGGGAATGAATGCTTTTGCTGTCAAAATAGCGAAACCACTACCTCCAATGCTATTCAACAAGCCCAATGCTGAACTTCTCAAGCCATGATTGTATTGGTTTTTAGGCCTTTTCTTTTTCCAGGTGGTGCTAGTCCTCTCTCTTGAAACCTCTGCGACTATTAAGGCTGAAGTGCCATTTAAAGAAAAAAAAGAAGGCAAAGAAATGAGCTATGGGAAGCCATGGTGAGCCATTTGTCAATGTATCCTTTCTTGAGTTCTTTGGGGAAGCAGGCTTCAGGGTGTTGGGATCATAGGCTTTATTTTGAATTTGTCTGTTATAACCTTAAAGCTTTCTTCAAGGGAGATGTACAGGGTTCATGTCTGTATACAATGTCGGTTGCTATGGAAAGGTGCGTACTTAATCCTATTACAGCTTTCTGTTAGGAGCAGTGAAACTGGGATATCACTTCATCTCTTTCTAAAAACCATATGTTTTATGGGATAAAACAAAAAAACATGTATAGCATACATTTCTGGCGTTAGAGAACAGTTTGAAATGCCTTTTATTTTTTTAACATTGTACGTATCAGAAAGCCATTCTACATTCTAAGATCCACTGTAGCCTCTTACTACAGAAGTTATCAACAGTAATAATGTAATAGATGTCAATTACTTACAGTATATTATCCAAGCTCCTCTGATATTTCCATCTCTAAATTCATTTCCGTGTCGCATTTCTCATCTCCACCCAAATATCTGCTGTTGGCTCCACAAGAGAACTATGCTTTAATCATATTTTCTAGTGCTCCATTCTTAGCAATTTCAACACAGTAAGATCGTACTGTGAATGTTTGCTGTTGATGAGTCCTCTGAAATGGAAAGGGGGAGGCTGCCCTCGAAATTAAAACCTTAGCTGTTCTAGAAAAATCAACAATGGCCCAAACACAATCTAAAATTTTTCAGTTTTCACATTTTTCTTTGTATCAAAATTCATAGAGTATTGCCTGTCTCGTTTTTAAATGGTAATATACTGTATGGGGCTACCTCCCCAACTTGTAGAAAAATATGTTGGCTCTGAGTACAGACTCTGGAGTCAGAAGGCCAACGTGAGGATCTAGAGATGCCATTTGTAGCTTCTGTAACCTTGGGCAGACTTCTTAACCCCTCTCTACCTCTTTGCACATCTGTTAACACTGAAATGAGCACTGGAATAGCACCTGTGTCATGGGGCGAAATGGGAATTAAATGAGACAGTTCTGGTAAAGCACTTAGAATAGCGTGTGGCGCAGAGTAGGTCTGCAGTGTTGGTTCATTACATTGTTGAATGTCTTCATCATCCTACCTACGGTATTTAATCTTACCTTTTTCCATGAATGTGCATCTATTTCTCTTAAGGAGAATTTTAAATGGTAGGATCTGGGGCAACATGGCTGAACATTTGAAAAATAGGTGGGATCAGGTGACTTTCCTGTGTTCCACAGACAATCCCGTTAAAAAAATGAGTTTCCCCATACCTGCAGGACTACTTCCCTTTTCCATCTGTAGTAAATGGGATTGCCTCTTTGTCAATTGTCCTGCAGAAAAATCCTTTTTCATCCCAGATAGTATAAATGTGAAAAGAGTTTGTCTGGATGTATACATGTGTCACCTATGTCAAACTTTATTGACAATCCTTATATGTCATTAAATGTAGAAGGAGGTTTAAAATAACCTTGGTAGTTTACCCCAGCAAATTCCAAGTAGAATAAATGTGGACATACAGAGAAAGACGAAGAGCTCATTTTGTACGTATCCAGACTCGCGCCCGAGGTTTAACCGAGACCTGGACTTCATTGTCAGCACATGGCATGTATCCACAGCTAGTGGGACCGCGGTCAGTAGGCCTGTTTTCTTTACTCAGAACATAATTTGGTTACTGTCAAGTCAATCTGGCTACAATTGAATGGAATTTTTTGTTCTTTAAAGGTTTGTTTTTCACATTTCATTTATATACTATCTGTAGTGAGGTCAAATTCCCCTGTAAATATTATCTAATTTATCCTCGTAACATCTCTAAGAGATGGGGGACATTTGTTTTTATTATTAGCATCTGGTGTGAGGAGATGCACATTTACTTTGTTGGGAATCACCAGAAATAAATCTCATGTAGACACTAAGAAAATATAATAGGAGATAAATACACGTATATCTGTAAATGAAGGTATTTTCCCACCTTTGAAATCTGTTGACTAAAAAGATAAAAAGTGGAACAACTTATGATGATTGAATAGTAATAAAAAACAGCATTTAATCTAAATCTCTCATTCCCATGATTACAACATGCTAAATATTACTCAATACTAGAGAGTCTGCTGATGAGCTCTGTCAATGTTTTCCAATAAAATTAAATAGATTAGAATTGGAAAGAGAATGTTAATGTTTCTAAGGCTTTTAAAGAGTCTTCTCTAAAAAAACTTTTCTGAAAAATACCATTTAAGACCACGTCACAGTGCCATGGGTGCCAGCACCATGAATGCTGCTGTTTCCACGTGGCTAGAGTGGGCAGGGCGGCCATCATGTTTACGAAGTTCTTGTCATCTGCGATCCTTTATTGTGCATTCTCTTCATGTATTTTGCCCGCTGCTTTGTTTTGGTTGTCAAAGTTTGTTACTGAGACAAGACTAAGATCATCCCACTCTGACAGTCGCAGATTGAGTTGGCATGACGCACCATGAGGTGAGTCTAATTGCTGTTAATATTAGAAGGATGAATAAATAATCCTATTAAAAGGAAGAACAGTTATAAAAAAAAAAAAAGATAGGTGGAGGCAAGTCTAGATTACATGAAAGAAGGACAGCTTGATGAGGGGAAACCCATTAACCTGAAAGGAAACAGTTCTTTGCTTCCAATTTAGCGGTTGTGAGCAAGATGGCATTCATATTAAATTGAATTGGAAACAATTTTTCTGATTCATTTATAGACTTAAATATTAGGTTTTCTTATTTGTGACTCCTAATTGTTAGTAGGATATCAAAATGCCACATTAGGTTTATCGCAAAACCTTCATCTTGTTCCTGAGGTATCAATGAGTCAAGAGGTAACACTCTATTAGGTGGAAAGCAGAATACTCCAAGCCAGAGCTTCTCAAACTTGCATATGTGTGACCCGGGATCTTGACAAACTGCAGGCTCTGGTTGGGTAGCTTTGGGGTGGGGCCGACATGCTACATTGGAGAAGCCCCCAGAAAATGCCCCTCCTGCTGATTAGGGCCAACTCCTGGAGAAGGCAGGCTCCAGACATATGTTTCTAGAAGAAATCTGCACAAATACAGCATGACCTTCTTTGCCATCATTTCAGGAAATTAAATGGCATTGGGATAACAATACCCAAACCACATGCTTTGCAAATGGGAATGAAGAGAATGAGCCAATTTAAAGTTTCAAGGACTCTTTTAAGGACAACTTGAATTATGGGTAAGGTTGAAGCTGTAATGGAACAGTCTGGAAAGGCAGAGAGTCCCCTGGTTCCTTCCCTTTCTTGTAGTCATAGTTATTGATAGCTATTAGAAAACATGGAAATATTCTTTTTATACAATAGACTTCTCGACTTAATTCATGATGCCTATGTAAGAGAGAGGAGTTATGCTTCTCCTCCTTCATCCTCCCACAAACCAAGCTGTTAAGAGAACGTGGAACTCTGCGAGGCTCTTCCAGCAAGCACATTTCATGTGTTCGGTCTGTGCCCGGGACATGCCGCTTATTGGTGGTTACATACTGGTGAGATCATCTGACACCTCCCAGCGTGTAGTCTTGCATTGTGGACTCTTGACTGCATTAGTTCTCAGAGAGGTGAATAAGAGAGAGGACGTTGAATTACTTTTAATAATTAAGAATGCATATGAGTCAGGAAAGCTTTAAATGTTTAGGAAAAATGGGTTTCAGAAACTTGACAACATGTTAAGTATTCTGAATTTTGGGTGATCATAAACTATCACTTATTATTCATTTGGTAAATTTGTAGGGATAGCATAAACCTGAAAAACAGGATGGTGGGAAAATGAATTGCAGCTGGGTGGACAGTTATGTATGTGTATGAGTCTGTTCAGGCTGCTATAACAAAATATATCATAAACTAGTTCGCTTAAGCAACAGGCATTGACTTCTCAGTTCTGGAGGCTGGGAAGTCCAGGATTAGGGCACTGGCTGATTTGGCTCCTGGTGAGAGCCCTCTCCCTGGCTTGCAGATAGCCACCTTTTCCCTGTGTCCTTATATGATAGAGAGAGAACAATCTCTTGCTCCTTCTCCTCTTACCAAGC
This sequence comes from Pteronotus mesoamericanus, assembly GCF_021234165.1. Lineage (NCBI taxonomy): Eukaryota > Metazoa > Chordata > Mammalia > Chiroptera > Mormoopidae > Pteronotus > Pteronotus mesoamericanus. The sequence continues at coordinate 98,825,951 of NW_026555085.1, forward strand.
TACTAATCCCATCATGAGGGCCCTACCCTCATGAACTCATCTAACCATAGTTACCCCCAAAAGCCCTATTTTCAAGTTCCATTACATTGGGATAGGGTATTAACATATGAATTTTGGGGGCCAGAGTTCAGTCCATAGAGTATATTAAAGGCCAAAAAAGATATTAATGACTTTGGAATGATAGAGCAAGAACAAAGATGAAGACTTTTTCTTGCTTTTCAACTTATAATTATGTATATTTTTTACATTTGTAGTCTCTTAAACCACAAATCTGTATGTATATTATACTCATAACGAGTTGGGAAATAAAGTCCCTGATGATAGTTTCATCACATTATTGAAGGTTATTCTAAAATTAATTTATTCTCCTATCTACAGTATAACCCTTAAAAAATAATTATGATGAATTTGCTGACTGCTAACTCACTGATCTTACTCTAACAAAGACACATTTACTTCTAGTATGTTAGAAAAAAATCAGCACCTTCTGGTACACACTATTAGAAAGTCGAGATGGTGGACAAGTACAATATAGAAAGATTCCCTTTCTATTACAAATTTCTGGGGTGATGAAGAAAATGAAATAACAAACTTCCCAGATATCAGAAACAAAGCAAGACACCAAAGCCAAAGCAATAGTGCAAGCTGATGCTACAGGGCCTCTGGGATTTTAGCCCTGGATAAAGGCTCTCAGGGATGAGAGTAGGCCCAGGAGAAGGCAGGGCCAGGGACATGAGATGGGTCCTTAGACTCACGAGGCAGAGAAGTGGAAGCCAGTTCCCTGCAGAAAGCCCAGACCCTCACAAGAAGAGGTAGAAAAACTCCCCTCATTGGCCCATGGAATGAGCAAGGATGTTTGCTGTTACAGGTCCCTAGAATGGGCACAGGCCAGGGAAGGGACATCCTGTTAGAGAAACTGACACCAGCCTGAGATGTCTGGATTATACTGTTAGTTTAGGAAGCTAATCCTAAATCCATTTTCTTTCAATGAACTCTCTAAGCCAGAGATTTTCAACCAGCATGCCGCAAGAATTTTTTTAAAACATGCGATAACTAACTATTTAGTCAGGGACACTAACTTCTTTTCCTTTAGATTGTCAAATAAAAAAATGACAGCTATTGTATTTAACAGCAGCCAACACAGCAATTGCCATCTGGTGTGAATGAGTCAAAATTCTACCTATTTTTGTTATCATATAGGCAAAAAATACATTTTTTTGGTGTTCCACAGAATGTTAGTAGTTTATGTGTGCCATGAGGTGAAAAGGGTTAAAAATTGCTGCTCTAAGCCAATAAGTTAACACGAAAATAGGTCCAGAGCCTCAAAACACCTAGGAATCTGATAGAAGCAAATGCAAAAGCACTCTGTGGGGTCACTTTCACAGCCTAGGAGTCAGAAGCTGTGATAGTCTACTAGGGCTTCTGTAACAAAATACCACAGCCTGGATGGCTGAAATAACAGAATTTGTCTTCTCATAATTTTGGAGGGTGGAAGTCCAAGATCAAGGTGTTGAAAGGTTTGTTTTCTCCTGATGCCTCTCCTTGGTTTGAAAATGGCCTCCCTCTTGCTGCCTCTTCACATGGCCTTTCCTCTGTATGCATGCCTCTTTCGTGTTTCTTTATGGACACTAGTCCTGTTGGATTAGGACTCCACCTTGATCTCTGTGTTTAATGTTAATTACTTCTTTAAAGGCCTATGTACAAATAAATTACATTGAGGGCTAGAGTGTCAATGTATGTATTTTGGGGGGCAAGGAGACACAATTCAATCCATCACAAAAGACTCTCTCTGAAAAACAACTGAACACATTGAAGATGAATTCACAACAACAACAACAGCAACAAAATGTTATAAACTATAGAAGGAGTGCTACCATAGTGGAGAGTCATCAGAGGCAAAAATTACAAGAATTAGTACCAAAACAACTATAACGAAACAAAACCAAAGACATTCTATAATAAATAAAAAGAGTAAAGAGATTTTAAAGAAGAAATGAAAACAATGAAACAGTAAGACACAGTGGCGATAAAGAATAGGAGAATTTGAAAAGAAGTAAATGAAAGGTCTAGAAATGAAAATTATGGTCATTAAGATCTCACTGGATAGGTTAAATAGAGTTTTAGACACATCCAAAGAGAAAATTAGCAAAAAGGAAGATATATATGAGGAAATCACCTAGAATGAAATACAGTGAGAAAGAGATGGAAGAGATGGAACAGTGGTTCAGAAAGGGGGAAGACAGACTGAGAAGGTCCAACATACATACAATATGTCTCAGGGAGACAGAGCAAGAGTATAAAATGGGAGACAAACAACATTCAAGGAGAAAATAAGAGTTTCTGTAATGGAATACAACAAGATCTAAAAATTGAAGAAGCACACTGATTCTCAAGCAAGTAAAATAAAAACAAGTATATATCTAATTTGAGAGGAATCAAACCATTCCACTGTTTTTCACAAAGGAAATCTCAATAAATAACAAAAACTGGTTTCATATAGAACATATTTTCTGATCATAATGCAATAAAGTTAGAAAATAATAACAGTACAATAGCTGCCAGGAAAATGAAATGGTATCATTAAAGAAGTCTAAATACACAATGTATTAAAACACGAATCTTTTTAACTATTTGATCACCTCAATATGTGTAAGAAAAGGAATTTTTAAGGTATTAGGTATACAGTTGTACCTGATTATTTATAATTCTGGTTTCATAAGGAAATAATTTTCCTTTGCCTCATGACTATTCCTGACACTATTTTGTTAGCTGCTGTCTGATCTTTATACTAAAAGATTATATTCTGTTGGCACTTTACAAAGTGTTTTCATATATACTCTATTTTTAAGAAATATATCTAATTTCCTATTTTTTCCTAATTTCCTATTTTTAGGAAAAATTATCTAATTTTTCCCTCTTGGCAATATAAATCAAAGATGCTTTACAACATCCTTAACTAGTGTGCAAATCACTTACCAATATGCAAACCAACAAATACTGCTGGAGTCAGAAAATTTCTTGCCAAGAGATTTTACTTTCTTTCACGGCATATAAATTTCATGCAACTATGCCCAGTGAGTGTGGCCTTACAGAGAAAATAACTGACATTAAAGGCTGAGGAGCTTTAGATAGCACTCTCCCACTAATATTAAATAGTAGATACATGTCATAACAGATTTGCTGCTTAATTTATTTAAGAAGAGTCCTCTAAAATATTTGATAGTGGAGCAGAGACAGTGTAGATAGAAAAAGTTATTTTTTCTTTAAAATTTTATATAAAAATTAGACTTTTAAGAAATTATAACACTTTTTGTAAAAAAAAAAAAAATTCTGATTGACTTAGAAAACATGATAATTTTAACTTTAGGCTCCTTTAATGACCTAAAATTCTACTGAGGATTATGTTCTTATCATTTATCTGTGGGGTATATTATTACTATTATCACCCGTGGAGGCCAGCTTTCATCTCCGGCCATAACTGCAGTGATTGCTGGTCGCTATTGCAGGCAGCCAGGCTGCTGTGTTTGGGGAACTGTTGCACAGACCCTGGGGCTCTTTTTCAGGGAGAAGGAGTGGTGGTATATATTACTGAGGCGTCTGCTGTCTTTTTCATCTTTATAGTGCTGTTTCCACAACCTTGACATAAATAAACTTTCTGTTCACTGGCTTCAAAAAAACTCTAATCAGAGCCATACCCTTAAAGATTTGCTAAAGGTTTGGGGTGGCATCATGAGGCCTTAAGTCCCATACTGTGTGAACTTCCACCCCACAACCTCACTGAACGTCTCTTACCATTACCTCTTGGATCATTGCTGCCCCAGGTCTCCAGATACTAGGGTTCCTCTATGAGGATACACTCCAATGAAAGAACTGCCGTGGAAATGATTTTTTTTTTTTTTAAATTTGGCCAAGTAATTAAAGACACAGTTCCAAGCAAGGCTTGAAATCATCCTGAGTGTTCTATTCCTTATATTCCTAATTTATTTTATTCTGAAGATTTGATGAGACATGAAGATGGTCATCATTATTCTTTGACTTTTCATCATTCTTTCCTGATATTTCCTTCCTTCTGAAACATAAATCTATATTTGAAGTAATGACTATGTATTAAAGTTACATCAAACAACTATCTTAAGATTAAATCAAATAGAAGAATGCACTTTTGGAAAATTGATTAAATCTACTTTCCCTAATGAGGGATTTAAATAAAAAATATTTTAAATCGAATTTACCCTGGATAAAGGGTCTACTGGTAAAACTAGGAATATCCTTTTAAAATAAAATGTTTATAACATATTCTTGGAAAAACATCTTTGTATGTATGATACGGTACTAATTTCTTTAGTATCCAATTGTTCTTACATATCAATAAAAAGGTAAACAAGTCCATTTAAAAACAATAAACAGTTTGCAGGGGGGAAAACTGATAAGCATCTACAAAGTTGAAGCTCAGTTGTAATTGAAGAAATGAAAACTTCTAAAACTGAGAAGTGAATTTCCCTCTTTCACATTGCCAGGGGTGGAAATGTTTGTTGTGGGTGTGGGGACTCTGCAGGCTTGGGTGCAAACCATCAATAGCAGTGTAAACTGAGACAAGCCTTTTAGAGAACAATTCGGCAGGATTTATTAAACTTGAACATATAAATGTTACTTTTAAATTTAAGTACATTCTTTGGTCTTCCAATTCCATTTATAAATTTATTCTATAGTTTTTTTTTACATGCATGAACAAGAATAATCATTGCCACATTATTCAGCCAACAACCACTTAAAGGCCCATCCATTAGGATCTGGTTCTCTTATATGTTGTAGCACATCTGTGCTTGCATGCAGGTGGTTAAATGAAGGAAACAGAGGTATATGCTCCGCTAGAAAGAAGTCCAAGATAAATAGTTTTGTGCAACAACAACAAAAAAAGCAAGTTGGAGAACATATAAAACATAATCCTGTTTGTCTAAAATGAATTAACATTTTATGTATATGCTTTGGAAGGAACTCTAGGAGGCAGTGGGAGGGTTAGAAGTACTTTGGCTTTGTTCATTCTTCTGTCACAAATTTCTTTTTTCTTTTTTTGGTGGTGTTGTGTTTTGTTTATTTCTTTGTTTGCTTGTTCGTTGCCGTGAGCATATCTTATTCTTATAAAAAGTGTAGCTAATGGTAAAAGTCATTTTTACCAATAATATATATTTTGTTTTAATTGTCCCTAAATGTTTTGGTAACCACAACATGTAGGCTTTTTCCAACAAGAGGAACAAGATAAGGCATGTCATCTGTCCCTTTTTTTTCTTCTTTCCTTCCTCAAGGCATCCCTGATGGAAAGACTCTCCTTTACTAGCTGACTAAAGAGATAAAGGTGCCTCTGAAGTCAGAAGAGGTTTAGGGACGTGTGCACCGCATGTCTGAAGGACCAAAAGGCTTGAAAAACAAAAATTAAATGTGCATAAAGAACCTATGTTTACATATAGCACTTTGTCATCTCCTCTTATACCTTCTCACTTAGCAGCTATTAATTACGAGTAAGGGAAAGTAGAGAGGACTTAAAGGCACAAAATTAAGCAAATGTAAGTCATATCCATGTCAATTATATGTTGAAAAATATATTCATGGTACAGGAGAGTGGCTTTTGCGGACTGAAAAGCACCTGTGATATGCTTTAAAATACTTATTTCAGTGAGATTTTCCTGTTGTTTGACTCAATGAACTGAAAAAAAGAAAAAGAAGAAAAATAGGTTGTTCGAATAGCTGTTTTATTTATTCCTCTTATTTCCCTATTGGATCAAGTTTTCTTGCAAACTCTTTTGTAGGTTCAAGTTCCTTTCAGTAGATGTAACCTTGGTTGAAGCTGCTATTCAACAAGGAGGAGGGATTAAACTGCCCCCTTCCTAATTGCTTTCTAAAGCCCTCCCTTCTTCCTAATCTCACTGTAGTTTCTTAAGAAATGAGGCACTTACATATCCCAAGGGGTTAAATGGAGATTTCTGCTGCAGAGGGTAAAGTAGGGAGTTTACTGCATTAATCATTGAATAACATCAATCACACATCCACTTGGGCAGTTAAATTTCTGTTGAACAAAGTGCAGAAGTACCTGGGGAATGTCTCCCTCTTTGTAAGTGGTGTCATTAGACATCTGTCGTGAAGGCTTTGTAAAAATAGATTTGGGGCTGCAAACAAAGTCATTTTAATGCTGACACAGTGCTAGGCACATAATGGGTAATATTCTATAAAAATAATTAAGTAAATAAATTCCAAAATAAATTATTGTACCAATTCCCTAAACAGATTTCATTAATTACCTTTAAGCCAAACTTGTGCGTTCATTGCAGCAAGAATTATCTTCCTTAAGCAGCATTTTGATTTTTCAGACTCATTTTCAGAAACTATAATGGGTCTGAATTTTTGCTCACATAAAATCTGTGTTGCTGATCCATGTTGAAAGGTTTTCTAACAATTAGTTCCCTTTTACCTGATTTCCCTTTTTAAAAAATTATTGTACATTCAATTATCTCTGCTTGCCTAGAACACACGCGAATCTGCTTCCTACTCTGCTTTCTGCATCCAGATGCTGCTTCTACCACCTACACAGCCTTCTGCCCTCTCCTTTACCATTGCAGACCAATCCCATTCTGCTCCTTCTGTCATTTGTCATCCCAGCCAGCCTCGCAGAAAGTAAGTACAGAGCGGAGTATTTACGGTAATAACTTACAGAGTTTTATTTCTATTTTATTCAACTCCATGTCAATTCAATGCTGTCTTAATTATCTTGAGTGGAATATAAGCACATCGGAGGCAAAGGCTGCTTTTGTGACTTTCCCACACTCACCAAAATGGTTAACATTTACAAAAGGCTTTGTGACCTAGTTAGTTTCAAAGGTATGATAACATCTCTGGAAAAGATCAAAGTGACTTCATTTAAAGATTTTAAAAAATCATATTGATGGCTCATATCAATATCCTATTGTTGAGTCAATAAGGAAAAAGTGTCAAATATTTGCAAATCAATCTAAAATTAGAATGAAATTCAAATAAAAATTTCAACTCTTGTAAATCTGTCTTTTAATCTTTTCCTGTAATATTAATAAAAAGCATTCTGAAGTTCATCTTGAGAAAATTTTAAGACATGTATTAGGGAGGATATAGTATGTAAGTTATTATACAGATACTTAAAAAATATAATAACTAAAGCTATGACCTCGGTAGAGTAATGGATATGCAGGTTAATAGAACATAACTGAGAGTTTGAAAACGATCCATGTACATAAGGGCAATTTAGTTTTCCCTAGAGATAGCATTTTGTATCGGGGGGATAAAGGGTGACTTATTCAATAAAGGTTGAAACATTTGATTAACTATTTGGAAAAATAAAAATTTGTGTCCCTACCATATAAGAGAATAAATACTGGGTAGATAAACAATTTGAAAGTAAGTCAAATTTTAAAAAACACCTAAAAGTATTGGTGAATGTTTATGCAGGTATTTCTGTAATCTGTAAGAAGATAGGACTCTCTAAAAATAATACCAAAGATAGAAAATAAAGAGGAGGAAAATGCTGATGAAGCTTTAAAATTCTGCATAAAAATACCATAAATGATGTTTAACATAATAAACTGAAAATATTTATAATATGTAAGGCATATGCATATTATAAAGATTTGTCTTGATAGAAAAATGAGCAAGAACTTTTAAAAAGCAATATAAAAAAGAATAAACACAAATGGCAAAAAGAATTTTGTAAAACATTAAATATCCTAGTAATGAAGAAAGACTATTTGGCAAAGGTTGAAAAGAATGATACCTTGTGTTGCTATAGATATGGAAAAATGGAGCGCTGTTACACACTTCTGGTGGAAGTGTAATGTTGTACAGTCTTCTGGCATGAAATTTGGCAATATATCTCAAAAGTCCCTAAAAGAATATATGTAGGAAAATATATACGTAAAGAATTGGTTATAACAGCTGATCATTATAGCAAAATATTTGGAAAAATGTGTTATTCAGAAAAATCTCAAATAACGATGGCTAAATAAGGTAGAAATTTATTTTTCTGTCATGTAATAAAGTCCCGAGTTAAGCAATCCATAGCTAATATTGCAAGTTCATGATGAACAGTGACCCCGGTTCCTTCTATCCTTGTGTCCACAACCTCTTCAATATGAAGATTTTACCTTGTGGTCCAAGATAGTTATTTGCTATTCAAGCATCTCATCCATACTCTGGCCAGGAGGAAGATGTGAAGAGCAAAGGCACAGTTCTTTTTTTTAAAGATAGTTCCTGGAAGGTAAACATAACATAACAAAGGAAACTGGGGAATAAGCCTTTATTCTAAACAGCACCTGACCAGCTAAAAACAAGGAGTCTTGTTACTAAGGAAAAAAGAAAGAATACTAATTGGTAACCTTCAGTTTCTACCATACAACCAAAATGTTGACTCATAAATGATTCAACAACAAAAAAATTATGGAGCATTCAGACAATGAAATACTATACAACTGTTAAAATGCTGATATGGATCTATAATTATTAACATGAAAGGAGAGGCACACTCTATTAAATGACAAAAGCAATTCATGAAGTTGTTTTTATAATTTAATCCTTGCACTTCTTATTTATCAATCTAGTTGCCCTTTCAGCTATCTCTCTATCTACCTACCTACCTACCTACCTATCTTTAAGTGCTTTTTCATTTCTAAAATGATAGAATTTCTAAGTTATTTTGTTGGTTTTTAAATGTCTGATCATATTGCTTTGAGATATAAAATGAATACTTGATATTTGTTGTGACTGGATGGTGGTCACTCTCTAGTAATTATCAGTTTCCTCTAATTATTGGTGGCAGGATTCTGAATATGTCCATTGAATAAGCTTATTAATTGTGTTGTTCCAGACATTTTATACTTCCTAATTATTTGTAGGCTTTCTATTTCAGTATCTGAGGGATGTGTATTAAAAATGCCCATCATGTTTGGGGGATATAATAATGCTATTAGTATATATGGGGATTTGTCCAGAAAGTATCCAGACATGTAATATGAAAAATAGAGACATATGTTAAAGAAGATGCAAGAAATATTGCACATAGATCAATGACACCTCAGTCCCCTTCAAATTAGGCAGCTTGGGACCTCACACAGATCTCCCAGCAACTACAGCATGATGTTCCTTCTGCTCTGGTAGCAAAAGCCACAGAACAAATTTTGCCATGATACATTTCATGCCATGATCCTGCATCAAAATCTCAGACTCAGTAGTTTTTGGGATCCCTGGATCAGCTTCTAGTTCTCAAAATGTCAGTCACTTGTCTTTGTTGATTGCAACTCATACACGTTCAACATTCTTAGGCACTCTGTCGCAGGCCTCCCAGAACATGGGTCACTTTCAACAGATTCTCGACCGTCTTTGAAGTGTTTGTGCCACACTTTTATTTGTGCTGCACTCATTGCGTTATTCCTGAAAGCCTTCTGAATTATCCGAAGAGTTTTTGTGGAGGAATATTCAAGCTTAACACAAAATTTGATGCAGATTCGTTGCTCTACTTGCTTAGTCATTTTGAACATGACAGCCACACAGTACCCATGCTCACTCAGTGGCATCTCCTGCCCCTATTGCCCCCACTGCCCCCACTAGTACAGTGAAGTTGTCGTTGTTCATGCATGTGCATTCCAGTCCACTCTCCTTGGCTGCCATGTTACATCGATGTCACGCAAACTGTTCTCGTTATATTAACAAATGGCTAGACTTTTTCCAGAGGGATCTCTTATATCATTATTTGTCTTTATGTGTTTTCAAGGCTATGTTTTTGAATGCATGCAAGTTCAGGATTATTATATTTTCTTGATAATTGTTTTTTTTAATCATTAAATAATAGTCCTTTTTGTACCTAATTGTCATAAATTCTGTTTCTTCTAATTAATATTGCCTTTATTTGTTTAATTTTTTACCTGTAATATTTTTTCCCATAATTTTATTTCAAATTCAAGGGGTCATTCTCATTAATGTTTCCAAAGGGCGTATAGATAGAATTTGTGTTTCTATTCAAATAATTTCTATTGGATTTATTTCTACCATGTTATTTTAGTTTTTGTATTTACCATAATTTTTCCTGACTATTTGGGGATTTTTTTTCTTGCTTCCTCTGGGATTGATTTTGTTCTCCCCCCCTCTCTTATATTTAGGAAAATATATCTTCTCTTTCTTTGAGAGATTACCCTTAAACTTTGAATATGCCAGGCAACTTAAGATGGAAGTAATCAGTAGCTCTTGTTCTCTCTTCGCCCGTGTTTCCTAGTTTATTAGTTTTATCTGTTTTTAAACATGTCCTCAAATTAGCTTTTATTAATTAGGGTTGTAGTGTATCCCATACCTAGCACTCTCTTCCTCTCTGGAATTCAGAACAAATACAGGGAAGGAAGAGGGGAAAGAGTCAGGAACAAAGACTGAAAATCTAAATATAATATTAGCTTTATTTCAGATAAAGTTGATTGGAGAAAGTGATTTTAGATCTGTGGCCAGATGGGCTTACCAACACTTTGTTCCTGAATGAGATGGACTTAGCCCCCGATGGCGCAGTGAGGCAACAGCCAGTCTCCCTGATGGGGCTGGGGGCTCACCACCTGGACATAGGCAGACCAGAACGTCGCCCCTCTGGGCAGACAGCTGCAAAGGAGGGAGAGTAGCAGGGGCTGACGGGGCCCGTGGAGCCCTTCCTCCATGCCTTTAGGAAGACTGGGTAAGGGTACAGGGAGAAGTGAAGAATGTTTTTATGCTTTACTTGTGGAAATTGAAGTAGAACTTTCCTCCTTTCTATGGACATATGCATGGGAAGTAATTGTCTTCCAACAACTATTACTATTACTGCTGTCTTGTTAATGTTGTTTTCTATAGTCCCTGCTTACAGTGAATCTACCATGTACCTCAGGGCCTTAACTCAGTGGACCCTCCCAGGGCTCTGAAACCAGGAGGAAGCAGCAGCAGCCCCAGGAGGGTTAGGAGAGTGGAGTCCTGCCCGTCTGGAGGTCATGCCTCCTTCCCCGGGGGTGGTCTTGGAGCTGCAGGAGACCGGGCAACCTGCACTCCGTGGACCCCGTGGAGCAGCAGCCTCTCCTCCAAAGAGAAGAGCCTGACGGAGACACTGTTCCACCTCGGCCTGGGGGCCATGTGACTTGGCCCGCTGCACTGCCGAGAACTGCCCTGGCAAGGTAGGGAGTGGGCGGGATGCGGGCGTGGTGAAACCCAGCCGGCCTCGAGCAGCGCCGGGGCTGGGAGATCAAAGGGCCGTCGTTATCTGAATTCTGCCCCCGCCCCACGCCAACAACAAATGAGAAGCTAAAATAAACTTTTCTAAACGATGACTGGTTTTATTTTAAAACAAAAGAACAAATTTTGACCAACTATGTTAGAAGACTGATTTCTCTTTCCACTCCTTTATATAGGATGATATTTAAAAGTCATTTTCACATCAAGAGGTGAGCAGAGAGTACGCAGCCAAGAAATTTCGGGAAAAAGACTATTACAGAGGAGGTGAAATTATAATGAAAATAGTTAAAAGAATGTATTGTATTCCTGAATTCTGTGAGATTGTGTAGCATTTAGCTACAATTTTTAATTTTATTTGTTGCCATTTCTATTCTTATTCAAAGGAAGTGTAAAACTTTTATACCTAATTTTCTATTAATACTTTTCTTATAAAGGGTTTCCCAGATTATGAAAGCTGTATGTCCCCCATACAGCTGGATCCCACCCTGGGTTTTTGGCTTTGTTTTGTTTTATAAAAATGTTTGCCCATGTCTTTGCTTCCCTCTGCTCCTTGTCTCCCACATCTTTGCTGGGGTCCACTGTCCTTCTTCAATAAGCACATCTTTCAGTAGTTCTTCCAGTGAAGGTCTGGTAATGCCGACTCTGGCAGGGTCAGAACTCAGCCTCCGCTCTTGAGTGAAACTGAGCTGGGTAAAACACTTGATTTGGGATTTTTTCCCCCCTTTCAGCACCAAGAGGTGTTTCACTTGTGGAGTTTGCCATTGTTGCGGAGAAATGCGCTTTTCCCTTTGAGGACGGTCAGTCCCTTTCTCCCCACCTTTTCTCTCTCTCTCTCGTGCTCTGTAGTATCCCGTCTACCTGTCTAGGTTTGAATTTGTTTCTGTTTAACCCTCAGGGCCAAAGTGTTCTACAGTCTGAGGACTCTTTCAATCTGGGGAAAGCGTTATTCTTCAGCATTCTAGCACTTAAATTGTTTTTAATGAGTCCTGAACAGATGCAGAACAAGACCTTAACAAACATACGTAAGGTAGAAAGAATAATGGGGGAGTTCGCGAAAAAGAGTAACAGTACCACCCTTCAATACTGCCGAGTGCGGGGAAAGAACCGAAGGAGCAGCCGCGTCACTCCCCGGGTCCGGGGTGAGCCACCCCCCAGCCCCACCGGCCGCCTCCGTCCTTTCCCTGCAGAGGTCCCTGCTCTCCTAAACTTAATACCTGGAAGTTCTTCATAGTTTCACCAGGAATACATACGGCAATTCGTGTTTTTAAATGCCATATGAGTGGACTAATGCTGTATATGTTCCTCAGTTTGTCTCGTCCACTCAAAATCACGTTGCTGAGCCCCTGCTGTATCCCTGAGCGTAGCTGCAATGCACTCCCGCTCGGCACTAAACAGCACCCCGTCACCCCCATGTTACTCATGCTACCACCAGTGGACATGGGTTGGTTTCTAGTTTTCACTAGTAGTCATAGGGCTGCTTTAAGCATTTTCACAAATGCTCCCTGGGACAGGAGAGTTTCTCCAGAGCTTATACCCAGGAGTGGAATTGCTAGGTCATAGAGGATGGGTATCTTCATAAAGAAAAATTGGTGTTCAAAGTAACTGTGCTCATTTACACTCCCATCAGTACCGTATGGAAGATTGCCTTGCTCCCTGTGCCTGCTAATGCACGATCGTCTCAGGCTCTGGTATTTGCCGGTTCCATGGATATAGAGTGGTCATTCACAGCAAATTTGGTTTTTTTGTTTCTGATAATGAGATTGAATGACATTTTATATGTTTATTGACCATTTATGTTTTCTGTTCCATAAAATGCTTGTGTAATTCATTTTACCCCTCTTTTGTATTGGTTTGCCTTTTTCTAATTGATTTGTAATTTTTTTTTTTTTTTTTTTACATACTCAGGATACAAATACCATGACAATTATATTCTTAGCAAATATCTTCTCCTATCTATGGCTGGTCTTTTGGTGTTTTTGATGAATGGACATTGTTAATTTTAACATAGCCTAATGTGTTAATTTTAACTCTGTGGTTTTCCATTTTTATTTCTTATTTAAGAAAATGTTTATATTCCTGATATCATAAAAGTATTCTCCCCTATGACTTCTAAAATTTTTATAGTTTTATATTTTACATATGGCTCATTAATTCACCTAGAGTTGATTTTTGTATGAGATGTATTGAAGGGGTATAAGTTTTAATTATTTTTATGTATCTTATCAATGTTCTTATATGTGTGTGTTCTGATCTCCCATCTCACTTGTTATACAAAACATATGTTGTGGGATTCAGGAAGATGGTATTCTAAGAGAAATTTATAGTCTTAATACTTAAAGGCTGAAAATTAAGTAGATATGTTTCCAAATTTGAAATTTAAAGAAATAATAACAGAAAAACCACAAAGGAAGTAGAATAAAGAGCAGTACAAAGATAAAAGCAGAACACAATTAAATAACCATTACATAAACAATAGATCAATTAAGCAGAAACCATATTGAAAAATAGGCTCAAGAAAGGCAAAATATTGTTTTTTGAAAACTAGCAAAATCAATAAACTCTGGTGAGACTAGTCAAGAAAAAGAGAAAAGGCACAAATAAACCTCACATTGATAAAGATATAAAAGTTCAGATGAAACAGATTAAAAAGATAAAGGAATGCTTTTTATTAACTTTATGCTAATAAGATTGAAAATTTAGGAGAAAACATGCAAATTTCTAGGAAAAATGTATATTGATTTGCATCTCTCTTGCTAAATTCCCTTATTAATTCTAATAATTTCTTTGTGGATAATTGTGGGTTTTACATACAACAACCAAACAATATGTGAATTATAACAGTATTTGTCTTCCCCCATTATCTCTTAGAAATACTACATTGGAACTTTCCATTCTGTCTTCCATGTCTTATAACCCCCTTTCTTACTTCCATCTGGTTATCTCTGTGTTACACTATGGATGATTTATTCAGACCTGTTTTTAAGTTGACTACTTTATATGAAGATTTAACTATTCACTGAGTTTTTAATTTAAATGAATTAATCTTTTATTTACAGAAGTCTAATTTGGTCCTTATTTCAAATCTGCTTGTTCTCTGCTCATAGTTTCCTTTTGTTCCAGTATTATTTCAGTCATTCCTTTACCTCTTTAATCATTTTAAACATAGTAATGTTTATAGACTCTACCAGAGTGTTCAGTTTTCTGTTTAGTTCTTTAGGTACTGATTTTGTTGACTATTAAGACACTTGATTCACCCTCATTTCCTAATGTGGTTTGTACTTTTTTATTGTGAGCTCATCTGAAACAGGGATGGTCTTTCCTGGGGGAGCCCTGTGCATCCTTGGTCATGGGCTTCCCCTGTAGAGCGCATTTACCTTTGGTTTTGTTTGGGCCCAGAGTTTCCATGGGTTTGCCCATGTTTGGTTTTTCTTGCCCCAATTTTTTGGTACTGTATCAGCTGAGAATTCTTATGCTCTAAGGCTGGTATAAAATTAGACCCTACAGTCAGGCTTGGGTTAAATTTATCAGAAGAGATGTTTCTTTTTCCTTCATACTCAAAACCTTAAATATTGCAAGATTCCTTGCTGGAATTCTTTTTTAGTGATATTTTTATGGACTAAGCAACTTTGTAGGAGTATTTCCTTAATTCAAACTTTTACTTCCATGTGTTAATCTTGAGTGAACCTAAGGCTATCTCTTGTCTTTATGCGAGGTTTACAAGGTCTGTCCAGAAGGTATCCAGACATGTAATATGAAAAATAGAGACATTTATTGAAGAAGATACCAAGTACAAGAAACACTGTACATAGGACAATGATGCCTCAGTCCCCTTCAAAGTAGGCACCTTGGGACCTCACACAGTTCTCCCAAACGCCATCAACTGCCCCATCATATTTTCCTGAATCTTATTAAGGGTGTGAAATCTCTACCCTTCCAAAGGTGATTTTGGTTTTAGGAGAAGCCAGAAGTCACAGGGTGCCAAATCTGGGTTATAGGGGGCTGTGTCCCGTGGGTGATTTGATGTTTTGCAAGAAAAACTCTGCACAAGATGTGATGCGTGAGTGGGTGCATTGTCATGATGAAGCTGCCAGTCGCCAGGTGCCCATAGCTGTGGCCTTCTGAGTCATCCAAATAGTATCTGCGGAGGAATGTCCAAGCTTAACCGCAAAATTTGATGCATGTTCATTGCTCTACTCAGTCATTTTGAATGCAACGGCCACACATGACACATGCTCACTCAACAGCATCTACTGCCACCACTGACTAGTAGAATGAAGCTGTCATTGTTCACACATGTGCATTCCAGTCCAATCTCCTTGGCTGCCGGGCTACATCGATGTCGTGCAAGCCATTCTCATTGTATTAACCATGGCTGCTCTTTCTCCGGACAGACCTCATATAACCCAGTGCCTTCTCTAGGTGATGGTTCTGTCAGCCCAGCACATAGCTGTAGCTGCCATAGGGCTTCTCTGTTCTTTGTGGTTGAATTCTCTACTTTTAAAGACACAATGAGTTTGTGTATTAATGATTTATTTTATTTTATCCAAAACATCTTATGTGTATTGCAGGAGGATAGGAGAGTCCCTCATGTTGCTGGAACCAGAAGTTATAGAAAAGGTATTGATTTACACCCAAATCTATATCTACATTTAAATAAATATTCTCAATGGAATGGGATTACAGGTTATTTTAATTTTCTATTAAAGCCTTACTTTTATTGTTTGGACTTTACACAATTGATATGTGATATTTTTATTATTTGAAAATACTATAAAATAATTTTCACTTTGAAAAGAAAGCTTAATGAAAACTGGACTAGGGTATCACATTCCCATGTAGTTCAGAAATTATTATATTCTCAATTGTCCATGTCAAGGAAGGTAAGAAGTCACAAAGTTCTCAATTATTTTATATTTGACTTTTGGATGCATTACAGTGAAATGTCACCAATTCAGACTAAATGAGGAAACGAATCTAAATTCATCTAAAAGATGGACATATTTAATAACTTCTAAAAATTTCTTCAAGTACATGCAATAAATGGAACAATAAGTAGTGTTAATTAGGAAAGGTCCTATGCTTTATAATAAAGAATATATTAGTTGTTTTATGCTTCTAAAAAGAAAAATATTGCCCATTGCTGTCTATACCCTTCAATCTTTGTATTTACTAGCTACTGTGAAATCAGGTATCGTTGAGTTGTTGGAATGATAAGTTTTTAAATGTCAATGGTCTCAATTTATTGATGCCTTTTGTTTGTTCCTGGGTCTATGTGGGCATGAGCGCTGTGTCTTGGGGCGTGAGTGTGTGTACATGTGTTTAAGGGAGACTTGGTGAGTGGGGCCATGTCTATGCCTAATTATTTTTAATTCTCCTTTACTCCATTATGACTACTTTTACTTTTAGCCTGGTTCCAATTCAAATGATGATTAATCCTAAATTATTGAGGATCAAATGATGTTTTAAAAAAATGACTTGCCAGTATGTGTGTACTGATTTTTTTTTTTAATTTGAGAGTTTTAAAAATCCAATTCTAAAATAGGAGGAAAATAGAAAATATTTCCCACAAATAATCACACCAAAACATCACGCAGTGTATTATCTGGGCATTTCCCTCATGGGCGCTGCTTCTATCAGAAAGCCTTTCCAGTAAATTCTATTAAACCAAATTCTGTATAAAACAAAAGAATGCCAGTATCACAAAATGTAGAAGACAGTTTCTCACGATGGACTTTCAGTGGGCCTATAAACATCTTTCTAGATGTTGCAGTTTTCCTAAGACCTTAGAAGAATTTCAAGTTTTTCTTATAGAAGAAAAGAAAGAAGAAAAAGGACGAAAAAAAGGAAGGAGGGGAGAGAATGGGGGAGGAGAGGAAAAAACCTTAACAAAGTCTTACCAGATGTAAATATATTTATAAGTCTATTTCTTTATTATCTTCTCTTCCAAATTATGGTCGTCCTGAGCGAGAGGACGTAAGGGAATTGTTCGTGGTTCGGGTGTGCATGGAAGGGTAACTACAGGAGACCGGAGAAGTGTCTGACCCTGGAATTTGACCCATGGATCGAGTTGGGCCGAAACTCCAGAACCAGTTCCAGCCCGGGAAGCGGGGAGAGGGGCAGCACTTGAGGCCTCACCTCGGATCAGGAGAGCCACTGGCTACAGGGCTTCCCTGAAATGTGGGTTCACTGGAGACCCCACCCCACCCCCGGTTTAGAGCCAGACACCCCTGTGTCCAGTCCCAGAGTCTCTGTTTACTTCTTCCACGTGCTTCAGGAAGCCATTTTACTTTACATTTTTTCAGGATTCTCCTGTCCACATACCTTCCTCGTAGATGTCCATGAAGATCACTTGCGATGGGGCACACAGGGCCCTTTGCACCGCGCCCTGTCACACAGCAAGCGCTCGCTTACTGTTGGCTGTCACTGTTTTTACAGTTACTCCAGCACTTGCCACCCGGGTAGGCAGGAAGCATCAAATTCCGTTGTCAGCAGGTACCAAGGCCACGGCAATGAGCCAGATGGTGAGGGACCAGACTCCAGGGCCAAGGGAAGGATAACGCCGCCATAGCGGTAGGAGCAAAGCAGAGCCCCTAGCACAGAAGGGCAGAGTGACGGGCAGAGTCAGTGCCTGGGACCGGATCCCAGGAAACAGGACAGGAAGTGGTGAGCAAAACTGCTGGGCCCATGAAGCCTGTGCTCAGCTCCCAGGCACAGCACGGATCTGGAAAACCAGCAGGAGAGGGACACGGGTGTCCAGTCTAAAGCAGCTGGCTGTGCAGAGCTTTGGAGGTCTCCTGTGCCCCACCCTGCTCCACCCCAATTAGCGGATGCCGGTCCTTGGGCCTGAGGGGTCTACAGCTCCGGGGGAAGATGTGTGCAATTTTTTGGCAGTATTTTTCTTTATTTTTTAACATATTTACAGTTCAAAAGTCAAAACTATATGGAAGGGTATGCACAGGGCATCTTGCTTTTACTTTTCATTTGGCTGCCAGAAATCAAATGAATGCTATTTTGGAACTTTTAATTAAAACTTTTCTAAACAAAGAAATTAAATCAGATTCTGACAGAATAATACAATGCCAAGGTTGCATGTCCAAGGTAGGGCTGTCGCCAGGGTCACCATGGCGCGTTGGCTGGCCACAGGGAAGGGAAGGGCCAGGGGCACAGGAGAGGGGAGGGGTTGATAGCAAGGAGGCACACAAACTGGCGAAGGCAAAGGAGAAAGCATCGAAGAAGCCTTGGGCTGCAGTGGTCTCAGGGAAGTCAGAGGAAGAGAACAATAATTTTGAAACTTAAAGGGCCAGCAGAGCAGCCACGAACTGGTCCATTTGCCTCCTTTCGTAGATAAAGAAGTTGAAGTGTCTCCCAGTGTGTGCTGCTTTCAGGTCAAAGATTCTGTCGTCTGTCCCTGAAACTCCCATCCCAGCCACACCCTTTTCATCCTTACTTGGCGTTTAGAACTTAGATGACCTACATGGTCCTCCCACTTCAGCTTTGATAAGCAGGAGTAGAATGAAGATCACTGAACACCATGCTTCAGATTTCAATGTGTGTTCTCCTGCAGCCTGAAGCACAGGAAAGTCAAGAAAGGACAAGACGGTTTTCCTAGAGGAAAGCGTTCATTAGGAATCCTAGAGGAAGTATTTTCAGTGGCCCGGTGAGGTTAGAAATCAGAATACGACAGGGGTTATAAAATAAAACAGAGGCAGGTGGATCAACTGTCCAGGGAATTTATCCATGGCAGGTCAGCAATAAAGGTTATTCTAAAGTTTTAACCTTGAACCTAAAATTTTTATGACTTCCATGAATTACTCTAGCCTAGTTAATGATAAATGTATCAATGGATAAATTATAACTCGCAACATTGTTTTTTCCAGGCAAGTAATGTTTCTTTCTAGTAACAGTGTCTATCTCTAGAAGTCTCTGGTTTTTTGTCCTCCTATTCCTCCCTCTTCTCCTCCCTGCCCTCCAGTTTCTTTTTTCCTTCTTGGTCGTCTTCTCCACTGCACCCAACCTGAGCGAGGCAAATTGTCAACTCCATACACCCGCCGGTCCTTGTCACTGCAGCCGAAGGGACTCACATGGCCCCAAGGGTAGGGGCGGTGGGGGGAGGCCAGGTTCCAGAGGCCAGCGGTTCCCTTCCCCTCTCCCTTCCCCAAGCGTAGCACCAGTGTTCTTTTGTCATGTAGACGATTCATTGTGACTTCCAAAGACAACATGCTCCATGTCATCCACGGTCCTATCTGGCTGCAAGATCATGGATGAAACCAGCCTGGAAAAGCACCCCCCACCGCATCCCCCTACCTGTCCCCCCTCAGGCCGCTGCCTCGCTCCGTGTCCCCAGGGTCCACTGTAACACAGCAGCAACAAATCCTGGGGCCTGAGCCTTTAGGAAATGGGTTGAGGATGCCACGCCTGAACTGTCAGGATGGAAAGAAAAACCTTTTCAATATTTCGGTCTGTTTTTCTTTTCATAGTTTCACCTATTAATATGTGGGGCTCTTTGGGAGGGGATGTTGTGAAGGGACCAGGGTCTGTCCCCAGCGTCGCGGCTTCCCCACTCACTGCCGTGTCTCCTGCTCCATTGGTCTTCTCCCTGGTTCTCGTGTCCCCTTCGCCGCCTCTGCGTCCGCATCAATACCAGGTGGGCAAAAGCAGATTTACAGCGGTTCATGTGGAAAAATAATGCAATAATTAATAAATAAGAATACAAGAATAAACCATGGTTTTCATAGTCACAACTATATACCTACTTTCGCTTCACCCTGTATATTCATAATAAGGTGTCCATGACCGATAAAAGCTTAAGTGAGGTATGACTTGTTAGGAGCACATTTGTATTTTGACAGGGTTCAAAGCTGTTAGAGAAAGGAATAAATCCATCAATCCTGATGGAGAAATTTTAATTAGGTAGCAGGAAAAATGTTTGGGATTGAGTGGAGTACACCTGGTTTTCCTGAGATCACCGGACAGACATCCATCCTACTTAGAAATGAACACACACACCTACCCCTTGCCTGTTTAATCCCAGGCACTACATTAAATGCTTTACTTATACTCTCTCGTTCAGTTCTCACCTGCTCCCACGCCCACCCCTAAAGGACAGATGTTTAGTGTTGCATACACATCCTGCTACACAGCAAAGGTAAGAGAATTGCCCAAACTCGCACAGCCCGTGAGTGTGGAACTGGATGTGACTCCAGCTCCTACAGACCAGGAAGCCCCACGAGGTCGCACCCTTTCCATGTGGCGGGAAGCAGTTTAGCGGGTGCCTCCTGGGTTGCTTAGTTAAGGGACCTATCAAGCTTTCAAAGGCTGCTCTCATAAGTCATCTTTAAAAGCCCCTTCATCATCTTTGTTTTCCTGCGAACCCCCCAGAGGGCGCGTGTGCCGCCCTTGCAGTGCTGCGCCCCAAATGAAGCGCACTGGCCTCGTCTGTTTCCATTCTGCAGCCTATGTAGGATATAAATAAATAAATAAACAGCATATGGTGAAAAGTTAATGAGATTTAAAAAAATAAGTTCACTTAAAATAATCCATGGGCTTTTCTACATGTGTTCTTGGTCTGGTTTCAAAAACCACAGGAGTTTTTACTGTGCTTCAGAAAAGGGTGAATATTTGCATAGTTTCTGTTGGGGTCAGTGGGAAACCAATTTCATAGAATCAGCTCTAATAATCATGTTTTTATAAACAAGAGCTACGCGAAGCCAGTACAGACTACGACGTAGTGTGATGTGTCCTAGCATTAGACATGTTCAGAGCAACCCTGCTACTCGCCCCAGCTACCAGTCTTGGGCCCACAGGATGCTCCGTCAGCCGGCAAATGGGAGGAAGTCTTACCGGAGAGGAAGATGGGAAACACCAGACAGCGTCCGCGAGGAGTAGCCCTCTGAAGATAGCTCTGAACTCATGTTACCATAATAGGTAGAACTCACCATTTAAGAAGAATTTCCTACACCTTGGAAGCCAATTTAAAAAAAAAAAGGAAGTTAAAAATCCTGTCCTTATTTTTAATGAGCCACGTAAAGTTATTGTTGCTTTAGCTACCTGAGCTCTCTGCATTCAAAGAAACAATTAATTTGAAGATGCACATAAATAATTTTATTTGCATGATTGTGTTTAGCCACAAAGTTCTCTTGATAATTAAGTGCTAAAAGCCCACTGTGTGGGCCCAGGATTGTTGTGGAAGATGTACGAGAAATGGAAGAAATGGACTTTGTCCTTAAGGCGTTGATAATCCAGCTGGTGAGATGTAAGGTCCTCAGTAAAATAAAAAATGATATCAGACACTTCCCTTGTGCCAGGGACTGTGCTCAAAGCTTTGCAGGGATTATTTCATTCAGTCCTCAGAAGCCCAGTGATACAGGAAATACGCAGGAGGAAACCCAGGCTTGAGAGGTTTACGGAACTCTCCAAGAGCTGTTGCGAGAAGTATATGAGAAACCATAATGCACTGTATCAGCTGGGTTTAGATTTTGTTTCCTACTGAAAAAGAAGGGGAAAATCCCCGAACAAAACTTAGCAAAAAAATAAATAAAAATAAAAAAGCAGTAGCTTAAACAGATAGAAGTTAATTTTTCTCTCTCATAAACCAAGTCCAGATAAGTAACCAAGCTGGCACTGCAGCTCCCTTTAAACACAGGGACACACCTACCCCCAAAGGATCCAGGAAATACAGACTTTTTTTTTTTTTTACAGGTGGTCATGTGCCCATTAAAAATTAGGCTTCTGTTACTAAAGGTGAGGAGAACAGATGTTGGGTTAGGCAACTTGTTTCTCTACCGTATGTATGCAAAGTGCCGGGCACAGGCTAAACACAAGAAATGTTAAACAATAATAGTTAAAAACTGAAAGCAGCCTCCCCTGTGACTTGGTTTATTGATTAAATGCGACGACTTGTGCCTGAGGTTTCCCCCTTTTCAGGCTGTGTCCTGTGCCTGAATGGGGAACAAGGGTGAGCCTCTCTTCTTCCTCCTGCAGACGGTGGAGCGGGAGGCGGTTTGCCCTAAAGTTTGCACCTGTGGAGAGGTGGCCGAAAGCCAAGTTATGATGCCAAACAAGGACACTGCCCAGGCCTGGGCGTTCCCCAGCCCAGGCTTCTGCTTTCTTCCCATGCAAATGATAGCCCTGCATGGTGGCGAATGGGAAGGAGCGGGGCAGCCACACTGCCTAATTTCAGGGGACAGGCAGGCACACTGGGCGAGGCGGCCAACAGGAGGCCCTGGGAAGGGGGGCTCGTTGTGAGTCACAAGTTGGTTGTTTTGACTGAGTGGCTTCATTGGTTTCAAAGAGTTTTTCATGGATCATCTCAATCTCCCAACTGCTAGGTAAGAGGTTCTCAGGCCACAAAATATTTGCACTCCAGGGCTTTGAGGAGTTGCCCTCACGTTTCTGAAACATCGAAGCAAGCTGTCCTTAGGTCTGCGATTCTGTTAGGAGCAGCCCTGGTTGAGCAGAGCGGTGGTGGGGGCGCAGGGGCGGGGTAGATGGACAGGTGCACTGGGCGGTAGGGAGAAGCGCTGGCGTTTCCAGCTGCTTCACACACTGGTTTGGGCCAGGAAGCCTGGGAGGAAAAAGGAAGTGAGAGGGAAGACCTTGATCCTTCCACGTCTTCACCCCCATGCCTAATCTGTGACCAAGTCCTTCCATGCTGTGTCCTCATTGCCTCTCCCGTGGAGGGCCCCTGACTGCACGCAGGGCGCTTCGTGCAAATTAGAAAAAGGCCTCCACCTCCCCGCGGTCGCAGTCCTGTGCGGGGACCAGCGAGTGGTGGGTGAGGCTCCGGCGCGGCCTCACCTCCCTGGACGGAGCTGTGAGTCGTGGTGGATCCTGTGGAGTCAGTTCACCTGTCTCCAGTCCTGTGGCCCCTCCCCCACCGCCCACCTCCACCGTCTCTCTGCTCTTGGACTCTGCTTCGTCGTGACAGATAAGGAGGGCGCCCTCCACAAAAGAGCCTCAAATTTAGACTCTGGTGTGGTTGCCAAGTAAGCTTATACATTTAGTCCTACAGATACAATGACTACATGAAAAGATGTTCATCGTATTATTTGTTTTTAAACTTGTGATCTAGTAACAGACCACACAGCCTGTGGGGCACTATGAATTCATTAAAATAAATCTTCATTATTCTGTGAAAAGCACACTTGATTGTATTATTGAGATGGAATATATTATGTTTAAAAAATGTAAACATTACAATAATTTTATGGCCCTCTTATTATTTCTTACTATAATACAATAATACACTGGGATCCTCGATAAATGAAGGTTTCTGGGTCTCCTTAGCCCAAGGCCTGAGCCCAGACGCCTGGGACCTGGTCCCCACCCTGACTCCTGTCTCCTCTGGCTCCTCCTCTCTTCCCAACAGCCGGTGGGGTTCTGTGGCCACCCAGAGCCGATCTCAGCAGCCCCCTGTGCAAAGGCTGCAGGTTCTCTGCACTGCTCAGCTGGGACACAGGCTCCCAGGGAGCTGGGCCTGCGGAGGCCCCACCTCCGCCGCCGCCAGGCCTCTGGCCAGCCCAGCTCCCCAGCCCCACGGGCCTCCTGCCGTCTGGATGCCCTTTCCCTTCTTTTCCTGGTTGGTTTCTCTTCATTTCTCCGTTTTCAGCCCAACCCACATTTCCTCAGGGAAGCCTGCCCTCAGGCCCTTGTCTGCGTCCGGCTTCTCCATTTACTTGCCTCGTAGAGTTCTGTATCTTTTCTGCAGAACATGTTATCGCTACACAATTATATTTTACATTTACTAGTGCGATCATTTGATTAATGTCCAGCAGGCGCACTCAATGCAGCAAGTTAATTTGTATTTTTCACTGTTGTGGCCGTAGAGCCACAGCGAGTGAATGGGAAGGCCCTCTTCTCAGCTGTTCCTTGTGGGTTATGCTTTGGGAGGGGAATTTTTTACACACAGGGTCCCTGAGAAAGCAGGTCACCAGCGCCATAGAGAGAGGACGTCTCAGCATTAGATATGCCAGGTACGGGCCACCAAATTTTAATTCCTATGGAAACATGTCATAATGTGGAACTTCCCTTAAAGTTAGGAAGAGAAACTTATGCCTAACTACTTGGGCATTTTTAGAGGAATATACTGATAAGCAAATTCCTCAATGAAATTGTCATTTTGTGTGAAAAGAAAAGCAGCAGATAGCAAGTCCTTTGGCCCTTCCCAGGGCAATCAGATGGACATCAATCCAGTCATTTGCTGGTAAAGGTGCCCATGGATTCTCTTAATGAATCAGAAACAAAGCGATTGAATATAAGCAGGGTGAAATAAAAATCATGAATGTAATACAGCAGTGCACATGAGTTATTGTTGCATGGAATTTATTGTGCTTGATCTTTTAGAAGTTTATGTGTACTATGAAGCAATTAATCACATATGAAAAACAATCAAAAGGCCCTAAGGTAAAGTCTTCCAGAAAATTGAGGTGACTAGCTCTCCAAATGGCTTCCTTTGTATTCTTGTTATGTATGACCTCAAATATGGCCCTTTCCCACTTATTTATATCTTTGAGGAACTCGAGTGATCTATAAGGTGTCTTTATCCAAGCAGCAGGGTATCAGGGATAGAAGCTGTATCCATGATTACATGACTTAATTGTAGGAGAAAATGCACTAATAGGTACTCAATAAGTGATTTTGACGATGGCAAAATGAATGATGACAATACTGGGGATCAAATGAGAGATGCCATTAAACACATATTTGTCTCAAAGTCACGGAACATTTTTAAACTAGGCTATAATAAAAAAATACTTATTATGCAGCATTCCAAATGTGGACAGTCTAGTTTAAGATAAGAAGCACAATGTTCTAGAATGCAATAAAGTGTTTATTTATTTCGCTGGCTTTACTATGTGTCGAGGGACTTTGGAGAGAAACTGCAGTGGTCTAAGGTTGCATTTGACTTAAAGTTCTGAACATCTAGCTCCAACCGTGGTGGGTTCCCAGTATCAAGTCAGAGCTGCCCGAGGTGGTGGCTCGCAGGGGAAGATGTCGGGGTGGGGGTGGGAGGGAAGCCTGCGCCCGCTTGTTGACTGGTCAAGTCCGCCTTGGGGTTTCAGGGCAGCCCTGTTTTTCTCCCCTACTGGGGACAAGACCAAGGTGATGTTTACCTTTTTTATTCTCTGGGCATGTCACAAAGTAGATTTTAGATAAATTGGTTGAATGAATCAGTGTAGTGTTTCCCCCCATCAAGGTTTATTATCCCCATTATAAGATTCTTCCTACTGCAATAATGCTATTGATCATCCGAATCCCCACTATTTATTCAAACTATTTGCTTAGATTTTAAAAAATCCTAATTGTTTTGCAACCTAAACTTATGGGCCACTGTGAATTTACATAGTTGTTTCAAATCAAATGGTATATCCCATATCTTGCATTTACTTAGTTATTCACTGCTAACATCTAAATCGGAGAAGTGAAAAGGACAATTGTTTAGTGCTTTTTAAAGTCCCTGACCAGGATCAGTAGGGAAATCCCATTAGCTCCATTCATCGCGTTTCTCATAAATCTAAAAGGAAAGCAAGTATCCAAAGCCTTATTCTTTAATAGTTCTTATTTGTAAAACCTTGACAGGGCTTTCTTCTAAATTGCTTCCAAATTATGTAAAGAATACTGAGAAATATGATGGGTAGTGAATCGTAATAGTTTCAGTTATTGAATAAATACCCAGAACAGTAAAAGGGGACTAATCTGAAAGCAAACAGTGTGATGGGGTCCGATGAGGCAAATAGAACAGAAACTGCGGCGCGTTCTTAAACCGCCATCTGGCTCAGCCCTCCGAGAGTGGGCGCGTCGGGCAGGCTTTTATTCAGTGGCCGAAAACTTATTCAAAAGGAACTGTTATTTCAATATTAATTTTTCATATCGTTAAAAAAGCAAGCCCTTTTCGCAGCCAAAAAGGAATGTTTAACAAAATAACGGATAATCCGCTGGCCAAACAGGAGGGTGTGGGGCAAACCTGTGGCGGGGGAAGGGGGGCGGCCTGTTGTGGGCAGCTTTTCGGGCCTTGGCCTCTGCGGCTCGCTTGTGGCCAGGTCAACTTATTAAAGTTGTCATCAGGGTTTGAAATTTAGGCAAGAGGTGTCAAAATAAGGAATTCATTAGGAAAAATGAATGTGGTGATTTCTACTACCTTTTAATCAAAAAAGAAAATAAAGTAGAATTGCCACATAGGATAATGGAGGCAAGTGACAGTAGAAATTACAATCTACGGTTCAGGTTGCACTTGTGTGAAATGTGAACCTATTTCATCACTTTCTGACAGACCCCTGACAATTGCTGTTTTGTTTATCAAGTCCTGGATTTTTAAATGAAACTATTAAGAGGCCTTAATTTTGTTTCCCAAGAAGGTGTGTCTGAAAAATGTAAGTTGAATACGTAACAGCCCACTATGCATGTTCAGCAAGAAGCCTTTAGAAAGGTATTTTAGCTTTTTGTTTTAAAAGACAAAACCAAGTCCTGCTGGCTTTGTGTTGTGCTTCTCTTACAGACTGCATTGCCTTCTGTCTGCTTCAGGGTGTGGCATCTGCCATCGGGGAGGAGAAGCTGGCATGTGTCGCCTTTTATAGCAGACTGATTTCATTGTGCTGGGGCCTCTATTGCATTGCCTCTTGGTTCCAGTCTTCTAGATGACTTGCTGAAGCAAATGGAATTAAAAGAGATTTTGACTTATATACCCTTTCAATTTTTTTAGTTTCATGATTTTCTAGATGAAATAGTATTTTAAAGAAATGGGCCAGAGCTGAAGTTGGTGACTCATTTTCCCTTTCAGAATTAGTTGTAAAAATAAGCCAGAAATATGGCCACCCTTGGATGAATTGGCTTTGATATATTTTATCAGTTTGAAAAAATGTACTTTGATGACTGTATGTATATTTTAGCTTGACTATAAATGTCTAAAATCATAAATATGTAACTGATTTTAGAATATATGTATATATACACACATATACAACATATACTTATATTTGCATATGAAAAACTTAAAAATTCAACTTATGTGATATAATGCATATAATTAGTATGCACTGTACTTGCATCTATAAAGGGAGAAAATCCAAAAGAAAAATGTTAAAAAGTCATGCTAATAAAGATGTCATAGTCTCTTGGCAAAAACTGATGAATAATTTGGCATGAATTCACCTTACAGGTCTGTTACTCTCTTACACAGGATGATATAACCGTGTTTTCCAGTTGTTTGCATAGGATTGCAACGTGTTGTTTCTACATTCTATAATGACCCTTGGGTATGCACCTGATTCCCTTCCCCCCCAATTAGTCCCTGGTTTCCCCCATTGATCCTCTTCTATTTAGTCAAGTAATATTTACACATGGTCAAGCAAACCAAAATAACCCCCGCACTTGATATAAAGTAAAATAGTCTTATAAAGCTACATTTTACCAAAATCATACCATATATGTATATTTTATATATATATATATATAAAATGAAAGCTCTGGTTTCAAATGCTTTCTCTCCATGAAAACTGAGTCCACCTTAGCACAACTAAGCCGCCATTGCTTAGGCTAAGAAGTCCTGCTTCTTATTCAAGATATTGAAGATATTCAAGGTGTTACCTGGTGATAAATTAACAATAAACATACTTAAAAACATTGTAAGGTGGTAAAACAATAGATAGTTTTGTTTAAAGAACAAAGCATGAAACATTTCTACCCTCGGATTAGAAAAAACTGATTCATATTATTATTGATCTTATGTTTATTAAATGTAACATGTTTTAGTTTGCTTTCAAATTACTTAGAAATGAACTCATATTCGGAGGGTTAATTGTGGATATTAACCTCTGAAATATGGTGAAGGGCGTCATATAGATTTATGAACGTATGAGATAAACCTTAGCTGTCACTATTTATGGCACCAATAGTTAAATTTCCATTTGCAAGGTGTTTGGAGCATAACACACCACTCTTCATACTTGAAGACTTTCCTTTCAGGGAGAGGACAGACAGTGTATTTTAAGAAAGGCATTCCTTTGGGAATACTTTTTTCACCAATAAGCTTGCCTACATACATACATAAGGTGCCTTAAAAAATATTAACATCATCTTTGGGGCAGATGTAGTCAATCGTAGGCATTTATTGAGTACCTGCTGTGTACAGGGTACAGTGCTCCTCCACTGTGGCAAACATTCATTTAAACTCTCCTAATTTTGCAGTTTATAGAAGTTGTGGGAATTAGATGCTGATGGTCCGAAATCAAGGCAGAGAGGTTAACATTCTGAAAAATTACATAACTCCGGGGAGAGGCAGTGCTTTTGCACAGATTGCCCAATATTTTCTTTCTCCGTCGGCTCCTCGTCACCTTTGAGGCCAACAGACAACTTTGTTCCCCAGCCCTTCTCCCTCTTTTGTCTGCTCGTCAGACTCGTTTTCCACCTTTGTATCGTTCCTTTTAGACGTGAAAACAAATACGCGAACACCCGGTTGGCAAGGAGACGGAGGCACGAGGGGAAAGTGCAGCCTCCAGCCGCCCCAGGCCGCCGCGCTCGGGGCGCCGGCCGAGCCGGCCCAAGTCCCCCGGCCCGGGCCGCCGGGTGTTGGCGAGGATGCGCCCGGGCGGGCGGCGGGCGCAGGGCCGGGAGGGCGGCGGCGGCGGCCCGCCGAGTCCAGTCCGCGTTTTGCGAGTGCACACGAGTAATCAGAGAGAAGTGGATAATAGTTGTTCGGGCTCGCTCGGCTCCCTCTCATGCCGTGCTGGGCCCGATCGGCTCAGCCAGTCGTGTATTTACCCATATCCGGGTTAGAGAGGAAAAAAGTTTTCATTTAAACCTGAACTCAAAACTTTCACCGTGAAATCACACAGCGGGAGCAGGCCCAGACCGTAAGGCGTGACTCCCGGTTCGGCTCCGGCGGGGCCTTCGGAGGGGGAGGGGGCTCGCTCGATCCCCGTCGGGGCGTGTGGATGCGCACAGGAGGGGCCGCGGACTAAAAAGTGGGTTTTATTGTCTCCCCCCACCCCCCGCCCGGCCTCGCCACGCCGCGGCGATCATGGCCGCGCGGGCAGCAGCGGCGGCGGCGTCGTCGCGGGCAGGCAGTGGCGAGCGGCGGGCGCCCCCCGGGCCGCGGCCGGCGCCCGGGGCCCGGGACCTGGAGGCGGGGACGCGCGGCGCGGCGGCGGCGGCGGCCCCGGGACCCATGCTGGGGGGCAGCGGCGGCGACGGCCTGAACAGTGTGCACCACCACCCCCTGCACCCCCGTCACGAACTGAACATGGCCCATCACGCGAGCGCGGCCGCCGCCGCCAGCTCTAACAGCGCCAAGAGCGGCGGATCCGAGGCGGCTCTCAAGGAGGGTGGAAGCGCCGCCGCGCTGTCCTCCGCCTCCTCCGCGGCGTCCTCCTCTTCCTCCGCGTCGGGCCCGGGCTCGGCCATGGAGACGGGGCTGCTCCCCAACCACACACTGAAAACCGTTGGCGAGGCCCCCTCCGCGCCGCCCCACCAGCAGCACCACCACCACCATGCCCACCACCACCACCACCATGCCCACCACCTCCACCACCACCACGCACTACAGCAGCAGCTAAACCAGTTCCAGCAGCAGCAGCAGCAGCAGCAGCAGCAGCAACATCCCATTTCCAACAACAACAGCCTCGGCGGCGCGGGCGGCGGCGCGGCTCAGCCCGGTCCCGACATGGAGCAGCCGCAACATGGAGGCGCCAAGGACAGTGCCGCGGGCAGCCAGGCCGACCCCCCGGGCCAGCCTCTGCTGAGCAAGCCGGGCGACGAGGACGACGCGCCGCCCAAGATGGGGGAGCCGGCGGGCGGCCGGTACGAGCACCCGGGCCTGGGCGCCCTGGGCGCGCAGCAGCCTCAGCCGGTCGCCGTGCCCGGGGGCGGCGGCGGCGGCCCGGCGGCCGTCTCCGAGTTTAATAATTACTATGGCAGCGCTGCCCCTGCGAGCGGCGGCCCCGGCGGCCGCGCCGGGCCTTGCTTTGATCAACATGGCGGACAACAAAGCCCCGGGATGGGGATGATGCACTCCGCCTCAGCCGCCGCCGGAGCCCCCAGCAGCATGGACCCCCTGCAGAACTCCCACGAAGGGTACCCCAACAGCCAGTACAACCATTATCCGGGCTACAGCCGGCCCGGCGCGGGCGGCGGCGGCGGAGGCGGAGGCGGAGGAGGAGGAGGAGGAGGCAGCGGAGGAGGAGGAGGAGGAGGAGGAGCAGGAGCGGGAGCTGTGGCGGCGGCGGCCGCGGCGGCGGCAGCAGCAGCAGGAGGCGGCGGCGGCGGCTATGGGGGCTCGTCCTCGGGGTACGGGGTGCTGAACTCCCCCCGGCAGCAGGGCGGCGGCATGATGATGGGCCCCGGGGGCGGCGGGGCCGCGAGCCTCAGCAAGGCGGCCGCCGGCGCGGCGGCAGGGGGCTTCCAGCGCTTCGCCGGACAGAACCAGCACCCGTCGGGGGCCACCCCGACCCTCAACCAGCTGCTCACCTCGCCCAGCCCCATGATGAGGAGCTACAGCGGCAGCTATACCGACTACAGCAGCCCCAGCGCGCCGCCGCCGCCGTCGCAGCCCCAGTCCCAGGCGGCGGCGGGGGCGGCGGCGGGCGGCCAGCAGGCGGCCGCGGGCATGGGCTTGGGCAAGGACATGGGCGCCCAGTACGCCGCTGCCAGCCCGGCCTGGGCGGCCGCGCAACAAAGGAGCCACCCGGCGATGAGCCCCGGCACCCCCGGCCCCACCATGGGCAGATCCCAGGTAACCCCCGCGCCGGCCGGGCCTGCTTCCGCCGCGGCGGCCTCGGCGCGCGCCGCGAGCCCTAGTTTCTTTCTTTCCGCGTACTTTTTCTGCGTCTTGTGCCGGGGGAGGCGGGGGCGAGGCGCCCAAAGCCATTTTTAAGTCGCGGCTGCCTCCCTCCGAGGCTGGGGCGCGCACCGGGTCCGAGTGCGCGGCCCGGGGGCCTGGCGAGGGGTCTGGCCGAGGGCCGGGCCGGGCCGGGCGCGGGCATTGCCGGCGGCCGAGCACCCCGCCTCGCCACCCCACCCCAGGCCCGAGCCGCGCGCGCCGGAGCCGGGGACTGCGCCGCCTGGCAGCCGGGTGGGCGCCGGGGACGGTCGGGCGGCTTTTGTAACGAAATCGGCGCTCTGGCCGGTACGGTCTGGACGGGAATATTGACCCCGTCTTCTCAGCGCCAACAATGAGCTTTAACTGGGGGAAAGAATGAGGAACTTTGTCCTACCTCCAGCCACACCACGTTCCCTCCTAGCTTCCAAGGTGAAGGAGGAAAAATAGGTTATCTTTGTGGCAACCGAGTGTGTTTTTCGTAGTTATGCCCGGCCATTCAGAGATTTTCGATGCGGGCTGTGAGTCGGAATGTTGGGTAGCAAAAATAATACCCAAGCGTACACCGATGAGGAGGTAGGATATTCTAAAATATATCGATTCTTTCCTAAGAATCGCCAGGAAATCCATTTTTGGCTTACGGGCTGCTTGAAAGGAGTCACCTTCAACAGATAGGCTGTTTGAAAGGAACACATTCCGGGTAAATTGAACTTATTTTGATCATGGATTAGGCATACATTTTATTCAGCAAGTCCAGGAAAATAGCAGACCAGTGAAAATTGATCTTTTTGGCTCGGATTTATTTGGATTTTCTTTAATTTGCTGTCACCCAAGTCCTACAGCGTCATTAGAAGTGTCCTGCAATCTTGCCGTTCCTTGCTCAGAGGCTGAGCCTGAAGACTGACTTGATCTCCTTTGCAAGGTTTGGAATTTGAATTGTGGAGGTAAACTGGCTGTAATAGTCTCCAGACAGCTGCCTCTGAGTTGACATCTAATCTGCCATCTGATTGGCTCCCCTCTCACCATTGGGCATTTAGCACTGCTGATGTAAATAGAAGTGCTGAGCAGTACAGTCACAAAAATTCTTGCCACAAATAATATCTGAGCTCCATTACAAGCAGATGTTAGGTTGAATATTATTTAAAGCTTAAATTATTAGGAATCATATTATCAATAAGAGGATTAAATACATAAAAAACATGACGCTGGTGTCCAATATTGGGCATTTACAAAATTCAGATCTTTGGAAATCCTAACATGGACATTGCATGTATCACAGTCTTTCATTGTAGGGTGAGGAAATGGCAGTTGAAAAATAATTAAACCAACGATTTTTAGCAGTTTTTGGATTTGTTAAGCTTTTATAAGTGTGCCCCCTATAAGTTCACAGACTAAACTATGAGAAAATTTTGAATTACGTCGTCACAATTTAATATAAAATTAAAAGTTATGCTATTAAAAATTTCAAGATTCTGATGTACAATATTTTTTAGTGAAATTTAATTAGCTTTATAACAAGAGTGAAGCTACACTTATTGTAATTTGTGTTTTTAACAATTACAACTTTTAAGATGTTTGTA
Source organism: Pteronotus mesoamericanus (assembly GCF_021234165.1). NCBI lineage: Eukaryota > Metazoa > Chordata > Mammalia > Chiroptera > Mormoopidae > Pteronotus > Pteronotus mesoamericanus. Next base: position 98,858,588 of record NW_026555085.1, read on the forward strand.
GATACGGTGTTTTAGTTAGAATTGACATTATATTTGAAAAATAAAATGAAGTGAGAAAACCATATAAGTTTTGAAGACGATTAGTTAAAGGGAACAATGGGTATTCTTGTGAAATACTAAAAGTCATATTTACTTCTGATTTGGAGAAGACAGAATCACCTCAAGAACCTTTTTCCTTCGTAATTACTTTGTTAGATCAGGTGATGTGAGCCCTATTTGATCTGCTTACCCAGTGAATTAGGGAACCTGTATTACATGCAAGTTGTGTTGGGTGTGTTCCTCCCAAATAATTTTTCTTTCATAGACCTCTTAATGCTATGAAAGTTTAAAAAATTTTAATCCATTAGAAAGTAATGACAATGGTTGTAATATATATTTTCACTCAACTCATTTAGTTAGGAAGGTATATTTTAATAATAATCATATCTTAGAGGAGAGACTTGTCTGAGTGAAAGACTGAATTTAACTGATAATCATGTGACTCTCAGGCTGAGGACATTGATGCCCACGGCTTTCAAATCTTTACTCAGTGGAGTTTTACTTTTAATGATAATATATTTTTTCCATTCTTTAGAGAAAATTTGCGATTTCAATTTTATTTTTGATTTGCACAGGTAAAAACATTATAGAGAAACCTTGTGTAAATAAACCCATGTAATTAATTTTAAACAGATTTGCTTTGTCAGCTTGCTTTTAAAGGGACAGTTTAAAATTCACAGCTCTGTAAACTAGAAACGAAAGGATGATAGAGGCAGATGGAGGTTCGTGTGACTTTAGAGGATTATTTCTTTATGGTACCAATCATTTTAAGTATTTTGTTTTCTTGGAATGAGAGTGAATCCATTATGTCCTCAGTGTGACCCTTGGGAATAGCTTTTTTATTTTTGAGGGGGAAGAAAAATGACAGGCATATGACCTAGATTCATAGATTTCTTTTTGGTACCTTACCGTATAACATGTGGAATGTGTCTTTTTTATATATATATACACATATATATATATTTTGAACACTAGTATTACTTAGTATTTGTTACGGTAAATGACTAAGAAACAGTCATTTGTCCAAAATATTAAATTAGTACATAACTATAGGTCATAAAATGCTATTAAATCACGTTGTTAAATGATGAAATTTTCTTATGGCTTTTAACACATTTAGTTTCATTTTTGATTTTAGGAAATGGTTTATATTGGGTGGCAAATGTTTTTTGTGATTAGGAACAAAACACACACATATGGTAGGGAGAGGGTCTTTTTAAAAAGCGAAATAGGCTATTTTATGATACAGTTTTGGGGTTTTGTGAGATAAAGTATTCAGGTTGAGCAGTCTCAGAAGGAATACTGAGGTTTACTCACATAACTAAGATTTTATAATGTCTGCATTTGCCCGGGATTCCATTAATGCTACTTCAACTTTAGTTTTATAGAATATAATACAATGTAATAAAAAGAGCCTTATTTACCACTAAAAGAAAAGTGATTAGCTGGCTTACAAAGCAGGAAGTTAAAGGCTGGTTCCTGATTACTTTAAAATTTGTATAGGATACATTATAGCTAACATAACACCACTCCCCATTTCCTCTCCCCCCAATGAAATGGACCCTATCTGATATTTTAAATCTTGTAAAGAAATTTTTGTGGCCTAAATTTATGTATTTACTGAGGTATGGCTGGCTGGCTTCTCTATCATGAGAAGATGTGAAATTGGCAACTGTGGTTCATAGAAAAGGACTGTCATTTAAAAAACAAAGAAAATATAAAAATGCCTACAGTTTTCTGTTTTCCTAGGTTACTTGGGTTGAAATTATGCACGGTTTAAAATTGTTTTCATTCAGATCCTGCTTTCAGTGTACTTACTTTGACAGTTTTTTTTTTTTTAAATGGCAACTGCTCTTTAAAACAGCTATCACTTAAATTTATGTTCATATTAACACAAAATCGATACGTATATTCCAGGAGGGAACAACATAGCCTTAGCTCGGGTGTATGATGAGGTACCTTAATCCCTCTTTTTTCTTTGGTTTTGTTATTTTATCTATATTTAGGAATGAATTTTTGGCAAGCCTTTTTATACTCGTTCCATTTTTCCCAGTCTCATATAGTATCAGAAGTGTGTACCTATCCCTAAACAGTGTGCTCCTTCATTAGAATGAGAATAATGTCTTAACTTTGGTATAAAAACAGTATTAATTCTGGTTTGAGAACCTTTTTTTAGAAATATAAGACAATGTAGAGGAAGACTCTTAATATAAACTCATTTGGTAATTTTATTAGACACAGACACATTTTTAAAAAGATAGATGTATTACAGTGGGGTTGAGTTTTCAGTTCTATTTTTTTTTTCCAGTTCTATTTCTTATTAATGGACTCTCTTACTTTATAATTTGGGGCAGTGTGTATCTAAACAAATGACTCCTGATGTAATGGGAACTTACTTATTTCCCTAGATTAAATACCGGTATGACAGGCAAACTGAAAAGATGATCATTTCATTTATTTAACCCTGTCCTCTCCTAGGAAGAAAGTGGTTTGATTTTAGATTTGTTGAGGTCTATGACATTTTGCCATTTTTTTTGAAGACTGATTTTGGAGATTTAAATTTTATATGCATTTGTGTAGGAAACTATGTGAGCTTTTTGCCCAGTGTCTTAAGTATAGATCGAGACTTGCTTTTCTCCTTACACTAGGCGGACACTGCTCAGTTAATGGATCTGTGTGCTTTGATCCCTATTTGTGGAAAAGGAACTAATATTTCACTTGTGTCACTTTCATTTTGGGCTTGTAGATGTGTAAATGTGAGGCTCATATTTATGTTTGAAAGAACAGTTGTGTTACTTAAAGCAACAAATTTATGGAGGCGCAAAATGAATATTAATAAGACTCATTCCATTAATTTTTTTTGCAATATTTACATTTTAAAAATGAAGGTTACAAAATTTTTATGGCATTTTACAATGCTGATTGTACCTAAGGGGCCACTTCCATGTCCTTGGCCCTTTTGGAACTGGGCAGTTTCGGTAGCAAGCCTGTTTAAAGGTGCCCTTCCTCGATGAGGAGACGTGCAGGTTCTCTGTGGACGTGGCAAGGAGAGCCGCGCGCTGGCTGCGTGTGCTGCGCGAGGCGGAGCCACCCCGAGTCCCCGTTGCCTGTGGTGGGGAGCAGGACCAGGCAAAACTCTCATCCTCCGGGGAGAGAGACATCCATGTATATTTATGTGACGTAAACGTAGCTCCCTCATGCACTGTTGCTTTCTCCAGTGTGGAGGCTATTTATACAAGACGTAAGTGGCCCTCTTTGGTTTAATTAGGTGATTGAATGAATTAATTTTGATCTAAAAACTTGGTATACTTTAGTGACTTTTCCCTCTTAGAAATTTGATGAAAAGAAAATGATTTGGGTATTGTTGCCTAGGTATCATTAAGTATCCATTTATTTTGCCTTATGCTAACATCAGAATAAATGGAATTGTTAATATACGTATACACATTAAGTAGTTTTAACTTAACAATCCCCATTAATTGAGTGACTGAGTGAATTTATTTATGAAAGTAAAGTATGTGTTTCCTCAGTAAGTTTTCAGCAGATGTGCTGTTGTCAAAATCTAACTTAGAATAATTCTAAGAAACTATTTTCTTAGATTTACTTATTTGAAGAGGATCCAACAGGCAGCCCTCAAACCCACTTCAGAGTGGCCCAAGGCCACAGACATAAGAAGCTGCTGAGTTTGACAGATGAACCAATGAGGAAATTAATTTGTTTCTTGAGTGAAATTTATTGCTAGGAAAAAGACTAACACCCTAAAACTTCAGGCATGCCTGGTTTACCAGGAGACATTCCTGGGTAGATGGCAGCAGACCCCGGATAGACCTGTGACAGCCGGACGGTCCATTGGGATTGGAGCGGGTTCGGCCCCTGCTAACCACCTTCTGCAGAGGCATTTCTCCGTGTCTCCTGCGGGCCTTGGTGAAAGGTGGAACTTGAGAAACACCCAAGAAGTCCGTCCTTATTAGGTGACTCTGGAAGGAAGCCACGTCTGATGAAATCCAGAAGAAAATCCCAGACCACGTTAAAAAAAGGGATGCTAAAAGATATATTTGTATGTATTTTATTGTGGTAAAATAAACATAACATAAAAATTACGGTGTTAACCAGTTCGGTGGCGTTAAGTGCATTTACGTGGTTTCGCAGCCGTCACCCCACCCATTTCCAGAACGTTTTCATCTTCCCAACTTGAAATAAATTTTTTCTTCATGTCAAACTTTAAAACTGTTAGTTATTAATGTGTATTGTAAGCAAAATGATCTTATTTTTATAACCATAAATATTGCCACTTCATAGTTTATTAGTAAATTCTTCCTCAGATGTTCCATAGGAACGTAAATTGGGGTTTTTGTTTGTTTTTAGTCTATTACTTCCTCCTAATTCTAACATTGAGGTAATTGACTTAGGTTTTATTTTTTTGGAAATCTGTGTTGTGTAGGTTACTTGTTTCATTGTCAGTTATGTCGTTAAAAGTTTAAAAACTGCTTTTTGAAGGCTTTTTGCCAAAAGGTGTTGGGGCACTTTATTGAGAAAAATTTGGGACTTTGTTAGATAATAGGAAATGGAAATCAACTATTATCGTGATCATTTTCCCCTTTTTTTCCTGTCTTTTGCATTTTCAGCCTCTTCTTAAAATTATTGGTTTTATCTTCCTACAATTACTGGACATCATGTACAGTGATAATTTTTTCTGTTTGTGTTTTAAGTTGTGGGGCATACCACCCCCCCAACCCAGAGCAAACAACCAGCCCACGTGATGCTGTGTCCATTTTCTTACTGTTCTGAGCCCCAGATTTGTGCTTTTTCCCCTCATGTTTTTAATTTGTAGTCCTCTGCAAAACTGCAGAAATTCTTGGTACGTGAAAAAATTCCTAAATTCAGATGATTGGCCTTTTAATTGTATTTTAGAGACAGCTGCAGAGGGATACTCCTTAGATTCTGAATAGACTTTCTTGTGAAAGACTTTATATGAGTAAACTATTGGAATTGTATTTCAGCTGCTATCGATGCTGATATATATAGTCACATCTTTCTATGATCAGTTATGTACTGCAGACCGGATTACACAGAGGGCACTGAGAAAATGAACTGTGCTGTGAAGATCTTGTCGTGGGCAGCAACAATTGTTTCTTACGGTGTAAACATTTAGCATTTGTGTATGCTGTGCGGTGTATGTTAGATAAATATCTACTGCAGATGGTCAGTTGGCAAATACTTATTGAACACCCATTCTCTTAGTCAGCCTTGGACCCGACCCAGCCAGCGGCCAGGGTCCGGGTACCTCTGCTGCTCTGCTGCGCAGTTCAGGTGGAGGGACGCTGCCAAGCCTGCTTCCACTGTACCTGGGCATGGGGTTTTGGCACCATGGACTTAGAATTGGTCCATTTAAACAAAGTGCAAACAGCAACCATGTGGGTCAGCATTCTGCTGGCCTGCTTCTTTTGGGAGGGGGAGTGGATTTTGGCAAAACAAGTCATTGTAGATTGTTGTGATGAAGCTGATAGGAGCTAGGGGCACTTTTTACATTTCTACCAATCAATGACTGGCTTTGTGCCAGGGCAAAATATAGATCCACTACAGAGAATAATAACTAAAATAAGGGAAATGTAATCATTTTGAAATTTATATGGAATGGTCCTTTTTCTTTATCTCAGTTTTCTACATTACTTGGGCTGCTGGGAAAAAAGTTAAAACAGTCTGCTCAGATTTAGGAAGATACTTAGATTGCTCGAGTATTTTTGGGAACTGTTTAGATAATGTATGCTGGCTGAGGAGTAAATTCAGCTACTGCCTTTGGGTCCTGAAATAAACCTTTCAGAAAGGGAGGCATTGATGATTAGTGGAGGCTGTTCCAGAATTCTTAGTATCTCCTGTTTCTTTTTCAGATGAGCCTCTTAGTAGTTAAAGGGCTCAACATACTTCATAGCCTGATTTTGAAATGATTGTTAATTATAATATTTGCCTAGAATTTGGCACCTAGTTTCTTAAATTTTAAGAAGCAAATTTTAAACATTCAATGACCATGTATTTATGCAGGATGGGGCAAAAGGAGGTTTACAGCTGTGAGTACACAAGACAGTTTATTCCTGTATCCTTATTATTTTCCATATGAACAACTGTAAACCTACTTTTGCCCCACCTGTATATATCAAGCTATAAACCCTTTTTAATATCCTTTAAATTCTCTACTTTCAGTTTGTATTTTTTATAATAAATTCACTTTACCCAATGAATTATGAATGACCTTGGAAATGGAAGTGTAAAACATTGTTACTGTACTGCTGAGCAAGTATCTTTTTTGAAGAAGCAGACATATTTCTAAGGAAACTGGTATGTTTCTTGTATATAGTTTATTCTGTGATTAAGAGGAGTTATGAGAGAATATGAATATATTGCAAGGCAGCTGATGTAATGGAAAGAACATGGACTTGGAGTTGGTCAGACCTTCGTTCTTTTGTAGGTTTCAGTGCTCAGTTTCCTTTTCTGAAATCTTGCTTGCTGGGCAGGGTTATCACTGAGGGCCTTGCTGTGAATCCTTTGGCACCTGTACCGGCCACCTCTCCTGTTACCTTCCTTCCCATTGGTGTGGGGACCTGGTTTCTGTCCTCTGCCTGGTGCTACCCCACTTCTGGGTGTGGTCAAGGAGGAGTCCCCGCCTCCATCAATCAGGTGACCCCAGTCGCTCCCAGCTGCAAAATTCTGTGTGACTCTGAATTTTAAAAAACAGTGCTTTATCAGTTATGCACCACTGAACAACTTATTAAACTACAGTAGCTCCCAGACATGTTCAGCGAATATAAACTGAGACCTGTGCAAATACACAGACTTTGTGAATTCCACTGTAATTTCCCTCACAAAATGCAGTTTTGCATTGATCGGGACTCTGGTGAACAGTGACGTGAGTTGGTTTCGGTTTACCAGTGGTGCGTGGGGCGCTGCCGTTGGGACGGGCTGCTGTCCCATTTACTGTGCCATCCCTAATATTCATTAGTGAGTTGTGTTCTCTGGCTAAGAATCATTCCTTTCTTACACTTCTTAGACCTTCCTCCTTTCATAATCTGTAAAAATGACTGGCTTTTTAGGGGAAGTACTTTGGCATAGGAACCAAGTTTCAGAAATTTAAAGCTAGGCTTTTTTGAGATTCTGGGTGGCGGACTTGTGGTCTCTCATTAGTTGCTTCTGTGTCTGCTCCACTTCACTGAATATCTGATTCACATTTGGTCCTTAGCAAGACTACAGTTTACTAGGCTGCTCTCAAATAGTCAGGGAATGTCTGATCTTTGAACGCCAGAGTTCTGCCTCAGATACATCGAGAAGAATAGCTTTTATAAAAAGTTTTTTAATACTGAGATTTATAAAAGTGGCAGGGACAAAATTCAATTCTATAATGAACAAATACTGAGCACTGCTTGGTGCTTAAGATACAAAAAGCAAATATAACATATGATCCATAATTTTCCCTGGTGAATTATCATAGAGCCCTGGTGTTTAACTAAGTGGAAATTAAAATGAATGACTACATTATTCTGCAGTTCTATGCAGAAAGACTGTATCCCTCAAAGTGCATCATCGAAGAACACTTTGAGGAGTAGTTAATAATGCATCCAAACTGAAAATTTCCTGATGGTGTATTATACATTTGCAATATCAGTTTCAAGGAAATCTGTCTGGTCATTGTGCTTAGAGATTGTTCCTAGGTGCTATGGTACTGGTGAGAAAGTGATCTTAATTTGGATTTTGTTTTGGGTGTTATACAGTGATCTTTCTGCTAAAAATGACTTTATAGTATTATCAGCATGAAGGAATTAAACCTCAATACACTTACTTCACCGTATTGAACAGTCTTCTCTCTGGGAGTTTTGGGACTACAAGTTTGTGTCACCAGAGGGAGAGCTGGGGTATCAGACAGGTGTTTGTGGAGAGCCTACTGTGCGCTTGGCACTGAGCTGGTTGACTCTAGAGGGACATCTCTCCCAGAGACTAGATTGGGGCATAGGCAGGTGTGGGAAAACTCGGTGCAAATCAGCTCTGAGCAGCTAAGAGCAGGTTTAGGAGCTGCACACCAGGTGTCCAGGGAAGAAGGCAAGCAGGAAGAGCCGAGGGCGTGCAGGTTCCAGAACCCGGAAGCGTGGATGTTTCCCGTCTGTGTGGCCTTGGGCAAGTGACTTCACCTCTCTGAGATTTGTGGTTCCCTAATTTCTAAAGGGATAGAAGGAGTACTTACGCAACTGTTGTGAGAAGTAGACCTAGAGTACAGATAAACTATTTGGCAAGGAAAGGGATGTGTTCATACAGTAATAAAGGACTGTACTTTCTCATGGATCAGTTAACAGCCTATTAGTCTTCTCGGAATTAGTAGGTTAACACTTGAAGTTTATTTCTCATCTAGATATTTCAGTTTTTTTTTTCTTTAATTGCCTGCCATATCTTTACCTCGGTGAGTAGGATAAGTTATGGAGCAACTGATCACATCTCTAAAGTGCCTTCCATAATTTCCCAGTTTTTTTAGCCATTTTTTTAAACTGGTAAGGAAAAATTCAGAAGACCGCTAATTGGAGTGCTGAAAGCGCACCACCATCAGCAAACGGTAAGCGCCCTAGGTGTAGGGACACAGTACCGGAAAAACAGATGTCCAAAGAATATGCATACATTGTTGAACTTTGTATCATTCCTTGTTTATCAAAGAGGGATGTCCTTAGATTGTTAAGTGAATATTGGTGACTCAAATAAGTAAAATAGTTTGTGGGATTTTTTTATTTTCCTTCCTGTTCCATGTAATTAGACATATGGATTTGAGTAACTCTGGCCTTGTAAGCAATCTGAATTTTGAGCTGAAGGAGATGAGTGGTAGGCAGACAACTTTCCCAATTTTGAAGTGGACCTTTTGCTTCGAATTATTTTTTTCATATATTAAACAAGTAGTTGATTATTGTTAACTCTTGAGAGTTACAACTGTTCAGTTATAGTCACGTTTGTTATGATTTTGCTGGGTTTAAAAATCCCCCCTTTCTCCCCTGCTCATGCCAGCTCCCCTTCATTTCATTTGGCCGAGGCGGGGGACCCGGCAGGTGCCGTGCAGACAGCGGGCAGAGCTGCGCCTCCTCAGGGCTGGTTTCTCACCTCCTATCCGTTAGTGCCGCACGGCTTTGATGCTCTTTCTCCATTGAGACGTTTGTCAGAAGCATTCGCACTTTAAAACAGCTTTACTTTAATCTACAATTATTTAGTGAAGATAGGACCCAAAAAGCAATTTTTTTGTGTGTAGTGCCTTAAGTTCTTATAATCCTCTATATCGCCATGTTATTAGTGAGAGAGAAGAGCATGAAAGGAGAAGGTCAATTTTATGTAAGACAGTTACGTGTATTTGGATAACTTTGAAAGAGTGTTGCTTTTTAGCTTAACTACCCTTTCCTGGTCTTAAGTAGTTTTATGGTTTGTTGAAAAACTAGTGCAAAGAAGTTGTAATCAGCCCTTGGGAATCTGAATAGGCAAATCACAGACTGGGTGAACATATTTATAATATGTATATTTTACAAAGAACTTATTTGCAAAAAATGTATGAAGAACAACAACAAACCAAAAATAAGAAGAACTATCCAGTTTTTTTTTTTTTCAAATGTGCAGAAGACTTGAACAGATGTTTCACAGAAGAAAAGGTGGACAGCATCAGAGTATTGGCAATAGAGGCAGGCCACAGCGAGACACCGCTTCCTGCCCATTCGTACGCTGTAATAAAAAGGGCTCACAACACCGAGTACAGGCGAGTGTATGAGAAACTGGTGAACCAATTTGGAGAATGGTTTAGCAGTTTCTTTTAAAGTTAAATGTATGTATATTCATTGATCCTGATAAGTGCATTCATAGGAATTTACCTAAGAGAAATAAAACATTTCACAAAAAGACTAACAAGTATTTTCTCAGCAGTCGAATATTTATAATAGTCCAAGTGTGGCAGTAACCCTAATGACCATCGATTAAAAAAAAAAAAGGATAAACAAAGCAAAACAAAAAAAGAAGTTGTAATCAGCTGTTAAGATATTTGAGCCAACTGGTTGTCAATATGTTGAAGTTGAAGTTGTATTCTCAGTGCATCTAGGAATTTCAGATAAATGCATTTTATGAAGAGGGAGAAATACCAGCATGGCCAAACGGGTAAAGCTGAAATCTGGATTTGATTTGCATGTGTGCTGGTTTTTAGGGACTCTCGGAGTTTCACACATGAAATAGACTAGGTAGTGTGTGCGGCATCACATGATCAAAATATTTTTCCCCTTGCTGCTGCCAGAAGCTATCTATGGCTTTGCAACAATCTTACTTGTTGGGCATCATGCCAAGATGTTTAAGACAACCCCTTACGTGAGCTGTTCCATTCTTAACCTCTTTGACTGAAGTGCCGTGACCTTCACATATGTAGATTAGCCATGTGCTCTGTGAATTGAAACTTGCTGCCTCAGGAAGAAAGGGTCTTTCTTTTTATTCCACTGGGAATTTGACAGCCATTCATCCCTGACCTGGGCAGAGGTAATGCAAGGAAATTGGATTCACATGGAACACGGACAGATAAGACAGGGAGGCAGGCAGGCTTTCTGCCTTGTGGAGGGTGGATGTTCTGTGGTGTGGATAATGTGCTGACGGGAAGGGTCTGAGGAAAGCAGCGACAGGGGCCTTGGAACAATGTCTTTTAAAAAAGGAAATTGTTGTTATGGGCATTTCTAATTAGTTTTGACTCTGTTCTTCTTTCCTAACTTAAGTTTTTGAAATCTTTTCTGAATTTTTATTTCTTAATACTTCTTAATAATTAAATAATTTTAATCTTGTGGAAAAACAGAGGCTATACGTACATTTAATTTAGGCGAGCCTTTCAAAAGTAGAAGTCATGTCCTGGCTGGTGTGGCTCAGTTGGTTGGGTATCATTCTGTAAACTGAAAGGTCGCCAGTTTGATTCCCGGTCAGGGCACATACCTGGGTTGCGGGTTTCGTCTCTGGTCAGGGCGCATGGAAACCAGTCGATGTTTCTCTCCCTCTCTTTCTCCTCCTCTTTTTCTCTCTTTAAAATAGAAAATTAAAATTAAAAAAATTTTAAAAAAGTAGAAGTCATTAGAATGTTGGAAAGATGAATATTACCATCTGTATGTGGAAGAATCAGCATGTTTTTTGTCTTTACCCTGTACAATTTTCAAATGAACTGATTCTTACAGAGATAGCTTTAGTCATGGGTACGTTCCTACTCAGTCTTGTAGTGACTAATAAAAGTAAATAATGAAAAGTGGAATTTTAGATTTTTATTTGACAAAACCAGTTTAAAAGAATGTTTATCTTTGTTAGTAAACACACTTGAAATTAATAAAATTCAGTATAAATAATAGTCATGACACTTGATTAGGGTGATATGACAGAATTCAGAAGGAAAGTTCTCGTTACAAAGAATAATGGGTCTGAAGCAGTTGGTTCTTCATCTTGTTTCTTAGCAAAAGGAGGGGTGGTTGGGGCGGTCGGAAATGCGTGAGTGCTTCCGTGTGCTTTTCGGCGTCAGCCTTCGCTCCGTCCCTCAGAGCCGGTGAAATACTCTGGGTCAGGGCATCTGTAAGGGGCTCTGTGGGAGGGAGGCGCTGCAGGTGCCCAGCTCTTTCTCCAGGGCACAAAAGCGGACGTCTGCCTGGGGATGTGCACGAGGCATTCAGGAGGCAGAATTATCCCTTGACTCGAGGAAGACTTGTTTCTCTTCCATCTGAGGACTGACAGACATTAGGGAACGTGTCTGATCGTCATGATGGAGAACGTGCGGGCTGTCACGGGTTTCCGCTAACGTGGCAAACATAAGGAGTGCGTAGGTCTTACCAGCATCTTTCTGTGCAATTGGGACGATGGAGCGGCAGTTGGCCCACAAAATTAAGTGAATGCAAGGGTGGAGGTGAGGGGGAGTGGCCAGACCTGAAAAGACAGAGTAGTTCTGCAGTTGGAGAAGGAGCGAGGCGGGCATGTGACTGAAGTCCGAGCGGACAAGGGCCAGGGGCCCTCCTGGGAGAGCAGCTAGCTGGGTGCCGACGAGGCAGGAAGGATGTTAAGGTGGTAGTGAGGTAGCAGCCAAACCTGGCGCACGCGCACGTGCGTGTTCAAGAGTGGCCTGTATAAGACTTAGATGGGGACCCATTCTGGTCCGCTGTGATTGGTAAAACTCTTGTAAACACTTTGCTTCCGTTTCATTCTTGGTCTCTCAAAGAAAGAAGTGCAGGTTCAGAGAAAGGTTTTTAGGAGAGCCCTAGTGATTATGATATAATAAGAACAGTAACAGTAGTAATAGCTCCTGTTATTGAACACCTACTATGTGTGCTAGCACATTGCATGAATTTTCTTAAGGTGTATCATTACTTTTTATTTCATTTTTAAAAATTATACTTTATTGATTATGCTATTACAGTTGTCTTGAATTTTCCCCATTTGTCCCCCTCTACCCAGCACCCCCCACACTCTCAGGCAGTCCGCCCACCCCTGTTCATGTCCATGGGTCCTGCATGGAAGTCCTTTGGCTGCTCCATTTCCTGTGCTGCACTTTACGTCCACGTGGCTATTCTGTAACCACCTATTTGTAGTTCTTAATCCCCTCACTGCTTCTCCCACTCTCCCCCTCCCCCTCCCATCTGGCAGCCATCAAAACGTTCTCTGTATCCACAGTTCTGTCTCTGTTCTTCTTGTTTGCTTAGTTTGTTTTTTGGCTTCAATTGTTGATAGATAATGTATTTTTTCTTTGCCGTTTTCTTGTTAACAGTTTAGATCTTTTTCTTAAATAAGTCCCTTTAACATTTTATATAATAAAGGTTTGGTGATGATAAACACCTTCAGTTTTCTTTATCTGCCTTTCAGTTCTAAATGATAGCTTTGCTGGGTGGAACAATCTTGGCTGTAGGTCCCTGCTTTTCATGATTTTGAATATTTCTTGCCAGCCCCTCCTTGCCTGCAAGGTTTCTTTTGAGAAACCAGCTGACAGTCTTATGGGAACTCCCCCGCAGGTAACTTTCTTCTTTTCTCTTGCTGCTTTTAAGATTCTCTCTTTATCTTTAACCTTTGGTCTTTAATTATGATGTGTATTAGAGTGACCTCTTTGGTCTATCTTGTTTGAGACACTCTGTGTTTTCTGGACCTACATGTCTGTTTCCTTCACCAAATTAGGGAAGTTTTCTTTCATTATTTTTTCAAATAGATTTCTAATTTCCTGCTCTTCCTCTTCTCCTTCTGGCACCCCTATGAAATGAATGTTGGACTGCCTGAAGTTGTCCCAGAGGCTGCTTATACTATCCTCATTTTTTTTTTTTTAGATTCTTTTTCCTTCTTGTTCTGATTGGTTTTTTCCTTCTTTATCTTCTAAATCATTGACCTGATTCTCAGCTTCATCCACTCTGCTGTTGTTTCCCTGTAAATTGTTCTTTATTTCAATTAGTGTATCCTTCGTTTCTGACTGGGTCTTTTTTATGCTGCCGAGGTCCTCTCTCAGTTCCTAGAGCATCCTTATAACCAGTGTTTTGACCTCTGCATCTGATAGATTGCTTATCTCCATTTTGTTCAGTTCTTTTTCTAGAGTTTTGATCTGTTCTTTCATTGGAGCCATGTTTCTTTGTCTCATTTTGGTAGCTTCCCTGAGTTTGTCTCTGTGTATTAGGTAGAGCTGCTTTGACTTGATGTCTTGGTAATGTGGCTTAATATAGTGGGTGTCCTGTAGGGTCCAGTGGCACAGCCTCCCTATCACCCAAGCTGGGTACTCAAGGTGCGCCCTTCGTATGGGCTGATCACACCCTCCTTTTGTAGTTGAGCCTTCGTTGCAGTTGGCAGATCATTGGAAGGAATTTACCCAGGCTAGTCAGCTGCAAGGACTGGCTGCGTCCACAGACCACCAACCTCTGCCCTCTGTGGAGGATCGGCTGTGCAGGAGCAGGGTGGTGATGTTTTGATGTGATCTGTAGCTGTCCACTGGGTGCACTGGCCGTTTCCTGGGTGGTGCAGGCCAACGTCAGCCCCCGCCTGTGTTTTGTTGAGGACCACCCTGCCTGAGCTGTAAAGCACCCTGAGATGGCTGCTACTTGTGCTGGGCTTGGAGATTCCCAGGTGAAGCCAAGCTGTGAATCTTGGCTGGCTGCTGCTTGTGCAGTGCTTGGGGCTCACTGAGACCAGCTATTGCTTGTCTGATAGGATTTAGAAAGTTGGGAAGCATGCGCCGAGACCACCCCTTCATATGGAAAGCAGCTTGTGTTGGCCTATAAGTTGGGTGGGGCATAGTGTCTGGGGATCTTCAAGGTGGGTGAAACAGGGTTAGCCGGGTTGATGGAGTCCCAGATATGGCACTAGCTTGGTGGCTCTGTGGGGAGAGGGTTTGGAAAAGAGACAGTGGCCTCTGCTTGCCTTGATGCCAAGCACTTCAGTCTCTCCCTGTGCACCACTGGTGTCTTTCAAGCTGCTACCCCGGTGCTGGAGCTCAGAGGGAGTGAGTTGGAGTACGTGAGTCCATGTTCTGAGTAGGTGGGTTTTTTGAGAGGAACTGTTGGGGGCTCCAGCAGTTTCTTCACTGACTCCGCCAATCCCTGCTGGTTTTTGCAGCCAGAAGTTGTGGAGACTGATTTTCCTGGCACTAGAACTCCAGGAGGGGTTTGGGGGTGCTGGTGTGGGGCTGGGACTCCTCGCTCCTGAGATATTCCTCCTGAATTTTTATCCACCACATGTGAGCGTGGGACCAGCCCATTCACGTCTGCGTCCCTCCCACCAGTCTGGATGGACGTGGTTTCTTTAATGCTGTAGTTGTCTGACTTCCATTCAACTTGATTTCTGGCTGTTCTGAGTAATGGTTCTCTGTTTTAGTTTTAGTTTTGATGTGGCTGTGTGAAGACATGAGCCATGTTTGCCTATGCTGCCATCTTGACTGGAAGTCACTTTTAAAAATTAATTCATTAATTGCATTTTTATTGAGGTAACATGGCTAATATTATAATTTGATACCTGTATTGTCTTTTGAATGCTTACCACCAAAAGTCTAGTTCCCGTCTCTTACCGTGTATTTGACCCCCTTTGCCCACTTTGCCCTCCTGCACCCCTTCCCCTCTGGTAACCACTCTTCTGTTCTCTGTAGCTATGAGTTTGTTTTGTTAGTGTGTTTGTTACTTTTTTATTTTATATTTCACATGAGTGAAATCATGTGGTTTTTGTCCTTTCTGTCTGACTTATTTCACTGAGCATAATACCCTCAAGCCCATCTATGTTGTAACAAATGGCAATATTGCATCTTTTTATGACTGAGTAGTATTCCGTCGTATATATACCACATCTTATTTATCCATTCTGCCATCAGTGGACACTCAGGTTGTTTCCACATCTTGGCTATTATAAATAATGCTGCAGTGATCATATATCTTTTTGATTTAGTGTTTTCATATTCTTCAGAAAAATATCCAGAAGTGAAATTGCTGGATCATATATGGTAGTCTTATTCTTAATTTTTTGAGGACCCTCCACACTGCTTTCCATAGTGGCTGCACCAATTTACGTTCCTACCAACGACGTATGAGGGCTCCCTTTTCTCCACATCCCTACCAGTACTTATTTCTTGTCTCTTTGATGATAGCCTTTCTAACAGGTGTGTGGTGATATCTCATTGTGATTTCGATTTGCATTTCCCTAATAATTATACTGAACATCTTTTCATATTAATTGCAATCCTTTCAACAGACTTACAATGCAGTCTCCCTATTTTACAGACAAGTAAACTGGTAGAATTAAGAAATTTGTTCCATACCCAGGTTTGTCTGATGCTAAAGTGTACATTCTCTCTACTAAAGGAGTGGTTCTCAAGCCTGTTTGCACATTAGGATCACCCAGGGAGGCAGACGAGGTCCCCAAGACCCTCCCTGTAGGGATTTGGATGCTGTCACCCCCAATTTCTGCCTCCCACAGAGGTCAATGTTGAGTGAGAGGTAAAATTTAAACATTTTTTGTTGTTACTGTTAAGACAGGTAGAATTACATTTTTATAACTGCGGAGCTTTTAGTGTATTTTGGCTTTAGAGCCATACCAGACAAAGAAGGGGAAAGATACTCTGTCCCAGGGCATGAAGGTGACTATGGGATTTTTCGACAGTGTCACTGAACGTTAGTTATGTCCACCTGTTACAGGAACCTGCCCCACAGTGGGTCATTGGTTTGCGTTGAGTCTGAAAGGGGCACGGTGAAACACTCTTGTTACAGAGGAGCACAGACTCTCTTCTGTCCGGGGTTGGTTAAGTGCGGCTGTGACTGAAGTTAGTGAGTTGGGAAAGTGATAGACCAGTGTCTGGCATGTAGTATGTGCTTAAGACATAGCTTGGATGATAGCTGGACGAACGGGTTGGGCGGTGTCTCAGGGTCACCGGGTGTTACAAGTCCAGAAGTCTCATAAGTCCAAGGAAGTATGAAGAAAGAATAGGGGAGGGAGGACAGGTGACAAATAGGGATTAGAAGATTGGCGAGAGGGGAGCTGGAAGAGCAAATTTTAGAGTAAGAAGCCAACAAAAGACAATTTAATGTTCATTATGTGCCCAGAGTGAACTGCGGTGGTAAAGGTTGTAAGACAAACCCCCAAACCAGCATATCTTAAAATAATCCAGATGTTACATACATAGTTAAAGGAAGAAATGTAGAGCAGAAAGAGCCTCCGATCTGGCAAGGTCACTTTGTGACATATTGTCATGATGATTTCTGCCACTGCTGTTGCCACATGGTCATTCTGGAGCCGGAGTCAGTGGCCTTGGAAGACGCGAACAGCACTCAAGCACTGGCCCCGTCAGATGCTTCGCTTCGTTCCTTCCTTCCCTGAGGAGGGTCCGGGCCGGCCAGGCTGGAGGATAGTCAGGGCCGGTCCCGCGGCCCTTTCAGTCGTCCTCTTCCTAATTCTGTCGAAAGGAAGGTACGATACTGGGAGACTTCCCTTTTGTGTTGCCAACTATTCGCCTCTTCTAAAATTTGTCAATAGAACCAAATCTCACAGCCTTAAAGAAATCAGTTTGGCTCATAACCTTGTCTTAGACAAGTGGTGTGAGTTAAATTCCACTTGACCCGTCCTGCAAAGAGAGTGAGCAGTAGGGAAGGGCACAGCCCTGGTACTACTGGCTCTGTGTCTGATTCCTGGGTTTTTGACTTACGGTTTTCTTACCTCCTTCTCACTCCTAAATTGGTGGCCGAGAAGATTTCCAAATGACTGAGCTCCATAATGCTGTGTCTAGCTTAGAATTAAATGAAGGCTTTCTTTTCTCGTTTCCTATTTTATAAAAATACTTGATTTTGCTTTATTAGTTATAATATATCACTACTAGAGTAATCATAGCTTTATAGTTTTTGAAGTTAATGCTGACAACACCTAACTCATTTCAAGCAAATGAATTAACAGTATTTTTAAGATGGCACAGGAAGAAAAAACCAAACAGAACTGGTAACCTTTTTTTTAATGTTGCCATGTGTCATAGGAAAGTTTTTTTCTTAGGACCTTTAATTGTATTTGATTCTTTAAACTTATTTTGCTCCTTATGATAAAACGTATCTTTTGCCTTGAAAGCTGACACCTGCCTACCTGTCTGCATCCTCTCAGGGAATTTCTGTGCTAAGGTATCACTCATCCAGTGCTGTGGTTTTCAACAGTGCAGTCCTAACATTCTGAAACAACTCTGAAAGCCCGAAGAAAATAACTGGCACAACGTTTGTGAACTTAACTCCGTTGGAGAAGAATAAAGCCACGCCCCCCCGCCCCCCAGCATAGATGATAATTATTTGGTTTTCCATGGCAGCGTTCCTTTTTGCCATGTTATAATCACAGTGTGGAGAAGGTAGCCGAGCAGCCGTGGGGCAGCAGTCGGGAAGTGAGGGGCTCGTGGAAGCAGGTGGGTCCTGCCAAACCACAGGGCGGAAACAAGCCCTGCCAGCCAGCACCTGACGGCCTTGCGGGGGAATCTGATGAGAAGCAAGCCAAGCCACCCCTGCCCTGTGCCTTTGAGAGCCTGGGACACCAGTCGGTAGGAGAAACACTGAGTATGGTGATATGGGGACATTTGGAGGGAAGCCTCCCACAGGGCAAAGGCCCTGGGAAGGAAGTGTGGGAAGCCATTGGTGGGGGTGGGTGGGAGACCTAACTTGATGGCCAACAGTTACTGTGAGATACTTTGTTACTTTGTGTGTAGACATGACTCATTCAAGGAAGAGTCAGCATCTACTGTGTGATGGACAATGAATACAGCCTAGACCCTGCTTTCAGTAGGCTTACCTTCCAGCGAAATTCCATCCCGAAGACAGCAGAGCCACACAGCCATCCTACGATAAACAGCAGCAATGGGAAACAGAATGCAAAGGAGTTGAATAAATACTGGTTATGTAGTAGTGAGGCTAAAGGTGAACGTGTAATAGAATCCATATGGAAAGGAACTAGCATGGTTATTTCCACAGTCTAACAGATACATGCTCAGCGTGTACCTGAGTCCCGGGACAGCGGTCTGATGCAGTGTTGTCACTGTCTACGGTTGACATGGCACATGGGAGAGGCAGGTGCACAGTCCTCCCTCTGACTCCTTGATCTGCATTGTAACTTTCGGAAGGTGTTCAGTTGCTTTTTAATCATCGCGTCTGTTTCGTCACAGACACGGTGGGTTTGCGATGCATTCCCCAGCTGACTTGAGGTGCCCGTGGGCAGATAGAAGTGGGGTTTGGGGGGGGGAGCGGTTTGGGCCCCGGGTATCAACGTGGGTTCATGAGTTTGCCTTTGGGAGTAGGGACATTTGAGGAGTGAAAAGGATCCAGACAAAGAGTCAGAAAAGGAGACAAACCATAGGAGAGGTCCGCCGCCCGCGGAGGACGGAGGTTTCTGGCAGGGAGATGCGCACAGCTGTGGTGTGCACTGCGGAGGGGTCCAGTGAGAGGGGGCACGTCTTGGTTATCTGGTCACTGACGGCCTTCGAAAGAATGGTCAGGACAAGCGGCAAGCTGCAGCGGCTGGGCAGTGACCAGGAAGCGCACGGGAGGCTTTCAGGTGGTTGGAAGAGGAGTGGGCTTTTTGTTCAAAAATTTTTGTGCTTGGACTGAGGCCGTAGGTGAGGCCCCGGGACTCACACTTGAGTCAGATAGAGGCCAAAGCCCATGCTGCCCTTTTTCTTTGTTAAGGGTGGAGTTTTGTCAGTAGGTTTGTGGGCCGAGGGGAAGGAGCCACATTTTTTATAAAGACTTGCAAACATGCAGAAAATTAATTTTGTAATATGTCGGACTGCCAATATACTTGGGTGCTCTTGAGGTCTTTGGTAACTGGATGTGAGCGTGAAGCAGTGAGTCAGCTGGGCCGAGGGGGACGTCTCTGAATGTCTGGAGAGACTTCTCCAAACAGATTATTGCATTTAGGGAGTGAGCTTTGGCCATTGCCACCCTGGGCCAGTAATCTCAGGCCAAGGCCGCGGTCAGGAAGAGGAAAAGCCTTCACACACGCTCCTGCGATCCCCTGCGAACTCCGGGTTTGCGAGCTGGCGTTTGGGATGGGCCGCCAACACTGTGGCCGTTCGCTTTATGTGCGACAGGTATTCTTTGATGTCAAAATTGTTCCTTTAACACAGGTATGTTTGCTACCGTGTAATTATAATGAAACCATTCTTTAAGTGACCACTCACAGATATATCCCCTTTCAGGTTTTACAGGTTGTAGGTTAGATTCCCTCATGGTACCTGGAATCTCCAAGGAAAATCACTTGTTTTTCTATTGTCCTGAAATGGCACGTATCGAATAATTAGTCATAGAACGCATTTTGTTGAACAGTTCCTAGGTGTCAGGTGCTGAGCTGAGAACCATGTGCGCATGGTCTGCGATGTAAGTGCTGTTACTGTGCCCACCGTGCAAATGAGTAACAACAGCGCCGGCGGGATGTTCTTGGTAGTGGCCCCGGCACAAGGCGGGGAGCGCAGGCCCTCGGGTGTCCTGCCTTCTCGGCCGCCGCTCTGCGCGCCCTCTCGGCGGGCTGGCATGAGTAGTTAGGCGAGGGGTCTGGGTTTCCATTGTGCAAACTGTCATTATAGTGGCAGTTTTTTCTTGCTTGCATTCCTATCGCTTAATATTCTATGAGGATATTGGAAAAGTTGATGAAGAGAGATAGCCCCTTCATATCATCTCTTGGGAGTGGGGGAGACAGGAGAGAGAGACAGACACAGAGAACTGAATCTGCCAAAAACCACCTGGTAGGTGGCGTGACCCCCAGGCACAGGTGAGACTAGAGGAGAGTTGTTTCCTTCCTGCCTGCATCCTAGGAGGCGCGGTTCTAAGGGGTCCACCAGGACCCCCCCGCCCTTTTCCTGGTGGCGAACATGTTCATCGTAGTTGAGAAGCAGATGGGGCTACATGCACTTCTTTTTTGGTGAGACCGTGAAGGGGACCTTCATACTTGGTTTGGGTTTCACAGCGTTCCTCCTTCTTGAAGAGAGAACTCAGCACCAGGACACGGTGTGACTGAAGGACCTCCTTCTGGGAGGAAGCTTTTTTTTTAACATTTCAAGTACTCTTCAGAGTCGCTCTGTCCAGTATGGCAGCCACTGGCCACACGTGGCTACTTAAGTCAAACTGAATTAGAACTAAGTAGGATGAAGAGTTCAGCCCCCGCAGTTGGACCAGCCACATTCTCAGTGCTTCTGGAAGCACAAACGCAGCACGGAAGAGCGTGTTCCTCGTCCCCCGTGCAGGTGCTGCTCTGGAGCCTGGCTGTGTCTCGTAGGGCGGGAGACAGTTTATGCACGATGGCCGTGCACGGCTCTCAGTGAGGACCAGATGGGAGCTGCTCGGATTTTGGGTGCCTGCAAATAACGGAGGGCCTTGCACCATCATTAGCTTTGAAACGGTCTTTGCTATCAACAGTACAGATGTATTGTGGTGATCCAAAGTTAAAAAAAAAAAAATATATATATAAAATGATATAAGAAAAAAAAATATATTTCTTATATATATATATAAAAATATATATATATAAAATGATATAAGAAATTTTTTTTTTCTGTTTCGTGGGAGGGTTCCGTCCAGGTGCCTGCCTCATTGTCTACAGAGAGTAGGAGCAGGGAGGTGCCCATGTTGTCTGCTTCTGTGGGAGGAAGGACAACGTTGCTGCCATTTGGGAACAAGCGTGTGGAAGTCTGTTTTGCTTGATTTTGTTTCACATCCACTGGAAACTTGTGAGGCTGGTTAGTGCTCTCACCCCTCTGCAGCGTCTGAGGGGAGGTACTTGGATTTTGACTGTCACAGTTTGAACTTTAACCAGTGGCCTGGTTGTTGGAATAGGTTATGCAGCTTGCTGTGGAAAAAAATCGAATTGCTTTCTCAAGGTTGACTAAAATGTTTTAACTCTTCATAGCAAATGAGGCGTGAAAGAAATTGTCAAAAGGATGGAGACAAAATTATTGCAGCACCAAATGTTTCACTGGCTGGTGATGTTCTCGCGGAGGTGTGAGCTGAGCAGATAAAAGTGTGAAACGGCACCTTTCTCCTTTCCTCCTCTTCACGGGGAGGACGCAGATCGGCGGCGGAGCTTCGCAGCCCTTCTGAAAGCGTTAAGTGACAGTGTTGCTATGAGGAATAATTAAGAAGTACTGTAGGCTCTGGATTAGAAAAATACATTTTCTGTTTGCAGACACTTCGCTTCTCATCATCGGCAGATGAAGCAGAAATGCAGTCGAGTGCTCCTGAAAGCCTGAGTGTGCGCAGTGTGTCCGCGGCCCTCTGTGTCCATGTGCTTCTCTCCTCGTTCGTGTGTGGTGTTCTCGTCTGAATAATCCCCTTTCTCAGGGTTTAGGGTTTTAGGGTGTGGGTGTGTGAATAATAATGCTTGAACTGAAAGATAATGAAGTGTTTAAATCATGGACTTTTTACTTTTAAAATATCAAATGTTAATTTAAGGAATGGCCAGAGGTTTCACAGGCAGCACTTGATAGTTTTGGCTGCTCCACCTTCACTTTTCACTTTGAAGCTTCTCTTCAGGTTCTTAGAATGTATTAAGAAATAGCAAATAGAAGGTTACAGCTCTTCGAGCCCACTGGGCCTTTTAATTTCAAACATAGATCATAGAACGGCTGAAATAGATGTTCCCTGCTGAGTGGGAGAGGAGACGTTTTAAATAAATAAAGAGAAAGAGTATGCATTGGCCTTGTTTTTCTGTGACTAAGTTATTTTTCATATTCTAAATATTTTTAGCATCTTATAAACAAGGGGGTGTATGAACATGTGTACACAGAAGTTTATGATTATGTGTTATGTGTATGTATGTGTATACATATTTAATATAGGAAGAGTGGAAAAGAGAGAAAACTGTAATCCTATCACTGTAATACAGCTCACACTACTTTTGTATCTTTGTATCTAATACGTATCTGATGGGTGTGTATGACCCACCTTTCATCCTTTTTAAACCTCTGCTTTAGTGATAGGTATATGTAAGGAGAATAATAAATTGATTATACAGTTTCCCAGCAACCCTATTTTCTTACTGGACTGACTTATTGGAACTGACTCCAGTATGCTGAGGGGATTGAGTTTTTTCCTGTGCGATTTTGTGCATTTATTAAGCCTTTCAAGGAAGCGATAAGAGCCAACATTTTAACTACATGAGGTTCAATGCTTGCCCCAAAATCTTAATCATAAACCTTGTTGAGCATCCATGTCCTCACCAGTTAAGTGGGACTGCAGTGAACGGTTGTGAGGGCGCACCGTCTAGGTCTGTACTGAGTGATAAATTCACGCACCACACATCTAAATAAACCTTGAAAGCTTTTTAGAAACAAAGGCGGGCAGTCTTCAGAAAGTGCTTTTAGTTTGGAGTTGGGCCACGGTGCCTTAATGTGCCACTCAGTGGAAGGGAGGTTCTGTCTGTGGCTTTCTCAGTGTCACCAAGGTGGGTTGGAGGTGTGGCTGTTCTCCATTTGCCCTTTCTTCTAAAAACGCAGTTCACAGAAACGCATGTTTTGCAGAGGTCGGTGCCCTACATTTTCAACCAAAGTTTGTTTACATTTGGATTATTTGATTTTACTTAGATAACAACTTTGCAGATAATTTAGTAATTTCCAAAGTGCTGTTCTTATCCAGTCCTCACAATAAGTCTTGTGAAGTTTGGTTAGTATCCCTGTTTTATACGTGCAGAATTCGAAGGGGAGTGACTTGGATGAGGATGCAACTTGGATTCAGACCAAGTTTTCGGCCCCCAGTCTGAGCTTTTGTACTGCACACGCTCTCTGCGGTGCGTTACGGTGGTTCTCCAGCTTACAGAGATGTTAGGCATTTAGGTCAGGGGCAGCAAACTTTTCCTATAAAGGGCCAGATAGTATGTGTTTTAGGCTTTATGGGCATGGTCTTTGTTTCAGCTGCTCAGCTCTGCTGCTGTAGCACTGAAGTGGCCGTAGTCCGCGAATGGAGAGGAGGTCGTATGTCCGGAACACTGTGAACACTGACATTTGCATTTCATGTAATTTTAAATTTTGATTTTTTTCCCAAGTATTACTTCTCAAAAGGTAAAAACAGCCCTGGCCAGGGAACTCAGATGGTTAGAGTGTGGACCTGATCACATCAAGGTTGGGAGTTTGGTCTCCTGTCAGGCACGCACGAGAATCAACCAGTGAAGGCGTAAATACGTGGGACAACAGACCGATGTCTCTCTCCTCCCCCCACTTTCCCTTGCTCTCTGAAATCAATAAATAAGAAAATGTAAAAGCATTCCTAGCACACTGGTCCTGCAGAAACAGGTGGTGGGCAGGCGTGGCCAGCGGGCTGTGATTCTCCAGGCCCCAGGGCGGATCGCGACAGGCACAGGGCACACCTTTCCATTTCAGGTTCTGTCCAGAGCTTTCACCGCCCACCCCGTTGGCTGTGCTTGTTAACACAGCTCTGTTCCCTGGGATCTCATCTCGAGTAGCACTGCTGAGCCAGCGCAGGGCTGGGAAGATTTCAGGTCTATCTGGTGAGGCCAGGGGGAGTAATGCATCGCCCAGGGTTGGAAATCCCATAAGCAGTAGAGCTTGCACACACGTTAAGCCAGGCTTCTTGAGTCTCCATCCAGTGAGCTGTTCTGTTTTTTATAGGCTACTGTCATTTATTTGCATTTCTTTGTGTTCTGGGCACTCTGTCAATTCCTTAGTTTTTTTTCTCCAAAGTTATGACTTTTATTCTGAAGATTTAAAAACAATTACAGTAGTATAGTACATGAATACATTTTCATATAAAAGATTCAAACACTGGCAAAAATGTACATTGAATATTTAAATTACCCTTTACTGCTTGCTCTTTCCAGAAGTATATACCCTGAAGTTAGATGTATTAAAAAAAAACCCTGTTTTTTTCCCTTTAAAAATACTGTAAATGAACATACACAATTATGTAAATAGACACTCGTATATAAGATCATACTGTGCATGTTCTTCAACTGGTCTTTTTCCCCACTGAGGCCTCTTTTGGACACATCGCAGTGTCCTGTTTTTTTCCTCTGGGTAATTTTGAGTGTTAGGGGGGTGGGGGTAGTAGCGGAGGAGAGGTTGTCTTATTATTGTTTAAGCAGTCACTGAAGAATTTAAAAAAACACAGCGTCGTTTTTCCTGTGGACTGCTGAATCATTTCGGAATGTCGTCTTCTGAGGCACTGGGCCAAGAAGATGTGCCTGGAGGATCTGACGGGTCTGCGGGCGGGAGCCCCGCCGCGCTGCGCTTTGGGACCGGCTCGGACCCGTCCAGACCTCGGTGGCACCTCGTGCTTTCCACCGCGAAGTTTCTTCCAGGGAGTGTTACAAAGATGCAGACTTCATTGCTACGATGTTACTTTTAATGCTTTAACCCTATTGTATCCCAAAGCAGAGGGAGATATTTCCAAGTAATTGAATTCAGTAATTGAAATTTCAAAAGTCATTGAGAGAAGATGAGAGTGTTTCCTATTTGGAAGGCATTAGCTGGGTTTTTCCCCTGTTAAGTTATTTTCACCATATCTCGTGAGCTCAGAAATAAGAATGAGCAGAACAGAAAGGAGGACATGTAATGGTATAATTCAGATCTTGAAATACTTAGACGTTCTCATTCTTTTTTAGGTGTGGTACTAAGTACACATCCTAGTCAAATGGAAGGCCATCACTTTGTAATTAAAATCTCATGAAGAAGGGGGCCTGCAGTGTGTTCTCGGCAGTCTGTCGCGGGGCCTCCGTGTGAGCGCGGGCTCCAGCCAGCCCCACCTGGCCGAGGCGGCCCTGGCGCTGACCCCGCACCTCCCGGACTGCGGCGGCCCCCGCGGCGCGGATCGCCTCGGACTCGTACCTTTTCCCACCCATTCTATTTCATACCTACGTTTGCTCAGTGTCAGCTAAAATTTTTTAAAGAATATTTTAAGTGTATTGTGTCTCCATAGTTAAGGACACTTTTTCTAATCTTTGGCCCTGACCAGTGCGGCTCGGTTGGGTGGGCGTCTTCCTGTAAATGGGAGGTGGCTGGTTTGATCCCCAGTCAGGGGACCTGCCAGGGTTGCAGGTTTTGTCCCCAGGGAGGGGTGCATAGGAGAGGCAACAGATTGATCGATGTTTCTCTCTCATGGCAGTGTTTCTCTCCCTCTTTTTCTCCTTCCCTTTCCCTCTCTCTAAAAATAAAATCTTAAAAAAAAATAAAAACATGGATTGTTTGTAAAGGATTTACTCATTAGTCATACAAATTCTTTATTTGCTGACCTGGTTTTAAAATATAAATGCATATCCTGCTCTCTTCTACCCTTGTTTTTGCTTGATAAAAGGAAAGAAACTTGGGGGGGAAAAATCAAACATTTAGAGGCACTATAATTTTTTTATTATAAATTGTTAAGGATTTTTATTTCATTAGACTTTGGGGAGAAATATCTTAAATTTGTACATACAAATTTGTTTTATTTGACTAAAGTTAATGAAACTCACATGGCTGAACAAATCTCTGAAACACACTAGTTTTGGGATATTTATTCATGGTATCTGATTTATTCAGCTGATTTGCTATTGATTCTTTAAAAAGTAAAACACCAGTAACCCCATCTAATAAAGCACTGGCCACCTTAGTTTTGGCCCCTTCAGGTTGCTAAATCTGTGCATGAAGCTGGCGCATAAAGGCTCAGTGTGTGCTGGCTCTGGACGCTGAAGAGCCTCCTGCCAAGACCGACCTCCTGAGGGTTCAGAAAGCCCTCCTGAGGGTTCAGAAAGTGGCGCGCAAGGCCCACCATGAGCCTTTTGGCCTTTGCTCTGGGTGCTTCGTGAGTGATGCGGTCATTGTGTATGTAGGATGTTATACTGGGGTACTGACATTTTACTGATCCAGAAGCCTGTATTTCTAAATTGAGCTGCCTTTCTTTTTAAAAGGAAATTCTACAGTTGTAAAATTTCAGCCCTATTTTAATTTTGAAATCTAGGTGAAACCTAATCCCTGGAGTGCTCTTCCACTGTTGCAGTATAATCTTCTCATATGATACCTGATTTAGTTGGAAACAAATTAGTAACTAACTATGCATGCTTAAAGGAAGCAATTTAATAAACAGGATTTTAGAGAAACCTAATCAGAATTGTAAAGCGATGCTGGCAAATCAATTGCATTATGCAGAATCGCTAGGTTAGATGCAGCTTTTAGATAAGTGTGGGTGAACCTGAGGCTTCTGTGCCACCACTGCCGAGTGCATTTACACATTTGCCTTTCTCACCTACCAGAAAGAGGGGAGGGGGACTACCTTTTCTTTTAAGATTATTGGCTCATTCAAAAATGATTCAAAATTGCCTTTTCAAATCTCTTGGGCAGAGAGGCCAACCAGACAGTGGAGCTGGCTCCAGCTGTGACTTGGTCACTCAAGCTCAGCGCGCTGGGCAGGGCCGGCCGTTCAGAGACGGGCAGGGTGTGTCCGGGGGTCAGGCGGTGTGAGGAGGGTGGAGAGATGCGGCCCTACACAAGAGGGTTTAGGTAACCGCTGGGCACACGCCCAGGACGAGTCGGGTCCAGGGACAGCGTCGGGAATGGGGTGGAGGCGGGCGGCGCAGGGCCTCCCGCATGGCCCGTGGCCGCCTTTGCCGAGGCGGTGTAGGCAGCGAGAAGCCACCAGCTGCTGTTTTAGGACATCTGTATTCCTGGTCAGCCTCTGTGCAGGTACTGTTAAATAGGTGCTGTTAGTTGGCTGCCTATTTTATTTTCAATTCATACACATTGTCTTACGTTGGTATTATTGTAGAACTTCTGTTCTTTTTCAGTTAGAATTTAGGTGGACTTTTCAAGTATATTTTAATAGTCATATTTATATATTGTGCTAGGTTCCTGTGTAAACATGGAATACCCACCGGCACATGGTTCTGTTTTATACACGAGGAAATCGAGGGCTAGAGAAGTGGAGTGGTTCGCCTCATCCCAGGTCCTCTGGCTGGTGGACCAGAGCTGGGTTCCTGCTTCTGTTCTACCTGTTACACGAGGGGTGTTTTCCTTTATCTTTGCAACCCATCTCGCTACTTAACGGGCCCCTGCTGTTGAGGAACCAAGTACATAGAAAATTGCAACCAAACCTTCTAAATGACATAATAGAGGTTTCTTCTAAGGCCTCCGAGACCACAGGAGAGGTGGTTCCTTTTCTGCCTGGTGATTCCAAGACAAACTTGACAGGGAAGGTGGTCCTAGAGTCTGGGTATGGAGGGTAAGTCGGAGTTAGCCCAGAGATGGGGAAAGCAAAGAGCCCCCAGTAACTTCTGGGCTGTGTGTGTCCAGGCTTCCCGTGGGTGCACATGCTGGCACCCCAACACCAGTATTTTGAGCAGCAGCAGCAGCGGGCCCCACCTGGGAGAGGTTCACAGCAGCAATCTGCTTGCACACGCAAGCGTGTGGAGAGCCTGTGTGGAAGGGTCTCTTACTAAGTTGTGGGTTAGTTTTCTCTTGAAGTGGCTTAAAACAGCACACACTTACCACCTCAGAAGCCCTGTGGGTCAGGAGTCCAGGCACATCCCAGCTGAGCCCTCTGCTCTGGCTCAGAGGCTGCATCAGGG
Organism: Pteronotus mesoamericanus; assembly: GCF_021234165.1. Lineage (NCBI taxonomy): Eukaryota > Metazoa > Chordata > Mammalia > Chiroptera > Mormoopidae > Pteronotus > Pteronotus mesoamericanus. The sequence goes on from NW_026555085.1 coordinate 98,886,641, forward strand.
AGTCCCCGCGGCTGCGGCACTCGCTGCCTGTGTCCGTGGATTCCTAGCCGCCTGCTTCCTCAGTGCCCCCAGCAGGGGGAGAGGGACTATGCTGCTGAGGCCTCAAACTTCTGGGAAAGCCCGACTTGCTTTTAAAGGGCTCTCCTGATTGTGTCAGCACCATCCAGGATACTGTTAGGGGCCTGAATTACATCTGCAAAATCCTTCTACCTTTGCTCTCTTCTCTTGGTTAGATGCAAGCCCCAGGGCTCGTCCCTACTCTGGAGGAGGGCACTACGCCTCTGGAGGAGAGGTGTGGATGGCGGGAGGTGGCAGGAATCCCTCAGAGCCCGCTGAGAACGCTGTGCACCACACACGGGTTGTATGTTACGAAGCAAGCGGAGGGGCAGCGGTTTGTCATCGTCTGCCATAATAAAGTACCATAGATCGGGAGCTTCAAAAACAGAATTTTATTTCTTACAGTTCTGGAGTTGTCATTTCCAATATCAAGGTGCCAGTAACCTAGGTTTCATTCTGAGGCCTCATGGCTTGTGCCCCTTGCTGTGTTTTTCTTCAGGCACGCTGGGGCGGGGTGGCAGGGGAACATGAGGGAACACGCACCCTGGCCTCTCATCTCATCAGAAGGGCACCGATGCTAACAGACCAGGGCCCACCCATAGAAGCCCATTTATCCGACTTACCATGCCCATGGGCCCCAGGGTTAGGGCTTAAACAGAAGAATTTCGCAGGGACACAATTGGGGTTAGAACAGCCTTCTGTTCACAGTGTGTTCCTATCAAGGGGTATTAATTGGAGTCACTTGAAGGGGAGCTTAATGACAGTTAAGGTGCACACTTGTCAGACCTGGGACAATCCTGACTCGGTCATATTGAGTGTGACCTGGGGCAAGTTACCTAATCTAGGAGATGATTTTTTCACCTAAAAGTAGTAGTTTGCAGGATCTTTGTTAAGATGATGATGTCAGTTATAAAGTACCTTGCACAGTGCTCAGCTCACCACAGGCACTCATTAAATGGTGGCTATTATTATTATGTCCGTGGCTTGATATTTCTGTATATCTTCTTAATCGTTTATTATCCACATGAAATGATACATTTCCCATGAATTCTTCCATTTCTTCCAACCAAGTTATTACCACCGGTCGAGCTCTCTTAGGACGTGGCTTTCCTTGGCCTGTGGCAGCGACAGCCTTGTTTGCACCTTGAACCGGGCTTGTGCAGCTCCAATTTCCCCATCACAGTGCGCGTTTCTCCAGGGTGGGGCCGTCGTGCACAAACCCCCCCGCCCCTCACTTTCCCAGAGCCCTGCATGTGCGCGTTTGCTCGGTGTAAACAGTATGGAGTGCGTGAATGGATGTGGCCTCTGAGGCAACTTGTTTCCTCTTTTACCTAAGTCTGTGTTTCTCAGCCTTTTCTAACTCACGCCTCCTTTTGATAAACATGCAGTTCCTCCCAGCTCTTTCAGTGTTCAGATACACCCTCCCTAAAGACCGGCTCCCTGCTCACCGCCTCCCTCAGAAAGACAGAGTCTAGACTTTCCATGCAAATTCTTGACAATTGAGATTATTTTATCAAGGTCTACTTTCACGTGGTATGTTATAAAAGTAATATTTCCTCCTTTCCCAACTAGAAAATTATCCTGAATATGCATTTTCAACTGCACCCTCATGCCAACCCTCATTCCTGCGTGTGTAGCATCCTTCCGCTTCACTGCTGAGAATTCCTGCTCTGAGCCGTTTCTGATGTACTGTAGAATCCTGTTTCAGGTGGTAGTGAGCTAGCTAAGTGTTTAGGTGAAGACTCCACCCCCTTTGCACACATGTAAGAGAATTCTTTGTCTTCCCTTTATTTGGATCTTTTGTAATGAAAGGTGTTAAATTGATATGCATTTGAATTTGTGAACCCTATTTCCTGAAACAGTTCCAGTGTGTAGAGCTTAAGAAGTGATCCCGGGGATGAATTATGCTTCCATAATGCCTTTCTTTCCAGAACTTGAAGCACTTTGTAGGTAATACTTTATTAACACTGAGGGCACCCCTGTCCGTGGGAGCCACGTGACAGTTGCAGACCATTGCTGGTTTTCTTCTAGGGAGAAACATGTGGCCGCGAGGTTAAGGGCGGGGGGCTGCCCTCCAAAACCCCCCAAGCTGTGCGTGCCACATAGACTTTGTCTTTATGTTCTCTAGCCATGAATTTGTCATGTTGGCCTGCAACATGGGAGTGGGTACCGTGTCCCAATTAGCTCTCTTACTAAGCTAGCAAACAAAACACCTTTGGTCACAAGATAATAGAGCAAATTTATGAGGTGATCTTTCTTTTTAAAGGAATCCTGTGGCTGTACCTAGGAATCAAAGTTTAGCGTGCTGAAAGGAGGGTAAATTACATCTGGTCTCCAGAGGCCTCTCTTAAATTCAGAGTGACCCATTTAAAACAGGTCTTACATAGAATTAGATTGCATTGAATAGCAATTGTTTTAAATGGGTCCCCGCTATCCTATGGAATTATTTTATGCCTTTGAAAAGACTTGGCTTTGTGTGGTCAACCCTGCTTTTATGGAATGTGGAGGATGTGGGAAATGTAGCTGAGAGCTTGGAGGGGACAAGAATTAGGGGCTTTTGCAGAATTGGGCATTCTTTCTGAAAAGGCAATTAACGGTAAAGACAAATAGAATCTTTGGCTTTGTGATGCTTGCATGGGCGCATTTGAAAATGTGATTGTATAGGTAGTGTGACCTCACTTTTAATGATACTTGGTAACTTTAAAAAAACTTCTTCCTTATTCTCTTGTTATGTACTCATCTTACCTTTAAAAAAAAAAAAATCCTCACCTGAGGACATGCTTAGAGAGAGGGGAAGGGAGGGAGAGAGAGGGAGTAAAACATTGGTGTGAGAGAGAAGCATATCTTATGTGGCCCAATCAGTGGCTGAACCTGCAGCCTGGGCATGTTCCCCGCCTGGCAATTGAACCCACCACCCTTTGGTTCATTGGCCGATGCTCCAACCAATTGAGCCATTCCGGCCAGGGCTTACCTTTCCCAATACCCTCCCCCCCAAACATAGAAAGTTCTTTTTAGTCTAATTTTTGTTAACTTATTGTGATGACAAGTTTTCTGGCAAAGACCCACTTATTATTAGATTATTAAATAGTAAGCAATGAATTAAATATAGAAGTATGCGTATCTAACAATAACAGTTACTAAAATATTTTGGAACAGCTGAATGAATGTATGCTATTGTGTGTTTTCAGTATGCTTAAAATGCATATACTTTGGTATCAGTCATAAACTCCTAAAGTTTCTGGTCATACATTCTTTAATTAGAAAGTGAGAATGTGGCCCTGGCTGGTGTGGCTCAGTGGATTAAGCGCTGGCCTGTGAACGAAAGGGTCGCTGGTTCGATTCCCAGTGCAGGGCACAGCCTGGGTTGAAGGCTTGGTCCCAGGTAGGGGTGCATGCGAGGTGCAACTGCACATTGATGTTTCGTTCCCTCTTTTTCTCCCTTTCCCTCTCTAAAGATAACTAAATACTTTTTTTAAAAAAAAAAGAAAGTGCGAGAATGTGAAATTGAAATGGCTCGCAGTCCACCAGTAGTTTGCCAGTCTAATATAGTACTACTCTTCATCTTGATATCATTCCTCAAGGTATATATTGTGTAACATAGGTTAAAGTTTAGCTGTAGTGGTGAATCCATGCTTTTATCTTCTAGTTATTATTTGAATATAGTAAAGCTCTTTCATGCCCTGAACCCTCGATTTGAATGTTAATTTAGCAGAAAGGTGTTGATACAGTGTGGTTAACATGAAACACTTTCAGCTTGCCTTCAGGCTGAAGGGGTTATGCGCTTCTTTGATTTCCCTCCTCTATCCCTTTTTCCCGTCACCCATTTTTAAAATAGCAGTGCTTTTCATACTGTCAGAATTTCATGTTGTGACACCCCACTCAGAAGTTATGACAGCAGGGTAATGACAGCAACTGCCTCCTAAGAATCAATCAGGCAATTAATTCTGTAAATGAAATGCTGATTATACAAAGCTTCACATGAGAGGCCCAGTGATTAAAATCAATTTAACAAATTGTTTCAGGTGGGACTTGATTAATAATTTGCTATAAATGCTGAGGGTCTATGACCAGCATACCTTGTTGTTACTCTTACCATCCAGCTGTATATAAAAGTTCCTGTTGTTTCTCTTACTACCCAGGCGCGTGTAAAGGTCTGCAAGGACGCTCAGCAGCCACCCTCTCACAGTACCCGGGCTGGGCGCTGTGTGCTCACACTCTCACACGTAGTCACTCTCTGGTTGTCTGCCTGGACAGACCTAGCTGACAGTGAGAGCGGAATGCACCAGAACAGTTTTATATCATCCTAGGTTATGTTTTCTTGGGTTCTACTTTAAAAAATTTTTGTCCAGACAGGTTTGGACCAAGTTAGCCAAGTTAAACAGGTGTTTTGTTTTGTTTTTTTTCTATGAAGCATGTTTTAGTCTTTTCTTATGCTGGCATAACTCGGTCTCTCTGGAAAAAGTATAGCCATTGTTAATATAATGAGAACAGTTTGCGCAACATTGATGTAACCTGGCAGCCAAGGAGAGTGGACTGCAATGCGCATGTGTGAACAATGACAATGTCACTGTACAAGTCAGCGGGGGCAGTAGACATGTTGAGTGAGCATATGTACTGTGTAGCTGCCACATTCAAAATGACTGAGCAAGTAGGGCTATGAGTCTGCCTCAAATTTTGTGTTGAGCTTGAACATCCCTGCATGGAAACTATTTGGATGATTCAGAAGGCCACATCTATGGGCAACTGGTGATTGGCAACTTCATCACGACAACACACCTGCTCATGCATCATGTCTCGTGTAGAGTTTTTTTGGCAAAACATCACATTACTCACGTGACTCAGCCCTACTACGGCCCAGATTTGGCGCCGTGCAGCTTCTGGCTTTTCCCAAAACTAAAATCATCTTTGACAGGGAAGAGATTTCAGACTGTCGATGAGATTCAGGAAAATATGACGGGGCAGCTGATGGCGACTGGGAGAACTGTGTGAGGTCCCCAGGGGCCTACTTTGAAGGGGACTGAGGCGTCATTGTCCTATGTACAGAGTTTCATGTATCTTGTATCTTCTTCAATAAATGTCCCTATTTTTCATAGTGCATGGCTGGATACCTTCTGGGCAGACCTTACATGTTATGGATCTTAAAGGGTGTCATTGTTTTATAGACAGTTGTCATTCTTAATTACAGGAATAGCTATAGACAGAATTTGGGAAATGATGTTTTAAGAGTATTAGAAGTGGTGGCATTACAGCATGGAAATAAACAATGCCTGTGTTGGGAGCATTGTGATTTGAATCCAGGAGGAGTTGCACTTAGAATGGGAGTGCAGCTGGGTGTCTTCCTCACGTTCATATTCCAAACCTTTATTAAGTGCCTGTTATAAGCCTGAGTCAGAATCACGTTTCATAGTTTTTATTACTTATGTTGGGTACATCTAGGATGGCAGTACAATGTTACTCCAAAGAGGATGGCTTGGAGAGGTAAGGGTTAAGGTGCATCTGAGTTTACGTTATTAATGAAATAGCAGCAACAGTAATTGTCCATTCAGCATGAGAATTTGGGACCAGAAGGAGAATTTGGATGAGAAAGACACCATTTAGGCCCTATGAAGCTAATTCACTGTTGAAGGAGACCAACATAAGCAGAGTCCCAGTTGGTTATGATAAATGTTTACTCTCTTTCATAAGAGAGACAGTATATGGTGGGAGTCCTGAGAAGGCAGAATGCTTACTCCCTCTGTTGGTACTTTGTGGGGTAAGGAAGAGTTTTTTCAGTTCAGAGGTAGCCGAAGGTATGTGGGGTGCAAGGGCATTCTCAAAGGGGGGTGTCTAGGTTTCCCTAGTGCGTGGGCACGGAGGTGTGCAAAGGGGGCTGCCTGGGGTCAGCGTGGGCCAGTGCTTCACAGGGGGCAGGCGGGTCACATTAAGTCGAGCCTTGATTATTTGAATGTTGAACTTGGGGGTTTTAAATTCTTTAGACCCTCTTATAGCCCTGTCCGCATCTTTGGACCTTCAGAGCAGTGTATTGATAAGATTTCTGGTCAAAGGATGAGGCAGAAAGGAGAAATATCTCTACCTCTAATGAGCCACGTTCTTTTGCTTCTTACCATGGCCGTTGGTAGTCCTTGCAGGGAGGAGGGATGATTCTAGAATTATAGAATGCTAGAACCGGAAGAGACTGTAACAGTTCATCTCTTAATGCCTCACTTTGCCTGTGAGGAAGTGTGAAGCCCAGAGGAGTGAAATTGACCAATAGCAATCATACCTAATACTTAATTGATCTCACTGTGTGCCAGGCACTCTTCTGAGTGTTGTGTGCCTATTGTGTTATTTAATACTTTGAAGAGAATGCTTTGAGGGTGGTGCTGTTACAGCCTGCCTCTTCTGAGGTGGAAGCTGAAGTTCTGAGTATTATACGTGATGTGCCTAAGATCGCAGTAAGTGGTGAGCCAGGGTGCGGGCCAGGCCAATTTACGTCCGGGGTCTGTGTACTGGACCCCAGTCTCCTGGACCAGGGCTCCTCAGGTCCAACGGCTAGACGGTGGGAGAGTTAGGCTTCATCTGCCGTAGCAAGCACTTACACTGCTAAGTTTTGGTGGTTTCTGAACCCTGTTTTCCCTCCAGCTGAAGCTTTGTCAACCACAGTTTTGGAATAATTCAATTTGTTATTTGTACTGAGATGTAAAAATCCCAGCTATGTTTTCCTGTGGGTAGTTGCTGCCCTTATCGTAAACCGGAGAGCCTGACAGACAGCCTGCCCCTGTCCTCCCCTTGCTCTTGGGGTATTTCCAGGGGAGCAGGTCCGCTTAGTCTTTTAAAGGGCAGAGGAGGGAGCTGGTGGGGTCACACTGGTGGTTATAAAAGCACCTTTTGAAACTTAACAAAAACAAGTCAGGGGGAATTCTGGGTTAAAAGATGGCACATTTCACATCTTTAAGGGCTGGTTTGAGATCTTTTACAAAGCATTGTAAGAAACCTGGAAGCTTCCTTACGTTTGAGGGTTGAGGGTGATAACCTGAAAAAGGGACTTGTGACTGAGGGTTCCTACCAGGGCAGGTTTTTAACCCTGGTGGTCTTACTATTTTTTTAAATTGTTTTTTGTGTGTGTGTCTGTGGCATGGAAGCTTCCTTAGAATTTTTAAAAAATGTATTTAGAAATACATATTCGCATGTATTTTGCCAGTGTCAGTACTTACAAAGATTATTAGAATTTATTACTTTTAGAGAGAGGGGAAAGGAGGGAGAGAGGGAGAGAAACATGAAGGTTGGAGAGATACATGGGTCTGTTGCCTCTCGCATGCCCCCAGCTGGGGACCTGGGCTGCAACCCAGGCGCGTGCCCTGACTGGGAATCTTACCTGGCAACCTTTCAGTTCCCAGGCCGGCACTCAGTCCGCTCAGCCACACAGCCAGTGTCCAGTGTCAGTGCTTGTAGGATAAGTATTGCGACCTCTGTCCCCCTTCCCAAGTTGTACCTTACTGCATACAGTTCTTTTTTCTGTGTGTGTGCTCTCCTAGATTTTTGACTCTTCTCGCTCTCCGTGTTTCTTTGCCCCGATTTCCCTCCCCACGCTGCCCCACCCCTTGCGGTTAAAGCCTGCCGCAGGCCCTGCCCTGCTGATGTGGGTCTCAGTTCTGAGGAGCTGCAGACCCCCTTGCAAATAGGAGGTGCAGGGATTATTTTGGTTTTCAGTTATCCTTGTCTTTCCTTTTTGTCCATTTCTTTAGCTTTTATTTTGAAATAATTATGAAATTTATAGGCAAAATTTAAAAATAGTCCAGAGAAATCCCATATCACTTTTATTTTGGTACATCAATTTTTAGCATTTTGCTACCTTGTTTTATCTGTTTATCTACCCTCCTATCTGTCTTGTCTACAATGTATTTTCTCAGAGCCTTTGAGAAGTCAGCTGCCTTACTCCTCGATGTGCCTGAGCAGCTCCTAGGAGAGGGTTAGCCTCTGGGGCCAGGTGTGGCTAGGCTGTAGGCCGTCCGCCTCTGCTGCAGCCCACAGTTCCTCGTCCACTGTGCCGCTAGTGCCTGCATAGCAGTTTTCTTTCCTTCAGGCCTGTCCGGACCTGTCATGTTGCATTTAGGGACCCTATCTTTTCCAGTCAGTAAGATTTGGCTGTGTATTGGTCATGTTGACTTTCTTCCTTTGAACAATCACATTACAGTAAGAGTCAATACATGCTTTCACCTAATTATGGCTCTGGTGAAGTAGACCTTTCATAGGGCCAGGACTCGGAAAAGCGTTTCTACAAGAGGGACCAGTAGCCTGTGTAGCAGTGCGTCAGGCACTCTTCGTCCAGAGACAGACAGTTGGTAACATTCGCAATATTTTTACTGGCATTTTCTGTAGCAGTTTTAAAGCTGTTAATGTACAAAAAGTTAATAAAATAGTTTGAAGGAGGCATGATGGCAGCCATGGAAATTGCTGGGGAAATCAGTGACTTCTTTTTGTCTTCAGGCACCGCTCTGATGTGTCTTTGAGATTGTTTATTCATGCAAATCACACACCAAGCAGCTTTAGAATGATCGTCTTCTTGAGAGAGTTATCTTCACTTGAAAGGTGGGAAAACGGAGGCTTGAGCACCAGAATAGACTAACCAGCAGTTTATGGCTAGTAAGAATCAGGAGAGGCATACGGACCCAGGTCTCTCCAGGGTCAAACTGTGTGCTCTATCCGTCGTACTGCAGATAGCAAATTGGTTTCTGCTTGTTTGCAAAATCTGATAATTGGTAGTGGCTACTTACAGCTCCACAGGGTGAAAGATTCTGAGCCTTAGTGGACTTGGGAAAATGAATGTTAGGGCCAATTATCAGTCTGTCTTCTGCGCAGTAGTGGAGGGGTGGAGAGTATCCATACCTCATAGTGATTATTCTAGAGTTATATCTCCATGTAATAGATATAATAAAATCTGTCCCTATTAAAAGCCTGTCATGTGCCAATGACTTGAGTGTCTCCACTTCTGTAACAACTCTGTAGTAATAGTACTGTTCTTGCCGTACAGATGAGTTAACTGAGAGGCAGAGAAGCCCAGCAGTGACTTTCTCAGCATCATAAAGCTAAACGTGCTGGGAATGAAATTTGAGTCTCACAAAAACTTCTTTTCATGATTTAAATCTGTGTCTATATAGGAAACATATCATATTATTTCTCTTTCTTAAATAAGAGTCTGCTACTAGGTTGTCAGTAGTAACACATGAATATGTATGATATTATATACTAGAGATTGAAATTTTAGAAATTATTAAAAACTGTGATAATAGCTTTACAGTTTTGTTTTTTTGTGGCGAGAATAACAAATCTGAGGGAAAGTAGGAAAACATTCCATTACTATTTTGATATTGTTTTTAGGTCTAATTTACTCTTGAAATATAGTCTGTCCAGAAAAAGCGCAGCCATTATTAATATAACGAGAATGGTTTGCACGACATTGATGTAGCCTGGCAGCCAAAAAGAGTGGACTGGAATGCGCATGTGTGAACAATGCTGACTTCACTGTACTAGTCAGTGGGGGCATTAGATGCCATTGAGTGAGCATGTGTACTGTGTGGTCATGGAATTCAAAATGACTGAGTGAGGAGAGCTATGAATCTGCATCAAATCTTATGTTAAGCTTGAACATTCCTCCATGGAAACTATTCAGATGATTCAGAAGGCTGCAGCTATGGGCAGCTGATGATTGGCAGCTTAATCACAACAGGCCCGCTCATGCATCACGTCTTGTGCAGAGTTTTTTTGTGAAATATCAAATCACCCAGGTGACTCATCCCTCCTAGAGCCCAGATTGGGCACCCTGCAACTTCTGGCTTTTCCCAAAACTAAAATCACCTTTGAAAGGGAAGAGATTTCAGACCATCAGTGGGATTCAGGGAAATACGATAGGACAGCTGATGGCTATTGGGAGAACTCTATGAGGTCCCCAGGTACCTACTTTGAAGGGGACTGAGTCGTCAGTGTTCTATGTACTGTGTTTGTTGTATCTTGTATCTTTTTCAATAATGTCTCTGTTTTTCATATTACATGGCTGGATACCTTCTGGACAGACCTCCTACAAACAAGCTTTTGTTCATAAAATTGTTACATTTGCTAAATTAAATGTGAAAGTATAGTTTAGTCAGACAGTAACTTACTCACTGAATAGACTTATAAGCTGCTGCACTTTGCAAATTAGGCAAATAATAGGTTTTTGCCCATTTATAAAAATCAAGCAAAAGTTAGAAAACCAAAACAGCCTCATTTTCTGGACTTACTCTGTGCTCCCTAGATGATGGCTTCAAAGGGGTTTAATGTTCGTCTTCCCCACCTCACTGTGCCTGTTCCTGGGCATCGTCTAGTTGAGGGGAGAGACATTTATCAAGTATTCACAAATAAACATTCGTGTGGCCTTCGGTGAGTGCTGTGAAGGAAATGCACGGATGGAACTTTCTGAGGGGACTGTGCCTTGGTCGCGTGGAGGGAGGCCTTCCCTGAGGACGGGTGTCGTGCTGAGTTCCACAGGGGAGCAGAGCCCCTTCTGCTGGGAGAGGGAGGACGGGTGGGAGCAAAGCATGTACGCTTCCCAGGGCCCCGTGGAGGCCAGCGTGGCGCGAGGGGAGATTCCCTGTTGATGGCAGTGCTGCAGATAAGGTTTGTTGAGACCTTTCTCCAGGAACGCCGACTTGGGGAGGGCTGGCTCTGGTGGAGAGAAGAATGAGTTAGAAGAATGCGTCTTTGTACCTCTGGATGGGGAGGTATGGCGTCTTTTACTGAGATTGGAAACAGACCCCAGGGACCCTGGACATCCAGGCAGGTGTGTTTGGGGCTCAGAGAAAGTAGCCAAGGGACACAAGCATAAGGAAGTATTGGAAGCTGTGGCGTATATGAACTTGTGAAAAGCAAGGCTTTGTCTGCAGTGACGCACGACTCTCTACCCCTTACACCTGCCTGTTGGCCATCGAGAGGCGTGTGTTCTTGTTGGAGCCCGACTGTTTGCCTGGCCGTGTGGTGTTGAGGAAGTCATTGCTTTTCCTGTTCCGCAAATGTTAATCACGGCAGGCATTGTACTAAGTGCTAGGTATGCAAAGATGAGTAAGACAATTTCCACCTTTAATTAACAGAATGCCGGGGAGACAAGACAATAAATAGATTAAATTATTGAGTGATTTTGCTCTGACTTCAATTGGCTAATTTGTTAAGAGGGGGAAAAAAAGATTTAGGAAACTATTCCTGTGTGATAAACCCCGCGGTACCTCCTGTGGTCCCCAGCAGCACAGGAGGCGAGCGTCACAGTAGTCTGCTAAATGCGAGGCTAAGGTTACGTCGCTAAGGAGGAGTACGGGCAGCATCCACACCCAAGTTTGAGTTTAAACCCCCTGCCTTTCCTTCATCTTTCTTTGGCCTTGAATTCCAAGTGTTTTCTTAAACTTTGGACTATTTATTTTATATATTTGAAAAGATGGAGAAGTTGGAAGCGTCCATAGATCGTCCCCGAAAGGTAGACGTGCGGGGGGCTGTGGTACAGTGGAGTCAGCGCATCAGAGGAGCGCTGCCGGCTCCGGAGGGTTCCGGTGGAGACCTCCCTCCAGGGGGCCTGGGCTGGTGTCAGTCCGCGCCAGTGGTGCTAGGGGTTCACCTGAGGCCCTGTGCTCTCCCCGGACCTCTTCGATATTTTTATCAGCGATGTGGATGAATACATGAATGAAAAGGCACGCTGATTTAATTGGTGGCTGATGTCAAGAGAGGAAATGCAGTTAATAAGTTAGATGTCAGGCTAGAATGGTGACCAGAAATAAGCAAAATGAGAGCAGGCAGAGCGGTACCCTTCTGCCGCTTGAGTCAGCTCACCGCCTCTGTGGCAGGCGGTGGGGAGTGGGCTTTAACCCCAGCTGACAGGCCGGGTCAGGAGTGGGACGGGGCTGCCGAATGAGCTCGGGGCCCTGGGGCTGCGTCAGCTCCCACGCGGGAGCTGGAGAAAAGGTGGGAGCTGGAGGAAAGGAAGCACGCGGCTCCCCATAACACGCTTTGTGTCAAGGGGACTGAGAATTGGCATGCTTTGCTCAGAAAAGGGAGAAGATACAGCTACCTTCAAATATTTGCAAAGAACCCAATGGAAACCAACGGATATAAATTACAAGGGATAGATTTCTGTGACATACAAGGAAGAAATTCATAACAGTCACAGCATAGACTCTTTTATGGGATTCATACACACATGATGTGTGGACCCAGGGGGAGGGGAGGGTATTTTCAGTTCTGAGATGCTGTGCTTCATTGTTGAATCCTTTATCAGGGTGTCTTTAAGGATTGCGATCAAATGAAAATGTATTAAAGTGCTTTCGAAATGCATGGCAGGTGGTCAGTATTGGATAAGGCAGGTCAGCAGGGTTTTTGGGTGGCTTTGTGGAGGCTACTCCTTGGACCTCTGACACTGTATGATGAATTTGGGATGGATATACATCATGAATCCATTTTTAGAGTATCCCTAAGAGTTAAGAACACAACTTTTTATTGGTATTTTATGGTGATTACTTTATACTTGGGCAACATGTTAATATTTTATGGATAATCTTAGTTCTGAAAAATAAAAAATCTAGTGATATTTTAGAATCAGGGTAAAATTTAAAGTATAAATAGGAAAAAATGTTGTTTGTTCTACTCCTGTTTAATGATGATGTGTGTGAAAAACAGGCTTTTTAATTTATACTTGCACATCAAAACATGTTTCTTTCAGATAAAACGGCATAAATAAATTTATATAATCCCATTTTTACTGTCTTCCTTCAAATTTCATTCTGTGGCCCCACCAATATGTATCTTTTTAACTTGCCTTTAGAAAACCAAAGCCCAAACCAAAAATATTGACAGTTCAGGATGAGAGTATTTTGGTCCCTCCCGCCCTCCTTTCCCTGGCGAATGGCACCCTGGGGGAGGCCTCCAATAAGTTGATGGCTCTTAGAGCCAATAAGAAAACAGCCTTTTTGTTTTTTTCTAATCTCTTAGAATTCCACTTCTGGGTCCTTCCTATATCATTGTAGAATGTGGCAAATGTCCTTGTATTGACAAAAGAAGAACTTAGAGTATGTTGAGTTCCAGTGTTTTTGTTTGTTTTAATAAACAGCTACTGTTTTGTCATTAGTACTAGCAGAAAAGAAAACGGTTTTAGATGCTGGGCTGCGTTCTCCCCAACCTCCCTCTCCCTCGTCTGTGCCCGCCGCTGCGGCAGGGGGACGGGGCCTGATCAGGAAACGCGTGTGCAGTCTCAGCTCTGCCCTAGTACCACGCCGGGCGGGGTGGGGCGGGCTGGGCCGGGCTGGGCCGGGCTGGGCCCTTGCATCATCTGGGTTAAGAAAGCTGCTTCGGTCAAGGGAGTCTGTGTTAGTGGCGACAGTGGAAACTGAGAATCTTGTGTTTTCTGGTGTGCAGAGGAGTTTGCACTCTTTCTCAAATGAGGGAAAGGTCTGGTGTGCCCTGCGCTTGTTTTTGGCTTTAACTGATTTTAATGTCACTGGGAGAAGAGCTTGACTACAACGAGAGGCAGTACTACCCTTGACGTTACGTGTGTCTTCTCTGTACATGTATGTACAGAGTGCTGTAGAAATTGGTGAGTGAGTTTTACGTTTTATTTTTGAGAACGTTTACTTTATGGGATCGGTCATCATTCCCGAGTGAATCACCACAGCCATCTAAGTCGTTTGTGCTGTAAGCTAAGGGACATATAAAAAACGCAAAGCACGGACATTGCCACTTTGGTTTGCGTGCAGGTAAGAAGTGGCACACGAAAAGTGGAAAAACAGTACATGAATTAATAACTCTGCAAGGCAGCCCGAAAGTCCAGTAAAGCGGTGTAAGAGAGATTCCGCGCAGGTCCCGTCGGCGGATGGTGTTCCTGGGGCGGGGTGCAAGGAGGGGCCCTGTGGTCTTGAACCAGGACTGAGTGAGCTTGGTGTGAGGCCGAGAGGAGAGGGGAGAAGGGGGGCTAGCAGCTCGCCCGGCCTGCGGTGCTGTGCATGGAGTGCGCGTGCAGGCGCGGAAGAGGCCGAAGGCGGGACAGCTGTGGCCCATCCACCCCCGCCCCGCAGAGCGCCACAGTAGCGTTTGCAGCATGCCTGGGAAAAAACCTGAGGCATTTCAGAGTTATATTTAGCATCACAGAAAAGTAAACATAGATTGCTTCATGATATGACAGCCACTACTTACAGGTCACTATGGCTGGCTCTGATCATTATCAGCCTAGTTTTCACATAGCTGTAATTCATGCACATCACTCGGGCACCTGACATTGTGTTATAGGCGCTTTTCCATGTCTCTGTATATTCTACTCTGCTGATATGTTATGGCTCGTCTGAAACCATTGACTACTTGAGTAGTTTCAGTTTTCTTCTTTGAACAATTAGTAAGTAGCTCAGAGATCCTTTAGAGTGCTTACTAGTTCTGTTTTGACAATGATTGTTAGGTAGGTGTCATTTCTCCCATTTAGTGAGTGAGAAAACTAAGAAACAAGCAGTGTGTACAGGTGCGCCCAGCAGTGGTACGTGGCGGGTAAGGGAGTGGACGCATCCGCAGTGGATCCGCAGCCCATGCTTCCCCCGAGACCCTGCCGTCTCCCCTCAGGGCTAGGACTGTGTAGCTGTGGACGAGTTGGGGTAGATCGCACCCTTGCCCCACTTGAGAGAGAGCATTAGCGTTGGAACAGATACAATTCTTAAATCTTCAAAGCTTGTTGACCAGCTGTCCTTCAGAAAGAGTTTTATCTGCTAGTTCCAATACTCATTTGCTCACATTGGGCAAAACCATTTCATAGATAATGAAATATTACTTCAGAAGTTTTCTTTAATTAGCTCTAAGATAGAACATTTTCCCAAATAATGATTCACAAGGGAAAAGTTTCTTTCTCTGAGCTCTTGCTTAATCCAGATCCTGTATAGGTATGATTGTAGATCAAGACGTTGTGATGGTTCTTCTTTCTGTGGGTTTTTGTACTGCCTTTTCTTTAGTGTGTGGTTTAAAGAATAGGACTGAAACAAGAGTGAAATATTATATGCATGAAGAAACTAACAAACTACCTCCTTAACTTGATATTTAGGAGTAAATACAATTAGATCTCTTTATTATAAAAAGATGTGTAGGCATACTCTGAAAGAGCGGTGATGAAAGAGAAAGTGTGTTATAGTGTCAAGTATAGCCAAAGCATATGCTCAAAGTGATTGTTTTTAGTTGGATTCTCAGGCCAGCCTCTGAAAACCTTTTTAACCTAGAGTGCAGCCTAACTGTGCTACTTAATATATCCAGAATCTATATTCCAAACCACATTTAAAAAATCTACATTGTACTCCTCCCTATTTGTAGTCCTAGGGATGTGAGACCTTCAGAGGCTTTTGGAGGGTAGAGGCGGCTGTGGCAGCTCCCTGGGGGGCGCGGGGTGGGGTGGAGATCCAGGAAAGGGTGTGTGTGTGTGTGTGTGTGTGTGAGCGCGCGAGAGAGAGAGGGAGAGAGGTACGACCTATAACTCATACATACATGTGCCTGTGTGAGAGATGTGTAACGTATAACTCATATGGATGTGTGTATGATGTATAACCTATAGTAATGTAAAGGGGCCTTTGAAAATGGGTGGTTCATACTGAGGCCTTCAGAACACTTGTTTTATGTAATTGAAGCTCAAAATGCAGCAGTTGTGAAATGAGATCTAGAAAGGAAAAACATGTTTGGAATAATACATTGAGAGAAGTATATTTGAGGACTATTCTTAATGTGGATGATGTCTCTGATACAGTGTAAATTGTGTGTGAGAAATGAAAATGGAGACACTCTGGAATATACCAACAGATGATAGAAATAGAAAAATTTTTTTTGGGGGGGGTTAGATGTGACTATGAGAAGCAGGTTGGCTTATATGCTTTTGGAAAAGTCTTAGATTTGATTTGGTCTTTGGTTTCTTTCAGGAGATAATTGCAAAAAGCAGGGGCTGAGATCCTGCAGTTATATGTATTTTATGTTTAAAAATAGCAAGAGTACACAGGGAATGGATTTGGATTGTGGGTGAATATTTAATAATGGGCAAAAGGAGAGATGGTTAAAATTCAATAATTTGCACTGTGTAAGTATCTGTTTTCATTTCTGAAGTTTCAGTGAAAGGTGTTTGATGCATTTGGAGGGGTACAGATAATCTGTGTTTTTCATGCTTTCGATTTTGAGACATCTCAGAGTTAAGCTAACATTTTTTGACATGGGTGCAAATTAAACTGAATTTTAAGTAGGACTGTGAGAATTTATGGCAGTGATGAAAAAGATACCACAAGACCATTTTAGTCATTGATAAGATGAATTTGTTGTACTGTTATCTAGAGATTTAAAATGTAGACATTCCAGTCATTTTGCCATTTTAAATTTCTGCTTTAATTAACACAGTGTTGGTCTTGCAATACGTAAAGCGGAATAAGCAGAGCTGCCCTGGGCCCTGGCTAATCCGGACTGAATGTGAAGATAGGGATGCCCCAGGGCCCTGTACTGAAAATTTAGCCTGAAATCAGTTTTACTCAACCCCTCAGTAGGCCATTCATTTATTCTGTGGATTTTGAAATCACCAGCTCAGCCTTGATTTTCACACTTTCATAGAAAATTTTATTACATTTTGCAACAAAGTGTGCAAAATAATTGTATTTTGCTTTTTTTAGGCATAAATTCTAATTTAAATCATTCTGGGAAAATGTAATTTCTAGCTCTCTATTTTAGTTTTATTACAATATATTAACATATGTTTGCATGTTGATACGTGAAGTCAGCACATGTGTAACATCAGTATGTTGCTTGAGTACATGGTTTTTGTTTTTGTTTTTGTTTTGACGGGTGAAAGTAACACGTGGAAATTCCATGGAATTGTGAATTTTGAGCAGAACTATTTGGTGTGTATGTATCTTAATTCGGGTAGACCAGGTCCTTGCAAACTCCCACGGACTCCCAGGGCCTGAGCTCATTGCGCCGTCTGAGGAGGTTTTGTTAAGTAAAACCCACCACAGACCCATTGAGATGCTCCGTTCCGAGGGCCTTGTGTGTCCAGTCAGGAGGTCCCCTGCACGGCACTGTAATCTTCATTTGGCCCCTCTCCTTCAATGAGTTGTTCCCTTCTCCGGGACAGCCGCTGGCACTTGCTCATTTTTATGCCCCACTTCCTGGCACAGGGCGCATGGTAGATATTCAGTTAATGTGGGGTGGGTGGATTAATCAGGCCGTTAGAATGCGCACGAGGGTAACCCCGAGAAGGGAGAAGAGCAGAGACTCATGCAGCTTCTGGTGGGGCGTGGCTGGGAGGCAGGCCCGGCAGCTCTTTGAGCTTCCTCACCATGGCTTTGGGGTCTGCAGCCCTCGCTTGTCTCAGCGTCCGCCCCCCGCCCTGTGAGAAGGCTGCCCCTCTCAAGGGCCGCAGCGGCCCCCCCCACCCCCGCACCCCGCCGTCCTCCAGCCCTGCAGCAGCCCTTAGCCCTCTTCTGGTGCGCACCTGGGCTGCCTGTGGCCGGCCTGCTCTGTTGCTACACGGGGCTTTCTTCTCTGCGGAACACCACGCCTCCGAGAGTGTCTGACTGCCTTTTCTGACTGTTCTTCTGGTCTCTTGGTGGACTGACTTTTTTTCCTTCTTCCTGAAATGGCGATAAGGTTTTAGAACTCTGTCCTCCACCCATTGTTCTCTTTTCATATATTCTTGGATAATTTTTTAAAAAGTTTTTACATGTTTCCTGTTCATTAATACACCCACTGTTTATTAAACATTTACTATGCGCCAAGTGCACTGTTTGACCTGTGTTCCGGAGACATAACAGTAAAACAAGAGGTCGCTGCCCTCCAGGAGTGCATGTCCTCTGTGTCCTGCCTTCCTGGTTGTCGTTCCAGGCCGCACCTGGCCACCCCGATGGAAATCACTGCGTCTCTTCCTTCTGGATGTTTTCACCTGGATTTCCTATAGGAACCTCAAATTTCATGTGTAGAATACTGAAGGCTCCCACTTCCCAGGAGAGGGCTGGTCAGCTTCTACCCCTGCGAACTCTGTCTCAGATGGCGTCTCATCATCTGTTAAGCCGCCCTTCACTCCACTCTTTATCACTCAGCCTCCAAGCTGTGCTGCATTTCCACCCTATAACTTGAGGCTGGGCTTGCTTGGTCCAACGCTGCTACCAGTTCAGGACCTCGGCTCACCTGCCTTCTGTGGCTGCCTGAGAGATCAGCCTCCTGAGATGCAGACCTGACTGCCACTCTCTCTTTAGCCCCCAGGAACTATCTGAAGTCTTTAAAATGACATGCAAGGCTCACCCTTACAAGCCCTGGCTTCTGCCAGCTTCGGCTGCTTCCCTGTAAATTCCTGCTTCCTTTGGATCTCAACTGCTTGTGTTTCCTCACACACACCGGGCAGCTCGTCTCTCCAAGCCTGTGCCTGTTTATGCTCTTTCTTCTGCTTTGTGGTATGCTACTCCCTGTCCCTCCCAACCCTGAACCCTGTTTCTTCCTATGCATCCTGCGAACCCTCAGTCCTTCCTGAGAGCTTCCATGAACATGGTGTGAACACGGAGTCTGGCACGCAGTAGGGAGAGAGATATGGCTTTGGAAGGAAGGGCCTACCGGCCTGTTGGGTAAATACTGCACTGCCCCACCCCTGCTTTGCTCCTTTCGAGCACCTGGGGCGTGACAGCCCAGGAGGAGGCTCCAGTTCTGACTCTCCCGAACGGCCTTGGCCCTGAGGCCCGCAGCTGACTCACTAACCCAAAAATAAAACGTAAAGTCTAGTTTTGAACTGGTTACTTGGTAAGTTGCTTACTTACATAGGAAAGGTGGTTTGTGACTCATAGTCTTGGTGCTTATTCATTCATGGGCACTAGTGATCTTTGAAAATTTTCACCCCAGCCCTTCTGTATTATTTAAAATCTGTCCTTTCACTTTCTAATGAGCACTCAGGTGCATTAATGTTTGATAAGGACTTGCAGACTCAGGTCTAAAATAAAGTAGTTCTAAGAATACTTTGCAGTCAGAAAGTGTTCCTAACCACTCAGCATACTTTGCCTGTATTACTAGTAAGCTGAAGGAGCGGCGTGAGAGTCACTGTCCTGCTCATTTCTGTATGTGCACTAGAACTTTAGACGCAAATGTTTCCTCTCCGCTTAGGATGAGGAATCTTTCCTTGTGTTCTTTACACGGGACCCCTCTTCATTGTTAAAACCTTCCTAAAAGTAAAAAAATAAAATGTCTTGCATTCATCTAGGTATTTTTCTTAATGTTTTTCTGGGTTTTTGTCAGCTCTTTGTTTTTAATATTTTCATAAGGATCGTTGTGTTTGTAATATATATGTCAGCATAACAAACTTTCTGCCTTTGTAAGAAAGGCTGACTTAATAAGCCTGCTTCTTCATTTGT
The DNA here is from genome assembly GCF_021234165.1 of Pteronotus mesoamericanus. Classification (NCBI taxonomy): domain Eukaryota; kingdom Metazoa; phylum Chordata; class Mammalia; order Chiroptera; family Mormoopidae; genus Pteronotus; species Pteronotus mesoamericanus. The sequence continues at coordinate 98,906,077 of NW_026555085.1, forward strand.
TCCTTCACAGGGCAGCCCGATGGACCCCATGGTGATGAAGAGGCCCCAGTTGTATGGGATGGGCAGTAACCCTCATTCCCAGCCTCAGCAGAGCAGCCCTTACCCTGGAGGTTCCTACGGCCCCCCAGGCCCGCAGCGGTACCCCATGGGCATCCAGGGTCGGACCCCCGGGGCCATGGGAGGAATGCAGTACCCGCAGCAGCAGGTTTGTGCCACTCGTTACTCCCCTCCACCCGCTCCTTTCCCTGGTGATAGTCCTGTCTTGTCTTTCTCTGTCCACCTGAGATTGGTATTGAGAGAGTTAGGGGGCATTTCACTGATTTTCTGCATTGAAAAAAATTTTCATAGTTTTTTCAAATAATCACAGGTATATATTTTTCCCTTTCTTTTAAAGAAGGAAAGGTAATCTTCTTAGAACAAAGTGAACAAAAAGCCTGTTTGGTAGAAGGCCAGCATTACCAGCCGTATGTGAAACATGTACCCTGTCATCGTTTTGCAGCAAATTATATAGGTCTTAGCCCCAAAGTGAACTTGGTTTTTAACCATTTCTGGTGTCAGACTGTGTCAGATTTTGAGCTGTGAATAGACTTCCTAAGGCAAAGTTTTAAGTTATTTCAAGGTCTTTCTCATGAAGATAGCATCAACTGAGAAACTGTTTTTTCGTTTCCTAAAAAGTTATTTGCTTTTATTTCTTAACATACTACTTCTCCTATACCTTTTTTAAAAAAGATTTTATTTATTTATTTTTAGAGGGGAGGGAGGGAGAAAGAAAGGGAAACATCGATATGAGAGAGAAACATTGATCTGTTGGGTTTCGTGCTGTTGCCTCTCGTCTGCGCAGGGGACCTAACTCACAGCCCAGGCGCGTGCCCTGACCGGGATCAAACCCAGGCGACCTTTCGCTCTGTGGCACAGAGCTCAACCCACTGAGCCACCACCGGTCAGGGTTCTCCTGCAGCTTTTGAAAAAAAATCTCTGTATTTCATAGAAGAGGATTTGCTGTGTATCTGTTTTCTTAGATTTTCATGGGTTTTCTGTTTTTAATTAAAACAGACAAAGATGTTTTAAGATCCAGTATTTTTCTCTAGAATCAAATAGTTGGAGTGACCTTAAATGACCACCTACCTTCTAACAGTAGTAAACCTGCAGTCTCTTGGATGCATGAAATTTGGAAAGAGTGCATTAGATTCTGACTTGTCAGGGTATTTCATTACTAGGAACACCAGAATGGCCTATTGATAAACGCCCTCCTGTGCCTTTCACCCTGGGTGCGTGGGCCCGCGCTCTGGGCAGCCGGCTGCCTCCACAAAGGGGTTGCCCTGGTGTTGCCGTGCCCCACCCCACAGGGTTTCCTGGCACTTCTCTCGGGAAGTTCTTCCTCATGCTTGACCAGAAATCCTTTGTGGAAATAAAAACATTGTCTGGCACTTTTGTTCCCTCTCAAGTAGATCAGAGAGTGGTAATTCATACATGCAGCGTAACTGTGTTCTGAAAGTTCACAGATAAGTTGCATCTGAGCCTTTTCTTTTGTTGTCCTTCCTCTTTCCCTTTGCTTCTCCATTGGCGATATTTTTATTTTCAGCAGTTGTAGGGAAAGATAGAATTAGGTCGGCTTTGGCGTCCTTGCTCTTGGTTCTTTCCACGGCCACCATAGCATCAGAAGTTCTCGCCCTGTTCATGAAAGATTGGCCACAGAGAAGTCTAGCAGTCAGTTGCAAACTTAGTTGTACTCTTAATTTTTTCCAACATTACTCCTTTCTTCCAGCAGTATTTTACTATCTAGAGTAAAAATCTTTAATTGAGACTGTTAATTGTGAGAGGGAGATAACTTGTAAAGGATTTGAAAAGTAAGAGGAGAGTTGTGATTTTCCTCTCCCTCTTCCTTTTTTTCTTTAAAGCTAATTTGGCTTTAGTTGAGGAAAAGAAGGCGCAGACAGCTCGCTGGTGACGCCATCTCTCTGTCCGATAGCTGATTTCATTTGGGAAGAGAGGAGAGGCAGAAAGGTGGTAAGAAATAGCAGGCCCTGTGGAGGGGACCAGAGGCGAGGGGCTTCTTATTGCCTCACTGTCCTCTGCACTGTGTTTTGCTGATGAGAAACTGGAAAGTCATTTCAAACGGTGCCTTCCTGGTATGCTGCTGGATGCTCCCTTGTCATTTTCTCTGAATGAATTTAAGTCGTCTTCAGAGTTTTTGACATTGGTTTAGTTTGCAGTCCCAAGGTGGGACTCTAACAGTTGGAGAAGGTATGAGAAGGATGATGATCTAGGAATTTTTTCATTATTTTCTCCCCAAGATGTGTAAGGCTAAAAGTAGAGAACATATTACAGTAGCCTCAGTGTTCTTGGCTTTGTGGTTTTATTTTATCTCTGCGGCTTTTAAGTACTTGTGAAATCCAGTAACTGTTGCATTTATTTGAAGGGGCACATTGATGAAGATTACCTACGAAGCATTTCAGTAAAGTAAAAAAATTTTTTCTTCCTTTTCTAACTGTATTTTTCCTCTTACCATTTATCCGCCGTATGACCTCTTCCACGCCCCCCATTCTCCCCCCTCGCACGCCCCCTGCCCCCGCAAGTCGCCACGCTGTTGTCTGCATCCAGGAGTCCTTTTTCTTTTTTTATCAGCAATTTTTTAATTAAAGTTTTAGGTTAGGTATTTTACTGCCAGCCAAAAGAAGCCTGATTCTATACACACGTCTTTCTGATAACGAAAGGGAGATGCTGTGCTTGGTGAGGAACGGAGGCCCTGGCTGTGAAATGTCCCACGTGCTTATTGAGGTCATCATAATTGACGGTTCTAAAAAAAAGTCTTTACTGCTTTTCACCTGTTCGTTAGTTATAATACAGCCTTGAATACGCTGTTTTGTTTTGAAATCTGAAAGGTGAAACCTAATTGTGAATGCATTTTTGAATGTGACATTTTAAAGGGAACATGCGGTTTTTATCATAGTAAGCTCATGTGATCAGTTAGGGGTTGGCTTTGAAATAGAAAAGAAGTGAAGGTTTTGGTAAAGGTCATTAGAATATTTATTTTGTTAGCTTTGATTTGTGCTCGTTGGTGAGGAATTTTCGCTGAGTTGCGTTGTGTGTGACTTTTGGGTAATTATAAACTTGCCCACAAAGTCCTGGCTCAGTGATTGGCTGCTGGACGATTCATCTCCTAGCATTGGTGCGATTGTCTGAGCCCTGCTGTAGTCATGGTTGCTAATGTTCTTCAGGGAAAAAGTTGAAAGATGATGATGACATGGAGCTTTTACCGAGTGGACATCAGCACCTAGGCATGACTTTGCTTTGGACAGCCTCCAAAGCTTTCTGTGCTTGGTTTGTGAACCTCTAATGAGCTGAATCCAGTTCATTTAATATTGCTCATATATTTCTGCAAAGGATTAAAATGTAGGAATTCAAGTTTGTAAATTGAGTTGCCCACTTACCAGCTGAGTGGTAAGTTGTCTTTGGCTCAGGGTCGCAGTTTGGTTCCTGGCCGGCATTCCACTCCCGTGACAGGAATTTGAAATGAGCATCTGTCAGACGGAACCGCAGCGCTCGCCGGGCGCCGAGCGGGGGCAGCGTCGCTGCTTGCGTGTTGCCTCCGAGAGGCCGGAGGGGCTGGCCACTCAGTGTTTGATTTTAGTACTAACCTGGCAATTCTTGATTTGTATGGTGATAATTTTATTTTTGAAATACACTCATGACTGGTCTTTGAAGCATGATGTGATAATAGTACATCATTTTGGTATTTATTAACTGGAACTAGATTTGTGGTCTTTCACTTGCTGATTCTCCCACACCATCATGTTTAGCAAATACATGGCTAAACAGATTAGTTTTGCTGTGTGCCTTAAAAAATAGTCTGCTTGGGTTTTTATGGAGTCTAGAGGGGAAATGAATGTTCAGTGCCTCCTGCAGAATGTTCTGCCCCTGGGATCCTGGAATTCTAACCTGGGGGGTGGTTAATAGAAGTTCGCTGGTAGACTTCATCTAATGCAAAACTGCACAAAGGATGTATAATCTTTAAGGGTGCTAAATTCCGACTCTTTGTTGGTTTTTCAATTATTTTAAAAAACAGCAAGATATCCTTTCCTAGATCAGAGAAACAAAACAAATGTTTTGTTTCTTTTTTTCTAGTCCTTGGTGATCGTAAATGTATACATAGGCCTATGTGGCTTGCCTTAAAGAGAGATTTTTCATATAAATGAAATAGCACCCAGGAGAGATAGGCTACATAAACAAAGGTACATTTATTTGTGTCGAGCAGATTATATAGTGTGAGATTTTTCTTGAGGTATCAGGGTTATTGGGTCGATATTTTAACCATCCTTACCTTGTTGCAGATGTTTGTATCATCTGATGCCTGCTGGCATAAAACCAGGGCAAGGGAAAGAGGGCAGAGCGAGAGATATAAGTTCATGAGTGCTTTTATAATGTGCAAAGAGGACTTTTTTAGTTTTTGAAAACACATCGGTATTGTGAAGAAGTTCACAACAAGAAGAACACGGAATATAATTGTTGTTTTGAAAGATAGTGTGGTAAAATTAAATATAAATTATTTTTGTTAAGGTAATATCTGCACTTAAGACTTAAATCTAAATAAAATTAAAAAACGAGTTTCTTTGAAAAAATTTTAAGAATCAATAGGTATTTTAATTTGCCTTTAACTTAATGTCTATTTTGCTGTATTTTGTGTAAAATATTTATTTCAGAACATAAGAATTTTATTTGGTGCCATCTTAACAGCCAGAACACTTCTTTTAATGCAAATGTTTATTTTGGCAGCAGCTGTTTCTAAAAGGAGACAATCATTACAATTGTTTGGCTAAAAGTTTTTTTTCAGGGAGGGAGGTGTAGTCATTGAGGCAAGTTTTAGGATTCCTGCCTTAAAACTATGTTTTGGTCCAGTTTGAACAATGTCTCTGAAAAGTAAGGGTGAATGGGGGAGGGAGGACCGCAGAGTGTTAGGGTGTGACATGAAATGTTTGTCTAGACTTGGTCTCTGAGTCCCAAATGGGAATCTAATAGTCAGGACCTAATTTTCGTTTTCTCTGAAAGGAGCTTAGACGGCCTGTGTTTAAGGAGCATGATTGGGCATGATAGGATGAGAAAGGAAAGCTTGACAGCATAATGGAAAGGAATGGGCGCCTGGTGTCTGTTTTACACTCAGACTTCATTTTTTGATGGCTTGTATTCACTTAAAGATGCCCACCTGTGCCTGCGTGCGCGCGCTCGCACACATGAATGTGAAGCAGAACCTCTGTGTGACAGTTGGTATTGAAGTGTGAAATATATGAAAGTGTATCTGTATTTGTATACATAACACATTAAACATGTATTTTACTTGTGTATAGATATACATACACGTAACATGCATAAAATGAAGGTGAGCATTTAAAATAGTGGATGCTTTTAGGTTTTGTTCACTGTTAATTTACAGTATTTTTATACATGTATGTTCTCTACTAAGAGGCTAGCACCAAGCTGCTTTGCTTGTACACCTGAAATGTTTGGAGTCCTTTCAGCGGATGCAGAGTTGTATAAATAATGGCCTTTTGTTGGCTACATTTTGTCTTGATTTCCTCAGTTGTTCTTCATCAGTGAACATGAAGGTATTTATGGTTTACCAACAAAATACATTCACACCTCACATTTCAGCTTCCAAGTAGATAGCAGATGCTACTGTCTTTGATGCCAAAGTTCCCTGTAGATGGAGTTTAGTAGCAAGAAAGTATTTTTGAAAAGATTTGTAGATATGGTAATTTTTGCTTTCGCCTTAAAATTTAAATTTCTGGAATACTTAACCACTTGTTAAGTTGGATTTAAACATTTTGAAGCATTCAAGGTGACATTCTTAGTAGAGTTGTATTAAAAGAGATCACATTTCATGTAAAATATAAAGCTTAAAATCTTTACCCTTTTTCCTAATATTAACCCTTTTTTAAAAAAAATGAGAACATGTGAGATAATTTTTAGTTTGGAGTACTTTTATATTAGGAAGTTTATTTTTTTTATATATTTATCTGAACATTTACATTGTTCTAGATTTTCTAATTATATTCAGGGTACAGTGCCTATTCTCTGCTGGTAGCTTATACTGTGTTTTTCATTTACATGTAAGTTCTATGTATTTTACATATATAGATTTTCAATCTAAAATATCTGTTAACCTTTTCTGTTAGTTTTATTTTTGAGATGGCAATCTCAAGTATGTTTTAGGTAGCATTAGAATTACTTGAGTGTGTTTTTTTAAAATTTTTTAAAAAAGGTTTTTATTTATTTTCAGAGAAAGGGGAAGGGAGAGAGGGAGAGAAACATCAATCACTCGCGTCTCACACGCCCCCAGCTGGGGGCCTGGCCTGCAACCCAGGCACGTGCCCTCCCTGGGAATCGAACTGGTGACCTTTCAGTTCGCAGGTCCGTGCTCCACCCACCGAGACACATGAGCCAGGGCTTCTTGAGTATATTTTAAATAAATTTGGTTTATTTGCTTTTCCCAAAGAAATATGAAGTATGGTATTTGTTAAAATTTAAACAATTCAAGTAAAGCTAACAGTTGATATCAGTAAAGTCAACCAACCATATTCCCTCAGTGCTCCTTGAAAAACAAACAAAAATCCCAGAAGATAAATTGAAAGTTCAAGTGACACAAAGTGGCATATCTTAGACCAGTGGCTGTCAAGCTTTGCTGAATGTTAGAGCCTTCTAAGGTGCTTTAAAAACTCCAGCCCATATCATTGGCACCTGAGGGTAAAGGCCCTGCTGTCGCTCTCTGAGCTCCCCAGGTGACTCCCCTGTGCACTTGGGATTAACAGTCGGGCACCAGAGAAAGACCAGTAAGTCGGAACCGAGAGCAGGTTCCTAACCAAATACTGCATTGCGCCCCTGGCAGCTTGTTCTGGGCCCTTCCCAGTGAGCCAGAAACTCACCTTCGTTCTTAAGGGATGAAGTGCCCAGAAGCAGGAGTTGGGACGGTTTAGTCCTTGCTGATTAATACTTAATCTTTGTGCTATGGTGGGAAAGTCTGGACCTCACTGCTTACCTGCCAATTGGAGGAACTGAAGTATAAGATCTCCTAGCTTGGATTTTTTTCCTTTAAAACAATAGTAAGTTAATGTCTTCTCATTTTAGTTTTATACTGTAGAGTCTTGCCATTTCAGATATAGTCTTCTGAAATTCATGGATTGATGCCAGCTACTAACCCAAATTCTTTAAAATTCTTTCTAAAAGGGATAGAGCTGTACCTTCTTCAGAGATTAGCAAGTTGTTGCAATTAGTGCAATAAATTCTTTTCTAACTTTTAATTTTATTTTAGAGTGAAAGTTTTCTCTGAATTCCTGCTGTATAATAGATATGTAGAATGTAGTTTGTCCTTTTTAAGATGTAGAAAACCTTCAGATTGAGATGCTGACTCTTCCTGGTGTTACAAAAGGAAGCAAAGAGAGATCCAGTAATTAGTTACTCGTTTTACACATTATTACTTTATAAGTAGTTGGAAAATAAGCATATATGCACAATATGCACAATATTGGGATCAGCTGTGGACAATGAGTTCCGAATATAAGTAAGTTTTAGGATTTGTATTCTGTGCCATTACTTTCGCTCCTCTTTAGCCCCCATGAAGGGGAGTTGGATGGATTTCTCTCTCTCCCTCTCTCTCTCTTTTTGTATCTTAAGACAAGTTTTTGGTTTTTTTTTTAAGGGTAAAGGTAGCTTTTTTCTTTTATGTTAGTAGATGCAATTTAAATTCTTTATGGTAAAAAGTTCTTCATGGCAGTTGGATTATTTTTATATGCAACACCTTTATTAAGGTCATTTGTCCTTATAATTTTGAGAAGCAACTTTAAATGTTAAATCAGTAGTTGTGAATGAAATTAGAAAAACTCTTCAGCAGAGAGGGAGAGGAGAAGGACAACAGGTGGACCACGAGGGGAAGGAGGGAGGGAGCAGCCTCACTTCTCTCAGGGCTGCGTGGATGCCTCACTCGCGTCGGGGGCGTTGGGGGCTCGCTCAGTTCAGGTTTCTTTGGCTTCACGTGGAGCCACCCCCCCACCCCCGGCAGCCAGCCAGGTGTTCAGAATTCCCTGGGAACCCTGAGGCTGCGACCTGAGTGTGGCCAGTGTGTCCCGTTTGACACGAATATCCCTTGCCTAATAACATAGCTCCGGACCAAAATTTTGTCATTGACTACAACACCAGGAGTTACCAGCTTCCTTTTTTCTAGGGAGACGTTTGCTTAACCTAGGACACAGACTATATTCTAAAGAATTAACCAAATTAAGCCTCCCTTTATAGGCATTGAATTAAGAACATACTTAAAAAAAGACCTGTCAAACCAGTGAACTTTGCTCTTCAGGGTTAGTCAAAAAGATCCATGTCTAGTTCTCTAAATCTTCAAACATTCAGAAACAAAAAGGCAAAAAGCTATCATTGCAGAGCCATGCAGTTTTACTCATGGATCCTGAGACCAAGAAGAGCCGGCTGGCTGGTCGCAGCAGCTGGGCCCACGGAGGGCGTGGGGAGCGTGTGCCGGGCAGGGCCCACCCGAGCCGCCTCGGAGAACAGCAGGTGACCAGGGTTCCCCGCACCGCGCGGTAGGGGCGCCCATGCCTTCACCGCTAGCGTCATCACTGCTTCCAGAGAGAACTGAGGCAGAGCACAGGGTCAGAAAGATTGTTGGCCCGTGGGTGGGTGTCCTCAGAATATTTCCTGAAAGAGTCAGCTAAGGAGGAGACTTCCTTCTCCTTCAGTTACTATATTACCTTGAAATTTCTCATAAGATGTTCAGATATCCCAATAATCTGGATATTGTAGGCATTTTATGTCTTTAGAGTTTCTCCTCAGTGTTCTGGTCTTTCTCCACTTCCTACTTGAAAGTCCTGTGCCATTTGTCACGGGTCTTGGGGACGAGAAAATCTTATTCCTCAGTAGTTGGCCCAATTTTGATAGTTTGGAGAGAAAAAGAAAGACCACATTCCTTTCCAAGTCCCCAGGGCAGCCAGGGAGAACAGCCTCTGGCTGAGCCGTGGAACGAGGGACCTGGTGGGTGACATCAGGTGTCTCACAGCCCACGTACCATACACATGCGGCAGGTCATGAGAATGCAGAATGGAGAACGAAGCAGGGGGACCAGGCACTCGTCCGCTGTTGCCAAAACCTTCAGAAAACGGGCAGTAAGCAATGCGCAGTGTGCGGAGTTCCAAATCAGAGTCAGCTGTGGTCGGTCTGCCTGGGAATTTAAGGCACCCGCATGCCTCCTGGCTACAAGGGGCTGTGCCTTGAGCTCTGAATTCTAGAATGTGGAGGCAGGGCTTTTTAGTTATAAATCTTTGTAGAGAACACAGGATTATTCTTGATGGTTCCAAAGTTTCTCTTGTGTAAAAATTTTTCTTCCCAGCCCTCTTGGCCTGCATTTTCAGTAAGTGGCGTCTCCATCCTTTGTTTGCATGAGCCAGAATTCATAGTCACCCTTTTTTTCCGTTACCTCTCAATCTGTTAGATAGTCCCATTGCCTTTTCCTTCAAAATACATCCAGAAACAATGCGTTGCACCCCCTGGACGGACCCCCTGGCCCAGCCCCACCACCTCCCCTTCGAACCACCACAGCGGACGCGCCACTTTGGCTGCCCCCCAGTCTGAGGTCAGCGTGGCACCCAGAATGGGCCTTTGGGAGGGTGGCAGTCAGGCCACTTCGCACTTCGCCCCCCGTCCCCCGGCTCTCTCCTGCCTCTCCACCTCCTGTGTCTGTCTCCGTCTGCCTGGGAGGCTCTCGCCAGGTCTCTGCAGGGCTTCCGCTCTCACTTCTAGGTCCCTTCTTCCCTGACTCACCCAAGGAGAGCTGCCCACGCCCGCCTCCTGCCCCGTGTGGTTGCTCCACAGCACTCACCACCCGAGGGGCACGCGTTGCTCCTGTTGGGAAAGAAGCTGCGGCCGCAGGGACTTATTTTGGCCCTGCTGTGGTCCATCTAGAACAGCACATGGCACTTCACAAGCAAGGGAAGGGAAGAGTTTGCAGACTTGTAGGCTGGCCAGTGACCTACTGCAGAAAGGTCCCAGTGTTTCCGTGGTGTTTCAGCCACCTGCGCTGGCTGGGAGGCGGCTTCTCCACTGCTGCCATCGTTTCCGGTTGAACTCTAGTGCCCGGCCCTCCCTCTGATCTGGTAGGAAGCTTGCTGACAGCCACTTGGCCTTACTTGTAACCCTGCCTTTAGATTCCTCAGGAATTTCTGCTGAGAGTGTTGTTGCTTATTTCAACATGTGCAGTGTTAGGGGCCTGTGTTCTTTCTCTCTGATCCTAACCCCACTGAATAATTTGAGGCAGCTGCCATTTCACTTTGTGGCTGGTGACGTTCCCCCGAATTCTCCCGTGTTGCATGTAATACACTTAGTAGGAAGGTGAGCAAAGTTTCTAGAATCTAAGTCATAGCTGGATCCGATTTGGCCTAAGTGTGATACCAACTCTGATCTTCGTCCTCATCCTGGTCATTTGACAGTGCTTACTGAGGATAACTTCTCAAGCAGTTAAGGTGGTGGTTATGGAAAACAGATGTTTTTCCGGGAGGGGTTTGCTGCCAGAGAGGAGAGGATTCCTTTCGAGGGGCAGCGGGGCGCTCTGTCCTGAGGGCTGTGAAATGGGCCTAAAGCCCCCTCGTGTGGAAATGCTTTACGGCCCATACTCACCCTGGACTTGTGTAAAAGCTGTTGTTTATTTATGGGGAGACAACCTGAAATGTGACATTTTAGTCCTCCATAAGTTGAACCCACTCTTCTTAGCAGACATTATTTTCACAGGCTTTTTGGGGCCAAAGCACCTTCAGGGAGCCTCGCTTTTAGCGAAGGGGCATTGTAGACAGACTCGGAACCGTGGCCTTGCACTGTTGCGGGTTTGCAGAGGTGGACGTCACGGCCACACACGGAACGAACGACACACCTGGGAGGAAACAGATGTAACCTAGGCCGAACAACAGCAAAAAATTCCTACATGCTTTATTCTAGTTGAAGATTATGGCAGACCAGTAATCTTTACTTTTCAGAAACTGCAGGGATTCAGTGCCTCAGTATAGAGGCTGCCCCACTGTCCTCCTCATCGTCATCCTCCTCCTGTTTCCTTGTGAAAGATGATAGGTTGTCACCGGGTGATGACGATAACCACAGTTGTGGTGCCAGGCATTATACTAGGATTTTACATGAACGTCTCCGTCCTTGTCACACTTCTATCAGTATTTATCTGCCTTTTGTGAATAATAGTAGTGCTTATTAAGGGCTTATTCCGTGTCAGCCGCTCTTTTACTTCTCTCCATGCCTCAATCACTAGGCCCTCACAGTGGCCTTCTGAAGTAGGTGTCAGGACCCTTTATTTACAGATGAGGAAACTGAGGCAGGGGAGGTTAATCAGGTTAATCAGAGCAAAGATTTCAGATCTGTGTGATCACAAAACTTTATGATTCTTATAAAACTGGAATGCTTCTCCTCACTGAGACTAGAATTCACTTGAGTTTTTTGAATAATAAGGCTGATTATAATTAAGGTGGCCTCATTTTGACATTGCACATTAGCTTCATGGGAAGTCCTCTGTGACCTTTACTAAGTTGAAAATTGAATGTTACTTACTGTGTCTATCGCACTTCGAATCAGAGCAGTTATTTTTATCGAGATGAAATATAACAGAATTAACCATTTTAAAGTATGCAGTTCAGTGACATTTAGTACCTCACAGCGCTGTGCAGCCATCACCTCTGTCTAGTCCTCAGTCGTTTTCACCGCCCCTGAGCCGGGCCCTGCACCCCTTAAGCGCTCACCGCCTATTTCCTCTTCCCCCCAACCCCCGGCAACCGCTGATACGCTTTTTTCTCTGTGGATTTATCTATTTTGGATATATCCTATCAGTGGAATTATATAATAGATGACCTTTCGTGTTTGTCCTGTTTTACTTTTAACATAATGCTTTCAAGCATGTATCAGTGCTTCATACCTTTTTTTCCCCTCAGTGTTATTCCACTACATGAATAGACCCCATTTTGTTTGTCCGTTCATCTGTCGATGGGCATTTGGGGCCGTTTCCACTTTTTTAGCTAATGTGAATAGCGCTGTCGTCAACATTGTTGTGAGCATTTGATTGAATACCTGTTTTCAGTTCTTCTGGGTATATACCGAGGGGTGGAATTGCTAGGCCATTTGTTAGTTCTGTGTTTAACTCTTTAAGAAACTGCCAAACTGGTTTCCACAGCAGATGTAGTACCATTTTACATTAGAATTAGAGGACTTTAACATTGGTCTGGTATTTACTCAGATTCTGCTAAGTGCCAGGGCGTCCTACCAAAGCACTTACGTGTATCAACTTGTGTAGTTCTCACTAAACCTTTGCCAGTGGGAAGACGAACAGCTAGGTAGCTTGCCTGAGGCCGTCCCAGCAGCGGGAGAGAGCTCTGTTCTTCCTCCAGGGAAGTGCGGTGTTCGCGGCCGCCCCGCCCGGCCGAGCTTCTCAGCGGGCGCCACGTGTCCCGCCAGGGTCTGGCAAGATCGTGAAATACTGTGGAATCATAGAGTTAAGAACTCTCTGGTATTTCGTCTCTCCCGCGAACTGAAGTGTGCTCTCACTCTATTTGGGCACCTGTGCCCAGTTAGAATGTAACCATACTGTTGGATGTTCGTAGTATTTACTTTTGTGCTTATATTCTATTTATGGTAAGTAATACTGGTTTTCTACTTACGGTGTAGTAAATACAAAGTTTTCTTTTAAAGTGAAATTGTATGAAAGTGATGCACTTCAAAGAAAAACAGTTCATACTGTAAGTTGAGTTTACTCACTTCTAGTTTAACTCGGATATTGAATGCTATGTGTTCTACACTATGGTAGTAATTGGGGAAGGCAGAGATGACAGTAACCAGGTCTTTGTGCCCAAGACGCTCTGCAAAGGGATCAGTTGATGGTATGAAGTGAGTGCGGGTGTTGGTGTTCACCCTGATGGTATGGCAGTGTGGAGAGGTATTTCCCTAGGTGGGGTAGGGAGAGAAAAGTGGGGGAGGTGATGGAATGTGTGCGTGAATACAGGTTGATTCTGATTATAGCAGATCCTCCTGAATTTTAAAAATTGGTCATTTGGGTAAATACCATTATCTCATACATCCATTTCATTTGCTGTTATTTAATTTAATTTTTTATTCTCACCGGAGGACAATCTTACTCATTTTAGAGAGAAGGGAGGGAGAGAAACATTTATGTGAGGGACACATCCATCAGTTGCCTTTCACACGCCCCCTGACCTGGACTGAATCTGCAACCCAGGCATGTACCCTGACTGGGAATCAAACCTGTGACCTTTCGATTTATGGGATGACACTCCAACCAACTGCCACACTAGCCAGGGCTTTTGGTTTATTACATTAAGAGAATGTTATTAAGATCTTTAATGGTTTATTCACTGTAGGGGAACTCAGAGTACACTCATGGATCACGTATGTACCATGATTTACCATGTATAACACGCACCCACGTTTTTTGTGCATTGTACATGGGATTATTATACCCATGGAATGTAATCATTATCCTTATGTATAACACACATCCTTATTTTTCCCTCAAAAATTCGGGCAAAAATGTGCACAGTATACATGGCAAAATGGGGTAGGTACTTAGAAGAGGGCGTGCTGAGTGCTGTAGAGATTTGTAGTGCGTGCTTTGGGGTCACTACAGCTGCGTGGGGTAAGGGAGATGGCTTTCTGGAATAAGCGACATCAGCCCTGAATCTTGGAATAGAGCTTCCTGGGTCTGGGAGAAGAAAGTGGGAGTGCTTTTCAGTTCATTTAGGCTTAAGAGGTTTACAGAAATTTTCACATTTTAAGTTTGCACAAGCATAGAATCTACCTTTTTTCCCCCATATCACGCCTCTAAATTTTTCTTTCATTTTTGCCCATTTGAGTGCTTTGATGGGTCAATTCAGAAAGCAATAGGGCCCCTGGATCTTACTTGATTTTTTAAGAGAAACTGTCTCTTCATACCTAGGCTTCCAGAATGGAAAAAATGACTAATCTCTTCATATATCCAGAGGGGGCGGAAATGTTGTATGTCTGTAAACTTTGTTTTAGTAAGTGGACCTTTTAAAAATGGTCCATGATTTTTGCTAACCTTATTGTCTTCCACCTCAGAGATTACGCAGAGCTGTGCCTCACACAGTTGTGCCACCTCCGTGGCAGTTAGGTTCACACCTGAAGAACGGATATTCGCTTTCGCAACCTATGTTGCTCATGAGTTTTGCTTTTAGAAATAGGAACCTGCCGAAAACCTAAAGTAATATTCAGAAAATATAATCAACACTCTGAACTTTTATTCTGGTGTGTTTAACTAGGTGAATGATAGTATGGAAATACATAGAAGGAAGTAAATTTTGAATAAAAATTAAACATTGTTTATTTTATTCCTTAAATGAACTTACTAGTTTTCTTTCATGTTTATCTCTGACCTCTACTTTTTAATTAGGAATGTAAAAAAAACCCTGCACCTCTTACCACCTTTTCTGATTATTGCCAGTTTTGTCTGTAATTATTGCTCCTGATAACACATTTTAGGGCATCTTTTCTTGTTATACAGAGTTGCATACATTTGCTACACATCTTTTAAATTAAAAAGGAAAAGTTAATGGTGTTCTTGCTTCTGTTAATCAGATCTATTAAATTCATGGTATGTGAATAAGATTTTCTCTTCCATTATTTCATTTTTGAAGCATTGTTAGTAGTATTCATTACATTGTTTGTACATTAATGGTAAATATACGACTGGCATTATATGATTATTAAAAATTAGTTACTTGAAAATTCAGAGCCACACATGAATCAAGTCAAATGATTTCTTTTAAAGGTAAAGGGGTGAAGGCTGACTCATCTTGTTTTAAATTGATTACCTTACCCTAATTCTGATGAGAAAAAACGTCTCAAATTCAAGTGAATGCTAACGGTCCACTTGCCGTTTGGAAAACTGAATGTGAATATATATTTTGATTACTTTGTCAGGTATGCACGCTTAAACACCCCTGCAGGTAACGGACGGTTGCAGCCTCCAGCCAATAATTATAAGATTATGTTTAAGAGGACCCCTGTGTCACTATTAGCAAACTTTCCCCTGTTGCCATTGCTGTTCTACTTTGCTTAGTTTGGTTCTAGTACGTTGATGGCGGGGTCTGTCTGATCGGCCCAACAGTCTCTTCTTATGAGTCTTTATCTAACTCATTCTGAAGGATGTTTCCTCTTTCTATTTAAAAAAGATTGTGTGGTATAAGAAAGTCACAGGTATTTGATGGTGGTTGGACATTGGGCCCAGGTGACCAGTGTTAAAGAGGGTCTGTGGTCGGAGCCTCACTCGGTCTAAAGGACTTGCCATTGAGCGGCCCGGTCTGCTGGAGGAGACCACCTGCACTGAAAAGGGAAAACGGTTTCTCCAAGTGTGTACACAGTTTGGAAAACAGTATTACAAGGCTTCTTGTGAAAAATACCAACTTGAACTTCATTTCTCCTTGTTCATGAGTTCTGCTCCCTAGAAGCATTTATTTTTCAACTCTCAGTGCGTTATCCTGGTCCTTAAATCCATATTTCTAAATGACATGATCATGTGGCCAGTGTTTCATTTTTCAGAGTCAGACTCTGTCGGCTCCGCTATGTAAAAGTTAACTTTTAAGCTGTCCTGCCCTCCAGTTCCCTTTCCCTCTCTTGTCCTCTTAGATCATCAATGAAGGCTAAGTCCGTACTCAAGAGTTTACATTAATAGGACTGAATAAAATTACTGTCTGTAGTTGAGACAGTAACTGTGAATGTATTTCCTTAATACACAATTTTGTGTTGTTCGGCAGTTGACAGCTGCCTCACTGTTTTACTTCTGAAAAACGGGTGTGTCACCAGCCTACCCTCCGCCTCTGACCCGGGGCCGTTCCTCCCAGCGGGGTGGAGCCAGCCGCTGGTAGCCAGACTCCCGTGAGCCCCTAGCCCCTTGCCCGATGCCGCTTAGCTCGTGCCGGAGCTTTCTGAGTCTGGGGACGTGCCCCCCGGTTCCCGGTTCAGAGTCGTGCCCCGCAGTTGAGAGCCAGAGCTGGAAGTCACGGCCTTCCATGTGGCCTCCCTGACGGCACTGTGCGCTCGGGGCCCTGGAGCGAGACCCGCCGTCGCGCAGTGGGGCTGGAGCGGGCGCGCTGCCTGCTCTCGCCTCCAAGCGGCTGTGGCCCAGGCGGCAGTGGCTGCGTCCCTCTGCCGTCCGAACTGGAATCCTTGTGCCTCCTTCTCAACTCCCGCTCCGTTACTTTCGCGACCTGCTTGCTGCACGTGCGGTGACACGTTCTTCACCATTGTTCTTGGCATTACTTGGTCCTGAACCTCAGGTTTCTGCATCCGTGCCCGCTGTCGTTAGGTATTTCCTCACTTCGGCGGGTGCAGGAGGGGAGTTTGCCTGCGGGTCAGGAAAGTGCGCCTTCTCCCGCCCCACTCGGTGGTGGTTCCGATGAGCATGCGCGCAGAGGTCCGGATCGGAAATGGTTTTCTCCCAGAAGCCAGTGTTCGACTACCCCCCCACCCCCGCCCCCCGCCAGCTCAGGTGTTTCTGTTGAGAAGTCCAGTACTTCAGGCTGTGTATGTCTCTATTTTTTCCCCTTGGATGACCTTAGAGGCTTCCTATTTCTCTGATTTCTAAAATATCGATGGAGTTGATAAATATATTGGAGTTGATATTTTTTAAGTTATTTTGTTTATTGATTTTTTTGTATTACCCATCCAGCGTGGAACTCAATTCTGGGAATTGCAGGGAGGAGTGGGGAGTATCATTTTTTTTGATAATTTCCTCATCTTGATTTTCTTTGCTCTTACTGTCTTGAATTCTTAGAGTTGGGTGTTAGAAATTCTAGATTCGTTCTTTACTTTTGAACCCTTCTCACCTTTTTAAAAATCTTTTTGGTAGTTTGTTTTTCAGCTATTTCGGTGTGTTTTTACTTTCTGTTTTTGTAGTATCACTTTTCACAAACACATTTTTATTTGCTAAATTCCCTGTCTCTCTCTTTTTTTACACCATCTTATTCTTATTTCATGGGTACAGTAGTTTCCTTCCCTGAAGAGGATCTTGGGATCTTTGCAGTTTGCTCTCGGGGCTCCTCGCCTGTCCTCCCTTTGAGTCCTGCTGTGCTCACCCTTCGTTGTCCTTCCCCTTGAAGGCTGTCTGGAAATGCGCGGTGATCGCTGGTTTTCTGCCGACACATCACAGTGAGGAATATATACAGTGAACCCGGAGCTAAGGGCCGTGTACTTGGACAGGTGTGTCCAGAGGTGGGCCTGGGTGATGGGGAGGAAATCAGGCCATTTTGTTTGAGGACCCTCAGAAGTTGTTTTCTACACCCCCTCCTCCTCCCCGGTGAAGTCACCCAGAGGGGAAATCAGGGCCCCCGGAGGCTGAGTGCTAGCAGGCCTGTATTTATTTATGCTTCCACTTAATCCTGTTCTCCTCCGACTCCCGTCTACGCCCAGCCTCTCCAGATGGAAATCCTCTTGACTTCTGACTGGACCAGGGTGAGGGCGGGGAGTTCTGAATTTCCCCTTACGGACATTTCACCCAGCCCCTTGCCGCCCTCTGATTCCTGAGTCTTTGGGATTCTGAACTTTAATTAACTTGTGTCTTATCCTCTCACTTAAAACAAATTAAAACTTTAATTATCGCTTGTCTATCAGCTATTTTCCTTCCAAAAAATTTTTGACGTCTTATCTGCTATTATCTTATGTTTTCTTTGTCCTTGTGGGTTTAGACTTAAAAACAATTCCTTTACTATTAAGAAATTCTTCATTATTATTATAATTATTATTATTTAGTATTATTCTATGAGGGAGTAGAGACACGCATAAGCATTAAATCTGAAATGTTTCCTGGAAATCTTCACAAAGACATCTGTAATAAAGCAGTTTTTCTAACCCACCTGTTGCCTCCTCACCAGGATTTCACAGTGTGTGCCCTGGTGGTACACGAGACTTTTCAGGGGCTCCAGGAGCTGGTGGACTAAGAATACACCTAGGAATAGATGCACTGAACAGCACAGCTGCAGAGCCCTCTGGCAGGCCGGCCTGGCCCCAGGCCGCGTGGGGCGGGGCGGCCTTTGTTCAGGTTAGCCGGGAAGAGCCTCCGGGAACCAGGAAGTGTCGCCGGGGGCAATGGTCTCCCCAGCTGCGTTCAGACGGCCCCGGGTCGGAAGTAGGGAGGGCAGCAGGGCTCCCTTAGCATCCAGAGGCGAATCGGTGCCTGGTGTAGGGAGACTGAGGGGCGAGTCTGGCCCAGAGAAATGATAGGAAGGGAAAACAGTGTTTTGGAGGTGATTGCGTGTGAGAGCAGACATTTTAATGACCTTTGGGTCAAAGATGATTCTACTGTTTTAAATTGCAAGGACGCTGACTGTGAATGCTTCTGTAAGAAAATTGTTAATGCAAGTCCCTAAGTAGAAAATGTTCTGGTTGCCTGTTGCTTTTAGGATAATAAAAGGGCAAGTAAAGTAAAATATTTTAAGCTTATATTTAGGCAGAAAAGAAATTTCTGACTGCTGAGAGCAGCTTCACCCCTCCCCCCACCCCCCAACTGTCCAACACCCTGGAACTGCCCGAAAGCCACTAAGTGGACCAGTGAGAGAGACAAGCAGCTGTGCACGGAGCCCCGCCCACCTGGCCCGCCTGGCCTCCTGGCCCTCCTGGACCCCCCACCTGCCTGGTCCCCCGGCCCCCCTGGCCCCCCGGTCTGCCTGGCCCCCCTGGATCCCCCCAGTCCCCCTGGCCCACCTGGCCCTGACTACACAGTTCTGTTTTCAAATTTGAGGGAATTGTGGCAAAGATGGGAGAACCTTCAGGACTCAAAAAAAAGGTGAAATGGTGTTCACTTAAGGCAGGCATTTTTACTGATGTCTATGTTTACATGTAATTTTTAACAATAAGGGACGAAACTAGAAAGTTTCCCCATTAATGCTTACCCAGAAAATTACATTAACCACAGGAGCATAGCCCTCGAGCTTGTGGTCTTGGTGTGTGTTTTAAGACAGCCAGTCCGTGGTATCTGTATGTGTGGCCCACGGCCAAGACCAGTTGCAACAAAGGACAACAACTGCAAACAGGGTAGTGATAACAAAAGTCAAATTTGTAGCCGTATGTGTCAGGACTAAAAAATAAGAGTCCAGTTTATTTGGCCAGGGTTCGTGTTTACATTCCCATTCATGTCGCTATGCATCGGGACTTTTAAAAGCATTGGGCTCTTTTGCAATGAAATAGCTGCCCACTTTTGTCAGCTTTTACAAATGTAACTTTTTTTATGTCTCTGACGCTGTGAGACGCCAATCAGTAATTAGGGCACCTCCGGAAAATTCTTATATATAGACCACCGTCCTGGCCGAGGTGGTTATTCGTCCCCGAACACTTTGGTGCCCTTGTGCTGGCCTCATCCGAAGGCCCCTTAAGTTAAAAATACCCAGTGTGTGGTCCTGCCAGCTGGCCAGAGGCCAGGCTTTTTATAGCCTTGTCTGGCCTGGGAAGGGAGCTGAGCTGCAGGGGAGGCGCAGGAGTGGCCCGTGGGCAGGGTCTCAGTTCGCGTGCGAGGCCCTGCCACCATTGCGTCTCGGCTCTGTTACCCCAAGTAAGATGCACGTGTGCTCTGATGCCACCTCCCACCCCTGCCCGCTATCTTTCAGTAAGATGTTTGTTAAACTTACCAAGGAGACAACTTGAAGTAAATTTTCCTGTTATTTTTGAAGCCTTTTGGACCATCTGCTAGGGAGAAACTTCACTGCCTAAGTACATATACTTTTACTAATTAATTGAGCGCCAGGTTCCTAGAGAAACATGTTTATTTATTAAATGCCAGAACTTGGGGACATTTAGTCTTCATTCTTGGTCTCCTGTGTCCAGTGGCATTTTTCCTAAGTTATGTCCTGAATTTCCTTGGCATTATATGTGCTACTTTTTATTCTAAATTGTTGCTTAGTTTCTTCTAAAGGTTCCATTTATTTCCATAGTTCTTCCCCCTCCTCCCCTAACAATACCTAGAGAACCATTTTTATGCCTTTTCTCCCTGCGGTCTTTCTTGGATGCTGTTTCATATACTAAAACCATAGGGTTCAAGTAATAAAAGCCATTGACACGTTGCTTCGTTTTGTTGTTAGATGCTGGCAAGGAATTCGGTGAAGTGAGGAATGGTGTTACAGAATTTTCATTAAAGATAATTTTCAGGCCATACCCTTGTGCCCCATGATGTGTGACCTAGTGCTAAGACTTAAAAATATTAAGTAGCAGAATGTTACTCAATTCACAGATGCTTCTGCATTTCTGTAGTTTAGAACAGTCGAAATTTAAATACCTATTTTGTAAAGTCCTTCTGTCTTTGTACGTTTTCCTGTCCCGAAAAGCAAACAATCACGTTAATTTTCTCCCTCCTCTCTTGCCACTCGATGGAAGGATAAAAAGAAGAGAAAGGCACATATTTGTGGGGTTTTGGGAAGGGGAAGGCTCTTTATTTTGCGTTTAAAAGCTCTTAAGGAGCGTAGTTGGTAAGCCAGTTGTAACAGTTTGTGTGGACCCCTAGGAGGGGAAACCGTGTCATTGGCCCGACACTGATGATTGAAGGACAATTGGTCGCCTTCTCTGGCGGATTAAAAACGCACCTTTTTGACACTGGGCTTCCTGAAACACCGCTGCTGTCTTTCTGTAGTGCTCCTGTGGCTGTGTTGGCGCAGAGTGGTGTCTGTCAGAGCCTGAAGTGCCCTTTCCCTGGTGTCTTTAAACAGATAGCACTGGACACACCCGTTGTGTCCAGCACCTGGCTGCACAGCACAGAGCAGCGCCTGCCGCTGGAAGGGAATGTCTTGCTCACATGTGTCTAAGGCGAGGGGCACAGAACAGTACCAGTTGATGTGCTGCGTGCACCGTACGTTGTCACCGAGCTCCCGTTTGGAATAATCACTTAAAAAGGTAGCAGAGATGGGACACAGTGGTGGGCACTCTGGAGAATGCTGAGCAGGTTAAGGTTAGACTTCAGACCCTGTTTTACTGGTCAGTATGAACTTACATATTTTGATAATAGCAGTTCTGGTGATTTTGGATTAAATCAGTTCTTATTTGGGCCTAGATTCTCTCAAGAAACTACATATTTTTCTTTTGGAGGAACTGTTTCTAAAATGTAAGTGGCTTTTGGAAATTCATTTTGGGAATTTGTAATTTTGTAGGATGTGAAATCCTTAAAAACAATTCTCTTTTTAATGTTCTTTGTATTTACATCTTCAAGGGGGTAGTAGGTTGAATGGACAAGGACCATTTCCAAATCTTGTGTTGCATGTGGTATTTTTTTTTAATAAATGAGGTACATAGGATGAAAAATAGATCTGCTTTATTTCTAGGGAAATGATGAACTTCACATTTTGGGGGTAATGGGGGAATAGTTATGTTTTTTTTTCTTTTTGTCTTTTTTCATGATTGCAAAATACTACTGGTAAGATTTAATTTTTTTTTTAAATGCTTAATGCAGAAAGTAAAAGGCTAAAAGTCCTGAAATTTCACTCAGCAATGAAAGTCTGGTATATGTACTTCTAAATAAAGTTTTAAATGATGTAATGTTACATGTATTCTTCTGCAACTTGTTTTCTTTGCTTAATGTATCTTAGCCATTTTTTATGTTTTTCCATTTAATTTAGATAAAGCTGCACAGTATTCCTTTGTGTGGATATATTGTCATTTATTTAATCAAATGTCTGATTCAGAAGTATTTGGGTTGATTCCAGTATTTAACTGTGACAAATGATGATCTTTTACAGTTGTATCCTTGTGAAAATATTTTCTTAAGATAAATTCCTAGAAGTAAAATTGAAGGGTCAAAGAGTCAGGGTTACATTTCCGGTAACAGGAGGCAAACAGTAAAATCCCAAGAATTCAACTTGGTCTGGTCTTTTGCTTTTTAAAAAGTTTTTTTTTTTTTTTTTTTTTTTAAAGGGACTCTTGGTAAACTATAAAGGGGGAAAATCTCTCAGTATTAATTTTTGTTTAGAAATGGAATTGTTTTGTCATTTAACTGTCTCCTTTAGTCTTTGATCTGCAGTTAAAACATGAAATGAGTTTTGCCATTTTAAAATTTTGTTTGCATTTTTATAATAGGTGATTAATAAAATGATAGTCTGTTTGGTATAAACATTATTTCTTCCTGTATTATGATCTGTAACGTATATCATAATGTTAGGACACTTCTTTGAGCTTATTCTTTGTCATGAGTTCTTTTTGATTTTGTAGTCAAAATGATAGCTAAATTAAAGTCTAGAAAGTAGATAATGTCCATTGGTCAGAAATTTCTTGTACACTGTTCTGTGCAAAATGCTCAACAAAGTGTGTGAGAGCTTCTGTCCGCAGGCAGCTAGGGGTGCGGTGAGAGCCTAAGACAGCACGCCTCAAAGGGTGAGGCCTCCTGGAAGGCTGGGAGCGCGGGGTAAATTACAGCACTAGAATAATCCCTTCCGGTAAACTTGCAGTCATTTTTAAGGACCACAGAGTGACTCCTCATCGTAATTAGTAGTGAATTTTATACTTACATTTTACCAACATTACACTTAAGGTGCGTGCCAGAGAAGTAGTATTGCTGTAGTCATGAAACTGTTTTGTTTTTTTAATAGTTTGGAGCTCAATAGGCATGTTTGACAGTCATTCACCTCGTTGAAGATACTGAACTTACTTATCCCTTCTTTGAAGCCACATTGAATTAAAAAGGAAAATAATTTTTTTTCTGACTTAGAGCAATGATAGGTGTTTTTTGCTAAATGTCCCAGACATATAAGGACAAAGAAATTTTCCCATAGGCCTTCTATCCAGAAAGAGCAACTGGTTAACAGGATGTTGTTCTACGAATGAATATCTAGAACATTGCATATTTGTTAAAAAAATATTTGTGAACAGTACAGGGGACTCTTTTGCAGGTGTTTCTGCGTGGTCTGTTATTTATGAGCACCTGGGGAGGGCCAAGCACTGGCCTTCGGGAGCCCCAGTTGCATGCGGAAGGGCGGGCTGCCCGAACCCTTGGCGCTCCAGTGCCGCCGCAAGCCGCACGCAGTCGCCGGCAGGCGGGGCGGCCCCAGGGCTGCGGGGAGCCTGGGAAGAGGACCCGGAGCTTCGGATGTGGAGGTGCGAACATACACTCTCTCTTCGTTCCCCAGTCATTTAGGGTTCAGCCTCCTCCTTGTTATTTTGCAGCTTCTACTTTCTGGCTTGCGTTTGACGTTCCCATATTTAATTATATATTTAAGAAATAATACAGAGTGTTTTATTTTTTTTGAAGAAGACTATTTCTTGGAAGAGATTTTTCTCTCTTCTTTTTGACAATGAATTAGACTCCTTCTGCAATCTAGGTTATTGCAGGGTTTGCCTTCTCTAAATGGAACTGTCCAGCTGTCGTGCTATTTCAGACCCGGCCCACCTTTCCCTTTCCAGCTCCAGAGATAATTTATAGCTGGAGGTGTCAGGAGCGGGCTTGAGTTGGGCCCGCACAGTGTAACCTGGAATTCTGCAAAGACTGTGAAAATTACTACTTCAGCCTTCAAATGCCTGAGGACAGTAAACTTCTGACTCACTTAATTTATTTGAATATGTATTGACCAAGTGCTTCATGTAGAACACTAATATAATGAAAAAGTCCAGCACATGTTCAGAACTGAGAGCTGATTTGGCTTTTTTTAAAAAAATTATAGGCTTGAATGTAGCTAGAAAGTGGTCTTTAGCAAAATTGGCAGTAAATGGATCCCTATGGGCTTGGAATCAGCTTCTTATTTTAAAAAGTATTGTGGAGATACTGTTATCTCTTAGGGTTCAGTTGCTCTAGAAAAGGGACACTTTTGAGTTGTGCAAAATCTTTTTTTACATATTTCTTTCCTAATTGGGGAAAGTTATATTTCTACTCTTTTATCTCTGGCATAAGCATATAGGGACTTTGAATCAGAATATTTTTTTCAATTTGCAGTAGCCTTCATAAATTTAGTTTGTTTTGTGTTTAAATCTCTTTAAGCTTAAAACATTTAAAAGGCAGTGATTGGATTTCATTAATAGAATATTTTCATAAAAATAGTCCTCTAAGACTATGACCCTTTCCCAACCAGAAGGATGTAATTTTTACCCCTCTGAACAAAAAACTTTACCATTAGCAGATGTTTTTCCAAAACTGACCACAAGGAAACATGTCAAGACTAACTTAGAGGATTATACAGAAGATTCAACTATGATTTAATTACAACAATTGACTCTCTGGCTCTATTAATAGCTAATGACTTATACTTTCCTGGCCTGTGAGCTATGCTTTACTGTGTTTAGCTTTTAGGTATAATCATTAGTGTTCCCAGAGATAAGACATTCCCAGAGACAAGATTCTTTCTTTTCTTTTATGGTCTAGTTTTTAAACTTAATGTTTTTTTCCTTCCCTGTTTAATTGGGGGAGCAGAGGAAGGGAGGTTACCAAATACACTTAGGCACGAGTCCCCAAACCTTCTTCATGCCTTCCTGAGCTTGCTGTAGAACGCATTAGAGTCCTTTTATGTTGCTAGGAGGGATACTACCTAGAAACTTGCAATGTCTCCTTGAGAAATGTACTGCACATGTGTCACTTCAGCGTAGGCAATCTGTTTGCGGATGGAATTCCCTGGGCCATGGAATAGGGGGCACTTGATAATCTTACAGAGCTTAAGGACTGCATTAAGAATTAGAACTTCAGAATTCCAAACTTAGCTCCATGCTTTAAGTCTTCATTAACACATTGGAATTACAGTCTTCAAATCAGCATGTATCAAAATGTGTTGTGACACTAGATGAAAAGTCTATGCGAAAGCGATTTGAAATACTTGGTATGTTCTTTAAGACACTCTTGTCACTTTTTAAATTGATTGTTAAGATTGTCCTAACGATGAGCTTTGTTTCCACCCTATCACGAGAATGGGCCCTGAGGGTATACCCCTAAGTTGGCCAACTTGGGGCCCACGCTGCCTTTCCGGAGAGGACTTGGGTCACTCTCGAGCTACCCTGGGGTGCGGTAGGGCACAGCTGGATGGGGCCTGCTGGAGGCCTCCTCCTTTCTCCTTCTACTTAGGCCTTTTGTGGTGAAGAAATGTCCAGCTCCGCTCTCCTGATTTGCCAGCACAGTTGCTGTTGTCTTGGATCGTGTCACCCTTGTGACACAGGTCCTCCCTCCTGGTCGCTTCAGGGGGCTCATCCTTCACCTCAGATACAGTTTTTGTGCCTGTTAAGATGGGCCTGATGGCATTACCTGCTTCCATTGGTGTTCCAGGTTAAATGAGATTATACTTGTAAAGAATTTACCAGCAGGACTTCCTAAAACTAACTTACACCGTTTCCCCTCCCTCTTGGTTTTGGCTGAGCCTGGAACACAATTGCTGTAGTGAGCTAACATGGCCTCCAACGGCTGTTCTCTTTGGGCTTGAGTGATCTCGATTTGTATTTGGGAAATGTTTACGGGACTCAGAAGGTTCAGGGTTTTTACCACTCACGCTTGAGGCAGTTTGGGGGCCCCTCTGGGAGGGCGGGTGGCGGGGTCGGAATGTGGGGCTGCTGGAGGAGAGCGTGCTGAGGTTGCAGGGTCGCTTCACTCCTCCAGGCTTGCTGACGAGTCTCTTCAGACCCAGCAGGCCCTGGGGGCAGAGCTCGGAGCTGGCAGAACTGTCTCGGGTGAGGCAACAGTCTGTTCTAGACTGTTCTAGTCCTTGTGCTTCAGACCTTGGCATTGGCGTAAAGATCGAAGCCTTCCCCTGCCCCTCCCGTGATCGTTGCGGTGGGATTGTTTCAGACTCTGCAGGTGGCGAAGCCTGGCTGTGTCTGAGTGTGCTGGGCGAGGTGGAACAGTGAACGATTTGGGAAGGTTGTATTATATTGGGAGTTCATTTCCTTTGCAAAAACGTTACAGCATACGAACTGCTGTTAATTATCATAAGTAAAACAAATGCAATCATCAGAATCATTGAGCAAAATGTGTTAGGTGGGAACATGAGCTTGTTTCTTTCTTTGCTTTGTCCTCTTACCTTCCAGTGAACTCCTATGCGGCCTATGTCCACTTTGGCCTTTTGGTGAGGCTTTTGTGATAAACTCCTGGCTCAGAGCAGTTGGTGTAGTGGGTGCTTTTCATATGGAATGGAATTTGTGGTAAAGGTAGAACCAAAGCTGTAATAATGTCAACTGTGTCAGCTTAATGTAACACCCAGGGATGAATGAACCTAGGTCAGAGAGATTGGGAATAATGTCCATTTTTGGAAGAACAAACTTATAATAATATCAAAATTATTAAGAATTTGCAATAAATGGTTAGGGGGTAGAGATGACACTTTAAAAGTAAGTTAATGAGAAAATTGTTACTTGATTTTCAAAAGCTGGGAATTTAATCAGAATTTACATGGACAGTGAACTTTAGCTACAAAAATATTATTTATAAAGCATACGACCTTACATTTTATAGACTGTAGGTGGTTTCTTTTGTGGCACATGTTCGTTACACAAAGTAGAGCAGACCTGCTTTTCACTTTTGTGTATTTCACATGTTCTTGTTTTACTGGTATTTATTTCACAAACGAGTAATCATTTCATCAACCTACATGTTTACTTTTATTTTTACTTTTTCCGTTTTGATAAAATATTATGTATTTTAGCCAGTGCTCTTGAGGTAATGATTATTTTATAACTTTTCTAAAGATACTCATAACCAAGCCAAGCAGTAAGTTAGCTCTGTGAGAACTGGTTAAAACAATGAGATCATCGAAACAGTCCATCATTTCGACGGGAGCCCTAAAACTGGGGGGTGTGCGTGTGCACTGTTTACATTCCCACAATTAGAGATGGGACTGTGTAATCTGTTGGCTTATATCTGAGAAATTAGCTATGGATTATAGGAACCAGCTGCTTACTTTTATGCATGGGATCATTGGAGATGCTATGGAGCCCTTTTATGAAAAAGACAATTGTTGAAACTACTAGTATGAAAATAATGACTATAAGAGTTTGCTCTCTAGTGTCAAATTTATAAGGACAACTTTCGCTTCTGTCGCTGCTGTTTTCACGTGTTGTAATTGTAACCGTGCTCACGTGGACTGGCTGTGGGAGGTGAGGAAGGGAGCGGGCTGTGGGGTTGCTCTGGGGTTGCTCTGGGGCGGGGTCCTTTTGTGGCGGAGTTTCGAGGGTTAAATGTGTTCTTACGTATGGAGCCCTGAGAGCCGTGCCTGGCATAGGTAACACTCAGCATGGGTGGCCTAATGGTAACCCAAGTGAACTTATCACACATACCACATCCACAGATGGGTGTAATGTGTAAACAAACATGGTCAGTGTATGGGAACGCATAGGACCACATATACATGTGTATATGATGATCATATAACCTACACTTTCCAGGGCACATTGAATGATGACATTATACAAATACTTGTAATCCGCTGTGTATCACGTGCTGGTTTTAGCATGTTACATACATGAACTCATTCAACCTTATAGCAATTCTGTGAGGTGCGTACTGTCCTGTCCTTTTACAGATGATGAAGGCACAGGGAGATTAAGTAACTTCCCCCTGCACGTTAGTGGAGAGGCTGGAACTGAGTCCATTTGGCGCTGCTCTGCCTCCTGACAAACAAGCCGGGCTGCCTCCCTCGCCTTCTGTGTGCACTGGGTCTCATTCCTGGTGAGGGTGCCCACGCGTGGCTGGCCCTTTCACAGCCGTGTGTGTACGATGTATCTCTCATCTGTATCGTAGCTCATTTATTGCACTGTGTGTGTTCTCAAACACATGAGAATAATGTCAGCTTTAAAAAATGCTTGGGTCTAAGAACCCCCATCGCCAAAAAACACGTTGCTTTGCTTAATTGTAATATATGTCAATCATTTTGTTGAAACTGTAGCATAAATGTAAGGGGAAGAAACCTGGGGGGAAAGCTAGGGAAATGATTGATGCAGTCCCTGAACGGAACAGGCGGGAGGCCGAGGCGCTGGCGGTCTAAGGGGAGCATGGGCCTCTGACCTAACCGGGTGACTCCAGGCTGCAGCGGCCCTGCCGGCCTGCAGCTGAGCTGGTGACGCGCTGTGGTGGCCGCTTTGATCCTGGCCACATTCCCGCCCTGGCTCACTAGAACATTAGCTAAGATCTGTACAGTTGGCTAAGTGCTTGTAAATCACGACTTTCACGTGAGCCTCACAGAGCCCTCTTAAATAATACTGGGAGTATTACCATTTCCCCAGGATGAGGAAACTGAGACTTCTGTTAAGTAACATTCCCAGGGTTCACTTGGAAGTGTCAAAAGCTGAACCTATTTTTTCTGAGGACAAAACCGTGTTCTCTGGGTTACTGAATATTTCACAAGTGTCGGAACCCTAGTCTCCTCCCCACATACAGGCCGTTTGTAGCCCCGTGAAGCTTAAATGCCAGGCATAAGCCACTTGAAATTAAAGGACAGGTGGCCCCGTGGGTAGAAGCAGGGGCCCTGGTGTGGCCTTGGCCTGGGTCCAGACTTCTGGTGTGGGGGTTCCGCTAGGCCCTCCTGCTCAGGAGCGCTGTTATTTGTTTGACTCTGTGGGCTGTTGTGTGAAGGGGGCTTTTTCCTGAAATTTCTACTGGCACTGGAAATTCCAGATGGAGCTAGAGCTGGGAGAGGGGCTGAAAAGCCACAGCAGTGGTTCTGGTCACCTGCCCTGAAATGGCTCTCATTTTATTTATGTGTGTATATATATATATTTTTTAAGTTGGGTGTGAACAGAAAAAGAGGCAAAGAGCTTTCTGTTTCTTAACCAGAGCAGTAGTCAGTTTTGCATTTAAAATATCAGTGAATCAGTGTCTAACACACGCCGCTTCTGTTATCCTTTAAACTTCGGGCCTTCCACCTGAGCTGGCAGTGTGCTGGGGAGCGATGCAGGTACCGAGGCCGTTGGCATTGCCACCCGCTGCCTGAGCTTTTGGCCGTGAAGGGATTGCGAGCAGGGAAGCCTTCTCCTTTAGTCAAGAGTTCATGTTCATTGTTTGGGGACTTACATAATATTTAAATGTAGGTTGTTTTTTCTGTTTTTTTTTCCCCCTTAAAAATTCCAGTGTTTACTGGCGTGCTGTAGTGCAAATGTGAAAAGGAAACTGTTAAAAATTTATTTTATAATTTATACACAAGCATTTTATATGAAGCCATGTGTATGGCAGCTTTTCTGTTTGTGTTAACTGGTACTAAAGCTTTTCTAGATTAAAAACTGTAGGTTGCAAAACATGTGGTTTTTTGCATGTGCAGTTATTTCTTTATCACTGAGTTGTCCTTCCAAGCCTGGTCTAAATGTGTTTGAAAATTACCATCTGCTCCCTGCAGTTTGGAGAGGGCACAGAAAGACTAAGGTGGGAAGCTGTCACTTCTAATATTTTCATTCAGACTTTCACACCCTTCTTGTCTAGTTACATAATTGCATGCAGCTCCTGTTCCAGCCATTTGGTCTGATCCTGATTGTTAGGTGGGGGGTGGGACAGGGAAGGACTGACTTAAGAGCTGAGGCCCAATACTGATGCATATTCGAGAATCTGATAAACCATGAAAGCATTTAGAATTTAACCTCCCAGCTCAGTTAAGTTAGTGGGTAAGTCTATTACATAAGTGAGATGAATATGAATAAAAACACTGGTACTTACGGATATATTTTCTTTTGCAGAATTTGCTCTCCTACAGATTTTTAATGCTGAATTCTCAAATTTCAAATCTGAAGATTTAGTGATTTAACAGTTCTTTACAATCTTACTTGATGTTCAGAATTTATTATAGATAGTATCGGAAGGATTTTGGATTGCTTACATAATTTATTTTTAAATGTCT
Source organism: Pteronotus mesoamericanus (assembly GCF_021234165.1). Taxonomy (NCBI): domain Eukaryota; kingdom Metazoa; phylum Chordata; class Mammalia; order Chiroptera; family Mormoopidae; genus Pteronotus; species Pteronotus mesoamericanus. The sequence goes on from NW_026555085.1 coordinate 98,935,905, forward strand.
TTTCTTTTTAATTTTAAAAATTGATCTGTTTTGGTTTCGATTAGAATGAGTGGCCACAATAGGATTTGGAAATGAAACATGACGGAAACCTGTTAGTGTGAATTGCCAATAATTTCTAATAGTCAGGAATGAGAACACCATTAAAAAGTGGGATTTATGCCAATAAAAATGTAGTAAGATAATATGATAAGCATTCGTGCAGTCCAGAGCTCTAAGTTTTGATCCTCCTGTAAGTCAGTTATCTAACATCCATACCAAACTTAAGACAATAGTTTTACCCTTTCACTTCCCTTATTTCCTTAGGGGTGATTGTACGGGAAGAAAAAAATTTCAGTCTTTAGTCGGCAAAATGATGGTTCTACTAATGTCCATTTAATGGAGTCTTCAGTAATTCCCACAACAGATATCTTTAGTTAAGATGTAAATGATTGATTTTTGAGGAATGGCATTCTATGGTTTTTATAATTAGAAGAGAAAACCTAAGACAGAAATCCCTCCCCCCCCCCCCCCCCCCCAATTTTCTAGCCTATGACAATCTGAGCATCTTTAGAAGAAGTCCTTGGTCCATTCATACGCCCTTTTTTGTGCCAGGGTATTTTGCCTTTGACACAACTAACATTTTTATAATTTCTCTAAACTTGAAGTTTTTGTTACTTTAGAGAAATTATAAAAAATATATCTGCCTTCAGGCCCTCAGAGAACAGTTGGAGAGCCAGAGAGCAGGCACGTCAATAACTTTGTAGTGTGGCGATTAGTAGACTAGAGATAATGTAAAAGCGCTGTGGGAATTAGAGGTGAAGGTGATATTGGGGCTATGAAAAGTAGAGTGGGAAGCTGGTAACCTTTGAACTGGGATTTAGCGAGAGAATAACAGGAGTGTTTCTGTATGTGTGTCTCATACATAATCCTAAACTTGTAGAGTGTGTTGATGACGAGTAATCTGGGTTATAACAGGGTTAAAATTTTAACAAGGTTAAAGATGTTGGAGAATGAGGTGGAAGTTTGGGTTGGTCCTAAGGGCAGAGCCCTCATGAATGGGATTAGTGCCCTTATTGAAAAGGCCCCTTGTCCCTTCTGCCTTGTGAGGACACAGTGAGAAGACCGTGAGCCGGGAGGTGGGCTCTTGCAGTTACCACGTCTGCCAGTGCCTGGATCTGGGGCTTCCGGCCCCCAGAGCTGTTAGAAACGTCAGGTGTTGGTAAGCCAGCCAGTTTATGGTATCTGTCGTAGCCTGCAGGAACCAAGATATAAGATAGAGGGCTTCGGATCCATAAGGAAGGCAAACTAGGTGGGGCCTGGAGGTGGGCCTGCTGGGGTACAGAGGGCGCAAGACCGGAGGGTGGGGGCCTTGGACAGCGCCAGAGTCCCTGTTGGAATGGGGGAGAAGGTCTGGGGCCACTGGCCATGGTCCGAAGACAGATGGAGAGGCCCGTCTGGACGAGGAGGGTGGCGGCCTGATTTTGGATGCCCTGGGTTTGAGGTGGTTGTGTTGGTTGGGTATGCCTGAGGAAAGCAGAGAGTATTTTATATTTCTTTTTGCCTCTAAGAATCTTAAGCCCACTTCATTCTCAGTAACTTTCTTGTGAAATATAGCATAGTTGTCTTTATTTTACAGGTGAGGAAACGGAAGGAATTAAGGTGGTAAGTGATTTACAAAAAGCATAAAACAGGAAGCGGAACCTAGGTTTTTGAATACCATGAATACCTTGGTTCTGCGTTCTAATTACATAGAATAATTGCTGAATGTTTCCAGTTGCTGCCTGGATGAGTGAGCTATTCTGATCTCCATGATGCTGCACACAGCTCCTGAGCATTTTGGTTGAGCCCTGGGTTCCTCATCCTAAAATTGGACTCAAGGGGCAGGCAGAGGGAAGAATAGGTTCTGTGACCTCGTAGTTCATTTCTAGCTCGAACATTCTGTGTCTCTGGGCTTTCAATGCCATCATCTTGAAATTGTTCTTTGAGGTAAGATAAGAAAAAATAGTGTTGGACTCTTAACAGGTGATTTGTTTTCTTTCCTTTTTTGTTCAAGTAGAAAATGGAAACATTATGTTTGTAGAACACAGTAGGCTAGAAATGGCTTGTGAGAACTAGTTCTGTATTTTCTTAAAATTAATCTTCTCCCTCATAGCAAAGCCTCATGTACTTAAAGTAATTCAGTGGGCTGCAGGGTATATTGGGAATTGTAGTTTTCCACTTCTTTGTATTGTGAAGACTAATAATCTTGCAGCCCTCTGAGGGAGATGAGGAGAGGGTGCTCGCTGACAAATTGTTATCTCGTCTTTCAGAAGTGTGCTTTGAGCCGTGAATATACCCTCAGTGTCTCCCTTGGGTTTTTTGCTTGATTCTAAGTAATGGTAATGTAAAGTATGGCTGTAAGATCTTTTTTTTTTTTTGGCTTTTGATACTGTAATTCTTTTCCACTAGTGTCTCTCATCTTTTCTTTTTGCCCAGTTTTTTTGAAAAGTTTTTATTTGTATCAAGGTTATAGATATAAATGGTTTACAAAGCCAGTGGTCTTACAAGATCACCCATCAGAAGTGGTCGTTGCTGTCCCGCTTCCCCGAGAGGCGGCCGCTTTGAACTCCCTTAGCGGGTTCTTCCAGATGCCTCCAGAGTTTTGAGTGACACACTTGAGTTGCTGCTTTCAGTTTTAGGCTCGACTCTTGGTTTCCCCTGGAAGATGACAATTTCGTCCTCCTTTCTCACCACAAGCATGAGACCTTCATAGCCGCTCACCCACCCACTGTAGATTTGTTGTGATTTTTGGTTTGACCACTGTTGTACTTACATTGTTGAGGCCGGGGAAACTCTCTTCAGAAATGAGCCGTGCACTGCATGGCTGTTCACTCTTCCTATGCAGCTCTTTGTTTTTCTTGAAGTTCATAGTTGTTTTTTCTTTAATTTTCTACATGTACTTGCTGCTCACTGCATTTTAGATTTTTTTAATCAGTTATAACTGTCTCTATTTTGTTGTAAGATGTTCAGATCCAACGGTGTATTACTCACGTTTTCCTTCTGGGGGAACCTCTGGGAGAGCCTCTGGCTGGCCCCTGTCGCACGTGGCCTGCCGCCTGGGGCCCCTCGGCGGCCACCTGGGAGTCCCACTCCGCCTCTTCCCTGGTTGGGACTGGGTCTCTGGCGTCTTGGGTGCTGTGTCCGTCTGGTCATGGCGCAGGCCGAGCTCCTGCAGCACTCTCAGGGAGGGTGTGGGGGGCATAGTGTTAAGGTCTGGCATGTCCGAAAATGTCTTTACTCTGAGACATCGCTTAAGAGACTGACTGGAAGTAGAATTCTGGAAATCATCTGTCTTTGAAATTTATAAAAAATTAAATTTTGGAGGGTAACCTTAGTTAAGAACATTATTGAAGTTTCAGGGCCTGAAGAAGTTTGAAGCAGTCCCTGCCATTTAGCGACCAGTGCTGCCATCAGGGGGTCAGAAGACGCTCTTCTTGCTCCCTGGTCCTTGGCATGCGACCTCTCTGCATTTCCTAATGTTCGTAGGATCTTTTTTCTCCCCAGTGTCCTTAGATTTTATGTAGGCCCCTTTTTATCCACTCTTTCAAGCATGGAAAATCTCTTGCGTTGTATCTTTGATGTCCCTTCAGTTTTACTCTTCTCCCTTTCAGGAACTTCGGCCATCAGATACTGGACTTCATGGACTTCTAGCTTTCTTATTTTGTCCTACTGTTTTCTGTGTCATTTTCTTTTTGTTCTCATTTCTGGAAGAGTTCTTCATTCTATTACATGTGTAATTTCCAAGGCTCTTTCAAGCCCTTCCAAAGTTCCTCCCTCCCCCTCAAATCCCCCTTTCTTCCTTTCTCCCCCTTCCTCTTTTTTTTCTTTCCTTTTTTTAAAAATTAAATTTATTGGTTAATAGGATCATACAGGTTTCAAGTGCACGTTTCTGCGTCACCATATAGTTTCCCTTTACCCTTTACTACCCCCAACCCCTCCCCTCTGGTAACCGCCGTGCCGCTGTCTGCCTGTGTCCATGGGCTTCAGTTTTCTATCCCACATTTGAATGAAATCATATGGCTCTTAGCTTTTTCGGTCTGACTTATTTTCCTTAGCATAATAGTCTCAAGGTCCATCCATGTTGTTGCAAACAGTAGTGTTTCATCCTTCCTTATGGCTGAGTAGTATTCCACAGTATATACGTACCACAGAGTCTTTATCCAGTCATCTAATGAAGGACACTTTGGCTGTCTCCATGTCTCAGCCACTGTGAATAATACTGCTTTGGACATAGGGGTACATATATCTTTGTGAATAAGTATTTTACAGTTTTTTGGGTAGATACCCAGAAGAGGGATTGCTGGGTCATATGGTAACTCTACTCTGTTCTTAATTTTTTGAGAAATTTTTCCTTTTCTTAATTTTTCTTTTTTTTAAATTTAGCTTTAATAGGATTCTGTTTTTGTTTTAGGGTAGATTTTTGTCTTTTATTTGGTGCCATTACAAGTATTTATTTAGAATTTTTTTAAAAAGACTTATTTCTAGAGTGGGGATGGGAGGGAGAAAGAGAGGCAGAGAAACATCAACATGTGGTTGCTTCTTGTGCGCCCCCTACCGGGGACCTGGCCTGCAACCCAGCCATGTGCCTTGTCTGGGAATCGAACCAGCGACCCCTTGGTTCACAGGCCAGCACTCATTCCACGGAGCCACACTAGCCAGGGCTATTTAGAATTTTTATAACATGTCAAAATATTTACAATATAACATTAAATAAAGCAACACATAACTACATTAAGCTTTCAGTATTATTAAAATGTTGAAAAAAGACAAAGGAAATAAACTTTTATGAGATATTAATGATTTGCATCATTGTATCATCTTCTTATTTGTCTTTTTTGTTTGTTTTGGTCCTGTCATGTTGAAGGCTTTGCTCAGCTGCCAGTAATCCTTGGTTGTCCGGATGCCTTGGCAGGGCTTGCTGGCATAAGATCTTTGGTGGGGTACCAGGGTGGCTGTTGAGGGGAATTTGGGACACCCCACTCCTACCCCATATATGTCTGGATCTTTGCTCTTGGGTTGGCCTCAGCTTTACCTCAGGAAGAGGGCTGTTGGCAGGGTCGTACAGGGGGACCTTAGTGCTGACCAGGCATTGCTGTTCTACACCTGCAGTGACGATTCTGCAGGACCACTCTGTCCCCTGCTTTGGGGAGTGAACCTCTGAGCTTCTGGTAGCTTGTGGCACGTGCTGTGCGTACTGGAAGGGACGCCACTCTGGGGCCAACTTGAACCATCACCCGTCTTGCTTTAGGCTTCTGCGCACCCACCTACCCACCTCCACTCTCCTCTCGGAGGAGCCTGGTTCCACCAGTTTCTCTGCCTTTTAAAAATTTTGTCCTGTGAGCTGTGTTGGCTACGTTAGTAACTACTTGTCCTTCTGTTTCTAGCGTCCAGTATTTTCTTGCTGCTGTTGTTCCTGCACTTTGGGAATTGTTTGAAACAGACAAAAATCAAATGAAAAAGGAAACTTTACTGCTGTTTTTGTTTTTTAGAGGGAATGATACTAGATGTAAGCATTGAATCTGCCATGTTTATCTAGAGTTTCTCTTTAAGTTATAAATATGTAAGTCATAAAATCAAACAATTTGGCCACATTGACATTAGTGTGTCTGACCCATGTGCGCTATTTTATAAATACCTTTGTAATTTATGTGAATATGTACATAACTGTGGGTTATGGCCTGTCCAGCACATAAACAGAATTGTCATAGACATTAAAATGTATTTAACAGCTACAAGAACTGTCTTCACTTTGCGATCTCTTCTGAGTAGTTTATTCTGCTCACAAGTTGAAAACACAGTCGATTTTGTAGGCATCATGGAAGTCAGTTCACTTAAATGTGATTTAGCGCATTTTATTTTCTATATGGACTCTGAAAATGACTTGTGACCACAGTTCTCTATACCTGAATACCCCATTCAGCCTTGCCTGGCACAGTGCTGACTTGTTATAATGATGTTTGTTTCAGAAATATTTTCCTTTAAAACCATGCCATGTGCACACGTAAGTATGGGAGCATGCACGAGCAGCTTCTCGCCTCTTGACCCTCTCACTTCGAGGGAGGGCACAGCGTGCTCTCGGCCCAGGTGGGGGCTGTGTGAGGCTGCACTCTGCCTGCCTGTGAGCCTCCTCCGTTCTGCAAACACTCCCAGCCACCTTGCAGTGGTGCTGTCTGTAACTTGGTCTGTAACTTGCATTGCCGAGTTTTCTGTGGACCTCTCTTCTGCGATTTCCTGATGGACAGCTTTGATCCTTGATGACCAACAAAAGGTGTGCACATGACATTTCTGGACCTATGAAGCAGATTGTTTCGCTGGATGTTCAGATGCATGTTTTAAGGTGGTCTCATGTGCCTTCATGGAAAAGTCTGTGGAAGCACAGCGGGCCGTTGGGACTGGTGGAGACCCGTGCGGCCCGGCAGGGCCGTAGCCCTGCTGCAGGGGCCTGACCAGCGGGGGTGTGCCTGTCAGCTGAAGCAAAGATCTGGAGGCGCCTCGCTGCCCAGGGGACCGGAGAAGCATGGAAGAGTGTGTTTGCTGGGAATCCATTTGCATGGGTGTAGCTGCCAAGGACTTATGTTTCCTCACCTGGAGGGTGTGAGAAGGGTGAGCACGCTGCTTCCTGTGCACAGCCGATCTGGCGCTTCTGTTGGAATGCTTGACTCCTTAACTGAATGTGCCGGAGGGTCACTGGATGGTGTCGTCATTGGAAGTGCCCCTCCCCCGTTTTGGTTATGTGTGAAAAGTATCTGAATATGTTATTTTGAAGGTTTAAAGTAATGCTTTGGAATACTTTTTATTTTCCTTTGGTCTCATAAATGTCTGTCTTTTCCGATTAAAATGAAAAAGGATTTATATACTTTTAGGGTGGCTTTTTAAAAATAGCATTTCATCTCACAAGTCATGTAGCAGATCTCTGAATCCTCTTCACACGCCCTCCCCTTAAATCTCACCGTGTTCCGCTTGAGTCCCAAACACGGCTGCTCTACAGATCAAATACTCTTCTGGAAAAAGGCAGGTGAAAAACCCCCAGATGTTTGTTTCAGAAGTGGATGCCCACAGTGCGTTGCTGCTGTTAGGGGGATAAAGTCGTCACTTTATTGTTGCTGGTTGCTGCTGCGTTTCCAGTTTGTGACCGTGCCTGACAGTCACTGGCATTCTTCACAGGAGCGGCGGTTGATGGGTCGTTTGAATCCTGTAGCCCCGTGTGAGGAAATTATACCGAGCTGCTGAGTGACTGGTTGTGTCAGTGCGGAACCGGGAATGACTGTCTGATTTATTACGTTGGATCAGTTTTCCATATGGCCTTGACTATTTGTTGGGCTATTTGGATAAATTGTAGTTTAAAAAAGCAAGTACTCACTCACTCTTCTTTCTGCCTGGAGGAAATGCTGTTTCTTTAGTCTTTACCACTTATCACTGATGTTCTGGGTGCTTCTATTGAATCATGTAACATTAGCATTACTATTAGGATCTGAAGATAATATGATGAATAGATGACTTTAGAAAACAAATGCTGAAAGGCTGTAAGACAAAACAATAATAAATCAATATTCATATATAAAACAATTCAGGTCTGTAAATGGTGTCTCTTTAGCACTAGGATTTAAAGCCAGTTTTTGTCAGTTTTTAAATGTAGTATTTTCTGTTTTATCTTTGTGAAATGGAAAGATCTTGAGAAGAGGAATTTACCAAAATTATTATAAAAGGTGAGAGACTTGTTGAGAGTAGGGATTATTGGGATATCTCATTTTACTTGAGGTATCTAATTTTAAGTGTTGAGGGAAGGGACATTTGATGGCTTATAAAACATTTCTGATGTGTAAAAATGAATTTTATCTCCTTGAATGCATTAAATCATCTGTTATTACTTGAGACTTTTGATTTCAGTTTAATTCATGCACTGTGTACGTACAGCATGTGTATTGTTTTTTTCAAGGGAATTTAACAATTTGGAAATCTGTACTTAAATTTGTGTCAGAAGTAGTCAAGTTCTCAGGTTTAATAAGGTTAGCAATTTTTCCTAATGATAATTCTTAAAAAGACAACGAAAATATATTTTGTCTAATGGGTCGTCATCTTTTTTTGGTATATTCGTTTATCTCCCCTTGCCTCAGTTTCTAAAGGCTATAAAAAAGTAAATAATAGTATTTATTTGAAATTTGTGCCTACATTTTTGGATGAAAAATCTGCATCATTTAAGGGTAAACATTGAGAAGTACAACTTGTCTTATAAATATTAATGAAATCTCTTATTCAAATTAATAGTTTTAAGCTGTTAGTATGCACAAATTTGATTTATCTGAAAATAGAGAATTAAGTCTATAACTATTCGAAGGGGGTGAGACATATAAAGACTTAATTTTATGCCTTTTTTCCTCACTGATGTGGTAGGCTTGCAGGCATGCAAGTGGAAGCCACCAAGAGTTAATGCAGATGTCAGGAAACATGTGAAGAGATAGACTTGTTTAGAGTGAGCTATAAAGTGAATTTCTTTGTATCAAATTTTATGTGCCCATTGAGATTTCTTTTAAAAAATGCATTCCTATGGGGGGAAATTGGTTCTGAAGACTAATAGTAAAATCACACGTAAGAACTTTAGACATCTGTTGAAAATGCATATTTAAATATCTTCTCCAGTAATGTTTTAACATTCATAGTAACAAGACAGAGTGAGTGGTTGATAATTACAGATATTAATTGCTGACTTCCTTGGCACGTGTCCCCCGCAGCAGGGAGCATTGCGGGTGCGGCAGGAGAGGTCGTCTAGTCAGGGCGCCCTGCCTCTGCCAGGAGGCGTCATGCTGCTGGTCAGCCTCTGTCACCCCTGTTTGCCCTCTCCGCACCCTGGATCCCTGCGCCTTGGGAAAGAGGCTGGAAGCCAGAGGCTGCAGGGCCACTCCTGGCCTTGCCTGGTCATTAAAGGGACCCTGCGTTCTGGTGGGTGGCAGTGGGGGAGGCTGCGGAGAGCTTCCCCGTTTCAGTGGGCATTTCAGTAAATCCTGCCCACTTCTCCCAGCGAGGTACGCTTATAGTGGGATAGCGAGTCCCAGTTCCGAGCCCCGCTCCTGTGCATGTTGAGACGTGGGACCCTGGCAGAGTGCTCCCGTTGGCATTGGATGGCTGTTTATAGACCCTGCCCGACCTCGAATGAAATGCATCCAGCCGGGGCCAGAGGCCAAGGACACCTGGAAAGGCCCTGACTTCAGGTCTCAGGCTGTATTTGCCATTTAACAAATTGTCCAAGTTAACTTTCATTCATTGTTTTATAGTTTTAAAAGTTTCTATGGTTTAGTGGCTGTGTATTGCTTTGAATTAAGTCCTTTCAAAGACTGAATCTGTGTGGTAACTCAGAACTTATGGTGGAAATGGGTGGGTTCTGAATTTTGCTGGGAAAACAGAAATACTTCTCAGGCAGTAGTACTTAAAATGGGGGCATATATCCCGGTAAGGAGGAAAAAGAGCTGCTAAGTGTGTTGTTTGAACATTATGTATTTGTTTAAATATTTTCAAAAATGGTCACATTGTTCTCTAGGTCTGATCAGAGTTAGACTCTTAAAGTCTGAACCTATTTTATATTTGTGATTTTCATTTTTGTTTTGTGGCATCTACCTAGCTTCATGCCTGGAAGGCCATTAGTGATTATCTCTTTAAGCTTTATAACTAGAATCTAAGTGATTTTTTTCCCCTCCCTTGTTATTATCTGGAAAAAGAAGGATCGTCAGTTGATGAAGATATACAAGTAACAAATAGGTTTGAAATTCAGACTGCTTTCCTAGCTTCTCCGCACCGTGCAGTCTGGTTTCCTTGCGTGCGCACCGTGTAGCTACAGTCTGTAGTGCTGGCGAGCAGACGTCATCGCTTGTGTTGACTAGCACATACCTGGTATAGTGCCTGACACCCAGGAGGTGTTGAGTAAATGTTAGTTAAATGAAGGCATGTTACAAGCCAAGTGGCCTGGTTTACTTTTGCAGTGGACAATGTAAAAAATTGTCCGTGACTGAATAGAAATCCGATTTCTCGGACAGACCCTTTGGACCTCACACAGGGCGTGGTGGAGAAGGCCGGACTCGGACGGGGAGCGTGGGCTTTCGTGGAGAGGCTGAGCTGCTCAAGGTCACGTATGCAGCAGAGCCAAGACCCACTCCAACACGGTTGTTCTAAATTACTGTTTTACCCAGCTTTCGCGATTTTAAGTGCCACGTGGAAGGACATATTCTGGCCCGAGAATATCTTTTTCTCCCTACACGTGCTCACTGGCTCACCTGTGATTGCAGGGAGAGCCAGCACGTTTTTGCCCTCTCGGTGACGTGCGTGTACAGGAGCGTCATCATGCAGCCGTGGTGTCCCACGGGTGGTGATGCCAGTACCTTCCAGGCCTGGGACTGGGCTCATGATGAGTTCCTGGGACAGTCGCTTCTTTTTTCCCCTTGAGAAACCATAATGTGCTTCCTCCCATCCCCAACTGTGGCTTCTCGGTGTCTGAATAGCTTACGTGTACTTGAAACCTTAGTTTTTTCTTCCTCTTTCTTCTCCATGTTTTTTTTTTTAAACTAATAAATATATGTTTATGTAGTATGGTATGAAGATATATAAGCTTGAAGTCCCGTATGGGCGGAGGTAGAGTGGAGTCTGTGTGGAATTAAAAGAACCTGATTTAAGCAACAGCTGCTTCTCAGGATGAGTGATCTTGAGCAAGCTACTTAAACAGTCTGTATCATTTCCTCCTTATTAAAAGAGAGTTGTGATTACTAAATGAGATTTCACGTGTAAAAGCAGGTAGCCTAGGACCTGGTACTAAGAGCTTAATAAATGCTCCTTCACCCATTTCATTCTTTCTTGGAATCATAGCTGATCTGATTAACCCAACAGTTCCCTGTCTGGCTTGCTTTATGGCTCGATAAACATTCATTGATGATTTCCATTCAGCAAGAGAGCGCTTCTAGGAGGCGGAGTGAGGGGGAAATGGGTATCTAGGAAATAACTAGTCCACTTACGCGTGGGCCCCCACCCCCGCCATCGCCATGCTGTCTCCTCGTTCCGCACCTGCTGCTGTGGTTATTCTTACACGTCCTCTTCCCTTTTTTGGCTGTGTGCATTTTTTTACGTGCTGCGTCTTGCCTGGAACCCCTACCCACCTTCCCATTCTTAGTGCGTGATGGATGGACGGGCTTCTCATCCTCCAGGTCCGCTCTGCCTAGCAAGGCCTCCCTTGGTTCTTCCTCCTCCCGCCCTGCTCTCCGCACCTGTAGGCTGAGCTCCAGTGGGCGGTGGCCACACCAGCCGTTTGTGTTTCTTTTCATTTCTCCCCACACTGTAGTACTTTGTTTCTTTCTGCCCCAGGCTTCATTGAGGAATAGCTGACAGATGTAACTGTATACATTTAAAGTGTTCAGGGTGGTGGTTTGATGTACATACATGTTGTGGAAAGCAAGGTCAAGGTAATTAATACATCCGCAGTAAACCTTTTCTTTCTCTCTCTCTCTCTCTTTTTTTTTTCTCTTTTCTTTTTTGTGGTAAGAAGGTGTAAGATCCACTCTGAGCAACTCTCAGTATCTGATACTGTGTCATGGCTACAATCAGTGGGCCCTCAGAAGTGCTTCTTCTGAGAAGTGCCCTGGAAGGTTTCCGGGGGCATCCAGTGCAGGGCGGGCGGGCCGGCCGCATGCAGCCCACAATGGCTGTGAATGTGGCCCGACACAAAATAGTAAGTTCACTTAAAACATTATGACTTTTTTTTCTGATTATGTGTCGCAGTGTAGCCCAAGACAACTTCCAGTGTGGCCCAAAGATGCCAAAAGGTTGGAGACGCCTGGACCTCACCAGCCCCTGGCAGTCACCATTCTGTTGTTTCTATGAAATTGGCTTTTTGCTTTCTTTTCAGCGTCCATGGATAAGTGGTGCGACACAATATTTGTCTTTCTCTGTCTTGCTGTCTTAACTTCCAGGCCCATGCATGTTGTTGCGCATGGCAAGATTTCCTCCTCTTCCGTGCCCCCCATGGCTGAATAATATTCCTCTTTGTGTGTGTGTGTGTGTGTGTGTGTGTGTGTGTGTGTGTGTTTTAATCCATTCATTCCTCATAGGACATTTAGACTGTCTTCGTATCTTGGCTGTTGTGAAAATAAAGCTGCACTGGAAATGGGGGTGCAGGTATTCTTTGAAGATTTTGATTTCCTTTCCTTCAGCTGTGTACCCAGGAGTGGGATTGCTGGATCCCATGGTAGTTATTTTGAATTTTTTGAGGAACTGCCATACTGTTCTACATAGTGGCCACACTAATTTTCATTCCCATTAACAGTACATAAGGGTTCACTTTTCTCAAATCCTTGACAACATTTGTTATCAGTTATCTTTTTTGTAATAGATATCCTAACAGGTGTGAGAAAATATCTCGTGGTTTTGATTTGCATTTCCATGATGATTAGTGATGTTGAGCACCTTTTCATGTATCTATTGACCATTTTGTATATCTGATTTGGAAAATGTCTAGTCAGGTTCTTTGCCCATTTTTAATTGGGTTATTTGCTTTTTTGCTGTTGAATTGTATGGGTTCTTTATACATGTTCGGATAGTAACCTTCTATCAAATATAAGGTTTGCAAATATTTTCTCCGATTCAGTAAGTTGCCTTTTCAGTTTATCGATATTTTCCTTTGCTGTGCAGAAGCTTTTTGGTTTGAGGTAGTCTTACTTGTTTATTTTTGATGTCTTCGCTTTTGGTGTCCAAGAAATCATTACTAAGACCTATGTCAAGGAGCTTTTTCCCTGTGTTTTCTTCTATGAGTTTTATGGGATGACCTCTTACATTTAAGTCTTTAATCCATTTTGAGTTAATTTATATATATATATATTATAAGATACAGGTCACTTACTCTTTTGCATGTGGTTTTCCAAGTTTCCAACATCATTTACTAAAGAGACTATTTTTCTATTGTGTGTTCTTGGTGCCCTTTTCGAAAATTAGCTCACTGTGTATGTGCAGGTCTATTTCTGGGCTCTATTCTGTTTGACTGGTATCTGTGCTTGTTTTTATGCCAGTTCTGTGCTGTTTTGATTACTATAGCTTTGTACTACAGTTTGAAGTCAGGAAGAATGATGCCTTCAGCTTTGTTCTTCTTTCTTAACATTGTTTTGGCTATTTGGGGTCTTTTGTGGCTCCGTACACATTTTAAGATAGTAATTAGAATTTTCTATCCCTGTTCGACTCTGAGCACATTGAAGGCCTGGAAGCGTGGCTTTTCATGTCTTTGTTCCTGACACCTCATGTAACGTCTATCAAGTGTCAACCCTTCAGGGAACATGTGTGGAACACATGGAGCAGTGGCACAAATTTTGATATCCATCTAAACCTAGCCTGTAGATAAATGATTGGGAAATCCTGAGTGAGGCCACTTGTATAGTATTTTCTGTCACCATTATCGTATAAATGTTCAACTCAAGATACTGACATATTTTATAATTAGTAGTTTCCTCCTAGAAAACATGAGAAGAGGGTAACTAATATTAGTCTATTATTTTAAATTTACAAATTTAGACATGGATATTTTTTAAAACTTTGGTATAAAAATTAGAGACCAATTGTTGAAATGGAGAGTCAGTGATTTCCAGGATAGGTGAAAATGCGGTTGCCAGCAGTGCAGATGTGGGACTGTGCATTTGAGATCCCTCCCCTGCTCCCCTGCTGTGGCATCCTCTGTGTCCTTACAGTTGGTTCGCAGATGAGAGCCACGACATGCAGGGCCAGTGCACCCACGCCTTGTACAGTGCTTTACTGGAATACTTTAAGCGCGTTGAAGGTTTTTCTTCATCCACATGTGTTTGCCTGATTGTGTCCTCAAGGATGAGCCTGGTCTGCAGGCCTCTTGTGTCTGTATAGTGCCCCGCTGACTGTCACAGGCATTTGCGTATCCGCCTCCCTGGGGCTGGTCCCGGGACCTTTGTCTCCAGCCGCAGCCTGTCTCCCAGCTCCAGACTTGTCCTTCCAGCTGTCTGCTGAGGAGCTTCTCATGCCCCTCAGAAACAGCTACTTCTCCATGTGACTTGCCCATTTCTCTTAACAAAACCAGGACATCCCCCGTCCCGTGGGGACTGTGCCAAAGAGTCATACTTGGTTTTGCCCTCCCTGCCGGTAGGGGTTAGCCTCTCAAGTTTATTTCACCCCTGTGCATTAGAGCAGGATCACTGCCCTCAGGTATTCCGATTTGTCCTGTGACCAACTTATCTGTGAGGCGCATGGTGGGGAAGTGACGGGCCCAGGCAGCCTGGGTCTCCTCATCCGTGCGGCGGGGAGGATGTTCTCTGCCTCGTCAGGTTGCTGCAGAGGGAAGCGCCATGGTCCCAGGCCTAGCGCGTGGGTCTAGGGGCGGCGTGGAGTTGGCCTTCGGATTGGCATTCCAGCCCCCTCCTGTCACCTGAGACCTCTCAGGGACCCCAGCCTCTGGGGCAGTGCCATGCCTCCCTCTCACGGGGCCTGCCCCCATCTCGCCGCCTTCTGTCGCGTCCCTCATCCCCCTCTGCATGGATGCTGCCGCCTTAAACCTGCCCCACACTGTTCATTGTGCCATCAGTTGTCATTTGAACATTCTGATCTCCTTATACAACTGTTCACGTCCGACCGTGGAACCTCTGGCCACTCCTCCGAGCTCAGCTTCACTCTGCTTGCGGGGCTGGCCTCTCTTCCTAGAACAGGGCTTGAGTGTTTCCTCAAGGTCACAGCCTACTGGATGTTGACGTGCGGTAATCTGAGGATTGACCTTCGCTCCGCCAGGGTTCGTGGAGCAGGAGGCCCTGTCTTGACCCCCAGGCTGCGATAAGAAGTAGAACAGCCTACCTCAAATAACTGGTCAGTTAAATATTTGAATTTAATTGCTACATAACATCTTCTTTCGCTGAAATTTACAGTGTGCTTTGAAAATGCGTCTTTAAATTGCCTGTTTCAGTATACGGATCAAGAGTTGTATCTAGGTAAATATTTGAGACTGATGCTTGTTTATTTATTGTTCCTTCATCCTTTCATTAAATTGGCATTAAGTACCATTGCTCTACAGTATGTTATGAAGCGGAAACCCCATGATATAGAAGGAAAGAATTCTTTAGTTTCTTAGGAAATTATGAGTATGTACTGGATGATCTGATTTCAGAGCTTTGCAAATTCTTAATTGAGTGCCATAAGCTTTCTTCCATCTGTGTCCATCCTTCAGCCTCGTCAGTGACATCTAGACTTTGTTCCCTAGGAAAGTATGAAACCATTTGCCATTCATTCAAAATTAACAGCGCTTACAATACTCAATGATAAAAACTGAGTGGGGTGAAAAGGAGATAAATGCCCAGCTCAATTATATTTTGAGTTAATGCCTTTGTTATTTTTATTTCATACCCTGTTTTAGTGTGAGAACAATAGGAATTTAAAATCATTCGTCTTTCTCCCACCAACTTCTCACAAAGTTAAGATGCCAGACTCTGCCCAAATTTAAACAGTATCGTGCTTTTGCCAGTGAGCTGTTGCTTAAAACGAGTTCTTTGGGGGGGCGGGGGGATTCACAAAGAAAGCTGTACTTACTGAGAATGTTTTCTTTTTCTTAATAGAAGGATGGCTAACTGCCATGTTTTGTTGTTGTTGTTGAGTATTACTGAGGTTTTGCTGAAGCTCTGTAGCACTCTGATTACAAGAGCGCTATATTTTGGCTAACAAATGTAGTAAATGTGATGAAAATCTATGTTGTACATTTCTTTGAATAACATGTTTATCTTATATAACGTGGAAATACTTCTGTTGAAAGAATTGCATTCGTGAAAGGAGGTTGAAAATTCCTTTCAAGATTTTTAGTGTTATGGAAGTGTACTGTTTAATATTCCAAATTCTATGGGTATTTTACAAGCATACATAAAAAAATTTTACTTGTGCACACGATCCATTTTAAAGTCAGGGCTCTGAAAACATTGAGAGTTGTACCTCTGGTTAATACTGCCAACTTTCTTACTGTACCTACCAGCCACTGAACAGAGTTATTTTTAAAAATCCATCCAGGTTCTCTCTTCTTTGGGGTAAAATAGCACTGAGGCGCCCATGCAGATACCCCGCACGCACAGACACATACACTCGTATTCCTGTCTGTGAAACGCTCCCATGGAGCTGTTGGGATGGGCCCCGAGGCCCTTCTGGCCTGTGCACTGTGTGCTGGGTCTGGGCTGTGCTTGTGGTCTCTGGCCTGGCTCGCCTCCTCTCGATGCTGCCACATCTAGACGTCTTAGGTAGCCTCTGCTGTCCATGCTGGTCCAGGGACTCTGCCCTGGTCCGCTTGAGATTGATTTCTGATCGCCAGTGGGGCACCTCCACCGGATGTGTCTCTGGAAACGCAGTTCCGAGTATCCCATTGGTTTGTCTCTGCCCCAGGCCGCCATTTGCCCCCATGGAACCATGGCGCTGCTCAGTCGCCTCAGTCGTCCGTCTGGAAGTCAGGCTTGTTGTTCTTCCTTCGCCACCCCCATCCCGCCCGGCACTCATTCCTGCAGACTAGGTCAGACCTTCTCTGTCCTAGCTTTTCATAGCCTTCACTGGTGTGGGCGATTTCTGTATCCCTTCAACTAGCAACAGTGTCTTTGCTAATTGTTTCTCTCATGTTTCTAGATGATTCTCACTTTGAGGTCCCCTGAATGTTCACAGATGGACTTCAGGAGGCTGTGTACTCTTTGGAATTAAATATTAGAAATGTCATGGATGTGTTTACGTGCATTTTTCTGATCATTGTGTTCTCAAAGCATCTATGACTCCCAAATGGTTAAGGACCAGTTAAAACATAATTATTCCCTCACATGGAGCTTTCAGAATAATCTTGCTAAAATAAACTGTAAATTGGATGTGTTACTCTTTTGAATACAGTTCTTTAGTGAATTCCTGTTTAAAATAAAATCCAAACTTGTTGGCCTGGTGACCTGGCCCTTCTGAACTGACCTGTCTCCCTTCAGCCTTATCTCCCTCCAGCCCTCCCTCCCATGGCCACGCATCAGTTTACAGACATATTTGCAGCATGAGAGTACACCGTGGAGAGTTTCCCTCTGTATGTCGTCATACTATCTGTCCCCTGCCTGAACTTACCCATTCCACCTTCTCCATCCTTGTTTGCTTCGGATGTTGCTTTCTCTGTGAAATCCTCCTTGCCCACTGGCCCCCACCAACATGTAGTCAACTTCAACTTCAGTGAACACCTCTCTCTCTGCGTTGAAATTCTTGGTTGATATTGAACGTATCTGCTACCGAACTTGTGATCTTCACCTAATACATTGGAACTGCCTGCCTCTGAACTCTTCTTCCATGTGACCTGTGGGTCTTCTCACATAATCATGTTCATTTGTGACTTTTGGTTAGTCATGTAAAATGTTTTGAGCGATAGTTCTTATCTTGCTCTTGTCCTAGAGACTTGATCAAGTAATTGTCCTTTGTCATGTGTATCATGACATCTGTGTATCATGTTGTCCTCTGTTTTTGCTCTACTGTGCTACACATTTTGAAGTTCTGTAGTTTCCCTACTTCCCTGCCATTTCAGAAACTGCCTGTATCAGTCAGAGTCCTTAGTTGCAAACGACAAAAACCAAGTCTGGCCAGTCCAGGCAGCAATGGAAGTGCAGAAAGGCTATTGGGAAGCTCACAGAGTTGCCAGGAGAGCTGAAGAACTGGGCCAGCAAGAAAGACAGGCACAAGGGAGGCCACACTGTGAGGATGATGCCAGAACCAGGTCACAGGAACAGAGAAGGCATCTACTGTCACTTTATATGTGATGCCACTGCTTGTCCTCCATCATCACTCCGCTGGTGTCCTGGTAACACACATTCGTGATGACTCACCTGAAGCTGAGTGGCACTGCCAGGAAGTACTCTTCCTGTCCTTATTCCTTCCTGTCACGAGATGAGTCAAAGGCCATGGTGTGCACATTTGTGTAGTTGACCCTAGGTCACATGCCAATACCCTAGATGCAAGTGAGAGTCTGTTAGGAGGCAGAGTTGGCCTCTATAATTCTGACACCAGTTATGGTATGCATGGTTTTTCCCATGCCACCAAGCAGTTCTGGACACCAACTGAGTGTCCTTCAGGGCAGCTCCATTCCGACACTGTCTACCTGGACATAGCCTCAGATCCCATGGTCCTGCAAGAGAGCCTGCTCACCCCCACTTCAGATGCCAATCACAAGCCCAGGTTGTCACTTGTGCTTCTGACCGACTTGCTGTAGATCCCAGGTTGCTAATGACCTTCTCCTTGAGTTTAATTAATTTGCTGGAACAGCTCATGGAACTCAAGAGAAACATTTTATTTATTAAATCACCAGTTTATCATACAGGAGTGGGATGCAGGAATAGCCGGATGGGAGAGGTGCATAGGGCAAGGGGCGGGGGACGGGTTGGCAGCTTCCGTACTCTCTGAGCATGTCTCTGTCCCCAAATTTCCACGTGCCCTCCAAACTAGAAGTTCTCCAACCCCTGTCCTTTTGGGTTTTTATGAAGGCTTCAATACGTAGATGTGGTTGTTTAAATCATTGGCCACTGGTGTTTGATTCAACCTCCAGCCCCTCTCTCCTCCCTGATTGAAAGTTCCAACCCTCTAATCACTGGTTGGTTCTCCTGGCAAACAGCCTCTGTCCTTCCCTGATTTCTGAAAATCGCCTCATGAGCGTAACAAAAAACATCTTTCTGGCTTTCATCACTTAGAAATTCCGTGGGTTTTAGGAGCTACAGGAGAAAGACCAAACTATAGATCACCATATCACAACCTCCTGCCAGACTCATAAAGCGAGGAATTATCCAGATAACGGAAGGGTGTTTATCGCTGGGGGCCAGAGCCTGGGCAGCGTCCGCCACCCTGCCGCTGTAGCGCTTGGTTCGTGAACGTTAGGAGGTCTTAGGGGTGAGGGAAGTGCTATTGTCCTGTGACTGTTTACACAGTGACTGACCATGTAGGAAGTTTCCCCGACAGCGTCTCCTTCAGTTAGGGGAGGAGCACTGTAATGCCACCCATAACGTTGGCGTGAAGGGACCCGCTGGGCAGAGGTAACGCCGGCTGACAAAGGACATGCAGCTAGCTGTTAAGGGCAGCACCAGAGCTCGGCCCAGTGTTTCCCTGACACCAGACTCCACGCAGTGTGTCCCCGTGGCACCAGCCCGTAAGCCCCGTTCCCTGGTGCTGCAAAGGGCCCAGAATGGTGTGTTCACCACACGCACGCCTCCTCGGAACCTGGTCCATGGACAGAGCTGTGCGCTAGTGGATGGGGTTCTGCGAGCGCTAATTTGGCATTTGTATTCTTGTTCTGTCTGCTCGTGTTGTTTAATGCTTTAACACCTCTCTGGTCGACTGAAGCCGTATGTCATTCAAATGGAACCTGTACTGTGGCATTGGCCTGACAGTCACTCAGCTGTGGAGGATAGCAGTAAAACTTAGGAGAACTGTGTGTTCATTAGCCCAGCAGAATTTACAAGCACTTGTGTGGCTGAGCCCCACGACTCTGCACTCTGGCAAGTGGGCACAGCAGACCGAGCCTCACGCTTCCCCTCTGTGAATTCGCGTCCCACTTGCAGATGCTGGAGGAGCCAGATAGATGAGCGCTTTAATGATTCTATCAATGGCAGATAGGGTTTGGGAATTAACTGCCTCCAAACAAGTACAAGAGATGCTCTAGTTGATTTTTTTCTTTTTATAATAAACACACAAATTCTGAGGAATTTTGAGTATTGGGTAGTTTTTCTATTATAGGGACAGTCTTTGCATCTTTTTTCTTTTTTGAATCCTCACCTGAGGACATGCTTATTGATTTTAGAGGAGAAGAGAGGGAGAGAAAGCGGGAGGGAAACACAGGTGTGAGAGAGAAACATCAGTCAGTTGACCAGGGACTGAACCCACAGCCTAGGCATGTGCCCTGACTTGGAGTCGAACCTGTGACCTTTCCGTTTGTAGGACAACACTGCAACCAACTGTGCCAGGGCCAGGCTTTATATATACTGTTTTTATAAAGTATTACATCACCTCTTGCTGTTGAGTTAATAAATAAACATGATACATATATGTATGTTTATACATGTAGAGAGATGTGTGTGTGCGCTAAACTTAGTGTTTCCTCTGTTTTTCCTACATCTTGTAGGAAAACTAAGAGCCAGCTCTTTCATGATGGTGGGCAGAAAAGCAAGCAAAAACAGCAACAATATAAAAATCTTAAACCCTGCAGCAGCAGATGGCAAACTGTCACCAGCGAGAAACTTTCCGGCATTAGGAGCTTTAACAAGTCTAAAATCTCTGCTGGGGGCCGTGGCCTTCTGGGAGCCCGGATGCCCCCATTTTGGCGCCCACGCTTTGGTGCCGTGAGGCCGGCCCAGCGGTAAGAGTGCAGGTTAACGTTACCGAGAGGAGAGGGGAGCCGGAGCAGAGGCTGCGAGGTAGGAAGTCAAGACAGCCGAGTGGTGGTGAGGAGATACATTTGGTGGGGCGGGAGGCATCTTGAAGTGAAGAATGACCCTCTCTGTCATCGGCAGGGAGAGTCGAGGGAGAGGGGGCTGGGGTAGGAGAGAGGAGGAAGAGGGAGGAGCTGGAATACTGGTGATGGAAGGAGAGCAATCCTCGGGAGGGCGTCCTGTGTCCTATGGCTGTGAGAGACCAGAGCTCGCAGCAGAGCGGTCGTCTGGAAGCGGATGTGGGGTTCACAGGGCCAGATGCGGTGCTTTGCACACAGAAAGAAATTTTTACAATTATTTAAATAATGCATAAGGTTTGCATAAAAGCACTGACGGCTTTTGGTGGATGGTAGTTATTAAGCTTTTATTATTTTAGGACATACTTGTTAATCGTGCATAGGGAACAAGTTTTAAGTTGACAGCAGGGTGTGGGTAGTCATTTTCTTGTATTTCTAATGTAGATCGAAGGCAAAGAGAAGGGTTTGGAAGTGTGTCTGTACTTGGGGCTCGTTAGAGGTTAGCAGGGATGTACAGTGTGGTCGCCTGTGTCTGTGCCGCTGCAGTGTGTGGCCCCGAGCCTGCGGGACTTCCCACAGCTCTGCCCATGACTTGTGACTTGTGGCTTGTGACCAGGCCAGCCACCCCCAGCCCCGCTCTCTTCCCGCGCCCTCCGGGCCTGGGAGGTCTGGAGCAGCCTCTCTGTGGGTCACTGTTCCAGCCCCAGCGGCTTCCTGCTGCTTAGTCCCTGGGCAGCCCTCGGGCTCCTTATCTCGACGCTGAGGTCTGGTCTGTGGACTGTGACATTTCAGATACACCAGATTGGAAGTTCGTGATATGCCAGAAGAAATGTGAAGCCATCGGCCAACTTCTGTTAGTGTGAGGACTGCCTGGGGTCTTGGACCTCAGCACTGGACTGCTTCCTTCACCCAGTATTGGCGCTAGTCTAAGTAGTACACAGAGGGGCGTGCTTGATGTTTGGTCATATTGGTCAAAGCGGGGAGGTGGAGCCCTCATTTTGAGCAGTAGGCACCCCTTCAAGATTAAGGCGTGGATTTGGAATGCAGTGTTTGATTTCAGAGGAGAAAGTTACTTGGGCTAATATAACAGTGATGTGAGGAGGCATCCTGAAGGTGCATGTGGTGAGGAGGGGAAGGCTTAAAATTTTTCTACAAACAATTCACAATTGATATTTGAGAATTAACTATATAACTCATTAACCTGGGTGGTAATTCATATGTTTGTGCTTAAAAATAAAATTTATACAGAGCTCAGCTATTCATATAACCAGTGTATTTAGAGCACCTCCTCTCTGCATAATATAGCCTTGGGAATTAGTCAAAATTCCTTCTCATTGCCACATATTGTACTGAACTAGTTATTCCTTGTTCCCTTACTGTGTTCTTGTCTGTTTCTGTCACTCAGGAGAGAGATCTCTCTCCTTTTCTCGGTCAGTGGAGGGCCAGTCTTCCCTCCAGACTGAGGTCGAGAACTTCAGGTCCAGCCAGCATTTCCTAAAGTTCTAGGGTCATTTTCCCAACTCCTCATATGGGGCTTGCCTTCTCCGCTGTCCTTCTCCATTCCTGCTCAGACCCTCCCCATTTATGCTGAGTTGTAAACATGTATTCTCTCTCTCTCTCTCTCTCTCTCTCTCTCTCCTCTTTGTAAACTGCTTGTGTACAGGGATTTTGCCTTATTCGTATTTGTATATTCGGCAGGGTCCTGGATGATTCTGTTGACACTTTTTCGCTCAACAAAATGCTGAATCAGTATGTGTGATATAATGGACAACGGAGAGAGCTTTGAAATCCACCTGGGGAAACAAAGCATAGATACGGACGGGGGCCCACACCGCGCTTCCCTTTACATTACTGGGCCCGTTTGACTCAGAACAGGAGTCGAGCGCTTCCTCTGTCACCATCTGGCCACATACCCCTGACCGTTCCAAGGTTCTTCTCTGTGAAAGGAGACTCATTTTGCCCCTTTTCAAAGGATTGCTGTGGAATTACACAAGATCATTTGTGTGACGGTAGTTTAAAAAGTTTTAAAGTGCTGTGTAAAGATCAAGTATTGCTTTTGTCCTAAATGTTATTTGGGGAGGGTAGCTATCAGTGAAAATTTTTAACAATGAGGTCTGTCTGGTAGTTACTGCAGTAAATCATTTCAGAGAAGAGTCAGAGCTGACAAGCCATAAACAGTAGTTTGTGGTGTAGGGGTTTCCATATTGAGGCCCCAGGGTGGAGAACAGGCGAGGCTCTGAGAGAGGAGTGCAAGGGGAACCCGGAGGCGGGGCAGGGGGGCGCTTAGGAGCTTAACTTCTGTAGTTTCTAAGGATGCAAACTCCATTACCACAGCTGCCTTCAGTTTCTTCTGCCCTGGGCCGGTCGGGAGGGACCGTGTGTGAGACACCTTCAGGTTCCCTGTTCTGACAGCCTCTCACCCAGCGCCTCCTGCCCGCCTGCCATGGCCTTTCTCATAAGCGTTCAACTTCTCCGTTATGTTAACTGTCTTCATTCTCCTTAGTAGCATTGTTGCAGATTTCAGGTAGAAGTAGTAATAATTTCTTCCAAGTATTTCTCCCAAAGAGATTATTTGTCTAAATATTCACAGAACCCTGGCAAAGAACTCGTTGCTAGGGAGGGTTCTCCATACGCTTCCAGCCCCTCCCCCCAAAAGCGATGGCCTGTCCCTGTGATGTGTTACTTTTCTTCTTTTGGGATATCTGCGGAAAACCAAAAAAGTCTTAGCCCTTCCTCTTCATTCTTTCTTACTGTAAAATTTGCTCCTGTCTCGTTTTCCTTGCTTCGTCTTCTCTGGAACTCCATTCCGTACTTCCCATTTCTTTTCTTTTCCCCGGCTCTAAGTTCGGTGTGTACCATTTCTGGCACGCACTTCTCACTCCCCTTACAGGAGCCCATCCTCCCGACTGTAAGCTTGGGACCCAGATTGTAAGCTCAGGACCAGGACCTGGCTGACCCTGGCTTCATCTTTCTGTCCTTTCTGGCTCCGCCTCCTGTTTTCTTCTGGGAGCTGCCGTCTCTTCTCCGAGTGGCAGGGAAGCTTGGTGGTTGTTTCCCTGTTCAGTGGAAACGTGGAAACGGAGTTGGCCTTCGCTCCCTCTGTTCCAGCCGTAGCCTGTTGACCGGCCCCAGCAGTGGGCACTTTATTCCTGCGGCTGGCACGGCGCTGTGTATCAGTGGCAGCTGTAGGTCGAGGGCAGGAACTTAAGGAGCCAATATTCATGGACACTGATTTATTCTGGTACAGTATCACTTGAATCAGTTTTCCCTGAGAGTCCCTGGAAAAAATCAACCTTGAATGCAGCGTTTTTAAACCATTCATTGAGAATCATTCATTAGTGGGAGTATGAAAGCAATGTATTAGGCTACAATCAAATTCCCTTTAAAAGGGAAAGAAAACAAAATATGAATGCATCACACGTAGTAAGGGTGTCGTGTGTGTTTAAGGATATGATATGAAGCATAATTCTTCTTTTGATTTGGAATCAGAACATGTGAAAGACATTGCTCTGATTCACTTTCAGTATTTTTAAGTTCCTTTGATTCCCTATCCCCTTTTCCTTATAATGGAAATTTAAGAAACTGTTTTAAAAAAATTTTTTTTATAGTCGAGATAAAGTAGAATTAGAATATGCCCTTTTTGCAGGACAACCTGGTGGAAAATTGAAAACACAGTCCCTTAATTCACCAGTTGCAGGGCAAGTGTCCCAGGTCCCCCTGGCCGCACAGCAGGGCCCCGCAGGAGCCTGAGGTGGAGGCAGGAGCCTGAGGCGGAGGCGGCCAGGCCTGGGGGGCGGGGCTCCGTGCTGGAGGAGCAGGACCTGTGCAGCCGCAGGGCCCAGGCCCTCACAGTTTGTCCTGGACCCATGGGGTGATGATAGTCCACGAGCGGGGTGGCTGTGATTTTTAGGCTTATTAGGCCCTCCCAGTGTGGGAGTGGAGGACTGTGGGAAGAGGTGTTAGGAACCAAATGACCAGATACTAGCGTTGCTGATTCTTTTCTTTGGCAGTTAGATATAGCTGTAGGTTTTAAATGATTGTCAGCTGTAACATTCCTGGTTAGAAAATGTGACCATTCTTCACCAATTACTCATACCTTGTCTTGAGCCAGCTCCTGACCTCGGTGTTGTCTTGTCTAATGGCTTCTCTAATGGACTTCACCGGTTTGTAAGGACATTGAATATGTCCGATGAATAGTCGGAAATCATGCGCCCCTCACCAACATGTATGGTGCATTTATTCAGGGATTTGCGAAAGTGAAAATAATTGTGGGATACTGTCGGAAACCTGGCCTTTTCATTTTAATGGTGTGTAAAAAGTTATTTTCTTATATAGTTAAAGAAAAATTAAAATGTGGTCTAATTAGATGTATTTTGGCCCAGTTGTCCTTATTTGTCATTGGATTGTAAGGCTGTGTCTTAGGACAGTTATTTAATATCCCTTTGTGTCCAAGCAAAGCAGTTCAGTGGTTTTTGTATTTCCCCACAGCCTGCTGACTTAACCTGCAGAGGTGCTTATCACGGACAGTCTGAGATTACACCTGTGTGGAAGTATAGTTTTGAGGGGGTTAACTATGATTTTATGATTATTAATTTTCATAATGAGTAGGATAAAGTGCCCAGTTTTACCAGATTGTTGATATAGAGAAGACAGCAGAGAGAAGTGAAACTTTTAATTTGTTTAAAGTTCTACGTTAAGGAAATCTTCCTCTGCCTGCCCCTAGGTGTCTTTTTATTAATGACTTTAAAAAGTCAACATCTTATATGTTTTCCTGATGAATCTTTTGGGACGATTTGGCACATGTTCCATCCAATGAAATAAGGAAAAAGTGGCAGATCTCCTTTCTCAAGGGAAATAATTAAATCATTTTCTCTTTTTTATACAAACATTTGCTTTGAGGTATATTTATATATCAAGGGCTTTGATATTATTTCCAAAGCATCATTTCCTCATACTGCTTCAACCTCATAATGAAACTCCTCTTTAAACTCTTACCCAGTAAATAACACAAGCTTATCCTGTAGGTTAAATTTATATGCTAAATAACTCAAATGAAGAGACTCTCCCCTCCCTGCTTTTGCCTTGAGTGTGTGATGTCTATGTTGGTAAAGATTTCATATTCTAATAGTTTCTAAATAAATCTAAACCACCTCTGTAGGTTTTAAAATTTCAGTTTTTAAAACTTCAGAACAATTGCACATTTTCCTTTGAAGCCGTTGTCTGTTTTACTCCCCTGTCTGCCCTTGGCGCCCCTTCCCGCTCCTGCCCCTCTCCTGTTTCCCGGGCTCCCCGGCTCTCTTGGCTGTTGTTACATTACTCCTTCCTTCTAGAACACAGCAAGGTGTCCACAGTGCCCTTCGCTCTCCTGCCCCAACTGAGGGTCCATTTACAACCTCTCCACGCCTCACTGACATGTCACCCCCCATTCAGGGGCTGAGTGTCCGGGGACAGTGGAGTTAGAGCGGGGATTGGGGTGGGCGCACAGAGCATTGAGTTCTGTTCGTGACGCGAGATGGGTGAAATTGTGCAAGTTTCCTAACCCTTGTTCTCAGTAAGGAGAGGTCGAACCAGTGATCGCTGAAATCTCTACCAGTTCTAATAGTGCGTGACGAAGTAACCCACAATAAAGTGTAATTAGGCTTAGCCTTCTGAGGATGGGGGAGTGGATTTTCTGTTTCAAACAAAAGCTTGTTGATCCAAATACGTGTTGGATATATTTTTGAGCGTCTTCTTCATCCCTTGCCTCTCCCAGCCCCCAACTTTGACTTTGATCCAGGGAATAAAATGCAAGGACTCAGTTTTCTCCCACTGATGTGCATATGTATTTCCTCTAGTCTTACCCCTTGCATGTTGGGTTTGGGGAAAAATTGCTGCTTTGTGAGAGAGAGGGGTTAGTAGTAGAAACATCTTCTAATGCAAATGGGCTCCTTCCTTCTCACTCCTCATTATTTGTCAGGAGGACGTTCTGAAAGTCGGGTGAAAGGAACGGGCCAGTCCCGCTCACTTGAAGCCTGTAGTGTTCCGGGGCAGCACAGGACAAAGTGTGCAGCCCCTCCCCGCCTCCCCGCAGTGCGTGCCCCCACCCGGGAGGTGCAGCAGAGGTCCTCGCACTCCCCCCGGGACTGGCTCAGAGTCTGCACTCTGCTGGGCCGCAGCCTCAGAGCGGGGCGCCGCCGGCCGGGCTGGGGCCTTGGCTGTGGCGCGCGCGTGAGGAAGCCTGGCCCGTGCGCGTTCCCACTGCTGCTCCGCTCCAGGCGTGCATGCTGCGCCGCATACGTAATTGGCGTTTAGGGGGAGACAGGTTAATGACTACATGTTTTTCTCTTAAAAATATCTTACGGAACACTTTGTACATTTTTAGAGGTCCTGTTTAACACAATATAGTTTTTGAAATTCCCATTTTTGAGTGGTTTCATGGTTTTTTTACTCACATTTTCATCAACTCTGTTACCAAAATCACCTCCCTCCCTCCCTCCCTCCTTCCCGGCAGGAGAGGAAAAAAAAAATATTGGGTTGGCCAAAAAGTCTGTTATGTTTTTTCCATAAAACAGAACACATTTTTCATTTTCACCAATAACTTTATTGATTTGGATACGTTGAGTACATCACTATCTCCTGCTGTTGGCTTCTAGCGGGGAGAGGCCAGGGCTGCTGCTAAACACCTTCCAATGCGTAAGACAGCCCCACAGCACAGAATTACTTGGCCAAAATGTCAAGAGTGCCAAGAAACTTTGCAAACCACTTTAGACGCATTCAATCAGTCACAGCACCTTCTCCACACGCTGCACAAATCTTTTTTTGCATTTCAGTTGCATTTTTACCTTTTTTGAAATAAAGCATAACATGCTTTACTATTTTTACTATATTTACTATTTTTACTATATTTACTATTTCAATACACCAAACATGCTGCATATCTTCTTCCATATTCTATGTTAAAATGGCTGCACAAAAATTTGTCAATTTTGATAGGTGTCTTTTAAATGCACGCTGATATGACAGTTGTCACAATTCAGTCTAACAAAATTGTTCTGAATGAGGTTAAAGACAGCTAAGTGCTACTGGAGTCATTGTGTGGAAAAACTGTAATGGATTTTTTTGGCCAACCCAATAGAAGCCACTAGCCCCTTCCCTCTCAAAGGGTGAGCGGTAGACTGTTGGAAATAATGCAACTACATAGTTATATTAAAAACAGAAACAACTCTGAGGCTGTGTTAAGAAATCACACATGCATGCTTACACACGCACATGTGCACACACAAACATGAACACGTGCATGGCGTAAAATCCCCAAGGTAGAAGGAGCCTGCTGTGAATGGTCTTGCTCTTCGTGCACCGCCACCATCAAGTTCACCTCCATAGGAGGTACCAGCTGCTTGTCTCTCCACTGGCTGGTTTAAAATTCTGGTCTTCCTCTGGTAAATCCCTGTTTTCTCCATAGATGTCTCAAATAGGACAGTCTTTTCAATCTAGCATGCACTGCACATGTTCCAGCCATGCGGTTACCAAGTTGACATTGCAGCCTCAGCAAAGGTTATCGCTTTAAAATTCTCTGAAATTCCCCTTTGGCACATCCACTTTGGCAGCTGGGCTTATGTGGGAAAGCGGCAAAGTGCTTGGCTCCTCTCTCTGTGCTTTATAAACAGAAATCTCCGGCCAGAGGGCAGCTGGGCTGGATGCTTCTCTACCACCTCCACCAGGTGTACTTGCCTGCAGCAAACAGTACCCTTACTGTGTGTGTGGACCAGGGGGGTGGGTTTTTAAACATGAACATTATACACATTCTACAGCCTGACACTTACTTAAAGGTCTTATTAGAAAACCCTGCTGCTCTAACATGTATGTTAGGTACTGTTGTACGGTTTTTTCATTTTGAAATCTTTTTAAAAATCGAAACAAATCAAAGATTATATTTCCTGATTCAGATTATATTTCCTGATTCAGAACTACCTGTAGCAGTTTGGGCAATAATATAAGAAGAAAGATGGAGACTTCAAATCGTTTTCCAAGGAGGCGCAGTCCTGACTAAATCAATGACACCGCGTGCCTCTTTTCTTAGAAAAGCGCTCCCTTGGTCGGGGATGGCAGCGCCCCCGGGAGGCAGCGCGAGCCTTCTCCTTTCCTCATTTTATTTTCAAGTAGCTGTTTCCTGGACATTGTTGCTTCTGTTAGCAGAACTGACCTACTTATTACTATAGATGCCTCCAGAGCCCGGTATTTCTCTCTCTGCGCTGTGTGACCTCCACTGAAGCGGGGCTCCATGCGAGTCATGCGGGTACATTTCCTGGTTGGGATTCTCTAATTTCAAAATGACCTCATATGTGCGGGGTGGAAAATACTTCTCATTTTTTAAAAGGTAAATGCTGGTAGTGTAGATGTCAGAACTTTCACATTCGACATCAACATGGCACGTAGACTCATGGGTGAGTTTTTCTCGCCTGTGATGACTTATGAACAATTTCAGACCACTTGATTTGTATATTGGTTCTCTTTCCTTTAAGAATAGCTCTATGAATTAATAGTCTTTTGCTGTTAGGCACCTTTCCCCCACCAAATTTATATATATTGGAAATATGTTCCTTATTTTAGCTAAAATTTTTAGAATGAGAGTATGGTCTTGTGCATTACACACATACTTTCTCTTTGAAAGTGTAATTTTTTTCCTGTTATGCTTCTGTTTTATCAAAAAGTGCACTGTAGACTTTATACAACTGTGATAGCGAATGCCCTTGATGGATCCTTGGTAAGAAAGTGTTTGAAAGTGCATAATTAGGGCACTTGAGCATAAAACTACAATTATACACTTGTGTGTTAATTTTGTGTACAGTAAGACTTTAGCTCAACACTGGCTGTAAATGAGAGGAAGACTTTTTTTTTTTTGGCCTGTGAATGCTGCATTTTATGACTACGTGAATGAAATCTCCTCTAATTGGCTGACCTGGAAGGAAAGGTGATAACAGCCGTGGTTAGGAGGTAGCAGGGAAGACAAAATGTGCCTAGAGGTTTCTTATTAAAAGTAACTAGAAAGTAACCTTACTTTGAGTACAGCTGTTGGAATCATTCCTGCTATTTTAGTTTTGTTCCACAATAAAGAGTAACAGAGTGTAGGCAGGTTAGATAAGCCAGTGAAAATAATGGGGGGGCAGAATAGGATAGAAAGCAGCTGACGAGGAATCTTTGACCCGGTAGAATAAAAGCTTTGGCTTGCCGTTGGTTGACCGTATGTTAATCGAGTTCTGAGTACTAGTGTGAGGGGGGCACTCCTTGAAGCTTGGAGTTAATTTTATGAACGCTGAAGGATGTACCGCTTCACAAAATGGGTAATAATGTTCCTGAACTTGTTACCCTCAAGAGGTAGCATGAACTAGAAATGTAAATTAATTTAAGAAGGGTATAAGTAAATTCATGGATAAAAGAGTGATAGTGATTATGAAGAAGAAGTAAAGGCTGTTGAGGGCCTGTCTCTGAGTTTTGGAAATTGAGGTCATGAGAGGAACCCCCATTTTGTCCCCACGGCCATATAGAATATTTATTTTTCAGAATATTGGTCTGACCTAGCATTTGCTTAAGCTGTGATTCCCTAAACATGGAGCATTTGGACTTAGAATAAGCAGTGAAATTTTGCAAGCAATTAATTATTGTAAAGACATCTGAGAGAGATGACATGTATATCATTGTCACTGTTACTTATTTTATACAATCTAATATTGTGTGTACCTGTTAAGGAGGTTTTTTGAAAACAAATTCATCCTGTAAAAAGCTTTATTAACTGATGACAAATGAAAACTTTTCAACTTTGTTTCATGAATCAGAAAGTAAATTTATTTTTCTATAGGCATTTTTTAAAAATTTAAGCTAAAGGAGAGGGAGGATTAACAGAGGCCAGACGCGCTGGTTATTTTTCAGCCGGTAAAGCAGCAGCGCTCCCTGGGCCGTGGAAGGTCTGCTGGGAGCGCGCGCAGACACAGCGGGCAGTGCGCGCCGCAGCCGCGTGTGCCCTGGGACTGGCTTGTTCTTGTCGTTGGTCACCGAGGTTGTGCTGGGGTTGAAGACGCTGTTGGAGTCCGGAATGCTTTGCCAGCCCCTTCTTCCACCCCGGTTGTCTTTTCTCTGTTACTTAAGGGAAGCCGGGCAGAATTTGAAGGCCTTCAGCTGTAGCATGCAATGCATACAATCAGTGCTCAATATACATTCGTCGATTGTTTCTCATTTTTCAAGCGTGAAGGAGTAATTTCAGGAAATTGTGTAGTTTTTTTCTCCCTTAGTCAAGCCTAAGGATAAGATTTTTCTTTTTAAAACAAGAAAATGGAAAAAAAAAAGTGCAACTAAATTGCTTAGAAGTCTCAATTGGGAACTTAGCTTAAGGGACTGTAGATTGTGCAGCAGATGTAGGATCTTGACCTTGTAAACTTTATTTATTACCTTCTAGCACATTATTTTTGACTGGACATGTTGACATAATAAAATTTCCTCATGCAATTGTTTCAGCCACACATTGGCTTAGTATCTGTATTCCTGGCTGTGGGGAATTTTCAGTCTGTCTCTTATGCGTGAAAAATAGCGTTTGATCTTTTTGTGCATTTGGAAGCCAGCAGAATTGCCACAGTAATGACTAAAATGTAGCTGTTCTGATCTTAGGATTTTCCTTGTGCTTTATTTTCCTTTTCATTTTGTAGAGTTTACCTGGAAGGGCTCAAACCTATGATGAAAAACAAAAATTAATGGAGGTTTCTGCTGTTAAAGACAAATTGGTATAATATGCTTTTTGATAACTCTTAGACAGCAATAAATAATCAAAATAAATTGCATTTTGTTCTAGATTCATGAAAAACAGATAAGATTGTGGTATTATTCTTTTGGGCTCTTCTTTACTCACACACCACGCATAAACAGACTCCCATATTCAATAACGGCGTGTATATACAGGCACACACTTTTGTAACCTGCCATCCCTTAACCCCGCTTCAGTAACCCATGGACAGACCTTGCTATTAAATACATTTTATCCACAATAAAATGCATTCATTTTAAATGGCTCTGTGCTCCTTTATTGATTCCTCCACCTTTATTTCACTCAATCCCTATTCATGGACGTTTAGGTTGTTTCCATATTTCTGACTGAGGGTCCTACCGTGGGGGTGCATTGAACTCCTGGCTACACATATCTTTTGCATACTTGTTTTTTATTTTACTTAAGATAATTCTTAAAAGTAGAATTCTGCGTTAAAGAGGTGTCAATTCTATACATCCTGTGTCTTGCTTTAGATATTTGAATTTACATACCTACCATACTTATTTAAATATGCCCAGTTGCTGTATAATATTTTGGATTATGTAAAGTGAAAATATGAAAATTTCCTGTTAAGCACCTAGGAACAGTCATTTGTTTAATTATCAAACAGAAACTTTATATCTAGGCATAAGTCAGGCAGGAATGGTTTTAACATAAAAATATAAAAATACGAGGAGAAAATTTAGGCGCCACCGTTGCTATTAAGTGTATATACATCTTCTGCCAGTATTTTTAAAAAACCCTCACCTGAGGACATTTTTTTCATTGCTTTCTTCAGAGGGAGAGAAAGGGAGAGAGAAAAAGAGAAACATCGATGTGAGAGAGCAACACTGACCGGCTGCCCTCTCGCACCACCCCGACTGGGCGTCAGAGCCGCGTCCCGGGTCCCGGCCCTGACTGGGGGCTGGGTCCGTGACCTTTCGGTCTGTGGGGCCATGCTCCAACCAACTGAGCTGCACCGGCCAGGCCCTGCCAATATTTTTTAAAGTTGTAATTTATATACCATAAAGTGCTCAGATATTCAGTGTACATTTTGATGAGTTTTGACAAATATATTTATCCAAGAACCCACCATCTCAAGACACAGAATATTATCGTCACTCCCAGAGAGTTTTCTCATATCTTTTTCTAGCCAGTCCCCATATCTGACACACACTGTTGTAACTTCTGTCACTATAAATTAATATTGCCATTTTTTGAGCTCTACATGAACAGATTATGATGTTGAATGTGTATACATTTAATATAGTTCTTAAGGGAAGTGTAGATACCAAACCAAACTGTGCTGCTTAGAACAAAAGGATCTGAAACTGATGTGGAAACTATGTAGAGTAGAACAATCCGTCTTTGCAAAGAAGAAGTTGGACCCTTACCTTACCCTGTACACAAAAATTTCCTCAAAATGGATCACAGATCTAAACACAGGAGCTAAAGCTATAAAATTGTTAGGAAAAAGCAGAGGAGAGCTTCATGACATTGGATTTGGCAATGATTTCTTGAATGTAGAACCAAATGCATGGGCAACAAAAGAAAAGATAGGTTGGATCACATCAAAGTAAAAAACTTTTGTTTATCAAAGTACACTATCAAGAGAACGAAAAGGCTACCCACAGAATAGGAGAAAATATTTGGAAATCAAATATCACACAAGGGACTAATATCCAGAATATATAAAACACTCCTACAACTCAACAACAAACAACAACCTAAATGAAAAATGGGGAAAGGACTTGAATACATTTCTCAGGTTAAGATAAACACATGGCCAAAAAGCATGTGGAAAGATGCTCAACATCACTAATCATTAGCGATATGAAAGTCAAACTCACAGTAAATACTTCACATTAATTAGGGTGGCAATTACAAAACAAGCAGAAAATATCGACAGTATTGTCAGGGATGGGGAGAAAGTGGAACCCTTGTGTACTACTGGTAGAAACAAAATGGTATAGTCACTCTGAAAAACAGTGTGGCAGTTTCTCAAAAAAGTAAACATAAAACCACTCTGTGACCCAGCACTTGGAGTATGTCTAAAAGAAGTGAAAGTAAGTACTGGAACAGATTTCTGTATGCCCATTCACGTGGCTGTATTATTCATAATAGCCAACCTGTACAAACTACCCAGGATTCCACAGTGGATGGCCAGGTGAACAACATGTGACATATACTTACAATGGAATATTGTTCAGCCTTAACAAGGAATGAAATTCTGATGCTCCAACATGAATAAACCTTGAAGGCATTATGCTAAGTGAAATAAGCCAGAGACAAAAGGACAAATACATGATTATACTTATGTGAGGTACCTAGAATAACCAAATTCATGGAGACAGAAAGCAGAATAGTGGTTAGCAGAGGCTGGGGGTGGGAGGAAAGGAGGGTTATTGTTCAGTGGGTGCAGGATTCCACTTGGGGTGGTGAGGTTCTGGAGGCGGATGGCAGTAATGGTTGCACAACAGTGTGAGTCCACTTAATGCCACTCAGCTGTGCACTTAAACATGGTTAAAATGGCGCCCTTTACAGTATGTGTATCTTACCACAGTAAGAACAGAACAATAGGTCTTTAATCTGGAAAGCTGAAGAGAGGGAGAAAAGTGCTTATTCATAAAATTAGTGTGTTAAAATTCGGAAGTGGCGAGCTTTACCGATGTAAGAACACCTATGTTAACCTTTAGACCAACGTAATTCTTTTGATCTTGAACTGTTTTCCTCCAAAAGTAAGGAGAAACTGATAATGTACATAGATTCAGATAATCCAGAGGTGACAGATCCATAACAGAAACCAAGGTACATTTTCCTACCATAACTTTCAAGAGTGGGTTATAATATCTGTTCCCAGCGTTTTTATGAGCTGTTGTGGAGATAGAACATTGGACTGGACCAGGGCGTAGCTTAGGGCAGAAAGCTCTTCCATTTATATGTCAGTTGTGTGCGACTTACAGCATGTGATTTATATACTGATTCCAGGCGGTTCAGTCAACAAATACTCAGTTAGCTGTTACTGTAGCCCGGGAGCTCTGAGGACCCTGATGAGCCAAGCTGTCAAGAACCAGCGTGTCCGGAAGTGCACATCCCTGTGGGGCGGCGGTCTGCTTGTGATCAGGCAGGCTTGCCGAGTCCCCAGGTCAAGGGGGATGGGCTTCTTAGCTTCTTAAGGATTTCACAGAGCCTTTAATACACTAATTAATGTTATGTTTTATTTCTATAATACATGTATTTCTAAAACATTTTTGACTATAGAACTTGTTTCTGAGTTAACTTGGTTTGATTAGCGTTTCCTGTAGGAGCATAGAGAAATGTGGGCATAAAGTCCTTCCTGTGAGACCTGCTGGTCTACAGGAAATTTTAAAAACCCTAGTGAAGCCTTTGGCTCAGCCCCGCCCCAGGTGACAGGCCTGGAGCACCTTGGGGCACTGGGTGGGCCTAGGGTGGAACGTGGTCCTGGAGCACAGCCCTAGCTGGGCCTCTTTACAAAATGCAGCCCGCGGACCGGCAGGCCTCCCCCTGCCTTCCCTCGGCCCCCTGCCTTCCCGGACCTGCTTCCCGGGGTGCTGCAGCATCTCCTGCGGCTGCCTTTGGCTGCTGGTGCTGGAACCTGGGATGTGGTGGAGGCGACATCTTTAGTTTAAACTACAAAATAACTTAGGCATACAGGAAAGTACAGCAACAAATATGGTAGACACTTGTGTAACTGCAGCAAGATTATGGGTGTTCTTAACATTTTGCTATATTTGCTTCATCTCTTTTTTAAAGGGAAAAAAATGCAAGTCTGAAGGTCCACCCTGTCTCTTCCCCTCTCCCCTCCCTAGAGAGTATCATATATTTTCTTTTCAGTGCATATTTTTGTATTTTTACTATATATGTGCATTCATAAACAATATATACTACTATTGTGTATTAAAAATTTATACAAACGGTATCACATTGCATTAACCTTTTGTTGCTTGCTCTTTAAATTCAGAATTATAATTTTTAGATTTGAACTGTTTTGATATGTGGTTCTTTCTTACCACTTCACTATTTTTGAATACTGTATAGAATTCTATTGTGTAACTATAGCAAAATCTGTTTTTCCATTAACCTGCTGCGTTAGGCTTTGATTGCGTCTGTTTTCTGGCTTTTGTAAGCTGTATTACATCGAGTATCCTTCCTGGGACACAGGGAGTGTTTCTTTGGCATGAATTTATTTACAAGAGAAATTGCTGGGCCGTAAGTCAGTGCGCTTTTAAACTTTGTGGGTGAACTACTTTCTAAAAATTTTTTAGAGATAAAAAAGGGAAGATAAACCTTGATCATTTCTTCAGTTTTGAAGTATGAACATAAAGTTCAGGGTGAGGTGAAATGAAAAATGGAGCCTGGAACTCCGCACATCTAATGTGATACAGGGACGTGGAAGTTCATACTCAAATCCTTCCTCAAAATCGTTTCCTAAAATAAATATTAAAGCAAATGAATTGTTTTTAGCTATACTTTTCCTCTCCAATAATGTTGAAAGCATTCACATTACTTTGAAAATTGGAATAAATTTTTTGCTATTATGTGTGCTCATGTTCCACTTCAAGATCCTGCTCATTTAGAAATGAGTGAAATAAATTCTTTTTCTTGTTTTTAAATAAAAAACAAAAGCTCTTATCCTAGGAATTTTCTACAGATTTCCATTTGGTTTAGGTTAGAGAGATTCTTTTTATTTAAACCGTGCTGAAACCCAGGGCGTCGCCCAGCGATGACTTGGAGGGTTAGCGGTGAGCAGCCAAGGGTCCTCTGCTGCCTGAGCATGAGGTCCAGTGTTTTCGGCTGTGGGCTAAGGCTGAACATATGTGTATCAGAGATTTAGATGGTACAAGTGATGTCAAGTTTATAATGTGTTTTTTCATGACTTTAAAATTTTTTATGACAGTTCAGTTTAATCCATAGGTCATTCATTCATTCAACACACTGACTGTGTGGCAGGCCCTCTTCCAGGAAGCCCGCCGTGCGTGTGGGAGCTTATACCCCAGTGACAAGGACAGACATAAACATATGACCTAAGTCAGATCATCTGCCCTGTGGTAAAATGGAATCGGAGGCTGGCATGCAGATGGCAGAGGCTAGGGTTGGGCTGCTCAGGGAAGGGGTGGCATCGGAGCCAGAGAGGCTTTGTGCTTGCACCTCTCAGCATGCGGTTCCTGGTACCCAGCAATTCCTGGTTAAATTTCACTTGACTTCAACAGTCTGGTAATCTTGACCCTTACTGTGGTCAAGAGTTAAGAGAGAAAGAAAAAGACTCTCAGTAGCCAAAATCGATTTCACAAAACAATAAAATCTCTCGTGCTTCCTTCATGGACTGATCCTTAATTGTTTTAACAGTGTAGCGTGTTTCTCAGCCCTCAGCAGATTGCATTAGGGATCGAGTTCAGGGTGACAAGCAATGACTGAATGCCCTGATGGCATGTGAGAAGACAGCACAGTGTGGGACCAGAGTCCTGCTCTGGTGTGGCGCGGGCAGCTGGCGGCACAGGCTCGGGGGCCAGCGTGGTATGGCTTTTAGCCTGTTGTTTTGTGTTTTATAATGATTATGTGGTTGAAGATGTTGGAAGAGTGCATAGTATTTCTTTGAAAGCCCTGCACCTAAATTGATTAAAACAAAAACAGAATTGATCATTAAAGAATTAGACTTTAGTTCCAGACCACTGAGGTATATTTTATTTAGAAATTGCTCTTTAAAGGTAAGACTTAGGAAATAATCCATACTTTAGAGCTAACACTACAACTTGTAGTTTAAGAAGTCATTGTAGCATCCGTGTAGAATTCCAAGCTAGGTTATTATATTGCTGGTTATAATATTAATATGAATTAATAGAGAAGGTAGCCCCATTTTACAGATGGAGAGGTAGGACAGATACTCTACTGATTGTCCATATTTCCAGAGCTGAGGTACCGTCGGACTTGGATTTAGATTTTCTACACGTGTAGCCCAGAGACCCTTCAGCTGAACCAGGGTTAGTAATCGTTGCTCTGCTCTGTGGCGCCCACGTAAGGGCGGTGGCCTCGATGCTTGGCCCCAGGCCTGGCTGATAGCCCACGCGTGATCTCAGTTACCTCAGAGAGGGTGAGGGGCCAGATAGGTTAGTGCCGAAGGAATTAGGCCGTGTATCTAAAAGGGGAGCAAATAGGCTTTTAATTGTGGAAGACAGTCATGAAATCTCCCAAGCAGATGTTTGTGAGGGCTTCCCCTCTCCTGTGTTGTACAGATTGTTGCTATGGCTCCACTAAAGATTTGCTTATTCTCTCACCCACAGTGCCTGCCTCTCAGGCTGCCTCCCCGGGACCCCAACCTGCCCGAGAGCCTTTTAGAGCTGAAATAGATAAAGATTCTAATACGTTGTTGCTGCTCTCGTGTTCATAGACGCCTTCCTGTAACATGCCCTGTTGTTGTTTCACGTAGAAAATGGAACCCCCCACCCCAAACAGCACTTCCATATTGTGTGTAAGGTTTCTGTAAACCAGAAAGTCAACATATTAAAGTGCAATTCAGAGGGGAGTTTGCTGGCTGTGTTGACTGAGCTTTACAGTCATTTTAACACCGGGAAAAAGTGTTATCCTAACTGCTTCAAATCAAACTGCAAAGATGCTTGTGTGAAATATAGTATTAGATATCAAATCAAACATATGGGTGTTGAACGGAAGGGTATGTGTTGTGGGTAGTATATGGTATTTTAGCATGTGGAGTTGTATTTTATGGAAATTCTTTGGCTTGGCTTATGGCAGGGACATACATTCATTATGAGATATCAAGCTGTAAAATAAATAAAAGCAAAGACTTCAACTGTGCTGTTAAATGGTTTTCAATACAAACTCGTCTGCTCATCTAACGTAGGGTCTGTGTGATGAGAGGCGTTCGGGAGCCCCTGTGGCCACGTGTTTTGCGATCAGTGCTGCCAGGTCTTGGAAATCATCTGCGTCGGCTAAAAAAATACACGAACTTTAACTTTTTGCATTTTTTCCCCTTTACTTCATTGTATGTGTCATGAATTATAGTGCTAATTGATCTTAGAGGCAAAGTATTTAATATTTTTCTCCTTTTACCGTTCCCCCTTTTTTGTCACTCAATATTCTATAGTGGATTTGTTTCATAAGTGTGTTATCTGGAACTGATCAGTGAACTCGTCAGTGTGTGGGCTTATGAGGCTCAGGTTCTTGGAGTTCTCCAGTGGACCATGTTGCGGTATTAACCGTGACTTCACCATTCTCGTCTGTAGAGTGCTTTTTGATATCTTTTTTCTTTTCCTCTCCTCTCTTTTCTAATCAGAAAAATAAGTCGGTAGATTCCTCATTTAAAAAAAAAAAACATTTAAAAAAATCAACAGTGTATTTATTGTATGAGGAAGAGTTTTTTTGATTAATGATTTCAAGAATTTTTAGGCTCATGTAAATTAGAGATGGAGAAGACACATTTAAAGCCATATTTTGGTGTGTGTGTCTCTCCAGTTTTTTCAGTGCGTTGCACTCTACTTGACATCATTGCTTCTTTTATCAACTAGGAAAATGCTCCTTGCATTAGATAGGAATATCTTTCCTTGAAAAACTCATATTGATGGTTGTAATATTTGATATTCATAGTATTGTTGTAAAGCAATGTAATTTCTTTTTAGCAGAATAGTCAATGCAATTGCTAATGTAACTATACTGTATGTGCTGCAAATGTAACTGGGAAGTTGTGGCTTCAGCTGAAACCAACATGCACTCTATACATGCACCCAAGCCACAAGCATTCTACAAAATATGAGTTAGTGAAACTTTGGACTGTTGGAGTTCATTTTCACCTTGTGTGTTGCATGAGAATGGATTAACATAATGCTTCTTTGACTTTCTTAGGAGAGGCTATTTTTTAATGTATTAAGAACTCCCCCCTGACTGGATTTTCATGAATTATCAATATTTTCTATTTGATAAAAATATTTTTTATAGCCAATTTTTTGACTTCATTGATAGTACAATATGTGACTATAAGGCAGGATGCTGACCTATGTAAGGGGAAGACTTAAAAATATTGAATGCAGTTGCTTAGCAGAGAATCCACTTCATGTTGCCAAACTGAAACTGTATTTGATTTCACTGAAGTGTACTTTCTGACTTTCTCACTCTCTTTGCCTGACTTTCTGACAGATGCCACCACAGTATGGACAACAAGGTGTGAGCGGTTACTGCCAGCAGGGCCAGCAGCCTTATTACAACCAGCAGCCGCAGCCTCCGCACCTGCCCCCGCAGGCTCAGTATCTGCCGTCCCAGTCCCAGCAGAGGTACCAGCCGCAGCAGGTGAGCTCGGCGACTGCTCGCCAGGCCTCGGTTCTGCCCTCGAGCTCTGTGTTTGGAGGCCAGACTGGGCTCTGAGACATCGTCCTGCCCCCTTTTCAAAACTCTCTTCTTAGTGGGGGAAAAAATGTAGTTTTCTGAAAAGGCAGAACTATAATCTAAACTGTTTGTTTATGGATGGGTGTTTGAGATCGAAGGGTCGGAAGAATGCTCATTTGCTCCCTACGTTACTGGGTGGTGAGAGCAGAAAATGCCGGTCTTTTCATGTTCTGTGTCATTTGTGTTCTGGCTCTTTCAGGGAGGTGCTCGGTCACTCTGAGGCTTATTCAGGAAAATGATTTTATCGATCATTCACCCTTGCTAGTTGGCATATTCCTGGTATTTTTATCTTGAATTTTTTTTTGTTTGTTTTAATGGCAAGCACTACTATATCAAAACATTGTTGCCTTTGGCAGTGTTATTCTCCTTAAACTAGCTTATAAACATAATCGCTTCAATTACAATATATTACAGTACTAAAGGGAACCATGTTCTTTAAGTATATTAAGCAGCTCCTAGTTTAAATTAGCCTCATTAAATACTCTTGAAGGTTATTGGGCTATATATTTCAGCTTACATGATTTGTAGAAAAATAGTATATATGCATTTGGTAAAATTATTCAATTTCATCCTGTTGCAGAGACTGGCACTGAGTGATACTAAAGCATCATGAGCTAGGGACTCTAACTTTGAATCCAAGTGAAACTTTCGTACACTTCCAGTCATTAGCATCATAATGTAACTTTCCTTTTTATGGTTTTTTCCCCATTTTTTCCTGTTTTGTGGGGTAGGGCTGGTGAAGAGATGAGAAGAGACATTGACTTTTCATGTTTTATAGTGCTTTTTACACATGCTGAAGAGATTGTTGAGGCTAAGCAACATATATAAAGATATAAAGCTTAATTTTAATCAATTTGACAGCTGATTTCTTAAATATTATCTTGGGTTCAATGGAGTCTTCCCATGTTGCCTTTATGTAAGAGTTTGTAAAGGAGCTTATGACTTTAAACAAAACATGTGATACACGTTAAGTCCTGTCTTTTGCATGCATGTTTTCAAAATTTTGTTATTACATAAAGGGATTTATAGAGGTAGGAATGTACATTATTTTCAAGTTACTTGTTCTGGTCTTTTCATAAAATGTGGGATAATAAAAGCCTTTCTCATTTCTTTCTAAGGAAGAGACTGGCATCTGGGTTTGTGAGCTGCAACGTGAGGGCTTTTCGAGGGCTTTCAGGGCCTCTGTGGACCCCATGGGCACAGAGTGTTTTGTCATGTTGTCAGCATTTAGGGAGGACTCAGCAGAGAGATTGCATTGCTCACTTTCCTTCCGTGCTCGAAAATGGATCTCTGCTTGTAAAGCCACTTTGATTAAGGATTCTGAGTGCCTGTCATTTCCTTCAAGACCAAGCTCAAAATTTACTTCCTTTCTGACGCAGTCACTGATGACTTCTGCCACATGGCAATTAGTTATTTAATATCCTTCACAGTTAAATATTTAACGCAGATTACAGGTAAAGTCTTATTTTAATGAATAGTGTTTTAATGGGCTTAGTTTAGGTCTGTTTTATGCTTTGATTGATAACTATTGTTATATAGGAAGTACTATATAACCATGACTTTTTAACATAAATATTTTCATTTTTGTTTATTCTAAAAAAAAATCAAACATTCCTCAGAGTACTTCGGAAATATTTTCTTGTTTTCATACGCCCTCGCAATAGAATGCCTAATATATTTTTAAGCTTCATTAAAATCATACGGGACGAGCAGTGGAGGCTGGAGACATGCAGATGGCCTAACTGGAGGGTCTTGTTTGACAGGGAGAGTGTGTTTTTTTTAGGGAGTTTGGTGTTCAGATGGATTTAGGAAGTTTCTCTAGGAAATGAGACCTTGTATTTTAGATATACTTAGCACCTCCAAGAACAATTTCCCCAAATATATCCCAAAAGAAAATTAAAAAATAACCAATAGAGTATTTTCAAAATCAAGCTGAATTTTAAGAATTTATAATACTGAATTCACATACATTTAGAAACCAGAGAAGCTCTACGATGTTTAATGTAATAAGCCAATTTTTTCATAACAGACAAAACATTTCTTTCTGTAGACTTCCCTTTTGTTTCTAGATGCATAGACTTTATATTAAGGAATCAGTCAGCAAATAATACTTTGTGTGCCCTGTCAATGTGATATATACAGAAGGTACTTTTAGGGTTCCATCGAGATTCCTCACTTTCAGCTATGGGGGGGGCGGGGGGAGGGGGGGAGCGAAAAGGAAAAAGGACCCATGGGCGTGGACAGCAGGGCGGTGGTGGGGATTGTAGAAGGGGGGTAAGTGGTAACAAAAGCTACAGTAACGAGTTAAAAGAAAAGCGTCCTCACGTTGTGTCTTTACCAGTTTTTAATGTGTAGTGTTTTGAATAATCAATACATTCATATGTTTCGAAACTTAAAAAGGACAAGGAAAGGATACAGATAAAAATCTCCCACCCCGGCTCTTTTTGCCTAATTCGCCACCCACTCCCTCCTCTATCAGAGAACCACTTTATTAGTTTGTTGCACGCCTTTCCAGAGTGTCTTTATTCAAAGAAGCAAAACACCGTATTATAATATTTACCCCACTTTTATACGTGGGGTGGCACACTATTAACATACTGTTTGAACTCTTCTGTTCTTTGTAACCCCCTCCCCCATTCACTTAAACACTGCTCTGTGTATTCCTGTAGATCTTTATAAAGGAATACATAAAGCAGCCCTTCATATAGCTTTACTCTATTTTACGAACATAGCATAATTTAACCAGTTCTCCTTTAGTGGGCATTTAGATTATTTTTAGTTATTTGCAGTTTAAACAATATTGCCGTGATAAACTTTGAATATGTGTTAGTTCATAAATGTGCAAGTCTATCTGTAGGATAAATTCCTGGAAGTGACACTGCAGTTCCCATGCTGGTGACTGTTGCCAGGTTGTTCCTCTGAGGGGCTGCACCGATTTATACTCCGCCATCGATGTGTGAGAGTCCTTGTTCCCTACACATGTGCCAAAGGCATGGTTTCATGAAGCTTCTGGATTTTTGCCAATCTGATAATGTACTTTTAATGTTCATTTATCTTGTGATTGATGGTTGAGCATCTTATATTTAAAAGTATTTGCATTTCCTTTTTTCTGGACTTTAACCCATATATGTTTTTTGATCTTAAAATTTCCCATGTTGTTGTGGGTATTCTAAAAAATTGATTTATATTAGAGAGCATGGACCTTTGTGACTTGAGTTATTAACCACCATTCCTCATGTTACCATTTTTCTTTTGACATTAATTATGGGACCCTTTTTTTGAGGGAGTCATACAGAGGGGCTTTTAAGTTAAAAAATTTTTGTAGTCAATTATCATTCTTTTATGATCTTTGGATTTTATGTTTAGTGGGACATCTATACTTCAGAATTACAAAGGAGCTCTTCCATGTTATTTTATAGTAGTTTCATAGAATCATGTTTTACATGTCACTTATCCTGATCTGGGGAGAGAGGTATGATCCAACTTCATTGTCTTTTTCTAGATGGCTGCTTGCTTGTTTAGGCACTTTTCCTTGTGTAGGCCCTTTTTTTGGGGGCTCTCCAGAGAAGCAGGAACAATCGGATGTGTACATGGATACATGTCTGATTGGTTAGGATAAAGAGGTTCATTTTAAGGCACTGTCTCACGTAGTTCCTGCGGCTGGCAAGTCTGGAATGCACAGTGAGGGCCAGCACGCTGGAGACCCCGCTGAGCCGGCGCCCCAGTCCTGGCCCGAAGGCTGGCGGGCTGGAGGGCGCGGGGGCCGCAGTGGACGGGACGCTGAAGGCAGTTGCTGGAGAGTCGGTCCCTCTTGCTTCCAGGGCCGGTTGTTTTGTTCTTTTCAGACCTTCCGTTCACTGGAGGGGGTGAACCGTGCTGTGGAGACCAGTCTGCTTTATACCAGGCCAGTGATTCAGGTGTTCATTTCATCCCCAGACACTCCAAGTTGACACATAAAATTGACCGTTAGATTTGTCTTTTCCCAGTGGACTGGAGATGCCACTTTTATTAGTTGTGAATTTTCTTAGGTACAATGTGAGGGGTTATTCTGTGATTTTTTTAAATTTTTGTTCTTTTTAATTGGTCCTTCTATTAATGCACCAGTGTATATGGTTTTCATTATTTTTTAGTGTCTGATAGGGTTAAAGTATGTTTATCAGTTTTCTTTTTCCGAGTTTTCTTGGCTGTTTGTGTTTGCTTATTTTTTTTCATATAAACTTATTTTTTACCATGCTTTTTCCTA
Source organism: Pteronotus mesoamericanus (assembly GCF_021234165.1). Taxonomy (NCBI): domain Eukaryota; kingdom Metazoa; phylum Chordata; class Mammalia; order Chiroptera; family Mormoopidae; genus Pteronotus; species Pteronotus mesoamericanus. The sequence goes on from NW_026555085.1 coordinate 98,979,795, forward strand.
AGAATTTGGTCTTTGTTGTTATTGTTATTACGGGGTCTTTTTTAAGTATATGTTTTACCGTGAAACAGATAATACTTATAAAAGAAAAATAGTGAAACAAAAAATAGTACCGCATTCAAACAGTTCTTGCCCTCTGACCACAAGGAGGAACATACTTGCAATAAAACAAGTTGAGTTTATTCAGAGGAGCCTCAGGAACATCATGGGAAGATGCGAGGTTGGGGACATGTGCTCTGCTCCGTGATTCCAAGAGAGAGTAACGAAGTGAGGGGTCTGTCCTGGGTGGGCTGCTCTCAAAAAGCTGGGGCCTGTGGTGGTTCATTTTTTCTTTGAGGCAGGAGGATTGATGCAGGGACAGGTTGTCATTGGTAAAGAAGCACCAGCCACTTAGAGAAAGACAGGAGAGGTGGATGTTTAGTCATTTTGTTGTCAGAAAGTGACCTTGTCCCAGCACTGGTTCTCAGCACTGGTTCTGTGCGGTGAGGGGGCGGCCGTTGGCTTGTTTTCTTTCTTCCCTAATTACCACTTTACCTCCCTCCTTTTCCTGGAAGGCTTACCTCTTTGTTTCTTCATTTATATGTAGGTAGTTTTTAATTTCTTTCATAACAGTCTTCAAAAAACACTGTCATTCTTCCATATATATTTGTGCATATCTTACATTTTTGTTAATATAAATTGCTCTTAAAAGTTTTATTTTCTCATTGTTCCTGGCTTATACAAATATAATGAAATTTGTACATTACTTCTTTCGGTTCAGTGACCCTTTGAGTTCTTATTAATTCTATTAACTCTATCCTTTGTAGATTCTCTTAGGTTTCCTCAATTTAAAAAAAATGCTTTAAAAAAGCCACTCCTCTTTTTTTTGGTCTTTCTGCAGATTAGCTTCTCCAGTGTATTGTTTCAAAGAACTGTTCATTTATTTTAAAAGAGGGCTTTCAGCATTTCATCATGAAATGTGCTTGTTCTTTTTTTCTTTTTTCTTTTCAGCTGACCACTATTTGGGCAGGAAAGTTCCCTTCTTCTCCTAGTTTGCTAAGAGCTTTTATCATGAATGGTTGCTGAATTTTATCTTATGTGTCTTTTTATATCTTTGAGATGGTCATTTTGTTTTTCTCTTACAATCTGTTATTGGGGTAAATTGTGTGTGTGTAAGTTATTAAAGGAAACATGCATCCTGTGATAAACCTAACCTCCTGATGTATATTACCTTTTTATCCATCACTGAATTCAGTTTGCTGACACTTACTTAGATTTCCTCAGTCAGTGTTCATGAATGAGATTGAACTGTAATAATTTTTGTGAGGTTTCGGTGTCTGTATTATGGAGTTCTGTAAAATGAATTGGAGACCAGTCCCTTTTTAAATTTATAGGAACAGTTTATGTTAAAGTTTAGAGCTGTGTGTTTTTTGAATGTTTGGTAGAAGTGTCTGTGAAGCCATGAAGGGTGGTGTAGCCCTTGGTGTTTAGCTTTTGTCCCATTTCTGATTTTTCACCTTTGATCTGTAGGGGTTTTTATTGCATGTTAATATAAGTTATTCAAGTTACCAATTTCTTCTTGAGTCAGTTTTTTGCTTAAATATATCATTATATATTAGAACTTTTCCATTTTATCCAGCTTTTTAGGTTTCTTAAGGTGAGGTTGTTCTTAGTAGTCTTTATCACTTTGATTTCTATAACATCCAGAGTTAAGGCATTTTGAACTCATGTTTTTCCTTCTTTCTTCTTCATTACTCTTGCCAGCAGTTTGCCTTTCCAAAGCCACTTCGGTCATTGTCCAATTACACATTTTTTCTTTTTTAAAAGTTTTATTACATTTTGCTTGTACTTCAATTATGTCCTGCTTTTTGTTTTACAGATGTTTGCTTTTCTCTTCTTTTAAAAATAATTCAATTAAGGGAATGCTTAGCTCATCTGAAACCTGTTAGTCTGATAAAGCCAAATATAAGACTAAAAAATTTCCTCTTGAGGTACTGCTTTGGCTGAATCTCTCAAAATTTTGATATCCATTATTTTTGTTCTTTTTTAATTCTAAGAATTTTCTTATTTCCCTTATTTCTTTGTTTTTTGAAGATAGTTGTACTGAGGCCCAGGTTTATTTCTCTTCCTTTAGGGGAACTTGTACAGTGCTTTTGCCAGTTGCCTATAGGCCTAGTCCTCTGGAACCATATTTTGTGCTTTACTTAGTAAAGTTTTATTATTAAAAAAGTTCTTAATATGCTGATAAATGAAGTGCTAGAATGAGAGCTCACATGCCTCCGTGATTTCTTTCCTTAGCTGACCTGGCCATACTTGGACGTCCCTAGCTACCCAGAAAGCATTTACAGTGAGTTTGTTTCGAGCAGAATTCAAACGAGACTAATGCATTGGTTTGGTTCTTTTTACCCCAAACTGTTCTCTGTTACTCCATCCCCATGCGTGGCTTTGGCATGTTGAAAAACTGAGTCATTTGTCTTGTGAGATGACTGGTCTGATTGTTTTCTCCTGACGTGGCTTGTTCACTTAGCCCCTCTATTTCCTGTATATTGCAAGTTAGAGCCAAAGGCTTGGTGGTTAAACGTTTTTTGCTGTGGTGGCCGTAAATCACGTCCCTAACAGCTAGGGCACTGCTTTTGTTCAAAGGAGGGGTCTGTGACCCTCCCTTTGAGGGAAGAAGCCTCTAAATCCTTCTAGACCCAGCCTCTCTAATGACCATTGACAGTCTTTTACCTGAGGCTACAGAGACGGTGGGATGAAGACAAGCTTCCCTACTGTACTGTGTTCAAATTCCTCACCACAAAATCCATGAGTATCAGGCATGTTGGTGGCTTTAGAGCAGAGTTTGGGTGTTTTGTTATACATCAGCCCTGGTTGGCATGGTTTGAGTGGTTCATGTGTAGTGCTGTGAGTGTATTACATCAGGATAAACATAATGTTGGTTGTCCCACAACAGTGATGTTAAGATTGATCTGTGGATTTAGGTGCTGAAGGTCTCTGGGACCACTTTAAATGGAATTTTCTTTGTGAGGTTTTGCAGGCCACGCTATTAAGTGTTAATTTTGACCAGAAACCCTGGTGATAGTTAAACTGTGGTTGCTAATTCTCATAGAGCCATTTCTAAATTCCTCCTCCTTTTGAGTATTAAGTGCAAGACAGGTATTTCTCTTCTCTGTTTAGTGGGTTTTTCATGTTCTTAATTGAGAGGAGCTGTCTCACGTTTTACGCCCCCCCCGCCCCCGCCCGTGGCCAGCCCTGCTTTCCCTGGTCGCGGGGGAGTCATCAGGTGGAAGGTTAAAGTCTACAGCAAAAGTTAGCTTCTGTTGCTCTTTCTTTCCATGTTCTTGGTTTACTTTCTGGATGTATCTGGTTTTACTCACATTTATGTCTGTGATCCACTTAAAAAAGCATTTTATCCAGTGTTTTAGGTCTTTTAATCAGTAGCCATTTAGAGCATCGAATCTGCTGTACTGCTGGAACTGTTACTCTCTCAATATTTCCTAGTTGTTGATTTGACATCCCTTACACAGTTTAAAACTGTAAGCTTGTAATATAATAGATAATTTAGAATATACAGGAAGTACATTCCCATTTTATAAAGAAACTTTTCTAATGCCTCCTTTATTCTTTCAAAATAAAATGCATAGATGTTACCTACACAAAATTCATAGACAATATAGGTTACCTACACAAAATTGCAAAGAAGTCATAATAGTGCACTCACTGTATATGGAAAAGAAAAAGGAAAGCATGTAATAAAATTTTGATTATTTAATTAAATAACTGCACAGGCATGACTGTATTAGGAGACTCGGGAAACAGATGCTTGTACATATATGTGGGATCACTGTGAACTTGACGGCTACAAAATGCGACCGATCAGGAGCATTGTGTTAGCAAGTCCTGTGTCGTGAGCAGGGTCGTCCGTGGTGGCATCTTCTTCTAAGGTGGTGAGCAGCTCTTGCCAAAACTGAACAAAACAAAGTCTACTCTCCCCTCACTATCCATGGTAGTTTTAATCCTGGGAAATTCAATATATGGCAACATTATTTTAAGAAACTTTGAAGTCTTCCTTTACTCTTTTTCTCTCAAACCTGTTCTATCTCCAAATTCTATTCAGAATCGGAAACATCTTATTAGTTCTGCTGCTGCCCCCTCGAGTCGGGGCATCCTGGCCTCCCATTCGCATGGCCCCAGGTGCCCCCGGGAGCCTTTCAGCGTCCCGTCCGCTGCGGGCGTGCAGTGGCCAGACACACATGTCAGAGACCTGGTGTATTTTTACTGAATCCTTCTCTAGAAGGTGTTAACAAATAATAACCCAGCCAACCCAGTCAGCTCCCTTATATGCATTTTAATATTTATTTTCCAATGGTTCTTATTTTGCGTTATTTTATTTCTTATCAAAATTGTACATAGTTGTTTTTGAGCTCCAACAATGTTAAAGAGACTTCTGAATTTTGAATTAGATATAGAATCTGCCTAATGTGTAGTGAGGTCATTGGTTGACTAGATGACAGAATTTGATTTTATCAAGGAAGAAGTACACAGTTGGACATTTACAGTATTTTGTGTAGTAGGGAAAATCTTTAATGATGTATGTATGTATGTATGTATGTATGTATGTATGTATTTAGCTTCTACTTGCCTTCCATTTCATTCTTCTTGGGTTATGAAGTGGTACGTGTAGCTTTATTTCCTGGTTCTCTGGCCCCTCTTAGCAAGCTCTCATTATCTTTCTGTCTCCTTAAAACTATAGATAGATGGACAGTCTTTGTCTTTTTACCTCTTACTCCTGATCTGCTTCGGGTCCACTCTCCTGAGACCCTGGAGGAGAAGTCCTGTGTTCTCCCACGGCACATGTTTCCCCAGGACCGTCCACCCCTCCGAGGGCAGCATTCAGGGAGCCAGGCCGCCTGGAGGAAGGCGCCGGGCGTGGGGGAAGCCTTGGTTGCCTCTCTGCGGACCAGGGCCCTCCGCTCCTCAGCTCCGCCCCCCCGCCCTGGGCAGCCTTGCAGACCCTCCTTCTGTTCTCCTGGCTTGAAACTACACTCTTTTCATAGCCAGAAAAAGCTTTTTTTTCCTTAGAGAAGATTTGTAGGAGGTGAGTTTATTCAAGTGAGTCCCAATTTACTTAAGGAGGAAAGACGTGTCAGGATAGATTTTTTAAAACCCCTAGTATGAAGTGGCAAGAGAATTTTAGACTTTCCCTTTTTGGATGTAGCTTTACTTCCAGCTGATAGAATTATCTCAGATTCTGAGAGAAATATCAGGTATTATGAAGGAATACTTCTCAAGGTATAACTTTATCTTTTTATTGTTCTTTTAACCTTAGGTTTATTGGAAAAATTTCAGAAGACAACGGTTAGGAAAAGCAAAATGTAAACCATTTACTGAGCCTGTCTGTGCTGGGAACGCAGTGATTAATGAGACGTTGTGTCCGAACTGAAGGCGCTCTGGGCCAGTAGAAGGATCCACATGCGCAGATAAAGGCAGTTTGGGGGGGTGGGGTTGAGCTATGACGGGGTGCTGGTAAGCAGGTCTCAGAGGAAGGCTTGAGGAACGAGCAGGTGTGCTTGTAAGAGAAGACGACATGATCTTGGGGTAGGATGAATTCTGTTGTGTGTTTTTTTCTTTATTGTTGTCCCGTCACAGTTGTGCCATTTTCCCCTTGGCTCTCGCCGGCCCCACCCACTCCCCACTTCCATAGTCAATCCCTACCCTGTTGTCCATGTCCATGGGCCACTTATTCATGTTCCTAGTTAGACCTTCCCCCTTCCTTCTCCCCTTACCCCCCTCACCCCTCCTCTCTGGTCGCTGTCAGTCTGTTCCTTGTTTCCGTGCCTCTGGTTCTGTTTTGCTCATTTCTTTGTTGTGTTCATTAGGTTCCTCTTATAGGTGAGATCATATGGTCTTTGTCTTTCACCCCCTGGCTTATATCACTGAGCGTAATGCTGTCCAGTTCCATCCCTGCTGTCACAAAGGGTAGGGGCTCCTTCTTTCTTCCTGCTGCGCAGTATTCCATTGTGTAAATGTACCACAGTTTATCGATCCATTCATTTACTGATCGGCACTTAGGCTGTTTCCAGCACTTGGCTATTGTAAATAATGCTGCTGTGAACATTGGGGTGCATAGGTTCTTCTGAATGGGTGTTTCAGGATTCTTACGGTATAATCCCAGCAGTGGACTCACTGGGTCAGACGGCAGTTCCAGTTTTAGTTTTTTGAGGAAATTCCATACTCTTTTCCACAGTGGCTGCACCAGTCTGCCTTCCCACCAACAGTGCACTGGGGTTCCTTTTTCTTCACAACCTTGCCACACTTTTGTTGTTTGTTGATGTGTTTACGATGGCCATTCTGACCAGTGTGATGTGGTATCTCATTGTGGTTTTAATTTGCGTCTCTCTATAGCTAGTGATGCTGAGCATCCTTTCATATGTCTCTGGGCCCTGTGTATATCCTCCTTGGAGAAATGTCTGTTCAGGTCCTTTGCCCATTTTTTTAATTGGATTGTTTGTCTTCCTCATGTTGAGTCATTTGAGTTCTTTATGTATTTTGGAGATCAAACCCTTGTCCAAGGTATCATTGCAAATATGTTTTCCCATATGGTTGATTCTGTTTTCATTTTGCTGATTTTTTGTTTAGCCGTGAAGAAGCTTTTTAATTTGATGTAGTCTCTTTGTTTATTCTTTCCTTTATTTCCCTTATCCTAGAGGATATATCAGTGCAAATAATGCTGCATGGGGTATCTGAAATTTTACTGGACTGATTCTTTGTTATTGAAAGTAGAGGTAATGCTCAACCCTGATGGATCCTGAACTAGACTCTTAAGATTGATTATGGAGTCAAGGTCATTAAAAAGGAATGTATTAATTATGCTCAGAACTGGTGATTTTGTTGCTTTTTCATAATGTTTGAAAATGAAATGAAAAGTTATTGTTTAATACCTTTTCTAAACGGAGAATCAGACTAGCTTGGCAGGCCACACGTCACAGGGGATCACGCAATAGTTGAACCAGGTGGAAGTCGATGTAAACTTATATGTGAGTAGGTAGTTACAACTGTTTAAATTATATGTTCTAAAATACGGCTTTATTTAGACATCTTCGTGGTCTGCTAGTTCAAAAGAAGATGTGATAAACGGAAAGTATCTGGCAAATGGGCATCACTCAAAAAGAAGGAGATAGCATATGTAGCTCAGGGCTAAAATATTTTCAAGTTAACTTCCGCTCAGTTAAGTTGCTAAAGGTCAGAGGTTACATTATACACATTGGCCATGATGAGTTGTGGTGTAAACATTTCTTTATTGCTATTGTTATTTAATTATTCTGATCTCTGTTTTATTATTTATATGACAAAATATTAACTTATAAGCTGCCCTTTATTCTGCAGCTTTTGGGGAAAATTTACCAAAGAAGGTCTGTGTTATATCACTAAAGTGTTCATATCAATTGTTTTATAAGATTTGTTATAAGAGCAAAGACAAGGGCATATTGTTCATTGTCATTAATTGCTTAGCATTTATAATTCACACTGGAGTCTATTAGTTAATTTGATGAAAAAGCTTTTGGAGTGTAGGTTGATAAAAACTATTCTTTGTTTTAAAGGTGATTGATTACTAGTGAAGCCTTGGGTCACGTTTGCATTTTGAATCTCCTCCTTCCTTCTTGCTGTCCCTGTTAGCAGTTGTCTTAGGCTTTGAACCATTGCTAGGGGGAATTTCCTTTTAAGTGTAAAGCGCTTGAGAGCATCTATGGGGGGAACTTCTAACTCACTTTCAGGTCTGAGCAGCGTGCCCACCCGTAGACTGCTTTCTGTTGTTGACACGGGTAACCGCTGAACCGCCTCTCGGACAGGGGCTGGAGCCACTGCTGGGGGACTCAGCAGCGGCCCTTGGCCCGCGGTCTGCTGCGTCAGCGGTGGCCTGCCTGGCGGGCCCCGGCAGGGCTCGGGCGGGGCAGGAGGAGCGGGTCACTCTGCTGCTTTTTCCCTCCCTTGGGAGATGGAGCAGGACAGTAAAAGCTCAGCACTAATTTTGAATATAGATAGAATGTGCTGCTGAAACAGTTTCAGTTCATATAGAGCGGCAATTTTGTGTTATTTGTGTGTATTTTGCTGCTTGTTGATCCTGAAAGCTTCTTAAGTAAATAGAAGAAACTACTGAAGAATGAAGAAAAACATTTTGAGAATGTTAGACTGCCATTTGACATGAATGTTGTTTCTGCTTGCCGTAGAAATCAGGGTGGTCCTATAGTCAGTTGCAGCCATGTCTGCCTGGGCCTTGGCTTTATTGTGTAGAAGTGGAGAAAAGCAAGAGAAAAGTCCTCAGATTTGATACACATCTCTTCTACTAATAAAGCATTTTTGGCTCTTTCATGGGAAACTTTCAACTGTTACTGTTTTTTATTTTTTATAAAGGGAATCTAACTTCATTAGATTATAATTTGATAATGCTATTCATTTTCATGTTTAAAATATTAAAAAAAAATTTTCAAGTACCAAAATCAGAGGAAAACAAAACCAAGAAGTGAGGAATTACCTAGTACTAACAACATTTTTAAGACTTAATTTACTTTAGAAACGTGATGGCAGGTTCCTCCCAAGCAGAGCCACCTGGAAGGCCCTGGCGGGCCCGGCGCACGTGCGCAGCTGGGCCCCGCATCGGCATGTTTAGAAATGGGTGGAAGACAAGTCAGCTGTCCGTCATCATCTGCTGTGGTGATAGAAGAGGGAGATCTGTCATTGTTTAAGATACATTGTATTAAAAGCTGGAACCTCAAACACATTAAGAGCAGGAGTCACTCTAAGAATGAGCTAAGCTTTACGCCCTTCCCTGTGTTTCCAGCACAGCTGTAGCGGTGTGTGAGCTTTTGAAGTTTTTTCCTCTTCTCCTTTCCCCCTCTGTCCTCCATCTCCATCCCTGTCTCTCATAGGGATGGAGCTCTGGAATGGAACCAGATGTCCTGCCATTTGGATGCCCTTGAGACATGTTCTCTAGCTCTTCATCCTGGCTGTCCAGGCCCAGCTGATGGAGAAGGAAGCCTCTTCCTTGGCAGGCGGAGATACGGTGTCAGGCGCTTCTTCCAGTCTGAGTATGGCTCTCTTAGTGACCTTCCACTTCCTCTCTTCTCTGATCCTCCCACTGTAGTTGAGGAGAGAAGAGGATATACAATTAAAAGTATCATACTGATTCATACAGCCCTTTTTTCTTGATATTTAAATTCTGACAGATGGGATAGGGAGGAATTCCTCCTGCCGCATTTTGTTCTGCTCCTCTCCGCTATCTTTATTTGTATTTAGATGTGTATTTGAGTTTCTTAATTATATATAACATAAAAGTTCTTCCTTTAGCCCTGGCCAGTGTGGCTCTGTTGGTTGGAGCATCTTCTCATAAACCTAAAAAGGTCGCAGGTTCCATTCCCCGTCGGGGCCCATGCCTGTGTGAGAGGCAACCAAGGGATATTTCCCTCCCTCTCGCTGTCTCTTCCTTCTTTCCCCCGTCTCTCAAATCACTGAGCAGGTCCTTGGGTGAGGATTAAAAAAAAGTCCCTCCTTCACCAATTTCTTTATTTTTACAAATTCTTGGAGTAGCATGCCCTATGTATATTGTATTGCAGGAGATTGTCTGCAGATGTTTGAAATGGGGTTACTTTTAGAATTCGCTAGTGTGGGCAACAACCTTATCTTTTTCTTCTGGGAGAACAACAGCAGCAGCCCCTAGCTGACTGACTGATTTCCTTACAGGGCTGGGCTTTTGGGGAGAGGAATGGACTTGCGTCTCTTCGTATTGGCCTTGGGAGGTGAGAGATGGGTAGAGATCAAGGAGGGTCAGGTAGGCCGGGGCCAAGTGGACAGTGCGGTGTGCTAAAGAGGAGAAAAGGGGTGACTGTCTGCATCGGGGTCATCTGGTAAGTCCCTACTCCCAAACTGTGTTTTTTGGGGGGACCGGAAAATCTGCATTCAACTCTACAGGCAATTCTGATGCGTTTCTAAGTTAGAGAGCCACCGGAGTGCAGAAGTGGTAACCAGTGCTCCCCATTTTTCCCCTCTAGCATGTCCCCTTGATATTACCTCATTTATCATTAGTAGCCTTGAGAGGTTGTACCAGCAATTTATGTCTGAATGTGGTGGGGCTTGGATTTTGGTCCCAATTCTGTTTTAATCTAAAGAGTAGATGGTCTTCTTTATTAGTGTTTACAATGGAGATGTATTTTGCTCCAGAGATGGGCTGATACTCAAGGCTTAAGGCTACTGGTATGGGCCTTTCCAGTTGTTAACCTAGCATTTTTTCAAACTTTAGTGTCCATTGTAATCACCTAGAAGACTTGTTAAGATGCAGATTGTTGAACCCAACTTCTAGAGTTTCTGATTCTGTAGTTTGGAGTGTGGCCTGATAACTTTACCTCTAAGAAGCCCTCAGGTAATGCGGATATTGCCACTGACCCAGGGAGTACCCTCGGAGAACCACTGTGTAAGGCTTAGTTCTGAGTTGTTTGGTAGTCTCTGGCCCAGCATACTTAGAGTGTACACCCTCTCTCTCCTGGGACCCAAGGATTCTGCACCTAAAGGGTTAATGTCCTGCACAGCAGGGGACCCCAGGGACCCCACTGTTCCACGACTTATCCAGAACTATTTGGATCATCATCCTTGCTCAAGAACAGTGGTTCGCAAGCTTTGCTTTCCTTACAGAAAAGCAGGATTATCTTCAGAATGTCCTTGGAAAGTTTGAGGAGTTTATTTTAATATTAAATGGCCAAAGGAATAAGTTTTACTTCAATAAATTAATTTTACTTTAATAAGTAAATTTTACTTTAATTTTGATGTAATTGATGGCCACCTTCAAATTTCTGGAGTCTTACTTTTCTTCTCTCTCCTAAAATAGAAATTTAATTGACTCTAAAGGTAAAATATTTCCTATAGTCATAGCAACACTTAACTGGAATATATATTTTTGAACTATAAAGAAACCTTGGAAAAATTCAGATTTTCTGTTATTTTTTTAGAAAAGAAATGTCTATAGCCTGTCTACTTCCAATGAAGATTAGTAAAGATGATAGTAATTGGATGCTGACTTCTTTTAAGTATATATTTTCCCCTCAGAGTCTGTGAAAACTGGAATGGGGAATGTTAGAATTAATTTCATAGATCAGATGATCCATTTTAACATCTTTTTAAAGTTATTAAAGTAGTATGTGCTCATGGTAAAAAAAAAAAATTGAACAGATCCTTTTTAGCTTCTTAAAAGCATTGTTAGTACAATGCAAGACAACAACGAAGTCTTCCATAGCTGGCTGTCTTTTGTCATTTTTAAATCTGGCCTCTTTCTTTTACCCCTTTGGTTCTTTTAGCTTTCATTCCACAGGCATTTCATGGGGAAGTCAGAGCACTTTTTAAAAGCGATTCCCTGTACAGCTTCAGGGGTAAGTTGGCAAGATAGGCTTGAGGTGGTATCTTTCTGGCACCTTACTTGACTGTCATTGGCAAAAACAGACCCTCTACCTGTTTATACAGCATGTGGGTTTCATAGACCCTGTTTCAGCGGCTTGCTGTCATGCTACTTGCATCCCTCGTGCTATTCCTTTAATTACGGTGTGTGTATAGTAATGCAAGGTGTCCTGTCTAGATAACTTTTTAGACTAGAATTACATAGGCAACTTGAGCTTTTATTACATACATGATTTTGAGCACTAACTTATTTAGACATTTTTTAAAAGATTTTATTTATTTATTTTTAGAGAGAGGGGAAGGGAGGGAGACAGAGAGGGAGAGAAACATCAATATGTGGTTGTCTCTCATGTGCCCCTCTACTGGGAACCTGGCCTGCAACCCAGGCATGTACCCTGACTGGGGATCGAACCATCGACCTTTTAGTTCATAGGCCAGTGCTCAATCCACTGAGCCACACCAGCCAGGACTGTATTTGGAAATTCTTTAGTAATTACATTTTTATTTCAGTTATTTAGATAAAGATTATCATGGCATTTGTACTAATCTGGTTTTTAAATCTCTATGAAATTATGGTGTTCTCAATTCTGGTGAATCCCATTTTTGATATTATTATCCCTGTTCCTGAGAATTTGGTAAAGGCCAGAAATTGTCTTCTCAGAAAAATATATACAGTACACAAAATTTGCTTTAATATCAGGGGAGTTTTCAAATCCTTTCCTCCAAGTTAAGAATTCAGGCCCTTAATGTGAGTTCCAGTCCCAGAGTCCAGGTCCCTGGCCCGCGTGCCCAGATTGGTTATCTGCCGGCCCAGGAGGGAGGTGTGTGGGCTTTGGCAGTAAGACCGGCCCTGAGAGAGGGAGTGAGGTGCCAGTGCCACATCATTTCAGAGTGGCCAGGGACGTTTTTGAGCGCCTGCTGCTGCTGCTGCAACCACAGCAAGACAATTAAGGCCATTCCTGACCTCAGGAGGGTAGGTAGGGGACAGGTAGACTCATGTCTACTTATTTTACAACCATAAAGGCCAGGCAAACTAGACCTTGTTAGTGATACAGTAAAATCTCACACTAGATACCACTCCATGGCATAGTGCCTAAACCCCCACATTGTAGCAATCTCTTAATTGTCAAACTTCAGTGAACATACTACACTATGTTTAGTCAGCAGTTCTCAGGCTTTAAAGCAAATGTGGGAAGTTTATTAAAAATTTAGATTCCTGGACCTCAGCCTCAGTTTGATAATCATCCGCTGTGGGGCCACGTCCAGAGATGAGTTCTTGTCCCGTGGGAGGCAGGGTGGGAAGGTAGTTAAATGCATAGACTCGGGAGAAAGAATACATTGGTTCTCATCCCAGCTCCTCCGCTCACCAACTGAGTGACCTTGGGCAAGTTGCTCAACCTCTGTGCCTCAGTTTCTTCATTAGTAAAATAGTACTTATTGCACAGGGTTGATGTCTAGACAGGAAGACGGCATTCAGTGAATAAGGCACTTGGAAGAGTGCCTGACAAGTAGTAAATGCCATATAATTGTTAGCAGCTACTATCATCAACATCACTGTCATCATCGCCACTATTGCCACAAGGTGAAGGTCCAGTTGGTCCAGTGAGAATTTTGACTCTTCATTCTTAACTGTGGTTTTAAGTATATAAGTAACCGTGGGTGATATTTACCAAACAGTTAAATGTGCCAGGCACGATGCTATTTTTTTTTTAGAGAGAGGGGAAGGGAGGGAGACAGAGAGTCTCCTTTAACCATTAACATAGCATTTGGAGGTAAGTCCCTATATCTTGTTTTTATGGATGAGGAAAGTAATTCTTTAGGTAATAAGTTAGAGAACTGGGATTCTCTTTTTCGGTCTGTGTGTATGTTAACAAACAACATAGCTGAACATTTACTGTGGCTCTTCTAGGTTTGAGTTTATTGAAGTCAATCAATTGATTAAAATTGTAATTACTTTGGTCCTTAGCTCTTGACTATCTTAATATTTCCCTTGGATATTTTAGGAAATGTGATTTTAGGCAACCATGTGGCTTCCTTCCTCACTCTGGGCCCCTGATAGTTTAGGGAGAAGTTCTTGTGAAAACTGAAAGAAAACAAGAGAAAAAGCTTTTCTTAAGTCTCGAATGCCGGAATAGCGGCCTTGGGACCCCAACTTGATTAGCGTAGGAGAGGCAGCCCCTGGGGGTGGTCCCCCTAGTCCTCAGTCCCCTCAGTCCTCGCCCTCACGGCAGGCAGGCCGGGTCCCCTGTGTGCCCGGCGGTCCTAGGCCGCAGTGGCATTCTTGCTGATGGCGGGCGACAGCTGCCGTGCAGCATCTCCTATCAATATTAATGGAGTCATCGGTAAGAAAATGCATGGAGTGCCTCGTGCAAGCCTGTCCTTTTTCTAGAATTGTTTTTAAAAATCCGGAAATAATTATTTCTTTGAATTGATAGGAAATAACATTATGAATTTAGCCTTTGAACTCATCAGTGTATGTGGCGTATTAGAGGGAATATGGCTTTCATATAAGCTTAGGGTCTCCCTATGGAACCAATAGCAGTAAAAAACCATTTCAGCTTCGGTTATGTGATTTTTAAAAAATTTACTATGTAATATTTTTAGAGGAAGAGTAAAGGGAGATACAAGGGAAAGTATCACTCTGGACTTAGAAGGATTAAAGTGATTAACCGTTATCCTAACCAGAGATTAGGACACATACAAAACCCTGTTCTTTGAGTGCTGCCTGCCCAAGGTGCGCAGTCACAGGCTGTATAGGGGGGCAGACTGCACCCTGGGCCTGCCTAGCGCAGCTCTAGCCGGTGTGGTTTCTGGAGTGGGAAACTGAACTCAGAAAAATTTGTTCAGGGTCACACAGCCAGTGAATAGTCTTGAAGTTGGAATTTGAGCCTGTGTTTGTTTGACTTAAAGGTTCACGGTCTTCGGGGAGCTCTGGGTCTAGAACAGGCTTCTTGGCGTCAGTAAAACAGGAAACTGGACCTTTAAGAGGCTGGACCAAGATAAAGAAGGGTAGGAGTGTCAGGATTAGGCAAGGATGGCAGCTGGTGCTGTGAATCACAACAGCCTGATCAGGAGTTGAGATTGAGAAAGGATCACTAAGTCAACAATGAGGGCAGATTTTACCTTGCTGGTCTAGGGAAAAATGAAACTGGTAATGTTCATTTAGTTAAGATTATGGAGGGATTTTTTTAAAAGACACTTCAGTGTTATGATTAACTAGTACAGCACACATGTTAGAGATAAAATAGGGCGGGGGTAAGAAACTAAAAGGTGAAATGATTTGGCTTAGTGGGTTTTCTTGGGAGAGAGCAAATGGAGAGCAACAGGACCAGGATCAAAGTCCTCGTCGTCCTTCAGGTGGAAGGTGGAGTCAGCTGCACAGCCCAGCCCTGCTTCGGCCTGGCCTTCGTTTCATTTGGATGGAAGCTGTTAGGCATAGACGGAAGCAGGTGGGATCCCATGCCCCCACCACTGGGCTTTCAACAGCTATATGGCCAGTCTTGCTGCGTCTACACTCTCTTCCCTCATCTCCCAGGTCCCACCCTCAATATACTTTGAAGTAAATCCCAGTGTATCATTTCTCCTATAGCTTTAAAAGATAAAGGACTTTAAAAAAGAAACCTAATACAGTTATCCTATTTTAAATATAATGTTTCCTTATGGTTATCCAGTGTTCAAATTTCTAGTAGTCTCACATAGTGTTAAGTTTTTGTTTAATTTACATTGTGGGGTAGTTTGAATCAAGATCCAGAAAAAAGTCCAGTCTTACAGTTGGTTTATATCTCTTCATTCCTAGGATTTTCCCATCTCAGTCTCTCCCTTTTTTCCTCTCTGTCTCCTTTTCCTCTTTCTATTGCAACTTATTTGTCAGAGAAACCAGGTCATATGTCTAGTAGAGATCCCTAGAGTTTGGGATTTGCTGATTGATTCCTTGGCCCCTTTTATTTCTTATAACTTTGTAGTTAGACATACAGGCTTTATCAAGCTTATTATCAATTATTTTTTGCCAAGAACATTGCGTTGCTGGTTTGTTTACGAGGAGGTGTGGGATGTCTTGATTTTTCTCTCCTTGGATGCCGCCGCTGATGCTTGCCATAGTCTGCTGTCTCTTAATCCCCAGTGGTTTTTTTTGTTGTTTTTTTTTTTAACTACATCCTTTCGCAGTCATCTTTTGCCTCAAGACTGCCAGTAACAAACGGCAAAATGTGTTTCGTAGCACATTGCTACCAAGCAGTGTAGCTGTTAACATGATACATAATCTTGGACATGGGCCCAAGTCTTGTTCAGTTTTATGTGTTCGTCCCCGCACATTTATTTTGTATTGCTGTGTCTAATTCTAAGTGTAAGCTCTGAGAAGCCATTCACCCAGCCACTCACCAGGTCCTTGTTGAGTGCTCAGCACCAGGGACCCAAGCGGAAGTGAGAATCTTGTTCAGGAGCTACACAAACAAATAGTTAGAAGTACAGCATTGTGAAATCTTTCAGAGGGGCAGACCCGAAGTTGGTCTGAGGTAGTTGTTTTGTGTGATGGGGCAGTTAATTTCTAGCAGGACCTCGAGGACAGCCAGATGCTTCGCAGATGCAAGAGGAAGGGCACCCACTTGGGACCGAGGCTGAGAGAGCCGCACATGCAGGCAGACCTGTGGCCCCGTGGGAGCCCCTGAGCAGTCGGGTGGGTGAGGCTGAGGCCTTGCAGCGGGCCCAGGGAAGGCCAGGGTGAAGCTGGGGTGGCAGCTGGCGGACGCTTGACGAGCGCCCCCGTGCCAGCCAGGCCCTGGCCCTCATGCTGCGGCTCTGAGGAGGGGCCTTATCCGGGCAGCAGTGCGCCGTGCGGCTGGCCTTTTCGCACGTCCGCCCTGCTCCTGTGTGGGCAAGAGGATGTGGTGCAGCGCGGCCCGGGTGAAGGCGCCGGCAGTCGGAAAGGGGAAGGGGGTGGACCCGGCAGTGATTTAGGGTTTGGTGAAGCATCAGATGGGTGCAGATGATGGAAGAGATCAGTCAGGTGTGCGGAGGACAGCTAGGACTTGACGACAATCGTTTGTCGTTTCTTGACGAGTGCACAGGACTCCACATACCGGTAGCGATGTTCACAATGTGATTCATGTACGTGGGGCTCGTAGTAGAGACTCAGGAATCCTCACCCTCTGGGGACCAGAATGGAGTCCTGGGGGTAGAGATCGGAGGGACACCTGCTTGCAAGGCGGGGACAGAAGGAGGAAGCAGCAGAGGAGCCCTGAGCAAACACAGTCCGGGAAGGCAGGCTGGGCCTCTCGACCTCGCTTCGCATCAGCCTGTGGACTTGAAGTATGACAACGAGTGCGAGGGAGAGGGGTCTCATCTTCGCATTTGCGGGAGTCTTATTTTACTGTTTTTTATTCGTAAGGTTGTAGTTGAATGTTTTGGAAGTATCCCACGTATAAAACAATAAAGATACATAATTTATATAATTTTTGAAAGGGGAATTTAGGAGGACATAGAGAAGCCTAGGATAATGCCCTAAAAAGTTAAAATTACTTTAAATCCTTATTAGGTAATATAGTGCTTGAAGCTTCCAGTTGTCTCTGAAGTACAATTAGGCTGGAAATGACGCCTGGTCCCTCATGTTGAGTTTCTGGTACTGCGCTCAGACAGGAGCTGCACAGGTTTCTCGAGGTTTCGTGTCTTCCTGGTAAAGAAGGAGGTGGTTGCGGGCCCGTCGCACGGGACTGTTGCGCAGACGGGCTATGCGCGCTGCCGGCTGCCGCGCCTCCCTGCCAAGGCCCGCTGTCCCCGCCGATCCGGCCGACCCCACCGTCAGGGCGCTCCTGAGGCCGCAGGGCTGCCTGTGCCGCTCCTGAAGTGGGGGTTATAGATTTACTTTGCTTTCCTTTAGAAGGGATCTTCTAAATTTATTTATCTACGAACTAAAAATGGGAGGGGTCAATAGCATGCCAAGTTTCCTGAGTGGGGTGATGATTTCATGTGAGTGTGGCAGCCCTGTGCGGCCCCGAGGCATTTTCTCTGTGGAGGTGACTCCTTCTTCCCCCCACCCCTGTGGAAGAAATGCCCCGTAAATACGTCTTTCACAGCAGGGCCATTTCTGTTCCCTGTAAGTATTTGAAATTGATGAGAAAAGTTTCCAAAGCAGGGATCGAAAAGGAGCGAGAAAGTAAACTCTTCTGACATAGGTATTGCAGGATGTGGTGAGACCCTCGGAACCTCGCCACCTCACTCTGGGTCTGTTGAACAGTAGTAAGGGGCCATCTTTGTTCTCTTTCTAGCATATCTATACTTACTGCAATTATTGGAAAAATGTTTCTTAAATAACACGAGAAACGTTATGGTGGTACATCCAGAAGCCGCGTGGCTCCTTGTCACTATAAAGACAACCAGTGTTCGCCAGCTTCCGGACTCGTCCTCCTCAGACTCTTAGTACCACTGCTGTTTGTCTAAATTGTTGAGGTCCTTTTGTTTTTGGATTTTGGTTACTGTCTACCAATCCTCCATCTTCTTCACTGCTCTGGGTTTGCTGCATTTTATAATGTGAGGCTGAGGTGAACATCTTCAGTACAGCTGTGCTCTGTTCCAAAAGGACGGGCTGAGAATGTATTTTGGCTCTGCCTTTAAGAGCACTTTGCCAGTCTCTATCAAAATCTTAAATGTACCAACCCTTTGGCAGAAGTCCCACCTGTGGAGATTTCATGCTACAGAAATACAGGGTGGGGCAAAAGTAAGTTTACAGTTGTGAGTTTATTCTTGGTGCATCTGAGCCTTCGTTTGCATTGTGGGGCGTGGGTGGGGCAGTGGATCTTAAGAAGGAGGAGGCAGCCTTTCTTTTCACTCTTTATCTTATTGCATCTTTCGAACTCACACCATAATTTTTCCTTTTTAATTATTTCAAAGTGTCCTTGACATTTTAGTCTACATTTTCTTCAGAGTCTTGTTGTCACTGGTATTTCACTATTTGAAATGAACACAGGAGCCCTTGTGTTCTTGGCCTTTACACTGGACCGTGTGACCGCTTGGTGTTCCGCTTCCTGCCGTGTAAGCAGGCAGGGCACTCCGGCTTCCCTCCTGCCCCGCTTCCCGCCGAACCCCGCAGTGGTCCTCACTGGGCGCCCTGAAGGGCTCAGGCCTGCGTCTGTTCGAACAGAGACTTCTGCAACCAGTGTGTGCACGCCTCTGCCCCCGAGCTGTTTTCACACTTTTGTTGTGAGCTAGTCTCCCTGGTACCTTTGCCTCAGTGTAAAGGAGATGAAAACCAGAATCCATCAGTGGTTAAAACTTTGGGAGTGAGAAGGAAAACAGTACTGACAGAGAGCTTCCAGAGGACAGAACCGAGTCCCCCTGGCCTGGTTCTTTTGCAGTGCACTGCAGCCTTCCCCCACCATCCAAAGGCAGAGCTTCCCTGTGGAGCCTTTCGTAAACCGAAGTAGCCGAGAGTGAAGAGGCAGTTAGGTTAGGACACCTCTCGCTGACGGGTGCACAGAATGGCAGAGATGCAGCACCTCTCTTCCTGCAGGGCACTGGCTGCGTCTGTAATGGCTCATGCGAAACAGACACTGAACACTATTTTCACTTTTTTTTTTTTTCTCCCATAGAAGGGAATCGCCTCTTCAGATTTTTTTTCTGTTAGAGAAAACGTACTAATGTAGGTCTTTCGTTAAAGTGAAGTGACACATAGCGAACTCTGGAAAAGTGGGGGATATACAGTCATGGCTTTATATATGAATGGCAGATGAACGCAGTAATAATTTGTGTGCATAAACTAGTGTATAAGCTAGTCTAAACTTGTAAATAACCAAAGATGGCAGTGATGTTTTAAAAAATGTGAGGCTGTGCTTAGTTTTCGTTTGTTTATAAACTGTGATGCTGAACATATTCTTTATTTTTTGAGGCTGACAGTGCCCTCTTATTGTCTATTAAATTACTTATTTCTACTTCACTCTTCTTGAGATGAAAATAAGTACATACCAGAGAGTAAAAACAGCTCTGAAGGGGAAGAAGCTCAGGTTTGTTATCAGATAGAATGCTTATGTCTTTATTAAAGCTGCCAAGCATCGACATTATAGTCCCACTGTAAGTTATATATAGATGATGATTGTCTTCGGTTAATACTTGCTACCTTTTCTGGATGTTCTCTCAGTTAAATTAATGCTTATGTTCAAACATAAATTGAAGCAGAACAAGTCCCATTTTCAGCGATTCTCACTAAATTTTGTTTTACTTTTTATTTTCAACTGTATTTAATAATTGAAAGCCTCTTGTGGTTAGGAGACTGGTGGAATCTACAAAGCGTTAACAACTGAAATGTAAAGTCTTAGTAAAATTTTCTGATAGTTTTCACAGTCAGCTAGTTCTGTGTTGCTTATTTTACAGCGGTCAGTATTTAAATTGAAATGTGTATTCACTATAGTTGTAATGGCCTTTTTCAGCTTTTTAGAGCGTCAGTTCATTTAGCTACAAAGAGCAAATAAGAAATTTAAAAGGCTAATAATAGGCATAGGGCACATGAGCCGGTTCCTGCTTCTTAACTGAAGCTTTGCTAAAATAAGGGTCTGAGCACCTCCCGCAAGCGTGTGCGTGTGTTTGCGTGTGCAGCAAGCGGGGGTCTGCTCATTTGTTTGCCTATTGTGAGGCTGTCCTGCACCTTTGTGGGGGGCTTTATAACAGGGTGAAGGCCCCTGAATGGAGGCCTTGTGCCCTACTTGATCTGAAATCCCTGCTGTTAATCTAAAGGACTCTGCAGGGCAGCCAGCGGGAGACCCGTGTGACAAGTGGAAGTCTGGGACCCAGCATTGGGGGCAGGGGGCAGTGAGAGTGGCGACCGTCTTTCGGCACTGGCTGGTGTCCCCCGCAGCCTCATGGTTACCCTCTGCGGGCCACCAGATTGAGGAGCTACCCTTTTTAAAGGTATCCTTGGGTTGCATGTGCTTACCTGACTCTTAAAAGTTAAAAACCTGGGCAACTTGGGTTTAATTTCCTCAGAAAAGTATACTACTGACTGGGCATTGCTGTTAGAGGTTAGACACCCTGATTAATTGTGTGTGTGGGTCTATTAAAGGGGAGAAGGGTTGTTGGGAAATGCTGGCCTGCTGGCCCATCCGTACCGCTGAGCCTGTGGAGAGGCGGGCGGCCCCGGCACTGGGCCGGTGTGCCTGGCAGTGCCAGCTACTGGTCCAAAGTTTCTTGGCTGAAGGAGCCATGTAATTTTAAATGCACACTGTGCGAGAAAGGGATAGGGCGGCAGAAGCTTTTTATAGGGTTTCAAGTAGTAAACTTTAATTTTTTTAAATAAACATTAATTTTTAAAGTCATATTTTGAGGAATTAACAGGAGAAGTAGGACACACATATTATGTTTCATTAATTCTAACACATTTAAACTGGTAGGGAAAGGAAGAGAACTTTATTTTTAAGGGATATTTTCCATTTTTTCCCTCTTCAATCGGAAACTGGTTGTTCAACTTTGAGTGCCAATTAAGACGTGCTGCAAGAAGTATTTCACTTTCTGTCCTGCTGTTTGACTTCGGGCGTCAGTGGTGGTAGAATGTTTAGTAGCGGAGCATACATATTAACCAGCGAGGGATCTGGTGTATAGTCAGTTTGGTGCGGTGTGGGATTTGGTTTATATAACACCACTTCAGCACAACACTGAGACCATGCAGAATGCATCCTGGGAAAGTGCTTGACAGGGTGCCAGAAAGGCCATGTTAATGATAAGTTTCTGGTACCTCAGCAGGGTTTTTGGGTGTGTTTCGTTCCCCACTGCTGTTTTTTCCTTTATTGTGGTTCTCTGGAAACCCTGCCACGTGAACATACGGAATTGTATACATAGTGTTTATTGCTTTTGTAGAAATCCCAGGACACTGTGAGCTTAATAATGGTGGTGTTTTGTGGGTTATGGAGAGGACATATTAAAAGTCAGTTGATAGTAAAGTTTTCAATAATTATTTTAACATTTTCAAGGTAATATTAAAGGCACCTCAGCCGAAATCAGAGTTAAACAGTAAAGTGAGCTTTTACGTTGCTTTGGTTCAGAAGGAAGTTTGGTTATCGTGGACCTCCTTCCCCATCCTTCACTCACGCGTCATCTCCCTGCAAAACTCAACAGCAGGCTTTAGTTCATATGGTCTCATGATAATTTTATATCTTAATTATATACCTGTCTGTGCTCTTGAGGATTCACTGCCTTTTTTGACTTTCATTTTCACTTTTGATAGAGTATTAAAAAATGATAGTTATAACATTCTTTGTCTACTTAAAGGTAACAGAAGTTGATAGTTTGTAATAAACCTTTTCTTCATTTTGGTTACTGAAGAAGCTTATGACTCATGAAGATATTTATGAAGTGCTTTATGTTTGCATTTGTTTAGGACATGTCTCAGGAAGGCTATGGAACTAGGTCTCAACCTCCTATGGCTCCTGGGAAACCTAACCACGAAGACTTGAACCTGATACAACAAGAAAGACCATCAAGTTTACCAGTAAGACATTAATATGCTGATTTGGAAATGTAACGAGTTAAAGATTTTTAAAAAGAGCTGCCGTTTTTGTTTATTCTACTTTATACTAAGGTTTAGAAGAGAAGTTTCCAGATTTCAGATATATTTGTGATTTTTTTCTTTTGGGGTTTTATTTTTAGGAGCAGTGTAGCCCCGGATAAGTTTACTCCAGTGGTAGGGGTCTCTTGAGTTCAGCTGGAAGGCTTGCTTTGGCTGGTGGGTGTGCGGCAGAAAGGTGTAGTCCACTTGCACTTTGTATAGCCTGTTGCTCTCTGGCAGTCGTACGGACCAGGGGTGTCTATACAGGAGTTCAGTGGGAGGGCATTCCCACTGGGCAAAGGGTATACATGATGAGATAAAGCATCCGGTGGCAGTTTGAATGTCTTCTGGAACTTTATAATATGAGAAGTAACCCAAAAGAAAGTATTTCAGCCTGAAATTAGAAAAAGCAGCATGTAAGTATTTCCACGAGCAAATGTTGTTTGGTGGCGGAAACACATGACCAGAGTAGTGGCTCTATCGTATCGATGCCCACAGACAGTCCCTCTGTGCTTACTTTGCTTTTTTAATAGGCAACCTACTTTAAATAAGGTTTTCCTTATAAACCAAAAGAATACGTCTGTGCAAAGTTTTATTTTCTTGTTAAAATGTTCTGATTTGAGGAATTATTGTTATTACTTAATCTCTATTAAGAAATTTAGACTTCTAAAGTTAATTATAAATTAAGTTAAATATAAGGTAGGAGCTCAGGCTAACCATGATATTAAATATGTTTAAGATTTATCATATTGCTTCTAAACATTTGAGGACAAGCCTTTGTAATGGATGTTACACATGGCATTTGCCGTGTATACTGCACCTGTTTGCAACTTCCATGTAGCCTTAGAGAAGAAGGTAAGTGATGGCTATAGGATGTCTGTTATCTTAGAATCTGATGCACATGTTTTTGAAACCCTATTTTTACAGCTTTTATTTCTATGGTGGGTGAAATGTATTGTGGTCATGTTTTTAATCACAGTGGAATATTTACTGTGTAGTTGCTTGGTTTCTGAAGAAATGAAGAAGGTGATGGATTCTGTGTGTTATGCTCTAAGGATTTTTCTTTAGTAGATAAATCACAGCTTTGGAGAACATGTAGTGAGTGAGAGAGAGAGAGACAGGGGAGGGGGAAAGAGAGAGAATACTGTTGATAATGGAACATTTGCTAGAATATTTGGAAATTGGCTCATAGTTTTAGGAATTTAAGTTGGCTCCTGGGAAGCAGATGGACAATGAATGCCACTTTTCTTCCACCAGATCTTCAGTGTTTTTAGAGAATCCTAGCTTTTAGGTTTGTCATTGGCTGGTGACATATCCTGATGCACAGGCCGGGCATTTGGTTGCCTGTGGACGCGGGTGCTCTGTGGAGCTGTAAGAACAGCGTGCGGTGCGCTGCTTCCCCTGTGCCGCCCAAGTGTGGGCGCCCAGAAGATCGGCTGCAGAGGGCTGCTCTGGGCCGGTTCTTTTTAAATTCAGTGCTGATATTGGGGCTGAAGTATTTTAGGAAGGGAGTCAGTATATTCATCAACAGTTTTAAGCTTTCTGAATTGTTCTATTTGTATATACATCACATAATGACTTGCTTTCTTTCTTCATCTTTCTTTGTCTTGCCTACTTCCCAAGAGTATTTCAGGTTGCTCATAACATAGATTTTCTTGTGAAACTTTTAATAAAAGAAATGTCCCAATTGGTGTTTTCTTTATTTTTTTTTTTGTAACTCACAGATAAATAAGATGCTGATTGACTCAATAACATTTCACTGATATTTTTTTAGAGAGCAGAGTTTTCAGGTTTTACGGTGACTATGTAGAAGTGCCATGCTAGTCACTGAATGGAGGACAAACTATGTGGATCAAACAGTGTACCTAACCCCTCCTTCCCCACACCCCCAATCTGTTAAGATAAAAATTGGCTTTATTTAAGTGAATTTTAATGCCCCACTTTCCTTTCAACAAGCTTTGTTTGAATAGAAAGTTTCTATTTAAAGTCTATGAATAGGTTTTTATTTATGTGGATGCTGCATTTGTATGTCGTACACCATTAAGGCGATTATAGTTTGGTGGAAAGGTTTGTTGATACTCAGTATGGCTCTAATATCATATATTTTTAGTGTTATATTTATTAAATATTTTAGTTTTCCAACCTGGCTAAGTTGATACCAAAAGCACTGTGAAAAACTACTTGTACACTTGTTATCACATCTGAATTTCCTATGGAGTCTTTTGTAGATACGCTGCATTTTTTTCTTTTCAATATCAGTAATATAAACTTTGTCTTTTTACTTAATGTAAAAGACAATCCACCATATTTGTAACCTCTGATTTTGTAGGTTGTAACTAAGGAAATTGTGTCTTATCTGTACTTTTTAAAAATGTAACACAATGATTCTAATGTATAACCAGTTAAGTCTTATTATATATGTGACTATAGGAGGAACCTTCCCAAGTGGTTATGGTTTATCCTTTTTGCTTATATTGAGAGAGATCTTGTAATACTTTTCTGCACACACAGTATTTTCTTTAGCCTGTGTTGGTTATGCAGTTAACTCTCCGTTGTTACAAGCAGTCAGGACCTTTCCAACATCTTTATGCAAGACCTATAATCTGATCCCTTAGTTAGTTGTCCTCTCACCATTGTTTGAACTGGCATTTGTCTGTATTTGCATGCCATTAAATTCTTGATGATCTTCAGTAGCTAACACAGTTATGTTTCCCAGCCAACTTAGATCTTCAAATCATCTACATGAAACTAATGACTGATAAATTAATACTTGTCCTCTGTTTGCCTTGGGGCCATGACCAGTATTATTTGCTTCTCACTTAATGCGCTCAGACTTAATCTCAGAACAAATCGTCCTTAATAATGTCCACTTACTTCTATACCTCTTAATCACACAGCTATTTCCCTGTTGAGATACATTAGCTTACATACCCTTTGTATAACCATTATTAACAATTCTTAAAATACAAGCATGTAATATAAAAATTAGTTTGAAGAATTCTGCCTCCTTGGAATATTATCACTTAAAATTAGAGTACATTCTATAGTTTTTTTTCTGTCTCTAATATTGATATGAATTGAAGCCAGAATTTAACCAAAATAAACAGTAGGAGGTCTAAAAAATGCTATAAACTTAACTCCTTTATTTAATGCACTTTTTTGTTGAGGTTTTTGTTGTATTTTCATCTTTGTGGCATTCACTGTTTATCCTTTATTGTGGTTATTTTTATAGTTGTCTTGGCCCTGTTAGACTAGGATCTTTTTAGAGTATTTACTATGTTTTATTCAGTAGGCATTTTCCTAATAGAACATATATAAAAACTTTTAAATACATTCCTTCTCCAGTTTTAGAATTTTCTTTTAATTGCTTAAGAGACCTTTTCCAAGGCACCAAACGGACACCAGGAGAGCCCATGTTCTGTGCACTGTGGGGACCTCAGCTTTGCCAGCGTGCCCTACCTGTACTGCAGGGTGGTTTTCTTCTTACAGATGTTGTCTTTCATCGGAAACTGGCTTTTCAGGGTCATCTTATTGACTGTAAGCTTCAAGAGAAGCAGCAGTGGGCACCTCTGGATTATGGAGCTGAAAGGAGAGTGAAAACAGTTTTCTTTAGTAATAATGTATTTATTAATTTTAAAAGTGAATAAATTGACAGAAACAGTAATCGTAATTTCAGTAAATATAGTACAGATATGTTGTTAATCAAATATAAATATGTGTAAAGAATTAAATAAACAAAAAGGTTTGAATTTTTTTTCCTCTCCTTCCACATCTAAGCAAATAGTGCTTTCTCCTCCAGGGACCTGAGCAAGTTGTTAAATGTTCCTCAGTTTAGAAGGAACTAATTTGTTTTATTTTTCAGAAGAGACCTGCCACCAGTTGTATTTCAGAGAGGTCCATTATTCTGTTTACCTAAGAGACAGAGTATGACCAGTCCCGTTCTAATCGCCTTTGAAAGGGCGCGCACCCCCTGCAGGGCCCCCCCCCCCCCCAGGTCATTAAAAACCTCCTGTGACCCTTTCCTCCTTAAAGAGGAAATATTTCAGGAGGTTGATGTGGAAAGGATTTGCTCTTTCCCAGTTTAGTTAAGAAATCATCACTGTTCTGTAGCGTAGGGCTTGTGGCACATTTGTTGGGTTTGCAATTAGTAGGAAATGCTAACGTTTAGATAAAGCATAGTTTTTTTGTTTTTTTGTTTGTTTTTTTTTGGCCCTTTGTGAAAGGAAGAAGGTAGTAAACACTGGTTGTTCTTTGAAAGAGAGGATGGTAAACAGGGTATTGGAAGCCTAGAGGAGAATGGTTGGTGAGTGCTATTGTGAAGAATACTCCGGAGATTAGGTATTAGCAACAGAACATACAACGATCTGCCTTCACTGGAAAAGAATCCTGTGTGTTTTGTTCTTTTAGTCTTTAATGACATTTGTGTTGGGTAGGGTAAAAAGGCATAGACTTTGGAAGCATGTATGAATATTGATGATATGTTAGTAGGGACATTTTAAATATGTATTTGATAGTACAGTTCCTGTGAACAATTGAAAACTATTGAAAAAAGCTAGGTGAAGAGATTTGTAATTGGATTTTGCTGTTTATTATGTTCTTGACCCAACTAGAAATATAAACTGCGAAGATGACCTTATCCTGTTAGTGGTAGATTCTTTCAAAAGTTAAAAGCTACCAGGTAAGAATTAGATGTATGACTGCTGAATGAGTTTGTTGCAAACTTCTTAACTTTGTATCTTGAACTTGATTTAAATGGTTTTCATTAAGAGGTTAAGAATGTAGCTGTCTTTGTTGATTGAGGCTCTTCAAATTATTCTGAACATTAAAAAATGTTAATAATTGAGAAGTCTAACTGTTGTCACCTTGTCTCAGTGTTCAAGTGTTGATAACAAGCTGTAAGCTATTTAACCATGCTCTCTAAATGTCACCAGAGCGCGGGGAGTTGGGGAGCCGCGGAGCCGCGAGTGCCCCGGCAAGGGGCAGGAGGCTCTCTGAAGGAGGGCGCCTTGTCAGCTCCTGTCTGCAGATGTCGCCGGTCCCGGCTTCATTTCTAACCAAAGGAGCAGACACGTTTTGGAGGAGTTTTCAGCAGAACACACAATGCTTCCATTTCTTAGCTCAGATTTACCATGTCTTAAGTGTAATTTTAGTCAGTGGCCTATTCAGTATGGAGACATCAATTCTTTTTGAGTTAAGTTAGAGGGAAACACGTAAAGACCTTACTCAAAAGTCCTAATTTAGGAAAAGTGAACCATCCTGCTGATAAATGTTTATTTTCCTATATGGATTATTTATTTAGGATGAGATGTTCTATAACTTTGTCCCCTAGAATATTGTGATATTCATAGTCATTTTGAGGATAGAAGGTAATACTTGAACAAGATAAGAGCTAGCAGGAAGTGGGAAGGTATGTTTCTTC
This sequence comes from Pteronotus mesoamericanus, assembly GCF_021234165.1. Taxonomy (NCBI): domain Eukaryota; kingdom Metazoa; phylum Chordata; class Mammalia; order Chiroptera; family Mormoopidae; genus Pteronotus; species Pteronotus mesoamericanus. The sequence goes on from NW_026555085.1 coordinate 99,007,151, forward strand.
CTCTTTCAAAAAAAATCTTACGCTTAGATATTTGTTCTGTAAATGAATATTCAGTAACACCTCACCAGTTTGGATTTCTTCCAGGTAAAAGCAGGCTAAATAAATGGAGAGTTTGAATAAATTAATATTTAAAAAGAACTATAGTTTGCTTTTAAATAACTCAAATGTTTGTGTGCAAAGTGTTTCTAAATTTGAGATCTTCGGTCCTGTTCAAATAAATAGATAATTCTAAATTCATTATAGCTGAGATATTTGCTTAGTGGCAATGTGTTATTTTTAAAAATTCATTTAGTTTTTAAAAACACATTTCTTTAAGCATACACCCTGCAAACTTTTTCACAGAATATTCTGAAGATTTCCATCTAAAATATGGGGGAAATGAATTTCAACCCATTTTTATGGGACTGTCAGCTCCAAAAAAATTAATGAAGGAGTACTATAAAAAATAGGCACCAGACAAAATTGGAGATGAAGAGAGGCTGAAACGTAACTGATTTGCAGGATATTGGTTTTGATAATAGAAGGATAACTATGATCTGTAGTTGATAAATGAGGCTCATTAAGTGAGGGATGATGAATGCACATACTCCTGGCTAATAGAAAAGTAGGCATACAGATTTTGCCATAACAAATGAGGGACTGGAAGGTTTTGACCCAGCCCACTGCGCTGACCTGCGTGAGCCCGGGGAGCCTTTGCCACGGCCTCCAGTTCCGTTTGCAGGTAGAACCACACCTGGGCCTCAGTCTCTCCGCCCAGCCAGTGAGCAACAGTGCCCGGCTTACGGTAGAAACCACAGAACGCCCCTCCATTTGTAAGGAATTCTCACATCTGGGCCTGGGGGCTCGGCTAGGAGAATTTGTCAGTAGCTTAGCTCCTTTATGTTTTAACTTTAGCATTTTTTTAATGCAAGAATGAAAAACAGTTGATGGTCAGGGGCAGCTTCTCTTCTAACCTGCTGTTTCTTTTTTTCCCAACAGCAGTTCTCGGCCTGCTGAGCTAGGGAGCCTCCTTGCCCCTTTCCCGGGTGCCCCCACTTCTCTGGCATCTGCAGGGGGCAAGGGCCGCCTTCCTCTTGATCAGGCAGAGGTCTTGAATGTATTTTACTTCAGATTGTCCAGGTTAGGTGGGAAATAGGTTTTAATTTATGATTGCTACTTTGTAGGTAACTAAAGACACACATCTGTTCTATATAACAGGAGACAAATAACCAGCAGGAGCTCATAGTAGCATCTGTGGATTGGTTAATTGGGTTTATTTTTCTTCTGGACTGGAAGTAACTATTTTTAATATTAACTGTCAGTTCAGGAGCTCAGAAGCCATTGAAAGCATACTGGTAGACGAAAAATTTCAAGATCTATAGAACAGTGCTTCCAAATATGCACAGCGCCTGTCTCCTGAAGGGCCTGGGGGAGTTCTGGATGACTTCCCAAAGAGGGGACAGTCGGAGTTTGATCTCAGAGTAAACACTGGGTTTCCCCGGAGAGGAATAAAGGGAAGAAGCAACATTGTAGGCAGCAACCCCACATCGGGGAATATATACCAAGAAAATAGATTTTTAAATAAATGCATAAAAATATTTAGAGCAGATTTATTCTGAGGTTATAACCTGTAAACAATCAACATGTTCAAACACTGAAGAGTAGTTAAGAAAATTCTGTTGTTGTCGATTCAACAGCCAGACATATTTGACCTGTAAATGGCAATTTCACATCATTTAACCCAGTGGACTTTCAACTTCATGAAAGTTATTCCTGTGAAAATAGGAACAAAATCTGTGAAGACTATGCAGAGATAGAGAAAAGAATTCACAAAATGATGGCACGTGAAATATAAAGAATAGATACTCCATTTGTAATATAATTTCAGGCATGTAAAATGTTTCCATATTGACAAAGATTAGAAATAAAAAAGAAATGAGAGTCATTGCAGTAAGAGTATTAAATATCTATTCATGTTGTTTTATTTATGTGTGTATATGTGCATTCACGTATATACATTTAAAATGTGATGAACCAAGGTGATGTTAAATTATGACTAGAACTCTCTAAAAGTGGTTTAGTAGGTTATCTGAAATACTCTGTTTCATCTAACTCTGAAAGAAACATGTTAACCTTTATCTCTGGGGGAGAAAAGAAATTCACTGATTTGATTCTTAAGTAGAAACACCAGAGAGCAGCATTCCTGCTGCTGTGAGGTGCTGAATTATACCTGAAAGAGCTTTGAAAATCTTGTGCTGGAGATTTGGGAGAACACTTAATCTTTCTGTTCTTGGGTCTTTGGCAAGAGTTCCCACTCTGTCACCTCTTCTGGGCCTGATTTCTGACTCACTGGTGAATAGCAAGGGCCTAGGGGAAAGCTTCGACTTGAGGTGGTGGTGTGTCCAGCAGAGACCTGCTGGCCCGCAGAGCCGCCATTGTATTGTAACAGCTTCCTGGGTGTGACCTGGGCACCTTACATGCGTGGGCGCTTCCGAGGGTACCTGTTAGGGTTGTACCAGCCAGGATGGGCATTCTGTAGTGACAGAGAGTGCTTGGGTCTCACAGGCTTAAGACAACAAAACTATATCCTTCGTTCTCGTTACATGGACAACACAGTTTGGCAGAAGGTCAGCAACTCAAGGAATCAGACTAACAGAGCAGCCACAGTCTTGTACCTTGACAGTCCCTGTCCCAGAGAGAAGACAGCACTCAGGAGGGTCTGTCACTGGTCTTGAAGTGAGTCATTACTCACACTTGACTTGCCAGAATTAGTTACAAAGTGGTACCAATCATAAAGGTACAGAAAGTGCAGTCCTACTGTGTGCTGAGAAGGCAGAGAGCTGGAAATGGTTGACAAACATCATTAATGACTACTAGAAGGCTCTCCTTTTCTTGTTTGTTTTTAACAGAGGCATGAGATACTGTGATGTGAATGCCTCGTCTCCAAAAAATAAAAAACTGTAACTTTTAGGAGAAGAAATAAATGTATGTAGAGAAGGATCTTACCTGAGAGCAAAATATTCTGTTCTTCCTTCACAGTGTGGGATTTTAGAGGTGTCTCTGTGTTTCTCATCTTTCTCTTTTGCCTTCTTTAAATTGTTGTAAAATAACTGAATGGTCTTGTTTTCCTTTGTTTGGGTCAAGAAATTTTAGCTGAAAATTGTTACTGTGTGAAAGAAGATTATTGACTCAACAGGCCTTCAATTTTCCATGAATAACGCTCCCACCCCCTAGCTTCAGGAACATGCCGTGCATGTATTCTATTTTAAAATACAGACTGTAATTTAAAACAGGCAGTTTGATGCCCCACTGAACTTTGTTTAAGCCTGGAATGAAAGGGGGGGAAAAAGCTTTAAGCCACGAAAAAGTGACTAAGCTTTCTCAACCACTTTTTCATAATGCAGTCTATTAAAAAAAGAACTGCTTCCAGGTACTACTGTTGCCTTTCCACAGGACCCAAATTTTATCCAGTGTCAGATTGTGATGTGTGGATCTTTTCACTTTATTTCATGTCAGGCTTTCGTTTACATTTTTTTTTTTGAGTGTTCAGAGTGGTATTCATTTTCAGTGGGATCTGTGTGCGTGCATTTTTGCATATTGTCCATACTCAGCGTGTAGAAGAACATGAATTCTGAAATTCAATACACACATTTTAGCATTCAATTATTGATAGTTTTCTTGATTTAAATAGTACCTGATTGTTAGACTAGAATGACATAAATAGTTAACTGTAATATTATTTACTGTCACATCATTATAAGCATGATTAGGTTGAAGTAGTTTTTTGCACTTGTCTTTTTTCCCTCTTCACAGAAAAGAAAATGAACAGCTTATAATGGTTGTATGAAAGGAACAATGACTTTGTTTTGATAAAATAATATAATTTCAGCCTGGAGAGCTATTCTGACGATGATGCTGAATGATAAACAGGGCTAAGTCTCAGCTAAGGTTCTGGTCTGGAGCCATTCACGTGATTTCTCAGGACCTTTCGTCTCCTTCTCTGAAAAATGAATGTTAGAGTTAACAATCTCAGAGCATGTTGAAACTCCTAAATGCTATGTTAAAGGCCTTTGTTAGTGTATAAGAAAAAAGCACTGAAAAAATGAACTCTCTGCCTTCAGGAGAAGGTTGAATGAGAGACGAGCAGCCAGCTTGAACTCTTAGTAATGCTTTTCCCATGCTTGGGAGCCATTTGCTTTTGAACAGGTGTAGGGATTTTGGGTTACCTGATTGAGTACGTAGACTTAACATGCAGGCCTGGAAGAGCCACGGGCTCCTGGGGACTCTGCCTCTGTCTGACACCTCGGAGACTCCAGAGCTCCCCTCAATTTTGGGAGTTGAGTGTATTTGAGAGGTATTGATTGTGGGGAAGTCTAGGGAGAAGGAGAAAGGTTCGTGTGAACAGTTGATAAGTATACTTGACCCCGAACAACGTAGGGTCTAAGGGCACCTGCACAGTCAAAACTCTGCAGATAACTTTGGATTCCTCCAAAACGTCAATGATAACTTACCGTTGACTGGAAGCCTTAATGATAACACAGACAGGGGATTGATGCATATTTTGTATGTTATATGTGTCATGTACTGCGTAATTACAGTGAAGCAAGCTAGAGAAAAGAAGACGTTAAGAAGATCATAAGGAGAAGCAGGAGGGGAATGTGGGACCGGTTAATGGAAGGTGAAGGGGAACACGGGGACAGCTGTAATGGCATAAACAATGAAAAAATTGTAATCATGAGGAGAACATACATTTACAGTTCCGCATGAGATTTTGGAAACAATGTCACATACAAGTGGGCCCACACAGTTCAAACCCATGTTGTTCAAGGATCAGCCATACATATGCCAGGTGTCCTTTTTTTTTTTTAAGATTTTATTTATTTACTTTGAAAGAGAGAGAGAGAAACATCAAACCCCAACTGGGGACTGAACCCACAGCCTAGGCATGTGCCCTGACCAGGAATCAAACTGGTGACCTTTTGGTTTGTGGGACGATGCCCAACCCGCTGAACGACACCAGTCAGGGCCTATGCCAGGTATATCTGTGACCACCTGGTAAAGTGGGAGGTAGAAGAGACAAGTGAAGAAGGAAGCAGCAGGACAGTGAAATCTTGTCCTTTTTTAAAAAAATCTTGCCTTTAATATCTATTCCCACTGGCCCAGCGGGAACCTAGTGGAGACAGTTTTCTCAGCCGAGATTGTCTTGCCGCAGTTGGTTTTAATTCATGGCGGGGGAAGGAATACTCCAGGTTTATCTTGTATATCATAATGTAACTGAGTAACTCGATACTTTTTAAACTGAGATTTACTGCAAGTGGAAGTACTAGGAGTCCAGAGACGTGGAAACCGCCATTTGTTTTAATGAACCAAAAGCCAGTTTCATGGATGATGTCCCCTGCATTTCTGCGTTTTTAAGTCTTTGGCGCTCACGGGCTGGCTTGAGGTGGAGTGGTCGCTTGTCCTTTTACTCCTCTTCCTGTCAAGGCACAGTGCATTGAAGCAGCGGCGTAAGCTGTACCAGGTCCGCCCGTGAGCCTTCTCTCCAAGTCGTCCAGAATGTGGGAGCCTGGTGGCCACTGAGTAATGGGGCAGCACAACAGTGACCGGTCCCCACCTGCAACTCGTGCCCTGGTACTGACAGGGTGTTTCTAAAACATTTTCTGGTGTAAGTAAGGATCTTAATTTGTCCTCACTTTTGCCATGGGCATGGGTGGTGGAGCACAGTGAGCCAGTTAGCACCCTCTGATGACCCTAAATGTACATGGCTGGTTCTTTGCAATTATCTGTATATGAAGAAAATTTGGCCTCAAAGTAATAATAGTGTATTTTATTTATAACTTATTGGGCACCATCTTAAAAATTCTTGTTTCATATAAATGAGAATTTTAGTAAACACTGGAAACTACTAGTGAAAGAAGATAAATATGCCCAGAGGAAGGGTCTTAGAGAATATTGTAGGTGTAAGGTGCGTGAACTTTAAAGATAGGACTTCGTCCCATCTGTTTTGCCTGCACAATGCCAGATCCCACCCTGTTCTTCTATTTTCGATGTCTGGGACTTTCAGGTTACCAAGGTGAGGGGATTGTCCCATGTTTTTTTTACTTATGCAGAGCCTTCATTTTCAAAATGCCTTTATTATCCATTGGAGGTAGGGAGACAGCCTTAGAGGCTATTGTATTATCTCACAGTTGAGGGTGAGTCACATTATTAGCAAGTGACGGCAGAGAGAACGCAGAGGGGAAAATGCTGACATGAAGGGAGGGATGAAATGACAGATGCTTTTAAGGTTTTTAAACTGAATGGCCAGCAGGTATGGTGCTGTCAGGGACAAACACAGGGAAAGTGGTGGTAGGAGTTGGTTTGGGGAGAAAAGAATACCCAGAAATTTTTATAAGGTTGAAAAACAAGTCCTGAATAACTGCTTGAATTCTAAAACTCCTAAAAGAAAACATTTCATTCTTGCTACTGACGTCTTCTTTTTTTGTCTAGTTCTTGATAGAAGCTGTAAAACATTGTCATAAATAGGAATTGATATTGAAAAATGATCACATTGGCTATAGCTTCACATTTCACTTAAATTTTTGGAGATAATTTGAAGACTATTTTAGCAGAATTTGTATGAACTCAACAGATCATACCTATAACTTGAAATAACACAGGAGTGCAGTCTAAAGAAATAGATGAAACTATATACAGTTCCATTGGCATTCATGCTTGCTCATTCTGTTTGCTTTTAGGATCGTTTATCCTATGTGTCTCTCCTTGGGTAGGGAGAGGTTACTTTATATTGCTTTGTTTGGTTTACTCTTGAATGATGCAGACTTTGTTCTTATACGAGTTCATTTTGGAGGAACATTCCTTAGTTAAATTTATTTCATTATAATTTCTCCTTTTCTGAGACTTGCTTTGAATTTGTGTTTGTGAGTCTGTTTTACAGATTTAATGCCTTTTTTTGGAAGGCATGTGACTGAGGGAGGGGTGGAGGGTTTGGTTGTAAGACGGTTTTTGAAGATACTCTCTTTTATTTTGTAGAAAAAGTTAACCCCTTTGAGCACCATATTTGCTGCGATACGTTTGAATTGAAGCAGAGAAAGTGGGGCCTCGGGGAGATTGTCCTGAACTCTGAGGGGCTATTTGCTTTTTTTTTTTTTTTTTAACCAAGCCTTTCCCCGCCTCCCGGGCCCCCATTTTTAAAGCACTGTCATTTCGTCACCTACATAAAGAGCGAAGGTTTACTACTGAGTTCTTAACATGTGTGTATTTTTTCACACTTAATTTGATTCAGATTTTTAGGCTAATTCCCAGATGTGAAAATAGGAACTCAAAAATGGCAGCACACTTGCCTCAAAATTCAACAGACGTGGAGTTCGCGTCCACCTACAGCTCATTGTGTTAGAGCAGCTGCCTGCGCACACCTGCCCCTGAACTCCTCCGTGTCCTTGTCACCTTCAGCTGCCAGACCTAAGACTCTCTCTCTTCTTAAATTAAATGTTTTGTAAACTTTGATTAAAATCATGCGTGTCCCTAAATAAATACAAATGTGTTCAATTTCCCCAAGTGCTGTTGCTTTTTCACAGTTACTGCATTTATGTTTTTCCTATTTAATATGCTTACATGTTGACATTCTCAATTAAGGCACAAGATTTCACTTTACACAGGAAAATTCAGTTACATTTAACAATCATTTATCGATCGCCTCCCTACTTTTAAGATTTTATATTAGGTGTGGTAATAAAATAATAAAATTTGAATTATTTCACTAACTTACTAGTATTCTTTTCTCTAGCACATTTCAACAGTAAGAAATCAACAAGAAAACATACCTATATTCACGATGCCTGTTATTTAAAATACTTAACATATTTTCTTATTTAATCTTCAGAGAACCACCTGTAGAATCTTAAGAATTCATACTGTCAGCATGTGTAATTTCACAGAAATGCTTTGTCCTTTTGCGGAATTCTTGAATATTTGGAAGTATGAGAGCAGTGGTGGCTGTGTTACCCTCTCATACAGGACGTTCTCGTGGCCCTCAGGCCCGTGGCGTCAGCGCCAGCAGCTAGAGGAGGGGGAGCGCTGTGCCCCGCACTTTGTGAACACCTGTACTGGTAGAGGGAAAATTGTGCCAGCTTTCTTAACTTCATGAGGGATTTTATTATCTTCGCCGCTTTTTTAAATTTAATTTTCATTTTCTGTTTTTTGTAGGGATGAAAACAAATATTAAAGATCTAGCCATCTTTGATATAATCCTGGCCCTTTTTTGTGGATATCAGGTTTTGGAAACTGTATCTGAATGTGTACGTTATGGTTGATGAAGCACGTTCGCGTGCACTGTCAGTTTCGTTTTACTGCATGTATACGTCGCCTCTACCCCTTTGATGAAACGTATACGAAATCTCTTGTGCAGGACTCGTCACCTATGTAAACACTCAGTAAACGTCAGGTTCTTACCCTTTGTTTGCCCTCCTCCATGGCAGTTGCGTTTAACTGACAGGGCTGTTTGGGTTGCTCATCCAATCCTCCCAGCTGGAACAGGGACATTGTAGGGTCACCAGGACAGTGGCAGCGGACTCTTGGCTCCCACTCTGTCTCCTTGGCCCCTACTCTGTCTCCTTGGCCCCTTTCCTGTTTCTCCACTGCTGAGTCCCATGACTGTGGACCTCTTTGGACTGGAATGTGTTGGTGTGAATACCACTGCATTCATTTTGATTTTGTATTCTTCATTTTTATTTGCCACGTAACAGAAGAACATGAATATAAGAAAACTACATTAACATACATTGTAATTTAAAACAGTTTCTCCAATATTATGCAGCAATCTTTGGTTTAGGTACTGCAGACAAAATTATTGGGGGAGGGGTGGGTTGGGGACGAAGAGACAAAATCCTATAGGGTTCATCTTGTAGCTGACGAGTTATGAAAAATTACTGATGTATAGTTTAGACAATTGAAATATATTGGTCATTCAAAAATGTAAGATGGGTCACTAGCATTATACTCATCTGCACTCCCAACGTTATTGTGGGAGCTGCATAGTTCGCTGGATGGCCAGAGTGATTGGAGTTTACTTATCTCTGCTCTTTCCAACTTGTGGTATAATCAGTGAACAGTGAAATCGCCTAAAAGAAGACAGAGAAAAGAAAAAGAAGGCATAAGCAAAGACATGGATAGAAATCTTTGCTTGCAGCCAAGTCTGCTTTAGATAAACTGCTTAGATTTCACAAAGAGTTTTCAGATTTATGAGACAGATAACTATGTGAACCATAGTGGTTGTCCAAGAAAAACCAGCTGTGACCGATAACACACCTTCAGTGGGAGACTGAAGATGGTGACTCAGGGAAAATAAGACACACTTTTAAGTTAAATGAGAGAGAACAGGGAGGGGGAGGGAGGGAGGAAGGGGAGGGGAAGGATGGGAGCAAGCAAGGGAACATGCCTAAATAATTATATTAACATAGGAAGTGCACCTTTTTGAATTCTGCCTTTTTTTATCCCAGTTGATTAGGTGACATTAAGTAAACAAGATGTTTTAATAAGTCAGGCGGTCTTTTGGAGGGCGAAACACCTTGGAAGTATCTTATCCTGGTGTGTTAGTGTTACTCTTTCAGGCAGTTGTATTTATTGATGTTTGAACTATACATCCCAGCCCTGGCTGGTCTAGCACCAGCCTGAGAACTGTAGGGTCACTGGTTCAATTCCCAGTCAGGGCACATGCCTGGGTTGCAGGCCAGGACCCTGGTAGGGGGCATGTGAGAGGCAACCACACAGTGATGTTTCTCTCCTTCTCTCCTTACCTTCCCCTCTCTCTAAAAATAAAGAAATACATAAAGTCTTTTAAAAACGAAAAAAAAAACCCCGAAACACCCCTATACATCCCAAATAGGGAATTTTGCAAATGGCTATTTAATATCTCAACTATATTTAACCAGCAGTGGTAGCTAGTGAAATGGTACCCAAACAAATTATAGAGGAAATGAGTATGACTTTACACATGTAAACAAATTGAGACATTTTGCTTTTCCCAGTATTATATTGGACTATTCTGCCATATCCTTTGTATATTATACTATCACCAGTTTTATTTTTGAATTTACATGCAAACCTAGTTTCTTATTAACAATAAAAATATATAACATTTAATGTAATTAATGCATTCTTTCAGCCTCCCTGATTTTTTTTTATGCTGTGGTATTGTAATACAGAGTATGACCAAGATACTGTATAACTTAATGATCAATATTTAAGAATATAGATTTTTTCATCTACAAAGTGTTTGAAAACAGCTTGAATGAGCAATTCTTTAAACAAGTGCCCCTATGAATTATAAATAAATTTGTTTATTTTTAAACATACCAGTGACCACTTTTAACTGAAAGAGTCCTGTTGTGACAGAACGTTTTCATTTCCTAAGATGTTTTTATATAGAATTTATAACCCATGTGCTTCTAAAAAGGATTTGAGTTGACCTCTAGTAAAACATTTATATAAACGGAGACTACTCAAAGTGGAGTACCATTTTAACAAAATGTTTTAAGGAGGGAGAAGCCAACAAACCATGGCCAGACAGTACCATGAACAACTATTAAAGTCAGGGTTGTACCCCTGTTTACCAGGGTAGAGGGGAAAAGGAGGCTGTGTAATTATTATTAACATAAAGCAAAAAACATAATTACTTAACGAAAGAATATCACTTTCCTATTATTTTATAGAAGGAAGTATTCTATAAAAGAAATATAAAATACAAGTACTTCTGTGAAAATAATGAATAATGATGCCAAAATATGGTTTTTTTCCAGTTTTTGTTTTTGTTTTTTGTATTGTTAAAGAAGTTGTTTCATGTTACCTGGAATGGTATCTGGGGCCCAGTGGAGGCTTCCTAATCTAATAAGTGAATAAATGGCTAATAAGTGACTAATTTTGTCACTTGTTTAACTGTCAAAATTATAAACCCAACAGTTTGGTCCAAAGGAGTAGCTTATAAAGCATGTTTTCATTTCGTCATAATTTTTAAAAGTAATTATTTTATAAGCATAATATATGTAGCAGGATGAAAAGTCATTTAGTAAGAATATAGTTCAGTTGTAAAGAGAGTATCTTTCATAAACTTAAGTTTTTTGTTTTGAGGGATAGATAACAAATTTATTTTGTAATTTGGCCTCTTTCTGTTGTATGTTTTTATGGGAGAGGCTCGCTAATATAAGAGTTGTAAAATTTGAGCTCAAGATTAATTGGTAAGACAGGTGATGTCCTAAATTTTACAATGCAAACATTTCACTAATGACTTAATAATTATAACCATGCCAGTTTCCATCTTGTGGCAAAATTTATATGATTTATTTTCTTGTACCTCTTGACTTGAGTACATTCTGAAATTGGAGTTGTCTTCTCAGGAGAAAAAGGATACACCTATAATCTGTCTAGCCCCTTTCTAAGTTTAGTGAGGAGGAATGCCAAAGCTGGTATGACCCCGCCTTCCCCTGCACCTCCTTAAACAGCCCTGCCCCTACCCTGACTCCAGATTGGCTGTGGAAGAAACATAAGACTGGCTATATTTTGGTTACTGTGCCTTGTACTTTACAGAGCACGGGTGTGGGCAGCCGGCTAGAGACCTAGAAGGGGGCAAGGAGTTTGACACCGTCTCTGACTTGAATCCACCACTCTCTTTCTTTTGGCCACTCATCAGCCTTCGGGAGGAAGGCGAACAGAACATATTCTTCAGATCTGTTGAAAAGAGGCTGCTATATTTTGCCCCTGTTATTGTAAGGGAATCGGACTTGCTAAAGCCCCAAACCATAAGAGAGAATGCAACAAAAAGAGAAGTTAACATATTTATTCTAATAAAACAGTAACATTCTAGTAAAACTACTTTTTATCATTTGTCAGCCTGCTTAGCCATTTACAACTCCCAGTAAAAGCAAGTCCTGGTAGTTTGGTAGTTCGTCCTCATAGAGAATCTTCAAAAAGACTTTTATATCAACATTTTGTATTTTATTACCGCTAGGAAAATTACTTGTTCAGGATCTTGTGGCTCTCCCAACTACAGGCTTGTGCTTTTAAGAACTGTTTAGCTGCAAAATCATGAAACAGCACCATCTATGTCAGTTTTATTCTTTTATGGGCTGTTTGTTTGTTTGTTTGTTTGTTTGTTTTAAAAAAAGACATGAAACCCTGTAAATTGGCAAATTGTTTTCTGGTGTTTCCCTTCAGAGGGCTTAAAGAAAAATCTTGAGTATGTTGGGATTAGATTGGGTAGCTGGACTAAAGCTCCAGAGTTCAGGTAGCTGCTCTCCTGTAGCTGAGGTGCACAGAGCGATTCTGCTCCCTTGGCTGGCTGCTTGGGCTCGAAACAATTTTGACAAATGCCAGAGTTTCGCAAATGTAGGAGTAGCAGTTACAGAGGTGGCTTCGCAAGTCCCTTGGAACAGCCCTGCACATCTCCAGTCACTCTTAATCTGAATGAGAAAGGGGACGGCAGAAGCTATTTTTATTTTCTCCTGGGAACAAGAAAAAAGGAAGGCAGTACTTTGTACCATGTAATTTTAAAAAAGAAATCAGATTCCATTGAGATTCTTTCTTGTTTACTTTTTGTTTTACTTTTGCTGTCTCCCAGTGCGTTTGACTAATGTAAGTCTTCCCCCAGGAATATGAGAATATGTGGTACGGTCCGCCTCATAACCTTCCTGGATATTTTTATAATTTATCATCAGCTGACACCGCCTGGGTAGAATATTCTTACCACTCCCTCTGGCTGCTGGAAGTCTGAAATTACATCTTTGTCTTTGAAGTCAGGCAGACTGTTAGCGTTGCCATGGCGACAGGGTGGGTAATGGCGTCCACAGACAGGAGATTGGTATTTAGCGTTTAAACGCTGCTGTACACAAGGCCTTGATTTTTAGAGTGGCTACTGAACTGTCCCCTTTTAGTAAATGTTTAAAAATTACATTTTCACATGGTCTTACTAGATTAATAGTCATGGTTTATTTCATTTTAACTGCGAGGATAAAAGCATTATTCCATTAAATGGGTAGCTTTTTTTCCCTTTTGGTTTATGCATTATTAACACAGGCTTTCCTGTTTTGCTTGTAACATTTTATAGGCTTTTTCAAACATGCAGTCAGATTTGCTCTGTTGCCTCTTTATTTTTTGGACTTAACCCATTATCAGCTTGATTTCGTACAGTTTCAGAGGCAACAAAGTTCTAAGGAACTAAGCTTTTAAACTACTAAAATAGGAAATTGCGTGTGTGTATGTGAGAATTGAATTTCAGCAGTAACTTTATTGTAAATTTTTTTGTTTGTTTCAAGTGTCTGTTTAGTCCCTCTCCTGTACTAGACCCTCCCATGCCAGATTAAATGAAAGGCTTTACAGTTACTGTAACTTGAAGTATAGTCTCTTTCTTTATTAAATCTGTTTGGTCAGAGACCATTACTTATATATACATATGTTTTGTTGATTTTTGTTTATGTTGTTATTAGAATAATGGTGAATCTAAAAAGTTTGAATAATAATACAAGTCTCTCCCTGATATATGAATTGCTTCTAAAATATTATTTTGAATGCCTTGTGATAAGGAACTCTCAACTTCATAAAGTATTTTATTTCTGGTCATTTAAATTGTTGGGAGAGTCTTCCTTCTATTAACTTGAAATGCTTTCTTAGATTGTGTTCTACTTCTGCCTTCCTAAACTGTACAAGATAAATCTGAATTCCTCTTATATAACATACTCTTTAGATATTGAAGATATTTTTCAGTTTACCTGGGGTTTTTTACTTAGCTAATTCCTTTAACTATTTTCCCAGTATGTGGGTTCCAGTCCCTCCACCACCCTATTCCTTTTTTTTTTTTTTGAGAGAGACAGACAGACATCAATTTGTGGTTCCACTTATTTATGCATTCATGGGTTGCTTCTTGTGTGTGCCCTGACTGTCCATTGAAACTCCAGCCTTGCCATATGGGGATATCACTCTAACCAACTGAGCTTCCAGCCAAGGCCCATGACCATATTCTTAGTTCCTTGGTAAACTTCATTTTGTGTAAGCGCTGTCAGACACGAATCCGTAACTAAACTGAATACTGCGAAGGTGTGGCTGGTGTAGAGCCAGCCTGGAACCTCAGGCTCTGGACCGTGGTGAGGGCAGGGGCCGGGCGCCACAGCAGCCGCCGCCCACTCTGGCACTGTAACGGCGCAGCTTCTCAGGCACACGGCTCATTGACCCAGGACCTGAACCCGAGCGCACTTTCCACGTTTAGCCTTGCCGAGTGCTGCCTTACTCATCTTGGCCCATTGTTCAAGCCTGCTAACAAGGATTTGGATCCTGAATCTAACTCACATTTTTTTAAATATGATTTTAGCTTTTGCGTCACCTGTAAATTTCTCTCATAATAGCTGTTAATATAAAACTTAAATAGACTAGATGCAGAGCTTTTTGGCATTCTGGTTTTGTCATCCATCAGGTCTAATAAATCTAGAGCTGCTGTATGTTCCAAGTTCACCACAGCGCTCTACTTGGTCCCAGGCTGGGTGCTGTTATATATGTCATAGTGCTATTTTTCAGAATTATTCATGACTCTTCCAATGAAATAATACATAGAAAGGCTGTATAATATTGAAAGTTAATACATCATTTGCTATTGACATAGTTCTATCTTCATCAAACCTAACTTTTCTGGGCGAGAGAAGAAAGTCTGCTTTGTAACAAGCCGCATCACGTCTCTGCACCCGGGGATATGCATTGGCTTCTTCCCGGTATCCAGCAGGAAGAGCCAAGACAGGCACCATGAGGAGATAGAAGAACCTATGCCTGTCCCCAGAAGGGCTCCGGAAACAGAGCCTAAATGTCATGGGGCGGAGGCAGAAGGCTTCCCCCACAACCCCCGTGTCAGGTGGTTTTCGAGATGAAGCGGTCCCATTTGAGGGGCCTCCCTGTTTTACGGTTGCTGGAGACAGCAGGCACCAGGTGCCGGGCCTCCTCTGCTTCTGCCATACCTCCCTGTCTCCCCCGTGTGTCGCGCAGGCCCTCTGCTTTACTCTGTACGGCCAGCTGTCCGGGACCGGGGGATACTGGGTACTAGGGAAGTTACAACTGGCCTAGTCTTTTCTGAGGGTCCAAACCTTGGGGGAGACGTGCACTGGGGCCTGGCATTAGGGAGGAAAGCAGGCACCCTCCTCTGTGGATCAAGGGGGCTTTGCCTCCTCACTCCCTGGTGCTTGTGGGAGGGGAGGGGAGGGCAGGGTGAGCCTAGCGGGCCACTCAGAAACAAGGCATCCTTTTCTGAATGGGCCCCAGGTCCTTCCACGTATTCTTGGAGGGCAGGCACACAGATTCTGCTTGGACTTGAAATGCGCCATCTCCCCGCTCCCCACACCCACGCCTCTCTCTGCATAAGCCAGGGCACTGGCCACGGAGATACATATGGAATCAGGCAGAGCACTCACAAATTAGAAATTTGACAATAAGTTTCACAGATGAGAAAAAAAATTACCACAGACCAATGCTGGTTCATGGACTGGCAGGTGGGCACTAATCCTCTCGAGATGGTCTCTAGGGACAGCCTTCTTCTCCTTAGTCACTCAGGAGACACTGTGTGATGGTGACCAGTTAAGCTTCTGTAATTGATTGACCATTTGGCTTGAATTTGGGATGAGAGATGAGTAAATTTGTACTCCAATGAGGCTCTTAATGTGATTTTCATTAAGTGAATTTTGGTGGCTGAACACGGCTCTGTTCGCAGCATTTGTAGCAGAAAGCATGTGCAGGGACTTTGGATATTCTAGATCGGCCCTGTCCAGTAGAGCTTTCGGCAGCAGGAAGGTATCCAATATCTGTGTTGTCCATTATGTTAGCCACTCACCATATGTTGCTGTATAGCACTTGGAATGTGCCAAGTGTGTACAACTGAATTTTAAATTTTAAGTAAGCTTACGTAGCCACGTGTGGCTAACAGCTACCCCGTCGGACAGTGCAGTTCTAGATTACGGAGCCTGTGCATTCATGGTTTTACTACAAAGTGGGTTTTGGTGAAAATGACAGTGTGCTTACATTACGGCTTTTAGACCCTTGGCATGTAAATCATTGATTTGCAGTGCATCCTGACTAGCATTTTAACATAAGTCATCCACACATGTGTACAAGGGGTTGAAGGGACAAATGTATTTTAAATGTAGAGTTTATCTGCTGCGGGGTTTTGGAAACTAAGATGTCAGGAGTCAGGATAATTGCATATTCAGTGAGTCAATGAATGCAGGGCACTTGAGTGCTGTTTTAGAAGTTAGAAAGCTGAAGTGCTTACACTTCATTCTGTTCGATTTTCTGTTTATATGAGCTTCTGATTACCTATGTTTACTGGAAATAGTTATTATTACAGTGTCCGTTGCCTTAAGGGTGCCTTCTGGATTCTTCTCCCCTCCCTCCCCCTGCCCACGTACACACCAATATCAAGGTCAGCAGCTTCAGCTGTGAGGAGCCTGGACCCTGGACCCCGGGGCACAGACTGTATCAGGCAGCGGGGTGACCCATGGGGAGCAGCGTGTGCCAGGCGGAGTTCGGGACCCTGGTTGCCCGCACCACCACAGGCTTACGCTGGGTTTTCAGGGCATGGACTATGAAATGCCTTTAACGCCCATCATGGCATCTTTCTCCCAGTGTAGGTGTCATATCTGAGAAATAGCTTCGGGCTAAGCCTGTGGTGTTGTAACACTGCCCTGAATGCATGCAGGTAGTGCCTACTGATGTTTAGGATTTTTTTTTTCCTGCTTAATTGTAAAGGGCATCCAGACACCTTCTCTCATGAGTCTGAGATCATTTCATTCTTAGAGCACGAGAGCAGAGGGCAACTTCGGGGCAACAGAGGAACTTTCAGACTCCTGGCTTTTAAAGGCTGGTCTCCTTTGCAAGGCGATGATAGAGATGCGGAGGCAGAGCGCCCGGTGTGAGTCGATGCTACCACCTGCCCCAAGTTCCCCAAACAACTGGGTTTCTGCGTTCCGTTAAGGAATTTGCTTGTGGCACTGCCGTCCTTTTATATTTAAGAGCAGCCACTTCATGTACTTTTTTTAGTGTTCTGCATGTTCAGAATTTTCACAAGAACTATATTTTACATTCAAATAATGTAGTTGGGTAGTTTGAATAGTATGTTTCAGGATTTCCGATTCACTTGTCACCGCCTTCAAAACTCCGCTTTTGTTCCTCATCTACATTCATTTCACCAAACACTACATTTACACAGTCATAGTACAGTCAATGTTTCCTGATACCAAAAGGTTAAATACTGACTTATTTTCTTCATAGTCATTATCCCACACCTGGGAACATCATTTTATTTTTAAGATGCTTACTGCTCCCCTCCTTTAAAGAGGAAAATCACTAGGAATGAGTCATAATAATTTTTCAATATTTGTTTGATTCTGTGGCACACTGTATACTTTAGCATCAGAAGTAGATGGATGGGTTATTATTGCCAGTTTTTCTTACTCATTCAGTCTATAAACCTAATTTGTTTTATTTATGACGGGAGAAGGTGAATTTATGAATTCATTTTACTGAGCAATTCTTGAGTCTTTGTAGTACATTCCTGGTTTGAAGAAAGATAAAGAAATACAGAGTTTGTGAGATTATGAAGCACTTTCCAGCAAATATATTCTGTTGCGGTATACATTTACCCATCTTATGGGATATTTAAATGTTCTCCAGTGTCTTCAGTATTTCTTTGGCATAACCATAATTTTTAATTACAGTCCAGATTTCTCTTTCTTCTTTTGAGAAATAGTAGCCTCCCCTCCCTACTCCTGTGTTTGGAAAAATCAGTAATCTGGGTAATTTCTATTTAAAAAGCTCTATAAAACCAAAGAGTGATTGTAGTCCAGTTAATGAAGCAAAGCACAAAAGATGATGAGCAGGGGGCGGCAGGGAGTTAGTTTACTAATGAAGTGAAGTGCTTGTCAAGGTGAAGAAAAATAAAGAGGCCCCTCCCCTTTCTTCCAGCTTGGTTGGTATCTGGAATTTTAAGTGAGATAAAATTATTAAGTATGTGTATGTGCCTCAAACTAAACACAAAACCCCAAAGACTGTTTAATCATCATACTTTTTGTTAATAAGATTATGGAAAGGTTATTAAATGAATCTGTAGAACTTTGCATAGGGAAGATACTAGGCAAAGTGAAGTTTTTTTTCCTCTATTGGTAGGGAAACTCGTGTTCTTTTCTAGTGGCTGGGTATAATATTCTGCTTTTCAGTCTGTTCTGTAAAGGGGGAAAGCAAGAAAATGACCTTTACTTCATTCTGTTGAAAAGATCTCTCCTAATTTGTTTGTTGTTAAAGAGGTTTTTAAAACCTATTAAAAGATTGGAAGTTATGTCTTATTATCAAGATATTTTCCATAAAATCTTAGCAGTTTACTAAAACTTTAAGAGAAGTTTTTAGAGTGAAAGTGAAACAGTTAAAGAGTTGAGGTGGTGACCACCTGCCTGAGTCAGTTTTAAAAATATGGACCTGTCCTCATCTCCCGCAGGAAATACATACATAATGCCCGAAGCTTTAGATTGCTCCTGCTGCTGTTTTCTTTGTCTGTAGTTTAGTGGGGTAAAGTCTGTGAGAGCAGTGTTAAAAGTGGGAAGTGACCTCACAGGTGCCCATGAGGCACATGGCTATAAATGTTTCGTTTCTGCAGAGAAGGCACTGAGGTATGAGCTCAGGATGGGGGCGGCGGCGTGTGTGGGGAGGGAGGGGGAGAGTATGAATAATCCTTTTTGCTCTGATAGCTCGTTGTTGACCTAAAAGTCCATTTAAAGAGAGTTCGGTCACTTTGGGTTCTGGTGAAGAGCATTTGGTTTTCTCAAATCGGGATGGAAATAGCTTGCCCCCGCCCGCCGCTCCTCAGCCCCCGCCCCCCCTCAGCCCCCGCGCGGCGGCAGGTGGAGGTCGGCACACCTGGCCCACGCCTCTCCTTTGGCCTGTGGCTGCCCGTTTTCCTGGTTAAATTTCCATTCAGGATTGTCTTTGCAGAGTGCCTGCTTCTTGACTTAGCTGAGAACACTGTTCATCCTAAACCACTTTTGTGACTTTTTTTTTACGGCAGTATTTCATTTTATCTGTACAATTCCTAAATTTCTTTGCTGAAAAATAACACAAATTCCTGTTTTCTGATGGGGACTTGAGCTTTGTACATGTACATTTGACATGGCCTTTGACACATAGTATATTCCCTTGTGTGTTGATACAATGAAATTACTGCTCTTAAAATTTATCCTAGTTTATAGTAAACTAAAGTTGTATTTTCACTTGGTAATTACATTAGTTCAACCAGCAAGAAACACCGTGCATAGACTTTGTTTTACTGGCAGACTTTGTCATTCAGGTACTATTTTTGGTTTTGGTTTGTATGAGTTCGGGTGCTCGTTCCCTTGAGTCAGTTTCCGTAGCGCAGCTATTTGCTAAAGCCTTAAAAATTAAAGCAAGACTTCCGTGGTTAGTCTTTACATTTATTTTTAATGTTTAAAGGGCATTTCTCGAATGAGGGAGAACCCCAGATGGCTCTGTGAAAACAGAGAGCTAACTAGAAGACGACTTGAATTTAGCAAAGTTGCAGGGTAGTGGAATGGTAGACGCACAACGTTCTCCTGCATTTTGTGAGGCTTGAACGCAGGGGCAGTTGTGCGCGGGGAAGGAGCACGGCCACTCCCCGAACGTCATGCGCGGCACCCGAATCCGGAGCGCGGCGCTCCCTGGAGTCTGAGGGTGTCATTTTGAAAAACCGCTGCGAAGTGGGCCACGTTTTTACTCTTTTAAAAAGGAACAAAGAGTTGCAAAATGGAACACTGACTTCTAAATTGGAAGTTATATGTGTTCTCACAGAAAAGGAAAGGAATCGCCCTCTTTGAAAACAAACGCGACGTCCCTGGGCTCTGCAGCGACACTGTTGTCAGGGCCCAGGACGCCGTAGCCTGGCGCTCTTGGCGGGCGGAATGGGCCCTGGCCCAGGGCCGTGCAGCGGGGTCGCCCAGCTGGAACTGGGGACTGAAGCAGCTTTACGTTTCAACCAGCATCCTGTCATTGTCACATTCAAAGCCAGAGTGCCTTTTTTAAATATGCTGCTGCCCCACACAGCCTAAGGGAGTGTATTCTGGAGAGTGAAATGAAAGGCATGAGCAGTTGGGACATTTGGGAGGTGGTGGAATGCAGGCTGAGAGCGCTGTGGCTTTGGCTTTTCCACGTGGCGCGGCCGGGACGTCCTAAAGCGCGGCAGCAGGCCCACCCGGTCAGCTGCTGCCGGGCTGGCGCCCCCTGGCAAGGATTGCTCCCCTAGCCCATGTTCTCTTCTCAGCGAGATCGCCCCCGGGTGTGGAGCTCCCCACAGCACAGGCGCCTGGCCTTTCACCTGCCCCTGACCCCGCGCCCCAGGCAGACACTGCACAGTGCCCCGCAGCTGCGCGCCAGGGACCACCGGAAACGGGACAAAGGGCCAGGCGAGTGTGCGCGCGGGCGCGCGCGGCTTCGTCTCCGGTGGAACGTGACCCTGTTCTGTGCACGTGGTGCTGCTGCCGCCGCCGCCGCCTCCTGACCCAGAAGTAGATGGCGCACGAGGCCGCGGAGCGCTCTGTGTTATTTTCCGTAACGGAGGCTTTTGTTTGTGGAGGATATATTTTAAAAAGAAAATTCATGTTATTTAGATATATTTTAAAATGAAGTGAGAAATATGTGGTACAATCAGCCTGCCAATTCTTTCTTAATAAAAAATAAGTTCACTTGTACCATCCACTCAATTTTTGCTAGAAAGAATGGGTGTACTGATTAAAATCATGGAATAATTGTATGTATACATGTATACTACTTAAAAATAGCTTAACAGGGTAGACCATAGTGCAGCAGTAAATCTGTTTCCTTTTTTTTTTTTTTTTTTTGCCTTTATTGTCTTAAGTGCTTATTTCTAAATTTCTAAATAAGACCAGGGCAAATTATATCTTAGTGTTTCTTAAGTTTTTAATTTTAACTTTAAAAAGTAGTTTTTCATAAATCTGTGCCTCAGTCAATTTCTTTACAAGTATAGTTGACATAACTTTTGATAAATTGTTTTAATGGGTTTAAAGATCACTCTTCATTTTACTCACATTTTGTGTTGTCTGCTTGCATCAAATAAGGAATGTAAAGTTAGATTAGGAAATAAAGGAACCTACTGCTCAGTGACACATTTTCTCTTTAAAAATAGCTTTACTTGTTATTCTTATATTGGTAATATATATCTATTATAAAGATGAGATGGCTGTTTTCTGTATCTTAAATTTTTTGCATATACTCCTGAATAATTCATTTATTTCAGAAAAACAGGGTCATATCATCTCTGTCCTGTATAGAACCTCCTTAGAAAATGTAGCATGACTTCCTGTCAACTGTAGTTGTTGTACACCCCCTTTTTAAGAGATTGCATAGCATCTATATGAAATAAGTTCATTTAAGAAAATGTTAAACCTAAATAGACTGTATAGTTGCATTTTTTAGTTTTCTTCATGTTATGTTGATCTTGTGTTTAAAATGTTGATATTAAAAAGTAATTCTGAGTAGCATTTAACTAAGAATAATCAGATGCTACTTTAAATCAAAACTATGGAAGAGATCATTTTACACACAAGACTCCTCAAAACAAAACAGACTTACAGTCTTGGTATATTTATTTGAGATTATCTTTGTTTACAGAAATTGTATCACATTTGTCTTGAAAATATTTTTAAAAATCCTCACTCGATGATATGTTTATTGATTTGAGAGAGAGAGCGAGAGAGAGAGAGAGAGACAGACAGACAGACAATGATGTGAGAGAGAAACATCGATTGATTACCTCCTGTTCATGCCTTGACTGGGGATTGAACCTGCAGTCTTTTGGTGTGAGGGACAAAGCTCCAATGAACTGAGCCAAAAAAAAAAAAAAAAGAGTGAGAAGATTTTAATGTGTCATGAGGTAGAGATGAGAGGGATGACAGATGACCTACAGCATGAACTAGGCATGGCACGTGTCAGGGTTCGGACATGGTTTCCTGTTCCCTTTTCCTAAGATGTGCAGATGTGCATGCCTGCAGGTGTGGAAGGAAGATGGTAACACCTGCATGAGAAATTTCTGCACCCCACTCTTCTGTTTCAGAATCTCTTCTGTCATTCTTGGAACCAGTCACAAAGGTTCTGCATTTTGGCTTCCAGTTGCGGGGGATGTTGTCCCCAGGACTCCCCCCGCTCCCCCCCCGCCCCCCCAAAAAAAGCCCAGCCTTGTCATGGACTCAGCTGCATGGCTTATTAACTCATCTCCTGACCTTTGGCTCCTCAAGACTATGAGCCGTCAAGGCTCCCGTGACATCAGTAGTATGTGACTTGAATGGATATACTGCATATGCTGAATCAGCTTTTTTCTTTCGCTTCTGCAGAAGAAAGGCAGGCGCTAAGTCTCATTTTCAGAATTTATTGCTATCTGTTGGTGACACTTTAGAGACTATTCTGCTTATTTGACTAATAGCCAAATGGAAGCTAATAGGTTATTTTGACCACTGAAGCCTAAAATCCTTCTAATTTCTTCCCCTGACCCTGCGACCGCCCCCGCCCCATCTCTTCATGCTTATATGCTGAGACTACAGACAGGCTGATTTGGTATGTTGTGTAGGGAAAATTAGGATTGGATTATTCGAGGGATGGTTTTAAATCCTTTCAAGAGCATAATCTTACGTGTCTACTCAGGCCATAGGATGTTGTGTGCATGTGTTTGTATATCTCTGTAAAAACGTACATTGGGAATTGTTGATTTTTCAAGAGAGAGGATACATTTTTAAACCATCTTCTTAAAAAACAGCTCAATCTCAACTAATGTATGGATTCTCTTGCAAGGATTTATTTTTTATGAAAACTTTAGGAAAATTTATTAAGGTTGTATTTATATCTTGTGTATGTGGCTTCTAAAGGTTTTGTTTCAGATATTTGGGGAGAATGATTCTTTGATTCTGTTTTATTTTAGCTTTTAGGAAGTGAAAAGTATAAAAACAATCTAAGAATCGTAGTAGATAAGGTGCTAAATAAATTGTAGTAAGAACCAGAGGACATATGAATACATTAATCTCAAAACTACATGATGATTTTTATGTTGTGAAAGGTTAGCTCTTCAACTGTGGAAGACTTAATTACTTTTCAAATGAATATTTCATAACAGTTACTTTTTCATTGACTATACATCTGCATATGTATTCTCTTCCCCATGTGGTAGACACTGGTTATCAGCAATTTGAAATTAAGTTATTTCTCCTGCCTTTCTTTTTGTTTTTGCATAGTGCAGCTGTGATGAGGAGTTTATTTTTATTTTTAAAATATATTCTTAAGGTTCAAAGTAATAACATAATTCAGCAGCACTTTCCCTGCCGTTACTTTGTTGATTCCTGCGTTGAATGTGACTGCATAGTTGCTGCAGTTCCTCTGGTTTGCCCCCATCCGGGATGGGAGACGAGGGTTTCCACGCCTTACAGGGCCTCTCTGTCCATCTGGCTGAGGCTGGTTTTTCCGAAGCAGCTATCTTTCTTGCTCAATCTCCCTCTTCTTTATCTCAACAGTTTGGAAAATATGTGTCATTTAAGAAAAATTGCCATTGATAATTCCGTGACTGTTTTGTCTAGTGTAGCGGGGGTTAGTAGAATAAACTAAATTTTCACTTTAATTTGCAAATATGTATTAATAGTTGTAGGAAGCTTAGACTAAGTTTAAAGTAAAACCTTAGTGGTTTCAATTTAGGGAAAAGTTACTGTAATACAAATATATATAATATTTAATAGCCTCTTTTATATTCAATACAGTTTTGAAATTTTGGAACCTGATGTGGAAATAGTGTTTGCTTAATTATCTTTTGGGGGAGTTTGTGAACAATAACTTTTTTAGCTTGATTATCCAAATGTCATATTTAAATATACATTTGGAGTATATTGCAGATCATGCAAAAACTCGATAATCTTCATTGCTAAGTTCTGAGAATTTTTAGATTGGATTTATTTTGTGTTTAAGCTGTAGAGAGTATATACTTTTTTGTTTTAATTACTAGGGTATCTTCCTTGTATATTTATGTGCTTTCCCCTCTCCAGATTTTTATCTAAAATTTATTTAAAATTGTAATGAGATCCATGCAGAAGGAGGGGGTGATGGGTAGGGAACACGGCGAGGACCCAGGAACATGACATGACCAGGTACCCAGCTCTGTCATGGGGGAGAGGGATGACAAGAAAAGGCCAGGGTTGGAGCTGGGGTGGAGGGGAGAAAGGGGGGAACACTGAGGCTGTTTCCCCCTCCTCCAGGAAGAACCTCTGGTCCCTGGATCCCTGCATTTACCCTGGCCTCCTCAAGTCCCGTCTCTTCGCATGCTTTGCTTTTATTTTACTCGCTGTTGATGCAGGGCTGGCGGACCCGGATGATATCTTTGATTGGCCTCAGTGCAGGGACCACAACTTCTCACAGTGTCTTTAAGATATTTAGGATATGCTGCCCATTTTCTTTCCAATAAACGGAACGTGTCTCCATTTGTATGTCCTGTTAACTTACCATTCAACAAGACAGATCTACAGCCAAACAAATTGTAGTTAACCATTTCTTGCTTAACTTGAAATTTACATTAAGACTTTAGAGAGAGCAAATAGGATATATTGCTATCCACAATATACAACATTTAAGAAGGCATACTTTAAAAATCTTGTTAATCTTCTAATTTTGAAAGTGTAAATGTTTAGAAAGAACGGTCTCAGTTTGGGGGAAAAGTTATAACAGTACAAACACAGATCACTTTTAATAGCCTCTTTTTCTAGCTCTTTTAATAACTTAATGAATTTCCTTTTTGTCTGCCTTTGTTCTTTGTTGATGTTGACAATGTTGTCCTATTTTGTAATTGCTTTGATGAGACATTTTATCTCAAGCATCATTAGTGGATCTGTAAATCTAGTCTTCCGAGAGACATTAAAGGGGTTGTGTAGTATTACTGCTTTTCAAAATACACCTCATATTTGAAAATTTAAAGATGTGTTACTAAATACAAATTAGTTTTATACATACACGTATACATGCACACACAGACTTAAATACACAGACTTTTTTTTAGATGAAAATTTCATATTATTCAGACACCAGTCATCGTAGGAAATGTCATTAAATAGGAATGAAAGTCATGAAGATAAATCAGCTGTCACCTATTAGGTTAATGATTAATTTGGAAATGGGATTTTCTCACCCCCCCCCATACTTTTCCTCTTTTGACAGATTTTCACTGTCCTGAAAATGATGAGTAAGAAAGAGAAAAAGAGAAGGAAGAAGATGTGGGTTTATTTGTACATTTGGTACAGAAAATTTGTTTAAATGCTTTAAAAAACAGGAATATTAATTTACTTTATATATTTAATTTGAAATAAAAACTCCAATCTGCTGTTAGCTTAGGCCAAATTCATTATTGTTATCATAGTGGAAATTTAAATTTTAGACTTTTCCAAATGTATTTAATATTGTTTGATCAGTGAGTTGAAATTATCTTTTTATGTAACATTAACTTTTATTTGAAACAAATAGTAAGAACCTCTTTTGGGGGGCTTATAATTATTTTGAAAGAGTCTGGAAATAAGATTCACAAAGAACTTTTATTCACCCAATAGGGAGCTCAGTTTCAAAATTGATTTTTATTTCAGCTAACTACATCTTTGCAGTAAATGTACATGCAAAATCCAGATTTGTGTAGAATTTGGACACTGAGTTTGTTTCCTGTTCACTATGTCCTGGGAAAGTGCTGTCACCAGCCACCGCTTCCTGTCCGTCTATTTTCCGTCTGCCTGCTCGGTCGGCGTATAGGAAAGCTGGTGTGTCACAGAGCCAGTCCTTGCAGGTGTCACTAGCCGGACCCCCCTAAGCACCTAATCTGGACTGTTGTCCACCACCTAGAAATGATTACACTGTTTGGTAATGCTGCTTGGTGGCCAGTATTTTAGTACTGACTACTGTAGGTTGATACAAATATTTGAGTATTTTGCTTCTTTTACCCTTATTTTACAAAAATGAGGGCAAAATGGAGAATTGGGTAACAATATTAGTGATGAAAAATATGAAAAATGTAATAGAAAGATGTGAGACATTTGGAGAAGATGACTGTAGAAAATCTTTCATCTTAATGGATTATTCATTTCCCCTTGGAAAGAAAGGGAATCCTCATTGGAGATTGATTTAGGAGGCAGATGTAAATTAGGCTTTTCTTCTCCTTAATCCTCTTCCTCATCCTCAGCACTCTGCTGGGTGTGGAGCCCCGTCCAGCCCTGCGGTTAACTGTTGCTCTGTGGTTTTGTGCTTGTTTCTGGAAATGACCTCTGTGGCTGCAGGACTATCTGTAATCTCAAAAATCTCGTCACCTGCCGTGGTTATAGGAGAGGGGCCCACTGGGGTTAGTTGGATGAGTTTGGACCTCAACACCACCACGCCTGGCTCTGTGACCTGAGCAGTTTATTTGACTTGACTTTTCTTTTCATCTTTGTTTTGCTAAAAATGGGGAATAAAGGTTCCTTCCTCATAGAGTTACTGTTGGGACTCCTTGACATCATGCACTCGCTCCATTGAAGTAAATTGCAGCAAATTTTTGTTGTTCGTGGTTATTCTGGCCGTAGGTCCTGTGCTGGCTGCTTGGAGCGAAGCAGTGGGAGCCCCTTTGGTCATCTCTCGTCCTCCTTGTGAGTGGAGTCAGACGGGTTGGGGAGAGGGCACTCAGCATGAGGCCGGGTGACTTTGCTCCAGAGCGAAGCAGTGTTTGTAAAGGATAGTTAGCTTCTGGCAATACTGGTTCTGTTGATGTGTTGGAGTTTGTGGTAGGCTGATAAATTTAACTTCAACTTAGTGTATTTCTGGAAAATGCACTCCACGTTCCAAACAAATTGACTTAGAGATAAACCTGACTATGTAATTTATTTGTAAATTATTTCAAAAATGGACACTGGGTAAAAGCATAACCTGCTATTAATGTCTCAGTTGATTTTATCTGTTTGTGTGTGTCAACAAGATCATCCAGACAATATTCAGTATGAATGCAAATCTGTTCAGAAATAAGTTTGTTGGTCTAGGCCCTTGCCAGGTGGCTCAGTTGGTTGGAGCATCATCCTATATACCAAAAGATTGTGAGTTCAGTTCCAGGTCAGAGAACATGCCAAGGTTGCAGGTTCGATCCCTGGTCCAGGCATACACAGGAGGCGACTGATCGATGTCTTTCTCCCACATGGATGTTTCTCTCCCCACTCCCTTCTTCCTTTCTCTCTCTAAAATCAGTAAACATACCCTCAGATGAGGATTTAAAAAAAAAATAAGTTTGTTGGTCTAGGCTAAAATTGTATCCCTTTCCAGTTTATGGGTAGGAGGTGATTTGATTTGTACTGGAATGTTGAATTTGTGTTAATAGGTTTTCCCTCTGAACGCTGGAATGTTTTAAGACAGCCAGCTGAAGAAAAGAGTGTAGTCTGAATTAACTTTGTTTAAGTTACTGAACTCATACAGTAGGTGTGGTTGAGTCAGAATTTTCTGCATTTATTGAAAAAAGATGTCAGGAAAACATTTAGGTTCTCATAATACAATAATTACTTTATATATAGCAGTTCCTTATGAGCCAAGTTAATTAACCTTATTCAGTCTTCTTCCAATGAGAGTTTTGTAAATATCAATCTATACCTATAGGAGTATGACGATATAAGTGAGCTTTATGTGACCAGGAGAACTTAGATTCTGGAACATTTATCAAAATAGAAGTTTAAAGGTATACTTCACTACTATGTCCTGATTTTCTAAAGAAAATACATTATCTAATAACTTAGAAGGCACACTAATTTCAATTTAGTTTTCTTCTGTCTGGATTATTTTTTATTCAGAAATGCCTTTTGCACTGACTTACGCAAACTTAAGTTAAAGCAGTCCAGAGTTTGTAAAGAAAATTAAAATGTATCCCTTTTGTATCAATTAGGGAACTCTAGAACGTAGACATTATGGAGAATAATTACTAGGGATAAAAGCTTTGAATTTTTAAAACATTACTTTTGATTTTTGCATTTTAAAAAATTTTTACATTTTATTCTATAACACTTGAAATAGGCTTTAACTATTTTAATCACAATTGCTTAGTAATTTTCCTGTGATTTAAATTTTGGAATATTTACATTTGTTCTAAATGATTTTAATCCTATTTAATTAATATTGCCAAATTTATGTAATTAGTAAGCAGCATTGAAAAGAGATCCTTTTAGGTCATAGAAGAGCCATTATTTACTGTCCAGTGTTCCCTCCATATCGTTGTACCCCTTCTGTGTGCCCCTCTGTGCTGACGGACACGGAGAAACACTTGGATGCTTTTCGCCTTTGGCTGCCTTGGTGGATTTGCTTTCGTCCTGTGTGTTGTGCAGTGTGTTTATGTCTCGCTCAGGCAGAATCACAGCAGGTGATGCTTGTGACCTGAGTGAACACTTCATCACGTACCAGATGGGTTCTCTCTCAGCCCTGCTTTGACCATCCTCCCTACCTTCTCCTGGGTCTCTAGCAGAGAAACATGATTTTTGCCTGTTTGTGTTCCATGTCAAAGTGCAGATCTCTCATTTTCTCTGGGTCCTGGTTTTTCTCTCTGCCGCTGGTTTCCTGAGCCAGCGGGGCTCTGTGAGGCTCGTCACGCTTACAAATGACAGTTTCCTGCCACATCCTCACTCACCTCAGGCATCCTGAAGTTCACTGTTGATGGAAGTTTTCAGAAATTTGTTTCTAGTTAAGAGTAATTATCAGAGAAAAAGAACTGAAAAATGGGTGGGATTTGGAGCTTTGAATTAAAATAGACTTGAATTCAAACATTCCAGTTTCTGCTTTTACTTGCTTGAAAAAATTACAACTTCTTTGAAATTGCTGTTATTAGTAAAATGAGCTTCTTATCCTTATTGATAGAAGATTACATGAGCTCACTAATGCCTTACTGCAGTCATTTAGACTCAGGTTTTCCTGATCTTTAAAATGGGAATAATAGCATGTAGCATTATATATAACAGAGTTGTTGAGAGAAGTGTATCTGTGTTCAGAGAAAATTTCTGAGTGAAATACATCAAACAGTAAAGAGTGGATGAGCTTGGGAATGTGCTAGCTTTTGTTGCAGTGTAATAAATAACCACTAACTTAGAGGCTTCAGTCAACATTCACTTTTATTTCGCAGTTTCTCTGGGCCAGGCATCCGGCCTCAGACAGCTGAGTCCTGGTGATAATGGGGTGTTGGCCGGGCCTGGGGTCTCATCTGAGGCTTGGGGTCTTCTTCCAAGTTCATGTGGCTGTTGTCAGAATTCACTTCCTTGCAGCTATAGAACTCCTGCCTCTTCAAGGACAGCGGAGAGTCTCTGACCCCATTTAAAGAGCTCTCCTGATTTGGCCAGGCCCACCCAGGAAAATCTCCCTCTTGACTCACTCGTAGTCACGTGCTTGGGGACCTCAGCTTCACCTGCAGAGGGTCTCAGTTACGTTACATAGCTTCACCATATAATGTAACGGAACTGTGGGCTCCTGCCCCGGCACAGGTACAGGCCCTGCCTCCACTCGCAGCAGGAGGAGTGTAACAGGACGTGGACAGCAGCAGCCGGGAGCCTTGGGGCCATCCCGGACTCTGCCCACTGAGAAGTGGTAAGGGTCTGGGAGGGGCTTACTTTCCTTACTTCACATGGTTCCAACCTGAAGATTTTAAGCAGGGTGCACAAAAAGACTTAAAAAATTCTTTTTATTTACTTGACAGGAGATCTCCTAAATGAAAATTGGAAGACTGAAATTCTAGAAGGAGCATTAGCTAATGTCTGTGTAGTCAGCAACAGCAGTTCTCAAATGTTGATTGAGCACTTACGAAGTCTGGGGGACTGTCAGTCAGAAATGAGAAGTAAATGGTCCAGGGTGGTAACTGACTTCGTCCATGGGGGACAGCTCGGGGGCCCAGTGCTTGGCGCAGTGTCACAGCCCCCATGACGAGGGCTGAGAGTGAGCTGCCCACTTGACCCAGTGCTTTTGCTGCTTCCTCTCCTCGTGTAAGACTGTGCAAATCCGCTTTATTAAGAATATTTATTTTAATGAGATCATGTAACCATGATGAAGATTTTTTCCTATTTTTAATTTTTGGAGGACTTCCATACTGCTTTCCATAGTGGCTGCACCAGTCTGTGTTCCCAGCAAGGACCCCCTTTCTCCACATCCTCACCAGCACTTGTTTGTTGACTTGTTGATGACAGCCATTCTGACAGGTGTGAGGTGATAACTCACTGTGGTTACAGGTCGCATTTCTCAGACCATTAGTGAGGTTGAGCATCTTTTCATATGTCTGTTGGTCATCTGAATGTCTGTGCCCTTCCCCATGTTCACTGCAGCATTATTTACAATTGCCAACATACGGAAGCGACCTAAATGCCCGTCAGTAGGCAAGTGGGTAAAAAGTTGTGATATACACAAGGTGGGGCAAAAGTGGTTTTACAGTTGTTTGTATGGAAAGTAATACAATAATCAATAAGTAATAATACAAGAATAAACTGTTTTGCATACTCACAACTGCAAACCTACTTTTGCTGTGCCCTGTATATGAGTCATCTGCAATGGAATATTAATCGGCCATAAAAAGAATGAAATCTTACTTTTGTGACAACATGAATGGACCTAGAGGGCATTTTGCTAAGTGAACTACGAGAGAAGGACACATACCATGTGATTTCATTTATACGTGGAATCTAAAGAACAGGATAAACAAACAAAATAGACTCGTAGATACAGAGAACAGACTGATGATTGTTGGAAGGAAGAGGGGATTGGAGGAGGGTGGAAAATGTGAAGGGATGGAGAAGCGTGAATTGGTAGTTCCAGAGCAGGCCCAGGGATGTAGAGTGCAGCATAGGGAGTACAGTCAACAGTATTGTAATAACTCTGTGTGGTCCCGGGTAGATACTACAATTATTGGGGAGGACCACCTTGTAAACTGTATAATTGTCTAGACACTATGCTGTACACCTTTTAAACTAATACAAAATAATATTAAATGTAAACTGTAACTGAAAAATAAAACTTAAAAACCCCAACAACAAAAAAGGATTTTTCTGTAGTTACCAGTGGAGGATTAACATGTTGAGTAAACATGCAAGCATAAAGTTGAGCAGTGTGGTTTGAAATGAGTCCTCTGAGCTGAGATGACTCTTACCCATTATCGTTTATTAAAAGAGAGGTGTGCTTTCTCTTACTTGAGACCCTTGCTCTCTCCTAGGAAGTCTGTTGGAATTGAGGGGAGCAGTTCTGTCCCAGCAGCTCTCGTGCTCACCTGGATCTAGCTAGAGAAACGGGATTTATTACAATTCAGAGATGCTTCTCTGAAAGAAGTACCTTCCAACAGACGACTCTCAAAAAAAAAAAAAATCATTAAAAAGGCATTTTATAATTTCAGGAATTTTTTTTGTATTTTTATTCATTCGAAGGGAATGGGAAAATCCTAGAAGTGAGTCTTGACTGGGACATCCGCTAGCGTGGCGTGTTGGGATCACCTCACATCATATGTCCGTGTTAGTCTGAGGCTCCGGGCTGCGCGGTACAGTAGCTGTTGGGTCTGTGTAACTGGCTAATGAGCGCTCGAAATCAGCGAGTGCGACGGGGGAACTGAGTTTTACATTTTATTTCATTTTAAGGAATTTAAATTTAAATAGCTGTAGGTCGTTAACGGCTGTCATATTGGATAGCACAGAATATAGACTGTTTCTCTTGTCCCAGGAAGTTCTTTTGAACAGTGCTGATGTAAATGAATGTAGTTTATAAGTCCGTGTAATAAAGAGCCAACTAAATGATCTTTAATATCCTTTCTGGTTCTCAAATCTATGCTTTATTGTTCCCCATAAATTACTTTAAAATGCATTTTAATAGGATATGTAGCTTTGTTTTATTAGTGAGTTTTCTAAGTTGCTCATCTTCCTGTATATTTATTTTTACTTTTATGCAACGAAACTAAGTTTTCATTTTACTCTGATTATGAATAGCAAAACAGGAAATATTAAGAAACTCATTTGTGTTTACAATGAAAAAGTGTGTAGTGGTCTTTATCGTTTTGTTGTTTTTTCAGTCCCCAAACATCTCTACTCTTCTGGTTATGTTTTATATGACCTGAACAGAGGTTCTTTCTATATCTCAGAAGTTTTTTTTCCTGTAACATTTTGCTGGACATATTTAGATATGATTTTTTTCAAAGGGCACCAGACTTGAGAAAATAATTTTATTCATTTAGGGATGAACAATGCCAGGACTTTTAGAGAACAAGAAATAGAATATGGGGAGGAATGAAGTAAAAACTGTAATGTAGTTTTGAAATTTGAATTTTACTGTGGCTATATTTCAATGATATTTATGTACATCTTATTTTTTAATAACCTAAATAAAGCTGTGCATCTAAACAAGTTCAGTTTGACTGCAGTTGAGGGTTTTGAAGCATGTAAACCCTTCGGGGGCGTTAGCTTTATAAACCTGTAACAGCAAAGCCGGAGGAGCCCTGTCATCTGTTCGTGCTTCTTGTTTCTCATTCTGGAAGCATTGCCGGCTTTCTCTTCGCCGTAGACTGCATTTTAAAACACACTGAATTATGGCTGTCAAATAGTTGTATAGGAAGTAGTCTTGTTTGGCTAATGTGCACGAAAGGCTAATTGCGTGGAGGTAGGGACGGATGTGTTGCAGTTTTGCCTAAGATTGGTGAGGATGAAGGTTAAATTGTTTCTTGAAAATGCGACAACATGGAACCAAAAAACCACCCCAATATTATTCTCTGCCATTTTCTTCACACAAGACACATTATTATGCCAATGAAATTTAGATAATTAAAAAGGCAAGTGAAAGCGCATATAAAAATCTCCCATCTTTTAGCTTCCCTTTTGTTAGATATTGGCACATTTGTTTTAACTCTGTGGGTAGCATCACCTGGAACAGTAGAAATTATTAGCTGTAACGTGTTGTTGCTGTGGCTGTTGCTTTGGAGCTGCCGATGCCCATTTCCCCCGTCACTGGCCCCTTCCCTGTGTCACACCTCCTCACACACAGCACAGCAGCCTTTGGCCGCGGCTGGGTTCTCCCCTCCGGCCTGTTGCTGCTGTTGTCAGAGCTTCAGTTCCCCTCTAGACACTACTTCCCCGCCATTTGGTGGGCGTTTGGGTTGTTTCACTTTTTAGTTACCATGAATAGTTCTGCCTTGGACCGTCACGTGTAAGCCATTCTGTAGGCATCATGTTTTCATTTCTTTTGAGTGGTTATGTACTGGAGAAATTTTGCTAGAACGTGTGGTCCATTTCTGTCAAACAGTTTAAGGAACTGCCACGCTGGTTTCCAAGCTGGCTGTGCCATGGTACTTTCCTGCAGCAGTGTTTCCCTCCAGCCCCCCACCGGCATTTACCGCGTGTCCCTTCACTGCAGCCACTCTGTGGGTGACTGGGGCGGTCACTGGCATCTCCCTAATGACTAATGATGCTGAGCATCTGTTCACGTTGACCGTTTCTCTACCTTCTTTGGTGAAATATCTGTTCAAATCTTGCGCTCATTTTTAAATTGGATTATTTTGCCTTTCTCTGAGTTTTAGGAATTCCTTATGTATCCGGATACAAGTTCTTTATGAGATGATTGGCAGATATTGTCTTATAGCCCATGGTTTATCTTTTCACTTATCTTAAAGGTGTCTTTTGAATTGAAAAAAAAAAATGCCTTTAATTTTGCCAAAGTCCAGTTTATCATTTTTAAACCACTTTTTCTTTTGAGGAGGAGAGTGAATGATTGCTTCATTTTTGAAATATTTTTTCACTGAATGTAGAATTTTAGTTTGACAGTATTTTTCTTTTAGTACTTTTAAGATAGTGCTCCACTGTCTACAGGTTTTTGTTGTTTCTGACAAGAAGTCTTTCTTATTTTTGTTCTTCATGTAATGTTTTTCCCCCCTGGTTACTCTTAAGACTCTCTATTATTGGTTTGAGGCAATTTGAATATTATATGACTGTAGTCCTCCATATGGTTGTATAGCTGTAGTTTCCTGTTTGTCTTTTGTATGTAGTTTGCGAATTTACATTTCATCTTATTTGAAAGATTTGCAGCCATTTTTTTCCCCTCTTCCCCGCCACTTGTGCAGCATTAAGTACACATATACGGGAATGGACTTCCTGATCCGTCTTTTCCTCTGTTTTTCTTTCAGTGTTCAGTGTTTAGTTTCAGGTTCAGGAGCCTTTTCTTGTACATTATTTTAATCTGCCTTTAAATACACTCAGTGTATTTTTCCTATCATATATGAATAGTTTTCATCCCTAGAAGTTCAGTTTGGGTTATTTCACATAGTTTCTATGTCTCTACTTAAGACGTGAACTCTCTTCCCTCTACCCTTTTGAAAGTTGGAGTATAGTTATAACTTCGAGTATTTTTTACCTACCAGTTCTGACATCTTTGTCATTTTTGTGTTTAAATTTATTGATTTTTCTCTTTATTTTGGGTCATATTTTTATGCTTCTTTGTATTCTTGGTAGTCTTTGGGTGCCAAACAATGTGAACTTCACCTGGTTGTTGAGTGCAGACAGTTATAAGTACGTGGATATGTATGCATTTGTGGGAACATCTTTGAGCTTTGGTGTGGGTCCTAGTTCTATTACTTGGAAACAGCTCGATATTGGGGGCCTTGCTTTTAAACTTTGGTGGGTGGGACCAGAGTGTTGTTTAGCACTAATTTTGTCCCCCTTTTGAGCCAAATTCCTTCCAAGTGTTTGATGCAGTTTTCAGTCTCTGAGGAGTTAGGAACAGGAATTCTTCTGGGTTAGCCCTGAGGATGGATGGTTCTTCCCAGTCCTGTTGGGTGGGCCTCGGCCCAGCCACAGGTGGTTTCCTTACACTCGTGGGCTGAGCATTTCCCCGCGGAGGCCTGGAGGGGAGACTGCTAATACTGGGAGTCCTCTCCCAGGGTGGCTTTCTCCCCTTCTTTCTTCCTCCTGGGGAACATTAGCCCTCTTGGCCTCCTTGGGCCCCAGCCCCTCCTCCACTAAGGGGGAGCGCGACAGATGGCCTGCTCTCTCCTCTTGCACTGTGGCCTGGCGCCCACCTGGGCGGTGAGTTGTGCAGCCACGGGGTCCCGTGGTTTGTCCTGTCTCCAAGACACCACTGTCCTAATTGCCTGATGGTTAGTGTCCTGAAAGTTGTTACATTACATACTTTGTCCCTTTAAAGGGGGAGAGTAAGTGCGAACTCTGTGACGAAAATGAACATCGGACAATAGAATTTAAAGATAAAGTACAGATTTCTTTAAACCTGGCAGTTAATTGTTTTCTTCCTTAAGTTTTATTAATGCCTCTGAGTTTTACTGTATAAACATGGTGCTAGACGTGAGTTTAGTGTAGTTTTTAAATACAGAAATATGGAAGTCCCAGTATATGGTATAGAAGCCATCTCATCACCATGTGAAAACTTTGTTTTTGTGTCACACAAGAAGAGACTGTTGAGTGTCACTATGTAAGAAGTTATTTCACTTTGCTGTTTTGGTAGGTGGGTCTTTACTTAATATCCTATTTAGTTTCCTGGTAGGAGTCTTTTCATTAATATAATGCAAAAGAGAATTTAATGATTGGATTTTATTAGTATAGAAAGAGCCATTTCCTTTGCAAGATCATAAATTTTACCTTCTAGCAGGGTATATTTAAAAGTGATATATTACTTTTTTTAGCTACACATTTTTTCAGGCTTTCTTAGGATAGCAAAATCAAACTGTTACTTTGTTCCAAATTTTTCTTCATTTTCTATCCAGATGGCAGCTGACTCAAATGTACATGATAATACATTTACATTTTCCAGTTAAAGTCATAAACGCGTGTTAATGCTTTTGAATTGCTTAGTAGTGAAAGATTCGCGTGTCCTCAGTGCGCGCCTTTCCGTTGGCACCGCAAGTAGCCCGGGAAGCACTGGCGTGGTGCTGACAGTGTTGCCTGGTTCTGACTGAAGCACTTCCTTTTTCTAGCTGGTAGTTCTGTCCCTGCTTTTTCCATATTTACCTAGTTACAGAGTCATTTGAAAATTCCCATTTGACAGGAATCTCAACTTTGCAAGGACAATTATATAGAGTACTTATCTAACAAACTGCTGAAATGCTGGTTGGAAACCTACCCTTCGTAGGTCAGGGTCCTGGGAATGCTGTTCTGCACAGACAGAACGTGCTGGTGGGCGCGCTGACTCAGCCGTGAGCTCCCCACATCCTGCCGCAGGGAGAAATTACCCACCCCAGCGACAGGTGGGGGAGGCTGGGAAGACAGGATGGGGCAGTTCATTTTCTTCATTGCTAAGGGTATTGGAAATTACTACTTGCTCTACCTGAATGTGAGCTTGGCTGCAGTCCAGGAACAGTAGAGAGTTGCATGAAATACAAACATGGGTGGTTTTTAGTCGGTTGGTTCTTCCTTTTAATTGTCAATTGCAGCGTAGCCTTTATTTTTCAGCACCCAAGTAAAAAGGCCCTAAAGAAAGTTCCTGTAAAAGTTTAGTAATTCTCATTAAAAAGCCATCCAAGTTTCCTGTAATGCCGAGGTCCATAATCCTGGTGTCGTTACAATTTGATTGGTCCACCTGGAAAAGAATTACTGAGCTCCTTTGCATGTGCCAGGCAGCGTGCTGGTGCTTGCCCTCGAGCAGGCGGCTGGGTTAGTGGCAAAGGCCCCCCCATGAAACAGTTCCCTGTAAGAAGCTCTGCTTGCCACCAAGGCACTGAGGAAGACCAGCGCGGGCTTCTGCCATGGAGACCGTAGAGGGCGGGTTCTGGGCAGCGGCAGGGGGCCTGCAGGTCCCAGAAGGGGCACATGTGCCCCAGGAGCTGGGATTTTTGGCTGGAAGCCATGGAGAGCCCTTACATATGGAAGAATACAGTTTTTAGCTTCCTTTCATTATTGTAGGTAAGATCTCAGAATTCAGATCACTTTTATTGACTGGGAGAAACAGTTTCATTGGTAAATCTGCTCAGACATTATTTTGATACGTATATTTCAGTATAAGTCTCTATCATCCTGGTGGTTGAGTAACCCAGTCTTTTTGTTTAACTCATGACTGAGCAGAACTCTGAAAGGTATCTTATTTCTTGAGGCTTCTAGCAAGCTCCCTACCCTCCCTTGTCCAGCGGGTCATGCCGGAACTCTGCTGCCCGTCAGTGCCACAGTCTCTTTCTGTGAGGCTGCTCACAGTCACGTCACCCGTGTGTGGTCAGTGCGGGGAGCAAGGGGGGAATGGGAGGCCATCAGTGGCCTAGGTAACGAGCCAGGAGATGGAGAGCCTCCGCCTTCCTTCGCGTGCAGTGCACAGGAGCGGGTGTGGGGTCACAGCAGTGGGTGCGAGGCCCCGTGCGCCCGTTTCCTCAGGCGCGCTGTGAGCCCAGTGGTCTGAGTTCCCCAAAACAGGCACAGTTCAGAAATGCGTAACTGATTTGTAGGTAATATTAAAAAGTCAAATGAAACTGTCTTTTAAAATTTGTATTTCTTTTAAAAATTCACATGTGCATTCATAAAATAACATATGTCATCTTTTAATTCTTCAGTTGGGCATTGTTTAATGGCTCTCTGCTAGACGAGGATCATAGCTTGCTTTACCCCCTCTCTTCCTGCTCTTCACCACCCTCCCAAATGGAATTGTGCCTCAACTTCAGGTTAAGACCATATCTCTGTTTTCATTATTATATCTTTCTCACTTTTGCTCACCACTATGATAAGTATTTGCACTCTGCTATAATTATATTAACTTTTTAGTTTTTGCCTGAAGTTAAGTTTGCCTCATTCTTTTCTCTGCTTTTTTTTTTTTAACATCTCGCTAGTACTTTCTGAACCTTTCAGCAGCTCAGCAGTAGTTTTTCATACTGCCGTAGCTTTCAGGTAACTTTTTTCCAATTCCATTTTTTTTGTGAGACAACTTTGTGGGATCCAGAGTCTCCTACCCCAGCCTTTTCAGGGGAAGTTGCCTTACTAAGTTTCTACTGTCTTTGCTTCCGTGTACGGCTCTTTCCTGGGATGCTCCTTCCTTTTTTTCTCCTCTGACTCTTCCTTCGCCTCTTACATATGGACCCTCTGTTTCCTAACTCACTTGTCATTTGATTGTGTGCACTTTCTTCAGTAGCTTCATAAGTTGGGAAGTAAATATTTTAGACCTTGTATTTTTCAAAATACCTTTACTTATACCCTCACATTTAAATAATTTGTTTGACGAGGCTACATAGAGGGATCTAGGATGGCTAAGGCTTTAAAAAATATAACCTTCGTACTTTTGATATTCCTGCCTTCAAGTGTGTCATGTTGTTGCTGAGAAATTAGATGGCATTTTGCTGAGTGACCCTTCCTTTATTTGTGACCTACTCTGTCAGAACCCCTGGGAGCTACTGTGATTTTAAT
Organism: Pteronotus mesoamericanus; assembly: GCF_021234165.1. NCBI lineage: Eukaryota > Metazoa > Chordata > Mammalia > Chiroptera > Mormoopidae > Pteronotus > Pteronotus mesoamericanus. The sequence goes on from NW_026555085.1 coordinate 99,045,544, forward strand.
TGTGTTTGTGTTTCTGTGGGTCTGTTGGTTGGTTTGTTTTTTGTTCTTCACTGTGCTGAGTGCTAAATTGGTACTGTTCTTTATTTCTGGGCAATTATCTTGTAATATTTATACTTTTTCTCCCCTTTCTCCACTTTCTCATTCTGGAATTCTTGTTGAGTGGGTCTGGATACTGAATTTATCAGTCTTTTCATTCTTTTATTAATTTTTCCATTTCTTTTTGTTTTCTAAGAGGTAACTTTGACTTTTATCTTTCAACTTGTTATTTTTCTTTCTTTTAAATTTCGAAGTGTTTTCTCTATATTTCATTCCTTATTACAGCATCTTATATTTGTTTCATGAATGCAATTCCTTTTTTCCTTTTGGAAACAGAATGCCATTATTTTAAAATGTTTTCTCTATTCCTTTCATTACTTCTGTTTCTTCTGAATTGCTCTGTTTACTTTTTATAACCTCTCTTAAGCCAAAGGCTATATTCAGAAGTGTTCATTTGTAAGGGCGAAGCACTGAAACACCAATGAAGCTCTCTGTGTGAGCTGGGCTTGTGGGCTGGTGGGCATCTTCTCTGGGACCTCATGGTACCTGCCGGCTTTCTCGCGGGGACTTCCTTAGGTGTGTATGTGACCGACTGTCTTTTCTCTGGAGTGGTTTATTTTCTCCGAAGAGGGCATCGCTGGTCTTCTACTGAGAGAAATGGTGAGGAAGGAGACGGTGGGAGCGGTTAGGCCTTGTTGCTGGTGTTCTGGAGCTGGGCTGGGAAGGGCGTTTAAGGTCTCAGTGTTCGTTCAGTCCTTACTCTCCTATGGCTTGGCCCTCTTTCGCAAGTCATCGTCAGCACACTGTGCACCCTGAGCATTTCCAGTGCCGTGTCTACAGAGATTCTCCCTTACCTAATGCAATAGGGATGGTGGTAGGTTGATGCTTTGATTTTTACAGACTTTCAATTAATTCCCTTTATTTTAATCTGGCGATCCCCAGTTCCTGAGCTTCCCAGGTTATACGGGCTGTCTTGGTTTGTTCCTTATTGATACGCTGTTTCCAGTGCCCCTCAGATGTTTGGGATGAGCCTTCTCCCTGCTAAATTGTTTCTCATTCCTCCATATGCTTTTCCATCTGCATATATTATTTGTAATATTGTTTGAGTTAACAAATCACCTCAAAACTTCATTTTTTAAAATAATCACCTTCTTATATCCCACTGTTTCTTTGGGCGAGGCATTCAGGAAGAGTAAAATTTTGGCTAGGCATCTCTTGCATGGCTTCAGACAGTCAGTGGCTGGAGTTAGGAGGGAGGAGGAGGGCAGCTGGGGACTGGCGGGTCACTTCTTCACTGTGTATCAGGGCAAAGCGTAGAAACCGGAAACACGGTAGCGTGGCCATGCTGGGACAGTCGTGTGGCCTGGCTCCAGGAAGAGCAGTTGCAGTGGGAGGCAGGCCATTGGCATAATAATCAAGGGAACCAACTCTCTTTACAGCTTCTGGTTGGGTCTGTTTAAATTTCTACTTAAATCTCTTCAAAATGTAATTTCCAGATCCTTGTTTTTGTACTACTGTGTTCTTTCTTATGCCTGCACTTTTAAGATACCTGAACGTCACTGTGGAAGAAAGAATATTCTAGGTAAATGAGAAATGCCCCCAAACAGATACATTCCAAATTGGGAGTTGGACCTCCCTGGACCTGTTCGGTGTCTACTGGCTTTTCAGGAATTTTTGAGAGGTGTATGGTAATGGCTCTATATTACTGGGAACCAAAAGTAAAGTGAGGAGAAGCAGCTCCGTGATTATTTGGGAGGGAGTTGCAGGGTGACGGTTGCGGGTGGCGCAGGCGCGATAGGTAGAGGCAAGTTGCGGGTGAAATTCAACCCAGAACTGGAACGCAACCAGAAGATTTGGCGCATGCTAAAGAGAGTGTATTTTAGGAAGATGTTTTGTGAGTGAAGGCTTTCATTTCCAAATAAATACAGTACGCTATTATTAAACACTGCTTTATTGTTTTTTTAAGTTCTTACGGAAAGAGAGCTTCCATATATTTTAAACTTTCGAGATTCTTTCAAGCTGTGGCTCTTTAAGAGCTGCCCATGACATACATCCTATTGACAAGTGGCCCTTGAAGAAAAGAGAAGTAAAGAGTAGTGAGAATGTAGCATCGCAGTTCTGTAAATATTACTCAAATGACTTGAAATTGATAGTACTTTTTGGAGTGTCCCTTTCTAAAATCAGTTTAATAATATTCCCTCTTTTGGTAAACTTGAGTGGCCATATATCCTTATGCAGTGTTTGTGTCATAAGTGTAAAGGTTTTTAATTCAGCAAAAATGTTTATGTGTGAAAAGACAATATATGAATCTGGAGGAAGTAAAAGTAAATCTTTAAACTCGAATTTCAAGGCTGTCTACTCACATTTAATTGACACACATTTAAACATTGGTCGTAATGGATCATTTGCCATTTAACTAACATTAACGACCTCAGTTAACTCATGTTTTTATATTACATTGGCTGTTTATTTTTTGTTAATTTACTTTAGTATTCAGCTTTCTATTAAAGGTTTTTCTTTTTATAGATATGAACAACTGTTGTGTCTTGAATGTCTTTATCATTAAAACTTTATACATATATTGGGTATAATTAAATATACTTTTTATAGCCTAAAAAAAATGAACCATATTGATAATAAAACTTAAACATCTGCACATTGTTGCAAAACTTAACACTGCAAGAGAACTTAATACACCTAAGTGTCGTGATACTGTCCAAATTATCCTTATAAGGTTGAATTTTCCCTGCCTAGTTTGCCTGATCAGGTGTCCCATTGCACAGGGGGAGTATTCTTCCCGCCTGCATTTTTCTGTCACTTTTTATCTATTTCTGACGAATTCCTTCTACGTGGAAGGCTTTTTTCTTTGGCCTGTCAAGGTTCTTCACACACGTGGGGAAGAGATTCAGGGAGGCCCCTGGCCCTTCCCTGCAGAATTAATCTTCGTTTGGATTAGCCCTCTGCCCCCGTGGCTTCAGGGTCGGTTTCGGGGCCCCTGGCCCTCCTGGGGCCCCTTGACTGGCAGCACCTTTGTTGGTTGGTGTCGCATCTCTGGTCATTAGAGGGGCCCCTTCCTTTCTCTGAGGTTCATGCTAGTTTTCATTAAATACAGATTTTTATTTCAGTTCTTATTCCTGTTTATTAAAAAGATTTTTAAGCTTCCAAAGTTTGGCTTGCTAATTGTTTTTAAGCATTATTCAAAGTATAAACTTACTGTAGACAAACATCATCCACCCAAGAGATAGCCAGGACTGGCAGTTAGGCTCTTGGGTTTGAGTTTGGCTCTGCCACTCTCTTGGGTAAATTGTCTAAATACTTTGTGCTTCAGTTTCCTTGCCTGTGAAATGGGACAACAGTACCTATACCTTGGGTTAAGAGGAACATCTAATGCACTGAAAACTTTGCTTGACACACAGTGATTACTCAGTAAACGCTAGCTGTTGCTATTACTGTTATTGTTAAAGGCCCTTTTAGATTTTTTTTACACAGACTGTAGTCAGCTTTTGTTTTTAAGGCCAATGTTGCCATTTTTGAAGGAAACAACTCTCAGCATAACAGTGGTAAAAGTGATTAAACATGATTGAAACACAAATTGGCCACTTCGGTAATCTGTAAAAATAGGAAGGGAGGAAATAATTGCCTTTCTTCCATTCCAGATAAACAATTACAGCTAATATTTTTATCTATTTCTTTCTTGCCTACTCTAAGAAAATCTGATATGTGGAAAATTTGGATTTGGAGAACATGGTTTAGGGCTGGCAGTAGAGGGATTGTTGCCCAAGGATTTAGCTGTAGAATCACTAGTTAGAGCCTGGAGGCTCGAAGAATGAGAAGGGAATTTAAGGGAATAGAATAAGAAGCAAATGGATAATGTGTTAAATAATGTCAAGTGGGGCCATGGCTTAATTTGCATGTGTCCGATTTGTGCTGTACTTCAAAGGGGAACACTGGTTGCATTGAGGGGCTCACGTTTTGTGCTGCCGTCATCCATTCTCACATGGCATCTGTGATGTGCACACTGTTTACCCCCTGCTCTGCGCACCTAGGGGTGGGGGAGAGTGGCAGAAGCCCCCATGGAACCCTTTGATGGCCGTCCCCTGGCTTCTCATTCCTCAGGTGAAATGGAGCCAGCACACAGTCTTGTTTCTACCAGAAAGTGAATGGTGCCCTAGCGAGTAGTCAGGGGCTGCTGCCGGGGCTCTGCGCACCCCAGTCCTGGTCGCTTCACTGTGTGTGTGTGTGTGTGTGTGTGTGTGTGTGTGTGTGTGTGAGTGAGAGAGAGAGAGAGAGAGAGAGAGAGAGAGAGAGAGAGAGAGACTGACTGCATCCAACATAACTGATTTGCCTTTGGTTGAGTAGGATGCTGAAGCATGCTCCAGTCATTTTTAACACACTTCAGCATGCAAACCATATGATAGGATGGGAGATTGATGCTTTACTGCTTAGTTCTTATGCATTTGGAGGTGGTTTATGCTTGATCGGCCAGTTCCAAGGCCATAGCCCCTCAACCACCACCTCTATTAGAGAACAGCAGCCAATGTTAATGTCAGTTAGACATGTGTGTTCTTACAGTCAGAGAAACGTGCCACCAAGTAGGGAAACTTGCTTATTTTTGCTCATGCCTCTTCTACACTAGTGGCTTGGACCCATGGCTACAAAGGGCCCATGTTGCCACAGGGACCTGACACACCCCTGTTGGCTTCTATTGTTCTCTCTCCCTTTCCCTGCTATTTTGACATGCGGGTCTCTGCGTTGTTGCAATTTCTGCCAATTGTTTCAGCTCCCTTTTGGATTTAGCTTCTTAGCTACTGTTCATGATATCTTATCATCATTACGCTCGATTCTCTAACCCCTTATCTGCGTATCCCATTTGCTCTGCATAACCCCTCCAAGTAGGTCACCATGCTCTTCTGTGCTCCTGCGTGTCTTTAGCACTGTCGAGGTCAGAATTTCATAATGACAATCATTGGTGTTTCTGATACAGAGAATCATCCTATATCCTGGAGGTCAAGGTGAAGTGAAGATTCTGTCTTTTTAAGATATGAAGATCTCAAGCAAGAGAGAAGATAATGATATATTTGACAGTCACAAGATAATGCACATTAATCTTCAGCAACTGAAATTCGCAGGAAGCTATTATAGTTATACTATGCCAAGCCAGTGCGCAAACTGAAGAAATTCACAAGTTTTACTTATAGTAGATTATCATTTAGTAAGGGCTCTTGAGTTCACACGTTTGGTTTTTGACCCCAGTTCGCCCCCTTGATAGCTGTGTAACAAAGGCCAGCTTACTTAACATCTCTAAACATGTTTCCTCATCTGTAAATGGGAACGATAACCCAGAGCACAAGGCTGCTGGGAGGAGTCAGTGGGATACCGTTTACCATTCATTCACTTATTGCAGTGCATACAGACAGGACTCGGTAAGGGCAGAGGGAGCCAGTGGTGTAGAAGTAGCATATTTGTTGTTATTTATCACCTGATGGGAATTGTTTCTACTGCGGCCATGTGGTGGGGGGGTGATAAGAAATGATCTGTTATTTAATCACAGACACCTAAACTAACCTTGTAGTTTATCCCTTTGGCCTAGTTCTTGCCATTTAATTTGATTTATAATTTTACAAACGGTAGTGTAAAATTTCTTATGTAAAAAGTATTTATTGAACTCTTACTTCATTGATCACTTTCAAAGAGTGCATGCTGTCTTGCCAGGCATAGTGCTGACTGGCCTGGCCGCACAAACGGGAGTGGAATGCGGCCTTGGTCCTTCGAGAACTTAGTCCAGTGAGTTACAGAGTCAGTGCACTGTAGAGAGAGCCAGATTTCCTTAACTTTTGTTTTATTTTATGTTTTTGGTTTATTGCACTTACTAGCTGTAAAGGCATATCATAAATGGCTTTTCATGGCTAATCATATTTCACAGCCAAGATGATTAATAATTATAACTAATAATGGTCACAACAACTAACATTGATTAAAGGTCTACTTATGAGCCAGGCACTTTTGCAAGCATTTTACATGTAGTAACTCATTTAATTTTCACACATCCCTATGAGGGCTGTTATTAGTCCTATTTTATCCTCAGGCTCAGAGGAGCAGTAATTTGGCCATGACTGTGTGGCTGGCATAAGCGGCAGGGACAGAATTGGAGCCCTGGCATTGCAGCCCCACGGAGCCTCCTGTGCTGGCCTGTGTCTGATGATATTCATGAGAACATGGGGATGCGTCCATATTTTCATCGAGTATTGTACCAATTTAGAATTAGAGAAATGTTTTAGAGGGAAAGTTGGTTTTTATATATTTCTTATATCTGTCTTGAATTTCAAAAACTTAAAAGTTGTTTTCATGACTACATTGTCAGAATACTGACTTTTAATTTATTTTAATCAGGAATAACTGGAACTTAACATTTTTATAAACATAAACACTAATTGTCTAAATGTCCTTATTTCCCCCCAACAATGCAATATTTGTAAGTTCTTTACTTTATACCTTAATTTACTTCTCAAGTGTCAACATGCTTGTTCAAGTATAGACTCTGCAATTCTTAATATTGAAAATTATCCAAAAATATGTAACAAAGCTGTAATCCCAAATAAATTACAAAGAAAATATTTTAAAAGTCAAATATTTAAAAAGATCATCTCTTGTCATGAACAGTAACCTTGAACATATATGCTTAGTTTTAATTTGCTTTCCACAACAGAAATAGTTCATGCATCGTGTGTAGCATATATACTATATATAACAATGTATAGAGCATATAATAACTCAATAAGATAGTATATGAATGTAAATCATACAAAGCTTACATTTTAGCTTTTGGATTTCTGATCTTCCACTGTAGCTAGTTAAAACAACTATGGATATAGACAGAAGTGTGTCTGTGTGTGTTTGGGTAACTCTTCATTTGGGAAGGCCATTTTATACAAGAGTAGTTCCCATTGCTACTTTCTAAGTTTGTAAGTTGGATGGGAAAACCCCGTATTAAAAGAAAGTGTTACATGTTAGCCTCTCATGGTGATGTAAATGCCTTTTCTAATTTGCTCATAGTCATAAAAAGTCATAATCATAATAAAAATGAAAAGCCAATTTCTTTCACATTATTTTCACAGCTTTCAATCTAGAAGAGGGTCCGTTTGTTTTCGGTGATTCTCATTCTTTGTTCAAAAGGTGTGCTTCCGATTTTGACATGCCTCTGTGTGAGTTCTCTGTTTGATTTCCTTACCGGTGAAGGAGCCTGGTGATGAGGAGCGAAGGCCAGCGCCAGGGCCTCGCTCTGGAGCCAGCGGTGTTCAGAATGGGCCCCCCTCTGCTGGGCCTGCACCCTGACAGGGCTGGGGCAACTCAGACCAGGCGTGGCCGTTCTTCTCAGGGGCCCCGGGCCCGGGCCTCGGAGAGTCAGCCGCGCTGTAGAGGAGTCCGTTAGGCTTACGGACACCTGGTGGTAAGGTGGCACAAAGGTTAGCAGTCAGGTATGGGACTGGCTGAGCCACCAGGCACAGAAAGGTTGGTGGAGATCAGCAACTCAATGGTATCCTTTGGGTGGCCGAGTTTATGCTTTGGATTAAAAAAACACGATTAAGAAAATAATACTCAGTGAATCAGACGACATCTTACTAGTTCTTCAAGTGTCTTTTGTAGAGGGTGGTATCTTCATCATTTAGGTTTAACCATTTGAGGCTGTGTGGTGAGAATTCTGTGACAAAAAATAAGAGAAAAATATTTTATATGCTTAGGTTTTTATCACAAGTAATTCTGGCACACAAACATTTATTTACTATTTTGTAAGTTGTTTGCGATACTTCATTTTATATTAGTTTGTAGATAGACATGATGCGAGGATATAAAGTTTTTTAGATCTTTAAGGCCTTAATATTAAAAAAATTTCTCTAAACTACAAAGTCTTCAGAGCAGCTATAGTAAAGTCATAAACCAAAGCTGCACAAGCTGCTTTAATATAACTATTCTGACTTTCAAATATTTTGAATGCAGTAGAAGTAATATTTATTCCTTTCACAAGTGTAGGTAGGAACTGTAGCTTATTTGTTACGGCTAGAAATGAAATAGTCTTATTTCTTTAGGAAATGGTCAGTTAACTTGGAATGATTAACTTTTGAATTTTTGATAGACATGGATAATACATTCTAAAATTTGTAAAATCAAATGCAAATTCCAGATGTTAACCTCCTTGTAAAAGATATACTGTATGAGATATTTACCAAATGGCTAATATAATTATTGAATGACACTTAATTCAAATTATAAAATCAGTATTTACTGAATGTCCCAGGCTGACAAAAGGCATTGTACCATGACAACAGGGACGACGTAGGAGCATGAAGTTTGTCTAGTGTGCAGAAAAAGAGACATACTTTCTTTTTTGGGTATTTTTTATTGTGGACTTACATGTTTGCTCTTTGAGAATGTTTGACACAGAGATGGTAGAAGTAGTGACTTACTCAAATTATTTTTTTCCTTTATGAGTCAGTTGACTTGAAGGAATTGGACGACTCGTGTTTATAGAAACGTCAGTACTGGAACTCTGTTCATCATGTGTGTTTATATATTTCTTTTAATATATAGGTTTACATTCTCTTTTAATAACAAGTCTGATTATATATGTAGGTGATAGATAGTCTTAGTGCAAAATGCTCCAATGGGTTTTGAAGCCTGTATGCATGTAATAATATCAGCAGTGTTGACTCCAAAGGATGCCATCTCGTTGTTGGGGTTCGTGCGCAAAGGAATTTATGAAGGGCCATTATTGATTCATTCCCTATGTCACCATATGTGCCCTACCTGTAATCCTCAGACTAGCCCCTCCAATGCCAGTGAAGTTTAGTAACCTGCCCAAGACCCCACAGCTTTGAAGGGACAGAAGGTGGATTCATTTTCATTCATATTCTCTCTCTCTCTCTCTCTCTCTCTCTCCTCCTCCTCCTCCTCCTCCTCATCTCTCTTCCCCTCCCTGAACCCTATCTCTCTGTCTCTCTATCCCCTGTTCCCCTGCCCCTGGTACTGAGCCCCCGCCTTGACTAGCTATGCCTGGATGGACCAAGGGTAGGCAAGTCAGGGTACCCAGACTTTGCAGGGAGCCCTCCCTGGGACTCACTGTGTAAGATTACTCTCCTGTGTAAGATTGTGAGCACAGGGGGTCGCTGAACTCCAAAGACCGGGCCCACCCCCCTCAAACTAACACACAGAAAGTACTAGAGAAGGTGGCTGTGCCATATTCTCTTGGGCTTAGGAGTTTTAGGTGTACCTCTTGACTAATGAGGTAGTCAGAAGTCACAGTATCTCCCAGGATGGGCTGAGATGACTAAAAAATAAGTTCCTGAAAAATCAATTTCATTTTCCTTTCTCTTTTTCTTACCAAAATGAACACTGGTTGCCTCTAAGGTACAAAAAAGGCAAAGAGCAAGGAAGAGATCATAAATAATAAACCTGTATCCTGTTTTACAAATTGGCCTATACGGTATGCTGACTGAGGAACCAGCTGATTACAGGCTTGAAGGACCAAGATTGCCCTAAAGGAGTGGCAGAGTCTGGTGACTGCCAGAGCAGCTGCGTTCTAAGGACGTGCACTTGTTGGAGAAGAGTGTGTGATCACAGAGTGTGCTGCGTCTGCTCGGGGCCAAGCCCAGGGCACCGTGCGAGGAAGTGAACAGTGACTTGGGATTAGGTCCTCGAACCTGCCCCTTAACTAACCTTTCAGAGCCTCAGTTTTTACTTTTGTGGCTAGTGCAGACTTCCTGGGAAGATACACTCGGTGACAATGCCAGAGGATTAAACTATTGTTAGTACTGTACTAGCTACTTTTAAGGGTCACCAGATGAGTTGGAAAATCTGCTTGCAGCCTAATAATGTGTTCGTGTCATTGATGTGGAAGTAGGCTTGCCAGATAAAATAAAAGGACACCCAGTTAAACTTGAATTTCAGATAAGTAATGAACAGTTGTTTAGTACTGGTATGCCCCATATCTTACACGGGACACACTGCACGGAGCATATTACTAAGTCTGGCGCCGCTGGGTGTTCGGGGAGTGCACGCTGGCCTTGGGAAGGAGGCCTCTCCAAGCCCCGTGAGATAAGCCACTGCTGAAAACCTTGGGGTGCTACATCAGTTGGAACTCTTGATTTTTTAGCTTGCCTCAATCTTTTTATTTTTTTAGAGAGAGGGGAAGGGGAGGAAGAAGGAGAGGGAGAGAAGCATCAGTGTGCTAGAGAAACAGATTGGTTGCCTCTCGTACACCCTCAACCAGGGACGTAGCCTGCAACCCAGGCGTATGCCCTGATGGGGAATCGAACCAGCGACCTTTCGGTTTGCAGGATGACACCCAACCCACTCAGCCACACCAGTCAGGGCTCACCTAAATCTTGAAGCTTGTCCAAAGCCAGTAATAAATGCTTTGCATCCAAATCAAGTAGTTCGTGAATAATAGGAATACTTCGTATCTATGAAAATTTTTCCTAATTTTGTCCAGAAGCTTGGATGATGAGGAGTAGTCTAAGCCACTGCCTGGATGCTGTTATTGGTCCCTGAAGGTGGTACCAAACCTCTAAGGAGTACCTACCTGCAGGGCTGAGCTCTAACCAGGGGCATATTCCTTGCCCTGCAGAGAGGGGGTGCTTGATGAGACAAGAGGACAGCCAGAAGGGGCTGCATATTCTACAAATACAGAGAAAGGGGCTCTTAACAGGCTCATCACCAACAACCCACCACCTTCATGGTACCGGCTGAGAGAGAGGATAATCAAAGGAAAGAGTGCTGGACTTAGGAGCCGAAGCCCAAGCCCTGGCTCTGTCCTCCTTCCGCTGGGAGAGCCGGACTTAATGTTTAACCTCCCTGGACCTCAGCTTGTCCTCTATATAAAGTGAGGATAGCTGCCCTCAAAGGACTGTTTTGGAGGAATGAAAATAAGTAAGTCAAAGTATTAAAAGTATTTAGCAAATTATGGTGCAGTTTAGAGATAGAGGGTATTAAAGTTGTGGGTGCTGCTGTTACGTTTCATTTTATTTTTTTGGAAGTTTTACCAAGGGTTTCTGGGATTTTGGTTTTGTTTGGTTTTGTTTGGTTTTTTTATGCAACTAAATTTTAAGCCTCATCAGTGCCTCATATTGAATTGGATTTTTGCTGCACAATTGTTAATACATTTTGTGAATTGGAAATGTAGTTTTACAGTGGCATTAATGTCCAAATCAAATCAGCCTCCTGTTTGCTTTTTTAATCCACATTCTGCCTGAAGTGGCCATGTTAGTAGATAATGCTGATAATTTATTATAGTGGTTTAAAAACCAGGGTGAAAATTTGATGACATATGATGTTGGGGGATGAGAAACATCATTATTAGAAAGTATGCAGGATGGTGAAGTTGGCCCGGTAGATTTAACACAGATAAATTTGCAATAATCTCAGTCTCCAGGGAATTATTTTTTTAATCTATTGTTTTCACAAACACATGAATTAATATAGTCTATGGTAGACACCAAAATAGGTGTAAAGATTGTTTTAAAAGTTCTGATTTACTATGTATATTATACTAGTTACTTGTATAAACATGATTTTTCCCTCTAACAAAACTTAGGGGTTGAATATGACATATATACCTCAAAACCATAGAAGTTTGTTTATATTACAGATTCCACTCATGTAAGAACCCTACTAACACTTTAATCTATGTTCTACTCTGTAAATGTCTAGGGACTATAATTATACGTTTGGCATGCCTTTCACTTCAGTATCAAGATACAATCCATTATCATTGTCAACATCATACAGCATCTTACAGCTTTCAGAATGTTTTGCCTTATTATCATATTAAATATTTACAATTACCAAGAGGTAAACATGGCAGGTGTTTTTTTCCTTATTCTATATAACAGAACAGATGTAGATAATTCTTATTTACAAAATTCATGTGGCAAGTACTAGAGCTGAGATTTAAATCACATGCATTTTAACTTCTTTTTTGTTATTTCCACTGTGCCACACTAGTACCCACAAAACCCTCCCCCGTCACCTCTAGAATTTTACATTTAAGTTTACATTAACATAGAGGAATACTTTGTTTTTTATCCTCACCTAAGGACACGTTTTTCACTGCTGAAAGAGAATGTGAGAGAGAAATACTGATTAGTTTCTTCCTGTATGTGCCCCAACTGGGGATCAAACTCGCAACCCAGGAATGTACCCTGACCAGCGATGAAACCCCATGACTTCTCAGTCTATGGGACAATGCTTCAACCAGGACTAAAAGAATGAGTTTTAATAGCTGAAGATTCTCTTATTGAAAATTGATACAAAATTATTTGATTCTAAATATACTACTGAAAGATTTAGGAGACTGAACTTTTACAGAATAAATTCTAAGCATAAAGACATCATTATCCCAGGGAATCATTTATCTGAAAATGTGACTACTAGCAAAGTCTTCATAAATTTTAGCATAATGGGTGTGAATAAATTCATATGGGAAAATGTTTTGGGGTATATTCTTATTTTTTCAGTTTAATGCTTAAAGCAACCATGTCTCTGTAGAAATTGTCACTTTGGTAATCCTATTGGTCACAGAATACTGGGGAATATGGATTACAGGTCCAGTGCAATGTGGAAATTTTTACAACTTTGCTTCTAGGTATGGACAGAAAACAGCTGGAAATATGCTCGTGCTGTGAACATGTAGTTGACCAGGATCTGTTTTGACTTCTCTCCCAGTCTCATTCTGTTTTGAAAGAAGTTGAGAAGGGTTCACAGAGGCTGCAGGAGGGAGCCCGGAGTGAAGGGGGTGCCGCGCGTCGGCCCCTGCAGTCGGTGCCCACCTGCCCCCCACCTGCCCCCCACCTGCCCCCCACCTGCCCCGCACCGTGGGCGGGGTCGCGTCAGGAAACACAGGCATTGCCGCACTTCAGAGTTTGGTCTGCCTCACGGAAGCAGGGGAAACAACCGCTGCATTTTCTCTGTAATAAAATAGTATCTCCAGGCTGTATTTAGTCTGCCTGAAAAACAAGAAAAAAAGCTTTTTTTTTTTTTTTACCTCCAACTGTGGTGGAACATGACTCTTCAGAAAAGGTTGCTGTGCATACTCAGCAGGCTTGAGCGCTGTGGGAATAGGACCCACGTCATTCAGCGGAGCGGTGGGGAGACTTGGCGCTGGAGAGGTCCCTCTCCACCTGCCTCTTCCGCGCTGCTCCCGGCCGTCTGGGGCGATCCCAGGGCGTCCCGTGGCGTCCTCCCCGGAGGCCCAGCGGGCAGCGCAGAGTCCTGCGGGGACCGTCCTTGGTGGACACGGAGCACCGTGAACGCTGTGCCGCTCACACGCAGGCGTTGGTGACCTGCACCCGAGGGCGATGCGGCGGCTTCCTACCGCGCCCTCCGCCCTGGGAGCATAGTTTGTGGTCCCGTGAAGCCCAGGTTGTGTGATACCGGGGAGGACTCTTGCTTTCTCTGAGTTACGCCCTCGTCGGCAGAGTGGACGCGGCCGCGCCTGTCTAAGCGGTGCTCCTGAGTGGGCCTCGGCGCTTGGGTCTGGGCCTGGCCCCCCAGCGTTTTCCACACAGCGCTGTTCACGCCCTCGTCATCCGCGTTAGCACCGCCTAGGGCGGCAGGGGTGGAAGGCGCGTGCTCTCGTGGGGGCTTCAAGACGGCGTCCCTCCGCCTTCTCTCATTGGCTTTACCTGGTGATGCACGAGGACACAGGTGTCCCCCATGTCTCAATTCTCCGGCGCAGCCTCTTTTATGAAAGACCAATGTTAGTTCCCGCTTTTGCTAATCTGAAAGAAATCCAAAGAGGATTTTTGCTGTTTTGGAGAAAAGGGAGAAGTGAAACTAGCTCTCAGGGGACGGGCGCGGGGCGCCTCCGCGGAGCCACGCTTGCGTCGCGCCCTGCAGCCCCGAGCCGTATCTGTGAGCGGTAGTGCGGTGGCCTCGGCTTTCCCCTGCATTCCTCCTGGTACTCCATGTTAGCGTTACTTTAGATTTCATGTGTTACTTGGTATGATTTGGTAGGTTATTGGAGGGGGGAAGGGGGAGTATCCTGGGAACACCTCAGGTTTTTTCCATGTAACCTAATGGTATTTGGTCCTCTCCGTGCGCCATGTCGGCTTACAGAAAGTTTGAGCGGAACGCTCTGTTTTTGGATTGGGGGGGGGACCTACACTTGACCACCCTATTCCTGTGTCTCATGCTTCCGTTGTGTGGGTCTCTGTGCATAGTGGGCCCCCAAACTACACCGGAGGCCTGTCTTCTCAGTAAATGTTTAGGACCTACTTTTAAGAGCAGCGCATGGTGGTGCAAAGACAAGCGCAGGAGCTGAGAGGCTGGTGTTCTACAGGATGAAGACGGCCAGTGCAAGGAAGTGTCATGGAGCCCTGATCGCTGTGCGTGGAATTAGACATGACCACACATAAGCGAGGGAGCAGGTGGCTAATTGATGGTGCATGTCCAGGAGAGACATCTCCGAGGAAATAAACCTTAAAGCTAAAAATCCAAAGGACAAGGAGTCAGCTGTGCGAAGATCCAAGGTGACAGCATCCCAGAAAGAGGGATTTGCCAAGGAAAAAACGGTGACACCGAGGGAGTGGGCACAACGGCAGAGGGAGGTGGAGCCTGAATCTCACCTTTAGATCGTTCTTACGGAGTGAGTTGCAGTTTGAGGGCTCCTATGTCACATTTATGAATAGGACTCAGAAAAACTCCCTGTGAACCAGGTGGAAATGTTGAGTGCTTTGCTTCTGGAAACTTCCTAGTTATCAGATGGACATATGTAAAATGTCCTGCATACTATGAACCAAAGACACATTGAAAGTAAATGTTTTGCAATGTCATATTTTAGAATAATAACATAATTTTATAGGTTTTTGTCTTTTTGCTTTTGTGTATACTTGCCTGGTATTCAGCAGTCTATATAAATGTACCATGATAGTCTTAAATTTTCTCACCATTGTAAAGCACTTTTAGAGAAAGGTGGTTTCTTTAGTAATTATGGCGGATTTACACTGTTCCTCTTTCTACACTCCTGTTTCTAGTACGGTGTGCCCAGGTTAGGGATGGGTGTTATGGAAAGGCATCCTAATTTCAGTTCTGAGCAGTCTTCCTTTGGATATGCCTAGGATAACATTCTTAGTAACTAAGCTAGTTACCAATAAATACAAAGGTTTTTTATTTATTTCATTTAGTAATCATTACAAAACGTGTGCCTGTTTAACACTGGAAAGACAGCAAGAAGGAATATGTCATCGGAATGAGAAATGTGTCAGTGTGTTCAGAGCGCTCAGAGCCGCAGACAGTGCCTTTCACCACGAGTAGCCCCTGCTGCGCTCCCTCCCAGGTGCGGGCTCCAAGCACAGGCCGCAGGGCCTGGACTGACCGCTTTACCTCCGAGTGGAGGGAGTATTGGCTCTCTCATGGCATTGAAATAGCCCTAAATTATTATTGTTTAAAAGGAAGTGCTATCAATTGTCCAAAGAAAAAATGCTGTGTATTGGAGCATGTGTATGTACAAACTGACACACAGACGCACAAAGTTTATCATGCCTCAGAAAAAGGTCCCCTTCTGTAACTTGGCAGTTCCACTTCTGAGCATCTGTCCCAGGGAAATAATCCAAAATGCTGGCTGCAGGAAAAGATGTGCACGCAGAGAAGTTTCTTGCCGTATTATTTAGGCGAGTGAAAAACTGGAAACAACCTATAGGACTCGTAGAAGAGGCTTCATGTGATGAATTTCCACATATGCCCCCAGCTGGAAATTTTATGTTACTAAAGATAATGGTTATTAAAACTTTTAGGAAGCAGGAAAATATTTAATGTTAAATTTAAGGTTATAGTAATTTTTCCCAGTTTCCTAAATTTTCTGTTTATATTACTTTCATAATGAAAAAATATCCTGTTCTTAAATTTTTAAAAATAAATACTGAAGATTGCTTCCAGACCAGAGCCCGCACATTTAGGGACCCTAAAACTTGGGTTTTTTAAAAAACACTTTAATGATTTCAGTACATTTTGGAAGTTTGTTTAATTTGAAATGAACCACTTAGCTTCTGTTAAAGATTTGTTTAAGAATTAAATTCTAAAGAGGAGATCTAGAATTCAGAGTATAAAATAAAAAGAGTATAAATAATGACTAATAACATTTTAAAAAGAGGATTCCAAAGGAAAATTTCTGGATCATCAACATATTAGAAGTTTCAAGAGAACTTTTCACAAAAATAGTTGAAGACCTAAGCTGAGAAATTTTTTAAAGTCTAAATTACACAAAGAACTTATTGGAACATTTTAATTTGGTAAATAATTATTGCTAACAACAGTTACATGACTTGCATTTATTTTCCCTTTCTTCCTCCCTTCTTCTATTCCTTCTTCCCCTCCATTTTTCCCTTTTTAAAAGAAGTGGTAAAATATCCATAGGATTTACTATTTTAACTGTTGACAGTGTACAGTTCTGTGGCATCATGCATGTTCACCTTGTCCTGCGCCCATCACCACGGTGCAGAACTCTTCAATGGAGAGACGGTTTCCATTGGAGACTAGCCATCCATTCCCCCTCCTGCAGCCCCTGGCACTCGCCATTCTACATCTGTCTCTGGGGATGTGACTGCTCTAGGCACCTCCTGTCCTCTTTTCTTCCTTTTTAACCTGGATGCTATTAAGCACTATCCAAACTCATCCCATATGCACACTTACTATTTATCTAGCTAGTTCAAGACTCTGGGATGGCACACCAATGCCAAGGGCAGGGACCCGCTCCAATTGCCCATCTAATTAGCATAAACAAGCCCAGCCCTGCACAGGTGACTACAGGAAGGGATAATAAGTGGTATTTTAAAACAGGAGGCCCCAACCTCCTGGCCACAGACTGGTACTGGTCCAGGCCTGTTAGGACCCAACCGCACAGCAGGAGGTGAGCTTGAATGTAATGTGCTTGATTCATCCCTAAACCATCTCCCTACCTGGTCTGTGAAAAAATTGTTTTCCACGAAACTGGTGCCTGGTGCCAAAGAGGTTGGGGACCGCTGTTTTAAAAGGCAAAGAACAAGAGTGTGGTACTTGAGGAACGAGACAGACAGTGGGCTAGAGGAGGCCCCCGTGAGCACATGCCACTCTGTCACCTGGCGGGGTTTGCAGGCAGAGGGTCTGCGCGGCCCCAGCGTCTCTATGGGGAGTTACGTCTGACCAGGTTTTGTGGTGGCTACTTGCTTGTGTGCATTTTTGTAGGAGTGCTGGATTGGGCTCAGCCCCTCCCTTGCCCGACTTTTGTGACAAGCCTCTTGCTGGCCCTGGGCCGTGGTACAGGTGAGTGGCTGGGTAGGAGAGTGAGCGCTCCAGAATGGAGGGGAGTGATCTGGTCCCTTTAGGAGCTTCGAACGCCTGACCTGTTAAACTCAACTCAGATAAAATTTCCTGATCAGGGTGCCCGGTGGCTCTGATAGTGATTTTTCATTACTGCAGCCCCTATTGTTATGAGCTGGAAGGATCATAGGTAGACATGTGCCTTCGGCATTGGGCGGCAGACCGTGAGAGGTCATACCTAGCATTCCCGGCTTGGCCGTGTCAGTGCCCGTTTTTCTGTGTGCTGGGAACCCCTTCAGGGTGACCGTATGTCCTGCACTGGTTACTCCTCCAGGGACTTGCCAAAGGTCCCACAGTCCCTGAGTGGGCGGGTGCGGGGGGGGGGGGCTGGCACCATTTGGTGATTTCACTCCGAGCTGCTCCTCCTAGCCGATCTTAACGCCGCCTCCCGTATCAAGTTGTCTGGGCTTCCTTTTTCTTGTGTAAGAATGTAGGTTAGATATCGGCTCTCTTGAAGAGGGTCAGTGATTCACTGAAGACTGTAGCAGTGAGGTAAGGTGGGTGTAGGTTTTAGACTTATTTGTGAATACAGGCTTCTAGCCTTACCTCTGTCAGCACCAAATTTCTCATAAACTTCATCGCTGTCAATAATAAGGAAAAGTTCAAACATTTCAAACTTCAAACATTTGATTATTTGTTAATGATATTAATATTAATTAACACACTTTTCTGAGTGCTTCACTTGTTTGAATTTGTGTAATCCCTCACAGCAGCCCTAAGATGCAGTTACTTCTTTCTGTTATGCCCATTTGCAGAGGTGAACGTGAGGCTCCGGGAGGGTAAGTCACCCTAGCTCAGTCCCAGGACTGGGGTACAGGCCATGTGCTTGCATAGCCTCTGTTTTAATCCACCTCCTGAGCACAGAATATGATATAGTATAGCTAACCTGTTGACCGTAGTTCTACAAAAGATTGTAAAAGGCTGTTCTTGGTAATTTATGGAGTAGTCTTTTAGTAATTCGTACAGAATTCTGGAATAAGGGAATCTACATTGAAGTGTAGTGAACTGGCTGGACCTAAAGTAACCACACACACACTGAGGATTCACTGGTTTTAACGCAGAGATTGTTAATTTTCTCTCTCTCTCTCTCTCTCCCCCCCCCCCCCGCCCCCATCTCTTCGGGTACTTTTGAACAGGGCAGAGTTATTCTTTACTACTGATCCATATAGAGCCTAGACTACTGACTCTAATTTCGTAAACATTTATGTGTTTCAGCCTCATTGCCTGTAAAAATAACTATTTGAGTGCAGCAAGGCAGCCTATAAATTTCAGCAAAGCAACTTGTGTAAAATTATCTAAATTGAGGTTATGCATTTGTGAAAGTGAAAACTCTTTCTTCAGAGTGGCTCACCCTTCATTATAAGAAGGGAGGTGTGACCTCTTTTGTTTTTAGCCATGAAATTGCTACTTCGCTCTTCTTGGTTCTGGAGGATATTTGTAGATTATGATCAGTAATACCACCATTCTGGAGAATTTAATGGTTTAACTTTGTAACAGAGAGAGAGAGAAGAGCCCATGTGTTTAATTGCACTTGCTTGGCAATAGCCTGGAAAAGATCAGACAGCCAGGCTCTTTCTCAGACTTTCCATTTCTTTTTCACCATGTGTGTTTTGGGGTTTTTAAATTTTTGCTGTGGGGGAGAGATGTGGAACGGGCAGAAGTGAATAGGGTACCATTTTCCGTTTGTTCTGCATTCTGATTTCCTTTGGTTTTGGTGGAGGTGTCTTAGCGTGGTCAGTGATTGTTATCATTGAGCTTGTATATAGTATTGATATTTAAAGACTTGGACAAGTCAATATAATTATAAGATAATTAGATAGCTATTTGAGGATTTTGCAATTCCTTTGAGCTCTAATTGTGGAAAAAGTATTGTAGGTCTATCATAAATTCCCTTCTGTGTAAATTCTATACCTTTAGTCGGTAGTTAGAAGCCAATTAGAACAAATTATGTAGCAATTGTGATTAGATTACTTAAGGTGAACTAAGTGGAGAAATCGGAAAGAAAGCTTAATGTGTGTGAAGCCTTGCATTATTTTTTTGCTGTGGTAACTATTATAATGGAGTATAAAATGAAAATGTAATATAAATTTGTTTTGAAGTTTTTGAGGAAACAATTGTCTTTCATCAGAAAGTAGGTTTTTTATAAACCATGGTCCATGATTGGCCGTATCACAATAGACATTGTTGTTCATAGTTTAATTGTAGATGTATTTTATTTACTGTTGTGAGATGTTAATAAGGATGTTATCAGAGGATTTGCCTTTTATTACAAATGAATTTAAATGCAGAAGTGGTACCATAAAATTTATCATTATTGTCTTTGCTATCCTCTCTTGGTTGATACCTGTGTTGCATTTCAAAAGGTATAGTTAATTCTCAGAATTTATGAAAATAAGGAATCTGCAGATCCAGGAAGCACAGTGCATTCCAACTTTAAATAAGAAATGTATGCCTAGATTTCACTGTAGAACATCAAAGACAAAGAGAAAGTCTTGAAAGCATCCAGAGAAAAAGGAGAGTGTTACTTACAAAGAAATAGTTAGAATGATAGCAAATTTCTATAGTTCTCTGGAATCCAGAAGTAGGAAAAAATGTCTATGAGTGAAATTAGCAAAATTATTCTGCTATTCAAAAATTATGGTAAAATGAAAACACCTTAGAGCTAAACAAGGGACGGAGTTTATCACTGTAAAACCTGTACAGTTCCTAGTCTAAAGGAACATCGTGATATGTAACTGAAGAGGAAAAAATTATCCCAGCAGGAATGTCTGCAGTGCAAGATGGAATAGCAAGCAGAAGGCACGAATAAATATAGGTAAAGCTGAACAAACATGATATAATAATTGAGTCTAATTTGTAGAATTAAAAATAAAACAACTAAAATGTTATTTGTTATTCAATAAGAGTAAACTAAAAAGTGGGAGGTTGCAACAAGTTTTTTTACCGTTCAGAAAGGGAGATTTTACTTAGATATGCATGGTAAAATTTCAAGGAAAACCAATGAAAGAATAAGAAGTGAAAAAAATTACAAAATAGTCAATAAAGGGGGAAAAGACAACAGAAATGGGGTCCTACAAAAACAAAATAAGCTGTTCTCAACTAGAGCATCTCAGAGCTTTTAAAATATCATTAGACCTATTCCTCATTTTGAAAAATCTGTAAACAATAATATCAAATTTTAATCTTAAGTCTCTTAAATTCTCCCAATTTATTTACAGCATTGATCAACTTAGAAAACCTTTATATCCAAGCTCCTTCCAAATCAATGGAGAATAAAGTTACTGAGGCTTTACTGTTCAGAGTGAGAGGAGTCCTAACGAGATCACTGACATTCGTGGGAGTGGTAGGTACTCATCTTAGGAAGTGGGTATTTTAGCTAAAATAGGAATACGAGTAGCTTAGAGATGGTGGTGGTTTTCAGTAGTAATTGCCACTGTGGAGGCCACTTATGATTGTTTGTTTAATCTCCTTCTGTCCCCTACTTTGAAAGAATAATAATCGTTCTTATTTATTGAGCACTACTCTAGTCTGGCATTTTGCTAGTTTGTTTTTTTTTTCAGCTTATTTATTATTTATAGTGCTCACAGAAGCACTGCAAACAAAGGAATTATTTTGCCTATTTCACACATTGAAAACTAGATGTTGCAAGAGGTTGCCCTGTTCAGGGCTCCACAGCGGGCCAGTGAACCAACCCACGTGTGCTTTACTTTAAAGTCCCATCCTCTTTCTAAAACAGGTTTCCTCTCAGCTCTTTAGACATTCTTTAAAAACCGAACGCCTGTGATACTTTCATTTTGTTGTTTTTTGTTCCCCTGTGGATTGTCTGTCTGTCTGTCTGTCTGTCTGAGAGGCAGTTCCTTTGAGAAAGAGAGCAGGAGGGAAAGACTTCCGGAGAGGTGTTTAGAGTGTCCTCACAGGTGCTTACAGCGCAGCCAGAGTCCTCAAGCGGGTCTTCTGTGGCGGAGTAGCCAGTCTGAAAGACGGCTCCAGAGATTCCGAAGCCCTAGCAGAGCCGGCAGCAGTTAGACTCCCTGCAACAGAGCAACGTGACCCCCAAGGTATCTTTCAGTCACCATCACTTGAGGTCAGACCTGAAGCCTCTGTGAGCTGCACTTCCCCTCCACAAATAAAGAGGTGAGCCTTTCAGCTGTCCCAGTGCCCGTGTGGGATGCCGCTGATGGGCCCGCCATCTAGGAGACAAAAGCATTAGGCATATAGAGCACGGAGTTGGTCTCCTTGAAGGCTACTGTGCCTTCAGGTTCCAGTTCTCGGAGATCTGGAATGTGGGGAGCAGGGAGGCAGTGGCATCGGGGACACTGAAATTCCTGCAGCCCAAGTGTGCTATTTCGAGGACACTACAGTGTAGGGGTCCCGCAGCCTCTGGAAATTCCTGGTTGCCCTTGGAGCGTGTCTTCTGCTCAGAATGTTTCTCTTCACTGCTTTGCACACAAGTTGCAGAGGTTTAATTTTATAAAAGCTCCCAGTAATCATAGGTCAGGTGAACCAAATCAGCATAAAAAACTAATATAAAATTCATTAAAATATTGTTTATATTGATTACATGTTGAAAAGATATTAGCTCTACATTGAATTAGACAAATATTAATGTTAATTTAACAACTTTTTTTAAACTCAATACAGCTACTAGAAAATTTACAGTGATCTGTGTGGACCATATTTGTGGTTTATGTTTCTTTTGGATAGTGAAGGTCTAGAACATTTTCGAACAAGAAGTCTTGACCTCTGTCAGTGAGTCTTTACCTCGGTTGAAAATTAGCAAGACCTGGGAGCTTTAAAAACTCACACCCCAGTCACACTCCAGATCAGTGACAGCAGAATCTCTGGAAATGAGATTCAGACATCAGTAGTTTATTGTGTGTTTTCTTAAAGATCCCTATAAATCCATGACCCCTCCGCCCCCATTTTTAGCTCTCTCAGTTAAATTCAGTAATTAGTCAACCCTTGCTTTACTTCTCATACTTAACCTGTTTTCCTTGTTATGGTTTCACCTCATTTCTTCTGTTTATACATTCTGTAGAGTAAGAATTGATATAATAATATATTTGAAAGCGATGACGTTTCAATTCTAAGAAGTGAAAACGGAGAGAGATGCTGGGTTTCAAATGATCCTACAGAGAGCAGGTTCCAAAGGAAAATGGCTGCTCACTTTAGTTTAGAGCTGGCCCCCCGGGAAATGGGTCCTGAAGGAAAATTTTTAAGAAGTACACGTTTTCAGGCCTGTGGACTGGTCCGTGCTGGGCGGAGCTCCGTGCCAGCAGCGCCAGGGCAGGGCTGTCCTTTGTCATCAGCTGGTGGTAATACCGTGATTCCCAGAGGGAGCCGGCCCCTGCCAGAGAACTCCAAGCGGGAAGTTGCGGGAGCTCTGGGGCAGCGGGTAAAGCAAAGCCCAAGGGCCTCATTCTCAGCAGGCAAGAGGGGCAGAGGCCAGAAACAAAGCGACTTAAATTGAAGGTGCACTTTGGTGGGTAGAGAGAGATATCAGAGGCTCACCAAGGGCACAGTGTATAGACACGCTGCTCATGGACAGCTGGCTGGGGACGCGGGGGCGAGTGTGGTACGCTGGGTGGATGGCTGTGACCTAAAGGTCCTTCAGTTGTAGCCAGCTTTTCACCACATGCAAGTACGTCCTTGGCGTTGTAGGGTGTACGAAGAAGAATGCACTGACTGAGGGCCAGGAGGCCTGAGTTCTAATCGGATTTTCTAAAATAACCATGTTTCTGTCCTTAAACCATCTAATCTATTGGGCTTCCATTTTTCTTCAACTATAAATGAGAAGTACTCTCTTAATATCCAGTATTCCTTTCAAGTCTATAGCTATATCTGCAAAACAGCAATGGAAAAAACAAATGTGCCCAAGTAACAAATGTGGTAGAAAACTGGGAAAGGTTGTGTTTTTGAATAGGGTATGCGGATTCTGAACCAGCCATCTCCTCGTTCCCCGCTGCCCAAGGCATCCCGCGACCTGGCAGAGGGGGTCAGTGCCTGCAGAGTTTGGTCTCAGCGTCAGTGACTTGCCTCCCGAGATGACCTAGGAGCCAGCGACCCTCTTCTCTAATGTTTAGATCCAGTACTTTTAGAGGTATATTGACTCAGCATTTTCATTGCATACAGAGAGGGAGCAGGAAAAGGAGTCAGTACCAGAGCTGTGGCACCCTGAATGGAGGTCTCAGTTGAGCCTAATGATAAAAAATAAATGCTCTTACTGCTTTGCGTCTCCTTCATTGGTCTAAAGGCTTTTACTGCATGATGGAACTGTCACTGAAGGCAGGACCTGTCATGAACCAACAATTTCAGTGTGCTTCCCCTCAGAGTGAGCCTTGTATCCAACACTCGCGTTAAATATCATAGGGAGGTGTGGGCTGAGTGTGCCTTGAAGGGGGAGGGGTGCTCGCCCACAGTCCCATGAACTTATTTTTTTCTCTACTGACTAGAAACTGATTGCACTATAGCCAAATTGAATGTCAGCACAAAGGGAACTCAGCAGCATACCTGAACAGACCAGAAGTGACAAGTGAAAATCAATTAAAGGAGCCAGCCACGTGGGGTATATTCAGGAACACAGGCCAGCTTGAGAGGATTCTTTTACTCAGTGCCTTGCTTGAGATCAATGCTTTGACTTTGTGCATTGCTAATATGCCCAAAAAATCCTCTGGGCATCATATTTGTGATGGTAGTATTAAGTATTTGCTGAATTTGTTTGTTTTAATGGCTCAGTATAGAAACCTGCTTTCTTTTGGGGGCAGGGCCCCAAGGATAAGAATTAGTAAAAACAGTGCTGTACCTTCCAATACAGAATGTCAAGGAGACCAGACCTGGGAAGCTGTTGAGGGACCGTGTGACTGAGGTTTGGCCAGTCGTAAGCTCCTGCTCTGATGAAACCCCACCCAAGTCAGGAGTCTAGCAACACTAGGAGCATTGTGTATCCACTACTAGGAATGCTGGCGGTGACATTCGGGGTGAAACTATTTCTATTAATGTGTCTCCTTTGTTTCTGGCCTCTTTTCCAACCCTGGTCCTCCACAACCAATCCTGTGAACTCACTCAATTTTCTTTCACGAAATTCTCTCTCAGGATAAGTTAGCTTAGTTTCAATTCTTGCTAAGAACCCTGATTGGTATAGCGAGCACATCAGCTGCCGTATGTGTCATAAACTGAGTGGAGGTATGCCATGACGCGCTGGTGACGTGGGTGCTGCCGAATGGTCAGGTGATCTTTCTGTACTTACTGGATTAAAACATATCTGTAATTACACTGATGCGAGATATAAGCATTTTTTTTTTCATCTTACCCAGCGTGGCTTATAGGCTTTATAGGTGTAAAACTTCACAAGAGAATTTCTAAATTTCTGACAGTTACACCTTGTGCAGTACAGTGTAGGATAATTATCAACTCCACTGAATTAAGTAGCTTTTTGAGAGAGGGGTGATCATCTGAATTCCAAATTTGAAAAAAACATTAGTTTTTAGTTCAACTAGAACCCTTTAGATGGTATCACAAGTGGGACAGTTGGGTCTCATTTGTAAACTAAAGACTGATAGGCCAAATGTATGTTTCATTTATTAAACAGAACTTACCAGTTACCTTCTGTGTACCGAACACTGTGCTGTCTCTCTCTATTGTGCCAGGAATAAAAATATAAGTGGCAAAATACGTAATTAATTCTCTGTCATCTAGGAATTTGTAGGCTAAAGTAGAAAACAAGTAATGAGATCACTGTAACTCAGTATTTTGAATTGGCCGACCCGATTGAGATACCAGATTAGGAAAGAAGAGGTGCCATTTGAGACAGCATCTCTAATATCCTGCATATTGTACACAATGCTCAGCACACGGTAGGTACTTGGAAAATGTTTGTGAAATTAAGTTTGCATTGTGCCTCGAAGAAGTAGTAGTGGATGGAAGCCTGAATTAAAGCAGAAACGATGAGAGAGAGAGACAGACAGACAGACAGCGGTGAAATTTCTGATTGGAACAGCAGAAGGACAGGTGGACAAATTCCAAAGTTTTGAGTTCGGGTGTATTGATAGTTTGTCATTAACTGAACAAAAAGGGTATAGATGTTGGTTTGGGATCAGTGGAATGATAAGAAGAAATTAGTTCAGCTTTTGACTTGCTAAATTCAAGGTTTTTTGAGGGACATCTTTATGAGACTGTAGTTGAAGAGGTCTAGTCAGTCCTGCAGCTCAAGTGAAGGAAATGAAGATAAAGATTTTGAATTCATCAAAATATTTTACTTCTAAAGCCATGGAGGGAGTGAGATTGCTCAAGAAAAGTGATGAAAATATCTGTGATAGATCTGTGCAGAAGATAATATTTTTAAATGGACATTTCTGGAGCTGATGAGATTTATTCCAAGTGGCCCACCCAGGAAGCCCAGTGCCTCACCGTTCTGCTCTCCTGGTGCAAGCCTGGAGGGCTTGGCAGGCCTTAACCCTGCACTTGCTGGTCACTCTGCCTTTCCTCTGCTGCGTTTGCCCCATCGCCCCGGCGGGCTGGTCACAGCATCACTCCTGCCCCCCGCCACCCTGCAGACACCCCCCCCCCCCCCCCCCCGCCAAAGAACATGCCACGTCACCTGGGACGCCTGCATCTCCATTGCCTGTGAGACAGCGAGGAGGATCTCAGACTGACCAGAGCCCCTTTGCGGGGCGTGAAAGGCTGTCACCTGAGCTGTCTTCTCACTGCGGAAGCACTTCCAGTTTGGCCCAGGGAGGGGCAGGAAGAAATAACTCTTCCACTCTAGCTCTGAGAAGACATTTGGCTAATTTAAGTTATGTGCTTGAACAATTGGCTGCTATTCTCGCCTTATTAGAAACATTTCAGTGTTAATCTTTATAGATCCCCTCTTTTAATGCTTTGTACCTGATTTCCATTATCAGTAACCACTGATACTCTTGAAGCAATGATGTCTTTAGTTTTAAAAAAAAGTTCATCTCAGCTACCCAATCCCAAACAGTGCCCCCTCTATCCCCCAATAGCTATACCTACCTGATATGGCTGTTGAGCACTTGACCTGGCCTAGTCCAAATTGAGATGTGCTGCATCTGTAAACTACACTGGATTTTGACAACATAGCTTTCAAAAAGAAAAATACCTCATTAGTTTTTATACTGAGTACATGTTGAAATGATTATATTTTGGATATATTGGGTCAGATAAAATATATTATTAATTTCATCTTTTTTTCCTTTTACCTATCTTAATATAACTCCTAGATAAATTTAAATTCCATGTTAGGTTGCATATTTCTGTTGGACAGCATTGCTCTAGATTCATCTACATCAAATGTGACCCCTTGCATTGTGCCTTCCCTCACACGCTCAAGATGAGTCGCCCTTGCTCGTAGATTTGTTAGTGATTGATTATTCTTGTTTCTAATGTCACTGTGCAGTGTCAAAACCAATGCTAATTCAGCAACAGTTATGGTGATTTTTTTTTTTTTAAGTCACCATTGTTGATTACAGAGAATTTGGCAAAGGGCAGATTGGGGAAATAATTCACATGTTATTGAGCTGCTTAAAAGTAATAATTGCAACCAGTAAAACATCTGTTGGAAAACATAGGAAGATGTTCTCTTTGATTTGGCTGTAATTTCTATAAAAATGATTATTGGATTTTTACAAAATGTTTTTTACTTTTTACCTTGTTCCAAAAGGGATTTAAAGTAACCAGTTTTATAGTGTGAGCATGGTTGACCCATAAACAATGTGGGGGTTAGAAGCCCCAGTCCTCGACCTCCAACACACACACACACACACACACTCTGTCTCTGTCTCTGTCTCTCTCTCTCTCTCTCTCTCTCTAAAAATCTGCATGTAAGTGTTTACTGGTTGTTCCTAAGTACGCATTGAGGGTTGGTTGCAGGACCCCCTCGAGTTATCGAAATCTGCTGATGCTCAAGCCCCCCATATAAAATGGCTTGGATCAGTGCATACAGTTGGCCCTCCGCACCCAGACTTCCATCTGTGGATCTAGTACAGGTATTGAGAAAACTCCACGTATAAATGGACCGGGGTAGTTCAGACCCATGTTGTTCAAGGGTCAAGTGTAATTGGTTAGCATCTTTGTAGGGCTCTCAGGAGAAAGAGAGGCTATCTGTTATTTTAGAATAAGTGGGGCTAGTCAGAATTCCAGTAAAATAAAAATTGGTGTTCCTCTAGGTGGTTGCCTGTCTTTTTTTTGGTCTCTCTCCCGAGACCAGACCTCATTCCTCTGGAGACAAAGCTTTTCGTCGCAGAGAGGACAGTTTGCACACAGAGAGGGCCTCACGGCCGGAGC
Organism: Pteronotus mesoamericanus; assembly: GCF_021234165.1. Classification (NCBI taxonomy): domain Eukaryota; kingdom Metazoa; phylum Chordata; class Mammalia; order Chiroptera; family Mormoopidae; genus Pteronotus; species Pteronotus mesoamericanus. The sequence continues at coordinate 99,073,225 of NW_026555085.1, forward strand.
ACTGCTCCTTCCCACGCTGCGCCGGGGAGGCGGCAGCCAGCAGCCCAGTTCTTCACGGTGTGAATGTGTAGAGCCTCAGCATTTTAAAAAAATGGACTCTTACCTTTTTAATGTTCAAAAATAAATTGTAAATATAAAAAATACCTACTCCCTTTTGATGATGATAAAGAAAACTCAGCTATTTAATAATTGCCTGTGTACATCTGAGACAAGAGGACCTTCAGGTCTCAGCCTTACTTCCTGTTTACTAGTCTGAGGATTGGCAGTGCTGGAGTATGAGAATGTCTGATTCCCAGCATTTCTCTCTTCTTAAAAATTTCTGCTTAATGTAGTACATGCCATATGTAGCATACTCTAGGGGTTCTATAGGTGGGGATTATACATAAATACACAGTTGATGGACCTTGCCTTCAGGGATCTAAGAGGAAAATAGACATGTATATGGTTACATATAATAAAATTATATCAGTACAATCCAGTAGCGTACAAAGTGCAGTACATTCTTTGAAGGGGCTCAAAAAAGTGTTCCTGTAAGGAAGCACGGGGATTTCAAAAGGGCAAAATTGTAGGGAAAGTGAAGGGCTCAATGTGAATAAAGGCCTGGAAAGAAAAATACATGGTAGGTTCCACATAAGTCACCAAAGAGGGTAATTAAAGGAATGAGTCCAGGGAGATGAACTGGCTTGGCAGATTATAAATAGATTTCCTGGAGTCCCTTATCCCAAGCTAAGGAGTCTGGGCCCAACTCTCTCGATATTAGTAGAGTGACAGTAGAATCATACATCTCTTAACAACAGGGCTACCTTCTGAGAAATGCATCTTAGGTGATTTCATGGTCCTGCAAACACCATAGAGGTACTTCACAAACCTAAATGGTATAGCCAATTGCTCCTTGGCTACCAGCCTGCACTCTACTGTACTGAATACTGTAGGCAACTGAACACAATGGTATTTGTGTATCTAAACTTAGAAAAGGTACAGTAAAAATATGGTTTAAAAGATAAATGTATGTGCTTGTGCTTACCCTTTGGCGGGTCAGGGGTGCTAGGGAGGGAAGGTACAAGTCAGGAGGAGGGAAGGAGGAAGCAAGAGAGGAAAGGAAGAGAAGGGGAGTGAAAGGGAGAGCAGAGATCTGAAGAGTCCAGAGAGATAAAGCTTGAGAGGAGAAATAGAGAGGGAGGGAGGAGGAGAGGGAGGGAGGTAGAGCAGAGAGCGAAAGGGAGAGGGAGGAACCTGTCCAGGAGGAAAGAGACAAAGCTGAACGGTGGGGAGGGAAGTGAGTTTGTGTGCCTGAGTGTGTGTGCACTGGAACCAGTGCAGAGGTGGGTTTGGGAGGGCTGGCAGGCTCCCCGCTCCCCGCTCGCCAGGCAGGTGGACAGTATCAGATCCTCCTCATCTGTTCAAACTGCCCAGACCTAGCAGCAAATTCAACAGGATAGTCAGAGCCAGCCTTTTGTTTCAACATCACAAACTTTTTGCTTCCGTAATCACAGGACTGTATTCAAATCTGTGTTTGCTGAACACCGGGGCATGTGAAAGGTACTGGGTGGGAAAGAGCCTGGCGTCAAGAAACCAGTTTCACAGCATTCTAGGTTTTCCAAGTAGGAAAAAGTGAAGTAAGTCGGTCAGAGAAAGACATATAGCACATAATTTCACTCATGTGAACAGATTGAACTAACAAGGAAAATAGAGACAGACTCAGAGAGGGCAGGGTGACAGCTAAGCGGGGTGGGGCAGAGCTCAGGGGGTGGAGGGATTGAGCCAAAAGAAAACAGGATTCATGGACAACAGTGTGGTGATTGTTGAGGGGCGGTTGGGGGCGGGGTTGTAAGGAGACTAAATGGTAAGAGAAAAAAATACAATAGATAAATTTTTAAAAAGTAGACTGAAGGCTGTCAATTGAGGCAGTTGTTGCAGGAATAGATGCTAAGATGGATTTGAAAGACTGGATGTAGAGCATGATTGGATGATTATCAAAGCAAACTTTTAGTGCTGTTCAATTCTCATAACCACCATCTGCTGTCATTATTATACTCAATATATACATGAGGAAGCTGAGATCCAGAGATGCTAAGAAACTTGCCTTCAGTGCTTAGAGAATTAAACTCAGTCCCCAGTAGTCTTGCCTGAGTTGAAGCTCTTAATTTTTATTTCCTCCCCGAGATGATGGAAAAAGCAATTTTGAAGTCCTAACATTTCTAACCTAGTGGCTATTGATTCTGTGAGAGAACAGAGGAACTTGTCCTGTACATGTTGGCACTCATGAAGGCTCTTTTTTAAGCTCTATTCTTTTTTTTTTTTTTTAATTTTTATTTTTATTGCGGGGGTGGGGGTGGGGAGAAAGAAAGAGAGACATCGATTGGTTACCTTTGCATACGCCCTGCGTGAGGGGACTGGACCTGCACCCCAGGCATGTGCCCTGACAGGATTTGAACCCACGCCCTTTCTGTTTCTGGGATGATTCTCCAACCAGCTGAGCCACACCAGCCAGGGCCTGATTTAGGCTCTATTCTTCTCTCATTTTGCTTGTTTTTCTATAATAAGCTGTCATCCACTTGCATGAACTAAACCATCATCTAACTGCCTGTGTCTCCACGTTCTTTAGCCTTTAATAGAGGCACCCTGACCTGTACTTCCCATGGCCAGATGGCTAAGGCCTCCTTGGTTTTACTACAAGTGTGAGAAAGTAAACTGTTCCAAACTCGTTAATGTGATAACCATGCATCATTCAGTCCCCCACGTTGAAAACTGAGGTGTCACCTTGACTACTCTCACGTATATCCATTACCCTACTAGAACTAGAACCATCTGAAAGTCTCATTAGGTCCCTTAAGCAAGCATGGGTATATGCTGGAATACATGCATGCCAATAACACAATTTGGAGGGCTAAAAAACAGCAAAAAGCCAAAAAGTAACAGCAAGAAGGGATAGCAGGAGAATGAGGGTAATTTCAGGAGAGAGAGAATGGTGCATATACGATGGTCCCCAATTTACAATGGTTTCACGTAACAATTTATTTTATGATGGTGTAAAAGCCCTTTACATTCAGTCGTTACCATACTTCAGATTTTGAATTTTGGTTGTTTCATGCCCTGTGTACTCCTTCCTGATGCTGGGTAGTGGGCAGCAGCTCCCAGTCAGCCTCTGATCATGAAGGTAAATAATCAGTACTATACAGTGTACTGCGTTCCCAGCGTTTTGAGGGATAATGTGTTCTGAGCATGTTTAAGGTAGGCTAGGAACTCCATTTTAGGTTGAGGAGCATCTTTGTAACAACAAATTTGCTTTTAAAGAAATGACAATTATTGTGGCTTTAAAAAACTTTGAAATAGCAAAGTCTGTTTGTAGGAAAATTAGTAATACCCAGAAATAAGTGGGATGAATATAAATTTTGGACATTTCTTCACAGATGAAGAATTGACCTAAAATGCATTTGAATAGTTCTCTTTATTCTTGCTTTTTAACCTTGTATATAGCATTTGCTATATGTTACTCTTTTATACCCTGATACAAGTTCAGCACTTAATAAGGGATATAATTTAAACAGTAAAAGATAGATGGGCTAATCTTTGTATTGGAAAAATGTTCTGTAACCACTTAATTGTAAATTGGGACATAAAAACAGGTCTAAATTTGATCTAAAATAAGTTCAATAAGCATCTCTTTATTAACCCAAACTTTAAATTTTTTAAATTTAAGTAAGGTTTTGTAATGTTAGAATTATAGGAGTATATGCCTCCAGGCATGTTTTTCTGTTACTGATATTGTTGGCACTATAATAATAGATAGGGTTTAGTGAGAAATGGTATTATATAAAAAATGAAACCTCATTTTAGCCATTTGTTACTCAAATTGAGATTCAAAATATTACAGTGATTTAAAACTGTTTAACAATTTCCTCAAAATTATAACATTTGTCCTCAAAGTGGTGCTAAGGATAATATTTAGAGGCAGCTGACTGCTGGCTAGTGCTGAGCTGGAATCCTTCCCTGCAAGCAAGGCGCCTCCTTGCCCTGGTCCGATTTTGCTTCTGTGCGCTCTGGCTCTCCCCCTGCTTCTCTTTCTTCTTGGCCTGTCAGCTTCTGAGTTAATCATTCATCCCAACAGTTTATCTACTTTTATTTGTTGCCAGAGACTGGCTTTGGAGAGTATTGAATATTTGGAGGGTGGGTGACCCCTTTCTAGCCACCAGCTTTAATATTACCGTTTTCATTTTTCCATACATGAAAAGAATTCTGCATTTGTTTTTCTTTTTCAAAACCAAGATCTTACGTTTAACAATTTAGAATCCAGTGATTTGATTTGGCACTCAATTCGGAAGAAACAGATAAATGTTTTCGAAGAAAGTACGAAGAAGAATCCTGAAAAGGTGGTGGTGAGCGGGGGTGGGAGGGTGGAATGAATGATTAAGCAAGTTCAGAAATTCCCTCCGTGTCTTGAACCTAGGAATCACGAAAGAGTTTCAGCTTGGAGGAGCTGCGGTGGGAGGAGCCGCGGTGGGAGGAGCAGGAGCTGGAGCCCAGCCGGTTTGACTGCGCAACTGCGCGGGCGCTAGGTTGTGCAACAAAGCTCAAGCGAGGCTGGCTCCCAGCAGGCAGTGCTCCCCGCCCCCACCCCAGGTTTCCCAGCAGGCAGCCTTCGTCCCGCCCCTCCCCGCCCTCCTCACCCCATGCAGAAGCTGTGTGCGTGGAAGGGGAGGGGTGCAGTCCTTCCTCCCGGCGGCGCACCCGGGCCTCTGTGGCCATTTTCCCTGGGTCGGAAGGCGCCTGGGCCCTTTTTTCCGTGGGGGAGTTAGGGGTGGGAGGGCTGGCCGGCGGCTGCGGGGCTTTCTGCAAGCCCAAAGAGGTGCCAAGTGCCCTGTGAAACGTGGTTTTGTGAAGTTTCTGCTGACACAGCTCAACGTTTAAAGGAATTACTCCGGTGGATTGACGAAGGCAAAGAGCGTTTTCCTGTGCCACTTCTAGCCACAGTTCCACCAGAAATTGCTTCATTTGCCCCCTGACCTTATCATCATCCCTTTGGCTTGTCAAAACCTGCGTGCTTTTTTTTCCCTATTACTTTTGGTACATCTTTCTTTCACCCCTTCAATTCCCCCACCCCAAAAGGAACACCACCACCCAACTTTTAAGGCTTGATGAGCTGCAACTTATTTTGTGTAATTGAAATGAGTGCTTGATGTTGGAAAAGCACCAAAAGAGCTGGGAAGAAAGGACTTTGAGGTCTGAGCTGAGCTCAGGTCACCAAACGCAGGGCGGGTCCGGCGCCTGTGGGCAAGGGGCCGGGCCAGTCAGCAGGGGCGGGGTCGGCGCCGAGTCCAAACCCCCAAATACTGAGCAGTACAGGTGGCAGGGGGTGAGGGGGCAGGGGTGGGGCGGGGCGGAGCTCAACGCACTTGACAATAACAGGGCAGGCTCGGGGTGAGGGGCGGGGTCAGAGCTGAGCCCAGGCTTCAAATACTGGGCGGGGCCTTGCAGCGGAGGCCGAGGGGCGGTGTGGCCTTGCAGGGGTGGGCGGAGCCTGAAGTCGTGGCCTACAGGAACTCAGCTGTGCTGGCGGGTGAGGGGCGGGGCTGCGGCCTCCATTGGCTGCTGCTTTGGGCTCAGAATTGCCAGGAGCTGGACTCACCCAGGCTGGGGCTGCTTAGACAGGTTTCCGTTTGTGTAATAACTGCGTTTTGGAGCCAAGTACATGATCATCCAGTTTCCTTGGCCGGGAAACCAACTCACAGCATTTTTTAAAAGTTTGAGAAAAGTTTAACCTTGTAAAATTTCTTCTCCTCCTGCGTGTGCTTTCCTGTTCTTAATTAAATGCTAAACAGTCTTTTGGGAATATTTTCTGTTTTTCAGCCTTTCTCTGTCATGAATAGGGATCCACTGGGTGTTCTCATTGGTCCCCTTCTGTAGGAATTTTAAGTAGAATGTCACAATCTAACCTGTGACATTTTCGATTTTGGTAATGACACAAAACTATAGTAGATTATTAAGACATGCATTTAATCCAACTACGTAGTAGTAATCAACTATGGCCCCGTGGTTTTTAAACCTCTTTTATTCCATTCTATGGATGATGTAATTTCTAAGTCTGTTCATTTACTCTGTTGTTAATACTTCTTATGTAAACAGCTTACTATTTGGTTCAGGAGTTCTGTTCCCTCTTCCTCAAATTACCTCACTTTTGGAATTATGGAAATTGAATAAAGGATCTTATATGACAATGTAGTTTTGATTTAGTTTATCAATATCGATTCAAGAAATGAGTGTTTTGAAGAATATAAGAAATGGCCTTGAATAAGGTCTGAATATTAACATTTTGTTCATTTTAATGCAAATTAATGTTTCCTGTTCAGGTGAATATATGTAATGTTTACACCAATGACGTGCATGCAAACAACATTATGAGACAGACATTTCTAACCTTAACTGTTTATGACACTTGCCAGTTCCATTTTAAATTAAGTTCATATTTGATGTTTTGTTAAAAGGGGTGTGTCATATACCAGGATATACTATTGTATTTACCTGCCCTCCTCACATTACAGTAGGCACAAAGGGCAAATGCAGCGTGTGGTTAAACTGTCACTGGTGACCTTCAGTGGGCCAAGCTTAGCAGCTCTTTTTAGGCTTTGAGCTATAGTCTTGTATAATAGTGATTAAACCAATTGAGGTCAATGAGTTTTTAAACTCCCTGGCTTTGTAGATACTGAATTGATGGAAAGGCTTAATTTTCTGTGTATTTCAGAAATGATACATACACAGTAATGGGGGAGAACAAACTCTTTCACATAAGATAATGGAATTTGAGAACAGTGTAACATGAACTGAAAAGACAAGAATTTCACCTCTCATCCTCCTGGTGTCTTCTGTGGTTCCAGGGAAATCCTCCAGCCCCATTGGTGAAAATGCATCTGAAATTATAGGCACATCAAGCTTCACTTAGGAGTCACCATTCTGATGTTATTCAGAAAGTGTTGGATTTAAAATCCTAACCCAAATAAGCACCAAAGAGATGCCTGTTAGGATGGTCACATATGCCCACTTTCACCAAGGGCAGTTTCTATTTGCTCTAGGTATTTATCAGGTTTAGAGCAAAAATTATACTTTGCCTCCCAAATATCCTAGTGATTATGAGCCCTACACTCTCTCGAGTTTTTTCAAAGGAAATTTTGAAATAAATAATAGATTAACTGAGATTTCAAGCAAATGTCTGATTTGACTAATATTGCATGTAGGTTGTAGATAGGGCTAAGATACAAATGCGCACATGCGTATGCATGCATATACACGTGTTAACAGGTGTTAGTGAGCTTAGAGGTTATTTTTATTTTTGACTTTTACCCAGTTCCCCATTTTTTAAAATAGTGAATTTGTGTTCAATGTAATCGGCATCCCCATCCCCTTTTAAAAAATAAAATACAGCATTGAGCTCACATTTATTATGGGTAGACTTAGCTGCCTGTGCAGGGTTGTCACTGAACCCCAGGGTTTCATTCTGGAGGAAAGTTTTGTTTTACAGTATTTTGCTTCATCGGTACTACAGTTCTGCTTTGTGGACCTTTGATCCTGTAGGCCTTCTACCACGAACACCATGACATGCAGTTTAAGTGTTTCAGCAATTAGGTGAGGTACATTTCATCCCAGACGCTGCTTGTATTCCTGTTGATAAAATGATTTGAGTAAAGATCTTCCTGTGCTTATATTTTTTAATATTAGCAGTTGGGATCTTCCATATCTAGACTAGGTTTTCTCAGCTTTGGTACCATTGACTTTTTGGGCCTGATACCTTGTTGCTGTAAAGGAGCTGCCCTGTGCATTGTAGTATTACCCACCTGTGATGACCGCAGATGTCTGGAGTCATTGCCAGATGTCCCCTGGAGGGAGGGAGGGTGTTGTGCACAAATTTGTTCCTGGTTGAGAACCACTGGGCTAGACAAAAATTTAATCCACTAGAAATCCCTGGCCAGAGTTGTATATAAACTCCTGGTTTTTAAAAAAGACATACATGAATGTTACTGCCAAGTAGTTAGTTTCAAGTTTGGCTCTATATTGTTTATTTCGGAAACCTCATTTTTATTTAAGGAGCTGTAAGAAATTTATATGACTAAAACTGAGCCTAGTTAATATAAAAATGGAGAAGGGCCCTACTGAGAGTAGATGTTCCAGGCAAAAATTAAGGTTTTTCTACTTTGAAGCTGTATTTCAAGTTTTTTGCTACTTTCTAAGTAGAAAGCAGTTTTGTGGTGTAAGCTCAGTAAGTGAGATTTTTCTTACATTTCCTAGGATTTTTGAGACTGACTTTCCAAACAGATGTAAATATGTTATCCTTCAAAGTATTTTGTTTTAAGATTTGAATTTTTAAAATTGAACTTTGAAATTTCTGAGCTACAAGTGAAGGTACTATTATGAAAAGGTAAGTGTCATGCCTTAGATCTGAAGTTTATATACTATATTCTTGTCCTAACTGGTACATACTACTTTAAGCTTAATGTTACTGTAGTTTTAATTCAAAGCTTGTGTAATATTTTCATGTCTCAACCTGTGCTTTAGTATTGGCTGTGGTTTGATTTTAAGTTGATTTGCTGGTTTCCATGTTCAAGTTCAAATTTATATGCACTTGCACTTGTATTAAATGAGTTTTTTTAAATTAGACACATGCTTTTCAGCTTCAAAAAACAACCTAACCAAAAAATTTCAAACCCCCCCATAGAAAAATTCACAAATGAAGAAATCTGTAAAAATTATCAACTGAAAATTTCATCTATATGATTTAAAATGCCAGCAAAAGTTACATACTGTACAATGAAAATCAAAGGCATTTTGAGCATGAGGAACCATGGGATATTATTTTAATTCTAGTCTCTGTATTTGGAAAAGCTAACATTTTTTGAGTACCATGGATTATTGTGTTATGAAATGCAAAACACCATAATACTTAAAGAATAGCATCCTAAGAGAACCTCACAGTGTTTCTAATAGAACAGTCCCATTACTGCAAAAAGTTTCTCCTTGCCCCTTAGAGTCAACCCCTCCCTCTACACCCGGCTCCTGGTGACACTGATCTGTTTGCCTTCCCCATAGCCTTGCCTTTTCCAGAATGCCAAAGAAATGGACCATACAGCAGGTAGTCTTCTGACTCTAGCTGCTGCTTCTTAGCACAATACACATGATATTTATCCATGTGGCTGCTTTATGTCAGTGGTTAATTCCTTTTTATGTAGGTGAGTAGTTTTTCATTGTACTGATGGGGTCCATAGTTTTGTTTATCCATTTACTGTCTGATAGACATTTGGATTGTTTGCAGTTTTTGACAGTAATGAATAAGCATCTACAAACATTCTCATGCGGGTTTTCATGTGAACACATTTTCATTTCTTTTGGTAAATACCTGGCGTTAGGCTGTCTGGATCATGTGGTGAGACTAGTTTTACCTTAGCAGGAACTCCAAACTCTTATCAAAGTGGCTGCATTATTTAGTTGCAGTAGATTATTTAAAAAAATCAGTTCTCATATTTGAATCCCATGTTTTTAAACTGGGGGGGAGGGGGTGGGTGTGGGGGTGTGTGTGTGTGTGTGTGTGTGTGTGTGTGTGTTTCTTGCCATTTAATATTGCTGTCTGAGGTGAAAGCAGAAGTTACCTTCTTGGTAATTTATTCTTTAGGGGAGCATTGTGATCTTACGTTACTATTATTTTAGAAAGTGACTTTATTCATGTCACAACATGCACCTCAGTATGTAGTAGTTAATAAAGCAGTTACAGATGAGTGTCACTAACAAGTATGGTGCCTTCCTTGCCCTTTGGGCCAGTCTTCGCTCCAAGGCTGTGCCTTCGTAGGTTTCTGGTCCTTGCAACGTTCTAACCTTAGTGTCAGGTGTGTGCAGACACCCAGTTCTTACGTGAGCAGGTAGATATAATTATCTTCCTGAATATTTTCTGCATTAAAATGCCCATCTCTGGAATTAGCAATATTTTTTGACTATTTAAGACTAGAGATTCTTTAGAGACAGGCTTTTATGGCTCTGTATTCTAAAAGAGGAATATTAAACCATGCTGAACTCCAGTGGCATTAAAATAAACTCAGTAACAAAGCTTTTTCACACAACTTGTACCTATTTTTGAAGGCTTCCTCTTTTTCTGTACTTTTTTTTTTAAGAAGATACGCTTGTTTTGGAGAGAGGAAGAGGGGCAGAGTGGAATAGTGGTATGCTGACAGTTGGTTGCCTTGAGAACATCAACCTTTTTTTTTGTTAATTTGCCTGTTCCAGAACTTCCTGTACTAGCCTCAGTTTCCTTCACATACTTAAGCTCTTGGTTTAAAATTTTCGTTACTCTTGCCCTTAGCAGATAAGGCTAATCTCACACGGCTCGTGTGAGGAGAGAACAAAGAGGGCGCCAGGGGTGGTGTGGCGCCAGTTTAGTTTAGGTTCTTCGGACGAGCAGCACCTTAGGGAGCTATGAGAAGAAGTAAGATGGGCTCCTTCTCTCTGGAGACTTCTTCGGCTTGCCGTTGCTAACATACCTAATTAAATAGGTAGATTCTTCAAAGTAAGTCCCATCTAAAACAAGAATCAGTTTTAAGGTAAAAGGTAAAGGTTTGTAGTTAAATTTAAGTATGACGGACCTTATATTCTTTCCCTCTCTTTTATTGTCTTGTCTTTCTGTTCCATTTTGGTCATGGTGATAGTCCTAAACAATTTAATTTAAGCTTGTGATAAAAGTCGGATTGTAACCACTGTTCCAGGGTTTTTAAAACCAGTCCGCTTAGGTGGGAGCTTTTTTCCTTTGTCATTTTTCTTACAAGCAGACCCTGGTGAAAGAGTTGGTGAGCCAGAGACATGTGAGTAGGTAAGAGAGCAGCACAAAAGAAACCAGTGGCACAGACTCAAATTAATAATGTACTAACAGCCATTTTAGGGCAGTAGCAGAAGTTTAAGTTGTTGATCTGAAAGTGTTTTTTTAAAACACCTTTTAATTTGCATCCAATCTGGTGAAGTCATCTTTTTTGCACCTCCTTCCCTTAGACCTGGTGATAACTTTTACACAGCCTTTATCCCTGGGTCTCCACAGCCTGTGTATAGAAAGTCTTTTGCATAATGATTTTATAACCACTTTCAAGTTGCTTTTCTGAGCTGACCTTCGTAGGTGTGGGACTGGGCGAGGGGTAAGTACAGCCAACTTTTATTACCTTAGTAGATTCATCTAGTTATTTGTAAAATACAGAATTTCCCTCTTTGTGAAATGTAATTAAAATTAGAAAACAGAGTTTATATTATCAGCATATGTTTCTAGAGCATTTGAATTAATCAAACTATAGTGTATAGTAAATTTGAAAAAACTTGTACTATCAATTTATATATAAATGAGTAAAGACTTGGGTAAAGAGGGAAGTACCACTTAAAATAGCACTGAATTATGACAGAATTCACAAAGTATGTGACATGATGGAAGATGAGATAATATCTTAATTTTTATAAAGTTTAGATAAATTACCATTTTGTGTTCAAAAGTAATTGAAATACATGGACGCCTATAACTTTTTTTTTCTAGTTTTCCTTCATCAACCTCTTAGTGTTTATGAATAAGTATAGAAAATAAGGAATAAATGTTCACTTGAAATATACAGGAAAAGCAGTCCCATAAAAATGATGATGTGACAAGTAGTGTTTTACCGTAATATACTTTGTGCTTTAATAAAATAGGAAGACCTAAGGGTAACTATGAAAGCATTACTTTTCTTGAAAGTCTGATTTCAAAAGTTTGATTTGTGAATTTACATTTTTTGTATACATATTTGTTATATTAGAAAAATGAAATCATAAATCGATACATGTTGGTACATATTTTTTATGGTTCTATTGCCCATATTTCTTGATAGACACTGGAAAATATAGAATTGATTAACTTGTATTCATGTGATTTCTTTAGGAATAGCATTCTGAATGCCCCCACATCCACACTGGGGGTTCCTGCTTCACTCTGTCTCAAGGAGCCCCTCTGGGGAGTGGGCGTGGCCCTGGGAACAGTTAGGCCCTCCGGGTGCCATGTCCTCGTGGAGTGCGTGTGCCTGCCAGGCTCCTTCGCTGGGGCCTGCGCATGGGCACAGGACTCTCACCATCTGCTGTGTCGCGGTCAACCAGCTTCAATGCAAAGCTCACATTGTAGTGACATTATTTTTTAAAATTTACTGTGGAAGTATTGTAAAATGTACATGTTCTTATAAAATATTTATTTGAGTCATTCCTTGGGACAATAAAATTCTATAAGAATCAGTACACTTGATTCAAAAATAGGGAGAAAATAACTGTGTGGGCAACATACTTCCTTCATTGCTATCGATTTAACAACACCTAATCCTTTTAAAGGAATTAAAAGTTACTCTATGCTTAAGAGACAAATGCATCAAATGTGTGTACACACACACACACACACCCCCTCCCCCACCCCCCGCATCAGTAAATATGGTAGAACTGGGTTTTATTTTTTAATAACACTTGTATGTAAGGCAAGTGGGTATATAAATTAGCCAGATGGTACAGGAGACTTTAACTCAGAGGGCTTCGTTCGGCGGAGCATGTTTTACATCTTGTTACATCTATACCTGTGACATAATGCGCTGTGTCGAATTTGGGTTAATAAGCATGCATTGCATTGTTTGTGTCACAGCCTCCACATTCATTCACACATATGCATTCATTCAGCAGTTACTTGTTGAGCTCCTACTCTGCGTCAGACCCTTTCCTAAGTGAGAAACCTATAGCTGTGAATGAGAGTGAGTCCCTGCTCTTGTGAAGTCACGTTTTAGTAAAGGGACATGCAAGCCAGTTTCAGGTAGTAGCTTGAGAGAGGGAGGGGGCTCCTTGCAGAGTGACCTTTACACTATGAGAGCTACGAAGGGCCAGTGACAGGAGGATGTGGCAGAGGGCTGTTCTGGGAGAAGGGAGCTATAGACGCAGACATTCTGAGGTGAGGGAGGGTCGTTGGGAGGAACCGAGAGGCAGCCAGTGTGGCTGAACGTGGGCTTGGAGAGGTGGTGGGGCCGGGGGCCAATGAGGCAGGCAGGAACGCACTGGGTAGCCCCTTGAGGACATTAGGAAAGCATTGAGGTAGACTTTATGGTCTTGGGAAGTTTCAAGTCACACGTTGAGATGGAGGAAGGACTTGGCTGTGCTGATGCTCAAAGTGCTTCCAGAAGTGCCTTCAGTATCCTGGTGCTTTTGCCTGCAACTCCGCCAACATATAGATGTATAACAACTAGAGTTCTTTTAAAGTTGTACAGTGTATTGGTTAGCTTTTGCCGTGCAACCCACCAGTTCGTTGCTTAGTGCTCAGAACAATCATGGTTTCTTTAGCTCATGATCCTTCATTTTGGCAGTTCGGCCTGGGACTGGATTGTCCTGGTTTCTCTGGGCTCATTATCCCTTCTGTCAGCTAAGTGGCTTGGCTTCTTGGAGTTGACTGGTTCTTGGCTAGGGGGCTGCGGTCACCGAACCATATCTTTCTTATCCTCCAAGGAACTCGCCTGGGGCTTGTTCACAGGGTGGGTGTTTGACTTTCAAGAGGATGATTAGAAGTAGCATCGCCTCCGGACTCTTGGACTTGGAAGTGGAATAGTATGCTTTCTCTTGCTGCCTTCTATTGATCCAAGCAAAGCACATGTCCCGTCCAGATGGAGGAGTAGAGAAATGGACTCCGTCTTTTGATGGAAGGGGCTATAAAGTTACCTTGCATAGTGGTGGCTGTTTTTGTACCCTGCTCTACACTCAAGGTCTCCTTTCTCTGAGTCATATCGTAAGTTCATAACTGCTTTGCGACTCTAAAGTGAGGGTGTCCTCCCTCAGAGAGCATAATTAGAAAGAGGAGTGTGACCACAATGTTGACAACCTTTTTAGAAATGTACCAGCCTAGGATATGAAGGCGCAGCTAACAGTGTGGTATAAAAGATAATGTGAGCATAACACTTGTAGTGAAAAGCGTAATTATAACATATCCTTTTTTTGTCTTGAAATAAAATTCGTGATATTAAGTACATGCTTTTGGGTTTCATAGATGAAATTTATCATTGTTATTGGTATTTATTGGTTCCCTATATAGGAACAGGTTTTTAGTTAATTTTAAAAACGTTGAGAGAATCTTGGTGCTTTTGCTCAGTAGTGTTTCCCAGGAGCAGGCAGCACCGTGTGTCCTGCCGCCAGCCAACCAAATGCTGGGCCATTTTAGCTGCCTGTGTCCTTGAGCTGTCATGTGGCCTGAACATGCTAATAAGGAGAATGAGGAGGATGAATAAGAGAAAAATGCTGACAAGATTTTATGTTTAAGCATTTTTAAATGGATTATTAAAAAGTAAGATGATAATAGTAGTAAGAAATGACAGAAAAAATGGAACAACTTTCTTGCTTGCTAAAATTAAAACTTTGAAACCCAATGTGAGCTCTGTGTGTGTACGTGCATGAGAGAGAGACAGAGACAGAGAGAGAGAGAGAGAGAGAAGACACAACATGTGCACAGGCGAGCAAGGGCTATGGAAGAGGGGCTTGTCCTGCATTTTTAATTGTCATAAATCATGGGACTTAGTTTGGAGCAATTTATTTATGTGTATGCTTCTCCTTAATGTAGGTAAAAGTATGCTTAATGGAATAGGTCCTGGTGGTATACTGATCTTTTTGACTCAACCAAAGCAGACACAGCGATCTTTGTAATTAAAATAGTATTTTAATCCCTTGAATTATCCAGGCAAAAGTTATTTTTTCCAAGAGCACATGAATTCTTAGTAATTTGGACAAATATTGTGACTGTATATTCAATCAGGTTCTTATTATTATCAATCTCCCCCCTCACTCCCACCTCCCTTTGAGCTGAATACCTTTTTCCATTCCTGCCTGGAATTGGTGGCAAAATATATATCATTTTAATGTTTAATTACGGTGAAGACATAGTAACTTTGGTCACTGGAGAAAGTAATAGATTATTTTGCATCACAGTTATTGAAATGGAAAATTAAAACTGAGTCACCTCTTCTTGTTATTTCAAAATAAATTCTAGGTGAATCAAATATTTAGATGCAAAAAAATAAAGTCAAATGTGTTAAAAGAAAACATGAATGAATTTTTCAAAAATCCTGGAGTGGGGAAGACTTTTCCAGCATAGCATGCATTCTAGAAGGCATGAAGGAAGAAAATGGATAGATGATAATTATTTTCCTATGTTATACAATGCTTCCTGAAAACTGAGTTTTTCATGATTATGTAATGATCTAGCATATGACTAGACCATGCTTTACTTAACCATTCCCTGTTTTTGTACATTTTTTTTGTGATTTGTCTGTTATTTCAAATAATGGTGTTGTACAAATAATTAATAAAGAAATATATACAGAGTTGATGACAAATTAAATCACAAAGATTGATTTCCCAGCAGGTAAGTTGCTGAGTAAATGTGCACGAATGTGTTTGAGGCTCTCAGTGGTTAATGGAGAATTACTTGCCAGGAGGGCTGTTCTCTCCGACTAGCCACCACAGGTGGGGGGGGCTCTGTTGTACACACAGGCTGACTGCTCTATTTTTAATTTCTACCAACTTTGAATACAAGATGTTTGCCTGCTTTACTATGACTGCTATTGACATGGGACAATTTCTTAGTGTTATTATTGGCTTATTCTCACTTTTTATTTGAACAAGAAATACAATGAGAAATAAGTTTTTCTCCTTTGAGAACAATCACCGATGTGTTTCTTGCATATTTTTTCAGAAATGGTCTAAAAATCAAGCCTATTAAGGGATACCCCCAAAAATCCAGATTTATGTATAAAAAATTGTGTATTCTTACACATTGAAACTTCATTCACCTTCCAGGTACTCTGCATTTGATGGAATGCACCTATCGAGGCATTTTTTTTCCACTGCTCAAAACAGTTTTTGAACTTGTCTATTTTGATTCCTTTTAGTGCTTCTACCATTTTTTGTTTTACTCTTCCACATCAGCAAAAGGTTTCCCTTTGAGGACTTTTTTTATCTGGGAAAACGAAGAAAGTCGCTCAGGATGAGATCAAATGGATAGGGAGGCTGGGGCATGGGGGTCATGCCATTTTTTTGGTCAAATACTCCTGAACACTGAGAGTAGTTAGTATATGGGCAGGTGTGCTTGTGAATCGCCCATCATGAAATGGGCAAACACATTGAGTCTTCAACAGCCAGATGCAGCCTCCCCAGACAACGCCAGCTGGCACACTAGGCCAGATGGGTCCCTAGCAGGGAAGCCTGTACTAAAGGGGATCTACCCTCCAGAAAATAATTGGGGTTTTTTGGGTCCCCCCTCATATACCCACCCTCACTTTTATTTTAAATACAGATGTTAGCTTACTACACACACTGTTCTGATTCTTTCAGTTAAAGTAATACAGTCTCTTAACAGCAGCCTAGAATTCTGTTGCTTGGCTGTATGACTATTTATTAAACACTTCCTTTTGATGGACATTTGATTGATGGTGGTTTTCAGCTTTTTATTGTTATAAACAACTCTCATGGATAGCTTTGTAAATCTTTTGTTTTTGCACTTGAGTATCAGTGGAGTTGGTGGGTTAACACCTAACGTGCACGTGCATTTTGGTGGATTTTGGCAAAATGCACTTCATTCTAATATATGTTCTTATTATCAGTGCAAGGTTATGATTTCAGTGATTTCCCACACCTTTTTCAACATCATAATTTTCAAAATTGTTAATCTTTAGTAATCTGTTGTGAGAAAAATAGAAAATTGTTGCGTGTTTTTATTTGCATCCCTTTAAATGTAGAGAAGATTATTTATGATTATAAATCATCATTATTTGTCACAATTTTTTGTTACAGTGTGGTCCTGATTTTAGAAACTTTTTTGATCAAAATGGGACATAGTTTTAGCATTGTTTTATTTTAAAGAAAATGCTGCTGGATATTAGTGTTCCCTACTTTGGAAGGGAAGGTGAAAAGGACTTTGAAAGTGATTCAGGAAAGAGAAAAGTAAAACCAGTTTTACTTCCAAATTCATGAATCCACATTTTCTCAATTTTCTTAATGGAATTATTGGAAATTAAAGTGGTTTCCTTTAATTTTGGCCGACGTAGGGCTTATTTTATTAGAGTAATTGAGAGTGAGAGGATCCGGGTAAAGGTTTCTGTGCTGGAGTCGAATGAAAGGACTGAATGGCTTGGCTGCCGCTGAACTGTGTGAGCTGAGCGGTCACACAGTGATTTTAGAAACTCTCTACAAATGAAACCCTTTTTAGATACCTGTGTTCTAAAGTATTGACTGCAGTATCATTTGAAATAAGCGTGATTTGATGGAACGGGCCTTACCTGGGACTTGGTAAGTGTCTGCTCGGTTAGCCTGCACGCCTTGCACCCCAGAAGCCTCGCTGCGTTCTCCGCCCCGGAGCGTCAGGTCTGCCCGGGAGCGTCAGGTCTGCGTCCCCTCGTTCCGAGTTGTCTTTGCATCTGGGGCAACGTCTGCGACCAGGAGAGCCTTGCTGTTGCGTCCTAGTTTTACTTTTGATAAAACTATTGCCCCTTTTTCTTAATGATTTTATAGTACTTCCAGTTTTATATCTCCCCAAACTGAACTTTAAAAAGAAAAACAATACCATTAATAATTTCCTCGGGTCATTTCTAAATTTGAATTTATTTTTTTAATGAATGTTTAAATACACCTCACCCAGGCATTAATACCAGAGCGCGACCACCACTTCCCCCTCCAGCACCAGGCGCAGCCCGGTGCGTGGAAGAGGGGTGTCCAGGCAGCGTTTGCTCCGGGACTCGGGTGATTCGGGTGAGCACAGATACCAGACGCTGCCTTCCCAGCAGTGCGAGTACTTCCGTTGGGAATGCACTAGTTTTTTCTAGTTAAAGCTAATTCCTGTTTTAACATAAAATTGTGACTACTTTAGAGCCAAATTAAATTTGATGATGATGGCTGACTAATAACTAAAATTCCATCAGATAAACACAAATCAACTGCTAGTTTATATATAGGAATTATAGGTGTTTTTGGCTGGTGAAATATAAAATACTTATTTTTTTTAAAGATTCAGATTTATGACAAAAGGGACAGGAACACTTAACATTTCTGTTGTTAGTTAAGTTTAATTATTACTACCTGCAAATTTTGTGTAAAGGTTGAAATACTCCCTTACTCCCACTAGAGGGGGATTCCTTCCAACTTAGGTAAAAATGCTCTTAGATCCAACATGAAAACCTTCATAAGACATTGATCTTTCTTTTTTATTAAATTGAGGTTAATCTCATGTTTTTAAATCATCTGTTTTTGTAGATATTGAAATTAAGATTTTACAGAAACAAAATATAAACGATATTGAAGCAAAGTACATCTGTATTTAAACCATTGTGCTTTTGAACAATACATTATTTTAAAAAATTGGCTTTCATTAAATTGGTAAATACTTAGGAATTTCAAAGCACCCCTTTGCACCCTCCTGGAGACAGGCTCTGGGGTGCAAGAAGCGGCTGACCTTCTGAGACTCACCTCCATCCTCAAGGCCCCAAACCTGTGTTTGTCTCTAGCTGCGGCCGTAGCCACACGAAGAGTTTCTAAATGCCACTGGAAAGCTTGGGTTTGCTCTCAGCTCAAGTTGTCCAATATATTAAAACCCTGTCTTTAAATAGATATTTATTTGCTTTGAATTTTTGTGCCATTTTGCCTTTTTACAATATGTTAAGCAAATGCAGAATTCCCACAGAATGATTTAAACTTTTTTTTTTTGCTGATTTAAACTATTATATTTTTTAACAATATAATCATATGTATATTAAAATAGCACATCAAGGTTGCACATAGCTAACACTGATGTGTGCAGATATGACCTGTATGTACAGGGGTGGGCAAAAGTGGATTTACAGTTCATATGGGAAAAGACATGCAGGCTATGATTATCATAATACAAGAATAAACTGTGTGTTTTGCATGCTCATAACTGTAACCAACTTTTGCCCCATCCCTGTATAATTCAAGAGCAAATGTTATAGTATTTATAGTAGTTAAGATTCAGCGAATTTGTTGTTTGTGCTTTCCCTTTAACTAAAGTCTTCAATGTTGATTAGAGGTTTCAATGTAAAGATACTTGAAGTTAGTAACCGAGTGTTTTGAAAGACAAGACTTAGGAAATTCAAACATATGTAGATTTCAAATAACTTTTTTTTTTTAAATCTTAAACTAAAAGTCTATAATACAACCTTGTTTCTAAATCTAACAATTAGCTTTGGGAATTGAAGTGTAAACAGAAATGCTGTCAGTGAATCTAGTAATGATTCTGTGCTATAGTTGATCCAGCATTTCAGCCTTTAGCCTAAAATCACATATGGTATCAGCAGCATATGGTTTTCATCAAAGTGAGACCGCTCATCCTCCTAATACCTGATCATGCATTTCTCTTGCTTTGTGTGCCAGGCCAGCCTCTGTCAGATGCCAGGTGGTGGGTGAGCTTCCCTTTCAGTAAAGCAGTTGGAGAATACAATTGGTTTCTCTTTTGACCCCTTTACTTTCATACTGGCTGATAGTGTTATTGAAATGATCTTCCTTTCTGTATTTCCTTCCCCCAAGGGAAGAATCCAATTTTGTTATAGCAAGATACATTGGACAGGCCTGTGTGCCTTCTATTCAAAACACGTACTACAAATACCTAATTTAAAAAGGTTTAAAACCAGCAGTGAAACCAGCTAGCCCGATGTTTTTGGTCTCCCCCCGCCGTCCCCCGGCCCGCCCAACCCCGTCTTCCTCAGATACTTTTTAAAAAATTCCTGTTCTGTTACCTTCTTTCCTTGATCTTTTTCATCTCATAGGTACTTTGTAGTAATCAGTTAAAAGCTTTATACATCAGACCGAATAATTGCTTAAAAAACAGTAATTATCAGTACACGTCTTGCTCCATGCAGCTTTTAAAATTCACGTGAATGAGCTCCATCTTCAGTGCCGTAGATGGACAGGCCATTGTGAGGTTTTGCCCTCATTTCACACCATGTTGCTTGGACTCTGCCCTTCCCGGAGCACTGCCTTCGGGAACTCTCGCTCTGCAACATTCCAGAGATCGAGGACTGCCGGCTCGGATGTGAGCAGGGCAAGAAAATACTAGCACCTTTGCAAGAATGGTGAAATTGCGTTACAAAGCATAACTTTCCCCTCGCTGTCCATAAAAGATCAAGAATCATACGCAGCATCCTGTGATTTAAGGGAGAAGGATGATTCTCCTAACTTTCTAGATCATTTTGAGGAACATATACCCCCACTTTCAACATGATAACAAATATATTCATTTGAAAGAAACTTTCCTGGTTATAAAACTGGGGCCTGGGACAGAGACCTGGACTTATATCAGCTCTTGAAGAGACCCAGGTCACCTCTATTTCTTGACTCCTGACATAAATCAAATGCCAGTTTTCTCAGAACTCTAAGTTCCAGGCCATGCCATGCCCTGGCATCTGTGGCTAGACTCAAAGGAGGGCTTTTTAAAATTATTTTAAAGATTTTATTTATTTATTTATTCATAAAGAGAGGGGAAGGGAGGGAAAAAGAGGGAGAGAAACATTGATGTGAGATAGAAACATCCATCGGTTGCCTCTCATAGGTGCCCCGTCCGGGGACCGAACCTGCAACCCCGGCACGTGCCCTGACCAGGGATGGAAACAGCGACCTTTTGCTCTATGGGACAAGGCCCAACCCACTGAGCCACACCAGTCAGGGCTCAAAGGAGGTTGTGATAGTGCCTAAATTATTTTTTTCCTTATGATTTCAGGTTGAAGTCTTGACCTCGGAGGATACCGACTTTGGACTCAAGGTGTGTAGTCTGATGTAGCTTATTATGTAGGTTCCATCAGCGCCGCACGCACGCGCCCCCCCCACGCCCCCACCCCCCGTCGGACTGGAAGCCTCAACAGACAGGACTTGCCCTTTCTTTTTTCTTTTTTTTTTTTTTAATTAAATGTAGAGGTTCTAAAATCTTCTGAAGTTTAAGCTTTCCCTTCTATTGTGATTAAGGTTAGACTGTGGTAGTATTTCCTTTACCTTCTCTCTTTGTTGTGGAGAATATGAGAAATAGTCTAGGAAACCATGAATTTTATGTGGTAATATTTACTTTTAACTTTAATTAGCTATAGAGCAGGGTTTACCAGACCCCCTCTCCCCCCAGTTTGGGGATATTGAAATTACAGCCACCGAATGTTATCAGAGTGCTGTCTTTGGTTCATAACTCTAGCTTCAGTCATCCAGTTATTCATCATCCCTGCTTCAAGAATGTGTTGAATCACTGTGTTCCAGTCAAAACTGAATTAAGTCCCAGCTCCAGCTCTTAAGTTGCTCACAGTCAGTTGGTAGGTATAAGCCTATAAAGAGACATAATATCCTCCAGTGTGGTTATCTCCATGCTAGAAATACGCATAGGATTGTGGGAGTACAGCGGAGTTGAGTGGGAAGGTTTTCTAGGAGGCGGATCCCTGGGCAGACTTGAAGGCTGGTGCTATATTTAGGCAAGAGAGGAGGAGAAGAAAAGTAAGAGCTATTTTTAGATTGGAGGACAACCCTGGGGGTGGGGGGAGGACAAAAGTAGTTAAATTCTGTCTGTGTGGAAAAGATCGGAGGTTGGAGAGATTTAAGATTTGAGTTTTATCCTACAGAAAATGCAAAGCTATTAAAAGATTTAAGGCAGGTAGTGGTTAGGTTTGCAACATAGATGATTTTGACCACTTGGTGGAAGATGGATTGCCAGAGACCAGGGGAGGCAGTTGAGTGGATCAGGGGAAGGGCAGAGTGGGCCTGCGCTAGCCCAGTGGGAGAGCAGAGGCCTCCTGAAGGAGCCGTGTGCGCGCGGAGCTCCCGGGACAGCCGCCGCAGGAGGCCCAGCGCTGAGGGCGGGACCGGGCACCGAGCGGGTGGCTCACTGGGACAGGGTGTGACCGAGCGAGCGCGTGTGGATTTTCTGCCATTACAGTCTTCCAGACCTGTAGTTTTTGTCATGTTTACTTGCTTTTCATACATATTTGCTACTAATAAATTGCGAAAGCCAATTGCTAAGAGGCACTCATTAGCGGAGCCTGACTTGGTTTCCATGTGAAGGTCTAGAATTGTGGGGAGATGCCACCCGCTCCTTTGGAAGCCAGAATTTTATTAAAAAGTGGGTAGATTTCAAAATATATCTTTTGCTCAGTATGATGTCTTTCCTGGAGTAAATTCTTAGTGCTTACTTGTTTGGCAGTAATAAATTTGGTCACCAAAATAAATTTTGAAGATTTTTTTTTTGAAACTGAATAGACAGAAATGAATGTTATATAACCAGTTTGTTTCCCAGTGCTAAATGGGTATTAGAATTCCATAAATTCAAATTTGGTTGGCATGTTCTTTGGAGGAAGAAAATTGTGAATTTTATGCTCCTTTTATGATTTTTGTTAGAAACTGTTACAAAAAATGTACGTGGAGAGGTTATTAAAAATGAATGATTAGGAATATCAAGGGTAAGTGTATATGTTGTTCTAAAAAAAAAGAATGGGAAGAAGAAAAATGATGAAATGTAAATCTTAGGGCCCACGGGTGACAGAGTCCCCGCTGTTGGGCACCAGTCCCTGTTGCGGGGACGGAGGGCCAACCTGCCCCTTCCATGCCACCTTTTAAACCAAAACCTAGGAGAACATAGTAAACTTACTAAGGCCATTTCTCTAAAACCCTGTTGCAGGACCCTCCATGTATTGTGTCTCTGTCTCTTCCCTACCGCATTTTCCCCTTTCTACCTTTTCCTGAAACTTTCCTAGGGTCTACAGTTGTATCCTTGCAAGAGGTCCCCAGGACCCTCCGGTTAAGCCTTCCTCCGTGGTAGGAGGAGGGGCTGAAGGCCGACTCTTGGTTCCCAAGGTCCTGGCCCACAACCGGCAGAGGTGGGACTAGACTTAAGGACTTTAGTAGTCTCGTTTTTCCTATTAATATATAAGTAAAAACTGTATATTTCCTCTTAATATTATTTTTTATCCTCTTTTGGCAGTAATTTTTAGTATTTGGCTTAGGCACCTAAAATGTGTTGAGAGAAAAGTCTAAGCTTAAAATACCTAAACATAAAATTTAAAGTAAATACTAAATTCATTTACCCTTACGTATTAGTTTTTATCTTTATCTCAGTGGAGTAAACATATCCTAGGGAAAAATAACATTAAAGTTCAAACTGGTCTTCTGACCCCCAACTAACATAGTCTCATAACTATACTGAGCCTTTGTACCCACCTAGCCTCCACCTCCTACCGCCAGCCTCGCCTCATACCTCGCCTTCCCCTGAAATGCTCTCCTACCCTCTGGTTGCACTTCAAGCTCACCCCACTGTCCAGACCCTGTCCGTACCTGTCTCCCTCTGCGGTGTCTTCCTTCGGGCCACAGACTGCTGAGCTCCTCTGGGCTCACGCAGCACCCACTGCCTTTGCAACGTATTTGGGATTTCTCTTTTGCCATCTTGTTTTCTCTTGCATATTGTACATGGGTGATAGTATGGTATGGCCCAGCCCAACTCCGTGATGTGGCGTTTTTCCCCAGTGAGATTGTAAAGCTTAGGGACTCTATCTTGTTATATTCATATTGACTTGACTTGGTTCACAGTATAAGAAACATTGCTGATTATTTAGAGATTTTTAGGTAGTGTAAAAATTGTGATAATTAACGTAGTACTACTACTGCATTGTGTTCTATTCTGGGATTTGCTCACTGATCCTTCTGTTATCTGGGTTGATATATTAGCTTGGCATTTTATGGTATAGCTCTGAAGAGTCCAACTGAAGGAAGATACACATTCATTGTCACCGCTTGTTGAAGCTGTTGAATGGTCCTGGTTGGCGCCGACAACCAGTCGTTCCAATGTGTCTGTCTCACTGTTAAATATCTTTGTTAATCAACTTCTGCAGCTGCAGGTATGGATTTCATTCTTTGTCATCCACTGCCAGTGGCTACCATGTAGGCCCCTTGCAGATACAGAGCATTTCCTTCTTCAAAGAAATTTCTGTTGGCCAAAGCTGGTCTACAAAATAAAGATTCCAAGTATTCATATGACACTAGACATTTTAACATAACACATTTCATGATGAGAACTGCCTTTTTTTGATGGCTATGAAAACCCGAGGATTAGAGCAGATAAGTAGAGAACAGAAGAAATGTTCTGTGAAACAAATATGTATCAAATAAAGTTGGCATATCTCACGCGATTTTGAGAATAGAAAAGTTTTAAACACGCTCAGGAAGTTAGGGATCTTTCTGGTGGTCACTTGCAATGCGTTATTCATTGATTACCTGGCATTCTGCCTTGGGGCTATTAGTGTAGAATTTAAGATTTAGAATATTTAGTAGTACATAATAAGATTCTACCTATTAACATGCTCTTCCTTGTATTCATGTGACCACATGAAAGCATATGTTAATTAATCTTCTTTTGGAAAACATTTATATCTTTCCTTGTAGAGCTACATGAAGCTCTGGTTCTTCTCAACTCTATCTTAGCAAAGTGTGTGTTCTGGTGAATTTACTTGTCTAACTCTGTAAGTGGGTGTGAATATAACTTAAGTGAAAGTACACCTAAGGTAACAATGTCATTGAAATGAAGCCAGCAGACATTTTCTTTTTGAAGTTCATAATCATATCAACTCATTACTTTTCCTAATATGAAGGATTTCTGTTTGCATTTAAATTTTATTTAATGAAAATTATTAGAAATCCTTAGAGAAGTAGAGGACCAAGTTTATTTTTCACTGTTCTAGTCATTGCATCTCAATTAAAATTATAGAATATATGTACATTGATAAAGTAAAAGAATTTTCTATTTATCTGCGAAGGAAAGATTCAAGGAGGGGGGAAAAATCTATAGCAGTTCTCAAGCTAAGATTGGGAATCCATGTTGAGTTGTTCCCTTCTTTTGTTAGAGAATTTCCCAGCCTCTCCTTCTGCCATCTGCTGGTGGTTCAGACACTTACATGTTTGATTTTAAAACAAATCTGCTTTATTTTTATTTAGGAAAGATTTGGGGGAAATGTTCTATTTACATTCACCTGTAATATTGTGATGCGATTTGCTTGTCATGTTTAATTATATTTTTAAGACTATTTTAGCTTATTTTTCAACTGTCTTTAGACAACACTTGAATATAAAATTTAGAAAAGACAGAGACTGTGCAGGCCAGGCAGGTGCCGTGAGGAGAGAGACAGACTTGCAGACTGACTTCAAGAGGCCTCAAAGGCCACGAGGGAGAGTTCTCGTGCCTCATTGGGGTCTTCCCTGATTTCTGAATTTGAGTTAAATATGGAACAGCAATTCTGTCCTACTTGTATAATTATGACTACTTGGCTGGAAGTGACTAGACCTTTATTTCACTTTAAGTCCTAATATAAGTTCAGAAAATTGATTTCTAGTTATCACTAACATTCTTTTCAGCACTAAAATGCTACAGGTTTTGCCTGGATCCGTTAGATCAGACCTTTACTTCTATCCTTATTTATTCTTCTGATTTCTTCTTGCTCTAGTGTTTGTCATCTTGGGGGAAATACAAATATTTTTTGTCCACAAATTTTTCCATGAAATAATGCCAAGCAAAATTTTTCATAAGAGAAACAAAGTGTGGGGATTTTATTTTCTACCATCTTTAATCTCCTTTATTCATTTTCTTTAGAGCTGCCATGACTAATTCTACAACCTTAGATTCATGGGTCAGTTATTTCTTCATCATTTCCTCAAAGAGGAAAAGTAACCCAAAACGTTCATCTCAGTTTTTGTCTTCACAATGAATATGCTCTGTACACCCCCTGGGCCGGTGCCCTTTACACAAAACTCAGCCCCGCTGGCCAGTCCTCTGGTCCTGGAGCTGGAGCTCAGGTTGAATCTGGAAGAATTGAGAGTTTTACGGCTCAGAATGGTCTAATGTTGGGAGTTTTATGTGGTTCCATCCAGTGGATCAGGGCTCTCCTGTGTTAGTTTAGGTCTACATTAGATTATGACAGTTTCTCTTTAAAAGCTTTTTGTCCCAATTGCAGTGTGTATGTGCAGTTTGAAGTTTCGGGTGATCACAGGGCGTGTGTGTGGAGGCCCGTGGGCGTGAAAAAGCGTCCGGTGAGCCACATACCCCGGTGAAAGTGATTGTTCCAGAACATTATGTGAAAAGTCAGAGATATTTTAGCACAACCAAGTGGTTCTTAGTGTGACAGTAGCTCCATTTCTTCGAGACCAAGTGCTTGGTCAGGTGATGGTGGGTGGCAGGCCTTTTGCTTGGGTGTCCTTAAGTGCGCAACGTCAGTTCCTGGACTTAGGAAGTACCTTTGTGCAGAAATGCGTGTCCTGATCATACAGCCGAGTGGGTGGGCGGGCACAGTGCAGTGCCTGCTTTGGTCAGAATTACGTTGTTTTCTGTTTTGTTTTGTTTTTTTAAAAAAGCTGTTAGGAATTAAACATGGCCTCAAGTGCTTTGGATCTCAAAAGTGATCTCTTTTCAGGGAGGGAGGAGTTATGCTGAAAGGAAGCTTATTGTATATTCTAGAGTTTGATTGACTCCATTTTTCCTCGGAGACATTATTTTGGTACTTTTTTTTTTTTGAGGACTTAATTTTCTAGTAATAATAAAAATGCATGTATTCTCCTTATCCTCACCCTCAAACACCTGTTCATTTGGGATGTGCACAAAAAATTAGGGGCTTATCTATAAAATGCCTTGGCATAGAGGTGCTGTGATCCTGTGAATAAATATCAAGCTGCTTAAGACTTGTTGGGAAAGAGCAATGAAATTAATCCAGGGAAGATGAGGGATGCTTCTGATTGTATGTGGTTCGGGTTTTCTCTGGTGCCAAATTTTAAAGCCAGTTTTGTTTCTTCAGATGGTGAAAACCCTCCTCCTCCCCTCCCACTGCCTTAAATCTGGCTTTTACCCAAGCCGCGTCAATTTTTGAAAGTCAGTTGAGAATGTCAAAGTGACTGGTGTTGAAAGAGCCAATATGTTGCATGATGCTTAAAGCCAAGTAGAACATTCATATGAATTAAAGAATATATTAGGAGATGATTTTTAAAAATCAGGCTTGAAAAGAAAAACCTGTTGAATTAATACTTGCATACCAGATGTATCACTGATAAATACTTGTAACAGATATTCCCGAATAAGCAATAAAATTACCATTTTACAACTGAAGTAATGTATCCTATGGGTACATTTGCAGAGATATGCCAAGAAAAATACACGCAGAGTTCTTCAAGTAATAATGCAAATAAAACATTTCATATTATAATTTTAGAATAACAGGATTTGGAAGCAAGAAAAAGTCTGGGAGACTATTTATTGTGTCTAAATTCTGCTTTTACTCTGGTCTTTTAACAGTTGGCTTTTTGATACTGTATAATTGCCTGAGTGTCTCTGTGTATATTGAAGGGCTGAATTGAATTGTCCGCCGCATTCGTAGTTGAAAATTTCACAAATTCTTAAATAATAAAAGTAATATATATTTTTTGCTTTGTTGCAATGATGGCCTATTTTCATACTTTCCTGAATTCTGTTGGTGTCGTGGCTACCACTGAATCACTAAGCAGAGGGTTTTGTCATGTAATTTATTCATTTGTGCACAGCCAGCGTGGCTGTGCAGCGTGCAGCGATCCTCTGTCCCAGCGTGCCAGGTCACGGGGACCTGCTGCTGCAGTGTGTGCCCGCTTCGCCCAGCGAGGCCGCTCCACTGTGCAGAGACGGCCTCTGGCTGGGCGGGGGAGCCCGCGCTGAGGCCAGAACGCACCTTGGGTGGCCACGTCCTTTGGTCTTAGCAGAACAGGGGAAAGGAGCGATGAATGTGGGGATGGGAAAGAGGTGCGGGAACAATGGGACTTGTGATCTGTGTGACCGAAACAGAGTAAATTAAATCCTATAGAAAATTTCATTTTCTTCTGCCCACACGTGGCAGGTTAAAGCACTTATTTGGCTGTGTTTTCCATGAAGCCATGTATGTTTTTGTAAGAAATTCCTCTTAACCTCCTTTACTCTTCCCCAAATTAAATTTTCACTATAAAATGACTATTTTGTGTCTTGTTGAGGGGAAGGGGAGGTGAAGAATGATATTAAAGAATACATATTACTTAAAATGAGAATTGCATATAGGCCTACATAGGATATTGCATAGTAAATATCATGACGAACCCAGTAAACTTACAAAAAGTATTCTAAAAATAATTTCAAACAAATTCCCTGACCATTTCTCAGAATTAAAAAGATTATTTATTGTATCTTAAGTTTGCAAATTCTTCTGATTTTCTCACATTGTATTCCTATTTTTGTCTCATTTATTTTTTAATCCCCTTATAAATGTCTAAGCTTCTTTTCTCCAATCATTTTAATATGTTAACCTGTACTTAATATTGCCATAATTTAAAAAATAGTATTGTATGCTGCTGCAGTATAAGAATAAAATTGTCTCCTGTGATAAATGAATAATTGGAAAAGAACCTGGGAAGTGCTGACTCTTAAGATACAGAAGATATCTTCATCATGTGAGGGCTTCAGTTTTGATAGTAAAGGAGTAACCTTTATTAAAAAATGTAATATTTTGCTTTACCTTAAGATGAGCCATGAAATAGAACATGTAATGATGACATGAGATCCATGGAATGACTTTTTGTTTTCTGAACAGGAGTGCGTTGTTTTTCCCCCAATATGTGCTATTTAATAGTATGTGCAAACATCTAGAAACCCAGGTGTTAATAATAAACACATGGATGGGCAGGTTGTAAATAGTTCCCACTCGTGTACATTTGTGTGTGCGTCCTTTTCTTTTGCATGTGACGAATGGCTAAGTTGGATAAGTTGACCTCCCTAAAGGATAAGTTTGAAAAGGACGGAAATGGAGATCTGCCAGGCATGTTGGCGAGAGTCGTGGACAAGAGCAAGGCCTGTCTGAACTGCCACTCAGTTTTTATTCTGCGAGTTTGCAGGGTTGGTGATTAGAGTGGCTTTCGCCCAATTATGCTGTGATTATTCTGCTGCACTGTAATTGACTGGGGAGATATGCTAATACCTGTCATTTGGGATGATAAAAGATGAGCGGGGGACGCAATGCATTATTTAGCTGGCTGTGTGATAGATGAGGGATGCGCAGAGTGCTTTAATTGCTGAGAGGAGAGGTTAAGCTGAACGAACGGATGAATTAGAAATGAGGTTTTTTATGGCTTGTGGAAAAGTGAAATAAAGGAAAATGTGCCTTAAACCAAACTAGCAGAAATGAACACAACGGAACTCTAACCAGGTAGCTTGCTTTATCAGTTTAAATATTAATGAAAAATGTAGTTTAGAGTTCAGTTAATAATAATCGGAAGGAGAATACACAATAGATTCCCCTATTAGGCAAAAAAATTGTTAAAGGAACTGTTTTTATTGGAGATGACAGTATTTATGACTTGTAATCTCTTAAATTCATGTTATATTTTAGGTTATACTGAAATGTAACATGCAGCAATTCTGAATTTCATGATCTGTATCTTTTCAAGTGTTAGCTTAGAGGTACGTAGATTTCCTGTGCCTGTCTGTCTGTCGGTGAATGCAGGCAGAGGAAGGCAAGAAAAATAATGAATACTTATAATATACTAGGAGAATATAATGATAATTAGGGAGAGTGTACAGATAATTCCTGAATGAAAGGATCTAAAGCAGTCAGTGAGTGGTACAGACCTCAGATGTCACACACTTAAAATATTGGTATTTTTAGGGGGAAAAAATTAAAGAGTCCTATTTTCTTTTCATATCGTTTCCTTTTGTCACAGCCATATATAGCCTTGTATGTGTATTTCACAAAAGTATTTTAAAATACTGCATTGTAATCTGCATGGTTATCTATGTGATTTGATGTTAGTGTTTTGCTGTGTTTTAGTTTTGTGCGTTCAGTAGGTAATTGTTTTGAAAATGCAGTCAGAGCAGCAGTTTGCAGAAGTGGACTGTTTGTTACACGCCAAAGGTGGAGGCCCCGCCCACTTTGCCAGCTTTCAGGCACGTCCGCCTTCCCCAGATAATGATGAAGGGCAGTGTTGTCCCCAACTGTGCTGTTTTGTCTTGTAGATGAAGCAATGGGAATACAGGTTGAAGAGGAGAAGTTTCATTTTTTGTAAAATGAAGAAAATGACCCTCATACATTGTTGAATTATCTCAAGACAGTCCAGCTTCTTAGAGCCTCTGTGACTCATGTAGCGTCGCAGAATTTGTCAGGGGCTAGCTTTTAACTGGCTGATTGAGTGGTGAGGGATCTGTCTGGAGCAAAGCACGCCTGTGGGAGTGGATGTCAGCTGCGGACAGATGCCACGCACAGACAGGTTCTGTCGGAGCTGACCACTTCCCCCAATGTCATTGGCACCTCTTCTGCGCATTTCTTCTGAAACAAAACGAAGTTTCCTTATGGATGTCTTTCATCAGTATCCTTTTTGGAATTCCAGCGTAGACTCTCGTAGCTACCTAACTCTGTCAGACACACATAACATGCAGGGAGCTGCTTGTATAGTACAAGGTGAGGTAGAGTCATAAAGGAGAAGACACAGTGAGCTTCAAAGAACTTAAAATTAAGTAGACAAAGGTAGGACAAACACAGCAACTTATAGATAAACAATGACACCTGAGAACATTTTTTACAAGCGTAAGCTAAAATACGGTGTTTTAAAATGTAAGCTAGCTCCATGATGAGAGACGGCAGCAGCACTTTGGGGGGGTGGCGTCTCAGTGTTTTTCTTGTCACTAGTACACAAAGAGGAGTATACAACCCTATTTAATTTTGTACAGTTTTTTAAAAATACAAGGAATTTAATATTTTTCCTTCTAACTAGGCAATTAATTTTGAGACTTTGTGCCTGAGTCTTGGCTACAATTATCCTCACTTGAGTGTGAAAATGATTCTTGAACCTGAAGGTCCTTAGTTTGAAAGATTTTACTTTCTTTAACTTGGTCAGGAAAAAAAAACACCTTTGTTGTTTTTTGTTGTTTACATGATACACTGTGTCTCACTGTAGATTTGATACATGAGACCATGGACTTGCTCTTGTGCACCCTGTGTGCCTGGGATCAGTGTCATGGCACCTTTTATTTTTATTTTTTGTTTTCATTTCATTTCATTTTATGTTTATTGATTTTAGAGAGCGAGGAAGGGGGAGAGAAAGAGAGGAACATAAATGTGAGAGGGAAACATTGATCACTTGTCTCCCTTAGGCACCCCAACCAGGGATGGAACCTGCAGACCAGGCATGCGCCCTGACCGGGAATCAAACTGCCAACCTTTTGGTGTACGGGACAATGCTCCAACCAACTGAGCCACCAGGCCAGGCCGTGTCACCATTCTTCACTTAAGCTTCTTCCCCTTGGAAATGCTCTGTCTTCAAACTGAGATTTGTAGCACGAGGCTCCATGAAACTTTCTTTGTTAAATTTCCTTAGCATCTTTTAATAGCCCTACTTCCTGTTTGAAAGTTGTCTTTTTAAAATGGTGATGAGTTATAGTGTTTTTTAAATAATGTGGCTACATTATTTTAAACATTTTAAATATGATTATAGGATTATTGCCACAGGGGACATGAGGCCAATGAGAGGACAGCTAACTCCTCGTGCCCCCTTGCTCCCCCTCTGGGGCTCGCTCTTCTCTCCCTGCGCACGGTGGCCCCTGCCTCGTAGCAAGGCGTGCGGGAAGTAGTTGGGCCTGTTGAGCTGAGCATAAGCCTACTTACTACATGTCCCTGGTACAGGTGTGGGTGGTCAAGTTGGTTCAAACCATTTTAAAAAGGTTATATACATTATGCATGTTAACACAAAACCTCTAAATGTACATTTCTCTGTGTGTCCCTGTCCAGCCATCTTTTACACTCATTTCAGCCATACCTCATTCTACCGCTGTGTTTTAGCTGTTCTTCTTTAGAGGAGGATTTCTCAGACTCTCTATTCACATTTGTACATGACTTGGTTCCATATTTTATTGCTTTAAAAAAAAAAGATTGATTTTTCAAGAGAAGGGAAGAGGAGGAAGAGAGGGCAAGAAACATCGATGTGTGAAAAAACATCAACCCGGTGCCTCTCACATGGCTCCAACCAGGGACTTGGCCCACAACCCAGGCATGTGCCCTGACTGGAAGTCGAACCTACGACCTTTCGCTTTGCAGGACAGTGCCCAACCCACTAGACACACCAGTCAGGGCTCATTAAGTTTTATAACTGGAGGAATGTGTGGCATAGAAGAGCTTAGGAGGAAACGCAGCGACCTGTTGGGGAGCATGCGCCTCAGCTGGCCTGGGCAGAGCAGTAGGGGGGCTTTCCAGAGAGCAGCCTCCTCCGCTGCCCGAGCAGGTGTGGGTGGGGGGAGGGCTTCCGGAGCATGTCCACCAGGACTTCCAGCCGCGCTCCAACGGACTGTGCTGTGCAGGCCTGGAGACCATTCACGCTGCCCTCCCTGGT
The DNA here is from genome assembly GCF_021234165.1 of Pteronotus mesoamericanus. Classification (NCBI taxonomy): domain Eukaryota; kingdom Metazoa; phylum Chordata; class Mammalia; order Chiroptera; family Mormoopidae; genus Pteronotus; species Pteronotus mesoamericanus. The sequence goes on from NW_026555085.1 coordinate 99,105,646, forward strand.
TGTCTTCTTCACAGCAGTTCATTTCCTCAAGAAATAACAGGAATTACTTTTCCTCCTGCCTCAAGCCAGGTCCCGATAATGTGCCACTAGAAGAGATACGGGTCATTAATCAATTTACTAGGGAATAATCATTTGTTTACCTATCTTGTTTTATGGTTTTGCTTTTTTTCTTGCCAGTAAGGTGCTATTTTTCCTGTTTGTGTCTTTGTCATGTAAATCCACCTTTAGAAGTTTCAGAGTACCTTTGGGGAATAGCTGTTCGAATTTTTTTTTTTTTTGCTTTAAAAAGAAAAACATAAATGTAAATAATTACCTTAAATGTCAAGCTTTTAGTGCTCATTATAATATCTCCTTGCAATCTTTTGTCTTAAATTTAATTATAATATTCTTGATAAAGATAGAAAACTACTTTAAAGGGAACATTCAAGAACAGATACCCTCAGGTTAGATTTGAAAGGCGTGGGAAGTTGCTAATGTATTGGTTTTCTACTACTTAGTAGCAAACTCAGCCACTTAAAACCACCGCCACTCATCATCCCTGGTTCCTTGGGTCGGCAGCGGGGGCTGAGAGCCAGGTCTTGTCGGGACTGTGCTCTCATCCAAGGTCAGGGTCCTCTCCCAGGCTCAGTGGTTGTTGGCAGAAACCACCTTTGTGTGGCTCTAGTTCTGAGGTCTTGTTAGATGTAACCACGGGCCACTCCCCACCGCATAGCCCTCTCCACGGCACTGTGCCGGCCGATTGGCTTCATCGCTCCCACCTCCTTACAGGTGCGCCTGATTAGGTCAGGCCCACCCAGGCCAGCTCCTTTTAGAAATTCAACATCAGCTGCTTAGGGCCTCCATGACAGCTTCAGAATGTGTCCTGCCCGATAATGTAACATGACCACAGAAGCACTACTTGTCATAGGCACCATCCTACACTCAAGGGGAGGGAATCATGCAGAGTGTTTTCCTCCAGGGGCCGAAACCTGGCGGGGGCCGTCCAGGGGTCCATCGACACAGCTTTGGATTCACGTTTGCTGTACAGATTTACTGTATTTACTGTACAGATTTTAGGGACGAAAAGGTTGTGTTTTTTACATGTACTGAAAGGGTCCTTAACTTTTTGTTTCCTAAATTTCCTAAAGTGGGATATAATAGAACATATTTGATTGACAACATTGAAAATACATGATAGGCACCTTTCACGGAGCTGCCTGTCCTAACGGCAGTTCCAGTCCTCGCAGCGTCAGCTCTGAGGCCGCGCTCCGGGGCAGAGCAGTAATCCCCCGCTGTAGGCGCTCCCTGGGCCGCTGATGGCGTCTGCGGTGGGTGCAGAAGGCTCTGCCTTCCGTGGCCGGGGCTTCTGTCGAAGTGTGACGGCCTTATTTCTCCTTCCCGGGGAGGTGTTTGCTTAAGATCCCAGGGCTTTCCACGGGCGTGCCGGCTTCAGAAAATGGAGCCTGGCAGCTCTGATTGGTTTTATACACCTGAAACACTAAGAGAAAAATTTCTCTTAACAATATATTTAAAAATCACCATCTTGACATTCGAATTTGGCTAACCATTTTTAGAGTCTATAGAGAGAAACTTGGCGTATGAAATTCAGTGTTTTGGTTTTGTAAGAATCATATGCATGTAATTTTATAAATTCCGTGGATCAGTTTCAGATACAATATAATGGATACAAGAATCCGTACTACCTTTTATTTTTTAAATCAATTTTACTTATCCTCTTAAAATTATGCACACATGTAAAGCGACTTTGGATTTCTCTTTGCCAACACTGATTCTTTCAGAATTACATTAGAGAAAAATAATGTACTTAAAATCGGATGTTTATGTGCTCGGTTTGAGCCCTTTTGTGGAGGAATTCCACGGAGCCAGAAATTCATAAACAGGCAGATGTGAAGCAAACCTAATGATGTTTTCATTTAACCCAGATTTTGAAAATGTGACAAATACTTTAGTTTTAAAAAAGTAATAAATATTTACTGTACTTAATTCAAGAATCAAATAAAAGCTTAGAAACATTAATTTTATGATACCAACAGTACACTCCATAACTGGAATGGGGTGGTTTTCTAATTACAGAGGACTTACTGATGTTGGCATGAAAATCACTAATGAATTTCGTTTCTTGTGCAGAATTTTTGAATTTTAATGGAGTATTTGGTGGATTACTTACTTTGCGGCGGGATATGTGTGACCACAGAAGAACGCACGACATTTAAGAAACGCAGCGGCATCACGTGGCAGGACGAGGGCCTCTGACGTGCGAGCCGTAGTGCGTGGTGCAGTCGTTGTCCCCGCGGACCCCGCGGCTTTCTCAGCCCGAGCGCCCTCCCCGTGCTTCTGGTTGGGCTAGGGAGTTGCGCTCAGGGGCCTGCCTGGCGGTTTTCCCTGAAGTGTCACTAGCAGCTGTCTCTTGGAATACTTTCCCCCGATCCCCGTGGGAGGCTGTTCATTCCCTGCCGCTCCGCTCCGAGGGCCAGCCTCTGAGACGGACGCACGGAGTTCCCGCAGGAGCGGGCCTTGTGACCCGAGGGCGACGGCTGGTGCGCGCGTTCCCCTGTGCCAGGTCGTGCGGCGCAGGACGCGTGCAAGGCGGTCACTGTGACTCCAGGCTCCGCGAGGGTTTGGAAAGCACAGTGTGGTCTGGGGTGACACAGCTTTGAGAAGAGCATTGGAAGGAAACAGTAGCGTCACCAATGGACAGGCAGGAAGAGACAGGTGTGCCTGGGGTGGTGACTCTCTAAGGAGAGGGGTGGAGGACCCTGAGCACCTTGCCTAGATGTCTCATCATATTCCAGTGTGAGGAGCTGTAACCAAAGACCCCACAGCTTGGAAATGGGGTTTCCTTTAAAAACAAATGGCAACAGTATCTCTTAGTATAGGAAAGAGTGGATATGAGAAGATATTCATTAGTTGGCATATCTTCAGCTTTTTGGAATCTAATGAGAAAATGTGAGAGCTTAGAAAATAGTAAATGGTTGTGTAAATGAAAGTTTTCATTATTATTTATAGCAGCTTGTTATATGATAAATTTATGTGGTGTCAGGAATAAAAGAAACTGGTGAAATGACTCCATTATCTAGAAAATGGTTTAGATGAAACAAAGAATCAGCTAATCCAAATATTGCTTTTTAAAGAGATTAACAGTTAACGCATTTGTTTTTGCTTTCCTTTCTGGTTACCTTCGTTACATAGTGTATTTGTTTGTAAATATTCAGTAATATACTGTAACATGAGATTTGTTGAAGATAGAATCTGGTTTATTTAATGGAAATTAGTCAATTGGTAAGTGAAAGAAATATTTAAAGTTGTATGTTACAGAATGTTTCCTGGGATTAGAGTGTTGACAGGTTCTAAGACTCATTCATTCATCATTTATTAATTACTTTCAGTGAGCTGGGCCCATGGAAAGCCTGGGGATATAACGATTAGCAATATATAAGTGACCCTTAATTTCTTTTGTATACCCACTCTGCTGCATGGCTGGACCTGGTGGCCTTGGAGTTCCTTTCCTGTCCTGGACAGATTTTGTGAGAGGGAGCAGTCTTTTTTGAATATTAGCGATGCTGCCTTTGCCTCGTGTTTCCAGATTCTCAGAATGATTTATGGAGGTTTAAATGAGGTGTCATGCATTTGGTTTTAGGGAGAACAAAGAAGGGAGAAGCTACTTCGGTGCTTGTTGCATAACCAACCTCCACGCTGCCGCTTCGCATCAGCGTCTGTCCTTTCCGAGTGAGTCAGGCCTGTGGGCAGCGCATCGAGAGGACGGGTATTGTTCCTGGCAGGGCACTTGAATTTCTAATTGCCAGATTCCTGACTTAATTGCAATTACCTGGACACCCAGGCAGGGTGAACTTTTGGAAAAGAAGGTAATTAGTGAAACAGGAACTTTGCTGCCAAGTCCTTGTCTAGACACTAACACTAAACAGGACCCTGATAAGCACATCTATAAAGACAACCCATCAGTTGATAAAAACAGTCCCTAAAGTAAATTATGTACAGTACATGTCAGCTTCAGATTCAGAAACAATTGTGATGTTAAAGCAGAGGGTGTATAATTTTTGCTTTGTAACAGTGTTTACTAAGCATGTGTATATCTTTTAAGATTGGATAATTATCTGATGTAAAGATTTACCAAATACTCTATACAAACACATGCATTGTGTACATTTATTAATAAATGTAAAATCCTGAGTTGTGTAGTCATTAAAAGGAAAAATATTTTCCAATAATCACTTGTTTCAACAGTATTTTTTAAAAATAATGCTTTTCATTAAAAACAAATTCACACACAACAAAAAAGTTTCAACCTGCTTATAAATATAGATTTAAACTTAATTTTAAAACATTTCAGTCCTGAGTGGTATGGCTTAGTTGGCTGGAATGTCGTCCTGTAACCGAAAGGTTCCGGGTTCGATTCCTGGTCAGGGCACACACCTAGGTTGCGCATCTGATCCCCGATCCCCGTTCCAGGCACTGGACGTAAACAGTTCCCAGCCAGGGCCCTTATGGGAGGCAACCAGTCGATGTTTCGCTCTAACATCAATGTTTTTCTTGCTCCCTTCTTCTCTCTCTGAGAGCAATGAGCAAAGGTCCTTGGGTAAGTATGATAAAAATAAATAAAATTAAAAAAAAATTAATATCTCTAAGGCAAAATCTGAAATACTTATTTTTCCATTTTTTTATCACTTTCAGCAGCCCCACCGTGCTGCCTTAGTGCAGATTCACAATCCTGAGATGGTAATAACTACGTAGTTATGACTTATTTCACACAGTTTTGGTCCAGTCCTTAACCCCCTGCCAGTGTACACTTCTCTTTGAGCTCTGTCCTTCCTTTCCATCTCAACAAATCCCTTGTCCACACCAAGGTTAATTTTGTCCATCTATGGTTAATTAACTTATAAATGATCTTTTACAGCTTCTTCCCCATGGAGCGCTGGTGTTTTTCATTCCAGCCTTCTTTAAAATGTTATGCAAGGGAGCCCCCAGCCCCAGGCTGCGAGGCCACAGGACGCAGAGGTTGGGGCTCTCTTCCCCAGTAGCTCCTTCCTCAGCCTGACCTCCAGCGGAGACCATCTGAACTCCTTCTGATTCTTAACAGCCATAAGAACATCTGCTTGTGTATCTTTTCTCATACGTTTATCCTATTTTTATTTTTACAGCAGTAAATTAAGAGCATAGACTCCGGAGTCTGGCTGCCTTTGAATTAACATTGTTAGCTGTTTGAATAATGAGATTATATAAAAGTAAAATTTTAAATGGGAATAATACGTACCTCAAAGTTTTAGACTTGAATGAATTCGTCACATAAAGCACTTAGAATAGTATTTATATATAATAAGTACTATGTGCTTGTTGCTGCTGCTGCTATACTGTTGTTATTTAAGGTGGCAGGTAGCACGCCTATTTCATAGAGAATGACACAGACGGTCCACAGGGTTAAGTCCACAGCTTAACATCACACAGCTGGTGGTGGAGCTGGGCATTTGGCTCAGGTGTTTGAGCCCCTAGTTACTAGGACCTTTTCTATCCATCTTTCCAAGGGTTTCCAGATTCAGAAAAGCAAAACAAAACAAAAAACCAGATCACTCAGTTCAATTTGAATTTCAAAGAAACAATGAGTAAAATTTTAGTAGACGTATGTTCCAAATATTACATGGCACATACTTAATACTAACAAATTGTTTGGTTTTTTTGTCTGAAATACAAATTTAACCAGAACCCTGTATTTTATCTGATAACACTAATTGACCCATACAGGCAATCTACTCTATGTAGGTTCGTAAATGATAGTCCAAAAATTGAAAAGATAGCTGATATAACCCTTTCTGAACTTTTTTATAACATAAAAATCTTTTTTTCCCCAGACCGTCCAAATAAATACGGTTAAACTAAAGTGCATAGGCCACAGTCTTCCCCAACGAGCAACATGGTGTCGGTGGGAAAATATTTTTGAGAGAGACACCATAGTGAATCTTTCCAGCAACTAGGACGATGCCGTGGGGGAGTGAGCAGCAGCCCGAAAGGAGCTTCCGAGCGCCGCTGCGCCCTGTCCCTTTTCGAGATCCCCCAGTGCCTGACAGAGCAGTCGGATGAGTTGGCTGGCTGTCCCAACTAGGGAACGGTGCTTTTGCCTCTGTTGCTGTTGTGCCTTCCTCCGTTGCTGTTTCCTTCTGTTAATCCTGCACGTTGTTGTAGGCGTGAGTTTGGGTTTAAAGCTTCCGTTCTCCGGTATGGGCATACGAAGTATGTGAAGGGGGCGCCTATGAGAAACTGGTAACAGCGTCCGATCAGGACTCTCCCACCTTGTTCTTTCCATGGCGTTTGTCGTTTTATAGGCAGCATCTGTGAGTCTGGTGATGTTTTAAAATATAAGCAAGTTTCAGTTGAGAATGAAGATGGACGGGTCTGACTGGACCATCCTCCCTTTGCAGTTTGAAGGATACAGAGAATATTTCATATGGCAGCTCTTCCTTTTTTGAAATTTTTGAATCATAACAGATTACATACACGCGAGTGCCCCAAGATGGTACCCACTGGTACCGGTGAATGAGCCATCACTCGTATTTTCGCACCAGTGAGAAATACCGGGTAAGGGTAGAAATAGAGAGAGAACTACCATTTGCAGAGCAATAGGTACCACCAGGCACTTTGAAAAGTACTCTACATGTGCTTCTTCTCTTACACAACACCTTAAGAGGCAGCTGGTATAATGCACTTTTGCAAATAACAAAATAGGCTCAGAGGTTAGGTGGCTGATACTAGAGGACACAGGGCCAGTAATAAAAAGCCAGTGCTTTTTCTGCGCCCCCATGACGCTCATCACAGGGGTCGCTTTGTTCTCTGTTGGAGATTTTTTTAGATGCTGTGCCCTTAGTGAGCTTCCTATACAAAGTGAGTCTAATGCTCTGTTACTGTGAGAATTGTATCTTTGGGAGAGCAATATATTAACTTATCAGATGTGTGTGAGTTAATGAAATAAAATATAAAATTCTTATTAAATGTACTTCTAATAAGTCAAACTTCCTATAGTTATTTCTGTATGGAATTAATACCAGTGGATAGACCTAACCGCCTGGTCCTTATAGAACTGCCAAATGGCCAGGGTGTTAGTTTTAGTTCTTCCTGATTCATCATAAGGTGACATTACCATAGCAAATGTTAAGTCCTTGCAGAATGCTATTCTGCAAGGCTCAGAAAGCAATTTTACCAGGAAAATGCCAAGAGATGGATGGACTGTCTCCTCCAAGAAGACTTGCCAGTCACCCTGGTTGGCAAGACAGGTGTCCTACTGGCAGCAGACCTAGGCAGGAAGGGCACCCAACCATAGGGTGGTCAGGTAGCTTGTATGTATTGCAGGATTGGACTAGGATAGCCAGGTGCCTCCGCTGCCCCAAGGGGCATGTCTTACTGGTTGTATGACTGCCTCTGCTCTTCGGTGGCCTGGATTCCCGTTGTCAGCTTTGTCTGCAGGGCCTCTGTGATTCTTGTCTATTTTCTTTGCCTCTAATGCTGATCAGCCCTCGCGTGAATCATAAAGTTTTGCTCAAGACAGACCAGCACAGCTGATCCGGTTATAGGAAGACATGGCTGGCCTCAGGGTTGGCCTTGCTGTTTACAGTAACTTTATATATGTCTACTGAGCAGTAACAGTTGCTTGTCATGGTCAGGGTGGGGCTAAAGGAGGTTTACAGTTTGTATGGAAAATAATAGTAAATAATACAAAAATAAACTGTTTTGCATACTTACAACTGTAAATCTCCTTTTGCCCCACCCTGTATTTATAAGCATTGAGAATCTAAAGTCCATTTCTCTTGAAAGTTTTAGTTGTGTTCGACCTAACACAAGTTTTTCTAACGATGTAGAAACAGTCTTCTTAGGGTTTCTTCTGTGTTTAGAGTATATCGTTGCTCACTGTGAAGAGTTTTTGCTTTGATTTTTTCTCTTCCAAACCTTCTCATTCATGAGTACTTGTAACCCAATTCAAAGTTCTTGGAAAATGTGCCGTGTTTGGCTTCATTCACAGAAGCGACTTCCCCCTGCTTCCCTAACTGCTATTATCCTGAAGGGTGTCCTGCCCCAGGGCTGCACGCCCTCACCCCCTCACCCCCTCACCCCCTCGCCCCCTCGCCCCCTCGCCCCCTCGCCCCCTGGGGCAGTGAATGCACTGCAGAGACGCAGGGGACCCTAGCGCAGCCTAATCCCTCACGTTAGTTCCTGCCTCCTGAGTTCAAGTGCCCTTCTTTCTTCTCCCCTTTCCTTTCCCTCCTCTTTCATTTCAACTCTCCTTCCCCCCTTTTTTTTTTCTTTTAGCATCTTCTCTCTTTTCCATACAAATACTAGAGGGAATTACATGTTTTTTGTTCTTTTATCAAGAACTTAATTCAGTGGACTTTTACCTATAGTCCACTGAAGTCATTTGTGTAAGCTAACAAAGAACTTGGTATTTGCAAGTAGTTCTTGTTAAGTATGTGAAAGGAATAAAGTAGAGTATAGGCAAAAAAGATTACTAAAGCACCATTTTATCATATTTGGGGAAAGTTACCTCTCTAAGTCCCTATCCAATCCATTGTAACCATGCTGATAAAAGTCATGAGGAATATAAATTAAAGGAAGTTCAAATTGATGAAAACTTCAAGGAACATCTATGAGACAAATGGAAAACACTCTGAAATACAAATACAATATAATAAAGATAATACAGTAAAATTATCTCTTTTTTTAAGCTAGAACTAGTTTGGCTTTGGATATTATTGGCTCTGAACTTTAATCGTGATACATTCTTCCATATGTTGATGCCTGTCAATTTGTTAATGTAAATGATGGCAATACTGTTGTTTATCCTTCCTTTTACTTTCTACTTGAAAACCGTCTCTAATTGATGCAACATGCCTTGTGGTACAGTTATTTTCTAATACACCAAGCATCACTTTCGTCGACGCTTGACTTGATGGGCATGTTGGTCTGTGCCCCAGAACTGGGAAATGAACCCTGCAGGGGAGTCCCTGGGGAATTGGGACGAGTGCGGTAGTAAGGTCCGGGGTCAAGCCATTACCTATCCACGGGCGTCCCCTTTTAAATTGGACTCCTGCTTTTCTGGAAGCAGGTCATATGTTCAGGGAGAATATTGAAGAAGAACTTCGCACATGTTGGCGCCGACCCATCGCGGTGAAGTAGGGCTGTAAAGATTCTGGACACGGCTGGTTCGTGTTCTTACCTTTTTTCTCCTGAGTCGTGACAGATGACCATGGGGTCATTGTACAGAGGTCGATGTTTTTCAATATAAATGTTGTGGATGTATAACATAACATAAATAGTAGCAAAATGCACATGTGAGTGTGTGGCTTAATACACCTCCTCCCACGAACACACTTGTGTCAGCATAGTCAGCATCCAGTTCCAACGCCCGCAGGGCCCTGCGTTGCTCTTTGTCCCCTTTGCCCTCATTATCCCCTCCACCCCGAGCCCCACCAAGGGCCGCCACTGTCCCTAGTGAAGGCAGCAGTATTTCCGTCGGTGGGCACTCCTGGTTAGCCGTATTTAATCTTGCTACAGAAAATGATCTTAACCTCTCCGCTTGAAAACGTTTATAAGTTTTGTATGGAGACAGCACGAACCTTATTCAAGGAGTTTATGTCAACATCAGTTTTTACTCTTTCATATTGCTATTGAAATTTCAGAATTGATGTATGTCACAGAAAAGTGTTCTTTCCTTAGCATTGGAAATGAATTACTCAAGACTTACCCCTTAGTAATTACAGAAAAGAAGGAAAGTTATAGTTCAACTCTATTCAATTTTGTTTCTACTCTTCTTCCTTATATAATTATTGCTTTGCTTATTTTACTATTTTCTGAGGACTGTGTGTAATCTTAGAATTTTAAATTGTCTTACGGCCATTAAGTAATGCATATTAGTCTTAAAAATATCTTTCATTAAATACTTGAATATGAAAATTAAGGAATTTTTTTAATGACATTGTTAGGCCAGAACACAATCTGCTTGCAGGATATTATTATTACTTTTTAATAGATAGCTTATATCTTGATTCAGGGTTGTCTTTTATTCCAAAGAATGAGTCACATTAGTCTTCCTGTTAGAACAGGTGATGGTATTTTGCTACTTTCTGTTCCAGAGAATCTGGAAACTAATTGCAGTACAGACGATTGTCATTTTCCATCAACAAACTAAGAATTTTTTGCTGGGAGAGGAAGAAGATGGACTTAAATTGTAAATGATTTTCATTCTTGAAAAATAATGAACCTTCTAGAAGCACTGATAGAGTACCTTTTCTTCTTTTTTCCTTTTACTCTGGGTTTTTTTTGTTTTTGTTTTTTTTTTGTCTTTTCCTGTTTGGCGTGGGAGTAAGGATAGTAACGAGAGGGCTAGAAACGTGGCCTGAGAGCAGTGGGCCCAGCTATGGACTGTGAGGTCTGAGAGCAGGGCTGGGTCATGGCCCAGCTGCCTCACCCTCCGAAACCTAGTTCCTGATGTATAGAATGTGGTTAGCTGTCACCTGTGCCTAATGAGACAGATGTCAGGATGAAATAACAAAATGGTTTGGACAAAAAGATACAAGAATAATAGCTGTCATTTTTTTTGTGATCTCACTATTTGCCAGGCAGTGCTCCAAGTACTTTCTTTTATGTCATTGCAAAGATAACTTTAACAACACTTACACCTGTTTATCAGTGACGAAACCAAGGCATCAGGGAGTCTAAGAAATGTGGAGAGGCTGAAGGGCTAGTAAGGAGCAGAAATAAGTGAACCGAGGTTAGACCACGTCGCGCAGGCTCCTGACCGCCAGCTCTGTCCCCTCGCCTCCAGGTGAGTGGTGGCTGTCTGCGTTGTCGGCCTGTGCCCTTTCTGAGGAAGGGGTGCAGCTTCCCGGACAGGAGCACCACGGCTCTGCGGCGCGGCGCCTGCCCACCAGGCCTCCTTCTCACAGAGGTGCCCCTGCCTGAACATATGTGGGGAGTTCTCCGTGCTGTTCAGCTTGGCCGTGATAGTCAAAATCTTAAATAACCTTCATTATGTGCCGGGTCTGTCCAAAGCTTGTCTGCTTTTCTTGCTTTAGTTCCCACACGTAGTCACTGAGCTTGTCGTTCATTCATCCGGAAACACTTTAAACACTTATGTATATCGTGCCATGCTTATATTTTCCTGTATTCTGCTAGCTTCTCCCGTTTTCTTCCTGTCTTCACTTGTTCCCCTTATTCGGCCTGTCTTTGTGTCCTACTGTATGTACTTGTGTTTTACAGAGTTAATTCCACTGTTCGCAGCAGTTTAAATTCAGTATATGTGCTATACCCCATATGTTGAAGACTGAAAGAATTACAGATACTTTGTAACTCTGAACTCTATAGACTATTCCTTGTATCAGACTGCACTGGGGATCACATCCACTGTGGGCTGAGAACTGTGCTCAGTCACAGATGGCGTACTGCATGGAGGAGGATTTCACAAAACAGTTGGTCTCCACAATGCGCTCCTCTTCTGTCTCTCTCCTGTGGATCCTGTGGGTGGTCAGCAGACAGAAGGAAGAAAATCAGATGCTCTGTCAGTGTCGGTGATGAACCAACCGCATTGACCTGTCTGGGTTCCCCTAAACGTAACCGTGACTCCCAGCCCAGATCAGGTGGCAGGGGAAGAGGCTGTGGATACTCTGTCTCTGCCTGTGGCAGTTAAGTGGCCTCTGGTGTCAGTCTGTGGTCTCTCAGTTTAGGGGCCTGCATGTGGCACTGCTGTGACTTACCCACAAGGAGATGGAGTGAACACATTAGCATGTCCAAGAAATTGGGGAACTAGAAGCAGCATTGTGTGAGACACACCAAAGGGTAGAAATGAGAAAATAATAGATCCATTTTAAGTCACCAGAGGACCTACCAAATGGCGTCCCGCGGCTGCCCATGCTGACATCTCTGCTGCATGGTGGTTCTTCCCTTTATCACTTACAAAGTCACATTCTTACTTACTAACCGAAACAGGGTATTTTGAGATGGTGGTGCCCCTAGATATGTGGTGTGGGGCAACGACTGTTAGCGAATGCACTCGAGCAGATAAGTGTGTGCTCGCACTGCCAGCGCAGGCGCTTGTGTTGGCGTGCGTGCGCGTGCACCACACACTCGCAACCCACACTCATTCTGCCTTTCGAACTCTTGGATAAGGCTACCTATACCAGTGCAAATGTTAATGAATGTACTTAGAAAAGTGCATTCTTATGTAATCTCTGTCCGTAGAACCTATGCACATTTTTTTGAATGTCAAATAATTTTTATATTTTTTAATTTTGTATTGTTATTATATTGCAGTTGCCCCAGTTTCCCCCCTTTGCCCTCCTCTGCCAGCCCCCCGCCCGCTCCCACAGTCAGTCCTCCCCCTGTTGTCCTTGTCCGTGGGTCATTCACACCTGTTCTTTGTCTTGTTTCTTCCCCTTCTTCCCACCACTGTCCGCCTCCTTCGTCCCCTCTGGTCACTGTCAGTCTGTTCCTTATTTCCATGCCTTCGGTTCTATTTTGCTCATTAGTTTATTTTGTTCATTAGGTGCTACTTACAGGTGAGATCACATGGTGTTTGTCTTTCACCAGCTGGCTTATGTCACTTAGCGTAGCACTCTCCAGCTCCAGCTGTGCTGTTGCGAGGGTAGGGGCTCCTTCTTTCTTCCTGTTACGTAGTATTCCATTCTGTAAATGTACCACAGTTTTTGGCCCACTCATTTACTGATGAGTACACGTTTTTGACATAATTTAGAGTCTCTGGACCTCAGTTTTACATTCTAAAAACAGAGGGTAGGAGTAAGTGCCTACTGTGGCTTTGTTTTAGCTCTGAAAATTCTGTGCTGTTCTTAACAATTCACTGTGTTTCTCTTCCAAGGCAGTCAGACTTCTCTCTCCCCACTTTTTTGTTTTTCTATATTTTTATTTAGCTATAACTGATTTATAACATGTTTCAAGTGTACAACCTAACGATTTGATATTTGCATATATTGTGAAATGATCAGCACAGTATCTAGTTAACATCCATCACCATACATTATTACATAATTTTTTCTTGTGATAAACTCTTTTAGAGTACATCTACCTACTCAAATACACAATATATTATTAGCTATAGTCACAATACTATACATTACATCCCCATAACTTATTTTACCACTCTCCCCATATACTAATACCTTCTAGCATGTTTCTACCTGAAATTCTGTGTGTGAACCCCATTAACATCTGCTGAAGAACTCTAAAAATTGGTGAGATATAGTTTGGTTAATACTAGCATGGGTTAGCAGTTAAGCCTAAAAATAGCTCATTTTATTTTTTTTATATGCTGTTTATGCCTTAAGTGTATCAAATTTGGGGACCTTGCTTTTATTATTTATTACTATTGAGAGAATATTCAGTAATAAGTTCCTGAGGACTTTTTATGGCCTAGCATTATCAACCATGGGCTACCCAATTATAGAGCTACTCATCAAGAAATGTTAACATAATGTTTACAGCCTGTTGCAAATTTGACACCATTATTTTCTTGTATAGACTACAGTTAATGCAGTTAGTTAGCTGTTTCAGAAATGTTCTCTAGAAAAACGTACCTTTAACCACTCTTGGACATTTAAATTCCCCTCTTCTCAGCATTTGTTCAAGTCCCTTACACCAGTAATGTTACGCTGTCCTAGGGCGATCCCGTTTGAATGCTGAGAACATAGACCTATTGCCTGTGTCTAAAGCAAACAGAATTTTCTCTGTGAAGAACATCAGCTTGACACTAATAATCATGAGGAGTAGGCAGGTAATGAGAGGCTGTGAGCCAGTGAGAGGAATTCTGCAAATAGACCTGTCTTTGTAACACACCAGCACCTACTAGCCCAGCTTTTATACTGACAAAGTAACTGCACAAGCGGGGTCCCCGCAATCCTCGCCTGTCAGAACAGCGTTGTCCTCTTAAAGGGGATGATGTGGGACACTTACTATCTATTTTATAAATTTACAGTTAATTAAAGATGCATAAAGTATAGCGCTGAAATTATCTAGGAAACAAAATATTCATTTTCTTGATAGAGGATAGCATGTAGGTCCATTGGTGCCTTTTTTATATTGGCATACACAGATGCTTTTAAGATACGCTGTTTTGCTATACATAAGAGAAAAGACTTTTGTTTTCTGATGTGTTTCTCATTTGTTTTTAAGAATACTGAGCTACATTACTTCTAAATATTCTTTTCGGGGGTTTTTTCCCTTTTTTAAAAAAATAGATGACACCCTGAAATATGTTTTAAGTGTTGCTGAAGTACATTTTTGTTCTGAGTTAGTAGTAAATGAAATCAAGTTTATCAGATCTTTTCTCCTTTTAATATCTGTATTGGAGTAAGTGGACGTTTCCTATTCTCTGCTCTCCGTAGAATAGAAGGACATAAAATTAAGAAAATTGAGATTTGCATGTTATTTTTTACATCTTATAAAACAATCTTCTTTTCTATTAAGAGGCACTGATAAGAGCTCAGAGATGCAAAAGGTAATGTCCACCTTTAAAGACCCAATAATACATTCCTATTTTTTAATTGCTAAAAATCTACATCTCTTCCTATCATTAATAGACTTGTACATACATCCTCTTTTCTTTCTAGTTAAAAATCTTCAGTAAAATAAGTTAACACTAAATGTCACTTCATTATTGCAGTAATGATCACACAGCTGTGCTTCCCTCAGTTTATGACACACGTCAGCATCAGTTTAGGAGCTTAGCTTCATTTCCTGCCCAGATAGGCTTCTGCAGACGGTGATGGCGGCAACAGTGCGAGCCCTCCGTGGTCCGCCGCCAGGGCGCCAAGGCCCGGAGGTAGGGCGTCCAGCTCTCGGAGGTGCCAGGCTCAGCTCTGCTGTCTGCCCTGCACTGTCCTAAGCAAGTATATAAATATACGTGCACGTATATTTATGCTTACTTGTTTCTTATTTCTCAGGTATTTTTCTTTGCCAGATTAAGAACCATTTTATTTATGAGTATGTGAATGTTCAAAGAGGAACTCTTACACTTAAATGAACCTGTAAGGAGCCCATAGAAAAGCAAGTGCCTGCAGCGCTAATAATGAGAACTGACAAGGCAGTCCTGCTGGGTTTATTTATGACCTTCTGCCTTTGTGAGCTCTTGAGAGAAATCCCTTTCTAACCATAACAATATCGTTGGAGTTTGGCACTGTACAGAGAAGTCCTGCCGAGCCCCGAGGCCCGCACACTGGCACTCGTTCAGCCCATAACAGATTGCTTTGCTTCTTGTAGTTTTACATTTGCCTTCACTCCTCTTTTATTTAATTCATAAGTAGCTTTCACCAATCTTTATATACATGCTTTTAAAAAATATATTGCTTTTATTCCTAGAGCCAGAATTCATTTTTCCTTAATACAGTGTCTTATCTGCTGCTAAGCAGCGTTGGGGAATTTAGAAGAGGACAGAATACAGAACGGCAAGGAAAGACAGGTGTATTCTATAGAGCACAGAGCGTGGACAGTCGTATCACACTGTACAACCTGACGGCCCATTATGGCACTCCTGAATGATCCCACGGGCTACCCTTCTCGGAGTTCGAGGGCGCTCAGCAGGATGGAGTTACCGGAGGCTGTGATTTTGTAATACTCGAGTTATTCTTTCATCTCCATTTCTGCACTTGAAGTCCCTGTTTACTCTAGCTGGTTTGCCCTCTTCTACAATATCCAAATTAAACAGGAAACTTAGAAGCATCAATTCATAAAGAGAATTATGTTTAAAATTGTATTTTCTTGGAGGTAAAAGAAAATCGATAACGTTGAGCATGGACCTACTGAAAGGAAACGCAGGACAGCAGCACTTGTGTGCACGTGTTCGGCGCGCTGGTGCGTGCGGGAACCTGCGGCCACGGTGCTCAGGGTTGCCTCGCCCTGGGGCCTTGGGCTTCCAGGTGGCGACAGGGAGAGAACAGCGGTTTGTGCCAGCTTCTGTGTGAAGTGTGGACAGGCATGTGACTTCTGTCTCTTCTGAGAATCTTTGGGTTCAAGAAGCCAGCTTCTGTGGGAAGTAAGCTCTGCGGGATCCGCTGAGCTAAAAGTGCCTGTGCCTGTGCCTGTATTTGATCAGGGTTCCTCGGCCTGAGAGGGCTGGGGTATTGGGCGGGGCCTGCTGTAGCGAAAGGCCATATTATTAAAATCAATATTTTTTTTTTTGCTTTATTCTACTTATATCAAATCTGATTTTTAAAAGTTTTCTGTGGCATCTTATTCAAGTATATACAGAATTGCTAATAGAGACCATGAGGAAAATTGTATTAAAAATCTGAGCCTGATAAAATGTTAAAACTATACATATGAGCATAATTTGTTATTTGTCCACGTTGTCTTGTAATTTCATTACCATATACTTTTGCATTATTTTAGCATCTATTGGGAAGATACTAATATGATTTCATGCTATTATTATTCAGCTATTTCCCGTCTTTTGAATGGGCTTATTTTAAACTTTATTTGTTGTTTCCTTTAGAGTGAGAATAAATTAACACTCTATTAAGTTTGCTATGGCTATGCATGTGTCAAAAACTATTAACTATTAAAATCTCCAGGGGCCCCCTTTGTTTTATTTCTTTTACCAAAAAAAAAAATTTAGTGTTTATTAAAATAACTGCTCAAATACAATGAAAAAAAAAAATCCTCCCAGATCCAATCACATAAAATAACCACAGTTACAATTCTATTGAGCATCAGTTGAACCTCTTACGCATTAAAAAATATACATATATTTTATATGTACACATATGTATATATGTTTATATAATATTTGTACTATTTTATATAAATTTGATCATATTTGCTGTACCTGATTTTCACTCAATCTTTTCAGTAAGAATTACATTCTTTTTCATAATTATATATTTTTAAACGGCTCACTACTAAATTGGCATTTAGGTGGCTTCTACCGTTTTACCATTTCAATATCTAGTATTCCTGTTTTAAATTTACCTGCATACATGATGGCAATAAATCTCAAAATCATGATGGCTAATACTTAATAAACTCATTTTGCTCTCAGCCTCTTTGTGACAAAGACCCATTTTATAGGTGAAGAAACTGAGGCTTTGGGATATTAATTCACTTGCCTTGTTCACGCCAGTAGGAGGTAATGGAGAGATTGGAACCAAGGCTTCACTTTCCCAGTGAGCACCCCCTTGAGCCTGCAGTGTTTACGGCCGGCAACCCTGCGTTTTACAGAGGTGCCACAGGCTGTTAACTCGGTGATGTTGACTGTCAGCAGTGCGCTATGTGCCCAGTACACAGCCCTCTGGAAGGTATTTGTTAAAGAAGGGAAGGGTGCGTTCAGGCCACTGCTCTTTACTCATCTATGTTTGTAAGTCAGATATTTTCTGGATGTTATCTGCAACTTCTTTATCATGTACTCAAAATGTATTTTACATTATAAACTGTTAAAAATTGAAGTAGATGTCTGATATGTGTGTACTGGTATGTTTATGTATGTATGTATGTTTATATAAATATAGCAACTACTTCCTGAACACTTTTGTATGCTTACTACATTTTATTCATAAATATGAGTGATCCTCACCATGGTATAAGTAATATTTTCCCCATTTTTGGATAGTGAATTCAAGGCTTAGTGAGGTTAAGTAAGTTGCCCAAGATTGGGGAAAGAAATGATGGAGCCACGACTTGATTTCCAACTTCTCTTACTCCAGAATTTGTGCCTTTATCTGCTATGTTGTTACTATAAGCCTACATTACAGTAAATATTTGATGAGCGCTTCTCTGGTGCCAGGCGTCTTGCTTAGTGCTTTATGTACAGCAACTCATTTAGTTCTCCCAACAACACTGTGAGGCCCTTTCTTTTATTGTCCCATAATACACACAGGTGAGAAGTGGGAACATATGGGCTCCTTTACCCAAGTCCTTGGAGTCAGGGAGACAGGAAGTAGGTGGGAATCAGCTGTGGGTTCCAGAGCCCAGGTTCTTTGTAACCGCTCCCCACTGCACACCCCAGAGCAAAAAGAACCCTGTTAGGATCTAATACCAACGTCAAAAAGAAGACACCTAATGAGTGCTTTTTAAAACCAGGTTCATTCAAGGAGGGGAATAAGACGCCGAGATTCCAAAGGAGGCTTCATGGCACTCAGACTGATGACCAGAGTTTAAGTTCGGTTTCATTTCAAGTTATGATTTACTACGATAAAGAGGAATTAGGCTGTGGGATGGACTCGCAAGTCAGGTTACTTAGGCCTCTCCTGTGTGCAAAGGTTTCAGAAGGCAAATGTGATGGGAGTTTTACCCGTCCACCTTCCGGGATCCCGTATCTTAATTTGCTTAGGCTGTCTTTGAGGCTTCTCATGGGGACTAGAGTGATCATCAGGGGAAACTATTCTTCCCGTGGGCCTGGGGACCTGCTCCAGACCCCAGGGTCATTACCTGTGAGAGGGACCGTGACAGCTGCATGGCCCTGTTGAGAGGCAGCGTGCTTAGGGGTGACGCAGGCTGGACTTCCAGACCTAGTTCAGGCCCTTACTGATACTCTCATCACCATCATCTTTTTATTGGTAGTAGTGTTAGTATTGAAAGTTTCTGTCTGAAACCCTGAAGAGGTTTATGACCACTTCCTTTTGAGAAGTAACGTTTGAAGTAATATGTTATAAAATGGTTACATGCTCTTAGGAAAAATTATTATGTAAAATTGCACTTGAGTGGCAGCACTTGAGGTGTTAAGCGACCAAGCTGCTCCTGCACAAAGATAAAAACAACTCATTTGGGAAACCTCTTATCTAAGTAGCCTGTGAATCATAACTGAACGTAAGAAAAATGCACCTTGTTAAGCTTGACTTGCAGGGCGGGGGGAGTATTGAATGGGTTGAGGTTCATTTAAAAAATAAAAAACATTTTCATCTGTAATCTAGTCAGGTGAATCATGTAAAAAAATTCCTGGATTCTCTACCTTTTTTCCTAAAGAATTCAGAAGTATTAAAAATTATTTCTCTGAAAATACAAAAATTTCAACTTTTTGTATATTGAACCCATTATACTCTTTCTTCCTATTTTTAACAGGATAATTTTAAACTGTCTTCAAATCTTTAAATACTGAAGAAATGAAATAACCCTTGTCGTTAGCTCCTTTGGCAGTTTGTTATAAAGAGCTGCATTCAGTGGAGGAAATTGGATTTGGATTGGTATGGCCTTAGTGTTTATTTCAGTGTTAGCCTATTCTACTTCTAACTTACTCCTTAGAACAGGAGTGTTTTGAAGTCTGTGTCTAATATATAACCTAGCACCAGGAACTATCTCATACTTTAAAAGTGGTGTTCTTCCCAATTTCCTTATCATTTGCTTTATTCATTACATTGACCCACTGACAGAATGAGTGTAACAACCCCCATATCACAACTGACCACAGGATCAGATTGTCTCGTCCACAGCGGGTCGGCGTCAGCACCGAGCCTCAAGCCCCCCTTTGATCCAGCCCTTTCTGCCGTAGCACAATAGTCTCTCAGTGGTAACATTTTGTTATTTGTGACTCTTAAATAGTGAGTCATTTTGGGTGTTTTTCTTACCATTCCACTGTCAACTACTTTCCAGTACTAGAATATTTGTTATAATGTCATCAATAGAACCATTGTTGAAAATCTGTGTTCATAAACAGAGTGCAGGCAGTCCTAGTCTTACTCATTAGAGAGCTTATGAATGATTGATCTGCCAGGTCACCAGAAAAATGGAGAAATAACCCGCCTCTCTCGCAGATTTTCGTTTCTCTTTGGTTGCGGTCTGGGGTTCCGTTTCTAAACCCGCTTCCAACAGGGCCTGCAGGACCCCTCGGATTAGTGACACCGGGAAGACCAAGCTCCTTTCATCTTCTTCACCATCTCCCCACCCCTCTCCCCGCCACATACGGCTGCCTTCTTGCGCCGTGTCCCCGCTTATGGACGTTCGGGCTCCCCACCCCACAGCCGCTCCCTCCTGGTCGGTAGTGATAGTAGCTCACACTTGATGAGATCTTGCTGCATCGATCCCTCCGCTCACCATTCCTCATTTTATCCTCACAATAATGCTTTTCAGCAGGTACAAGTATCTCCCCATTTTATAGACGAGGAAGGAGAGAGAAACAAGGAAAGGCTAAGAATGTCTCCCACGGTCCGTTAATAAGTGGCAAAGCGGGGGGGTTGCATGTAAGCCGTCTTCCCCCAGAGTTTGCACTGTGGCAGATGCTGCCAGTTCATTAAAACTCAACATGAGGCGTTCCGCAGCAGATAATGTGACCTGGGGTCGTGGAGAAAGGAATGCTGGAGCTCAGCCTGGTGCTGCGATGTCAAGGAAGACCTTACCCCATATATATCAAGGCGGCCCGTGGAAGGAGGGAGGGCTTCGCGGAACGACCAGGGCAAGGTTCACTTCAGGTTAGACTGGTTGCTCAGGCAGTGGGTCCCATGTGGCGTGTCCGCTGTAGGAAGGTTAGTAGGGACCTTGAAGCTGTTCCACCTGCTCTCCTGTCTTTTCCAGCCCCTTCTAATCTGCAGCCCACAGCGGGCCTCCGCTCCCATTGCCTCTTTTGATCTTCGCTTACTGCGACTGCTCTAGGCTCTTTGAATTTGCACAGCCATGCTTATGGTCCACTGCTCTCTTTTGCCTTCTATCCTGCATTGACTACATATTGCTGCATTGGGTTTTTTGTTTGTTTTCTATCAACATTGTTTCTGATATTCATATTAATATTTTTAGTTCTAGCTCAGTCAGTTTCACTGTTATATAGTATCCCAATTTCTGAATACACCTGTAAATATTTAATATTGCTGGAAAATTAGATTGTCTTTGTTTTTTGCTAATATGACACCAAAACAGTGCTTCTGTGTTAGTGTATCCCTCCTTACATCCTGTGCCTGCAGATAAACCTAGGAGTGGACTTCCTGGGTCATAAGGTGATTGCATCTTTAGCTTCCTATGATGCTTACAGATTATTGTTCAAAGTGTCTATATTAAATTATATTTCCTCTAGCTGTATCCAGAAAAGCATGAAGTGCATATTTTTTCTCTCCAATATTTTATAGTCATGAAATCTCAGTTGGAAGTATCACTGTCATTTGGTGTTGATAAGAGTATCACTTAATCATCTAATAAAGGAACTTGAGTTGTACCAAAAAAACGTATGTAAGAGAAATAATCGTCTTGATCGTGTAAAAATGCATGGAGGCAGGGCAGCTTTTTCTAAACAGAAGAATTCTAAATAATATATCAGTATAAGGAATGAAGTAAATAGAAAAATCAACATGTGAACAAGAGAGTAGTGCTGCATGCAAGATCCACACTGATAAATCTAAAATCAATGGGCAGTACTTCCAGGAGAAACAGGATGCGTGCTTAGCTTTGTATATTTCCCCCCAAATATTTACTGATTACTGTGTGGCTTTAGTGTATGGTGTTCATTTCCACATACTCATTGATAGCTCTCTTCCAGGAGGCGGGGCTTAATCCCCCTCCTTGGGAGTGGGCCGGCTTCAGTGACCCCTTGGAGAGACCCAGTAGGCGCCACCTTCACCCAGTGGCCGAAGGCAGCATTACCTGATGGATAAATCGCATTGCTGGCACGCCCTGATATGCTGCTGTGGAAAGGACACTTAACTGCTGTGGCATTTTTTCCCAAAATGTATAACCCCCAGCCTAACCATGACAGTACACAAAACAAATACAAATTGAGGATATTCTGCAAAGTACCTGACAAGTGCTCTTCAAACGTGTCGAGGTTGTGAGAAAACAAGGGAATACTTGAGAAATTGTTGCAGATTAGAGGAGATGAATCAGTTAGAAGAGACATGGTGAATCAGTGTAATATGCTATCCTGATTTGGATCCTAGAAAAAAGACATGACTGGAAAACTGGTAAAATATGAATTCTCTGTAGTTTCAGTAACAGTAGTGTACCAATGTCAATTTCATAGTTTGGGTGAGTGGACCATGGTTGCTATGTACATGTTACCATGTAGGGAAGCTAGATGAAGAGTGCAGAGAAGCACTCAGTACTGTCCTTGCCACGTTTGTATAAGTCTAAAGTCATTTAAAAATAAAAAGTTTTGGAAAATGCAGCAACGGATGTGGAGCAAGTATATATATTTATATGGTTCATGTGATTGGGGAAAATATCAAAGTAACTAAATTATTGTTGTACAAAGAAAACTTCCTTTTATTCCACATAGATTCAGTGCAGTTTGTGAGTTGTATGTTTTTCTGTGTTTTTGGATTTTTTTGAGGTTGCTAATTTATTTGCAGTTCCTGTAGGTCTGACTGTTTTAAAGTGTTTCATTGCTACGTTCTGAAGAAATAAATGTCTCCTGAGGGTTCATGCCTTTTCATTAAGTTTTATTTTCTGAATTGCTACGTGCTAAGCATTGCACTTCTAAAGTAAACAGTAGTGTTTGTACCATGAGGGATGCAAACGGTGGTGTTGATTGCTTTTCTGTTACAAGGATTTATGATATGCTTTCAGCAATAAAAACTAGTATCAGTAGACAGACTCGAAATCTTACATATTTACAGATCTTGTTAGTTTGTCAATTTGCTTTCAAACACCTGGGTCATTCCTACGTGTTGCTTCAAACCCATCACTGATATTTGCAAAGCACCAACTCCTGAACTTGAACCCGCCTTCGGCAAGCATGTCGTCAGCTGATTTCCCCTTTGTAACTGCAGGTATCAGAAGTCATCACTAGCAGTTTTAGAGTAGAATAATTAAGAGTTTAATCCGTCAAAGGGAAATATTACTCAAAATTAGTTTTCAGACACTATTGTACTATTTTAAGGGTAAGATATGAGTATATCCTAACTGAAATGAGTGGTAGGAAGTGTTGATAATTTAGCCACTTTTTTTTGTCATTGTTGTTCATGTATTTGTTAAATTTTATGTAATTTTGAAAATAAAGAGATTTTAAAAATATTTTACAAATTTATTCTTAACTGATAACTATAATTTTAGTTGTGTTTAAAGCATTCTTTGTTCATAAACACTTAAAAACATGGTTTGTTTGGTTTTATTTTTCTTTTAAATGTTTAACAGTTCTTATTTGGCACCCCACCGCATTTCTTTCCCTTCTCTGGTAATACTGAAACTTGCCTTTTGGGCTTCCTAAAAACGCAAGCCCGTGTTCCTTGGCCGAGGCACCTGGGACGGTTCACAGCCGCATCCCCACCCTCTGCCTTTTTCCAGCCTCCTGTCCCCTCCTCGCTGTTCCCCATGTGGCATGCGCCCTCCCGAGCTCTCCCTGCCCGAGCTCTCCCTGCCTCCTGTCTCCTGCCCTGCACTTGTCCAAAGGGCATGTCTTCCCTCCCAGCCTGCGCCTGCCCGGCAGCAGCCCCTGCACAGATGTGCTCTGGCTGAAGAGGTCCTGCTCCGTATCCCACAGCACTTCTAATTCACTCCATCGTCAGAGGATCTCTGCTTTTTATTTGTTTGTTTAGCCGTTTGCGTGGTGTCATTAAGACTCCATGAGAGAAGGACATTTGAGTGTGCAAGATCACATATTATAGGACAGCTTACAAAATGTCATCAGCATGTGAAAACCGCCCCCTGCCTTTTTTCCCACCTCCTCCCTGCCACACACCCATTCGAGGGCCCCCGCCTGCAAACCTTAGGTGGGGTGCTTGCCTAAGGGTGGCACTCAGTACAAATATCTCAGCCCTCCCTAGTCCCAGTGCAGCTGTAATTTCACCAGAAGTCTGCAATTTGTATTAAGTAGTGTATTCTTTAAGATGCCTTAGCTCCTGCAATAATAGGGCCAGCAGGCACTCACATGCGAGTCTTTTTTAGTGTGTTCAGTACTGACTTGGGCCTTGACTTAGGTCAGAAAGGGTCTTGGCTATGTGAGACGATGGAATTGATTAAAAAAAACATTTCAGGCACTAGGAGCAACGGACTGGCGTTGGCACCACGCAGTAGCTTCCTCGCGTGGGAAGCTGTGTCTGATGCCTCTGGTACTGGGAAGGTGCTAAAGCAGCGGCGGCCGCAGTCGCTGCCACTGCTGGAAGCCACCGTGACGGGACTCATCGTTGGCGGCGTTTGTGCGGGTGGTCCTGAGAGTGTGACCCAGAAGGGCGTGTTATTTCCAGGTGAAAGTTAATCCCAATTTCCATACAACCAAAGGGAACTATGCATAAATTTTCTTACCAAATCATTTTTAAGTTCATGACTGCTCATGCTGTGCCAAAGGGCCTATTTGTGCTTCTTCCTGGCCAGCAGAACAGGGCAAGGCGTTAATAGTGGAAGAGCAGAGACTCTCCCTGGGCAGAGCTCAAAAACAGAATAATTTAGGACCCCCCGAGGCCTGTGCAGTAGGAAAAAAATCCCTTACCTGATGCATATTTCATACTTAGATTGTTTACCACTTCTAAATTTAGAATGGCAGCACTTTTCTATTAAGAGATTTAACCCAAGGACCTTTGAGACTAGTTTTTATTTTAGGCACTGGTTTTTAAAAATCAAAGGAAATACAACTGTTATAACAATGTTTGCTTAAAATAGCGTGCTTAACTCTGAATCCTGCTTTTGTAAAATATCAGTTTAGCTGATTATTCTGCAAATGTCCTCTTCAAATGAGTTGCCCGTAAGGGAATATTTGCTTGAGAAAGGACGCAAGTGAATCAGGTGAAAGCCATTTCCCCAGAAAGGGGTTCTTGGCTACCTCTCCTAAGTTGACTTTTTGACCCATTAATTTTTCTTGTTATCCCTGGCTTTGGATATGAGATTGTCATTTATGGGGCTTATAACTATTTTAAAACTAGCATCGAACGTTATTTTCAGTTGTTCTCATACATCTTAAGGCTATACCTTTCATATATTGTCACATGTAATAAAAAGATAAATATTTGTTATGTTTCAATAGAAAGTAAGATATATAAAGCATCTTTGAAAAGAGGGTGTTTTAAGGCCTACAAATTAGTGCTTCAAAAGATTTTCTTCATAGATTCTGTGTTTCTGCCTTTGCATTTTTTAAAACTCATCTAGACAGGAAGTCTAAGCTTTTAAGTCATTTGCCGTCTAGACAAATGAAAGCAGGGACTTTTGGGGGTGTCTTGAAATACACTATTTATTATACCTAGGTTTGTGCTGAAAAGAAGCCTACAGACATCATGGAAATTAAACGGTCTTTGTGAGGCTTTTTTTCTTATGGCATAGAGATGTCAGTCACATATTGGCTCAATTCTCAATTTCAAGGTATATTTGTATCTCATGTCCAAATGATAGTTCTCAAATAAGGTTGTGAGGTATGAAGTGATTTTACAGTGTGTTCCTGAAGAGCTAAGTATCTGATGGCCTCCAAGGTGGTCATTGGAAACACAGGGCTGAGTATTCCTTGCTAAGTTTTAAGAGTGCAGTCAGTCGTTTTCAGTAGAGCACTTGTGGTAAATATTTAGAAATATTTGCAGGTTCCGGCTTACTTGTATAGCGTTTGCAGCTGCATTTTACTACAGAGCTTATAAATTCAGTGACATTCACCAATCACTCCCTCTAAGAAAGTTAGGGTCTCGTTGGAGAGAGAAAGAAAAACTCCATGCCCAAATTTCATACTTAACAGTCTAAGGAGAAGAGGTACTATTTCTGCTTCTGAAGGTGACTGAGAGACTTTCCCAACGACCAGTGAACTGGCATTTTAACCTGTGCTTCCAACCCCTGGGAAGTCACAAGAGAAATCATTAACTGCATCCTATTAAAATCCTTAAACAAGAGACCTGAACGCATCTCATTGATTGAAATATCTTCTCCGTTTCTAACTCAGTGCTTATCCTCCGCTCTCTCGGGGCACCTCTGAGCAGGAGGTGCCCGAAGGTGCGGGACGCTCTGCAGTTCTCTATCAGTGACCGATACCATGCCATCCACTAATCGTATCGAGAACCATAGCTCAGAGTATTTTGAAGTTGATTTGCTTTTTTAAAAAACCCACTTATTTAAGCAAGGGAGTAAAATTTTCTAACTCATTTCCAGTTCTTTAGGACAGTAAGACATCCCTAGCGGTGACCGATGTTATACTTTAATAAGGTAACTTAATAGATAAATTGAATACCATCAAAACCGGCGATGTATGTATTAATGTAAAAATTTTAGGGAGGCTCGTATACAGTATCTTGACGTGAGAGAACAGTTATACTGAATTGTGTATGTCTATTTTGTACATATGTAGGTTTCTAAAAGTTCTTCCTGTGTTCCTCCTTGGTACATCCCTCTGGCCCTGCTCTCTCTGTGCCCTGACCTACCATATTGGATCAGGAGCATATCTGTGCTCTGTGTCAATTCCTAAGTGTTTTCTCTTGTCAAGTCTGATAGGATTGTTGTTGCTCCCCAGGGACATTTAATTCTAAGCCCAGTGCGATCTCTTTTGCTTGTCACTCGGGTTAGAATGAAAATTTTACGTGGGCAGAGGGTAGAGGGATGATGGCTATAGAAACCAGCCTTTGCAGAAACTTTCATTGAGATTAAGTTTTCAAGCAAACGACCTTTTTTTTAAGACATGGATTTAACAAGTAAATGAATGATTAATAATTGGTGTTATATATTACTTCTAGAGTGCTGGAAAGTATTCTGTATTCTGAGCGACGTCAGATGTTGAAAACCCAACTTATTGGCAAGATTTTGCCAAATCAAATTGTCATGGTAAAACACTGGACTTAGTGTACAGGAGCCCATGGAGCCTTTGCCTCCCCACCCCCCTGTCTGTGGAGAGGCAGGATGTGAGGAACACTGTGGGGCGGGGGGCTCCAGCCCTGAGCAGAGTCCTCCCTGTAGTTGCCGGAGCTGCTGGCGCCCCAGCAAGATAAATGGAAGCGCTGTAGCTAGAAGGCGCCTTGGTTGGAATGAGATGCAGTGAGGTCTCTCCCTTCTTCACAGGCATCATAGATCTGATAGTACTTACCAAAGAAGAATCGAGCTGGTGCCCTGCTGACTAAATTGTCCTCCAGAGGAGTATTAGTTACAGAGCTTCTTTGTTAACTAGGCTGAATGTTTAAACCACTGTTGAACTTCTTTTATTAACGTGTTGTAAGATAGCTATCCATATGGATGCCCTAAGTGTCTGCAGGGTGGGAATATTTCTCTATAATTTACATACAAAAGTTACATGTGTGTATAACAGTAATATAGAAATTATATCTTTTTATTGCTCTTCTGTTGCGCTGAGGTCTAGTCAGCACTGAAATTCTGATGACATGTGAACACAAAGAAAGCCACCGTTTTTATATTTTTCTCTTGATATTTCCTTGATCAGCTTGTTGAATAACGGAAATGCTTTTCATGCCTTTGCTGCTTGAGTGGAGCCCTCTGAGCGCCCATCCGGGTCACTTCCTCAACCATAACATGGCATTTTAAGGGAGGATGGAAGGAATTTATAGATCGTGTGGAGAATTTTAAAAATTTAAAAGTAACAGTTTGTTTTCTTAATGAAGAAAGATTTGCAAAGAAATTATTGAACTTCAAAATTGTCTTTTCTGTGTTTAATTCTATATGTAGTCTAATAGAAGATAATGGTTTTATATCTAGTTTTCAACCAATTTTTTTTCTCTAAAGAAGCATGAAAAGCCCATTTCCTCCCAGCTGATTATTGTCTGAGTGGCCCTTTGCTGGTCGGTAATGCACACTTGTTAGATACCAGAGAGTGTGTCTCCACATAGAGCCCCCACCCACCGTGGCGGGGTGGTGCAGTCCCGTCAGTGCCATCTGGGGGAAGCCCGAGCATTTCCCGATGTTCGGAGGGTCACCATGCCGTTCAGCTGGGCCCTGCATCACTCCAGTCCCCCAAAGGAGGCGGCCGCGGCAGTCGGCCGTGCCGGAACACTGCGCTCACTAACGCAGGCCCTGCGTCCTTTTCCTGTGAGGGACACTGCGTAGGTACTCTGGGCTTGCAGGCCGCAGGGTCTCTGTCACAGCTGCTGGGCACCCTTGTAGCCCGAAAGCAGCCACAGGCAGAGGAGTGGCTGTGGCTGTGTTCCAGTAAAAAGTTAGGGACGTTGAAATTTAAATTTCAGATATTTTTCATGTATCACAAAATATTACTTTTTTTTTTTTGAGTCATTTAAAAATGTTTGACTCGTGGGCAGAGCAAATACAGGTAGGGTCCGATTCTAGCCTGTAGGCCACAGCCTGCAACGTCCTGCCTTAAAGAGCCGTGCCCCAGTGTGTCCCCAGGCATGCGGACAGGAAGGGAATGCTGTGGGGGCAGGACTGCCCAGCAGGCGCCCCACGCCCACACCCGCCCCAGCTCTGAGGCCGTGCCCAGTGGAGCCGGCGGCCAGCCTTTGGGGGCGGGTGTCTGGGACCCCGCCTGTCCTCTTTCAGCACATCAGAGCGTGTGCGTGTGTCTACTTCGGTGAGCTTACGCTTTGTTTCCAGGAACTCAGAGAACTGCCTGGAGTGCTGAAGCGTGAATGCTCTCTACATTGTATGTAGCACGTTACACACCCGATAACCTTCCTCTGTTTCTACCGGCTTCACAAGCTGTGTTTTGTGGGAAAGTCTGAGTCCAGCTCTTCCAGTCATCCAGTTAAATTCAGCGACTTCCCAGCTGAACATGTGCAAAGTCACGCATGTCATGTGTTCTGAGTAGAAATTTTTTTTTTTCCTCTGAATTCTGAAGATACGATTCAGTTTGCCCCCTTTTTATTTTGAAGGTTTAATGATACTTTTTCTAGGGTGACATTTTCAGTCTACCCTGTTACTATTACATTTGTTATTCATAAGCACAGTTATGTGGCCTTGAGGATTGTGCTCCATTTTACCTGGAAAGATGTTATTCTTAGTGCAAGAAATTTTTGTTATTTCTAAAATCATTTTTTGTGAGATCTTCATCAGCTGCTTTTTAGAATGTATTTTTTAATCACTGGCAATTTTGATGTTAGGAAAAGAGAAGCTCATTATGTAACATGATTACGTCCTTTCCAGGAAACTAAGATTTTAGTCCTGCGTGTGCTTTGTGACAGTTTGGGCACCCTGTCACCAGCTCTGCGCTACCGGGCCCCTCCTGTACTTCCTGGTCCAGAATCATCCTCAAAGCCTAAGCACCTTCTTCCACTAATTTTCAAAGCCCTAGTTTTAGACGTTGGCATGGTCAGCAGGGAGGAAAATTAAACATTAATGAAATTGAAAGAGTGGAAAACAGGAGTTCGGGTTGAAGACGCTTTGTAGACAGTCGCGTTTCCGGTTCCGCGCTGCGCCGCGGAGCCCTGGGTTGTCGGACGGTTTCCTCGCGCATCGCAGCTCGGCCTCTGGCTCATTCCGCACCCGGCCATCGGCCTCCCCTGGATTTGCAGACCCAGAGGCGCGGGAGGCCAGTCCTAGCAGCAGGCCTGCCCCGACTTACTGAGCACCCCCTGGTGGTGGCACCGCGCTAGGCACAGGTGCCACAGCGGGGAGACCCAGTCTCCGAGCTCCTGTCATCGTGGAGCCTGCGGAGGACCTCTTCCCACCTTTCTCCCCCTCGTCCTCCGTCCATCGTCTTCCGCAGGTGTCGTCTGTCCTCAGCAGTGTGACCTTCAACAGTAACTCTGACTCTCTGAGCTTCAGTTTCTGTGATTATCAAATGGGGAATTTCATAATTGCCTTAGAGGGTGTTATGAACAATTTAGATAGCATTTAAATTGTTTGTTTGGCTTAAAATTGTTTTAAAAGTAAGGCATAACATTAGGATTCATTTCTATTAACATAACTCCCAAGGGATTTATTTTCACAATATCATATAAAAATACACGTATGCTGCCCTGGCTGTGTCTCTCGTTTGGAGCGTCCTCCTGTGCACTGAAAGGCTGCGGGTTCGATCCCTAGTTGGGATGCGTACAGGAGGCAACTGATTCTGTTTCTCTCTCACATCGACATTTCCCCCCCGCCCTCCCTCTTTCTATAAAATCAATAAGCATGTCCTTGGGTGAGGATTTTTTTAAAAATACACATATCCCTATTTTGTCATAATGGCATTTATGTAATTACTTTAAAATGTGATACTTTTTTACCACATGCTTTGGTTAAAATTTTGACTGCTATTACATTCAAATACCCTAATTTGAAATTCAGACAGTCCTCCAATGTTGACTTTTAAATGAAAAGATCCAAACCTGTAGTTGTCAGCTAGGGAAATGATCATTCGAGAGTCACGCCCTCCCTTCAGATGGTCAGCCACCACCTGGCTGCTATGTCCTGTGGCTCTTTGAATGGTTTGTTGGACAAGGGGCTGACAGCTTAAACTTGCAGGGGTGTCCAGCCTGTTGGCGTCTCTGGGCCACACTAGAAGGAGAGTTGTCTTGGGCCACACGTTAAATACATTGCAACATGTAATCACAAAAAAGTCTCATCATGTTTTAAGTAAAGTTACAATTTTGTGTTGGGCCGCATTCACAGCCACCATGGACTACACGTGGCCTGCGGGCCGCAGGTTGGATGCTGTTGGCTTTAACTAAAGCTATAGGATGGTTTTGTGGAGTATAACTTTATTCATTTTTTAGGGATAAATCAGATCTTACAGGTTCAACTTTAAGAGACCTCATTAAAGTTTTCTAATAACAAGTAGCCATGCCCTGAATTTTGGGTGTTATCTAGAAAAACTTCATTACTGAAAGGGATGTTGTTACAATTTTCAAATGGTTTTGATCATGGAGCAAATATGTGTTCCTCTGTAAATACATGCAATTTCTTTCTTCCTTCCCCAGGACCTGTCTGGCTCCATCGATGACCTCCCCACGGGAACAGAAGCCACCCTGAGCTCAGCGGTCAGTGCGTCTGGGTCCACAAGCAGCCAAGGGGATCAGAGCAACCCGGCTCAGTCGCCTTTCTCCCCACACGCGTCCCCTCATCTCTCCAGCATCCCTGGGGGCCCATCACCTTCTCCTGTGGGCTCCCCTGTAGGAAGCAACCAGTCACGGTCAGGCCCGATCTCTCCTGCAAGTATCCCAGGTATGCCCTCTCTAAATAATTACTGTTTTACTCTGAAGTAAAGACAGCACCAGTGTTCATCGATAGCAACACACATTCTCTTACTTTTTTGCTATTTAAAAATCTAGTGATGGGACCACATATTAGGAACATAACTTTGTGAATTATCTGTCACCCAAACACACGAGAGTTCCAATTCTGAAAGATATTCAACTAGTGAATATAAACACCCCATTAATAAAATCACCACTCACTCTGATACCTTCAGTTTGCACACTTGCCTAAACTTACACCACAAAATTATTTTCTCTTAGCATATATTTTGTGATGATTCTTTTAAATAAGATTTCTCTTGGTAAGTGCCACTAAGGTGAGATTGTTGACAAGTATTGGCCTTAGTTTTTATGGTTCTATTTAATTTATACCATGGCACTTACTTTCTAAAATATATTTAGTGTTTATACTTCCCAGTGTCCTAATTTGTTGGCACACGTTCAAGGCCTCGTTGCTGAAACAAACGTTACATTCTAATTTTGATATAAGAGGTTTACGTTCCAGTTAACTCTTGGGCTCAGCTGTTTCAGTGGACATGCTGCTTCTGTGTCTTCTGCTTCCTGTGGTGCCTACTTGGGATTGTCTGTTTGTTTGTATATTGTCAGTTGCCTGACCCCCACCCATCTTTCTTAGATTGAACTTCATCTCTTCAGACCCACCAAGCAACTAGCTTTCTTTTATCAGCAAACTAGGTGTCATTTTCCCCTCTGTGAATTTTGCTACCACGATACAGGCGGCCTGCCAGAGAGCGCGTCTTCTGGCCCTGTCAGAATCGATGCGGAATCACTGATAAATTTTCTGATAGTTTATTCTATTATCTTGGAAGTATAGATGGTCATTTTTACCCCTTGTTACCATTTCACACCTTTTTTTTTAATCTTATGAGGTGTTTCATGTATGTATGAGCATATGCACACACCTATGTAACATGATAATTATGAAGCGTAGCTGTCGGTGAATACTCGCGAGCCCCGTCCCGTCCAGCCTTAGGGTCGAGTGTGTCTGGCGGTGCCGCGTCTCCGCGTGTGTCCCTGTGTCATCTCCAACCTGTACGTCTCCCCACCTCAGACAGCCTCCAAATAGTTTTTACTCATTCTTTTTGGTTTGGAAGGGTTTTAGAAAATGTTATTACAAACTTTATTTATAGAGTATATATCGTTGGTTTTATTTAGTTTTGAGCTTTCTAGAATTGTGTCATATTTAGGATGGTTGTATAACTCCTCCAAGCTGAGGCACTTTTGAGCATGTGAGGGTTACTACTAATAATCACAGTGGGACAACGGGCAGAGACCAGGAGGGTTCTGGGCAGGTGAGGCCCGGTGTCCCAGTCATGCTCTAAGTGGTCTTCCACAATTACTTTTTTGACTAAATGTTACAGTTCTAAGAATCATCCGTATTGTGGATATAGCTATAATTTGAATACATTTTGATTAAAGTGTTTTGATGTTACCTTTCTTTCAAAATTATTTGTCCTCATGGTAATCATAATAAAACCTGGACTTGTTCTCTTTAAGCATTTTTAACGCTGTGACTGCTCTATATTTCAGAATTTCTTACGCAATTTTTGGTATTATGATGGTTTTTGAAGCATTACCTACCTAAACATTGGAAAGTTATACGTAAAATACTGTATTTATCAAAGAAGAACTCACTGTTCCTTTTTGAATCGGGTCAGAAGGACTTTCCCTATTGCCTAAATGAAAACTTTTCTAAGATAAAAGAATAGTGTAGTTTTTCATTCAAAATCCCTGACATGGGCAGTTCACAATCTGACAGTTGTTACCCATGTGGTTATCATGCCGGATGAGGAGTCTGAAACTCTCGTTTCACTGTTTGGATTTTGATGTGACTTAGAACACATAACCCAACATGAGAGCTCACTCTGGACACGAGCTATCACATAATACAGAGGAGGTGGCCCAGCAGATGGAATTGGTCTCGGAGTTCAGTGCTCAGTTGTGTCTTGTGCGGGGACAAGCAGGTCCGTGGACTGTGCTTCTGGTGGCCTGCTAGCGCCATCACACACGAGGCTGCTCCTTCTCCGTCACTGCGGGGCAGGGCCCACCCGAACTGATTCTCTCTGCTAACTTCTCAGGAAAGTGCGTTATTAAGAGAAAGCGTTCGGCTTTCTTGGAACTGTTTAAAGCATATAGCTTGCGTCAGAAACTTGTGTCAGAAAGGCTAACGGCCGAGGCCTGCTTGTCGGTTCACCTCCCCGAGCCCGGTCCTCCAGGCCTGTGTCTACAGGGCGCTTGAGAACACCGTCCAGTGCAGTTTCGTACCAGGAAGAAGTGACACAGCAGAAGCCTGCTTTTGGGGGGGACACGTGCTACTCAAGTCAGTCTTTATGGAGTATGAAGCCATATAGTAATAGAACCGTGTAAAACATGAGAAATACAATACTGGTTAATGTTAGTGTTACTTTAAGAGGAATAATCTCTAGAAAATCTCATGAGCAGTTTGGGCATTTGTTTACCTTCCTGCCAGGTGGAATTCCAGTGGCATTTGAACTGGATGGACTTTCATAATCACCTGATCCTACCTCCTCATTGTATTTTTATTTTATTTTTTTAATTATATTTTACTGGTTATGCCATCAGAGTTGTCCTGATTTTTCCGCCTTTGCTGCTTCTCTCCACCCAGCACCCCCCAATCCCTCAGGCAATCCCTCCACCATTGTTCATGCCCCTGGGTCACGCATATGTGTTCTTTGGCTACTCCATTTCCTATGCTGTACTTTACATCCCCACGGCTACTCTGTAACCACCTATTTATACTTCTTAATGCCCTTGCACCTTCGCCCATCCCTCTCCCATCAGGTAACCGTCCAAAGGTTCTCTGTATCTGTGATTCTGTTTCTGTTCTGCTTGTTTGTTGATATGCATTTTTTATCTTCTTAAAGAAGACCCTTTAACATTTCATGTAATAATAGTTTGCTGATGATGAACTCTCTTAGCTTTTTCTTGTCTGGGAAGCTTTTTATCTGTCCTTCAATTCTAATGATAACATTGCAGGGTTGAGTGATCTTGGTTGTCGGCCCTGGCTTGGTTGTCGGCCCTGATTCCATATCACTTTGAATATATCTTGCTAGTCCCTTCTAGCCTGCAAAGTTTCTTTTGAGAAATCAGCTGACAGTCTTATGGGGACTTCCTTGTAGGTAGCTAACTGCTTTTCTCCTATGATGTGCCTTAGGGTGGGCCTGTTTGGGTTCATCTTGTTTGGGACTCTCCATGCTTTCTGGGCTTATACATCTTTTTCCTTCACCAAGTTAGGGAAGCCTTCTGTCATTATTTTTTCAAATAGTTTTCTAATTTCTTCTCTCTCTTACCTGGTAAAAGCATGATGCAAATGTTGGCATGCTTGAAGTTGTCCAAAGGCTCCTTACTCTATCCTCATTTTTTTTTTTTTTAATTCTGTTTTCTTCTTGCTGTTCTGATTGGCTGGGGGGTTTTTTGCTCTCTTATATTCCAGATTGCTGATTTGATTCTCAGCTTTATCCACTCAACTGTTGGGTTGCTGTAAATTGTTCTTTATTTTAATTAGTGAATCCTTCATTTCTGACTCGTTCTTTTTTATGGTTTCCATTCCATTTTTTTTATGCTGTTGACATTCTGAATGAATTCACTGAACATCCTTAAAACTGGTGTTTTGAACTCTGTATCTAGTAGCTTGCTTGTCTCCATTTTGTTTAGTTCTTTTTCCGGAGTTTTGGCCCATGGTTCTTTGTCTCTTCATTTTGGCAGCCTCCCTGTGTGTGTTTATATGTATTAGGTAGAGCTGCTCTGTCTCCAACTTGGCAGAGTGGCCTAATGTAGAGGGTGTCCTCTAGGGTCCAGTGGCACAACCTCCCCTATCACCCAAGCTGGTACTCAAGGTGCGACCACCGTGTGGGCTATGTACACCCTCGTGTTGTAGTTGAGCCTTGATTGCTGTTGGCACATCCAAGCTCAGCCACCTCCCTGTTTTCTCTTTGGGGGTCACACAGTGTAAGCTACAGAGCCATCTGCAGATGGCTGCTACTTGTCCTGGGCTTGGAGGTTCCCAGGCAAGGCCAAACTGTGAACCAAAGCTGGGCCTGGGACAGTTTGGCAAGAGGTATGGGGTCACTGAAGCCAGACACTGCTCGTTTGAGATAATTCAGGAAAATCTGAAGTGTGAGCCAAGACAAGCCATTCATATGGAAAAGCCACTGGAAACAGCTTGTGTGGGCCCAAAAGTTGGGTGAAGCAGGGCCTCAGGGAGTTGCCAGGGTGGGGCAAACAGTGTGAGCCAGGTTGATGGAGACCTAGCTGTGATGCCTGTCTGCCAGCTCTGTGGCAGGAGGGCTCAGAAAAGAAGCAGTGGCCTCTGCCAGCACCTCTGTCTGGGAGAAAGCTACCCCGTACCCTACACCCACCCCAGTTCTCGCCCTTATGCCAGACAATTCAGTTCCTCCTCATATGTTTGTGATGCCTTTCAAATGCTGCCCCTGTGCAGGAGCTCAGAGGGAGTGAGTCAGTGTAAGTCTGTGCAAGGGCCCTTTAAGAGGCCCCACCATGGGGCCCAGCAGCTTCTGCCTTCCTCAGGCTCAGTACCCGCTGGTTTTGCAGCCCGAAGTTATGGAGACTTATCTTCCTTGCACTGGAACCCTGGGCTGCGGGGTCGGGTGTGGATCTGGGACCCTTCACTCCTTCAATATCCCTGCTGATTTTTTATCTGCCACAGGTGGGTGTGGGACCAGCCCATTCCAAGTCTCCACCCCTCCTACCAGTCATGGTGTCATTTTTTCTTTAATTCCATAGTTGGGGGGCCTCCATTCAGCTCGATTTCTCACAGTTCTGAATAATGGTTGTTTGTAGCTGAGTTGTAGTTTTGATGTGGTTGTGTGAGGAGGTGAGTCGTGTGTACCTGTGCTGCCACCTTGCCCACATCCTCATTTTATAGCCACTTACGAGCTGTCTGACCTCGGACAAATCAGTGAGCCTACGTGTGCCATAGTCCCTGCTTCTTTAAGGATAAGAGCCACATCTCATGGGGTTACTATAGAGATTACACGTGTTACTACACATGATGCAGGCACATGGTAAGTGTTCAGTGCCTGTTCATTGTTCTGATTAGGATTATTGTTATTATTCAAATTGAGATCTGGAGACTTGTCCATGGTAATTACTATCTAGCGCAGCAGAGGCTTCTGATTCCTAATCCAGTGGTGTCCTTGTACAGTTCAGAAGACACGTACAGTAGTCCTCCCTTATCCACCAGGGATACATTCCAGGACCCCCAGCAGATGCCTGAAACTGCTGGAAGTGCCAGACCCTATATACGCTGTGTTTTTTCCTATGCAAGCGTACCTTTTGACTTAAAGGAAGCTCGCTACAGCTCTTCTTTGGCACGTGTATGCATTGCCAGCATCACTACTTTTGCACTTTGGGCCTGTTATTAAGTAAAATAAGTGTCACTTGCACATAAGCACTGTGATACTAGGCTAGCCAGCAGGATAACTGGCTCCTGAGTGGCTAGCGGGTAGGGAGTGTCCACAGCCTCGAGATGCCGGGCATAGGAGACGCGGGACCCGGTGGGGCGGGGCGAGCTGGCAGGGGAGTTCGTTGTGCTGCTCAGAACGCGCACAATTTAAAACTTATGATTTGTTTATTTATGGACTTTTCTATTTAATATTTTCAAACCACTGTTGCCTACGGGTAACTAAAACCCGTGGAAAGCAGAGCCGCGGCGGAGGGGGGATTACTGTACATAAAGTTTCCAGTGATGATTTGCTGTGTTTACTAAGGTTATTGAGTAGGACCGCTAGAAGTAGCCGTAAAATCATATTTTCACAAAGTTGAATCTATTTTTCTTCTAACTGGGAAAAAAAAGATAGGTCAGCGATTGCTCTTCCTGGGGGTTTAGTTCTGAGAAGGTTAAGAGGAGACCAGAAGACCAGGGGAAGACAAAAATCTAAATCTTTGCTTCACTCAGATCATGGGCAAATTGATTTCTGTGTGATGTGATAGGCAGGCAGCCAGGCATAAAATTTAATAATAGATGCAGTTCTAAACCCTCGGAT
Organism: Pteronotus mesoamericanus; assembly: GCF_021234165.1. Taxonomy (NCBI): domain Eukaryota; kingdom Metazoa; phylum Chordata; class Mammalia; order Chiroptera; family Mormoopidae; genus Pteronotus; species Pteronotus mesoamericanus. Next base: position 99,142,634 of record NW_026555085.1, read on the forward strand.
CTCACGCTGTTTGCATGCATTGAGACATCAGCCAGCGAAGATCAATACCGCCCTCTCTCAGCGGCCTTGCCAGGGCCGCCACGTGCAGGTGAGCCGGCTGCACATGGGCCCGAGAGGTAGCGGGGAATGCAGGCTGTCTCCTGGGGGAAGGGGCGTCCTTTTGAAGACTGTACAAAGGAGGCCCAGAGCGCTTGGCACCCTGCCCTGGACCTCCTGGTCGCCGTCCACTATTTGAGTCCCTACAGCTAAGCCCATCCAGACATCCTTGTCAGAATATTTTTTGAAAGATGCTCATCAAAAATTTTCTGTGGTGTTATTTTAAGGGGGTTTGTTAAAAAGTCATGCAGCTTTTTGTTGAAAAAAAATTTTCGGTCTTCTGTTTCCCTCTACCTAGCCTATACGCTCTGTTCTCCTTTTCCTTTCTTTTTTTTTTTTTTCCTTTTTTTTTAATGTATTTGTGTGAACTTGGTCCTAGGTAATAAACTGCACTGTAGAACTGCTCAGAACAAGTTGATTTTTGTTTTTCTCTATTTACATAAATCCAAAGACACCTTTCCTTAGAAGCTAATTAGGCCCAGTTAGTAATATCTCCTCCATTTTTCATCTCTAGTCCTTACATTTAAATTCCGTTAATCTGTACATTTGACCCTAAGAGAGTTTATGGTCTACCTTCATTTGCTCTGAGTCTGTACCAATGAAATAAAATTGTCAGAGAAAAAGTGCATGGTTTCCTACCCAGGACAAGATGCCCAGACTGCTGCTTTGGGAACATCTGTTTGGAATTTCCCTTTATTTTTCTGTATGTAGCCTTTTGCTTTCTTTTCTCCCCCTTCCTTCCTCTCATTCCCAGGACTAACTTGTGTTTTCTGACCTCCCTTCTCTCCCATTGCCTCCCACCGTATCTTGCTGCCGCCTCCCCATGTGTCACAGATTGGCTCTTTCAATCATTGTCTCTCCATCGAGTCATTGTTAAAAAGCACAGCTGTTGTGTAGCTGATAGCTGGGATGAGGTAAAGCCAAAATGTTGTGGGGGTTCTTCCTAGTGTTGCTTTCCCAGGGTCTGTTGAAAAAGAGCAATCATTTTTCTCCACTGCTGCCCTGGTAAATGAAATTGACAGCTAATGAGAAGTATCACAGCGCTAGATAAACAAAGCCTAGTAAAGCATCCCGAATGGCTGGATCTGTTTCTTGCCTGTTAAACCGTTTCTCCACCCACTGCAAATTTGCCCTCCTATCATGTGCCTCACAAACATCGTGAGTGTCATGGGAACAACTGCTGTGACACACTGGCAAGATCGCCCTGGCACCGCCCTCCCACAGTGGGGCTTTTCCTTCCTGCATCTTTTGCAGAGCAGGATGGAGATTTTCTGTGGTAAGGAGCCCTGTGGATTCTCTCCTTTTGTTTGCACATTACGGGCTCCAGCATTGCAGCTCTCTGTAGGTAGAAGGTCAAGAACTCAGCCTGGTGGTTTAATCTAACAAGCATTTGAGAACAAAAATGTCTATGTCACACATTCCCCAGAGCCATTATCAATTTTCTTCTTTTAACTTGTTTTTTGTTTCTCTCTCCTTTACATTGATGTGTTTATATTTAGAGATAGAAGTGAAACGTCTCTATCTTTTTCATTGGTAACAAACTCATTTAAATCAAGCAAATCTGAAGTCAGTTCAGTTGGTTCTGAAATATGATATTAAGCCTTTTTCTTCCTCTTTAATAAATCACCCAAGCGCACTGTACTTTTGCTGCTTCCTGAGTCACGTCCTTGTGTGATTCTCCTTGGTTCAGGAGAATAAACCCTTGGGTCTTGGCTGTGTGGTGGGGTCTTCCTCAGATGCCACGTCCTAGATGCCGTATCAGGACGCAGGGCCCCACCAGGACGTGTAGCGTGGTAATCTTACTGGTCTCACCTCCAGAGCCAACCGTTCCAGTTTACTAACAAAGCAGACATGTAAATGAGCCGGACTTTTAAAAATGTTTTTTTATCGGCCAGAGGCTTTAGTCAGCTTTTTCCTCCATGTTCCATAAGCAGCCACAGTGTGTAAATATTAAGACGGGTGACGATTCAGCGGGGGAGGGCGATGGCAGGCAAATGTTAACTGTTCAGAGCCTGGCCAACATTGCTGTTTAAGGAAACTTCAGTGTTTAAATTGCTGAGGATAGTTCATCAGATCCAAGGGCAGTGTCAGTTCCTGAGTAGGTCCCCCACCCAGTCTTTACTTTAGCGTGTGGCATTTGTACTGCATCCAGCTGTAGGTGGAGCTGTCCCTTCCACCCGAGAGCAGGAGGACTGCTGATTGTAATAGATCAGGACCAGAGACACAGGGCCAGGTATTCACATTAGTGTCACGATGGAGACACACTGGTCTCGTGGCAGTTCTTTCTCTCGCATTAGGTGTTTATTATGAGAAGACTCATCAGTGCCAACATCTTCCTGTCACAGACAAAAATAAGTTTCACCAAAAATAAAAGTATAACTCCCTCTTTTTAAGTTTTATGTGCTCTGTTGTGCCTCACCTCCCACCCTGCTGCTCCCCAGGCCAACCGAGGATCAGGGCCGTTTAAGAGCTGGGAGGCTAAAGGGAGAGGAGTCTTGCGTGAATATTTCAAGAGCCACCCTCATTGCGCTGATCTCTTCCTGCTTCCTCCAGAAGCTCTCCTTCCCCTCCCAGTCTGGGCAGCTGGAGCGCGTTCCCCTCGCTTCCCCCCCAGCACCCTGCACACCTGCTTCCAGATGGACCAGCTTTCGGGTCCACAGCCCCAGGGCCCCTTACTTAATGCAGACTCTTCCCAGCGAGTAACAAGTTGCTGCCCTTTGAAAAAGATGACAAGTTTTTAGGAGCCTGTAGAAACGGCTTTGCCAGAAATTGTCCCTCTGAGCTCGTGAAGCCCCAGTGACTCTGTAGCGCCGGGTTCTCTGAAGCTTTCTTGTGCCTGCTCCTGGACAGCAAGCCCGGCCTGCAGCTCACCGGTCAGCCATGGTGAACCTGCCCCTCGACGGAGTCTCAGGCACCAAGAGCGAATTCCAAAAAGGGTGGCACCTATCAGATGAAATATGGAGAGCAGCTCGTTGGGCAGCATTGTGGTGCATTTAGAGCTGTGCCATGTCAACGCTCACCCAATTCTGCCTTCTCCTTAGCAAGGGGGAGCTAAGTAGTTTTCAGTAGGAGCCGAGAGCTGCGCCTACAAACAAGAAGATATTTTGGTTAGAAAACTAATTTTCATGCTTCATTTGACATTCAGACAAGCAGATTCTGGAAGGATGCTATAATGGGAAAGAGAAAAATGAATTGCAGTTAGGAGTTAGTCATAGGCTGAGGTGAGCAGGAAGGATTTGAGAGAGAGGAAATGATGGTTCCTGGTCTAATTTGTCAAGATTAGTGCCTGTAAAATGAACACCAGAGGGTGCAAACCAGGGTTTCTCTTCCTTTTTAATCTATTCCCCTGGATAGTTTGAACAATCTTAGGGGTTAAGCCTAACTCATCTTACATAAGTAGATTTTCCCCTTTTTAATTCGTTATTGCTTAATGAAATTCAGGGTAAAATTATGAGTTTACTTCTAAATGTAAGCAGTTCTACCCCAGTTTCCTGTCATGATAACATTAGTAGACCTTCTAAAATGGCATTGCACATAATGATAAATTTTTTATTTGAAAATCTGCAGTCACCCTACCTGGTAATCTTATTTTAAAACATCCATCAAGTGTTCTCTCTTGGCTTCTCACAAAGTAGGGATCGTGCAACAGCTTGTTGTAAGGACGCCGCGTGCTGCTCCTTGGCAAGCTGAGCGGGAAACCGCCTGAGCACAAAATGCCATTGATGTATCCGTGTTTCTAATCTGTGGCAGCCCAGAAAACATCGATTCAGCAGCTCTACAAACCAGAGAACTTCAGCCAGTATTTTACTTCCCTTACAAAGTAAAATATTTTGTATGTTATAGAAAACAGTAATTGCTGATCTTCTCCAAATGATGCTTAGCAACACTTAAGAACACAAGAATATATTTTGTCTTGCAGAGACATGCAGTTGCAGCTCTGTATGGTTTAGTTATTAGATATTAGCACCCCTTTCCCCCCAAATAATGCTTGGACCAGGATCCTAGCTATAGAAACTCAGTACTTTGGTCTTGACTGTCTCCTGCTCTCATAGAAGGCAGGCTCCCTGCTGCCGACCTGCAGGCAGATCCTTGTGTTTGAAGCGGCTGCCCCAAGAGTCTGAGCTCCTCTTCCCTTTAGAGGCCCCCCCTGACCCAGCCAGGGGTTCCAGTCATTGGGGAATGAGCGTTTCTTTTTTTTCCAAAAGCAGAAATCTCTTCACTTCTTCCATTTCAACAAAATTCAAATTAAACCTTTCCTGCTTCTCCTTCCCCCATATTCAGAAATAAGAGGTTATTAGGATTTTCTCGTAATGCACATTCCCAGTGGGTTTTGCTCCCCATCTTAGTTAAAATTAAGTTGTGCAGTTCAGTTTACACTCCCCTCTCGTTTCACCCCCTTTCTTTGGGCTTCTGCACAGGAAAATGGGGGAAAGCCTGTGTCACCGGCGCAGTGCTCTGTGCCTCATTCTTGCTCCGTAAGACGGCAGTCCGGCTGGTGTGTGGACGTGGCGGGCCCAGCGGCCCCCGCCTGCTTCTCCGTCGCCTTTGTGCTGTCCAGGGCAGCAGCGCTCTAAACCCGTGTGCTGAACGTTCCAGCTCTTGCCTCAGGCGTGTGCCGCCACCCTTGAAATGGTTGCTGGCTGTGGTCTGCTCCTTCTCCAGTCTTCGCTGAGGGTGAGGAATTGGGATGGAGGCACAAAAGCTTGTTGAAAAAATTTCAGCATAGAATTAAAAATTTCCAGAATCATTTGGGAAATGGCAATGAAATAAATAGTACTTATAGTCAAGATGTTCCTAGTGTTGATTTCAGAAACTTCTGATATATGTTATTGTGGTTTCTAAAGGGAATAAGTAGCAGTTGTGAAAGGAACAAAACCATTTTACAGAGAGCATTATGTTATTGCCCTATCTTCTGATAACCTCGGACCAGGATTATGATGATGTGTTGATTGATTATAGCCGTTAAGTCTCTTACTAATCAGTTTCATCACTTATTCTCAATTCACACACTTGCACCTTTGATTTCTCTTCCATAACAGGGCGATATGGGTTGTCATTGACTAATGAAGAACAGAATTGGTTTCGGCATGAGACAAACGGAATGCCGACACCAATCCTAAAATGCATTAATCTTTAATAATCCACATCTGCATGTTTATAAATGATATAACCGGGGATTGTTCATGTTGATATTCTCCCTTCCAAACAGAAAGTGACATGGGAGTTCGTACTTGCAAACTACATTAAATGCATATAGCGGAACGCCGAGAGGGCGACCTTGCCAGGGAGGCTGCGTGTGTTAATGCACCGGGTGGGTTTTTTAAAGCAGCCTGTTGCACTTTTGCTGTTGGATAAATCAGGTGATTTCCTGAGCAAGGCCAACTAACCCAATTGCTTGTTTTAGTTTTTTTCTTAATTTATTGTTCTCTTTCTTTCATTAGTTCAACAAAGTACTGAATGTATGTTATGCTGCATGCATGTTTTTAGGAACTGGGGAAAATGTACAAAACATAAATGACAAAGGGCCCTGCCCTCATGAAGCTTAAATTTTCATAGGAAAGACAGGAGATAAGCAAATTAAGTACATAATTTATTTTCCGGTACTGTTAGGGAGAAAATCCAGTTTCTTCTTTAGATAGCAGCGATTAGGGAAGATGCTCTTAGAAATTGACATTTGAACTAGTCTCAATGAATAAAGGATGAAAGCCAGCCGTGAATGTGTAGGAGAGAGAGATCTAGGCAGAGCAAAGAGCAAATCAAAGGTCTTGAATCAGTAGTGTCATTGGTGTGTGGTCAGGAGACACCCAAGGATGTCGCTGGGGCTAAAGCTCGGTGGGGAGGGGGAGACAGGGACAGAGTGGGTGGGCAGTGAGATTAGACGGCCAGCCTATACGTATGAAGGGCTTCATACGTTATGATTAGTATTTAGTAACTTATCTTCAGTGTGATGGGAAGGCACTGGAACGTAGAGAAGGCAGGGAATGGTAGATTCCAGTTTAGGCTCTTAAAGGACATTCTGGCTGCTGAGTGGAGAGCAACTGTTGAGGGTCAGCAGGGAGCAGGGACACTGGTCGGGAGCCCCCTGCAGTAGCCTTGGGGAGGGAGGGTTGGCCGTGGCTGGATGTGTGGGTAGCACTAGTGAAGCAGAAGGTTTTTGGTCCCAGAAACTGGTGCTAAATGGTGGCTCTGTACAGTGCAAGATGAAGAGTTAAGTTTTTGAAGGGTTTTTGAAGAATTTGGTTTTGAACAGATTGCATCTGAGATGCCTAGTAGACGTGAAGGGGAGATTCTGAATAGGCAGCTGGGTCTCGATTTAGAGTGGAGATCCAGGTTTGTGAATCATTAGGGTTCTAGATGAGACCACCTGGGGCACCTACCCTGTGTCACGGTCACCTGGAGGGCTTGGGACAGCGTAAATGGTTGGGCCCCATACCCAATTTCGACTCGGTAGGTTTAGGGGAGAGCTGGAGAATTTCTATGTCCAACAAGTTCGTAGGGAATGAGTGAAGCCAGTGGTTCTCAACACTGGCCACACGAGACATCCCGGGCAAGGACTGGTGCGAGGCCAGCCCTGGCGATGCCGACCAAATGGTCTGACTGGGTGCTGCTCCACACTTCTTACAGCTCCCAGGCTTACCCTTCGTAGCCACGGTCAGGAATCTGAGCACCGCCTCCTAGGACACTCAGTGACACAGAGATCGCAAAGAGGAAAAGGAACAGCCAGGGCGTAGGCGGGACACCAGGGAGAGAGTGGTGTTCTGGAAGCCGTGCAAAGAAGGTGTTTGCAGCTGTGGAAGAGGCCACTACGTGCAGGGCAGCTTCCCACTTCTTTCGGAGCGTTCAAGGGCGTGTTTTGAAAGGAGGCTAGTATTCCCAGTTATAATCATGTATGTGGAGGTCATAGAAGAGTTTAGGGATAAGTAGCTCTTATTTTCAGGGACGCGTGTATGGCCATTTTTTCTGAACTTTCTATAACTAGGTTGTGGTTCAGTTGAAACCATCATGTCACATGAAAAAAATACCTGTGATAAAATCACTGCTCCAGTCTGAGGCCTAATTCAGTTAGTAAGAGAATCCTGTTTGTGCATTTGTTCCTTTCTGTTCATTTCACACAAGATCTAAGAATCATATTTAAATTCTACTTGAAAAAAGGCAAAAACATTTCTAGAGAGCTGAACCTCTCAGTGTGTTCTTTTTTTATGTTGAATCGGTGCTTTGCATTCGAAGTGGGCAGGGGGAACCAACTAGGTCAGTATCCCGTTCTCTGTACTGCTGGCCGTCGCTGTGGGTCAGAGCTTTGCTCCTACAGCCAAAGTCCTTCTGCCTGGAACGTCTGCCCCGCCCCCAGCTAGCCTGGCAAACTCCCACTTATATTTTCAAGACCAGTCTCCAGCGTCTTTCATATTTCCAAGTCCTACTGATCCCTCCGTGCCCAAGGGAGCCCGCGTCCCCCTGCGGGGCGCCTCCCAGCCCAGGAGCCTCTGAGGGCAGCGAGCGTGGCTTCCTTTTTATCCCCGGCGCCAAGAACCATGCCTGGCAAGTAAGAGGCACTCAGTCAATGTTGGCCACATTAAAGAGCTCACAGTTCTCTTGGAATAAACCAGAATTCAAGAAAAGAAAGCCCCCAAATCAATGACTTATCTAACCTTTCCTTCTGCAGGCTAGGAGCCATCTTTCTGCCCTTGTGTTTTACAATTTATGGAATCATCCTACTTCCCTCCCCCTTGAAAGGGATTTTGCTATGAGAGATTATTTTACTTCCTTTCCCCTTCCTTAAAAATAGAGCCGGAAACAGTGATTCTAATATCTGTCAGTCAGAACCAGATACCTTTGTATGCAGCCCCTGCCTGATACTAATCCATGACACACACACAAATTGTGCTACATTAAGTGATGTCACAAAATTCTGGGGTTGTTTAATGTCCAGTGTTTTCATAATCTCATTATTTTTAATAGATGCCTATAATTAATACTGTATTTTGCCATGTATAATGGGCACTTTTTGTCCAAAATCTTTTAGGGAAAAAGTAAGGGTGGATTTTATACATGGGTATAATGATCCTGTGTATGATACGCACAAAATGCGGGTGCGCATTATACGCTGCAAAGTATGGTAGCTAACCCTGTCTGCAAAGAAAATGGTCGGGTCAGACCAAATTGGCTGTGGAGAAAGTTTTGTCATTGCCCAGGTCACGTTCCCATTTTCCCAGTAGCCAGCGTCCGCCTCGGCTAGGTGAGCACGGAGCAGTGGGTTGCTAGCGAGGGACTGAACTCCGGCTTCAGCCACACGTGAGGGATGTGCTCCAGGTACTGGAAAGTGACAGGTAGGAGAAGGTAAAAACACCTATTCATGAAAACGATATTTCAAAAGTATACTTGTTGAACATTTACTTAAAATCTGAAATAACAGAATCGATAGAGAACACATGAGGCTATGGCTCAGAACGCCTTCTCCTCTCAGGCTGCCACGGTCTGTGTCCTGCTCTCTCAGAGCGGCCCCCACCCCCAAGGCTCCCTGGCCTTGGCTCTCCTTTGCTCCCAAGCTGCACACCCCTGAGCGCATCGCTGCCGCCTCCCGCCTCAGCCACCCAAGTCCCTTTAAATTAAAAATAATAAAGTAACGTGAGGCGCTGGCTGTACCTCCGGGAACATAAACCTTAGATTTCTGTTTGAAGTTTTTCAGCAGAATTCTGTCTCTTTACTTTTAAATGTTGTTTTATACCAAGGATTTGGAAGTCTAAAGTTTTATCACAAAATAAGCTCTCAATATTTTGTGTAATGGCAAATGAGTGAATTCTAAGTCTTTTAAAAACAGTATGTTATTTCAGCACATAAACTGACGATTCCATCTCTAAAACAGAAAATACATACAAACCATGTTTCCTGTATTGCCAGTATCTACCTGTTGGTCCCAAATTTATATATACTGTGCTTATTTTTCTCATATTCCAATATTTAATTCCCAAATTGTGTACCTCTTCCTAGCTGACCTCACATCCAGAAGCAGCATGAAAACACCCGTGGAATGACCACGTGTACCACCTTCCGGCTTGTGCTCCTGCAGGGCGCACAAGCACTTCTCTGTGTGTTCCCATCGTAAATAGATGTGAAATGACGCCAACCGAGTGAACATCAGTGTGTGGCACTTTTCATAGCTGCTCATGTTTACAGTCAAGAGTTGCCAGGACACACAGGGCCCCAGAACGAGAAATCTGTGGCAAGAGAGGATGGAGGCAAGTGAGACTTTTATTAAAGGAAAGGAAGCGCCTCAGCTTTAAAAAGGCCCGTCTCCGCTGGGCAGTGTGGAGCAGCTCTCAAGTAGAAAACTGGGAGCAGGCAGGCGCCTCATCTAATCTTTCTCCTGGGGGCCCAGGTGGACAAATTGGCAGCCCTGTTCACGGCTTTTTTTCCCTCTCCCCTTTGTACCGTAAGAACTGCTAATCGGATCCATGCTGCTGCAACTGTGGTTAGTTATTAACAGAATAAAAGCAGATTTCTTCAAAAGAACGGGAAGGGGAAACGACTATACAAAATTGCAAGGTTGTTAGAATCTTAAATGCACAGCAGTCGGTTTTCCCCCGTATTCTGAATTATACGATGAATACAAGTCTTTCATCTGTCACTATACCCATTTCTTCAGAAGGCAGCCAAATAGTAAGCTTCTCAAACAAAAAAAAAAAAAGAATCTTAGAAAGAGGAAAAATATTGGGGAGGAATAAGAATAGGTTAGAGTGGGGTAAAATTAGGTTTTGTTTTTATTAATTTGTCCTAGTGAGAGAAATATAAACTGCCTGCTCCAGTTGGTCTGCCCTCCCCTACCTCCCACCTCCTCGCAGGGCAGGATGAGAGGGACTGAGCCGGGCTCCACTGAAGTCTGTGGCTGGTGTTCCGCCTGAGTGATGTTCGGAACCTGCCATTCCCTGTTCGGAACCTGCCATTCCCTCGTAGGTGACAGTGCTATAGAGCGAGGCTTCCTAGTGGGGGACAGGTGAGCTGTGTTACACCCAAACACACACGTACTTCCCCCACCCCAGGGGGACTTTTCTGTAGCTCAGAGACCGGACTGTGCACCTAGGTTTTAAAGCTGTCGGAAGTGGTGTGTGTTTATTAGAAGGCTGAACGGAGCAGATTTCCAGTCTAGCAGGTGATGCATTTCTTGCATCTCCAGCATTGATAAGGGAGAGCTCCCGAGGGCCCTGGGTTCCCAAAGGTGAAGGTGGCTCCTGCTTTCAAGCAAGTCACGTTTTTGCTCATGTCACCTATTTCCTGGTCATATCTTCACACTTGAAGTTAACTAAATTTCCCTAAAGTTTTATCTTTTATTTAGTGGCCATTTTTTCACAAAGGAACTGTTTTTATTCCGTTCGGCAGAGCAACTGTTAGAGTAAAGAACATCCAGTCCTGGCCAGTGTGACTCCGTAGGTTGGAGTGTCGTCCCAAAAACTGAAAGGTGGTGGATTCAATTCCTAGTCAGGGCACATGCCTGGGTTGTGGGTTCAATCCCCAGTCTAGGTGCATACAGGAGTAGCCGATTGATGCTTCACTCTCCCCTTTCTCTCTCTAAAAGCGATGAAAGGAAAGTCCTCAGGTGAGGATTTTTAAAAAAAAAACATCTAAAGTGAATGGGCCTGGGAAGTGAGTGGCCAGCCAGGTTAAGCCACACTGTAAGAAAAGTCAGAATCCAAGATCCACCTTTCCCACTCCCTCCAGGTTACTTGAGAATAGTCTACACTAAGAACATTATATTTCAAAGCTGAGACTCTCCATAAATAAATGCTTCTGGACCCTGGTTTATCATGAATCAAAGCTTGTAGTGACCTCAGTAGTAAAGTCTAAAAATCTGGGCTCCAGGCCCTCCCAGACTTAACTGCTGAGTGCCTTTGTGAATCTTGAGTTGTGTTGCAAAGTGCCCAGAAGGCCTCCGATGAGTTTCAGGTCATGACCATTAGACTGACTCCCATATGAAACCTATTAGGTAACTTCAGTAGATTTACTTAATAAAAGAGGGCAGTTGGGAAGATGCTGGCTTGAATCCAGTGGGCTAAATGAAATAATGATGTATTACAACAAGTTGGTCTTTATAATAAAAAACAAAACAAAACAAAAAAACCCAAAGTATTTGTGTAGTATAGCCCCCGTGAAGCCGTAATTCTTACACAGAACGCACCACAGTCGCTTTCCTTGTTTACTCATCCAGGGACTGGCCTTTGCAGCTTCTGTGTCTTAGACTCTAGCGTGAGGTTAGTAGACTCAAGGCGCTCTGACTGCAGTAGGGGGAATGGTTGAAAAGATGCCTCCGGCAGGTGTCGGACTGTTTAGAATGAAGCCATGTGCCTCCGGGAAGGGCTCTGCTACGCGCAGGGCATCCTGGGAGTTTCCTTTTTCCGGTAGTGGCGGAAGTGTACTCGTCAGATGCGCCCCCGCAGCACTGATTTGCCTATAGATTGTATTATCTTGGGTAGGATTTAGGAAAAGCTGAAGCTGTTTTGAAAGAATGTTGGAGCCCTAGGCCATGGTCCTGTCTCCGAAGGTTCAGGCGCTGTCTGTAGGGTCAGGAGACCAGGCAGCCATGGTTCTGCGTCCCCACGGGTGGGTACAGGAAGGGGACCGTTGCTCCCGCTTTGTGCTGCTCTCACGTGAGGTGGAGTTCATTCACAATAAAGAATAGTGCTGACAGCCAGTTCACAGCTGCCTCTCCCACCCCCCGACCCCCACCCCCAGGCCCCATGCAAGCACCTCCTGGTAAGACAGATCCTGTTTGAAACACTCCAAACAATAGGAGGTACTTCAGTCCACATCCAAGCACTCGAGATAAACTGTTAACTCCAACCAGGAAACTGGAATCTGAGCAGATTCTGTGTTTTAAATATCTGCTTTGGAGCATATTAACGTTTCCTTTCTAACTCACCTAAGTAAATGCTCAAGACTAGATCATTCAATGACTGTATCAATTATTGAAAACTCAATTTTTCTCTCACACCATTATGTCACTAAAGAAAATGGCCAGTGAATCCTGCCATTTGGATGACAGAGCTGCCCTCTCTTGCCACACTCTGGTGCTGGTACCATCTTAGATCAGATGTGCAAAGATTTCTACAGACCTGTCCACTATGCAGCCCACCTGTGCCATTTCTTACCAAAACCAGTATTTCGTGTCTCAGAAATTATAGAAATAACTCTTCTACTATGAGTACAGCCCAAGGTAAGAAGTTACAGTGTTCTTACCGGTGAGCTTGGCAGAATATGAGAGACCCTCCAGAAGACCTATGAAGGCGAACGGGCAGGTGAAACCTGTATTCACCTGTAAAGATTTCAGAGAGAGCTGATTTCCGTAACACGAAGAAAGTACGAGGATGTATTAGAATAAAGCAACCCAATGTCTTAGTTTTGGATGCAGCAGAATTAAATTATAATCCGAGAGAAGTGCAAGATTAATGTTGATCTTGGTCATGATGAATCTGTAATTGGTAGCAGTAATTTTTACAATATGTTTTTTTAACTCAATAAAGTTAGTGACACCACCAAGAATTTTCGAAGAGTAGAAGAATAATTCAGTTGCTAACTGCTGAAAACTATGAAATACATATTGATTTTACAGCATCATTGCAGGGGAAGAATTTGATCATAGTAGCATTATTAGCAAAGTGACTGGAAGCATTCCTCTTCTTTTCGAAATGCAACAGCAACCACAGCTAACAATCTAATGCACACAAATTCACAGACCCCACTTTTCTAAAAATAAACCTGTCTTAGCCTTATTAATCTCAAGGAATTTATGAATAAGACCCAAGCCTTTGTCACTAAACAGCTCGCGATTCCCCAGTATCCTAAGGACACGCTCATTGAGTAGATTGAGCTCACCGGTAAGAACAAGAGTATTGTCCAGATTGCTGTAGTTTAACATGTCATTTCATACAAATTTTAAGTGCCAATCCTCTTGAATTACTAATGGGATATTATTCGGCCCCTGCCTTTTACATAGTAAGTACTGTGGTTTTTTACTCCATTTTTTACATTCAAGTAAAACCAACTCTAATTTCTATGGGAACTTGTAAGACAAATAACTGTGCAATTCAGATGTTGCTCTCACTTTATCCACTTTTGCCCACAGCCAGCTAATGTAGTAAAATTGGAGAGGGAAATGGATTCCTGGAAGTAAAATTGACATCAAGTAGTGTCAGTCGTTCACACTCCAGATAGGCCACGCTGATTAATTATGTCACTATTTCATCTCTGATAGCCAAATGCATACTAAGTCAGTGGGTTTTTTAGTTGCGACAGTGTGAAGGGAGAAAAGCTTTCTCTCTGGCCACTACAGCTTTTGAAAAATGGAATTTTGGGGTCTTTCTTTGCCTATTAGTATTATATAGAAATAGGACAGTATTACTTAAAAAGGGATAAATGATTTGTTTGCCAAGAGGCTCTTGCAGTTCAGAGTTGGTATTTTTGTTCTGATTGAGTTCCTATAGTTATATGCTGTAGTAAGTTAGAAAGGAATCAACCCAGAGAAGTTGAGCCTCAATAAAGAATTAATGTGGAAATGCTATTCATCTGATCTTTATTCTCTGCTACCGCAACACAGCAGTGTTAAGAGTATAACTTACATGACTGTATCTGATCAGTGACTCTGATTTGTCTGTTTTGCTCTGTCTAAAAAGTTGGGGAAAATAATGCTGCAAGTTATTACTGAACTAAAGATTTACCTGCTAAATGCACTTGCCATTTAAGTCTTAGAACTGTGCTAGCGTTCAGTGTTGCGGAATCCAGTGTGGACTACACTGGGTCTGATTTGAAGAGGACTTAAATTCTGTTACTGATATCTATTTATGTGGCCTCTTTATTAAATACAGAGGAGTGTGACAGGTTTATATGTGATCGTTATTAACGGATACCATTTGATGTTTGTTGTCTTTTTCAGTAAGTGTCCCTGAATGTTTCTTTACTGATGTTACCATTTAGAATAGCAAACAGCACACTACCACCTTTGGGCCAAATCTTGTTTGCCCCTGTCTTTGTAAATAAAGTTTTATTCATGCTGTTTTGTTTACATATTGTCTGACTGCTTTTGCACTAGAGCAGCTGGGTTGAATAGTTGCGACAAAGAACATGTGGCCTGCACAGCCTATAATATGTACTCTGGCAATTTGCAGAAAAAGTTTGCCACTTCCTGATCTAAACTAATAAGATAAAGCTACACAGTCACTGGTAACTCATAAAGGTTTAATTAGCTGTTAGTCTGGGCTTGGTATCTAGAGTAATCAGCCACACATTTATTATTCAACAAATATATATTACATGCTCCCTGGCTGTCTGGTTCAGAGGAGGTAGCAGGAAACAGTACAGACAGTTCTCGGTATTCATGGAACTTATGTTGTAGTGAGATGAGACAAACGATAAGTGGAAAAGTAAGATAAGAATTATGGGGAGTGGTAAGACTGCTCCCTGTAAGAAATGTAAACTTGTCCTTGTTAGTACTCACTGCCCCACCATCTTGTTCCACAAAGTATATCAAGCTAGAGTATATTCATGTCTCAGTTCAGCTGCTCTAAGTTAGACATTACTGGATGTGTGCTAATTTACCAAAAATGTACACATTTGTCTGTTTACACCCAATTCTGTTATATACTAAAATCCCAGTGTTTTGTTACTAAAGATACTTAGTTTGATTATCTAGATCCAGTTCCTAGAAGCTATTTTCAGTTAGAAAAGTTTTTCTGAAAACCTATCATAGTGTAAAAATTTAAAAGAAAATATTAGAAAACAAAATCCAACATTACATTAAGAAAATAATGCACTGTAGCTAACTGACACTTATTCCAAGAATGCAAGGTCGGTTCAGTATAAACTCCATCAATATACTATACTATTTAAAAAGATTTAAGGGAAAATATTACCACCTTTAATAAAATTCAATACCCAATCATGATTAAAGCACTCACGGAAATAGTATTTAAGGGATACTGTCTCACCATAGTAGAATGTGTGTGTTTTAGTTTAAAGGCAGTGTCTTATGTAGTGGAAAAGTTTTAGAGAGATTTCCACTAAGATTCAAACAAGATAGGGATGATCACCATCTTCACTAGTCTGCAATCATGCTCTAGAGATATTGGCCAACGCAGTTAGACAAGAAAACTCAATGGCATGAAAAGGATCATAAAGAAGAAATAAAACTGTCTCTTTTTTCAGGTGATGTAAGAGTAAACCCAGAAACCTCCACAGAATCAATGATAAATTAACCCATGCTGTGAAAGAATTCAGTGCAGTGGCAACAGGATATAAAATTAACATACAAAAAGCCATAGCCTTGCTCTGCACAAGCAATAAACACTTCAAAGATGTACTAGTGGAGAAAATCCCATTCGTAATAGCAATAAAGAGTAAATGCTTAGGAATAAACTCTATAAACAAAATGTGCAAAACTTCTGAAAGAAAATACCTGAAAGAAAACAAGGAAGACCTGAACAAATGAAAGAAATCTCCTATTCTTGAAAAGCACAAACCTAACAGTCACTGGTTCTCCAAAACTTAATTTATAACATCAATGTAATCCCAGTGAAAATATGAATAAGCTATTTTATATGGCTAGGCAAGTTGTTACTAAAGTTCATGTGGAAAAGTTAAACATGCTAAAAAAACACTGAAAAAGAAAAAGTAGGATGGAGTTTGGGGAGCTGGCCTGACAAGATGTTAAATCATCCTCTAAGAGTAGATCTTAAAGAGTTTTCATCACAAAGATAAAATTAAATCCATCTCATACCACACACAAAAATAAACTCCAGTAGTTTAAGATGAAACCATTCATGTATTTAAAGAAAACTGGAGTGAATTTTTCTTTAACCTTTCACAGAAAAAAGCTGTCTAACTAGGACTCAAAAAACAGAGGCAGTACAAGTAGATTGATAAATTTGACTACTTTTTTAAAAATTTCATCCCAAAAATATAGCATAAACAAAATTTAAAGATAAGTGACAAAACAGGAGAACGTATTCACAGTTTATACCACAGACAGAAAGCTAACATTCCTAACATACGAAGAATACTTTAAAATTTCAGGGAGAAGGACTAAAACCCCAAAGAGAAAAGTGGTGGAAAGACAGGGACAAACAGTTTATCAGAAGAAAGATAAAAGCTCTCAGATGTGAAAGAGTGGCCAAACACACTCAGAATTAGAGGGATGCAAAATCAAAAATAACAGATACCATCTCTCACATGTAAGACAGATCAAAACATTGCTGGTTAGAATGTAAATTGATTCAGAGCTTCATGGCAGGAAATTTGGAAATGCATAACCTTGTAGCCCAACCATCCCACGTCAAGGAATTTGCCCCTAAGATAGACCTCAAAAGTTTGAAAGTACATGTGCAAAAGATTGGCAACCACCTACGTGCCCGTCCATCGGCGGGTGGGTGGGCAGACTGCGAAACACTCACACAAAGGAGCGTGTGGACCTACGTAGAATGGAGGAGAATGTTACTGATCGGAAGTGCTTCCCAGGACACGCTGAGTGAACAAAGCAAAGCCCAAAAGATGTCTAGGATATGCTACCCTTTATGTAAAGAAGAAGATAATATAAGAGAATATGCAGATATCTTCTCAATTATGAAAAAAAAAAACCATGTAGGGAAGAGAAACCAAAACTGAGATTGGTTATTTGTGAGGGCAAGCGGCAAAGGGGTGGAAAGAAGGAGAAATGGGGTAGCAGGCAGGAGGGCTGAGGAGGTAAGGAGCCCCTCTTCGTGTGTCTTTTTGTAGGATGCTGACTTTTAGAGCCACAGAAGTATCTCACGTACCCCCGAAATATCAAAACAAAGCCAGTTA
This sequence comes from Pteronotus mesoamericanus, assembly GCF_021234165.1. Taxonomy (NCBI): domain Eukaryota; kingdom Metazoa; phylum Chordata; class Mammalia; order Chiroptera; family Mormoopidae; genus Pteronotus; species Pteronotus mesoamericanus. The sequence continues at coordinate 99,159,548 of NW_026555085.1, forward strand.
GGATATAGCGGGAACTCCAAATGGATTACAACCCCTAACAATTGGCTCTGTGCTTTTCACAAGAATATACGGTAGTAATTCTGAAATTATTTTGTGTATATAATAAAATTTAACAAGTAAATTGATTTAGATACTGAGAATTAGGTTTCTTACCATTGAAGAAAAGAGTTATAAACAAGGAAAAGGAGAAGGCTACAATGTATTACCTGCTTTTGTATTGGGATGAGAGGTATTCACATAAACTCATGGTAATACACGCACATACTCAAATATTGAAATACATATGTGCATATGTGCAGTTTGGTATACACAAGGGGGGACCCAAAAAAACCTGGAATTAATTTATTAAAAACTTGTGTATTCTTATATGGTTACACTTCAGCCACCTTCTGAGTCCTCTCCATCTGATGCAATACGCCTTTTGAGACATTTTTCCACTGCTCAAAACAGTTTTTGAATTTGTCAATTTTGATGTCTTTTAGTGCTTCTGCCATTTTTTGTTTGACCTCTTCTACACTGGCAAAATGTTACCCTTTGAGGAGTTTTTTCATCCAGGGAAACAAAAACAGAAGTTCAGGGTGAGATCAGGTGAATAGGGAGGATAGGGGATGGGGGTCGTGCAATTTTCGGTCAAAAACTGCTGAACACTCAACATGGTAAGGGCGGGTGTGCTCGTAACTCACCTATCACAAAATGGGCAAACGCATTGAGTCTCAAAACAAATTTCACTGAAGCCAAATGCAACCTCGCACCCCAGCACCGGCTGTGCAGTGGCACCAATGGGTTCCTAGGACACTTGCCTAGCAGGGAACGCCTGTACTACAAGGGGCCCACCCTCCAGAAAATAATTGTTTTTTGGAGGGTCCCCACTCATACACAGATTTCCTATCTCTGTTCACTGGGAGGACCTAGAAGCAGCAACACCCCAGAAACAACGAGCAGACCCTGGTGCCCAGATCTCCAGCTCTGAAACCGTCCTCCAGTATGGAGAACCACGGCTCCTGGGAGAAGTGGTTGGGTACAGCGCTGCAGCAGGGGAAACGGCGTGAGCGAGCCTGGAGCGTCCTGTGGTTCCAGAAAATAAGGATTTAAAGAAGGGGCTTTTAATGGCCAAAACTGGAACAGTTTGGACAACAAAATGTCAATGTTGGATTTGAATCCATCAGATAAAGCAAATACCCATGACTATATTAGGTTGCCTGTACGTGTGACATTACCACAAATTTAGCAGCTTAAAACAATACCTGTTTGTTATATCATAGTTTCCATGGCCAGGAGTCTGGGCATAGCTTAGCTGGGTCCACTGCTCAGGGTCTGAAGAGGCTGCAAAGTGTTGGATGGATGGTCCATGTTCCCATCCGGAGGCTCAGCTAAGGAGGAATCCGCCCCATCTCTTTCAGGCTAGGGCATGAGCTCATTTCCTGTGGTTGTAGACATGAGGCCCACAGGCTGGCGAGGCTGCCTGTCCTGCCACGTGGCTCAGTTCACATCCCAGCAGCTTCCTTCTCCAAGGCCAGCAGGAGCGTCTGTCAGCGCAGAGAAGGCCTCCGTCCTCTGTGAAGTTAGGCCTACCCAGGGTCCCCCCACTTTTGAGGATTTCATAGTCTATCTGTCCAGGACTTGGCACTTGCAAAATCCCTTTCACTTTGCCATATATCAAGTTCAAGAGTGATATTTCATCATTTTTGTTATTTCTTTGGTTGGAAGCCAAGTCACAGGCTCTGCCCTCAGTCATGAGGTGGGTATTATGTAAGAGTGTGACTCACTGGTAGTCGTTCTATAGTATGCCTGCCACATGCATTCATAGGGATCAAAGTAGTCTAATAAACACACAAACAAATGAGGAGGTACACTGTTGTTAATAAATGTGGAAGCGAGGAGGGAAGCTGCAATAACCGGTGCTGACAAGAGGCTCAGTGGGTGCAAGAATGAGCAGGCACAAGTTTGAGGGGACACAGGTTTGCATAGTCTCAAGTATCTCCCCTTATAACACTTACCAACTACAAAGGGCAAAACAGTAACTTTATATTGGAGGAGCCTGGTAGGCACCAACTTTACCAAGTAATCAAGGTAAACGTCAGCAGAAATGACATTTGTGTGTTTAACATCCCAAAGTGAATACCCTCATTTAAATCATGAAACAGCAGACCGAACCAAACTGAGGGACAGTCTGCAAAATAACTGCTCAGTATTCTTCAAAAGCGTCAAAGTCATAAAACAAAAGAAAAGACGGGGGTCTTGAATGACTAAGGAGAAATAACAACTAAATGCAACATGAGATCCTAGAATGGAAAGAAGACATGAAGTGGAAAATTGGTGAAATTCTAGTACGATCTGTAGCTAACAACATTGTGCCGTGTTAAGTTCCTCGTGGTGATTACATTGTGGTTACACACAATGAGAACACTAGGGGAGGTGGGCTAAGGGAGGTAAGCAAACTCCTCGTCTTAGTTTTCTAACTTTTCTCTAAGTCTAAAACTAATTAAAAATAAAAGGGCAACCCTGGCCAGGTGGCTCAGCTGGTTGGAGCATCATCCCATACGTCAGCAGGCTGCCTGCTCCAGCCCAGGTTAGGGGGCGCACCTAGGCTGTGGTTCGATCCTGAGCAGACTGACAGCTCTCTTTCTCTGTGTGTGCATGTGTGTGTGTGTGTGTCTTGTCTTTCCCTCTCCCTTCCTCCCTGTAAAATCAATAAGCATACCCTCAGGTGAGGATTGGATCAATAATAAATAAATTTTTTGTAATAAAATCTCATAGTACACACTTGTGATGAGTGTCAAAGTAAAATGTGGAAATCAGAAGTATAAATTTGGGTGACTTATGGATGTTTCATTTTTAATTTTTGCATAATCTTTCACACTATTGTATATGCACGGTCATTGGAGAATGGCGGGGGGAGGTTGTTTTATTAAAAAATCATAGTATAACCTGTGCTGAGAATCAAAAGTACAGTGTACTGTATTTTGCCATGTATAATGCGCTCTTGTGTATATTGCGCACCCATGTTTTTTGACCCAAAATTTCAGGAGAAAAATTTATGTTTTAGTTTTTCAAGTCTTTTTTTTAATTTATATAGAAAACAGATCATCATATTCCAGCATATTATTTTGCATATGAATATTGTGCTTTCTAGAGTTAAACTTTTAACGCCTAAACATAAATAAACATTAAGAACATTTATATAGATACAGAATTAGTACCACCCATGTATAATGTGCATCCTTACTTTTCCCTTAAAAATTGAGGCATAAACAGTGCACATTATACATGGCAAAATACTGTAAATGGTCATTGGAGAACAAATACATAGGTATAAGTGGTGAAATGTACTACAACTCACAGAGTAGGTTTTTCCAGTTGTAACTTTTTTCCATTGTGCTTAGTTAACATCAGTATAGACACAGGCGAGGGGGAAACATGGGCTTTCTTTCAAACAGTTTTGGTGTTAAAGCCTACTTACAAGGTTGGTTTGTTCACTGTGCATGGCAATAATCTCTTTTAAAATAACTACCTAATTATGTTTAAAAGGTTTCACTTATGCCAAACATATAAAAATCCATGGATTTGAAGGTGTTTACTTAATTGGGTTGGTGCAAAGGGCTCTGAATTGTCTTCTTTACATGGAAGTTGGACACAAATGAGTCTTCAGTATTGTGTCAAACAGGTTTTCTGATTCATCCTCTACTCTGACCAGCTTATGGCTGGACTTCCAGGGAGTTATATCCTAGTAACTGTGAAACTGTTGATGGAAGGATGGGGGTAAAGGCAAATGTAGAATTTAAAACAGTTTGGGCAAATCTGACTTTTTTGGGCAAACCGTCAAAGGTCCTTGATCGTTTCTTTAAAAGATAGATTTAATAAATGAATTTTCCCATGGCTTTAAAGAGAGATTTGTCTTAGAATTGCACCAGCAACCAGTCGCTCTGCTTGGATGTGGCAGGATTTTATGAATTCATGAGACGTGTTTCTAAACAGCCTTTTTTATGTTTAGTTGAAATGCTGTCTGTCTGAGCAGTGCCTTGGGCGTGCATGTTGTGAGTAGTGGTGTCCTCTCTTAGTGCGGAATTACTGTTGGCTTTTCCTGTCAGGAGTCCCTGCGTCCAGCCTGTCATGCAGAAACAATTGTTACAATGTCAGCACTTACTGTCTCAGTGCAGCTGATTCCCCTGTGACATTTTTAAGTCAGGGCTGGGCTGCGGAGTGCTCTAAACTTCTAAATGGACTGTAGATTGGGGCCTTAGGGTATTGCATAGAAAGCTCATGAACCGGAGCAGACACACAGCAACTTTTGTGTGTCTGTAACCAAGTTGATGACAGGGTTTGATGTTGTGTTTTTTACTTTACGTTTAATTAGTTGGTATGAATGCTGATTCACTGCAAATGTCTGGAGTGGGTGGATGGTGAATCCTGTACTACTGTTCATCTGGGCCTTGTATCCTGCTCGCGTGGCCCAGCCTCAGCAGGACTGACTCCTGGTGACCTCCGTGGCCGGAGGTTCAGGAGGAGGGTGGCAGCTGGACCGAGGGCGCTCAGAAATGCTTTCACAGGCTTTACATTCTTTTCTAAAAGCGAGAAGCCTAAACTTTCAAAAACAATTTGAGAATTTTTTATGATTCTATTATAACAGCTATTCCCAGCTATTGTCTAAGTGAAAAATCATTTCCCCACTTCTCTGGCTGTCGCAGATAAAACCGTTATTAGAATTAGTCACGAGTGACAGCCATGGAGACTCTGGGGACTGTGTTCTTCCTGGTCTGGACTCCACAGCGTGGCCTACCAGCTGCTGGGGTGCCGCCGCCCGAAAGGGCTGGGCAGTGCAGACGCCCAGCTCTGCATCATGACCTTTGCCAGGGTGAATGGGTGGCGACCACAGTAACGTCCTTGTCTACTCACATGTGATCCTTTTTAGCGCTGTCCGGAGCTGTGGAGGAGGAGGTGCTGCGGTGGCAAAGCAGCCCTTAGCCTGATCTAGCCTGGTCATGGTCTCCACACCAGGGAGATAGATAGAGATGTAAAGTTCTCTCTTCCCAATTTATTTTAGCAAAGAGGGCGCACATTAGAAGATAAAATAGCATGGACTTCATGCCATGAGAGCTCATGCCTTGGGGATTATGCTAAAGTTCAAGTGTCTTTTTTATTCTGTATTTTAAGTTGTAGAAATGCATCTAAACCTGAGTCAGATAGTGAGTTGAGATCATCAAGTATCTCTGCTGATTCTTAAATTTCAAAATCCCGTCTCCGGCCTTCAAATGACTAATTGTCTCTCTTTAATTGATAAAATAATAAGTATCTTTTTCTTTAATTCCTATTTTCAGATTAAGGGCCATTAAATAACCAAGATTTATTAAATAGTTGTTATGCTAATGAGGGATTAAAAGAGTAAAAGGCATGATTCCTCTTTCAAGGAGCTTACATTCTAGTTTGAAAAGACCAACTGAGCACACATTAAGTAAATGGAAATCAAATAGATGCTGAATAGATGCTATTCCTTTATTAGCAATAAAGATCAAGAGAGATGCAGGGTATTTCCTTCTTGAGTGATAATATGCACTGCATTTTGTAGTCCTATGTTTCATATTTTTTAATGGAGATCTTCTTGTAAGTTTATTTTAAATCTCTAATTACAAAGGATTTTTAGACATCAGTTACTAACACTACATTGAATAAATATTAACAATGAAAAATTGTGGGTTGCTGTGCCTGCCTGCCCCCTTAGAGACTAGTTTAAACTGAAGAGGATGAGTTCAGTTCATCAGTCTTGGGTTTTGTTAAATGCAATGAAGAAGTGTGTGTCAGGAGATTGCAGCTACTAATTGATTTGTCTGTGAGTTTGGGAACTCATCCAGTATGAAATTGAACTTTTCTGGAGGTCATTTGCTAAATATGTCTATGCATGTCTCCTGTTTGTTTTACACACACACACACAAAAGGGTGAAACACCATGCTTTTTTGAGCGCTGTCTCTGCCTGTGCGGGGGGCCGTTCCTTTTGTGAGGACGAAGATTAAGCACGTGTAGTTGCGCCTTGGCTCTGCCGGGCCGCGGCGCCCGTGCCCAGGGCCCTCACCCCGCCTCCTCCTGTGTTGCAGGCAGCCAGATGCCGCCTCAGCCCCCTGGGAGCCAGCCGGAGTCGAGCGCCCATCCCGCCCTGAGCCAGTCCCCGATGCCACAGGAAAGAGGTGAGGCTTGTATGGGTCAGCTTACCTGTCCGTATCCTTGTAAATAATGGTTAAAGGATATTGTGTTTCCTTGTCAGATGAACGAAATAAACAAGAACCTACGTATAACAACAAACACAAAAAAGAAGGGTGCTTTCTTGCAGATTGGATGAAATTTTACCAAAACACAGTTCAAGATCCAAAGACTATATATATGTCCACATAGCACTATAAGGCATCATTTATACATGACCAGAGTCTGGTAGTTGATCTAGGGCTATAAAAATGACTATTGATGATTCAATTTGGATAGTGGTTCTAATGAAGTAAAATGTTAGAGAGTGTGTGTACCTGTTTTGTTCAATTATTCCATGATATTTAGTATTAAAAATTTAAACACATAGTAAGACTTTGTATTATAAAATTAGAGGGTCTTAGAACTGGAGCCATCTTGAAAGACCCTGGAGTCCAGTTGCCTCAATTTACAAATACAGGTAAGTTTTCCTTGTGACTTCCTCATTCTCAGGCGGGTTAGCGCCAGAGCCAGAAAAAAAGGATTTTCCTAAAGCCCTCAAACGTTCAAGTTGTCTTACGTGTGCAAACCCTTGGGCGGTTAGCTCAGCTCTGCATATTGACCTCCACATATTACTGCCTTTGGCCTTCACTTGTGGATCTCTGGCTTCCTCCTCTTCAGTGGTCGAGCAGCTTTTGGTGGTGGTGGTGGTGGTGGCGGCACAGTGATTTTAACCCAGATGAGAGCAGGCTGGGGTTTACACGCCAGCTGCCCCACCTGGTGCTGGGCCCGGGCACTCCGTACGCACTGCCTGTGAGTCAGGCTTGCCCCGCCCCCGCCAGGGACAATGCCACCTTCCTCCAGTGCCCTTCCTCGCACGCTTGCCCAGAAGGCAGAGGTTGGTAGCTTGGTAGCTAACATTTAGGCTTCTGACCCCTAATGTTTATAATTATTTCTCTGTGAATTATACAGGTAATGATTGCTCCTAATTAGAATTACAAGGTTCAGTAATTTTACATGTTAAAAACTCAGTTGCACATTGTTTGGACAGTAGTGCCAATGAAAAGATGGATTAGCCTTATCTGCACATCGTTTGTGTTAGAATGACTGTTTAGTAGGAATCAAATGAAATTTCCAACACCTTTACATATTTTACTTTTTATTATAATTTAATGTATAGTTAATACTTTCATTTCCTTATCAAGGTACTACAGTATGTCTTAATGATGGAATAATGAATGGTCTCCAAACTTTAGGGTGCACAAGACTTACCTGGAGAGCGTGCTGAAATAGAATGCTAGGCCACACCCCCAGACTTCTGATTCTGTGGGTGTGAAGTGGGGCACTTAACATCTGCATTTCTGACAAGTTCCAGGTGTTGCTGATGCTGCTGATCTGAGGGCCGTACTTGGAGAACCACTGCTTTCTAACGATACGATAATATGTTTTAATAATTGTGCGATGTGTGCATTTGTTGCTCTAAACTTCCTACTGTGACCTCCTATAAGTCATTCTTTATCTCACATCCTCTCTATTATTGCTTGTTTTGTGTTAATTCCTCGTGTGGCACTGGTTGTCTGGAAGACATTGCAGAAGTTCATGGAAAGGGCACTAAGGCCAAGCGAGGGGGGATTCTCTCCAAGCTCCTTCCTTGGCAGTGGGCTGCGCCTACATTGTGTTCGGGATCAGGTGGAGAGGAAAGGACTAAAGACATTATCCTGCACTGAAAGCCTGCTCAGGCCAGACCCAGAGCTAGGAGGAAGATGTTTGTTATGTCATTTAATCCTTACTGTAACCCTATAACAGCATTCCCGCTGGGAGAATTCTCCTTCTATTGCAAGCGTTAAAGGATAAGAGGTACCTTATTTGAAAGTACTACAATTCTAACCTTTACCTCTAAGAACTAAAAAGGAGAAACCCCTCCAAGATCCTCCAGCAAGGTCCTCACCAAGCCCTTCCAAATGATACGTGTTTAAGAAATTTGAAAGTGTAGAAAACCCATAGTCAAGGATGAAACAACAATGAGGAAACATAGTTAAAATAAACTTTTAACTCAAGTGAATATATGAGCAAGGCAAAATCAAGAGTTTTCCTCCAGTGTCACTGTGGAAACTGCTAGGGTGATGTATTTGGTATTTTCTTCCTCTGATAATCTTTATTAAGTAGTATGGTTTTGGTAAGTGATAATGGATACATACAATCTGGGTAGTTGTAATAACCATTTCCTTCCAATAGCAAATGTAAGTTTTACAATTTGCTAAATCTGAATTTATTTTCATGAACGTGTCCCTCACACTGTCTCTGAAAGACTGTGCTGGAAACACTATACACATCACTTGTGTGCTTTTTGCTGGTAGGATAACCCCCTGAACAGGAAAATTGTATATTTCAGAATGAGTGTTGGATGATGCTTTGCCCTGTATGAGGTAAATTTCCTTAACAATTGGGTAGCAAGCTATGCATCTGAAACTAATGTGGAATGGTATTGAATATAGACTGTAATTGGGAAAAAAAGATGCCAAGCAGGATTATAGCATTATTCAATACATATTTTTTAAATGTATTTTTCACAATGAAGAAAAATACTGTGTAGCAAGAAAGTTTTTTTTAAATGGCTTTGTTATTTGTTGAAATCTAGGAAGAAATGTTAGCTCATAATGACATTTGATCAGGTATTTTAATGGCAGATGACAGTTGTTTTAATGCTTTGATACAATAATAACAATGTTTTTCTTGCTTGTTTTTACCATCATGTTATGTTTGCCAACAGAATGCACAGTGCGATGTAGATCTAGGAAAACACTTGTTAGAAAATTCCCCAGTGTGTTGATCTCACGTTTTAAAGCATAATTTAACTTCTCTATGCCTTTAGAACTATATATCCCCCGCTCTCATTTAAGGAAATGATGAAAGACGCAGAGAAGAAAAAATACATATTGGTGAGTTAGCATCTTATTAAGAAAGTGTATTCTCAGAAACCATGGATCTTGATAGACAAGATGAGAACATCTACTGTACTGCTGAGTGCTAAAATAACCAAATTTGAAGTCCCTTTTATATTCACCTGTTTTAATAATAAGATTAAGATTTTACAATTATACACATTTTTTAATGGCAAAGAATCTAGAAACGCGCTTGTCCGGAGGCACCTGCGCGAAGCAAGAGGCGCAGCCTGCCTGTGTTGGGGTGCCGTCCCCCGGGGCCTCCGCATGGCCCTTGGCCCGGCGCTGCTGACGTGCCGCCCCTCCCGGCTGAGAAGCTGAGTGCTGGTTCCGCCGCCGCTTCTCCCCCTTGGCCCTGTGTCCCCGTCGGGAAGAGCATTTATCCACAGCCTAGTGCTCTGTTGAGGAGAATTTTGCAGACCTGGGTCTGTCCCAGGGTCTGAACCAAACGGGCGCTGCCAGGCCGCAGTCCCTTCTCAAGGCGGTGAGCAGGCCAGGCACCCCAGACAGCAGCCTCCTGGCCAGCGGGCCCCCGCCCCCAGTTCCGTGTCCTCCTCATCTGTGTGCCGCGTTTGTCATTTCCTCACACTATACATGGGTGAAAATAGCTCAGTTTCTGCAGTTTTATATCTTCCACCTGTAAAAGCGTATGTGCAAGTAAATATAGATCCAGCTGTCATGGGTGCAGAGAGAGGGGAAGCACTTTACATGGTTATTGGCCTCTTTATTCTTCTGTTGTACTGTCTTCTCTATACTTCCATCCACTCTCCAGCACAAAGCCTGAGTTCGTACTCTCCTGTCTGCATTTTATATGGTGCTGGAGAACGTCTTTCTAACTTAATAAAATCAGCTCAAATTCTTTGGGGGGGAAAAAAGGACAAAACTTCAGTTTAGGGTCCTGTAAGATAGCTACCATTGGTTCTTCTTTTAAAACAACCTTTCTCTACAGACCCCATAGAATGACGTAAAGAATTGCTATTAAAGCCCCTTCGGAAAAACCAAAGTAGTATAAATTATGCTATCTAAGCTTTAGAAGAAGAGTTAAGATAACCCTAACCGACTAAAATAAATTTTACAAGAAAATTGTAGCTAACAAGTTTAGATTAGTTTTATCCTCATTTCTTAGCCTTTAACATATATATCTTTAAAGTTGGAAAGAGCAATAGGAAACAGCTTATGAATATGTTTTCTGTTTTCCAAGAAGGCTGAGAGGGAATATGCAATAGTCACCAGAGTAGATAAATAAGTATAATTATTATTAACATCAAAATGATCGCATTTTTAACCCCTCTAAAATGTTGAGCTTAATGAAACTAGCAAATACCCTTCTAGTTTATTGGATTAGCAATTAGGTGAAAACATTTCAAGAAGGCTTATGTATTTGGACAGATGTAGAGGTCAGAATTAATTTTTTGAAAACCTCTTAATTGAATTCCCTTTTAATTTTCACAGTGGTATCTAGTTAAATATTCATGTTAATGCTGGTGGTTTTCTGAGGGTCTGAACTAGATCTGGGCCCTCAGAACCAGCATAGGTTATTTAACCCTTTTCATCTAGTGCGCCAACAGGGACTTCTGCAGTGGAGTCCCATAGTGTTGGAGTAATTAGAAGGCAGTAATGAGGATTTAATTAGTCCTTGAGATAGGCTGGAAGGAGAGCCACTACGAACTTTCCCTTTTGGACACGACCGAAAACAGTGGGCGCTGCTGCAGGGCCGCGCTCTGGGGGACGTGCTCTGTTGCGGGGGGCGGTTCTCCGGCGCCCTTCTGTGGCCCGGGGTCTGGGCAAGAGGGGTCCTGGGAGAAATCTCACGGAGTTGTTGAGAAGCCCCCGCACCCGACCTTCATCCTTGTCCACCTACAGGGCAGCGCCCCCCCTCCCCCGCCCCGACTGTTGAAGCAAAGTTACAGGGAAGGTGTGCAGCCTTGCACACAGGTGAGAACCGGCCTTTGCTGTGTCAGCAGTGCTAGCGTTAGACAAGCCAGGAAAGGCGTGTGTTTACTCTAGCCTGGGACAAGGAGAACGTAAGCACACTTCTAGTTTTATACCTCAAGTACTTAAACCAGACTGAGTTCTGTATTCTGACAGCTGTATGTCAGAAGAATGACGAAGTTCTCACGCTAGGGATATGGTCTTCACAGTGGTATTTATCCGTAGCTCCATTTTTAAGATATAAATAGTGACATTATTCAGAAAAAGTGTGTGGCAGAGGAGGTGAGGGCAGGCATTTAGATTTTTTTAAAGCTTTTTTTATTACCATTAACATTCAGTATTGTTTTGTGTTAGTTTCAGGTATACAGCATAGTGGTTAAACAGTCATATACCTTAGAAAGTGATGCCCCTGGTGTTTCCCAGTACGTGCCTGGCACCCGTCCATAATTATTGCAATATTATTGACTATATATTCTATGCTGTACTGTGACACTTTTTGTGACTGTCAATTTGTACTTCCCAATCCCTCCACCTTTTTCATCCAGTCCCCAAATCCCCCTCCCCTGTGGCAACCACCAGTCTGTTCTCTGTGTCAATGTGTCTCTTTTAGACGTTTCCTTATGTGCCACCATAAAAAGATAAATCAGAATTTCTGCACTTCAAAAGTAGGAAGTTCCCAACTTACATGTTACGTAGATTGACTGAAGAGAATATGCCTTCATTATTCTTTTTTTTTTTTCCTCTCCTAATCCCACATGTTAACTGCCTTGGTATAGTATTATTCCTACTCTCTAATGCTGTATTTTGTCTTTTTTCAAAGTCTGAATAGAATTCCTCGCCAAATTTCTAGGCATTCTATTTGCTTAGGGCAAATCTTTCTCTTACTTAATGCCAAGAGCAAAGAAAAGCAATCTCTTAAAATAAATCCAGAGTCTTACTATAAATGAGACTGAGCTCCCGGGGGCCAGAACTGAATCATGTTTATGCTCTGTGCCCCCAAGTCTGCAAAAGAGCCGGTGTGTAATAAGTGTTCAACGAAGAGTGAGCCAGGCAGCGGGAGTTAACTCGGCCCTCGCGCATTCGGAAGCTTCCAGTCTTTTTAGAGCACAGAACAACCCAAGAATAAAATACTCCTTGCTCTTAAATTAAGAAGGCTTTCCATTATTAATAAGACTTCTTTCAATTTTACCATTGTAGGGCATTTGGTGTGGTGTAAAGTGTTTCTCTATAGACGTTTCGCTTTTGCACCGGATTCAAGGTACCCCTTCCTCCCGCATTCCTCCCAGACGTAGTCCTGCAACCCTGCAGTTGCCTTGTCAGCCTGAGCCCCACACCTGGAGCCCGACACTGAATGAACTGTCCGAAGGCCACTTCCAGCACCCCCCCATGCCACACCCCCCCCGAAACCATGCTCTTTATAACCCAGGAATAGTTGGAAATAAGTAACATTTTTGTAAAGTTTTTAATGCTACTAGTTGGTTTCATAGTGATTTTTTACACCAGAAATGGGTTTTGAAATTTTAAAAGTTATTTTGTAATATCTTAATCTACCTAACTCCTTAATTGTCAAGAACAGATTTAGTATAGAAATGAAGGGGACTACCAAAATAATTGTTAAGAAGTTGCTGTTAGGATTTAAGGTTTCTTTATGTTTTTATAATCTACAGAAACGATTTTGTTTCCCTTTCAATTGGATTCTTTCAGCTTAAGTATGACAGTAAATCTGCAGGTGCAGGCATCTTTCATAGGGTATATTGGTTGTTAGAAAACTTTCTCTAATCTACCTTTCTAATTGCCCTTGTATATAAAGGTGTTCTTATTTATATTGTAAGCATACGAAATAAAATTATGCTGCCTTTCAGCACAAGGGTATTGTCAAAAGAGAATATATATCACTTTCCTCATGTATTGCTGTGTAAGTATAGCAGCTCAGTGTGTTAAGGAATTAATGAATCCACCCCCACCCCCAGATGCAATTAATTTAGCCTCTGCTCTTAATTGAGGATCCCTTTTTTAATAATCCGTGACAGATGAAAATGAACTCAAATGGGAGGTTATATACAAGAGAGAATATCTAGAAAGCTGTTTCTAATTTCTTCAGCATCAGATCTCCAGGCTGCATTGTGGCCCACGCCAAAGCCAGTCAGGAGTGAAGGAAGTAACAGCGTAGGGCCTGTGTTAGAGTCATCATTAAGTTCCTGTTAAGCCTACTGTCGAGAGATCTGTGCACAAAAAAGCTGGGAAAACAAGTATCACATAGAATAAAAGTCGATTTATAGTCATTGAGGAATCATTAATCTAAATTTTAAATATTTTAAAAGAAGCATAGTCTTGTTAATTTTGTTACATGCAGTATTTTTTGAATTGCCAATTTAAGCTTGTTTTCAATAGCTAACACTCATTTGTAATCGACTGATTATTCTCCCGCGGAAGTGTTTGAGAACATCTGGATCCTGGGTAAATTCAACAATGTGCATTGCATGCACTTATTTATGACAAGATGGTTTTTCCTGTGCCTTACGGGCCTGGCTGTCAGTGAGAGACCACCGCCTGCCGGGCGTCCTGAGCCACAAAGCTAAGGGCACCCTCGATGCCGCCTCTCCCCCACCTGCCCCGCACTAGGCATCGTGGTCTGTGGATGTTCCCCGGGATGCTTTGCAGACACCCCCTTCCTTGGTATCCACCATCGCACCCAAGGCCACCTGAGCTCCTTCAACGACCTCCCAGTGTCCTTCCTGTTTCAGCTCCATTCCCTTCCTGCCGACTCCCTGTGCCTTGTCCCCAGGGTGTGTCTAGAGACCACTTAGGCTGTGCCCTCCCCTTCCCACGCCTTGAGGAGCTCCCCTTTGCCTTCGGAGAAACGCAGCCCGAATTGGTCTGGTTCGGAGGCCCTTCCCCATCCTGCATAGCCCCCCTTTCTGTCTCGCTGTCTCCCACCACGCTGGGCCTCTTTGGGGATCTTTATATAAACTCTTCTCTCCCTCCTTTTTGTCACCCACACCTAAACCCCATTCCTACCCGACATAGGGTCCCCTTGCCGATCCTTGCTAACCCTGAATGTCCTCAGTAGCCTGGCATCTGCTAGGTGTTTGAATCTGGGTTTGCTGAGTGAACAGATAAACGAAGCCATTACTTGTCACAGTGCTGCCCTGTGGCCCGGGCACCCCACCCCTAAACAGCCTGGGTCCAGTCATGACCCATTGCTGGGATTCACAGTTGAGCTCTCCCCTAGAGAGAGCTCGGTGAGGGCAAGGACCATGTGGCCTCATTCAGTTTCATAACCCCAGTGCCTTGTATCATACCTGCTTTTCTCTTTTGAATCCTCAAGGAGTTCTGGAACCAAAAAATCTGGGTTTAGGCACAGGCTTTATCACTAATTAGTTTTTTGACCTTGGGTAATTAATTAAATCCTTGTTTCATGTAAACTGAGGACCGGCGTGTCCCATGGATTTGTCACATGGATCAAGTGCAGTCCTGTGTCCGGGAATTATAAATTGCAAAGCACTGTGGAAATAGTAATAGTGAGCGTAAGCATAAGCATCAGGCACAAACGACTCGGGCGAGACATGGGTTGAAAGCCTTAAAAAAAAGTAGTTTCTTTGCTTCTTCCAGCATGGGGCAGCATCCATACGATTGTCTTTGAACTCCGCCCTGCAGCGGACTTTTGCAGCTAAAACTCAGAAGATTTGTATAAGGAAAGGCTGGATGTTTTGGCCCCATCTACCATCAGGGTAGTAGTCAGTCTGCTCTCCCCCCGCCGACTCTCACCTTCCCAGTGACAGATGAGGTCAGCAGCGGAGAGGGGTTCACCAGCAGATGGGGAGAACTTAGATGCCGTCTCCTGTGCCTCCAACTGTAGGATGCTGTGGTGGCAGGGAGGGAAGGGGCCCTCGTGCCAACTCACCTGACGGCACAGCTGGGAGAACACCGGGGGGCTGGGTCACCGCCTTGTACGGGCCATTAGTTTCTGCCCTTCTCGAAGCAGCTCGTGGTGTGAGAAGTAGGCGGGCAGGTAAACACTGGAGATATTAAAATGTAACAAGAATACTCTTCCAACCCTATTTTCCTCTCCAAATGGGAATCTGACACCTATTTGTGATGAGAAACCACTGTCTGTGTTTGTCGTTGGAGCCTCTCTGCCAAGGTGGCACCGTGTGTGACCGTAATTTCACACGTGTGGGGAAATATCTTTTGTCGAACTGGCTTGAAGAAAGAAGGCAGCTATCCTGTGAATTTTTAACAGATGCCAGCATGAAAATAAATTGTCCATGTGCCAAAGGAAAAGCATGCTTTGCTTCTCGGTGGCTTGAGGCCCCGTGAGTGCCGTGGTGCCCCGACAGTGCAGGCGCTCTGTGCCAGGCGCAGGGCCTGCGGTGCAGAGTCCCGGCCCGCTGTGGTGGGCTCTGTGCTCGCTCGCCGTCCTGCGCTGGCCCGGCTCGCTCGCCCCTCCTTTGCCCTCTTCTCTTTCATGGGTGGATGGACTGTGTGGCCTGGGCTTTGTGCTTCACTGTTTTTCCCACATGAGCTAACGTCTTTAATGCTTATGTTGCAGAATTTGTTGTCTTGCATGAAAAGGAAAAGGAGATGCAGTTGAAGGCTAAGAGCCATGTTAAATTGCCTTCCAGTTTAATTTTCTGAAATTTCCTGGTTTTGTGTCCTTATTTATCTGACTTTCTTTCTAAATCAGTTTTCATCTAACAGTCAACTTAGAGATGTGTTTTCCTTGGTTCTCTGACCCATCGGTGACTGTTCAGGAGCTGGGACAACCTGTCATTGCCCATTTGCGTCCATGGATCTCTGCTCTATTTTCCTGTGTGTGTGTCATCCCCCCCAAGTTAAATACAAATTTATTCTGTTTTTGAGAATTTTTGAAGCACTTCTAAAGATAAACTCTGTCTTGTCCAATAAAGAGTTTCTCCTCATTTCTGCTGTATAAAAATATTCTGCGTTCATTTCATCTCCCATAGGGGAAATGGCATTTGTGTATAATGACTACATAAATCAGTAGCTTTTACTCTTTATTTTTTTGATCTGCTACGGTTTCAACAGTAACACTATCTTTCTTTCCTATAAGAATTTGGTCTTCAACAAGTGAGAGAATTACATAGCATGTTTTTTAACGCAGAAAAAATATCCACTTAGTAGACCACAAATACTTAGTATAATGCTGAAGAAAATAATTGAAAGTTCTTGAAAATTCACTCATTTAATAAGTTTTGGGGGGCCAGTTTTCCAAAATAGCAATGAAGGAATTTTTTTTTTAATTAAAAGAAAAATGTCTCTGGCTCAGTCTAAAACATAGGACTCTCTACTAGACTCTGAAGTAACATTTTCCTTAGCCGTGACTTAGCATGGCTTGCACTGCTCTGCACTGAGAACTGACTGTGCGGGAATTTCCTGTTGGTGCTATAAACACCTGTGGGAAAGGGACGCTCCAGAAGACAGTGCTGACCATGCAGACTGAGTGGGGTCCAGGTCCCCCCACCAGCCCCGCCTTTACTTACCGGGCACATAGGAAAATGACATTCAAAAAAGTATCCGATTGTAATGAAATATCTTAAGTTAATACTATTTGCCTTTGAAATAAATTTTAGGGCAAGTTGTTAGCATCTCACCAGGTGGTGGGAACAAGCCTGGCCAAGATGGGGCTTCCCTCACAAGCCCCCGCGCTCCGTGACAAGCCCCCAGCTGACGAGCAGAACTCCCGTCCTCCCGGCCACGGTCTGCGGTGTTTGTCTTTACAGTGAGAAAGAGAATAGTCTCCTTGTTTCAGACTCTGGTCTCCCTTTAAGCGCCACAAAAAAACTCTAATGGACTGATTCATCCATTGCATAAATGTTTATCAAGCTAGTCACTGTCATAGGTGCTTGAGATCCAGTGGGAAATGCAAGTCAAGATCCTTCCCCTTTATACTGAGATATAACAGTCATGCACTAGACCAGAATTCTGATCCCTCCCCGCCCCCGCTTCCCCTCTTGTCCTTTTGCTCCCTCTCTCTTTTTTAATAGGCAAACTCCAGGGAATCTGCCAGATCCGGAAGGACGTACATAGAGTTTGATACCACTCAGCTGATCAGCACTGTAGTTGTTGGGTGTGTGGCCTGAAACTGACAGGCTTAGCTTTTCTGAGCCAAATAACACAGCGGGCCAATTATTTCTGGAACTAGCTCTCTGGAAAAGGGCACTGGTTTCTGGATAGTCAGTGGAGTCGGGGGAGCTATCCAGCAGCTATGGCCGGCTGGGGTGGAGGAGGTGCGGGGCAGGTGGGCCGCAGGGCCGCACGCTGCCTGCGGAAGGGCATCGGGCCGTTTGCCAGGAAGCTCACGGATGTCACATCGTCACCTCGGTGCATTAACTACAGGCCAGGGACTCACGGCCCTTCCTGCCTTTCCCATGCCGACTGCTCTGTAGTGGAACCTGGCGAGGGAGACGAGCCTGGAAACTTGGAGTCTTTCGGACAGGAAATAAATGGGTGATGTGAAAAATAACATGAATACTAATAGCAGTCACTTACTGAGCCTTCAGTCTGTTGGGAGACTCCGAGCTCTCTGTTGCAGGTGACATCTTCTCATTTAATCTTAGGAGGTGGGCTCGGTTGTCACCCCCATTTTTTCAGGAAAGGCAAGCAGGCTTGACTGTTAACCAACTTACCTCAAGTCAGCTACTGTAAGTGGCAAAGCCAGAATTTGAATTTGCGGTGGCAGTGGGGATGGACAGAGTGGATGCTTTGGGCAGATGTTTAGGTGATAGAAATCACCATTTTCTGTGGCCTGTGAAGCTGTCAGCCGTCTGCCGTTGTTTCCGTGAATAGCTGCCTTCCTTTCCCCGGAAATGATTCCTAAGTGTCCTCCGAACTAAGGAGCCAGACCATCACATGTATTAAACTGTGTGTGCACAGCAAAAGGAAATGGGCTCTGAATGAAGATGTTTTCTCATTCATTAAAATCACGTGTTTGTTTCCAGTTCTGTGCCAGACACTTTGCTCGGTCCTGAGGAGACAGATGCGATGAGCACATGGCTCTAAGGCCTGGGTGCTCAGTCTGGGGGAGAGGCGGTCACACCAGCAAATGGGAGCGGTGCGCCAGCCGCTCTGCCTCAGCCAACGTGCATGGTGCTTTTTGAGCCTGTGAGTGTCTGCTCTGTGGACGGCCAGGGTAGGGAGCAGGAGGCTGAGCCAGAAAGGATGGGAAGACATCAGTTACAGGGCGGTGAACACTGCGTGTTCACCAGAGGACATGATCTAACGTTTTTTCAGACTGTGCCGCCTTTCAGTGGGAGTTTGTATTGAAAAAGGAGTGTAAAATATCAGCGTGGTATCTTGTGGAAGGAGAAAATCCTTGCAGGTGGGCGTGGATGTAGACGCCCGTCAGTTGGTGAGAAGACAGGAGTTGCAAGGCGCGGTGTGGGCTTTCCCTGTGGGTTGCCGACGTTCAGCGGCTGGGACGTGGAAGCCTTCCAGAAAGTGGTCAGATGTTAAACTGACCGCTGAAAAGAGCTGACCGAGTAAAATGGTGCCCCGGGGACTTCTGGGATTTAGCTGAATGCAGGAACTTTAGCTTCCAAGAGTATGCATGGGGACGTCCGCTTTGCTGGTCGGACATAGTTTTATCTCAGCTGGATCTCAGAAGCCACCTAGTTAGAGGTGTCTGGCCCGTCCCTACACATCGCTGAGGTCTCAGCTAAGAAGGGCTTCTCCAAGGAAACCTTCCTCGCCCCGAGTCCGCGCCGGGTCCTCCGCTCTCTCACAGCAGTGGATGTCCGCCCCAGGCGGGCAGGCACTGCTGGCCCACGGTTCTGTCCCAGCAGTTCGCTCCTTGCCCGGCGCCTTAGTTTATCGCGTTGCCCTGTTGCCAGGTTTCAGTTTCTACTCAACTAACTCTAGTCCATCAAGGACCAGGATCTCACCTTTCCCCTTTTTAATGCCCTCCGGCTCTTCCCACAGCCCCCAGAGAGCCAGAGTTAAATTGAGGCACATGGCCAGTACTTGTGTCACATCTCTGCGGATGGAGTCGCCACTGTGACAGCTTAGATCGGAATTCCTGCAGTGAAGGGAGGGCCGTGGCATCGCTAAAAAGGCAACAGTAATGCCTTTGTGTGGTGCTTTCACGGTGTTTTCCAGCTCAGGAAAGCACTTTTGCATATGTTTTTCTTAGCCGCCCCTCAGCCTGATGTTGTAAGGCCGGACTGGAAGTGTGTTCACTGTTTCGTACAAGAGAGCACAGCTTCTGACTCCAGCAGGTGCATGCATGTGTTTCCTGCGGCCTGTTCTCTGAGAAGGTAGCTGCTTGCTGCGCGCGTGCGCACGCACACTCTCTCTCTCTCTCTCTCTCCCCCTCCCCTCCTCCTCCCCCCCGCTTTCCTAAAGGGGAAGCTCTGCTTTTTTCATGTTAGAAATGTGCCTCTCTTCATTTGGAGTGTGTTAGTGCAAGTGCTTGAGACTGCATACACCTGTAATGAAGGACTTGAAAATAGTAAATGCATTCACATGAACCTTCTCAGACTTCTGGATAAAATACATAAATCACATTTTCATATGGAATTTCTAGGATTTTTTGGCAAGTTCTTTTATGTAATGTAAATAGTAATTGTCTGAAGTAGTACTTTTTCCAAAGTTTGAATTTTTCATTTTAGCACTTTACTTGGGGCATATAATTCTATAATACCACTAGTAATTCAATATACTTTTATAATATGTAGGAAATTCATTTTATACTTTCTAAATTCCCCTTGCTAGAAAGTTTGACTTCAATGGCTTATAACTAGAAAAATTGTACACCTGTTACTAAAGCAGCTTCATTCTCTTAGCTGTCAGTTTATTTTATTTTTTTTAAGTTTTTATTTATTTATTTTTAGAGAGGGGGCAAGGGAAGAAGAAAGGGAGAGAAACATCAATGCGTGGTTACCTCTCACACGCCCCTACTGGGGACCTGACCCGCAACCCAGGTGTGTGCCCTGACTGGCAATTGAACTGGCGACCCTTGGTTCCAAGGCTGGCGCTCAGTCCACTGAGCCACACCAGCCAGGGCAGCTGTCAGTTTATAACAGCTTTTTCTAAAAGAAGAAAATATAATCAAATAAATATGTCACCTTAAATAGGTTGAAAATTTGGGGTTGAAATTTGATTTTTGGAAATGGTTAAGACAAAACAAAACAAGGAATACCCTCCCCCCCAAAAAATAAACATGGAAATTACAGGTCTGGGTGAGGTTTTTCCTGGGAGAAGAATGCGTAAGCGAGCCGCATAGAGCGGCAGGGCTGGGAGGGAGTCCCCGCAGGCGCTGGCGTCCAGTCTGGCCGCCCAGCAGGGAGGGGCTGAGGCAGGGCCAGGGAGTCGGGCGCGCGTCCTGCACAGTGATGCGGACGGCCCGGCCTCACGTGCTCGCCCAGTGCCCGTGCTGTTTTGCCAGGCTGCCTCCCTTGCTTCCCTTTTTGAATATAAAATAATACAGTCATAGCTAGTAATTGTTGAAAGCCTACTCTGTACCAGGCACTGCTGTACTATTTGCAGGAATTACCTCATTGCATCCCCACAGTGGCCGCCCGTGGTAGATATATCTGTCCCTGTTTTGCAGAGAGGGAAACAGCAATAGATTTCAGAATTCTTCTCTGTAGGATGAAAAGTAGAAATGCTTCTTTTTAAAGCTAACTTCCATCTTCTAACTTTACATCATTTTATTTAGATTATTAGGATATTCAACAGCTTTTTTAAAATATGGTTATATCCATAATGGATGTCTTTTTTTAGTGGCATAGAGTTAAAGACATAGAGTCACCAACAGAAAGGTGAGCAATTGATACCAACAGTTCTAGACAACAGCAATTAAATTAAATATTCAGCTTTATTCATGATACAAAAATTACAGAATCAAACACAAATTACAAACTATTTCTAACTGGTACATTAAAAAATATTTGCCTTGGCGAGAGGAACTCAGTGGTAGGATGTGTGCTTTTTAACCTTTTGGATTTTACTCAGTTACATAAGAACTGAAGTAATGTGAATTCCACATATTTAAATAAAAAACAAATGTAGGAATAAAACCAGCTTGTCCCTTCCTGCTGGACACTGAATCTGAACAAGTGGGGTAGTCAGGAGTTAAAAGGTATTTATGATAGCTTGCAGACCAGAAAAACTACCATGCTAATCTCTTACTTTTGTGTATCCCATGACAGATTACAGAACACTTTCATATTTATCTCAGTCAATCTTACAGCAACCTCTTCTTCAGCTAAAGATGAGGAAACTGAGACTCAGAAAATGTATAATTTGCCTCAAGTCACACTGTTCATTTGATCAATGTACACTGCAGCATATTTATTTCCATGTCTTTTTTTCCCTACTGGGTTCTGAACTAGTGACGCACACAAGACTTTTCCCTAGGCCTCTGTTCCCATCTGGCCGCCGTGAGAAGAGCAGAGCTCAGAAAGGAGTCAGGGCAGCTGTCACCTCCTCCTTTCATTGTCTTGGGACAGCTGGAAGGGGGTGTTTCTAACTGTAAATATCAAACAGGGTTGCAGGAAGCACTTGTAAGTGGTGCCACAGGAAAAGCATGTAGAGAAAAAAGTAAGCTTTTCAATGTCAACTTCTGTGGATAGAGGGAGAGTCCATACCCCATGTGACCTTGTCCCCAAGGTGTTGAATTTGATGCGGCAACTCATTCCACTTGAAATAGCTTTGACCATCCCACCTCTTCTGGAGCCTTTTCACATACTCGATATTCTGCAGAATGCCAGTGGCAGTTCAAGTGGAACAGGGCGTGTATTTTTGAAGGACTGACTAGTTGGAAATAAAGAAATAGCTTTGCCCAGGTAGAATCATAGAACGCAGGTGAACAAACCAGAAGCCTAGAGTAAGTGCCCCAGAGGCCACAATGGCCTAAGGACACACAGCATTATCAGAGGCTGTAAGCCCTTCAGCGTGGACACTTTATGGGTGCAGTGAGATTTCATGCAAACTAAAAGCCCAGTACTTTGCTTAACTAAGGAAGAAGAAAGCAGTCATTCTCTGAAAGAAATAAAAAGCCACACAACCTGTATGGAATGGGAACACATTTTTTATTAAACAGGACTCTATATGAAACTCCTGAGAATTTCATAGTAAGGCTTAGATAAATATTTCATGTAACATCTTAAGATGCAATCATTTTTAGTAATTTTAGTGCTCTGATTTCTGTTTGTTTTCAGATTTCAAAAAGCAAACATTTCTTATGCTGATTTATATCTGGAAGCTGCCAATTGAGCTCCATTTCATAAGGCTTATCTTAATAAATAAATGAAATAGGATAATAAGGAACATCTCTACATACTTGTCAGTCTCTTTAGACAGAACCCATAATAGGGAACAGCTCTAGGTAATTTTATGCCTATGTCCGTAGACAGAAGCAATGTTAAGAAATCTTTTCTTTTCTTCTGAGATGTAAACCATGGTCTTTTAAATGCCCTGTCCCATGTAACCCCTAACTTAGGCTCACCTTGGACCCACCTTGGATCACCTTGGATCACCTTTCCCTCCCGCTGCCTCAGTAGGCTCTCTGGAAGCTTCTGCTCTAGGTTCCCTGCGGAGTAGGCAGAACCTGCCAGCTCCAGCGCACAGGAGCCTTCACCTGACGCCCAGGAACTCTCCCCAGCCCAAACTCTGGGTCCTCAGAGCTGTTTCTCAAACGACCCTTTGTCAGCATGCTAGTTTAGTGATGTTAGCTTTTTCTTCGAGGCATGTCTTCATTTGGGGCACACTGTGTCTAAAAAAGTGTTTCATAGCTTATTCCACATTCTTGCCCATATTTTGATACATCAAAGTCCTTTTTGATACGCAGCATGCGCCAAATACTCTGCCGGCCACTTTGGATGCAACAGTGGGCACAGACACCCTCGCCGTCGTGAGGCTCCCACTTCAGTGGGAAGAGAGATGATGAGTGAGCCAAACGTAAAATACGGTGATGGCAGGTTATGAAAAGGAAGGCAGGCCTGGAGGGTGAGGAGGAGCCTCCAGGAGCTGCCAGAAGGCCAGGGGCCAGGCGGGCCAGTGGGGAGGAGGAAAAACATGGGAAGTGGGGTTGCCGTGAGG
The DNA here is from genome assembly GCF_021234165.1 of Pteronotus mesoamericanus. NCBI lineage: Eukaryota > Metazoa > Chordata > Mammalia > Chiroptera > Mormoopidae > Pteronotus > Pteronotus mesoamericanus. The sequence continues at coordinate 99,182,654 of NW_026555085.1, forward strand.
AAGACAGCGCCACACCGCAGGTGACCCCGGACACCATAGTCAGGTGTTTGCGTCGTATCTGCAGGATCGGTGGGAAGCCTCGAAGGGCTCTGTGCAAGGGAAGGACGTGCTCTCGTATCTTTTTGTATTCCTGAGACATCATTCCTGGCAGCTTTGGGGGGCGGTGAGGGCACGAAAAGGAGCAGAGTGGGCTATGGGGCAGAGAGAGAGAGATGAGTTAGACCGTGGTCGGGGCCGGCTTGTGGAGATGGAGAGGTAGAGACAGCAGGATGCGCTGACGGATGGGCTGCACACGGGAAAGCGGGAGGGCGGGAGGAGGGCGTCAGGGGTCCCGACGCGAGCCTTTGAGTGGGTGGCGGTGCCCTCAACGGAGATGGGGAGACAGCGGGCAGGACGGGTTCGCAAGAGGAGGTCCCGCTGTGTTTGGAGCAGCAGAGTACACGTCAGCCCTGCCAGCCGCTTACGGTTCACCCGCAGGGACAGTATGAACCAGGAATGCACAGGTCCGCGTGCTGGGTGGGCATCAGGTGAACAGCTGTGTGCAGGAGGAGGCTGCTGGTGGCCTGGACCTCAGAGAGGGGCAGGACGTTTGAGTGACACATGTCCCACAGATGAGGCAACATGTATAGCATGTCCATCCCCACAGGAATAGGGAGTTGCTTTGTGTCAGGGACCACATCTGTAAGGCACATTAAGGGAACTTGCCTCTCCACCTTCTCCTCTCCCTAGTTCAAGTCCATGATCCACTGGGTTCCCAGAACCTCTAATGAGAGCTCAGAGTTGGGGCCCGGCTAGCTCCAAAATCCTCCACACTGGACTCTGGTCTTTGGATGTTTCTCTTAGGGGAACCTCACCGCGCCAGCCTTCTCCCCGCCCTTCTTCCTCACAATTCCATGGCCATTTTTGTCACCTGCATTTATATATCTCCATTTATTTCCTACTTAGGTTTTATGGCAGGCACACAAAGAAACCCTCAAATGTCTCAATATGGACCTCAGCAGACAGGACCATCCATGTCGCCTCATCCTTCTCCCGGAGGCCAGATGCATCCTGGGATCGGTAGCTTTCAGCAGAGTAACTCAAGTGGAACTTACGGTCCACAGATGAGCCAGTATGGACCACAAGGTAAAAACAGAGAAGAAAAAAGTTGTTCCAAATGCGTGGCAATAGGTTGTAGAAATTTTGTTAATATGTTCATTATTTCAGATCTGAGTATTACTAACATCTTTTAAGATCCCGTTACTTGTTACCTGACAGATATGTGAGGTTAATGCAAACCCACAGTCCTTTAGTTGCCCATAATGATGGGAAGAATAATTATAGCAACTCTTCATTAAGCATTCATGCATCAGACACTGCGGTAAGTGCTCTTCATACATTGTTATTAATAAAAGCATAAATCCTTGTTTCTGTATAAATGCTGCTGAGCAAACGACGCAAACCTTGTCCTCAAAAGTTTCTTATTTAAAACTCGGGTTTTATTATGCTGAACCCTGAGCTGGCCCCCTTCTTCTCTGCGTATAATTATCTTTACAATAACGTGCTCCCTATTCAGAAGGCCGTCGCCCCAGGAAGTCTTCTCTCAGTCCTTCAAAGCACTAGTGCAGGTAAATAGTAGTTCTGATTTTCCAGTTGCCAGTCTTACTCTTAGAAGACGGGACAAAGCCTGAAAGAGGCATGTCTTTCAAAGAGGGAAATTAGGCAAGAGGAGAAAAATAAGTGGCATCATGCCCAAATGCACTGTTTACATTCTGCCTTCCTGGAAGTCGATGTATGTTTTGTCATACACACGGGGAACCCTTTCATCAAGGTTCCAACCCTGATACATGTATTCCGAAGTCACTTTTGGCAGCAAGGCATTTGAATTCAGCACCTTTTTAATATTTTGTTTATTTAAATTAGACATTAATGCATACTTTAGAGAGGGTGAGATAATCTGGCACAATTCCCAGAGTTTCCCACTTCTGAAAATACCAGCAACACTCCGAGTGAAGCTGAAGAATCCCCACGAGGGAACTGTAGTAGAATGTTTGCGCCTCCGCAGCGGAGTTGGGGTCACTGCGTCCCAGCCTCGTTATCCCCCCAGGCCTTTGCATCTGGTGGTCCCTGCTGAGTGCGCACCCACAGGCCAGACAAGTGTACGAGGGGACCCAGACACCTTGTGACTTTTTACCTGCTGTTTCTCAGGAAAGCCTTCCTGGCTGCTTGATAGTACTTCGCAGTTTGAAAATTGAATTATCTTGTTGTTTTACAACCTCTTTCCAAAGGAATTTAAGCCCCTTCCACACTACTGGGGTAGCATCATTTCCTGGCCTCACACTTTGCTCTATTACATGCCAACTGTTTCTTTTGTTTGGAAAACTGCGTTAGAACCCCTCAACCTAACGCTTTGCTACGGCCCCTCCCAGCCTCTGTTCGTGCGTGCAGTCAGAGTGCCAGGTTCCTCGTCTCCTGTGTCATACGTGGTTCTCCCAGGCCATCACCCCAGGGGGCCCTGGGGACCTACGTCCCCGCTGGCAGGACCCTGAGTCACCCAGCTGCGTGAGAGGCTGCTGCGCCCGCACCCTTGCTCAGCGTGGTGGCCGTCTTCGCAGCCGGGCTTCTTTGGCTGTCATGAAAGGAAGGAGACTTCAGTGAGTGTTGGAAGGCAGATTACAAATTGTGGGGGGCTCAAAAAATGTGGCTCTTGCTCAGAATGTAACTGGAGACAACGTCAGAGCCTTGTTTCCAGAAGAGGGGTAGGGGCGGCTAGCTGAAGGCCTAGCACCTAACGACTAACATTCACGGGGCTTCGTGGACATTTCAGCTAGTCTTTCCACGCACATGTAACTCACTCTTGCAGCCTCATCATAGGGGAAGGAGGACTATCTGATGAGCCTTCATTTCAGAGCATGGAACCTTTGAGGGGACTCATCCAAACGGCTATGTGCTTGGACCGTTGCCTATTCTGTGGGAATTACTTTTCCTGGAGAAAATGAGATTATATTACCTTGGAAGTTGCTCCTGATTCTAATGTCCCGTGAGTCTAAATCTTGCTTCAACTCTGGAGCCTCTGGTGCAAACACAGCTCAGGGGGTCCACCGCGCCATGCTCGGGTTCAGCGTGAAGAGGGTTTTTGTTTTGAGGTTTTTCTAAGGCATACACACTGAGCTTAGGTTGGTATTAGAAACAATTTAACGTAAGAATGGTAATTTTCATACTTACACTTCCTCACTCTGAAAGAAAACGTCTGTGTGTCTGTGTGCCGGGGTCTGGCCTTTCCCCAGGTGACAGCCAGCACCGTCCCCTATGAGGTGGGAACCGCTCACCTCTCCTCCTCGTTTGCCCTCTCCTCAGCGAGCCCTAAGTGACAGGGAATTACGCTCGGAACACATTTCAGTTGAGTCCATAAATACTCTTACCTTTGCATTTCTCGCTTTGTTGATCCTTTTAAAAGGGGTCCCAAATGATTTTTTTTTCTTGTTTCTTTTAACTACCCAAGTCATGGGGAAAATGTTCAGCTTGCAATCTTTGTAGTATATGTTGTAAATCTCTGGAAAGGGTCACTTGCGCAGTGGCCCACAGTGGTCATCGGCCTTCTCTCTCTTTCTGGTACTAACTCCGTTTGGTTTGGTTTGGTTTGGTTTGGTTTGGTTTGATTTTTAAGTGCTCTCAGTGGGGCAGGGGGAAATACTGTATGATCTCTTTTGCTATTTTATTGTCAGGAATAGCTTCCCCAAAATTGTTATTAATGATAACAGCCAACACTTATCAAATGTTACTATGTCCTGGGTCCTGTTCTAAGTGTTTTTCACAAATTAAGTACTTTGTGCTGTTATTACTCACTCTACTTGACAGATAAAGAAACTGAGGCATACAACAGGTCAGCAGCTTCACCAGGATACACAGCAGCCATGTCAGCATTCAAATTTGAGCAAGCTCGCCCATTTCCTTAGTTAATGGGAAGCCCATGGCATTAATTCCATTTTGCAAGCGAGCAGGTTAAGTAGATTACCCATGATCCCACAGCTAGTGTGTGGCAGAGCCAGGGGTCAGAGCAGGCCCTGCTGGGTCGTCTCCCCGGCCTTAGATGTGCCCCTCCCCAGGGCTCTTCTGTTCAGTGCGCCACCCGTGGCACAAGAGACAAACCGCTTGCCTTCAGGGATCAAAGAACAACATTTTGGAAATATATCAACAATACTAGAGAGTAAGAAAAAAATTCCTGTGAAATTAGGGGAAACTTTCAGAACTGTATATTAATACTGTGAAACCTGAATTATTAAATGTACAAATGGGATCAAGCCAAAATAAATGTGTGAAATGTTTAATTGAAGTATATTTTATGAAATAGTACTCTTCTACCTTCAAGCAAACACATTCAATAACCACTCTTACAAAGTGTTTGCAAGAGGGCCATAGGGACTTGCTTTAATAGATAGAAAGGGATTATGTAATTGATATGTAAGTTATTAACAAATGAATTTGTATGGGAAGAAGAAAGCTGAAATCAGCTGCACAAAGACTGCCCTAAGTGTTGGTGTGCACTCCGGAAGAGTGTCTGTTGCACTGACTGTCCACAAACACTTTTTGCATATTTGTCACTAATTGTGAAAAAATGAAGGTCTGACCTTAGTTTTGCTCTAAATTAGGAGTATTTCCTTGGGTGACAAAGAGTAAATCTGAGCCCCGTCGTCACTGACTCGTCTGGCGGTGCCTCGGCCGCCACGTCTAGCTGCGCAGGTTGTGCACGCCGCCGCCCGGCTCTTCGGCCCGGGTTTGCATAGCGCGTGTCCTAGGAAGCAGGGACTCACAAGTGGGTGAGCCTGGTGAGCCTTTATTTCTCAACTACATGGTAAAAGATGTTTTTCAGACAGGTTCAAGGTTTTTTCTCTAAAATAAATTAGGTGCCATCTGAAATCTTCCCTCTCCCTTTATTAAAATAATGCTTCTTGTAAATTCAGCAAAGGCAAACTTTAAATGATACCTAGTTGGAATGAACGCAGTTCCAAAATAGTGACTTTCACATTAATAATCTTACAACTGTTTCAGTTCAAGAAGAACAATGTATAAATGTCACTACTTGGCAACTCGCTGGCTATTGAAGAGTCCCTTATAGGCCCATGACAACCTTGGTGTCACCATGACCCAGGATTTCATTCTCCGCTCTTGTAAGTCCAGAGCCTCAGCCTGGTTACTGAATTCAGCTGAATTCAGCCTCCCTCCTCCAGCAGGGAGACCCGCCTGCCCCATGGATTCGCGCCCCCCACCTCCGCCCTGCGGTGCTGTTGCTTCACAGACCCCCGCAGCTCGCTCTCTCTGCGGCTCGCTCATTTTTTTCTTGAAATGGGTTCTAATACACTTGATGTGCTCACAGCTTTCTAGTATCTCAACCTTATTTTACGGTTAAGTTGACAGTGCCAGGCAAAAGTATTAATTCCATATTCTATACAGCTTTGGTGTTAAAGAAATATTCTAAATATCTTACTAATATGAGAGAAAACAAATTGAAGTAGGTCATTTTGTAGCAAAAGCCAGTTAATGCAGCCTTCTTTTAAGCATGAGTTTTTCTTAACAGACTAATAATTGTCATGATTTTATCAAAACCAAGGGAATAAGGAAAGAAATGAAAATTTGAAGTATAAGTCAACTTAACATTTTTTAAAGAAAGGGAAAGTAAAAACATAAAGCAACTTTTAATTTTGACTAGTATGAAGCTGATTATTGTGAATAATTAATACTGCTCATTGAAACCAGCAGCACTCGGGAGCGCCCGCGCCCGCACCCGCCGCCCGCGCCGAACAACTGAGCGCATCGGCCTCGGGGGCCTTTCACCTCCGCCCCAGGCCTCGGTCCAGCAGCCCCGGGCGGCCGGGGAGGAGCACGGGACTGGGACGTGCCGCTCTCCCTGACATCGTAGCAGGGTGCCTTCACCTGGGACTCGCGCCTCTGCCATCCTTTCCCATGGCCGTTGGTAAAGAAATGGCCTGTGGAACAAGAGCTTTCTAACTGTGAGAGTGGCACCGGGTGTCCTGTCGGCAGGGGCCCAGCCCTCCGGCGAGGCAGGTCGGAGCTCTCCCTCCAGGGGGCGCCGTTCCCGCGCCGTCTCTGCGGGGAGCGCGGGCACCCCCGCCCCCGCCCCGCGCCCCCCTCAGAGCCCAGGGAGGGTGTGACCGTGCGACTCTGAGACGCCCTCATTCTTCCCGTAGCGATCCTGCGGTTTTGTAGGAAAGGCAGCAGTTGAGTTAGATAATACCTTTTCACATTTGTGACGTCAGTGCCTTTTCTCACGCTGAGAAATAAATTGGAATATCTGCATCATGAAAGTAAAATTTGATATGACACAATATATACTAAAAAGACAATTTCACTGATTAAAAAGTTATTAATATTGGAATAGTTTGTGTCTATTCCATGGCGTTCTACCCATTTTCCCCACAGCGACCACACGAGATCGATCATCTTATATTTTGCCCTTTTTACAGATAGGGAAACTGACCTTTGGAGTGACATGTGGCTTTCTGAAGGTCACATATACAGCGGAAGGTTATACGCCTGTGCCTAGGGGCCCTGCGCCCTCTTCTGTGTCTGCCCCTGCCGCCGGAGAGGCAGCCCACGTGCACGCAGCTTGTCACCTTCTCAGGGACGCCTTCCCTCCCACTGTGAATAAGCTCTCCCTGCTTCATTTCTCTTCCTAGTGCTCAGCACCGCGTGACACTGTCTCGAGCTACTTCTCTGCCTGTCTGGTGCTCCCCAGAATGTAAGCTCCTTGCCTTTGTTCACTAGTGAGTCTGCAGCCATTCGCACAGAGCTGGCACGAACGAGGCCCTTGAGAACTATTTCCTAAACCAGTGAAGACGCGGGGTAGCCCAGGGACCCTGGCCCACCTTCTCTGCCCTGCGTGGGTGCTCAGCGGGGACTGGGTTGACTAAATGCTTAAGAATCATCTTTGGGAAGTGAAACGGAGGAGCTTCTTTTTTTTTTTTTTTCCCCTCCTATTTCTCTCTGTGCCTCTGTATTTTCTGCATTGAGCTTGTGTTACTCTAAATTAAATTGTTAAAGGAGTTGACTTTTATGACATATATAGAAAAAAAAACTACCAAAGGTGAAATGCTGAAGTCAAACTGTAAGGTAATAGGCCTTTCCTCCTCTTTTACAAGACTTTTTTAAAAATGGATGCATGTTGACCTAGGAAAAATGTGGTTCCTTATATATCAGTTCAAAAAACAAATTATTTCCACAAGTAGTGTGATTTAATACCCTTACTTGGGGCGAATCAGCTTTCATCTTGAACCTGCGTTTGTGGTCTTCTTGACGACTCAGTCACTTTCCCTCCTAAAGCCACGCCTCAAGCAGCGCTGTGTGGTTGATCAGCCTGGGGAGAGAGGTGGAGTTAGGAGAAGGTTTTTGAAATACAACTTTTGTTTTTACACAGGAAGGATCTTATTTAAACATGGTAACTTGTGAAAAATGCTCAAAATTGTTCAATTTTGAGAAAATGAAAATTAAAGCCACAATGATAGTCACTACAAAATTATTGGAATGGCTTTTTTTTTTTTAATTGGCAATATCAAAGACATAGAGCAATTAGAACGCTCATACATTTTTTTGGTGGGGTTTCTTATGAAGTAAAACATGAGCTTACCATACAGCCCAGCACTATCACTTCCAGGATTTTTTCAAAAGAAATGAAACATGTCCACACAAAGACCTGTGTGCAAATGTTAGCAGCTTTATTCATAATTGCCAGAAACTGGAAACAACCCAAGTGTCCACAGAATGGGATACTACTCAGCAACAAAAGGGAACAAACTACTGATGTGCAACAATATGGATGAATTTCAAAAGCATGATTCTAAGTGAAAGCAGCCAGACACAAAGCCCACAAACGTACAACTCTATTTATATGACGTTGTGGAGAAGGCAGAACTGTGGGAACAGATCAGTGGTTGCCAGGGGTGAGAACGAGACTGACCACAAAATAGCAGCTTTTTGTCATGATAGAAATATCGCATGTCTTGCCTATGGTGGTGGTTATAGGGTTTCATGTGATTGTTATGGTACGTAAATTCTAACTCAATAAACCTGATTTAAAGTAATACTGTGTAGTAGATAGCTGTAAAAAATGTAGTGAACGTCTTCAGCTAAACAACACGATAAATGCGTATTTAGCTCTAATTCACAAATTTATTTGTGATATGTAGCTAATTATCCATTTATTCTTTCCCACTCAGGGTAAAGTATCTATTGTATGGTTTGAACATCATTTTTATCCTCCACGGCAAAGGGGGATAATACAGAACCTTTAAGGTTCACAAGCTATTGCTGAATGATTAAAACTGAGAAGCAAAATTTCCTATGTGAATAGAAACATTTAATAGTTCAGTGAAAGCTTGGAATATTGACTGTAGAATAACTAGCAAATTTAAATATTCTAGAGTCAGGTATAGACTTATTTGTGATCCTCCTGAAATAATGATGGTGACTTGAATAGAGTCTAGTTCCCACTTTCTCTGATGCTTGAATCTAACTCCTGGTGGGTTGAAATCTGAACCCATTTGGTGACCAGTTTTCTGAAGCCGATGTGCCAAGATGAACCCACTTGAAAACTGTGGGCTCTGGGACTTGGCTGCAAGGCCCGTCCAGCTGAGGTGGGCTGGCCCAGCATCTGCTGCCTGCATTGTGCTTAATGCTGGCTCCATCTGTTTTCTGTCAAAGCTAGTGCCAACAAATTACTAATCTATTAGAGAAACATGGAAATAAGATTGCACTCCTCAGCCCTGGCTTTTTCTCTCATGTTTTGCTTGGCTCACATATTTGGTTTTTGTTTATTTGGGGGAGAAAGATATGTTATCAAGTAGGCAAAGAGTAGGGGGCATGAATCATTTTTCACTTCTCACGTATTTTTAAAAGATGATGGGGAAAAGATCACATTAGTCGTTATTGATAATACACTTGTTGAGGATGGTGACAGCACCTATCATTCATTGGGTAACTGTACTGGTCAGTTTCTACTCTTTCCCACTATTATCGTTACTTTACAGACGGCCAGACTGATGTTCAGAAAGGCTCAAAAACTTGTCCCGGCTTAGGCCACTAGGAAGTGTCAGAACCAACCCTCACACCTGGACTCTGGTGCCCGTGCTTTAGTCCCTGCTGCCTTGTGAGCCATTCCGAGCCTTAGAAACCATCTTTGTCTGGGCACGTGAGTTTAATGAGGAAAGCCTTTAACGTTTCAAGGAGACTGAGCATCTCAGTCATTTCTTTTCTGTGTTCGCTAAAATACAGCCCCTGACTGTTACACCAAAGGTGCCAGCCCGCAGGGTGACGGCCCTTCTCAGCCCTGGCTGGGAGCGGAGTTCTACTCCAGCGGTGAGCAGAGCGCCCCAGAGTCAGGCGCCTCCCTCTCCGGTGGAACCACACTGTGGGCCTCGTCCGCAGTGACCACGTCTGAATACCTGTTTTCTAAAACAAGTAAAGTGTTCTTTCATTTCTTCAAAAGCAAAGAGTACATATATTTTCACTGAGTAAAGTTTCTTACCAAATGAGCCAACCAAATGAGCACTGGGGGAGGGTGGAAACTGGCTACCCTGAGTGATAGCATGAGTGTGTGAATTAATTTCATTTGCATTCAAAATGTGCATGAGTTTATTTATTTTTAATAAAATCGAGAGCCTGAAAGGAGCACTAGATTTCACTGGCGTCGTTGGATAACGTGGAAGTCAGGCATGTGAGGTCAGGCGGGGAGAAGCCCTCAGTGTGCTCACGGGGAAGGGTTCTGACTGCCGGCGTGGCGGGGCGCAGCGGCCTGCCCCTGTTCTGTGCCCCTCCCTGTGGGGACAGGCAGCAGGTGCCCTTTCACCGAGATGGTGTGACAGGAAAACAGACCTTATGGGTGGTCCCATGGAATGGGAGATGCAGAAGCAACTTAAGAGCTTTTTACAAAGAATGTTGGAATTTATAAACTGATTTTTTTTTTTTTTTTTTTTTTTACCTTTTACTTGAAACAGTATAAGTTTGATTATTTCTGCAAGGGCAGAGTAGGCTTTCTTCATGAAACTCAGTTAAATTTGAGGAGCTGGCCGTAAACGACTGACTCACGTGCACCTCAGTGGCTCTGGGGGTAATTTAGGCTCAACTCGTCCTGTTCTGCCTTTCCATTCTCTTTTATTTTCCGATCGCTCACATTGCTGGTGCCTCCCTCTGCTGTTCCTTCCTGTAGCCTTCCAGAGGATGTCCAGGGCCCGAGAAGTGGCTGGCTCTAAAAAGTCACTTTCTGTGCTGGTGGAGCATTTTTATAGCTTGTCCCAAGATTGGTCTAAGCAAGGGTCAGCAGATTTTGGCCCTCTTTGGCCCGCCGCCTGTGTTTGTAGATAAAGTTTTATTGGAACACAGGCAGTCCCATTTGCGTATACATCACCTCTAGCCACATTGGAATGGCAGTGGCAGCTAAGTTTGGACAGAGACCGTTTAGACCACAAAGCCCTTTACAGAAAGTGTGCTGGCCGATGGTCTGTGTGGACAGCGACTTTCACCTTCGCACCATCTGCAATGAATAATAACGCTTCACAGACAACCAAATAAGAAAGTACACGCAATGTACCTGATAAAGAGTAGGCAGCCAATCAATGTTGAAAAGGCTGTACTTTCTTGCAGCTTTGTTGGGGATGCAGCTTCCTATGTGTGGACCTAAGAACACCTGGCTCCATGATTGTGAACTTATTGTGATAGCAGCACACTCCCTCCTTCAGCACCTGGGCAGGCCGCGCTGTGCCACGTGCTCGGACCCTGACCTGCGCTCGGACCCTGACCTGCGCTCGGACCCTGACCTGCACTTGCAGGCTGCCGGGCTGCGCGCCAGGACCCTCCACCACCGGCTGCGTGGCCACGGGCTCCTCAGCTCTAGAATGAGGATTGTAATAATAGGGGACGCCTTATGCCTCACGTAGGGATTAAATGAGTTAATACAAAGAACTTGGGACCCAGCTTAGCACATAGTTAATATCAAATACCTGCTCTTCTTGCTGTCACTAATCAAATCCAGTCTCTGCTGGAAACTCGGGGGAAGCCCCTCACCCCCAGAGGAGCCCCAGGCAGAATGCGCCCCTGCACGGGCCCCACCGCCTCTCCAGGGCGTCATCTGGCTGCTCTGCCCCCGGGCCTCTTCTGTCAGGGCGCGCCCCTTCTCTGCCTTCCTGGCCGCCCAGCAGTGAAACCCCTACCTTGTGTTCTATCACTTAACCCCAGCAACTCCCAGGGAGCCCACCTGAGAGAGCATCACCTTTGTTTTACAGAAAAGGAAATGAGACAGAATTAAAACACCTTACCTGAGCCCTGCAGTCAGTGAACGCAGGAACCTTCACTCAGTGGCAGCCCATGCGGATCCCGGCGCCTGCGCCCTGCAGACCCCTGAGCGCGCAGCCCAGCAGCGCCTCATTCAGAGAAACGCCCCAGCTCTGCCGCCTGGGGAGACCCTGCGCCCCACACGAGCAGACCTCCTCTTAGTCCCTTTGCTTGTCACAGAGCACTCTCTTTGTTTTGCATTTGTCTTTTTTCTTGCCTTACCCCTGCTGTTCCGCCTCATGCCACACACGTGCATACACACGTGCACATATTGGGTTGGCCAAAAAGTCCATTACATTTTTAACGTGCAGTGGCTCTAATAGTGCTTAGTTGTCTTTAACTTCATTCTAAACGATTTTGTTATATTGTATTGTGACAGCTGTCATATCATCTGCATTAAAAAAAATTAAAATTCGTGAATTTGTACAGCAATTTTAATGTTGAAGATGGAAGAAAATGTGTAACATCTTCTGCATATCAGGCTATATTATTTCAAATAAGGTAAAAAATGCAACTGAAACACAAAAAAAGATTTGTACAGTGTATGAAGAAGGTGCTGTGATTGGTCAAATGTGTCAGAAGTAGTTTGCGAAGTTTCTTGGTACTATTGACATTTTGGCCAAGTAATTCTTTGCTGTGGGGCTATATTACCTATTGGAAGATGTTTAGCAGCACCCCTGACCTCCGCCCACTAGAAGGCAGTAGCTGGAGATAGTCGACATACTCAACATATACCACGTTAATCAAGTTATTTGTGAAAGTGAAAAATGTGTCTTTTATTTTATGGAAAAAAACTACGTGGGGTCTTTGGCCAATCCGATACTTAGATCATGAGGTGGTTGAGGGCAGGAATTGAATTGTATTTAACTCTATGCCTAGAGTGAACCCCTGTGCCTAGAACAGTTATGTTGTATGAATGAGTACATTATTCCCAAAAGTGCTGAGGAATGATTGAGAAACGCTAGTCCGTATTCTACAAACACTTGTCTTTCTACATGTGTTTTATTTCAACCATCATTTTTTGGAAGGCAGCATATTTCATTGGTTACTTGCATGGATTCAGAGTCAATTTGCTTAAACTTGAATCTGAAGCTACTGATTGTTGGTTTTCTTCATTTGTAAGTGGAATCATGGCCGTATCTGTGTTTCATATGGTTATCAGAGAGATGAAGGAAACCGTTGGCACAGAGCACTTACCACAGTGTCTCGTTCGCAGCATGGGACTGGAGTGGCATTAGGTGTGCTTTTCATTTGCTTGAATTTAGTGTATGCACACTTGATCCCAGTGAAAGGTGTGGCAGGAGAGAAGGCGGCGAACTGTTGAAACAGTCCCAGTCGTGGCCGCAGCGGTTCCACTCCACGCACGCGTGCCCCCATGTGCGCAGGGTGGCAGTGGGTGGGCGTGTGGTTGCAGCTCCTCCTCCCAGGTCCAGCCTGCCTCCCAGCTGCCGCCATGCCAGTGCTCGAAACTGTTTCATAGGACATGGCACCGAACACAAACCAGCCACTCTATCTGGTGCTCAAGCCAAAAAGAAAGTGTCCCTAACACCAGAGGAGAGCGGGCTGTGCTGCTGTAATGTCAGGTTTCCACGGGGCTCCTCCTACGAGGCTTTGCGGGCGGCTTGACCCTCTGTGCATTTTGTCCTGCGCGTCTCTCCGAACCCCCCGTCATCACTGTCCTGCAGTCGTGCGGCATCGTGCCATCAGTGGAGACGGGAGTGAGGATTTGGGGTGAGGTGTAAGAGCGGGAGGTGTTGTATATGGAAGCAGCACCCAGTGCTAGCGCCCCTTGCCTGTTGGTAGATGTATTCGTGATTAGCCCGGATCCCTCCCCCAACCACCACCACCCCCCCACCCCCCGCTCCAGCCACACTGTCCTGTGTGGCTCTCTGCCTTTGGAATGTGCAGAAAGCGCATGTTTGGACTGTCGGCCTCACCAGCACCAACGGGGGAGGGTTAATAAGGATAATGACTATTATTCCGTGTTGATCACATTGTTGGACAAAAAGTATTTCCAGTGAATGTTTTCACAACTCCAGGTAATAAGTAAAAGGCCTTAATTTGTGTTTGCTTTTTATTTAGGTAACTACTCCAGACCCCCAACGTATAGCGGGGTGCCCAGTGCAAGCTACAGTGGCCCAGGGCCTGGCGTGGGCATCAATGCCAACAACCAGATGCATGGACCAGGGCCAGGCCAGCCATGTGGTGCTATGCCCCTGGGACGAATGCCATCGGCTGGGATGCAGAACAGACCGTTTCCTGGAAATATGAGCAGCATGACCCCCAGCTCTCCTGGCCTGTCCCAGCAGGGCGGGCCCGGAATGGGGCCGCCAATGCCGACCGTGAACCGTAAGGCACAGGAGGCAGCTGCTGCAGTGATGCAGGCCGCTGCGAACTCAGCGCAGAGCAGGTACGCCGTCGGGCGGGCGGTCTGCGCGTGGGCTTGCGGGCGCGCGGGCGCGTGCGAGCACAGGCACAGTCCCGGGGGTCAAGGGGGGCGGTAGAGGGTCGTGTGCTCGGCCTAGAGCTCAGAAAAGTGAATGACAGACCAGTTCTCTGAGGCACTGATTAGGAGCCTGAGTCGGGAGCGAGTCACTGGGAATGGCTGCGAATAGTGTTGAACCGTCACCTCAGAACCAGGGGCAAAAGCAGTATCTGTGTGGCTCCCTTAAAACAGCAAGGTTTGGGCAGGAAAGTCTAGAGCCTATAAACTACTTAAAATCTTAAGCATTGAAAAAAGCCTCTCGTGTTTATTACCCTACCATAAAATTTTTATAAAATAGGAACTGTGTATATGCACATATGTGTATTGTGTGTGTTTGTCTAAATGTGTATGTGTGAGATTTATAGACTTCTTACGTTTTCTCTTTCTGGGCATATTTCCCTATCTGTCCAAACCAAAATGTGCTTACTAAAGCAAAGATAACATTTCAGAAAGTTTAAGTTGATCAGGAAAGGCTTTATCTTCAATTACTTGTTTTTAATCCTGATTTTAAAATTAATTCGTAAATATTTGACCTGTATAAGAATAACATACTGAATTTTAAAATTATGAGACCAAAGTGAATGTTTTCAGAGAACCACATGTAAATATGTTTCATGTTTAACATATGTTAAAATTCATTCTGAAGCAAAGCAAATTGAAAGATATGTGTGAGTATCTTGAAGAAAGGGTAGAAGATTCTGATTTTTTTTTTTTGAACAGAAATAAAAGCGTGTGTGTGTGTGTTTAAATGTATCCCTTTGTTACTTTTCCTGTGAAGCTGCTATTTTGGGAATGTTAGGGACCATTCCAGTCTCACTGTTTCCTCCAAATAATAAAAAATTTCCCCTGAGGAATCAAAATGAAAATCATTCATTCTCTTCCCCCCATTTTCTCCCTCCCCCCATTTCTCTCTTTCTCCCCCCATCTCTCTCTTTCTCCCCCCCAATCTCTCTCTCTCCCCGCCAACCCTGACTGTCATCCACATTACAATTAGGATCTTCTGAAGCCCTTGCAGACACCTCTAAACTGAACCTGTGCAGACTTTAGGGACTGTGTTAATGAACCTGTCTGTGAGGACTGGTTCGGCTGGTCCAGTTGAAGTTCTAATTTAGGTTTAAATGAATTGTCTGTTGTTGCAACTCATAAAGCACATATTAGTTTCTATTTAAATAGAAAGTACTTGATTAAATTTGATGTGAAGCCTTGGCTAGTGATCTGGGAAGAAGATGACCATAGAGATGCTGATTAAAAAACCTTGCTATGCTCCCTTTCTGAATCAGTTTACATATCATTTTACATAAAGTAATGGGTCGATATCAATCCCTGCATTTTCATTTTCCATTTGTAATCAGGAGACGATTTCAAAGCAAGCTCTCCAAGAGTTTAAATTAGGGGACTGCGTTTTTTGGCTTTGACCAAAATCAGACTGTCCCTCAGAACTGTGAACTGAGACTAGAACTAAGGATCTTACTCGGCCTCTCCTTTGCCCCATCCCACCTGCCCCCCTTTTTTAAGTAGTGCACCCCGTTCCACTGCCCCAGCTGCATGGTACGGAGTATTCCGCCACTTTCCGCTGCCCTCCACGCCTGCGTGTGGAAATAACAATGGACAGGGGTATTCGTACTTGTCTACGGAACAAATCCAAAGAAGCTGTTCTTCTGTTCTGCTTTAGGCCACCATACATTAGGTCGCCTGCTTATCCCAGCCAGTCTGGGGCTGGCGGACGCCCCATGTTTTCTTCCCAGCACCCCAACTATGGCAACTCTCAGGCTCCCATGATGCACCAGCCTGACCAGTACGGGTAGGTAGCAACAGCCCTGACTCGCTGGGGACCTGGGCCTTTTTTTAAACTGTTAATGAACATGCCATCTAGCTGCAAAGTAACACCCAGAACAAGAAAGTGAAAGACCCAAAAGGAACTCCATCTCAGAGGGGGGTGTGTTTTTTGTTTGTTTGTTTCTTTCTTTCTGTTTGTTTTGGGTGGTCGTTTGTTTTGTCCCGTGTTGTTCTCACCCATGGCACGGCGGTTTGGTAGCAGCCTGCATGCGCCCCCAGGCCTGTCTGCATGGCTTCCGGCTCGGCTCCCCCCTTCCACCCGAGAGGACCCCAGCCTGGGTCTGCGTGAAGTCACCCTCACTCCCCCCACTGGTGTTGTGTGTTGTCTAGGTGCTCGTATCGTGTTATCACGACTGTGCTGCCATCATCCCTCCCACTGCAGTGACCTGCTCCTGCCCACCCCTGAATTCAGAGTGCAGTGACCTCATTTGGCCAGAGACTCACTGCTGGAGACATGACTTAGGTTATTAATAGGACCCGGGAGGGGTTTCATTATAGCGTCACTAAACAGACGTCTGTGCCAAAGATCTCTGTTATTTCCCTCTCCCAAGGAGGCGTAGAATATTGAAGTCACCAGGAAAATACAACCAAATAATTCAACACAGAATTTTTTTTTCTAAACACGATGTTGCCATGTTATTTATTATCAATTACAACACAGGAATTACATACAGCAACAAAAAGTGTCTCTCTCCTTTCCCACTACAAAATTGTATAATATCAGCTGTCACCATTTTAGGTTAGTGGCTGCTCTTAAAGTATAGTATTATTAAGTGAGTTACTAAGCAAAAATATTATGATTGATGTCATTTTTGTATAGTAATGGTAAGATTATCCTACAGAGAATTATGTTCAGTAGTTAGTTTCTTTAGAAACATACCACATTCTTGGTTAAAATAGGGAACAATCAACTTGCCTTTTTTTTTTTTAAAGACTAAACTTATGGAACTGTGCATCACTAGCTACAAATGCATGATACAGAGAGCTTTCTGATAGTTTTATATTCAGTATACATCTATTTAGATGGCAAGAGCAAGCGATAATTTTGCAATTAAGAGTTCTAACCCTGTAAACATGGTTCTAAATGTGGACCAACAAAACAGAAAATTCTGTAAACATAATCCTGAAAGTGCAGTAACAAATAGAGAATTAGGTGAACATACTCATTTTGGGGAAATTGTTTTTCCTCTTTTTTCCTTCCTGTGGTACCTTCAAGGTCACCGCATGAAGCAGTGGGAAGATAGCAGTGGGGAGAGAAAAGCATTTGTCATCAGCTGCTAATCCATAGGATCTGTCCTTTCCCACCTCAGGAGCCCTATCTAGACCCACAAAGCTAGTGTGGCTGTGCCTTGCCAAGCCACATTAAGCAGCTGTGTAAAATGAATTTAAATGGCATGCATCAGAGTAAAATCTCTTCCACTGGGGCAGAAAATCAATGTTAGCTAACTGGCACGAGGAGACCCGACCTGCGCCTCCGCCGGCAGCATCCGGATCACTTCCTCGGAGTACAGCTCCTCCTCCTCCGTTAAAAATAAGAAAAGGAAAGATGTCTGCATTTCTGTGGAAATATTACAAAGCGCTTGGCAAAGGCTCATCTTTGCAGCCCCACCCTGGTTGGCTCTGAATTTTGTCTTTCATGTCTACAGTATTCTTTCTAAAAAAGAAAGAAAAGTTTTGTTTCCATTTTAAATCTTCCATCCTTTGTACTTTGCAATACACATAACCTGTTGTGCCTTTTTTTTTTTTAAGCTGAAGCTTGAATGTGAGAAAACATGTACAGTACATGTTTGAATGCTGTGGGTTCAGAAATCTGATTTTCCACATGCTTTTTGCTTTAACAGCTAGCTCATTGCAGCAAACTCGTGTTTTTGCTTTTGTTTTTGTTTTTCCCCCATTGATAGCTGTCAGGTAAAGTTGGGTTGACAGTTTAAAAATTCCTTTTTCTAATTGTCAGTTTCTCTTTTGGAGAGAGGAAAAAGTGTTCACAGTTTGTTATAATGACTTCTTTCTGAAGTCAGAATCCTAAAGGGGCTGGAGCCCGTGACAGAAGCGGAGGAAGGCAAGTCAGCGACGCAGATAGCGCGTGAGCGAGCTCGCGTGCGATTAGAAAGAGGCCGCTCTTGGCAAACGGGAGGGAGTGCGGGCAGGGAGCTTTCCCAAATTGGATGGACGATCAGGTTGGGTGGAAGGCCGTGGAGGGGAAGCACACAGGTGTGAGGGTGGGGGCGCCGGTCTCCGGTTCCTCCTGAGGGTGGCAGCGCAAGGGTAAGACCCACGCTCCGCACTGAGTAAGTTAAGGATTACACGGATGAATGGTCTTTTCTATTTCACCTTTTGAGTAAAGGAATCCCTCATTTTGACTATAAGAGAATTTGCAACAGAATGTGGTGGAATGTATTATTCAGGTACTAGACTAGCTGAGTGATAATATCCAGTATTTGAAATTAACAACTTACATCTGTTCAGGACACCCCCCCCCCCGCACCCCTACACTGATAGACTGTTTACTCAGAAAACGAATTGCTGTGTTCGGTTTTAAAACATTTCTAGTTAATGAAATAGTCTTGAATATCACGTCAGTGAGACACATAGTGGTTGGTCTTAACTGAAAGCCTGGGTCGGGGATGGCAGGTGACGCACATCTGCAGGCCCGCTCTGGCGGCTGTCGGTACTTTGCTCTCACACTGGAGACTGGGGCGTGGCTGTGACGGCAGGGACTCGGAGTGGTGCCGGGGGAGAAACGGAAGCGGGCGCTTTCACCCACACACACGCGGGCACGTGCGGGCACACGCGGGCACACGCGGGCACAGGCAGAGTCTGTCGTCCTCACGCTGCCCCCAGAAGACTCCCCAGCGGACTAACCCAACACCGCAGGAGGAAAACTCTCAGGCTACTGAGTCTTCAAAGCCACGAGTCGACTCAGAAAGTGCTCTCTCTACCCTGAATATCCCAGCCACAAGCCTGGAGAGACCTGCATTTTAATATTTTACGTCATACCAAAAACTAGGGTAGCTGAAATTAGTTTTAAAGTATTCTTGCTTTTGGTAAATTAGGAGAGCGGAGGTTTTATTTTTGAATCGTAACCGCTCTTTCACAGGGTGAAGAAATGCCATGGAGTCTCAGCAGCACGTGTCCCGTCAGTAGCTCCCCAGCTGCTCTGACGTTGAAGTGGCCAGGTGTTTTGTGACAGTTTGAGCCACGTCCCTTTGCTTGCAAACCCCCAGCTCCACTTATCAACACCAGTGGGCCGGTCTGTCCTTTGGGTACATGGCCCGAATGTCTGTGTCTCAAGTGTCCCCAACGTGCACACACACCTCCAGCAACTGTTCTGCAGTGGAGGGTATTTACAGTTCCTTTCCCTCCTGCTGGTTGCCAGCAAGGCCCTTTCTCTCTGTTACATTCCTCTGAAGCCAGGCCGGAGCCACTGGCCTGGAAACCCGCTAACGGCGACAGTGTGGTCAGACGTCAGAGAAGAGCGAGGCTTCTGTGGCCAGCACCCGCGAGAGCGGGGTCCCGGGCCCTGAAGGCCTGAGAATGATTTTTGTTAAGAATTCAGCCCTTTGGATTTTGGACAATTGGTTTTTAAAATAATAGCTATGATTTGTAAAGTCATGCTATTAAAAGCCAGAAAAGATTTCAAAGGCTTAAATATTATTTTTGTTTCTGCAGTTAAATGTAAGCCTTTGCATTATCATCTAAATACTGTGCTTTAATTTTCAGCCTTTTTTTCCTTTCAAAATTTAGAATTTGAATGCATATTATTATGTTGGTGTTTTAAGATTATGATTTCAATCAAACCTTTCAGAGTTACAGAACTGCTACAGCAGCCATAAAGCACATTCACTGGTCTTCATATCAAAAATAGGAAAACACTGATCAGCGTATGAAGCGTACAGCAAACCTCTCATGGACTAGAGTCGGTGACAGTTGCCAAATGACTGGTTACTACTGAGAGAGACTTGGAAACGTACACACAGCCTCGCCACCAGCCCGGGAGGGACGAGGCTCCCGGCCTGGGTTTCCATAGACCCCCGGGCGTGCCAGGATTCCTGCTGCCGATGACGGCTCGTGGGAGACCCACGGCGAAGGGGCAGGGAGGTGCCGACTTGGACACGCGGGCCTTCATACCTTTTTCTTAGAGACCTCAGATGAGGAAAATGCTGGCCTAGAGCTGGGGCGCTGGATGAATTAGGAGGAACTGCTTCTGTGCAGACCTGGTACTGTGACTCAGGCTTTGGCGCTCTCTGGACTCGTAGCAAAGCCTCCCCGAAACCCCTCTCACTCTCTGCCTTTTGGCATCCTCTTAGCCACCAGCATCCTTCTCATAACCTGAAACATTCCAGTCCCGACCATTCCTAAGCCTACCTTCTTCATTCGGGTTGTCTGCGCCTCACAGCTGGGTGCTGTCCTTCCCACCTACTGACTAGATAACCCATAATACTCATGATCGGCTTGGGGCTCTTACTCACCACTGAGTCTCTCTCGGTGGAGCATGTGCCCTGTTGACTTGTCTGGGCCACTTGTCTACATCTTACCTCATGGCCCTACTAACATCTCTGGCCCCACACGTCCACGCCCTCCCACCAGACAAACGGATATGACAGTCCCATCCCATTCGAGTCTACCCATCATGGAAAAAGTCAGCAACTTGGACCAGCAGGGCCTGGGTATTCAGTTCTTGAAGGGCAGGGTGGCTGTGATCCTGTCTCCAGGTAGTGGCGCCGGCCTTATCGGCAACCTGCAAGGCTTTCGGGTAGATCCCGGGATGTGCTGACTCGTTCTCAGTCTGAAATCGGATAAGCTCATGGCGTTCTGGGCCGAAGGCAGTAGGAACGGCAGTAAGAACGGCAGTAGGAACGGCATGTGAGTGGTAAAGAGGCCGTGCTCTGTGCCCTCCCCTCTACCAGTCTGGGGCTGGGAAGCACTGTGGGTGACAGCGTAAGGGTCCCAGGGAGGGCCGCATTCCACGGCTGCTCACGGGGCCCTTCGTGGGCAGTGACTCCTTAAGGCTCCTCTAATCTGGACCTTCGTTCTTATTTTGAAACCTGCTTCTATTACACAGCTGAAACCAAGCCAAACAAAAATGCACAGTTCTGAACGTAAGGCTTTGTTCCTTGCTTTGGAAGTTAACTCGCTGTTCCCAGGTTGCCTTTGATGAGTACCTGCTGGGTAGGAGCGTGCTGGGCTCTGCCCTCCCAACTGCTCCGGGCAGAGGGACTGGCAAGGAGGCGCAGAACTTGTTTTGCTCAGCCTTAGGGCCTCTATTCCAACTTTTTACCCAATTTTAAATAGTGTTTGCTTAAACTAAGTAACTTTGCAGGCCATGGCTGCATTTAGTTCAGGGAACCGGTAAGAATTGTAGGAGGTTTTTGTTTTTTAAGAAATGACTGTATTCTGTCTCTTGGCACTACAGCCCTGGACAAGTGCATTCTTTGTCAGATGTTGTCAGATGGAATATTGCTGTGACAAAGGAGACAAGATGGAGATCTCAGGACCCCAGAATTTTTTTTCTTCAGCCCACAGATTGGGCCATTAAAGGTTCATGAAGGTTATGAATGCACAGCGGTCTGTGTTCTTAATTATCTGCTCAAACATCAGATTAGTTAACTGTGGGTTGCTACTTAGCTCCTCGTTATTTGTCATGCTCATATGGCCCCCACGTCTAAGGTGCCTTGCACCTTGAAGGAGGCCCCTGTCTCTTGTCAGATCTCTCTCTCCGTTATCCCCTGTACCCGGAATGGAATGTCCTGGTATAAACAGTGGGTACTCCTATTGTTGAAAATAAATAGCCTTCTTTGTAAATTATTGGAGACCTTTTTTTCATGTCATTATGATCTCAGGATAAACTTCTTAAAGTAAGTATCTTTAAAGCGGTTAGAAAGGAGCCTTTTTTTCTTCCTGTGTGGGACTTCAGTGGCAACTAGTTTTTCTTCCCTGAGGGACAGTGGATGTCATTTTTACCAGACCGAGAAACTGTACCCTTTGTATCTTGTCAGAGGCCATTGGGAAACTGTACCAGGACCCACAAAGTTCTGGGGGGGGGTCACCTGGCAGTGCACAGACAGGTTTGGACCCTCTTCGCCCTCTGTGGTTTTTGTCCACACCCTGTACTTAAGGCAGCCAGAGTTCTGGGTGTCAACAGAGAAATGCTGGTGTCAAAATATCTGAAGCATCTTCAAAAGGGAGACTTGGAGTTCATTTTTGTGTAATTGTCAGTACCCAGTTTATATTAACAGAACAATGGGCTTAACAAACCAAAATCACCTTTGAGATTTTGGCTAAGACGAGAACATTCTTAGTCAATTACCGAAATTTAAGACCCAGGCAGATTTTGCATCCTCTTCATACCCTGATAAAAAAGTCTCTCACTTCAAAGCCTTTGAGCTCAATTTGTTCTGGTTGCTTTGAGAGAGAAGGTAGAGATCAGTCAGCTGCTTTAGGAACAGCTCACACCAGTCCCCTACATCAAGGTGAAAGGGAAGTACTGCCTCTTGAAGTGGTACAACAGGTGCCATGACAGCGGGACTGAGAACAGGTTGGGACTCTGAGAAGTCTGCATGCGGTAGTTGACAAAAAGGGGGAAATGTTTCTGCTGTCATAGACTTTTAGGAACCCCAGGGTGAAATAGGGTATATTCCTCAGTATTTGGAGGAATTAGCTTCACCAAGATGCAGGGGTGAAAATACAGCTCTTTGGAGAAGGTGGAGACGGGCAGGAGAAATGCTTCAGACACCGAGAGTCCCTGTGGGCACCGCCACTTTACACAGGCCTGTGGCAAAGATGGACCGGGAAGACATTCTACTCTGGAGAGTAATCCGCTGAATACCTGCTAAAGAGATTATTCTCAAGAATATGCTAACCAAGGTACCACTGCCCAGCTATTGAAAGGGTCTTTTTCATAGAGCTGTTAAGAAATAACATTCCTCTTTGCCCATTCTTAAAGGGAAGAAATAAAACTTAAATGAAGCAATTACCAAAGGGTTGGGGCAATTCCTGATTTATAGCTGGAAAATGACTAATTGTGGCTGTTTAGCTTTGTTGCTGGCATTGCACACTACAGGCTGTCATGAAACGAGATCACGCTCACAATGAGGGAAGATCTTAGAGAAAGACTCAAGAAGTGTTATAAAGGACATCCCTGCGTAGGCAGGAAGAGGAATTATAGAGCTCCCCTCTGCTCCCCAGGCTTGAGATTCCAGCTGCCTCCGTAACATTGCCTTGTGCAGCTCAGAGACCACATGCCCAAAGCCAGACTCACGACCTGCGCGGTGTTTTCTGTGTCCATGACTCCCCCATCTCCATCCTCTCGTGCAAGCCGCCACCTAGGGGACACTGAGGTGCACCTTCTCTTTGCTCACAGTATCTCATCCGTTACTGAGTCCTGTCGGCTTCACCTCTAAGATCTCACTTAGCTCTCTCTTTTGCTCCCCCACGCCTGGTTCCATGGCACCCTCGTCTCGTACCTGGACTGTTGTAATAGCCACACAACGGGTGGATACACCCTTCCACAGCCAGGAAACAGCCTTTCAAAGACACATCTTTTTATGCCATTTCTCCTGCATGAAAACCTCTGGCCTCTTCCCCTTTCTCAGGATACAGACAAAGCCTTACAGAACCGTAAGCCTAGTGTGACATGGCCCTCCCTCCCTACCTGCTCCTGCCTCTTACTGTCCATCAGCTGTCCCCTCCTGGAAACAGAAAGGCCCTTCTCCCCTGATGGGTCTCCCCATGGATCCCCCGGGTCCCACCTGAGGTGCCTCTCCTCTGTGCATCCAGCCCAGTGCCCTTTGACACTCATTGCTCTGGCTGTTGGTTTTGTTTCAGACGACAACTGTGCTCCTTTCCCCTCCCCTCCCACACCTATCTTAAAATGCCCATCTTCAACAAGAGGTTGGAACTTTCAACCCAGTAGAAGGTATTTCTGATTTAGTTATTTCTAGCATGTCTCCCTGAGTGAAAAAGGTGTGATAGTTTGAAAAAAAAATAGCACGTGGCTGTGTATTTTTACAGAACTCTACAGATTATAAATCATTAGTACTTCCGTTTGTTCTTTCTTTTTGGTTTTCTGATAGAAAGCCACTTTACTTTCATGGGATTGATTCTAGCCAGAGCAATTGGCCGGTTGAAATTAGAATATTATTTTGCCACCGGAATTGCTAATGCTCTTGTGTTTACCGGTGTGCTGATGGATTAGCCACAGCAAAAATGGGCCAGCGCTTTGACAGCTTTCTTTTCTGCTGTGATAGTGTTATTTTGGAGACATAGGGAGTGTTATTCCCTTCTGAGATATTAGATTAAAAATAATCTCAATTGAAGTTGTCCTTCTTCGTACCACTTTGGAAGAGTCATGATGTAACGTGGGTTGAAAGTCTGTTTGAGTCATGATGTAACATGGGTTGAAAGTCTGTTTTACCAGTGGTGCTGGACATATTGCTTGTGTTTACAAAGCATTTAAAATAGGGTGTCCTAGGCGATGGTATACGGACAATTAAGGCTGTCTGGGAATAAACTAATGGAATTGTGCTTTTCACAGTTTCAAGTTCCTGGTTCTAATAACTTTAAGTGAAAGAGTGCCCCAAATTTCATTGCTTGCCTAATTTATTCAGTCAGTAAGCAAGCTTTCCTGGCTTTCTAACTCAAGCTGCCTCTGCAATGACATCCCCATAGAGGATGGTACGTGTGCTTGGCAATCGGGCACCGTCTTCTAACAAGGCAGGTCTGCCTGCTCATTTGGAGCATAGCTCCAGTGATGTTTTGAGTGGGTGCGCTAGAATGCTTCAGAGTGGAGCTTCACTCCATGTGCCTTTGCCCTGGGTTTAAATGAAGTAGCTTCACTCGTGTGGTGTCTATTTCCAAAGCATTTTTTCCATCTGTTCCTACTCTTACCCAAAGAGCTGTATCAGATATTGATTCATTTTTGTTTTTTTTCTTTTACTTTAATCTCTATTGTATTTTTTCCTTTGCTATTGAGTCCCCTTATACCTGCCTCCCCACAGCAATCCATACACTATTGTCCATGTCCATGAGTCCTTTTTCGTTTTTGCTCAATTTCCCCTCCACCCCCCGCCCCAGCTGTCATCCTGGTCTCTCTCCATCTATGATTCTGTCCCCATTTTCCTTGTTAGTTCAGTTTGTCCAGTAGATTCCATATAAGTGATATCATATGGTATTTATCTTTCTCTGACTGGCTTGTTTCACTTAGCATAGTGGTCTCTAGGTCCATCCATACTGTTGCAAACGGTAAAATTTTCTTCTTTCTTTATGACCAAGTAGTATTCCATTGTGTAAATGTCCCACAGTTATTTTATCGATTCATATACTGATGGACACTTGGACTGCTTCCATATCTTAACAATTATAAATAATGTTACAATGAACACAGTGCTGCTTATGCTCTTTCAAATTAGTGTTTTTGATTCCTTCAGATATAATACCAGAGGTGGGACCACCAGGTCAAAAGGCAGATCCATTTTTAATTTTTTGAGGTATTTCCATACTGATTTCCATAATGGCTGCACCAATCTGCATTCCCACCGGCAGTGCTTGAGGGTTCTCCTTTCTCCACATCCTTGCTGGCACTTGTTTTGTTGATTTATTGGTGATAGCCATTCTTACTGTCTTTACATTCTTAAATTAGGTGTGAGACAGTATCTCATTGTGGTTTTACTTTGCATTTCTCCAGTGATTAATGATGTTGAGCATCTTTTCGTATGTCTGTTGGCCATCTGTATGTCCTCTTTGAAGAAGTGTCTGTTCAGGTCGTTTGCCCATTTTTAATTGGATTACTTGTTGAGGTTTTTTGTTTTTTGTTTTTGTTTTTTGGGTTGCGCTTTGTACCACCTTTATACATTTTGGGTTATTTGGATATTAACCCCTTATCAGATGTATCAGTGAATATGTTTTCCCACTCTGTGGGTTGTCTTTTAATTTTGTTCATTCCTTTGCTGTGCAAAAACTTTTTAGTTTGATGCAGTCCATTTGTTTATTTTTTCTTTTGCTTCCAGAGCCTGGGGAGATACAGCCGATAAAATATTACTACAAGCAATGTCTGAGACTTTGCTGCCTGTTTTCTTTCCTATAATTTTTTATGGTTTCAGGTCTAACATTTAAGTATTTGATCCATTTGGAATTTATTCTTGTATGTGGTGTAACAAGGTGGTCTCGTTTCATTTTTCTGCATGTATCTGTCCAAGTTTCCCAATGCCATTTATTGACTAAACTAGCTTTAGTCCATTGAATGTGCTTGCTTCCTCTGTTGAATATTAATTGACTATAAAGATGTGGGTTTATTTCTGGGCCCTCTATTCTATTCCAGTGATCTATGTATCTGTTTCTATGCCAGAACCATGCTGTTGTGATTACTATAGCCTTGTAGTATAGTTTGATATTAGGTAGTGTGATTCCTCCAACTTCATTTTTCTTTCTCAACATTGCTATTTCTGTGTGGGGCCGTTTGTGGTTCCATCTAAATTTTTGAAATATTTGTTGTAGTTCTGTGAAATATGTCATTGGAATCTTGATAGAAATTGCATTGAATCTATAGATTACTTTAAGTAGTGTGGACATTTCGATGCTGTTAATTCTTCCTATCCATAAACATGGTATGTGCTTCCACTTATTTGTATTGTCTTCATTTTCTTTCTTCATTGTCTTATAATTTTCCAAGTACAGGTCTTTTACATCCTATGATTTTTTTCTTAGGTATTTTATTCTTTTTGTAGTAATTGTGAATGAGATTGTCTTCTTAATTTCCCTTTCTGATCATTACAGGCATATAAAAGTGCGACTGATTTTTAGTTAATAATTTTGTATCCTGCTACTTTGCTGAATTCATTTATCAGTTCATGTAGTTTCTTGGTGGAATCTATGGGGTTCTTTATGTACAGCATCATGTCGTCTGCAAATAATGACAGTTTTACTTCTTCCTTTCCAGTTTGGATGCCTTTTATTTTTTCCTTGTCTGATTGCTGTGGCTAGGACTTACAGTACTATGTTGAATAAGAGAGATGAAAGCAGACATCCCTGTCTTCTTCCCAATTTTATGGAGAAAATATTATTGTGTTTCTTTGCCCATTGAATATGATACTAGCAGTGTGTCATGTATGGCCTTATGTTTAGATATGTTCCCTCTAATCTCACATGGCTGAGAGTTTTTATCATAAAGGGTGCTGCTGGATTTTGTCAGATGCTTTTTCTACATCTGTTGATACGATCATGTGTTTTTTATCCTTCATTTTGTTTATGTGGTGAATCATATTGATTGCAAATGTCGTACGAACCTTGCATTCCCTGAATAAGTCCCACTTGGTCATGGTGTATGATCTTTTTTATATATTGCTATATTTGGTTTGCTAATATTTTGTTGATGATTTTAGTGTCTATGTTCATCAGGGATAGTGGCCTATAATTTTCTTTCTTTGTAGTGCCTTTATCTGGTTTTGGAATTAGGATAATCCTGGCCTTATAAAATGAGTTTGGGAGCCTTCCCTCTTGAATTTTATGAAATAGTTTGAGAAGGAGAGGTGTTAGTTCTTCTTGGAGTGATTAATAACATTCACCTGTGAAGCCATCTGGTCCAGGGCTTTTGTTTGTTGGAAGTTTTTTTATTACTGCTTCAATTTCACTAGGTATAATATGTCTATTCAGATTTTATGATTCTTCCTGATCTATTTTTTGAAGTTTGTATGTTTCTAGGAATTTACCCATTTCTTCCAGGTTGTCCAGTTTGTTGGCATATAGTTCATAATATTTTCTTGTAATCCTTTGTATTTTTTTGGTGTCAGTTGTTACTTCTTTTTCCTCTCTGATTTTATTTATTTGGGTCCTCTTTTTTTTCTTGGCTAAAGGTTTGTCAGTCTTGTTTATCTTTTCAAAGAACCAGCTCCTGGATTCATTGATTTGTTTTTTGTATCATTTTTTTAGATTCTGTTTCTTTTATTTCTGCTCTAATCTTTATTATTTTCTTCCTTCTGCTCACTTTGGGCTTGTTTTTTGTTCTTTTTCAAGTTAGATTGCTTATTTGAGCTTTTTCTTTTTTTTTTTTTTTTTTTTTTGAGGCCTGTAGTAACTGTGGATTTCCCTCTTAGGATGCTTTCCCAGTGTCCCAAAGATTTTGGATTGTTGTGTTCTCATTTTCATTTGTTTCAGGATATCTTTTGATTTCTTCCTTGATCTCACTGTCGACACATTCATTGTTCAATAACGTGTTATTTAGCTTCCATATGTTTGTATGTTTTTCAGTGTTCTTGTGATTGATTTCTAGCTTCATAGCATTGTGGTCAGAGAAGATGCTTGATATGATTTCAGTCTCCTTAAATTTATTGAGACTTGTTTTGTTTCCTAACATATGGGCTATCCTAGAAAATGTTCCACATGAGCTTGAAAAGTATGTAAATTCTGCTGCTTTGGGGCGAAATGCTCTGAAGGTATCAGTCAGATCCATTTGATCTAGAATGTCATTTAAAGCCACTGTCTCCTTGTTGATGTCTGTCTGGAAAATCTATCCATTGAAGTCAATGGGGTGTTAAAATCCCTGACTATGACTGCATTCCTGTCAATCTCTCCCTTTATGTCCATCAAGATTTGCTTCACATATTTAGGTGCTCCTGTTTCTGGTGTGTAAATGTTTACTAGAGTTATATCCTCTTGTTGGATTGTTCCCTTTATCATTCTGTAATGCCCTTCTTTGTCTCTCACTATAACCTTGGTTTTAAAGTCTATTTGTTGGACATAAGTGCTGCTACTCCAGCTTCTTTTTTTTCCTTTCCAGTTGCATGAAATCTTTTTCCATCCTTTTACTTTTAGTCTGTGTGTATCTTTCAGTCTGAGATGTGTCTCTTGGAGGCAGCATACATATGGGTCTTGTTTTCTTATCCATTCAGCTACTCTGTCTTTTGGTTTGAGCATTTAAACCATTTACATTTAAGGTGATTATTGAAAGATACATATTTAGTGCCATTTTATTGTTAGGCTATTTTCCTGTGTATTTTTTTTCTCTTTTCTCTTTTTCTTCTTCTTAAAGCAAGCCCTTTAACATTTGTTGTAGTACTAGTTTGGTGTTAACCAGCTCCTTTAGCTTTTTCTTGTTTTGAAAGCTCCTATTTCTCCTTTGATTTTAAATGATAGTCTTGCTAGGTAAAGTAACCTTGGTTGTAGGTCCTTACTTTTCATCACCTGATTATTTCAATGTCATTCTCTTCTGGCCTGAAATGTTTTTGTTGAGAAATCAGATGACAGTCTAATTGTTGTGCCCTTATATGTAACTACCTGCTTTTCTCTTGTGGATTTTAGGATTCTCTCCTTATCTTTAAGCCTTGTCATTTTAATTGTGATGTGTCTCAGTGTAGGCCTCTTTGGGTCCAACTTTTTTGGGACTCTCTGAGCTTCCTTGACTTGTGTTTCTTTATCCTTTACCAGCTTAGGGAAGTTTTCAGTCATTATTTCTTCAAATAGGTTCTCAATCCCTTGCTCACTCTCTTCCCCTTCTGGCATTCACATGATGCAAATGTTGTTCTACTTCATGTTGTCCAAAATGTTTCTAAAGCTCTCCTCATTTTTTTAAATTCTTTTTTCTTTTTGCTGTCCTGCCAGGGCATTTTTTCTGTCTTGTCTTCCAAATCACTGATTCAGCCCTCTACTTCGTCTAACCTACTGTTTGTTCCTTCCAGTGATTTTTTTATTTCAGGTATTTCATTCTTTATTTCTGACTGGCCCTTTTTTAGGGTTTCTATGTCCTTTTTCATGTTGCTGAGCATCCTTATAATCATTACTCTAAAGTCTCTATCTGATGAATTGCATGTCTCATTTCCTCTAGTTCTTCTGCAGAATTCTCTTTCTTTCATTTGGGGTATGTTTCTTTGTCTTCCCACTTTGGCTTCTTCTTTGGATTTGTTTCTGTGTGTTAGGTAGATCTGCAAAGACTCTGAGGTAGGCCTTTGTCAGATGCTGCCTGTGACTGGCCCTGGTCAACCTGTTTGGACCTGTCAGTGATCCACATCATGTGGCTCCCTCTGCTGGGCCTGTGTGTACAGACAGCCATTCACTTTCAAGACGTATATTTCACATTTCCCTGTCTATGACTGTTGACAAAAAATGATGATGATTGCTGAACCAACATGGGCTATTAATTTATTTTAAAACACCAAAATCATGTACAGATCATTTTATTTTAAAATTTATTGGAATTGGCTTAAAAACAAGATATTTAGAAGATTTTATCTCATGTTTTAAGTGCCAGATTCAGACTGTAGCGGGAAGCAGTATTCTACTTTCTGCTCTCAGAGTGTACCACTGGCAGTGGTCACTTTAACACTGGCGTTTGCCTCTGGCTTTCCCCCCCAAGCCAGCCTTTGTAGGCAGATGAGTGTGCAATGTTTGAGAAACCTCCCAAGTGACTAAAGGAGAACCTATAAAAAAAATTACATGTGTGTGTAGGCTAAGAAGCAGGACAAAGAGCAATTTAGGGAAACACATTTGCAGTCCCCACTTCTGAGTTACTCTCATTTAAAATAACCTGTGTTTTGCCCCATTCGGTGTGACTCACTTGGTTGGGCATCACCCACAAACCAAAAGGTCACCAATTCGATTCCCGTTGGGGCACATGCCTGGGTTGCGGGCCCAGTCAGGGTGCCTGCACAAAGCCACCAGTCATTGTTTCTCTCTGTCACATCGATGGTGATGTTTCTCTCCCTCTCCTTCTCTCTCCGATCCGCTCTCTCTAAAATCAACAATAACAACAAAAAATAGCCTGTGTTCTGTCACTGAGTGAGAGGCCTTAAACCCTTGCATATCATCCCAACCGGAGACCGATTTACTGGTTATTCTGCAGTCTGCATGTTCGAATGACAAGGGGTGGGACTAGTGCCTGGCTGCATGCAGACCTGACCTCAGTGAGCCTGGCCCTGAGGTCAACATGCAGAGGTCTGTGGTCATTCTCATGGGCACAGTGCAGTGGCTGCCTTAGTAGCGTCATTGTAACAAGTTATTATTTAATGTTTACCAAATTCCCTCCCAAGATTGTTATTGGGCATTTATTGCCACAACCATTGCAAGTTAGGAATCTGTGGCATCAGGACAGCAGTGATTTGTAACAAAAACTGTCTGCGCCCATAGACCCACTAGAAACCATAGCTTAGTGGTTCACAACCCCAAGGGTTAAGGTTAAGGCATTTGGCTCTTTCAGGCATCTCTTACCTTTTTGTAGGATTTTACAGTAAAAATGTTTCCCTCTTTTCAGTTTGTATACTCTTTCTTTTTCTTTTTCTTTTTTTTCTGCCTGTTACCATTTCCTTTTGAAAAGAGAAAATGTCTGGTGGTTGACTCCTTCGCCCTTCTAACACCACTTGGAGCACTGCAAACGGTTTGTGGTCGGAAGGGGGCCAGCAGTTGGTGAGTGAGTGCCGCCTCCGGAGAGGGGGCGACTCCCGAGGTGGCTGTGCTCCCAGCAGCGGTGGCCAGCCCATCCAAGTAAGCGAGCTTTTTGTAGTGAGCCACAGAAACCCTGTGGCCTTAGCCACCTCATGACAAGTTGGAGTGCTCAGCTGAGTCACGGGGGCGGCCTCCTTACGTCTCCTGTCCCAAACAAGTTGTCTCAATTTCCAAAATTCAACAGAATGCATCGAAAGCCGTTTTTTATTGTTAAGCCCATCTTGCTGATTCAGAATTACCAGTAGGTTTAGCAGTAATTTCCAGAGCCACAATGAACAGGATTTCACCTACGGTGCTGAAAGACCAGCTCCCTCCCCCATTTAGACAGGTGGCAAAGTGCAGTGCTGTGGGCAGCATGTGCCCCAAGTCCTTGCGACGCCTCGTTTCCCTCAGGCTTCTCCGCTGCTGGGACACCCAGAGGCCTGCAGCACACAGGATACGCTCCTTCCTAGGGGCAGGCATCCAGGGAGCTGTTTTGCCGAAGGGTGCCCTCCAGGAAGAGGAGAGCGCCGTTCTGACTCGTGGGCTTCCTCCAACTGCACACGAGTCTGGCAAACAGAAAGCTCTGCGGCGGCTGCTGTGTGGGAGTGCGCTGGTCCCAGCCAGTGCCTGCAGTGTCAGGGCCCTGGAGGAAGAAGTGCAGAGCGCTGGGCTGCTAGCAGGCTTGGGGAGCTTGGTTTCTACCACTTGTTAGCTGTGTGTCTTTCGTCACGTTATTTAACTTCTCTGATCCTTTCTTTCTTAGTATGTGAGCATAATTCCACCCACCTTCCTCCATCAATTTAAAAAATTAAATATATAAAGTGCCTAGAAACCATGTCAGGTGTATCTGTAGGTACGTACTTCATAAAGTGTTAATGTTAAAATCATCATCAGTCCTTCCATGTTCATGTGTAAAAACTGAGGCCCAGGAAGCCAAAGTGATTTGTTCCCACATCCCAATGACAGTGGAAAGTCAAGACCCCTGGCTTTTTAACCAGGCTCCTAAAAACTATAGGCATGGTTTCGTTGAAGACCATGGTAACCAGCACCTGGCATCCAGCAGACATTTGAATCTTTAATTTTTTGTTATTCTAAGGGTAATTTTTAAAATCTCTGTCATGCAGAGATTCATCACCTTGTTGTGACTTAAGGTGGACAGTGCAGACTGGGGAAGAAATTACAGATTAGGGTTAGACGGGGCCTTCGAGGTTCCTTCGTGTAACCATCTGCCTGGTAGATTTTATGTTTGGATTCTCATTCCCTCCTTAGTATAACAAGTGTGCTAAAGAACCGTTAGTTCCACGTACATGTTAGTTACACTATGTGTGAAACTAAATTTGGTGGAAGCTTGAAAATGTGGCCATCTTTTGTTCTCCATTCATTTAAAACATTGTTTAGTAGCCGTCGTGGGCTCAATTGCCCCTTAGGAGGCATACACACCTAGAAGAGCCTAGACACACACGTAAGTTGTTTGAATATACAAAAAGAAGTGCACACTGCTGGAAAAGACACAGAGTCCTCAGAGGACAGAGCCTCCCGGGGGTGCAGAAGGGTAGGCTTCATAGAAAAGGTGGCCTCGGTTTGGGTCTTAAAGGACAGGTCCAAGTTGGCTGGAGGTGGGAAGCAATCAATGACTTGAAAGTAGTGTCCAGAAAACAACCTGTCCATCAGTTAGGGGTGCACTCCCTGTGATTGATCTGTTAGGAGTTGAGAGAACTGTCCCAACAGGTGCTGCTTGTCCTCTTCAGAAAGTTACACAAGTGCTAAACTTTCTTCTGTTTGAATGAAAACACCTCCGAGGAACCTAATTAACTTGAGTTAATGCCGGCTGTCTACATGCTGATATTAAAACCCTAACCACGCAGGGATGTGTTCACAGCTGCTGGGTAATATCTTCATAGGTGAGGGCTGACCAAGGGGCGAGTCAGAAGCCAGTGGGTTACCTCGGGCCCATTCTTAATGAACTGCAGTGGGTGCTGTAGCGCTGATTCAGGAGACAGGCGTCACGCCATGTGGAACCTCAGTGAGCTGGGCACGCGGAGCTCCTTTCTCCCAGAGACACACCATTAGTCTTTCAACCCTTTAGACTGTTCTTTCCAGGCTACCATCAAGTGTTAGCTTGTACAGAATTTCCCTGAAAGGCTTAGATAGTATTTAAAAGAAAAAAAAAAACACTCAAATCTTTAATACTTTGACTTTTCAAATGGGCCACTTTTGAACTTTTCCTACAAGCCAGAAAATTGAGTCCACTGCAAATAGCTACACACTAAACGACTAGTATGGTGTTTTTATTAATGACTATGTTAATCTCTTAAAGAATCTTTAAAGGTTTTTTTACTATTATACATTAAGGGCCAACAAATGACAATTAATGGAGGTGTAGAGGGGGTGGTAATCATAATTAATTTGGAACAGACAAGCAAAGTGGATTTTTATCTTTCTTGTTAGCTTTACTCCTAAGAAAATATTAGTGGCCAAATCTTTGAAAAGTTTTTTAAAGGTACTGTATAAAGAAAAGCTTGACTCCAGTGTGGAATCTTTTAAACATTTTGCGACATTGCCACCATATTTCTTTGCTGTAAATTTTCTGGGATAATTAAACCACCTTTAAAATCCTCTCCTTTCCCCCAGTCACCTGCAGTTAGAGAAATGACACTGCATGACATTTATCTCCTTCAGATCCATTTATCTCCTTTGCAGTAGTGAAAAGATTTGTCTTGGTGCAGACACAAAACTAACCAAACTAAGTCGCCAAAAGGATAAGTTCCTGAAGCTTGCAATGGGGGAGGGGTGGGCCTATTAGGACAGGAGCCTGTTAGGGACAGTCGCTGCCAATCTAAGGCCTGCTTCTGTCCTGTCACAGGAAACCCCACAAAAAGAAATGGGAGTCTGATGTTTATTGTGTAATTTTAATATAGGGAAATTGGTGTGTTTTTAATAGCACCTAAGTTCAGAATGTTAATAAGGCTAAAGGAAATGCTTTCTCTCATACTCATTCCATTAGAAAATTTAGGTCAAAGAATTTTTTTAAAATAACATTCCCACACTGCTTATTTGTTTTTCATCTCTTGACTTCTGTTCATTGATGCGAGGATACTCAGTGACTTTAATATAGAGTCAGGTCTTTTAAAATGTTAGAAGTTAATTTTGCTTGCTTTTGTAATTCCTGTTCTTATTTCAAGTACCCCGTTTTTTGCTTCTATTTCTCTATATAAATCTTGACAAGCTTAAAAATGTGGAATTTATATTATTTGGAATTTTTACATAGTATATTAAATAATTACTAAGCAATAGAGTTCAGCCTCTCTCTCCAGGAAATAAATTACTTTAAGCAAATGAAAAATAATAGCCCCACCCCGTGCATACATGCGTTACGAAAAATGGCTGCCAGGGCACACCACTGCCAGCGTGCATGGTCAGTATATGGACGCATGTGCTTTCTCTTCATACAGGCAAGGCAGCTTTCCGGGCATGAATCAGAGTGGACTCGTGGCTTCCAGCTCTCCCTACAGCCAGCCCATGAACAACAGCTCTGGGCTGATGAACACCCAGGCGCCGCCCTACAGCATGACGCCCAACATGGTGAACAGCTCCACAGGTAACCCTGAGGGCCCCAGGCTCCTGCGGCTGCCCACCCCGCCCCTCTGCCTGTACAAAACCCACTCCAGCCTTGGATCTTTGGTGAAAAGGGGAAAATACTACTTTTCTGCTTCT
This sequence comes from Pteronotus mesoamericanus, assembly GCF_021234165.1. Taxonomy (NCBI): domain Eukaryota; kingdom Metazoa; phylum Chordata; class Mammalia; order Chiroptera; family Mormoopidae; genus Pteronotus; species Pteronotus mesoamericanus. The sequence goes on from NW_026555085.1 coordinate 99,217,416, forward strand.
TGGAAATTTGCTCAGTCCATTTAACTGTTTTAAGACTTGAGGATTACATTTTATAGAAATTATTTTTATCCATTCTGTGTATAATATGTGGACATATTTCAAGTGTCATTGGAGATGACTTGCTAAGTATATACACTGAGTTTTTTCAGGGGCCATTATGGGAGTGTTGGATGACCCATGACAAAATCTGTATTCTCCATTTCACAGTGGTAGAGGTACAGTTTAAAATCCTGCTTCAGAGGACTTGATTAAAGGCCAGAATGGGGCCAGGGGTTGAAGTACTTCTTTTAATTGAGGGAAACTCACCTTTAAATGTCTACATGAGAAAGTGCTCTTTGTAGATTGTCTCTGTTGAGAAATTATATTTTTTTAATGAACTGTTTTAAATTTTTCATTATGTTTAAATTTTTCAGCCTACTTGCTGATCTCAATTGCATTCTTACCAAATCCCATCTGATTAGTGCAGTAGGAGAATCTCGTCAGTTTGTGGGAATATTAAGACTGCCCAACACTGTGCAAATATATTCCGTGCTCTCAGGCTCCTTAGACCCTGAACCACCTCTTCGAGCCCCAACCCACCCAGGGACCGTGAGTGCTGCTCTTGAACTGAGAAAACGCCTTGTAGCTCCCTCTATCACCTGTTGGGGTGAGAGATGCCATTTTGGGGCAGCAGTGTCTCCTTTTGCCAGTCCCGAGCTAGAGCAGCCAGTTGGCTGTCCCATGATGCTTTCCCACGTGTGAGAACGCTGTGGAGGTGGAGGCTCAGCCTCCCCTGTTACCACGTCTCCTTTCCTCTGCCTCTCGCCACCTTCCGACCCCTGCTCTGAAAGGCCGCCTGAAGCTACTGTTTCTGGGTCTGGCAGAACCGACAGCAAGCGGCTGCCCGTGCTTCCTGCCTGAGCTTCCGAGTCCTTCCTTGGAGTCTAGGGTCTAATTTAGTAGTGCCTTTCTCTGATAACTTCCCCTTGGAAAGTTTGTGGAAGAGGAAACAATAGAAACTACTGGTGAAAGTGAAGGTTTTTAAATAAACAGAATGGCCCTTGCTGATGTGAGGCAGGCAGTCATTCTTCCCAGTGAGGTGGTGGTTTTACATTTGCAATGAAAAGTGCAAAGCTCTGAACAGTCTGTGAGCTAGAAGCCTCCCCACTGTCCCAGGAAATAGGGAGGGACTTTGGGTTATGACATTATGGGTTTTGTCTGGCTTGGTGAAATAAAATTACTTCAGAGCATTGGCACTACACAGTAAATTCTCACCTACTATTAGCAATACTCATTTTTCCCTTTTTCCTTTGGACTTCAGAGCTGCAAAAATAACCAACAACAAATAGATGGCACCGTGCCCTGCCTAAGAAGATTTATGTATTCCTAAGGAATAACCAATTTAATGGAGATTCACAGAGAGGGGGGTTTTTTTACTATTATTCAGATAATTCAGTTATTCGTTATTTCATAAGAGGTAATCTGTTCCATGAAAGGCCATTTATCCTCACTGGCTTTTGTACAGGCTAGTAGTATATATATTTTTTATTGCATTTTGCATTTTGAAATATTGAATTTTTAATAATTTAAACATTTATCCATTTTTTTCCTACGCATTCATGTGATTTTATTTCAGCTTTATTAAGTCAAGGGCTACCTGATAGGAAGTAATCATCCAGCACATCCGAGGAATATTGACGATGTAGCGTTTGCGGTCCTCTGTTGATGGGCACAGGCGTGTCTGCTGGAACTGGGGGGCAGGCCCCGGGGAAACTGGAGTGGCCGGCCCGCGCCGGGTGGCGAGCGCCGGGTGGCGAGCGCCTGCGGAGCGTTTGGATCCGAAGGCGCACGCCCAGCTTTTCTGGAGGTGGGCTGGGAACTGCTCGGACCGCCGTCACGTCCGTCTGCGTGGTGTAGGCCCATGGACATAGCTCCCCAGTGATAATCGCGAAGCATTTTCTCCATCGGAAGACACTTCTGGAGAGAGGGGAGACAGGACAGATAACGGCCGGGGTGGCGGTGCGCTTCTCTGCAGCTCACTGAGCAGCCGAAGCCACTGGCGCCCGCACCCTCTTTGCCGAGTTCGGTTGTGCCGCAGACAGAGAGCAGGGCCAGAGAAGCCCTCCCGGCGGTGCAGGCTTCAGTGAGCAAGTGATAGAATGCAGCCAGTGTGCCTGTGAATGTGACGACTATCTTCACTGAAAGTGCTTGGGAGGAGGGGCGGGGAGCAGTGGGGAATCTTCCTCTAAAGGAGCTGTTTTTTAAAAAAGTTTGGATTAAAAGGTTAGAATTATGTATTACTATGGGCAAAATTATAAGCGACATACAACCTTGTTAAATACACCTGGACGACATAACAGTGTTGTGAGTTGCATGGCACTTGTGTTCCGTTTTATAATAGTCTTTAGCCATGTAACATTCGTGAGCCTGCGCATAAGCCATCACCCTGGAGAAGACAACGAGTTCCCAGAAATAGACCTCGAGTCTGGGGCTGTGCGCCCCCGGCGTGTGTAGGGAGTGTGTAGGGCACTTCCGGCACCGGAGCCTGCAGACCGGAAGTGGGCCGCCACGCGCGGAGCCCAGCCGGGCCTTACTTCCTGCCCAGCCCTGTCAGATTCCAGGAATGGATTTTCCTGCTCGACCCAAAGTGCCTTGCCCGAGTGCTCCTGGGATGGGGGGACCAGCGCCGTCAGCCCTGACACCGGCAAGGGGCCGCCACGCCCCCACAGCCTCCACGGTGCCTTCAGCTCTCCCGGAACTCGAGAACGGCTTTGCAGAGTCCCCGGAAAGGCCCGTTAATACTACAGATTCCTGGGTCCCTCAGAATTTTGGGGCAGGGGCGAGGGCAGGAATCTGCCCTGGAGCAGACCCCTCAGGTAATTTTCGTGAGAACGCCCCAGTGCTTGATGCGCTGGAGGCGTTTGGCCCAGCCGTCCCCAGCGGCGTCGGGTGGCCCAGGATTTCCGACGCTGTACGGAGAACGTGGAGAGCCTGCTTCTACCTTGAGATGTTAGGGCCCTTCACGAAGGGGGTTTCGGGCCTCGAGCACCATTGGAGTGGTTGTCTAGGTAGTTTGTAACTATTGTTGGGGGTTTTGTTCTCTGGCGTTAAATTAATAATTTTAGGCGAATTGCTGCGTCCTCTCCAAAAGAATGCAAAAGATAAATTATGAAAACCACATATCTTAAGCTGGTAAAAGCGTAAGCTGAGTGACACCGAGCACGTGGCTGGAGCTTTCTCCAGAGCTGGGGTTCAGCTCGCGGGTGGTCGCGGGAGGAAGGGCGCCTTCCCGGAAGCAGTGGGCAGAGCCGGCGTGGGTTCCCGGGGACGACAGGACGGGGTCCCGCGTCGTCCTTGCACAGCCCACGGCGGAGCGCATGCTTCGGGGAGTTTTGGGGGTTCCTCCAAGGCCTTGCTGATCTAGGCAGAGGTGTTTCTCCTGCGCTCTTCTCAGGCGCTGTGTGTGTGTTACGTTAACAGTGTTCTCCATATGTTTGCCGCATATAAAAACAGTCATGAATATCTACAGAGAAATACACAAATAGGCCCTTTTGTGTTTTCAAAAACAAGGAATAAAATATTTTGCAAGGTATGGTATGTTACTTATCATGGAAAGAAAAGAACTATTTGTGCCTTTCTGGTCCTACTTTACCGTCCCCTGGGAATGGTTTTTCAGCCTTGCAGAGACTGAGAAGGGAGGTTGGGAGAGTAGGGGTGAATGCTTAAGTTCACTTTTACTCGCACCACGTGTTCCTTATGTTGTTTGTGAACATATTAAATCCAGGGTGAAATAGCTGCCTGAGGACCTTGACCCACACTCACTTAAGAAATCATTCTGGCTCTTAAATTTCCACTGTAAAGCCAGAGGCGAGTGCTGGCAGCGCGTTTACAGCACTTCGCTGGCAGTCCACACCCACAGGTCCCTTACTGCCTCTTTTAAGTCCGTCTGAGCTCTACCTACTGGAGCCGGGTGCCTTGATTTAGCACATCCTTGTAATAGTGGTGGCCTTTGTCTTCTAGGAAAGGAGAAGGAAACAGTGCCCCTGGAGTACCATTGCCCTGGGAGGCATGTGGCTCTTTGCATGATTCACAGAGAACTCTGCTAAGAAGTCAGAAATAAGCATTTCAACAAAAGAGTAATAAAAGCCGCAGTCAGGAAAGATCTTATGGTCCCTTTAGTAGGATAAAATTTACATTGTATGGCAGGAGTACTAAATAAAACTATTTCTCTACATTCTGTCCTTATTTATCTCTCAAAATAATAAAGCAATGCAATTTTGACAGTTTTCATATTTGCATAACACAGATGCCCATTTTAAAATATGTAACATTTTATATACTTTAAGTGAAGAAGCTTGGAGAATTTCAAATCAATATATATGCTTATATTTGTCTAAGTCTGATTTTTAAATCAGTGTAAATTACTATTATCATAGGACATATTGACCTAGTTTCTTATGCTTCAAAATTGCTTTTGTGTACATTAACACATTTAATGCATGAAGAAAGTACCATTACTTTTTATTTTTTTAAATAATACTTAGGCATTCTATATTATAAATACCGACAAAACTATTCATTATAACCTTTGGAGAAAAAAGACTTAACAGAAGCCACGTGTCCATGACTTTGCCACTTTCTCTGGAATTGTGTGGCTGTTTCTTTGAACCCACTCTGTGAATAACTAGCAAGGACATGTGGACTTTCATAAATAAGCCTCTTTTTCCATGCTTGTCCTGCTCCCCCCCTTTATATTCTTATAAAAAGGGCCTTTCTTAATGTACAGATTTACCAACTCATATCTCTCTAGACCCCAGAGATAAAACCGCCCGAAAGCAACAAGGCGGGCTTCTTCGTGTAATATCTCTCAGCTGCTTTTTTGAGGTTTCACACATTCACAAAAATAACAGCATTTTTAGCTGATCCCAATAGATTTTTCTCTGCAGCTGCATCACTTGAAAAAGCTTTTTGTTCCAGTTCTTAAAGTCTAAGTATTGAAAGTAATTTGAAAAAAAAGAAAAACATCCCAATTATGATTTGTGTGTGTGGTGATGACTTCAAGGGCCGACTGGGCTGCAAATGGGCTTTGAAAAACCAGCCACTGGAAAACAGGCATTTCAGAGCGCGCCATTGAGTGTGCCCATGTAAACTCCTGGGCACGTGGCGGGCAGGCTTTTTTGGCAGGACCTCTGGTCTCAACCTGCAGTGATGCTAACGATATTAGCAAATTAGCACCACGGAGCTTGCCAGCTAATTCGCCAGAGCCCCGCTCACTCTCTCACTGCTGTAATTAAAACTAATTATTTTCTAAAACATAGTAATACACGAATATGTGCAATAATCGTTTTGTAGTGGGCAATCTGTGGAGCCTTTTCTAAAGCTTCCTTTTCCTTTGTTGTTTTTGGCACATCACACCCCACGTGCACTGCCATGCTGGGGCCAGCACTCATTTGCAGGATGTAAAGTGGGTCCTGTCCATAAAACCTCAGGTTTATCTCATGTCAAAATACAAATGTCTTCTGGTCTTCACTCACTCCTGAGGCTCACGTCTCTCTCTGTCTTGCCCTTCCACCTGCCTCTCTCCTCACACGTCTGTCTGGCATTGCGCTCAGAGCCCAGTGTTGTGCAGATGGCTCTCACAGTGGGGTTCTGCAGGGACTCAGCTGTCATTCCCTGGATGTCTACACTCACCCCCTACTGTAGCCTTGCTCTTCCTTCAAAAGGAAATCCAAACCCATATTTTTCACTTGAAAATGTCTACTCATATTTGTAATAAGTGTGTATAAATCACTTGTTCTTTGGTGACCCTTTCATTCTAAAGCGTAGATGAAGTTGATTGAATTTCTGAGCATAGAGATAGAAAATGAGGTTTGCCTGGGGTTGTCGGGTTGACCCTTGAGCTGGTGTAGGTGTCTGACCCGGACATTTGAGCTCTACTGCGGACTGAACAAACATACGCAGTGCGCCAGGTGGGAAGGAAGCCAACCCCATTGCAAAATAATGAGAAATTCTTTTGTTCAAAATGTACTTTTGATCATTGTCTTTGAAGTCATACATCATGACTGTCTTCCATTATTATAGGCTAGGCCACATGCAGTAGGTTAAGATTTTCAAACGAAACAATAAAAAGTGTCAAATGATTTTGCGAACTATAGGTTATGTGAACTTAGGAAATTAAGAAAACAGTAAATCCTCTAGTCACCAGGTAAAAACTATACACAGCCAGCATTCGCTTTCAGCACCTGATGAGCAATTCAAAGATTGGGCTTATGGCCACTTGTCGCCTACTCTATTAAATAATTATTTAAATATTGCCAGAAGTTGACTTTTCAGTGTTTTGGGTCTTGAGTAAATGATTGCTTTTTCCTTGTTTGTTTTTGTTTTTAAGATACAGGATTGCCAGAATGTCATGCTATTTAGATTTCAGAAATTAGTGTGTTCTGAGTTACAATTTCTTTTTCCTTTTCTTCCTTCAAGGGTACTCCGTGAATCACTCCGTAACTTGTGTTAGCAGGAGCTCAGCCTGACGAATCACATGTATAATCCTAAACTCTTTCTCCTGTTTTCGATTAGCATCTATGGGTCTTGCAGATATGATGTCTCCTGGTGAATCCAAACTGCCCCTGCCTCTCAAAGCAGACGGTAAAGAAGAAGGCACTCCACAGCCTGAGAGCAAGGCGAAGGTATTTCCTTTCTCCTCTGCACGCGGTGTGGGGGCTGCCTTGCTAAAGCTGCCATGTTCTTGAGTCACTGGTGTTGGCCGACACTTTGTTTCCGTTTGGTTTCTTCTCTCTGCATGCCTTCATTCTGTGCAATATGTTTGTAGTCTTTCTTTCCCCACCCCCCTCATGGTGTGGATCTGAAAGTTACTAGTTCTTACGGCATTAACTCATGGTCGTGGGAGAGGGGTGGAGGGACAAGACCCACCTAAGAGAAATGCTTTGGGGGTGGGGAGAAGTAAGGAATCTTGCCTGGTTTTGATTCTTGCAGCCATTTTCTCTGCCTTCAGTTTATAGCTTCCTGTTTTGGCCGCCTCAGCAACAACAACATACTTAATATTTTGCTTTCCTGCCTTATTTGATAAATAAGGTGAACAGCTTTTTTTTTTTCTTTCTTTCATAAGGGGTAACCCATGCTTAACATTCCATGTAAGCTTGAAGTAAGCATGGTGGCTTAGTGGCCTTATCCAGCATCCAGCAAACTTACCAAATTATACTAATTAAGAATGCTGTTTTAATACCTTTATATGTGTGTGTTTTTGTGTGTGTTGTTTGTACATGTCTTTATATATATCTATTATATATATAAAAGTTAGTCTGTTAAACTGGATGTACTTTTTGTTATTTTAAATAAAGTTTGCCCTACCTTTGTCATTTTTTTTTTTTTTTATTCCTCTACCACAGGATAGCTACAGCTCTCAGGGTATTTCTCAGCCCCCAACCCCCGGCAACCTGCCAGTCCCTTCCCCAATGTCCCCCAGCTCTGCTAGCATCTCCTCATTTCATGGAGATGAAAGTGATAGCATTAGCAGCCCAGGCTGGCCAAAGACTCCATCAAGCCCTGTAAGTGGCTCTGGTTTTTTGTGTTGGTTTTTTTTCGGGGTTTTTTGATAATTAACTAATTCTACTTTAATGCTTGCTTATTTATTTGTTTTATAAGACTTTTTCTTCAATAATTTATCCATGAAAGGGATTCTTTATAATTACATCAGTAACAAAATGAATAAAGTTGATGTGCATCATAGAAGTTGATTTCTGTTAATGAAACCACTGCTGCAAAGAAGCACCTCTGTACTGAGCATGCGATTGTGTTACTGGGTTCAAACTCCCTCACACAGTGACTTTGTTTAAATGTCTAATTTGTCGTGCACCTAAGAAACTTAAGAAATTTAAAACGAGGTACTTCTCCATTTACATGGGAATTAATAAGCAGCTATGGAGTAAATGACAAGTTTTGCATTTGGCCTAAATCTTGCATGGGTTGTTGTATCTGAAACATCTTATTTCAAAACTGCCTACCTAAGAATATAAACATTACACTCTGGGCATGGTTTAGCATAATACCAGCCCTGCTTGTTTCCATCTACTTACCAGAAATTAATGGAAAAGTTGTAGAAATGTTAGTGCATGTGAGTATTTGGAATGTTACTTTTCGATTAATGATGTGTGCCTACATTAGAATCAGTTAAGATGAAAAATTACATCCTGCACGGGGTTGCTAATAATCTTGAAATTGTGTGATTTCCAGATGTCATATAAAAAAACAAAAATGATAATGTGTATATAAGGGAATTTTTGAGCTTTTATGTTCTTCTGCCTATAGAGTCTTTGTTTTCCTACTAAAGAAATTCTGTGCCATTAAAAAAAAAAAATGGCCCTATAGTAACCGTTATATTATATTTGTACAGTGAATCAAAAGATCTTTTTAAAAAACCTTAATGTGCAATTACTTGCCAAGAAAGCTTAACACATTAATTTTTGTAAGCCAGTGTATTGGAGAGCATGGCTCAGGAAGAGCAAGTTGGAGAAGACTCTAACTGCAGAATCTGGTGATCTAGTCAAAGCCCAAAAGGAGGCTGCTGTTAATTATCCATTCAGTGGTTTAAGCTGATTGAGTTGAAGGTTTAAAGAGTTGGTGGTTCCAGTAAATATTTGTAAAATTCATAAGGAGCTCTAGTCTAACCAACATTTTCCTTTTCAGAGGAAGAAATGATAGATATTTGCTGTTATCTTCTCTGTAGACATGTTTAGCTTTTGCAACAACCAAGATGAAGTGAAAAATGCGTCTAGGATGGGTTAAACAGAACTGATGGGAAGGGAGGATGCAGCTCTCAATTTTGATGTCTTTGTGTTACTTGCTTTGAATCTCAGAAGGCATCCAACATTGTGGGGGTTTCCCCATAATCTACCCTGGTTTGTGTTGTTTTAATCATAAGAAAAACATTTTTGAATCAGTAATACTCTCAAGTTAACAGGTAGAACTCAAATTATAACTTTCCAAAAACATTTGTATGTTGGCTCAGAGGGAAAAATTTTAGAGGTTGTAAATCTTAAGATAATAATAAAGACCAATAAATTAAAAACAAAGACTGCTGGTAGACTATCTGTTAAAAAAATTCTACCTTGCTGATTTCTGAATTATAAAGAATGATTGAGATATTTATTGTATTTTAACTTACTAGTTGTATACACCTGCCATCTACTTAAATATAAGAAAAAAAGCAAGTTGAATTGTTAACTTTATTTTCTGATTATAATACAATTATACTTAAAATTGCATACAACTTTTCTGTTTTTTCTAAATATTTCTACATATATTACCTCTTTCTGAACACTAACCGTTTTTAAGAATTTGTAAGCCAGCCTCTGACTCCCTTGGTAGGTAAGGACAAGAGACGCTTCATGTGAGTGGTGGGAGATGTGAAGTGATCGCTCTAGATGAGAAAACAGCCGTTCTCTCGAATGAGATGCTAATTCTGGAAAGGACCAAAGGAGATTGTAATGAAGGACCTCAGATTGTCTCTGCTATTGAATCACTGCAGATATGTCAACGTAGGAATATTGACCTGCTCTGTCTGAGACTGACTTCAGTTTGTACTTCAGTTAGGGTTAGAGTTGCTCTTACCAGTGTCCCTAATAAAGCCTGTCTAATAGCAGGCCTGACGTGGACTAAATAATAAAGATGTTCTATGCTTTGACAGTGCACTATGGACCAACACTGTTGTTACAAAACATTCTAAAATAAAAATAAACATTTGCACATACACATATTACCAGGCATATGGTAAAGACTGCTGAAATGTATGTAAATCTGCCTAAAAGACTGGAGGAAAGATGCACTTATAGACTTAATTAAATTATATGCAAGGAAAACATTTGTGGCACTATACTATGTCTTGCTGTAATTTTCAGCAATTCCCATTCCTTTTTCTTGCCTCCGCGGCAGTTTTGTGCAGTAGGATACAATTTTTACAACACGGAAACAGCATGGGATGGTCCTAGTGACCTGGGAAAGTTAACCTATCTTTCTGCAGAGCTAGTTAGTTTACCCATTGTCAGTGGGTAGAGTGTATAATGATTCTTATCCAGACGTCATTATCCACAGCATAGCTAATATCTGAGCAAAAAGGTCTGTGTGGAGCTTGATCGATGATAAAGTATGTACTCTTGATTTCCCAAGGCTTTTGTTTCTGTCCTTTTTCTCTCCCTGGATGCCCAGACACCAGCTTTGGTCATCAGCTAGGCAGCAGACCTTGAGGCCAGGAATGGAGAGGTTACAAGGTGGCCTTGAGCCCGATCCCACCACAGCTTCAGTCTTACCAGAGAGTGTCCACATTCGTGTAGCGCCGTGCTCACAGAAATCCTTTTTGGAAGACATTTTAATCAGCTGCTAATTTTTTTTGGATGGTGCCAGGGTTTTCAGACCTTTTTTGTCCTCAGGAGTATTCCCTCATGGAACAAATACATCCTGAGTACCTTCAGTGCCTGGTCACTATTGGTGTTTCCAAGTGAACAGGAACTTAAAGTCAAGTCAGGAGAGTGGAGGGCAGACAGATAGTCCCATGCAAAACATGGCCTTTTCTACCAGGTGCCACCAAGGGCAAGAGAGCCTGCAGTGTGACTGAGGCAAGGGACCAGGCATCAGGGAGCAAGCACATCCTAGGACCTAAGACAGGAACAGAGCCAACCTTGTTCCCTTCAGTTCCCTTCATTCGGATGCATTTTCCTACATCATGGAGCCTTGAAAATGCTTTTTTGAAGCTCTAAAAACTGAAAAGTGATTCTGTTAAGAACTATGATCTTCATTAAACTTTTCTAATTTTACCAGAAGAAATTGAGATATGCAGGCATTGAGCTTAAGTTCATTTAACAAAGAAAGATGAGAAACGTTCAAATATGTAGAGACAGGCTAATTAGAGACCTGTTCCAGGTTAGGAGAACCCGCTCCTTTCCCTAAGTAGGAACAAACCGTCTCAGAGCCTCTTCACTTGAGCCCTGAGTAACTGCTTCCAGAGCCCTTCCCAGCCTGAGTTTAGAGAGGACTGGGCCAGCAATGGCCGTTGAATCTTGTATTCAGGATGTTGGGAGAGTGACTTTACATCGAAATGATTGCTTTTATTTCCCTCATGCTGAAATAGAATCTGAAACTTCTTAGTTTTTTCACAAATGAAATGCAAGAGGGAGGTTGGGGTTTTTTTCATTGATTTTAGGTGAGAATGCTCTTTTCCTCATATCCTTACTTCAAGTTTTCATTTATTCTAAAACATTGGATCCATTTTCTTTTTAGAGTACCTCCAAAAAAGAAAAAATTCAATACTAGGATTTAGAAACCTCCTGATAATAACTACCCCATTAATGACGACAAAGCTCCTGAAATGTTATCAGTATGAGAATGTGGTATAAAATGTTAGGACAGTTTTTTTCATAGTCAAATATTCTTTAAGAATAAATAAGAATAGGAAGATAAATTTTAAAAAGTTACAGTTGTCTATATGGTGTACTCCATATTCTGGAATATACAAGGTCATATGAAAAGAATAGGAATGCAGGCCTATATTTTTAAGAGCTATGTAAAATAATTTTGAAGTGACTGACTTGTGGGTTAGCTTGAGCATCAACGTAAATTCTAAAAGATCACACTACTTTTTATCCTACCACTCCACATTTTTCTTATTTACATCAACTCTATCACCCATTTCTATATATTTGATGTAAAAATTTTATGCCTCAATACTTCTAGAGCTGAGGACTTAAAATTTCAGTGAAAATAGCTTAGGAGAATTACATGTTGATTGGAGGAAAAGCTGCCAGTCAGCAGCTTTGTGGGTTTTATTCTCAGGCCTCCTTGTTCAGGCCCTGCTTTTATTGGGGATCATCTTGCTAAACAAGGTAGAATCAAACCTCAATAGCAATCATGTTATTTAACCCCCAGATTTTCAGCAATGTGTTTTAAATGATTTTAAGCTAAATTTAATGCAGAAGAGTTAAGAAAAATTCCATCAAAATAATGGCTCTATGTTGCAAATGATAACCTAGTAAATAAACATGGTTGAAGTAAATTACTGTTTCAAGGAAATCTTTACAGGGCATTTAGAAGGGATTTTGTACAATAACATCAGAGTTACAAGTTATTACAAGTACACCAATACTGTTACAAATATAGAGAGGTAAAAGAAAGGGAAACTATGCAGCTGGGCTTTTTAGGACTGAAAGTGTTCCCTTCCCACTTCACGTAATTCAGATACAGGCTTCAGGTGTGCAGAAGCAGCGACTTCAGACATTTTAGTATCAAGTACAGTTGGAAAAACAATAGAGCAAGAATTAGAGCATCAGTACATGGGCATATAAACACGTATGCAAGAGGAAATCTGTATAGGTAAGCTGGGAGTATGAAATAGCACGTGTTCATGATTAAAACATGGTTACCTAAGAAACTATTAAAATAATTATCTACCAGGCCTTCACCGTGGCAGAGGAGTTTGAGACGTCTTAATTAGGGAGAGCTGGCCACCGCGACTGGGCGCCATGAGTTCACAGAGCTCTCCAGTGAGCACGGGCCCACACCGCTGGGTGCTGTGATTGGCGACCTATACCACTTATTTTCAGCAAGTTCCTCGTGTTTGCTCTTCCTCCATATGATTGAGAGTTTTCATGGAGACACACATTAGCCATTCTTATTTTGACAAGGAGAAGTAGAGTCCATATAGTTTTGGGGGCTCTATAATATTACATGTGAACTTTTCTATTCACTGGGATCATTCTATGAGCTAACACCCTTTTATTTTTAAAAAACGATGTGAGGCGTCACTGGAATCTTGCCTTCTGGGATTCAACGCTTATATCAATAAAGTAAAAGAGGTTTTTTGTTTCTTAAGTATATAAAAGGGGGAGTTTGGGCCTTTGTTTAAAGTCAAAGTAAATTCTTAATTAAGAAATGTATAGTTTGTGCCTGAACTAGTAGCCTTCATTCCTAATTGTTGTGTGATAGTAGTAGTTTTTTAAATTTCTTCTCTTTCTGTATTTAGTAGCTCACTGCTTTTTTCTCACCTTCTTCCCTTTCCCTCTGCCCACCGTGCCCCCTCTCCAAATGCTCCTCTGGGCTCCAGAAATCCAGCTCCTCCTCCACCACTGGGGAAAAGATCACAAAGGTGTATGAGTTGGGGAACGAGCCAGAGAGAAAGCTGTGGGTTGACCGCTACCTGACCTTCATGGAAGAGAGAGGCTCCCCTGTCTCCAGCCTGCCTGCCGTGGGCAAGAAGCCCCTGGACCTGTTCCGACTCTATGTCTGTGTCAAAGAGATCGGAGGTTTGGCCCAGGTGAGAAAGAATGAGGGAGTGGTGACTAAGAGGACATTCTAGACAGCTCTTACAGCAACTTTCTTTGAATAAATATATAGCCTTGGGTCGTTTTCTCACAAAGGTAAAGCTAAGCCCGTGAGAAAGTCATCTTCATGGGGACCCATGCAGGGGCAGCACTGGGGCTGGGGAGTCTGGCTTTGCAGACAGCCCGCAGTGCGACCTCAGCAGGTCGTGTGCACGGGCCCCAGTCCTCATCTGTGCTCTGAGACCTCGGGCGAGGTTTCTCTTCAGGGTCCCTGACAGCTGTAGAGTTCTGTGGGGCCTGCTAGGTTTCACAGTAAATACTCCAGAAATGTTTTGCAGGTGACCAAATTAATTGTCTGGATCAGCTATAACTAAGATTCACTGTTTCCTTCTGTCCAGAGCAATAATCAAGAAAACTAGTCATACTTATAAAACCACATCCCTGACACCTGGGCCACAGGGGGTCAGTGCTGTGCTTGTTCACAGGACTGGGACAAGGGGAGGCCAGGTGGCGCCTGGGGTGCAGACTTTCAGGAGGCACTCGTGTTCAGGCTTGTGCAGGTGCCTGCCCTGGGCTGGCCTGACTCTGGGCACGTCCCCCTTAAATGTCTACTCTCAAGGCCACGATTCCCTCTCCGGGTGTTAGCCCTGCCCCCAGCATGGAGTCTGGTGGGCAGGTGCGAGCCCTGCAGGGGGAATGGGAAGGGCACTGCCCTCAGGTGCTCCCTGCTTGCTGGGCGATGGGCCTCACATCAGCCGTTGCCTTTGTCTTTCTAACTCCCTGTAAAATGCAGGGGTCATCAGCCCCAAAGAAGAGATAAGGAACCTGTAACAAAATGAAGTACAATGGCATTGTGGCCCAGGGACTCTCGGGGCAGGTGGCAGGGCCAGGTCTGAATCCAAAGCGTCTGCTTCCCGCATCAGCCGTGGTTTGCAGGTCTAGCTAGGCGTTTGAATCACCTGGGGAGCTTTTCAAACGTGTCAGTAACCGGGCTCCCACCCAGATCGGTGAAGGGAGCCACTGTGGGCACCAGGTGGCCTAATATACAGTGAGGCACCCTGCATTCCACCCAGGGGGCACAGGTCATGGAACTGCCCAAGGGCCAATCATCTAATCCACAAGTCTCACCTGGTGTCAGTGCTGCACACCTCAGGGGTACAGGAGAGGCCTTGGTTCTCCCCGCAGTGCCCCATCCCAGCCACTGGGGACCTGAAACCTACAACTAAAACAAGGTGAGCTTGGTCCAAGGCGCTGCATGATCGGATGGTAAATCTTACCCTGCACGCCAAGTGTGAGTGGTGGTCAGCCAGGGGAGAATTGAGATGTACACGCCCCCTCTGCACCCAAACCCCCTGAACTCTCCCCTCTCTACCCAGACCCCTGACCTTTCCCTTCTGCACCTAGATCCCTCGCATGGATTTTTCAGAGTCCCAAGATGCTAAACAATTGGGGGTGACCATCATAGAAGTGTACGGTTGGTCTGGACACCTTGCCCTGACTCTCAGCTGTGTATATTACCAAGTCGGGTCTGCCTACGAGACCCTACTGGCCTAGCTAATAAGGATATGTTGACTGTACCTGTGATTCAGTGGTGAGCACTTGGCCTTGGCCTCTCACGCCCCATCATGATTGGTGACCATCAGGTGTGCTTGGAGCGGCTGCTGCAGCCACACACAGCTCAGCTCAGCGACTTGCATGTCAGGTGTCCCAGGCAGTGCCCTGCTTAACTTCTGCAACACTCGACAGGCCTGCTTGTTGCAGGCTTGCATTAAGTGCCAAGAGTGGCATTAAGCACTTCCGGGAGCGTGGTACAGTTTATCATGCACCATTTAGTACTAAGTAAAAGAATATAAAGAGCTTTGTGAGAAACTTTGAATCCAAAAATTTAACATTTCATTAAAAACCACTTGTGTCCTTAACCTTTCCCCATTCTGTTGAACATAGGACGCATGTGAAGGCAGAATAATCCCCAAGTATTTACAGGTATTCGTGTTGCATTCATGTGTTTAACTTTCCATAACGCTGTTCCCCAATGGGAACCAAAAGGGTGAAATAATGCCTGTAACCCTTACATAACGTGGCAGGACTTACTTTCTTCTCTGATTTTGCCACCATGTTCCCTCCAGCCTGAGGGTAGGTGGGGCCCTGACAGTTCCACAGGTTCCTGCCCTTGTGCGGGCCCTGGGTGACTGTCCTGGAGGCCGGCCGGCGGATCAGGAGGCCGGCCAGGTGCAATGGCTTGGTCTGGGCATGTAAGTTGAGGTGTCTTGGTCAGGGGCCTTGTTCCCTTTGCCCGACACCCCAGGAAAGCCTCATGGGAGAGGGTGGACATGGCCGGGGTAACAGGCTCATCTTTCTGGGAGCATGTGGCGGTTGGAAGGAAACACTTTTTCATATCTAGGCTGAAACACTTAACTTGCAAAATAGTTCTGTTATTGGTTTTTAAAGTAGTTATTAGAAGCCTTTTTTTTTTTTTTTTTAATTAGAAGTGGGATGGGGCCAAATGTGAGCAATAGTGTGCATTAGCTCAGAGATACGTTGCTGGCTCTGAGTGGCACCAGCTCTAGAAGAGTGCGAGGCATTAGCAGATGTACCAGGCAGAAGAATCTCGATGAGCAGTGCTTTTTATGTAGCTATCAGCAGGTTCCTTAATGGTTTTATAACTGTAAATGCTGTCTTTGCACTACTGAGTGGGAGTAATGAGCATTAGTTAAAAGAGGCAAATGAAAAAAAAAATCGTAAACCAAGACATTAAGTGCTTTTTTTGTCTCCTGGTTTTAAACAAGCTGCTTTGCTGCAAACCAGTGACCCTGACTTTTTTTTCCCCCCTAGGTTAATAAAAACAAGAAGTGGCGTGAGCTGGCAACCAACCTGAATGTTGGCACTTCGAGCAGCGCAGCGAGCTCCCTGAAAAAGCAGTATATCCAGTACCTGTTTGCCTTTGAGTGCAAGACGGAACGTGGGGAGGAGCCTCCACCCGAAGTCTTCAGCACTGGGGAGACCAAGAAGCAGCCCAAGCTGCAGCCGCCATCTCCTGGTAAGCGGGAGCACTGCAGCCTCTGCCCCATGACCAGGACTGTGGCCAATGCGGGCGCACCCCCCTCTCAGCTGCAGAGCTCCTGAGGCCTCCTAACTGTCACGCAACAGAGGAAAGGCGTTTGTTTTGTCTGCTTACGTGCACCCCCGTGGGCAATGTCTGAGGGAGAGGCTAAGATTGAGCAGAGTGTCCTTTCTGGTCCTCACGTGGAAGGCACTACTCTTTAGCTTTACCTTACTTAGTCAAAGTAGACTTCGGAATTCAGAGCTGTATACCTTTATTCCTCATCCAGGTATTTTTGAAATAGTCCACCTAACTCTGTCAGAAGGACTAGCCCAGGAAACTGCTGGCCTGTGTGCAGCCAGAAATCCCACCCTGCAGTCGGACGGGTGGCTTCTACCTGCGCGGCCTCCAGCAGGAACACTCAGACTGTGTGTTCGCAAAGTGGGATCTGGGCTTCGTCTTTCAGCCTTCCCCGCAAGTTGTCACCTTTAGGGAATTCAGCACACTGTCTTGGTGAAGACAGTAGTCCAGTCAGCTTGGACCAGGAAGTCAGGAGGGTTAGGAATAAAGGCAGGTCACCTAAACTCTCATACACAAATCCAAGCGGATACCTGTCTGTCTCCTATTTCTCCACACAACTGCTGGTGACCCTGAGTTCTTTCCTCCCTCCTGCCAGCCCTCCTTCTGTCTGTTCGTGTTTAAAGTTTGCAATCACTACATCATTATATTCTGATAAATACAATGTCAGAGATGAGAGACTTTGCATCATCCCTGTTCTGGGTGGTGACCTCTCTGAAGTTCAAGTTGACTTGAGCTTGTCTGATTCTGCTACTTCCAAGCCCTGGGATGGTCCTCACTAACCTGTCTGTCCTGCACGTGAGGTGCGGCTGATCACACCTGCCACCTCCCATCGCAGGGGCTTGCTCTGGGATCAGATTGCAGGGCTCATTGCCAATATTTCCTGAGCACTGACAGTGTGCCGGGCACTTTTCTTCATGCCTGTAATTTCATCTCCACATCAGCCCAGCGTACAGACACTGGTTAAAACACAGAAGAAACCGAAGGCGCATGCAGTGTAGCTGACCAAAGCCACATGATAGTGAGTGGAGGAGTGGGGCTTGGCTCCTGGCCTTCTGGCCGTGCTGTGCCCAGTGCATTCACCTGCCCATATTGGAAGTACCTCTGTAATGGATGAAATGTTAACACCTAGAAGACAGTATCTGTGAACCAAAGAAAGAAGTTGTTTCTTAATTTAGCTGCTGTCTGGATACCAGTGCTAACACCGAAGTTTGCTAATCAAGGGGTCTCACATACTTGGAGTGAATATGCCTAGATTTAGATCTGTCATTTGTCAGTACAAGTAGAAATTCTCTTCCTCTAACCCTACCCTCGAAGATCTGCCGTTGTCAGTTACAGTGTACCTGAAAAACTGTGAGGTCTAATTTTAAAAATCCCACATTATATTCACAGAGTAAAACAAGCTGCTTATGAACAGCTCTGAAACTATTTTTCCAAAATAAAAACCCAGTGGGGTGTAGGGACCAAAGTGGCAAGTCTGCAAAGATCTGAAAATGCATTTTATTCACCAGAAAAGAGCTTGTGTCGCTAACTGGTCGGCACTTGTGTATGAAGGATGGTCCTCCCAGGCCATGTCAGCTTCAGCACGGATGTCCTGCTGAGGCGCAGATCCCTCCAAAAGTGGAGGCCTGTTCTCCCAACAGTCAGCTCTGCCTTGCTCCCTTTTCTTAAGCTGCCGATTTATGGCAGTATTATCATTTTAACTGCACAAAAGAGCTTGGATTGCAGATTCGCTTCTGATAATCCGTTCTTCCCACTGTCCAAATGTAGCTAAATCCTGTGAAGCAGGAAACAGCGGAGAGAAGCTTCCGAGCCTCCATTCCATTTTTGCCTGGCCCAGGAGGCAGGCGCCACTTGTGCCACGCTCATCTGCTCCAGTTAGGTGTCCGGTGCACAGCTCACAACACTGCTCAGCGAGACGGACAGATGTGGAGACAGGTCATTGAGGGAGTGACTCACAACAGTCCACAGCCCAAAGCCAGGCACTGCCCCAGCAGCCTTGGATCAGTGCCCTCCCTGATTCCAGAGCTGTTGCTAAGGAACTTGTCTCTGAAACATTTATTGTCAAAGAAGGAAAACAAAACTAGTTTCAACAATTTGCCATGTCAGGATCTCACATATACTACAACATGTTTAAAAACCTTCAGCCAAAATGTGTGTTCTTTGAAGTCAGTTTTTCCCACAGGCATGTAATTGTAGTTCATTCCTTACTAGCACATCCAGGCAAAGTAAACTAAGATTCTTAAGAAACATTCAAGGTTATATTTTTAAATTGTCACTAAACCAACTTAAATTCTAGGTCGTTTGGCTATAGTTCAAGAGCGTTCTAAGCCACCCGTCTGGATTCCAGTTTTGATTTGACATGGCTGATACGGGTCTGAAATTCAGTTCTGTCAGCCCCTGGGGGTGTAACCCTCAGCCTTTTGGGGCCCTCAGGACCCTCACTGTGGACTGGCCCTGGGGTTCCCTGCAGAGAGCGGGTTCCACCAGGCTTCTGGCCACTGCAGCGAGTCAGCCACGGGAGGAAGGCCCCCAAGTGAAACCTGGGCAAGGCCTGAGCTGCAGTTGCATCTTGAAGGTGCCAGCGGGGATCTCATTATAATAAAGCTATAAAAGTTTGTGGACTTCTAATGAACAGCCACAGGAATTTCCGACCCAGCTGGCCTGGGCAGAGGAGGGGCAGGGGCCTGCTTGGGAGGAGCAGGAGAGGGCGGGGCAAGGAAGCTCCACATTCAATTAGTGAGTCTGTAACCCAAAACCCATCCATCTTTGCTGGCAGGTGGCTGACTGTGTTTCTATTATTAGCTGACAGGTGATGTCACAAAACCTGTCATGGATCCAACTAGGGAAACCTCAGTGGAAGATAAATGAGAAAGGGGCTCAGATTATAAACAAAGGTGCCCTCTGGGTGACCTCTAGTCACTGCAGACCTGGGACAGATCAGCTCTTCTTCCTTCTCCCACCCTACTTCCCACAACCCCAGCCAGAAGTAGGGCACCAGGTTCGTGCTGTGTAAATTATCTTCCCAGCCAGGAGTCTGGCTGTACAGTCTGAAGTGTGTGAATGTACTTAACCTTCAGTAACCTTTCCATTGTTTACTTTTGAGTATACATTTGTAGCTTCTGGCAAAAGGTAGGGACATCCTAGACTGTGTGCCAGCCTCCGTTATTAATGGAGCTTCAAGAGGTTGCATTCATTTTTTTTCCTGAAAGGGAAGGAAGAAACTCTGGCAGGAGGAAAGAATTTTTCCTTATTTTTTTTATGAACTGTAAATGGGAATACTTATAAATAAGGGTCATTCTGAAATCTCAACCTCATGAACCATGTTTCCAAGTATGCACACAGGCCACTGTGCACTCTGCTCCTTGGTGTGAGATGCTAGTTGTTTCTCCTGCCAGCTCTGGGCCAGTCATGCCTGTAGGATTACCCTTATGTATTTATAAAAGACTATTTTTTTTCTTTTATTAGATGTTTTAAATATGCATTGCTAAGGTTTCACCAAAATTTGATTTATAAACTAGTCCTGGGCACCCAGGAGATACACTGCACAGAACACACAGCCTCTTGGCCACCCATCAGCGCAGATCGCCGGAGCTGAGACTGGCTGAGTAGAAGGCCCAGGCCTGGTGTCATCTCTGACTCCTTTCTGCACACTCTCTAAGCTCTCGTGGTCAGTTTAACTCAGCTTCCTCTACAGTAAAACATGGGTGGTGCTCACTGTCGTGAGCCTTGGAAACTGTGCGGGAGAGGAACTGCAAATAATAACATACGCAGTGTTGTTATTAACAGGCAGCTAGTAATTCTGCCATTCTTGTCCATTTGGTACACTGCTGAAATCCAGGCATAGGAAAGACCCTGCAGTATAATAAAGCCATTATTTATTCAGTAAGTTATTAATAAATGAAACCAGTATCTATTGAACACCTACCCTACTAAGGACTCTGTGATCAAAGATGAAGCAGGAGCCCTTAAAATACTGTTTTTCCTATAAGGTGAGGTTAATTTTTCAAGAATCTGATTCTGCTACTTCCAGTGCCTGGGACGGTCCTCACTAACCTGTCTGTCCTGTACATGAGGTGGGGCTGATCACACCTGCCACCTCCCAATCTTTGAAAAGAGATTGCTCGGTTCTGACCTCTGTTATTAAAGCCAACTCTTGAAACTCTGGTCATGATTTTAAAGATTTCCAAACCAGTATTGTGTTTTGCAGTAACAAATCAGATTTCCTAGCTACAAATTCACTGCTAATGGACAAAGTACAGACACCTAGACCTTGAGAAAGGACTGAAATACAATGTGAGGCCCATTATTATTTTGTATCATTGTTTTTCAACTTAAACATTTTTCATTGCCTCAGATCAGAACTAACTTTCCTAAGTTTTTTCTAAAACATCACAGGAGTCCATCCAATTGATACAGCAAAGTTTTCATCCCACTATTCTCATTCTCGTACATTTAAATTATATTGAACATCTAGCAAGGACTCATGGACAAAACCAAAGGGGTAGGGTTGAGGGAGCGTGGGAGGGAGGGAGGGGGCAAGGGAAAGTTGGGGGGGGGGGAGGCAGAGACAAATGCAGTTGAAAAAATAAATTAATTTGAAAAATAAATTATTTGCATTATAAACAACACTGAAATAAACATTTTTCTGCCTTAAACTTTCTGTATACTAGATTATTTTCTTGGGGTAAATACCCAGGAAAGTCATTACCCAGTCAAAAAGAAGAACTGTGTTTTATGGCTCACAAATGGAGTATATTTCTGAATAGTTTACTAAGATAACTTTTCCTGATTTTCACTACAAACAATGTAAGAATAGTTCTCATGATAAAAAAATGTACAGCTACATATGGTGAAGGATGTTAGCTAAATTTACTATGGTGATTATTTTTCAATAGATAGAAGTATCAAATTATTATATTGCACACCTAAAACTATTATAATGTTATATGTCCATTATACCTCTATAAAAAATGGAATAGCAACTAATTTTATTACATCATTACCAGCAATGGATATTGTTACTATTTCTAGTAAGATGATGGTTGTTTTCTTTCCTTTTTTTATTTTTATTTTTTTGTTTGTTTTCTTCAATAGCCAGCAAGGATGACCTTACTTTGATAACCTGTTTTTTTCCCCCATTTTCTCTTGGTTCTTACTACTATCAGCTAACTCAGGATCCTTGCAAGGTCCACAGACCCCCCAATCAACTGGCAGTAATTCAATGGCAGAGGTTCCAGGTGACCTGAAGCCACCTACTCCAGCCTCCACCCCTCATGGACAGATGACTCCAATGCAAGGTGGAAGGTACAGTAAAAGAACTGAGCGAGCCATACCAAAGTGGATTGGTCTAGTGTACTTTTCTGGAGCAAACATTGTAGAGAAAAGAAACGGTGTGCCCTAGTGAGTTTTTAAATATTGAATACTACTAATTTTATTCACACCATTTATTTTGGATAGTTTTTATATTTACAGATTTCAAGATGTGCTTATTTTCTGAGTAATTGTTTGGAGGTAACAATTCCTATGTCATTAAAGCTTCATTTATCTCATCCACCCAGAAGCAGTACAGTCAGTGTGCACGACCCATTCTCAGACGCGAGTGATTCCTCGTTCCCCAAACGGAACTCCATGACCCCGAGTGCCCCGTACCAGCAGGGCCTGAGCATGCCCGACGTGATGGGCAGGGTGCCCTACGAGCCCAACAAGGACCCCTTCGGGGGCATGAGAAAAGGTGAGTGCAGAGGGACCCCGCCCCGAGGGCATCTTCTCTGAGTGAATGCACAGAAAGGCGCACTCAGCAGACAAGCCTGACCACCACCAGGCATCGGCACCGTGGTGGTCGCACCACGTGCACTAGGCTTGGTGCCGGGGGCCGGGAAGGACCGTGCATACCCAACCCAGGGAGAAACCAACAGGAAGTAAATTAAACCACAAAATATACTCGTATATCATTGAGTGTAACATTGCAGATTTATCTGTTACATAAAGCAAGATAATCTATACTTTTTCCTTTCAAGCTTCTGAGCTGCTTATTCCAAGTAAAGATTGTGCAGAACATGCAATAAATCCACAAACTCAGAAATTCAAAAAGCTTTGTGAACGTTGGAGGTAGCAATTTTTCTTAGTGGTGTGAAATGTTAGAACATTTTGTTAGTGCTGTTGGGGGGTCATATCACATTTTTAGACTCTGAAAATATGATAACAATAATATCATGGAAAAATAATAAGTGGTATTTGAAATTTGGCTTCAAAAGTTATTGTGAACCATTCCAACCTCCTACCTATATGCTGTGCTAGTGAAAGCTGTGTTTGTTTCCTCAGGCCTACAGACTTCCTTACTGCAGAGGGTGGGGGGTGGTTGTGGGTTACCTTGCCAGGCATAGGTAGCTATATAACTTGTTCTTACCAACCCTGTAAATGATACAGACGCCCAAGAAGGAAGTTCTGTCTCACGTGTCTCGTGTACTCCACCTCACTTGCGGCTTTATAATTCTGGTCTATTTAGTGCCAGGGTAAAGCAGACAAACAGAACCCCCAGGAGATGGGGTCCCTTACAGCCCTGTCCCCAGGGCCATCCGGTACTCATTCCTCCATTCCCTCTATTCTGCTAGTAAACTTGGTGGTACTCCGATTTTTTTTATTTAACGACCAACATCAGGGGAAACCCCGCTCTTTGTCCTTGTTGCCCCATAGAGGGGAGGGACCGTGGATAAAAGAGTCCAGTCTGAGACCCCAGGACCCTCGAAGCCTTGGCCCCGCCTGTCCGCCCGCTATGAGGGGCCTGTTTTTTAGTCAGTTCTGTGGTGGACGGGATGGTTCTTTGCCCCACGTGGTTTCAGCTGAGACCCTGTGGAGCTGTCCCCTTGTGGAAGCTCGATGAAGAGCCTTACGGGGGCTGGGATGTTGCTTGAATGGCCGCTGCCATCCGGGGGCTGCACTGGCAACATGGCTGGTGCCCGGGGGCCTTCCCCTGCCGCCTCTTGGGCACCACATGACACTGGAGGCTCAGCAAGAGGCACTTCAGGAGGGCAGGTGCTATAAGCTGCTTCCCATGTGCCAGTGGCCCACTGGTCAGAGCCCAGTCTCCTGGTGGGAAGGGACATCAGGGGCTGCCACTCCTGGAAGCTGCTTCTGTAGTAAGGCATCGGGGCGCAGCCCACCGTGGCAGGCATTGGCCCAAGCCGTACGCGTCTACCACTCGTAGCTGAGGGTGAGCGCATGAGCCCCACTCTGCCCCTAAGAGTGAGTGTGAACAGACGTTTTAATGTTTGCCAATCAGATTAGGAGGGGAAAGCACCTCATAATTGTTTTAACTTGGATTTCTTTAATTATTAGTGAGGCCGTGCATCTTTTCATGTATTTATTGGCTATTTTTCTTGTTCTTTGATGATCCACTTTTGTGTTTGCCCATTTTTTAATTTGATTGTCTTTTTTCTTACTAACTTTTAAGAACTCTTTGTATATTGGGGAATTAAGCTATTTATTCCCCTTAATTTTTGTCTGTCTCTGTTTTTACATCTATAAAATGGAAAATAACATCAAAACTGGTTCTACTGAGGCTTGATGGAGATGAAGTAAGATAAATATGTGAGCCTCGACTCTTGGGCTGGGCACATGCCTGGGTTGCAGGTTCAGTCCTGGATGGGGCGCGTACAAGAGGCAGCCAACCGATCAGTGTTTCTCTCTCATATAGATGTTTCTGTCCCTGCCTTTCTCCCTCCCTCATCCTCTCACATAAATAAGTAAACAAAGATAAAGTATATGAAAGCGCATTGCAAAGCCAACACCTTCTACCAGTATTAGGCTTCCTTATCTACACCTTTCTGCCAGTCTAACTGATTTATCAGCTCGCAAAATTCTCACCAGTTTTTGCTTCATGCAAGATAAAAGTAACAACCTTTAGGAAGTAGTAGTACTATATATCAATTAAGATTTGCACTAAAATATATAATTTGCCTACAGACCAGTTTCTGGGCTTGACCCAGTTTCCTTCAGGCTTTGAGCTGATGCTAATTTGCATATTTGACTTAATTGCCACTCTGCCCCCTGACAAGAATAATGTATGTCGTCGATTCTGGAGCAATCCTCACCTTCCCTCGTGATTTTCTTTATCCTGATTTTGGAGTGCGTCAGTGGGTGGTGCTTATGCTCAGGTTCTTGCTTTTCTCCCCCATCAGGGAAGAAAACTAACTTTATAAGTGTATTCCATCTCTTCCCCACCAGACTCCATGAGATGTGTCACCAGTCTCATTTAATAGACCAGGAAGCAAACTCGGAAGTGCACTAACTTACCGAGGACCTGGGACTGCATTCGTTTCCGATGTTACTGAATGACAAATTACCACAAACGCAGCAGCTAAAAACATCAGTTTATGACGTCACATAACCTGACATCTGCGGGTTCCCAGCTTAGGGCTCACGCAGCAGACGTCAGGTGTCAACCAGGTCGAGACATCCTCTGAGCCAGGGCTCCTGCGCTCACTCGCACCGCAGGCAGGGTGTGGGTCC
Source organism: Pteronotus mesoamericanus (assembly GCF_021234165.1). NCBI lineage: Eukaryota > Metazoa > Chordata > Mammalia > Chiroptera > Mormoopidae > Pteronotus > Pteronotus mesoamericanus. Next base: position 99,242,346 of record NW_026555085.1, read on the forward strand.
TGGCGGCCGCGGGAAGAGGCATCTGGTCGACTGTCGTCTGAGGGTGGGGATCTTCGCAGCTCCCCCTCCACTGCCCGATGGGTGCTTCTTCAAGACCAGTGGGGAGGGCATCTCTGACTGGGCCTGCTCCGACCTTTAGACGCGAATTTAAAGGGAACGCCTAGACAGTCCCTTTGGGTTAACTCGCAGTCAGCTGATGAGTAGCTTTAGTTACATCTGTGAAATCCCTTTTGCCATGTGGGGGGACAGCCTGGGAGCCGCATCTCATCACATTCAGGGATTCTGCCCACTCCCAGGGAGGGGCCCATGCGGGGTGTTCACCTGCCTGATTAAGGATAATGTGACTAGGAGGGGACTTTGGCTTTTGCAAACGCTCACCGCGATCCGTTGTTTGCAATTGCACAGTGCCTGGAGGCAGTGAGCCCTTCATGACGCAAGGGCCGATGCCCACAAGCAGCATGCAGGACGTGTACAGCCAGAGCCCCTCCGGAGCCATGTCCAGTCTGGGCATGGGGCAGCGGCAGCAGTTTCCCTATGGAACCACCTATGATCGGAGGTGAGTGTTTCCTCAGGTGAAGATGAGACCAGTTGCTAGAAACTGTTTTCCTCCCAACACATGCCCCTGAGCCAGGGGGCGATGATGACACACGGTGTCTACTTTCCTGCTAGAGTTCATAAGGACTGTGCTTGTCGGGTGGCTGCCTTCACTGGATGGCTGTAATGGGACCGGGAGAAGGGCCTTGTCCCCAGGCAGCCAAGGTCAGGTGTGTTTGTTATAAGCAGATGCCCAGAAGCGTAGGTTAGAAAAAAGTGGGGCCTGGGTGCCGTGGCACATCTTCTCCCTGAGAACTCAAGGCCATGACTGTCCCGTGTCGCAGTGGTCTTGCCCGCACTCAGGTGCTCTCTGTGACCACACTGAGACTGGCACCTCCAGCTCCCACGTGTGGCCCATCTTATGATCCGGCAGGACCTCGTGGGCATCAGCACAGCCTCCCCTCCTGCCTGCGTGTCCTCCTCTTCAGGGTAAGTCTGCGGTGGTGGCCACTGGGGCTGTCGGCAAACGCGGGTGTGTGAGTTCTCAGGAAGCTCTCGCAGACCTTTTCTTCAGGTGCCCCCACTTCCCCGTGGGCACTGGAGCTGGGGGAATGCTGTGCTCCTTACCAGGCATCTCCCAGAAAAGCCACAGCACGGCCTCGCCCTGACTTCCTTGCAGGACGGCATTTTGGCAGGAAAATGGAAAGTTACATGGCAGCACTGATCCGGCTTTATTTTTCTGTGAAAGGAAAGTCATTGCAGCGTCTCTGAGAGGGAACAAAAAGCTGCCCCCGGCAATAGGGCTCAGGAGAGATTGCTTCTGCCAGGAAGGCTCCGCACCCGTGGCCCAGCCCAGGCCTGACCGCAGAGCCCCGGCTCCCAGCCGTGTGCACGTCCCCTCCCTGAGAGGAGTGCGCAGGGACAAAGCTCTAGTGGGATGTCGGCAGCTGTTAAAGAAAAAAGATGGAGGCACCATTGAAAGCTCCTTTTCTAGCTGTAGCCTCGTGGGCGTGCCCTCCGGATGGGGAGCTTTCCTTCAGAATCCGGGGGGTCAGAGCGGTGCCCTATTCATCGGCCCGTGTGCTGGGAATGGTTACAAAATTAAGAGGTGTCCCTGGTTTAATTCAAAGGGGGAAAGTTTGAGCCTGGTTCTTGAGATTACGTAGCTATCACATGGTGACTTAAAAATCTAGGCTAATGGTTATTACCCTGGTGGCATGCAGTGAATGTTTGTTTATAATATCTGCATTAATCATTTGACCACTGATATGTTTAGTGTGCTGAATCAAGGAGTTTGCTTAGATTTGGTGTGTTTTTGAGGGTCCAGGAAAAGCTGCTGTGGCTGTGTGGGGATGTGTGTGTGTGAGCTGATGAGATCAGAAGGAGAACAACTGTCCTGAGACAGTCTTAAAGAAATTGAAGCAAATATGCATACTTTTCTGTTCGTTCTAGAATGTTGAGTGGCCTAGGTTTAGAAGTCGTTGTGGCTCTCTACCGCATTAGAGAGAGGGGTTTTACCCCATTGCTAAGTTTTCTCTTCTGAAAAGTGTTAACTTGTTGAGTTTAAATCTTACCCATATCAGTTATATTTTTTTCCTCTGAAGTTTCCTTCTAGATAAGAATGTTGTTAGCAAAAACTTCCCCTATATCTGGTCTACATGCGATACTGTAAAAGTTTATTTATTTTCTTTCTTATTCATTGACTAGTTTAGGAATTTATTTAGTCTAAGTATTCCCTTTCTTACAAGATCAATACAGTAACTAAACCAGCTTATTTTTTTTTTATTTCAAATCTATTCAGTTTTTTGGAACATGCTGTTTTTTTTATGATATAATTTCTCAGGATAATAGCTGAAAAAGTAAATCTTAAAATGGGAGTGATTTAATAGAAATACATTTAAATCATTCCTGTTACTCTTTTCTTTATAAGCCTTTTAGGATTATAAGACTTTGAAATTTTGAGTACTAACATCCATACAATTATTAGCTAACTCGATGTCACTTGGAATAATTCTGAAGTATACCTTTAAAAAAATGGAGCATTTCTTATTCATAATGAGAAAGCGAGAAGTAGAACTGTTTTCCATTATTATATGTCCATTTTGTGGTACTCTCAGAAATACTGCTTGGATTCTCAGACTGTGTTGTTTCTTGCTTTCATTAACACCCACATCATAGTCCGGTAGGGTGCTCCCTGGGACTTGGGAATGGGTGGGCGGGGCCTCTGCTCAAAGGCACAGGGTGCCCGCCCAGCCAGCTTGGACTCCTCTTGCCTCTAACCAGGAGATTGGCAGCGGCCCCAAAGTGGGTGTTCCCATCCCTTTTGCCAAAAGTTAAAGTCTGCGGCTGCTCAGACTGCCTGTCGGAAGGTGCGTGAGTGAAGGGAAGAGAAGCTGTTGAGGAGCGTAGAGTTTCAGGAAATGGACTGTCCCCTTCTCTCTTGGCCTGAAGTTTTCTCTGAATGCCTCATTCTAGGCATGAGCCCTATGGGCAGCAGTACCCGGGCCAAGGCCCCCCCTCAGGACAGCCGCCGTATGGAGGACACCAGCCAGGCCTCTATCCGCAGCAGCCGGTGAGTTGGCGAGTGGGCGGGTGCCTCTGTGCTTTCTGTTTAAAGCTCGCACTGGTATTACTGCTGGAGAGTTTGAGCACGCATGACAAAGTGGTTAGCATGTATTGAACAATCACAAGGTATTTATTTGTGTTAGAAAATAGTATCAAGATTTTGAAGTCAGCAAATTAAAAATAGCTCTTGGTATATGGTATCCCAAAACAAATACAACCTATAAGAAGTTAAGGACATTCAGCCTTGTAAATAATATGCCCAACTTAAGTGTATTTTAAACATGTCTGTTGTGTATACTATCATACCAAACTATTACTAAACAACTTTAAAGGTCTAATATCTTTTGTAAAATAGAGGGGGAGTTTAAACATGTGTTTCATTTTACTGGCGCGTGTATGTACATTGAATTGTGTTATTAAACCAGCTGGTCTTAAAACAATTTTCAAGTAAAGTGAAAGAACACTAATCACACATCAGCGTCTTACTCACTCCCATCAGGACAGTCCCACCCTGATCAGGTGCCGTGTCCTCTAGCATCCCCAAGAGGAGTGCATGCTCCCCAGGAGGCCGCGCCCAACCCTGTCCTCAGAGGCCAGGACCAGCGGGGCTCTCGTGGGAGAGTCTGGCCTGGACAGGCTGGAAGCTGCCGTGAGGGCTGTGGAATGTGCAGGGGGTCCAGTCTGAGGAGCCAGGTCCTCTGTGGGGCGTGTTCTGTGAAGTGAGGCCTAAGGAACCTGTTTAGCCCAGGAACCTCTCACGTAGGCCCTCAGAATGCTCAGGCCATCCTGGTGAGGTTTATCCTTGAACCCACTGGGTCCCCCTTAGTGTCACTCTAAGTCCCTGTTCCCGCCGCCTGTGTGGTAGTCACCAAAGCCATACCCCTGGTATTGCAGCCCTGGAAATGGCAGGACAGAAGCCTTTTTTTTCCCCCCAAGCTCTTGAAAATAAACTTGAGAAGCCCTCTTAAAAGTACAGTGGCATAGTATAGTATACTGAAATATAATATATAAATTGCTAGTCCTTAGTTGTTGTAGGAGCTTCCCATAGTCACTTCAGAATGAACATCTACCACGTAATAACTATTTTGCACAATTCACGTGCATGATTATTCCTGTAAAAGCACATCAGTGTGATTTGTCTTTCTGTGAATTTCAGAATTACAAACGCCATATGGACGGCATGTACGGGCCTCCAGCCAAACGCCATGAGGGAGACATGTACAACATGCAGTATGGCAACCAGCAGCAGGAGATGTACAACCAGTATGGAGGCTCCTACTCAGGCCCGGACCGGAGGCCCATGCAGGGCCAGTACCCGTACCCCTACAACCGGGAGAGGATGCAGGGCCCGGGCCAGATGCAGCCGCACGCCATGCCCCCGCAGATGATGGGCGGCCCCATGCCCTCGGCCTCCGGCGAGGGGCCCCAGCAGAGCATGTGGGCGGCTCGGAATGACATGCCTTACCCCTACCAGAACCGGCAGGGCCCAGGCGGCCCTGCACAAGCACCGCCGTATCCCGGCATGAACCGCTCGGACGACATGATGGTCCCTGATCAGAGGATCAATCACGAGAGCCCGTGGCCTTCCCACGTCAGCCAGCGTCAGCCTTACATGTCCTCCTCCGCCTCCATGCAGCCCATCACACGCCCGCCGCAGTCGTCCTACCAGACGCCGCCGTCGCTGCCAAACCACATCTCCAGAGCACCCAGCCCCGCGTCCTTCCCGCGCTCCCTCGAGAGCCGCATGTCGCCCAGCAAGTCTCCCTTCCTGCCCTCCATGAAGATGCAGAAGGTCATGCCCACCGTGCCCACGTCCCAGGTTGCCGGGCCGCCTCCCCAGCCCCCCCCAATCCGGAGGGAGATCACCTTCCCTCCCGGCTCCGTGGAAGCATCGCAGCCAGTCTTGAAACAAAGGCGAAAGATTACCTCAAAGGACATCGGTAAGCGTGCCCAGGGCTTTGTTCCTGAAATGAATTCCAGGTGTGGCCTAGAATTTTAACTGCAGTTCAGATGTACTTCCTGTTCCTCTCAAAGGTAGGAAATTCTTAGGAGTTCAAACTGTCATGTTTTCGTGCAGAGCAGTAGTTGATAATAATTCACTAACCTGAACTAAGAAGCAGCCCCAGAGAAGAGCGTGAATTAAAATGATGTTTTTACATGGGACTGTTATTTGTGTAAGACAGGTAGCTCCAGGTGAGAAACCAGGGAAGCATCAGTGACTGTGGACTAGGTTTTGGGCTTGAAGATTTGACCATAACCCAGCACTTAATCTCTGCAGTGTGTGCTTAGCAGAACAGCTATGAGGCTGGTGAAACACTAGGTGGCCTGAGAAAAAGCTGCCCTGTCGCTCTGGTGACAACACACAGACAGACAGCGAGTCTTCTGTGGAGAAGGCAGAAGCCTGACCGTGACATGCGGGTGGAGGTAGAGTTAGAGGCGATGTGGAGCACCGGTGGGCCCCGGCCAGCACTGGCAGATACGGGCCACAGAGCCGCTCACCTGACCCTGACGGCGCTTGTTCGTCCAGGGAGGGCGTTCTGAAGAGCGATCGGGGGTCTGGACTGTCGGGGAGCACACGCAGCTCTCCCACTTTATTCACGAAGTGCTTTTAATACAGGAAAGGAAATTAAAGATCTTGATTGTAATGAAAAATTATTTTCAGAAATCTCAGAATCACTTCACGTAAAATCCTTTGCAGTGATTAGAAAGATATTAAAGACATTTTCAGTCATTGGACACTAAGGCGCCACAGAGAGAGAAGGGGAGAAAAGTGAAGGGTTTTATACAGAGAGGGGTCCTGGAGGTGAGCAGAGATACAGACACAAGCACCATTTTATGTGTGGAAATATATGTAAAAATATGCACATGTATTTGTGTGTTTGTGTGTGTGTGCATATGTTTAAATTTTTATAAAATTTCTTAGTACATGTTATACCAGTGTTTGTCTGTGGCCTAGGGAAATTTATGTTCTTTATAAAGGAAGCTTGTTTTTTCTATTATAAAAGTATTGCGTGCCTACGTAGAAAAATTGAAAGTAGATGAAATTAAAGTCAAGGTGGGTACGAGGGCGCTGCCGGCCTCTGGCGTTGGCTCTCGCGGTGGGGGCTCTGAGTACACCTGCCACCTCACACCGCGTGCTTCCGCCAGGTTTCTGAGACGGCTTCCACTGCAACTGAGACACATGGCGGCCTTCCTGGCCCCGCTTACGGCAAATCTCGCATGCATTTGATCTGATCGCTCTGCCTTCTTCAGTAATAGCAATGGGGAAGATGAAGGTCCAGCCTGTTTATTTCCCATCCCCTGGCTCATGCCAAGCTCTGGAAAAATCTGGACTGTCAAAGTGCTGGTATTTGTCAGCAGCATGTTCTGAGGTCAGAGCTCAGGAGTAGAAGAGAATGGCATGGGAAAACCAAGACTTTATATCTGAGAGTGCTGCTTGGGAATTAATTTTTTACTATATTTGCATATTTGCCAGCCTTCCAAAGATGCCACCTTGAGACATTTGTGAATGAAGCAGGCAAAAGAAGACAAATAGCATTGTTTGGTTTGATTCAAGCATTGAATCTCTCATGCATCAGGCTCTATTAGGGTGTAAAAGAAATAAACCAGAGACTTGCTGAACCACCTCCCCCTCTAGAAACACATTTGGCTCATGTTTAACCAACAAAGTAGAAGGATCTTAAAGACCAGAGCTCCTTAGTACAGCTGTCCCCTCATTTAAAATCTGGAAATGATCATGCCTAACGATCCCTCAAAATAGTTATTTAAAATCAGTACCTAGCTCAGCGCTCCACTTCTTTTTTCTTCATCTTTTGCTATTTTCTGTTCTTTCATACATAGAAAGTTAATGTTTACTGTATCTTTATTCTCTCCCCCATTTTTAGTTACTCCGGAGGCATGGCGCGTGATGATGTCCCTGAAGTCAGGTCTTCTGGCTGAAAGTACTTGGGCTTTGGACACTATTAATATTCTCCTGTATGACGACAGCACTGTCGCTACATTCAATCTCTCCCAGGTAAGCCAGCACCAGTCCACCTGAGGACTGGCTAAGAGTAAGAAAACCAGGTGGGGCTTAAAGCTTGCACTAATGCTAGTGCTCACTGTCTCACACTGCTTACCACCGGTGCGCGGTTGTCCGAGAATTTAGTCCGGAACAACAAATCGTTTTAGTCTTTCTAGAAATTTGCACCTACCTATGTCTCGTAAGAGAACGATGACCTTGCACATGTGTGTATGTGTACATGGGTGTATGTGGAATAGATTATAGCAGTAAAGTTAAATGGCTGTTTAGAATGAGTATTAGCAGCCCAATGGGAATGACCGCAAATGTCACACAAAGTTTTATCTGTTATCAGTGTTAGAAACGCAGCAGGTTGCTATGAAGTATTGCACTTCTTTCCAAGGGGACTCACACCTCTACTCTAATTTTAACAAATGTAAAATTAAAGAGAAAGTTTATATTTACAGAAGAGATAATATACACTAGACTTGAACAACATGGGGGCTAGGGGTACCCCTGCACAGTCAAAAATTCTCATGTAATTCTGACTCCCCAGACGCGTAAATTGTTCTTGGTTCCCACGGGAACTGGTTCCAGAACCCCTCTTGAATATTAGAATCCATGGACGCTCAAGTCCTCTATGTGAAGTAGTGTAGATCAGTACATACAGTCACCTTCCACATCCACAGATTGAAAACTGCACAGGTATTTGTTGGAGAAAAAAAAATCTGCACTTGACTGGACTCTCACATTTCAAACCAATGTTGTTCAAGAGTCAACTTCTATACAAGTATAGACAACAGTTTAATGAATGCCCACATACCCATCATTCAGCTGAAGCAGTCGTGAACTCATGGTCAGACTTGTTTCTTAGTATATTCCCTCCCTTTCTTCATCTCTCCAGGGTATTTTGAAGCAGTCATTTAAAAGCCTACTACTTTGAATGAGCTTACAGCCCTCCTTTGTTCGGTGCTAGGTTTAGAATAGCTTCAGCATTAACAGCCAGAAGAGGGAAGGGAGCTGAAGATGAGGAATAATGCCCGAGAGTCAGCTAGCTGCAGACTTTTAAAGAAATCTTTAGAAACAAAAACGAGAAAAGGTTATTTTCCCTACTGTGTGAACAACTCTCTGCTTTTGGTGAAAAAAGCCCAAACATCTAGTTCCTTCTGTTGAAACCAGAATCTTCTACTTTCTCTTTCTTCTCTCATTTAAGTCTTCATTATAGTCCTGAAAGGCAGTTTTTCAGTTGATAGGAAGTGTATTAATAAGGTCATAAATATCACATGAAGTTCATTTCAACTAAAAATAAGTATTAAAAAAGCGTATATCTCCTTTGCCAGAGGTATCCTTTTTTCGCCTTGTCCTCACATTAGGTGAACTACTGTTGATCCTGCATGTTCATAACAGGTCTGCTGTAGCAGCTTTCCCTCTTCCCTGGCCCTGGAAGAAGGTCAAGCTCAGTGTGTGGAGGCAGGGGACATCCCTGGACCTCCACTTGGAAAATGGTGCCTGTGCCCCCTGAGGGTGCGGGCCCTGTCCGGTTGCTCCTCGTGACAATGACTTCAAACCCAGGAAGCTGACAGCAGTCTAGGAAGGCAGGTGCTTCCCACACTTCGCCACCAAGGACTCCTTTTTACTGACCGATCCTTTGTCACCCCCAAACATGCCGGTATGAACCATTGAGGGGGGTGCTGAGTCTGTTAGTTTTCATGGTTACAAACATGTACTTAAAGGAAACAAAACTGGTCCTCGTGGTGGTTGTTGTCTTTCAGCGAGAGCTGTGAACAGCTGAAATATACAATTGCATGTTATGAAACATTCTAATCCATCCATCAGGGACTCAGCTGACTTGTTTTTAATTTTCCCTGTTGATGCATACTACAATGCTGAAATTACCTTCTTCCAAAGACATATGGAGATCATAAATTAGAGTGACCGGTAGCACCTGAGACAAAGATAACCATAAAGTTTAGTAATAATTGTAAAAATGCAGGCAAGCAAAGTCTCCGGTAGAGAACAGGAAAGATCAGACTCACGAACGCATTGTATCTAAGTCAGAGAACAAGGTGAAGGACAGCGAAGCCCTCCCTCCTCCTTGCATGGTCATCTTAGGAATATGGAACTCGCAGGTGAGTTTTCATATTGATAGTGTAGAGAAGTGAGCAGGAAGTAAGACACATGGTAAATAAATGTCAGTGTAGTTAATAATGAGAAATTCAGGAAGATAGTTCTAACTGATACGGAGTTTCTCTTTCTTGGCCTAGCCAGAAATAAAATAAACCATGTGAAAGCCAGCACAAAACACACTGCTAGCTCTCAGGACTTTTACCCTTTCGGTCCTTTCTGATGTTATGACATAGTACCTGTTCTTATTCTCTTTCTCCTCCCTAGTTGTCCGGATTTCTCGAACTTTTAGTAGAGTACTTTAGAAAATGCCTGATTGACATTTTTGGAATTCTTATGGAATACGAAGTGGGAGACCCCAGCCAAAAAGCACTTCAGAGTGCAGTGAAGAAAGATGACGGCCAGGCCTCGGCCGACGATTCTGGCAAAGAGGAGGAAGATGCTGAATGTATGGGGGACGAGGGCGACGAGGAGGAGGATGAGGAGGAAGATGGTGGAAAGGTAGAAACGGAGGAGAAGAGCGGCTCGGCCTTGACCCCTCCCGACACCACTGCAGATCCAAAGGAGAAGCCCAGGCAAGCCAGCAAGTTCGACAAGCTGCCAATCAAGATCGTCAAAAAGAACAACCTGTTTGTTGTCGACCGATCTGACAAGCTGGGTCGGGTTCAGGAGTTCACCAGTGGCCTCCTGCACTGGCAGCTTGGTGGCGGGGACACCACTGAGCACATCCAGACTCACTTTGAGAGCAAGATGGAAATTCCTCCACGCAGGCGCCCTCCTCCCCCTCTGAGCTCCACAGGCCGAAAGAAAGAGCTAGAAGGAAGAGGAGACGTGGAAGAGCAGCAAGAGAGAAGCATCATCGCCACCATCGACGATGTCCTGTCTGCCCGGCCAGGAGCGCTGCCCGAAGACGCCCACCCTGGGGCCCAGGCAGAAAGCAGCAAGTTTCCCTTTGGCATCCATCAGGCCAAGAGCCACCGGAACATCAAGCTGCTGGAGGACGAGCCGCGGAGCCGCGATGAGACCCCGCTCTGCACCACTGCGCACTGGCAGGATTCTCTGGCCAAGCGCTGTATCTGTGTGTCAAATATTGTCCGTAGCTTGTCTTTTGTGCCTGGCAATGATGCCGAAATGTCCAAACATCCTGGCTTGGTGCTGATCCTGGGGAAGCTGATTCTTCTTCACCATGAGCACCCGGAGAGGAAGCGAGCACCGCAGACCTACGAGAAGGAGGAAGACGAGGACAAAGGGCTGGCCTGCAGCAAGGACGAGTGGTGGTGGGACTGCCTCGAGGTCTTGCGGGATAACACGTTGGTCACGCTGGCCAACATTTCCGGGCAGCTAGACTTGTCTGCCTACACGGAAAGCATCTGCTTGCCGATTTTGGATGGCTTGCTGCACTGGATGGTGTGCCCATCTGCAGAGGCACAAGACCCCTTTCCAACGGTGGGACCCAACTCTGTCCTGTCGCCTCAGAGACTTGTACTGGAGACCCTCTGTAAACTCAGTATCCAGGACAACAATGTGGACCTGATCTTGGCCACGCCTCCATTTAGTCGTCAGGAGAAATTCTATGCGACATTAGTTAGGTACGTTGGGGATCGCAAAAACCCAGTCTGTCGAGAAATGTCCATGGCGCTCTTATCGAACCTGGCCCAAGGGGACACGCTGGCGGCGAGGGCAATAGCTGTGCAAAAAGGAAGCATTGGAAACTTAATAAGCTTCCTCGAGGATGGGGTCACGATGGCCCAGTATCAGCAGAGCCAGCATAACCTCATGCACATGCAGCCCCCGCCTCTAGAGCCACCAAGCGTGGACATGATGTGCAGGGCGGCCAAGGCGCTGCTGGCCATGGCCAGGGTGGACGAGAACCGCTCAGAGTTCCTTCTGCACGAGGGCCGGTTGCTGGATATCTCGATATCTGCCGTCCTGAACTCTCTGGTCGCATCTGTCATCTGTGATGTACTGTTTCAGATTGGGCAGTTATGACATCAGTGAGAAGCAGCATGTGTGAGTGAAGACTAGAGGCTCCCGTGTAACTGGCTGTTTTCTGTTCTCGTTTATCCAGCGTAGGAAGAAGGAAAAGAAAATCTTTGCTCCTCTGCCCCATTCACTATTTACCAATTGGGAATTAAAGAAATAATTAATTCGAACAGTTATGAAATTAATATTTGCTGTCTGTGTGTATAAGTACATCTGTTTGGGTTGTTTTTTTTAATTTGTTTTTTTTTTTTTTTAACCAAAGTTGCTGTCTAGTGCATTCAAAGGTCACTTTTTGTTTTTCACAGATTTTCTTTTTAATGTTCTTTTCCATGTTGTATTGCATTTTGGGGGAAGCGAATTGACTTTAAAGGAAAAAATTATGGCAAAGATGCTAAGATGGGAAAAGTTCACCACACTGAGGCAAAAAGGTGAAAAATTACCAATATCCCATGCTTGTTATACTTCAGATAATGAAATAAAAACTGTATCCCATCGCCCAAAGCTCTGTGCAATAGAAACTTCTAGAGAAGTAGGTATAGGGGCTCAAGGAGGTGTGTCAGTCAGTAGTCAAACTATGAAATGATACTGGTTTCTCTGCAGGAAAATGGTTACATTAGGCTAGGAGCAAAAATAACGTGTTTTTCTAAGTTAAGATTGAAAATACGTACCTGACAACGATCAACGGAACTTGCTTCCTCACCACTACCGTCACGTCTGCTGTCTGTCTTGGACCTTCCACATGACAGTTCTTCACAATTCCTTTAATCATTTTTTAAATATTTTTTTTACTGCCTATGGGCTGTGATGTATATAGAAGTTGTACATTAAACATACCCTCATTTTTTTCTTTTCTTTTTTTCTTTTTTTTTTTTTTTTAGTACAAAGTTTTTAGTTTCTTTTTCATGATGTGGTAACTACGAAGTGATGGTAGATTTTAAATAATTTTTTATTTTTATTTTATATATTTTTTCATTAGGGCCATATCTCCAAAAAAAGGAAAAAAAAAAACAAAAAACAAAAACAAAAAAAAAAGAGGGTAATGTACAAGTTTCTGTATGTATAAAGTCATGCTCTATTTCGGGAGAGCAGCTGATCACAATTTGCTTCATGAATCAAGGTGTGGAAATGGTTGTCTATGGATTGATTCAGAAAATGGTCACCAGTACAGACAAAAACGAAAAAGTACAACTAAAAGGAAGAAACACAACTTCAAAGATTTTTCAGTGACGAGAATCCACATTTGTATTTCAAGATAATGTAGTTTAAAAAAAAAAAGAGAAGAAAAAAATCTTGATGTAAATTCCTCCTTTTCCTCTGGCTTAATGAATATCATTTATTCAGTATAAAATCTTTATATGTTCCACATGTTAAGAATAAATGTACATTAAATCTTGTTAAGCACTGTGATGGGTGTTCTTGAATACTGTTCTAGTTTCCTTAAAGTGGTCCCATAGTAACCAGCTTATTTACAAGGTGTAGGGAAATACAGCCGTGGACTAACATAGCCCCTCATTACAAAACCATGAGGTCGGGAGGGACCTTTAGGGGTTACCTACTCTAGAGTGGGGAGCAACAGTCTGACCTCAAATTATCTAGCTAATTAGCCTCTGTTGGAAGCAATCAACTCAAACGACCGAGGCGTGAGGATTTTCAGGGTCTGTGGGAGGTGGCTGCTAGCCCACGGGGCGAGACCTCAGGGGCTCACTGGCCTGGCAGTGTGAGACTCTGCCTTTTACTGATCCTGTCTTAATTTTAATCGGAGTTCAGTCTATTCCATGCTTCTTCTGTGTGCCTCAGAGTCATTTTGCATTTAGTTGACTCCACCGTGTATAATATTTATTCTGTGCAATGTTAAAAAGAGTATGTTATATTGTATGTCGTGTACATAGTGCAAAGTGATTATTTCTATTTCAGGGCATATTAATATTCTCATATTCCTTCCTACCTGGTGCACAATAGCTTTTTAATACTAGTCCTTTCTTGTTTCAACTTTTTCTTCCTGGGTCACTGACTGTTACTGTGTCACATTCACTCTTTAAAACTGCTGCAGAATTAAGCTGTTAGTGGACACCCTCCTGATTCTACCTCTTCACACCACCCTCCCGGTCACCGCATGCTCACACCTCCAAGCCCTTCGCCAGACCTGTCACCCGGGGGCACATTATTCATGGTCGTACACGGAAGAGTTAGACAAGAGCACGCAGTTGTAATCAGAGTGGGAAGCGGGACTCTCGAGTGTCACAAGAAAAAACATTTTTTCTGCAAGCAGCCTCATCCATCAACTCCCACATTACTTCGTCTTCTTACATAACAATGCAGCCAAATACATGTTGAATTAAAAATCCATTTATAATTCTACTTGAAATACATCTGCTTGCTAGGAACAGATTTTAGAGCTTCAAGCTTCAAATAAGGAGATTTGTAAGAGGGAATTCAGTGTTATTAGAATTCCTCTCTTACAGAGTATGAATAAAAGGTTTGAAGTTATCTAATAGCCCAATTCATTTGTCAATCAAAGGAGTAAAATCATGACAAAAGACTGTTGTTGTCATGGTTGAGTTGTCATCAATACCCAGAGCCTGACCACTGAGCACACGTGTTTGCATACTGACGTGCACTGTGAGCTCTAGAATAATCCAGGAAGACTTTAGCGTCCATTCTGCATCTTCACCCCAGACTCAAGACGACAGAAGCCCATGAAGAACTTACCGCCCACCTGAGGTCATCCTGCCTACAAACTGAGTTATTGCTTTGTCCTAAAAAGTAGTTGTTTTTTTTCCTATGAGGTTTTTCAGAACTTTACAGGATGCCCATCTTGAAATGTGTACAAAAAAAGATAAAAATAAAGGTGCAAAGAAAGTTTAGTATTTTGGAATGGTGCTATGAAGTTGAATCTGTTGGTATTTGAGTGAATGTTTTTAATGTCACGTAATACTGGGTGGCATGTTTTCAGAGATAACTATTCAAAACTTATGTTGGAGGGCGAAAATGATACAGAATCCATTTTTATAGGTGAACATGACCTATTCAAAAACTAGTTATGCTGTTTTTTAAAACTTAAAATAGAGAATGACTTTTTTAAAGGAGGGCGGGTATGAACAGCTTGATGATACAATGTAAGCTTTTAACTACCTCTTTTAGAAAAGATGACCTTTGCCCTGAAATCTGTCCACTTAAAGACCATCGGAAATCTTCCATTTCCTCTTAAACCCCATGTACCAATTCCCCTACCTGTTCACCTGCTAGGAAGTGGTATTATAAATGAGCCAGACAACCCATTCTCTTCTCGCTGAGTTTTGTTTCCCTTCTTTGCCTGGAGAGCCGAGGCCCAGCTGCCCGGCAGTGCCTGCCCTCCATCCCCTCTGCCCTACCCCAGCAGCACCCTTCATAGTCAGACGAGCTTGCAAAAATGCTGATAAATAGGCTCCGCGGAGGTCTGCAACCCGCTGGTGTACCCCATTCTTGATGATCTCAGCAGCAATGTATTGAGCATATGCTATGTGCAAAGCCGTGCTCTCGGCTGCAGGAAATCAGTCATGAACAAGGACCATTCCAATTATGTTCTAGTCTTTCATGTCAATTGTAGAAATCAAACAATTTTCCTGATAACAGTGCTCGTGCGATGAGAACACAAGCGCATTTTGTTGGCTGAGAGACGAGGCAGACCCAGGGGCTGGGAGAGAAGCTCTGGGCTGACATAGAGCTCCAGGTGAGGTCCCAGCTGTGGCCTCCCACAAGCTTGTCTGTGTGCTCTGCAGATGTGCTGGACGGGCACTGTCTGAGGTCCCGTCCACACTAAGATGCGGGTTCTGATGCATCTGGGTCCCTTCCTGCTCTTCAAATGAGGAGGGCACTGTGCATGCTGAAGTGGAGGAAAAGACGAAACAGAACCGGGGGCCCAGGGCGCCCAGGTTACCTGATGAGCCCTCAGAGAGTCGGGGATTGGCTGAAAGTGTGCACGAAGACTTGATTCGGGGTCTTCTTGTTCTTGAGTCTCATGGAACTCAGCGGGGGCCCAGGCCCGTCTCCAGTCACCGAGCTTCGTGCTCTGTCCTGACTCCTGGCCCTGCTTTTGTTTGGCGGGTGCCCAGGCCATGCAGCCCTCTGCAGCACCGGTGAGGTCACCAGGTCGGTTCACCTGGGGATTTAAACCCAGGGAGCCCTGAGGGGAGGTTGCGAGGAAGTCCCTCAACTGTGCCCCAAAATATTGAGTCCATTTTTCTTCCTGAATTTGGCTTTAGGGGCTTGGAGTTTTACCCCAGCTTTCTCCAAAGTATAGCCTGAGAAAGAGAAGAGATCTGAAAAAGAAGGTGCCTTTCATATTCTCTCAGCCACCTGTAATCCACATTATCAGGTAGAAGACTCAGAGAATTCCTGTAGGAAAGACACCTGTGGGTCCCACGCATTTCCTGACTTAGTTAACTGGAGACCTTTTTTTTTCAATCCTATAAACATACTGCAGAGCTTTCTGAAATGCCTGCATTAGCCGAAGGCCATGCCTGACTTCACATATGTGTTCCTTGTGCATGTACCCACAGTGTATTCCTTAAAATGAAATTGGCATGTCCTCCATGAAGGAGTTCTAGAAGCTTCTGTTGCTGCCCCCATAGTCTTCAGCGAGGCACTTAAATTCTTTGAACCTCAGCTGTACTAGGGTGGTGACACCCAGGTGGGTGAGGATTAAATGAGATAATTATATAAAGGCCTTGTATCCCCAGTGATCATGGTACATTAACCCTAAACATACCTGTGCATATACACTTTTCCTTTGTTGTGTGCCCTAAATTGAATTTTGTGTAATTTTTAAATCTGGCCTGAGAGAGTATTCTGTTTTTCATAACCAGTCACACGTTTCGTGTAACTTCTTATGTTTTTGAGTTTCTGTTACGAGCCGTGAAGGCTTAGTCTGTTCATTGTGTCAGTACCAAGGGTGACTGCAGAATGTCTCTGTGGAATGTCAGTTGGGGACGCTGGACCCCCGCATGTGGTGAAGAGCTCGCCTTTAATTTTGCAAGCCTCGGGGGGGCACATCTGCGGGACAGTCATGCAGTGAACTTGCCCTGTCCTGCCCTTCTACACGTAGAAGTGGCCAGCAGCACGTTTCAGGGATCCGGTATGGCCGGGGGCCAGTGCCCGTGTTTCACTGGTGGTTTCCTTTCACCTGATGCGCCCAGCAGAGAGCCTCCCCGGAGAAGAAAGACCTTGGTCTTCGCGCTTAGCTGGAGATGGGCCGTGGGCCGTGGGCCGTGGGCCGTGGGCGTGGCCTTCGGGCTGCTCGTCCTTCCCCTGGAAGCTTAAGTGCAGGGAAGTAATGACAGGGGAGTTACCATCTGCATGAACTTGGTGTTTAGCTGGCCCAGGGCCTGTATGTTCTACAAACTGCAGGCTTTTCCAAAGGCCCGCAGAGCCTAAACTTGGCTTCGGCTTCTTGGAGACATCCTTGCCCAGAGAAAGCAGCCCTGTGGGCCCAGCTGGCACATTCTAACACCGCTGCCTGGTAAGTGGCAGCTCTCTGTTTGGATGTTTTTAGCGCTTGGTGTCGGCATGGCCTTCCGGCCTGCGTTTTCTTAGGGTTTCATGGAAGCTTTGCTGGTTTGGGGGCCCTGAGGCTATTCTCCCTAATAAATGGCCTCTTTGGTGCCCCTGCCGTACAGCATCCAAGGTTTTGCTTTTATTCTTTCCTGTTTTACTTTGTGGTCACCCACTGTGACTCAAACAACACCTGAGGAATGAGGAGTGACAAGGGACATATGGGGAGGACACCGGTGCCTTATGCTTGGATCATGATTTTTAAATGATCGTCTGATACGGAAGTTACTTGTTCCCGAGGGGAGGAAAAAAATGACATGTCTTCTACACGTTTCAGATGAATACACTTCTGGCATTTAAAAGAAAAAAGAAAAAAATCCCTGTAAGCACAGTGCTCGTTTTGCTGGTTCAGTGTCTTGTCACCAAATGGTACGAGCATATGGCCACAGCCTCTCTTGGCCATAAGATCCGAAGGGAGAAGACTCCCAACGGCAGGAGCCCCAGCGATGTATCGGGGTGAGTTCCAGTGCCAGAGGGGAGCTGAGAGGGAAGGCCTGTCTCTGGCAGCTGTTCACGTGCGACCCCCTCTCCCCACATTTAACATGGGAGATCTGCTTTGCTGGGTAATGGAAGGTTGGAATGCACCTGGGAAAACACCAGGCTTTGTTAAATAATGGAGTTTCATCTTGGTGGGCCTTGTTTTCAAAAATTAAATGTGATACTCGTTTGAGGGCGCAGAGGACTGAGCGATCAGATCGGGACGCGCACACCCGGCATCTCACCCCACCTGCACAAGCCCGTCTCTTAAGGGCCGTTGGCAACGGTGAGATGCGCAGGTGCCTGTACTTTGTTTCCACAGTCGCGCGCCGCCTGTCCGGGGAGTTTGGGGGAACAGTCTGCTCAAAGCCTCCTTCTTGGCCTCCTTGTGGAGGTGTTGTGCTCTCTTTTCTCAAAAGCACATGGGAAACCAAACTGGTAGGGTCCCCATGGGGGGTGTCACAGGCTCCCACTGGCCTCAGGAAAGGCCCAAATTCTCAGCGCGGTGGTGGATATGTGGCCAAGGTTTCCCCCTCCCCCTGCCCTCCTTCCCTCCAGGACTGAGAGTTCTTGGTGGTCCCCCACGGCCCCCTCGAACAACTCCGATTCACTGCCACACGTCTGTCATTCCCATCAGCGTTGTGACACAGTGGGCAAAGCCTGAGCCCACCCCCCAGCATAAAACAGGCACATGCCAAACCACAGCACTTTTTCAATCCAGAACAAACGCTGAGCACCACCACTCACCTAATGGGGGCCTCGCATGTCAGCAGGTAAGAACCATTCCAGCATTGAGAGGGTAATCTGGGAAGGCTTCCTGTAAGAGACTGCCTGAGTTGGAAAGGAGCTAAGAAAGGAGAAAACATGCTTTCCCTGGCAGAGGACTCATCCTATGGCTGGGAGTTAAAAGATCCCTGGGTGTTCTTGGATCTAAAATAAATCCAAAACTGTTCAATTACAGGTTTTGGGGTGGTCCAGGGGGAGGAGTGGAGTGAGGGTGCCAAAAAAGAGACCGGAGAGGTAGATAAGCAAGGCCAAGGTCAACCGCAAGAGCCCAGTGTCCCTCCTGAGAGAGTTGGCCTTCGTGGACCACTGGGAGATTCAAACACAGGAACAGTGTGGTCAGCTCCCTGGTTTAGAAAGGAATGAAACTGGAGGTGGAAAACCGCTGGTTTTTGCAGAGCTCATGCAAAGGAGACCTGGGCTGGGCGGAGGGTTAGCAGCCTAAAAAAGCTGGCATAGACCTGGGGGCATTAGGGAGGTGGGGTCAAGTGATGGGTGGACAAAGCAAAGGACAAGTCAGGTCCTGGCATGGGTCACTCAGAGTGCTATCCCCAGGCAAACCTGGGCAGGCAAACCTGGGAAGCCACGTACAAGCCTCAGGCAGGCAGTCTGCTCAAGAGGAGGGCCGCCCAGCAGCAGCCAGGACCTGCAGTCACGTGATGCTGCTGGCAAAGGGAAATGAAGGTGGCTGCAGGTGTTTGAGACAAGAGTATCCCAAACTGTCCAGGTGTGCCCAGTGGGAGCAGAAGGGCCCGAGAGTGTGCAAGGGAGGTATGACATGCTCCCAGGCTGGTCCTGAAGGAGGGGGAAGGGGCCGTGAGCCAAGGAGTGCAGGCAGCAGCGAGCAGCTGGGAGAGGCCAGGAAACACTGTCCTCTGGGGCCTTCAGAAGGCACAGCAGCCCTGGAAACCCCCAGGTCTAGCCCTGGAAACCCTATGTCTGACTTCCAGCCTACAGAACCAAGATGATGCATTTGTGTTGCTTTAAGCCACTGAGTATGGCCATTTGTTACAGCAGCTCTGAGTTGGGGGCACTACAGAACACCCCAGGGGAGCTGGTTAGTGGGCCACTAAGCACAGGGGTCTCAAATCCAGCACCTAAGGGTAGGCTGGAGGAAGACCTGGGTGTC
This sequence comes from Pteronotus mesoamericanus, assembly GCF_021234165.1. Classification (NCBI taxonomy): domain Eukaryota; kingdom Metazoa; phylum Chordata; class Mammalia; order Chiroptera; family Mormoopidae; genus Pteronotus; species Pteronotus mesoamericanus. Next base: position 99,261,530 of record NW_026555085.1, read on the forward strand.
ATCTGCAAGGAGGGGGACAGCATGGGTCCCCTGAGGGCCAGGCCCAAGAGGGCATTGAAATGAAAAGGAGAGGAAGAGGAGAGAATATGGGAGAGCAGAACCCAGAGGTGTGCGGGGGGAACACCCGGGGGGCCAGAGCGCGCTCCAGGGACACAGAGGTTGGCCCCGTCCCCGGCTGCAGGCCCAGCCTGTGGGTGGCATGCGGCCCTGTGTCCAGGCATTTCAGCGAGGAGGGGGTCCAGGGCAAGGGCGTTGAGAGCGCAGTTGCACTGGGCGGGGCGGGGGGTGCGCCCCAGCCGCTTCACGCCTGCAGTGGAAGCCCCCGGGGGCTGTGCCCAGAGCACTCCCTCAGGAAACACGCTAAGGCCGAGTTTCCAGCGTGCGAGTGCCCCAGGCACACGGCTTGTCCACGGTCCAGGGACTCCCTGTAGGACCAGCAGCCTCGCCTCTTGTTCTGCAGGCAAAAATATTTCTCCTTCGCTCTTCAAAAGTCGTCGGATCAAGGAAGCGACATTGGCCAACGTTAACGTCGTTCCTGCCGTGGGCGCTGCTCCCTGGCACCACGTTCACGCCTGCATTCTGGGCAGTGACAGCGGCTGCTGTAACCCCGGACGTGTGGGGAGCGGGGCTGGGGCTTTGAGGGGACAGTAGGGACTGCACGAGGGCCTCCGAGGCATCTTGGCTCTTGGGAGAAAAATGAGGGTGTGGGCCGCCCCCCTCTACACCCCGTTAGGGCCTGGGAACCGCTCCGACTCCAGCCTCCCGTGGGTGGGACGCACTTAGAAACTGGGGCACGTGCTCAGGTCCACGGGGCCCGTATCCCGTGTTGCCTGCGCTGCGGGCCCCCGAGTTCTGCAGATGCAGGTTTCATCTCAGGCGCGGTGGCAGGCGCCATGCTGTGTGCCCCCCTGGACTGCCAGCTCCTTTGCTGTTGGCCCTGTCTTTCTCTCCAAGTCTCTCTGGCCACCAGCACCTCAAGAGCAGCGGCTCCAAGCCACGGGAACACCCTGAGGCGAGCAGCTAGGTTTGCGGCACCCCCTCCCTCCCTCCCTAGGTAACAGCCGCCCTGGGGTGGGGCTCATGAGTGGCCTGCGGACAGCCCACATGCAGGACAAGGCAGGGGTGCTGTGGCCTGCTGTCCCCTGAAAGTCTGTCTGCATCAGCCCTGAAAGGTTCCCACAGCCACTTGCTCGGGGCCTGGCGCTCTGGGCTTGTCTCCCCGGGTGCTCCTGGGAAGATGCACAAAGCTGACTTTTCCCCTCAAAGCTGGGGCTGGGGTGCATTCCCGCTAGACAAGAGCCCCCTGGGCCCTCAGGGACACGCCTGTCTTGTCTCTCCCCGACTCTCGGTGGCCGCGCCTGGCGGCTCACCACCGCCCTCACCCTGCTGTCCGGGCTCCTTTCTCCTTCATCTGCCTCGTCGCAGCTCTGTCTCTCTGGCGGTGCCGTGGCCGGAGCCCACGCTCTCCCTCAGCCGGTGGCTGCCCGAGGCCGAGGCGAATGTCCCACTGGGGCCTTCAGCTGCCTGCGCCTTGGGGCTCCGGGGGCCCTAATCACAGCTGTTGGAGGCCGCTCCTCCCTGTGACCCCGCAGGGCGGCAGCACTTTGGGCCGCCCGGGGGGCCCGCAGAGAGCAGCGCTGCCGTCCAGAGGGGAGGGCAGAAGGTGGTCCTTCTTGGGGTGGAGAATCAAGACTCGTGCCTCGACCCCTCTACAGAACAGGATGGATAAACTCCTGTATCTGAAATCCAATCAGGGGCCCACTGCGGGAACTTGCTTAGGAACTGAGCGGGTGGGTGGGTGGGTGGCTTCAAACGAACGCCCCTGGAAATGAGCAAAAGCCAGTTAAGCGGTGGCTCCCCTCCTGGGGACAGGCCAGGCTGCGTCCTCCGCCTGTGGCCTGTGGGGCTCTGTGGCCCTCAGCCACCCGCGTCCTTGAGCCCGGGCAATGCACCCCCATCTCTCCAAGGTAGCTGCCCCCCGCCCTCGCCCCCGAGTCCCCTCTCTGTGACAACACTCCCTTCCGACGCTGGGCTGGATTCCTCACCGTAGCATCCAGTTCTGCACTTCCGTCTGCAGAGCCGCACGAGGCCAGAGCCGGGTCCCTTCTGCTCCCAGCAGGGATCGCGGGGCCTGCGGGGCCTGCGGCCCGGCCCAGAGCAGTCCTGTTTCTGTGGCCCCGGGCGTGCGTTCTGTCCCAGCGGAACTAATCCTGAGGATTTCCTGCAGGAACGCACTTCTAATGAGGGACACGTGTTTATTTCCTCTTGTTTTTAACTGACTCAGATTTAGGGCAAGTTTGGTCCCTGAATTTGCTTCTCTAATTCTTTTTGGTATGGACGGCATGCACCTCCTAAGAGGGGCATCCGCGGGGTCAGGTGGCAGTGCCAGCTTCTGCCAAGGCCCAGCCTCCTGCTCATGCCTTACCGCCTTTCTGCATCCTTTTTCCGCTGCCCGGTGCCCGCTTGCTGAGCACGGCCTCCCTGGTGGTCAGCACAACCCACTTGGAGGGGTGGCCGGCTCCCGGTCACCTGGGCTTCAACTGACATGTCTGTCCCGGGCTCCCGGTCCCCTCCGCTGTGTGTTTGCTCCCACCTTCCCCGTCTCCTGCTGGAGGGCCGCCACCGGCCCTCGTGCCGCGCACTCCCGCGGCGTAGGCTGGTGGGGAGACCCCAAGACCTGAAAGCCCGCCAGTCAGCGTCAGGAAGGGCGCAGCACCTAGAGGAGGTAAAGAAGTAGGAAGTAGGTCTCGCTCACCTGTGCCAGGTGAGAATAGGGGACAGGGAGCTTGGACAGGGGAAAATAAAACTTCAGAATGTCCCCACAGTGAGAAAGTGCGGAACCGTGGCAGAGACCTGGTGCTAGAAACCAAGCAAAGTCCATTTAGTTGTCCCCGTATCCCTCGAACCAGGGGCCATGGGCCTCCAGGATGCCCTTGGCCTTCAACACCATTGTCTTGTTCTGCAGGCCCCCCGACAGGCTGAACTAGACCCTGGGCCCAGGGCCACCGTGGGGGTGCTGGGCACTGTGGGGGCAGGGGCCACGAGGACAAGCTCCGCCAAGCCTCTGCCCTGCGGCTGCTGGCCACGGGGAGTGGCAGTGAGCAGAGTCTCCCAAACGCTCTCCCTTTGCTCCCTGCGTCCAGCCCCCGTACGCCAACCTCCCTTCTCTGTCCTTTTCTTAAGAGGTTAGAAAGGAGCCCATTGTAGAAATTTTGAAAAGCATGAGAGCATAAAGATAGAAATTAAAAATAAAAATTACCTATAATTCTGGCCCCCGGAAAGATCCACTTTAATAGTTTTATAACCAAACTTTAAATTGTGTTATATCGTGAACCTTTTCACATCATTAATTTGTCTAAAATTTCAGTCTGAGTGGCTGCCTAGGGCTCCCTTTTTTCCACCAACCCCCTGTTCTTGGGCGTTTCTGTCTTTTCCAAATTTTCACCACCATAAAAAAAAAAATGCTTCAATGAACATTCGAGAGAGACAGCTTTGGGACTCTCTCTAATGAATTAAGATAAATTCCTAGGATCGGTTCCTGCAGAAATGAAGTATTAAATGGGACGACTGTATTTAATGCCATTTGGACGTCACATCATTGAAACCGCCCCCCCCAAAAAATGGACAAAAGTCTAGCTCTCTGAATCCAGACAGCACTGCGTGTCTTTTCTCCCCAAAAATGTGTCACACAAAAATGACCTTTACTGTTTCATGTTCATTTCTTTGTCGGCAAGACTGAACCTGTTTCACATGCTTTAACTCGCCTGGAAAATTTCTAGTTGTATCCTGTGTCACTTTTCTGTCTAATATTAATTTTTTAGACAAATTAAATCTGTATGAATTATATTTATTTCCTGAAATCCCTTCTGCCACTGTTTTTCTCCCTTAGTTTTGTGTTTTTCACCTCAGTCTATCTGCAAAATGAATCCATTGGACTAAATGACCTCTTGACCCCAAGGTCATTTCCAGGAACTCAGACCTTCTCTTGTCGTTCCCCGCGCCCTAGCAGCAACCTGCCCAGGTCTCTAGTAACTCCAGGAACACTTGAATTTCACTCATCTGCCCAGTTGCATTTCCCACTTGACTCATTAAGTGTCACACCAGGGGCCTGGGTGTGGCCATCTGACTGGCGCAGAAAGGCAGCCTCCCCCGCCGGGTGGCTGAGGACAGGCAGACCCACCCACACGGCGCCTTAGACGTGGACGCGCGTGCTGTGGTGTGGAATAAGTCACTTGTGAATAAGAAAAGCAGATTCCAGAACAGTGACAGCCCACTCAGACCCGGTCCCTGAGAGGGTGATCGGAACCCTGGTCACTGGGGAGGCGGCCGCCTGCGGAGCCTGGCTTCCCATGCACGGAGCAGCCGGCGTTTCTTCAGGGACACTTTGCTCCCTTTGGCCATGTGGTGGCTCTCCGGGCTGGGGGTCACCACCTCTTAAACCAGGGGTTCCCGCGGGCATGGGAGCAGATTCATGGCACTGCTTTTCCGAACCGCACTCCTGCAGCAAAACAGGTCCGGGAACTGGGCGCCTCGCCGCCCTAGCACCCCGCCCCGCCCCGCCCAGCGTGTGCACAGACCTGCCCCGCCCCGCCCTGCGTGTGCACAGACCTGCCCCGCCCCGCCCCCCCTACCCCGCCCCGCGTGAGCACAGACGCCGCTCGCTAGTCCTGCTGGCTGTCCCTGGCCAGTGATTTCCAGGACAAGAGAATGGTGGTTTTGTCGTGACAGGTGAAGTCAAGGCTGCCAAGGTTGGGGGAGGAGTGAGGTGTTGGCTGCTAGTGAAAGAGAAAAACCTAGACCCCCTTGCAGTGGTGCCTCCTGTCCTACACCCCTGAGCCGCAGAAGTGAGTGCTCCTGCGCATTGGCTTTGCTTGTTTTCAGCTGAAGGTGGGGGACGGAGCTCCTCTGCAATAGCCTGCATCAGGCTCACAAGTTCGAGCCTGCCGAGCGCCCTGGCCTGCCTCCCCCAGAGGCCGCTCCCCAGGCCCAGACCCAACGGCAGCCCAGCCCGGAGAGCCTGCCAGAGGAGCCTCCCGAATGCAGGCCCTGAAGTCAGTGCCTCAGGGGACAAAATGCCCCTCCTGGTTGCCAAGGGGCAGCCCAGGTGGAGGAGAGGCTGCAGGCAGGGGTGGGGAGGAGGAAGGGGCAAAGGGAAGGGGACTGGGGGGCGGGGCGGACAGGCGTGGAGGCGCATTCTCTCAGAGTGGCAGGTAGCTTTGCAAACACGCATTATCGTGAAGTTTCAGGGTTGCCAGCTCCTGGGACTCGTGGTGGCTCATCAAAAGCCCTATTGAGTCATCTCTAAATGAAAGAAAGCCCCATGTTCAGGTTCTCCACGCGGATAACTTGGTGGGAGGTGGGGGGGCGGCTTTGGAATCAGAAAGACCTCAAGTTAACCCTTCACCCCCAGGTTCGCATTTGTGGATGGGGCTCTGATGGGTCGGGGTCTGGGGTTCAGTGAGCTAATGTTTGGGGTCCTTCGCTCAGTGCCTAGACCAGCAGGAGCTCAGTAATTTGTCCCTCTGCCGCTGCCTTGGGTCTGAACCAGGGGCAACCTAAGGGGCCCGGTGTCGTGGGCAGGCCAGCACAATGTGACCTGCCCGGGCCACCTTGGGCAGTGAACTCAGCAGGGGTGTGTTCAATAAGACATAGGGCAGCTGGTCAAGTAAGTACAATCATGACCAAATCCTATGAGAGACTAACAAGCAAGTGATCAGGGAGTCCAAGGAAGGAGCCAGTCATTTATTATTATAAATTCATGACACAGGTATTATTTGTATGACATACGATGTACATGTGCCTCGAATATGATGGGCAGGTAGGTAGGCAGAGAGGAGGGTGATAGATGTCTACTGTGAACCAGGAGCTGTGTGTGAAGCGTGAACAGACCAACCTGGACGCTGCCCTCAGTGAAGTAAGGGAGACAGGCAGGGGTCAAGAAGACCAATGAATAAACAGTTACAAATGGGAATGCACATTATAAAGGGGGAAAAAAACTGCATAGCAGAGAATAACAGGAGAATGCCATGTTGGCGTATCAGGGAGGACTTCTCTGAGGAGGTGGCATAAGCCGCACCATGAGGGCGCTACCGCGGGGAAAGTGGAGGGCGGAGGTCAGAGCAGCCCTGGGGAAGAGCCCCTAGGTGGGGAAGACCAGGGCCTTGGAGGGACCCAGGAGCCCTGTGGCGGGGACCCAGGGAAGGTGAAATAAGACAGGGAGGAGTCTGCTCATGGGTGACTGAACAAGAGAGCTGCTTCAAGGTTGCTGCATTCGGGAGGCGTCCAAGGACCAGGCAGGACTTCCCCTGATGAAGGCTGATGCTGCCAATGCCGCCTCGGGAGCAGGCGTGGGGAGCAAGGCAGTTGGGGCCGCAGGGCAGAAGCCGGCGAGGGGTGGGGATGGGGCGGGAGGGGCCGGGGCGGCACAGCGGGAAGGGCAGCAGCCCCCAAGGGCCCTGCATCCACGGCGGCGAGCTGAGTGGCGCGGCTCCAGGGAAAGGTCGCAGGGCAGAGGGGCTGAGGACGGCTCCAGGCGCGTTTACCGATGGGGTTTTGTGCAGCTGCTCCTCCCTCCAGGCCCACTCTAGAGGCACTCGCTCACCCTCAGCATGAGCTGTCCCTGTCCCCACTGCAGCTGTTGTGTCCCAGCCCCTGGCGAGGGTTCGATCTCAGGCAGGGCGGCCCCAGGCCTGGCAGGCCACCCAGTCTCCTCCTGCCGCTATTCAGCCCCAACCCCACTTGCGTGATGCCCGTGGGGGCTGCTGGGTGGCAGACGCAGATGGAGGAGGGGAGCTGGGACTTACTTCCCGTGTTTCCTCCCTTGAGACTGTGTCCCAGCAGCAGGGGCCACCTGCTGGGGGCGGAGCTCGGGGTCTCCGGGCACCCACTGTGCTTCCTTCTGTTCTCTCCGCCCTCCCGTGGCTGCGCAGCATCCCTTCTCCTTGCGGTACCTGGAGGCAGGGGTCCTGTTTTGCTGGCTGCACCCAGCACGTGCCCGCATGGGTGAGGGCACCCTGCCGGCCAGGGCGGTCAGCCCCCGGCTACCACCACGGCCCCTCCATCGCTCGGGCCTGGCCTGACGGGGTGGGAGGCGGTCCGGGGGTTCTCCAACTCGGCAGGGCTCTGGAGGGCCTGGCCTCCCATCCTGTCTCCCCACGCAGCCGAGGCTCGGCCCTCACTGCCTCCAGAGCGAGGAGGAGAAGGGGGGAGGGCTCTCTGCCACGCCCGCGTTTTCATCAGAGAGGCCTTTCCAGAAGCCTTGGGCACACCTCCATCACATGGCATTGGCCAGCCCACATCAGGTGGCCAGCCCCGGCTGCGGGCAGCCAGGGACGGCAGGGGTCCGGCACTCACAGCCTCTGCTGTCGGCTGTCGCAGTGAATTCAGCCATTCCTGAAAAGGAGAGGGGTGCCCCGAGGCTGGCAACCAGGGGACCGGAGAATAGAGGCCGGCGCTGGGCCCCCCGGCCCTGCAGCTGCACAAGGCAGCCGACGCTCCTGGGCCCCGTGCAGGGCCCGCCCCGTGTGCCGGCGTTGCCCACAAGGTCCTCTGTCCTCGGGCTCCTCGGATTGGGGACTTGGACGTGGGAGGGGCTGGCAGGGCTATGACCTTGGGCAACTGTCCCCACTCCCTACATTAACTGGTGGTCTCTGTATGTCTGCCCCCACACCAAGGGCACCAGCCCTGGAGGTGGTTCTGTGCCTCAGAAGATGCCGCTTCTGGGGGATCTGGCTCAGAAGGCCACCTGACGCCCATCGCGAACTTCCCTTAAGTCCTTCTGCCTGGCAGCGGCGGGCACCTGGCGCAGTACCTCTCCTCCCTTCACGCGGGTCCCCCGACATTCGAGACGTTGCTGCAACCCTGCATCTTCGTCCAGTGACGCTCTGGGTGTGAAACCCTCTGCCTGTCCTTCAACGTCTGTCCCTTCAGCCCGTCGTTCCTGCCTCCCTGGGTCAGCTGGCCAGCTGTCTGGTCTCCATGGCAACAGCACCTCTCATGGATGGCTGTTCCTATGAGGTCACACTCACTGCCTCTTGGCACCTCCCTGCCTGCACACACAGCTCCTCTTACAACAAATCGCCAATGCGCACACTTTCGGTCTCATCTCCTCCTGAGACTCCTCCGCGCGCCCCGTTCTCTCGTTTTGTGTCCAGTTGTCAGGCTCTCAAGGATGATTTACCGGAACCTCTGCTGCCCTGCTCTGGACCCTGGTCTCTGGACAGCGGGGCTGGCCTTGGCGCGCGGTGGGGATGTGGTGACACCGTGGCTCCGGGCCCGTCTGCAGGGGCGGGGGCTGCAGCGTCGGCTCCGGAACGATCCCTGAGCTCGAGCGCGGGCCGGCCCTGGGGTTACGCTGTTGGAGCGCAAAGACTCCTCCTTCGTGCGGCCTTTGGGCCGACGGGAACAGGGTCACACATTTGGCAAATGAATATGCAAAATCACCAGTTAGGTTTGAGTTTCAAGTAAACAGTGATTTTTTTTTTTTTTTAGTGTATCAATATTTGTTGTTTATTTTATCTGACAACCCTAAGTGGAAGAGAAAGAAAGCAAATATGCAGATATGGAAGTAACGTAATTCCAGGGCTGCAGTGGGTGCTGGGAGGAAAAAGCCAGTGCTCTCCCTGTGAGCACACCCCAGGGGGTCCCCTGGGTGGTGAGAGGTGGGCTCCCCGGGTCCGGGAGCAAAGGAGCCTCCATGTGCAAAGCCAGTGTGTTATTAATAATTATGATTTAAAATGTCGCGTCAAAAATGAATTCCTGACATTGTGGACAATACTCCCATGGCACTAAACTGCCATCTTTATCTTAAATGTCTATAAAGAGGCCACTTCAGTGCATAGCTGCTGAGTACCATCCAGCCATGTGCAACATACTTGCCTGTACATTTAAAAGTTCTCTTAAAAAATTAAGAAGCAGAGCGCTGACTAGTGTGGCTTGGTGGCTTGGGTGTCATCCTGCAAAGCAAAGGGTCGCCAGTTCAATTCCCAGTCAGGGCACAGGCCTGGGTTGCGGGTTCAGTCACCAGTTAGGGGCGCACGAGAGGCAACCGATCAATGTGTGTCTCTCAGGTCGATGTTTCTCCCCCTCTCTTTCTCCCTCCCTCCCCCTGTCTCTAAAAAGGAGGTAAAATATTTTTTAAAAATTAAGAATCAGAATATTGCCAGAAATATTGCAAGGGCAAGGCCAACACCACCTCCATCATAAGACATTACAAAGTTAACGAGGCCCCTGTCCCCCAGTGCCACTCAACTTGTCTGAGAACATGGTGAGGGGCCATGAAAGAGTGTCTGTCAAAGCGTCTGTGGGGCTTTGGGGCCACAGAAGGGCCACAGAAGGGAGGCGTGGTCTGATGGGCGTCTCTGTCACAATTGTCCGGATTGTCCAGTGTTTCGCCTGAAGGGGAAGGAGAGGGAGTTGGGGTTAAATCACTTGCCCCGGGATTCGGAGCGGTCCAGAAACTCACCCTCCTGGGCAGGTGGCTTTCAGCCGGCTGAGGTGAGGAGAGGCAATTTAACAAACTGCTCGTAAGCACGGAAGGGAGATTTAGTGCAGGGACATGTGTCTAAGGGGGAGCTCAGCCTTTGGAGCCACCTGCCAGGGGACAGTGTGGATGGGGCTGTGACTCGCCCTCCTCCCGTGGGACCCGCACTGACAGCGCCGGCCTTCTCTGTAGCCACTCAGCTAGGCTTATGTCACAATATCCCAGCGACAGTGGGGACCAGGAGGGCTGTCCCCAGTGGGACACGGTGGCCAGGGGGCAGGCCTGGCCTCCAGTCCTAACTCCACGGCCCATCAGCCGCGTGAGTCTCGGTTTTCTCCTTTGCCACACAGGATGGGGCAGTGCCGTCTGTGTCACAGAATGGGGCCTTGGGCTCGCTGAGATGGCCCGTGGCTAGCACGCTTGGCACAGCGCCGGGCACGCAGAGACAGATACTCAGTGGCAGCCAAGGGCAAGGCAACACCACCTTCAGGGCCGTTCCTGTTATGGGGGCGGGGGGCCGTGCATGATGTCGCTATCGCTGAGTGAGTGAGTGTGTGCGTGCACGCGCGCGCATAGACACCATGAGCCACAGCCAAGGCGGCTTGTGTGAGCCGCTCGGCAGCAGTTTCAGAGCCCAGCATCCCCAGCCCCCAGCCCTTACCTGCCCAGCTGTCAATGCCTAACAGTCAACGCCAGCTGCCCGTGCCCTCAGGCTGGGCTCTGGCCCGCATTGTGATCCTGTCTCCGGTCCTGGAAGTCCGGGTGTGAGCCACAGCCCCGTGAACCACAGGCCCGCGGGCTGCGGAGGCCAGGCCTCCCCAGGGAGTGAGGGCTGTGGGGGGGCGGGGCGGAGTGGGGGGGGGGGCGGACCGCTGGGTGGAATTCGAGCCGCAGCCTCTTTGCAGGGACGGTAGCTGCACCTGAGGAGAAGTGTAACCCTATATTTTTGCTGCACCTCAGAGGAAAACTTTGCATTTTAAATTAACAGCATGTCCACCGCCAGTATTTGTGGTTACCACCTGTAACGTAAATCTCTTTTAGAGATGCGTGAGAGCAGCATACATAATGAAATATCAACGTGAAACTTGATTTAAAGTGGCTTCTCATTAATATAACAAATGAAGTGTACCAAAATTTGAAAGTATATTCCTTTGGGCCTAATTAAAATACTGAACAAAATACATGTGTATGTATATTTTAAATGAAGACATTCGGCAGCCAGAATTAGCTACAAAAATTCACTTGCCTCGCAGAGTACACTGTGCATGTGTCATTACCAACACCCCCAAACCTCCTCCCCGAGCTGCTCTCTCAGGGAACTCGCATCCGGTTTAGTGCCTGCCTGGGGCGGCGGCTCGGCTTTGCTTGACAAACACGACACCTTGCGCAGTGGCGAGCTCCAGGGGGCTTTGCCTGAGCTGCCTGTGGTCAGAGGAGAATTTTCAGTGCACCTGGGAGGCGCCCAAGGCCTTCAGCGGCCCGGGACAGCTGCCTGGGCTCCAGTTCCGTGAGCTCCAAGGGCAGCTTGGCCAGTGCCTCCCGAGGGCGTGACCAGAGCTCAGGAAGGGGCGGGCTCCGCACCACCCACGTGCGCATCCAGGAGCAGGTGCCTGAGGGCGGCCAGGTGCGGGGAGGGTTAGGGTATGGCCCTGAGGTGGCTGGAGTCCGCGATGACCGAGTGGCCGGTGTGGAAATGCAGTCTGGTTCCACCGCCCAATCGAGGACTGGCATCAACGCGGCATTTGCCACGACCCTTGTCCCCAACCTTTGATGGCAGTGAACTGAGGGGAGCACCGAAAGCCCGGCCAGGACCCCAGGTGGGACCCCAGGTGCGGCCCCAGGCGCCTGCCCTCCCAAGGCCTGGCGTAGGGCAGGGGTGGGGAGCAGTGGCTCCCTGGCGAAGACGCTGGTCACTGTCAGAAGATGCCCCAGAGGTCAGGCCACTTGACAAGAGAGCTGAGGGACCCCTTGTCTATGTGCGTGTCCCCTCAGCCATCGGGAACAGGGTCTTATCTCCAGGCTGTGGAGCAGGACTTCTTAACCTGACCCAAGGGACATGGAGGGACCTCTACACTTGGCATGGAAACACCTCCTGGCCCAGCGACAGCCAAGAGGCAAGAGAGCCCAAGTGGGGACCAAAGGCGTGTGTCGCACACAGGTGCCGTGTGTCAGTGTGAGGTCACAGCTGCTGAAACTCGGGCTCCACACATAGTGACCACGCCTGTGCTGGCCGGCCACCCAGACCTCCTGTGAGGGGCCAGCGGTTGGCCCCTCCGCGCCTCCCCTGCGAGGGAGACGCCTCCCGCGGCGCCTGTCCCGGGAGCGACCGGAGGGCGGGGTTCCAAGCGGCCTCGGAACCTGCGGCCTCGGATCCCTCCTCCTCCGCGCGGCGAGCGCCCCGGCACCGCCATCCTTACGCCTGCTGCTCTGTGAGTTACTGGCGGAGATGCCAGTTCCTGGGGACCTTGGGGAACCGAAGTGCCATTATAATAACTGACATGTGCACAGCGCTTGTGACTTACGCGCCACTGCCACACATCTTCCTTCCTCCGCATGCGCCACAACATAGGCCGGGCTGGCGAGTCTTCCTCCCTGGGCCGAGCATACAGGCTCGGGGGTATGGACCCGCCCAGCAGCACAGCCGCCAAAGGGTGGGGTGCCAGTTCCAAGGTGAGCGCCCGTCTATGAAGCCTGGGTCCCTCTGCCAGGCTGGGGGAGGGGGACCCTCGGCGAACCCCAGGGAAAAATCTGTAGGGCTCAGGGAGCCTCCCACAGCCTTCAGGTGCCGGGCTCGGAAGAAGATCCAAAGCCTGGTGGTGAGGCGCGGGCCGCAGGGCCGAATGGGACCGGTCGGCTCCTCAAGAACCCTTCTGTCTGGCCTGCCTTCGCCACAGTTGCAATGCCCATTTCCATGGTGACAAGAGGACCCAGGGTCCCAGGTCAAATCTCTCCATTTCTGGGTGATTTGTTTTCTGGTTGGCTGCAACCAGAACCTCGGTATTTCATGGAACATGTATTCAGGGGCTCAAAAAAAGATTTCTGGGCCTGTGGGAATTCTCAGACCTTGAACTGTCATACGTGGCTTTTTGCATTGGACGTGTTTTTCCAGGAGGGCACTCAGAAGCGGCCTTGCTGTGTGGGGTCAGTGGGTTCGTGGGCTCAGGGGGATCGCCAGTGGTTCTTGCCACTAACGCACAGCCTTCCCCAAAGAGGCCGAGGGAGCTCTGCTTTGCCACCCGGCGTCCTGACTGCCCGCAAAGCAACCCTGAGGGACACCGGTCACTTCATGAGCTCAACCCACGGGGAGCTGAGCTCCAGACCTGGGTTCAGATTGGGGGAGAGGGGCAAGAAGCTGCCTATTCAAGGAGATTTTGAGAAGAGGCTGAGGCAGGAAAGCTGGGGGCAAGAGGTCTCTTCTGTCCTAAAAGGGAGCAGCCTGATTGCAGCCCCCAGAGGAGGAGAGGGCCCCAGGTTTCTGTCGCACAAGGGGAACTAGAGTTTGTTCAGGTGTCTGCACGGGAAGCCAGGCCCACACCAGGATCAGGGACTTCAGAAGCTCGATGCTCCCCAAGCAACGATGCAGACAGAAGACCTAGCTGGACTGCAGGGGCTCCTGGGTAGGTTTAAGGCCCGACAAGAGAGGAGGCGTTTGAAGGGCAGAGGACCGGAGGGATACGTTGGCTACCAAGGTGCGGAGGCCAAGTCCGCGCTGCCTGCTGGCTCCGTGCACTGGGTGCTCTCGCTGCCCTTGTCTTTGCCTAGGCTCTTCCCTTGCCAGGTACACCCTTCCTCTCGCTATTGAGACCTTCCAGACTCAACCTTCCTTGAACATGATGTGGATTCGAGTGACATTTCTAAGAGAGGACTGGCAGGATTTACGTCAGATTGAATTCGGTGTTGAGAGGGGCCAGGGAGGAAAGGAGGTCAGCCTAGGTCGGGTGTGGCTGAGGGGGAGTGCGTGGGGCTGTAGCTGGGCCACCAGAAACGGCCGCATCTGCGAGGGCGGGGTGCTCCCCTTCCTCTCCAGCAGGCTGAAGTTCCCATCACTGACGTCACAAAGACAACTGGCGTCACCAGGGAAGGACAAGGTGAGGACTCAGGCCTGGGAGCGGTGACTTGGAAGTCCCTTAGGTTTCTGGTGGCAAGGAAGTCCCTTAGGTTTCTGGGGTCAGAGGGGAGACTCAGACCCCATGAGGATATTGAGGTGGGGGAGGCCAGCAGGTAGTGGCCACAGGCCAGGCACCCTCTTCTCCCACAACTTGAACCTGCTCACGTCAAAGCTGGCATTCTTTACCGCCCCCAGAGAGCCCCAGGATTTAACATTTTGTGCTGCTGCTCTAATAGAACAATTTTAAAAAGCATTTCTTGGCATTTGGAACCTGCTGGCTGGTGGCTTTGGGAGAGCTGGGAGCCAGCTGGGGACAAAAGAACCTGCCAGAGAGGCAGCTGCCCAGAGGGTGCTTCGGGCGCCTCCTTTAGTTACCAGAAGAAAACAGGATTCTGCCAGCAACTGAGGAGAAGACGGGTGACGTGCACCCAGGCTGCTGCCTTCCTGGGGTTTCGGGTACAGGCCGGGCCTGAGCCGGGCAGATGGTGGGAGAGGGAGTCAAACGCCCCTCCATGGGCGTTGAGCTGGAGGCGTAGGGGCTTCTGGGCTCCAGACAGAGGAGGCAGGGCCAGCAACGCCCAGGGAGCCTGCCCATTGGGGCTGCCCATGGGGGATGCGCTGGTGTCAAAGAGCCTCCCCATCCTAGGGCGGCGTAGGGGGTGGGATAGGGAAGGGCACGTGGGGGGCGAGTGCGTGGGTGCAAGGGTCGGAGCCGCGTCAGGGTCCAGGCGCTGCCCCGTGAACGCTAGGCACGTCTCCAGCTCCCCCGAGGACCGCTGCGATGGGGCGGTGGGGTGGGGAGGTGGGGAGGTGGGGACGTTGGAACGACGGACATGGGATGACAGACACAGGTCGCAACCACATCCCAGTGCCCTGTTGGAGGCCTGGGGTCGGTCTCTCGTTCTCGGTTCTGGGACTGGGCGCGGTGGGGCCAGCGGGGACCTGGGTCCGGGGCATGCCCCAGGTCGCCTGCGGGCAAGGCCTGCGCAGAGGGCAAAACAGCTGCGAGCACCCGGGTTCGTCCCCGCGAAGTCCCCTCCCCTGGGGCGCTCGCAGGACCCGGACCGCGGCGCGAAGCCGGCTTCTCCCACAGACGGCAGGGGCCTCCGAGCTCGGCCGGACGCAGCGCCCTTCCCTCCCGCCGTGGGTGACCGGGTGACCGCTGGCGCCTCTCTGCCACGGTCAGCCTGTCCCTCTGGCTCCTGCTCCATGCGCGGGGCACTGCGGGACCGACCAGGACGCCCTGCGCGGTGGGCGCAGCGCTGCCACCCCAGGGAACCGGGTCCCACCGGAGTCCCCAGTGTGAGCGTTGGGCGAGGTCACGTGCATCCTCGGGTGGTCTGGGCCGACCGTTGGGCCGCGCTGGGCGAGGAGCCTAGGATTCCGCGACTTAAACCGGCTTGGGCTTCGTACTGGACGGCGCTCATTGCGCCGGCTCCCGCCCTCTAAAGCGGCCCGGTTGCGCTTTAGAAAGGGCGGCCACCGTCACGGGCGCGCCCGGCCTGGAGGCCTGCGCAGGCGCGGGGACAGGCGCGCGGCGCCCTGCGGGAGACCCCTCCCACGGGCAGGAAGGCCCCGGGTGGGGGTGGGGTGGGGGTGGGGCTGGGGGCGCTTCCTTGGCCGGCCCGGGAGAGGCGCGCAAAGGCACGAGAATTCCGGGTCAGCTGTGGCGGTAATTGGAGGTGGATGGTAACGTTTGGTAAAGTGTAATGTCACGGACTGCGAGTCTGGAGCCCACCCCTCGTCTCTGGTATTTGACGGTCTTTATCCTTGGCAGTGTGTGAGCCCCATGATTCAAAGACAGAGTTTTAAAGGTTCATAAAGCTCCAAAGATTTCAAATAGCTCTTTTAAAAGCGCTTTGATGGTTTAAATGCAGACACATGAATTACACATCTCTCCAATTACACAGGGTTTTAAATCTAAGGGAAAAATGTCTTTGGCAAGACGGATTGGGGTTTTGTCTTGGGTGGGCAGTGTTTAGAAAAGCGTCTGTAACGTGTTCAGGTTGCTGGTGGGAAGAGAAGAAAAGGAGGCTTTGGGCGAAGGATGCGGAGACTTCCTGCCCCTGCCCGCGAGGGCTCTCAGAGCAGAGAGGGGACATGTGCCTCCAGGCAAGGGCAGGCCCCGGGCCACATCTGACTCCTGCGAGGCCGTGGGTCAGCTCCTTCTGGGAGGGGCTGCCTCCCTGTGAATGAATGAGTGACACAAAGAACCAGTGAATGTAGCCATGGCATCTCCACTCTTGCCATACTGCAGCTTGCCCACAGCCGAAAGCGACAGATCCTGCCAATCCCTCCAGCTCAGCCCTTGGAGAAACGTGGGAGGGACGGCAGCTGGTCTGTGCTGAACGCTCGGGCTCGGGCTCGGGCTCAGGGCTCACAGGCTTGGATTCCTGCTCCGTTGCGCATTGTCTGGGCGAGCTCTTTCATTTTCAGTGTTCTCATCTGTAAGATGGGATCGCAGTGGCCTCTCGGCCTCAGGAATGTGAAGGTTAATCTAGATACACGTAAAACACTTAGCAGAGGGCCTGGCCCCCAAGGGGTGGTGCTGATGGCGGTGGTGATGGAGGTGGTGGTCGCGATGGTTGTGATGGTGGTGGTGATGGTGGTGGAGGTGATGGCGGTGATGGAGGTGATGGTGGTGATGGAGGTGATGGTGGTGATGGCGGTGATGGCGGTGATGGCGGTGATGGTGGTGATGGTGGTGATGGTGGTGATGGCAGTGGTGATAGTGATGGTGGTGATGGTGGTGATGGTGGTGATGGTGGTGATGGCGGTGGTGATAGTGATGGCGGTGATGGCGGTGATGGCGGTGATGGCGGTGATGGCGGTGATGGCGGTGGTGATGGCGGTGATGGCGGTGATGGCGGTGATGGCGGTGATGGCGGTGATGGTGGTGATGGAGGTGATGGCGGTGATGGCGGTGATGGCGGTGATGGAGGTGATGGCGGTGATGGCGGTGACGGTGGTGATGGCGGTGGTGACGGTGATGGTGGTGATGGCGGTGATGGCGGTGGTGATAGTGATGGTGGTGATGGCGGTGATGGAGGTGATGGTGGTGATGGCGGTGATGGCGGTGGTGATGGTGATGGCGGTGATGGCGGTGATGGTGGTGATGGTGGTGATGGCGGTGATGGCGGTGGTGATGGTGATGGTGGTGATGGCGGTGATGGGGTGGTGATAGTGATGGTGGTGATGGTGGTGATGGAGGTGATGGTGGTGATGGCGGTGATGGAGGTGATGGTGGTGATGGCGGTGATGGCGGTGGTGATAGTGATGGCGGTGATGGCGGTGATGGCGGTGGTGATGGTGATGGTGGTGGCGGTGATGGTGGTGATGGTGGTGATGGCGGTGATGGCGGTGGTGATGGTGATGGTGGTGATGGCGGTGATGGCGGTGGTGATGGTGATGGTGGTGATGGCGGTGATGGCGGTGGTGATGGTGATGGCGGTGGTGATGGTGATGGTGGTGATGGCGGTGATGGCGGTGGTGATAGTGATGGCGGTGATGGCGGTGATGGCGGTGGTGATGGTGATGGTGGTGATGGCGGTGATGGTGGTGGTGATAGTGATGGCGGTGATGGCGGTGATGGTGGTGATGGTGGTGATGGCGGTGATGGCGGTGGTGATGGTGATGGTGGTGATGGCGGTGATGGCGGTGGTGATAGTGATGGTGGTGATGGTGGTGATGGAGGTGATGGTGGTGATGGCGGTGATGGAGGTGATGGTGGTGATGGTGGTGATGGTGGTGGTGATAGTGATGGCGGTGATGGTGGTGATGGTGGTGATGGCGGTGATGGCGGTGGTGGTGGTGATGGTGGTGATGGCGGTGATGGCGGTGGTGATGGTGGTGGTGGTGATGGCGGTGATGGCGGTGGTGATGGTGATGGCGGTGATGGCGGTGATGGCGGTGATGGCGGTCACCCCCAAGCTCTCTTTCAGCAATTGCGTTTCAATGTTTTCCCCCGACTGTTGTGGTGACTGTACCTACTGCCCTATGCTGTGACCTTTGGTGCAGGGCGCATCCCATCCCACGGTCCTACACTGTCGGTGACCCCCACGGGCAGGCCTCCGGTCCCTCTCCCGTGGTCAGCTCTGTGCGCAGGAGCCACCCCTCACCCGCACAGCTGTGGCAGCTGGCAGTCTTGCGGGGTGTGGGGTCACACCCCCCCCAACCCCAGGAGCGCTGCCCTCGCAGGCCTGCAAGAACCACTGCGGATGGAGCGGCTGCGCAGAGAAGCAGGCTCTCCTGCGCCACTTGGACGCAGGGGACTTCACTGGAGAGTGTCCGGAGCTGCCAAGGAGCCTCTGAACAGCCTCGGCCTTGGCTATTTGCAAGGGCTAGGAGAAAAGATGAGAATTCTCTAAACTGTTTCTTGGAAAACAAACTAGGGGATGAGATTTCCCTGACAGAGAGGGTTTGGGAAGACAGACCTTAGGGGCGGAGAGTCTTCCAGAGGGGCAGAAAATGGTGGTGGGCAGGCCCTGTGGACAGGCCGCGCCCACTCAGACAACTCCCATCTCCACTGGTTCCCTGGAGCCCTGTGCACAGAAGGAAAAGTCCCCTTGGCCACCCCTCTGCCACCCCTGGGAGTTCTCGGACCCTCTCTCTAACCCCGACTTGACCAGGTGCTGGTTCTTATTTCATTCGTCTGGGAACTCGCTCTACGTTTACTCACTCATGGTAGCTAGGCCCCCGCCCCAGCTGGGGTGGTAAAGCTGTGGAGCGCAGGCCCCTGAGTTGCTTCCTCAAATGCCTCGCCACACCCTCGGGGACAGGGAAGGGGCCGCAGTATTGGGTGTTTCCCACGGGCCTAGCACAGCGCCCTGCCTGCATTGCGTGTTGGCTAATGTCTACTGCATGGACAGGTGGCCCGTGACCGAGGTGAGGGGGATGTCATCGTCTCAGGGCAGACTCTGGCCTTGTCCTTCCTGACTCGGGTGGCCCCAAATGCCCTGTGCTCGGGGCCATAGCTATGTCCTGCTGAGCCACTTGGCTGCTCCTAGCACGTCCCTGAGGTTTGAACCCACCCCAAGGACTCCTGGGGAACCTATCTCCTCTCTTTCTCTGGGAAACTGTGATTGTAAGCAATCAATATTATTTGATTTTTAGAAACAAAGTCCTCATCCAGTCAGTATTCATTCCAAATTCAGAAATACTTCAAATCTCCCAACCCCCTGCATCAGGATGTCTGGTGAAAAGTGCTAACTCTTGATTTTAAGGCACGATCCATCGTGGGTTTGGGGGCTGCTGGGGTGGGGACGGAGCCGGAAAATCCCCACAAAGCGCCACCGTCGCCCTAATCTCTCTCTATTACAGAAATGGATGGTGAGGTGGGGATTACGGCGCCTATAAATCAGCGTGGTGTTCTGGATAATCTAATACATTTTTCAAGCGGTGTTCTCGCCGGTTGGCATGCACGGAACTGCTCAGTTGGCACAAACTTTGCAATCAATCTTCCCCCCAGCCCCGGCCTCGCCACCACCTCCGAACCCTCCTAATATTTTATACATAAACCAGTTTGGATTCACGGGGCATTCCAGCTAGTAAATGCTCTAAAGATTCATCTTTATGGACTAGCAGCCCAGCCTTGTAGCGTCCCAGCGCCTCAAGATGAAAAGGAATTTTATGTGGTGTGTTACGCTGCGTGGGGGTGGATGCTGGCAGGTGGCTCGGCTCCATTATTACCACGCGTGTTCTTCTCCAGGGATGAGAGACAAGGCCAGCGGGAGGCTTCCGGGAGGGGCACCCGGAAAAATGACCCTCTTCTTTTTCCCTTTTGTTCCAAGGCCTTCCCAGGAGTGAGTCAGGGCCCTTGGGCGTCCCTGAGACCCAGGGGAATGAGGACCGTGAGTTCTCGCTGGGCGCAGGACCGCACCCCCCTACCGGGGGAAGAGGGGCAAGGGATCAAATAGATTCAGGCGGCTGCCGGGGGAGGGGCCGGCTCCACCAAAGGAAATGAAGACGGTGGCAGCTTCATTTGCTTTAAAGCATGGCCCTCGTAATAAACGCGCACAGCAAATGTGCTGAGCAAACACCTCGGCGGTCATCAATATGCGGGGGCTGTTTATTGCCTCATAAACTTGGAAGCAAGTGATATTGTCTCTTAAATCAATGGCTGTGTGGACAGCCCTGGCGCTCCAGGAGAGCAGGACATCCAGGCCGCGCCGGCGCTCGAATTAATGGCCAGAGCAGTGACGGAGAGGGGCTTAGTCGCTGTCGAGGGAATCAGGAGCGTCCCAGGGGACGGGAGCAGGCTCGGCGTGTGTCTGTGTCAGGGCGACAGCCGCGCCCCCGGGGGAGGAGGGGACTGTCTGCCTGCCTCTCTGGACTGTGGGTCCCCGAGGACGGTCTGGGGCCATCCCCAGACCCCAGCCCCTCGCACTGGGTCCTTGCGGGTAAATGCTGGAGGAACAGGGTGAGCAGTGGACAGACGAGGAACGGGCCAGGCGGCAAGCAGCAAATGAGGCTGCCCTGGCGGCTGGCGCCCGCCCGGCCCTCCCAGCGGGGCTGCGCTGTTCTGTGTTGAACAAACACAATTTCTCCAAACACCAACATCAAACAAGGTCTCCCTGGGACAAGGATGGAGAGACACAAACACAAGGCCACTCGTAAGCATGGTTGAACACAGACGAAAAACAAGCACACCGTCTAAACCACAAAAGGACCACACGTCCCTGCCTCCCTCCTAGGGTGAGTGACGACCACTTCTTTCCAGTTACGGCCTGAGCCTCCGCCCCTCCTCCACCTCCCACATAAAACAGTTACACCCTGTCCTACCAACGTCATGTTCCCACACCCGTTATCAAGCCCGAATCCTCTAACAAAGCCCCCCACACCCTCACTGAGATACCCCAGCCTTTCCCATTGTGCCCAGGCTCCCTCGTGGCAACAGGTGCCAAACCCCAGCTCAGGTCAAATAAATGCCCATGTGCTCCCGATGTCTTTGGTGACTGGGCATCGTCCATGGCATCTGGTTCTGTCCACCCAGAGCGGCCATCTCGGCACTGAGAGCAGGCCCACGACTACGACTGTCTCCACCAGCACGATCCCAGCCACCATTTCCATGACAACCACGGCCACCACCATCGCTGCCACCGTCACCACGGTGCTCCTTGCCACTGCCACGCTAAGTGATTTATACACATTACATTATTTTATCCTTTTTCAACTCCGTACAGCAAAGACATTCGTCTCCGTCTTCCCAAACAAGGCCACCTGGCTCAGAGAGGGTAAGCAGCTGGCTCAGGATCCCGCATCTAGAAAACAGCAGAGCAGGGGTTTGAAATCCCAGTCGGACAGGGACGCTGGGCGGCTCCCCACAAGCACCGTGCTCGGTGCCTGGCCCCGAGGTCCCTGTCGTTACCCCCACCCATCTCTGTGGCCCCTTCCGGGAGCCTGGATGTGAGCCACCAGCAGCTGCCGCTGTGACTCTCCCCTGCAACCCTGGCTGACCCCGTCTGGCTTGCAAAGTGTTGTGTTTCTGTAAGGTGGCGTTGCATGTGCTCGCCCTGGTCGCTTGTGCATGGAGGTCTGTGTAATTTAACTTCTACAGGAAGATCTTATTGCTTCATACCCAAGTTCTTGCGTCTGTCTCCTGGTTGCCTCCACGTGCCAAATGCAACGAACACAAATTCTCTCCAGAGCCAAGAATAGAAGCTGCCATTCATGAGTCTCCGTCTATGACTGGGCCGGCAGATCACTCACTGCCTATACCCTTTATTTCATGACCACATTTTTCTTCATAAATGGCACCTTATTTAGAGGCTACAGGAAGGGGCCCAATTCAAAGTTTTAAATTCAAATTATTTGAGCTATCTGACAACACATGAAGCATCTGAACTGTGGGTGGAAAATGCCCTTTTTACATGCTTGGCTAAGTCCAAAACAGCTTAAAGGATTTTCTTCAATAAAAAAAAAAAAATTCGCTTCTGGACCAAGGGAAAAAATATGATCCATTTCCACAAAAGCAGTGCCCGCAGAGAGAAAACAGAGGCTTTGTGCGAAGTGGAACCCAGCCGCCAGGCGAAGCCTCGCCGGCCCCGCAGGGCGACGCCGGAGGTGTACAGAGAGTGGGAACTGTAATTAGGCTGCTCAGAGAGTATTTTCGATGACTTCTGATGAGGCTGAACGTGCACTGCGGACTTTTTCCGTTCGGAAATGCAGCATGTGGCGCGGCTCACAGGTGCCGCAGCCACCCCAGGTGCCACGGAGCATTTCCTCCCTCTCTCCAGAAGGGCAGCGCTGTGGTCCGACGGGGCTTCTGAAAACCCTCCAAAGACACGTCCCGGAGGCGCCCCCGGGGGCGGGCCGGGCCGGGCTCTGCCCGCTGCCGTCACAGACCTGGGGTGGGGGGCGCTCTCCAGGCCCCCGGGCCCCCCCAGGCCCACAGACAGGAGGGCCACTCTGCCGACCCCACGCCACGGTCTCTCTGGAGAAAGGCCAGGTCCGAGGGCTCCCATGGGTGACGCCCGGTCACTTCTCTCTCTCCTCAACGCATCGTCTTGAGTGAGAGGAAGCAATTCTAAAGGCTCTGTACAGCCGTTGTCTCATCTTCTTTGTTCATAGGCAGCCTCCCTCCCCGGCAAAAAGAAAAACACAAAAACACACGGAAACAGCCAACACCGCTGTCTCCCCGACGACCCGGGCAGCTGCCAGCAGGGAGGGGGACTGCGCTTGTCCCGGGAGGCGCCTTCTGTTGCTTCGGTTTTAACGCCTCACAGTGCTGACTCCCACCCGAAGCAGAAGCGTGGCGCACTCCCAGCCTCACCCCCTGTTCGCCCCCACCCCGTGGGTCTGAGCCCTGAAGATTCTGAGCGGGGGTCCGCATACACTGAAAGCTCAGGCCCTCCATGCACAGCGCCGAGGGCCTGACCCCCCTCCCCCACACCCCCCGGCACCCCACACCCCAGCCCACACACACCTCCGCCCCGCAGCTACCTACCCGCACCCTCTGCACCCCACGCACCCCGTCCCCACCCCGCCCCCTGCCACACACCCAAGCCCTCCAGCCCACCCCCCGCTGGCCCTGGCCCGTGTAGCTGGACTTGTGGGGAAGCAGGGTGCCTGCTCCCTGGGCCCCCACCAAGGAAGGTGGGGGCGGGGCTGGGGGCAGGCGGTTGGGGGTGGGGAGTGGGGGAAAGGCACTGCCAAGGGTCATCCGCGCTTCTGCAGCCCCATCAGAGATGCATTGATTTTGGCTACAGCCATGAGGCCCATCCTATAAGAAATCATCGCCAGCGTGTTCCAAGTCTTTATTCTCGCCCAGCGCGCCGACAGCCCCTTGTACAGAGCGACGTTGTGTGTTCAGCGTGGCCTTGTTCTCGCAGCTGCAGTGCTCCCAGCACCGGAAGGTCTAAAGGCGTTTGTCGGTGATATTGATCCACACGTAAGCCTTGGGGAGGGGGTTGAAGCCAGGGCCACTTTCCTTGTCTGGGGCTGGAGTTGCTGCTCAGCCTGTGCTAGGTGTCTCTCTACCGTTAGGGAGACCTGCCTAGCTGCTGAAGAAGAGGAGGGAGGGAGGATGACTCTGCACATGTACTCCCTGCCTGGGAAGTATTTATGACATGCAGGTGGGGTGGGGGAAAGACAAGGTTGCCATTGGAAATTACAGGGCAAACCGTAGGCATCTCTCCACATCACACAGACGTCACTGATGGAAGCCAACAGGATGGAGGCAGGGCTGTGCCTGCCCAAGGAGGACGCGCCTGTGCGCGCCCAAGGGTCCCGTCCGAGGTGGCGGCAGCGCAGGGCGGGAAAGACAGGCTCTGACCTCAGACAGGCCCGAGCTTCAGTCCCGGCTCTGCCTCTCCCGGGCTGTGGGACCTCAGGCGCATTCTCAGGCTCCCCCGGGGCCAGCCGACCGACCTCTGAGACCCGGCCACTGGCTTCCTGCCGAGGCTGCCAGCATCGCCACGTAGAAAACCCCTGTAAAAGCACCTGGCGAGCACTAAGCGATCAACGAACAAAACTGCAATTATGCCTCACAGTTTTCTGCACCTTTTGGTAGTCTCCCTCGTACCTATTTGCACAGGTCTGGAAGCATCTCGAAAGTCTTATTTAACATCTTCCTTTCTGGTGGCAGGTCGCACAGAAGGGGAATATTCACTGCCAAAACCCACTTTTCTTCGTAGACACGTTCTGTTTGACGCTTCCAAGCTTTTCGAGGTTGTCTTTTTAGCCCGCCTTTCTGCACGGTGCCGCGACCTTCCTCGTCACCCCGCCCCCCGCCCCCCGCCGCCGGGCTGTGGTGTCTCCTCCATGTGTGGCCATTACAGCGTTGAGGCCGCCTACTCTGCATCTTCACCGCTAGCTCATTTTGTGACCCGTTTTCTGCCTGTCTCAGTTACCTGTCTGTTAAACGGTGATGATAAGAATTGTACCTTCTTCTTGGGATTATTGAGCCAGGACACTGAATTTTAGGATCCTGACATCAAATTAACCATTATTTTGTAACATTGTACTCCTCTAAAATAACTTTTTCTCAAAAGTAACCAAATTATTTCTAATTCAGATTGGAGATATTGCGTGGACCTCCTCGCCAGAACTTGGTATGGTCAGTGTTTTTAATTTGTGGTTTTAATTTTCATTTCCCAAGTGGTGAATTTTTTGAGGCTCTTTCATGGGATTATTTGCTGCCCATATATCTTCTTTGGCATTATCTAAAAATTTGACAAATTGTTCAATCTTCCATCTAGTTTTTAGTGGAATTCATTTTTTTTATTGAGTCATGAGAATTTGAAATATATATTCTGGGTATAAATTCTTTATAATATAGGTATTTTACAAATATTTTCTAGGGTGTTACTTTTCATTCTCTTAACGTCTTCTTTCAAAAAGAAGAAATTTTTAATTTTGATGAAGTTCAATTTATCACCTTTTCTTTTTCATATGAGTCACGCATTTGGTATTAGAGCTGAAATACTCTTTGCCTAAACCAAGGCGACAATTTCTTTGTGTGTTTTCTTCTAGAAGTCTTATATCCTTCGGCTTTATGTTGAGGTCCATGATCCAGCAGGAGTTCATTTTCGCACATGGGGGTTGGGATGGAGGTCCGTTCTTTGCCGTGTGGCGGCCCAGTTGTCCCAGCACCATTTATAGGAAGGATGATCTTTTCCCTCTTTCAACGGACTTCGCGCCTTTGTAGGACATCCCTTGACCACCCCGTGTGTGGCTCTGTCCCGGGGAGCGTCTCCATGTTCGCTGTGTGCAGAGGGGAGCCGACGCCCGCGGCTCCCAGGACACCCCCTGCTCCGCGGACACCCCGCCCGCGCCCTGCTCTCCGCCCACGGCGCTGCTCGCGGCTGAACCCCCGCCACAGCCAGCGCCGTCCGCACTTGCACCGCCCCTGCCGGCGCGCGACTGCAGATAAAGGCTGTTCTCCCCCAGGCTGGGGTCAGGGAGCCTGCGCAGTAGCACCCCCTTATCCACAAGGGCTAAGTTCCAAGACCCCCAGTGGATGCCTGAAACCACAGGTGAAATTGAACCCTATACATAAACTATGTTTTTCCCTATACACACATACCTATGAATAAGGTTCTATTACAAATGAGGCCCAGTAAGAAAGTAACGACAATAACCAAAAGTAACACACAACAATTACAGTAATACACTGTGATGAAAGTTATGTGAATGTGATCTCTCTCAAAGCATCTGATAACTGATCTGGTAACTAAGTGACTAACAGCCAGGAAGTGCATACAGTGTGGCTAGCTGGACAAAGGGTCGATTCACGCCCCAACCCAACGGTGCGACATTTCGTCACACTGCCTACCCAGAACAGTGCACGACTCAGAACTTAGGATTTGCTTATTTCTGGAACCTTCCACTTAATATGTTTGGACTGCCATTGACTGCGGGTAATGGAAGCTGCGGAAATCAAAACCGTGGATAAGCGGGGGGGGCGGGGGGGGAGTGTGAATCTCACTCCTCGCTCTGGACCGTAATGCAGGCTGCGCTGGGGGCTCTGGCCCCGCTGGAGGACCCAGAGGGCCCCGCCCCCTTCCACCACCCACCCCTACCCTCGCCTCTCACCTCCACTCAGCTGGAGCGGCTGCATGAGAAAGCTGATTAGAAAACCCTCCCTGCCTTTTGGAGACGTGGACAGGTGATGCCTCCAGCAAGTGCAGGGACGGCGTGGGGTTGGGCCGCGAGAAGAGAGAAACATCAGAAGGTTCTCTCTGACTTGCCTGCACTTAGGGATGAGATGAAGCCATAACCAGCTCCCCACTTGGCACAGCACCTGAACACACTGGTACACTTAATGAAATGATTAAATGTCTCCGCAGCAGAGCCCTACTTCATTTATTTAGCTTTTATTGACCTCTAGCGCAGTGTCTGCCAAAATACGAGCACAGCACGGAGAGGTGCGCAGGGCATCTGCCGCAGGCGAGGTGGTGGCCAACTCCGTGGCCACTCCTGCCCGCAGGCTGCAGGGCTGGACAAATAACAAAAGGGTTTCCTTTTCCAAAGAAAACGGGTCTTGGCCTGGCAGACACAAAGGGGCTGTACCCCTCACGCTTCCCGCCTCGCTCGCTCCAGGCTCAGGTGCTGCCTTTAGACCCGCAATGGGCTGAGTGTCATGTGTTCTGTATCCAGGAAAAAACACATTTCCAGATACTTCTTCCAAAGTGTTGCGCGCGCACACACACAAAAGTCATTTCTAAAAGGAGGAATTTTACTGGACTTCACTCTTTACGTAAGATCCACAAAGCACGTCATCAGATTAAAGACCAAGAAATCCCAAAGCAGCCACCTGCAAATTTCCCAAACTTATGCTAAGAACACTTTCTTCACCTAACACCTGTGAACACGGGGGAGCTCGGCTGGGAAACGATGTCCCAAAAGAGTCCATGAGCTGCTCCGAGAAAAGCAGCGTCCATCGCTCTGCTCTCCTCAGGGCACGTCTTAGGGTGCGTGAGGCTGAGAGGATGAGGCATTTGGGGTTTCCGGCTCCCCGCGGCTTCTCCGAGGCATCCAGCCCCGATGGGGGAGGCAGCAAGGGGACGTCCTGCTACACTGGGGGCAGAAGCCAGGCCAGAGCCGTGCCGTGGGCCACTTGATTAAGACCGCTTGGGAACCCCTAGATCGGAGGGGCCCATCTCCCCAATTCGCAGCGACTGACCTATGATGGTGCAGCAGGTTTCTAGCACCAAGCTTTTCTCTTTTGTCTCCTACTAGTTTTCCAGAGAGTCCTTTTCTCTGAATGGCATGACTGAATGAAACGCGTTTTCCCCAGCTTGCTCCCTTCTGTGCTGCTTCGCCATCCTTCCCCAGGCTCGTGGCTACGGGGTCAGCTCTGGAAAACCCCCGTCTGTCTCTTAGGAGGTGTCAGCCACGAAAAACTGGGAGCGCTACCACGAAAGCGGCCTTCCCTCCTTCGCTTCACGCCTCTGCTGCCCCTGAGGCAGAGCTGGAGGAGGCACTGGCTGTCCCTGGGCCGGGAGCTGTCCCCTGGCAGGGAACTCGGTGGGAACACGGCGTCAGCAGCTCAGCCCCTGCCGCCCCTCTCCCTGCACCACACACCCTGTCTCGCTCTTTTTGCCTTGTTATTCTGTCCATTTCTTAACCTGCTTGCGCTGGCTTTATTTTTAGTGTGTCCAGTGTGACAGCAAATCCTGAAACTGCTGTGGCTGTTTCTTGAAAATGACCGCATGAACCAGAATGCAGACCCGGGAAAAAGCCGTGTGCCCGGGGCGGTTTGGGCCGCCCAGGCAGCTGTCCGCTTTCGGGGCCGTGGCCAGGCCTCCCCGCAGGGGGCTGGCCCAAGAGGCGGCCCAACGCGCTGGCATATCGAGGGGTGTCTCTGGGTCTCGCTGAACATACCCGCCTTCCCCTTTGTAGAGAATTTCTTCCAACATGAATAAGTTCCCTCCCCTTTCCCTGTCTTTTGTTGGTAAACTACGAAAAATGCAAGTGATCCAGAAGCCAGTTAATTTTTAGAAGGTTGCCGCTGTGTTGCTGTGTTCACAAGACAGGGCGCGCACGGTTTGGGTGGTGCCTGCAAGGCCCACGCATGGGAAGGCACCGCACCGCACTGCAAGCAAGGGCATCGGATCTCCAGGATCCAGCCATCATTCAGCCGGGTGGGTAGACACACATCGCTTTCCCCGTGCGCTGGCATCCCCCCAGCGGGCGTTGCTAAGGGGCACTCGGGGGCCAGAAGGGGGCGCGGGGGGTGGGGCGGGGCTACGTCCAGTGACACAGTGAAGTTTTACCCTCTCGGACAGACAGACGGAGCAAATGCACCGCAGAGAGGCGGAGCTCCTCTCCTTGGCATTCCTCAGACAGGCTGTGACCTTCCAGGCACCATTCTGGCGAAGGCGCTGATGTCCTAAGCTCACGGGACCTTTTTGCTGCTGCTGGCCTTGCTGGTGGAACTTGGTTAGTTTAGAGCTCGTAACTGCAAGCATCAAAGTCTTTCTTTTCTGATGGTTCTTTTTTTTTTTTTTTTAGATTATATATATACATATATATATATTTTTGAGAGAGAGGAAGGGAGGGAGAAAGAGAGGGAGAGAAACATCAATGTGTGGTTGCCTCCCATATGCCCCCAACTGGGAACCTGGCCTGCAACCCAGGCATGTGCCCTGACTGGGAATGGAACCGGAGACCCCTTGGTTCGCAGGCTGGTGCTCAATCCACTGAGCCGCACCAGCCAGGGCTGGTGGCTCTTAAGATGCCGAGGCAGTGCTCCTGCAAGAGACCCTCTCGGTTGCCCACCTTCCGCTGCGCTCCCCCCGCACTGTTCGTGGCCTGCCCACCCTGCAGGCCAGTAGCTGCTGGACTAGGTCGGGGTAGAGGGACCGAGGTCCCACATGCCATGCCTGACCTAAGAGGCTCACAGCAAGTCCACGGCGGCCCCAGGACTGCACGTGTGGCTCAGCTGCGGCCAATGAGACACAGGGCAAGTCTGTGGATGGAGCTTCTGGGAATGACTTGTTTCCCAGCTAAAAAGACAAAGTCGATTAAGGAAAAAGCCTTCGTACAGCTTTGCTGTCTTCCTGCTTTGAATGCTTTTGTGTGCTGATGGCTTGTGGCTGGGCAGTGCCCGGGGACCGTGAGGAGGCAAGCCTAGGAGGACAGCCACGTGCTGAGGACGGGGCATGGGGCGCTAGGAGGCTGCCCAGCACCGGTGCCCACCCTGGCCCTCCGGCCTCCAGACTTCTGGCCACGTGGGGTAATTACCTCTCTTTATTGCTTAGCTACTGTTGCCTCCTTGGGACCGGAAAAGGCCAGGCCCAAAACGGCAAAGACAGAGCAGGCAGCTCTGAAAGCCTGGCCATGATGTTGTGTCAACCTGAAAAGAGGTAACAGGAGTGTGTGCCTATAATTTATCTAACTGTGCGTGGCGAGGACTCGGAAACGTATGCCCTCCCAGGAGAACCGATCTCTCCCTCCCACCCACTGCCGAAGGGTCCTGTGCTGGGGACCTGCTCAGCCAGACTGCACCACGTGATCACTCCCTGGTTTTATGCAAAGGAAGTTGTCAAGCATTATACGAAGTATAATCCACAAGCTCGACCTTCATCAAAATTATTTTCTCATCATACAGCCTGAGTGCTGGGGGGGATAGAGGAGGACACTGAGAACCCAAGTCCCTGGGGAGGGGCATAGAAGCTGCCTGTGGCGGGGACGGGGGTGTTCCTCGGGGTGTCCCTCAGTCTGCAGCCAGTTCATGCTCCCTCCGTGGGGTTGGGGGAAGGACTCCCTTCTGCAGACCGAGTCCTGGGGCGGGTGATGAAGCCCCAGCATGTCCACACTGACACTCTCCTTGGAGCTTCCTGTCCCTTCAGCTTGTCCCAACCTGCCCTCTATCAGGGAGGCAGCCACAGCCCCAGAGCCTGGCGGGGGGGTGGGGGGGACAAGGGACCTACCCTGGGGCGACCAGGTGATGACCGAGTTTCTAACAAGCCAAGCATGGGCTTCGTGCACTGATAGGCTGCAAATAACAGCAATCTGGCTACATAGCCCCAGAAGGGCGATAGACAGACAGCAGATGATTGATGGATGATAGCTAGATAGATAGATAGATATAGATAGATAAATGGATAGATTTTATGCTTAAGATTTTTTGTTTCTAACTTGCAGTATTTCTTCAAACGCGCTAGGAAAGTCCCCGATAGCAGACGATGTGGAAAACTTCCAGAAACAGAATGGCACCCCTGCCCCCCAGCGCCTGGTAACATGCAGGAGGGACAAGACCCACGTAGCGTATATCCAACTGGGAGACCAAACATTGTGAAACCCTAACCTGAAGCCGACGCGAGGCCTACAGGGCGAGATACAGCCTACGGTTCCATGGTCTCACATCACTTTAATATTCTTTGCTGCATTTTAGAAATGTTTACAATAAGCGTGTATGACTTTACTGATCAGAAAAAGATGGAGAAGAAAATAAAGTGAATGTCAAATGAAAGAGGAAGGAGGCCCAAATGTCAGGCCCAAGGCAGCTTGTTGGAGGGAAGGGGGCACCCTCGGAGTTTCCCAATGGTGGGACAGCGAGGTGCTGGGGACAGGACAAGCAGGCGTGTGGTTCTTTCTTAGCCCAGGACCTGATGCCCTGTTGTGCCGGCACCTCGCCGCCTCCAAGGCCCCGCCCCAGTGCGGGAGCCTGTATTCCCCGTGGGCGTCTGCATGCCTTGTTGCTATGCCTGGGCCCACGTGCTGGCCAGCGCCATCAGCCAGGGCTTCCTCCTTGGCAGTGTCCCTTCCCAGCCCTTCCTGCCACCTGTACTGCCCTCTGGGGGAGTCCCTCGGATGGAGGCAGCCTGATCTGCAAGGCCACACTGCTACCGGCTGCCTTCACAGGCTCCGAGGGCAGAAGTGACGGGCCTCCACCAAATCCCACCCCAGCCACGGAACCAGCAGCCACGGAACCTGGCCCTGGTTTCCTGCATGTCATGGGCTCAGAAGTTTTGTAAGTGCCACAGGTGACAAACCCTAATGTGGTGGGTCCCGATTCTGCCCGTGCCAGCCCAGCCCACTCGGTTTACTAAGTCAGGGGCCAAGGACCCAGGGACTTGAGTCATTTGCCCAGAGTGACGGGGAGGGCCAGGACTGAGCTCTCAGCTTCTTGGCTCTGGGTCTGATGCTCTGCTCTGTTGGCGGACAGGACCCATGGGGCCGTGGGCCGCAGCTGGCCACGTCCGGGTGCGCTGGGGGCTGTGACTCCGATGGCTGCACGGCAAGTGGCAGAAGAACACACATGCTTTTGAGTGGCCCTTTGACACTTGACATTACTGTTAGACCCTGGCAACCTCCCGCCTACTCTGTTTCTATGAGTCTGAGTACTCGAGGGACCTCACAGACGGGGACTCATACAACATTTGTCCTTCGTGACTGGGTTCTTTCACTTAGCACAACGTTGTCAAGGTCCATCCACGCTGTAGCCTGTGTGCGGACACCCTTCCTTTTGAAGGTGAATGATGTTCCCTGCATGGAGACACCACATTTTGCGCCTGTGAACTTTGGATGGTGTTTCTTGACCCTTCAGGTAATTCTCAGGCTGTGACTCTAAGTGTCTAGAGTTACAGGCCTTAACAGGAACAACTATGCAATTTATTAACTCACTGTACATTTAATTTCTCACTCAGGTCACACATACACACACACACACACACACACACACACACCTTTGTAATCCGGTGAGCCCCTGGCTTTCCAGTGGCCACGGGGCCCCCACACCCGAGGGTCCTGCTGAATGGGAGAGGCCCCTCAGCGCCCCACGCAGTGGCCGCGACCCTATACAGGGAGCAGAGCGGATCTCACTGCTCGGCCTGGCTCCTGCGGTACCTTCCCACGGCACGCAGAGCAAAATGCTGGCGCCCTGCATCGCCTGCAAGACTGCCTGGGCCCTGGCTGCTGTGCCTGCGCTCCCTGCCCTGCCTGGGGCGCCCGCTGGCTCACCCAGCCCACTGTCTGGTTCCGGTTCAGCCGCTGGCCTCCTGCGGGTCCCTGAGCTGGAGCCTTTCTGTTCGCTGCTCTCGGCCTGCAGGGTCCTCCCTCTCCGCACGGTCCCCTCTCTGCCTCCCTGACCCACCCCCCACCCCGATTAGTCGGCTAGGGCCACTGCAAGAGAGTTATTGTCTCCCAGCTCTGGGGTGATGGCTGACTTGGTCCCTGAGGGCTGGAAGAGAGACCCAGTTCCAGGCCCATGTCCTGAGCTTGTAGCTGGCCATCTTCCTGTTCACAGAATGTTCTCCTTGTGTGTGTGTGTGTGTGTGTGTGTGTGTGTCTCCAAATTCCCCCTTTTTATAAGGGCGCCAGTCGCATTGGATTAGGGGCTTCTGCTACTGAACTTAGTGTAACTTAATTACTACCTATCTCCACACACAGTCACATGCTGAGGTTTTGGGGGTTAGAACTTCAATGTACAAATTGGGGGGCATAGTCCAACCTGTAACAGCCCCATTCTCCACTTTAACGTCCTCTTACCTTTCCTCGGTTTTCCTAGTCTTTTTTTTACATCCTCACCTGAGGACATGCTTATTGATTTGCGAGGGGGGAGAAGTGGGGAGAAACATGGAAATGAGAGAGGTACATTGACTGGTTGCTTCTGACTGCGACCAAACGCCCAACCGAGGCTTGTGCCCTGACCAGGGCTCAAACCCATGGCCTTTTGGTTTACAGGACGATGCTCCAACCAAGTGAGCCGCCAGCCAGAGCTTGGCTTTCCTAGTCTTCAAAACAGGCGTTAGACCCTGCAGTCACTTCACTCAGCTGCTCGACGCGTCTTTCCCATTGACTGCGGCTTCCACCAGGACAGGGCGCCCGCTCTCTGCGGCCCCGGCACATGTATGGACTGGGCGAGCCTGCCTCCCCCCTGTGCTGCTCGGGGCCCCAACCCCCCTGCTAGAGGCAGCAGCAGCCCCCGCCCACCGCTTCCAGGGCCAGGCCGGCCCTGGCAGCCTAGGCGCACCAGGCAGCCGGCGGGTGGCAGAGGGGCGAGGCCCGAACCTCGGCCCAGAAAGCCTCGGCGGCCACAGAAGGAGGAGTTTCTCTTTTTCCTTGTTCTCACCTCGCTGTCTGTCGGGTCTGGGCCAGAAACCATGAGAAGTCCATCACATCAACCCCTCCTAATTCCCATTTCTCCCTAATGCCTGAATTCATGATTAGTTATTTTCCATAGTAATCTCATTCATTTTTGGAAGCATTTCCTTCTGTGTTCATCAGCCGAAATGCCGGGAGCAGGTAAATACCATCGGAGAGAGGCGGTCGGGCCGGGCCAGGGCTGCGCCGTTGGGCGCAGATTACGGTGGTGCTGCCTGGGTCGCCAGGCAGAGGCTCTCTGCACCCCAAGCTCTTTCTGGAGAGAGGAGGTTCTCCTTCTGGAGTGGGGCGTTCAGAGGAGTGGGGCGTTCGGGGGCGGCCCCAAGCAGCCAGCGTTCTACCCGGCGCCTCACAGAATTTCCATCACCACCATTGTCGCGACTGGCACCGCCATCCACGTCATCATCATGGTCGCCGCCACCATCTCATCATCATCGCCATTGTCACCGCCACCATCCCCGCCGTCATCCCCACCATCCCCATCAGCGTCATCGCTGTCACCGCCATCACCGTCACCGTCACCACCCACCGTCAAGACCGCCATCATTACGTCACCCCCATCACCGCCACAGACCGCTCTGGGGGGCCGCGCACCGGGGCTGGGTGCCGGTCGGGGGAGGCCAGGGCTGGGTGCCCCGTGCAGGGGTGGAGGGAGGGTCCTGAGACCCTCGGTTTCCCGTGACCGCTGGACCGCCGGGGCGTCTAGCGTTTGCACCGGAAGCCGTAGGTAGGCACTTTGAGAATCCAGGCGTCCCGCGCCCTCCAGGCGGCGCTGCCAGCCGGCACCGAAGGCCTGGCCCGGCAGGGAGGGCGGGGTCCCCCTGGCACCCGCTCCCTGCGGCGCGAGGGCGAGGGTGCTGCTGGTCCCCGACCAAGCTCGGACCTGGGGCCGCAGGGGAACTTCCCCGCTCCTTGGGGCAGGGCGGTCAGGGTGTGCAGGCAAAATCGCAAGGCAGACGGCGCGCCCAGGTACCCTGACCCAGAGCTGCAGCCCCGTGACCCAGGGCGATGATTGTTCTCGGAGGGCGACGGAGGTTGGTGCTGGAGAGGCGGGGCGTCAGAGTCGGTGCGCGGCGGCTCCGGTGTCCCAGCGGGCACCGAAAACCCAGGTCTCTCTGTCCATCTGTAAGCCAGCGGGGCGGCCCCACTGTGCGTCCCCCACGCCCCGCCCCCTGCACCTGTAGTGACGGCCAAACCCCCGGAAGGGCCAGCCTGCTCGCTCTAGTGCAGGGGAAGTTTCCCCGCACGGGGCGTGGGGGGTCTGCCCCCTACTTCCCACTCCGAGTCTCGCAGCCCTTGACGACAGCGGCTCCTGGGGTTACACAGGAGGAAATGGCCCTGGCTCTGGCGCTGGCACTTTCAGGACACTACGAAGAAGACTGCGCAGCCCCCAGACCTCAGGCCGGGATACTCCAGACCCTCCTTTTTAAAAAAGTGAATTATAATGCGCATGCCGTACCGGTCACCCACTGTAAGTGTGCCATTCATTTTGGGCCCCCTGTTGACTTCACGTCTTCCATTGGATGCTGTGGGCCACGCTGGCCCTTCGCAGCGTCCCAGGTCGTGGCGGGGCCCCTGGCCAAAGGGCCCCCGGGCCCCCGTGACCTTAAGTCACAAGGAGCCATCAGGGCAAAAAGGACTGAGCAGGGCCACCCCCACCCCTCCACCCCACACCCTTGGCTTATAAGAAGGGCACAAACACCGTGTCCCCTGAACACCTCCCTGAAGCCCTGGAATGGGACACACACCGAGGGAAGTGACAGGACACGGCAGAGACACCTGCAAGCACAGACGGGGATGTAGCTGTGAAAATGGTGAGAAAAACTCCCTCCCGCAGCCTTGCTGTGTCTCTGTCTCTCTGTCTCTGTCTCTCCATGTGTCTCGTGAAATACTTGTTTCGAGGTAAACTGCCCCGGCCTGGGGCCTCCCTTTCTCCGTCCTGGGGCGCGGGAGTCCCGTCTGCCCTTCACACTGGCCGCCCCAGGCGCTGGCTCCTCCTTTGGCTTTGGACACCTCGCAGCCGACACAGAGGAATGGCCTCCGGCAGGAGGAGCAACACGGAGCACGTGTCCTCCGAGGGCGGTGTCCCAGCCGGTCCCAGTGGAGCCCACCCTCATCCGCCGGGTTAGCCCCCCGAACCAGTTTAACGACAATAATATTACTCATTTCACAACAAGAAGCTGACTGTCATTTTTTGCCTTGACCCAGACAGGTCTTCTAGCCAGAGAAGTGTTACTTTACATTTGGCCATTATGGTTGTAATTACAGAGATGGCTGTCACCGGAAAGATGATGTTCTAGGGAGAGTGTGCAAGGCCCTGGACACTTTGTTCTGGAATCCACGATTGCGGGCCAGGTCCGAATTTTTAGTCCATTCCCTCACCTCTCCGTTTGCTTTTGGGAAGTAAAGCCGTGTTATTTTTGGATGTCATCTCCTTGTTTGGTCAGAGCGCTGGCTTCCATAGAATTTAACGTATCAATCATTTTGGTGACTTTGAAACTTCGGCTTATGGAACACAGAAGATACAAATTGCAGTCACAAAATGACAGGTGCAAAAACTGTAACTTTATTTTTCTACAGTTGAACTCAATTTGTGTCCTAAGCCTCATTTCTGTGGCAGAAGACCTAATTTAGTAAATTGCAGATGAACTCGGACAATTTTATGATCTAGCAGCCATTTTGGACTTAAGATCAGTTAAATCGGCATTCTCTCCCCTCTCCCTTGGTGGTCTCTCTGTTCTGGGCAGGTGATGGTCTCCAAGGTCTGGCAGATTACAGGTGGGGCCCCTCCCCGTGAGCTCCGGCTCCAGCCTCCAGCAGGTGACTTGCTTAGACCAATGGGACTCTAGCAAACGCGAGGCCATGTGCGCCTGGAGAAGCGCCGCGTGATTGATTGGACTGTCTCGGTCTCTCGTTCCCTCTGCGGACGTTAAGAGAAGGAAACGCCCACACCAGCCCGCTGACCCCGGCGAGAGAACGGGGGCCGCTGGAGCAGAGGTGCTTGCCCCAGGAGTGATGGGGGCGCTCCCAGGTCAGCCAGCTGCCACCCCTGTCAGAAGCGAGGGAGCCCCGGTCCCCATCAGCGGTGCCACCCGGTCACCCTCCCCGGCCCCGCCCCCCCCCCCCGCCCCGCAGCAACAGCGGGCACGCGAGGGAGCCCGCGGCAGGTAAGCTGAATCCCACAGGCACCGGCGAGGTTCGTGGTTGGTTGTTACCCAGCACGTTAGTGGCAATAGGAAGGGCTACACAGTTGCCATAAAAAAATGAGGTGCCTTAGCAAGGAAAAGGGGGCTGGCAGCTCCTAGAACCTACCACCCTGCTTTGTAACTGGGGATTCATTTAATTGCCTGGGTGACCCTGAACAGTGGCTCGGCTTCTCTGAGCCCCATTTTCATCGTCTGAAAAATAGGGAGAATCCTACCCACTTCACAGGGCCGTTCCGAGGACTCGGAGACGTCTCCAGGACATGTGACCGTCCCACACACGTGCCAGGCGCTGGAGCCACTGTAGCGCTCGCCCTTCCTCGCATTCCTTGGGATGACAGTTGGGCAGGGCAGCCTTGTGGAGCCATTTCTTCCCAGTTTTCAATTTGGATAAACTCTAATTCCATGACGAGACACGCATGAGCGTTGCCAAAGTCAACATGTTGGCTACAGTGTTTACCCTGAGACACCTGCTGCTCCAACGGCTCTGCGCCGTTTTGTACATATTGGTTTTGGCCACATTTTGTCTTCAGATTTCTCAGGGGGGAGATTTAGCATCTGGCAGCATGGCCTCTGACTGCGGAGAATCTCTAGCAAGCTTTGTCACTGGTCTGGGGCTGGGATTGGCTTTTGGGAGGACAGAGGAAGGGCGTCTGCTTAGCAAGGGCCCGCCTCCCCCAAGAGGGCCCGTGGTCTGTGCTGCCATGTGGCTGGCGACCCGGTGTCCCAAAGGCGTCGCCGCCAACACCGAGCCACGCTCCTGGCCCCCAGCCCATCAGTCCGTCCATCAGCTCTGTCTCTGAAACGCACCCCAACCCAGCTGCTTCCCACCGCTCCTCCGTGTGGCCCCCGGCCAGGCCATCATCCTGGACCCCCTCCAGCTGCCCCCTCTGCTCCCCCTGTACCCACTCCCCCCCCCGCCCCCACAGCCCACAGACAGACAGCAAATCGGATCTTGCGGTGCCTCGGGCCCTTCCTGTGGCTTCCACGGCAGGCAGAAGAAAGCCCAGGTCTTTCCCTCAGCCCAAGGCCTCGTCACCTGGCCTACGGCCACCGCACCCCGCCCTCGCTCGGGGTCGGCTTCGGGCACACCAGGCCTGCAGTCATCCGGGACCCGTGCTTGCATCTTACTCTGCTGCTGTTGGCTAGAAACGTAACAATTTGGGGGGCAGGGACCAGCATTTTCGTTTTGCACTGGGCCCCACAAGTTGCATCCTGTCCTCACCTCCCCGCGCTGTTCGCCACACTCCAGCCACCTCCTCCTCCTCTGGGCTCCCCTTGTCTCTTCTACACCAGTGTCCCCACGCTGCCACCAGCCCCTGGCACAGGGCCAGTCCTCAGTACACATGTGGTGTTATGTTCATTATGTTCATTATGAGTGGAGAACATAAAACAACTGTCCGGTTCCAGAACTTAGATTCAACTCAGAGGAAGTAACTAAGGGAGTTAAAAAGTGTTGTTCTCAGAGTTAACTGTTCTGTGATTCTGATTTGGGACAGGAGACGTGTGAAGGAGAGGGTGAGTTTCACTGTCCCTTTGATGGTACCACCTCTGGCTCTGCACAGATGACATTAATTGAATATTCTGAATATTCAGTGAAGTGCTCTGATGGTTTAATAAAATTAGGAACCAAGATAAAGGACAGTGTTCCAAAGGATAAGCATCTCATACACACAGAGGCACACATACATGCATATATACGCCATGCACCCACACCATATGCACATGTACCGCACACACATGCACACACACAGTCGTGGTGGGACCTGGAAGAGGTGCACAATCATCCCTGGAAGCCTGGGCTCTGGGCTGCTCTGCCATTGGACCCACAGCTCCAGGCTGAGAGGGCAGAGACCAGAGTCCAGGCAGCCGGACGTTTCCAGCTTGCTCCTGGGGCTCAACGGGGGCACCTTTGAGATCCTGGGTAAGCTCCCTTGCCCACCTCAGAGTTCCAGTCTCTTCTAGAAGACCTGGGCAGGCGTTTAGGTTTGAAGACAAGAAATCGCGGTCTTTTATGAAGAGGCCTCTCACTGGCTCCAAATGGCTTGACCTGAGTCTCAGACATGAGGCAGCTTGATTCTCAAAGCCAGCTGCCCCGTTCCAGCTTCTGTGAGAATCAAACGAGATGCTGCAGTGAAGTGCTAAGTGGGAAGGTAATGTAGTCCTGGTGAATGGTAAGTGCCCGGTTCGTAGTGCTTTGTCAATCGTCTTGGTTGTGAATGACAGAATGCACTCTGACTCGCTGAAGTCGAAGGGACATTAATTATTAGAGGGTATTAGGTGATCACAGAAACCTTGAGAAGACTGAAGAAACAGATCAAGGCTGGTCTCTCAGGATCAGCACTTAAAATCCTATCACGCTGCAAATGTCAGCTCAACTCCATTGCAACTTCAGCACCACCACGTCTGCCCTGGGTACTGGGCCTGGCACACAGGGTGGGCTGCTGTCATCACCTGAAACTTGCCCCCACCAGTTCCAGAAAAACAGGAGCCCCACGTGAGGCTGTTCCCACAGTGCTCACCTCTGAACAGAGGTCTCACAGGCCATGTCTCATTGGGGATACTATGTCCTAGCTGCAAGGGAAGCTGGCACTTGGATCCTGACTTCCAGGTCAAGAAGTGAAGACTCATAACGTGGTGACCTCTTCATATATAGGAAAGGCATTCAAAAGACAAGGGGTAGCTACAAATGGGACAAGAATTGGTACCAAAATTAAAGGAAACTTCAAAAAATATTCTGCACCTAAGCCGAGGTCTTGGTTTCTCTGTCCAGGCCCATTTGGTGTCAGTCTTTGTGGCAGTTGTCACAGGTGCCCCCCCGGGGAATGAGTGTGGCAGGGCTGGTGGCGTGTGTGATTACTGGGCATGTGCGAAATGGGCACATCCACAGCTGGGCAGCCTCTGCCACCCAGGGAGGTCTGGAGGTGAGGTCGCACAGGTCAAACGTCCATGTTACCAGGCTTTCTCGGCTTCTAACGGCCCCTGCTCTGAAGCATGACGGAAGTACTAATTGTGCGATTTTTCCACTGGGACAGCGCCTCACTGCTGCCCAAAGGAAGTAATAATAAAAATGGCCCTTGTCATCATTTGTGCAGTGTGAGGCACTGAACCGAGCACTCTATATCTCTTATCTCTGAATACAGTAACCCTGTGGGGAAGGTTTGTCACTAGTCCCCTTTGATAGGGGTGACATGGATGCACAGAGAGGCTAAGAGAGTCACACCAGGAGAGCCGGAAGGTGGGACCTGAAGCCAGGCCTTACCCATCCTGTGGTGCTGCTGTTCACGAGCTGCGGACGCGGATTCTCACAGCCTCGCCACCGATGCGGCCACGCAGACCACAGCCAAGGCCACGTGGGCCACATAGATGAGTCACAAGGTACAGTCGGCCAAGTCTAGGTACATAGGGGACATAGTTGTCCTCCAAAGGACAGGGCTGTCCCCTAAGGATGCCACAGCGTTCTTCCACAGAGGACAGGCTGGAAGTGGGAAGGCTCCTTGCTGCTAAACTGTCTGAGGAAGAAGATAAGCCTCTCAGTCTCTGCAGAACAAGAAACCTCAACCAGAGAGTTCCTTCAAGAGCTGAATCAGGCCAGAAAGCAGGTCTTGCCAAGTGGGAGGCCCAGAGGCTGACATCAAACGTGCCAGGCCCGCTTGGCCATGGGGCAGGTCTCCAAGGAGAGGGCACGACCCACACTTCAGGGTCGGAAGCAAAAAAGGCTGAACTTGGAGATCGTTCTAGCTCAACCCAAACCACAGCTGGCCTGGTGAACCGGGGCAGCCAACCGTGGAAGCTCAGAGCGGAAAGCACTATGAACTTGTTTGCTGGCCTGTTCCTTCACGCTCGGACTTGCTTTTAGAAAAGAATTTGCAGTAGGATATAAGAAAGCAAAACATAAACATTTACATAAATATATATATTTAAAAAGCTTTAGGAGGGTGGTTTTTTTTAAAAAAAAATCAAGATTAAAATTAGAATGCAAATATGCAAGCGTGGGCGGGGGGCAGATGGGGGACACCTGCTTAAGCACCACAGCTGATCTGCAAATGTGGTTTTGAGAGTCTTCATCAGAGGAGTTAAAAGAGAAATCCCATCAGCTCTGTAACTCACACATGGCTTCCAGGCTCCCTGCTTCTGCCAGAGCCTCTCCCGGTCAAACGTCCTGTTTTTAGTCTGTCCTCAGGGGGACCCTCCCCTCCTGCACTCTCCCTTCCTGTCCTCATTTTCCTCGCCCTTCTCTGGGTTTATTTTCAGCCACCTTCTCTTTCTGAAGCCCCTGGAGCTGCACAGAGGAGGCCGGGTTCCCTCCCGGCCCCTCCCTGCCTTGGAAACGGCGGGTCGCAGATCGCGGATCGCAGCGCTACCCTGGCTGCCCACCTGCGCTCCCAGCCGGGCAGGGGTGGGCGGCCAG
The DNA here is from genome assembly GCF_021234165.1 of Pteronotus mesoamericanus. Classification (NCBI taxonomy): domain Eukaryota; kingdom Metazoa; phylum Chordata; class Mammalia; order Chiroptera; family Mormoopidae; genus Pteronotus; species Pteronotus mesoamericanus. The sequence goes on from NW_026555085.1 coordinate 99,301,783, forward strand.
GTTTGGGAGCCAGTGTGCAGGAGACCTGCGCCCAGAAGCAGCCAGTGGGGGGCCGAGCGCTGGCTTCTCCTTCCGACCTGGGGGGGGGCCGGGGGGTCTGCTCCGACCTCCCTCATTACTCCTGGCTCGTTTGTAATCAGCTTTTCCATTATCGTGCCGTGAAGCCCTCCCAGAATCACATTAATTGCGTATAACTACAGCTGGGTGGTTCATTTATCCTTTCTAATTTGGAAGATCCAAATGGTTTAACCCCTATTTTTATTCTAAAAGCTTTAGGGGTTTTGTAGACTGTGGAGGCGCTCAAGTCCAAGCGGCCCGGCACGCGCTCACGTCGGTCCGAGCATCGCACCACGCCCCGGCATGGCAGGGGCAGGGGGCGCCACTCGGGCTGGGCGCGGGACAGGAGGAGACGTGACCTGAGGGACTGGTCCGTGAGCAACGTTACTGCCATGGCCACTCCACCACCGACACCAGCTCCACCAGCACCTCCACCGTCAGCGCCAGCACCACCTCCCCCACCACCAGCAGGCATCCAGGTGCCTGAAATCCCGCCTCTGCAGCTTTATTCCTTTGGCTTAATCCCTGCTGTCGTCGGCCATTCTCTCACAGCCATTACCTTAGCGCGAAGTTGTGTGAGGCTCAGACCTGCTTTTCTCAGTGACAATGTCCCCGGGGCTAAGAGCCGAGGGGAGGCCTCTCAAAACCCAAGGAGGGTTGAAAGGTGAGTGGTTGTGTGTTGTGTGAGTGCGCACACAAATACACACATCTTATCAGTTAAATAACAACAAAATCTGAAAAGGGCCTACTGGCACCTCATCTTGGACCTCTTTCTACCTGAAGGAGCAGATCACAAGGAACTGGATTGTGCTGAAGAAAGTGGTTTTCAAACTTGATCCAGCCAGAGGATCACCCAGGGGGCGTGTTAAGACTCGGGCGCTGAGCCCCACCCTGGTTTCCATTCCGTGGGTCTGGGTGGGGCTCGGTAGTCTGTGTTCCAGACAGGTACTGCTGGCTCTGGGACGCCACCTGAGGTTCCGCGCCTTCGATGGAATCACACCTGCATCCACCTGGGGAGTGTGCGCCCAGGCGGGCGCACGCGCGCACACACACATACACACACACACACTGCAAACACATAAACACTTGCAGAGTAGGTTGAACCTTTGATGTTAAAATTCCTGTCAAAGTAGAGCAAGAAGAATGTAAAGAAAGAAAAACAATAAAATGGAGAAAGACACATTAAACTTGTTTCGCCATCGGAGAACATCGGTGGGATGATATTGGCCTGGAGATGTGACTTTGGGGGACTTACACAGAACACAGGGAGTTCTGAGGTAAAAGAAGCAGAATCCACCCTCCGTCGGAAACAAGGCAGTTCAAGGACAGCTGGAATACGAGCTGGTCCCCCCCCGCCCCCCGGGACAGGGAGCCGCGCCTGCCCACGGGGAGATGGGCCGTGAGGGGCAGAGAGCTGGAGGGCAGGCACTCCCAGTGGCTTGTGACCAGGTGGGCAGTGCTACCATACAGTGACCCGGCCTCCACTGTCCCCAGACTCAACAAATGCCCAGGAAGGGGGTGGGCAGCGGGAGCGGGGGGAGGAGGACGGGAGCCAGGGCCCTGGCCCTCGCCCGCCGGCACCGGCCGCACCCCTCTGAGAGTGTAACAGCCTCACCCACGAAATGCCAGAGCGACTCGCCCTCGGCAGGTGGTTGGGAGTACACGGGATGCCGCATGCGCAGTCAATCCAGGGCGCCCAGCGCTCAGAGGCCAAACGTTCAGGTGATGTATCCAACTCAAGGGAAGACTCGACTGCTTCAAGTTACATGCAGCGCTTGTTCCTTTGTCTTAGACGTGAGACTCATTTATTCAAAAGGAACGAGCAGATACATCTGAAACAAGGTGTTAGGAGGCCCGTAGTGAAAGCACAAGCCCCTGCTCCCCCAGCCCAGCTGCTGCCCCCCTGCCTCGTGGTGCCTGGAAAGCTGCCTTCTGATGTGTCCTTGTTCTGAAGGCCTTTCCATGTTCCAGTTTCTGCTAAAAACACGAATGCCCCTGGAAGACAGGGTGCCCGGGGCCCTTCCAGCCAGGGGTGTGGTTCCCCCTCGGCGCCCACGCAGGTCTGGCATGTTTGGGCTAAGCCTTCCCTGTGGCTCATGGGTATATACAGGTAAAGCTGTTACATTCACTCCGCAGACACCCAGCGGGACCAGAGAAACCAGAAAATGCAGGTCTCAAATCCACCACGTTTGGGGGCCTGGCTATTCCGTTGGAAAGAGAAATCTCATTTGAAGCCCATCCTAGTGGTCCTGGATATGCAAATATGGGCTTGTTCACAAGAAGATACTCAAAGGTCTCAACATGTTATGAAACAGACCGTTTCCTGTCCGTGTCACATCCATGACTTTAACGTGAGTCTTTCAGTGCCGGTCAGAGAGGCCAGCTCGCGAGTGTCTCTAACTGCGCAGCTGGGCTCGCCCAGGAGCACCAGCCGATCTGTGCCCAGAACGCATCCAGACCAGCTGGATCTGAGTGCCTGGGCGTGTCCCCTGGTGTCAGACTAGCCTGATGGGCGCCAAGCCTCGGAGGCCGAGGCCGAGGCCGTGGCCGCCCTGGGTTAGGGTGAGGGGACCCGGCCCACCCCGTCCTCCACGCAGGCGGCGAGGCTCCGCCACCCGGCGCCCACGGGCCCCGGCAGCCTTGCCTGGCCCGGGGCTGCTGTGAGCCACACAGAGAACGTGCATGAAAGTGCCTGAGGCACTGGCGGTGCCTGGCACAGGAAGAGGTCAGTTCTTGTAATTTAGGGAACTGAGGCACACGGCTCACAGCACCTCTGCGGGCTGCTGCCCACCTGGACGATGAGAGGGTTGGGTGAACAGTGTGCCCAGTGGCTCCGAGCCCTAACACTTGGGGAAAGGCAGGCGTCCTGAATCACCTTGAAGGAAGAGACTCAAAAGGGAGTCACATCTTCCCTGAAAACCTCCAAAAAGGATAAGAATCCATGCATGATGAAACAAAATGAACCAAAATAGGCCACGCTGGCTGCCCGTTATTCTCCTCCCTGCCCCCCACCCCACCAACCCCCACTGGGGGCTCTTCTCCCTTCAGTAGACGCGTTTTTCAGCCTCTTGCCCTTTTTTGTCCCTTTCCTGTCCCAGCTGACCTAGGAGTGACCAGTCAAGGCCACAACCCCTCCAGCTAAGACTAGGCCCCAAGCGGTGGAGCAGGGCCCTCGGCCTTGGCACTGGTGGCATTCGGGTGACTCGTTCCTTATTTCTGGACGCTGTCCTGGGCGCTGGGGGTGTTCGGCCACATCTCTGGCCTCCAGCCACTATGTGCTAGGAGCAGTGCCCTCGTCGTGACAATCAGAGACATCCCTGGACACACGGCCAAGTGCCCCGCGGCCGGCAGAGTCGCACCTCCCGCCACCGCCCGGGGAGCGCCCCACGGCGGAGAGGTAGGAAGGCGCGCCTGCCTCCGGTGCAGCAGCGGCGATTCGGTTTGCCCACCTGGGATTGAAAGTCACTCAAGAAGAAGCCCCACGCCACAGAGGGCGGGCTTTTATCTCCACCCTAGAGTGAGCAGCGGGGAAGGACAGGAGAGGGGCCAGGACGGGATGTTCTTCCACGGGCTCCTCAAAAAGAGAAGCTGAAGCCCCCGGGGCGGAGCTGGGCGAGACCTCGCCAGCGGCGTGACTGAGGACGAGGGCAGCACTCACCGTGGGGACAGGCGTCACGCGCCCCTGCTGCTCCCCAGGGAGAGGCCTCGGCCAGCGGGGCCTGCGCCCCGGGTTTCCGGGGCGGCTCTCACGCCCCCCCACCCCCAGGCGAGCGCGCTGTCGGGCCCTGCTGTGCTGGCGGGGGCGGGGGGTGTCCCTCCCAGCGTGACGCGGGGAGGGGGGCCTGTTTCGGAAAAAGAACGCACAGTGGCCTCCACCCACACCCACAACCAGCGGAGAAGTGGAGGTCGAGCCACTGAGATGTTAATACGGTTACTGTTGGAAGCGAGCGTGTCAGGTAACTTTTCTCATTCATTTGCTTATCTCCGTTTTCTCATTTTTGTACCTGGAACATGTAGCCACTGGTCCCAAGGAAAAACAGTCGTTCTAGTAAGTAAGTAAGAAGGAAACGCAAACTGCTGGAAACACCATGTGGGCCACAGAGGCTGTGTGAGTGGGGCGCGCCGCCGTGTGCGGGCCTGGGCAGGGAGCCTGCGGACAGGGACTCAGAAGCTCCCCGCGCCCCCAGAGCAATGCGGGCCCGGGGCGAGGTGCAGCCTGGGTGCCGGGCTCAGGGGGATGCCCCCTGCGGGCCTTCCAGAATCTTCCTCGGGCCTGTCGGCCTCCGGGCCTGGGACGCGGTGGAGGGGAATGGATCACGTGGCTGTGAGCGCACCTGCAGGGCAAGGTGGGAGCGAGGACCTGAGAGGTGCCGCGTGGGCGCCCAGGAGCCCGAAATGCGCTGGGTCTGGGGATGGAAGCAGAAGGAGGAAAGAAAGCGACGCGGGGGGCGGGAGGCAGTCTCCGGGCGGCAGGGGCCCATCCCCGCCCGTTCCGCGGGGAGAATGCCAGGCCGCGGGGCGGGAGCTGGGGCCGGTGGCCGCACCCGACTACAACGTGCCTGCGCCGCGGGGACCGCGTTCCGAAATGGGCAGCTGTGACTCCGCCACCCACCGCGACACAGGCGGGACCTGGAGGCCGGGAGGGCTGAGCCCCACGTGGGACGCCCCACAGACTCGGGGCTGCACCGCGGCCTGCCCTGCGCGCTCGGTCCCGCGCAGATGGCCACCAACGGCGGCCGCGGGGCCCAGGCTCCGCCGCCCTCTGCTGGGTGAAGCGCGAAGTGCAGTTTCACGTGGGCCGCTCCGCCAGGTGCGGCCGGAAACGACTGGGTCCGACAGGCCCCGGAAACGTGGGCGGGCTGGGCCGGGGAGACGTGCGAGCGTAGACCGGCCTTGGAAGGAAACGGCCTCGCGGAGCGTCCGAGGAGGGCGCGCGAGGCTGGTCTCCGCGTCCCTGCGGGGCCCGGAAATGCCGACTTGTGCCAAGCACCTGTGTGCTGGGTGCCTGGGGCGCGGGAGGCCGAGGAGCAAGACGTGGTCCCAGCTCCCCAGGCGCTGCACGTTGTGGGAGGGACGGCCAGGTGCACCACCGAGGCCATCCTCACCCGGTGGGAGGGGGCCGGCAGCGAGGGGGCTTCCGGAGGTGACGGTGGGGAGCAGCTATGGATGGCCAGGTGGATGTGGAGCAGACGAGGCCTCTGTACCGGTTTCCTGGGGTGGCGTCAGAGAACAGAGATTTATTCTCTCTCAGATTCACTGTGGAGGCCAGAAGTCCCGAATCCAGGGGTCGGCAGGGGCGCGCTCCCTCGGAAGGACGGCTGGGGCTGGGGTCTGCTCCAGGCCTTTCTCTCGGCCTCTGGGGTTCCTGGAGTTGCTTGGCTGCCTTGGCTCGTAAACGCGTCACTCCGATCTCTGCCCCCGTGGTGTCATGGCCCTCTTCCCGCCGTGTGCCTGTGTCTCCTCTCATCTTCTACGCACACCGCTCATGTGATGACAGCCACAAAATCCCTATTTCCAGACAAGGTCACATTTCCAGGTACTGGAGTTAGAACTTCAACATGTGTCCGGGGGGGGCATTCTTCAACTCCACGGGCACGCTGGGGTGCGCAGGAAGGTCCAGAAGGGCCCTTTGGGCTTCTCTCCAGAGGCAGAGGAAGGAGCACGGGAGAGCTTGAAGATCTAATCAAATCCGAGAGGCCAGGGTAGGCGGGAGCCAGAGTGGAGGCAGCTTCCGGAGGTGGGGGCTGTGATTCTGGAGAGTCATCAGTCCCGGCATTTCTCCCCCCAACTGTCCTTGCCCCACCCCAGAGCCACTGGACTTGGGGACTGCTTGGAGGTTGCGATCAACCCATATAATGTAGGCAATGGTTTTTTATAATTAAAAACAATTATAACGCTCCATCACTTTTTCTAGTTGGAAGAGTAATCCATCTGAAAATTAAATCAGACAGTACAGAAGAGTATAAAGGTTATAAAATCACCCAAACCTACATGTAACTACATGGTGAGGCAGTTCACATCGAAAATATTGGCCCTGGCTGGTGTGGCTCAGTTGGTTGGACCATTGTCCAGTAGCCAAAAGGTTTCAGGTTCGATTCCTGGTCAGGGCACATACCTAGGTTGTGGGTTTGGTCTCCAGCCAGGGCCCCTATGGGAAGCAATCAATCAATGTCTCTCTTTCTCTTTCCCTTCCTCTCTCTCTCAAATCAATAATAAAATAATAATCATAAAGAATAATTCCGCATAGCCAACCTTTGTGGAGCTATGACTTTTGCCAACACTTTATAAATTTAGTTTTGTAGATTTCTTTTTAAGAAGGCTATTCACTCAAAATTTGGCCAGCAATTAGGACCTGTTGCCTCTGCAGGAGGCAGGTATTTGCTCACGTGGCCCAGAGGACAGAGAAGTCCCATCTCCCTAGGTGAGCCCAGGGGACTAGGTGGGGAGCTGCAGGACAAGCAGGAGACACAACCGGGGTGGATAACTGTCTCACTGTCAGGAGAACAAGCCTGTGGCTGCCAGAGAGCAGCCAGGGAGGGCGGGCATGAGAAAAGAGACCCCAGGGTCCATACGGTCAGAGGCAGGCCTGAACGGGGTGTGGGCAGATGCCGAGAGGAGAGAGAACAAAGCTTGTGCATGACCCGCAGGCGCTGAGCCCCCATCCTGGGTGGTGGTTGGTAGCTGGGACATGATGCAGTCCCAGGAGGGCTGGAAGGAGCCAGATGAGGTGGGAGCGTGTGTGTGTGTGTGTTTACTGCTTCTTTTGAACCATTTTCTATTCTGTCCTGCCCTATCTTATCCTATTTCATTCCATTCCTTTCCTTTCTATTACAACTGTTAAATACCGATACAATTAAATGGGCAAGTGTCTAATCTCACAGGCCAAGATCTCAAAAAATAAAGGCATGTAACAAAAATCAGTTGCTCCCTTCCTCACTCTCCCAGCCTTAGATCAGAAGATGCCTTGGTCCTGATGCTGGGTAGCTGTGCGGCTGGGGGAAGTGGGGAGGCCTGTCTCTGCTCTGTCAGAATTAGAGCTCCCTCTAGAGTTAATCACAGGGGTAGCGTTAATGTACCTCTCAGCTCGCCCGGTTGGCCACGGCAACCTCCTTTCCTTTGGTCCCTCTGGTGGCAGGAAAAAAAGGAGTGACAATATGCCATTGATCCTTCAACAACAGGGGTTTGAACGGCTCGGGTCCACTTATACACGTCCCCTCCCCCGATAATACTGTCCACCCTTCCTCTCTGTGGGTTTCACATCCCGGGGTCCAACCAACTGTGGAGACAGCACAGCATTTTCGAATTCCCACCAGCAGGTTCCCAACTGCAGATTCCCAACCTGGGACTGAAAATACTGTTTTCAGTCTGCACCTGGTTGAGTCCATGATGCTAAGAGCCTACTGTAGGTAAGTTTCTTGGGAGTCAAAAGTTATACATGGATTTTCAACTGTGTGGGGTTAGCACAGCTCACCCCCACTGTGTTGTTCAAGGGTCAATTGTATTAAAATAAAATATGCTCCTGGCACCCCTACAGGCAACTACAAGGGTTTTAGGAGTTCACTGTCAGGAACTGGAGGCAGAGACCAAATATATGTATTTCTTATTCTGCCACAGTCATTGTATTTTAAACACTGAACATTGGTTTAACCAACATCACAATAAAGTTGGGTTGAAAAGTGAAATGGGAAGGCTTTGCTGTGGGAATGGGGTGAGGAAGAACAAAGTTTTCATACTCTGTTGTGAAAAGTGGGCCCAAGTCTTGAAAATCAAAAGTAAAAACATAAGCATGAAATCTAGATACAAAGGTATGAACACACACGCACTCACACACACCAGCTGAAGGAACTGAAACTGCTCGCCTGGGGACCGAGGGGAAGGGAAGCAAGGATGCCCAGGACAAACCAGCAGAAATATTTGCTCTTTAACCAAATCCATCTATAACTTTGATGGAACCTTAAAAATGAGAAAAGGCAATGGGGGGAAGGCTACAAACAAAAACAGCCAAATTATTCTCCCTTGATTTTTATAAATGGCAGTGGCTCCTGGAAAAATAAATTTAAAGACCGAGAAGATGAAGGACACCCGAGTCCTTCCTGCGGCCTGACTTGCCCAAGGCTGTGCTCCTCTGAACCCCGGAGTCTTTACTCTTCCCAGTGTCTTGCGTCAGCCCTCCCTGCTCGCTGGGAATAATCCCCACATTTTAAACAATACTTGTTAGGGCTTAAGTGAGGTGTTGCAAACAGCCACTGCTCGAAGTAACAGTGTTTACAGACTTTTCCCTTGAAAGTTTTCGGCTGTGAGTCCAGGATTACAGCAACCAGCATCCTCCACAGAAACAGACACTTTCAAACGTGCCGGTGCATAAAATGTTTTGTGCTGAATTGATCACAAACGCCGAGTCAGGACTTGAGATAACTCCAGAAATAAGCCAGCGACAATGGGGAGATTTCCGCGGTATTTATTTCTATTTATAATACACACCCTGTCAGCTTCTAAAAAGGATGAGAGGCGGCTTCCAATAAAAGTCGTGCACAACAAGTTTGCTAAAATGGGAATAGAAAATTGAAAACTCATACAAAAGGGGGAGGGAGCGGAGAAGGTGACAAAATTATTGGGGCTCAAGGCTGAACTTCAAGCCTGGCTTTCTGGTCGCTAAAGCAGGGATGGAAACATGAACCCTTGCTGAAGTGTCATTATTGGAGGAAAGAAAATAGAGTCACAAGCAGTGTGTTAGCTCTGCAGGGGGCCTCAGTGTGTCTCCGGGACTGCGTTCACTCAGTGAGGAGGGCCACGCTCCGCAGCCAGAGGCCAGAGGAGCAGGGAGGGCAGGGCGCGGGGCACAGGTGCCGCCGGAGGCCTGGGCATGGATGGGGACCTGCCTGGCCCTGTCCTCCTCCTTCTCCATGCCCCTGGGTCCCGCAAGAGGCAAGAGACAGCTAGTGGGGTGCCAGGGGCACTCGGGCTGTCGGCACCTGCAGTGCCACGTGAAGCCGGGCCTGGGCCAGGGGCCACCGTTGTGACTGCGGGCACACCTTGGCTATATTGCGAGTTCAATTCCAGAGCGCCGTGATAAAGCAAAGATCGACCCAAAGCAAGTCATAAACTCTGCTGGTGGGGGAGCTCGCCTTCAATTTGTGACATCTGTGAAGCAATAAAGACAAACACAATAAAACGAGGCGTGCCTTTATTTGCAGCGATGACCGTTCTTTCCTAAGGGGGGTCTCCTCTAATTCCTCCCAGGGGAGCCCCGGAGTCAGACCCTGTGCCAAGCGGCTGGAAGTCCCTGGAGGGACCATGAGGTGCTGCCACCAGCAGGAGCTGGGCCCGCCTCCCCTGAACCCAAGTCCCGCCTTCTCTAATGCTGTTTGGTAGCAGGCAGGTGCCTGTCATGCCAAGACCTGAGAATGGTCCCGGGTCGATGCTGTGCTCCTGTCCAGAGCCATGTGTGGTACCAACATCTCACCCTGGAGAGACGTCCCCAGGTCCCTCTCAGTGACAGCTCTGCCATTTGCTTGCAATTTCTCTCTTTTCAAAAAAGAAAAGTTAGCGCCAAGGAGCCCTATTAAAGTGCAGTCCACCATCCACACCTGCGTGCTCCCAGCCCTGAGAGAGGCAGGGCTTAGCGCAGGCTGCCCATTCAGGTGTGGGCTCTGCCGCCTCCTGCTGGCCACCTGGGGCAGGTGCCCCACCAGGCTGACTATGGTCCCTCCTTCTAATCCCTTCTCTGTCACAACATCCTCCCTCCTCCCCCTCAGTAAACTGGGAGCGCTTAGAGGAGGGACTCTGATGATCTTCGTGCCAAGCACTCACTGCCTGCGCTTTAGATGAGCAAAGGAGTGAGTGAAATGTCAACTTCATAAGGTCACAAGCTCAGAGAACTCCATGGTCTTCCTGCTGCTTGAGGCCAAATCCCAACCTCTCTGCCGCCAAGGCCTTTTATAAATGGACTCATGTCCCTCTCCTGCCCCATCCAGCAGCTCGCCGACCGGGCCTCGGGCTCACGGGCCTCCCCCAAACCTGCCTCCCTGCTGCCCCCGCTCTACCACCCTCCATTCCCAAAGGCTGCCCCCTTCCAGGTCATTCTCTAAGACAAGACGTGTGGGGAGGGACTCTCATCCACACTGTCCCCTCTTCTGGGGCCACCATTCATGCGGCCGTCTGGGCCAGCAGACATTAACTCTGACCTTGTCTCGCTCCCCAGTTGTACCATAAACAACTCAGGGACTGAGACCTGTCAGACACTTCTCAGTTGGCACTGCTTATTTCTGAACGACTCCCTGACTCCCTGCGGGGTCGCTGCGGCCCTGTGTTGTCGCTAATGTTTTGGTGTTTGGTGTTTGTTGAACCAGCATCCCTGGAACTTTTTAGAAATGCACGTCTCGGTTCTCGGGCCCCATCCCAGACCACTGAGTGGGGGCTCTGGGCGGGGCCAGGGCCGGCAGTCTCACCGTCTCTCCAGGTGATCCTGGGTCAGGCTGAGGTCTGAGAACCGCAGGCCTAGGCGGAGGTGCTGGGCCATCCTTTCCCCGCTGGGGGGAACCTATGAGCCCTGCTCACCCCAACTTGAGGCATCCGAACCTTCTCCTGACCCCTTCCGATGCCCAGGGGTCTCTCAGTGCTCAGGGGTGTGCTTCGGCAGTAGAGGTGGGGACTGTCCCTGGCAATGCCTGACTTCACAAGCAGGTGTGGCCTCTGGAGCCCTGGCCGGAGGGGCTCCCACCTGCGGGGTGACAAGTGAAAGACAAGCAACACCTGGAGACCCAGGCGTTGGGCGGAGCCTGCGCGATGGGCAGGGCCTGCCGCAGGAGGCGCTATTCAGTGTGAACCAACCAACATCAACCCCATGTGCTCGCATTTGGGGCTGGGAGGCCCCAGGCGCTGGCTGCTGGGTTAAGCACTGCGTACATTTAACTGTCAGCAACATGGTGCCGGGGGGGCTCTCGTGCCCAATTGAGAGATGCAGACAATGGGGCCGCGTGGGCCATTTGCCCACAGGCATCCCAGCTGCAAGTGGCGGAGCCAGGTTTGAGGCTAAGGTTGGGAGTCTTGAGGAGGCTTGCAGGGTGGCCCAGGCGGGGTGGGGGAGGGGGAGTTGGACATGAGGGACTCAGCTCCCCCCCCCCCCGCCCCAAACCCTCTCGGGGAGGGTTGCCTCGTTACATGGATGCTGCGTGATTGTGAAGAATCTTTAAAATGTATGTAATGGGGATTGTCATAAAAGAGTTTTAGCTGCAAAGAAAATGTTTACCAGTGTTTGCAGCATTGACTAGAGACTCTTAATAACTCACCACGAACAAGGACGAAGTTTGGGAAAGAAACCCCCGTGGCCAAGGAGGACATCCCTAACCGGAGAGGCCGCCCTGGGGGACCCCAGACCAGGAAGAGAGGCGTGCAGAATGGCTCAGCAGTAGGTCCTCGTGCTGAAAGAATAAAGAACAAGCTGAGGCCATTTTGACCTGCCAGTGCGCTGCCCACTTGGGCTCCTTGTGGGGGCCGGAGGCGGGGGCCGGCCCGGGGCTGGGACCCGGTGCCTGCGAGCCCTGGCCAGGCCCCTGAGGAGGCTGCCGCAGGGGCTGGTGCGGAGCGTCCAAACCCAGGGACGCTGAGCCGCGGCCTGGGCCTTCTGCCAGCTGAGAGGTTGGAAAGTCCCCCGGGTTGGAGTGAATGTGTCCCTTTGCTTAGGGATAGGATCGGGTCCTGCTTTTCCAGGTATCCCTGGAGTGCGGATGGGGGTGGGGCGGGGGGCGGACCTGGAAGATAAGGGAGACAAAGACCAAGGAGGAGGTGTGGCATTGCCTTCTGGCAACCTCAGAACAAAACAAGGAGGGACAGGGGGCGGAGAGGGGGCCGCTCAGGGTGGGGAGCTTGTGTGTGCCCCGCGCCCCCCCACTGGAGGGGCCTCGTGTGTAGCCAGGGTGCGCCTGAAGTTACCAGGTGGTTTTAATATATTTTCTGGGGCTGACCAAACACACACAGGCCTCCCGGGACTCCAGTTAATTCAGGAATTGATCACTGTCCTTGCCGTCTGCCTCCAGCCTGCCCCGTCGCGGGCCACCGTCGGACGTGACCAGCAGCCAGCATGGGGTGGCCTAGCTCTTGTTGGGCCGCTGAGCAGCTACTGTGAGCAGGTGAGTTAGAAGTTCGGAGCCACAGAGAATAAAGTCATTGCACGCGATCAGGATGGCTCAGGGTCCGTTGTGTATTGAAAGAGCCATTTTTTAATTCTAGCCCTTAAAGCCCAGGCACGGAGGGCGGCATCACGCATTGATGCCGGAAGGCGCGATATTAACCGGCCAGCCCGAACTTTCCTAGTAACTCCCACTGTCTCCCGGCAGACACAGCCCGGGGACACCAGCTGACCCGAGGGTCTGTCATGCTAAGTAATTACTGTGTGATGGCACTCTGCTCAAAATAATTTAGTGACTAGTGGAAAAGTGAGCTGTGACGCTGAAGCTTCCATCAAAGGCACAAATTGGGTAGATTAGGTGGCATTATTGGACTTCTTTTTAGGGCGCACTAGGTTCACAGGGAAGTGGCTGGTGGGTCCGTTTGTGTCTCGTTTCTCCAATGAACGGCTCGGGGCCCATGGTGCCCCAGGCCCGTGGGGTCCCACGCGCCCCTATTGCTCCTCCGCTCAGAGTAGAACAACTCAGGTTCTCTGGCTGCAAAATAAAACTCTCCTCCCCGAGAGATGAGGAAGGGGCCTTATTCGTTGGTGGCATTGCCAGTACAATCAATGGGAAGAGAGTGGGGCTTCTCAAAGTGAGGAGTGAAAGGGATTTTTTTGATGTCTTCTGTTTATAGAGAATAGTGGGAGTCTGACCGGGCCCCGCGTGGCAAGACTACTGTCTTCTCCGTGGAGGGACAGGAGGGCTCCTCGAGTGATGATTGTCTCTATGGGTCTTCATTTCATGTTTCTATCCTGCTCAGTAGGTTAGAGTTGGTGAATGCATTACAATCTTGCTTTTGATTTTTAACCTTTGGACTATCCTGTGATAGGACTGGGAGTTAGAAATCCCAGGACCCATCTCAGAAACGAATTTTTCATCATTCTGATGCAATTTTTATTTTCTTGAGTTTTAGCGATTGAGGTAAATGTGGTCATGTAGGGGCGAGAGGTAACGGTGAGTTTCACCGGGAGCTGGATGGGTGGTCTTGGACACGTGGGCCCTGTCCCCATGAGGAAGTCCTTCCCTGCCGCCTTCCTTCCCCCTTCCTTCTTCTTTGCTTCCTCCTTCCTTCTATCCCTCCCTCCCTCCCTAAATGTACTAAGGGCTTGTTGTGGGCCTGGTCCCGACCCTGAAGGAACCCTGCAAGGGTGAATGCTCGCTTCGCTTGGGAGGCAGGTGTTTCTCTGGGCTCTCTCCTGATCCTGTTTTTAACCCAGTCCTCACTCCCCGCTCCTTCACTAACATTTGAAATATTGAGGAGTTAAAGCAGAGGTACTCCCGTGAAGAATATGGATTCCTCCTCAATTCATTATTAGTGGATATATGAGAGATGCCACTTTTTGATGGCTCCCATGGGAACACCTTTGGATGGGAGATTTGTTCAGCCACAGCCCCATCTTGCAGGTTGGAGTAGCATCCACCTCCAGCTCTGGATAAGCCTGGAGGAGGTGCAATGACCTCCATGTGTCCTCGACTGCCAGGTGGAGCCGCCCTCGCCACTTACTATACTGCCCAAGTCTCCCTCTGAAAGGGGGAGTCAGTCAGCAGACTCGGTAGTGTGCTCTTTCTACAGATATTTTATGACAATTATTGTAATAAAATCTATGAAAAGAGGATCAGGGCTGGCCCTCAAGCAAGCTCAGAGCAAAGGGTTTCCTTGATCACTCTTATCTTTGAAAAGAGGTCTTATTTTAGCTTTGCCCGAGATTCACTGCACTGGAGCTTTCTTGCCTTTGTAAACTCTGTCCTGGCTGGAAGACGCCCAAGAAGCAGAGCCAATGCGGAGAGAAGGGCCATGGAAGGGTCCGGGCAGAGGGGCTGGGGCGGCGATGGCCACGCTGGTGGGCCCCCCGTGAGGTTTCCACATGAGGCTGTTCACCATTCGGGCTTTGCTTGGGGTGGGGAACAGAGGGATTCAGACCCTACAACAGGGACAGGTGGAGAAGACAACCAGTAGCAATAAATAAAGATTAGCACGTGCCCATCACCCAGGGTGGCAGAGCAAAGGGCTATGCCGAGTTAGGCACCACTCAGCGAAAACAGTCCAGGTGAAGCTTTCATTGACACTCAGTTCTGTCAACGTGTTCCTTTCAGACAGCAGGCCACGCGTGCAGGAGACCCAGGGCTGCAGCCCGAGCCTCTTGTTCCCAGCATCCCTGGATGTGTCCCGTGGGGTGTCTGTGTCAGGCTGCAGACTTGAAGTCCCCGCTAAGCGCAGGCGTGAGGGGCAGCGTGAAGATGAGTTTTGGGAGCGTTCTCAGATGAGCAGGTAGCAGGTGCTCCATGAATGCACCAAGCTTCCTGTTTGCCGGACTGTTTAGGAGCATCCACTACAGGATGGCTTTACCCCACTGTCATTAAGAACAGGTATACACCGTTCTAATTTTTACTATTATTTTCTTTTTTAGTAAGTGATCATGCCTCACCAAATGATGAAGCAAAGGGTCTGACCCAAATTGCTCTGCTAGTACTTGGGCAGAAAAGCTGAAACTATACATATGTGCTTTTTGGTAACTGCATTTCTAATTTTCTCCAAAACTGAGTTACCTATCATCAGACAAAACTTGCCAACAGCCCCGCTCGGTGTTACAGATGTCACTGCTTGTAAGAGAGGCATACTCTTCTCTCCTGGACTCACAAAAGCACAGCCTTTGGTAATGAATCCTGTAACAGCAACAGAGATCCAAATACTCGACAGATTCAGTGACTCTTGGCAGAAAGGAAAAAAAATCTCACTTGAACATGATAAAAATACTAGAACAATGTGCATTCTACCTTTCATGAGAAATGTATTTGGAAATTTTTTTTTTTAAATTTTACCTAGATGATTTTCATTTCTCCTTAACTACTGTATTTGTTTTACTGTTAGAGAAAATACATGAAAATGAAGTGAAATAGACAACATTCTCCATGAACCAAACCTAGGAGATTAAATTTTGCCCCAAGTGAAATAGCTAAATAGTAGATTTTAATTACTTTTGTCCCCATGGGCTTCCCCCCTCCCCTTAATTTCTTGTATTTGCCCTCTTAGGGTTGCAATGATTAATTTGCACACTGAGTCCCTTACTACCCATGAAACTAAGCAGAATGTACAACAGGCAAGATTAGGTGCAGACTTTTTTTTTTTTTTTTTTTTTGGTAAGATTTTGTTTATTTTAGAGAGGGGAAGAAAGGGAAACAATTGCTGTGCAAGAGAAACATCAGCTGCCTCTCGCGCGCCCCCTACTGGGGCATGTGCCCTGACCAGGAATCAAACCCGAGGCCTTTCAGTTTGCAGGCTGATGCTCAATCCACTGAGCCACAGCAGCCAGGCAGGTGCCACCTTTTGACCGAACAGGTAAAGAAAGGTTTTCTCCCGGTCAGCCGGTGTCAGCGAGATAGAGCGAGGGTGACCCGCAGCCACACCTCAGCTTGCTGGGCCTGGGCAGCAGCAGGCCTCCCTGTCATCCGAGTGCACGGCGCTTGTAGAGACAGGCTCCTAGGCATCTCTGGAGGCGGTTCCCATGCCCTATTTTTCATTCCCAGCTTGTTCAGCAACCGCACTTTCTTGACCCTGAAAATAATAGCAGCCCACAGATCCATTTTTACAGGACAGCCATAACTTATGAGAATACATGTTTTTCTTCTTGAGTAAATCCCGAGGCCTCGAAAGTCACCCCTTCTCTGCCCACCGCATTTTCCGTGTCTTGCTTTCTCTAACAGCCCTTTTGGGGGCTGGGATTCTAAATATAAAGCTTAACGCTCAACTGGTGTAAGCAACATTCTTACTGAGAGCCGCCTTAATGTTGGCTTACACATGGAATGGAAATGGCTCGTGTTATCCAGCCTTTAAAAAATTTCTAGTGTTCAGCCTCCATGAAATGGATTGCTTATGGGGAGATAATGTCTGTTCTATTCCTTTTTAAGTCTGTGAAAAATGTCATCCTGGTTAATAGGGTGATTAAAACTCTTTATGCTCCAGGAGATAAATGTGATTATGTTTGTCATACTCTACCCGAGATAAAGACAGCAAAGAAGGCAAACTTGAAATTCCATAACATTTCCTCTCTTCCATAGCCAGGAACATTCAGAGCTCAATACACAGATGGTACTTCACATAAAGAATAACATTATCTGTTAAACATTTTTCCTTTCCATTAACCAATTTAACAATATGCCTCTGGTATAAAAGGAATAGACAAATGACTAAATCTTCTCATATCTGAGTTCTGAGTGCAGAAAAATGACACTTTAGTCACACTGATTGTTTTCCTCTTAATTTTCATCTTTGTTACTTCATTTTTGCTTTTAAAATGCGACCAGAGCCTATGCTTGGTACCTATTCTAGAAACTCTGCCCCCATCAAACTTCCCTCAGCAGGTGATTCACGATCATTCTTAGGTGACCCCGGCCATCCCTTAGGGACATTAGATGTGTGTGGGAAGGGTTCGTAAGCGTTAGGCAAGCCATTCGGTGTGCGTGCAGGCCTCCGCGCGCCGGGCCCCGGAGACAGCGGACCACCACAGTCCGGGCGCCCTCCGGCCACAAGTTTTGAAGGCCCTGAGAGGAGCCTCTGTCCTTAAGGAGCTTACAAGGCAGGAATCTATTAAATAGAATCAAGACTAATAATGATTTTCCCTTTTATTATCTCAGACAAGCTAGAAATTCTCATTTTCTCCTACCCAGTGGAGGGCTTTTAAAAAACCAACAGCTATTCTCCATCTAAGAAAAATAATAATCTAGATTCTAGCTGTAGTTGTAGGCAGTCCCCACCGTATCTATTAGGGTTACCCAGACTCAGACTAACAATACGGACACAAACCTGGTCCACTTGGTTCCAGCCTTTCTTTCCTTCATTCCATTCCAAGCCTTGTGTTGAGGGAGGTCCTCAAGGAGATGCAACTGTTGGCTGACCTGAGAGCTGGACCCCAGAGAAGCTGGGCGCCCCCCCATCCCTGGAATTCTTGTCCTTCTGGCTCCCAGAATTGGCTGCAAGGACACAGCCTTGAGACGGAAAGGTGGCACTCAGTCGATAGGAACCCTGTGTGCGTGAGTGACCCCAGTTAGAGATTCCACGTACACTCTTCAGATCTGGTGGGCAGGTGTGGAAAAGGGAAAGTACTCAAGTCTCGTGGCCGCCCAGGGCAAGCCTCGGGATGAAGTTCCTTTGCTCGTGGAACCTGCCACCTACCCGTCTAGAGTGGCCTGCCTCTCCTTCCGTCACTCCCTGCCCTCTGAGTGGGAGGCCGTTGTCAGATTCCACCGGGGAAGCTCCCAAGGAGGCCCTGAAGCAACCGCTAGAAATATCTTCTTAGCTGAGATTCAGTTAAAAATGAAAAATGGGTGAAGACTTTTTGCTCCGCCACATACCCTGCTCAACGTCACATTTTTTTGTTTAGTCTTGGATTTTTAACAGGTCACCTATGAATCCCAGAGGCTCATTATGCGCGTTGAATAAATAATACAGCAGTTTTAACAGGGTAACGTGGTCCAGAGGAAAATGTTATGTTGCACACTTGACATTTCATTTAAAATGTTTCTGTACAACTAAAAGGTTTCATTAAAACAGATTAATTTCAAATGTACTTTATTAAACCCAATTGCTAATTAGAACCTAAGCAATCATAAAGAAATTGCACAATTGATATTCAACCAGAGGTTATTTTTCTGGACATACTGACATACTATTTTTCTTTAAAATTTTTAAATCTCCAGTAAAAATAGTTCACTGCAATTAGACATTATTCTGTTTTCTGTAAGAGCTCATGGAGGACAGGAAAGGGTTGGGCATGTATAGAAGAATTTTCCAGTTTCATCAGCAAGGCGGTGCTAAATATTGAGACAATTTCAGGTAAATTTCTGGTTAAAAATTCTTGTTAAGATAGGTGATAATTGGGCTATTTTTACATTGATAACAGACAAAACTACAAACTACCAATTAATATTTAGGAACCCATTTCTCAAAATAATACATTTTATAGCCATGATATCATGATTCTCATTTTAGCACAGCTGAACCTTTTCGCAATCGGTTGCTGGCTTCCCGTCTCAAGGTGAGACTTCACAGCATGGGAGGCAGGGGTGTCGGCGGCTCACCAGCCCCTGCGAATCGGGGCGCGCGCTCAGAAGGCGGAGCCCTGCCCTTGCCCCGGCCCCTGTTCAGGCGCCCCCCCCCCTGCCCCCCGTCGCCTGTCACTTTGGAGTCTGCCTGGTAGGAGCCAGTCTCCCAAGTTCGGGCAGTCACAGACTGACAGCAAAAACTGTTGAAACTCATTTAATTAGACACATTGAGGTATTGCTGCTGTGAGGAGCTTGTTACAAAGATTTTCCATCATAGGCTATAACACCTTTTTTTCCAAGTACAAACCTTGGTTTCACCATTTACAGCCATACACAGAAGTAATTTCCCGGGGATCTCCTCCACATAGAGAGGTGATCCACGTCGTTATTTTTAAATAGTCTTCCCAACTTTGGGAAAACTATGTCCTCCCCCCAACAGCACACATACACACATGTGCACACGTGACCACAGGAATCTTAAAGCAAAGCACCCAGAAAGATGGCGTGAACACACGGGACGCCGTCCATCCCGCGGGGTCAGGCAGCGATCTGCATGTCTTCCCGAGGAGAAGCCAGTGAGTCCCTTTGCTGTCTGGCATCTCCAAAGCCACCCTTTCTGTAATCAATCATTTTGGAATTTACCAACCATGCTCATCTCATTTGGATTTCAGGGCTTCCTCCCACTCAACAGCAGATTCGGAGTTCTTGGGAATGGCTGGAAATATTGATTGCATTTTACTTCGAAACTCTTTCATCTAAAAGAAGGAAAAAGTCCATCATCAAATGTTAAAAGAAGGGAAAAGAGCCAATCAATCAGAGAGGATGGGGCTGCTGCCTGGATGATACCTCATTGCTCGAGGGTACAGAGCGAAGGGAGACCAATAAAAGGTAAGAAACTGTCCTAGCCCCGCTGAAAGAAAATGAGATGCAGCTCTTTTCTTCTTCTAAATATAAACCCATTGGGCCTTAACAAAAAACTCTCCTCTGAATCTGGAATGCAAGGGGCTCCCCACGGTCCGTCCTCCACAATACTCCTGTGTGTACTGTTGGCTTTCATACGTGAAGGTGCAGCTGGGCACGAGCTCCGTCTAGCTAAACCCACGAACGCACTCAGGCTGGCCCAAGTCAGAAGAATGTGAGAGCCAGAGAGGGGTGGAGAGAGGGAACTTAGTAGGGGGTTAAAAAAAGAATGAATCCAGGAAGGGCAGATAAACTAGAATGTTTTTATGTGCCGGACAGTGTTGAAAAATCTAGGGAGAGGTTTCGCCAGGCGAGGTGGATTTGGAGCCTGAGAGCTGGAGCAGGCGGCTGGAAGGTCGTCATGTCGGGGGTCAACATGGAGCATCTGGCTCCACCTCCGATGCACACCACACGCCGGCGGGGGCGGGGGGGTGGCGGCGGGGGCGGGAACACCACTTTATGGGAGCTGGATAATCTTTGTTAGACAGTACTAGCTCCATGCTTGTCGGTTCATTCTTTTTAACCTGGCCGCTCCTGCACGGGGGTGCTTCAGAAGCCTGTGGCGCCGCTCTGCCAGTTCTCATCCGCCATGTCCCGGCTGTGCATCCCAAGGCTACAGGTCTCTTTGAGGGGGCTTGTGAGGCCTCCAGGGACACGCACCTCATTTCTTACAGGAGTTATTTTGAAAGTCAGCTAATTTTTTTTTCTTTTTTTGGTGGGCATGCTTATTTATTTTAACTTGAACCTGAATCCTTATTTGGTTTCCAAATTTAGGGTGTGCATCTTGTTTGGGACTTGTAAATTCCTAGGCATTTATTCCGGCCACCTTGGCACTGCAGTTAGCTACACAGACTCTGGCAGACTCCTCTGTTCAGATCCTAGTCCGACACCTGGGAAAACTGCTTAGGCTAAGCAGGAGTTTCCAGGTGTGTAGAGTGGAGATAATTACCTGCTCACAGGGTTGTGAGGATTAAGTGAGATGCTACACACAAAACACAGCGCCTAGCACATAGTAAGTGCTCAATACAATTAGCTATCGTCCTTACATCATCATCAAAATACATGTGCTCTGTTTCAAGAACAAAGCTCACATGGATATAAATATTATGGTATGTTTGTTGAAAGCATCGTCTCGGTTTAAATATCGACACTAGAAGGTACATGAGGTCACCCACCACATGCACTCGGTGGGGGGTCCGTGCCAACCGTGTCGATGTCAGGTCCCGGACACCAATCTTAAAGACGCACGTGTCCCTGGCATGTTTAGCCCCCTCTTCTATGCAGGCGTCTGGTCCGTACTGTGGTGAACCCTTCCTGGAGGTTATTAACTAAAAGCAGTACTGCGTCTCTGAGGAGGGGCTGATTATGTAGGGATTCCCCCCCACAATCACAGGGGATTACTACTCTCATTTTTGAGGGGCACGGATGCTAAATGTCCAGGATGGCCCACAAAAAAAGAGTTGCTTTGTCCAAAATACCAAGTGCCTCTGTTGAGGAGACGTGCCTAAGACTTTCTCAGTGGACAGACAGACATCTCTCTGGCTAGGGTTTGCAATGGGCTGCCTGATTCTTTTCCTTCACTTCTCTGCTTGCACATCTGGTAAAACTGCGCCTAAGGAGAGAGCTTTCAGATGGAGTGTCAAAGAGCCAGTATGTGAACAGAATCGTCTCCCATTCCACCTTCTCAGTGACAGGGAGCACGGCCAGTTGCTGGGAGGCGGAAGCCTGGGAGACGCAGGGGAGGCCCGCGTAGGAGAGTAAGGGCGGCTGTCCCCCTTCAGCATGGTTCTGTCCCCGTTTTCTCCTCTTGACCCAATTTTTTCCTGTCCTATCATTTCTCAAGTATTGTATTATTCACATGTTCCCAGGGTCCTAAGTGAGTAACTAAACCACTGGAAGGAATCATATCTCAAAAATAGCCCAGTAGGAATAGATAGGCTTTAGAGCGAGGTAAAGGGAGCGAGGCAAGTGGGATAAAGAACACCATTTAGCCGTCTTCTTTAATTTTGCAGAGGTGGAAATGGAAACCCAGAGTCTACATTTAGGTTATAAACAGGGCCTCAAGTTGCTTTAAACAATGGGACTCCATAGAAGACTTTAAAGCTTATATTTTTTATATTGCATGCATAGTAAATGAAAACCTTCAGTTTTTTCACCTGTATCAATTTCTGATAACACAGTTCAGAGAAGGCGTTGGTCTTATCAGTGATACTCTTATCACAGGCCAACAGACCACCCCCTGCTTAAAAGTGTGCTTGAAAGGATTTAGGGCTTGGGCACATGCCAACAAACTTGGTTATAAACATACTGCACGCCATGACAGCAGTCACAGCCACTGTCACTGGGCCATCCCCGAAGTCTGGTGAAGACGGGGCATGCTGGGCACTATCGACTCTACCCAGCGACTCAGTTTTACTCTGAAGCATTTTCTGAACTCTGGGATCAATTCCCTTCCCTCGTAGCAGGGAGGATTCTTCCGTGGCTACGGGTCACAGGGCCACCCCGCGAAGCAGGGGCTCCTCCCTGCAGAGACGGCGGCTCGCCCTCGGCACTGAGCCTGCGGCTCCAAGAACAGCTGCCTTCAAGTCCCAGTGTTTGTGTCCAAAATTCTGGGTTCTAATATCATCAAAGTACCGACCTTTAGGGTGGCAGTACTCAAACGGAGTGTCGTGACAACTGGAAATTTGCCCCTAATCTGCACATTCCGAAGATTGGATACAATCAACTTTTTAGATATTAGAACGATTCAAGATTACGTCTCTAATCACGTCACTCTCATTCGCATTTCAGTAACTTCCTGAAGGGCCGAAGAGCCAGTGTGCCAGGAGTGACACACGGGATATGCTGCACATTTACCATGCATGTCCTGACAGGGGAAACAGTGTGGGAACTTTTGTTCTGACATGTGGTGTGCTGAAAAATTACGTAAAAGCTCCAGAATATGGCCCCAATTTAATTTCAAAAAACCCTTACATCATTGATTCTAATAAATAGGCAGTTGCTGGAATTAGAAGCTCCAAGTTTCAAAGTGTCTTTGCCATGGACCAGCTCAACTGCCTCATCTACAGGCGCGCTGCCAGCCTTGGGGCTGGGGTGAGAGTGACGAGAGCTTTGTAGGACCAGCTGAGGAGAAAGCCTTTGGACATGGCAACAATTACAGCACCGATGAGAGTTTCGAAGAACCTGGAAATTCAGCTTCTTCATAAACTAAAAGAGTAAGACTATCGATGTTACCTGAACAGAAATAATAATGGCTGCCCCCTGGGATGAACCACGAGCCAGGCACTGTACCAAGCATCATGCTATTATTTAGCCTTCACAATTCTATGTGGCAGAAACGAGGACCACTTTACATAGAGAAACCAGAGGTCACAGAGGTGAACCCGTTCACGGTGACATGGTTTATAATAAGTACAACTGCCTGGTGCACGTCCAGGGCTCTTTCTCAACAGTCACCCTGGTTCTATGACCTGGAAAGACATGGTACCTCTGTAACATCTACTACAAGCTGTCACTAAAAATTATCTAGAAACATATATACACACCTCTTGCAATGGTGACCATTTTATTTAGAATGGCATGGCAGATTACCACCAATGTTCACCAAGAGCCAGTACTCATCTACTTGTGGATACAGAGGGGTTATGTTTCTTTACCCTTCCTGAAGTTAGGTAACCATGTGAGCAGTGCTGGCAAGTGAAATGTAAAAGAAATGTGTGTCCCTTCCAGGGTGAAGCACGTAACTGTAGGCGCTGGGTTCTCCAGGCCCCTCTCCCCTTTCCTTAGCGATCAAGGAAACCCGCGTGGCCATGGTGGCCCCAAGATCCAAGCCACCTGAGGCGCCGAGCAGCTTGTGCACAGCTTCTCTAGAGTCATATAAACCTGGAGTGGATTGTACATGAGACAGAAATAAACTTGTATTTTAACCCACACATTTGGAGATTGTTTTTTTAATGCAGCATAACCCAACCTATCCTGGCATTAACGGTGAGAACTGCAAACTGGATATAAAGCATGCTCTGATGCCCTTCAATAGAACATTTGGCTGAAACATGGCTGAATAAAAACTCAAGGGCTGGACCAAGAACAGGAACTCTGTGAAGTTGAGCTTAAAGAGCTCTTATAAGCACCCTACCATTTTGGGGGTGCTCAGTACATCAGTTAGTCCCATTACATGACACTGCTTCCTGAGGAATCAGAACATTTCTTGATATTTTATGAAGATATTTGATATATTATTCTTGATAATATTCGTGAAATATTATGGGAACTTGGACTGGCATGGTAAAGAGTCATTCTGAGGGGGGAGATCACGGTCCTATGTCTACTAACTCAACTAAGCAGAACTGGCTTAGCTTACAGAGCAGATGCTGGTACCCTCCACTTTTGGTTAGGTCTCTTGATATCCACATGGATCCTAAGATATGATTGAACATACCATATTATTTAATATTCACTTGCATTAGGAAAGCTAACATGAATTTTTAAAATGTCAACTTACTAAGTTACAGTACTATCGTTTAGGTAGTTTCACTTTCTCCCAAATGCTTACTGTATCACATGCATAAAGTCTAAAATCTGTAGTAAAGTCAAAGGAATAAAAATGGAAAATGTAACTTTTTGAGAAATATAATCCCTGAAGTACTCACTGCACTGGCCAATTCCTACGCCAGCGATTAACAGCAGGGCGCAACCCAACAGCACACATCCTCTGCCAGCGCCAGGCCGGCTGAGCGGCAGGGGCGACCTTGGAGCCTGTGGGGCCGGGGCCAAGCCTCGGCCCAACGAGGACACGTCAGAACGCGCTTCCTGACAGGTCGCGTTCACAGAGGCCATTCTGAAATGATTTCAATCAGGCTTTATTTTTGTAACTGCACAATTTTGGGATGTTTCCTTTCTCTGCCAAATAAATGACAGTAATTGTACCGCCTCTGACTGTCAGGTCTCTTTCTAAAAGCTTTATATTTTACTGCATTAAACACTTCATAACAGCCACAACCTGACCACTATTATTTTCATATTTTAACCTAATGATCCTGCTTCTCTGGCACAGGGTGCAGAGCGCTCACACCACACGCAGTACACACACACACTCACACACATGAACGCACAGGCGCGACATGCAGCTGCCTCTCCACGATGCCTTTGTGAAGGCCCTGCCGATAGGCTGTCCCAGGAGAGTGAGGGCAGCTGATGGCTCCATTACCGAAAAGTACTTCTATACATTTATTTTTACATTGTAAAGTTACAACTTTAAAAAATAGCATATAAATGAAATAGTATATAAGGCAGCTAGAACAAAAGAATTAGCATGCACTTCATGAAAAGAATCTATTTCCACAACACAAAAAATACCTACGCCCCACATTCTCTTAAGCCAAATTGCAACCACATATAAATTCAAGGCAAGTACTGGTACATCAGCAGGACAAAAACACCGCTGACGCAGTCACTTAGGAACTGTTAAAAAAACTGGACGCTCAATGAAACAGCGGGGAGGCTCAACAAACAGGGCAGTCATCCTACCCCTCTCCTCTTGCCAACTTTCAGGAGTCTGACTTTATTAAAACACCTGACATATACAACCCGTAGCTACTATCTCTTCTTCACCAACCCCAGAATGGCAGTTTTAACACCTTCAGAACTTGAGGCCCTTCTGCACCTCCCACAGGGTCTCCGCGCTCTTCTTCAGGCAAGCCGCCTCCTCTCGGGTCAGGGTGACCTTTATGAGGGCCGCGATGCCATTCTCTCCCAGGACGCAGGGCACACTGAGGGCCACCTCTTCATTGATTCCATAGAGACCCTTAACAATGGTGGACACTGGATGCACTCTCCTAAGGTTCTTCAAAACACTTTCCGTTAAATCAGCCACAGAAAGGCCGATGGCCCAATTAGTATAGCCTTTCCTTTTAATAATCTCGTAGGCGCTGGCGATCACATCTTTGTGGACCTCTTTCCACTGCTCGGGGTCTTTGTCGGTCCCGATATCCAAGTTCAGCTGCTTCAGAGGGACGCCCGCGACGTTCACTCCACTCCACACGGGAACGCTCGAGTCTCCGTGCTCTCCAAGGACCCACCCGTGGCAGCTTTCGGGGTGGATCCCCAGCTTCTGCCCAATCAGGAAACGGAAACGAGCAGTGTCCAGATTACAACCACTGCCGAGAATGCGGCTTTTGGGGATTTCACTCAACTTCCAAGCTACGTAAGTTAAGATATCCACCGGGTTGGTAACAACAATCAGCTTGCAGTGAGGGCTGTACTGGACAATGTTAGGAATCATCAACTTAAAGATGGCCACGTTTCGCTGGACTAGATTGAGGCGCGTCTCCCCCTTTTCCTGGCGCGCACCTGCCGTGATGATCACGAGGTTGGAGTTGGCAGTGGCCAGGTAGTCCTTGCTGGCGACCACGTTCGGCATCTTCACAAACGGGCTGCCGTGCTGCAGATCCATGGTCTCGCCCTTCAGCTTGCCCTCCGCACTGTCCACCAAGGCCAGCTCGTCGCTCAGGCCCTTCAGCAGGATGCTGATGGCACAGGCCATGCCCACCGACCCAGTCCCTATAATGGAGACCTTACTGTGGGGAACGGCCACCTCGGAAGTCAGGTTCTTCATAAGTTCAGACTTGACGGTCGCCATTGGGGACACGGGGGGGACAGGCCACGGGCGCCCGAGTGGCGTGCGGGCTGGCCAGCGGGGACGCGGAGCCATGCCTGGACTCAGGAAATTCGCTCCTGCGGCGCTCACTCTCCGGACGGCCCGCAGGACTCCCATAGCCCAGCCCACGGCGACTGACTCCAAAGGAGCAGAAGAGAACCGAAGAACGTGGCAGGAAGGTTTCAGGCACGACGGACGGGAACCCGTGATCCTCGGTCTCCCCCTCAGCGTGGCTCAGCGTGGCTCAGCGTCCGCGCGAGGCTGCGGGCCGTTGGACGCCCTGCCACGTGGCTCTGCGTCCGCGCGAGGCTGCGGGCCGTTGGACGCCCTGCCACGTGGCTCAGCGTCCGCGCGAGGCTGCGGGCCGTTGGACGCCCTGCCACGTGGCTCTGCGTCCGCGCGAGGCTGCGGGCCGTTGGACGCCCTGCCACGTGGCTCTGCGTCCGCGCGACGCTGCGGGCCGTTGGACGCCCTGCCACGTGGCTCTGCGTCCCGCGCGGGGTCGTGGGCCTTTGGACGCCCCCTCAGCATGGCACTGCGGCTGCGCAAGGCAGGTTCGATTCGCAAGGTCTCACAACGGCGTCTACAAAGTGTAATACTTGTGGTACTCAGGTCTTATCAACACAGATTCTCTTCAATATTTAATGTGAATGCTCGGCCAACACAGGCTTTATATTTTTAGTGTGTATGACAAGTAGATCCAGAGGAAAAGAAAGGTAAACTCTCTGCAGGGCAACGTGCCCGAAGAGTAAGGAGCCCGTCTCTGCCTCCGAAGGTGCCCCGCACCGTCTCCTGGCAGCGGAGAGGCGGGGCCGTGCTCGCCGCTGCGCCCAGTCCGAGCGCCTTCTGCTTGGAAAGGCTCGCCCCGCCTTCAGGCCAGCAGGCCGCTGCTCCACGCCTGTGGGGAGTCGCAGGAGCGCGGGAAGGGGGCGGCCCAACGCCAGGGCTCCCTGAAGACCGGCCCGTCCTTTTCAGGCCAGAGAGACGCTTGTGACTTCTCAAGTACAAAGGTGATGGCGTAGCCTCCCCTTAGAATGAAAATAGGCCTTAAATGTCCTTAAAGTGGCGAGTGTTAACTCATGCACAAAGGTCACTGATTGAAGCAGTAAAATAAAACACGGCTGACCCTTGACCAGGGGCTTGGACTGCGCGCGCCCGCTCACCCAGGGGCCTCCCGCTTGGCGCAGGGTCCACGCCGTCAGCCAGCGCCGCACGGCGTCGGGGTGTCTCACCTCCCGCGCATGGCTCTGGTCGTTCTGAGGAACGCCCTTTTCACTTTCTCAGGTCATAGAAACTTTACATCCGATGAAATATATACCCTAATAAACCCAGTAAACTACGCAAGTCCAAATAAAGATGATACCTTTCCCCCACTTATTAACAGAATTATGACCCTGGAAGGATTCTTCAAAACTTGCCCCTCCTTCTAAGAGCGCGATGCGCTCTCTCCTAACGGGGCTCTTGGTCCCCCATGGTCAGGAAAAAAAAATCCGTTTCGGAATACTGAATCCTGGTAAAATGAGTATTTGATATTCAGGACTTGAAAAGCTAGCTATTCTCATTCTTCATGCCACAGAAGTGCAGTCCAAGAAGAGAGGAAAAATAAGCTAAGTTGATGAGTGGTGGGAAAAGTGTGGCCATTAGCAGAGTCCCTGCAAACCTGCTTTAGTGTCTTGCTGGCCCTTGAGCAGGAGCAAGAGCCCTCGTTTGGATGGTACAGTCACAAGCTCTGTGACACAAGAAATGGGAAGAGCACCAGATAGATGATTTCTCTCCACACTGGTGGTTAGAGTTATGGCAACCATTTGTCAAAGTAAAAACTGGAATTTTAAAAATGATCATTGTTATTTAATAGTGGCCAGCATTTTAGGGGGATCCTTTTAAAAGACCAACTTTTGATAGTTACCATTTCTTTTATTCCAGTCGCAACTGGAAATGCTTTAACCGAATGCCTCTGCTCACCTTCGTCCTATAACCATGCCTCTGATCAGTCACATCATTTTCCAGGATAAGTGTTCTCCAGGACGAAGTTCAAGGACATAAAGACTCTTAGGTAGGTGTCTTCTTTCTGTAGTAATTCTCTTTTAGAGTTTGAACCTCTTCAGGAATATAGTATGAGAGCTGCCTCTTCAGTTTTCCCCCTTAGCCACAATTAAATCAATGCTGAGGAAAAAAAAATAACACTCTCCAAAATAAAAATACCTCAAACAAAGCAGGTTTACACACACACACACACACACACACACACTAAGTCTGGAGGTGAGAAGGACGAGAAGGAAAGAACTAAGAAAGATGATGAAATGTGCAAGACCTCCACAGCAGATTTAGGTCTGCGCAAAGACATGGGAAGCTAAATGTAACTAGGCAGCTTCCTACCCTATGACCTCCTATCTTAGGTGGCTCACTATTCCTTTTGAATGGAAAACCCAACTCAAATTATTCAAAGTGCAGTACAATATTATAGCCAATGAAAGGCTTAAGCCATAGTACTTTTGGTTACATCATTTAGAAGGAATGAAGCAGGAAATAAGATGACCACGGAGTCTCTGGACGAAGAATCATTACAGTCAAGTCCTTCCACCTTGACACTCACCCCAGCTCGCTTCCCTTTTTCTATCTAGGAGTCCAGTTCAAATAAAGATGTTCCTTGATGTATGATAGGGTTATGTTCAGATAAATCCATTGTATGTTGAAAATATCATAAGTGGAACAATCACTTAATACACCTAAACTGCCCAACATCATGGCTTTGCCTAGCTTACCGAAAACATACTCAGAACACTTACATTAGCTACAGCTGGGCAAAGTCATCTCGCTGCCACAGTTCAGCAGCACGAGAGAGTATTGCCCTGCATATTGTTAGCCCAGGAAAAAGATGGAAACTCAAATTTTGAAGTACAGTTTCTACTGAATGCACATCACTGTCACAGCATCATGAAGGCAAACTCTCATAAGTTGGGGATTGTCTGTATTCCAACTCCTAAATCTACAATGCCCTAAGCAGAACTGACTTCCTAAAAACTTTTTTTTTTAATTTTCTTAAATTTATTTATTTTTAGAGAGTGGGAAAGGGAAGGAGAAAGAGAGGGACAAAAACATCGATGTGAGAGAGAAACATCAATTGGTTGCCTTTCACATGCCTCCAACTGGGGACCTGGCCCACAACCCAGGCATCTGCCCTAATCAGGAGTTGAACCAGTGACCTTTTGTTTTTCTGGGATGACACCCAACCCACTGAGCCACACCAATCAGGGCACAAAATTGATCTTTTAAAATCCTGTACCCCCAGAGTACTCCATTCGTCTCTTCATGATAGAATTTATAACACACAATTAAATGTAATCCAAAAGGGATCGCCGCCTTTTATGTACCATCACATCCTTGTCCTCTAGAACAGAGCTTGGTCCATGAATTGGGATTCAGTTAAAATGTTTGTAGAAGAAAAAAATAAGTAAATAACTATAGAACTAGGTTAGGAAAGGCTAGAGGGCTAAAAGGTGAGAGAGGGAAAGGCACTGAGGAAAGGGGCAGGTAAAATGTGTCTGGGGTTTCTAAGCAAGGTTGATGTACAAATTTCAGATGAAGCTATTGATAAGCTAAAGATTTCTTAACTGTTCTCAAAGCCAATAGCTACCATTACCACGTTAGAACATTCAAAAGAAAGAAAGTATACAGTGCTAGGAACATAATAAGTACAAAGGCAGAGAGAATCTTTTTAACCTTTAAAGTTATTCAAAATGTTTTGTTTTGGGAAAGCTTTAAAAAAAAACAAAACTATGCACAAAACCTTGATTTGCCAAAAAAAAAAGGAATTGAGCGCAGTGTTAATTCATCTTATAAGCTGATCTAAAAGTCTATAAACTCACCAGCATGCAAGTAGGACATTATATAAATAATTATTTTAAAAGTCTTCTTTCTCATTTGAAAGTCATAAAATGCAAATTGTAGTTTTAAAGCAAATGAGTGGGCTGCAATTCTATTGCTCATAGATACTAAAATCTATATAACTACGTAATCCTTGTGTGCGGGTGTCTACAAATCCCAGCACCTGAAAGTATTTGCCTTTGGCAGCAACCCTGGGAATACTGGGGAAGACAAAAGCGGGGCCACAAAGCTTTGTTTTCTGAATAGAATAAAAGTAAACTGTCAAATAAAAAAAGCAACACTGGGGTCAACTTCCTATCATGGCACTGAAACACTATAACAGGAGTTGGCAAGCTCTCATGATCTAAATCTCATTTTTGTTCTTTAGTTTTTTTATTTTTATATTCTTACCTGAGGACATGCTTACTGATTCTAGAGAGAGGAAAGGGAGGCAGAGAATCACCGAAGTGAGAAACACGGGTCAGCTGCCTCTCGCACGCGCCCTGACGCAGGCCTGTGCCCCGACCTGGAATCATGCCGGCAGTCTTTCAGTTTACGGGTCAGCGCTCTAACCTGCTGAGCCGCACCAGCCAGCGCCCACTTTTAGGCTTTAAAGACATCACCTTACACATAATTTTTGGTGCAGCGTAAAAGAACTGCTTATGTTATATTAACCATAAAAAGGGGAAAAAAGGAATATTTTAATGTGGCCCAAAACATGAAAAACACATTAAAATTCCTTAGTATGTGTGTAAAGATCCCGAATCATATCTAAAAATTGAGAAACTTTAATGATAAGAGTCTAACTGCATAGGTATTTTATTAATTACCCCATTTATTCTCTGCCAGTGGATTAGTAATTGAAGTAATACTGTAGTCCCCAGAAACAACAGCTTTATTCATCTAAAACAATTAACACAAAGAAAACCTTTGTTACTTTCAGTTTGAGGTAGAAACTGAAGTCACCTTTATGAACCCAAAACTGCCAAAACAGATGAACTCCATATCGTAAAGGTTAAAAATTTACTTGCCTCAAGACAGTTTAAGGCAAGGAGCAGAGTCAGCGCAGCAAGAGGAAGGAGGGTTCCAGGGGACCGGCAAGTACAGGGATCCTGGAGGAGAGGAAGAACAGCCTTCCGGCGAGGCTAGAGCTGAGTGTGACAAAGGCTTACTACGACAGACACAAGTAGGCTCTCGCCTGAAGCACTGCTGTCCAGATCACTCTTTGTGGACCTGTCCTGTGCACTGTAGGATGTTCAGCAGCATCCCTGGCCTCTATCCACTAGATGCCAGTAGCACCCTGTAGTTATGACAGACAAAAATAGAAACAAAACTGCCCCTGGTTGAGAACCAGTGAGTTAGTGAATAAGCAGCGGCCAGATCACAGAGGGACTCAAACCAATTTAAGAAACTTGCACTTTATTCTCAAGAAAAGAGGGAGGCATTGGAATGACAGACACGGTGTGATCAGATTTCATTCAACAGATGTTGACCAAATGCCCCCTCTGTGCTAGGCGCTATACAGCTGCTGAGGACACAAGAATGAACAAGATAAAGGAGGCCTCTGCTCTCAGAATTGACACGCTTTTTGTGAAGACAGATAAAACAAGGAAATGGTCGATACAATCTCGTTTTGCAGTAAGTGCCGTGAAGAAAGCAGGGTAATATCAGAGAGGAACTGAATGGTGGGAGTGAAGAGGCTCCTTTATTTCAGATCAGATGGCCTGGAGAGCTTCTCTGAGGAGGTGAGGCAGGTCTGAGTTGATACCCCAGGTGGCGACAGAGCCAGCTGTGCCAGGACCTGAGGATGGGGTTTCCTGGGCAGAGCTGGAAGAAAGGCCCTCGGGGGGGCGCGGCAGTGTGAGGTGGAGGCGGGGTGGGAGGGGTGGCCGTGCTGGTTCCACAATGTGAAACTTCAGGGGGAGCCATTGAAGGGGTGTAAATAAAGGAGTGACATGACCTAACCTCCATTTTAAAAGTATCTCTGTCTACTACTGATAGGGGAACTCAAGAGTTAAAAATTTTAGTTGTTACATTAGGTAGGCTTAAGTGACGAATGCATGCGGAAAACTGTTATTCCAGGAACTGGAATGCATGACCTACCCATGACTCCAGGAGGTTGAAAAGCAATTCAACCTTTGTGTCCCAGGAGGTCTGCAGGCGATGGTGGTACCTGCGCCGATGTGCCCCAGGGAGGGAATGTCCATGATGCAGATAAAGGATTGTTGATCAGCAGATAAAGAAGTACTAGGAAAATTGCAAGACCAACTCATATCTGATTAACCGTCTTTGTAAACCCCTTACCTACTCTTTTCTCCTTATAAAAAGGTTGGCTTGAGATGAGATGTTAAGATGGTTTTTTAGGGTACACAACCTACCATCTTCTCAGATGGCTGGCATCTGAATAAAGCTCCCATACAGATTTAAGGACTCCCATAGACTCCTTGTCTCTGCTTATTGGTTCTGGCAGTGACAGACCTCATGAACGCCAACTTTTCCAGTTTTACTCTCAACTTTTCTTTTGTGGAGAAAAAATTCTACAGGAAGTAAGAGAGGCCAGTTTCCTAGACAGGAAACTATTTCAATACACAAGGCAAAAGATGAACGCAGGCAGAAGGAGATGAGAGGAGCCAGGCCATGTTTAGTAGCAAAGCTAATAAGCAGGACTTGAGACACCAGGGGTGAGACCGAATGCCTGGATGGCACTGCGACTGAGTACCCATGGGGGCAAGGGAAAGGCAGTGAGTGGTACAGACGCAGGCGGAAGTTTGGGGAGGTGAAGCCCAGCCTGTTCCTGCAGTGGGGGGCGGGGGGGGGGTACCACAGAGAGGCAAGGCAGAGGCACAGAGGACAGAGGTCAGTTGTGATTATCACAGGGTAGGAAGGCGCTCCAGCCACAGGGGCTGCGGGCGGTGAGGGAGGAGCAAGGCTTGGCGACCGACCAGACACAGGGGTGACGAAGACTGTGGTCAAGAGTAGGGTGCAGCTCTTCTCCGCAGGCAGCTTTGTGGATGATGCCGCCATCCACTGAGGGTGACCAGGAGCCGGGTGGGAGTAAACGACAGTTCAGTGGGAACACACATGAGGCTTAGAGGACATCCAAGCCTCCGTGTCCAGTCAAGCAGGCCCACGAGGCAGGAGCTCAGGAGCCTGCGCTGGGGACGCAGACCTGCCATAGCCTGCACACGGGTGAGGCCTCCAGAGCGGATGGACCTGGGGAGGACCAACAAGGGCAAAGGCAGGGATCTCGGCGTAACTGCAGAAAGGGCAGCAGCAGCATCTCAGGAGTCAGCGGGGCACCGGGAGGTGAAAAACAAGAGCCAAACGAGGATCAAGAAAAATTACCAAAAGAATAAAGTATAAAAGCCCAGAATCTGTTAGCACACGGAGCAAACGATAGCTGGTCCAACTGAGTCATCAAGACAAAGTGAAGTTATGTTCAGCACAGTTCACCTTGTGGAAAGATTTAGAGCATGTTAAAACAATTTTTTTTCTTCTTAAACTTAGAAATATTTCAGTCAGGAAAATTCAATTTGAGAGAATGCTTCCATTTTCTGATATAGGGTAAATGAATAATAACAGAAGTATATCAACATACATATTTTTTCATAGTTCTAGATATTCGAAAGTGACTAACCAGTAAGAGGTACATTTTAAACAAAGTGAAGGGGAAAATGGAGCTATCAGACATTGACTCCATGACCTTCCAGTTGGACAGATCTGCTTGCCTGTGTCCCATTTCCTATGCTCAGTGTAAGAAATAAGGACAAAGAGAAAGAAAACCCAAGTGAAACCAAGGATACCTTTCCTCTGGTGGGACAGGCTGGGAACATTCTTGAGGTGATTAAGCCTGATTTGTGTCAGGCCTTGGAACAAGAAGGCTTTTATGGCAGAGCTTATCTTTTTTTCGTAATTGTTGCACATTCTCACTTTATAAAATGCCTGGGGCCCTATTTTACTTATAAAAGGAAACTGGTGGGTTTTTAAAAGAGCTATCTTGGCAATATGCCAAAACAGCTGGGCCCTCTCCCTCCGTCCCCAGAAAAAAGTGTGCACTAGTCTTTCTCTCCCTTTCCAAACTAAGCAGAAGTCCCTGTGATGTGGTCTTCCTGTCACCAGATTGCCCCTCCACATTTACATCGAGTGCCTCACCACAGGGACGCCAAGCCCATTAGAGCTCCGGGGGGTGGAGGCGGGTTACAGAGATGTTCCTGTCACCTCAGACCTGAACTGAACAGACGTGCAGTGCCACTTCCCATTCATTTCGAAACGAATGCAGGAAAATACTCCTCAGTGCTTAAGCTGTTTGAAGGCCTGTGCACTTGACAGCTGGACCTGTCTGCAAGATCACGATGACTCTGTGTTCTGGGCCTTCCAGTAAGCACTGTTAGGAGGAGGGAGCAAGGCTGGGTCTGCCGACATCTGGTGATCAGAATCAGAAACTGAAGCTTGCTTCCTGGGGGCAGAAGCCGGTCAAGATCTTTGGAAGCCCTAAAATTAGATTAGGCAGGGACACAGGAGGGAAATGTTTGGGCTGCCTTTCAGGCTTCTGAAGATGACTCAGAAGTGGCTAACACCAAACAGTTTGACAGGAAACTCAAGATTTGTTTTTGATCTTTGACCTCAACCAAAAAAGAGTCTATAGCATGAAGTCTACTCCCTTCTTAGATATTTTAGAAGTTAAAAACTTTTAATCTTCTCCGCAGTTTTTTTTAATCCTCACTCAAGAATATGTTTTTATTGAATTGGGGGTCAGGGGGTTGGGGGCAGGGAGACATAGATCGGTTGTAAAGTCAAAAAGAAAGGGATTTGAGTATAATGAGCAAAAACCCTCAAGTTGGCCATACAGTAATTAAGAAATGAGCCTAAACATTAACATAAAAATTATGCCTAGTAACAGCTACTGAAGAGAGCTGGATAATAAATCTTGTTAGCATGCATCTGATATTGTCCTAGATTACTTGTCTTAAAGGATCTTCCTTAGAATAGGAAAGTCAAATGATAGTTTTTAGAGAAATATTTAAAATATATATATGTCGTACTAAAAAAAAAAAGAAGAAGAAGAGGCCTGAGCTTTTGAGAAAGAAGCAACCTGCGTCAGCAGATGCGGAGGCAAGACGGGAAAGGAGAGTGCGCAGGCGGTTTGCAGAACAGCCTTTAGGGCAGCAGGACCGTCCGAGAGACGCAGTCGAGGGAGAAAGAGCGCTTCCTGTCAGGTGGGCAAAAATTTCAGAGTAATAGAAGCCATAATGACAAGAGTGCCCGGAAACTTGTATGCACTGTTGATACCTTCTAACTTGTATCAGCTTTCCTGGACCGCCGTTTAGCAACAGAGATCAAAAACATTTTTAACATGCACTTTGATTCAGTGTTAACTGTCTTTAGGAAAAATTTCTTGACCAAGAAAAGTACAAAAAGACGTATGCCTACAGAGATTCACTATGATGTTTAACAGTGAAAAATTACAATCTGAATACTGTTGGCAGGAGACTGATTATGGAAACGATAATACACAATAGAGTACCATGCAGTCATTAAAAGTGATAAAGATTTATATGCTCTACTGCGCAAAGAGGTTCCTATGACTATTCAGTGAGAAGAGCTTCCAGAGCAGTCCAGTGAAACACTTATATACGATTATGTGAATGTGCCTATAGAAGGAAGTCTGGAAGTGTGTTTCTACTGTGATAGGTGATTACAACTCAGATGTCTGGTAATTATGTGTCCCTTCTTGTACTTTTCTACATTAATTCTTTAAAAAAAAATTAAGTACATATATTTACCAAAAAAAAAAAAAAGTCATTTTGTTTAAAAAAAAAAAAGATAGGTCCAAGATATATTTTTCTTTAAAAATACCAATATATGTAAATAAAGACAAATACCTCTTATCCTATGGTAAAAGGGTAAACAAACGAAAAAACTCCATTTATAAGTTAATTTTTAAATTTAAATCTCTGGAAATTTAAAGTATTTCATAGTAACCAAGAATGTTTTCATTCATAGTTTTACGCTCCTGTAAGGGCAAAAACGGTAAATTATCTGTCAATTCTAACTACATGGAGTATCATGAACATATTACATACAAACCACAGTAAACGCTGGCAACGGGCAATTCTGAGCAGTACTTTGAGGCTATAATCCCATTTCAAATGAATGTAGAATATGGGCCCACAGGCATAAAAAACTATGAAATTTCCAATCACGTCAGTCAGGAATTATTCATATACCTAACGTTCTTTCTTCTAAGGGGAGGAAAAAGAAGTCTAACTATGAATATGTTCAACTTCCTCAGAAATCCTTTCAAGTATTTATTCTAACTATAGTAAATGGTAAAAAAGTTAACAAGCCATTGCTCTCGAGTATTAAGTAAGTTCACTGTATGTTTCTTTCTTTTGATAACGGGAGAGTTACCAGTTGGTGTCACTAAAGGTCCTACTGACTGACTACAGAGCCCTGATCTCAACTATTCTCTACACGTAAGACATCTGCCCTGCTAAAAAACCACCTGTCACCGTGCCATGGTGGCGTGGCGCTCACCGGGTCCCAACGTGTCCGTCACCTAGGACCGTGAACCCATAGTCACTGTTCATTCTTTTCACAACTAAGTGACAGTGATAAAATTAATGCTGCCTCCATCACAATCTGATGATAAAATACCATAATTCAAAGTAACTGGTAACGCATGCTAAGCAGCCAGGCCGTGCTTGCCCAAGGCCAGTCAGCAGGGTGAAGGGAAGGTCCCGCCTTGAATTCTGGGCACACTCCATCCACGTTGGCCTGCTGACCAAACAGCTTCCACTAGTTCTCCCTCTCTGGAACCTCTAATTAAATGATATACCGCTGCGTAAAATACACATTTATATTTATCTTATACATATTCTATGTGAAATGAAATTCCACAATAAATATGAACGAACAAAAAGTAAATCCAAAATATGTCTAAGAAACCGAAGGGCTTCACTTTAAGCATTTTCAGCATGTTCCCTTTCAGGCCAGCAGATGTAGCTGTGAATTAATACAGGGAATGCAAGCTGCTCTGGGTCAGCCATTAGATGGCACCCCCCCTTTAGAAAAAAACAACTGGGTTTATAGTGGAGATTTAATACAAATGAAGGCAGTCACCTACAATTATTTGACACTGAAATTGATTCTGACCTAGAACAACCATCTCGGTTATTTATTGAGTGCACAGACTTGCACCACTTCTGTTTAACATTTTCTGACTGTTTTCCTTAGTCGCAGAAAGAATGACCCAATAAAAGACAGTAAACAGTGAGAAAAACCATGGGTGGGCTTTTCTGTGGGCAACCTCACAGTTTTCATCAAAACTCTGTAAATGCAGA
Source organism: Pteronotus mesoamericanus (assembly GCF_021234165.1). Classification (NCBI taxonomy): domain Eukaryota; kingdom Metazoa; phylum Chordata; class Mammalia; order Chiroptera; family Mormoopidae; genus Pteronotus; species Pteronotus mesoamericanus. Next base: position 99,338,871 of record NW_026555085.1, read on the forward strand.
GCTGAAAGATACCGCATTGCTCTCCACGAGCCTCAGAGCGGGGTCACCTCATGAGAATTTGCTCGGTCTTAAAGCTGAAGCCGCCCCGAATAAGTCCTCTGGGCGCCTTCTCTCAGCACAGTGCCTGGCTCCGGTGGCCCACAAATGTCTTCTGCATGAACAAACCAATAAACACTACTGCTTTCAAAAGGTGTCCTCTTGACAGGGTATCAGTGGTTCATTTTTCTCTGAGGCATTTCAGCTGTAGAGATCAAACTGTTACACCTAACGACCTACATGCAGGGAGAGAGTGTGTTTGCCGTCTCCCTTTTTATTTAAAGACATTAAGATGAAATATAAAAGGATTCCAAGTATCCTCATATTCAATAGTACCAATCAGAGAAGAATATTTGTCCCTCAAATATTTTATTAGGCAATAATCCTCTTAACAGTCCCAGAGAAATTCACATTCTAGAAACTAAAATAGCACTGTCTAGCCCATAAAGCCCAAGTTTGCAAGCATATAATTTAATTTAAATAACCTAATTTTGTTGGTCTGTGAAAATTTGCCTGCACAGCTACTTCAGAAATAAAGGTTAGTCAGACTAGGAGAAAAGCAACATCTGTGTATCAGTATATTTTGAGTGAAAAGTACAATAATGTCTATGTTTAGTTATGATTAAGCCAAATGTGAACAACTCAATGCCAGTAATAACGCTAATAATAACAACTATTAGTCCAGCAACTCTCCCCTCCCTTCCCCCTCTACCGAATCACTCCCATGAGCATGCACACATGCTGTTAATGCCCAACTTAGAAAATGAACACACACTCTCCAGACCCTAACTTCCCCTTCTACAGATGAGCCCTCCTCTATCTTTCCCTCTACAGTAAAATGAAAGGCGTGCCATACACAACTGCCCCCGCCACACTCTCAGGCAGCCGCTCCACGCGGGCCTTGCCCATTGCTGGCTGCACCCACGCCAGCTGTCTGCGCGGCTCACCGCCTGAGAACCTGTGTCCAGGGCGCCGCTGTCCTGGCCTTCCCTGCCCCGGGCAGTGGGGAAACCGCGTCTGCTCCTTTCCCTGCGCCCCAGCCTCTAACCCCTAGGCCGCCCAGGAGTCCCTCCTCGGACCCCGCTAAGCCACTGCCTTTAGTCAGGTCGCCTGCGCTCACAGCTTTAAGTGCTATCTAGGTACTGATGAGCCCCCAATTCCATCTTCACCTCGCATTTCTCCCTGGAATGCCAACCTCCCACTTTTACCTGCCGACCTGACTCCCCACTGGGAGGCACCTCAAACCTGCCCGCCTGGGGGGAACCTGACGTAACCCCACTGTGCTCCTGTTGCACTGGCCGCTCCCCAGCTGCTCCGGCCAGAAGCCTCGGAGACATCCTTGACGTCACTTTTCCTCTCCCCTTCTGCATCCAATCTGAAACAAACCCTTGCTGACTCTACCTTCGAAATATATCCAGAACCCCCTTTCCCCACCTCCCCCGCCGCCAGCCCTTCCACACGGCCGTCCTTCTCCGCTGTCACTCAGGGCCGGGTCCACGGAACTCCCTGCTGGTGGCTTAGCAAAACAGTCATTCCGAATGTACAGCTTCTTAGCTTGTAGTTTAAACTTTATATATAAAAATACACACACACAGAGGCTTTTGAAATTTTTCCTATGTGTAAATACCTTGTAATTTTATAATGCTTTAACTGCTTTAGAATATTTATATACATGAAGGTCAAACCGTATACAGTTGTTCCACAGTCAATAATTTCACTGAACAAGTGGTGCCAATTTATATAGAATGAACATTTGCTACAAATTAGTCATTAATTATATTTGAAGTTCTATCACCTTTAAATATGTAAATTACTTACATCACTTACTAGTAATGAGGAGTTGCCTAGTTATTAGTACGAATTTAGTCACCTTCTCTGTCGTCACTTCCTAAGGTGGTGAACTATACAAATTCGAGAGTCGGGAAGATTTGGAGGCAGAAAGCAGGGCAAACATGCCAGACACCAGTTACAGGGCTGGAGTTACTTACGCTGTGAACTCCTAGCGCCTTCCAGACGGCGAAGCTGATCACGCCGACCCCGCACCACGCGTACAGGGAGCCCCACCCCAGGGCTCGCAGGGCCAGGGACGACCCGCTCTCCGGCAGGGCAGCGGTGGCCAGGCTCCCCTGGGGGCAGGACAGAGGGGCTGCCGTGAAAATCAGCACTTGAGGAAGAGAGAGTACTTGGGGACCGTTCGAAATTAATGTAAAAAAACAACATCCCCCAAAATACTCCTAAAGAAACTGTTCAAATTTATATAAAACCATTTGTAACTTACATTCCTATGTTAGTGCAAATGAACATTTTCCCAAGTTATGAACCAAATGTTTATGCCTTTTGAATTGTATGTCCATGTTATTTGCCCACTGAAAGGGTCCTTATTTGTATGTCCTCTATATATTGATATTCTTCAGCCCTTAGACCTATGATATGTGCTATCCTATTTTCCTAGTTTGCTTTACTTTTAATTCCTTGTATTTTGTTTTTTAGTTTTTGTCTTTGGTCAAAAGTGCATTCTAATGCCTTTAAGTTTACTAAAACTTCCCCTGTCCTAAAGTTACAGTCATTTCTCTTTTCTGTTAGCTATATTTTTGTTTTAAAATTGTCTCTTTTTACCACTAACTTTTTAATTCATCTGACATTTGTTTGGTTTTGATGGGAACTCAAGGGAATTTACTTCCCAGAAAGCTTAGCAACTGCCTCACTCTATGGATTAATCTGTCTCCTCCCAACTCATTAGAGAAACATATATGGAGAGTTTTATTTCTGAGCTGTTTTTGTACAACTAATTTATTACCTATTTTTATGCCAGAAACACAGAAAGTCTTAATATCCAGAAAGTACATCATACTCATTACTTTTTTCAACAGTTTCTTTGATACTTTTGCCCATTAATTCTTCCAGAAAAATCCTAGAAAATTATGTCAGTATTTCTCCAACCCCCCAACAATTGGAGAAAATGCCCATTCATTGGCATTTCATTAGAATGACATCAAATTAGCAAATTTATAACATCCTGCCTTCCACCTGGAAATAGATTTCCATTTACTTGTCTTTTTCTTTTTTAGAATAATTTTTTATATTGTTCAACACATTTAACACAGGTATTTTTACACGTGTATTTTGTGATTGTGAAAGTGACTGATAGCACAGAAACTGTTTATCTGTACCCCACATGGACCTAACACATGCCTACACCTGGTAGGTACTCAGTATTTGCTGACTTACACTTTTTGTAGATATACCTTAGACCCAATAAAATTTTCAAAAACTTTTTCTTTAGCCATTTTCTCTCATAAAAACAATATACCCCCTTATCCTACTCCTTTGCTTGTGCAGCTGTAACTCCGAGTTCCCTAGGGCTCACGTAAGCGCACTGAGTTCTGACTGGCCTGAACGTTAACCCAGCAGCAGTGCCATTCACCACATACTGCTAAACTGGAGTCGGTTTAAGTGCTTTAGCCTGGATTTCATTTTAGAAACTTAAATTAAAAATTCCTTATTTCCCTGGGAAGGACAGAAATTATATATGTATTACATATGTACATATATTTTTAAGTCTACATAAACCCACATTTGTTTGACTAAATTAAGTTAAAAAGGTAACTACATATTTAAAAAAGCCATAATGACATAGCAATATTCCCAATAAAAATCTTAATTTTGTCAAACTTTGAGATTTTTTAAAAAACAGTACATGCTATATTTGTATGTCAGCCTCAGAAATTGTGAGATGAAGGGAGTTATTCTTAGTTATTGTCTACATACTTCCAAAAAATGAACTTCTGTGGAAACAATATTAAAAATTGATCTACCTTTATTACATTTTTAAAAGTCCAGTCACAAGCTTTTTCCTCTGGAGTAGAGGTCATATGACCTTCAGAAATCCTGCTCAAAATTTTCAAGATGAAAACTGACTTGCCAAAAAAAAAACAACAAAAAACAAGAGTTGCTTTAAAAGATCTTCTGCTATGAACACATACGCTAGTCACGTCTACATTTAATGAAAGCTCCATTTTCCCTCACTGCCACATTATTTTTTTTATTTAAATGAAAACAAAAGGATGCACATATGGAAGTTGAATTTAAAAAACCACATTGTAGTTGTGGTATTAAATATCCCCAAGATAAAACAGAAACATTGTTTTCCAGGTGGCAACTGTATTTTTAACCCCTCATGCCTCAAGGCACGGGTGCCCTGATCTGCTAGCAGGTGACAAGAATGAATCCGTTATTCACAGATAGAGGAACGATCAAGAGCAAGCTGTTCAGTTTGTCAGAAAGTCAGCTGCATACCAAAGAATCAAGTTCATGTTTTCAGTTTTTATCACTTTAATCTTCGGCTGAATTTGATGGAAGTCAAACTGATATTCAAAAGGAATGTTTGATCTAGTTATTTCCCCTATAGGGTATTCTTACCTGATATAACATTTTGATATATTCTTTACATTATAGAGGTAGATGGCTTTTTTTAAACATATATGTATTTTAAAGATTTTATAATTTCTTAGAAGTTGTAGCTATAGCAGGAAGATGATAACTTGTCTTTTTTATCTGCTCATTATATAAACGGGTCTTGACATGACTCCCAGTTACCTTTACCACGCTGTATCTGACAGACGAGTAGGCACCGTCAGTGTCCAGGAGGACTTCCAGGCAGCGTCTTTGACGTGCACCGCAGGCGGTGCTGTTCTGAAACTCGTGCTTGTCAGGTGCAACTCACGGACCACTCCAGAACCTCTGAGCTCCTCACCAAACCACTTGAGCTCTCATGCGGACTCAGTCGGTGAAAGGCTCTAGTTCAAATGTTTTCCCAGAGGGGAGACATTTACATGACGCATTTCACCATCCAGAACAGGGTACTCAAACTTCCTGGCCTCGGGATCCATTTATACTTTGACCCCAGAGATTTCTGATTACGTGGATTATATTTATCAGTATTTAATGTATTAAAAGTTAAAATTAAAAAATTTTTGAATTTTACTTAATTCACTTTAAAACATCCCCATTATGGAGTAATATATTTTTGTAAAAAATATAAAACAAAACTAAATTTAGCGCAAAGAAAGGCAATGTTTTACATTTCTGTTAATCCTTTAACTGTCTGGCTTAATAAAAGACAGCTGGATTTTCATATATGCTTCTGCACTGAATCATCTGTTGCAATACGTTTTTTCGGTTGAAGTAAAATCTAGACTCACACAGATATGTGGTTGGAAATGGGTGAAGTACTTCAACAGCCTTCATGCTTTGGTACTATACCAAAACTGAACAAATAGCTTCTTAAAGGCTAGCTGCAATGTGGTTGTGAAGTCACAGCAATAAATTTTTTTGTACTTTGTTACATTAAAACCCATTAGTTTATTTTGCACTTTGAATGAAACTTTTACCCATGCATCATGATCATTCCGAAAATATTGATTTACCAAGTTACGCAGATCTTTCCAATGTTGACACCATTTATTAAATGTTTTTTAAAAAGTCACTTCATTAACATTACCACCAATCTCATCAGAAAAGCGTTTAAGTACTGAGCAGCTGTCAAGACCGCAAAGGAAGATAAAGGTCTTCTGAAATCTAATTTTCACTTAAAGGCTCAAATTTTATCATTGGCATCATATACTGACAATTGCTTCCTTGAAGAGACAGGTCCATATTGTTCATTTTTAAGAAAATGTCGGCCAAACACCCACTACTGAACAACTATAGTTTGTCAGTTGTCCTTTCAAGTAAAAACAATATGCTGTGAATAAAAGCAGCTAGTTTATCGTGCAACTCAGTTGTTTTTCTTCAGGAAAAACATCTTCCTTTGATACAAAGCAGAGTGCTTTTGGAGTACTTCCCATTTCATTTCTTCACACAGAACATTAAAAGAGGTATGTTCAAGAGTCAAGAGTTAATAAAACACTTTTACTGCATCAACAAGGGCATCCTTATACAGTGATGGTTTTTTTTAAAGCTGTAAGCACGCAGGAATGAAGAAGACAGTGACTGTTCAGTTTGGGGCCACTGCCTGTAATATTCATAACCAGCTTTTACCACGGCCCCAGCAGTTCCCCCCTCCCCCTCCCCCGCCCATTGCTTCTGTACCATCAGCCCAAGTGTCTTAGTATTATTATGAAAAGTTTTGACTTTAGAGACCCCCATGAGGGTCTCAGTTATCCCCAGCACTCTATGGACCAGTTTGAAAACCATGTTAGACCATGAAGGGCATGTGTGATAACCAAGTCTTAGAACCACAAAGTTGAACACGAGCTTGTGAACACTTGTGGGGTTTTTTCCTGAGAAAGAATTCCTAGTTTTCATCAGCTTCTAAAAAAGATCTGTGACCCAAAAGTAATATGAAAACTTAAGCTTAGAAATCAACCCAAACTCTCCTATCAAAGCTCCACTCTCAGTTAGGTTTTACTAATTTTTGCCACAAGATGTACTTCTGCTCTGAAAACATTCTGTAATGTAGGTGGAAATGCGGTTCATTGGAGTAATTTGGGAAGTTCATGGCGGTTCATTGGAGTAATTTGGGAAGTTCAATGTAAGCCCCGAGTCATCAGAATGGGATCCAGATGCACTTTAAAGGTGGTCTCCAGCCATTACAATATTCATAAGGCTTAATATTGTTACTAGGTTATTAAAGATACATAGAAGTGAAAAGGGATTCAACTGGTTTATGATTCTTTACATAACACTGTTCTTCTAGAACAATCATCAAATTGCAATTATCTAGTTACTTGTGTGAATGTTTATTTAACATCTCTCTCTCGCACCAGAGCTAGCTTCCTGAAGGACAGATGTGTTTTATTTTTGTATCTCTTACAGCTGTGGCCCACAGTGCCTGTCACATGAAAGAGCCCAAGTTACAGGTGTTGAAGCAATAAACTACAGTAGTAGATATATAAACCAGGGGAGGGCAGAGACAGAACCATACCTAAGAACAAGTAACTACGAGCAAATGTGAAGAAAATTTTGCAGGTAGGTAAATGTGCTATACATGACCACAACAGTGATTGCTCAACCTTGCTTTTGGAGTGAGGGTTTTCTACCTTAAGCACGTTACAGTCATTCAGGCCAAATTTACTGAGCACCTACTATGTACCAGGCACTTTTCTAGAGAGGGGGCTGCAGCAACGCACAAGCATGTATGATCTCTGAATTCAAGGCCTGACATGTTTTTCATCAATACTAAGATGCACTTTATTTCAACATTTTAACATCTCTGAAATAGAAATGCCCTTTGCAATCAACATTGTGTCAAGGGTTTAATTGTCATCACCTTTCCTTTCTTAGTGGTACATAAAATATTGGGGCCTCTTACAACTGATAGTGAATTACCTAGATTTAGATCTAAGGTCATGTTGGAAATAGAAAATGTACTGGATGAGCTTTCAAAGTCTTGTTCTGCTAAAATTTAGGAAAGCACACAATTAAGTACCTCTTTATAAGAAAGGCTGTTGGTTTATTTGTGCACTTCTTGAAGCTATGAGGTGTATATAGGTTTACTTGCAAAAGCACTGTGAAAGGCCACGGATATTTTCTTTATTTTTATTATGCAAATTAGCTGCCATTTACTTGTAAACAATAATAATGCTTTGAATGGATTTGGTGTCACAAACCTTATTGAACCATTCAGGGCTTCTCTTCTTAGCCATCGATAATGTTGTAACAAATCCAGCTAGCATTCCTGTGGCAGCAACAGTACCTAGGAAAAGCCCACCTGCCAGGAGTTTGAGGGGTAGGGGGTGGAGGATGGGGAGAGAGATGAAGAAAAAAAAAACAAAACCCTGAAGTTAAAAAGATGTACATAATTAAACTTCAGGTACTATTTAAATTACATTCAAAAGTACTTCTGAAATTCCAGAAGCGATGGTTAACCAGCTTTTGCCAACGGTAAACGATAGGAGCTGTGAAACCTACATGACCCCATGACCTCTGGTTCCTGAGGCCATTCTGAGATATCTAGTCCAAGTGCACAGAATGGGCACAGGGACCTTTCATTGGGACAGATGGATCTTGCGAATATCATGCTAAGCGAAGTAAGTCAGACAAAAAGAACCATATTTTACTCACGTGGGATAAAAAACTGAAAGCAACAAATAAGACAAGATCTCACAGACACATACAACTGTACGGTGGTTGCCAGAGGGAAGGAGGGTGGGGCGTAGTGAAGGGTAAAGGGGGTCAAACACATGGTGACAGGAGGAGACTAGGCTTCTTCCTGTGTGGGGAGCACACAACGCAATCCACAGATCATGCATCACAGAAAAGGACGCTTGAAGCCTACAGAGAAAAGGAAAAGCCTACAGAGACACCGCAGAGGGCATGGGAGAAATGCAGCACACAGAACGGATCGCAGACCCAGTCCCCATCCCCGCCCCTGCAGCCGGGGGAGGTTCCACCCGCCCAAGCTCGGACCTCCGGGCCGCGGGACCCCCAGGCTAAACCCGGGGGCAGACCCCGGCGAAATTCTCCCAGGGCGGGTGCACTGTCCGCCCCAGCACCGGCAGAGCCCGGGCTGAGCTCGCCCGGCCCCCGCGGCTCACCGCACCACACCTTTAACCAGGAAAAGCCGGTCGTCCGTGGACCTCGGAGCCTCCAGCCCCGAAGACCGTTCCCCAGCCTCAGGGCCCGCAGCCTCCATACTTATAAAAAAGCCTCCACTACCGCGTCCCTCGACAACTGGGCCCGGCTGGAAGCGATAGCCAGGCGGAGGAGAAAGGTTCCGCCCTCGCCGCCCAGTGTACAACCTGAATATCGGCCCGGGACGGGTCGAGGTTCCCACACCTTCCCTCTTTCCCTGTGGCCGGGAGGGGAGACGTGGACACTGCTCGGTGTCCCTCACCTGGCCCCGGGGTAGGGGCGGGGGGTGGTGTCCTCCAAGGCGATCTCGCAGGGAGGATCATTTGCTTACTCCAAGGTCATGACCGCTGCACCTTCACCACGTCTGCTGGAAGCAAGGACCAGCCCCGCCTCCAGGAGGCAGCGAGGGGTCGCAGATGGCTCCAGGAGCCCGTCCCTGCCAGCTTCAAGACCCTGGAGCTCGTACCAGGGCTTGGCCCGCGGTAGCACCTCACGGTTCTAAGAAGCAGGCCTCGTTTGTTTCCTCTGCCATTTTTCTGGGAAATAGATGTAAACGACAGGTTCCATCCCTGAAAGAGAGTCAGCTCTTGGGTAACGCGCCTCCTTCCCTCGGAGGCGAGTCAATGCCTGTAACAGCTGAACGGAAGTGAATGATACAAGCCAGCAGGGAGAGCAGAGGACCACGCTGGAAGGTCGAGGCTGCCTTGAGCTGTTCCAGCCCGCAAACGCCAGCAGCCCGTTTGCAGGCCGGCTCTACACAGTCGGGGAGCTGATTTGCCAACGGTGGTGGATTCTGTAAATGGCCGTTGAGAGGAGGAGGCTGGTAGTCACGGAAAATCTTTCCAGCCTCTCAAACACAGACACATGACATAATCTTTTAAAACGAGGCGATCTGTCACTTGTTCATTATTCTGAATCAAAAAAACAAAGTAATGAGCTTGAGGATGGGGATGGAGATCTTTTTATTCATTTTTAGTTTTACTTTTTAATATATTTTATTGATTTTGCTATTACACTTGTCCCAACTTTTCCCCTTTTGCCCCCTTCCACCCTCTAACGCCCATCCCGTCTGGCAATCCCCACCCCTCTTAATTCACGTCTCTGGGTTGTACGCATAAGCTCTTTGGCTTCTCCATTTCCTAAACTATTCTTAACACCCCCCTGTCTATTCTGTACCTATCAGTTTGTACTTCTTTATCCCTGCACCTTTCCCCCATTCTCCCCTTCCCCCTCCCAGCTGATAACCTTCCAAATGATCTCTATATGTATGGTTCTGTTTCTGTTCTGCTTGTTTGCTTAGTTTGTTTTTTAGATTCAATTGTTGATAGTTGTGAATTTGTTGCCATTTTAATACTCATAGCTTTGATCTCCTTTTTCTTAAGTAAGTCCCTTTAACATTTCATAGAATAATAGCTTGGTGATGATGAACTCCTTTAGCTTTATCTTGTCTGGGAAGCACTTTATCTGCCCTTCCATTCTAAATGATAGCTTTGCTGGAGAGAGTAATCTAGGTTGTAGGTCCTTGCCTGTAAAACTCCTTTGGAGAAATCAGCTGACAGTCTTATGGGAACTCCATTGTAGGTAACTCTCTGCTTTTTTCTTGCTGCTTTTAAGATTCTTTTTTTATCTTCATCTTTAACCTCTCTTTATCATAACCTTTAAGTATCATGTGTCTTGTGTCTGTCTTGTTTGGGACTCTGTGCTTCTTGGATTTATATGTCTATTTCCTTCACCATATTAGGAAAGTTTTCTTTGATTATTTTTTCAAATAAGTGTTCAGTTTCTTGCTCTTTCTCTTCTCCTTCCGGCACCCCTATGATTCGAATGTTGATATGTTTGAAGTTGTTCCCGAAGCTCTTTAGCCTATCCTTGTTTTCTTGGATTCTTTTTTCTTCTTGCTGTTCTGCTTGGATGTTTTTTCTTCCTTATATTCTAAGTCATTGATTTGGTTCTCAGCTTCATCCACTCCACTGTTGGTTCCCTGTAAATTTTTCTTTATTTCACTTAGTGTAACCTTCATTTCTGCCTGGGTCTTTTTTATGCAATTGAAGTACCCAATGCGTTCCTTGAGCATCCTAATAACAGTGTTTTGAACTCTCCATTTGATACATTGCTTATTTCCATTTTATTTAGTTCTTTTTCTGGAGTTTTGTTCTGTACTTTCATTTGGGCCATATTTCTTTGTCTCCTCAATTTGGCAGCCTCCCTGTGTTTGTTTCTATGTCTTAGGTAGAGCTGCTTTGATTCCTTGTCTTAGCAGGATGGCCTATTACAGAAAAGCACTCCCATAAGTCGGATGGGGCGGAACCTTAGGTAATTGCCAGGGCGGGGCAACTCATGTGAACCAGTGCAATGGAATCTCAGACATAGTGTCTCCGCTCTGTGGCTCTGCGTGGGGGAGGGCTCAATGCCGCAGACCCCCTGCGGCATTGAAGGAATCAATGCCGCTGCCTGGCCTCTGGAGTTTTGTCTGGGATGAAGCTGTCCCCTGACACTTGCCCCGATGCCAGACACTTCAGTTTCTCCCCATATGCCACTGGTGCCCTTCAAGCTGCTGCCCTGGTGGAAAGCCCAGAGGGAGTGAGTCTGCATAAACCTGTTGCAAGCCCTTTCAGAGGAGACACCTGAGAATCCCACAGTTTCATCTGCTGCCCTAACCCCCACTGATTTTTATAGCCAGAAATACTCGGGACTTATCTTCCTGGCACTGGAACCCTGGGCTGGGTGGTCTGGTGTGGGGCTGGGATCCCTCGCTCCTGAAGTATCTCTCCCAATTTTTATCTACCACATGTGGGTGTGGAATGGCCCATTTTGCATCCCTGTGTGTCTCCATGCATTCCTGCCCCTTCTACTCTGCTGGATGAATGTGATTTCTTTAATTCCTTGGTTGTCGGACTTCCATACAGCTCGATTTTCTGACGATTCTGGGTGATAGTTGTTTTGTAGTTCAGTTGTAATTTTTGCTATGGTTGTGTGAAGAGGCGAGCCGTGTTTGCCTATGCCTCCATCTTGACCAGAAGTCCTTTATTCATTTTTACATTCCCCACCTCTCAGTATTACCTAGTCATGGATATTAAATAAATATTGGATGAATGAGTAAATGAATGTATCACTTTTGCATCAGTTAATTGCAATTAATAGCTCAAACCTGGGCTCAGGTCCTAAGCCACTTCTCAGCTCTAAGAACTTGGTCGGGCGGCTTAGGCTCTCTGCATCTCAGTTTCTCATCTGTAAAATACAGAAACTGATAGCACTTGCCTCATAGGGTTGCCGAGATCAACTTTGTTCAACTCAGCTGTTACATGGCAGAGCCAGGATGTCAAAGCAGCTCTGTTGAGTCCTTACCCACTGCCCATTGGTCCTTAAACTGGACCTTGATAATTGGAATCACCTGGAAGGGCTTCTCGACCACAGATGGCCAGGCCTCACTCCCGGAGTTTTGGATTCAGTTGCATTAGGGTGGGGCCTGAGGACTTTCAAGTCTAGTAAGTTCCCAGGCAATGCCGATGCTGCGGTTCCAGTTGGATAATGTCTTCTCTCTGTCATATTCTTACAGGTTACATCTCTTAAAATCCACGTTAGCAATTAGAGAGAAAATGTGCAGCTTCCTCTACTTGTCTTTGCTGTCTCCCCAAAAAGCACAGAAACATTTTATTTTAAGATTTTTATTACTACTTACTGAAAGGAACAGAAGAGGGATGATAACAGCTTTAAATCTAAGGACAGTACAGTGTCCTGCTCTCTCTCTCTCTCTCTCTCTCTCTCTCTATATATATAGCCTGTATCTATTCTGAGACAGTAACTACAAACCCTGCTTTTATTCTTGAGGATGCAGCCCGCAAATTTCTACCTTCTTTCTAGCTGCCCAAGGAAAAAAATGATTTTACTCCTTCCTATTTTCCCGGAATACCGAGGGCGGAGGAGGCAATTAGAGTAAACCAACAGGTAGTCTTTGCCTTAGGTGAACAATTTACAATTTGAAGATCCTCTTCAGATGCACACCCTGAGGAGGAGGGCCTGAGAGCTCGTTGGGCGGGGCTTGTTTTTGAGAAACCGTACCCCATTCCTCACTTGCTCCAGGCTCCTGCCACTTGCTCTGTCCCAGGTCCTGGGAGATGGGGATTCCAGGACCTTGACACCTGCAAGGCACAAGGACAAGAGTTCCTGGCCCTGAGATTAGGGCCACATTCCAGACTTCCCCAGATAGAATGCTTAAAGAAAACATATTTTAAAGACAATGTGACCCGAGGTCTCATCTTTCTACAGTGTACACAATTAGGTACATCAGGCACCACCACAGTGTCTGGTCTGCTTTAGGAATTTGCAAATCCCACATAGACTGCCTTCTACAGGAATGTATGATACAAGCTCCAAACAGGTGACTTGGAAACATTTGGGGCACAGTCTCTACAAGACAGGGATGCTGGTTCTGAAACAGTAACACAAGCACTACCCAGAGTGGAAACCAGGGATCACAAAGCTGTGTGTCTTCAGTGCTTATGCAGTTCGAGTGGGATGGTGGTTCCAGTGGAAGCATGGTTCCTTTTTAAGAAAATATAACAGAAATTTCTTGCAAGCTAAAGGGGCTGCTGGGAAAGACTCTGTTGCTATTTTGGTGTTTATTTTAGTCAGTTGGAGTCTACACCAGCTATGCGTCTGACCACGTACTTATTTCAAATGTTTTGGCCCCTGAAGATTTGATTTCCAATGTTGACAGCTAGAAACCTGCTAGTGTTCAAGTTCCCAGAATTCGGGTCGCCCTTGCTCGAGCTAGTTCCAAATAATGATGGGCTTCTTGACCATTTATTTTTAAAACATGTTTTTGAAGCTTCAATTTCTCTCTGCTTGAGGTATGAGGCTGAATTCTTTTTAAAACCTGGCAAGAGTCACATATTGGTCATTCTTTTCCCTGCTGCTTGATATAAGATACTTGTCAAAATAAGAGTGCAGAGATCTTTCAAAGTTATGGACTAACTGTGTGCATAGAAAAAGATCTACCAGACTTTTACACTGAATTATTAACAGAAGCTAACTTGAAGAAAGTAGGGAGGTAAAAACTTGCAAATTCAGCTATTTTCAACCATTTTCATCTCATGGCACTCATTAATTACTAAAATTCTGCGGTACATCAAAAAATATACATTTTTTTCCTGCCCTGACAAAACATACATATAATTTTGATTGATCTACAAAAAAAAAAAAAAGAGAGAGAGAGAATTACTTACCCTCTTTGCTCCAAAGTGACTTTTCGAAAAAATCGGGTGTCTATGCTTGTATATAAGGATTCCTGGTATCAAGAAATAACCAATCAGACACAATCTTATTATGATGTGACCAATAAGATGCAACTCTGTTTTATGACCTATATTGTATAGTGCAAGACAGGACATTCACACCAGACAGCTGTTGACATTTTTTTATCTGACAATCTAAGGGAAGAGAGGTCAGTGCCCCTGACTAAATAGTCAGGTATTGGCATGTTTTAGAAACTCTTGCAACGCATGTGTTGAAAATCGCTGTGCTAATTGTATTCCTTCTACTTTCTGCCTTAAGTAAAATGCTGACCAAAGCAACATTTTTATATATTCCTATAATATTTGAAAAGTTTTCACAAGGGACTTGTATTACTTTTATGAAAAGGATAAAAAAGAAAGGAAAGCAGCCTTGGCCGTGTAGCTCGGTTAGAATGTCTTCCCGACAACAAATGGATGTTTTTCTCTCTCCCTTCCTCCCTCTCTCTGAAATCAATCAATAAAAATTTAAATAAAGAAAGAAAGGAAAGCAAGACAAATACTTTAGAAGTGTGTCACCATATTTAAAAGAAAGATTTTTCTGTTTAAATAGAAATGCCACGTAGGTTTCCAGGGTAACTCACCAAACTCTCCAGCGGGGTATCCAGTGACCACATTCCTTCCTGGAAAGCAAGGACGCAGGAGTGAGAAGCACGCGTCGTCGTAAGAAAGGGCTCTGCGTTGGCCAAGAGCCCACACGGAATTCGTATCCCCCAGTTTACTCTTCTTAACAGCCTCTTGAATTCTTCCCAATAGCTGCTCTGGGCTTCCAGAGTTATAGCTACTTTGATGTGTATTACAATCAATACAGTGCGATATAAATGGTAAGCGTGGTAATAATTCCTCTTCAGTGAGCCGAGACTAGATTTCCAAAGCTTGAGTCTCATTACTCACTTCCGGCATCTCATTACTTATCTCTCAGAATTGTATTGTATAACTGTCCCTGGCTGAATAATAGAAGTCTGTCTTCATCACAGCAAATGGAAGTTGCCGTTATAGGCTACTTCCTTTCCATTTTTCTTTATTGTAGAGAGTACCTTTCCTATCTCCTTCTGTGCTATCAGCTGAATCATTACTGTTAATGATAAAGCAGAAATCTCTGAAAGCTGTTGTAGTTCATAAGCCTCTAGATATTTTGTTATAAGAGAGGGATGCATATAATTTTCTTTAACTACAGTCTTCTATCTTCTTGTGAACATCAAATGTGATTACCTATGTTCAAGCATTTTGTAAATTGTCAAGTATTCTGACAATATAAAACATTACTATGTTTAGTCTTGTGTGTATCCCAATAGTAGAAAAACCCTTCATCATGGCTAAAAGCAAAATATATTTCCTTCTCTGCATTACCATTTGGCCAGGACTTCATACACAGGCAAATATATTTTGCTCATGTTTCCTAGTGAGATCCACGATATCAACCACTGTGTCATTAATGCTTATTATGTTTCTTGTGTGTCTATTTTTATTAATTATCTTCTCATTCTGATATATTAAAATGATAAACTACAAAATGACCAAAATGCAGTGTATGACTAATAATAGGTATGATGAAAGAGTGACTGCATAAACGAATGAAACCTTTCATGATCAAATACTGTGTTTAGGTTGATTTGTCTTCATTCGTGCAGCAAACGTTAATGGAGCACCTATTCTGGTCTTGGGCACTGGGCTTCCTGTGCGGAAGTGAAGAGGCACAGCCCTTGGCCTGTTGTGCCTACAACTCCACAACCTTCCTTTTCCAAGTAAGTGAGAATTGTTTCTAAGCGACCTTTTTAGTTCAACCTTTGTGGTTGATATTCTTTCTAGTTGTATTTCTTCTACTTTCTGCATTGATAAATAAAATATGGAGTAAAGCAACACTTTTGTTTCTCATGAAATCTGCAGTGCTTCAGGTCAGCCCTCTGAACGTCAACTGCAATTTTCCACGTGGGGAGACAGGGCCCAGGAGATCGGTCTGTGTCAGAACCGAACCTGGGCCGGTGGGTCTCAGCCTTCAGAGCGGGGGTGTGGGGAGGGGGTTCGTTCCCAGAAATAGGCTCAGCAACTGAGGCCCCGGCAAATGACTGGGGAGCAGGTAGGCTCATTGCGGGGGACACAGCACGTGACTAGGCGGGTCATGAAAAGAAAAGTATGCAGTCCAGGTGGTCTAGTTGTGAGATGAAGTTTAAGGGTTTCTAAAGACATAGCATGGCATCACCTTCAGGCAGGAAGGTTGGCATCCCCAAGAGATTCATCCGTGGGTAACAGCGTCCCACCCCTGCGCGGAGCTGAAGATCCGGAGGTGATAACCGGTCCTGGCAAGGCGCGGACCCGGTTAAAATAGCGAGGGCACTAACATGAGGCGGCGGTCAGGGCCCGGTTATCAGAGCCGGAGCACCATGGCGCTGAGTCAGGAGACTTGCGAGAACCTCGGCCCACAGACGGAGCCCGATTCAGGTCCGGACGGAGGCTGGGTCTGCGGGTGGGAGTTGGCTCGGCCGGCCGACAGGGGTGGAGGGTGGGGGAGACGGAGGGAAGCAGACGGCCGGCGCTCAGGTGTGTGACGCGTTCATTTGCAGGAGGGCCTCCGCCAGGGGCCGGGGCACCCGCATCCTGCTCGCTGAGCCTCGTGCCCCGGGCAGGGCTGCTCCTCCCCCGAAGGGTCCCCTTTTCTCTTCACGAAAAGGCAGCACATGGGCAGGATTGGCTTTGGAAACGTGACATTTCAAACTTAATATTCACAGGCTAGAAGTCAATTTAACATAGTCCAGCTGATGGGGGGGTCTATCTTGTACCTCAGCGGGTTAAGGCAGAATAAAAAATCTTGAGAAAAATCCTAAAGCATCCAGGCTGGATTCTCCGAAATACTTAATGTAGAAGAAGTTCGTGTAGATTCAGAATGCCTTTGGAATTCAGAGAAGCCAGAAAAGTGCTTCTGAAGGGTCCTAGCGTGCTTATGCTATTTGGATTTACTTTATTTAAAACATATGTATACACAGCCTTTAGACAATTTTAAAAATCATTTTGGCTCACCAAGTATTGCACTTTGCATTAAAAAAAATAAATGTCTATGGTTACTTCTCGCTGCACAGTCTATTTCCATTTTAGTCACATATTTAAGAGATTTGACCCCCTTTGATTGACTCTCACGTATAAAAGAAATAAGCTCTTAGAATGTAATTATATAGCATGATAAAATATTTCACTATATAGTAAATTACATGCCATTTAAAAGATAGTGTTTTATTTAGGTCAACTGTGCAGGGCCCAATGCCCTTTTTAAAACGCTCGAAGTATTTGATGGATTCATTGCTGAGTGCACTATAAATAAATACAGCCTCCAATTCCAGACAATGAAAACGTGCTGGGCCAGGGATACATCAGAGCCACCACCAGTAATGACGCCTCTTTCACAGCGGTAGAAAGAGCATGGACTAGTTGTCTGGAAGCCAGGGTCTAGGCTCCCAGCCCTGCCAGTAGGGGGCGTGGTTATCTCCATGCTCCTTGCTATGGGCTTTAGTTTTCTCCTCGGTACAATGAAGAAAGTATCGAGTAGATCAGGATTCTTCAAATGTTTCGGGATATGCCAGTTCCAGAAGCTGTTAGGCATTCCTTAGAGGGGAAGAAAGGTTTTGTGATCAAATCAGTTTGACAAAGAAAATATAACAAGCTTCTTTGCCTCGGGGCTTCTCAAAGTCTTCAAAGAACAACAGTAAACAATGATTCTGTAGTTACTGGCTCGTGGAATTCTTCGTTTAGGAATATCTTGTGCACCACAGAGTGTAGTTCGAGAAATGCTGAACTAGCTGGTCACTAGGGTTCTTTCTGCTCCCTCTTCCACCATCTGGCTAAGTTTGGAGAAATAAGGCTATTCCGTTGAGAGGATGGAGAGCGATGCTTCTCTTTCTTCTTGCTGCTCAAGGTCAGATCTAAAATGTAATGTCTCTTCTCTGCCTTTATTCTGAACCCAAAGGACAATTGGAAGAGCAAAGACCAGATTTCACTCAGGGATGGAGGTTTTAATTCTACGAAACTTAAGCCAAAAATA
The DNA here is from genome assembly GCF_021234165.1 of Pteronotus mesoamericanus. Classification (NCBI taxonomy): domain Eukaryota; kingdom Metazoa; phylum Chordata; class Mammalia; order Chiroptera; family Mormoopidae; genus Pteronotus; species Pteronotus mesoamericanus. The sequence goes on from NW_026555085.1 coordinate 99,356,802, forward strand.
ACTTCTCACTCTTCTGTGTCAAATTTAGAGCTATTCTTCACATTCTAAGATAGAAGAGAGCTCTTTGTTGGGGGAGGGGGAACATGGAGCCAAAATGGTCATGAATAATCTACTTCATTCCAATCAATTAGAGAAAAAACGCAGTCCCCAAAGCATATTTTGAATCGGTATAGTTGAGAAATCAAAATAGACTGACTTACAGTAGAATTAGACTTACTATTTCAGGCCCTGCTATTCATTTATCCTTATTTGGTTGCTTTTCACAGAGCTGCATGACTGTGGAAGTGACCTTGTGAAGTCATGTAGCAAATCATCTTGTATCCAGGAAGGACGTCACTGAAATTCTCCTAATTACAGATTCGGCAGCAGGTCCATCTTGACTCCTGATTGTAGAGCAACCAGTTCTACACCAGTGGCTTGGGCACATTTCTGTGTCATGTGCACATCCTCTTCAAGCAGTTCCGTGTACTGAGGTTACGGGAGCAGCACGGACCGGAGAAAGTCCATGGTGTGCTGCACGCCAATCACATCCTCGGTTCATAGGAAAATGGCTATACACAGCTCCGCTTGCTGGGGTTTCCAGGTTTCATGTCACACGACCCAGTTACTGTGGCCAAAACAAATGGGAACGAGATCATCACCAGCCCCAAAGGCAGCCACCTGTAAGGCCGGCAACTCTGCCCCCCCCTTATTGCCTTGTCTGCCCGATCTGCAACACACATGGCGGCACGTGTTTTGATGATTCCCGCTCCCTGAAACTCTGCCCTTCTCTCTTCTGTGTCCCGGCACTTTGAACTTCTCCTGCTCAGCCCTCCTTCTTCTGGCTGTGGCACTGTGACTATGGCGCTCTTCCCTGGTACTGTCACTCGCCCTTACGGCCTCTCTGACAGAAATGGAAAAAGCGCCCCCCTCTCACATAAAGCTGTTTAATGTTAGCGGGTCACTGAATAGCTGCACATGTGCCATACGTGTCCCCATTCCCACGCCCTCCAGAAGCCAAGGCCCACAAGGAAGCCACAAGCTGAAGGGCACTATTTCTTGTGGTGAGTTCTACCCCCCGCCCTGCCCATGGTGCAGGTCACTCCAGGAGTCCTGTTTGACCCCTGTCCTGGCTTCCCCCGCATGCCCCACTCCACTGTAGCCCGGCCCCCACAGCCGGCCACACCACCCGTGGAGGGGTCAAGCAGAACGCTGGGTAACGCTGCTCCTGCGTCGGTAGACTTATGACAAGGTCCCTCCTTTCACAACTTTGACAATGAGTTTGGTTGACGTGAAGCCGGTGGAGCGCCTATGCCCGGTACGCTGACCGATGCACCAGCTGGAAGGAAGCGCCCAAGGCCTGGAAACTCAGGGAGCAGCACTGAACTGGAGGGTTTAGACGTAGGTTCTCTGGTCACTGAGGACACCCAGAGGAACAAAGCTCCCACGATGCAGGGCGGGCTGACCCACACGTGTGCTCTCTCTGCCATGCTGAGAAGACCCTCCCCGAAAGGAGCAGGTTGTTCCTGAACCAGAGGAGGAGGCTGCACAGAAGAGAAAGCTACCCCAGAAGAAATGAAAGCTTATGGCCCAGGGGTTAATTCGGCAGCCAATAAATACTAATACAAGTTTTTTTAAAAAAAGAATGGTCAAGGAATTTTTGAAAAAGCAGTATCCTGAGTGGGGCTTGCCCTGCAATGTTGAAATAAATGCATGACAAGTTACATTAAAGTACTAGCCATAGCACAGAACTAGCTAACTAGATCCGTAGAGTAAGTACCAAAATGGACTTAAGTGTATCTAATAGCTGAGTAAACAAGACATTTCAAATTGGTGGAGAAAGTAAAAAAATGATCTGGGGACAACTGGCCAATTATCTGGGAAAGAAGTTTGAAATCTACTTCATGTTACAACAAAACCATAAAAGCAATGGGAAAAAAATACAGATGACTATTTATTGGAGCACATCTTTGAGCTGGGGAAGCTTTTTAACTATGAAACCAAAGGAATAAATATAGACTGATTTGACTATATAAATCTTACAACTGCTCAGTGTAAATTTGTTTAGTTAACTCCATCTTTCCTTTACCCTTGCCTGCCTCTCACTTCCCACTACGAGTGGCCGTGTGACCAATGTTGGCCAATGGGAATAAGCAAGAGTCAGCAAGAGTCAGCAAGTGTTGTCTCTTTCTCCAACCTTCCTCCTTCTGCTGGGAATGCAGACCTGATGGCTAGTGCTGCTGCAGCCATTTAGTCATCATAAGATGAGAAGCAAGAGGAGGCCAATAGAGGGCAGGGATGTGAGCCCTCACATTGTCTGCCCTCTGAACCTCTTCCAGCTGCTGCTTCTCTGATAGGAGCTTGTTATGTGAGGTAAGTCCTCTTTGTTTAAGCCTGTAAAGTTATGTTTTCTGTTACTTAAAGGACATACTCACTCCTGATTGAGTCTGTGCTTAAGGTAAAACAGCATATTTTAATAAAAGGCAAAACACAAATGGAAAAATATTTGCAATACATATCATAAAAGTTAAATTCTTGTTAATATAAAGACCTCTGTAATAAGAGACATTTTATTTGCCAATGAAAATGGGCAAAGAATATGAACAGGATGCTTAAAGAAATTTAAATGTCTGATAAATTTATGAAAAAAAATTTCAGCTTCAGTAGTAATCAGAAAAATACAAATTAAAGTAACCCTAACGATATATCAGCTATAAAAATTGGCAAACACTGCAGCAATTATAATATCTTCTGGAAAGCAATCTGACAAAATGTCTCAGTAGTCTTGGAATGCTCATGCCCTTTGGAAATCTGTGCAGTGAAATGGTTAATGAAGTGCAAAGATTTGCTGCAATAATGTCTCTTGCAATACTGTTGGTAATTGCAAAATTATGGAAATGGAAGAAATGGGCAATAATGGCGCTCTGCTTAAATAAATTATAGGATTGCTCCACCTAAAAAAAAAAAATGTATCCATTAACCTGGATATATGCTGTAGCAGAGGCATATTTTTTGACATGCAAAGATGTTCATTATTCGTTATTAAGTGAAGACCTAGTTGAGCGACACCTCAGTAAGGAAGACGCATTTCTATTTTTGTTACTCTGTATGCTGGTGCATTTACGCGTGTGAAAAATGGCATGGAGGAACATAAATCAAGGCATTAGCATCATCCCTGGGCTTGCCCCACATATTAAAATCATTTCTGCAATAAACATGCATCACTTTTTAAATATGAAAATCATTACTGCACAAAATATTTCTTGGTGAGCACAGGGTTGAAATGGGGGAATTAGGAGACTCGACTGTTCAGTGGGATCCAGCTGAGGTACGCGGAGGCGTCTGCGTCCCTCCAAGCATGTCAGAGCCTTATGAATCGTTCGGGCTCGTTCCTCTGCTGGTAATTCTCTGGGCACGGTTGATGTCTGCCTCCGAGGTCTCCTTAGGCTGGCCTCTTCCGAATGGCACATTTTTGCTTGAGGCAGTTTGATATATTCAGCCACGCTAAAGCCAAGCCTTCCTGTTCTAAGGGTCCTTTTGCTTTTTAAGGTGGCTTTGCATCTCTCTGCTCTGAGCAGCATAAGGGACTTAAAGTTGAACTCTTTGAGAGTAATTTTGTTTCCCTGATTCCCAAGATTGCTGGAGGTTGGGAGGAGTGTGTGCTTCATGGAAGCCCCTATACATTGGCTGAAGGGTAGCGAAGTCCTGTAGAAAAACAATTAGCACTTTGCCTTACGGGAGCTGTGAGCAGGCCGTGAACGACAGCAGATGGTCTTTGGGGACCTTGATTTTGTGAATTCCTGTGCCAACATCTTCAAACTTCCAATTTTTTGTATTTCTTAATCCTTCTGGCCATGAGCAAGGATTGAATTTCTTTTACTGTATTTCTCAGTCTTACTTCCAAGTAATACTAAAACTAACTCTTTCCCTTCAGGCAATTATCAGCAAAACCCTGCAAAAGCCACATGTGCCAAATTCTCTGGGATTTCTTCTTTCATGATGGAAAATATTTTATTAAATTAAAAGCATGACTGATAGGGAGGTAGGTTGTGTGGGAAAATTTATGGTCAGTGTATCTGTTAACCAGGGTCCCAGCAGGCAATGGAAACCATCCCAGGTGCTTCAACAGATGCCTGTTGTTAATGGAGGACTCTTTACAGAGGAGTGGGCAGCGTTACAGGGACCAGCAAGAGAGGCGAAGGCACCCAAAGGCTGCCCCAGTGGGAAGCTATTATCAACCCTGAACGGGAGAAACAGGGCCCAGGGAGACCTGGTGTCAGGCAGAAGGCACCCGCTCTCTAGGGCAGGAGGTGGAGCCTACAAGGATGACGCCAGATCCAGGCCCAGGCACCAAAGCAGAAAGAAACAGAAAAAGGTTGCCCAGCTTCCTGTCCTCCAGGGTGCGCTGGTGCCTCCAATTGGCCACATCATAATCAAAGTCAGCTGAAGGGGCCTCCGAGAGCTCTCGAGAGCACAGAGAAGAGCAGGGACAGTGGGGGAGGACCCGAGGGCACACGTGGAGAATGACCAGCTCACTCCCCGGAGGAACGCCTTGGTCTCTGCAAAGGGGATGACACATCAAGGACAGCTTGGATGATGGTTAGCTCTGCTGCCTCAGGGTTCAGCTGTGAATACTGTCTGGAATGTATCACTGCCAAGAGATTAAAAAATGTGTCAAGCCCAGTGAAATCTTAGAAGGACACACTGCTATGGACTGAATGTTTGTGTACCCCTAAAATTCACACGTTGGAGCCCTGCCTCCCCGTGCGATGGCACGTGGTAGGGGGCCTTTGGGAGGTAATTAGGGTTAGATGGGGTCATGAGGGTGGGGTCCTCCGGGTAGGATTAGCGTCCTGGTATGAAGAGGAAGAGACTGGGGATTGTTCTCTCCCTCCACCACTGGGGGGCGCGGTGGGGGGTGGCTGTGTGCAAGCCAGGAAGAGAGCCCTCAGCAGAGCCCGACCATGCTGGCACCTTGATCTCTGATGGCCAGCTTCTCAGCTTCCGGAACAATGAGAGATACATTTCTAATGTCTCAGCCCCCCAGTCTGTGGGAGCCGAGCTGACCAGTCACATACCTAAAACTAAAATGCATGTATTGAAGACAAGTACCATCATTTATTAAGATCATTGCCAGGCACTGTGCCAAGTGCTTTACCTACATGAACTCATTTAATCACCTGTCAGGTAGGTACTATTATCCCCATTTGACACAGGAGGAAACGGTTGTGCATAGAATTTAGTCATCTCTTGCTCCAGGTCACATAGCCAGTGAGGGCAGCAGTTTTCCGTCTCTGGAGGGCACGTGTGTGGGGGCTGGCAGCAGGGGCAGCCTCAAACTGGGCTCCATGGTGCCAATGGCCGGGGTGCAGAGGGCAGCTAGTGGGGTCCTCGGCCACCGGAGGACTGTGGATCCGAGAGGTGACGCAGGGAGCCAGCTGTGCTTGCTTCTTGTCTGGTTTCTCTCCCTGGGATGATGGAACTATGGGAGGGACGTGGTAGGTCTTGTTCATTGCTGTATCCACCCTCCCTGGAATAGGGTGTGTGTTCAGTGATGTTTGTGAAGTGAACACAAGACCGGCACCTGATAGGATGGATGTTTGTAACTTACACGCTTTCAGCCAATCACTCCGCGGTCGCCTTCATTAACGGGAAGCGCACTTAATGTTTTTAGAGCCGTGGTTGGGAGGCGTGTTTGAACACAGAGAGCGGTTGCTGCCTCTGGTCTGAATGACTAAGGTCAGCAGCCCATCAGAGAAGGTTCCAGAAGGGCGGTTTGTAGGGACGCTGCGGAGGCAGCATGGTGACAGAGCCAGACAGTGACGCGGCACGTGTGCACAGTCAATCACCTTTAAATGCCTGTAAGAGTCTGGCCCTACAGGAAGATGGACAGGATGCAACTTCAAGCAGGTACGAGGGACCAGAGGAAGTCAACTGGAACCTTCATCAGGGCTCAGGCCTCTATCACGCGTCCGCCCCCGCCCCCCGCCCGCCCCAGGCAGGACGTTAAACAAGTTTCAGAAGATTAGGCCATGCTGCCACTTGAACCCAGGCATCCTGAAGATTAGTGCCCTCTGCAAGGAGAGGACTTGGGGTACCTTGCTGTCCAAGAACAAGAAAGGCCCACGGGTCCACCTGGTGCAGGTAGGATCCCGGGGACAAACGCAGGCTTTCACAGGTGCGGCCTCCCCCAGGACTCGGCTGCCTGGCCAGCGAGTGATTTCAACACCGGAGAAGACAACCCGGGTTTTGGGGGGGGAATGATGAGATTATTCCCTCAGTGGGTGAACTGTTTTTCTAGCCCTGGGAAAGTTTGGAATCAGGCATGGAAATACTGAAGTAAATTAATGCTTAATATTCAGCCTTTTATGTAGTTCAGGGAAACATTAGAAATCATTGGCAAAATATGGGTATACAGGTATCAGCAGGAAAGGTTGTCAGGTCGAGAACTGAAGTTTTATTTGACAAATGAGGCATTTTTTCTGTGAACAACTTGGTCGAGACCGAATTGTTTGAGGTGGGAGAGGTTCAAGAACCAGGGTTGGACTGAACCTGGACTTCATTGTTTGTGATAGAACTGAACGTATTGGAATAAAGACAGGCTTGCCTTATGATTCCAATTTAAAATGTGTAATTAAGTAAATGATTTTAGACTTGTGATTTAAATTAAGGACAAAAATTTGATTAAATTTATAAACAAATTGGAATATTCAAGTGAATTTGAGAGTCACAGTATTTAGAGTTTAATTTATTAGATTTATTAAAGTTATTTAAGTACTGGGAAAGGCTTTGCTGCTTAGGATAGGCATTTGAAGTAATTCAAAAGAAAAGTGAATATATTAAATTTAAAACTGCAGTTTTACATATTTGAGGGAATTTAATTAACCAAGATGTAAATGGCAGTGATTGTTTAAGGGAGTTTAGTCTGTTCAACTTGATATAATTGGTCATTAATGAAAGAAAAAGTAAAATTAATTATTCTTGTTTTACTGGACTTATCAGTAGACTAAGAGTTGTAATTCGAACTTGGAGGCACGAGGAGAATGCAGTTTGAAAATTTGGCATGACTTCCTGCTCTCCCGTGCCCCGGAGACTCAAGAGTCCCTGTGGCTTTGTAAGACTAGTGGAGGGGCTTCCCATGTGGCCCTGAGGACAAGCAGTGGGATGTGCGGCCAGATCTCTAGAAGGGATCAGGAACCTACTCTGCTTATAAGGTGAAAAGGAAGTCTGGCTGTGTCTCTGGGGGAGAAAGCCACACATACTTTTCCTAAAAAGAGACATATTCAGTGACAGGAGCCAGCATCAGATAGAACCAGATCACACCCGGCAGGGCCCACGATATCTCTCCCCACCCCAACCTTGCCCACTTCACACTCTTGCTTAATTAGAACCCAGGTCCACCCTGGATGGCGTGGTTCAGTGGATTGAGCGCCAGACTGTGAACTGAAAGGCAGCTGGTTCGATTCTCTGTCAGGGCACATGCCTGGGTTACAGGCCAGGTCCCCAGCTAGAGGCATGTGAGAGACAACCAGTAAACATATCTCTCGCACATTGATGTTTCTCTCCCTCTCTTTCTCCTTCCCTTCCTCCTCTCTAAAAATAAATAAATAAAATCTTAAAAACAAACCAAAACAAAAGAATGAACCCAGGTCCTAGAGTACAATTAGCTATTACTCTTTGTCCAGAGCTATAGAGACACCATTACTACTTAACTCTGCCCCAAGTTCATGTAGTTAATTGGTCTAAAGGAATTACAATCTGTATTTTAAAGATGGGCATTACTCAGCTTTCAACAGTGCATAGAACGCTACTGACCTGACCGGACATAGCAGGGGGTGCCCTTACCTGGCTGGCAGTGGGTAGAAGGGGAGCAGCGCATTTTCAGCCAAGGAGTGAGGAAGGGTCAGCGCCGTAAGGATGACACACCAGCCACATCGCAGTCACCCACTGGCTTCCCCAGCAGCAATCACACCTGGATATGCGAGCTACATGCAGGATCTCCCAATAAGGACCAATGACGAGGCAGAGGAGGATGGGCATGATGTGAATGGGGTGGGTCCCCAATAAGAACCTGTTGACGTGCATGGATACTCAGGGATTGCGACTGGCGTCTCGGAGCTGCCTATGACGAAGCAAGCACACTACTCTATGGAAGAGATCATTCAAGCCTTTTGTCCGTTTGTTAATTGGATTCTCTACCTTTTCAGCACATACATACATATACTCATTACTTATGTTTTCTAACAGCTTGTTGCTTGCCTTTCCATTATTTAATGGTGTCTTAATACATGGGAATCCTTAATTTTAATACAGTCTTAACACCTTCTCCTTTATATTTAGTGGGTTTTTATTTTTTATGTCCTATTTAAGAACTCTACTTACTCCAGGTGATGAAGATATTGTCCCAGGTTACCTTCTAGAAGCTGTATTTTTTCACATTCAGGTCTGTGATCCGTCTGAAATTGATTTTGAGTTATAAGTAGGGGATTTAGGTTAATTCTTTTTCATATTAATCTACCACTATTTATTGAAAAGACCACTTTTTTTCCTGAACTCTGTTATATGTCAGTAATCTAGTTATTTCTTTTCACCAATATCACAGTTTTTAAAGTTAACTTTATCAAAATCTTAATATCTGGTAGCATGTCTTCCAACATTTTTTCTTCATCAAGGTATTTTTTTTTCACTTTTCTTGACCTTTGCATTTCCATATAAGATTGAAAAACAATTTGTCAATTTCTAATAATCATAAACCTACAAGCATTTTTTTTTGTAGGGATTACATTGAATCTGATTGACTTGGATAAAGTCAGCCCTTAAAATATTGGATCTTCTAATCTGTATTTGCTATATTCATTCACTTATTTAGGTCTATGTAAAATTCTCTCAGTTATGTTTTGGAGCATTCAGTCAAGAGAACTGGCACATTTGATTTATTCTTCTCTATTTGATGATTTTTGCTGTTATTCTAATGGTATTGTCTTTTAAACTTCATTTTCTAGTATTTTTGCTAACATACAGAAGTCAGTTCTTTTTTCAGAGTTGTCTTATTCTTGCCCCTTTGAGGGTCATATGTCTTTTTTCTCTACTTACTGTTAAGATTCCCCTCCCTTTAACCCTAGTTTTCTGCAGACTTATGATGTGCCCGAGTCTGGCTTACTTTTCTATGCATCTTGCTTCGGGACCAGGATTTCTTGAATCTGCAGCTTGATATCTTTCATTTTGTGAAATAGTTTCTGGCCCATTCTTTCTCCTCCCCTGGGATGTTAGTTACACATACACTAGTAATTTCCACCATGTCCCATGTATTTCTTTTACTCTTTTCTCCATTTTCATATGCTTTTCTCCTCTGTGCTTGAGTTGAGATTTTTGAACTGATTTATATTTCAGTTCACTTATTCTCTCCTGCTTTTCATCTACCAGTAAATCTAGTTTTTGAATTCTTGTTTCAGGTATTTTTTTTCAGTCCTAGAATTGCCATTTAATAATACTTCAAAAACAGATTCCAGTTCTTGGTGTACTCTTCCATACAGGGTGGGGCAAATGTGGGTTTACAGTTGTGAGTATGTGAAACACAGAGTTTATTCTTGTATTATTAATAATTAATTATTGTATTGTTTGCCATATGAACAGCTGTAAACTTACTTATGCCCCACCCGGAATTTTAATCTATTTCCATGACCATTTCAATCATAGTTTTTTTAAAGTCTGAGTTTGAGAACCTCAGTGTCAGGATCTCATGTTTTTCTTTCTCTTGTCTTGCCTTTTTTTCCTCTTTCTTGAATTTTGGTCATTGGTCATATTTTCTGTCTTGCCTGGCAATTTGGATTGAACAACAGACATTGTGTACAAAGAATGATAGAGAGTCTAGATGAAGATTACCATCCTACAGAGGGGGTTTAATTACATTCTGACGAGCAGATCCCCTTGATCCAATCAGGAATCGAGCCGATTGGAGCTGCGTGATAGGTTTTACCAGGGCTGTTCTGTCTCTGAGTCATGCCGTGGTCACCCCTGGGGGTGGCCCTCAGTGGTCTCAGAAAGTCTGGAGTGTATGCCAGGACACCTTCTCTAGAGGGCCCTGAACTCTAGGTTCTGTCTTCCTAGCACCCCAAGACCATTAAAAACTCCAGTGACCCTTTTAGTCTGACAAGCTTTCTATTGTGCAGTTGCTTGGTTTCTACCTACTAGACGATGTCTCCTTAGTTTATAAAAAAGGTCGATGCCTTGAGGGGAAATTGCACAGGGAATGCGGGGCTCACTTCTCCAGGATGCTGGCCCCTCAAATCCCTTCCATTCGATAGCCCTGAAGTCTACTTTCTTCTCAGACCAGTGAGACTCCTGCAGCCCCAGACCATTTATGTATCTATCTCCATCTCTGTATGTATCTCTGTTTCTCTCTCTATCTCTGTAGCTCTATCCAAACTATCAGGCTCACCTCAATGCATTTTATTTCTCTCTAGACCTTGACCCCTTAATTCCTGGCTGCTTTGGTTTCTCTTCATTGTCTTAATAGCTTTTGATTTGGAGGGGGCGTTTTTATAGCTGTTTTTTTGCAGGAGAGCTAGTCCGACACCAGCTAGTCATACAGGGGTGCAGGTAGAGGTTTCCCATTCTTTCGTGTTTAAGAAGAATACTATGTCGCCAGAAATATGCATTATGCAAAGGGGCTGTTCCGTCGCCCCTACGATGCTTCTGTGTTTGAGAGGTCTCACTGTTTTATTTGACCTTGGACCTCAAGCAGATTTGGAGAGTTCTGACAATCTGGTCACAGCTTCGCAACTTTCCATTCACATGGTAATCAGTGTGGAGGCCATCTCACTGATTCCTGGGGAAGAGCATGGCTTTCCTTGGCTGCTTGGGCACTGGGAATGCGGCTGGGGCAGCTGGGGCAGCATCAGCCGGTTCCCCGACGGGCAGGGGTCAGCCTTGGAGAATCCACCAGGGCAAAATGTGTGTGTGTGCCGCCCGAAGCTCAGCAAAGGCCAGTGGCTTTAATACATAAGTCCCTGTTCAGAGGTGGCCGTTCGGTGCCTAGGGAAATGGTTTCCATAGGAAACAATAATAAAAAATAGTATTCTTTTTAAACTGGGAAGAAATGGTACTTTAGGTATCCAGATTTAAAAATAATATAAAATGACATAGGAAACGTGTGACGATTAAACTCCTTTGGTTTTGCAGCATTCCTCGTTGCCTCCTTTGGGTCACACTACCTGGGGCCCCAGGCTGGAAGTAGCTGTGCATGGCCCTTGACTTGTGAGGGCCCCTCCTACTCTAGAAATATGTAGTTGAAATCACTTTACCATCTTATTTTTTAATCCTAATTCTAGAGATACATTTTTTCCCAACTACGTAATCTAAACTGTTCTGTAAACTAAACTCCCCTTCTGAATATGAGGATATAGTTTCTCACAACCTACATGTGTTTGAGTGAGGTGTTGAAACATCTTAAGCCTTTTCTACAGGGCCGGGCACAAATAATGCCCCTCCCCCCCCCTTTTTTTTTACACAAAATCGTAAGCATGTAATTCTGTAACATAACAATATCACACTCCAGCACACCACATGACATTTTAGGTGAAATGTTCACATTAAAACTATAATCTCTTGCACCCCTGCTACCCTACCAGCCACAATCAAGCAGGCGTTACTTCTGCCAGACCCTGTATAAGTTCAAAATGTGAAAATCTGGCACTGCGATCAAATGTTTACATGTTTGGTCTGAGAGCTCTTCTCCTAGAGTGTTATGGTCTCTTTCAGCAGACTGTTACCACCTGACTCTCACAGCTTTTCGTCTCATAATTAATTTGTCTTTGATAAGAGCAAATGACTATAATTTTTCTTCAATATCTTCGACTTGTTTTCTGCAGGTGTCCGGCAACCTCTTGCTGTCAGCGACCCTTCCTATAGCAGGACCCCTTCCGCTGATCAATGTAGTAATCAGATTGTGGGATTACAGACATCTGATGGTGAGCTAGTGAAAAGGGTTTTTAATCTTTTAAAAACGGATTTATTTCAACAATGACTGTCTGCTTTAGGGTAAAGCAACTCAGCCAGAGACGGATTTGGAGGACACAGGGTCAGATGTGGACGCTAGACAGGACTGGGGAAACGGCCAGGCAAATGCTCAGGGCAGGGCTGGCCACCAGCTCACACGTGTGAAACTGACCACTCAATCCCTCCATCCTTCAACTTTAAAGAGACAAAGAACTTCAGAATGTAACAGACAGCAATTAAAGGTGAATTCAGATAATGCCTCCAACCTGGGGCAGAGCTGTGCCTAGAAATGCCTCCAGGGTGAACTCGGGTTGCCTCAGACCAAGCCCCTCCTGCAAGCTGGTGGGTGCAGCACTCAGAGCTACCTTGCTGAAGAAAAGTGGCTATTATCCTTTGCTGGTCACTGTGACCAGGTTATCCTTGCCACCGCAGCTTAGCAATTACAGCCTGTGCTGGCATCTGAGCATCTGAGCATGCCCAGCTCTGCCTGCCTTTGCCCCGGAATTTCAGCTCCTGATGGAAATAAAGAAGATGGAAATAAAGAGACGGTGGTGCTAGGGACACCTTGCTGTTTAGGGGCAGCTTCAGAAGAGCTGGGCAGGAATAACAGAAAGAAAGGTAGAAAAAAAAGCTGATGTTTTATCTTGTGGTAAAAGGAAGCTCCACTTACTAAAACTCTTCCTACCCTTCAAAGCCAGAGCTTAAAGCTGCCTCCTTTAAGAAATCTAAATAAATTTAAAACCAGGAGGTTGCCCCTCCTGACCCCTCTCTCACAGCAGGGCTTCCCTCTTTGAGGTGTTGTTAACTCCATGCCTAATGGGCATGGTCAGGGCAGGGCCCTCAGCCAGGGACAGAAGGTGGAAAGTCACTTTGTGCCCTCGGTAGTAGCCAGGGAATGACCGTCAATCACGTAGTCTCTGTGACCTCAAATAACATCACTTTTTCTAAGTCTCAGTTCCCTCAGCTATAAAACGGGGACAGTAACAGTACCCACTTAACCGTGTGAAGCATAAATAATCTAAGAAGAGAGGGTGGCGTGCTGCTTAGGGCAGATGCCCAGCCACGTGGGTGGGTAAGTGCGCGCGTGTCTGTTCTCGTAGCACGGATGCTGCGCCACCCTGGGGCTGCCCGGCCAAGATAAGGGACGGGGGAGTGGTGCCCGGTGCCCGCAGCACTTCCTGAACCTTCTCCCTCTCTCTCCTCCTGCCTTCTTCTATTGAGCTTTTTTATGTGTCCTCCTCCCAAGAGAATCTGGCTGAGGGTAGGGAAACCAGGCAAGAAAGCATGTTCCCCCGTCAGATGTGTTTACAGACACTTTCTTGTCACATTATGGAACCTCTCTAGTAACAAATTGTGCTGGTGGCGGCCGCCCCCCTTGTTGTCCTAGTGATTTCACTGTCGAGACCTTTGGTTTACAGATACATCGTTCCCAATGAGCAAAGGCTTACAGCCTAGTTATTGGACAGATTACACTAGAATGGATCCAGAAACGTCTTCAGTACCGCATGGAATACAGCAGCTCGGTACACGTTGCTAAGGCACCCTTGCTTGGGTTTCTAGGGTAACTGGCATCTCCATGTCCCCAGGCTTGTATTCAGGCTATTCTTAGTATGACGATGACAGTGTGCTTCAGGACCTGACTGGCTATAATTCTTTCCACTATTCGTGGCTCTGTGGCCCTCCTTCCTTGCTGCCCATTCTTTCCTCAAACCCTCACAAACAGACCCCACCACTCCATCAAACGGCTCCCAGAGGACAGCGTCCCCAGGTTCCCGAGGTGGCTCCCGCCAAGCGCCACACGGCTCTGTAGCGGTTCTCACTCATGAGCACCTTCCCTGTTCCTTCGCAAACCTGGCCCTGCTTGGGCTTCTCTGATGTTGTGGGAAGGAAACCCATCCTTCTCTGTCGCTTCTGCTCGCTCCACCCCTGTCCCTTAAATACCAGCGTTCCCCAAGGTTCTGCCCTGAGCTACATTCTTTTCTTGCTCTACATATGTATTCCCACTTGGCTCTCTGCACTCACATGCTTATTAAAATAATGGACCGATGCCAAAAAGCCTAATGGAGAAAATTTTTTAAATTGCCCAAAACATCACCAATGACATTTGTTATCTATATATTTATGTATATAGTTCCACGATTTTATAAAAATTGGATCACTCTATACATGCCTTTGATAGCGTGCTTTTTAAAACTCAATAATAGGGCTTAACTATGGTAGGATTTTTACCATCATTTTAGGTGTAGCATATTGAATGAGTTTGCTAGTGTTGCCATAACAAAGTGCCACAGACTGGTGGCTTTAGCAACACAAGTTTATTTTCTCACAAGCCTGGAGGCTCAAAATCTGAGGTCAAGGTGCCAGCAAGGTTGGCTTCTCCCGAGGCCTCTCTCCTTATCTGGCAGACAGGCATATTTTCTCTGTGTCTACACATTACCTTCCTATATGTATGTCCATGGAAACAGATAGGGCCCACCATGGTTAAAGACCGCACCTCCAGGCCTGACTGCTGTGGCTGAGTGGATTGGGCGTCATCCTGTGAACCGAAAGGTCACGGGTTTGATTCCCAGTCAGGGCACACAGCGGGGTTGCAGGGCAGGTCCCCAGGTGGGAGCACATGAAAGGCAACCACACATCGATGTTTCTCTCCCTCTTTCCACCCCTTCCCCTCTGTCTAAAAATGAAGAAATAAAATCTTTAAAAAAAAAAAAAAGACCTTATCTCCAAATACAGTCACATTCTGAGTTACTGGGAATTGGGACTTGACCACAGGAATTTTGAGGGTGCTGGGGCCATATTTCAGCCTATAACATGTATATTTTAAGAGATGATGCTTCATTCATGCCATTTTCTCAAATATTTAAACAATGCCACGGTAGTGGCCGTACATCCTTGGTTTTGACATTTTCTTTTTGCACCTTGGATCGAGGAGGAGTAGAGTTTGAGCAAAGGTCCAGACTAAATGCCAGCTTCCCCCGGTGAGACCGTCTACCTTTGGCTATTCGGCGTCAGCAGCACGTGTCCGAGGGGCTGTTCCTGCAGGTGGCCCGGTGCTCTGTCGCGTGTGCCGTCACTGTGGCGACTATTCCGCTCTGCCTGTGGGCCGCTTGTGGTTACCTTTCGGCCCCTACACTAGCCCTCAGGGACCGGTCCTCAACCGTCGCTGCATCTCCTCGTCCACAGCACGTGCCTGAGACACCGAGGGTGGGAAGATGAGATATAGTTCATCAGCATTACTCAGATTTACCTTGGGGTCCCCACACTTTTCGGGTTCAAACTTTACATTCTTCATATCTTACAGACTCCTTTTGTCTGCCTTTTTCTTCTCCGCTTTCCCCTTCCATATTCTTCACCCTCCCCGCCGCTCGCCCCCCCGCCCCCCGCCCCGACCCAACACTAAAAGAGCTTTTTCAGAACGTGGCCTCAAGCTCACCAAACACTGCTGTTAATCTAGATGGGCTGGCTCCACTGTTAAAATACCAAAGTTAGGAAAATGGAGTTTTTATTAGCCACTTTCCCTTTCGCCAGGAGGGTAGTAAATATTTAACAGAGAAGAGCTGATTGAGATCAAGCAACATGGTTACGTTTTTCTTGTGATGATGGTTTTACATGTGAGCAAAACCATCATGGGGCCCAACAAATATTAATGTATAACTGAGCACTTTACCCTGTTTACACTTCACTAGTAAGTTAAATATGCCTTTCTTCTTTCCCAGGTATTCCTCCTACCCTGTGCTTGACGGCTCTAGCATTCGCCTGACCCTCAGCAGAAACCCTGCTGACAAAGCGCTGTTCTCTGTCTCAGTATGTGGGCGCAGCCCTTCCTCACTGGTGGGGGGCAGGCCAGAAAGGGACTCACTAATTATAGAATAAGAAATGTCAAAAGGAAAATTCTCTTACACTGGGTGGTTTCTAAATTATAGATTTGTTTTTTATCTGAGAAAACGTACTGCTTGAAAATGCTTTTATTCATTTCTAAACAAATCAGGGTATGGAAGTGAAAAGGTAATCCTGTTCTTCAAAAAATATGAGGAAATGTTGCAGAGTAATGCACAAGATTGGATATTAAAATATAATAATCTTCCCTGTGTCAATCACAGAGATTAAACTCTGGATGTCCTTTTTCTTCTTTCCTCCCTCCTTTTCCAGAGAGAACAAATATCCTGAATTTTCTGTTTGGCATCCTTTGAACTTTTTTTGAAATTTAATATACATGTATATAACCACAAATAATATCCTCTGTTATAATTCATATAAAAACATAATATATGTATGTAACTAACGTTCAGCAAACTTCTCTTTTTATTCCATATCAGTTTTGAAATTTACATGTTTATTTTTATAGTTTCCATTTTTCCTATTTCACTCTGCATAGTATTCCATTGTATGAGCACTCCATAGTGCATCTAGTCTCCTGCTAATGGGCATATGTGCTGTTTCAAATTTTAATTCTTTTTACTATCAAAAAACACATTGTACTTGTACCTGTCTTCCGAACAGTACAAAAGACCTAGATGAATGCACTATCTCAACGTTTCATTATCATCGACATTTACTACTGAATTTTGCACTAGGTGATGGGGAGGGGACTGGAGGACACAAATCTAAATGGCAGAGTGCTCCAATTTTTTCTTTAAATGGAAGCCTGAAAGGATTCAAATATTAGTCATAGATTTCCACAGAAAAGAAATATTGGCCAGGGATTTCATTTGAATGTGCATTGGATAAAACATATAAATTTATTTTTTGTATTAAAGGCGGTTCAACAAATAGCCCTTTCTGATTTATCCATAGAGGGGTGGCAATTAAGTTGAGTTTTGAATAAGCCTGCCTGGTCCCCTCCTGATTTACCAAACTTCCACTCCTGGGCCTCTACTCCTAACGGCAACCGTGAGCTGCTGGGAGTTAGGAGAGGAGCTCACCCGTGACCTCGTGAGATGCAGACAGGAAGCCAGCACAGGCTGTTCTCTGAGTGGGAGCCTGTGAAGGCGCGAGGTGGAGACACTGGGTGGGCCTCAGGACGCCCTCCTGGGAAGGGCGTGGTCCGAGGAATCACTGAGCCACGGGAGCAATGGCCCCCGCCCCCGACTGCGTTAGTTTCTTCGGAGGATGCAATGGAACAGGTATCCACAGAACAGTAATAAAAATCTGCCATGAGATTTCCACCATGGCACATGACATAGCTGGTAATGAACTAACCTCTCCATAAATGGTTACAAACAAATCAAAATGCATCAGTCACCTGCTTTGGGATGTTGATCAACAGGCAGAAAATGAGGTGAGCACCGCAGTGGGGTCAGCTCTTTGCCTGGGGGCATTTTCTGGGCCATGGTGCACGGGCAGAGGGCCTAGGGTCCTTTAGCAGCCTTGCGGACCCTGGGAGGCAGGCAAACATGTTTTCGTAAAGATAGAAATAGGTAGAGATATATAAACATACACATTTTCCACCAAAAGGAAGTAGGACTCCTTGGAGAAGTGACAGACTGCAGGGCTGGGACAGGGAACGCACAGGATGAGCCGGGAACTGGTGTGAGTCAGCAGGCAAGCACCTGCTCAAGGAATGAACGACTGCATCATGTCTAGTGACGGGTTAGCGCGAACAGGCTCTTGCCAGCCAACTCGGGCAATTCAGATATCAAAATAACTATTGATAATAGTAGATTATAACCCATTGATATCACAAATATCTGAGACCATATTACTATAAACAAACCAGTGAATAGATATATAAATGGGTAAAAAAAGTTTTTCCTTACCATAGCATGCCGAGAATGGGTAGGGGGACGTGGGAAAGGGGAAGAGAGGGAGAAAGGGGAAGAAGGAAAGAGGGGGGAGACAAGAGAGGGAAGGAAGGAAGGAAGAATCATCAATAGACACTAAAATTAGTGGTTAAGAGTTTGATAAGAACAAGATATCTACAGTCTTTGTAATTATTAATAACAAAGCAAAAAATATATATTGGGAAATCCTGGTGAAATAATCTTACGCTAATGATCAAAATGAACATCACAAATATTAGGACAAACCAACATCAGGTTTGACCTGATGCTGAGAAAGACACAACAGCACTTCACTGATACCTTTCAAAAATGTATGATCTGCCCTGGCATGTCCTGGTTCAGTTGGAGCATCGTCCCAGAAACTGAAGGGTCACCAGTTCAATTCCTGGTCAGGGCACATACCCAGTGTTCTCTCTCTCTCTCTCTCAAAGCAATGAAAACAAATTTTTCTCGAGTGAGGATAAAAAAATTTTTTTTAAATGTATGACCTGACTTTTATCTCAATGTCTCTAAATGAGCGAAATAGAAAAGTTGAAAGCAATCCTAGCTTATTAATAAAACTTATACCTATATTGTTCCAGGAAAGATGTAAGATAACTAAAGTCTACGTTATTATGCTATGTTTTAAAATAATTTTAAACTCAGAAATAAGCCTGTACCAAAACAAATTAAAATGTCTCTTACAGTGAAATATTATTATAGGAATAATCAAAAGTTATAAAAATGAAAATTCTAGAAAATATATTTACATTCTTAATCTTATTGAATTATCATTAATTAAGAATATCCATAGTATTTCTATACTCCAAATAGAATAATTTTCAGATTTTACTAACATATAGCAGAGGTTTATGGGAGAATAAGAACACACATTATTTTATGGATTAGTAGTCTGTCTGTTGACTCCCAGGAGAAACCTGCATGAGTAAGTTGAAACTCTCATAAAGGCCTCAATTTTCTCTTGAAAGAAAATGACATGAGCAGTGAAAACTTCTGAGAAAAGGGAAAATGAGAATATGATTAACCTGCATATGAATTTACTATTTACAAGGCACTTCTACATACTTGTCTTGATCTCACACCCAACCTTTGAGGTAGGTAGCTTTCAGGTATTCATTCAATGAGGTTTCTATTTCCCAGAAATGCCAAGGACGCCAAGAAAAGTCTGTTCTTGGATCTGGTTTCCATGTATTCTGAGAATAAATAATAACATCAAACAAGTTGTTACACTGGCTAGCTTTTGTTCAGGAAGAGCATAAGCCATTTCTCAAAATCCATTCTTTACAGAGGAGTCAAGAAATTTCTGAAATCCACTTTGGATTCTTTTGGAACTCTTCCTGACTGAACAGCATTTTTAGTGAGATAAGTGTTTCTTTGTTTGCTCACATCCCTTGAGGAGCAGGTGGGTGCTGACTGTGCAGATGTAGGTGTTATGGAAACAGAGAGCGGGCTCTCACCTTTGCAACCAGACTTGGAACTCGGCGCTGGGCTCTGGGGTCTCCTGCCCAGTGTAATTTTGGTAGAGTTGTGCCTCATCACTCATAGGAAGCATCCCCTTGAACCACTGTTTCCTGCCCTGGTGGGCGTTTGACAAGCCTTCAACAAAATAGTTTGAGAGCCTTGTACCTCTTGCTAATTTTTGCTTCTTGAAAACGGAGTGCATACTTTTTTTTTTTCTTTGCCTCTTAACTAACAAGTGTCTGTCTCTGGGTGTCAGTTCTGGCTTGGGCTTCGGGCACATTCCGGATTTACCCGGCCCCTGCAGCTGGAACCAGTGTGGACTTGCTTCTTCAAACGAGCTCTCCCCAGAGCGCGCAGCACCGTGGGCCCAGAAGCAGCAGGCCTGGCCCAGGAAAGCATCTTGTGGTTTCAGCCCAGCCGCCTGCATGCACGTGGCTGAAACCTGCTGAGAGCCCTGTCCTGGATTTTACTGTGAAGAAATGCCAGACAAACCCACACTTAGCGACACTGTACAAGACACAGGGCCTATACTCTTCTAAAATGTCAAAAGCAAGAAACTAAAGAAAGGGGGCGCTGTTCCATACTGAAGGATATCAAGGGTCCTGTTGTCTAAGTGTATGCGCCATCCTGACCTGAGAAAAATTGACTGTAAAGGATGTTAAGACAATTGATGAAATTGGAATATTGGCTGTATATGTGTGTGTATCTATATTTGCCTATAAGTATATGAGCCTGGAGAAGGACATATACCAAGTTGTTAACATTGGTTACTTGGGAAAGAGTAGGGGTGGGGGATTAAGAGGGAAAAATATTATGATTGTTAAAAAATACATATATATATACAGGGTGAAAACATGCATGATATGATTCTATTTTTGTTAAATGATATAGGTAGATGTGTATGTGTGTGTATATGCATAAATGAATTATATAAGGATGGTCAACAAATGTTAATGATTGTTTAGATGGGAATTTGAATTTTTTCACTTTCAATACTTATGTGTAATATTTTTTAAAACATTTTTCAATGCACATGTATTATTTTTATAAAAATACTAAAAAGTTTTTTGTTTTTTGTTTTTTTTTTTTACTGCTAAAAAGGCAAGAAAAATTCACTTGGGGGGAAATTACAAGAAAATTTTGGATGCAATTTTTTCTGTCTCACCCAATTTTTCTTGTAGTGCTGAGTTTATTACTTTCAACGCCTTACATGTTTTGACACATGTTCCTAGATGTGCTGAGTACATGCAGAAATGGAGAATTAGGGTGTCTGGTTTTCTGAGGAACCTGGTTGGTGTGGGAATTTTAGCAGCTACTTCCTGCCAAAAGTACTTGCTGGGACACTAGAGGGAAATCCCTTTCTGGTGATTTCCAAGTCCTCCTTCTGGGATCACGTCCCTTGGACCTCTATATACTTTGAAACTGCACTGGGTGCACACTCATCCTGGCCGTCCAAGGCACATAAATCCCATAATGTCCTGGGGTCTGAGTGTCTTCCTCCCTCACCATGGATAAGACCACACTTCCCCTTCGCTGCCTGGAGGTATTCTGAGAATTACCCAGGTGGGTTTGAGGAATGCTTTGAGTTGCTCAGATGAAAGGAACGAAGCTCTAATTTCGTTGATAACATAACCCCTGTTGTCAGTGGACCCTGAGTCCCATGACAACAGGGACAATCAGCTGGAATCAAAGATACCTCAGACTGACGAGGGAAGGCCAGCTTGGGGCTCTAAGTGCTCCTGGTGGTGACGACTTTGGTAGCTTCAGGAGGGTGGTCACATGGAGAAGATGAAGAGTCAATGCTGCCAAAAGGTGCTCTCAACTAATAACAGACAGGTTGGTGGGGGAGGCCCAGCTTCCTCACCCTTTAGGTGGGGTAACTGGGAGGCAGGCTCTGCTCCACCTCCAGAGTTCCTGGGACGCCTGAGCTTCAGCTGCCCGCAGTGTAACCTGCTCATCCCGTGCTTCCTAAGTTCCTTCCCTCCCTGTCTCACTTGCTGACTATCCTAGCAGTGTTTTCTGGAATCCCCAGCCAAGTGAACTAACTACTTGCACTTGACTCCTTGCCCCATCTACTCCAACTAGAAACATCTTGTGTTTTTCTGCCACTCCCGGTCCCTGAGAAGCTAACCCCTTTCGCTCTGCCTACCCGAATGGTCGCGGCCCTGGGAACCACTTTGCTATGGCCTCGGCCTCAGGACTTTCTCTTTCCTCTGAAATCAAGACCATCTTCTCTACTCACTGGGCAGCTAGTCAGACATGGTACGCTCTTCCCATTGTGCAGTGGGCTTGAGGAGAAAAAGCAGGAATTGGACTTACATACTTGGCCTCCAGTCCTGGCTTGGGTGCTTACTGACTGGGAAATCTTGGGCAAATCACCCAGCTTCTCTGATCTTCAGTTTCCTCCCCTGAGAATTAAGATAATAATCCTTGTCTCCTTGCATTGTCCTCTGGATTTAATGAACTAGATCTATAAGGAACCAAGATAGGACACTCCAGAAGAGATAGTTATTCCTATTACATTGTTTTCTCTCATGATTTACTTTCTTGTGCATCATTACCTTGCTCCTGAGCTAGGTTGTAGCTTCTCTGCCATGTTTAACTTTTCACACTGCCTTGCACATTACAGGCATTACATAATTATTCCTTAGTTTTCTGAAGCTTTACATCAGAGAAACTCAATTCAAGATTCATTTATGGATTACATTTTATTGTGAGGCACTCTCAAAGAATTTTTTAGCAGGCTACTCCTTTTTGGGGCCTTGATTTCCTCATATGCAAAGTGTTTTGGTGTCTATTTCTATTGGGTTGGCCAAAAAGTTTGTTTTTTTCCGTAAGACAGCTCTAGTAGCATTTAGTTGTCTTTAACGTCATTCGAAACAGTTTTGTTGGATTGCATTGTGACAGCTGTCCTGTCAGTGTGCATTTTTTTAAAAAAAATCAAAACTGGTAAATTTTTGTGTAGCCATTTTAATATTGAAGATGGAAGAAAATAAGCAACATGTTCAGCATCTTAAGCTTTATTATTTCAAGAGAGGTAAGAACGCAACTGAAACACACAAAAAAGATGTGTGCAGTGTCTGGAGAAGGTGCTGTGACAGGCTGAACATGCCAAAAGTGGTTGGCGAAGTATCGTGCTGGAGATTTCTCGCTGGATGATGCTCCACAGTCGGGTAAATCAGTTGAAATTGATAGTGATCAAATCGAGACATTAATTGAGAACAATCAATGTTATACCATGTGGGAGATAGCTGACATACTGAAAATATCCAAATCAATAAGTTTGTTTGTAAAAATGAAAAATGTGTCTTATTTTACAGGAAAAACCATACGGACTTTTTGGGCAACCCAATAGATGCACTGAGGTCCTTGTAGCATTCAAGTGTGGAATCCGCACATTCCTTGAGGGCATGTCCTGCATGTTATTCTTCCTTCTGCCCCTTCCACACTTGATACAATGGTGGGCATGATTTAGTGACTTCCCGGTGCGTGTAGAATCAATTCTAGACATTTCAGCTGGCCTGTCACTTCCCAGTTGTTCCTCTTACCACGTGCTGTCTCTCCATTCTGGCCAGTGTTTTTTTTTTTGTACCCCTAGAACTTTCCAGGCTTAACCTGTCTCGAGGCCTTTGCACTTGCAGTTTCTTGTCATTGGGTTCTCTGCCCAATGGCCCCTCTGCACAGGTCTCTTGCTCCACCCCAGTCTATCCCACAACCATGGTTTGTTTGTTTTTTTTCATTCTTGTAATTGCTCTCTGAAATTGTCCTATCATTTATTCGATTTCATTGCTTGCATTTTATTTACACTTATTGTTTTGTCTCTCCACCTTCCCCTCTGGCCCCCCAATATCTTGGGTCCTTTTATACCCCTGCTGCTTAAATAGTACTTAGCACCAACTAGGCCCCTAAATAAATGCAGAAAGGATGAATGAACTCTACCATGCCTTACGAGTCCTAACATGCCTTAGGAACTCCTAAGAAGACAACTGCAAGCAATCACACCAGCTTACCTAGAAACCTACTTGCAATGGCAAATTCAAATATAAGGAAAAAGAAAGAATTCATTTCTTTTTATTAAGGAAAATGTCAAACATAAAAGTAAACAACAGAAGTGGTACATAAGAATAGCGCAATGAACTCGCTTGTACACGGTGGTAGACACAGACTGGAGTCGCCCCTCGTCCTGTACTCGTGTACCATCCGCTCCCCTGAGTTTGCAGGAAAACTGTGAGCGGCCTTCTCACCAAAGGAATGTGGCACATGTGACATCACCTCTGTGTGAGGATTTTGTGTTATGTAAGACCATCTTACACGTCACTCTGGGGACCCCCCTTGCTGGCTTGTTGAAGTACATGGCCGTGTTGTGAAAGCCCAGGTGACAAGGAGCCCCAGGTGCTCTCTGGGAGCTGCGGGCAGTCTCCAGCTGATGGCCCACAGAAAAGCCAGGGTCCTCAGTCGACAGCTGCAAGGAGGTGAATTCTGCCAGTGACCTGAGTGAGTATGGAAACGGATTCTTTTCCAGTTGAGCTCCCGATGAGCATGTTTCCTGGCCAAGCCCTTGCGGGCAGGTGTGAGACCCTGAGCAGAGAACCCTGGGTGCCTGGACACCTGACCCACAGAAACCGACTGTTTCTCAGTTGTAATATATCTGCGTTGTTTTAAGCTGCTATGTTTGTGGTATTTTGCTGCAATAGATAACTAACAATTTGCAACAGTTTACCAATATTGTTTCACCTATACCATCATGTTTTGTGTGTGTGTGGGGGGGGGGGCGGGTGGGCTGGAGCATTTTAAAGCACATGCAAATACTTTAGTATGTATCTCTAACAGAGAAGGACTTTTAAAGAGCATACCCACAATGCTAGAAAAATTAGGTCTTAAGTGAAAAGAAAAATGAGAGTCTTAAGGCCATCAAGTCAATGGATCTAATATATTGATTGGACACCCCGAGAAAAGTGTTGGTAATAAATTGAATAAGGATAACATCCTTTTGATACCATGAGCTAAAGGATAGGAAAGCATATGAGAGCTTTCACTCGAAATGTCTGAGGTCTGCCAGTTGTTTTTTAAAAATAATAGTACAGCCAGAAAGCACTTAATTGTCCCCATTGTATGCTCATCCATTATGCAATATCTAAAGCCACTGAAACTCAATTCTGATTCTAAGAGGCCCTACACTCAGAATGGACACTTGTAAATTCCATTTTAAAATCCAGGACTCCTTAACAACTTCGTGTCGTTCTCTAATTACCATCCCCACTATTTTCCCTCCACTGCAGGAAGCTCTCCGAGACTGGCCCCAGTTTTTCTCTTTTGGTTAAACCAATCTCGGCTCCCTTTGACACAGCGCTTTGTAGCGCAAATTCTCCGGGTTCTGGGTTCCACCCCATCTCTACCACAGGAGCGCTTTGTGATCGCTGGCAAGAAGTTGACCGTCCTCGAAGCTGGATACAGCAGTGCCTCTCGCAGGGTAGTAGCGCAGATTAGAGAAAGAACGTGCGTCACGTGTGAAGTGCCAGCACAGACGAGGCACAGCCCTGCCCCACCGTTCCCTTTGTTAGTTCCCACCTCCCACCCCTCGAGCACCAGAAAGGCCCAGCGCCGTGCCTCGCCCGCCCTTGTCGCGGGGGATGCAGGGATTTGTAGTTTTTTGGTTCCCAAGTTGTGTTTCCTCACGGAGCCGGACGGGGGGACTAAGAACTACACATCCCAGTGGGCCGTGAGAGGAAAGTGGGGCTCGGAAAACCGAGCGTCTGAGCCGGCTGCCTTCGCTTTCCGCTTCCCACGGGCTGTGCCGACCAGCGAGCCGAGGGCTCCGACCCCTCGGCAAAGCCAGGGAGGCCGAGAGCGCACGAGCAGATCGGCCGGAACCGTGGGGCGGTGCGGGGCGAGAACACAGGGGCGGTCCCTCTGCGGCCGTTGGGGCTCGAGGGGAAAGGAGAGAAATAAAGCGAGCAAATTGTGAGCGCCCGTGTCGGAGAAGTGAGAAAGGGCCCGGGAGGCAGCAACCCACGCAAAAGAAGCCACCGGGTTTGTCCTCCCGCGGGAGGCAGAGGCCAGGGCCGGAAGCGACCCGGACCGCTTCGCTCTCCCGGTGGGAATCTTGGAAACCGGGCCCCGAGACCCCAGTCCGCCAACCCCTCCCCGGAGTCCGGCCTGTCTCTTGTAGTGTCTCCCCATGCGGGGGCCGGGGCCGGGGCCCCCACCCCATTCCTGGGCAGCAGTAAAGCCCCCGCAACTCGACCACGCGCCCGGTTGGGGGAGAAAGAGGAAGGGTCGGGGCAGGCCGAGGAGGGTCACCTCTCCATGTGGGGCCCTCACGTCCCCGGAGTCGCAAGAATGGGTGTGCGTGTTGCTGTGTGTGTGCGAGTGTGTCCCGAGGCGGCAGCTGCTGCGGGGAATAACCCCGGAGGAGAAGCCGGGGGTGGGGGCCGAGCCGTTCTCGGAAGATGCTAGAGGGAGCCCCGCGCCTTTACCGGGGCCGAGTGGGGGCGACCCGGAGGGAACTGGGGTCGGGGCCCCGCCGAGCCAGTGCGGGGTTTGGGCAGAGGGGAGGAGGAGCGGGAGGAGGAGCCGGGAGGGCGACGCCTGGGCCGCCGCCCACCCGGCCGGCAGGAGGCGGCCCAGCTCCGAGCGCTGCGCGCGCGCTGGGCTGAGGCTCGCAAACAAGTGTCTGTGGCGCTCGCCCCGCGGCCCTGGGACGCGCTCCGCCGCCCCTCGGTGGCCCTCTTCGCGCCGGGCCCGGCTCCTATGGGGCAGGAGGGAACGAGGGAGCCCCTGGCCGCGCAGCCCGCTAGCCGCCGCTGTCACCCTCGGCCCGGGCGGCCCCGGCAGCCCCTTGCGGGGGCCGTGGACTCGGTTTGGCTGCCAGGCGCGCCGGCGCGGGGTCGCAGCACGAGCAGCTCCCTGGCTGTCGCCGAGCCCGCTCCCGACAGAATAACGTGCTTGGTGTCCCCACCCCTGGGAGGGGTTGCCGGTGCCGCGAGCGGCCTCCCAGTTTCCATCTCTCTCTTCTGGGGAGGATCCGCCGCCGGGAGGAAGGATTAGAATAAACCTGGCCGAGGCGTAGAAGTGGCTCCCAAGCCAGCCGGCGCCGCGGCCGCCGCCTCGTGTCCCCTCGGGGCGCAGTGCTCGGGGGTCGGCGGGCCGGAGCAGAAGCGCTGCCGGCGAGCCGGGGGCGGCGGGTTCGAGCGAGCGGCTGTGCGAGGGGGCGGGCGCGCGGCGAGCCCGGAGTCGGCCAGGCAGCTCTCCGCGCCCCGCGGGACCCCGGAGCCCCGGCACGCGGGCTGGAAGCGACTGAGGATCGCCGCGGGCTGCGGGCGAGCACCGTCCTTCCAGGAAGGGGATCCGGCTATGACAGCTGGGCTCCCCGAGGGGTTAACCTGAGTGTCCTCCGCAAAGTTGTCGCCGAGCTCGGATCCCGCTTAGGGGCCGCGGCGCCGCGGCTCGAGGGGCGGTCGTGGCTCGGCGGGGCCCGCGTGGCCGGGGGGCTTCTGGGGGTGTGCGCCCCACGCCGGCTGCCCTCGTGGATGCCTCCCGGCGGCGGCGGGCCCATGAAAGACTGCGAGTACAGTCAGATCAGCACCCACAGCTCCTCCCCCATGGAGTCGCCCCACAAGAAGAAAATCGCGGCCCGGAGGAAATGGGAGGTTTTCCCGGGAAGAAACAAGTTCTTCTGCAACGGGAGGATCATGATGGCCCGGCAGACTGGCGTCTTCTACCTGACTCTCATCCTCATCCTGGTCACTAGCGGACTCTTCTTCGCCTTCGAGTAAGTAGCGGCGACAGCTCCCCATGCCGGGCTCCCCTCGCCTGCCCCGGCGCGTCCCCTCGTTACTTTCGTTTTCTAGAAGCCTTATCTACTGAATATTGTTATATAATACAAGCCCTCTTTCCCTCTTCTTCTTTTGGAGGTCCCCTGAGATCATGCATTTCTGGGTCGGGCTCTGGGAGCAGGAGAGGGGAGTGCGGCGCCTGTAAGGTGGCCAGCCTTGTTGCTTGGAGGGGTTGGGTGGCACCTCCCAGGTGACTGATTCTTGGCGCTGTCTCTGTTGAGTTTGGAGACTAGCAAAGCAGCCCAGATGGAGCCTGCGGGGAGGGGGATGAGGCCGGTTCTCCAGGCAGGGATGGAAGGCATTGACTGCCTTTCTTGCTCACAAGGTGGAGGGCATCTGTCAGGCCCCGCTGACTCAATCGTCTGCATACCTTCACCGAAGGATGAAGCGTCTTGGTTATTGTAGGTTTCCAAGCGTAGGCCACTGGATGTGGCCTGGAAGGATACTTTCATTTTTTATTCTCCTTAGATGTTCACTCTTGGACAAGGATTTCTGGTTTACTACAATGTTTCTAAACTGTTCACTTTTTAAAAAGTTTCAACCAACAATTGTTCCCAACACACACTTTTCCCTCTGCTCCCAAATGCGGGAACAGGTGAAAGGAGACCTGAGGCCCGTTCAGGAGAACTGTGGCCCTGCCCTGTCCACTTTCTCGTTCCAGAGACAGTACCTGGGGACTTGAGTGCTTTTCTCTGGGAAAAAAGTGCATGTGCGTCTGTGCCGTTTTCAGGAAAATCAAATGGGCCAGACGTGACTATCCTGTCAACTAATGGAAGATCTTATTTCTTAATGGTGTTAGATAAAGCAGTTTAACCACATTCCAGAATCAATTTCAATTGCTCTTACTGGGTCCAACATTTGCAATTCAACTTCTTATGTAATTCCTGGTATCTTATGCTCAATAGAAGTTGGAGCTACTTCCCCCCAGAATTAAAAAAGCAGTACATTGCTGGGAGTTCTCAGTGCTTCTCATATCCTGGTTGTCGCGGGGCCTGATACCCTTTCAGCTGCCTCTGTTGGATGGGGTTAATTAAAACCTTTTGTGTTTCTTTACTTTTGTTTCCGATAAGTATTAATAGACTCTGATTCTGTGTCTGGAGTTTGCTATTCCAAAAGCTGTTTCAGTGAGAAATGAGCGATCACTTGCCAGTGTAATGGCGATGTAATAATTTGGCCCCCGGACTCTGTGGGGAAACACATTGTGTGTGAACAGTGTGCTATGGTGAGCAATTTCCACAGGACTGGGTTGGAACAGGTGAGGCGCGAGGGGCGTCTGAGCTACCCCCCTCCCACCCCCAGGCCTTCTCACACACAAGCCCTCCGTGTCTGACTGTTAAATGTCCAGGTCTCTCCTCGCAGTTTAACTTTTGTGCACAGTTGAGACTAGTTGGTGGAGTCTGTCAGGGAGCCTGGGGACGGGAGGGGAAGGTTGTGATGAGGCTTTAGGGTTGGCAAGAGAAATGCTCTGTTCCTTCTGCTGCCGCCCCCGTCGGGAGCCGCCCTCGCCCTTTTGGACCTGGGGGGCCGAGGAAGGGGCCAGACGGGGTGGGTGAGTTTGCATCCTGAGACCCGAATTCAGGCACCGCAATGACGATGCCATGCGGTCGCACAGGAATGCCCTCCTGCTGGTGGTGACGTCATGACAGGGGGTCCTCCCGAGGCTGAGTGGTCGCTATTATGTTCCTAACATTAAAAAAAAGTTTTGAAGGCATCTGTATTGGCCTTTTTGCCCTTTTTAGTAATTTTAAGAGTGGAGAAAATGGATTAATTTTGTGATTGTGTTGCAGAGCGTCAGCCACAGGTGTCTTTCAGGTAGAATGAGGAATATTTCATTTTGTATATGTACCAAAATCCCCACTGAATGGTTGGGGGGGTCTCCCCCCGACCGGTTATTACTTACCATCTTGTATTTTATTCATTCAAACATTGCTTTTAACCAAACCATCATAAATGAATTTTTTCTTCTTTATCTCTGTGTGCGTTTCTTCCAAGAGTTCCCCAAAGTCCTCACTAGCAGGTTGTTGCGGATCATTTTCTGCATCAGCAGCGTGTTAACTGATGGCTGTAGGAATAGACATGTGCACTGAGAATTTTTAGCTACTATTGGTAGCTTCGTTTTTATATCAGCTCTGTGTGTCTGTGTGTTTGGTCTCCGTGTGCATTGCTCATTTAGGCAATTTGAAATTCCAAGAAGGAAGGTTCATCCTTGCATGATGCCTCAGGTGAGAAAAATTGGAGGGCTGTTCAGACTAGAGGATATTATGGCTTGGCGAAGAATATTTGTCAGTGTATTGCTTCTAAGTCCTTTATCATTGCTAATTACAGAGTGAAAATAAATAACTTTGGCTACATTAATTTGATGGAGACTCAGAGAACCCATGAGTTACCTGCATAGGTAATGGGATACAAACAGGCTAAGAGATAAAAGAGATCAAGAGAAGATACCAGACCCATCTGCTCGCTCCCTGCCTTTCCCTGTCCTTCCTTTGGATGTTCATTGAGCACATACTAATGGTTGCCTATTCTGATTAATTTCATGCCTAGATAACTTGAATATTAGTCACATTCATTTTCTCACATTAGAGTCCATGCTTCCCCATACAGTTATACAACGGCAGCTTCAGAATTTAAAAAGATGACATGTAACTTCTGAAGTTAGTTTTAGACCTCCTCATCCTGCGACTCTGCTCCTGCCTCACCTCCATCACTCCCAAACTTGCTGGATGGACAAGGAAGCCTGTCCGAGTGAAATGAACTTACTGGGATGCAGCAGCAGGCGTTGCTACTACCTTCAACCCTGGGAGAAAGGCAGGGCAGCAAGGCAGGGCAGAAATGATGATTCCCGTGCTGAAGATAAAGTGACAGAGGCTTGGGGAGGTTAAACAGCCACCTCAGATAATGAAATAATTAGCGGCCAGGCTTCTGACTGCAAAGCCAGTGCAGTTAAAGGCCCACTGTCCTCTTCTGCCTCCAACGTAGAATAGTGGGTACAGGCGTGGATTTTGGGCAGACAGATCCCAAGATTCTAACTGGATGTATGACCCTGGGCAAATTACTTGACTTTTGAAAGCCCCAACTTCTCAATCTATTAAATGGGATTAATAATACCTACCTTAAAATGCTGTGAAGATTAAATGAAAAAGCATACTTAATACGCTATCTGAAGCATACTAGCAAGTGCTCAAGGAATGGAGCCTGTGATTAGAGGAAACCTTAGAAATAGCCTCTCAGGGTCTCTGGTCACCCTTCTCTGAGAGCCTTCAAGAGACGGGGTATGTGAGTTACTAAGGAAGAATGACAGTGAGAGCTTATTAGGGCTCAAAAAATGCAGAATGGTAGTCTGTGGCTAAAAGAAAGACTGTGGTACGAGTCTGAGGAGTGGCTTCACTCTGGCCCCTTTGGAGTGGGGTCCTGCAGGCATCCAGCAGGGATGGCTGGGGACCGTCTGCATCCAGGTCCCGGGAAGGAACACTGAGCAAGCCTACAAGAAGCAAGGACTGGATTTCCTGTCCATTTTTGGAGCTACCGTCTCAGAACCATGAAGACAGAAAAGAATGCTCCTGGAAGCAACCTGATGCAACACTCTACTCTTTCCCAAGCAGGGCAGGCTGTCTTTTGGCATCTTTTATTCAACATATGGAGTATGGGTGCAAAGTGACAGCGTTTCACAGCTGTATTTAAGAGAGAAGGGAGGATGCTAGTTGCAGTGTTACCGAGACAGCCCGCTGCTCTCTGAGGGTCTGGCTCATCAAAGACCCACCGAACTGTCCTCGGTCTCACTTCCCCAGAATGGCAATGGGAAGAGATCAGTGAACATTATCAATTTCTTTCTCTCTTATACACACACATGCACACACACACACACACACACATGCACACGCACACACCCCTGAGTTGAAAACTTGAAAATAAACTCTTTGGTCCTGAAGCATTGGCATTTTGTAGTCTCTTGATCACCAGGGCAGAAGGAAGGAGGCGAACTGGGAGGGCAGAGGAGGTCCCCGATGCCAGGAGCGTGCCGTGCTCCTAAATGTGCACCTGACTGCCTCCCAGTTCTGTGCTGTCACCAGGGACAGTGTGGAGGTGTCACTAGAGCTGAGACACTTGAGAATGTGAGAACGTTCTTAAATTTCTCATCACCAGAAATCTATGGATGATCTGTTTTAAAAAGCCGTATGTTTTTTCTGTCCCTCCCTCCTTCCGTCCCTCCTTTTTCTTTCTTTGGCTAATCCCCTCTGAAGTGCAGTAAGCCCCCACTTGACATCCTCGTTGACAGGTTCTGTGAAACCAATTTTACCATAGGCTAATTGGTGTAAGCAATAATTAAGTTCCAACCGCATTTCATCAATGTAATAACGAGTGATGTTGAATGAAGTTGGCATATTCCGAGGACCTGCTGTAATCGATGAATAAGTGGTAGTCAGTGGAACTGGGGTTATGTTTGCCTTGAAGCTGGAAAAGGGGTGTCATTTCCAACAATTTCTCTCTTACAGATTGGAAATCCTTTACTATTTAGCAGAAGGTGCTGCCCTTATAACATATCAGGATCCCATCTTTTCTCAGCTGTCCTATTGAGAACTGCATCAAGCTCTCCGTCATTTCAGAAAACATCTAGAAGGTGTCCCATCTTCTTTTGGCCAAATGCTGGCCATGCTATGCATTGTAGGGGACCTCAGGGTGGTGGTAGTTGATGGTAATGGAACCAGGACCTCTCTGCGGAACATTACCCATGAGCATGGCAGACGGTGCTCAGGACATTTTATAGCCCACCGTGGCCCCACTGGAATTTTGGGTTGCTTCAAAGTCGTAATGATGCTCTCTTGACATGTATACACTAACCCATTCATTGGTGTGCGCAACCAACATGTGTAAGCTCTGTGAGGGTAAGGACTCCATTTGTTTTATTTGCTGCCATATCCTGGTGAATAGCAGACTCTCAGTAAATATTTGTTGTTTAATGAAGTAATGGTAATACTGAAACACTGGAAAATAAATTCTTTGTGCTTCAGTTTTTCATGTTGAAAAGTCATGAACATTAATAAAATTTATAATTAATAATGTAGAACATATTTCTTAGAAACTTTTACTAGTTCATATAATTCTTCTGAATTCAGAGTCAAGTATCATCTCATTGCAACTGCATTCATTGAAGCAGAGAAAATAAAAAATATTTTAGTTGCTTAGAAAACTAGTGATAGAGCTGGGATGTTCTCTTGGCTAACGAAGACTTCTTTCTAGTTTTTCCTTATTTTTTAACTAATGTTGTAAGCAAATAAAGTGCTCTGTGGTAGATATACATATATCACACACACAGACATACACACATATCTCTCTCTCTCTATCTATATGAATGTTTCCTAGCAACCTAGAATAATTTGCAAATTATTCCTAGAATTATTTGGCATATTGTAGGTTCTTGACTGGATACTTTAGTTTATCTAACAAAGCTTGGAAGGATACCATTGACTACTGATGTTTTATTGGGTTCAATGGCAGCTACTGGGAAGTGATACCAAATTATGCAGAAAAGACTCCTGTAGGTTTCTATAACAGGGTAGTGATGGTCACTTATTTAATGGGCCATATTTGCACAATATGGAGATTTTTCTTTTGCAGTACAATGTTATACATAATTTATTCATGGCAGAGTTATTATATCTCAGTAAGAAAATTTAAGGACTTTAAGAAATACATTTATTCTTTTATAGCTGAGGTTATTCGGAAAGAGAAAACAGTGATCAATCGATATTTACAATTGGTTATATTCAGGAATTTGGCTCAGGTAGGGTTGGGGACCATCTTAATGCTTTTGTTTAGTTCTTCCCTAAATATGGCCTCTTTTATTTCTGATGAGAAGTTAGCTGTTATTTTTAGCATTTCCCTCTGTATTTAATGGGTCAGTTTTTGTCACAGCTGGTTTTCTCCTTATCTTTTGTTTTCAACAGCAGAACAATGACTTGTGGAGGTGTGGCTTTCTTGATATTAATCCTACTTGGAGTTTGCTTGGGCTTCTTGGATCTGTGGATCAATATCTTTCATCAGTTTTAGACATTTTTTTATCCATTATTTCTTTTGTCCTCTTTTCTCTCCTCTTCTGAAACTCTGTTTATTTATATATGACACTATTTCATGTAGTTCCATACATCTTGGATACTTTATTCCATTTTTTTACTCTTTTTGTGTTTCAGTTTGTGTAATTCCTATTAGTGTGTCTTCAAGTTTACTGATCCCTTTCTCTACTGTGTCCTGTTTATGCTGAGCTATTTTTGATATTATTATTTTTTATTTTGAACATTTCTATATTTCACAAATTCTATATATTTTAGTTTTTTTAAATATAGTTTAAAAATAATTTCCATTCTTCTGCTGAAATTCACCATCTTTTCCTGTCCATATTTTCCACTGGGTGATTTAACAATTTTTATAATTATTTAAAAACCCTTGCCTAACAATTTCAACATCTATGTTGACTCTGGGCCTGCTTCTTTTGGCGACTGCTTCCTTTGACTATGAGTCATATTTTCTCCTCTTTCTGTGTGCCTCAGTTTTTGATAGTATGACAGATACTATGTGTCAAAGAATCCTAGAGGCTGTAATTTAAAAGGATGTGCCCCTTCATCAGGCCCATGGTGAGCAGGTGGCATCAATCTCATCATTGAAATGGGTGTGGGCTTGGCCACAGCTTTCGTTGGATTCAGCTCATCGCTTATCAGTGTTTTGAGGGCAGAATCGGCACTTTCCCGTTAGCAGGGAATGGAATCGGAGCCCCGAAGACTTCTTGATGCCCCTCAGCCTGGCACCAGCACACTGGACTGGGAGATTTCTGTTTCTTAGCCAGACTGCCAGCTTTTTGGGTGACTGGGGAGATCTCTTTGATTTCAGGTTTGCCCCAGCTTCCTATACCTCACGACGTCTCTCTGACCCGCTGTCCAACGCCGGCTTTTGGAGGCCCTGAAGCGCCTTGGGCAAAAGCCTGCGGTGCCCAGGAGAAGTCTGTTCAGTTCCTTTCTCTGACTCCTGCCTCGCCCCTGGGGAAGTTCCCCTGGCCATCGCCAGGGGCGGTATCTCTCGCTCACTGGCCCTACCCCCAGCCAGGCTTGCAGTCCCCTTGCGGGTTTGGTAACGATCCTCCACTGGAAAGAGTAGCCTGCTGGGACAGACTGACCCTGTGGCTGAGGCTCCTGGGGACTGTGACCCATGTGGCAGACCACATGGGGCCATTCAACTTGCTTAAAAATTTCCCTGGTTTCTCCTTCCTCCTGCCTGTGGTGGATTTCTGCTCTTCCTGCCACTTTGCTGGGAATGGGAGTGGATGTTGGCCTCATTTCTTTAGGGGAGGGCTTGACACCTTTAGGCATTTTTGCAGCCTCAGTTTCCTGATACTTTTTAAAAACAGTGCTTTTTCTAGCTAATATGGCTTGTTCTCATTGTTAGAGTGCAGTGATCGCACTTAAAACTTTCTATTGGTGATTTTTAAAAAACTTAATATCGTGTTTGTTTCTCAGATGGTTGGTGCATATACAGGGTCTGGTAGAAGTAGTGCCTGCCTGAGTGTGGTTGGTAGGGTAATAATATGGGCATAATGATTATGGTTTTAACTTGAACATTTCACCTAAAGTGTCCTAGGGTGTGCTTGAGTGTGATATTGCTATGTTACAGAATTACATGCTTATGATTTTGTAATAAAAGATTTTGTAATAAAAAGGTGCTATTTGTACCAGACCCTGTATATATGTAATTAGTTTTTATTGGTATAATATTTGATTTTCATCAGTATGCTCAATTTATTCTTCATACTCTTTCTAATCTTTCTTTCTTTGACTTCCCACTGATACTTGGGATGTACTATCGTTTCGTAGGGTAGAATCTCAAGGCTGCCTCTTCGTGGGCTCTGATTTCTTCTTAAGTGTATCCTGGCAAGAACTATGACATCCAGGCTCAATACTGAAATAGAGTTTAAGAAGGAGTTCAATTCTGTTATGCTTTTATATGATGATAAAATATTTATCAAAATGTTAAATCATGACCATCAGCTAATCATTGAAGTTGTATACGACTGAGAGCAAGGTTTAATGAAATATGCATCTTGATGGTGAGTGAAGTACTTTATCACACATTTCATCTTCACAGTTTAATTCGATGCTAGTGTTTCGTTGATTTTAAAGGAAGGCTTTAACGTTTCCTCTCTCACTTACAATACTTTGCTTTGGGAAGCTCTTCTCTGATCTTGTGATGCCCAGGTGAGATCCCGCTTCTCAGAGTCCTGGTAATGGGGGTTCTGCTACCAGTCTCAGCTGAGGCAGCTCGTTTTAGCTGACGTCCTGATGGAAGGGATTTCCAGTGGAAGCAGCCAGCTCTCAGCCCTTCCAGACTCTTCTGTCTCCTGATGCTATACATGACAGACAGAATCTCTTCCTCTGCCGTGATCAGGCCCGGAATGCAGAGCAAGGTGACAGCTGTGTGTGCCTGTGTACGTGTGTTTCTCTTACCTCCGCTCTCCCCGCCTGTCCAGAGAAGTTGTACTGTCCTTAATTCAGGCCTCTTTTAGCCTCTGCTTCCTTGGCCCTTTGCAGCTAAGAGCTAACATATCCTTAGTATACACTTCCCTGTCCCTTTCTGGAGATTTTTGAAGTAGAGGAGAACTTTTTAACATTTAGGCACCTTTGGACAGAACACATAGTTTAACAAAAACAGGAATACAATAATTTTCAGACATCTTTAAACTGGGTTTTAAAAACCGCTGACCTCCAAGTCCACGGGCACTGGTCTGGCTGCGGAGAGCCGTCCGGGCGTGACAGGTGAGCCGGGGCCGTTACGGGCGGGCGTGGCCAACGGCCCTGTGAGCTGGGCGTGGTTGGCCTTGAAGTGATAGCCTTATCAGTGGAGGAATGGTGGCCTAACTCACTTGGGGAAGAGTTTCAGCTCCAGAAGCCTGCTGTCCTTTGGTGGTTTTCAGGGGCTTCTCACAAATACAGAGACACAGCTCATGCTAACGCCAAACGCCAGAGTCTGTTAGAAGCATTTGTTCTACTTGCCGAGATGAGAAGTTACTGCCTCCCCCTGCTCAGGTGGTAGAAATAAAATGGGTCTGCACACTGTTTTCGGTGTCCCTGGTTGTTTCCATTGTCAAAGTCTGGTGTCTTTTTTTTCATCCCTTCCCCCCTAACTTTCAAAGGTGTAAGAGACTATGACTACTTTCTCTTCATTTGAACCTTTTTCTTCCTTTAGCTTCTAGCACATTCCCCTTCTACTGACCTTTAGTTATTTCCTTTTCTCCTGTGTTACATCTGTTCTTTCCTTGTTGCCCTTCATTGTCTTTGTTCTTCCCCTTCTGCCTTTCTTAACTTTCTCAGGCAGGTTTGAACCATCTCTCTTGCCTTGGGCCACATGACGTTTGTCTCGCTCCCTCTTCTGCTTGGAGCGCTTGCCCTCTAGTCGTGAGTTGCTCCTTGCCTGTGGGGATCTCTACTCAGGCGTCTTCTGATGCCCAGAAAGCAGGTCATTCACAACCAGATGCATTGCTCGTGGCTGCACCCCTCTTGGTGAGGAGAACTCTCCTAGTCCCCAGGGTTCTCCCTGGAAGCAGTCTCCTTTTTCACCCTTTCCTACCTACTTTCAGTCATCACGCTCTGGACTCCTTTCCTCAGTGTCTCTTAGGCTGAGTTCTTCCTCTTTCTTTCCACACTTACCGTGGTTTTCAAACATATTCGCAAAATCTTTAACTTTTTTCCTAAAAAAAAAAAAAAAAAAAGAATGGAGTGTAATTCTTCTCCCCATGACTACGGGCCAGGCTAGGTTAGAATTGTGAAAATGGGTGGCCTCTCCCCCCACCCCCGCCTCTCTCTCTGGGCACATGCACCTTTGGAGCCCTGAGCTACATGACACAGAGGCCATGTAACTTATTGTAGAGAGACTCTAGGCTACACAGAGGTAGAGGTGCCCACGGGACAGACCTATTGGTGAGTGAGCCTTCGCATGGTTCTGTGGTTCCCGTGAGCCTCCCCGGTCCACGCTGAACGGAGCAGACAGGAGCTCCCTCCGCCCAGCCCTGCCCACGTTGCAGGTTCGTGAACAAAATGTTGTTTTAAGCCACTGCATTTTGGGGAGGGGTATTAGACAGCCATAGTGACTGGAAACGTTACTACCAAAAGTCCCCCAGTGAAGTGCTGAGACTCGCTTGGAGTGTGCAACAGTTAGTGTGTGACTACGAACGCTGAAGTCCTAGTGCCGAAGTTGGAGAACGTCTCAAAAGCACGGCAGAGTCAGGGCTCGCGTGTCTCACCCCCCACTTCCATGCCAGCGTGCCCGGAGCAGGGGGGGAAAGGTCACAGCTGGACACTGCGTCCACCATGGTGCCAACCCCCAGACCTCCTTGAGACCTCCTTGAGCGGTGTCCTTGGCCACCTGTGCCCCGGTGCTTTGACCCTCATCACCCCATGCTTCGCCACGGCGTCCTTCCTTGAGTTCCCATCTATGTCGTGTTTGTTAGACTTACAGTGATAGACTCACACACCCACTGTGTGAAAAAGAAAACCCATACGAAATGGTTAGAATCAACGTTCAAGACCTTTCTGTTCTCCTCACAATTTATTAAGAGTGCTGCGTGAGAACCTCTTTCTCGAAGATCTCTAAGGTCTAGAACGGTCCTGTCTGTTGATTTTTGAGAGGGTTGAATGAGGAAACACAGGGATCCCTGGCAGGGATGCCTCTTCCACCCTGTTGTGTCTGAGGATGTTCGCTCTCCTCCAGGTTAGTGATAAGGCCAGGGACCCGCTTGCCGGGCCTGCTGTTGCCCCGCCCGTGGTGGCCTTGTGTCTGCAGAGCCCTGCTGCCCCAGCTGTGGGTGGCTGGACTGCCACTGATGCCCAGGGATCTGATCTTTCGAGTGGGCCCCAGGTTTACAGAATCAACACAATTTATCCTCTTGAATGCTACTATTTCGGGGTCTTTTAATGTCATGAATTTCCCATACCCACATTGTTGATGGCAGATAAGGGCATTTTTGAACATATAAGCCAAAGTCAAGTGAAATTCTGCAGCTATATTTAGTCTAGTTGTCTTTCTAACCAGAGAGAAGAATTTTTTTACTCAGATTATCTCACATTTATTAACTTGATATGTTTTCCCGCTTCTTTTTCAAATCGTAACCCATACAAATTAAATTCCAGAATGGCCCTAACACACATTCAACTGGTAATTGCCACTCTATGTAGGGGAAACACTTGAGTTTGCGTTTTTTGTTCTTGTTTTATTAGCTATAAGCGTATTTTGCCCAGGCACTTCAAAAGCTAAGATTTGTCTTTTTAAAAGCAAATAGATACTGGTAGTTAGAGAAGGCCACTTACCGTCATCAGCTCATTATTTAGTCGGGGTCAGTGCTGTTCTTGTCACCCAGGGTTGACTCTAGTTGGTATTTCAAGGTTGATCTCAGGCTTCCCTGAATGGGAGCCCCGATCAAGCATAAAAGGGGAGATACAGCGTGGAAATAAATGAGGAGTTGTTTTTTTTTCCCCTCCTCATTGACTCTTTTCTCTGGACTAAGGTTTTATAATTGTCAAATTACCACACACACAGTGGTTTAATTACCCCACGTTGACCCCCTTACATTCAACCCGGTCTCCCTGGGCTGAGGTCTAGGTGTCAGCAGGGCTGTGGTCTTTCCTGGCGGTTCCGGGGGAGAGTCTGCTCTGCCGCCTTTTCCAGCTTCCAGAGCAGACTTGTGCCCCACCCTCTGTCGTCAAAGCCAGAGGCTTCCTGACCTCCGCACCCTTCTTCTGGAGCCGCAGCTCCCGCTGCCCACAGCCAGGAAGAGCTGTCTCTGCTTTTAAGAACCCACGTGATTAGGCTGGCCCACCCGTGGGACCCAGGGCAATCTCCCCACCTCAAAGTAGCGTACCCAGGTTCCAGAGATCGGGCGTGGACGTCTTTGGGTGGCCATTCTATCCGCCACACCCCCACCCTTGGAGTTCTTCCAATTAAACTGGACTTGAAATGCTCTCCACATCCCTCAAGAAGGGCTTGTTGATCAGACATCACAAAATGAGTGCACGAAACGGACCCTTAGTTCTCTGAGGATTCCGAGGAATTCCAAGTGAGCAGAGGCGGGGTATCTGAAGGGTAGACTGGCCTGCTGCACCTCAAGGGTAGGGTGTCCAGGGACACTGACCCCGAGGCAGGTTTGCCTGTGGGACTTTTACAGGAGGGGCTCTCAGATCAACCCCTGCTGGGGTGAGGGAAGGGGCACTGGGCGGATGTAGTCGCAGTCAAGGCTCCTGCTGATGGACCAGACACAGCGGCAGCACCAGGCCCTTCTCCTCTGGCACAAACCGCCCTTGTTGTGAGCACCCTGGGAAGGGGGCAGGACCTTGGACGAGGTGACTGTCCAGTTGCAAGCCGCTTCCCGAGGGGGACTTGGCCAGCAGTGGCAGATGCCAACATTCCAGCAGCCGGGGGAAGGAATGCATCCGCCCTGAAATAAGAGCTGGTGTGGCGAGGGCAGGAAGGCGTTCTCTGTCTGGCCAACAACAGTGTCCACGGCAG
This sequence comes from Pteronotus mesoamericanus, assembly GCF_021234165.1. Classification (NCBI taxonomy): domain Eukaryota; kingdom Metazoa; phylum Chordata; class Mammalia; order Chiroptera; family Mormoopidae; genus Pteronotus; species Pteronotus mesoamericanus. The sequence continues at coordinate 99,396,394 of NW_026555085.1, forward strand.
GTAATGACAGCTGAATGCTGCAGATAGGTCAGCTACCCAGTGGGATGGCCCACACGTCTGTGGGGACGCATCAGTAACGGCAGGGGGAGAGAGGGAACCCAGCCTGGCAGGCAACAGATGGGACTGGGGCGGCCCCGGTAACTTCGTTTGGGAGAGTTTGCAGACAAGGAGCTGTGTCATGGAGGGCAGGGTCTCCGCCGGAGATGGGGGCGTGCGAGGAGCTCTGTGCCCGGGGGACCAGTCGGGCCTGAGGGCGCCAGGAGAGGCCCCAGTGCCGGGGGTGGGACTAGGACTGGACACAGATTCAGGGTGGTGCCATGGCCGGCTGGCGGGGGACAGGCCGCAACGGCTGGGCTGTCGCTGCTCGGTCGCCTCTGGGTCTGCCTCGTCGGGCCTGGGAGCCAGCCTGCATTCGGGGGGAGAAAGGGCAGGCGAGGCTGGAATCCAGGCTGAGCCTGACATGTGGCTAAATTTTCTTCTTAGTGGGTGATAAACCTGCCTCCCTGAAGAAATGTTTAAATATTTCATCGTTGTCCTCCTCTCCCTCCACCTAAGGCAGAGTCGGGGGTCATCAGTGAGGCCTGGGGGAGCGCCGAAAGGGGGGCCTCTCTTCTGAGTGAGGGAGACCCCCGGCATGTGTTACGGGAACGCAGCAGGCTGAATGAAATCGGACCATTTCTTCTTCATGAGTTTTTCACTCTCCTTTTCCTTTTGCTGCTGTTTGTTGGCCTCTTTACTCCGGAATTACTTGTTGAGTAATTAGTGCATGCTGAGCACCAGGGGCCGTGGGTTGGAGATTATCTGTGTGTTGTGGAAACTGAGGTGCTGTGGCCTGTTGTCAGGGCCAAGCACAGGGCTTTCTGGGTCCCTGTGAGCGCCGTCCGGGGAGATGACAAATAAAGGTGTTTGCGTCCCCTGTTACGCGCAGTTGTAGTTCTGTGCCCTTTCTTTGGATAGGCTTCCATCTCTCCTTATAATTCGTGCCTTTCCCTCTTTAGATTCTTGTTTCAAAAGTTAAAAGCAGTTGTTATGGTCACTTGTATGAAGAAGACAGACCCCATCTCCCCAGAGGGTTGACTGGGCTGGTGAGGAAGAAAGATCTGGAACCAGAACCTCTCCTGTGCACACACATCCCCCTCCGGGAACTGGGCCTCTGTGAGCAGGGCCAGCCCAGACAGCAGCTCCCCGGGCCCGGGGCCTTGCAGGTCGCAGCTCCTCTGCGGCCACGCCGGCTCTTCCCCACTCTCCATGGACCGCTTTCCAGGGACCAGGCGGGCTGGGTGGCCCTCGTCCCGGGGCCACTCACCGTGCCTACTGTTGACACAGGCCTAGGGTGCGCCCCCAACAAAGACTGGTCAGAGTGCTCTGGAAGAGGTTGGGGACGAGGACATCGGTGCCCAGGATCAGCTGTGCTGTCCCGGTCAGTGCTGCATTGAAGCCTTTCAAAAGCCGCAAGCGCTGAGAAGTGCACGTGGCCAGCCCCTTCCCCGCCCACCGCCAAATGTAACTGATATACCAGACTCAACTGAACAACACAGAACTTACGTTTTTCCAGTTGCAAAATTCCAAACAAGCTCATTGAAGCTGCGTTTTCTCATTTTTCACGCCCCGGCCCTGCCGTTGGCCTGAACCGCTGTGTGGCCGACCCCCGAGGCTATTGGTGCAGGTCTTGCTCTGGACGGAGCTGCTGGGACAGAGCGAGGGCGCCAGCCACGGCCCTCGGCCCTGGGCCCTCGGCCGTGCCCTGCCCTGTGGGAGAACGCTGGCCTCGTTTTCAGTCCCGCCGTCACCACAGCGCTCCGCGCCGGGGGGGGGGCAGCAGTGGGATGGCGACTGGACGGCCCCCTGTGCCCCCGACACCCTGAACAGCATCTTCATCAAACTTCAGGGAGTGAGCCACACCGAGCAGTCGTCATGGAGACCCAGGGCACACGCGCGTGTGCACACGCACACACTCACAAGAGCCGGAAGTTCCTGAAGCAGCTCTTCTCGACCGTCTGTCATGAGCTCTATTTTATTCAATTCTGTGGCTTTCTTCTAGACTAGTTCACTTTAAAAATGCTTCGGACCCACAGGATTGATTCTGTGACCCACAGCCTGCAAGCTGACAGATGCCGGGCCACAGCCTGGCACCCTGGACCCTGCTGCTGGGCCCCAGCCGTGCCAGGTGCCCACCCTTCCTGTGTTCACCCCTGCGGGGTCCTCTGCCACACCCCTCCCACTTCCAACCCTGTACCTCTGAGGCACACACACGGCCCGGCTTCCCAGTCCCACTCAGGTGTGCGTGTTCCGTGAAGCCTTCCTGCCCCGGCCCTGGCCCAGCCGCCTTCCCATGGCCCTTCTGCCTGCACCTCTGGTGCTCGCCCTGTGCGCCACGGCTCCTGTGCCCGCCCCCCTCAGCCGCGGGCCGGGAGCTCACCGAGCCCACGGCCTATCCTCCTGCTCTTTGGCTCCCATACCCCTAATACGAGTGTGCGGTACACCGTAGGCACTAAATCAGTTTCTCTGGAGCTGCATTAAAGCAGCCGAGGCCCTGGAGTGGAGGGCCAACCAAAACCTGCCTTCCGGGCGCGCACCCCCAGTTCCAGGCCCCATGCACACCAGCGTTTGTGCAAGCCTCCTTCGCTGTGTCTGCGTCAGGTTGGAAAGCCTTTCCCAAGAGGCCTGGAAGTGACTGTTACTGGTAACCCAGGGTTTAGACACAGAGGTCAAGGACAAACAGAAACGTGGATGTTGTAAATAATGGATGTCTAAATCTTTATTTAGAAGCAAAAAAGTATGTAAAAATAGGTGCTTTTCAAATGATGCTTTTTTTCATTATTAGTGCTGACTCCAGTCCATCTCCCTTTGAGCCGTGTTTAAGAATGTACTGGCTGTTTGTGGGGCTCTTTTCCTTTCACCTGTGATCAGATAGTGGTAGAGCTGGGGAAGACTCCCCGTTTTACAGGTGAGGAAGCTGAAGGCCCAGGACACCAGCTACTTTCGCAAGGCCACTCCGCTGTCAGACAGCCAAGGGAGGGTGAGAACTCACATCTCTCATGGCCAGTCTGGGGCTTTGCCCACTGAACCGCCCCTTCTTAACGCCAGGAGGGTAACACAGGTCGCGAAGAGCAGTGTGATGTTCTGCATCTCCCTGACTGTCAACAAAATGTCATCTGTGGAATTCTTTTGATCATTTCTTGTTTTGAGCTTATATTTCCTCCTTGGGAAGAGTGGTGCGGGGGTCGTTGTTCCATCCCTCATGTGAAGATGTTAATATTCTCAGGCTGGCGGCGCACATGCAGTATTGCTTTCTGACCTGGTCTTACTGTATTGCACAGTGACAATTACACCCATCTTCACCCGAGGCCAGAGTCGGCTTATTTTGACGTTCCTGTTTTCATTAAAGGTCTTTGCACATATGAGGAAATGCCAATAAATTCCTAATATGCACTCTTTGATGGGAAAGGGTTTTCACAAAATTCCTTTGTTTTCATCCCTTTCAGCAAATACCACTTTGATGTGTCACAAGCCATAATGAAAGTAAATAATCTTGTAGGTGATGAACTAAAGCGTACATTTGGTGAAACCTGTGATCCAGTAGTTAGGTCAGAAGGGAATAGTCACTGATGTTTGTTTTGTTCATTTTTTCCTTCCACTTTTGGTCCTCCCCCAACCTGAGCTGCTAGGAGAGGGGCTGGCTATCAGTCTCCTTTGTCCCTGCACACAGACCCACAGCAGCGGGGACCCAGCCCTCTGCACCCTTATTCCCTTCCTTAAGAATGAAAAAGGGTGCAGTGCTGGCCGGGGAGCTCTGCCCTCATCTGTCTTGTTATTTCTGTGGCTAAATGCACGTCCCGTTTTCAACAATGAGCGTACGCGGTAACTTTGAGGTTGCCCACTCACCAGCAAAGCAAGCTCATTTCTTTTGAGCTGATTAGCAAAGCCGAGCTCATTAGCTTAGCTTAGTTTTTAGCAAGTACGAGCTCATTAGCGAATGTGACACTGTAACATACACACTGGCAACCCCCCAGTGCCCGGAGGAGGAAAGGCTGCTGAGGCAGGCGGCAGGCCCGCACAGGAGTGCCGATCGCCCGTGCAGGGCGCCTGCCGGCCGGCCCCGGCCCCGGCCCCAGCCCCAGTGCCGCGCGCGCCCAGGCAGGTGCCGGCGCAGACCACCCAGCACGGGCCACAGGCGTGAGGGCATTTCCGGTGTGGCCTGCGGCGAGCGCCAGGTGCCAGGAAGAGCTTTGTGCATCACCTAACCAAGCCCTCATGCTCCCTCCGTAGTGGGCACTATCATCTTCCCGTCCCAAGTGAGAAAACAGATGAAGTCGTCCATCCTGAGAGCCTCCTGTCCATAAAAATAGTATTTTTAAAGTGGCAAATGGGTGTTTTGCTATAAAACAGTCTGTGTCTGTCCCCGACGCTAATGAGTAGTGTTTTGCTTTGTTAACATTCCCAGTGCTGACAGAAGCCTTCATGGATGTTTGTGAGCGGCTGCACGCAGAGTCCCTCTCCACTTCTGCCAGAAGTGCAGCTGCATGAGCCTCATTTTTCTCTAAAAAATGGGCTAACATCAGCTTCCCACGCTGCCCAGGCAGCTCTTAGAGGAGAGGACATACCTGCGGCTTTCAGCGCTGGGCTTCGCTCACACGCACCAAGCGGAAGTTGGGTCCCTTTTTTTTGGTTAGATAACTTGTTTTTAAATAAGCGTTTTATTTTTGCCTGTTTACCATGTATAGAAAAGCTGTGAAAATCTGTAACTTCTTAGGCTGCTTGTCCGTATTTCCCCTCTTCCTCACATACTCTCCTGCCATTGATAGATTTTCTCACCAGGAGTTTCGGGATAATGAATCCATTCCTTCCACGCCGCTGTCTGCTCAGAAGGAAAGCTACCTACCTCCCTGGAACGGAGGCCATGGCTAAAACCCAGCACCCCTGTCAGCGGGCGCAGCACTTACACACAACCTTCGAAAGTAGGGAGGCTCAGCCTCCGGGTGCCAGGAGCAATGGAGCCGCATCACCTGTGTTTTCCCTATTTATTTTCCTGGCTCATTAAAAAAAAAAATATTCTGAGTGCTCAGGAATATGTTATCTTAGGGTCTGAATCCAGAAATGTGAAACAAGGAGAGAAACCCACCTGGGAACCTTTCACACCACCCGGATCCAGGGCGAAACCGTCCCCAGGCAGACTCAGAACCGTCGTGTTTCTGTGTCTGCTCCTTCTTTTGGAGCGTGGGCATGTGGTCGCAAAGCTGCCCTAGAGGGTGTTAAAGGTGGCGGTGAGGATGGCCGGGAAAGTGTGTGGTGGCATCCGTTAGAACCACAACAGATATTTACATAAGGAACAGAATCACGAGCCATCATGTACTCACACATAAATGATTCTTCATTGTAACAGCCTGGTAATACTTTTACTTTACCAGTGTGGTTCAGTGCTTGGATATAATGCCTGACCTTAAGAATCAAGCCCTGTACAAAGAAATTTTGTCATGATTTCCTGATGATTCGGTGGTGAGGAGAGGGGTTGACCGTGTGCTTCGTGCGGCTTTAGTCTCAGATGGGGTATCGATTGAGAACTCTGGGTGATTGGTACCCGGCTCCACTCCCCCAACCCCAATCTTTTCTTCTTTGTTGCTACTTCTAATTGGGATAATACCACTCTTAGGTCCATTTGTTGAGTTAAACCTTGTCCTTTTGAGGGACATGCTTTGAAGTATTAGTTCCCAACGGGAGGGGTCATGCGTTAAGTTTGAATCATCCCAGCTCCAGAGCGCACGCTGACTCATCACTGTCCCCCCAGGCCTGAGCTCTAAACAGGAAGCAGCTCTGGGGGACAGCGTGCGCTGGAGCAGGTTGGATTGGGGGTGGGGGGGTTGGGGGGGGAAGGGTGCCGGGAGGTGCACAGGAAGGAGAAAGAAGGTTGCAAGGACTCTAAAGTCAAAGGGACCCATGTGTCTCTTTGGCCGTTCCTGACCCTGTGAGGGGTCCGCAGGTGCCTGAGTTTAGAAAGATTTTGCTCCAGGAGTTGGATGGGATTTGGCTGCTGTGGGAGAAATGTCTGTTTCAGCCAGGGCCCCCCCCCATCCCTGGCAGAGTCCTAATTGCTCCGTCACTGACTTTCATGGCACCTTTGTGTCAATTGGAGGAAGTCATTCTCTCTTCAAGCTGGTTTACTTTCAGCTGTCTGAAAAGTATTATTATATAAATATTTTTATTAAGACAATACATTCCTCTGTGCTGGAATAGTATCAAAATAGAGAGATAATTCCATGAAGCCTATACTGTAGACAGTGCCTCTTAGCTGTAATGCCTTTGTCCGGTGCGCACACAGGGCGCCGGGACCTGCAGCCTTGCCTTGCGTTGCTCCGTCTTCCCCGCCCCGTTGCTTCGGCAGTGCTGTCCCCCCCATCCCCACTCCCCCGGCTGGCTGTCTGGCGTGCAGAAGGCTGGGCTTGTCTGCAGCGGGACAGAGCCCTGCTGGTGGGACTTCCGCGTGGAAGGCATAAGTGCATGCGCTGGCTTTTCACCTTAGCAGCTCCGTTGGATGAGAAGTGCCTTGGATGTATAATAGTAGTTTCATAAAAGTAACAGGCACCCATTATGGGCCGGGAGTTTTTGTATGCATCACTAGTCCTTACAGTAAATGGCCCTATGGTGTTCTTGTGGCTCAGAGAGGGTAGGCACCCAGCCCGTCGGCACCCAGCTGGTAAGAACTAGCAGGTGGACCCCAGGGTGACACGCTTTTCTCTCAGGTGTTGGACATGGGGCCCGACCCCTCCTGGGGGGCTGGGCAGACGTGTCCCTGGAGAGAGAATTGTGGGGCACTGGCTGTCAGTCAGCACCGGGGTAGTCCTAGGATCAGAGACCCCTCTTCCTGCGCAGCGCTGGCGTTCCGCTGGAGAGGTTGCCCAAGTCGGTGAATGAATGTGTGGATTGCCCTCCGCGTTTTCATTTCTTCTTTCCTTTCCATCGCCATGGAAGGATTTCTCCGGTTTCCTGTGTCCTTGAAGGACAGTAGTCCCGGGGGGCAGTCGATCTTCCCTGTCCCGACTGCTGTTCTAAGAGGTGCTCCAGGGCCTGCTGAACGTGGGGCTCGCACGTCGCTGCTTCCCAAGCTGCCCTGCCGGCTTCAGTTTGAGGCCGGGAGCCTGCCTGCGCCTGGTGGCATCTGTTCTTCTTTTCTGGTTTGGGATCCTCTCTGTGCCAAAGGTCAGCCAAACTGCAGTCAGGAAGTATGTTGTCCTCCTTTTGCAATCACTTCCTGCGAAGGGGGCGCCAAGTGAAGATAGAGCCTGAGATGTCATTTGCGGCGATTTGGGCCTAAGTGACACTTCTCTAGGGAACTGGCTGGGTTTGTGGCAGTGTATTTTGTTGGAAAAAATGACTTCTGAATGCAAAAGTCAGAACGAATGTATGAGAGCTTGCAGACTGTTGATCCAGGCGTAATTCTGGAAAAAAAAAACAACAAAAAAACAAAAACCAACTCATACAAACTCAATTATTAGGCACCTTAGAAAGAGGCTAGGAAGTAAAAGCTGGTTGAACTTGGTGAGGAAGTAGTCACACACGGAACGGCTCCAGTTCCCTCCGGAGCCCCCAGGGCGTGACAGGTGAAGGAAGAGGTGGGTGCAGGGCCACCTGCCTCCAGCAAGAGCCTGAGTTCCATCTTTCCCACGGCAGGGAGTGCTGATAAGGATTCCTGGGAAGCGTTTCACCTCTTTGGGGTCCCTCCTTCGACCTGCTGAATCACAGCCCTGGGGCTTGGGCAGGGGTGGTAAGAGGAATGATAAAACTTAGGGGATTCTATTGATTAAAATCTATCGATGTGTGAAAAAAGCCCCTCTCCAGAGGTTATGTACTGCGTGATACCACGTATCTAATATTCTCAAAATGCGCACATTATAGAGATGGAGAAGGGACAAGTGGCTGTCAGGGGTCAGGAAAGGGAGGGATGCTGTGACTGTGAAGGGCAGCGGCAGGAGTTCCTTTGTGTTGCCAGGACAGTTCTGTGTCTCGATTAATCTGTGCAAGTGATAAAAGCGCCATAAAATGATACGCAAAGACATGAAATAAATGAGCATAAGTGAAAAATGATGCACTCAGTACCGTTTATAGTCTAGTTCATTGCACGGCGTCAGCCGACTTCCTTTCCTTATTAAGCTGTCCCTCTTGGGGCAGGTTAGCCGATGGGTACTTGCTTGCCTAGAAAATAAGATTTGTGAAAGGTCAAGGTTAAGGAAAATAACTAAGGGACGAGAGAGAAGGGAAAAGATTGAGTTCTGTCTGTACTAGTTTTACTACTTATTGTGTGTCTATAATCGTTTCAAGCAAGAAGTTGAAAAGAACTTTCCAGGTGCCTCTGAGGTACAACCCCTTGGCCAGACCACAGAGTTCTTGGATGTGCTGGTGCTTCTCAGGGGGTTCGTGTGAGTTGGGGCCGGGGAAGGAGGGTCAGCCCTGGGTCCGAAGCGCGTTGAATATTTTATCAATGACTGCATAACGGAGCTCGCTTTGTAGTGGGAATTATCCTAGCACGGAGTGATCGTAGCCGTACTAACGTGACTTCGGCCAACTGGAGAACGAAGCGTGCCATGGCGTGCCTGGGAGGGGAAAGAGTCCAAGTAGATGCACGCACAGGTTAAAACAGAGCAACGCAATAGGTCGAATTTGGGGCATGAAGTTCTGGGCATGCATTTGAAGGAGAGCACCTGTGATCCGAAAGCGTTGGAAAATAAGATCTGCAGAATAGAAAAGGTTATGGAAACCAGTATTTTCTCCCCAGAGGTTACACATAGGACAGCTTTCAGATGTGTGTTTCAGAGAGCCGGGGCGGGGCGGGGGTGGTGGAGCTCAGGGTCACTGCCGAAGGGGAAGGCGGTTCCTAGCTCGTGCTGCCGAGCTACAGGTCAGGTCGAGGCGAGACCTCAAGTGAGGCCAGTGAGCGAGAGGTGGCCTGGGACGGGGTGATCCCTCTCTGTAGAAGTGTTTAAAATGCCCAGCAGAGCACCTGGCAGAGGAGAGACTCTGTTGGTGTTTGCAGAGCCCTGGCTATGGGGGGCTGTGAGGGAGGGGAGGGGTGGCCTGGCCGTTTCCTGGTCCCCTTTGCCCACCGGACCCAGGCTTGATCTTGACGACACCGAATGTCTGAAAGACAGAGGCTTTACTCGTGAGGTGCCATGGAGCCTTTATTTGTAGGGGGAGAACGGACCGGCCGCCCCTGTTCTCGCCTCGTCCGTTGGGACCCCCCAGGCGGACGCAGTTTCTCGGAGTCTGATTCCTGAGCGCCCCGCGACACAACACTGCTGCTTAGACAGTTGTCCTCCGGAAAAGGAATGTCTTAGTTCATAGTTTTAAAATTACCTCAGATAGCATACAGTGTTCTTTCAGAATGATGGGCTTTTTTCTTCTTTTTTTGGGGTATCTGTCTTTTAAAGCATTTTTTAAAAGTCAGAAGGCAGCCAAAATTTTCTCACATTCAGATACTTAGTGGGAAGGCCGCGTGGGTGCTGAGCAGCTTTCGACACTCCGTTTTCTAAAATGTCTTTTAATGTCTAAAGCATGTCTCCATGGAACCTCAAGACTCCTTTCTGCCCGCAAATGATCCTTTTCTTTCTCCGGAAGTTTTGTGCCTGGACCGGAGCTCCGTCCAGGGGGCTTTCTCGGGGATGCTCCGCTCACCGTGGAGACGAGCTTTCTGTCTGTTCAGCGCCCCCAAATCCCGTCCTCTCCAGAAAGGCGAGGCCGTGCTGGCAGTGCAGAACGATGCCCCAGAGGTCGCCTGGCGTGTTGCTTTGTGCCCTTACTTACTAGTCCTGGGAGTCAATGCAACACTCGCGGTGCCATGTCGCAAATGTCGCGTGACTCGCTGCCACTTACTGGGGAACCTGCCCTAACTCAGCGATATCTTGAGGGTCTACCCAGTGTTTTACGGGTATGTGGGTACACGTCGCACTGAGCAAAGGGCATAAAATCAGTAAGAGATTTTGGATGTTTGTATGCCAGTCTCCTTCAAAAAAGATACATTGATTGACTCACGCAATTCCACAGATATGCATTCGGTATTGTCACATTAGATGTTGGAAATTAACTATCCACCAAACGGGCAGGGTCTTTGTGCTCAGGGGGCTTCCCGTTTCAGGGCTCTGCTAGTTGGGGGCCTTGGACAAGCAGATGCAAAGTGATAACATGGGCAAGGATGTTACGAGGGGAAAAAATGGGGAGGGAGTCAGAAACTTGGGGACAGCCTTCAGACCGTGCAAGCGTGACCCCCAGCGAGGGCAGGAGGGAGAGGGGTTTGCATAGATGCATTCTGTGTGGTGTAGGGAGACTTGGCAAGGCTGTTGGGTGGGAGTCCTCAACTCAGCGTTAGAGGGCGAGGGGTTCCTGGGAAGGGGCCTGGCTTAGTGTTGTCACTGTGTTCAGCCCCAGATGAGGCAGCTCCAGAGCCGTGGCCTCCACGTGCACACTCACTGAGACAGGTTTCCAGCGGTGGCAGCTGGGGCTGTCCCTGGTCCTCTGTGCTCCCTGTAATAGGAGGTCGAGGAGGAAGTGCATACTTAAGGCAGCCGTGGGAGTGGGGGAGGGCCAGCCTATTGACCTTGAAGATGTCTCAGGAAAAAATGTAAAATTAGAGCTGCGATGAACTCTGAACAAAGCGAAGTGCAGGGCGTCAGGAGAGCGCAGTGCCGCTCTCCAGCCTGCCTGCGGAGGGACAGGCGCGGACAGGCCGCCCCGGGAGCTGAGGTCTGAAGAACGAGGTGGAGTGAACGGGGTGAAGCGGGGAGCTGGGGAGAGCTTTCCTAGGGGCACTTTGGGGCAACTGAAGAAGGCTGGGCAGTGGGAAGCTGTCCGCTGGGGAGGGGCAGAACAGTGTCACACGGTGCTTTTGAATGAAAGCTCTGCTTTAAGTACGGGGAACCGATTAGAGGGGCCCGAGTGCAGTGGGGAGAGGGTTAGGGGGGCTATCGAAGAAAACGAGGTGGGGTATGAACCAGGTATGGCAGAGGAGGTGCCGAGACGTGGATAGAGGTGAGCCGTCTTGGAGCAGGTACAGCTGCCTGGGCTTAGTGGATGTGGGGGTGGGGTGAAGGAGAGGGAGGGGTCGTGGGTCACTCCCAGGTTCCTGGTCTGCAGCGCTGAATGGAAGTGGGGGCAGGTAGAGCACACGCAGTGGCCATCGCTGGGGCTTGGGGGGTCTGTGGCGCTTCTGTCTAACCTGCGCATTGTCTGGGCATTGCAGGTGCGGAAGGGAGAAGTCTGACAGGAGGCAGAGGCCTCCTGGACTTGCAGAGGTTGGGGGCCGGGAGGGTATCTCCGATAGTGAGGAGTGGCAGGGGAGAGCGGGGGGCTAGGGAGGGGCCGCTGGGGGCAGGGGCGGGGAAGAACACGGGCCAGAACACGGGCCAGAACGCGGGCTAGGGAGGGTGACCCGCAGAGATGAACGCCGGGGCTAAAGCACACGGGCGGGTTTGGTGGCGTGGAGGTCGCTGGTGACCTTAACGAGGGCCGCTTTGCTGGAACGATGGTAGGGACACCAGATTGCAGTGGGCTGAGGAGTCCGTGGGAGGCAGGAAGCATCAGCTCTTTAAAGTTGGGCCACAAAGGGAAGGACAGTGACAGCAGCAGCTGGAAGGGGGGAAGAGACTGGGAGGCTTGACATTTTTTTTTTAATTAGTAGAGACTTGAGTAAAATTGTGAGGTTCCAGCTGACTCTGAGAGAAGGAGCGGGTTGCTTACAGGACGGGGTCCAGGGAAGGCAGGAGGGGGTGAGCCAGAGCCCCAGTGGAAGCCTCGGCCTTGGGACAGGGCACCTCTGCCTGGAGCCTGCGGGGGCGGTGGGGGGCACTCAGAGGAAGGCAGACCCCAAGCCCGCAATCCGTCCAGGACGGCGCTGACAGTGGCCCAAGGTTTACTTGAAATGCCCTGGCACAGTCCCTTTACCTCGGAGCTCAGCCCGGATGCCCATAACGGTGTTTCGTACTTACTGCTATGGGCCCCGCTGCATATGAGGAAATTATCTGTGTGTTTTCAGGGAGTTCTTAAATAAACAGTATTTCCTAAAGCAGTGAGCATTGGTGATGATGCGTTAGACCAGATCAATCCCTATAGCTATGTCTTTAAATACGAAATGCTGATCGCACCAAGGAAGGGGAAGTTAAAAAAAAGAGAAAAAGGAAGGCAGCCAACCGTTCCAGATGACTGACCAGAGCAGAAGCGTTTTCACCCAGGCACTCGCCTGCCCTCCAGCCTGGTTCAGGTGGGCGTCACCGCTGAACTGTAAGTGAATCCGGGGGCGAGGTGAAATTTCCCTACACTCTAGAAACTTCTATGGTGACTGCACTCTCTGCAGGTTCTATGCAGAATAGCAGCCAGGAGCCGTTGCCTGCCCTTGGGGCAAACTGAGGTGTGCCCTCCTTCACCTGCTTTGGTTCAGGTGCATGAGGAAAAGGCGTCAGCGGGGATAGATGCTTCCCACTACCCCAAGAAGCCCCCCGATTCCCAAGAACTGGAGCCCCGGGCTCGTTAACATGGCAGAATTTCGAGCTGTGTTCCTTGCCCTTCTTTTGGAAGTAAGGGGGGAGGCCTAGAGGGTATTTGGTAAATTGGGACGGCGGGCCCTGTGCACAGAGCCTTGCGTGTTTGGCTTGTTTCTCTAAGAATAAAATTGAAAGCGACCTCAGACACTTCCTGTATGAAGCCGTGCCAGGTTCGCGAAGAGACTGCGGGGTTCTTGTCCCAGCTCTGCCCCCGTCCAGCTGGGTGCCCGTGGCTAGCCCCACTTCCACCTCTGGGCTTTCCTGCCTTTATCTGTAAACTTACCTGGGCATCTCGAAGCTCCCCTGCAGCCGGATGAGCTGAGAAACTGAAGCAGCATCCTCGGTTGTTAGAGCCTGTTCCTCATGGTGCCAGCTCCCCCTTCTCCCCTTCAAAACAAAACCAAAACGAATATCCGCACTGCGCCATGCTCTGCCAGGCGGTAGGCAGTGCCACAGGAAGTGTTGGCACTGCATTCAAGGTTCCCGGGAGGGCAGCAGATGACCCATGTGACCGTGAGAGGCTGTTGCGGCTGAGACCCACAGGCTGCATGTGTGTAGGGTCGCCTACTGAAGCCATCGGCGGGCACGTGGGGCCTTGTTCACAGTCTCTGTGGCGTTGGAGGAGACTCCCTGTCCATGCCATGCGGGTGTGCGGTTTTTTTCTGAGTTCAGTTGACAGCTATAGGAAATTCTTTCACAGCTGCCCTACTTTTTCAATCTCCTCTTTGGGGAGACTCGGTTCCGCACCCCCCAGTGCAGGGTCGCAGCCCTTTCACAAAAGGCCCCGACTGCCCGATGGAATCCTGCGTGCGTTTCATTCCTCCTGTCTGTCGGCACCATGCGTTTTCTAGATGTTTTAATAACATTAGGTTGGTTCCCCCTCTCTGTTACACCTTTGCTTGGCTCTCTAGTTACAGCACTGAAGTCGCTTCTAGGGGGGTTCAAGGACTCGCTGGGCCAGGCTTCGTAGGGGGAAGGACAGGCGGGTGTTGGCTGACTTGTCCGGGGAACCACAGCCGCGATACCTTGGACTTGCCCAGCTTTTCCATCAATATACCATCAATAATAAATCAATGAACCTTTAAAAAAAAGTTTCATTATGTTCTGGGTTCTTAAAAGCTATCAAGTAATATTAGTACTCGTAAGTACTATGGTCACAACAATTTATTGATACTGCCTTTTTTGCCAGTTTATGAAAGAGCTTTGCAAGGGATGGGAAAGTATTAAAAAAAAAAATCACCACTCTCAGATGAATTGTTAGGCAGCATGCTGTTATATAAAGAATGAATAGGACCATCATCCAACCTGCTTATTGAGTAAAGAATGGCAATTGGGTAATTTTAGAGCTTTTGTAGAACAGGTGGGATGTGCTTCATGAGAGAAAAGCTTATTAGAAAAGAATATGTCAGAAACATGATGTCCATTTTTAAAAATCCTGAATGCTTTATAAAGATGGATTAAAAGTTAATGGCAAAAAGAACTCCAAGGCGGGTACAGTTTTCTAACTGGAGACAGCATGCTCGCTCGCTCGGAGGTTCTGACGGCGCGCCAGGCCGCGAGCAGCCCCGGCCCCAGGGGGCCTTGCGGCTGCCAGCCGGGCAGTGCGGAGAGCGGGTCTGAGATTTCCGCCCTGGCAGAGCAGACGACAAGGTGGTGAAAGGGAACTGCATTTTGCTATTTCTTTTCACTCTTTCCAATTCCTCTCCCTTCTTTACCATTCAGAACCGCCTTTTTCTTTCCCTGCGAGATTTTTTTCTGTTGCATAAATTTAGGTACACGTTTCCAGTTTTTCTGAACTGTTTATTTTTCTTGGACCGCGCCAAGGCGCTGCGAGGAGCCAGGTCAGCACTGCGCGCGGTGGACTATATAAAGCCGCAAAGTAGGTCACGTCAGCGTGTCAGGTACAGCGCTGCCTGCCTTTTCCAGAAGGACCCAAGTGGAGTTTTAAGGATTATTCTTTCTGTTTTCAGAGACCCTCTAAGTTAAATAACTTCACTTGGATGAGATAGATGTGATAGGAACGGGGAAGGGCGTGGGGCAGGCGTGCAGTTTTTAAATGAGCTTCTTCCAGGCCCGGGCACGATCCCTCGACTGATGCTGGGGAAGCGGTTCTTGCCCGCCAGCACTTTGGCCGTCAAACCAGTGAGAGAAGAGCCAAAGCCCGAGCCCCGCTCGAAGCAGGAAGCCTGGAGCGGAGGGGGCGGACCTCGCGCTGTCCCCTGTCCTCCTTCCCCGCACAGTTCCCCGAGGCCCACGTCGTCCGCGGCCGCAGGGGCCAGACTAGAAGCGTGCAGGCCGGGGCGCGCGGGAAAGACGATGGGCTACGCAGAGTTTAGGACCTTCATCTCGGATGGGCAGGGGGTCATTGACTTGTCAGGTGGCCAGGACCGTTTGTTTAAGGAATCTTCAGCCTGAATTTCGTGTTTCTAGGATGGTACCCCCACCTGGAGTGAGACGGCGGGGTGGGGGGGGCAGCGCTGGGGGGGCGGTGGCCCTGCTGGATCAGATAACAAGACTATTTAGAGTAATTTATTCCCCAAACATCTGTCGTCATCACTCTTACCTTCACTGCCACCACCCCCGGACCAGCTGCAAACAGTGTCTGATTAGCTGCCCTCGGTAAATGAGGACCACGTCGCGATGGAGCTCATCTTCAGTTAACCCATCCGGTCGGGGCGGGATCCCCATTCCGAGGCAGGTTTCCCTCTGTCCAAAATGCCAAGCCCCGTGCCAGGCTCCAGGGGTGCCAAAGGGGACAGAGCGAGACCCGGGCCGCGGTGGAGCAGTGTGGGCTGGGGCTGGGGGTGGAGATGCAGACGAACGACGCAACACTGGAGACAGCGAGGGTCGGGAGGGGGGCCCGCTGGTTCTCAGCACTGCGCCTCCCCCTCACGCCACACGGCAGCTTGTAGGCAGAGCGTCTTCCAGGCCGCGGCGCCTGCTTTTTCAGCTTCTTAAGTAGAGAGATAACAGCAGCAGAGAAATAGAGGTTGCAGGTGGATGGATATCAGCCCAAGTGTTACTGTCAGAGAAGCAATGCAGACAGTGTTTTTTCTCTGCCAGATGTTCCCCACACCCGTTGGGGGAATGTCCCGCATTTTTTCTTTTAAATTCCGTGTCCATTTCTGGGTCCTGCCCCTCGTCCTGCCCATCCCAGATTAAAATGAATTGAAGGGGACCGGCTGGCTCTCGGGGAGCGGAACTCGCTCAGCCCCAGGTGCGTTGCTGCGGCTTCCCCGGGGGCAGTCAGTGCTGCTGATGCGGTGGCGAGACGCTCAGGAAGCCTTCGTGAAACCCAGTTAACTGACAGCTTCTCGTGGGCGTTCATATTGGACCAGACTATGATTTCCAGTTTGATTTAATGATTTTTAAACACGTCCCAGGTTTCGAGGTCTTTCCCTCTCATTACCAGGACGGGCAGGGCGAGCGCTGGTCGCGACACCGCGATAGCAGGAGGGGGAGAGAGCACGTGCAAGGCGTTCCCACGGGCCCGTTCTGTGCTCTTCCGTCTCTTTAGTTTATATTTTTTAAAATTGTGTCCTTTCTTATTCCGTATTTTGCACATTTCCTTGCAAAGCAGAGCAGCTCTTTCCACGCTGGGACTCCGCGGTGGCCTTTGCCACCACAGGCCTGGGCAGTTAGTTATAGGCAAGCCAGCTTGCAGGAGTGCGCTTCACTCCGCCCTTTTTAAAAGCAGTGAGCGTACTCTTTCCTGTGCGGTCCACCTTTTGGCTCGTAAGGAAAATGCTTTCCAAGGCCAGACAGCCAGGCCGTGGGGGTGTGGGCTTGCCAGGGGACACTCACACCTTCCCTCAAGGCCGCTGGGACTTGTGTGGGCACAGTTTATTGCCGTGGACATTCCTTAGCTTAATAAGGTCCCGAAAATGGCATTGACCTTGACTTGTACTGACTTTTTACGTGACTTGAGGTATTAACGTTTTTCTACCTCAAAAGTGGGTTCAATGAAGCCCAATAACAGGAATGGTTTCTAACAAAGGACTGGCATTGACATTGAAGTGTTCAAGACTTTTAACTTTAAATGCACGAGGATTTTTGAAATTGTTTCCTTTTGCTGGGAAGACTCAGGTTTTTCTTTTCTTTTTTCATAGACAGTATAAATCAGGGGTATTCAACCCGTGGCTCGTGGACTGTGTGCAGCCCAGGATGGCTATGACTGTGGCCCAACACAAAATCGTAAATTTACTTAAAGTATTACTTAGTTTTATTACTTAGATATGTACATTTTCTATATTAGCGACCACAAACTTGAGACCTGCTTGATGTTTTTAAGAGATTATTGAAAGGGCTGCTGCGTAATTAGGGTTATTATGTGAGGACTTCTTTGCTTATCTGTGGTGGCGGATATCATGAAAATTATGGGCAGATCTTTTCTTTGCTCATCAGTTTTCGTTAGGGTTTATGTATTTAATGTGCGACCCAAGACAACTCTTCTCCTTCCTGTGTGGTCCAGAGACGCCCGAAGGTTGGGCATCCCCGGTATAAATGAAATGAGACCAACCTGATCCTCAGGGAAGTATACAAAATAGTTAATAGCAAACTGTTTTTCAAACTTCTAAAACTTGCTTGCCCTATGAAATTGAATGTAATAAGCCCAATTGTATTTAAAATTTTTCATAATTAAAGCTTCCCTTTTATTTAATCTACATTGGTGAGACTTTACTAAGAATTGCAGGATTTTCTAGGTATGACTTTTTTTTCCAACAAATACAACATCTAGGTTAGATTGCGGTGGCATATTCTGACCTCCAGATATTTGAAGTCTGAGGAGACTTTAAACATCCACTCGTCACGTAGGAGAGAGTGACAAATCCCTGTCTTGTAAATCAGAAGAATGAGTCGCAAGCTGCAGGGTAGCTCTTGAGAAACGTGGCTTCTATGTTGCTGAGCCCGTCTAGACTCTAGTGCCATCTCTGGATTGGTCGGAAGGCATCACCTGAGAGCTTGTTAGAAATGCAGAGTCTCAGGCCCCATCCTAGACCTGCAGGCTCAGAGTCTGCGCATAGGAAGACCCCCAGGCAATTCGTGTCCGGGGAGGTTTCTGGGCACCGTGGGGGCTTTGTGCAGACCCCAACCTGGTGGAGGTTTGAGGTACGTGGCATCTCAACTTGTTTCCTGCAAAACCTTGGCTCATGCCACCTGAGTTTTCACAGACACAGGCCTTTACCCACAACAGATAGACTTCATTTTCACATCACACAGCACATTCCCTGGAATAATTTCTGCAGATGTTGGAGAGGCAGCCGCTGTGTGGCATATTCAAACTCACTCTGTGCTATTTGGAAATGTGTTGGAAAGAGTTCGGAACAGGGGAGAAAGCAAAGCCCAGAGGGAGACTGCGCCCGCCGACGGGTGAGGGCCCAGTGGAGGGCAGGGCTTTGGTCGGCCACGAAGTATTTGTTTATTACCTAGGAAGGGCACAGATACGGCAGAGAGGTCCAGCCCCAGCTAAGGTAAACGCAGAGCCCGATTAGGCCGCACTCAAACAGAAGGACTGCCCTATTTTTCTAGCACAGCGTTGAGTCACAAGGGGAAGAAAGCGCAGGGAGGGCAGCGCAGGGTCAGCAGGCTTTCTGAGGCCGACACCGTTCTGGCCACCAAAGACCTGCACTCAGCACCTCATCAGCAGGGTCAGAGAGCAAAATGGGCGCTTCATCTTGCTGCCAACACCGCCTCGTGAAAGCCCTCCTGGAGGGCTGTGAAAGCCCTGGCGAGGCCCTGGCCCAGAAACACGGCCGCCAGCGGGGACGTCAGCAAAGAGGAGGTACATCCGCTGGAGGTCGGATTAACAGGAAAACATACAAACTGGAGCCAGGAGTCCTCATCGCCGCCCCTCGGCCCCAGTCAGTCCCCACGTCCTGAGAGTCCCACCAGATAAACATCTCTCGGGTGCCTCCCCCGCCCCCCCCGCCTTCCCTCCAGGCCCAGGCCAGGCCCCAGGCTGTGGTTCTTCCGCGCTTGCTGGGGCCCCTGCAAAGTCTCACACACCCCTCCCCGCCCACTGTCCCTCTTTAATGCATAGCCACACTGTAACCCCAGTATCCTATAAACTCTAAAACAAGGTTGCTTCGAACCTTTAAAAAATCACATTATTTTTATTGGGATTGCATCACGTTTATAGATTAATTTAGGAAGCATTGGCATTGTTGTACTGTTGAATCTTCCTGTCCGCGTGCTTTTCAAGTCCTCTGTGTCCCAGGCCAGTCTAAGTGCTCCTCACGTGGCTCAGGTCCAGTGCTTGTTACGTTCATTCTTAAGAATTCTACATGCGAGTTTGCGCCCACCATCTCACTAAATTCTCTCGTGGTCTCACTGGCTTCTTTTTTTCTTTCATCATCCGTCTCCCTGTAGTTGGCCCCCTTTACCCTTTACCACCTCCCCACCCCCTCCCCTCTGGTAACCCCCTTACTCTGGCCCATGTCTATGAGTTTCAGCCTCCTGTCCCACACGTGAGCGAAATCATATGGTTCTTAGCTTTTCCTGACTGGCTTATTTTGTTCAGCATGATATTCTCAAGGTCCATTCATGTTGTTGCAAATGGCAGTATTTTATCTTAGGGCTGAGTAGGATTCCATACGTAAGTATACATATGTACTATAAATTCTTTATCCAGTCCCCTATCGCAGGACACTTTGGTCGTCTCCATGTCTTGGCCACCGTGGATAATGCTTTCAGTGAACTTAGGGGTGCATGTGTTTTTGTGAATAAGTGTTCTTGAGTGTTTTGGGTAGATACCCAGAAGGATTGCTGGGTCATATCGTAACTCTATTCTTAATTTTTTGAGGAGCTGCCATACCGTTTTCCACAGTGTCCGTACCAGTTTACACTGCCTCTGGCAGTGAATGAGGGTTCCTTTTTCTCCACCGCCTCTCCCACACTTGCTATTCCCTGTCTTGTTGATAATAGCTGTTCTAACAGCTGTGAGGTGGTAGCTCACGGTGGTTTTGATTTGCACTTCCCTAATAGCTAGCGAAGTTGAGCATCTTTTCATCTACCTGCTGGCCATTTGTATGTCTTCTTGGAAGCGGTGTCTGTTCAGGTCCTCTGCCCATTTTTTAATTTGGATTGTTTGTTTGGTGGTGTTGTATGAGTTCTGTATTGGAGTCTTTTGGAGGGTTTTAAGCTACACAAGAATGTGACATGCAATCTGTGACAATTTTACTACTTTTCCTCTGATTTTGAAATCTACAATTTCTTTCTCCCATTCAAGTGTGTGGGTCAGCTCCTCAGGGAACCATGACTGTGGACATTTTGTCTTGCCCCCAGGTAGTGAAATGCTGCCAGTCTTCCCATTCTACGTGCTGAGTTTTAGGTCAAGTAGGTGTATTGTATTATGTCAGACAAGTATCCCTCACTGCTTCATTAATTCAGCATCTTCACAGAGGCACCTTTGAAAATTCAGACCATCTCTGCCTGCCTCTCATTGCTCTGAAGAGGAAACCCTTCCCACCTGAGTCCCACGGCCCTGGCCTGTGTGGCCCCGGTCCTCACTGCCTTGTCTAGCCAGGTGCTCTGCTTCGCTCCCTGGCCCCAGCCACACTGGCCGCCCTGCAGCCTGCGCGTGCGCCTCGGCCCTTCCTGGCCTGGAGCCCCGGGGCACCCGCTCTGTCTGCCTGCAGCGCTCATCGCACGCCTTCCCACCCAGCCCGCGCTTCCCTGCCCGGACGGGTCCTGCTCTCTTTCTGAGCTCCTGCGTCCCGGTAGTCACGCTCTCACGGACGGCTGCGCGATCCCCAGCCAGAATGGATCGCCACCTCGTTACCCTGCCTTCTTCCTCCGGAGCCAGGCAGAGTCAGATCGCAAGGTGCCTTTGGCAGCGAATCCCCAGTGGCCAGGCCAGGTGAGTAGGCCCAAGGGAGACCTTCGTGCTGGTTCACGTTCAAGTGATGAGAATTGGCATCAAGCGATGGTCCTGGGAGTCAGAAGGAGGGGGCCGGACAGAAGAGACATTGTGGCCATCCAAGCTATGCATTTTGGTCCCTAAGTGGAGACAGGGGGTGGGGGACAGGAAAGGGACATCTAAGGTGGCCTGAGGTCTCTTCTGGGTGATCTGAGGGTGCCATTTGCTGATACGGGGATTCCAAAAAGAGGAGCAGCTTTGAGGGGAAAAGCGGTGAATCTGGCTCAGGACGTTCCTTCAGCAGCCGTTTCCGGAGCGCCTGCCGTGTGCCCACAGGTGCTGCGGTCGGGTCCCAGTTTTCAGGGGAGCTGTCGACCTGTTGATTTGAGGGGCCCAGAGGACCCCGAGGGGGGAGGACTCTGGGTCGCTGTGTACATGGGTCTGGAGCGGAGGAGAGAGCGTGTCTGGGGCTTCAGACTGCGAGTGACCCGCTGTGGGTTTGGGTGCGGAGAGTCCAGGGAGAGTGTCGCACAGTTGGGAGAGAATTTTGGAAGAAGCAACTTTTAAGATGAGAGAGGAGGAGCAAAGCCTGCAAGCGAGACAGGGAAGAAATGGGGAACAGACAGGAGAAAAACGGGGACGGGGACCGGGAAACCTTGTGAGTTTCAAGGAGCAGGGCGGGGAACGAGGGTCAAATCCCGGAGAGGGGTGAGTGGGCAAAGGGTTCAATCGGGCTTCTGTGTTTGGCCACGGGGAGGTCTTTGGTGCCTTAGCAAGAGCACGTTCCGTGGAAGTGGGGATGTCACTGCAGCGGTAGCACCCCCTGTAGACCACCTGTTCATGCAAGGGAGGGAGAGATTCAAGACGGCAGAGGAAGAGGTAGGAAAAACGGGTGAGAGAGGGAATGGCTGAGAGCCAGGGCCCTGGGCGGAAAGGAGGGCGCATGGGGTGGGGTGTGCAGGCACGTCAGCCTTGCAGGGTGGGGAAGGGCAGTTGTGGGCGCCCACCTCATGGCCTGGATATTCTTGGTGTGATCAGAGGCCAAGTGAGAAGCGATGTGAAGGTTCAGAGTTTGGAAGTGTCACTCAGTGAAACGGGAAGGGAGCCTGTCTCTAGAGGAGTGGCAGGTTCCTGGGCCTCAGGGCTGAGACCGTCCCGTTTTGGAGAGCCTGCCCCCTGCTCTGTGGTTTGCCCCAGCAGGTCCGAGGAGCATGGGGTTCGTGTCCGGATGGCGGGGACTGGCTTGATTCATCCAGGGCTAGAACGTTTAGCAGGACCAGGAGGCCGGAAAGCCAAAGACAGTGGCAAGAGAGAAACCAAAGTGACGAATCCCAGGGTGCAGGCTGGCAGAGGGAAGCGAGGGGGAGAGAGGGGTCCACAGGCTGGGGAGCCTGCCTGTCCGACTGGGCTGGACTTCAGAGACAGCAGCGCTTCTAGTAGACCGGGAACATCTTTCAATCGAGATCCTGTTTAGGATATTGTGGCCCCTTAGGACATGCATGGTGGGACTCCAGTCTTCCTCTTGCGGAAGTGTAGCAGGAAGGGCCACTGGGAAGCCCCCCCCACCTGTGATTAGAGCGGTGCTCAGCTCCTGCCTGGGGGATGGTCTGCCGCCTGGCCTGCAGTTTTCAGCAGGCTGCTCCGCTCCAACGTTTCCTGCCACAGAACCTATGGAGAAGTCTAAGAGGCCTCCACAAAGGCAAGGTTGCATAGCACCAGGCCCTGAGGCCACCACTGCGGTGTTTGTTCCCCGCCCTGTCCGGGCCTTGCCAGTGTGGAGCCCGAGGGGACAGCACAGCCGCCCAGCCCCCGCTGACTCTGGCCTGGCTCTGCCCTGCCCCTGTGGGAGCCGCCGGGAAAGTGGGCGGTGTTTGCCCAGCAGTGTGATGTTTTTCTAAACTAGTGATCTGTGAGCGTGTATCAGTCTAAAATTAGCCTGTGGCAAGATAAGCTCTAAGACGTGTCATTAGATAGAATGACAAGTCATTGAGAGTGAATTTTCCCGGTTTAAAAAATCCCTGTGCGTGGCAGAGGCCCTCACATCCAGGGGTGCCATGACCTTCTCAGCTGCTCTCCCCCGGGGTGGCCCTGTGCCTGTGGGGGCACCCCTGGGTGAGCGCGGGGACAGGCCCATTCCGGCTTAGCCGTCACCTTCAGCACAGGCTCGCAGGGACAGAGACCAGGTCTTTTGCGCATCCCCTAGTGACCCTCCCGGGTGGGGGGGATGGTCACCGAGGTTAATTATAGTGCGTTTCTGGTCACTGGGTGTTCTGTCCGAACGTGCTGTGGTTTCTCCTTCTGTCAGGCCTCACCTCCCTCCCCGGGTCACGTGTGAGCCAGCAGGGCGTCCTCTTCGGATGCTGTTGTTCGTAGCTCAGAACTCCTGGCTGTGACCTCACTTGGTGACATTTATGGTCATGTACCTGGTTGATGGGAAGAGTGAGTCACGGTGTTCCACGTTCAGCACCTCGAATTTCTTCTCTTCTCATTAAGGGCGATGAGATCGTGTGTTGCGCTTGGGAGGGAGTGGGGAGAGGTGGTGACTGTTGTCATTGAAATGACTGGAATCTAAATGACAGTCTCAGCCGCCTGGCCCTGGGTGGATGGCTGTGGGCAGGAGAGAGGAATGGTCTGGGGCGGCTAAGGCCTTGACGAGTTCCTTAGGGCTCTGCGCCTCCGTGGGCCTGTGTGGTGAGTGCCCGGGGGCAGGGACCGCCATTGCTACGTCATATTCTACTAACGAGAGATGTAATCCATTACTGGTCATTGAATCAATTTCATAGATTGCTGGTCAGAATTAAGAACAGAATAGAATAAAAGATCTAGCCTACTTTGGTAAGTATAAGTATTGTTTTGTAAAAATTTTATTTTAGTTGCGTGTGTGTGTTAGACTGTTCTGTAAAAATGCATTTATTGCTAAAGGTCATGGGCCAAAAGTGAAAGTCACTGATCTAGAGGGATACTAAGTCTTTAATGAGCTCTTTGGTTAAGAATTGAAGATTGTTTATTCATCCTTATGTTTCCTTACCTCTAGGTGTATGTAATAATATTAGGTGCTCAACAGCTAGTTGGGGAAGGGAGGGGGAGAGGAAAGGAGGGAGGAAGCTCTGATTTCATAGACCCGAAGGGTGGCTATAGGGCAGGTCTGGGGATCGTACTTTATTCCTCAGCATCATCCCAGCCCCCCAGCTACCGCCTCTCTTCTCCTCCCTTTTCACATCAACGTCCCGAGTGATCTGGAACCTGACGCAGTGGAGACTCCCATAAAGATAGAAGTGACCAGCGTCAAACCAAAAGCTGAAGATCAGAAGAGTAAAGCATCCGCAGGGGCAAAGCAGAATGTTGGGAAAAATGCTCTCACTAAGGTTTATGGAATGTGGGCTCAAGAGCTCTTGATTGGGTAACACTGTGTATTTGTTCCCTTTTGCTCCTGCAACAAGTCACCATGAACTTCATATCTCATAGTTTAGAAGTCCAAAGCGGGCTCACGTGAAGAGCCTGCAGGCTGCGTTCCTCCTGGAAGCCCGAAGGGAGAATCTGTTCCCACATTCCTTGGCTTGTGGCCCCACTCGTCTGTTTTCAAAGCCAGAGATGTTGGACTGAATCCTTCTCAGGCTGCCTTCTCACTGGTCCTTGTTTCCAATGCTCTCTCCCACCTTTAAGGATCCTTGAGGATACAATGGGCCCCCTGGCATAGCCCAGGATAACCTATTTTAAAGTCAGCTGTTTAGCATCCTTAATTCCATCTTCACCCTTCATTCCCCTTGGCACGTAACCTAACATATTCACATGTCCCAGGGATTAGGACGTGGACAACGTGGGGGCCTGTCATTCTGCCACCCCACGTGGCCCGTGATTCTGTGGTTGCCAATTACTGGTGGCCCCTGCCGGAGCTTTGGTGTCTGTGGGGCGGGCAGCCAGGCTGGGCGTGCGTGCCGGGACAGCCCACGGGCGTGGCGCATGGCTCCGTTCACACAGAGCCGTCCGCTACACAGGAGGAAGGCTGACCAGACAGCAGTTTGGCCGGGGTAACCGTATGACCAGGTGGCAATTCGCCCCTGTGCGGGGCGCGCGCAGCGCTGACATAGTGTGGCCGGTCCGCTCGCGGGGTCGTCTGTGAGTAGCGCGTCTTCCTCTGGCTCACCTGCTCCCATCTTCCAGATCACACCTGGGACGGGGGTGAATGAGTGTGGGCGTGAGCCGTGGGAACCGAGAGCCTTTACCCGGCTCTGTGCGGTGTTACTTGAATTTACTCTCCAGAGCAGCTGTCCTGGTCAGTACCATTACTGTCCCTGTTTAGGGACGAGGCAAGCAAGGCTTGGAGGGGGAGGGGTTGGGGGAGGCTAGTAATTCATCCAGTAGATGACTCAGCTGGCCTAAGTGGCAAGGCCTGGACTCCAGCCCAGCACCCGGAGTGGGGCGATCGGTGCCAGGCTCTGAGGACTGGGCGGGAATCTCCCCCGTCGGGTCAACGGTGTGCTCAGGCTCCCCACCTCCAGAATGATCTGGAACCTGACGCATCTGTACCGGCATCTGCACCCTGTGCAGGGGACCGTCTCCGTACGGGAAGGAGCCATGGAGCCGCTCTGTGCCCGAGATTCTGATGAGATAGAAGGCCCAGGATGAATGATGTCCTTCATATCTGATGCGATTTAGGGGGCACATTTCTACATTGTTACTAGTGTGGCGATGTTGAGCTCTCTTAGCAGTTGAGGGTATCCAGGGTTGCTTCAACTCCTTAGGAAATTCAGCCTGAACCAGAGATCACCAGAAAGCAAACAAGTACCCACCTTTTCCCTCTGGCCCTGGGATGTCGCTTTCATTCTTTCCCTGGGGGTCACGGAAATGCCCAGCCAGGAGCACTGCCTCTAGTGAGGTAAAGGGGCCTGTGTGTCAGCTCAGAAAAGGCCGCGCGAGGAGAGTTTATCTGCAGTTTATGTTTGTGGTGACATTCATGTAAGACACAGTTTGAGGCTTCTTGGACTGGGTGTATTTGATTTTTTTTTTAAATAAATGGAAAACATTTTAGGCAAACAAAAGAACTTCGTTTCACTCTTGTCTGTGTCTCCAGGACCGGACAGAGTGGATGCATGGCAACTGTGTAGAATATGAATAATCTCATTATTCACCCTTTTGTTGATAAAGTATCATTTTGGTAAGAGACTGTGTGGGACAGGAGTGAACAGGGTCGAGTCCTCACATGATGGAGCCTCGCGTGATGGAGCCTGTCTAGTGGACGTGTTCGCCCACGCTTTTCCTAAGGACGTAGGTACCTGTGTAGAAGGTGGAAAGTGAACAGAAGAGTTTGGAAGTCAACTGAGGCTGGACTGCGTCGCTGTTTTCTTGGTATGGTAGCCTTTCAGTAGGAGGCGGTTTCTTGGATAATTTCCATTATAATTTAATTTAAAATTTGATTTCCTGCAGGATTGAATAAAAGGTGTTAAGCCTGCATAGAGGCAGAACCTGTTTTGTACTAGAACCCTAATTAGGGCCATTTCCACATGGTTTTATGAATGGCAAAATGGCTTTCATGCTATGTAAATTACTGGCATGAGCCAGCGGCTTCAACCTGTGGCGATTACTAAAGGAACGTAGGAAAATGGAGCCGGAAAAGCAGCTTTTCCATGCTTTTTGAAGTTGCCACGTACCCCTGACATTTAAGCATGTGCTATTTTTTGGGGACCACTTCTGTGTTTTTGAATCCAGATGGTTGTTCCAAAAGGAGCACTGTCCCTGCTGATCAAGTGGGAAGGAAAGGGAAAGGTTTAAAGCCTTAAAACCTGCGTTGGAGAGCCGCCTGCCCCTGCTGTCGTGGGGCCGTAGCCTCTCACCTCCCCAGACGAGTGTGTCTGCTTCTGAGGAAGACTTTTTAACGGCCTGCGGTCACTTTTCTTTGAAAATCCTTTCATGTGCCTTAGCAGATGGCACGTTTGCATTTGGGCATGAAACCCAGCACACTGCTGGCGCGATCACTCGATTTCTCGAGACTTATTTGGGTAATAGGAATTGATAATTGAATTAAGTTGGCCCTTATAACTAATTATTTTAATTTTATGTGGGCACACTCTTGCAAGCTAAATACCAAATACCGCTGCATGTCTTCGCTGATTAAGAAAAGATAGTTTTCCTCGCATAATTTTAGCCCCCTCATGGAACATGCTTTTTATTTGCCTAAATGCAGAAACTGGTAGGTGTTCACTAAACAAAGGAAAAAAGAATTTACGAAACCAGAGGCTTCGGACTTGGAGAGGCCGGTCCGGGATGAGATGCTCGGAACAGCTGTCCAGCCTCCCGGGGACTGCGCTGTCCTGGTTGCAGTGCGGGGGTGGGGGGAGCGGGTGAGTTCCAGATCAGCTCCACTCGGAAGATGCCGGCTGCGCGACCGGGGCCCTTGAGGGGCAGGTTTTGGCCACAGCGGCCAAACAGAGTGGCGTGTGCACACGTGTGCGCTGATGCACCCCTCCCGATCCAGGGCACAGCTGGTAGCCCTGTGACCTTGACAAGTGTCCTTTCCCAGCGGAGATGTTAAAATCGTGCCATGACATGCGCTGTGAAAATGGAGGACGCTTTGATGCCCCCCCGAGGCTGGCTTGCATCGTTCTTGAGGGAGCACGGAGCTCTCGGGTCAAGGAAGCAGCAGTGACTGGGAGAAGGGCGATCCCGTCCCTCCACACACCACCCTGTTCCTGGTAATTGTATCTGTATGTGACTTAGCCAAGCGGAGGCTTCAGAAGTGGCTGGGAGCCCGTGCGATGCCAGAGATGCTCAGGGTGTGGTTTTTGACTCCGCCATGAGATAAGCTAAAGGATTTTAGAAAAATCTGGCTCTGAGACGACATCCTCCAACAACTGAAAGAAAATAGGAAAGAAAAACTATTGTAATGAATGGATAATTAATTGTTGATAATCTAAAACTGAGCTAGCAAATAAAACGTATAGTTATAAATTACAGATTTTTATGTGCAGTAGTTCTGTTGAAGCTTGAGTTCAGGCTCATGGAGCCATTCTGATGTGCCGAGCAGACTAAAGCTGGGAGAAGTGGGGCCCTCTCCGGGTGCCCCCCCCCCGCAGCAGGGGAGGACCCCCTGGGGAGCCGCGTGTTCCGTGTCAGCCCCCACGGTGGCTGAAGTGGCCCCAGCACGCTCCGTCCTCCTGCTCTGCAAGTCCCGGGAGGCCTTCATCCGATACAATGCCTTCCACTGGGTGGTGGCTGCTTCACAGCCGTCCTTACAGGGCTTGGAGGTGCCCCCGCCCATCGTATCTGGGTCACTGAGAACACGATTCTGTGCCTCACTCGGGCCCCAGTAATAGCTGCCGCTGGGCTTCTTTTACTGTCCTCTGGGTACTTTCAAAATGGACGCTTCGCCCAGTTTCATTGAGTGTGTCCGGCGTTTGTCCATGTGGATTGGCTCGCGTGAAGACGAGCACTCCAGAAGCTTTACATCATGGGCAGAGCCGGGGTGTTTTCTCAAAGGCCATTCTGGTCTCCCTCCATTTATTAGCATCCATGGCGCTGTTTGCTTAATGAAACTGGCCCTGCTCCACAAGCGAGAGGGTCCTCGCGGGGCATGTTTCGCAGTGGCCCTGTCCGCGTTGGCTGGGGTCTCAGGAGAGGGGACCCCCTCAGGGTTTCCGTTCCTGGGCTGCCGGTGAAGCCTTAGAGAGTGGGCTTCCTGGGTTTCTCCAGCAGCTCCTTTGTTTCGGCCTTCGTACAGAGCCGTGATGCAGGCTGCCCGCCCCGTCGCCGAGCGCAGGCTCCTGCGCCGTTGCGCCCGTGCAAGTCTGGGTGCGCACGGCAGGCAGGGATTGCCAGGTCGGGCCCTCAGGGTGTTGCATTGGTTATCCCACTGAGTGCTCCCCCACATCTGACTTAGGAGCCTTACAGGTGGGGAAGCTGAGGCTCTGGGAAGTCACAAGTAGCAAGAGGTAGGGCTAGGGTTCAACTCCTAATCCAGGGTGTGTGTAAACCAGGAAGAAGGCAAGAACGAGTACGGGGCACCATGGGAAAATGCTTGCACATGTAGAGATGCCAGTGAGCGAGAGGAGGGAAGCTCCGGAGAGCTTTGTGGAGTCGGTGATATTGGGATGAGCCTCGAGGACAGGCGAGCTGTAGACCAGGATGTGCTTTCCTGACCATGTCTGTCTCTAGCATTAGCCTGTAAGCTCAGTATATAAGGGCAGGGGCTCCCCGCCATCCATGTTTCCTTTCTGCACTGTGTCCCACGGCCAGGCAGAGTGGCAGAGGGCCTGGCACCCGGCGGGCGTGTGCTCAGCGTGTACTGCGGGCACGGTCGGCCGGGCGGGGGGTGGACGTGGAGCCTGCATCCTCAGGCAGAGAGGAGAGCATGGGCTGAGGAGCGGGGCCGGGGGGTGGTCTATTTTTACTGGTGTCTTGGATGAGGAGAGGGCCACGCAGGTTGACGTCACACTGCGGGAGGCCTTTGATGTCAAGCAAAAGGGTCTGTGGAGGCCAGTTCTCAGAGTCCCGTGCAGCGGTGTGGCCTTGGGTGACTTCATATTTCTGGTCATCCATTTCTTGCTTTTTTGTAAGATGGAGATAACGAAGGTACAACCTCTTGAGATTGTTTGGAAGATTAGGTAACATGAGCCCTGTCAAGGGTGAAGCGCCGTGTTGACGTGGTAACGTGTTTGGTAACAGCGGGCTAGTCTTGTTTTCCTGACCCCGCCAGGCCACATGAGAAGGCGGCAGCTGTGGGGAGGGGGTCAGCCTGGGGCGGGCGGTACTCTGGCAACGGCGGCGTGGTCTGGGGTGGGCAGCAGAGACCCCACAGGAGGTGCCGGGGTGAGGTGGTACTCCTGTGAATATTGGGGTAGCCCATGTGACAAGTTGTGAGTGGCGGGTACGCGTGCCAGAGACCTCAGGGGGCTGAGTCTCCAGGACTTGGTGACTCACTAGAGGTGGGGGTGAAGCGGACAGGGCCACTGCGAAACATGCCCCGCGAGGACCCTCTCGCCTGTGGAGCATGTCACTCCCTCATGGAATAACGGCCCCATTCAGGGAAGGGTGGGAGCCAGGCAGGTTGGCTCTGGACGATGATTCCAGTTTGGGTTGTGTTGCTTCCACAGTGCCTGTGGAATTCCCAGACGTGGCCCGAGAGTGAGGAAGTCCCACCCTGGGACTGTGGAGGGAGGTCGGGCAGGCGGGTCTGCAGGGGGTCTCGCATGGAGGAGGGGGGCATTGAGGAGGAGGGTGGCGGGGTGGGGGGGCCGAAGGCAGGCCGAAGCTCCCAAAGGGGCAGCGGGCAGGCGGCGGGTACATGGGAGCAAAGGAGGCCTTCGCCTGTCGAGTGAGGTTGGTAATGAGATGTGGCAGCTGCCGAGAAAGGGCAGGGGCTGTGGTCACGCATGTGACACAGTGACAGCACCTGGCCCTGCTGGCATGGCCCTGACCTAAGACCGCAGGTCTTGCCCACGCAACCCAGGCCTCTCCTGTAATCAGTGAGACCTAAAAAGCCTCGGTGCGCCAGGGGGCGCTGCAGCAGGAATCCCGCCAACGCCTTTCGCTGGGGGTCCCCGTGTCCTGGTCGCAGGAAGGTGTACGCTGGACAGCACATTTTCATTTTCTGATGGGACCCATGGAGACCAAGTGGGAACACCGAGTTAGGTAACTGGACGGGTCCCCCGGTAAGGCGGCCACTTCCCCCCGGAGGGCCCCAGATTCTCTTTACAGAGGCGCTGCGCACACGAACGCGTGCGCTGAGCACAATGCGTGCGGAGCTGCGCTCACAAGCGCCTTGGACAGGCCCTCGTTCGGTTCTTCCCCCGCCATCAATGGGTTTGCAGTGAGATGGAGGTTCTTAATCTTTTTAAAAGGAAATATAGAGTCCTCTTCCCAGAAAAATTCTGCTGTGCTCACACGTAGGCCTGGGTCCTCTCAGTGGGTTCGTGCGCCCCCTGGAGACCCTGGTGTAAGAATCCTGCGTTAGGGGCTCAGCCCCAGGGTTTTCGTTTTGCTGGTAAAAACGATCTTCGCCGGGTGAAACGCACGCAGATATATCTTACCGAAAGCTGCCAGCTCGTCGATGCAATTACATTGCTGATTGCTATAGGATAATAAATTTGTATATTTAAAGCTGGGAGAAATAGCCCTGTGAATGCTATGATTCATTTTTCCCCATATGAATCAATTATGGGGTCACGTAGCCTGGTGTTTTGAAGGGAAAGCACAAGTTGGTTACATTACAGATGTGTTTCTATGGGATGGTAGCATAAAAATGAAAATAAAATAACATAAATCCAGGTCTACTTTCTCTTTATTTAATAAATTATTTGATCTTCTCAAACAGGATTCGGCTCATTAAAAGTTACGTCTACTGAACTATCATGCCATTTGAAAATTTTTTTTAAGTTCCAATACGTGAGCCCCACTCCAGACCTGCTGTGTTGGCATCTCTGAGGGTGGGGCCTCTGCATAGGGCACCTTTTCAAGGCTCCCCCAGTGACACCGGTGTGCAGCCAGGATCAAAAACACTGCTGGCGAAAGTGTCGCCTGACCTAAAAAACACCTCCTGTACAGAGCCTAAAATTCTACTACCCAATCACTGTAACTTGGATGAATAACTCTCCTCTTTCACAATAATGATTAAATTAACCAAATATTTTGATGCAAACTAGCTTAGGAAGAGGGGTTTCTTCCTAATCTTCCCCTGAGGTCAGCTGCAGGAAGAGACAGAGAGTTGAGACAGGGTTAGGGGAGAAAACTCATTTTGGAGTACATCATGAAATACCTGAGGCGACGGGAAGTCTGCACAGGCTGCAGAGAGGGAAGTACGAGCAGCCAGAAAGCGTGAGGACACCACAAATGTGAAGGTGCAAGAGGACGAACCGGGAGTGCAGAGGGATGGAGAGGAGCTGACGAGTGAACCCCAGACTAGTTGCAGCTGCTTCAGAATCTGCCCGGATCAAAGGGCACAGACTTCCAGTTATAAGATAATAAACCCTGGGCACCTAAAGTACAGCATGGTGATTACAGTTAACATTACTGTATTATATACTTGAAAGTTGCTAAGAGAGTAGATCTTAAATGTTTTCACCACAGAAAAGACATAGTAATTATGTGATATGATAGCACTGTTAGATGAAGATATGGTGATAATCATTTTGGAACATTTACATGTATCAAATCAACACACTGTGTACCTTCAACTTATACAATGTTATATGTCAGTTAAATCTCAATAAAACTGAAAACATTTAGTCTAAAAATGTATTAAAACACTTAAAAATTTTAAATGTATTTTAAAATTTTTCAATGACAGTTGAAATTATAATATTACATTAGTTTCAGGTGTGCAACATCGTTTTTCCAGGGGTGTGCAACCTTTTGGCATCTCTGGGCCACACTGGAAGAAGAGTTGTTTAGGGCCACATGTTAAATACATTGTGACATGTAATCACAAAAAAATTTCATCACATTTTGAGTAAATTTACGCTTTTGTGTTGAGCGGCATTCACAGCCGTCCTGGGCTGCGTGCGGCCTGCAGACCGCGGGTGGGACACCCCTGGTTGGACACTTCTATAACTTACAAAGTGATCCCTGCCTTTTAAGTCTAGTGCACTCATCTGACACCAAAGAGCTGTTATAATGTGATTGCCTGTATTCCCTATGCTGTATTTTACATCCCCATGACTGTTTTTGTAACTACCAATTTGTATTTATTCCCTTTACCTTTTTCACCCATCCCCCAACCCCCTCCCATCTGGCAACCATCAAAATGTTCTCTGTATCTATGAGTCTGTTTTGCTTGATCTTTTATTTTGCTTTTTTGGAGTCCACTTACGAGTGAAATCATGTGGTATTTGTCTTTCTCTGTTTGATTTATTTCACTGAGCATAATATCCTCTAGGTTCATCTGTGTATCATGTAATTTTTTTATTGAAATAAAACATGCTTAACATGAAATTTACCATTTTAACCCTTTTTAAGTATGCAGATTGGTGACATGAAGGACCTTATGTAGTTTTAATTAATCCTATTGTGAAAAAATTCTGAATCTTCAAAAAGAATCGAGAGAGTAGAAAAAAGAATGTAATAAAGTGTTTGTTTGGAAAAATGTACTTCTTGATTTGGATGCTGAGTGTCACAAATTAGGCTTTTTTTGGGTAAGAAGAAAGCAAGCATTTAAGATAAGAACACTTTATGGAAAGTTCTCATAGATTCTAGAAATAGGATTTTTTTTAATATGAAGTGATTATTTTTATTTCATTGGAGGAGGAAGGAAATCTCTGAATTAGCCAAATAAGAGAATTTTAGCGACTGTAAGATTAAAATCTGGACTTTGAGTTGCATCTGGAAGTGCGTACAATCAGTGAGACTCTGGAAAACAAATGCTCGGTGTAGACAAATCTCTGCCTTTTTCATCAGCTGAAGTTAACAAATTATCTTCACAGTTATGTACAGTGCAGCACAATGTGAAATCCCATGTGAGTTCGCAAATGTGAGAATCACCATAGTTACATCTATATTAAACTTTACATTTTAACATTGTTAGTAAAAGACACCTGTGCTGTTATAAAAGGCTTGCTCAGCAAATAAAAAGAAATTGTCCCTTCTTTTGTACCACCCGATCCCTCCCTGGTGCCAGGCATTGTTTTTGAAATCCAGAAGTCTGGATGTCATGTTAGAGGCAGCCAAAATGTTAGTGTTGGTGTCAGGAAGTTAGACTACTCTTCCAACAGCAGTTTGAGCCAAGGCTGTGGAATTTATGGATGTATTTGGCTGTGGGCAACAGTGGGGAAAGCTTTGGACAAACACATTTTGTAAGTGATAATTCAGGATATTGTCCAGGCCGGAGGGAGTTCCAAGAGCTGAATTCATCCAGGATTGAACATTCCTGCTGAGTTATCTTCTTCACCCCTTGAAGAGTCACATTGCCAACAAAGAGTCTTTATTGCAGTGAATGTGAGGGTCATTGAGCAGCTTTTTTTTTTTTTTTTTTTTTTTTTTTAACGCTCTGTCACTTAGGGTTGTTCCTCTGCCAAAGAAACTTTGTCATTTTCCCCATTTAGTACAGTCATTTGCATCTTTTCTTTCCTTCCTTCATTCTCAAAACATCTTAGGGCCCTTAAGCAACTGCATTCGTAGAACACTAGAAATTTATTTTTAAGAATTTGTAGAAGCTATGAGAAGGTTTGTAAAGACTGGAGAAAGACTGATTCTAAGATATCTTTTACTACAAAGAAGTCCGCATGGGTATTGATTTCTGGCCTCACTGTATTTGGGAAGGAAGGCATCCAATTAGATAAACAAGTCATTTGCACACAGGCACTTAGATGTGCCCAGGGACACGAGCTGTGAGCACTGGGGCCCCAGGGACGGCGGGGGGGGGCGACCTGAACAAAAACCTCCACAGGGGAGTCATGTGGAGTTTCACACTCAGAAAATGCTTATCTCTGGACTCAGCCCTGTGGAAGGAACTGGAAGCGTGAGAGCAGGACCCTTTCCTAGTCTGCCCAAGGAGCCACGTTAGAAGACAAGGTATCCGTACGTGAACAATAAAATCATGAAAACTACATTCTGGGGGATTAAACAGAGCCCTGTGGGAAGCAGAGAAGCATCACTCTGCTTGGGGTTCATTAACTCTTTTTAGTCTTCAGAAAGTGCAGATGAGTAGCAGCTGGGAGCAGGAGCGCTACAGCCAGGCTCCCTGGGTTCAAATCCCAGCTCTACCGCTTCCCAGCTGTGTGACCTCCGGTGAAACACTGAACTCTGTGCCCCTGTTTCCACATCTTTAAAGTGGAAGTGATGATAGAAGCTGTCTAAGAGGGATATCAAGGGATTAAATTAGGTAATAAATGTAAAGTGCCCAGCTCCCAGTATATGATAGATACATGTTTGCTA
Source organism: Pteronotus mesoamericanus (assembly GCF_021234165.1). Lineage (NCBI taxonomy): Eukaryota > Metazoa > Chordata > Mammalia > Chiroptera > Mormoopidae > Pteronotus > Pteronotus mesoamericanus. Next base: position 99,430,633 of record NW_026555085.1, read on the forward strand.
TAATAAAATTATTCTATAACTTTATCATGTTTATCCATAAATCCCAACTGCCTCCCTGAGGGCCCTGTTGCTGGGAGTGTGTTTAGCTTATTGGACCTCAGGGTTCAAGGGCTTCTCCCAGGGAACCTCTGCAAAGCTTGGTGCCACATAGATTGAGGAGCCCCGAGGGGTCCTCTGTCCCTCTGAGGGCTCTGACATTTCAACATGAATATTTTCAAAGTAGTCACTTTCCCTAACTGTGCATTTGCCAAGTGCCAGTTATTGCGTGTCTTGAGAGATGTCCTCTCGTGCCTCAGATTCACTCGCAGGAAAGCCGTCCGGCAGGCCGCTGCCTCAGAGCCCGGCGGCGGCGCCCTCCTCCACTGCCCGACACCTTCCCGGTCCCTCGCCGCGGCCGTGGAGGCGGCGGGTGCCGAGAGTGTGGCTCCCACACTCACCCCCTCCACTGGCTGCGTGACCCAGGACAAGTCTTCTAACTTCCACAAGCCTCCGTTTTCTTATCTGTGAAATCGGGCTGATAATGTAGCTCAAAACACGTGATGATTATAAAAGATAAAGCTTAGGCACAGGATGTTACCGTTGGGGGCACCTGAGGGACAGGGACGCGGGACCCCCCTCTGTACTATTTTTGCAACTTCCTGGGGGTCTACTGAGCATAGATGTCGTCTGCTAAGTAATTTATATGTGTTCTCCTTCGTCCTCTGGTCCCTGCTCTGCACCCTCCCCTGCTCTCCCCACGCCGAGGCGGGTCCTACGGACTGTGTCCCTGTCTCGGATGAGGAATAAACCTCAAGGGACGAGTGAGGCGCTTGCCGGAGGCCGCCTCCTGTAAGCTGCAGAGCTGGGCCTGCTGCGGGTCGGGTGCTGGGCCCTGCGCTGCGGGCCTCGCCGGGGGCGCTCAGGACGGCGAGCCCCTCGGGAGGCTGAGGACGGGGCCTCTGCTCCAGGTACTCCCGGTGCCCCTTCGCTCCGTCCCCGGTGCGGGGAAGGCAGCCTTGGCGCTTGTCCCGCGGCCTCAAGGTGCGCCACCCGGTGCAGATGTTGAGTGATTTTCCGGAACCTGGGTGAAGCCCAGGTTTTAGCATGTTTATAACATTTACACCTAACGCCAACTTTGGTGGCTTTGTTAGTATCTTGAAAGATGGGAATCGAGTTCAGAGTGGACCTGAAGTCTGTGTATGAGACACCATCCGTCCACACAGCAGAGCCTTGACTGAGACGAGTTCAAACGCAACTCCTACGTGGGAAGGACGGCGGGCTGTCTTTCTGGAAGGCGAAGGAAGGCTGCTGCGGCGTCTCCTTGAGGCGATGCGCTTCGGTGTCTTAATAGCTGCGAGGCACGGCCATTTAGCAGACCCTTATTAGAATCCTGGGCTCGGTTTTGTTATTCAGTTTCCTAGGGAATGTGCACTCCTCCCCAGACGAGCAGCCTGTGACCCAGGCTACGGTTGTAGCTGTCACATCCGCAAACTAAGACACCAGTGGGTGACCCACAGTCCTGCGCTTACACTAGGGGTGTGAGGATGTCTCCTTTTTCGGCCAGTGGTTCGAACTTCTCTTTGAAGAGCACCTAACTGTCGGCAGTGCTACCTTCGGTCGCCTGGAGGTTGGCAATCGGAGCGGGCGTCCCGGGATCTCAAAGCCGTCCAGCGGCTGCTCCGCCAGCGAAGGGCGTGGGCCGGCCGACCGAGCCGCCTCTGCCGGCAGCCGCGGCTCCACGCCGCCCGCGGTCACCGGTACGGGCCCTGCTCTGTAAACGAGGAGATGGGCTCCGGCCCGGCAGGGCCGCCTTCCGGGACCGAGGACCGAGGCGCACCGGCTCCCCGCGCGCCGCCGGCGCCCGGCGGCCCCTGAAGCAGCCCCTCTGCCGCGCCGGAGGAGAGAACACGCGTGCGACCGTGACGGGCAGCGGTCGCCGCATCCGCGGCTGCCTCGCGTCCAGGCCTCTGTCATCGCTGCCTCCTGATGCGCATCCCCGCGCCGCCGCCCCTTCTCCAACCCTGTTCTCAGCACAGCGACGAGGGCGATGTTTTAAAGCACAAACCGGGTCGTGCGGCCCCTCCGCTCGGCGTCGCCCGGGCTCCGACAGTGGCTGGAAGGACTCTTGAGAGCGGCCCTGCCTGAGCGGCCCCAGGGCGCGCACGCCCACCCTCTCCCCGGCCTGCGTGCCCGGCCGCCCTGGCCTCCCAGCTGCTCCCCCGGCGCCCAGCGACTCCGCTGCGTGGGCTGGGCTCTTGCTGCTCCCTGTGCTGGGAATTCTTCCCCCTCCCTGTGCGCTTGGCTTCTTCCCTGCCTTCCTTCGGGTGTTCCGTCAAATGTCACCGTCTGTCATGCCCTGCCCCCCTCACCCACGGCCACTCTGTCTACAGTGGAAATCACCCCCCTACGCTCCTAATCCCCTTCCCTACTTTATCTTGAATGCTTTATTCTGATCACTGTGTATATAATACATGTTTTCCTTTGCTATCTCCCTTATTACTTTTCTTTCAATTAAAATGAAGGCTGCTTGAGGGCAGAACTTTTAAGTCGGTTTTATTTTTTACTGAATCTCCGTATCAGCAATGGGGCCTAGTTACAGTAGGAGCTCAGTTAATATTTGTTGATTGAATGAACGATGAATAATATTGTTCACAATCCATATTCGTCCCTTCGATGATTAATGACCTGCACCCATGGCTGTGTCTCCGGCTGAGTCTGGCACACAGTATGGCCTCAACAAATATCTGGGACCCTCAACCCACAAACAGGACGGAGGGTCTCCCGTGCTGGAACGTGAACTGTGTGCAGGGAGAGAAGCGGGCCCTGTGACATATTAGGGTCTTTACTGGTTTCTGGGGCCTTTGGCCATTTCAGTGCTGACCCCGAATGAACCCCGCAGTTCCCCCGATTTTCACTTCTGCCCCTTGTTTGTGTCTGTAATAGTTTTGTGTCTGCACGCTGGTCGCCGGTGGCTGTTGCAAAGAGGCGCCTGGCCCGGCCTTCGGGAAGGGGGTTGGCCGCAGAGTCAGGGAGAAGACGCCTGTTTCTCCAGATCCCCTGTGGCTCAGCGCTTCGTGGGCTTCGCAGAGTCTGAGTTCGGTCCCAGCAGGTTTCTGATATTTGAAAAGAGAGCTCTTCAGCTGGAAGTTGTTTCCAGGCAGACACCAAATACTTGTTCTTATTCCCCGATTTGTGTTAACTTGGTTATTTGTTCTCCGGGGCTGTAGCCGCCTCGTCGGTCGCCGCTTCTGCACGTGTCAGATTGGCAGATGTCGTACGTGGGAGCAGGGAAAGAAAATTTCCTATGTTAATTTCTCTCTGACAAGCATGTGTGCAAAGCTAGACACAGCCTCTTGTGTAAAAAAGTCAAGGGTAAAAGGAAATAAAAGTCTGCGTTCTTTAGAGTGTGTGTGTGTATTTCCACACAGAAAAGGTCCCCTGTTTAATGTCAACCCACGTTCAACACGTGCACGGACTTCATTTCCCTCTTCCTCTTATGTGGATTTAATTAGGAAAGTAGATCCTGCCTGTCTCCACTGCAGTTTATTTATTGATGGAGAGCTCCGGGGAAGTAAAACTGTTCAATGAAAAATAACATGAAGCAGCCCCGCTGGATGACATGGGCTCAGAACTGACAACTGTGGGGCAGGGGTCACTGATACATGTCGAATTCTCACTCAGTGCCAGGGGCTCTGCTGGGAGCTTTATATGCGTTTCTCGTTTATCCCTCATGGCAAGCAGGTGAGGTTGATGCTCTTACAGATGCCGAGGGTGAGGCCTGGAGAGGTCTCGCTCAAGGTCACACAGCCACGGAGTGGGAGAAGCTCGCGTTCGAAGCTGGCAGTCTGAGGTCAGAGGCTCTGTTGTCCCTGCACCGACACTCCCCGCCCCCGGCAGTAGGGGAATGACGCTTAGCGATATAAAAAGTATTCCGCATTTAACACCTGGACTGCTCTGTCAGCCTTCACACCTAAATGCACACAGTAATAGCACCATTTACTTTGCAAAAAATGAAAATAACCCGTGATTGCAGTGGAATCTACGCCGCTCACAGCAACAGGGTAGCCTGGCACGGCCCCTAGCGCACAGGTGGCACCTGGCAAATACTTGTGGAAAGAATTTTTGCATGCACAGAGTTTGATAATCAATACCAGAACGTCCAGATTAAACTAGAAAGGGTGCGTAGATAATTCAGTTCTACTTGGCACAAGTTGGCCTGAACAGTCCAGCATGGCATATGTTTAAAGAATATTTCGGTTCCACTGTTTAATAATAAATGCCATCAACTGCCGACCATCTTTAGTCCTCACGACCATCCAGTTTTCTACGTGACTGAAAACAGCTGAAGCGTGTTGAGTGTCGTTGTTAGTTACCTGAGCCCTCCCAACGAGCCACTGTAGGACCACATCTGTGCACGTGCAAGGAAGCTGAAGAGCAAACCCAACAGTCACGTGACTCACGACTGTGAGCTGTGAGGGCTGTGTATTAGTCAGCTTTGCTGCTGTAACACACCGTTCCAAAAGGTCACTGGCTTTTAACAAAGAATATGTGTATTCCTTGCTCGTGTAGTACAGTGCTACTGTTTTTTTGGGTTTTTTGTTTTTGTTTTAATCCTCAGGACGACATGTTTATTGATCAGAGAGAGAGAGAGAGAGAGAAACATCAATGTGAGAGAGAAACATTGATCTTGTACATACCCTGACCAGGGACTGAGCCCGCACGCCACCTAGGCAAGTGCCCTGTCCGGGAATCAAACCCACAGTCTTTTTGGTGTACGGTACGACACCCCAACCAGCTGTGCCACCCAGCCAGGTAGGCACTCTGTAGGCAGCATGGCCCTGCGTGGCTTCTCTCATTCCTGGAGCAGCATGTGTCCGGACGTGCTGTCCTCGTGACAGAGGGTGGAAGCAAGATGCCACGTCGAACCACGACCCTGGATTTAGAGCTTCTCCTCTGAAGGGCAGGTGTCACACTTGTCCACATCCTGTGGCCGGTCTGGATGGTGGGGGCCGAGGTGTACTCTGCCTGCCAGGATGCAGCACTGGTCAGGGACAGAGGGCAGGGGTGTGCCGTCTCCGTGAGGACGGGGACAGTGGGGGGCATGAGTTTAACCGCTGGAGAAGCTGGCAGCCGGCTCCTTTGCCAGGCCTGCGCCGACATGCCACCTTGGCTTAGGTACCAGATCTTGGTTTGGAAATAAAATCTGTGCCACTGCGTTTGCCATTCCTCGCTCTCACTTCCAGTACCTGTGCGCTCGCTGGGAGCTGCTTCCGGAGCCGGAGGAAACCGCCGAGTGGTTGATCCTCCAGTTCTCTTGTGTACGAAGCTCTGAGGACTGTCTGGACTGAGAAGCATGACCTTGACTTGCAGAATTCTGGGGGCTCATGTGTCTGAATCTGTAAGTTGGCCCCGCAGCATGAGGCTTTATGTGGCGCTGGGCTAAGGGAGAGCCAGCGCCAGCTACGGGGAGGTGCCAGAGGTCCACACAAATCTCAGTGGGCACTTGCCCCCCGGGAGCAGGCGGCTGTGGAGCAGAGCCCATGGCTGTGGCTTCGGGTTCTCTGTCGCCGTCAGGGTTCTGGAGTTACCCAGGTCACCCAGTGGCCACACAATGGAAGAGGGAGGGTGGCGGGCACACTCACCCGGAAGTCGCAGCCCCAGTGTGTGGGGGAAGCTTCTTTGAGCACATTCCTATCTAACTTCAGCGAAGTTGTTCAGAACTCCCTGGAGTCAACTTCTTATTTTAAAAATGTAAACAGCATCTTTATTCAATAGGCACCACATTCACAATGTTTAAAATGCAAAAGGGACAAAAAATACTCAGTGAGAAGTCTCTGGCCCTGGCCCCCAACTTCGGTTCCACTGCTTGGGGCCATTGTTTGTTTCTTGCGCGTTTTGAATCTCCTGACAGGTGTTACATTGGAACCTGTTTGTTCCTTGGTGCCAATACTTTGTTACGCAGTATACAATAGGAAAAGTGTGTTGTGTTAATATAACTGCCTTCACACTCAGGCTAAATAAAGTAAAAAGAGGAAGTTTATAAAAAGAGGAGATACAGGCCTGCGTATTGAGTATTTTAAGGTTTAGCATTGGCATTACGTTAACTCACGATAGAGTTCTTTTATCCTCATGGTGCCTCAGTTTTATTAGCTGGAAAGTTGATACAGTGATGTTTATTATCCAGCCTCGGAATAGTAGTAGCGGCAGAGCTCCCTCGAAGGCAAACGCAATATTCAGGACATTATTTGAAAACTTCCCCAGGCGACCTTCCTTCATGAGTTCGGTCGGAGAAAGGTGAGAAGGTCCGTAATGGAATGCAAGAGCCTTCCTGGCCCCGGCTTCCCATCGGTCTCTAACGCCCCCCTCTCCTAAGTGGCAAAGTAAATATTGTTTCCATTAACCAAAGAGAAAAGAAAAGTTCGCCGCACATCATTTCCCTGGCGCCCTGCCCGGGACTCTCTCACCTGACGCACAGCGTGCCTCTGTGGGCCCCTCGGAGAAAGCTGCGGTGCGGAGCGGCCCTGGGCGCAGTGGCGCTGCCCTCTCTGGTGTCCTCCCAGCAGGTGCGCTCGGGGCAGCCTCCACGGCCTGCCACGCGCCTGGTGGGGTGCGTTTGTTTGTTTTAAAGCAACAATTCTAAGACTCTTCCAAGGAAGATTTATCTAGAACTTGGTCAAAGAACATCCGTGGGAAAGGGCAGGCAGTCACTTCCTTTGTTACCAGTTTGAAGCCGGCGTAGGGGACTGTCCACAGGTCACTTGGGTAAGGGTCCCGCTGCCAGGGTGAAGGGGCGGGCGGGAGGATTATGTAATGACTAAGGCCAAGTCCTGAAGTCCTGGGGGGTGGGCCAGGTGGCTGCGGGGGAGGCAGGTGGGCTTTCACGTGGAGGGAGCAGGACCCCAGGGGCGAGGGTCCCTGTGGAAGCCAGAGCTGCGGACAGCGAGGACTCGGAGCAGGGGACAGACATGCGGCCTGCAGCCAGGACGGGCGGCCACTCCGGGAGCCTCCCGGCAAAGCGTCTCAGCACTGCCCCTCTTGCCGCAGCTCACCTGCGTAAGCTCTATTTCCCGTAAAACCATCGACAGTAACTGCTCCAAATTACAGGAGAGAAATTTATACGACCCAAAGGGACAGAGGGATTCTAAGAGTTAATTTTGCCTCTGTGTTCTACCAGCTTCTACTGCAGCAGTTTTGATGAGACAAGAGCCATTATAGTTTATTAAAAAATCAACAAAACCAAGTCGGGCTAGAAATAGATAAAATCTTGGTTCATTTGTCTTGCCCCTGTCTTCCTTCTGTTACATTTCCATTTCATGTGGTTGTCTGGCCAAAATAGTTTCTATTTTTAAAGCGACAGAGGATGCTCTCAGACTCGAGTTGGAGGGGCCCGCGCTGGGGTGCCGGGGTGCAGCGCCTCCTTTTGGCCCGGCCTCTCCTCCCAGTGAGTCTGCATCTTGGGACTGAGGGGCGCGGACAGGTGGCTGCCGGGGAAAGCAGGTGGGGCGAAGGGCACTTGGATGCGCGGATGGGACCGTCCCCACAAGAGGGCCAGGGAACAGAGCCAGCGTGGGAAGAAGGCCAGGGCCGGGAGCTGGGTGAGGAGGGCCTAGGAGCCAAGAATCCTAAATTGGAACTTGACCTTCCCGCTCCTCCTGAAGACGTTTGGGAGGATAACCCTGTGCTGCCACTCAGGTCCCTTCCCTTGATTTACACCATTCGCCCGCCTGGGTGAGGGCGCGCGGGCCTCTGGCTGCCGTGTCCCGCACACCGCGGGCGCTGGGGCTTTCCTCCCCAGGGAAACGGGAGGCTTTTGTCAGCAGTGTTTAAAAAATACTTAATATTTGATTTCTTTGTAACCATGGTACTTAAAATCTGACTTCAAGTAACTTAAAGGAGATATTTGGATAATTGCTGAGTGAAACTCTGTTCTGTCATGCGTCTTATCCTTTTACCAAATGAATATTTTTCCTGCCTAGAGGTGGGCGGATCCATTCAACTGAGCACAAATAATTATGAAAACCCTTTTGTTCAATATTCAGTTCATTTCCACAAATAACCATTTTTCAATTTACAGTGCATTCCCATCTGCCTACCTGTATTGATCTGCCCTTTTCCCACCCTGCCATTGTCTCCCATTGACATTGTGACTGAGTGTGCTGAGCGTGTGGCTAAGCACCGTGGGCAACACGGGGGCGGGGTCACATTCTGGTTGTGTGCTGGGAACGGCGCGAGGACAAGTAAGGCGTTCCGTCAAGCTTTACAACGTACGGCTTCAGCGATGGGAGCTGGAGTACAATAGATTTTCAGTGTCCCGAAGAGACTATTTTCCTATTTTTTTAAAAGACACCCTCTTGGCATATTAAAATAATGAAAATGAGAGCGCTTTAACTTATAATTAGCCGTTTAGTTCTCAGAAGCCCTTAAAGGGAAACACTATGCTCCCCGCCTTATAAAAGAGATGATCGAGGCTCAGAGAGTGTAGCGACTTGCCCAAGGTCACACAGCTGTGCTGCAGAGGGGCCGGGCGGAGAGTGAAAGTCACCTGCCTCTGAAGGAGGGCGTCTGTGCTCATCCCTTGCACCTCCCGGGCACCCAGGACTGTGACCTTATCACAAACAATCACAGACCTTTGTCACTCAGGGGAAGGTAATTTTCCTGTGGGGTGAGGTTAGGTTCTTAAAGAAGTTGGAATTTCAACCCACGAAAGAGTTTGTTTTTTCCAGTATATTCAAGAGTTTCCCACCAAACCTAGGTCTACTTGAAACAGGTTAAAAAAGGAAGAGAAAGAGGATACATTGTATATTATAGGAATATTATTCAATTTCCTTTTAAGCCCACTTCATCTGATTTATTAAGCTGTAGTTTACAGAAAATAAAAGTAGCCCGCGTTAAGAGGACAGTTGGGTGAGTCTGACACACATGCTCAGCTGTGAAACCGTTTTGACAGTTACAATCAAGGTCTTCTCTCACCCTTCCGAGCCCCTTGGCAGCGTCTGCCCCCAGCCCTGGGCGGCAGGCCTGGTGTCGTTACCGTGTTGCCTTTTCTAGGATTTCCTTTAAGTGGAATTGGCAGCCTGCAGTCTTTTGTGTCTGGCCTCTGTTGCTCACGTCCAGCCCACTTTCCATTGTTTCTACGTTGACTCTTTTAGTCCTGGCCACAGGAACTCAGCTTTCCCCTCCAAGCGCAATCGGACGGTGTCACGATTGCTCCTGACTTACTGGTGGGAAGATTCCCTCAGAGGCTTGGGCACTTGAGGCAAACCCCCGTTGGAATTTCCCCCCAAACGCTGCTGGGCCTTGAGGTCAGACATGTTTATGGCTGGAATTGCAGCCTTCCCACTTTCTAACTGTGTGACCTCAGGCCGGTTCGGTTTCCCTGGGCCCTGGTATTCTCACCTCTATTCCACAGGGGGGAGTGCAAATAGGTTCCTGGCTAATCAGATGCTTTTGTTAGAGACTGCCAAAGGTGAGATGGAGGAAATCACCCATTGGTGGTATGGCTCAAACCAAAGTAACGCGCAGGTTTTCCCATAACAACCCCTGAGCCTTACTGGTGGTGCTTTTGAGACGTGGTAACAACTTAAGTAAATATTTATACATGTCGGCAAATAAATGTGTTTGAAGAGGAATAGTTCTGAGTCCATGAAATACACTGAGTTAAGAACTAAAGAAAGTGAATTAAGGTCTAAAGAAAGAAAGAAATCACCCAATTGTTTGCTGAACTCTAGGAATTCCCGAACACTCTTGTTCTCCTTTCACTTTCGTGTGGAGTATTTTCTTTGTACACTTAAGGGTCTGGATCCAACCAGCCCTTCCGCCTGATTACTTCAAGGGGTAAATAAAAAACCAAACCAGTTTCTAAAAAAGGTCGTACATTTACTGCCAGTCTATTTGTGCCTTTTGACAATTGGGTTTTCCCGCCCCTCCTCACATCTGTAATCTGGACTTGGGTCGGGAGCCGCAGGTGCGCAAATTGCAATACAACAGAAGGCAGTTGTGCTTTCTAGAAATGTTACCCACAGAGATTCTTAACTCACATTTCCTGAAGACACATACCCATCCATAATCATCATTTTCGTCTACCCAGATTTTAACTTCTTACAATATTATGGATCTCTTCATGCAAAAACATGTTCGTGTTTTTATTTCATGATTCTTGCCATCTGCGGGGGAGATTCTGACGTCAGAAGTCTGGTCTCGCGTGCGCCCGCGCCCGCGGAGCTTGACTGAGGCGTCCCCTGTGTGCGCAGCCCGACCTCCTGTCGCGGTGGGGCGTCAGGACAGGTGGCCCGGGAAGCCTGCACCAGGCTCACGATGTCCAAAGAAGCCAATCAACCTTTGCTGTGATCTGGACCTTGGTCAGAGCTTACACATGCCAACCCTTGGTGCATCTTTCTGTGATAAATTTAGCGCAGATCAATACCAGAAGTGATAACAATTTTTGAGGTGTTTGGAGAAGTAGCAAATGGAAGAAGAGTGACCTTCTCCAGCTCCCACATCACGTGTTGTTGTCCGGGACAGGGAAAGGTGAATGAAGTCTGTACCTGCTCCTTAACAAAGCAAAACAAAACAAAAAAAAACACAGCGCAACTCTCTGAGTTGGACTATGCGCTCCCAAAGAGCAGTGTATCCCCAGTTCCTGGCACATAGTAGGCCCTGTATTTAATCAACATTGATTTAATAAATATGTATTTCACTCAATAAGCATTTCCTAGTAAATGAATACATAGGATGATGAAATAATAGATGCATCTGCCTAAACCACAGTGAAAAGGATTATTTAAGAGAGCATTAGGTTCAAATAAACCAAACTCCATTCTTTAGGGCAGAAGCATTTCACAGACATTAAAAACAAAAACCTCCACACTGGCACTCTCTTACGGAAGCCTTGTTTCTTGAATATCAGTTATCGAATGTGGTGTTTACTTATGAGGGGAAGAAAGAAAGCAGGATAAGGGAACAGAAAGTCCCTGCTGAGGTCCCGAGGGATGCATGGGTCCCCGGGACTGTGGGAGCTGGCACAGGATGCTGGCGGGCTCGGGGTCCTGCGAGTCCTGGCGGGTGGCCCAGAAGGTTGGGACGACCCTGGGGATGCGGCGGCTTCGCGCGGTACTGCTGCCGGGTCTGCAAGGCCCAAGGCTGAGCCTGCCCTTCCAGCAGCCCCTCCCTCCAGCACAGCTAACCTGGAACGGGACAGATTTCCAGTTTCTGATGTATGTTTTGCCACTATTTTCAAACAGCCTACCACCTGTGCTGCTGATTTCCTGATGCTTTTCGTATTTTTCTACAAGTGGCCTCACTTGAAAGGACTTAAGTTGTGTCTGTGAACCACTTAACCCACCTGCTTTGTGAAACAACCTCTGCTACCTGTCTCTGAGCAATCATCTCTCTGAGGCAGGACTTTTTTTTTGAAGTATGGACATGTGTGTATATATGTTGTGTATGTTCTGGTATGAAAATTACCTAACCTAATTATAGATTTTTAAAAAAGATTCAGGACCTTATGCTAACGTTAAAATACAGGAGCCCCATGTTCTGCTGAGTTCTGTGCTTTCAGCCCCTGCTTTTGGTAGACCTTACAATACCTTAATTTTCTGTACTGTCAAGGAGATTTGGGCTTAGGTTTTATGACCTAAATTAAGACAAAAGATGCTTGACAAGTCTCATAAAGATTGCTAGAACATGGGAAGCGTTCTTTTTAATAAAGATACTGCAGTCACTCCTCTAGTGGAGAGTAATAAACACAATATTCTGTTTTCCCCGCCCCTCCCCCAGTGCCTGTTATATTTAGTTTTTTACGTGATAGAAATCTCCCGTCCTACAAAGCTCCTGTTATGGGGTGGATTTATTTAGGAAAACAGGAGGAGTTGTTGATCTTGGCATCTCCGGATTCCTGGGGGCGTTTTCTTTGGACAGGGATTCTCAAGAGATCTCTACTTTTCATCTATGTTCCTTAGATTTATAGAAGACATTGTGTCTACGTGCTGGACTTTTATTTTTAAGGCCTCTGAAGTCTGAATGACAGGGCATCCATACACAGAAACCTGGGCAACCCTAAATCCACGTGCTCTGATTCCACAGAATGAAGCATTAACTGTTATGAACGGCTACCTTATGTTCTCACAGGCCCCTCCGCAGAGACACTTGAACCGGGCGCTTTGACTCTAAGGCACGTTTCACACAAACTCGAGAGTTTTATATTTCATTGTTTTTTCAGTGTCTAAAAGGGTCCTCTAATAATTGGCCTCAGGGATTAAGTCAACCCTTGACATCAGTGCCATTCGTCCAGTAGGTTTTTACTGAGCACCTGCTGTGTCCCAGCCACGGTGTGAGGTGCTGCAGGTGCCGCTTCTTTCCCTCAAAGACCGGATGGGTGACGAGGGGGTTGTGCCGGAACTTCCTTTAGGTTTCATTCCTCCTATGGCCGTTAGTTTTTGTGGGAAGGGACAACGGATGATCACACCTACATGCTTGCTTCTGGTGGCCAACGCATCATTTTCAGATCTGGCTCTGAAAGTAGGCCTGCTTATTAATTGGCAGACGTTGTTACAGATGCTTATCTCAAGTGCTTTATGTATGGGGTATATAACGTAGGTCGAGGTTTGCCTGTGAGGAATAGGAAAAAAAATAATAATTTGTTTAGACCAAATAAATGTTTATCTCTCTCCCATGGGCTAGGGTTGATGTGGCAGTGCTGCTCCTCACTTTTCTCAAGTCCAGACTCCCTCTGGTTTGGCTGTAGCTCATTTACATTCCCGAGATTACCTCACAGTCCAGCCTGGCTGCTTCAGTTCCAGCCATCGTATCTGCATTTCAGCCACCCTGAAGGTGAAGACAAAGAAAGTCAGAAGGTATGCATCTGCCATTTTTAAGCATTGTCTACTTGTTTTCCCTCTATGACCTCAAGTTTTGCTGCTGGTAAAGGCACTTTTTCAAAGAGCAATTCTCTCATTTTTCTAAATACTTCATGGTAATGGGTCATGTTCTTTATTTCTGGAAGATCCCTGGCTGTGAAATGTGTTTTTCCATAAAATAAAGAAGAACGATGTAACATAATATTACTAATTTAAAAAAATACTTCGGATGCATCTTCAAACATGAACTAACAAAATTAAAAGCAAACAGAGAACTAAAAGGTACCGTTTTTCTTCGAGCCCATTAAATGTCTCTGAAAAGTTTGACGGTTTTCTCCATATTAAGGAAGGTTTTCTTTGATGGCAGCTCCAGGCCCACCTGGTACTCCCTTTGGTTAACGCCATATTTGATGCTGACGTCACATTTAAATGCTGTCTAGGCCACAGTCTAACCACCATGCCGGTTGCAGTTGTACCCGAAAGCATCCTTTTGTGTGCACCGTTGGCAGTGCCAGTGACGAGGCCGTTGGTTACTTTGGTTGAAAACAGGCCTCAGCTTCGGTGTTGCACGCTTCCACAATCTTATTTGTGGCGAGTCGAAGAGCTCTGCCCCTGCCGTCTGCCGCCCTGTGTGTCAGCCCGCTTCGATCGGCAGCAGAAAGCTTTTAGAAGTGAACGGAGCAGGGCATTTGCTGTGGTAGCATTCTCTTCCCCAGCCCTCAAATCATGTCCCAGCTGCGCTGGCAGGGGACAGGAGGACCAGGCCACCTGACACATACAGGGCTCCTCTGCCCGCGGTCAGTCACTGTGCCTCTGGACTCAGAGGAACCAACAAGGACAAAAGCAAGAAAAGGGAGCGTGTGTGCCTCGAAGGGTCAGCATGTAGGGTTCATGTTGAATCAAGGCGCCTTTTCATTGCTGACCTTCACCCCCACCCCAACGGAACAGGTAGCTCATATCCGGCACACCCCCGCCCCGGGCTTTTTGTAGAGAATTTTTCTTCAAGAGTTTTTTCTGAAGTCTGGAGCCCTGAGAATGCTGGGCTTTTTGTCTGTTTTTGTTTTGTTTTCTAGCTCCTGGAGTTAGTGCGCTTGGTGGGGTCCTGCTGGGAGCTGGGGGCTGGGGGCCAGGGGTTGGGGGGGACCAGGGGCGGGGGCAGGGGTGGGCGGCTCCCAGCTTCCTGACTGCAGCCGCCGTTACCGCAGGCCTCGGGCCTTGCCTGGACCATTACCATTGTCTTCATGAGGAACAGAATGTAATCTTTCTTACGGTCAGCTGGGCATACAAGCGCCTCTTGTTAGACAGAAGATGACCGTGGAGCCCAGCCTTTTCCCGCAGATAAAACAGTGGGTTTAGACAGGGAGTTAGAGAAACATGCTGGCCCATTGTGTGTGTGAGCAGCCAGCTCCTGGCACTTAGCTCAGTGTCAAATGACATCCTTTGATAGCTGCCACGGACCAGCCCGCACCCCCAACTCTGACTCGTGGGGAGAGGGGAGAATTGACTGCAGGCATCTCAGAGAGCACAGAGGAAATGGAGTTTTGCTTTTTTGGCGATGGCTCTGTTTCATTTGGGGTCACCGATGCTGGCAGGTTGCTGCCGCTGTTGTGAAAACAGGCTCTTGTGTTTTAGGAGGAGCCCGCTGCTGGGGGCGCTTTCCCTCCTCCCCTCCCTGCTCCTGGCCCTGGATTTTGAACGGAGAAGCCGGGTTAGGGCCTGAGCAAAGGCAGGCCCCACCGTGCATCTGTCCTGGTAGCCTTTCTGTTTTGTGATCACTCTGAAAGACCTAAAAATCCTCGCTTGGTCTTTTCAGCGGGTTTGCTTTAATGTAGGTGCTAATTCTGCAGTGTGTGGTCCAGGTGGCTTTCTCCTTGCTCATCCTGTTAAAGAGCTCTGGGTTGGGGGTGAGTACCGAGGCCTGGCCAACGAACCGGGGGCCAGTCCCGTGCCCGGTACAACCTTGGTCTGTGCAAAGTGGGATGGACGGCAGCCGCCCAGTGCAGCGCCCACAGTGGTCCGTGGCGGCCCTGACGTAATTGATCGGCGAGCACGTTAAAAACCCTCAGGAGTAAAGGCAGAGCATTGTCATCGCTCTCTTGGCAATTTCTGCTTCCTCCAAGGGCAGTGTGGGTAGTGAAGGGCATTGATCCATGACAGCCTACTCTTCTAATCGCTTTTTTTTGAAGTTTGGAAATTCGCTAAGGGAGGAGGAGGTTTAAGAAGAGCGTTCAGATAGTTTTTTTAGAGATTTTGTTTCTGTGCACCTCTACTTTAAATTACTGCAAAGTGACGTCATCGTTAGTGATTCCATTTGTCATCTGTAGTGGCACAAAACCTGATCCTCAGTGACAGTTTGTGGGCCCCCAAGCTGGCCCCAGATCGGGACTCGGTGATAGGCCACAGGAACTTCACAGGTTTGGCCACGGTGAACGTAAGTGGAGTCCACATCCATTCCTGGAACTCAGGGGCAGGAAGCATTGTTGGCACCGTAAAGTCTATTGTGGATTGGGTTGGTCAAGGTCAGTTGGGAATGATATTTTCTGTAACCAGAATCTGAAATTGGCAATTTGCTCTAATTCTACAGCAGAACTGCCCTGTAATGTTTTAAAATGGACAACAAGCCCTCGCTGTTCTCCCCCTTGGCCTTTGTCAGCGAGTAAGAATACACAGCAATTAAGTAAAGAGCTCGCAATAGCCTCTCAAATCTTCACCAATCATTGAAATGCTCTTTCCCAGCTTTTCTCATAAACCTGATATTGTACAATTGCGATTTTTCTGTCAACTGCTAATAGACGAGACGCGTGTCAAAAATTAGGCCTGGACGTGGGAACTCTTCGTGGACTGACTTGCAGCTTGTGCGTAGAGCCCGCGTTCTTGGTTCTAGTCGTTCTAAGAGGTCTCGTCCGGGGGCCCCTGCCTGGCCCCTCTGCTCCCTCCCAACCAAATGCAGCATCGACAGAGGGTCCCCAGGACGAACTCTCAACCTCCATGCTGAGCTGTTAGAGTTGTAGGCCTGAGGTTGTCTGTGTGCTGGTGACAAAGAAGAGCTAACTTGGACCAATTAAAGCACATCTGCAAAGAAACAAACTCATAAAACCCTGGGGAGCTCATCTGCGTAGCCGGCTCTGCAGGGAAGAGGAGTGAACCGCCGGCGTCTGTCCCCCGCCCCGGCCCCATGCACTCAGGGCCGTTCCGTCTCTGGAGTCAGTGTGCCCGGGGACCTGGTTATGGACGCTTATTTACGTTTAAGCCAAGGTGAGTGTTGGCAGGGTAGCGGGGGACTGGCAGGAAGGAGGATTATTCAGTGTAATTTTATGTGATTGCTAACAAGTCTTTTTCCTCTTCATAGTTCCCATGGCGATTTTTTTCATCAGACGTAGCATTGATCTTGTGAGTTTTAATTAGACTCTAATAGTCCCCAGGAGCAGAGAGTGTTGTGAGTGCTTAGTATCTTCTCTTGTTTAATGTTTGCCAATGGTTGGACAACAGAAAATGGGAGAAAATGTGTTCTATTGATATCTGTTGCGTTGCTTGATACCATACCAAGGGTGTTGTGGAAGGGAAAATAATTAATAGTAAATGATTTTGCTTTTTTCTTCTTGAAAATGTCAAGTCAAAATTCTTTCAGGATTACCAAATAAAATTTTGTTTTTTGGAATTCACATGAGAGGGTAGACCACAGAGGTTCCCAATCTGTGGCCTTCGCCTGGGAGAGACTGGGGATAGCGGGGTTCCTTCAAGGGGTCAAGAACCCAGTGTTGTCTCTAAGCAATAAATAGCTTACCTTGAATATGTGTGTGCTATTGCATGTTTCCAAGCACATGTTAATCCCATGTGACTAATCAAACAAATTCAGTTAAAAGCATTGCTGAATTCACGATAGCCCCCTATCATTACATATTTTCTCAATAATCAAGAGATACAAAATACAACTACTACAATATGGGGATGCACATAAATTTTTAACATTAAAAAATTGTTTGTATCCTTGAAATGATCAGAAACCCCACCTCTGAACTATTGATCAGAGTAGCATTGACCCATATGTAAACTTAGAGATACATAGAATAAAGATGTTTCTCCAAAAGCGTCCGTGAAAGAACTTTCTGGAAAATGAATCGTTGACATGTGTAATAATGTACCAAATGTGACTTATAGCTCCTGCTGTCCCCGACACATCGCTGTTGCATGGTGGCGGCAGGCCTCGCGAGCAGAGGAAGCGAGTTTCCCCTCGGCTTCGCCCTGTACCCGCTTCCCTGCCAGCCTTTAAGCTGCCCACCCCCCACCCCGCCGGTGTTAGGAGGGAGAGGAGCTCCTCATTTCCATGGTGGAGGCTGGAAGTTTGGAAACTCGACCATGAAGCCAGACCAGGCTTTACTATGCCTGGGTGTCACTCACTGACAGACGCTGCCTGTCAACTGATGTGATGTAAAAAGGTGTTGGAGTTTGGGGTGGAGGGCAGGGGAGTCTGGAGCAGAGGCAGCCCCGGGACTGGAACCTCCAGAATGAGGAAGCCCGGAGAGGGTGGCGGTTCACGGGTGACCCGTGTGCCCCTGAATGGAGTGCAGGGGTAGCCACGAGAGGGGACAGTCCATGGGCCAGACCCCCACTGCATTCCTCTGAGTCGACCTGTGCACAGCTTTAGAAGCTGTGATGTCTTTTAAAAAGAAGCCTTCCTGTGTCTACTCCCAAGACCACTGTTGACAGCTACACAGCCATCCTTGAATCTCTACGAGAAGGAGTTTTGAAGAAGCTTGCTGCTTGAAGAATGAAAAATAAACTCTCGGAGCCGGAAAGGAACCGTTTAGATGCCATCTAACCCATTTTCCTCCCATGCAGGAACCCTCCCATAGAGAAGCGTCCTAGGAGCCTGGAATATGTATTGTTTTAATCAACAGTGCCAGCTCTCGCTTGCCCATTAGGCTTATCTGGAGGCAGAAGAATGTGCCTAACACTGGGCCTGTGTGTAAACATTCTCCATTTGCTTCATTAGAACAACAGCGGGAGGAGAGGTTTCAAAGGGGCCGTGTGCGGGGCAGCGCGGAGGCTTGCCACGTGCCTTCTGACCGCGGGCTTCTGGTCAGTTGCGCTTGTCCCTGTTCACAGAGGCTGATAACAGCCAGAGGGACGCAAATAATTCCTGGGTCTATTTTTTCCTGTTTGGACAGTGAATGAAATGAGCATGTGCTCAAGAAGGCTTCCTTTCCTGCCTGCTCGCCACAGCGATTGGCTGAGCAAGAAGCAAAGTCAGGTCTGGTTAAAATGCACGCAGAGCTTGTAGTGGAGAATCTGATGTCATTGTTGTGTGCTTCTGTTTTTGGAATCTAAAATAACACACATGTTCCAGGGGCCTGGGAAATTCCCAGGTGTCCCCTGCCGTGAACACTATCCCGTTGAATCTGATTCATCTGCGGCAGGGGCTCCTGGCAGCTCACCTCGCATGGCACAAGGGGGCAGGGGGTCCCCGTGGAGAGAGATGCCTTGAAAAGGCCGCCTGCTTGTCGGCAGAGTCTCCTGGGCCTCTGCGAACATACTGGATGTGAATTTATCTTCCTCCTTGTTGAATAATGATTGTTACTAAAAATAGCTTTAAAAGGGACATCAGGATACAAGTATAGCAAGACACAGGAATGAGGCAGGTGGCTGTGGGTTTTGGAACTTTGCTCTCCTGAACTCATACATGCTGTTTATCACAGGCCCAAGCCCTGTGGCTGATGTCGTCATCCACGGAAAAGGCACTTGGGTCGGTGAAAAGCATGCTCCCTACTCATGCCTCCTAGCTCTTAGTTCTTTCTATTCCAGCAGCTGTATTTTGCATTAGGGTCTTTAAATTAGAAGCCCCCTTACCGACACATTCCTCTATACTGGAAATAAAAACACGAGGGTACCTGATGTATCTGGGACAGTGTGTGCCAAGGGCAGCGCTTACCCCAGGCCTGAGTGCAGGGCAGGGAGATGCTGTCCTCAACGAGGGCAGAGGCAGAGGGACAGGGAGGGACAGCGGCAGGTGGGGCAGGCAGATGTGTGGCCAGCCACCGGCAACACTCTTTTCCGCCCCCGAAAGGGGACACCGGGAAGTGCCGTTCCCGCGCTTTCCAGCCAGCCTCTGTGTGCGTGGCCGTAGACGGGGCTTCCAGAGTTAGCCCGTTACCACGCTTGGGAGCCACCCATCGGAGCGCCCAGCTTCTGCCAGAGGTGGAGCAGTCCTGCGTCTTGAGGTCCTCATACATCAAGGCTCTACAATTAATGTAGGATAATTTCCATATTTTAGAAAAATCTGAAAAGCCCTGTTGGGTGGGATCCTGCCTCAACCTTGTGACGTGGCTCCAGGGAGGCTTTGCCGGGGGCGGGGGCGTTGGGCAGCCTCATTTCCCTCGATCAGCCCCCACCTTCATCACAGCACTGTTCACAGCAGCCAGGATGTGGGGACAGCCCGGATGCCCGTTGATGGGTGAGTGAATTTTGAACATGTGGTATATGCCTACAATGGAATGTTGTTCCGCCATGGAAGAGAAGGAAGGCCTGCCATATGCAACAACGGTGACAAACCTGAAGGACATTATGTGAAGTGAAACATACCAGGCCCGGAAGGACAAGTACTACATGATGCCACTTATATGAGGAATCTAAAATAGCCGTTCTCCCAGAAGCAGAGAGTGGAAGGTGGTTGCCAGGGGCCGGGAGGAGGGTGAAAGGGAGAGTTGCCATTCAATGGGTGTCGAGTTCCAGTTACGCAGGAAGGGTGCGCGCCAGAGGCCCGGCGCTCCACACAGTGCCTGCAGCCACCAGTACTGGGTCGCACGCCTGAAAATGTGTAGAGTAGATCTCATGTTAGGTGTTCTTACCACAATTCTTAAAAAAGTAGAGCATCATCCTGTACACCAAAATATTGCGGGTTCGATCCCTGGTCAGGGAATGTACTTAGGTTTCGAGTCTGATCCCCGGTTGGCGCATGTGTGGTAGGCCACCCATGGATGTTTGTCTCTCTCTCTCCCCTGTCCCCTGCTCCCTCTCTCCCTCCCTTCCTCTCTCTCTAAAATGAATAAGCATATTCTCGGGTGAGGATTTTTTAAAAAGAAGATAGAACAAAACTCAAAAAAAAAAAAAAAGTAAAAAAGAAAAAGAAAGATCCTTCACTATAGGCCCATGACTGCACGCCTACCTTCTCGGAGCCTCTTCAGCCTCTCCCGTGAGGCGTTTCCCGGTTTTCTACCACCACCTCACGTGAGGTTTCTCCTGTTTATCTGAATCCCCTCCTTCCCTCCCAAGCTCTCGCCTTAGCTCTGTGGCCTCCAAGGGGCGGACAGGCCCTGTTCACCTTTGCTCTGCTCTTCCTGACTTAGTGCCTAGTGGTGGTCACTGCCAGCTCCACCGCTGACCTCTGGTGTTACGTGTGCAGCTGTGTTCCTTTGAGGATGTCAACGGCAAAGTTTCCTCCGAGCCCTGAGCCGGCCTTGTGCTCTGCCTTAGAAGGCGGACTTTCTTTTTCTTTCTCTTTGTTGCTGTCACACTGTCTTCTGCCACATCAGGGAAGAAAAGCAGTGCAGTCCTTTGTTCTCAGAGTTTTTACAGACAGGGCGCAGATTGCTAGGACTTTTTCTAAGCGTCCGGCTCCTGTTGGTGAGGGGAAGGAGTTTCATATTCTCTGCCTCCTGAAGTTCTCTTTGAGAGCCTCTTTGGAGGACTAGCCTATCCTTGCTTTGCTGTGCAGTGCAATTCTCAGGAACAACAATTTCTGTGTTTATAATCTGCCCTTGACCGATCTGGACAAGAAGACAAGACGTTCAGTGCCCGGTGTGGTGTCCCCCAGCCCTGCCCCTCTCTGGCCGGTTTCCTCCCTCCCTCCCTTCACTCACATTCCAGCAGGAGGCGCCCACTGTGAGGCACTAGGCGCGTACTGTCCAGTGCAGACATGGTGTTGCAGTTCAGTTGTCCAGCTGTGACCCTCATAGAGCTCTTAGGAGGAAAACAGTCCCCATTCGTGTCTAAGGAAATCTCCTGAAAGCCCACAGAGACCCCTGAGCAGGGGAGCAGCATTTTTGCCGGAGCGATCCCTGCGTCCGCTGGGATGGAGCAGGCAGACGTGCGTTGCCTGACAGGGAGGGCCCTTGCCGTGGACGGGCAGGCTGTGCGAGGGCACGGGAGACAGCCGCCAGCTAGAGCCTTCGCTGGGAAGTGCTCTGTGTGGAAGGGGGAGACCTGAGAAAATAAGAAAAGAGAAAGAGTCACAGCCTGCTGTTTCTCTTGCCTCTCGGTGTTTGGAATATGACATCAATAGGGACGTCGATCTCTGACAACTGTTTCTCGGCCCCACAGCCTCGCTCACGCATTTGTGCATTGATAGAGATGCTTTACCAAACTCCCCCATGCCCTCCAGCATCACCTCACCAGAAGGCGTCGTTACTGACCCCCGAGGGAGAATCGTCCCAGGTGAAGATAAGCCCCTGGCGTCTGACCACCCAAGACCACCAAGCCACGAAGGAGTGAGGCGAACCACATGGAAAGGTGCCGGCCAGCCTCCACGGGTGCGGCCGTAGCCAGGCACGGGCCACGCTTGTGCACAAAGGAGCCGTGGGCTCCCAGCTCGGTCAGCGTCGGGCCGACACTGCCGGAAATAGGCCAGCCGCACAGTGCCCAGCCACGCCACGTCACCCCGCAGGACTGCGAGATAGGGTGACACCACCACGTTTCCAGGTGATTTATTAAACACTAATAGATCATTCAAATAGGCAAAAAAGAATGTGATTTTTTTCATACATCTTAATTTACAGTAAGAGGAAAATAATGAATTTGGACAAATGATAATTTGACATACATTCACACTAAAATCTACTCCATAAGTTATGGATGTCTGAGGAGTAGAAGCAATCCTTAAATCGGTCGATAATATTTATTGAACACCACTATGCACAGAACCGAAAAGAACAATTTAACAATTCCTTGGTCTGAGTGAACTCAATGTAGTCACAGGACTAGAAAGGGCAAAGAAATGAATTGTTTTAAAGGTGAAAGGAATTATTCAACATATATAATTAAGAACAAAGTTATGCAAGTATGAGTATTAAAATACACATACAAACTGAACATTCCGGGTTGCGGCGTGCCCAAGAGCAGGCAACTCTTCTAATCAACTTGTAGAAACTTGAGAACTTCCAGATCGAAGAAGGATTTTTAACCTACGTTTGTAATGGTAAAATATTTAAACCTGAACTGAATTCCTGTTACGGATTTGCTTGCTACAGTTTTTAAAGGTTTATCAGTAGTGGTATGTTTTGGGCATGAGCAACAAAGCTGGGGAGTGGCGCTGGGGAGAGGGACAAACCTCCAGCGACAGCCGCTTGGCTGGAGGATTGACATCAAAGAGCACATCAGTCCGAAGTGGCCATCCTCACCTGCAAGGGACTTGTTGGCGAGGGAGGGAGGTGTCTCGGTGTGAATGACAGCTCGCATCTGTCGGGGCAGGAGGCCGGCGGCCGAAGGCAAAGCCGCGCAGTAGGGGAGCCCCACGTGCGCAGCACTCTGCTGTGAATCTGTCATCCTGCCCCCAGTGCCTCTGGCCAGCGCACTGTCCTCTCTCACGGGGCGTTGGGGAGCCTGTGTCTGCAGGGGTGTGAAGGACTGGGGTCGCATACGACGGTGCCGGCCATAGCCCTGCGCCCAAACGGATGGCCCTCAGGCAGCGTTTCTGGACAGCTATGCCCAGGAAGATCTCCTTGTGAAGGAAGCTAAGTGCACGTAGGAGAAGCATATGTGACAGCCATTTGGACATCAAAGGACATAGCCTCAGGGAGGATAAGCTAGGTCGTCCTGTGGTAACCGACTGCTGCAAAATGGCAGTGACTTACGGCAATAGAAATTTACTTCTTGCTCAAGCTACACGGCCACTGACGTCAGCTGGGATTCTGCTCTAAGCTCCTCACTCGAGGACCCAGGCTGCTGGAGCAACAATGACCACAGGTGTTGACGGCTTGTGGCAGAAGGAGAGTTGTGGAGGGTCCCACCAGCAACGCAACGCTCTCGCCGGGAAGTGACACACATGACTGCCTCTCGCCACCCACTGGCCAGAGCTGTTTGCATGGCCCCACCTCACCACAGGAGCCAGAGCGCAGGCCTCTGAGGCACCTGGAGGATCACCTCTGGTTCTGAACCCAGTGGAAGGAATTGGGTCAGAGAGAAAATGAAATGTTTTTAAAGAGCAAAAGTCATAGAGCAGTTTGGCCAGTGAAGTGCATGCACACGCACACACGATGACTTCCAAATGTGAACAGGGCTATCAAGTTTTGCAACGTGAAAGATTCTTTAGGGGTAGAAAGCTCTTTAAGATGCAGTGCTGGCCAGTCCGGAGAGCGGGGTGAGCGGCCAGCCACCCCTTTGGTAGTTATTGGGTGGGGCGGGGGTCACCATGTCAGTCTCCCACAGAGACACGGAGGCCTTATGTGTGGGAAACGGCTTTTTCCTTTCCACAATTCCTGGGTCTATTCCAGCACCTCACGTGGTCTTCTGAATCTCCCCGGGCTAATCTCAAACTCCAATTCTTGTGTGTCTCCCCCAGGATTTTGATTCACGATCTGGAGCGGGGTCCAGGAATCCACTTTTATGCTCTTGCCTTGGTGTATGAGGACAGGTCTTTGTCCCCTGTCCCCAGCAGGAAGGCCTCCAAGGTGTTTTTGTGAGATAAGCAGACTAACAAGACTTGAGAAGCGTTCGGCTTTAAACACTTCACGTAGCCCGCCTTTCCCTAGTGATCTCTGCGTCTGCTGGACCCCTGCACTCCCCCAGCCGCCCCCCAACACACCTGCTCCGCCCCAGGCGCTCCCCTGGAGCCGGGATTTCCGCTGCGCAGCCGGCTTCCCCGGGCACACTGCAGCCTCTGTGCCGAAGTGGTTTGTGCTGGTGAATGCGTCTCCTGTGAGGAGGAGGAGATTATCACAGGAGGGAGCTATCTAAAATTCCGTTTGAGACCTGGAAATAGCTGGGAAGATGGCTGCCTTTGTGCAGAGCACTGAATCCGTTTTGCTGAGCATGGTGGTTGTGAACGCCTGGGGAGAGATGATGGTCTTGAAAGCTGGAGCGGAGGGAACGCAACACACGGTTAATGGTTTCAGCCTTTGAAAGCACCCCCTCCGAGCCAGCTGCGCCGTTCTGTGGTCAAACCTTGAAGATGCTCAGAGGCCCCCGTGTCTCCGTTCCCTCATCTGTGAAGTGGGCATTGGAGCGGGGCCTCCCGTGGATCTGAGGAAATGCTGTAGATAAAGCGCTCAGCGTAGAGCTCCGATTTCCCTGATTAGAGGGTGCTGCGGCATTCCTGCAGGTGGGGACAGGGAGGAGCACTTCCGGCACTGCCCTGCCCGCTCTGTCACCAGCCAAGGGGCCTCCTCATTGGCAGTCCTGGCCACAGCGGGCGGAGGGACCTGAGGGGGCCCTGGTTCCCCTTGTCCGGCAGCCAGAGCCCTCTGACAAGCGGTGGCCGGCAGTGTCGCTGTGAGGTCCAGCTACGGGACAGGAGCCTGTGCCCCAGGGCGGCCGACCCTCCCGCTTGCAGCAGGCCTGGGGAGTTAGCCAGGCCTCGGCAGCTTCGCACCTGCAGCTGGGCGTGGGAGTGGATCTGGGGCCCGGTGAGCCTTTCAGAGAGAGAGAGAGACAGAGACAGAGACAGAGACAGAGACAGAGACAGAGAAGTGTCTAACAGACAACACACTTGTCTCCAGGACCAAGGGCTGCGGTTCCCTCTTGGCCCAGTGACGAAGTGGTGTGGAGGCTTGATTCTGGGAGTGGAAAACAATTTTAATTCCAGCCTCTCTATTTACTATGTGAATTTTTAAAACATTGATCTAGAGCTGATTATTCTCCTTTTGCCATCTCTGCTCCTTTGTTAGGTGGTACTTTTCTGTGAAATCAGAAGCACACGTTCTAGTGGCCGGGCATCTGAGAAACTTAGTCCAGAAAAGCAAGGGAGGGTCTAGTCGGAGAGGCACAGGTGCGGTCCTTACAGGTGTGTACACGGGGCGGCTTTGCTGTACTTGTGTACTTGGGCCATACCATGCGGTGCTTGGCCACGTCACACTGCATGCCACTTTTCTGAATGATGCTTCGCCGGCATGGTGCTTTGAAAAGCAAAGATAGCAAGGTGGTGATGCGTGCTTTTGAAAAGGTATGGCCTATTTTAAGAGCTGTATTCATTTTTGATTTTTGAACACATTTCTATGAATCCATAATGGAGAACCCCCCACCCAAGTTAAATATAAAGTATATATGATTTTAAATGTATCATAAGAAAACACTTATTTGACTAAAAAGTTCTTATTTAGCATATATTGGCATAGATGGATTACAATAAAGGTACAATGGCAAAGAGTTATTTGAAATTTCCTCTATTTCAGGCCTATATAGACCCATCTGGTTGAGTAGCTGTAATGTCTATTTACATTTAGGAAGTCGTGACACTATCTTTTGCCTCTAAGTTCTTTGTCATTTATTTATGTTGCTGGAACAAACAAGTAAAAGGGGCTTTTCCTACTCTTCATTACTATATAAAGAGCTTTATCATATTGTTGTACGAATGCCATTAACTTTCTTTTGACATAGACAAAATAATGAGCAATTTCCTGTGGTGTTTTGGTGCTGTTTCATCGTCATAGACATTAATTAAATGCCTTTGCTGTTCAGTTAATATATCAGTCTGTTTAAATCAATTTGACTTTAACACAGAGCTACACGGTAATTAAAACAGTTCAGTGCCACTTCCTGGATGGATGAGAAGGTCCTAATTTAGGAGCATATTATCGAAGACCTTTGCATTAAACATGTGCTCGGGAGTCTGCGATATTTTAAGCCTTCAGTCACCTCTACTTGGAAGCAATCATGATTAAGAGAAGTTGGACAATTACAGAGTTTTGGATTATGTACACATACAGCATAAATATAAGTTACGAAGCAAAGTAATAAAATGAGCACCCGGAAACCCACCGTCTAATTGAAGCTAGAATTTTACCAGCACAGCTACACGTCTCTGGCAACAATCTCACACTCTTTCCTCTCCCCAGAGTTAACCACGATACTAATTTTATTTGCTTTTTGATAAAAGAAGGTAGGTTCAGATCTGAGACTCCGGTTTTCACATTGCATTCTGCTGACTTTGGGTCCTTTTGCTGGAAGTGACTTTCCATGGGCAGACGATGTACGCTGGGACAGACTGGTTTTCCCCGGCTGTGTGTACACACAAGACCGTGAAAGGGCGGCGCCCTGGTTGTTCCTGGGGAGGGCCCACAGGGGACCCTGGCAGCGGGGATCGCACCTGTGCCCTCAGGTCTGCCGCTGGCGACTCTCTGAGTAACAGAACCATTAGGAAGTTTAGCTTTGTGTCCTTAACGCTGAGAATAGAGAGTGCCTGGGCCTCAGTCAGTGCTTAACAGTGTTCATTACATTTAATAATTCAATACATGCTCGTAGGAAAAAATTAGGCGGAAGGCCATTTCAGTATCATTTTATTTAAAATCAGCTTAGGCATGGGAAGTCAAGTATAGACGAGTATCTATACAGCTACAGGTAATATATTTTTTTAGCCATGAATTATGACCCATCTAGCAAGTGAGTCAGGTCTATGGCCCCTCCAACCCAGTGGCACCAAGGGGTGGTCTGAGGGGTGACGAAACGTCAGCCGGCTGCACGGAGTCAGAGCCCGCTCCTTCCGTGAGCCCGCTCCTTCCCTGAGCCCGCTCTGACCCCTCTGTCAGAAAGGCAGCAGGGGCCCTGGAGAGCGACTTCCCGATTTCAGGTCTTGGCTCAGCCACTAATGGGCTGTGTGATCCTGGGCAAGTTACTGAACCTCTCTGTGTCCCTGTGTCCTATGAGAAATGGGGCTACAGCCCCGCCTTGAGGAAGGTGTTTTGAGGATTAAGTGAGTACAGACGCGGAAAGTCCTTTGGACCTCAAGCGACGCCTCCTAAGGGCCGTGTAAGAATTTGTTACTACTTTAGGAGTCTAAAGATTTTTTTTTCACCGTGTCCATGTTTTTAGGCGGCTGTCACCCCTCTTTGGGAAGCCGGATCCTCGGATCACACCCAGCAGGGGTGCGGGGCCCCCTCCCCAGGCTCTGGGGTCGCCTTCCTGCCGGGACTTGTGGGTCGGCAGCTGCTTCCCTCTCCCCTCGCCTGTTCTCCGTTTCCTGCAGGCTCTTCCACTGCAGCCTTCCTGGTTTATGGACATTTAACGCTGTGTTAGCCTCAGGCTTCGGAGCTCGCCAGAGGCTGGTTTTCCCTTTGGAAGGTGTAAACAGAAGTGGCCAGGAGGTGTTGACCCTTGAACCTGAGCTCGCTGTCACAGGGGTGGATGGGTCCGGGAGAGAACTGACACAATGCCAAGACTGTGTTAAGTGGCGCTGCCCTGGTGTGCCCCACCGGACCCCTCCCGGGCCCCCCCACTGCCAGAGGAAGCTTGGGGTCTCAGCAGTGGTAGCATGACGGAGGACCGTCTGTGATTTCCACCTGAAAATAATAAAGCAGGGACTGCCACCCCTCATGAGGCCAAGCAGACAGACCCTCGCCAAGTGAGACAGTGCTTCAGAAAAGGAGGGAGAGAAGCAGCAGCCAGTCTGCTCAGGGGACAAGGGGCTTGGTTGGCTGAGAGTTGCAGGAAGGTCACCCGGACAGACAGAAGCACCTGGCTCCCCGGGGGCTGGGGGGGCGGCAAGAAATGGTAGACGGGAGGCCGTAGGGCCTGGCCCTCACTGGGCCGGGTGAGTGAGCGCCCTCTCCCGGGGTCCACTCGCAGAGGGGCCTCACCGTGCAGTAAAAATGTCAGGACGAGCCCACAGCTCCCAACTCTCCCAACTCTTGCTTTGGGATCTGGAGGAAGCATTTTGCTTCAGTAGAAAGGGGCTCTTTCTGCCAATCCCTCCTCTTCCTCTGTCACAGGTGGCTGTAAAGAGAAACAAACTATTTTCCGAGTGGAGGGCTTGGGTCCCTGGTGGAGCATGGGCGGGCACAGGGAGAGGCCCTGAGGGTGGGGAGCAGCCCGCAGTCGTACCAGACGGCAGACAGACCTCTGGGGGCTTTGGGGTTGGTTCTACATCCCTCTGAGGCCGGGCACCTTGCTTGGGAGCTGCTGCCAGCCTGTTACCGGGTACACCGCTGTTTGTCAGACGCTCCTGAAGGGCCTCTAAAGAAAGTGGTTTAAGAAAAGCCCTCTCTGAGTGCAAACTGCGCTCACTCAGTGTTTCTGATTCTTCTGTCCTTGGCTTCCCTTAATTCTGCCCACACCTCAGTAAGTGTCTCCTTCTAAGGTACTTTTGTCACCCTATTGGATCGCCCGGTGTTTCCCTTGCAGACCCCGACCGATACGCAGGCAGGTGTGTAGTAGGCTGTACCATCTGGGTTTGTGTGAGTCACTCTGGATATTTGCACAACGACGAAATCGCCTCATGGTGCATTTCTCAGAACGTATCCCCACCATTAAGTGACGTACGACTGTCGGTCCCATCATAATACTTGAACTGGTCCAAGAATCATCGCTCATTCATTGTCCCCTGGGGGCAGGGACCGTATCTTACTTGTGTCAGCGTCAGCCCTTAGAACTGTGCCTGGCCCATGGTAGGGGCTCAGTAAATATTAATTGACCAAATGTACGAATGCGATGGCTGTGAAGCGTCCCCCCGCCGGGGGCTGACCTTCCGTTTCTGTAGTGTTGGCGGCAGTCCCACAGACTGTGATGAAGCTTTTGTCACCCAGAGGATGCTGGCTGGGGGGGCTGCCGTGAAGAGGTGTCACGGAAACTGCCTGAGTAATGACTGCTACCCTTCCACCACATTATAACCAGTGTCCCCAAATGAGGCATCAGCAGTGTACGTGTGGGCAGAGGAGATCTGTGTTCCGAGAACAAATCTCAACGAATTGGTTAAGTTAGGCAGGCTTACTTGTCATAAGTTGACCTTTCCTGGCATGGAAACTTCCCATCGATACTACTGCACAAAAACAACACTCGGAAAAAAGTGACCTCACGATCTGATCTTCAAATTCTGGGCGTTGGAGTTTTCCGGGAAAGTATGCTAAAATGCAAACTTGGCCTCTGATAGAAGCCCGTTGGAAATGTTTGATTCGAATGCCTGAGTAGAGTGAGGGAAAGTGTATAGAACATTCTAAATGCCTGTGTTTCATTTGGTGCTTCTCCCTTAAAATGATCTACGTTAAGGTCAAGCCAATCAACACCCTCTTGGCAGCCCTTCGGCTCCCTGGCTCATCCGCCTGCGTCGTTGCTCTCGGCGTGATCAGTCCCATGTCCTTTCAAGTCCAGGTTTGATTGCATCTAAAGATCCTCCAAGTACATCCAGCAAGAGGAGCTGGTCCCCCCCTACCGACTGCCTTTGTAATCGAGGCTCTGTCTCTGGGCAGCTTTTCCTGTCCGAGTCTCTTGCAGGGCTCACCAAACTGTAGGGAAATACCGCGGGGTCGCGCAGAAGCCAAGAAACCCTGTCCCTCAGCCCTGCCTTCATCATCTCATTTCCAGAAACGTCGCTTTCCTCCCTGCTGACGCGCTGTGAACATTTCAGTGTGAGGTTCTGCCTGGCAGAGCAGCCCTTCTGACACTCGGTGCCTGACCGGCAGCCTCGGGCAGCGCACTCTCTGCCCGGGAAGTTCCATCTTTATGGAACACTACCCTTACCGTTGGATGAGGTATACTCGTTGAGCTTATTTTTTTCTTAACTGGTAACTTGTTTTCTTTTATATAAAATCACAGTGGGAAAACGTCAAGGTGAACGAACGGAGGCTGACGCGAGAAGGGCGATGGGCCTTGACTGAGATGTAGTGCGAGCCTTCCACTCTTTCCTGGTCATTGCCAGCTCATTCCTGGAGTCCCTTCCACTCTGAGCGCAACTATTAGTGCTCCTGCGAGATGACAGACAGGCAGTGGTTCAGGCTGGGGGACTGTGGGCGTGGCCCTCGGCATTCCCGCCCCACTTCCATGCGCACACGTGTGTATGCGTGCGCATGTGTGTGGACACACGTGTGCGCGCGCGCATGCTCGCTCCACAAGGAGGCTGGGCTTCTTTATTTGGGAGGACTGTACGCTGCATGACTTACTGTTCTCTTCCTTTACTTTTATTAGGACTTGGCTAAAATCTTTCCATGTGATGAAAAATACAAAGACATCCATGGACTTCGGGGCTGCAAACCCAAGTGAACAAAACTGGGGCCAGAAACCCTCCCTCTCTTTGAAGAGTCCTGACTGCGTCATAATGGAGGATATTGAAGCTGATAGGGACGGGAGGATTTGCTTCATTTTACATAATAGAGATGTTGGAATTGCAGACTCTCAGACCTAGGAATGCACTTCAGGCCCTAGCCCCCCCCAGTTCTCTTCGGGGAGGCTTGGGCCTGGCGGAGATGCCTAAGGGGAGCCTGGGGTGTTGCAGCGGGACCAGGTCCTCGGCTTCCCGGCTGGGGAGGAGCTTCGCGTTCTGCAAAATGCCCCAGACCTGCCCTGGGGAAGCAGTTTTGTTTGGAGAAAGGTTTCCAGGAGGAAGTGTAGGAGCAAGAAAGTTTGGACTATAATTTCCCTTCTCCTGCTGGTATCTTTCCTTTTATTAAAAATTTTCCTTTCTAAACCTTAGCCAAGACATTATGTCTTCAGACGTCCCCCTTTGTTTATGTGGTAGGTTTTGTCTTTGTTTTCGTTCTGGTTTTCTGGCTCTCCCTCGCCTGTTCTGGACTGAGAAGCACGCTTCCCCCGTTGATTCCGGGTCGCTGGCAGAAACGTGCAGAGCTCCAGTGACTGAATTTTAAAGGCTACACCTCTTTTAAAAAGATCATATTAAAACAAGGACACCAGTATCGCCTATTTCTGATTTTTTTTTTTTCTTCCATTTTGGCCCTGAGGAAATCAGGTCACCATGTTTGTGTGCCAGTCGATGGCACTCATTGTCGGATGCTGTCAGCTACGCGAGGGGCCCTGGGTCTCTGTGTGGCCGACGTCAACGTGTGTTCCTGGTGACCGCTAAGGGAAACAAAGCTCTCTCCTGCGTAAGGGTCATCACATGGTTATAGCCAACGATGTCACTCAGCTTACCCGCTAAGCCTGGCCACATGGTGATGCTCAGCCGCCACTGGGGTGGTGCACATCCTGGTTAAACTTGCCTGGCCAAGCATCTCCCACCTGTACTCTCCCAAGTGGCCGACAAGCTCTAGTGGACACATCTTCACATAAAGTGAAGGCGGTGGACCAGATGAACGTGCACACTCCTTCCAGCTCTGAAGTTCTACGGTTTCCGATTCTGGCCCTTGGGTGCGTGTTTTAATTCTCCAAGTCAGATATGGAGTCATTTATATGTATTTCTGTCGCTGGTGAAAATGAGTTCTTGCAGTGTCACAAGAAAGGAATTTCAAAGGGCACACACGTGGGAGAAGTTTAAACATAGTGGCGAGGTTTATGGGGGTGAAAGGAAATAATACGCCCCCGGGGACGTGGAGGGCAGGCAGGTTCTAGAAGCAATGGCTCCGAGCTCCTTGTTCATCCTCCATATATTTTCTTGGTTTGGGGAACAAGCAGGTTGCCATTCAAACTATCCAACCTACCTCCTGGGTTTTTCCCAGGCTTGTGCTGGGCCCTCTCCTGAACCAATCCCTTTCCTGGGTTTTCTGGGGTTCCACGCCCTCATCCAATCTGATTTCCCCCCCAGATTTTCTCAAGCTAGACACCATCCCTTCACGTCACTGTCTTGGCAGAGGAGTTGTCCCCCTGCCCTCCCCCCACCCACAAATCCCCAGGGAGATTCTGCCTGGGGCTGCTGGGGGATTAAGTCCCGAGGGCTAGGGTGGAGGACGCAGCTGTCTCCTGGGGGGGGGGGGGGGTGTGAATGCTGCGGCTCCGCGTGAGGCGGGCCTAATGTCCGATTCCATCTGCTCCCTTCCTTTATTAATGCTAGCTAGCTGCCTGTGCTAACGTTTCCGTACTCACTTCCGCACGCACATAGAGAGGGCCTGGGCAGAGCTGCGAACTGAGGCCCAGGGAGGGAAGGTATCAATTGCGTTTCCGAGGAGCACAGTCCAGTTGAGGAGGTGGGAACAACACATTCCTCTGGAACTGGGGGGACGTTGTCAGTCTTCAGGCGGCAGCATGGGGCAGACGCTCTGGGGACTCACGGGGAGATGGAGGGAAACCCTGCCCAGAGGAGGTCATACCGCAGGGGCATCTGGAAGGAGAAATGGGATCTAGCCAGGTGACGGGTCAGGCAGGGATGGAGAGGGTCGGGGAGGCCAGGGGACGGAATGTGGGAAGGGGAGAAGTGTGCGGGGGGGCGCTGCCCTGCGTGTCAGGCCGAGGTGACCTGGGAGCACGGCGAGCTTGGGGCTGGGACGCGATTATACCAGGGGCAGCCCCTGACTGCCTGCCCAAGCTGAGCGAGATAATTGGGGTTCGCCTCCTGTTGCAAGTGAGCACGTTGAGACTTAGGTTAAGTCACTTCCAGAAGGACACACAAGTAGTCATTAAAAGAGCACTGTTTGAACTTGGGTCTTTGCAAGACCAAACTTGAAGCTTTTTCCTCCATGAAAATGTTTCCCTCTCCCTCTCCTTCCTCCCTCCTTTCCTCTCTCCAACCCTCCCCCCCTGCCCCACCATCTCTGTTTCTCTCTCTCTGGCCCTCTCTCTCAGGGGGTGCAGGAAGACCCCTGTGCCCCCCGGCCCTGACTGCCTCGCTGGGGAGCGTGGGCGTCACCCTGGAGGTGAGGGGGTCCATCTCAGGAGGATTTTGGGCAGGAGGGACCCACGTCGAGTAGAGAGGTTGAAGGGAGGACGCAGCCACCCTTCATGCTGCTGGGCTGGACTCAGCATCCAGCGTGAGTGGCGCTTGCCGTCTGACCGACCCGGTCTTCTGTCTCCCCTCCACCATTAGCCTTTCTTGCAGCCTTGAACCTCAGTTTCTTTGCAAAACTGTGAGGATTAAAGGAAACTCAAAATAAGGAAAAAAAGTAATATCAGCTTGTGGGCATTGAGTCTTTGCTACGTGCCTTTGCATACCGCTGTGCCATTCAATCCTCATGACAGCGCCAGGTAGGGATGTGCAGCGTCACTGGCACGCAGACGCCGACTTGCCTACGCTTGTAAATGGTCGGATGAAACCCCAGGTCCCAGCGTTGAACCTCTGCGCGCACTGCCTGCCAGCAGCACGTGGCCTGGTGCCCCGCTGGGAGTGAGAACTCTCATCAACGTGATTCAGGTTTTTGTCACGATTAGACAGGGGTCTGAGAGCCAGGCAGGAGCTGCGGGAAGGTGGTGGAGGGCGGGCTAGCAGCCTCCTGACGGCCAGCCTAGGTCTGGTCTCTCTCCCGGGCCCTCCCCCGCCCCCCAGGCTGGAGCTGCTTTTTCTGCCCCGCCTGCACCTCAGAGGCCCCGTCAGGCTTCCGCCGACCTGGGCTGGGAGCTTTGAGCTGGGCTGCCCGCCCTCTGCTTCCTGCTGGAAGTGGACGCCTCCGCCGAAGTGCCCCTCCCCAGCTCAGCCCACTTGGGACCTGAGAGCTCACACTGTCCCTTCCTAGGGGAAGGCGTTCAGCCTCCCCCGCTATTCATCTTCCCCTACCCTGCCCTCGGCACACACTTCGCTCCTTCCCGCCAGGCCTCCCGGCAGTGGACAGCCGACCTGCTCCCCAGTTCTGGGGAGGCAGAGGAGGGTGAAGGGGGGCTTGAACTGGAGAAAACGTTCTCCAGCTTCTCTCCCCCGCTGTGATTGGACATCGGGCCTGGGCATCTCCCAGCTGGAGCTCCCGGAGCCAGGCTCCTTCTTGACGTGAACTCGAGCACGGATTTTGCGTCGTTCTCTCTGAGGATCTTTGCATCTGAAATCCACTTCCCTGGCGTCCCCAAACCCTGAATCTGTTGGTCCCAGGGCGGAGGCCGAGCTCCGAGAGGAGTGCGGATTGTCCTCCCTGGGGGAGGGAAGGCCGCTGGGGGATTTCCGTGGGCGCGATGGGGCCCGGCGTGTGGTCTGGAAGCTCGTGGTGGCTGCTGGCTGAGGGCTGGACAGCAGAGTGGCAGGGGGGGCCACGAAACTGCCGAGGTGACACTGGCCTGAGCTGGCTGCCCACAGGGCAACGCCCGGGGGCGGATGGGCCTGCTGTCGGTGGGATGGGAGGGGGTGAAAGGGAGGGAGGGCTCCAGGAGGGCCGCAGGGTTCTAGAGAGAGAAACAGAGGGGTGGATGGTTTGCCATTTCCCGAAATGGGGACGTTGGTGGGGCAGAGAAAACAGGCCTTTTATGGGCTGGGGTTGGAAGGGGGAGGAAGATTTATGAGGGTCTTAAAAAGTAGTTTTGGTGCCTCTAAACAGATAGGATCGTTGTTTATTCACAGTTTTTTCAATTCTGTTTTAAATGCTTGCATTTGAATTAGGAAAATGACTTGGATAATTTTATCTGCTTAATATTTGACAAGTAATTAAGCAAGTTTGCATTCTGCATCTGGATACACAACACTATTTCAGGCACCAGGGTCTGTGGGTGACAAAGAGTGGCAGATGTGATCCTTGGCCTTAAAAAGCTTTTGATCTCATTAAAAAAGCAAGATGTGGCTACATGAAACCAACAAGTAATTACGAGTTGTAATTATCTAGAAAATTCTAAAGGCAACATATAATCAAGTACATAACGTAACATGAATTGCAGATGAAATGTTGATAGAACACACACCCAGGAGGGTGTGGGGCACATTTGTTAAATCAAGAGGGTCCCTTGGAGAAGTTGAGCCATGAGTGGGACCTTGAAAGAAACGTTGACGAGGGCCTTGTATGGAGGACAGGAGAGAGAGGACGCTTGGGCAAGTCAGTGTGGAGGGGGGGAAGCCACGGAGGAGGGGACCGTGCAGGAGCGAGGGCGCTGGTGATAAGGATGACAGCGATGACCACCCATCACTGAGGGCCTTGTAAGGACCAAGCCCGTTGGTGGGGGCTTTACAAGAATCTTCTTCTTTAAATCCTAGGTGCCCCCATTTACAAATAAGAAAAATGAGGCTTAGAGAAATAAATTACCCAGGGTCACGCAATGAGTGGCTTGTACAAGGATCCCAGCCTCACTCCTCGGTGATTTCTGTCCTCCCCCACGAGGAGCCACGGAGGAAGGTGCAGGAGGACGCGAACAGGGCACCTTGAATGAGGAAGGGGCAGTAGCTCGAACGTTGCCAGTTTCTGAAACAGCACAGTGAAACAATGGCTGTGTGGCCGGTGACGTCCCTGTAGATGAAGTGGCACAGATGCAGGCTGGGGCTTTGCACAGGTAGATGCAGACTTTGAGCACCGCCAGCCTCACCCGCCACGGTGACACATTCTCAGTAAAGGTAAGAGCAAGACAAGAGAGTCCCCCTGAGCGCTGCCGCTTAAAATTCTTCTGGAAGCGACAGCCAATTTAATTAGGTAAGGGAATAAAATAAAAGGTATGCCATCGTAGAAGGAAGGAGGCGAAATGATCATTATTTGCCAAAGATGTGATTGTCCATGTCTTTCTAGGAACAGAATCAAAACTCAAGAGAACCCAAAACTATTAGAGATAAGAGATCTCAGGTGGCCAGTTATAGACTTTTAAAAAATGCTTCCTTAATACAATGAGCAACTAAAAATACAGTGAAAGTCATTCAAAATTTTAACTCAACATGTAAGGGATTTATATCTGGGAATAAACTTTAAAGAAATGTTCAGTGCTCATGGGGGCGGGGGGGGGGAGCATAAAACCTACTGAGAGATACAAAAGCGTATTTGAAAATGGAGAATTATATTGAGTATCTAGATAGAAAATTCAATATAGTAAAGATGTCAGTTGTTCCTAAAATTAGTCTATAAGCTTAACAGAATTCTAGTGGAGTTGCAGCATGATTTGGGAGGGAGGGGAGAGGCAATTTTAAAAATAACTCTTGAGTTCTTCTGAAAGAAAAAAATGTATGAGTGCATTTCAAATTACTCTGAAAAGTAAGTAATGAGGGGGGAGAGGATGGGGACATTTCTATTTATAAATAACTCAGTTATTAATAATAATTCAAGCTATGTGGTTCTGATTCCAGGATAGATAGGTTAATTACACAGAATAAGACCTAACTATGTAAGAATTTAATTTATTATGTCAGATAGGTTTATGATAAACTTTACGTCAAGTCTAGATAGGTTAAAATTTTAATTCAAGTTAAGTGCAAATGTAAAAGCAGTAGAAAAACTATCAGTGACTATTTATATAATACTGGGTGGAGAAGGCATTCAAAGGCATTACAAGAAAGCCAGAAAAGTTTGGTAGATTTTACTACATAAAAATTTAAATATGGGCAAAAACAAACCCTTTTGAATTTAAAGACAACCAAGAGGGGAAAGCATTTACAAGATAGTTGTTAGACAAAGGATTCATATCCTGAGCACAAGACAAGGACATTCACATAGTAGAAAAATGGGTTAATACGTGGTATTGGCAATTCAGAAAAAAGAAATGTAAATGATTAGTAAACATGAACCAAACAGATGAAAAAGAGAGCTCAGTTTTCACGCGCTAGGTGAACAGGTGACCGTTTGACCAGCAGCCCGCCGCCGCCGAGGGAATGGGACAACGGGACGGCCGTCGGCTGCTTCCGGCACATCAGTTGGTGCGCCCTCTTGGTGAGCAGCTCAGCCACGCGAGTCAGGAGTCTAAACACAAGTCATACCCTTGACTCGAACGTCTCACTCTAACCATGTATCCTGTGGAAATCCTGTGATTTAACAGCAGGCAAAGGGCTACAGACAAGGCTTTTCACTGGAGTGTTGTTCGTAATAGTCAGAATGCCCAAACCGTCCCAGTGCTTGTCCAGCGTTCACACTGCAAGGTCCAGAGCAGTAGGGGTCGTCACGCCCTTCGTGGTTTCATCCACCTGTCTGACCGTGTCTCCACCTGGTGCCCGCACAGTTGTGTCCGCTCTGTCCCCCAGCACCTGGCAGGCCGCTGTAAATGCCATTTGAGCCAACCCTGCTTTGGCCAGGCCCTTCAGTGCGGTCACTCACGGGCGCCTGCTGGGCTGGAGCCCTGTCTCTGTGCCTGGCCCGTGCCTGAGCCCCCCACCCCCATCTCACGTTCCCCACATCCGCCCCCTGGAGCCTTGCCTGACTTACCACGTGAGAGCAGCCCACTCCTCTAAAGCCTTTTAGCACTTTCTGTCTGAACCTGCCTTGCTCGGTGTGTAAAGATGGATGAGGTGAGGCAGAACTTAGGCGTATGCGAGGTCGGTAGACCCGTGAGCGGTGCGAGTTGGGGAAAGTCAGTGAGGGGAAGAGGAGGAGGAGCAATGTGGGGGGGCATCCCCTGAGGGTGTGTCCTGAAGGTCCGAGCGGCCGCCAGCGATGGCCATGGTCATGGTGAGGGTGCTGCTTCCCTCACTGAACCTCATCTTTAACTCGGACACGTCTCATTGCGTTACCTCATCAGAGGGCACTTCTGTTTGTCTCCCCCTCCCATGCTGCCTCTTTCGGGGCTGTGTGCCCACCGGGCGGGGGGCGGGCCGTGCAAATGAAAGGGCAAGAGGATGATAAGCAGGTCCCTCTTTGGGGAGGTTTTATCTCTAGGTGACCATGGAGCCCACATTTGGAGCTTTTTCTGTGTCCTCCTTAGAGTCAAGGGCAGGAAGCACATTTATTTCCTGTCCCCCACAGCACCTGGCACACTGCTTCGCGTGCAGCAGGTACTCAATAAATATTTATGGAATGACTGATTGGATCAGGTTAGCATCCCCGGAAAGGGAGAGAAAGGAGACAAGTTAATTGAAAGGCTTCGTAAATAGAAAAACTGTAGGATTTGATGAATACACTTATAATGAGATCATATAGGTTTCTTCTTTTACTTCTTTAATCAACCTCTGTAAATGAGCTGCATGTGAATTTCTACATTAAAATTTAATTTGTTAAACTCAGAAATCAAAGGCTCAAGTCAGCCGTTGTGGTGGGGAGTCCCAAGCCCGGGCCCGGTCGCTGGGCTCAAGGAAGGTGTTTTGGTGACGTGGGTCCTTGCCGGTCGCCGCATTAACAGCCCTGGCCCCGCCCACTGGCAGATAATGGGAAATTGGGACGGACGTGGGACAGGCTGAGAGTGAGTGTAATCGCAGCGTCTGTAAGTGGCACGCAGCTCAGTCATAGTCCTGAGGACGAATCATTTTGATTATCGAATTATCTCGTGTGGATTTGCCGTTTTCAGTAGCGCTCAGAGCTCCCCCACTGGGTGGCTCCGGAAAGCCAGAGGGCCCCTCCCTGCTGCCCCACCTTCCCCTTCACCGTGACATCAGCTGCTGAATGTCACCTCATTTGTTCTGTAAAATAGCCCTCCAGGCGGAAGCCGTTTCTATCCCCACTTCCCAGGGAAGACAGACAGCCCCCCACTTACCTCCTCTCCCTTCACTTTAGTCTAAACTAAACCCCCAGCACCTCCTTCCTAAGTACAAGTCTCCCCTCCACGCATCCGCTCAGGGGCCAGGTGGATCTCTTCCAGAATCAAGCTCCATCTGTCACCTCCTGGCCCAGAACTAGCACTGGCTCCCGCCTGGGCCACCGATGCGGCCTCCTCTGCCTCCCCCGCCCTCAGTCTGAGCTCCAGCCACACTAGCCTCCTTTTAGTCCAGAAACCTGGGTGCTGCCACCCACCCCGGGGCTTTGATGCCTCTCTTGCCTGTCCTCTGCCTTCGCCCTTCAGCGGTCACTTCCCGGGGGAGGCACAGCCAGCTCTGGATATGGGGGGTGAGGCTCAGGGACAGATTCTGCTCTTTTGTGGGGGCACAGCTGACACAAAAGGAAGCCCTGTTCTTTACCAGCTTGGTTCGTTTGCTGAGTGTCTGAGTGTCCTGAGTGGCTGTCCTGTGTCAGGCCCTGCCCTGGCTGCTGGGAATGTCACCATCCACTAAGCCGAGTCCGAACCCGCTCTCATGCAGCTTACAACCCGGGATGATGGAGAAGTAAGTTCACAACAGGACAGGCAGGTGCTGAGAGCAGGGAGAGAAAGTAAAGCAGGTGAGGGGCTTGAGAGAGCGGGGCGGGGTGGGAGGCAGGCCTGGAGGAGGGACTGCGGGGAAGGAGGGCAGGCTCTGGGGGGCGGGGCGTCATCAGAGCCTGGCCTAGGTACCCTCAGAGCGGCAAGGAAGGCAGGGGGGTAGGGGGTGGGGCAGGGGCGGGGCGTGCTTGGGAAAAGACAGAAGGACGTTACCGCAGGACGCAGTCCTGTGGGTCCGTGACAGTTCAGATGGGAAGCCACCGGAGGATTTTAAGCAGAGGACCCACGTGGTGGGTTTTAGAGGTTCTCCTGGCACGCGAAAGGGCAGAAGCAGGTTGACCCACTGAGGTCCCGGCAGAGGCGGCGGCCGTTGGGGCAGGTGGTTTGGGAGGTGCAGAGGGGTCGGGCATGAGATGCGGGTTGAGGCCGAGCCCTGGGCTTTGCCAGGGGGACTGTGGGTGTGAGAGGCCCTGAGGCTGGATCAGGTGTTGCACGCTGTGCTTTTCACCGTTGTCTTGCAACCGTGCCACGTGCCTTCTTTGAGAGGGAGCTCAGTCCTGTGCCTGGAGCCTCTGGCCCCGGTCATTCCTGTCACCCCGGGGCATCATGGTCGCCCTCGGGGCACCGGTCTCAGGGTTTGCTTATCTGTTAGCGTGACCCCCAGGAAGACCCTTCGCCACACCAGGCTCATCAAAGCGGCCCCCTCCTCCTCTTTCTCCCCGGCTTCCTCTCCTCCCCCTCACTGCCGGGCCTTATATCGCTAGTGCCCAGCGCCGTGGCACATAGTAGGTGTGCAACAAATGCCGGAAGGAAGGAAGGAAGGAAGGAAGCTGAAAGAAGGTAGGAAACTTGCCCAAGCCTTAGAGATAGTAGGTGGTGTTGACACCACTGCTCGCTCGAGGAGCCCTTGTCCTTCCCACCTCCTTCCGTGGGTTTAGGGGCACTTCCCTCACAAATGTGCTCACCCACCCTCCCTCTTGCCCCTTCCCTGCAGGGCCCTCCCCACCATGTTACTCTCTGGAACGCGGCACAGCCCCTGATGGCTGTGTTTGTTTTCGCATGTTGCCCTGTGACCGGTGATGGCCGTCTCCTCTTGGGAAACCTGCCGCGTGTGTCCTGGGCCCCATGAGGGTTGCAGCCTGAAGTAGACTTCCCAGCTGGGTTTGGGTCTCAGGCATATTTGTGGGGCCTTCTATTCCCTTTGCTGCAAGTCAGAGAGAGAAGCTGGCCTTCCTGAAGCCTCGACGAAGGGTCCCTTTTGGGGGACGGACACCTGCTGTCAGTGGAGGGTCCCGCAGAAGGTGGCAGGGTCAGCATGGGGTCACACAGCCCCACAGCGTTCATCATGCGGTGGGAGACAGGGCGGCGGGGCGCCAGGGCCCGGGGCGAGGCCCGGTGTGCCGGCAGAATCGGCGACCTCCACAGCCCAGGGGACAGTCTGAGCCCTGCCCGGCCTGCTCAGGGTCAAGGGAAACAGAAGGCAGGCCTGTGACCCCAGGGGCGAGGGGCTGTGCCGCGAGCGGACCAGGACACACCTGCAGAGGGAGCTGGGCTCGGAGAGCCCCAGTGACACCATTCTCCTCCGGCAGCTGATGGTTTCAATGACCCTGAAGCCGAAAGCACGCCAGTCAGACGTGTTTTCTAGGGAGAATAATCAACACGTGAAAGCTCTCCCAACGCAGCCACCCACCACTGTGAAACCAGACTCAGGAAAGCAGGGCTCTGAGCAGGCCCCGGGCCAGCGGCGCCGTGCGGAGGCTGTGTGGCCGACGGGAAGTGGCCCCGGGCAGGCACGGGGTCCTATCAGGGAACGTCACTCCCAGCCCAGGGGCGCTGCCCCGTGGGCCATGGGCTTTTGGGGAGGAGAGGCCCCCCTGGAGGCGGCCTCTCAGTGTCTCCAGCTCCAGGCCCTGCCACCTCATCTGGGCAGGAGGACAGCACACACGGCCACATGTCCCCACCTGGAGCTGGCGAGCCTTTGGAAGTTGTCCTTGTCCTTGGTCACTGCCTCTGCACTTCAGTGGCCCCTCTTGGCCAAGCTGAGTCCTCGGTCCTGATTGTCAGTCCACTGCACAGCACACTTCGGTATCCAAGCTCCAACTTCTGGAAAGGGCGCAATCGGGGAGTGTGTTTGCAGGTGTTTTGGGGCGCCTTGTCTGTAAGGAAGTGGGGGGGTTTCCATGTGAAGGGTTAGCGAGGACACCCAGGGAACGTGGACCGGACCCCCAGGCTCCTGACGCTCTTGCCACACCCACACAGGTGACTCAAGACTCCACGCAGATTCTTACGAAGAAGAATGTTAAGTTTTCTCATCAGCAGTGGCCCCTTTGAGAACGGCCATTCGAGTAACATCTTTTGTTGCAATGCAGTTTGCTTTGTGTCATTAAGGCAGTTTGAAGGGAATGACTTTTTAAATATTTAATACATTCTAAGAGAAAAAGTTACATTGCATTTTGGAGGCTCTGACTTCTCAAATGCATTTCATTTCCTGAATATATAATCTCAAATCCATTTCATATCCTGAATACATACCCTGCATTTGAATAATACCAGGGGCAGCCAAACCAATAGGCAAGTGATAAAATGCTCACTGACAACTTGAGAGTTTCCTCTTGTCTTCTTGGCTGCAAAAAGGAGCATTTTTCTATCTCGTGTTTCCCTAGAAATAACCTAACTTGAAATTGGTTTCTCAGCTTCCCTTTACAGTGCGCTGTGCCGGCTGGGGCTTCCTAGAGCACTGCTTTGCCTTTGTTTTTCTTTCCTTTTACAATGGATGTAGGGAAAATGAGCCCCAAGGAGGTTGAGAGTTTTTGCAAACAATGTCCCCCCTGCCCTGTCCAAACCTCCAGTCTGTGGATTTCTTGGCAAGCACTAAAGAAACAAGCAGACTTCCGTATTTTGGAGCCTTTAAAAAACACCACTTTTGTTTTCCTGTGTCACCCGGAGACTGTTTTACGGCGGACTGGCATTGGAGCGGGGCGCACGCCTTCTGCATGTCCCGTTT
This sequence comes from Pteronotus mesoamericanus, assembly GCF_021234165.1. NCBI lineage: Eukaryota > Metazoa > Chordata > Mammalia > Chiroptera > Mormoopidae > Pteronotus > Pteronotus mesoamericanus. The sequence continues at coordinate 99,472,432 of NW_026555085.1, forward strand.
CATTCCCCTGACAAACATGGTGGACACACGCAGCGGAGCCCGGGAGGAGTGCAGCAGACTGGCAACCTTGGGGGACGCGGGGTTTCTCCGGAGGAGGCGGCGGGAAAGGATGGCGCCAGTGAGCGTGCGGAAGGAGGACAGTGCGAATGTTGGGGGGAAGGTTGAGGAGTTGGAGGGGGGACTGGAAAGTGGGCTGGAGTGGAAGGAAAGACGAGGCATCTGGGCTCCCAGGCAGCGGGGAGCAGGGAACAGCCGCCCCGTGGGCCACAGTGAGAAGGACGAGGCACCCACGCCTGACCCTTCCCAGGCCGAGAGGTGTTGGCCCCAACTAGCCCCGAGGGAGAGGGAGAGGAGTCTGTGGGAACCCAGGGCGGTGCGCCCAGCTGACCCGACTCTAAAGGGCCGCTGAGGCCAGAGAACCAGGAATGTACGAGGAGAGACAACCTAATGGAGGGGAAATGCAGACAGGTGTTGGTTACAGGGGACAGGGAGAGAGGAAGGCAAGGTAGTGGGCAGCGAGGCTCTGACAAGGGGCGAGGGGGCAGGCAGAAGCCACTGCAAGGAGGAGGCAGGGTCCAGCCTGCGGCTGTAGACACCAGCAGGCCGTTCCCTAACCTGGGACCCTCCTAGGACAGGGCCCGCGTCGGCGTCACCTGCGGGCCGATGGGTGGCCCCCACGCCCGCGCTCACCCACGGTGGGCACCCGGCAGATGGCGCTGCGTTTGCTCTCGTCTGATCGGATGCTTGGCGTGACCGCGGCAGGCAGTGCGGGCTCAGGGAGGCTCCAGGGGCCAACGGGGTTGTCCTCTAGCTTGGTCTTCCCTATGTGGTGTCTTGGGCTGTTCGGGTGCTGTGACAAAAATACTGTAGACTGGGTAGCTTACAAACAACAAAGATTTATTTCGCCCAGTGCTGGAGGCCAGGAAATTTGAGATCGAGGCACCAGGACGGTCACATTCTGGAGAGAGCCCGCTTCCTGGCTCATAGCCAGAGCCATCTCATGGCATCCCCGCACGGCAGAAGGTCCTAGGCACTCTCTGGAGCCTCTTTTATAAGGACACCAATCTCATTCATGGAGGCTAATTGCTGTTTATTTTAAGCTCTCCAGTTGGTGACATTTTGGCTCAGCAGCCACAGCAGACCGAGACACAGGGAGAAGGTGTCCCTGTGGCTGGAGTGGGGCGCCTGCCGGCCAGGCAGTCCCAGGGGTTCCGGCGAGCCCCAGAAGCGAGGGGCAGCCAGGGAGGGCCGGCCCTTAGGGCCGGCGGGGAGAGCAAGGCCCTGCCCACAGCTGGGTGTCAGACGCCAAGCCTCCAGGGCTGTCAGTTCCTATTGTTTTGAGTTCCCCGGTGTGTGGCCCTTCGTTAGGCAGCCCTAGGAAACCAGTACGCATGCCAGCTTGCTTAAGCCTTCAAAGGGCTTCCTCTGACACAGGTGACAGAAGCCAGACTCCTCACTTCCTTCACCGCTTCCTCCTGATCCCTTCTTCTTATCAGCTTTTCGTGTGAACACAGTGACATCGGACATGTAGGCCGTGTCGGGGCGGGGCGGTGTAGCAGCGCACAGATCGATGGGTTAGGGATAGGGGACAGGGGTTGTCGGAAGCCTGTCGCCAGGGTGGAGAGCAGGCGCCAGGGCCTCGGCGGGTCGGGGAGAGGTGGCAGGAAGCCACGAGCCTGCCCAGAGAGGAGTTGGCCAAGGAAGGAGACTGAGGTGGAACTACAAAATAACGTCATGACTTCAACCATCAAGGCTCTCGCAGTTGGGGAGTTACTCCTTGTTCTGGAGAGTGCTTGCAGCCGTAATGAGAAAAATGGGAAGGCAAACAGTTGTGGGTTCTGTTGCTAACGGGATGAACTGCAGGAAATGGAAGAGGTGGAGTTTTCAGGGGTTTCTGGAACTTTAGTAGTTAGAGAGAACTTGAAAGGGATAGATTTGTGAAATTGTTGGGATGTTGGCCCTCATGGATTGGGATTAAGAGTTTTTACTGTCCTGTGAGTATTCCCCAAAGGTCGTAGTCTATACTAAGTGGCAGTGGGTCTAATGACACTGCCTCACCTGGGCGGGATCAGAACCACGTATGTAACATGAGTACCACAACATGAATCCCGTGAGTAAAGAGTTAGGAGGCATAGGTCCCAATGGGTCCAAGGCAGCTTAGAACCTCCATCGCATGTACAGGAGTTTTTGAATCTGGGGATTTGCCAACTTGGGATTTGCCAGGATCTCATGATGGCAGCACCGAAAGGCATCAGCCCAGGGGAAGCAGTGTCTGTGGGCACAGATTGCCCGTGACTTATGGGATCAGAGAGTTAGCACCGGCCCTCAACCCAGCCCCCTCGTGTCAATAGACAAGGAATCTGAACCTCTGTGACTTGCTACCAGCCACGCAAGGCTCTCTGTGCCAGCCCCGTCAGCACATATCGTGAAGTAATTACCGCGTGAGACAGGCTTTCTTCTTACAGCCTGTAACCCAATCGAAGAGGCAAAGCCAATCCCCACGCTGTGCGTTGAAGACAAGAACGGCAATAAAGGCAGCAGAGCCTTCCGCAGAGCCCTTAACTCCGAAGAAAACTCCTTTGCTTTAAATTGTGAAATAATAATATTTGCCTTGCCCCCTGAACTAGTTATCTGGAAACAGGAAAATGCACGGCAAATGGTGGTATATCACTCGCAACGTGTTCCAGGAAGAGGGGGTGACGGGATCGCTTGGGGAGGTGAGGGCCGCAGGCAGCCTCTCTCGCAGGTGTACATTTGACAGAAGACATTTGTGGCTGAGGAAGGTGCCCAGGAAGAACGGACAAGAGCGGAGGTGGGAGAGTGTGAATTACGGGGCGTATTGATCAGTGTGACTCGGATGGGGAGTGACTGTACATCTGCCAGCCAATATCTGGGGTCCAGTCCAAACCAGTGACGCAAGGGAGCTGGTGTGGAAAAGTACTATTATCATCACTGCACAGATGACTTTTCTATTTATGGAAGGTCTTTAAGGCACATTAGCTCTGGGATCCCTTAGCAAATGTGTGTCCCATTGAAGGGGGAGAAAAAGAATCTTCCTGAAACAGATGTTAGCACTTTATTCATTCTCCCTCGTGTTTCATGGGGTTTATTTCTTTTGCCTGTATAAAAGATAAAATAGAAAAATAACAAATTCAGATAAAGGTGGTAGTGTATCCAAAGAGTAGTGCTAAAACATCTGTTCATTTAAACTTGGGGGGGGGGTATTAGTGAATGAGAGCTGTTGCTGTCATCTGTGTCTCCTTTGCCCGGACTTCCGCAGCTGTTATATGGGGATAACCCAGCAGATGATGACCCCATATGCTTCACATAATGACTCATATGGGTTCTTAATAGCTTTAGTAAAGTGGAACTGAGTTTGACATTGTGTTTATTTGTGGTTAGATGATGTATTCATTTCTGAAGACTTGGGGGAAAAAAAAAAAACCCAACAAATGCTGACAACCTGCCCAGTTTTAATCCCATTAGTTCTTGAAACTCTTGTGGCTGAACTTCACTGGGGATCCGGGCGCACCCGCGGTGCACGGGCACTGCTGTGGTATCCCTTCGCTCCAGAGCAGCATCTGCTCTGAACCCGTCAGTCCAGACCGACCTCACCAAGCGGGTGAGTCCCTGGCGTCCCCCAGGACGCCTGTAAGGCGGGCCTCCGGGATGAGAGCAGCCGCAAAGCCGTGCGCCATGCGGTGTGATGAACTGGTTTGGGCTCCTTGGATCATCCTCGGCGTACAAGCTGCCACCTGCTTACAATTATGGTGTGTTAGATTTGATTTAAGAAGTAGGGATTTGTTTGAATTTTGTAACTCTTAAGTCTGAATAGAGTCATTCATTTAATAGTCAACAAAAATATTTAGTGAGGACTGGGCATTGTCCTAGGACAATGTTCTAGCAAGGAACCAAAGTCCTTACATTCTAGTAGAGGTAACAGACAATAAGCCAAGCCACAAATAATTGCATTATGGAATATCACATGATAATTATGACTCTTAGAAGAAGAGGGGAAGGCAGAGGCAATAGGGAGAAGAGGCCGTTTCCAAGGGACTTACTGGGGAAGGCATCCTCGAAGGGGGAGGTGACGCTGAGCAGAAATATGAAAGAAGTGAGGGACTGAGACCCCTGAGTCCCTGGTGGCAGGGCACTGTGGGGGGAGAGACCAGCCAGGGCACAGGCCCCGCAGTGGGATGGAACCGCCATGTTCGAGGCATGATGAGAAGGTCGGCATGACCGGAGGACACTGGCCAAGGCGGATGCGGTGGACGTGAAGCCAGAGGGACAGCCAGGAGCCAGGAGCCTGGTCAGGCTGGGCCTTCCAGGCAGCGGCCGGGGTACTAGCCTTTGTTCTAAATATAATAGTAAGTCATTTTTGAAAATTTCTGTCGGCTGTGTGGAGAGCGGTGTGTTGGGGAGCATGAGAGGAAATGGGGAAATGCAGCAACTATTGCAAGATTCCCCATGGGAGCCTGGAGTGGACCTGCGGGGCACCAGGGATGGGGTTGTCGGGAGTAACCAGAACAAGGGGTGTTTTGACGGTTGGTGTGATTGGCTGACGGAGGGATTTGGGGTGTGGTTGTCAGGGAAACAGCTCTGCTCTAATTCTCCAGTTCGAGGATCCCAAGGACCACGGTCATTAACCCCTCAGCGCACCCCCCCCCCCCGCCCGCCCAGTGTGGCCCAGGGCACGCGAGTCCACGGTCGTTTCGCGAAGGCAAAGAATAAGCAAAGCCTGAAAGGGCTTTCATGATTTAAAATAAAAATTAAAATGTTAAATGTGATATGTGTTTGGTAAAGAATGGAATAAAGATTTTGCTTGCTTTGTATCACCTTTGGAAAACAAAAACAAAAACAAAAAACCTTTCCTTAGCAACCTTTCAAAACCACAGCAGATGTTCCTTAGAAAAACAAAGTAAATGGCAATTTCCAGCAAGAAGAGACCCATTATCAAGGGCTCATTACGCAGTTCATTATTTTGTGCACTGGAAAGACTGGGTTTAATGTACAGTTGCTTCTGCTGGGTAGGAACCCTAGACATAATCAGGACAGTCATAGTGAAAAGGAGGCAAATAATGAAGATTCAGATTTTCCTCTGCTCAGTTCTGGCATTTGAAATTTTAAATAATTTTCTTGTAGAAACAATACTCAGAGTTGGGTGGACTCGTTTTGGATTTCCTGTTTCCTTTCCTTTTGTTCTGCTATTATTCTTTCCTTCCTCCAAGGCTGTTTATCAGATATTTTTTCCCCCTGCAAAAAATAATTCAACATACTTTATGATTTCTAAATTTTTCTAAGACAACTATGATTTTGCTTTAGGATTCTCTTGTAAAAAAAAAAATATGCAAAACTGAAATAACATGATGGGGGGGTGTCAACTATTTCTTGGTCTTTTTTTGAATAATTATCCCAGAAATCTGTTCTACTGCAAATTACCTGTGTCTTTAGATAATCTCTTGTCCTTTAAAATTCCACGTATAGCCTATGATTAGATATATTTCGCAGCACTGAAATTTAAGCTACGATATTAAAACCGTGTCAGCGCTTGTTTTGTAGCTGTGAAGACATGAGGTTATTAGTGTGTTCATGTGCAGAGCGCCCCCCTATTTCTAAAGTCAATGTTGATTTATTTTGGGATGCACAGACAACGCTAGCACCCTGTGAAGATCATGGATTCAGCCTCGTATTGGTTCATGGAGCTGGTAGCTTTGCCTGTAGCAGGGTGTCAATGGTTAGTTCTGTAATGAATCTGATTTGATAACAAGATCATTATTCTTCAGTTGACATAAATGTTGCTCAGATTCTCCTTTATTGATGAGAATGTAATTTAGTAATGCTTTACTCCTTCCAAAGAGGAAACCTGTTCCAGACTCTTTAGGACATAGGACTTTATGTTCTGGGCTGGAAGGGGTTCTGAGCCTAAAACCCAGCCTTTGATCATCCCTGGCCACCCTGGACCTTGGACACTCGTTATCCATCACTTGCTCAGCATCATTCACTAATGATAATGGCTGCCACTTATTAACCACTTGGCACACATTGTTATGATCCACTCAACAGGCTTGCAATGTTGTTTTGCAACAAAGGAAGAAATTGAGGCTCAAAGGCGGCTCTCACAGGGTCCACAGGAGTTACCAGCAGGACCCATGTTCGTGTGGGTGGAAAGGAGGCTACAAAGTAGAAGGCAGCATGGCCCTGTCCTTTAGAATATGTCCATCCCATAAGGAGAGAGCAGGAAGGTAGTTACAGGGAACAGCAAGAAGACCACTCTCTGTGAGCAAGAACTCTGTAACCGGATATGAGCTGACTGCTTCCCCTCAGTGCTGCGAGCAAGCAGCTAAGACAGTAACCAGACTGTGGTCGCATCTGTCAGCTCATTGAGGACACACCTTGATTAGAATTTAATTAGTAACCATTTTGAATGTTCCTATCCAGGGGCAGGAGGGGGTTAGAGCCTGTGCTAAACTAAACTAAACTAAAGCTTGTGCTCAGCAATCCCAGACGCCCGAATGTTGTCCCTGCTGCCTGGTCCCCACCTCTCACCACTCAGCCACCCTCTAATGTGGTGACAACAAGGGGATCTCAGGTTCCTGAACAAACTCCCACCTTTTGCTGTTGGCCAGCTCCCTACAAGGAGCAGCAGTGCTGTTTATCGCTCATCATTTTTTGTTGTTTTTGTTTGTTTTTAAACTACGTACCTTGTATCCAGATGCTTTTGGTTGAGAGAACAGAAAGTCAGGTTCACGTCAGCGTAGGTGACGTGGATGTTGCCTGCTTTCCGTAAATCGGCACCGGGGAGGAGAGTGGTCCAGGGTCGGTTCCCGTGGCAGTTCAGGGGTTGGTCCAGGCAGGCTGTTGGCCTCTGCTGGCTCCGCCTTCCACGGAGACACCTTCACTCTGTGACGGGGCTCCTTGCAGGCCCAGGACAGCTGCTGCGAGAGGACCCCCTGCTTCCTGGTTCCCATCTGGTGTCACATAGACCTGGCTTCCCACTGCTGCGTGTAGGGGGAAGGAAGGATGTCCCCAGAAGCCTCTGGTAGTCCTCTGTTTGTATTTCTGTAGACAGACGGGGTTCACACCTGCATTCCTGAACCAATTACTGGCCCTTAAGCGGGGACGGGATCCCCTTCAACCATGCATGCCCCGCTTGTGAGCTGAGCTCAGCTCTGTAGGCCACAGGCCGCTGCTCGGTCAGGGTGGAGCTAAATGATCACAGCGTCGGGAGCAACGTCCATCACACGAAGGCTCTGAGCCTCCAGAGTCTCCCAGCATGTCTTGCTTTCTGTCCCCCTGAGCAGGGTTTGGGGCTGATGAGTAGCTTGATATGAAGTGCTAATGAATTACCTAAAATTATCAGGAGCCGGGTGATAGACCCAGTTGAAAATCATGAAAACAGGCTCAGCCTCATTAGCAATCAAGGAACTGTAGGTTAGGATCTTCCACGAGGCAGACAAAAATGGAGAAAGCTGGCAAAGCGCAGTGGCGGCAGCGACGTGTGCAGGGTGACAGGACTCCCCGCGCACTGCCAGTGCGAGTGCCATTTGGCCACCTCTTTGGGGAAACAAGCTGATGTGCTCTCGTAAAGCAGAAGATGTACCGCTATGTACCCTTTGACTTAACCGAAGTACATATACTATTTATGGTATATATACATTTATAGCATATATACTATATATGGTATATATACACTGACAGGATATATGCCAGAAAAATTTTTACAATTTCTTCAGAATCATGTTCAGGGAGGCAGGGATCAGAGGTAAAAACAAGAAATTTACAGGTGGACTTAATGAGCCATCATCTCTGTGCAGACAGGCAAGCGTTTGGTGTCTGTAGCGGTCAGTATCTGCGGTAGTGCGTATGTTTAATGAGTAATTTGGAAGAGGGGTGCCCAAGCCCGAGGGCTCCTTGGTCAGAGGGAACGGGAGTGAAGCCAGGTGGTGAAGCACTGAGCAAGGGAAGTTGGAGCCCAACAGCAGGGCCTGTCTGACTCAGAAATACAGCCGACCGGCTCCCCTGTAGACGGCGCACCTGCTGGCTGATTTCCACGTCTGCTACATTCCCGCCAGGCCTTGGGCCTCGGGGGGGGGGGCGGGGCAAACGCTGTAGCTCCCGCTGTGAAGGGTTTTTACCAACTGAGCCTGTACTCGAATCTCTTAATGGTGCAACCACACGTCCCCGTTCTGGTGCAGGCGGGGCTGGGGGCACCCACCGGATTCAGCGCCATCTGTAAATCCCCTCTCGGAACTCTGTGATTCACGCAACATGTAAACCCGAGAGCCCCGCGTTCACGTCACTGTCTAACCACAAGTGACTACATGGGGCCGTGCGACTTTTGTCAACCTCTCTCAGTTTCCCTTTTCGGAAAGTGAAAGGGTTGAACTTGCGATTTCTGAGGTCTCTCTTGGCTCCAACATTCTGTGACTTGGTGCGTCTGTTGGTGAAAAGCCACTGGCCCTGCTCCCTGTCCTTGAGCCACAGGAGGCTCACATGACCTGCTGGCGTGACCTCGCTGACACTGTCATTTGCGCTTTAGATACTGCAGACCTCTGCCATTCCCAGTTGTCTTATAATAAATGTATTCCAGGGTCCTCTCCAAGAACCACGCGAATGTTAGTGACCTTGGCAATGGCAAACTAGAACTTGCCCGAGTATATTAGATGTAAAACTTAGATGGTAAGTCCACTCATTTCCCTGAGCCTTCATGTGTTCACTTTGGGTCCAGGGGCAATGTCTGCAGCTGAAGGAAAGCATCCTTCTGGATAGGGAGTAGTAGCTACCATTGTGTTTGCACAAGGCTTCCTAAATCGGTGTCCCTAGGATGACTGAGGCCATCGGCCAGAGCCCCGACCTCCCTATTCCTAAAAGTTCTCTTTCCTCATTGTCCAAAGTCCTGCTGGCACTGGGCCCGAGTCCACACACAGGCACATGTCTGAGGCGTCTGTTTCGTTTCATTCTCTTCGCCCGCCCCTGGGAAACCCAGCAGGTCCCATGTTCTTTAAGCCCTCGGCATATGACAATATGGCCACAGCCCTCTTCCGGAACTTTCTTCTCTTGGCTCTCTGTTGCCAGCCTGGTGGATTCTCTTCCTACGTTCTTACTAGTCTTCTGTAGTCACGTTTCTGATTTTTTTTCTCTGCCCGCCTTCCAAAGTCTGCTGATGCGGGCTCCTGCCGTCAACCTTTGCAGGCTGCAAGGAGAACCAAGTGCACCTGCGCTGGGGGGCCTGGCAGGGAGCATGGATGGGCGGGGGAGCCGGAGCGTGAGCCTGTGCAGGCCGCAGCGGGCACTCCAGCCCGCGTCACGCCCACCGTCTGCCAGGTGACGCAGCGCCCTGCCGGGCAGCCATGCCCATCTGTGGGCCGGACACAGCCGCCAGGCCCCGTGTCTCCCGCGGCGTCTGCCAACGTTCAGCTACCATGCCTCGGGGGTTTGCTGCCCACGTGTTTGCCATTTCCTTTAAAATTCTTTACAGTATTAAAAATGATGCACATGTTATATTTTTGTTATCAAAACTTACCTCCCTGATTTAGAAATAAAATCATGGAAAGTAGCTATCCCCAGCCCCGCCCTTGTCGACCTCAGCCTCCACCTCAGCACCGGGACCTCTCGCCTCTTGCAACCCAGTGTGGTCTGCGTCGGCTTCCAAGGTTCGGACCTTCGGTGCGCGCGTGCCAGAGCCATGCTGTGGGGGCAGAGAGGCCTGGGGCACGCGCCTCGCGGACCCACCTGGACGGCAGGTCAGGCAGCACTTTAAGGTGTGAAGCAGGAAGAGGAATCGTCCTGTGCCAGGTGTTTCTGTCTTAATGTGTTCGCTTCCTGGTGTCATTACCTGTGAACGAGCCAGTTGTTCCCCTCAAGGAGAGGGGAGGCGTGGAGAGGACCGAGCAGTGGTCAGAGAGCACGTGAGAAGAGCTTTCTCTCCAATAGTATGTGCGCTCGCCAGTATCATAAGTGCTCAGCATATTTCATTTCCATGTTTGTGTGCTGCGTGTGTGGAGCATCATTGTCATGTCCTCCTGTGCTGGGAACTTCTAGAGGACATGTGTGTGTACAGCACCCAGCACAACGTCATGGACCATGATGTTTTAATAATGCTTGTGCTACCGATCCCACTCGTGAGAGCTGGTAGAGAGGGGGTAGGTTGTGCCTTTCAGTTCTCTTGGTTTGCTGGAGACAGACACAGAGACAACATGGTCTAGGCGGGGAAGTGATGAACTAGAATGTCTCAAAAGGTAGTAATGACCTACCTTAAGATAGTGACCGGCACTATCTTAAGTGTATTTATATCATACATAATACACAGTTCGCTCCCACAGCAGCCCCAATGCATGTGTTACATGTTACACATATAATAATACACTGTTCGCTCCTACAGTAGGTTGATTATTATCCTCGTCTTAGAGTTAAGGAGCCTCAAGCAGAGGGAGGTTAGGTAACTTGCCGAAGTCACACAGCAAGTAAGCATGGAGCTAGGATTTTAACACAGTCACTTGAACTCAGGCTCAACGCCTGGACAGCCCAGCGCCTTGCGGGGGCCCCTGCCAGGGTGACTTGCCCACCCAGGAGCCGTCTCCTTAGCTCATGGCTGCATGTCTTTTGGGAACATCAGCAGCTCTGCCCTCGATTTGTCTGCTTCCTCCCTTAGGATTTTTATAATCCCTCTTTCAAAAATGGCGCGGCATTTCCGTGCTGTAAGAACACAGTTGGTGCCTCATAACACCCTCCCCCGACCACACACACACCAGTCGTGGGCTTCTCTGGGGAAAGAGAGTAATAATAAATTAATTGCTTTTTTAGAAGTGGGTGGATTTGTTGGAACAGATCAAAATACCCATCTTTCAGTATCTGTACTTTCTAATTTGTGCACACATTAGAATTTAGGATTTACTATGCTAAACATTCTTAAGGCGATTCTTATCATCCTCTTTGAGGATTATATATTTTACATGTTCCAATTAAATATTTTCCTAACCTCAGGAAAAGCCTGTGTTTCTGCTTTTGTATACAAGTGGTATTTCATTATCAAGGACAAAAAATTTAAAAGAACCCAGAAAAGAAACAAAACCCTGCTGTTTGGGAACATTGAAAAGGTCTGTGTGTAACTGTTATATCAGTTTTCCAAAATAGTTTACACAGAGCTCCATTAGGCGATGTGTCCACTTCTAAATAAAGGTGTAGTTGGTGCTGCTACCCTGGGGGAGACCTCTGCTGGGAACACTGGGAGAGATGGCCCAGCTTATTCTTGCTGCTAAGCACAGATACGCTCCTAGGAGCTCACTGCTCTCTGTGAGGGGAAAACGACGTGGACTCTTCAGCACCATTCTCCTTTTTTCAGGGCCATTGGCTTGCACCGGTGCGCCCCCAGATCTCAGGAGTTGTCCCCGATGTGCCTAGAGAAAAGATGTGCCGCAGCTCTGCATGTGGCGGTCGTTCCGAGACTCGCCGGCGAAGCCAGGGCTGGTCGTTTCAGGAGTCGGGGTCCGAGCCGATGGTCATTCAGCCATTTCTGAACAGTTCACACCGTTGCCTACGGTATCGCGGCTCCTGACGGCAGTGTGTCCCATCTGGGGCTGTGTCCACAGAAACTGAGACCTGAGGCTCTCTTCACCTTTTGCTGCTTGCTTTCTGCCCTGGACTGAGAACCTCACGGAACCCCATAGACACACACCTACCCATCCAATATTTTTATTATTATTATTATGTTAAAGTACTTGTATGTTATATCCACATTATCATTATATATGATTATTATCATGGGATCATTATTGCTTTTGGTTTATAAATTAAGAAACTGAGGTTCAGAGAAGGTAGACAGTTTGCCCCGGGTGCATTGCTAGTGGTGGCATCGGAGATCGGAATCCAGGCGTTTTCTGACTTGAAGACAAGGCTCCTTACCTATCCACCACAGATCTGGAAAGAAACACCGGTTTTCAGCCCCTCATTTTATGGATGATGAAGGTGCAGCTCAGAAGAGCGACAGGCCAGGATCTCACTCCTGTCGGTGGTCGTCAGCCCACCATGCCCTTCCGGCTGTGCGCCGGACGTCCCGGTCATCACCCTTTCCCTGGGCAGCAGCTGATGCCCCACACCAGGAGCCCTGAGTGAGTTTGCTCCACCAGAATTGGCTCTGTTTATAGAAATGAAATGTGTTGGGTTTTCATTAGCAAGTGTGAAAAATGTAGATTCAGAGATTACAAGAAAAAAAACCCCAGCTGGGATATGATGCAGTGAAGGCAAGCAGGTGTGAGCGGACTCTGGGTCTCGATTCTGTTCCGGACAAACCAACCAGCAAGCCCACTGCCACTGCCCTCCCGCCGCGGGTGCCGTGTGGAGTCGCCCCTGCACAAGTGGAACCCTGCGTATCCTCTGCAGGGATTTCCACGTTCATGTTCAGAACTCTGGTAAGACGGAATGTCCCTCTTTCCACACCCATGAATTTCCCTCTCTTTCCACACCTGTGAATTTCCCTCTCTTTCCACGCGTGTCTGCGGTCACCTTCCCCTGTGCCCAGACACACTCTGCTGTACCAAGAGCAGGCCTGGGTGCCCCGCACCCAACCACGCGGCAGCTGGGGCTTGGGACTTCCTGTAGGGACGAAGGGCCCCAGTTTATGGATCAACAAAAAATCCTCCTGTGAGACTGTTATTGTTGTTTAATATTCGTTTCCCACTGAGAAGTCGGATCAGACAGAGTCCCCAGTATAGGACTTGCTGCCTGCTATCACCGACTACGTGTCTGTGGTCTGTCCAGAAAAAGTCCAGCCATTGTTAAAAGAACGAGAACGGTTTGCGCAACATTGATGTTACCTGGCAGCCAAGGACAGTGGACTAGAATGCCCATGTGTGAACAACGATGACTTCACTGTACTAGGAGAGGCAGTAGATGCCGTTGAGTGGGCGTGTGTACTGTGTGGTCGTCACATTCAAAATGACTGAGTGAGTAGAGCAATGAATCTGCATCAGATTTTACATTAAGTTTGAACATTCCTCCGTGGAAACTATTTGGATGATCCAGAAAGCCACAGCTATGGGCAACTGGTGATTGGCAGCTTCATCACGACAACATACCCACTCATGCATCACGTCTTGTGCAGAGTTTTTTGGCGAAGCATCAAATTACCCAGGTGCCTCAGCCTTACTACAGCCCAGATTTAGCGCTCTGTGACTTCTAGCTTTTCCCCAAACTAAAGTCACCTTTGAAAGGGAAGGGATTTCAGACTGTCTATGAGATTCAGGAAAATATGATGGGGCAGCTGATGGCAATTGGGAGAACTGCGTGAGGTCCCAAGATGTGCACGTTTAAGGGGACTGAGGCATCATTGTTCTATGTACAATGTTTTTTGTATCTTGTATGTTCTTCAATAACTGTCCCTATTTTTCATAGTATGTGGCTGGATACTTTCTGGACAGGCCTTGTAGCTACACATGCACATATATATTTTAAGTAAATATATATTGATATATATACAGAAAAGTGTACAACTTTTGAGTACAGCTCGATGAATTTTCACAAAGTGAATGGAGTCATAGCACCTGTACGCAGAGCAAGAGGCAGAACACTGTTGGCGCCCCATCCGTCCCTTTGTGTCCCCGTTTAAGCCACTGGCCCCTCGAGAGGGGCTAGTGAAATATGCCATTAAAGTAATATAACATCTGTTGATACATTCTGCTGTTGGTGACCACCTGCGTTGTCTTCAGTTTGGGGCTATAATAAATAGTGTTGTTGTGGGCATCTTGTATAAGTCATTGGGGCGAGTCAACTATATTTTGCATGAAGTTTGCTCTCCTAAGGTACTTTTACCTCAGGGTTCTGAGAGAACATCACTGTCCCTGCCGTGGGCAGGCGAGGACCCTGAGTGTCCGGTCACTGCTTTCTGCCGCACCATGACGCTTCCTGGGAACCCGGCCGATCTTCTCCTGCCAGTTACTAGTAATCAGTAATTATTAGTTGAATGAGTGTTTTGATGAGGGAATGGAGCCTGGAGTTTTGGGCTGCCATGAAAAATGAACAGTGAGGCTGCTTAGTTCTGTTTGCCATTGCAGTATCCCATAATGCTACAATAATTGTGCAGGGAAGGACAAGTCAAGGAAGAGAAGGTCAAGTTTGGGGTGCAGTAAAGCAAGAGAACTGAAGAGCTTGTGAATGGGACTCTCGATGGGCCTTCCTGGCGGGGGGGTGTTATCACCAGACACAGTGAAATGCATTAAGTTAATAAATATCTAAACCACACCAGGTACAATTATTATCTTCCCAAAGAAACCTATTCCCGTTGTACCTGTCCCTTGCGTGCCTGTTCCCATTGTACCGGTCCCGTGGGTAGTACATGGAAACCACAACAAGGAGGTGCCCGGGGGAGGGGGCGGCAGCAGGGTTTCTTTCCTTTCCCTTTGGGGAAGCTTTAGCAAAGCAGTGACCGTGAGCACTGCCAGTTCGGAGTGGAGGGTAACGGGGTCGCTTACGTTGGGTTGCACCCAGGAACCGGGCGTCCCCGCTGTCTGGTGGACACTGCCGTGAGCTTCGGGCCAGGCAAGGGCTGCGGCCTTCTCACGGAGGAGATCTCTCCTGCCCTGAGCTCTCCTCCACTGACCCTGCCTCATGACCAGGTCCCCCGAAAGGGTAGAAGGGCACGCCCCCAAGAGCCAGGCATCGCCCCTGAAGTGCCGGCCGGGCCGTCGGCCCTGCGGTGTGCCCAGATGACTTGTGTCCGAGGCACTCAAACCAGTGACCTCCGCCCCTGAGCTAAGACGGCAGTGGGCTCAGGCCCGAACAAGGGCTCCACCTGGAGGCGTGTGCCCTACCTCACACTGAGTCCTTCGTCCACGGAGTCGCTGTGGCCTCGTGCTCACTACGTGTTTCAGACATGGGGCTGGCATTGGCCTTTCCTTTTATTTTTCAAGAAGTTTTTAAGTGTAGCTGCAGGCGATGCCTGTGTTCTTCATCAAAGCCTTGTGTCAGCCGCAGCTTGAGCAGAGGACTGAGAAAGGGTCAGCCAGGAGAGTCACCACAGAACTGCCTGTGGGCCACTTGAAGAAGTGTGCTTGCGCCTGTGCGTGCATCTGCACAAGCATGGGTGTGTGAGTGCACACATGCATGCATGTGGGTGTGCATGTGTGAGCACACATGTGCGAGTGCACGTGCGCATGCATCTCTGTGTCAGCGTGCACATGTGAGTGCATATGTATGTGTGTGCCTGTGTGAGTGAGCATGCATGTGATGTGCACGGGTGTGAGTGCATGTGTGATGTATGTGTGTGCATATGTGCGCACACCCAAGCACTCTGGGCCGTGGACACGGCCGTCAGGAGGACAGGAGGGGCAGTGACCCTGTTGGCGTCCTGTGCACAGCGGGCTGCTGGCAGCCTTGTTTACTTCCCTGGAGTTGGAGGTCCCCTCCCTGCGTGGGCGGGAGGCCTAGGGGAGCCGCGCGCCAGCTGCCCTTGTGCTTCTTTCCTTCTCCGTCCCCACCAGCCCTGAGGCCAGGCCTGCTTCCGTGGTAAGGAGCTGGCTCCTGCTGCATCTCCCTCTGGCCAGGCTGACTTTCGCATTTGTGATTCAAGCAAGTGGTTCCTGGCGGCAGTTGCTCAAGGGTGCCAGCCTGTACGTGGCCACCAAGCTCCTCAGGGAGGCAGGGGGCGGTGGGGGGTGTTTTACAAAGAACCTGAAACAAGTTGTCACTGAGCCCAGTGCTTGTGAAGGCCTGAAAGCTGCGGCGAGGACCGAGGCGCAATTCACAGGAGGCGTGAAAGGAGCCACACAGGATCCCAGGGGCTCGAGAGCGGGCCTCGTGCGCGACCGCAGAGCACGCTGGCCCGCAGGCGGCCCGTTCTGCAGACCCGCTCCCAGACTCTCCCACTGTCCCCCCGCCTGGTCCCCCCACCTCTGCCCATTCTCAGTTCTCTCACACGTGCCACCTGCAGTTTTTAGGATCTACCTCAATGTATCTCCGGGAACCCCGGATTGAAGCCGGAGAGGCCTGTCTGTGGGTCCCCGACCTGTACTGGTCTGCGCAGCCATGTCCACTGTGAACTCCTGGCGCATGCTCTATGAGCAGCAGTCTTTGCACCGGGTGGTGTGGGGCGCTCTCCTTCCCGTGGGGGACACGTAACAGGAAGAACGCCACGAGCCACACGACAGCAGTCTGTTCAGGTGATGGCCGTGTCAGTGGCGCCACCTGAAGCCTCTCCTGTTACTCTCTGTGGGCCTCCGGCCCCAGCGCTTCCCCCGCGGCGGCCCGGCACTCCGCTGGCTGACTCCGGGCTACCTCGTTCTGTGAGCAGCAGGGAGCGTTAGAGGTCTCCGGAACAGGAACATGCGGAGGTAGGGTTGTCTTAGAGTTGTTTTTATTTATTTTCCCCCGAAGTGTGGGGAGCCAAACTCCACATGGTTGCAACTAAGTTTCAGTTCTGTTTTTTATATTGTATTTTTTCACTTCCATATTACAATGGTGATGTCTTTAAATTAGAAGCAAAAAGACTAAGCTTGATGTTTATTCTTACTTAATTTATTTTTGCTTTGACACAGCCATAGGGAATACTATCTGATTTGAATAAACACCGAGGTAAGCAGGGCATTGCATGGAAAAAGAGGTGCTTTCCTTGTTCGAGCCCTTATCTTAGGACGCTCACTAAGTGTGTGCTGAGCAGCTTTCACCTGCTTGTGCAGACAGATGAGCCCATGGGGAAGAGAAGCCCTAACTGCGATCATTTCCTAAACGGCAGCGGCCTGATTGTCCTAGAAACATTCATTGGCTTTACACGGATTCTGGAGGTGAAGACCTAGGAGCCAGGAGGTTGGACTTCTAGTCTCGCTCGGGCCCAGGAGCTGTGTGGTCCGGGCACGTCCCTCCTCGCGCTTCCTCTGGAAAACGAAAGGACTCCGCTGGCTTGTCGCGTCAGACAGGCTGCCTGCTGGAGCTTGGCGCTTTGAGGTTCTGGGGATAAAAAGCTAACAAACCGGTCCGTGTCCCCAAGGAACTCATGAAGTCCTGATAGAAAGAGAGACAGGAGAATCAGCAATGGGACTGCCGTGGGGACAGTGGAGGGACGCCCAGGATGCGTGGGTGGCACTAATGAGCTGGCGTGTCGCTCAGGAGGCGCTCGGAGGGGGCGCAGTGCAGCCAAGCTGAGGGGGAGGGGAGGGCATCCTCAGGGCAAGGGGTGATTTCCAAGGTCACTTCCAGATCTAAAACGCTGAGTCTAACTGAAGTGCGCGATCTCTCAGGAACTCGGGGCAGACGGGTGTCCCTGGGTGCCGCCCCCGCCCTGCCTGGGTCTGGGGGGGGGGTGGCCTTTGAAATAGGCCCTCCCCCGTTCTCTCTGGGTGGGGGAACCTGCCAGGAGGCTCAGCTGCTGTGTTTCTTTCAATTCCTGCTCATGACGCGCTTTGGCTCTTTCTGTTTCTAGGTCTTTCTTCCCCAGCTGCCAGGACATACCCATCTTACTGGGACATATTTAATTAGAGATGGTGTGGTAGTCATAGTTTATGAAAGAGAGGAGTTCCTGAAGATCTCCTATGATTCCAAACTCACATAATTTGAGACAAGTTTTTTTTTTCCATAGGAATAAGTTTACACAAAGGCATTCAAAAGCATGAATCTACAAACATTGTTTTGCTTGTTTTGAGCAAAATGTTTAAAATGCACAATATTTACACATAATAATAGTGTTTTATAATCTCTAACTTTCTTTCCAAAGTTATTAACTTTCTAGTGTTTTCCAATACCAGCCCTAGCTGTTCATGAACATGCAAACATTTCTATAGAATGTTTTTTAAAAGATTATAAATTATAATGGCAATAAATATTTCAATCACAGCATGATAGCCACTGAAACCACTTACATATGTTCTGCTCCATGAAGCACAAGTGTTGGCCATAGGGCGCTGATACAAAGGGCAGCAGCTGTTTCCGGTCACCTGGGGACGCAGCACCAGATACCAGTGCTTATAAGGGGGGGGGGCAATGGTGTAACTCAGTTGCCAATTCATGCCCTGCCAACTTTAAAGTGATACGATTCTTGATAACGTTTTTAATTTGGAGGGATATAGATTTTTGCACATAAATGAAGTTTTATTAACATGTTTATAATCACACCATTGCAAATTCACATAAATTCAAATCCACATAAAATGCCTGCACTCTGTTTACCAGTGTGTAAGTGGATTGGAGGAGGAGGGAAAGGCAAAATGCACATGCAGATGTATATTTAAAGCCACAGAATGTTCAAACTCAAGAGCCCGTGGAGGGCGGTGAGTCCAACTTCATTTACAGAGGAAGAAGTGGGGACCCCGGGAGGTCGAGTCAACAGCCCCCACAGTGAATCAGATCTCTGGTTTTGTTTCATGGTTTGGAGTCGGGCATCATAAGCTAAGTGCAAAGTCACAGTAAGCCAGCACAGTGCCCGTCACGGAGCATGGGCTCAGGAAATCCTGGAGAGCAGCCTGGAGGAGAAGATGTCAGTGGTTTCTACTCTGAGCCTCAGCTCAGGGCAGGAGGCTTCTTAGGTATGAGAAGAGGTGCTCTGTTTCCTGAGAGGCAGGACTCAGGAAGAGAGGTACTTCCACTGCCACGCCTCCACGCCTCCATGCCTCACTACTCCCCCGCCGCACCCCCCCAGAAAGTAGCCCCAGGGAGCTACTAAAATTCCTCCATTGACCGGATCAGACCTCCCAAGCCCTGAGTGAGAGGAATGGTTGCTTTAGAAACTCGAAGGCCATGCAGTAAAGGAGAAGCTTTGGAAATGGTTGCATTCACCTAATTGACCTGAAAATTGCTTGCGTATATAACAAATTGCACTTAGAAATTTCACAAAGCCAGGCTGCACAGAGATACCCAACTTTGGCATGAGGTGGTCATGGATTGATTTGCCCTTTGCATTTACGACTTAGGTGACTTTTGACAAGTTGACAAGTTGTTTGGTGACTGTTTCATCACCAGTTAACAATACCTACTCGCAGGACTTGGTGAAAATTAATTGCAGTCTTGCTTCAGGTCCCTGGGCCTGTTTATTCAGTGCGTCAATTCCTGCCTGTATAAATATGAACATTATGTCAAAAGCCACACCGATCAAAGTGGTTTCACAACTAAATGAGAAATTCTACCATCAGATGATTAGAGTTTAGACCGTGATACACAATCTCAAATTAAAGTCAGATGTTAATGAGAAACTGGTACGTCTGTGCTCACAAACAGGCCTGGGTTTGACAAATGTCACTGTCTTCACACCAGCTCTTTCATTAAGTGGGACAGGGTGTCATCTTGTTCACGGGCCCTCGTGTTTTTCCCCATTTTCTGCTTCTGTGATCATAGAGCTAAAACTAACACAGGAAATGTTGGCTTGGAAAAGGAAATTCGGTGGCCTAATTTTTGGTGGTTCTATAGATTTTAAGGAAATTATTTCTTTTCTGGTCTCAAAAAGCTGCCAAAATTATTTTTTAAATAATTTTTTATTATTTAAAAAGTAATTTAACACTGATTTTTAAATGATTCTTCGAGGTCTACTTACTGTAAATTATTTTTTTTCCTTCCCTTCCACTTCCTTTCCCTTCCCCCCACCCCCTTTCCTTCTTTCCACTAAGAAAAGGCTTTAGAGACAAGAGACCTTAAACTGTCAGACTCCAGGCGTTTATTTCCCCACTGTCTTCTAAGAAGGCCGCATTCGGCTCTGTGCTCCGGCCCTCCCCCGGCAGGAGGGGGCGCTCTCGGCTTCTCCCTCGCCCGGTCCCCCCATCGCCCTTGTCCCCCGCCCCGCCTCTCTCCCTCCTCCTTGCCCCCCTCCCTCTCTCAGAAATCTTAGGGGCATTTGTCAATGTGAATCTACAGATGCTATTTTTAATTTGCCTTTATTTGATGACTAGTGGGGTTGATGGCCATTTTAATTTCTTCTTCTGTGTTTAAGCCCTTTCCTGCCCTTTGCGGGGGCCATTTGCTACGTCCTGTTTTATGGTTTATGTAATGTGTGATGTGTAATCCAAAAACGTCTTTCCTAGCTCATCCCCATCCACAGTGTATTAATGGGAAACCCGCGGACTTTGGCCTGTGGTGTGCTCTTGTCTTCCGCCGTCATCGCTCTTGACGTCGTTTGTCTCTTTGTACCGTCAGGAGGGCCCTGACGGGGCTCAGAAGGGAGGGACAGTGATGTGTCTAGTCAGATGCTACGCAAGCCCCTCCACAAAGACTTTTGACTTTATTCTTTTATGCCGCTCACAACAATATTAAACCACAGGAGCACAAAAGCCTGGGTTCCAGAAAGAATATTCTTTAAACTCATTTAGAAACAAAAGCTTACTGGGTAAGTGTTTCTCTCTTACCATTTGATATAAGCGATGAAACTATTTCCTTAGGAAATAAAAAAGGTGGGGTGGGGGGCCGGTCTGGTGGTATCTAGCACGGGGGTAAAGAAATGCAGTGGGCAAAAAAGGGGTCTTTAGGAAACGCCAGGGTGGTTTCTCTGTGGTCACTTTATTCGGTTTGTTTGCTGTTTTTTTTAGAGGCAGCCATTTTCCAGCTCTCTGGTTTATTTTTAAGGTCCGTGGCATATGGTTGAGCGTAAACATAAGTTTTCTCTTTCCATATTAGTTCCTTATGAATCTCTTTTTATATTTTTATATATTAAGAAGTCAGATCGTCTTGGTTATTTTTCTATACAATTTTCATACCGCCTTGAACATAGCCATTTAGCCTACGGAGAGGTAACTCAGGCTTCAGCTAATTAGAGACAGAGCCCAAAGTAAGCACTGGCGAGTTTCCCTTCCGTCCAGAAGATGCCCTGCATACCGCCTGGCTAGTCAGAGCCAGTCGCAGGTAGAACGGATGTGGCGGGTTACCCCGTTCGCTGTGACGCCGTTCTATGCACTGTAGGAGGAAGAGTATCCCGTTTCATTTGGCATATGTAATTTCCAAAAGTGGTCTGTTCCTGACAGCCATGTGTGCTCGTCAGCTATTGCTGTGTAACCAATTTTCCCAGAATTTAGGAGCTTAACACAACAAACTTTTATTGTCCTGTGTTTCTGGGTCAGAAATCCAGTGCAGCTTAGTGTGTCCGCTGGCTCAGGGTGTCCCACGGGGCTGCAATCAAAGGAGGGCTGGCGCCGCTGTTACCTCAAGGCTTCTGAGCTCACTCACCAGGAGCCCACCATCATGAGCCTGGTCCCTTAAGTGTCTCCGTTGGACAGTTCACAGCGTGACATCGGACTTCTTTCTGAGAGAACCCACAAGAGAGGGAAAGCCAGGGGGAAGCTGCTGTTTTTTTGTAATCTAATTCTTGGAGTGATACCCCGTTGCCTTTGCTATTTTCTAGAACCCAGTCACTAGGTCGCCGCCCTCAAGGTGACTGTGAATACCGTGGGGGCAGGGATCCCTGGAGCCATCGGGAGGCAACCGACTGTACTGCGATATTGCGATTTATAGTAAGAAATATGTATTTGGCCTTTGTCCAGTTCCTGGCTCACAGCTTCCAAAGCCCTTGGAATTTCCTAAGTGAAAAGAGGAACAAAGGTGTCTATTGTTAATTAATGAGGTGACTTTTGGAAAGCACCTAAATGCATGTGTGGGGGGGGCCGGGGGGGGGGATGGGCAGTGGCTGGTTTCCAGGAGAGCCAATCTTGTGATTAGAGGGTTGGAGCTTTCAGCCCCGCCCCCACCCTGACATCAGGGAGGGGAGGGGCTGGAAGTTGCATCTGTAACGCCTGTGTAAGGAAGCGTCCATAAACCCCCCTGGACAGGGCTCTCAATCGTACCAAATAAGGGCCAGATCTGACTCCGTTGTCTAAAGTCCTCCCACAACACCACGGAACCCTTCCCAGTGGCCCTCGGGACCCACCCCCCGGATTCTAGTGTGGACCTGCGTCAGGGTCTTCTCTCAGCTTCAGTCTACTCGGTCTTGTCAAGGTGAAGTAGTTCTCAGACGCCAGGCAAGGTCGAGGATGGGATGGTACCCCTCTTCAGTCTCTTCCAGAACCTTCTTCACCCTCTCCCATTTGTCTTGGCTATTTTTCTTCACACAGGAGTTGTTTTAGCATTTAAAAGTCATACCCACCCTCAGGCTCATGGGTGGGAAAGGGGCTTCCCTACCCGGCCCCCCATTTGCACCAGCCTGTAAGCGGCCCCCTTTCCCCCTCCCCACTTCAGTGACCGTGAACCCGCCGGCTTTGATGAGACCGATGCGTATGCACCCAGCTGGCTGGGAAGGCTGGTTCCACTCCAATGGTCTGTGGGCAGAGCTGAGAGCCGGATGGCTTAGGAACTGCTGGGGCTGGGACCTGGGGCCACCTGGGCAGAGAGCAGCTTTGTTCACTGGGCCATGGCCTGGTCCGCGGGGTGCGGGGACGGGGGGGATGCAGCTGGGGACACTGGCACAGTTGGGATAGCACCTTTGGCAGCCAGCGCAGGAGGGCACTTCCGTGCCAGGACTCGAGTACATCCCTGCCTTCGTAAGAGTGGCAGCTCATGAACCTTGCGGGTCACAACCCTCTTGGAGCACCTCTGGGCCTTCTGTCCACAGAGTGGCTAAGACATGGCTTGCGGAGCCTTCACGGAGCCCCCAGGAGCTGGGTGACTTGGGCAGATGGCCATTGGCGGGGGACTGGCTGCCTTACTGTCCCCGCGTCCTCCCAGACTCGGCGTTTCCTGTCCACTTTGGTGGAGAGGCCGAGCTCTCGGTTCACTTGTAGACTAGCAGCAATTGATGCTCCTCGCCCCCCTGTACCCTTTTTCCCGAGGGTCCTGTTCAAGACCTCTCCCCATCCAAGAAGCATTTTTGCAAAGCTTGCCATTGTATTTTTCCAATTTGTCCCCCTTGCACCCTCTTCTACCACCACCCCACCCCCCGCAGTCAGCACGCTGGTGTCTGTGGGCCCCTTTTCTTCTCGCATGACCCTTGCGGTTGTATTTAGACAACACTGACAGCCTCTCATCTTGAACGGTGCAGCGGGCATGCGTCCCCCTGAGGGAAGAAGGAGTCAGAAGCAAAACTGATGGGACTATGGTTGAAATAGTCTTCCAGAACTGCCAGAATAAGCACTACAGACACAAGATCTTGCCACGGACCCAGAGCATTGAAAGGCCGTTATTTTTATTTTTTGTTTCCAGTGTCCCTACTTGGTGGACCTCTGTGTTTTGACATCATTAAGGCTCACAACGGCCTAAGGCGTGAAGTGATGGTTTTTGGCAGTCACCTGACAGCCCTCTCAGGCAATTGTCTCTGAAAACGGGAAAGACCATCTTCAGAACTTGACAGTTCTTTTGGACTCACTAATTCTGCTTTTTAAACCAACTGGACCGTGTGGCACAGCCCCAGACAACTACGGTCTGGATCCAAGCTGCCTTTCCGACTGGTTTCCCTCTCTGGGTACCACTCCAGTTCCCCAGGGGACGCTCCGGCTTTGGCATCTGCTTGGCAAGTTTCCAGGGATGCAGCGGCGGTCACGTAATGTATCTGTCGTGGCAGTCATGTCGTCCAAAAATTCCACCAGGAGAGCAGGGCCCGACTTCCTTTGCCCGAACCCCTGTTGGTGATCGCTCATGGATTATGTTAGGCTGCTCCCCTCTACCCCTTAAGGGTGTTTCCGTGATTCCCCCAGAGCTGATGAACACTATTTTGCCTTTTGACCTCCTCTTTTTAATTTTAACTAAGTCCCATTGGCTGCTGGGCAGTCCTCAGGAACCCTGTTCTATTTGAAGATGAACTGAGAAGATATTTATCTCAGAACTGGGTGGCTTCAAAGAAAACTGAAGAGACAATATTAAAGTTTAACCACAGAAAATGTACTTGAAGGATACAGCCAGATGAGAGGGTTGGCGAGAGCATGAACTGGGTCAGCAATGCGTGGTCTCCTTCAGTTTTTTCCCAATGAGTTCTGGGAGTTTCATAAAAAGTGTATCGTTGTACTTAGTCTCATTTGGTAAGAACACTCAGACTTCCTGGTGTTACCAGGCACCCGCCACCTGTATTCCTCAGCGGTTCTGTGTCTCACCTGCCTGACAGGTGCGTGTACCAGACAGTCTTCGCTTCCACACTGGCCGCACCTGCCCTCTTCTCGTGGGAGGCAAGTTACTCCAAGGGCCCAACCTGGGAATGTTAGGAAGCTTCTCTTTTTTCACAAATGAATGATCTGCTTTAGCATGAAGGTGTCTTGAGA
The DNA here is from genome assembly GCF_021234165.1 of Pteronotus mesoamericanus. Taxonomy (NCBI): domain Eukaryota; kingdom Metazoa; phylum Chordata; class Mammalia; order Chiroptera; family Mormoopidae; genus Pteronotus; species Pteronotus mesoamericanus. The sequence goes on from NW_026555085.1 coordinate 99,496,572, forward strand.
TCGCAGGAGCAGTCTTCACCATTCAGTGTCAAAGCTTGGTTAACGGGGACTCTGGGAATCCAAACACCGTTCTGTGTGGAAATCGCAGGGCTTGTTATTCATCAGGCGGAACTGGGAAGCAGAACTCAAGAGGAACGTTCTTGACTTTGGAGCTGATGAGCCTTAACTCATGCTCAGGGGCTGCTGAGCAGTGGAAGACCCTGTGTGTCCCTAGAGGCGCAGAAACCAAGCTGTGGCCTGTGTCCCTCCCCTTGGGTCCCACGCTCTGGTGGCCGTAGCTTTCCTTGGTCAGCAGCCACCTCCCGCTGCTCTGCCCAGGAGCCGGGCCTCCGTCTCTGTGCACGGCAGTCAGGATCCTGTGCTTAGCTGTGTTTCTGGCAGGTCCGCGAGTCGGTCCCTTCCTACCCACCCGCTGGCCATCCATCATCGCGAGGGGCCGTCACCCACGGTGCCGGAGCCTGTCTTCTCCCTGCACTGGCACGGCGCCGTCAGGCTAAATCAAGCCTCAGGTTTTCCGGGCGTTCTTAATGACATATAATGATGGTAACTGAGGTCATGATAAAAAGGTGAAAACAGGTACAACTGTTACTTTATTCTACCTAAAATATGTAGGGGTGCCCATCAGACACAGACTTCGCTCTGAAACAGTTGAGAGAACGTGTCAAGGGCGCACGGGCTCTGAAGACGCACTCATCTGCTTTGAATTCTGATTCTGAAATTGACCAGCTGGGTTGCCTCTGTCAGATCAGTGAGCCATGTAGGGCTTAGTTTCTTCATCTGTGAATGGTCTCAGTAATACCAAGGTCCTCGACTTTTTGTAGAGAACGCAGGAAATATTATACATGAAACTGCTTGAAGCATAGGTTCCTGGTCAAAAAATGGAAAGCTTCACCCGCCCCCTGCCATCTCCCTGTCTACTGCCTGTCACCTCAAACACTGTGTGACCACGTCTATGTGTCCAGCGAGGGGGGACCCAACTCTGCAGCCGCCTGTTCTGACCTTCCCTCCTAAGGGCTGGCTAATTGCCTGGCAGGAGTCCTCCCCGCCACCCCGGAAGAGCAAGGCCTTCAGCATTTTGTAGGGTGAGGGCACTTCACAAAGGACAATAGTCAATACTGTGGGCAGTGTTTTAGGTGGCGAGAAAGGAGTCGTCTGCTCACAGATACTGAGAAGGAAAAGACAATTCAGCAGCCCTCCGCAGCGACCCAGCATCTGGAAACTCTTGCAGAAGTTAACTGGGTTCACTTTCTTACCAAACATGAGCTGGTGAAGCTGTCCTCACCCAGAGGCCCCCAACCTGGTGTCAGAGGCTTCGTGGTCTTATTGATCTGCGTGCTTTACTTTATTTTCATTTTTCCTCCTTTTGGGAGATAGAACATTTTCATCTTAAATACATGTGTGGCCTTTTTCTCCTCTAATCAAAGCATCCGATTTCCATTTTACATAAGTACCATGTTCTATTTTTCAAATTACCGTGCCTCTGCTATTAACAGTGTGTTGTTGCGTGAATTTGACTGAAACGGCCTTGTTCTCCAAACTCACATGGGTCTCTACCTAAACCACTGGCTATTTCTAGCATGTGCGTATCCTCCACTTGCTTCTGAGAGGTCTATGATGATGGGTATGTTGAAAACCAAATCTTCAACTCCTCTTCAATCTCAGGGAAATATCATAAAGTAAAATTTACTAGGTAATTCTTTGTCCTTTGCAAAAGGAAGGAGGCGGCCCTCTTTGCCCCCCGGGAACACGAAGCAGTTAGCCGTGACAGCAGGCTGAAGGGCGCCGCGGCGGAATAGGCGTTGGGAGCGCGCTGAAACGAGTGTGTGCTCCTGCTCGTGTGCGGCTTCTTTAAGTTTTCCAACCACATGACCGTCTTCGCTATACACCATCTCACAGTCACCGCACACAGCGTGGACCCCGATCTCTCAGGTCCACTCTGGTGGCTTTATTAAATTCATTTTAATGGTTACTTTAAACACTGTGGGCCTGCTCTGCAGTAGGAAGTGTCTGGGGACCGGGAATCCAGCAGGGACTCAACAACCTGCAGAGACCCCTACCCTGATAGCGGAGGCCAGTCCTGGGGGGTCTGTTAAGACTCCATCTACCTTGTCGCTTCTCAGTCAACCCTGGGAGGCCTGGCAACAGTAAATGCGGAGGAGGCCTTTGTGTCCTTTTTCTGCCCTCCCTCTTAGCCTGTATAACTACTATTTGTTTGCTTATTTATTTTTGCTATTGAGTTGTATGATCATACTACCCAAAGCAATTCACAGATTCAATGCAATTCCTATTCAAATACCAATATCATTTTTCTCAGAGCTAGGACAAATAATCCTAAAATTTCTATAAAATCAAAAGACCTCCGAATAGCCAAAGCAATCTTGAAAGAACAAAATTGTGTTGTAGAATTGTGCACCTTAAACCTGTATAATTTTGTAGACCAGTGTCACCCCAATAAATTCAATAAAAAGGAGAAAAGAACAAAATCAGAGATGTCATGCTCCCTGTTCTCAAACTATATGGCAAAGCTACAATAATCAAAACACGATGGTACTGGCACAAAAACAGAAAGACACATAGATCAATGGAACAGAATAGAGGTCCCAGAAATAACCCTCACTTATATGGTCAGTGAATCTATGACAAAGGAAGCAAAAACATGCATGGGAGTAACAACAGGCTCGTCAACAAATAGCATTGAGAAAAATGGACAGATACATGCAAAAGACAAAAAACAAAAACTGGACCATTCTCTTAGACTATGTACAAAAATAAACTCAAAATGGGTTGCAGACTTAAATGTAAGGCTTGAGACCATAAAACCCCTAGAAGAAAACATAAAAAGTAAACTGACATCAGTCTGAGTAAGATCTTTTTGGACATATCTCCTCGAGCAAGGAAAACAGAAGAAAAAATAAACAAGTGGAACTGCATCAAACTAAAAAGCTTCTATACAGCAAAGGAAACCATCAACAAAACAAAAAGGCAATCTACTGCCTGGGAGAATCTGTTCACGAGTCATCCATCTGGTAAGGAGATGATGTCCACATTATGAGGAACTCATACGACTCAATAACGAAGAACCCGTTTTAAGGCAGAGAAATGCTGGGTTCCTCCTGTTGCCGACACACTAGCCAGAAGCCTTTGCTTTCCTGGAATTTTGAATCAAACCCAAAGTCATTTGGCAAAAACTGTGAAACACCAATTTTCCCGAACAAGCCCTTGCGTACTCTCAATGGTAGATGGGTATATTGGGCTATTTACATGCTTTGATTCGAAGACTGCATTTTTAAACTAGAGATTCCCAGGTTCTCTGTCTATAAATGGACCTATCTAGGTGGTCCGGGGTCCCCAGAGTTACAATAACGATGCTGACATCGTCACATAGGTGCTCTGCAGGCTTCAGGCCCGCTTGGACTGTGTTTGGAGACATCCCTGTCGTATGCAGGCACCTAGGTGGGAAGGCCTGCGGGGAAAAGCCAGATTCCTTAGGGCAGTCATGTGCCTGGTAGGGTGAGCGTCTCCTGTCGTCTTCCCTCAGTGAGCCTAAAAGCTACAGTTGTCAGATGAGACAGTAGACGTAAAAAATGAGCCCTCAGAGCTTTTGATGATGTGGTGAGTCATCTTTATAGTCTGCAGATTCATAAGGGGATTTCTACTCTTACCTATGCTTCTCTCTGGGCTTGAGTTATTCCTTCCAGTTTTCCCTTGTTTTATTTCCCCTCTTTGGTCCTTGGGTCTATTTATTTAAATTCCCTCCTTCCATATAATATTGTTAGAGTCTTCATTATGTGCAATTGGTAAAAAGGGGCTTTGCAAACACTGGGTGCTGTCATGGGGTGTTTGGAGGAGGATCGCACTCTTAGGAGTTTTATGAAGTCATCTAGTTGGGTTTTTCCCCCATTCTAGAGTTGTGAGTGGATGTTATTCCTGAATCTCCCTTTTCCCTCGATTTGTCACCACGTAATGTGCTTATCTTTGCCCCGTAATGGCACATTTCTAAGTATGTGATTAAGGAACAAATCATAAAGTTAAAGGTGCTTATGTCCCTGCCTGTAAATGAAAAATACATTTATTTCACAGTGACGCATACAAAAGGGGAAAAGACCATTTTTATTACAACACTACAACCTGTAGTCTCACAAAGCTACTCTGTTATTATTTCAGACATGTGAGTCATTGGCCCAGATTATTTCATTTTATGATTATCCGCCTTGACTATTTATTATGGAAATGCACTGCAATGAAGACTCAGAAATTTGAAGTAACAGATTGAGTTTGTTATTTCTGAAACACAGAAACCCTCTAGGCGTGCAGCATCAATGAGGAAAGGCCACTTACCCTTCCTGTGTAAACGGTAATTGCCTGCCTCATCTCGATGTGTACAGAGTAGTATTCATGTGCTTACGCTGTCACATGTACAGGACAGAACAGAAATATCAGACCTAGGCTCTGTTGTAGTTAGGGGTCCCAAGCTGCCATCAACAGGGAATTGTGGACGTGCATCCATTTTCAGGCAAAATATTAACAGATGACTCAAATCGTTTTAATATGGGACTAGATTCTCCACTTTTTGTCCCAAAGGCCACTTAATTTTAATGTTTCTGCTACATCTTGTTAATATTGTTTTGTTTTCGTTTTTAAGTAAAGCTATTCTTCCCCCAAAGAATGTCCTGTGGAAAACAGAGACCAAGCTCCCCGATAATGAAATCCAGGTTTCCTATCTGAAATGTTTAAGAAATGGACTTAGTCCCAGGAGTTTTGTCCAAGGAATCAGTTTTACATCACATTACAATGTGTGTGACGACAGCCTGTCTTTCAACATGAACGCAGGATTACTGGAAGTATTGCCTCTGGGATGTCAGTGTCTGGTTGACGGTAACATAATTTTGTCATAATTAATGACAAACACACTAACTGCATGGCCTCAGATAATATTGCACCCAGAAAACAGTTTCATGTACAAAACTCAAAGCATGAATAGTTGTTTTCCCTAAAGATTTAAGCAGACTGCTATTGGAAGTGAAAACACACCTTCCAGCCTTTGGCAGAGCTGCGTTTTCTCCTTATCACCTGGAAGGACCCTTCTTTACCTCCCATGCACCGTGAGTTGCCTGCTTACAGTAGGCATATGGGCATTCCGTCATACTGAAGTCACTCAGAGCGATAGGAGGGAACTGTTCCAAAGGCTTTTCTTCTCCTGAGCATTTTTTTGGTCTGGTGCTACAACAGCTCACTCCTTTGATGTTATGGAAATGCGTGCTTTCAGATTCTTGCATTTTTCCTCAGTCATGGAGCCTAAGACACTCCCAGCCTGTTTCCCGCATGGCCCTGGGCTGTATGTAGGTCACATTTCCTCAGACGGAAAGAGGACTCCAGTGGGTGGCGATAGCTTTGGCAGCTGCCCCATCCTCCTGTGTCGAGCCCAGGCCTGGGGGGAAGGCGCACCCCTCATCACAGATGGCACTCGGAGTGGGAGATCCCATTGCAGTTGCTCACAAATGGGAAGGAACCATTTGCGGCGGTCAGAACCCAGCCGAGCATGTCCTTCGCTCCTGGCAGTGCTTTAGCTGCGGAGCCCCGCCCGCGGCTGTGGGTTGGCTGAGGTTCCCCTCGCGCCTCCCCTCCTTCTGGAGGCCTAGCGATCTGCCGCGGGCAGGGTCCCCCTTGTCTTTACCAGAAGGGCCGCAGATGCTCGCTGCTGTTCTGAGCAGCATCTGGAAGGGTCCGCGTAGCACTGATCTCATGGTTTGCTTAGGGGTGTGAATTCTGCCTCTTTTATGACGAGCGTTGTCCAGAATTTTGAGGAGAACCTCACATGGTTCTTTGTCACACAGAAGCTGGTGGGACAGGGGACTGTCACAGGGCACCTCGTACTGTACGAAGTTGTACCAACATCAGGTGTTTCATTGGCTAGAACTTGAGCACGCCGAGAGGTTAGTGGTTCTAGTTAACACTAGGGAATGTGTTCACTTACACACTCAGCTCGGAGCTGGGGAGAGTCCGCTCCTCCCACACTCGGCTGTGGAAGCCTCCGGGACAGGGCAGGCCCTTTGCATGTTTGAAGAAAGTCACAGGACCTAGCAAGCTGAGGAGACAGAGAAGCGAGTTCTAGACGCCAGGTACGTTGTGGATGTTGAGGGTGTGGCTGATTAGAATTTCCTCTTTTCCTCCTAACAGTAAAATTCAGTCAGTCAATGGGTCCCATTCATTGAGTTACTCAACAGGTATTTATGGAACATCTACCAGGTATGACGCATTGTGCCAAGTGCCGTGAAAGACACAAACGTAGGTAGACAGCACCCGGTCCCACCTTGCAGGACTTCCAGTCCAGTGAGGTACCTGAGACATGTCCACAGATGGCCGCAAGTACCACAGGGAGGGGAGAACAAAAATATCACAGAAGTTCAGACAAAGAACCAAGGATGAGCCCAGAACAGCTTTCCACATCATCTTTATAGGACCTCGGAAGTTGGGGAGGCTTCGAGGAGCTGAGATGGGGTGCGAGGGCTTTGCAGACATAAGGGCTGGGTGGGCAGGGACCGTTTGGGAAGGCCGAGGGGTCATCCTGTCCTGGGAGTGAGGGAAGGGGAGTGGGAGGGAGGAGGAGGAGGAAGGGCCCATGTGTGAGAGGGGATACAGGTGCCAGACGAGGCACTTGAACTTAATTTGGCAGGAAGAGGGGCGTCGTTGCAGGCTTTGGAGCAGAGATGTGTGCGACAGAGCTGGCAGCAGGGTTAGGGCGGGTTGAGCTGTGTCAGGTGCAGGGCGTAGATGGTTGCTCCCCCTGTCCCCCTCTCCACCACGTGAGAAGCCCAGAGCCAAGGAATCCAGGGCAGTCCAGTTCCCGAGAGGACAGGAATGGGGGACAAAGAGAGGTAGGAGGGTGGGCTGTGGGCAGTGAGAGGGCTGCCCGCCCCCCTGTGAGAAGGGGGAGGCTGGGCGGGCAACGGAGCCTGGGGGCAGTGCCTTTGGGTTGCGGGAGGCGGTGCTTCTGAACTACTCACAGACTCAGAGAGCCAATGTAAACATCCGGTAGGCCCCAGTGCACGAAGCCACCTGTGACTGAGTAGTCACATCAGCACTGTCCGGCCCCTTCTACCCTGAGCCATAGACGGCCAGAACCTGCACGTGGCCAGAGAGGTTTGGCGGGGGGGGGGGGGGGGGGCAGTTTAAGTCAAAGTCAAGCCAGAACTTTCCACAACTGGATGGGACTGTGACACTCCTAGTAACCTAAACGAGACTGTTTGCTATCTAACGTGACTGAACGACTTCCTGTTACCTCCGTCTCATGACAGGAAAAGTCCTGGGACCCGCCTGAGTTTTCACGCAGGGGCAGGAGCTGGGACAGGTACAAAAGGGAGACCAAAAAAGTCGTATTTCAAGTTCACCTGGGATTCCTGCGTGCCGGACAACCAGTCCCTCAGTAAGAAGACGCCCTGGTAGGGAGCAGGCGTTCACATGTCACCTCGACTCTTCCTCTTCTTCTTTCCCTGGAAAGGCTTAAAAAATGAGCAAACACTCAAGTACAAGTAACCTAAAGCACAATGTTGGGTCTCTGTGGGGAGAATGTTTCTGGGAACACAAGCCTTAGGTTAAAGACATTGACCTTGAATTTTCAATGTCGGGTATGAGCAAGGGCAACGCACATCCTTGTTGGAGACGGGAAGAGTCGTGCGGCAGGGCCGTGAGGACTCTGGCGCTGTCCGTTGGCCTCGAAAAGTGGGTACCCACCCGCCCCATGCAGTGCACGTGAATCAAGAAAAACAGTTTAGGACTTGGCTAACTCGGTAACTTGCCTGAGAAAGCAAAATTGGAGGTCAACCAAGTTACATTTCAGACCCAGAAGGGAAAAACAAACACACTGAAACCTAGCATCTATTAAACTACCTTCCCGGTCCTTGGAGAAGCCACAAAGAGCTAAATAAATCACAGCTCAGGCACCCTGGGTGGGACACAGCCCCTGGCTACCCTGTCCCCGTCACACGGCATAGCTGTGCCCTGAACGCCATCGCGGAATCGCTGTCCCAGTTGTTCCTCACTTAGCCTCATTCGTAATGGCAAAGAGGAGGAACACTGGCCTATCTTGTTCTCTCCCATTATTCCAACAGGCATTCTTCTGTTGGTTTCTGATTTTAAATTCTGGAAAATTCTCTTCCAGACAATTGGTCATTTCCCTAACCCTTAAAAAAAAAATGGCCATGCAGAGTAAATTCTTTTAGATTTAAAAAAATATGTTTGGGCTAATATGTACGGATTGAACTCTAGGAGTACCAGGGTCAATTTTATGCCTTTGATGTGGACTGTGTTCATTTCCGACTGAGGCACATATTTAAGGCTTCATACAGGGGAAGGTTGCTTTTCGTAGGACAGCAAGAGTATTAAAGATAATGTCGGATTTTATGACACAGATACTTCTCCAGGCTGATATCACAGAGATTGATTTAATCAATAGGCTTGAAGCAATCAGCCTTTAACACCGGCTTGTCACAGAAGCTCCGTGTCCCAGTCCAGCCGTGCCCCGCCGAACATCGCAGACGCGCCTGAAAAGCTGCCTAGCCTGAGCCCGCTGCCCTGCCCCGGGCCTCGCAGCGGGGAGGCTGCCCCCGCTCTGGATCCGGAGTTCAATGCAGTATAAATGCGATTCTTACAGTCACTTTACATTGACTCTCTAAAGGGAACGTCGTCATTTCCTGGCCATCTTTTATTCTCCGCGTGTCTCAAGATGAAGTGCAAATTCTGTGCTAGGCCATGTGTGTAGGAGACCCCGGTTGGTGTCTCCTTCAAAATCTCTCTTATCGTCAGGACTCGCAGAGGCAGGAGAATATTCTCTTTACAAACCCAGGAGTCCACGCCAAGTGCGATTTGCCAGTTTCTTAAACGCTTATTTAACTTGCAGCTTCTCGGCACCTAGAATCATAAAATCACATTTTTAGAAAGGCTGGAAGCCTAGTTTTTCTAAAGGGTATTTATTAATTTTGTTTGTATTTGCCTAAAACACTCAAGGAAAAGCTATGATTCTTTTTTAGTTGGATCTAAAAAGTTCTTTGCATCATTGAAGTGGTTACTTCCCCAAAGGGGATTTCTTAAGGTTAGACACCCATTTATCTATATTTTTCCATCGTAAGTTCTTACATCTTCTTGCTCTCTTTGCCAAATTTGCTTTCCTGAGAGAACCTCTGAGGATGTTAAAAAGGCTTTAAGTGTCCGGGAGCCTGGGTGGGGTCACATTGAGGCAGGAATGACAATTAATGGTTTTCTACGGTTTCCCATGAATCCGGTGAAGAGAAGCCACAACTGGCAGTCCAGCCAAAGTGTGACATGGTGTTGTTTTTTGTGTTTGTTTTGCTCAGTTTCTGCAGGTGGTTGGTGTGGGAGACGTTAGGAATGAGATGTTAGAAACGCCACATAGCTTCGTCTCTCATCACATGGTTCTCCTGGAGACCACTTGCCTGGCGGGAAGTCCAGCCTAGTCATGTTTGCGGTCACCCTCTACCTTCTTAAACTCGTTGGAGAGTCCCTGGGTTTCCACAGAGCAGGGAATTCAGGAAAGGGCTTTGGCCTTCGGGTCACAGCGAGCCCCCGCATGTTGGTGCCACCGTGCCTCCTTTTAAGACCGGCGCTCTGTGTTAAAGCCATGCCAGTCCCTGGTCTTGGCAAAGGGGATCGTGGCCTATGGCCCCCGCGGCCTGGACATCCCCCTGCCATCCCATCAGGGACCTCACCCCCCCGCCCCCCGCAGACACTGCACAAAGGTGGGGTGCGGTCCCCAACGCCCCCATGTCCAAGCTGCTGTTCACTTCCTCATCTTGAGCGAAGCGTTCCTGCCCTTCCTTCGCCAGCCCCTGCTTTGTCTTCAGTGTCGAGAACAGCGTCCCTGACGTGGTGGGTGGTCTGGGAGGCGCTCTCCACTCTGGATGTCATCATTCTGTGATTCCGTGGCGTGTTCCCTAAGGCCCGTGATGTCGCTGAGCGTGGCGGCGACAGGCTGACCGTGGTCATTGCAGATCCCGCCCTGCACTCAGCTGCAGGCTTTGAGCTGATGCGCACTCGGCCTCTCGCCCCCTCTGTGGCGTCGAGGGGCAGTGACAGTGGGCCAGGGCGTGGCGCTTAAAGCTGCCCCGCCCCTGGGTCCCCGAGCCCCGCTGGCATAGACTTCAGTCTGTCCCCACGGCCCCTCTCCACGCCTCAGCACAACCCTGGCTGCACGTCAGCTCCTGGGCTGAAGGACAGGGAACGGGCTTCGTGCGGGGACGTGGCCATCTTCTTCCCAAAAGCTGTCTTGAGGAGCATGAAATGACAATATCCCAGCCCCCGAAATCCCTTGAATCATTTTGGAAACTGGCCTGCAAGCTCATTTCCATAGTTCTTTAACCTCTTTTGAGTAGATTAGCTCCAAAATATTGAAAACTGGCTTTTTGCCTTTTAAGGGTGAATCTGCGGTCCTCGGGGCTTTGTGCCCCAAGCTCTTCGACCCAGCGAGGACTGGCCCGTTCTGAGCTGGCGGCTTCTCACCTTACACACTTGCAGGGATGTGCAGCAGGGCCACCCAGGGCCACCAGCTGTGCCTACGGCACAGAGGGAGCAGGCTCTGGACCCCTGCCCCTGGTCGTACAAGCAGGGTTGTCCGATTCGTCCGCCAGTGTCCCAGCTGGGTGACGCTGCGGGAGCCAAGGGCCTGGCTTGCTGTGGCCGGGAAGGGGGGTTAAATCGTCCGCAAAAGAGAACGGCGGGCCTCCCCCGAGGTAAATGCTTAGCACAGATGAATTTTTAATGGAAATCAATTTCGCTTCCAAACTAACCTTTAGCTCCTTGGAAAATACAGTCTGCTTGCTGTTGATTACTGACGTTATCTTTCCTCTCTTTTTCCCCTCCCTCCTGCCTGCCAACCCGTTGGCAGCTGCCCGTATCTAGCGGTGAAAATCACCCCTGCCATTCCTGTGGTTGGTGGCATTCTGTTCTTCTTTGTGATGGGGACCCTGCTTCGCACCAGCTTCAGTGACCCTGGAGTCCTTCCACGAGCCACGCCTGATGAAGCCGCCGACCTGGAAAGGCAAATAGGTAACCTGACGGTCTGCCCTTAGCCTCTGGCCCCTCCCCACCCGTGCTGGCCCCAACGTGGGATGCCAGGCTGAGGTGTCCGTGCAAGAGGGGCAGGGCGCCCGACAGTGATGAGGACCCAGGCGGAGCCCCCGAAGGCTCCCTTCGCTCTGCCGCAGGATGAGCTGAGTAGGAGGTGGGATGTAAAGTGGTCAGAGGTAAGGCCGAGGGCAGATGCGCTGGAGGCAGGTTGTGGTGCCGTGAACCGGGGCCTGGCCACTGAGCTCTGCTTTCTGACGTGTCCACGAAACTCATGTGTCCCAGTCACGCGCGAAGGTCTGTAGTTACCAGCGCCTGTTCTCCCTTCCCTTTTACAGTCGCCGTGGCCTAGCTCTGGCGTCCGTGGCATAAACCTCGAAAGCCTTCAACTTAGACTGTCTTATTTTTCCAACCTGGGATCCAGAATTTCTTTATTATGGCATAACAGCGATACCTATTCATGATATATATTGAAATGAAAGTCCTTTTTTCTCATTAAAAAGAGAGCTTTGTCTTGCCCCTAAAAGTGCGCATTCATGAATGCATAGCTTTGCTGTGACACGTGGGTGATCCGACAAGCGTGGCAGAGGGGCGGGGATGGCCCTGTGAATGCCAAGTTAGGCATGAGAGATCAGCGACAGACGGCCCAGTCCCTGTTCCTCCGGCCCCCTCGGCTTCCTTGCCCAGCCGAAAGGTCCCTCCATCCACAGGGTAAGCAGATCCCAGTGTGGGCCGTAGATGACAGCGTTTGCTCTGGTCTGCCCTCTCCAAGCGCTGAAGCACAGCTGTGCCCTCTGATCGCTTGCCTCCGTTCTTCGTCCCTGTCTCGTGGGAGGAAAGCAGTGACAGAGTAGATAGTGGGGATGTATGGTGGATTGTCAGGTGGGCAGCAGCCTTCGTGTGTCCTGAGGTAGGGAAGAAGGGGAAGGAAGATTACTCCCTTCCACTGGAGAGACATCTCTTTCTTAGTCATTGCATCTGCATCTTGGGATTTCAAGAGAGGGTGTTAATTCGTCATTTAAGGCCTTACATGTACAGTGCGTTCATACCGTGTGAAGGCTATCATTGAACTTGACCACTTCCAAGCAAGTCTGAGGGGAAGAGGTTAAATGGGAGAAAGTGGAACCCAGGTTTCCTGCGCCTCGGCCCTTGTCCGTTCCAGGTTGTCATGTCAGAGGGGAGACAGAGAAATGCGACTCAGTAAAACTATAAAACTGCTGAGAAAACATAGGAGAAAATCCTCATGACCTTGGGCTAGGCATAGAGTTTTTAGATGTGACACCAAAAGCATGGTCTGTAAGAGAAAAATAATGATAAATTGAATTTAATTAAATTTAAAATTTTAGTACTTCAAAAGACAGCCTTAAGGAAATGAAAAGACAAGCCACAGAGTGGGAAAAAGTATTTGTAAATCATGTACCTGGGAAAGTGTCTTGTTCTTGTTGCTAGAACATATAAAGATCTCTTACACCTCAATAATAAGACCACAACCCATCTAAAAATAGACAAAGGTTTGAACAGATATTTTTCCAAAGAATATATCTGAGTGGCCAATAAGTACATAAAAAAGTGCTCAACATCAGTGTTATTAAGGAACGGCAAGTCAAAACCACAGTGAGATATCACTTCACAGCCTCTAGAGCGGCTCTAACTCAAACAACTGACAGAGACAAACGTTGGTGAGAGAGCGGAGAGACTGGAGTCCTCCTGCATGACTTGGGGGAAGTAAAATGGTGCGGCCACTTTGGAAACCAGTTCCGCAAAATTCCTCCAGAAGTTAAGCACAGACGGTGCCATATGACCCAGCGAGTCTCTTTCTAGGTATAGATCCAAGGGAAATGGAAACATGTGTCCTTGTGTGTACATTATACCTAACAGCCCAAGACCAGCCCCAACCCCCATGTTCATCAGAGGGGAAACTGATAGGTGATAAACATGTGGTATGTCCGCACATGGGATACCAGCGAGCAATAAAAAAGGGCCCAGCGTTGACGCATGCTACAACATGGGTGGACCTTAAAAATGTCATGCAAAGGGAAAGAAGCCAGATCAAAAGACCACGTGTTGTGTTTCTATGATTCTGTTTCTATGAAATATCCAGAAAGGACAAATCTTCAGAGACGGAAAGCAGGTCGGTCTGGGCTGGGGAGGAGTGAGGGCGGACACACGTGGGTCCCATAGAACTTTTCGAAGTCACGAAAAGAGTCTAAAATTAGATTGTAGTGATGGTGGTGCAAGCTAATAAATGTACTAAAAATCATTCTATTGCCCACTTACAATGGATAACAGTTATGGTGTGTAAGTTACACCACTACACACCTGTCAGACATAAAAGGGAGGAAGAGAGGAAGGGAGAGAGGAGGAAGATGGGGTGGCCCCGCTCGAGTTGCGTGACCTTAGACGTGTCACCCACTTTCTAAATGCCACCGTCCTCCTTGTTCTGAGCTGTTGGCGGGAACAGTGACACACATCCTGCAGGGCTCTTGGGGTGAGCTCCGCAGATGGGAGTATGTTTGGAGGGGCAGTTCTCCTCCTTGCCACCCAGTTCTCTCTTCACCTTCGACAAACAGAGATTCTCCTAAAAAGTCACCTGCCACATAATAGGAGGCAGAGGCGGAACAGTGCGGCCTAAGGCTTCACAAGGAGTCCTCCTCCCCTCTATTTCTCGACTGTGGAACATAACGTTATGTTTCAGCGAAATCTTAGCACAATTATTTTGTGCTCTCTAACTAAAAAAATGAAAAATGAGATTTGGGAACTTCTCACTATCCGGGTTATTAATTCTAATTATCCATAGTACACCTCTACTTACGGAGGCCCACAATAGCCACGTGAAGCCAGCCATCTGAGTACTTGGTTGCAGATGTGCCGGGACCGGCACGGCCCCCGTCTGCAGCTTTCCCGAGAGGAGGCGGCGGCGAGGAGGCTGTGTCTCGGTCTGTCGCAAGTCGCTTGAAATGCCCCAATGTCTTTTTTTCTGAAAGAACTTTCCCAATAACTTATGTTGCTTATGTTAAGACAGCAAAGGATGGCAACAGGGGCCCGGGGAAGTCTCGCTGGGGTCACCGGAGTCCGGCTTGGAAACTAGTCTCAGGAAGTCAATTTTTTTTTTTAAGTTCACTCAGGGACAATCAGATACCAAGCAACTGGTTTGGGATCAAAGCATTTTGTTTCAATTAGGAATAGACCTTTCCAGGGATCAAAACGGGGAAAACAGCAGGCCGCCTCTGCTTACGTCCCCGTGTGGTGCGTGCGGTGCGTGCCCTCTTCCCGCCCCCTCGGCAGCGCTGGCCAGGGGAAGCCAGGACGTCAACCTGGGCTGCAATGTGGCCTCGTCCGCCTGTTGAGCTCCAGACTAGTTACTCAGGAAACTTTCTCCTGTGTCAAAGAAACCCTGACACGGGAAAGTGCTCTTGCTTAGGGAGGGTGGAATCAGATCAAAGGAAGCTGGGTGGCCTTTAAAAAAGTCACCTTTCTGAATAATCATCACTCCACTCTGCACCTGTTGCTGCCCTGCTAGAACACCACTCTGCTGGACGCCATGCGTGTGTGTGCATGTGTGTGTCTCCCTTCTCTCTGTCTCTGTCCCTCCTTCTCTTTCTCTCCCTCTCCTGTTTTGTCCCTCTCTTCATCCAACCCTCCCCCTCTCCCCGCTCCTTCTTCACTCTTCTCCTCCGTCCGCTCCCCCTCACCTCCCACTTCTCCTTTCTTCCTTCCCCCTCTCTCATCCCCCCCGCCCCCCCACTCTTTTGGTCAAATTCTCACCCAGCAATTTCTCTTGTAGCACACAGAACCATTGGCCATTGCTAAGACTAAAGCATACCCTTCATTGTTTCCTCGGGCTGGATCTCCTGTGGACGGGGGTTTAGGAAGCCTGACCCAGCAGCTCCCGGATCCAGGGAAGCGGGGGCCCAGGGACAGCACCCGTCTGCACCACCCAGAGCTCTGTGGGGACACCATGAAGGCGTTGACAATGGTGTCACCACCAGTTTGACGTGCTGGACATCTTCCCCCAAAGACACCTTAATTCAATGTTTCCGAGTAGAACCATTATAATTGCAGTTTTACCAACATGGATGGATTTTTGTTGAAGAAAGTACTTTCTGAGAACATTATGAAGGCAATTTAAGACCTTAATCCATTTTCTCTATTGCAAAGTTAAACTATTTCCAATTTTTCCCCATTTGCATTTTTATTTTACTAAAATTATTTTTTATTGGAGTAATTTTTCTGCATAAAATTTCTAACAGGTTTTTTTTTAATTGACCGGGTTTTTAAAAAAATATCATGAATGTTGCCGTTTTGAGCTTTCTTGTAGAACTATTATTTCTACTGGGACAAATTTTTTCTGGTGATTTAATTTTTTACTGTGTATATATTTTTTAAGCCATTATTGATTTCTTTTTTGTGTTTTATTCCTAATGGTAATATCCACCATAACATTGCTTTAAGTTTTTATGGTTTCTTATTTTTTTGCCTCATGATTAATTCTGTTGGCTGTGGTTGATTTGTGATTAAATCTTCCATACACTTTGCAGTCACTTTGTGTACTGTACACTAAATGTCCACACTAATGAATATACTAAAAAAAAGAAGAAATGGCAGGCATCATAGGTGGGTAATTTGACTGGTTTTGCGAGTTTTCTTTTCAGAAGGTGACATTTTCTGACCATTCCCCCCAGTTCTTATTTGCGCCCCCTGCTCACCTCCAGAGTTACCATACTTTATCCACAGCGTAACTTGTTTGCAGTGGTCATCCCAACGTCTCGGGACCACTCTGCGAGGCCCCAGCTCGCTGGGCAGAACGGCGTCACGGCCGCCCTCGCTGGTCTCGCTGCCCCGCTGCCCTCAGCCCTGGTCTTGCTAGAGCTACTGCGATGCCACTTCAGCAGCTTTCGGACATTCTCTTCCAGGCGACCAGCTTCAGCATTTACCTGGGTCCAGGAAAATAAATTCTCCCCTGAGCTTTTCCTGTAAAGTAATTGGTCTGTTGGCCCACAAGGAACGGGCAGAAGCATATTAATAGCTCGTTTTCATTAAGTGCTGCTCTTGTGCCCGGCGCCCCATGAGCTGGTTCTGTGACGACCTCACCAAGCCACAACGGCCGCTCGCTGGTGGCCAGTCACTGCAGGTGCCCTTGTTTTGTTGCTGAGCAAGTCGGTGCTTGGACAGGAAAGTGATTTGCAGAGGTCATTTGGCTGGAGCTGGGGGTCCAATGCAGGTCCGTGTTCTGAACCACAGCACGCACTGCCCGCCACCTAGTTGCCTTGGGGACAATTCCTGGTTTGCTGGAGCAGGTGGCACTTCCCATTGCCTGTAAGCGAGAGTCCTTCTGCCCCCAGATTGTCATCGTCCTCCACCCTCCGACTCCCCCGTCCTGTCCGCTGCCTCTCTCTTCATATCCACGGTGGCTGCAGGGCCTGGCTCTCAAATCCTAGGCCCTGGTGGGTGGTGAAGGGAGCAGGGCAGGGGAATCCCAGGCAGCCTGGCAACCCTGAGGGGGCTGCCTGCAGGTGCAGGGGCCCTTGTCCAGTAGGAGTGTCCCCGACGTCTAGGCCCCCCCCGTGATGCTCGTGGAGGGGCTGAGGAGAGGGGGCAGTGGAGGCGTCCCTCCATGTCTGAAATACTTCCAGGAAGAAACAAAGGGTTTTGAACAAACTGGCATTCTAGGAATAAAAAAAGTAGAGTCCTTACTTGGGGAAAATGCTAGCACTGTGTGGTTCCACAGATGCGGGGGAAGAGGAGGCAGTGCGGACAGCCAGCGGCTCCCAAAGTCAGAGTTCCGCACTGCCCCTTTAAAAAGAAGTCCCAGCCTGGGAGAGCTGCGGACCAGATGTCACAGTCACAAGGGCGGCATTTGGGGAAATACCGCAAGAGTATGACGCGTTTAGGTCTGAGGCAAGGAAGGAGCCAGAGAGTCTGTGTTCCCAAAGGGTTTGGCAGGGTGGGTGTTTTTCACCCAGGAAGGTCATTGGCGCCTCTATGATGTCTTCACCCTATAGAAATCCACAGTGGCGGGGCGGGGGGGCGCGCATTGTGCCGGAAGCGAAGCCAGTTTCTGACGCAACCATGCTGACTTACTTGTGAGGTTGGGACCTTGACACTGTGTGGTGGTCAGAGTGGAGAATCATAAGGTCCAAGACCACAGTTCTGTCTTTGGATGGATGCCCTTTACAGAATTGTCTTCACAACCCCCCACAGAGCTTTGGGGGTGGCAAGTGGTGTCTTCCTCCTTCTTACAGGAAAAGAAATGTAGACCGGGGGACTCTTTAACTTGCTGGGATCACACTTTTGAGCTCACACTGCACTGAGTTTAGGAATCTAAATTCCTAAGCCCACGGAGATATTTAAGTGGCTTCTGTCTTTCCCATCCTGAATCTACCGAGTGTCTCTCTTAATCTAGTTGACAATGTGACTTACAGATGTGCCCAGATGTAAGGTTGGAATCTTCTCTATAGAGCCGGGGAAGCCTCCCTAAAAGCCTGGTCTCTCTTCATTTCAGATAAGTGGAACCAGTCTCTCTCTCATCCTCAGCGCCAGTATCACATTATTTAAAGTTTGCGTTCAATCGGCAAAATGATGGCATACAGCACTGTTAACACGCTTTGCTGGAAAGGAAACGAAATGCACTGTAATTATAATCATTCCTACACCTAAGGCCATGGAAGGGGGAGGGATGACGAAATAACGGGGGGAGGGATGAGGAAATAACGAGGGGAGGAAAAGGTCACCCACCAGGGGGCAGGGGGAGCCAGAGGCCGCGGGGGAGAGGGGGCGAAGGATCAAATGGCATGAACGGGTGGAAAAACGGGGACCATGTCGTTCAAGAATAAGGCCAAAGGAAAGAGCAGGTGGTCTGGAGGATGTCGATGGAAATGGACGGCCCACCCTTACCCAACTGGAGCCGCTAAGGCGTCACCGATGCACAGAGCCCTTCGAGCTAATCAAAGCGCTCTCTGGCTCCAGGCCTGCTGGCCTGCTGCAGTGCTCCGAGTCAAGGAACATTCCAGCAATCATGAAGACCACCCTGGATGACCCCCTCAGTTTACAGACCAGTAAACTGAGGCTCAGAGGGAAACAGGTATGAATCTACCTGTGCTCACACAGAGCTGATCAGTGACGGTCCCAGGGCTCTGGCCCCGGGGTCCTGACTCCAAAGGTCCTATACCTCTCCTTGCACTTTTGTTTCTGAAACTGAATCCTTAAATGCTTGCGACTCAAAGTGAGGCCCGTGGAAGAGCCACATCAAAACCACCTGGGAGCATGTTAGAAAAGCAGAACCTCAGGCCCCAACCCAGCAACTGAACGAGAGCCTGCATTTTAAAAAGGCTGCTGTGGTTCCGTGAAAGCTGAGAAGCACAGCCTTGATGCCTTCTCACCTCCCAGCCATGACCATGACCTTGACCTTGACTGTGACCATGACTGTGACCTGGGGCTGAACCTGGGACTTCCTCGCCAGCATCAACGTCTGCTTCCCCTCCTCTTAGCTCTCAGGTCAAATTTTCAGGTGCTCGGCTAACTACAGATTCGTTCACTTTGTACATGCAGTGTAATAACCTCCCTGCAATGCCTGTAAGTGGCACCTTATTCTTTATTATTACTTATTAATAATAAGTATGTTAATAAATATCCTCTCTTTAGATAGTACTTTACCAAGTTCAAAGTCCAGATATGCTTTTCTTAGAAGTATGGCAGGGCATGTCTAGAAGGTATCCAGCCATATAATATGAAAAATAGAGACATTTATTGAAGAACATACAAGGTACAAGAAACACTGTACATAGGACAATGACACCTCAGTCCCCTTCAAAGTAGGCACTTCGGAATCTCACACAGTTCCCCCAGTTGCCATCAGCTACCCCATCATATTTTCCTCATCGATGATCTGAAATCTCTTCCCTTTCAAAGGTGATTTTAGGTTTGGGAAAAGCCAGAAGTCACGGGGCACCAAATCTGGGCCGTAGGGGGGCTGAGTCACCTGGGTGATTCGATGTTTCGCAAAAAAACTCTGCGCAAGACGTGATGCATGAGTGGGTGCATTGTTCTGATGAAGCTGCCAATCACCAGTTGCCCATAGCTGTGGCCTTCTAAATCACCCGAATAGTTTCCATGGAGGAATGTTCAAGCTTAACGCAAAATTTAATGCAGATTCGTAACTACTCACTCAGTCATTTTGAATATGACAGCCACACAGTACACATGCTCACTCAGTGGCGTCTACCGCCCCGACTGACTAGTACAGTGAAGTTGTCATTGCTCACACATGCGCATTCCAGTCCACTCTCCTTGGCTGCCAGGTTACATCGATGTCACAGAAATCATTCTTGTTATATTAACAATGGGTTGGACTTTTTCCGGACAGACCTCGTGAACTATGTGGTTATGGGCACAGGCTCTGTAGCTAAATTGATCCTAAATCGCAGCTCTTCTACTTGCTGTGTGGCCTTGAGAAGCGTTTTAACTTCTCCAGGCCTTGATTTCACTGTATGTACAATATACCCACTGAGTGCAAAGAGCCATTCCAGCATTATCCTTCTGATTCTAGAAATAAATCCCTCTTCCTCCTTTGCTTGACCAGGGAAATCCAGGAATCTAAATACTTTAAGACCATGTTCAACTACTTAAACTGAAGGAAAGATGTATTCTGTTGATAATTTTAGAATGCAAAGCTACATGCACACCCCTGTAAATTCAACAAGTAAACTGTAGGTGCTGCACAATCAGTGAGATATTGAAATGACTCACTGGAATATTACTGTCATTATTACTTTAGTACCTTGGGGGTTGAAGCAAGAGGGGGACACAGTAGCTCTCTTGAGTGAAGGTGTGACTCAGTCCATCAATAAGGTTTTAGAGGGAACTCACGTCATCCAGGAATCGGCAGGTGTGTTGGGCCAAGATCCGGCCACACTACATGGGGGGAGGGCAGGGCAGCTTTTCAGGAGAGAAATCCCCCTAGAAGAGGTGAATCGGAGGAGTGCCTGGAAGTGGGACGCATTTTCTTATTACAGGTGTGGAGTACTAGGAAAGGCAGCTCAGGACCCAGAGGAAACAAAGGACTCGGTGAGCAGGAAGGAAATGGGCCTGGGCGTGGAGGCGGGGCAGGCTGAGCAGGTGCCAGGAGAGGGTCGAGTCCTTTCCTTTCTCTCTCTCTCTCTCTCAAGCCATCCCACACGCTGCTCACTAATAAACTTGCACGTTTTGTGGCTGGAGTTTGGGTTACGGATATGGTTTAACCAAGAGCCACTTGCCAAACAACCTGCTCTTGGTGTCTTGCTTGGCCCTTACCGCTGTGGATGCCCCGACGTCATTCATGTGCTCACATCCTCTGGGAACCTAGAGCTCTATATGCCATCTTCGGGGTCTGTGATATTAATGAAACTGTGCCCCCAAGGTCACCTTCAGGCACTCGGTTATAATCAAACCAACGCCCGGTGGGCTTTCCGAGTGAACATTCTCTTTTCTTTCAGAACCGAATGCTGTAGAGAGGGGATTTTCAGCCGGTTTTGCGGGGGGCGGGGCGGGGGGCTGCAGCTCCCTTCCCTTCTGTGCCCTAGCAAATGCCAGTCTGAGTTGTGGGAGACGGAGCAGCGGTAGGTTGTGTTTCTTGTAGATAAGTTCTGAGGCTCAGAACCGCCGCCTAAGAGCACGAGCAGAGTGGTATCGACTGTGAGGTCCACGGTTGGACGTGGGCAGTGGGACTCGGCTGTGGTCAGTGCTCAGTGGCTAGGAGGTGCCTGGGACAGAGGGCAGAGGGGGGTAGGGGGCGCCGTCAGGGAGAATGGGAGGTGGTCCTCCAGGGAGGGCTCCCCTTGCCCACGCAGGGTTAGGAAAAAACTCCTCCCACTTGTCATTTATCCAGATTTCCTTTCCAAGGCTCCTGTAGGAAAAATTTGGCTTATAGAAGTGAAGACCATTTATTTGGAAACTGTGGATTAACACCTTCTGGAAAACAGAACTCCAAGGGGGTGAATACCATATCACATACCACCAAAATTTGGAGCATGCACTTAAAAAAATCTGTCTTCCTTTAAGGTTGGAAACTTGAAGTCCAAGGGTCCTTGAGTGAGTTTATAGGTGAGTTGCTCCTTACTCTCAGTGGAAGTCAATAGACTAGAAACAGGCTAAAATCTCCAGTGGCCCTCACAAAACACGAGTAAGACACTTGGAGCGATACTGACCAGCATGTCCAGCAGAAATACAACGCAAGCCACATGTGTAATTGCAGATTTTCTTGTAGTGACATTTTAAAAAAATGAAAAGGAACAGGTGAAATTAATTTTTATAATATATTTTAATCCAATATATCCAAAATATTATCATTTCAACATGTATTCAAAATAAAAAAAAGTACTAACACAATCTTTTACGTTCTTTGGTTTTCGTACCGTCTTTTCCACACGTGTCACACTTCCAGCACCTTTTCATCCAGGCCAGCTGCGCTGCACGCGCTCAGTGGACACCTGTGACTGGTGGCTGCCGTGCTGGGCAGAGCAGACTTACGTGACAAAAAATTGGACCTCAATAGTTACTGGAATCTCTCAGAATTATCAGTATTGTTTATCTTGTTTCAGATTATTTGAAAAAAAAGCTGGGGCAAGTGGTTTTTAACTTCTCCATTTTTTTGTTTTGGAAGAACTTCATAACATTCATTCATTCATTCACTCACTCACTCCTTGAACATGTATTTACTGAGTCCTTACTGACTACTAAGCACTGGGATAACGGTAAATTGTACTCTTAACAGGTTCCTTCTTCTTCTTTTGGTTTCTATCCGTGTAATTGTGAAGTTATAAACAATGGAATTATCTGAAAACCTAAATAGACTCTTTATTGTTATTAGGGTCAAATTCCATGCTACTTGGTTAGGCACCGGTTCTTAAACTTGAGCGTGCGCCAGGTCACCTGAAGTTCCTGCTAAAACAGGCTGCTGGGCCCGCCTGCAGCGTGTCTGAGGCCGTGGGTCAGGGCCGTGGCCCGGCCGTTTGACTTTCTGACCAGTTCCCAGGAGTTAGTACTGAGGCTGGGCTGGAGGCCATGCTCTGAGAATCACCGGGCAGAGGAAGAGTTTCCTCGTTGAGATCCTGCACCCTCTACGTGTTCCACATGGCTGGAGGCAGAGCTGAGCATCTCCGGAAGGTTGAACAACCACAAGATTCACGTGCCTTTCAAAGGGGTCAGTTGGGGAATGGGTGGGTCGTCTTCCTGTGGCCTGTTTTTTGAGACACAGATGTAGTGACCCAAATGGGAAATTCCCTGAGGAACTTACTGAAGAACAATAGCTGGACTGACTGATGCAATGTGGGCTCATTCAAGGGAAGCCTCCCACACTTTTGCTTTGGGGGCCAGCATCACAGAGGATGGCCGAGCAAAGCCCTCGCTGCGTAGACCCCCTGAGCGCAAAGGACTGAGCAGCTGTCATTGAACAGGTACCTGCCCCAGGTTTCCAGAGCTCATCGTTCTGGGGAGAGAGGTCGAGAGGAGTATCCCATGGTTACCAAAGCTGTGGGGTGTCTGTACCTGCAGAGAATGTGTGAGACACTCCTTCCACGTCCTGCCAGAGGACAGCTGGTCCCTAAAGCCAGCTGTAGCTGCTGTCACTCCCAGACAATGTGGAACTGCTGTGTTCCTGTGAGTTTTGTCAAGCGCTGCTCCAAAGCCAAAATCCTCACAGGAGGACCTGTGGGTTAGGTTCTCTTACAAGAGGTGAATCTTACGCACTGATGCAGGTATGGTGGGTATGTCTGGGAGGGTGGGAATTGGGCCATCCCAGGTGTCAGTGGGGCCGGAGCTTTCTGACTGGGCCCTGGTAACACTCCTGCCCTACGGCCGACTCGAATTTTGGAAGCACTCAGAGAAGAGGCCCACTCTGCCCGGTGACCGCTGGTCCCCTGTCTGTGTTTAGTCTGTGTGATTTTACCATGGTTCAGGGCTACCTGCCTGAACCCAGCATGTCGGCAGAGTGTTGGCTAAAAAGACAGCACATGTAGTCTCCAAGTCAGTGACCTTTTGTGTAACGATTATTATGAATTTCTCCTGCAAGGGGTGTAGGTCTCCCTAATAGATTGGAATTCTAGGCTTTTCAAGCCAGCGACTAAAGCGCGGGCGTTCGGGACAGGGCCACCCTTCTGTTCCCCACCGCGATGCTGCCCACCACTGTGCGGAGAAGTAATTATTAAGAGTCACCCAGGAATGCCTCTGGCTGCCACCTACCTTTCCCCAGCTCCCCGCCTGGGCAGGACGGGGTTAAGGGCTTGGTCACTTGTGCTCTACTTAAACCCGGGAATTTACAGGGGCTGCCACCAGAGGGGCAATGAGAGGACCAGTCTTTTCTCCCCCACTATTTAATTATCATTTCTTCAGGAGAGACCTGTGGCAGACGAGGGGACAGTGGCCAGGCATGCTGTTCCCCTGTGTCGGCTGCCGGTGCCCCAGTGACTCCGCGTCCACGTCAGAGCACTGACGCCCCTTCTTCCACCACCGCTCCCATTTCCCAAAGGGAGAGGCATTTCCTCTTAGACGCAGATGACCAGGTTTTGCTATCATGTATGGTAATCCTGTGAATACGAGTGAAAAGGTCAAGTTCTTGGAAAAGAACACAGAGATGACACCGCCGCGAACAGGTTGCCTCCGTAGCTGTGGCTGGTGGTGTCAGCAGGCTGCCGACTCCCCCGGCCCTCCTGTAGGTGGACAAGCTCTTGCTTGGCGGCTACAGAGAGACTTCTGCATGTGTCTCTCAGCGCGTGCAGAGTGTTGCAAACATTTAGGTGGCTATGTTTTACCTTGCGATGGCATACCCATGACATTTCATGAAAAATACCCCTGGTTGGCTGTTTAGTTAGAAAAGTAATCATTATCAGTAATCAGTCTATTTTAAGTGCAGCGCATTCTTAGGTACTCTGGAAAAATCAAAAGAAACCTAGCTGGAGGCCGGCACACTCAAGTGAAGCCACTGAGGGCTTTAAAAAACAAAACAAAACAAAACAAAACAAAAAACCCAGAAATGTATTTTCTCACAGTTCTGGAGGCTACAAGTCCAAGATCAATGTGTAGACAGGTTTGGTTTCCCCTGAGGCCAAGAAGGTTTTTTTGTTTGTTTGTTTGTTTTTTAAACAGAGGAACATGGATGAGGACAGATGGATGAGGAGAGGTGACCGCAATCCAGGGTGTGCAGTCTCTGTATTACTGACAATCTGGGCCAGAGAATTCTTTGGGGTGGGCGGCTGTCCTGTGTTTGCAGGGTGTTCAGCAGAAAATCCCTCCCCAAGACTCACTGGATGTCACTAGCACTCCCGTCCCTGAATCGTGACAATAAAATTGTCTCCTGACAGTGCCAAATGTCGCGGGGGGGGGGGGGGGGGCAAAATCACCCACGTGGAGAATCCGCTCTATAATGTAAATTGCGTTTGGGAGCGGGAACGCTGGGTGGAGGAGAGAATCCAGAGAGATTAATCACAGGCTGCTGCCTGGAGAAAATAAACCTGATCAGGATTTCAAAAGCCATGAGGTTAAGGAAAGAGTTGCCTGAGGAGGTGGTATTTTGGGGTGGCGGTGGGGAGAGAGCGAACAGGAGAAGGGAAGTGGTGTTTCAGAAAGTAGTGACTGAAACGGAAATACAGGGCCCAGGAGAGATTTCTCTGGCGGGCAAGGGCGGTGGACAGGGACGAGGGGTAAGGATGCATGAATTTGGTCCGTGCCGGGCAGGTAACACCCGCTCAACCCAAAGTCCAACAGGCCAGAAACAGAGCCCGGAAAGGATGAGAATGGCTGATACTTTTGTAGGACAGGCTGCGTGGCGCCTGGCAGTGTCTCCGGATGTTTCAGATGTCAATATAATCCTCTTGGCCATTTTGGGGGGCAGGGGCTATTGTTATTCTCAGTTCACAGCTAGGGAACCTGAGGCACAGAAAGAATGAGTAAATGGCAGGGCCACCATAGCCACTATAGTCACCATAGCGACCCCTCTGGTTGCTGAGACCATGTTCCTCCCGGCGGCTCAGGGACAGGGTGAGCGGAAACAGATTCTCCCAACCACAGGCAGCAGCAGGTCCGCAATCCAGGTGGTCAAGCAAGGTTTGAAAGGAATAGAAAAACTACCCCGGTTTACAAAAATGTCTGGAATTTGTATGAAGAGTCAAATAGACCTCAGATTTCAAAGGAAAGCTAGAGACGAAGAGTCTAAGCATAGAGCTCCAACCTACAGGCCCCAAGCATCGGAGCCCGGAGGCCAGGCTGCTGTTGAAGGGCAGCCGTGAGCGGGAGTGACCAGCAGGCCCGGGCAGGCCTGGGCGTGGGGGAGGCGAGGAAGGAAAGGGCTGCCGTCTAGTGAGGAATAGATTAGAAAAGAAATGAAGGCTGTTTTTAACTTCCTAAAGCAGCACCGCCCAACAGAAATACACTGTGAGCTACAAATGTAAGCCACACATGCCATTTTAAATGTTCTAGGAGCCAGTTTTTAGTAGTAAAAGGAAACAGGTGTAATTAATTGTAATAATATATTTTACATAACCCAATTCTTCACAGGATTATCATTTGGACATGTAACCAACATTTAGAGAGCATGGAGATATTTTACATTCTCCTTTTTCTACTCTATCTTTCAAATCTAGTGTGTGTTTGACATGGGCAACACGTCCCAGTTGGGACCAGACACATTTTCGGTGTTTGAGAGCAACACGTGGCGGTGGCCACCCTGCTGGACAGCGGAGCTCCAAACTCCCAGCTGCAACGCTGCCATCCCACGAACCGCTGGAGGTCACTCCAAGCCCGGTGGCATCCCTGTCACCCTGCACCCTGACTGCCGCCGGAGGTACCAGAATTCAGGCCTGGGGTTCAGGTCCCAGCTTGGCCCCACTTGCAGTACCAGAGGGAAACTGTTTCCGAGTGCCCGTCGCCCAGCGAGCCCCAGGCGGCCGTTCAGTGGCAGGAACGGCCCGTCGAGCGCGCGGACACCCAGCCGTTACCAGCTCTGGAGGAAAACGAAGCCAATAATAACGTCGGTGCTGAAATGGAATTCACATGTGTGGGAAGGAGGAGTTTCTATAAGAAAGGTAACGGCCCATCAATAAAGAAAGATTGGATCCAGGAGAAGGCAATGGAAGGCGAAGAATTGTGGTTTTGGTTTTATTTCGTCTGTCTGAGAGCCTCATTTCGGGTCCTTATGATCCCATTTTTCCAGTTGACAGCACTCAGGGTGGGTCTAGGGAGTCATTACTAAAATAAAAATGATTGCTCTTGCATTTTGCAAAAATCACCCTCTGAACTTTAGGGGGTATAGAACAATATAACAGAGTTCAAATAACCTGGAGTGGAGATTTCTCCTGTTGGAAGCCCCCCCTCTCCCCTGGCCAAGCCCAAGAAGGGGGAGCTTGCTAGGGGAGAAAACATCTGGAAATGCGACCTATCTGGGTGGGAGCCGCCCAGCTCAGTCTCTGTTGGCGGGTTTCCCCTCCCCACGCTTTGAGAGCAATGAAAGGGAGCGCTCTGACTCCCCAGCGCCGGCACCGTTCCAGCCGGGCAGCCGGGCGAGGACTGAGCGGTTTGTCAGGCTTTCCCGTGAAGCCCTCCCAGGATGAAAGCGGTCAACAATTGCTCTTCTGTGATGATAAATGGTTTTCTTTCATCAACGTTTTAATAACTGTTTGCACATTTCGGCAATTACGGGTACAGAGAGTCTGATGGTGATTCCAGAAGCAGATTGCAGAGGCGACTCGCCCGACGGACGCCGTTGGCCATCGGAGGCAGCGCCATCTCTCTGAGTGACACGCGGCTTTCCGCCCAGGCACCGGGCGCCTGGCAGCCTTCTGCACCAGGTGCACGGCCGGCCGACCGGGCCGCCTTGGCTGCCTGCCCCTCTTCACCGACACAGCTCAGCCCCCGGGAGAGGGCACGGAAGAGCCGGCTCCGGAGTCAGCCACCCTTCTCCTGCCGGTACGATCGGCCATCTGCCGCCGTTCCGCGCCTGCACCAGTGGAGGAATCCGACAAAGCGGGACTTGGCCTGTCCTTTCTCTAACGGAGAGAGCCTGACCCCTCTGCCATCGTAGAGGGAGCCTTCACGCGAGAAAAGCTGCTCTTCGTATTTCATGGACGCTTCTCATTTCTCTGTTAAAGTGATATTCAAATTATTTATTTCACTGTTTCGTGTTTCCTCATTTCAAGCTCCGGGTTGCCCTGAATGATATTTTGTAGTATGTCAGCTATAAATGTTTTGCCCAGAAAAAAGTCTGGAAGAAAAGCTTTTAAAGATCTGGAATTTATAAAAGGAGCCTTTAGGAGCTGTCTCTCCATATTGTATCATGTTTTAGAAATGAATATGGGAACCAAAATAACAAGATGGAAGGAATCCAATATGAAAGGAAGTTGAAATAGGACCCACTTTACAGAGCTTCAGGGAGCAAAATTTAAACCTTACTCGAAAGATAAATGAGTTATTTATAGTAGTGTAATAGTGTAAAGAAGGGGCAACTTAAATGTACAACAATAGCAAAATGGATAAATGATTTATTGTATACTTCTGTGAAGGCTATTACAAAGGCAGATATCAAAACTGTTTCAGAAATACATAATGACTTATGAAAATGCCTTTGATATAGAGTCAAATGAAAATATACAAACTATAAAACTGTAGGTACATTGCAATCTTAAATATGCACAAGCATAGAAAAACTGGAAAGGAAAATAAACAGGATATTTTTGTGTGGTTGGACTGACCACAAACTTTTCATTTTAAATTGATTTTTAGTATGTTTCTGCTTTTGCAAATTCTCTACGATGAGCATGTATTACTTTTATAATAGGAAAAAAAAAACAGTACATGTCATTACATAAACTCTAATAGGTGTCCTTGCAACACACAGTCATTGAGGAATCCCACTTACTACCTGCCTGGCCTTAGCTAATCATGGATCTTCCCTTGGGCCTCATTTCCTCATCTGGATAGTGGGACGCACAGCCTTGCCCGACTCACAGAAGCACCGCGAGGCACGAATGCAGTAACCTGAAGACACTGTGAAAACAGCCAGTTGCCTATACAAGCAGGACGCATAATGTTTTGTGTTGGCTACTGTGTCGAACCTGCTAGAACATAAGACATGGAAACTTGAACACAGCTGTAAGGACACATGGGGAATCCAAGCCTGTGAGAAACTACACTGAACAATGGCCGCGCGTAACTGCACGTCGCAGGAGGACGCGGGGGAGCCCAGGTGCTCAGAGTGTGATCTGTTAGCTGATCTGGTACAAGGATTGTTTTTCAGGGGGAATGGCTCCCCCATCACTACTGAGGGGCTCGTGTGGGTGCCCCGGAGGTTGATGTTTACTCAGCCTCACCCGGAGCCACTTGCCTGTGAGCAGGAGAGACGCAGGGAGGCGCACGGAGGTGGACGGGGCAGGCGGGAGAGCGAGTTCCGGAGGCTGCGCGGCCGAGTGCTCCACGGTCCCTACCGTCTCGGCCCAGGGCATGGCCAAAGCCGGGGGTTTTGTTGTTAGTGCAGGTCGGAATCCCCAGGGAGGGTTTAGCATTTTACCTGCCTTTTCTTTATCCTTTTACCGTATGACACTGATAATTACACCTTTTTATAGACCCATCAGTACCTTCCCCGGGAAACTTGGGTCCCGCGCTTTGGCTCCCCTCCAGGTACATGCTGACAAAGACCTGAATGTGAGACCCACTGTCCCTCAGGAGGGGGTACAAATGACAGAGCAGCTGCCCCCGGGCTGTAACCTCAGGGACACAAACCATACACACACGCCGGGCACAGAGTAGGGGCTCTGACACAAAGCTGCTGAACTGCTGATTTGAATATATGAGTTAAACCCATACTGTAGAGAGGGTCTCAGAATCCTACTCCTTCCTCCTAGTATCTGAGGGTTTTGTAGGTTAAGTGAGAAACAAAATAATTTTCATTTCCTGGGATCCAGTAACAGTATGTGGGGCACGAGGGCGGGCAGCTGCAGCACGAGGCTGGGTCCTGGCCCGTGCAGCCGGGCCAAGTGCTCGAGAGCCATCGTTGCTCGTGAACCTCCTGGGTCTGGGCAGTGAGCAGAGGAAGCCGGGCCCAGGGTCTCGGGGTGCTGAGGCCCGAGGGGGCGGGAGAAGGGCAGTGCAGCTCCAGGTCCTCTCCCAAACACCCAACCACCAACCAGAAGCTCTGCCAGGGAGGGGGCCTGCCTTGTCCCCTTTCGGTGCAGGCCTGTGGTTTTCGTCCATACCTGCCAAGCTCTGGAAGTGGAAACTCAATTTGCTTCTCATCCAGTCCAGTCTAATGACACTGAGTGAGTCGTTGACCATTGCTGTGATCCCATTGTAAGCATTGGAAAGAATACAAAGAAAAATGACTTTGTTATTTTTTTTGTCAAAGTCTAGACTGCATTGTTATTGATCACGGGGTGCTTGCTAGTAAATAATTCATCTGAATGCTGTTCTAGGCTTGCGTATTTTCATTTCACAGCACTCATAGTCCTTTAGTAGAGGAGCGATGAGCAGTAAAAAAGTCACTACTGCCCATCTTAGGTGCCAAATTTAGGTAAAAACTCACTGTTGGCCTTTTTCCAGACCTGGCACCGGACACCGCACAGGTCTGGGCCTTTCAGGGTACTGTGGGTTCCCTACAGTGTGGGGCCCTTGGGCTTCTGTTAGTAAAGGAACACAGTGATGGAACACGTCCTCGAAGCAGCGTTCAGCGTCGGGGTATTTGAATGATTTCGTTTTGATCGCTGTGAGCAGAAAGGTGTTGAGTTGGGGTATGGATTTAACAGTGGGCTGGGTTTAGGTTAACAAGCATTCATTGCCTGCTTACCCACAGTGTACCTTCTTCAACCCATTTGCCATCTTCTTGCAAGACTAAAGCAAAATACGAGACATGTGTCCGTGGGCAATGTGGGCAAGTTCGGTTTTCATTCAAACTTAGTCACACCCCTTTAAGAGCACAAAGCTAAGTGCAGTCAAAGAGGTGGGGAACTTGAGCCCTGTGCAGAGTCCTCCACCCCAGACAGGAACCTCATTAATCACGTCTCCAGCCCCTCTCCTGTAGACCTGAGGAAACCAGAGAAGTCAAGTCACACGCTGGTGGCAGAGATGGGCCATGTAGCTGGGTCTCCTCATGCCCAGGAAAATGTCCTTGTTTCCCCTTGTTTTCTGCTGGTACAAAATCTGGACAACACTAGGGCAGATGAAAGGGCGCCATGCCCCGTGGCATGAAAGGCACTTTTCCCAGAGATAAGCATTATGCTCAGATAACCTGCGCTGTAATCCAGTTGTGTGACTTGGACTTACCAGCCCCGCGTGGCCGCCGGGGCCCCGGGGGAGAATCAAAGTCCCTAGAGCTGCAAGGGGTCCCCGATCGTTCACATAGCCTCCTTCTTAAACAGTTTCAGGGTTGAAAAGAGAATTTAAACAACAAGTTACTCACAACCAGTCTCTAGAAGAGGTAGAGGGGACATATTTTTAAAATCACTGATGAAGCCTATGAATATATAATTATTTTTCAAAGCAGCAGAGATACTTCTGTTGACATCCAACTTGAAGAATTGTAGGGAGCCGACACTATCTCAACCCCCTTTGCAAACGCCTCTTTCCAAACTGTTTGAAAAGTAACCATTTTTTGTTCATTACAAAATAATATATATATAGATTGTAGAAGCCTTGAAAAGCATAAAAAACAATTCTTTATTTTTAATGAATTTATTTATTTCATTAATCCTAGCAATTCAGAGATATCCATGTTAACATTTTGATGTATCCTTGCAGTATTTTTTTCTCTGTATAACATATTTTTACACAAATATGGGCTCACATTGTACATTATTTTAGAAACAAATTTTTTTTTGTTTCTTAATATACCATGAGCCATTCTACTTCACCTTTAATAGGTATATGGTAGTCCTTTATATGATCATATATTATAATTTGTTTAATGACTTCCCTCTTGTTTACGTTTAAGTTGTTCTCATTTTAAAAGTAAAAAGCAGTATTGCAGACAATAGTCATGAAAATGTCCTTAGGTCACATGTTTAGAAGTGCTCTTGCCGAGTCGAAGGATACGTACACTGTTATGGTTTGAGATAGGTAGCCAACTTGTTCCCCAGAGGGTTGGATTAACTTATACTCTCACCGGAAGTACAGCAGCATGCCTGTTCTCCCTGCCCTCACCAGCACTAAATATTCTCATTTAAAATTAGCTTTGAACTTCATTTCCTTGATATTGGGTGAGCAAATCAAAAGCTTCTTAATATATGTACTGACCATAATTTTTTCTTTGTGCGTGAGTTCCTTTTCATCTCTTTTTACCATTTTCTTATTGGAATACTGCTTTTTTTCTTTTTCCTAATGTTTTCAGGAGCTCTTTAAAGATATTACCCTTTGTTTAATATGTGACAAATAGGTTTCTATTCTATCATTTGCATTTTATGGAGTGTTTGGACATACAGGTTTAAACATTTTCTGTAGTCAGAACAACCCATCCCTTCTTTATGTACACTGCCTTGTCATATGTAGGAAGGGCTTCCCTGCCCCCAAATCTGGTTAGTTTATGTATATTTTTTATTTTTCCTATGTTTTTATTTTTTATACCAAAATCTTTGGCATATAAGCTTTGAGGTCTGGCTCCAACTTCATATGCCCCCCCACCCCTTACAGATTAGCTGTTTATCCCAATTCCATTTACTGAGTAATCCATGCTTTCCCCACTGATTTGAAATGCTGCATTAGTAAAATGCTGAATCTTACTTAATTTGCATCTGTTTGGGAATGCTCTATTTTGTTTCCGGTTTTTTTTTAAAGATTTTATTTATTTATTTTTAGAGAGGGGGCAAAGCAGGAGAAAGAGAGGCAGAGAAACATCGATGTGAGAGAGAAACTTCCATCGGTTGCTTCTCACACTCCCCCAATCAGGGACCCAGCCCGCAGGCAACCCTTGCATGTGCCCCAACTGGGAACCAAACCAGAGACTTTTTGGTCTGCAGGTCAGTGCTCAATCCAGTGAGCCACGCCAGCCAGGGCTTTTTCAGTGTTTTTGAGGGATAAGTATCTCCTCTGAATTTTACTTTTGCAAATATTCTCTCCTGTTTAAACTTCCAGATGAAGCTTACAGTCATTTTTCCAGTCTGTCAAAATTTCCCCAAATTATATTGAGGTTTTGATTAGCATTGTAATAGATGCATAAAGCAATCTAGGAAGAACTGACATTTAAAATACAGGATCTGCTGCTCCGGGATGTAGAATGTCTCTCCATGTTTTTCAAAACCTTCTGAATTCTCTATATTGTTTTACAGTTTCCTTCATGTGAGGCCTACTACCAGTTTTTATCAGGCTCATTCCTAGAGTTTTGGGATTGTTTTTTCTGTTGTGAATGGGATTTTACTCCCTATAGCTTCCAAATGGTTATTGCTAATATTATATATTTTAAAACTTTTGAAATTTGTATGTAGATAGATATTGATCGATTGATTGATACTAGTCACTGAAGATTCTTATTCATTTTAACTAATCTGTGTTGACTGAAGAAACAAGAGTATATGGTCATAATGGATAGGCATTTTTTTCCTTTAAAATATAGTATATTTATAAATACTATCTCCTAGTTCTGTACTCTATCCTTGGTAAAGATGAAATTTTAAGACATGACCGTACAGAATGAGAGATGACTGGTCCTTGCACTCAGGTCCTTGTTAATGCCCTCATATTAACGTCACTCACACTTCAGTAAAAGCCTGTCAGATCTGGCGATAACGACCAAACATGGATCTGCCCTGGCTTGGCTTCTAGTGCCCGGTTTTCCTTTTGTTCTCATCTGCTTGTCTTATAATATGGCAAACACTGACCTCCCAAATTGATTCTTCTCACTGTATAATATTAAGTAGTTTCTGGTGATGCAGAAGCAGTGCCACACAAGTATTTCTAGCTTTGGCCTTCAATAGGAGAATTGATTTTCATTTACACAGCACAGCAGTTTTGTATGTGTGTGCTCAAAGAACGTTAACAGAATTTGAGGAAAATTAAAACTTTGCAAGGACAAAGCCACCTTTCTTTCTTTTACATCGAAGAGAAAGGCTTTTGCCATCCGCGTGGAAAACAGAGTATGGCAATAAATAAATAAATAAATAAGACGGTCATTAATTTTCATTTCGTTGTAAGCATATTTTTGGATTCACCCAGTTAGTGAAAATTAAAAAGGTCATAGCTACTAAACACTTTTCTTTTTCTTCTGCCTTTAATTGCATTAATTAGTAGATATATATAACAGGCCTCCCCCAAAAAAGAGCTTTTGATGCTGTGAACATCACAGTATCTGACAGTTCCAGGTCTTTCCATGAAATACAGTGCCCACGAATGACAGGCACCCCAGCATCAAAGTTTAAATGTGGAGAAACAGGCCAGTTATCCCTACCAGATAAAAAAAAAAAAAAGGCCCTCTCTTTACCGCTGCCATCTATGGTCCCATCTTCTGGAATGTACGCTTTCAGAACTACTGTCACGAATATTTGGGTTTATTCTCGTGGGATTATTTTTGCTGCAAAGACTGAAGTGTACCATGCTGTAGTCATGCTCATAACCTTGAGCACTTGGGGCTTATAATAGAGTTTAATTTGATAGAGACCATAGCTGTTATTTGTCAGATATTTTTCAAACTGTGCCCCTTAGAACCAGAGCACGAGACAAGTGGGTCTCAGAAGCCAGACCTTCACTCTTGCCCCCTGCAAGGTATGTGGTTCTGTCCAAAACATCCCCTGAGACATTTGGGCCACGCCCAAAGGTCCTTGATATTTGGTCCTCTTTGGTTCTGTCCATTAAGACAGTTGGTCCGTGATATATTTTTTAATGCATTTGCCCTGTAAACCAAGAGTGTAAATAAATGGTATGGGCTGTCTGAGCGCAGGGGTGTTTTCTAAGCATGGGATGTTTTGGACGTAGACGTAGAGCAAATGTCTCCATGGACATTTTGCACGGAACCAAATGTCCACTGATCCTCTTGCCTGTTTAGATACTGAGGTTCTTTGTAAAGTTTTCTTTGTAAAGTTTGCTCTTTGAACAAAAAGTTCCTCTGCTGTAAATACTGCAAAAATGAACAGTTGGAGAACCCGGCCTGGCTGTTTCATTAAGCAGACTTTACATAGCCAACTAAATCACTTCGGCTCCAAGCCGTGGTAGCGCCCTGGGAAACGGCGCACACCTTTTCTCTCCAGCAGCTCCGTTCTCAGCCCCCGCCTTCCATTCTCCAGCTGAAGGCACTACAGCTCGGCCTGAGGGTTTAGCTGCTACAGGCATCGCATTTGCCTTGATCCCAGACCCAGCTTTATCAGATGCACACAGAAAACGTCTACAAATGTAGATTCTTATCTCCTAGCACAGATAAGAATCTACAGGAGTGAGGAATCTACATATTATTAAAACCTCCTGGGCAAGCAAATCTGTACATATATGCTTGTCAAAGTATATAAAAGGAGGAGAGTGGAGACCTCACTGGCTTCTGCCCTGCTTGCTAACAAGTATCTGCATCTAAGTCAATGCTCCTCAAACCTTCGGCGTCCCCGCCCACCGGGACACAATTCCCCTGGGAGGCAGCATCACCCCCTGGTTGAGAACCACTGCCCTAGGCGATCTCGATCATCAGTCAAGTTTAAGATCTCTTAGTAACTGTGATTTGCTTGTATACTTGCATTATGAAAAGTCCACACTCAGGGCTTATCTGACCTCCCTAGAGTATAAGCCACAAAAGACATAGAACTTACCCTACTCACCACTGTGTTCACAGCACCTAGACCGTTTAGCATATACTAGGCACCTAATAAATAATTGAATGAATGCATGCGCAAATGGATGGATGAATAAAACCGCCCTGAGTAGCTCATGAAGCTCATTCTTTGAGGCTGCTTTTTTCTATTTTTTAAGGTAGATAGAAAAAGGTTGCTTTGCCCAATTCTCTACCAATGTTTCCGTTGCACTTTTCTCAGTACCTTGTAGTAGTCAGGTTCTCATGGAACTAACAGTGCCTATTGCAGTTCTCATCTGACAGGTGGCTTCTCCTTGACAAGTTCTCTCCGAAAGGAGGTCCATCCCACAAGCCCTTTGAGGGCCAAGTCCAGAACAAGCCCGGATCCTTTGCGGTTCCAAACTGAATCATCTCCTACAGCGTGGAACCAGCTTCCCGGTCAGGGAGAGGCCAGGCCAAGCCTGAGCCACTTCATAAAGCATGGTTTTGTCATTTGCGCTCACTCCCCACTTTCTTTGTCACAGTCCCCGCTGCCTTTTGATTGCCCCCCCCCGCCACGCCCTCTGCCCTGTGAGTCACAGCGCTGTCAGCACCATTCCCTTCGTTGCATCCCTCCCCCGCGGAGCCAGGAAGCATCCTCCTGGCCCACTCAGTCCCTCTCACTGAGGACGTCGCCGGCGGCCCTGGGTGCCTGCGCAGGCCCCACACGCCCCCTGTGCTCACGGCGGCAGGATCACCAGGCCTGAGCCTCCGTGGGAAATCCGACCGCCCACCACCACCAGGCTGCCTCCCTTTCTGTGGGATGTGCCCCAGGTCCCCCTCCAGATGCCCACCCCAGGATTTTGTAATAGTCCCCCAACGCCTGAGCCCTTCCTCCCTGCATAAAGGAGCCCTCTCCAGGTGTCTGCATCCTTAGACTGTTCTCCCCATTTGAGGGCAAGCCCGTGGTTGGTCTGTCTGTCTGTCTGTCTCTCCACGTGATCCAAGCACCCCGGGGCATGGTGGGTCAATCCCGCTCCCCGCGGCCAGCCCTGTCTGAGCTTTGT
The DNA here is from genome assembly GCF_021234165.1 of Pteronotus mesoamericanus. Lineage (NCBI taxonomy): Eukaryota > Metazoa > Chordata > Mammalia > Chiroptera > Mormoopidae > Pteronotus > Pteronotus mesoamericanus. Next base: position 99,532,404 of record NW_026555085.1, read on the forward strand.
TTCCAGTGCTCTCTGTCCAGCCCAGAGAGAGTGCCATGCTTCCGCTCGCCAGTCACAGCCGTCGCCTGCTTGGTCCCCCGGAAACCCTGATTTCCCCTCCTGTTCCCCCTGCCTGGGCTAGCATTTCTGGTGCCGGCAGCCACATGCCGCGCCTGGCCACGCAGGAGGGAGTGTTCTCGGGTGGTGTGAGAGCCGAGCGCACCGGGGCAGGTCTGGGGGTCCCGTGCCAGCCCCTAGTGCCCTTGCTGTGCGCATGCGCAGGTCTGCCTCCCAGAGGAGATCCCGGGTGCAGGTTTGCCCCGAACACATTTGACAGGGACCAGGAGAGCCCAAGCCTCCGCCCTGGGCCCCCTTGCCATCTGATGCCTCCCGACACTGCCCTCTCTCCCCTGTCATTGCCAGACGTTTCCCTCCAGGCCGGGCCCTTCCTCCGAGGCCCGGTTCTGCATCTGCACATGCCCGTGCGGTTTCCTCACGCAGGTGAGCTCCCCTCCTCTCCTGGCCCGCCCCCTGCACCTTCACACCAGCACCCCTGCCCCTGCCTTGGGGGATGGACCAGCCTGAGCTTGGGACTCAGCCTCCTCACTCACCGCTGTCTCATTTACCACATCTGTTACTAATTGGTGTTACTATTTGAGTCTTTCTGGAATGTCTCTACTCCTCTCCGTGGCCACAGCCACCGCACCATTGTAGGCCAACGTCTCCTGCAGCTTGTGTTCCAAATCTCTCCCAACGGCCCCAACTCCATCTGCTTCCCCCTCCCTTCAGTCCATCTTGCAGGCGGCAGTCAATGAAATATTTTTAAATTTCTAACTGTTCATGTTACTGCACAGCGTACGGCCCTTCTTGGCTTCTGTGTGAGGCTCCATCAGAGAAGAAGAACCAACAAGAGATACACAGATTTCGTTTTAAGGGGTTGGCTCATGGGATGGTGGGGGCTGGTGAGCCGGACGTTCGCAGGGCAGGCGGGCAGGCTGGGCCGTCAGGCAGGGGGCTCAAGCGGAAGTCTTGAGTCCCGGTTACACGGGCAGCAGGCTGGCAATGCAGGCAGAATTTCTACGCTGCCGTCTGTGGAGACGTTCTTCTCCTTGGAGGACCCGCAGCCTGGGCTCTCATGGCCTTGGGCTAACTGGGTGAGGCCCGCCCACGTGCTGGAGTGTACTCTCTGCGCTACTCAGAGACTCCTGATCCAAACGTCAATCTCATCTAAAAATACCTTGGCAGTGACATTTACCCCGGTGTTTGGCCAAACACCTGGGCACACAGCTCAGCCAAGATGACGCAAAACTAGCAATCAGACCTGCCTGCACTTTGGACGAAGGCCAGCCTGACTGCAGGGCCCTGTGCGATCCAGCCCCCCTTCCTCTTGCCGTCTGCCCCGCGCCCTCCGGCCTGGCGGCGCTGGCCTCGCTTCAGGTTGCGCAGCGCCATCTGCTCCCGCCCCAGGGCCAGTGCGCACGCTCCACCCTCTGCCTTCGGGGCCTCCTTCGCAAGGCCTGGTGTGCCTGAGTCTCACACACCCATCTGCGGGGATCCCCCCCACACACACACACACTTACAGGCGTGCACGTACTGCCTAGGGAACTCCAACTCAACCGTCCTTCAGATCCTGGGTCAAATGCTACTTCTTCTGGGAAGAGTCCTCATACCCAGCAGTCTTCCTTGCTTCTGTATCGCAAAATAACATGGTGGGTAAGGATGCACTTAGCTGGGTGGTTAGTTCACCTGCCTGCCCGCCAGGCTGTGAACTCCCTGGAGGCAGGGGTCAGGTCTCTGTGCCACCAAGGGAAGCAGTCTCCAAGGAGCTGAGTGTGTGAGGGACCAATTTGGGAAAGAGTAACTGGGCGCTAAACGTCACATGTCTTTCACCCCTTCTCGGACGTACTCTGGCAGGCGTGGGGCCTGCCCTTGCCTATGGCTTCCCCACATCGTCTTCCCTCGTTGTCTTGCTGCGGGCTTTGCGGCGCTCTCTGCCCCCCCTTGAGATGGGCCCCGCAAGGCAGGGGCGGCTCCATGCCTGCCCAACATGTAGCCCATGGCTTGGGGTTGAAACCCCACCTGCACGAGCCACACCGGAGGCATCAGTCTCAGTCCTTGAAGACAAACAATTAAGACACACTGACACAGCGAAGCTTTTAGCTGCAGGAGGAGAACTGGGGACTGTCGCTCCTTCACGAGCCCTTGTGTGCGTATTTGTACATAAACATTTGCGGAGGCAAAGCTGACACCAGCCAGTGAAATAGTGAGAAAATATTCACATTTTTACTCTCTCGCGTGGAAAGCTAACCAATGTCTGTAGACAGAGCAGAATTTGCTCTCCCCCGCCGCCACACACACAACTTAAAATAGTAGTTGACTTGTCTGAGATCTAATCGTTGTTAATATTTCCTTACGATCTTGCAAGTCTACAGACTATAAGCCAGGAGACCGGGCTGAGCAGCTCTTCCTTCTGATAGATCAGCCACCCCAGCATCAGGGGGGGAGCGGGGTTTCTGTCCCAAATGTCGCGGAGCACCAGTGCAGGGGGCCTCCAGAAAGCTCCAGACCCATGAGACCCAGCAGCTGCCACCCTCCAGCACATGCAGGAGGTAGGACGACGACGGCTTGAGTATGAGGCGCATCATGCTTCCCCTCTGACGTTCAATCCTAATGGCGGGGCGGCTGGGCGGCGGGGGGCGGGGGGGGATGCTTTAGTGTCATTCAGGCTAAACGCCTGCTAGTAGAGGTCGCTCCCGCTCGGGCAGCGTCCCGCCAGTGGGTGAGTGGTCTGTGGAATGTCAGAGCCCCAGCAAAGGCCACTGTTTTGGATCCGTTTGGTAACGGATAACAATCTTAATTTCTGTCTTTTGTAAGGTGGAATTTTTCTCTTTGCATGTTAAAAAAGCAGAGGTCATTCCTTTATGCAGTAGTCCCTCCTTATTCGCAGAGGGTGCGCCCAAGATCCCCTGTGGGTGCCTGCAACTGAGGGTAGCACCAAACCCAGTGCAGACTGTGTTTTCTTCTATACATACGTACCTATGATGAAGTTTACTGTATAAATGAGTCACAATAAGAGATTAACAATATAATAAAATGGAACAATTAGAACAGTATACTGTAATAAAAGTTATATGTATGTGTCTCTCTCTCAAAATAGCTGACTGCGCCCTACTCACCCTCCTTCTCGTGATGATGTGAGGTGACGCGGTGCCTACATGATGGGGTGCTCGGAACCGCACACACTTTAAAACTAACAGACTGTTTATTTCTGGAATTTTTCATTGGCTATCTCTGGGCCACGGTTCACCATGGGTAACTGAAACCCTGGAAAGCAAACTCACAGATAGGGGAGACCACTGTATGGTGAAGGTCACCAATTTTAAAAGTTGAGCTATTTTGTCCCTGCACTGGGGGCCGGAATAAATAAAACGGCAGACCAACGGGTCTCTCTGGGTGCGAGCTCTGTCATTCCCTCAAGAAATGAAGGTGACTCATGTTTTGAGGCCTGGCTTTGAAAAAGGCACATGTGGACAAACAACTTACTTAAAACGCCTGGCGAGCCCAGGACTTCTCTTTGAGTGAAAGGCTTATGCACGGGACAGTTTCGTGGCCCTGACCTCACACCGGCTGGCCCCCCCGCCCTCCCCAGCTCCCCGCATCCTCTGCCCGGAGGCGGGCTGTGCTACTGCCTCTACCTCGGCTCTGAACGGCGGGGGCGGGGGAATGGGGCTTTATGAAGAAAGAGGCCATTTTCAGCTTTGAAGTTTTCTTTCAAAATTCTTGTGTATAGAAATGTCCTTGAGAAATACTGACTCATATAAACTTGCAGAACTATTAGAGGTTCCCACCCCCCAAAATTCTAGTGCTCTCTAACCATTAGCTATCGCAGGCTTCAATTACTCTTTTTCAGCATCTGTATTTCAACCACAAAGAGCAGCCCCAAGAAGCAGAGGCAGAATGGCTGCCAGCAACAAAAACCAAAACCCAAAACCCCAGTGATTCAGGAGTAGGCAGGAAGGCTACCTCCTGTGCCCCTGGCGCAGGGCCACGGTGCCTGGCATCCCCGGGGATGGGAAACGGATTTCAGGAAGGCCATAGGCGTCAGTCTGAGGTGAAAGAGAGACTTCTTTTGTTCTCAGGTGGGTATTTGAAGCCCAGGGTTTAAGGCCCCACTATCCCCACCCTCCCTGGACGCAGGCCTGCTGGGGCGCCTTCAGCCCGGGTGGCTGTTGAATGTTTCCGGGGGAAAGAAAGCAGCCGCGGGCTGCGCCGAGGTAGTCAGCTGCCTGCTGAGCCTGGCCCGCCCAGCTGGCTCTGCCCAGCGGTGTGAGGTGGGCCTCTGGACAGGTGTTTATGCAGAGGGAGGAGCCCCTGAGCAGTGAGACTCTGACGGCTGGGCATGGGGGAGTAGGGACGCCAGTCCTGCGCATCCCAGATCGTTGCTCCTGACCTGCCAGGGCAGTTGGCCTAACACTCAGCAGGCCGTTCTCGAGGACCTACTGTGTGCTCAACACTGTGGACACAGCAGTGGGTCAGGCGTGGTCCTTGCTTACCAGCAGCATCGGGGGCGGAGGCAGGGAGATCATTCCTGGTCCTGGATGCCCAGCAGAGACCCTGGTCTTCTCTCCAGCTGAGGAAAGTCTCTTTCCTTCCTGCTGCGCCACCCCCGCCCACCACCAGCCCCCAGGACAGCGCTGGCACCTAATGGCTCAACACAGAGCTACTGCCTGGGCAAATTAGCGAGCTAAGCACAGAACAGTCCGAAGGAGGAAATAACCCACTCCGCTGGCGGACTGTTTCCCCAAGAGGCTTGAGCCGGGCCCTGCGGGGTACGGGCTGTCTACCCAGACAGCGGGTACAACGTGGAGGAGGTGTCACGTGTAGGTGTCTGTGTGTGTCACCTCATTGCCTAGTAGGGAATGCAAGGAAGCCACCGTGCGCCGAGCGCAGGCTCTTGGGGGAGAGGACGGCGACTGTGCAGCCAGAAGAAGAGGGCCAGCAGCTCAGAGACATGTGTCACCAGACGCCAGGGCTTCTTCACCAGACCTGCACTCGGGCAGCGGGCTCTGAAGCCCTGAGGAGAGCAGACCAGGAGGGATGGGGAGGCCCCGAGACCCGCTGCTCCCCACACACCCCAGCAGGACCCCTCGCTCACCCCTCGCCGCGAGACAGCTCTGTTTGCTCATTTTGGGCCCTCCACCCCCTCTGGCAGGGCATTTTGCTTTATAGTAAACACTCTATAAATGTCAACTGACTATTTTTCTTTTTAGTTCTGTGGTGCTTTAGTCACTCAGTGATGGCACAGCTGGGCCCTGAATCCAGGTCTTCTGCTTCTTCTATTTTTTTTTACCTAAAGAACTCTCCAATATTTAGTCACAGAGTTCTGGGGTTTAGTTCAATTCTTAAGCACCGGTTTGCCATGTCGATTGAGTTCCAGCCTGCAGCTCACTTTATATCAAAGGTTTAATCTTTCAAAAATCTGCTTTGGAACTACAAGGTCACTAGCGTTGGTCTTAAGGAGCGCTAGCAAATCCTCACCCCTTCAAGTGGTGGCCACGCGGAACTAGGCTTTTGAAGTAGTCGTTCTAGTGTGGATATGTTTGTCATCCCTGCTTTCTAGGATACCCCCTTGACAAATCAGTTTTGAAACTTTTCTGATTGGTTACGGTTATGTTTAAACCTGTAATCTGCCTTTCTGGTTTTTCCACCCATGTTTGCAAGAGCTAAACAGACACAGTAGATTTCACAGCTGACATAAGGCCATTGAGACACCAAGTGATGATTCATTCAGACCTCAGTGGCCCCCCATCGGCACCGGTAGAGATCTGGCCTTATCTGTGATGTGTTCAAAGCCAGCTATTTCCCCTGCAGCTCTCAGAGAAGGGCCGAGGTCCCCCTCCTCCCAGCCAGCTGCATACCCCGGGAGCTCAGTGCCTCTCCAGATGCCGGCTGAGTTTAGCACCATTCCATAGCGCAGCCAGCAGGGGTGCCAGCCAGAGGCCGTCCTGCTTGGCAAGGCCACCCGAAGTCCTTGGGTGGGATGGCTCCACAGCTGTTTCATCATCCCAAGTGGAAGGGTTGTCTTCACAGAGGTAAGATAGAGGGGGCCCGCTCCGCAGATACTTCACGCCCCACCAAATCACCAAGTTCTCCCCGGGAAGATGCCTGGGTGGCTGGGAGTAATTGGCGCAGCAGCTTCATGTGAAGCCGTGTTCTCTGAGTTTAGCTCTTGAGCACACCCGTGAGTGTACTTGGGTCCAGAACAAAGAGGAAAGAGAGAGCAAGGCTGTATGACATGTGGGCGGGGCGTACCCACCGGCCCCGGAGCAGGGTTCTCAGGCTACCACGGGCACGAATCCCAGAGGCTGTTGGTAAATGCGGGTCGCGCGGCAACATTTTCGGGGCGGGGCCCAGAACGTGCCTCGGGCCAGCGCTGGGATGAGCGCAGCTGCCGGGACCAGGCTGGAGTGACAGGCCCTGGGGCAGTGGCCTTCAAAGTTGCTGCCGAGTCCCGCACCTGGGGAGCCTTTCAACCCCGATGCCGGGCTGTTTCCCACCAGTGGAATCAGAACCTCTGCGGGACGGACCTGGGATCGGTAGTTTTGAAAGCTCCCCACAGAACTCCTGCCCAGGCTGAGTTCTGGCAGCGAGGGGCCTGAGTGGATGATGGGACTCATTCCTACCACTCTGGAAATGTACCATTGCCGCTGTAGCTGTCCGTTGGTGTGTCCCTTAAGTGTGCATGGATTAAAATGAACAGCTACCTCCTTTACTGTCACCAGCTCTGCTTTGAGGGAACACCACTAAGGTTCCCGGATTTCCTGAGCCGCCAGGGTGCGCCCTGCCTGTCTTACCCGCACAGGGCCCCGGCTGAAGCCCACGCCGCTACCCTCGCTGTGCGCCCGCCTCCTGTGCCTGCCCTGACCGCACAGCTAGGGAGTCACCTGCCCCAGCTCCTCCCGCGACTTCCTCGGGCTGGGGGCGTCTCGCTGAGGATGAGACTGCACGGTTTTTACCTTCCCGTGGAGCTGGGGTTCTCGCCCTGCCACACGCTGAAGTCAGCCCGGGCGACCCGGCTCTCACGCGCCTGGCGCGGGTCCGCGCACTAGGGGCGGTGTAAAAGCGCCCTAGGTGATTCTAGGTGAACTCGGGGATGGGAACCGAGCAGCCCGCTAACAGGAAGCTTAAACATCAGACATGTTTTTATTTTCTTCAGCATTTACAAAACTGATTCTCAAAAGGTCAGGCAATAAACAGAAGCTGTCCTGCTTGTTTTTTAAATGTACACTTTATGATTTCAAATATACATATTTAAATCTATATTCCCCCCCTCCCCGATCCAATACCTTGTATTTTTGAGGAGGCCAGTGGACAAAACAGAGAGATTCTTGAGCTGGATTTGGAGTGCACCGCGGGAGGAGAGTGTTCCTGACGTCCGTATCACCCACAATATTACCACATTTTGTCATGTATAATGCGCACCTTTTTTTGCCTGACTTTTCTGAGGGAAAAATAAGGGGGCGCATTATACGTGGGTATAACAAATACATAACATGGGGCGTAATAATCCCATGTATAATACGCACAGACTGTGGGTAAAATACGGTAAATGGGCACTGCTAGCTGCTGCAGCAAATGAAACCCAAGCATTCAGATGTTTCACACTAGGAATATGGTTCCCACGTAACAGCCTGGCCAGTGAAGGGGACTCAGGGGCAGTTTTCCTGTGTGGGGGCCGTCATTCACAGCCCCCAGTTTGCAGCTCCAAGGTGGCTCAGGGCAGGGAGGGGAGAGTGGGCGGGGCTGGGGGGACTCCCACCCACAGGGCGGGGCAACGTTGCTTGCACCTGATTGGCCAGAGCTCAGTCTCCTGGCCCCTCTCACCAGTGTGGACTAGTCAGCGAGGACTCAAGCCCTGGCAAGGAGCGCCAAGGTTGTGCAAGAGCCAGAGCTCGGGGCCCCAGCGTATTTGTGTGACTCAGGTCAGGAGTTCCCCAGAAAGTCCCGGGCACCTCGAGGCCGGGCATGGGCCTTGCCCGGAGGAAGCGGACCCCAGGCCCCTAGGTGCACGGAACCACAGCGGTTAAGTGCTCCGTTAAGGGCGTGTGCTCTTTTTCTTCTTTTCTCCGCAGATATCGCCAACGGCAGCAGTTCAGGGGGGTACCGCCCACCTCCCAGAACCAAAGAAGTCATCATCAATGGCCAGACTGTGAAACTTAAATACTGTTTCACCTGCAAGATTTTCCGGCCCCCTCGTGCTTCTCATTGTAGCCTTTGCGATAACTGCGTAGGTGAGTAGAAGCAGAAACTGCCCCGGTTCCCGCCTCTCGTGCTTGGGCTAAAAGGCCTGCAGCTGCTGGAGGGGCTGGGTTCCTTCTAACAGACCAGTGTGTGCGAAGGAGAGTCAGCACGTGTGTCTCTTTAATCCTTTGAAACTGAACAACTCAAAAATAGTATTTCCACATCTTTGCCTCCAGCCACAGATCCCCGTTCACCAAGCCTAGAGCCACCAAACTGTTTTTCTCTTGTACATCGTGCCATGCCCCGTGCCTTCTCCCTGAGCATATGCACCAGCATGGGGGTGGAGTGTTCCCTGGAGCCACTAGATCAGCGGACTCTGGAATTTAACGCCCCCTGCCCCCAGGTCCCTCCATTGCCCAGTGAGCTGGCTGCGAGTACCCCCAGGTGCGCTTGGTGTGGGTCTCCCAAGTGCTCCCGAGGCTGCTGTGGGGAGCTGGAGGCATTTGAAGTGAAGGAGAGAAAAGGGGTAGAGGCCAGGAGACTTCCGGGCCTGCAGTTAGGACTGCCACTCTTCCCAGAGACCAACCACCAAGGCTTCCCCCGCTATCTGCCTACTGGCCTTCCCCAGGACGGACTAGGGAGACAGCAGAGGAAACCAAGTGGAGCCCAGAGGTCCTCGGCGGTGAGACTTGGCCCTACCGTCAGGCCACCATGAACCCGGCTCAGGATTTCTGCAACTGACGAGGTCCCCAGCCCCTTGGAATTAGTTGGCAAGACCTTCCTGTCACTTCAGACTGAGAGCTGCCACCACGCCCACAGACCATGTTCTTTGCTGGGCTGGAGCTTCTTAGAGATGAGGTTGGCAAGGAGAGGGCAGAAGACCCAAGGCGCAGGGGGTAGTGAGAACCGGCAAAGGCTTGCACCCTGGGGAAAGCCCTCATTTCTTCAGTTCCCCGGGCTGCCTCTAAGAGAAGTAGCCAGGGATGTTCCTGGGCGAGTAGGCCTCGAAATGCTGTTACCTTGCACCGGGAAGGATCGAACGCCTCATGCCAAACCCAGTTCCCTCAGTAATACATCATTGATCGCCAAACACTCTCGTTGAGTCTATTAGAATTTGTAGTCTCAATACTCCTTGGGGAAAATATAATGTTATAATGTACTTCCTGCTGTGCAAAGCAGTTTTCCTTTTTTTGTCTAAAATTTACTTTATTATAACTTTAATCATCTACCATTTGTGAGAAAGTCCACGATTTCCCTATCGAGCCTTGTCTGGGTTTTATTAAGCTGCATGAATTACCTTTAGCTTCTCCCCTCTCAGTGGAACAGCAGGGGATTCCATCCCACCCTTCCCGGGTAGGAAGCAGCCTGTAGCTAAGAGCCCTGAACATGGCCCCACACGGCCTGGGCGCAGACACTGCTCTGTGACTTAGAGAAGTGACTCCAGCCTTCTGTCCTTGGTTTTCTCGTCACTGCCAGGCGGCCAACAGCGGGGCCTTCCCCTGGGCTGGTGGGGAGAGTAAACGGTTCAGCACACGGAAAGCCTTCGAGTCGCGCCCGGTGTACAGCGAACGCGCTGTGGTCCTGAGCGCGGTCACTGTTGTCACCGCCTCTCCCCTGACGTTCTTGATTGGCCTTCTCTGAACAATGTCTTGATCTCCTCTAGCCTTTGCAGGCCGGATGACCAACACTGTACCCGGTCGTCTATGGGAAGGCACACGGGGGTTACAAGGACACGTGACAGCCTTTATGTGGTTTGTGATACCGATCCTGGTGACTCTGGCCCCACGCCCACCTGAAGGACACTCTTAAGCCAAAACATCACAGTGGCTTAAATAGCTTCAGGGGAACAATCCGTAGGGATTTTCAGGACCCAGTCTTAGGTTGTCATTCTATAATTGCATATATTATATGATGGAATAGTAGGTAAGTTACACTTTTTCGCATAAAATCTTATGTTATTTTACTTGCCTTCCCCTGGAGTCTAAGGACTTAGTCCATTTAATATTTATAGGTAGGGAGTGGTTGACTGCGAACCTGAAGAGGTTACTGCGCACCTCCTTCTCTTTATCCTTCTAAAATGTGTGCCCATTGCTAGATGCCTGGCTGCTTCTATTCATCCATTTGTGTCAATTGATCTCAATCCTCTGCTGTTTCTCCACTGGATTCTTAATCGTCACAAAACTTTCCTCCGCATCTCAGCGTTTTAAATCTCCCTTTGGACGATTGTCGAACACTTTCTAAAAGGTCATATAATCCTCTCATTTGTTCCCTCCTTTCGCCCATAGGTTTATGTGTTCCTTAAAGAATTTGGTAAAATCCCCTTACCAAAATTAGATTATCAGCTGCAGTTATTGCTGCACATCCCCTATGGTGCCACTGTTTAAGATAGTGTCCTCTCTTGTAGAAGCCACCAGCTGAGAAAATGAGAGTCCCTAACTGATATCCAGGAGCCCTCGGCAGCCTTTCGGATAAATCCAAGTCTCAGTGGCTGTCCTGCGCGCCCCAGCCATGCATGCCAGTGCCCTGTAACTGGGAGGCACGGCACAGGGGTGGGAGAGGAGAGAAAGGGGGAGGTTTGGGGGTGGGTTCAAGAGGAGGAACACTGGACCGAAGGTCCCCTGCCAAAAGGGGCCTCTGAGCATCATTCCATGGCCCTAGGGCAGCAGTGAGGTGACCCCTAGCTCAAGGGCCCTCTGCGAAGAACAGGTGAAGTAGTCGCATGCAGTTGATTTTAAAATAAAGCTCCTCGCAGCACCCCTGAAAAAAACCACACAGTGATTTAAAGCTATACAGCTTTGTTTTTCTGGCTCATTAAGCTACGTCTGGGCCTTCGGTGGGGCCTATTAGCAGACCAGCAAATGGGGCCGTCTACATTTGGGAAATAGAGGGAAAGCGGACGTCTCCCGCTGAGAAGCATAACTGCAGAGTTTGCCATGAGTTATTTTTAGATGGAAAGTTTTTATGGAAAGAATTCAACTCTTTGCATCCAGGGAAGAACATACAATGATATGCTGAAAGCCCAGGTGGGCGCTGGTGGCTTCCCTTCCTCTCGGTAACAAAGGAATTTGGGTGGGTCCTTCAAGGCACACAGCGCCCAGAAATGCTGCTTTGCACTGGGAGAGGAGAGAGGCAAAGCACAGGTTCCCAGGCAGTTCAGGAAGGCAGTTTTCTTCGTTAAGTAAGTTTGAAGTGTGAGCAATCCGGAAGGATCTGCAGTTGAGGCGAGGGCTGAGGAAAGGCTTTCTTGGGGAGCAAACTCTGGTGCAAATACAGAACCTGTTAGCAGACCCTCGTGGCGGGGGACGCGGTTCTGAAGGCGAGCAGACCCAGGCCTGGACCCTGGTCCCGTCAGTGAAGAAACTGGAACCTGGGCAGGCTGCCACGGCCAGCTGTTCCCACATCTGTAAAGTGGGGTTACCCTATGCCGCCTCCTGCTCACCTTTTAGGGATTAGGGGAGACAGGCCCGGTGCCCACGGAGGGCTCCGGCAGTGCTTGCCGTTAATGCCGTTGTCACGAGTAACGGGACAAACGCTGGGACAAATGCCGCCGTAGTGCTCCCCAGCACCGCACAGGACGAGGGTGGTTTTCACAGGGATGGGAGCCGCCTCGTGTTCCTGGGACCTGGTGGGACTCAGAGGACCCGGCGCACCGCAGCGAGCCTCCGCTCCCTGCCTGCCTTTGTCATCTCTGTTCCCGTCTCCCCAGTTCTCTCTCTGCTGGTCATCGTGTCACTTCTGCATATTTGAAACAGAGCGTCTGGGTTGTTTGTCCATGCAGGCGGCCCCCTCCCGCCTGGGCCGTGCAGCTGCTCTGCTGTCCCTGTTCCCAGGGCCCCCTGGGTCGTTGAAGCAGAGTCCCCGAGGAGCTGCGAAGCGGCGAGCCACCGGGAGGACCTCTCCCCCTGGCTGTGCACTTGCGCGAGGCCCACCTGAGTCCCTCCCAGTTCCCTGACCAGGGTGACACTTTCAGGGAAGTCTGTCTCTCGATGGGCCCTGGGCCAGTGTCTACCCGCTGAGCTTTGACCAGGCAGCAGGCAGCTTGGCCTGGAGGCTAAGAAGTGGCCCCTGGACTCAGCAGCCAGCTGGGTCCCAGACTCCGCTCTGTCTGGGGAGGGGACGCTTTCTGTTCAGCTGCGCTGCAGCGGGAGGGGCTGTGAGGTAGAGGATGTGGTGCAGGAAGCCTCTGGGGGGCGCTGGCGTTGCCAGGCCCTTCCAAGGGGCGGAGGAGGGGCTGGTCCCATTCTCTTCTGCTGCCTTCTGTCATTTCTGGTGTGGGTGGCACAGAGAACCCCCAGATACCCTCTGCAGGGACAGAGTGTCCATTGCTCTTTGGAAGAGCTTCCCCATTGTCTTTAAAAATCCTTATAACCCTCTTTCTTTGTAGCCGTGTGCTTTGTCTCCTGGGTGTTGGCTCCGCGCCCTCCCTCTGCCCCACGGTGCCCCGCACCGGCCCCTATCCTGCTGCTTCCTGTGGGATGTGGGTTCCCGAGCGGGGACTGCAGACACCCCGTCTGTGCGAACGCCGTGCTCAGCACCCTGCTGCCCAGGGGGCCCCCACCTTCTCGCAGTTGTGCTCGTATCAAGAGGTTTGTGTCTGGGATTTACAGCTGCAGCCGCCCCCTAAATTCTAACGTGCAGGGCCATCCTCTGGAATTTCCTTTTAGCCGTTTGGGAATGGTGAGAGTGCTATTCGTTTCCTGCAGGAAAGCCTGTCATTGGAAGCGAATGGAAGGACCTGGGATTCCTATCCTACCAGGAGCCAGAACACACAGGGCTTTGCTGGGCCCCCCAGGCTGCAGGATCCAGGCTTTCCACTCACATGTAACCAGCGCCTGTGTGTTGGGCTCTGTGCTAACAACTGGATGCGTCAAAATAAAGGACAGTCCCCATGGATCATTAGTATGAGAATTCAAGGTAGAAAGCATATATTTATCATATTACATGGGTCAAAGAAAGTAATCGTAGTAAAGACTACAACTAAAAATTTAGCAACATATATGCATCAATAATATTGCATCAAAATATATAAAGTTTGTTAGAAAATGCAAGTGTAACCAAACTGTCTCTAAATGATCATGATAATGGACACTAAGAAGAGCTTTACTACAACGTGGCAGCTCTGTCTAACTCAGACCTCAGAAAGCTGAGACTGGAGGTGCGGTCGGCCAAATTTTAGCCTCTGTGACCTTCTTCCTGTGCTATTGCTCCCATGGTTCTGTCACCTTACGTGGCAAAGAGACTCTGCAGGTGCCATTAAGTTACTAATTAACGGATCTTAAATTAGGGAGAGGGGCCTGGGCTATCCAGGTGGGCCCCCTGCAATTATGGAGCCGTTTCAGAGCAAAGATGGAGTCCACTCATGCTGGGGCTTGAAGATGGGGGCGGGGTGCATGGGAGCAGGGGGGCGAGGAAGTGCGCCCCGCTGACCGTGCTGAGCATGGAATGACCAGGATTCGAGTCCGCCTGACCCTGCACCCCACCTTTGCAATCTTACCTGGGGAGACCCTGAACTGGGCTCCCGACCCCCTAAAATTTTGAAGCAATAACTTTGTGTTGATTAAAACCACTGCATTTAGGTAATTTGCCTTTCAGCAATAGAAAACTAAGGGAGAATATTCCTTTAACTTTTTTTTTAAGTAACATTTTTTTTAAAATAGTAAAACTGAATTATTTACATTAAAGTTAGGAGCAAATTAGGGTGTTCACTATCACTGCTAACATGTAGCTTTTTTCAGCTTTACTAACTAATGCAGTAAGATGAGAAAAATATGAACATATAAACATAAAAAATGAGCAAACAAAATTATTACTTTTTTGTAGATGATGAGAAACCAACAATAACAGTACCAACAAACATTACAACTCATTTTTTAAGTTTAGTAGGCTTATTAGTCACCCAACAAATACATTATAATAGGGCACTGCATATCAGGAGCTACGGAAAGAAATCAAGATACATTGTCTCCACAAACGTATTTATAAACATAATATAGTATGAGGCAGGGGACGTGATAACACAATTCTAAAGGTCAAAGATTAAGTTAGCCATCATAACTAATAACATTTTGGAAAAAGAGCAATGCAGTATTAGGCAGTGTGGAGTCCAAAGTGCGTTCCTAACCCAAAGGCCAAGCTACAGAAAGAGACTCAGTGGCCCCACGTGTGCACACACACATGCATGTATGTGCGTGTGTGCATGATCTCTGCATTGTCCATTTCTATTTTCCACACCTCCAAAGTGACCTTGCCAATGCCCAGGTCCTGTTAAGAAGGGCTTACCGTCCGCTGGGGGAAGGCTGTAGGTGAGGCATAAACACATGGAGTGTAGTAAGTACTATGGGCGGCCGGGGGCGGGGGGGCGGGGGGGGCAGGCATCTTCGAGAGCCCGGATTTTTCTGTGCGTCTGGTCATTGCGCCACGAGTCACAGCATCAGTAGGCTTTATCGAGTTGAAGGCGAGCAGGGGGCCTCCCAGGGACACAGACAGACACAACAAGAGGACAGAGGCTCAAGACTGGCCAGGAAGAGTGAGACACTCCGCCCAGCAGGCGTGGTCGAAAGTAGTGGAAAAGGCCCATCTTCTGAGATTATTTGCGTTCCTGTCAGAGCTGCCCCTGCGTGGCACGGGGGCTGGGACCGCCGCACGCGAGGGCCACCAGCCCCGGCACGTCAGCCTGTCAGCTTGCTTAGTGTCTTTTTGGTTGAAGCAGCAGATCTGTAAGTAGACTTAAAAATACCCCAAACATTCTAATGAATGCTTTCGGATACAAGCTGCCTGTTGCGTTTTCTCCCTCTCCCTTCCGTTGACCTCTCTGGAAAGTTCCTGTGTGCCTCAGACAGGCAGATAATTGTGTTCCCACCTCTGACTGGAAATGAAGACACGCAGTCGTGAGATCTTTCTGCCGAAAACAACTTTGGAGGTTTTTCTGTTCGCGGATAATTTATTGTTGTGCACTGAGGGTTTCACGAGACTTGAAGAAGGCCAGATAAGTCCAGGGATGTTCCTGTCCCTGGCATGTAGCTCACACTTTGCCAGATGTAGAGAGAGCCAGGGTGCCTGTCACGGCTCTGCAGAGGCTGCAGTTTTCATGAAAGGCTTTATTCATCAGCAAGAGGAGCTCAGAGCCAAATCTACCCAACTCTAAGCAATGTAAGCAAGACCTTAGGGCAGGTATTTTTGGCACTGACATATTCCTGGTTTTCTTCTAAGCAGCTCAAGCAGTTTTAGAAAGAGATGGGTTTTAATCCCATCGCTCATGATCAATGATTCAATGTTACTAGCTCAGGGGAGAGGTGACAGATTCCAAGGAACCTTTCTGACTCATTTGGCCATGAGATGACATTCTTTCCTGGAAGCCTTTTCACTTCCTCTTGTGTCAAATTAAAACCATCCCTGGTTGTCAGACCACTGTTTTCTCTGTCTCTTCCTGCCGGTTCTCATTTCCTGTGCTTCACATCAGTCCCCTCCTGCCCCTGGCTGTCCCCTAGCTCTTCTCTCGGTTGTACTTTGTCCTCCTATAGTCTTCATGCTGTGGCCGGAGCCACGCTTTTGTTTCAGCCCCAGAGGCCCGCCCCATGTCGGGCTTCAACCCCGTCTCCACCGGCTCCCCCCGCAGGAGATGCCCACCTTCTGCTACCGTGAGCTTCTGCTATCAAAATTCAAATTGCAAAAGAGTCTAGAGATGGTTCGGAGGCAATAACCAAAATAAAATACAATTCTACAAAGTCTTTAATCTTTCAGAGTAATTTACTTCATAGCATGTTTGCGACAGGTATAAGTATGTGTTAAGTAGATATTAATTCCTTAAAATGTAATTCCCAGGTCTTGGCGTCTGCATTTTAGCAAACTTCCCAGGAGATTCTTAGGCACAGTCAAGTTTGAGAGCCATGGGGATAGACTCTCTCTGATCATGTCCAGTTCCAACATCAAGGTCAGGCCCTTGGGATGTGTTGGGAATGGCTCATCTGTCACAGAAAGCAATGGCCTGAGACAGGGGGTGGCTGCTTCTAGCAGAGCGCTGCTAAGAGGATTTGCTACCTTGAAAAATGAATATCAGTAAATACCTGCCGTCTTTTGAGGCCTGTTGGAAGCCACGCCCTGTCAGTTTCCTTCAATAAGGCAGCGCCCCCACCCCCCAACCCCCGCCTCACCCCGGGGCCATCCTCTCTCCAGGTGTCTGAGAAGGATGTTGACATCACAGCAGGGGTAGAAGTCCACAGAGTCAAGTTGAGAAATCAGGCCATATCTATGGAATGCCTTAGAAAGCAAGCGTTTATGGCTAATCTAAGAGTATTTACTCAGTGGCTGTTGTGTGCAAGTTGAATACAAATTAGTAAAAGACAGGCATCCCGCCCTTGACAAGTTTTCTGCCTACTCATGAAAAGAAATATTTGACAAGGTTGTAGCACCCAGGATATCTAATCTGGCCTTAGGATGGTCATGTTAGATCAATTTCCATAAAGGGAAGAAATGGGAGGAAAGGCTGGAAAAACTAGAGGCAGCCACCCTGAGGCCCCCGCATGCTTGTCCAAGAAATAAGAACTAGACTGAGCCACTAGTTCGTACTCTTGACCAGGACACAGAGACCAATTCAGCCTTAGAGGGTTTAATTTCACATAGAAGTCTAAAGTGAGTTGATGAGCTGTATTAGTCTGCTGTGGCTCAGCCATGCTGTGTAACAAACACTCCCCATAATCTCTGTGCTTTTTAACACAGCATTTCTTTTTCTCACATGCCTGTGAGTCATCCGAGGCAGCCTTGGAAATATGGCAGGGTTTGGCTCTAGGCATTGCTCAGGCTCAATCTTTTCCCCAGAAATTTGATTCTGGGACTCACACTGAAGGCACAACAGACCCCAGGCATGCCCTCCTCATGCTGGGTCACTGGGCCATATGGCAGGGTGCCAGTGTCTCATGGCTTCTGCTCAGCAGCACATCTGGCAAGGCTCCACTGGCCAACAAAGACCCATGACCATGACATGTCAGTGGGCCAGTGAAGGATACTCCGCCTCAGGAGTGAGAGCAGTGAATATTTCTGAAATAATCCAGTTTATTGCACATAGGGGGACTTGAAGACCAAAGACCAATT
The DNA here is from genome assembly GCF_021234165.1 of Pteronotus mesoamericanus. Classification (NCBI taxonomy): domain Eukaryota; kingdom Metazoa; phylum Chordata; class Mammalia; order Chiroptera; family Mormoopidae; genus Pteronotus; species Pteronotus mesoamericanus. Next base: position 99,549,711 of record NW_026555085.1, read on the forward strand.
ACTTCCCAAGAAGCGGTTTTGTGTCTGATTCAGCACGTGCCCGATCATCACTTGTTTATCTGACGTGCCTGGAATTGAAACCGGCCTCTGGCAACAGAGAAGGGGGCTGGGGCAAAGAGGACGAGACGTACCTTACCAGCCCCAAAGTGCCTTCTTCCAAGATGTCTGTGGCTGTAGCAGCTGCCCTGGCTGTTCCCTGTTGGGCACTACACCCTCACTGCACCCCAGGGTTCCGCCTGCCATTTGCAGGCGCTGGGCAGCCCGGGGCTGGGAAGGGCTGGAGGCTGGGATGGTGAACAGCAGCCTGTGTGGGTAGTTTTGAAAGCATAATACAAGTTTGTACATTTTTAACAAAGCGATGAGAATGACTTGGCTCATTGGAATAGGTTAAGTTTTGTTTTATTTTTAAAAGGTTGAAAGGTATTTTAAATAAAGAACTAATGGAAATGGAAACACTGTATTGGAATAAAGGAAAAACAATAACTTATTTTAAAATCTAATGATATACCTGTGAAAATGTGACTAAAGAAGTGAAATGAATACCAAAAAAAACTATTTGTACTAAAATAGCTCTTTGGTTTTATGATACCATCACCTAGTGCAGTGTAGCTTTTTCCCTTTTGGAGGTAGCTCTCTATATATTACCTCCGTCACTGCTCACCACCACCCTGAGCCTTATCTTGGGGGGAAAGTATCGCCCCCATTTGCTACAGAGCTCAGGCGCAGAGAGAACAGGGACTTGCCCACCAGCGGAGAGCAAGACTCTAGCACCGAGACTGGAAGGCGGCCGCCCAACCCTGTGAAATTTCATAAACCACTGAATCGGGGCAGGTAGAAATACACCTTGGCCTGAAAGTAAGCAACAGGGGGAGAGCTCAGCTTTTTACACGGGAGAAAAGGTAACAACCTCTACCCCAGCCTAGCAGAAAGGCATTGTTCGCCCAGCCGTTGAGTCTGCCTGGACACAGGGCTGGGTGCACCGAGCAGGAAGAGAGCAGGAAGGTGAATCGCACGTGGTCATCAGTCTTTAGAAGCTTATAAAGGCCCAGGGTGAGTAGGGAAGTCCGGCATGACCTTGTTGGGCCCATGCAAAGTCATCGATAAGCTCAGTGTGCAAAACAAGACGTGTCAGCACTTCAATTTTGTAAAGGGCTCTCCTAGTTGAGAATGAAGGGTATGTGACCGTCCTGCACATCTCCGCATGGAAACCGTCTGAACATCTTCGTTTCGGTATCACAGAGGCTCCGTATGCCTTGGGAGGGGCCTCTTCCTCCTGAGGGCCCTGTGGGGCCTTTACAGTCCAAGGAGAGGGTTGAGTGAGATGATCCGCATCCTGGGATCAGCAGGTACCAGAACTCTAACGAAATGCAGCAATTGAGTGGAAGCAGAGCCCTGAACATGAGGCCCAGTTCAATGATTTACCTCCCTGTCCTGGACAGAACACATTCCTCGAAAGGCCCGGAGCGACCTTAGCTCCACGGGGACTAGACAGACCAGGACTGTGGCCCTCCTGCCACAGGGCAGCTCTCTCCATGGTCCGGCCAGGGACCCCCGCCCGTGCTTCCAGGGTTTGCTTAGGACGGGGATTCCTGACCTGGGCACGTGGATGCAATTCAGGGTGACCATGAACTCGGGTGGGAAAAACAATTACATCTTTATTCTCACTAACCTCTTAAGTGAAACTCAGTAGTTCCTTCAATCATGGACGTCAGCAACAAACCACAGTAATAGGCTTAGTCACCATGGGAAACCACAGATACTTCCATATGACATTACAGTTATTACAGATATTTCAGATCAGCCCTTACCCCTGTTACTGCTTCAAAATGATGGTAGTTGATAAACTGTAGCTCTTGTTATTTGCCCTGTTAATACATTAATATGTATTTTACTATATCACAATTTTGAAATTATTCTGAAAGCAATACTGTTGGTTTCTTTAGTCACCTTGTGTATTTCACGTATTTAAAAACATTCTGGGAAGGGGTCCGTGGGCTTCGTGAGACTGCTGACAGGGGACAGGGCTCATGGCACAAAAGAGTTAACCCCTGATGAAATCTTGTTCAGACTCTTTTTTAATTAAATGTATTGGGGTGACGTTGTTGAGTAGAATTACACACTTGATGCTACATCATCTATATATCGCCTTATGTTTGCCACCCAAAGTCAAATCATCCATCACCACGTATGTGACCCCTTTCCCTTTTCCCGCCCCTCACCCCCCTTCCCTCCGGTAACCACCACACCGTTGCCTGTGTCTGTGAGGTTTTGTTTGTTCATTCGTTGCTTTCGGCGTTACATCCCACATAGGAATGAAATGGTATGGCTCTTTTTCTGTATGACTTACCTCACTTAGGACGACGTTCTCCAGGCGCATCCGTGCGGCTCAGCCGGGCTCGGCGGCACCCCGCTGTGTGCCTGGGCCACGCCTCTACCCAGCCCTCGGCGGAGGGGCACTTTGGTAGCTTCTGTGCCTAGACCCTCCAGTTATTAGAACACAGACTCCATCGTAAGGCGACAGGAAACATCTCCTCTCCACGACCCCAGGGGGTCGCTGCGGAATTTTTTTCACGTAATATACGATAACCTTTTTTTCATGTAATATACGATAACCTTTTTTTCAAGGAGGCCATTTTAAAAGGCTCTTTTTTTAATAAAATAAAGCTGACTGCACTGGTCTCAGTCTTCCTCCATCCTCTGTTTCGTCCTCTTTTCTCTCTTTCGCAACCTAAGCACAGGTGTGCAACAAGCACACACAGAGCTTCCTGCAGGTGGGCGAGCAGGTAGGCCTGGACTGCCCACCCCGGGGTGATCTGCTGAGCCTGGTGCTCAGCCCGCTCCCATGTTCGGGTTGCTTTCCGGGAGCATCTGTTTAACCCTTTATTACAAAGAATGGAGCAGAGAGCCCAGTAGCAGGACAAGGTCTTTGTAGCTGGTCCTCTCCAGCTCCTCTCCACTAGCCCTCTGTGTTCCGGGGTAAATAGGATTCATCTTAAACATTGTTTCAAGTTGTTGAGAGTTTATTCCTTCCCATTGTTCTTGTCTCAATCCTTGCATGGCCCTAAGAAATACTAGGAAGGGAAAGAACGCTGGGTATAAAGAAATTAAAGACTTTTGAAGCAAACATTGTTTTCAAGTCCAGTGTGGGCTTTAGAGTTGTTTGTATTACATATGTTTCCGCTGAAAGTTGGCAAAAATAAGATGGCATTAGGTTATAGTCTTGACTCTTGGGAGTTCATAACAATATCACAAGAGAGTGGTATGCTACTCTATGAGAAAGTATGATAGCAGCTACCAGCTTTCTACCAAGCCGTCTGTGTCTAAAAAACCATTGGTTATTACCGATTTATGGGTTTACTTTTCAGTCCAATTAATTGAACAAAAGAATGCATCTTCTCCACCTCTGATCATGCCAAAGCTTTGCTGTCAGACAGGAGGTGGCCAAGCACGCGGGCCGCGGGCTCTGGCAACCCTGTGCTCAGGGAAGCTGTGAGCTTCCCGGCTAGCGATCCCTGAGGGCCCTGCCCCTGGCTTGCAGGCAGTTCATCCGCCTGGTCAGGGAATGGCTCCCACTGGGGGTTGTGCGGCAGGCTCCGTGCTCGGTCGCACTGGGGACGTGATGATGAATGCAGTCACATGGTCCCGCCTGCAAAGAGCTTGCAGGTGCCTATGGAGGAACACAGGTGGCTTTACAAACACCTGTGCCGTGGGGAGATCCTAAACAACGGGAAGGCGCAGGGCAGGTGGGAGCACACGGGAGAGGTTCCTAACCCAGGGGAGGGGGCGTCCTGTCTGAGACCTTTCAAGGGTGTATACCAGTTATCAGGCGAAGGGGTGTGGTGGGCAGGTAGGAGGAAGGCTGGCGAAGAGGCCAGGACAGGAGAAGGCAGGCTGGCCCCAGGGGCACGGGGAGGGGGCTCATGCGGAGGGTCTGGGCAGGGAAGTCTGCAGGGAGAGGCGGGAGGTGCAGGCGCCTTCCAAGCCTCCTGACGGGTTTCCATCTTATCCCCAGGCCAGGGGACAGGGAGTGGCCTTGTCAGCCGTGTATTTGAGAATGCGCCCTTCTGCCTGCCTTGTAGACAGTGCCCCGGATGGTGGCAGGACAGAGCCAAGGTGGGAGGGCTGGTGCCCGGGGCAAGGACAGGCCCCCCCCTCCCCCTACGCCCTACCCCCGGCTCAGGCCAGGATGGCAGAGGAGCATGGGCACGCTCCAGAAATAGTTCTGAGGAACAACCGGCGAGACTCAGCGCTTCGTTACATTTGTGGAATTGGGGCAAAGGCGTGTGTTTGATCCCTATCTCCTGAGGGAATATGATTTCCCCATGTTAAAGATCAATGTTTTTAACGAAAAATAGAGTTCACGTGTTGTGAGTGCATCAGCACATGGGGACCTGGGTCTGTAAAGTGCCTGACTCCCTTTAGCTGCCTGGAACCGCCTGGCTCTTGGCCCAGACTCCGTCTGTGGCGGCTCAACATGGGGACGGGGCACCATGAAGTCAGCTCCCAGGGACAGAACCGAGCGCTGCAAACATCAGCTGCAAACGGCTGGTTGGTGTCTAGGAAGTCAGATGCGCAGAGGAGGGGAAAAACGGTGGTGGGGGAGACGTGTTAGAAAATCACAGGACAGGGAAATAAAGAAGGGAGGGCGTGAGAGCCGGCGGAATGGGTGCGGCCACCGTGGCGCTGGGAAGCGACGCCCTCCGGGGACGGCGCCGTGACTCCTGCCGCTGCTGGGTGTGGGGGAGACGCCGCCCTGGGAGCCGCAGACCCCCAGTGCCTCCCACCCGCAGCTGTTTACAGTTTACAAAGTCCCGTCCGGAAGAGCACCGAGACCTTTGCGGGGGCGGGTGGGTTGTTTAACGCCTTAAACTACAGGGGCCCCGGCCGCCACCACCGGGAGCCCTCTGCGGCCTGCCCTGAGCCGCGCGTGGGGCCGCAGCGCGGAGCGGGGCACGTGGGCAGGCGTCCAGGACAGGCAGCGCCCGGAGGAGCAGCACATCCTTCCAAGGAGCCTGTGGGTAACAAGGGACTCCCGGGGACCAGGCTGGGCTCTGAGTGAGCGTTTAAGGGAACAGAGGGGGAATGAGAGCCCTGCCCACTATGTCAGGGGACCGCAAGGGGCCCCCAGAGGCAGATCCAGGCTGCACCAGGATTCACTGTCCTAGACTCGCCGGCTGAAAGTCAGCAGCTCCTTGGAGAGAAAACACAGGGAAATAACATCATAACATGCTCCTCTAGAACTTCGGCCCACAACTTTGTTGGATGAGTCTTCCTGCCTCCTGGGGGCCCCAGACGTTCCCAGCAGTGTCTTTGTTGGCACCCTGGGAGCCCATGGAAGGACCCCCCCTTCCTTGCTGTTACCCACAGACCGCTAACCCGGGGCCTTCCCGCCCACCTCGGGGACCTGGACCCAGAGGGCGGACAGTGGCACAAACCGCCTGCCCCAGGAGTGTCAGTGAGTCTCCTGTCGCTCAGCAGGGCCCCTTCCGTGTGCGGGTCCATCGCTGTGTAGCCTCACAGTGTGAGGTGGGGCGGGGGAGGGGGGACGGGGGAGGCCTCTCCGGCCTCCTCAGGCCTGGGCCCTGCGCCTCGCCGGCGTGGAGTCCTGGTTTTGTGTCTGTGTCCAGGACGGAGCCAGCCCTTGGGGACGTACCTCGCTCACAGAGCCCTCACACCCCATGTGCAAAGCCGGAATGCTGACGTGGTCATTTTCAGCAAAGGGCTATATGACTCCTGTCCCAGGGGCCGGAGCGTGCCCACACGCAGAGCCAGCCCGCCCCGCCTGTGATGAGGCTGCCAGGGCAGCCAGGCCGGGACCCAGAGCCCCGCTCACAAACGTGGGGTGAGCGATAGAACTGCCGAGGGAAGCGGGAGCCTGTGGGGCCTCTGGGTGCTTGAGTCAGACACTCTCATGTAAGCCTGGGTGGCATTTATATGGACACTTCAGAGAAACACTTTGTTAGGAGAGGCTCGTGGTTTAAAATAATGCTTTGAAAGTAAATTTTAAAACATGGGTCTTTTTAAAATTCTGGGCATTTATCTATCTATCTATCTATTTATTTATTTATTTAAAACCTGTTTTCAACTAAAGGAAGGCTATGTGTCTGATACGATATTTTGGAAAACGCGTTCCCGTGCCAACGGGAAAGCCTGACCAGTAGAATTTTGGGGGCCCCTGAGCACGCTTCCCGCCTGCCCTGGGTGCAAGCCAGGGACTTCAGCCACGGAGGCCACCATCGCAGACCCAGTAAAGCATCCCTGGGCCAGAGGAGGGCGACCTCGGCAGTGGCTTCCGCTTCCATCCCGCCAGAAGCGCTCGCCTTCTCGCCTCCCATGACCGTCAAACGGCAGCTGCGCATTAGAAACACTTTCCCCCGCGCCCAGAGGAGCGCTAGCCGTTACTTCACAGAAGACTCGCTCTTTGTCTCCCTCTCCCCACATGTGCGCCCTGTCGACTGGCTCTGTCTCCCTTGGCTGTGGTCCTGTCCATGATTTGGGCGTGTGCGTGCCCCTCCAAGTCTTGCCCCCTGAAGTCTGTCTCTCAGGTGTACGTCTCTAGGTCAGACCTCGGCTCAGAGACGCGCACATGCACCTGCCTTCTGAATGTCTCTGCTCGGGGAGCTCCGAGACCTCCCAGACCAGCGTTCCCCGGGCCCCCCACCCCGCCGAGTGCCTTCGCAGTCCGTTGGTTGCACAAGGCAAACACCTAAGAGTCGTACTTGGCTCCTTCCTCTCCACCCTCACCTAACGCATCACCAGGCTCTGTGTCCGTCCATCTCCCTCCCTTTGCCCCACCGAGGCCAGCGGCGAGGTGCCATTGCCTCCCACCTTGCCCCAGCAGGGGTCTTCCCGTGGACCCCACTATCTACGCCTCTCATCTCCCTGGCTACGCCCTGTGATTCCAAACAGAATCTGATCCCACTGCCCTTCTGCTTGAAAAGGCTGTCCTGCTGGTGGCTGTTAGGAAGGAGGCCACCATCCTGAGCCTGGTCTGCAAGAGCAGAGCCCTGGTACCTCCCCAGCTCGGCGAGCACCACTCTCCTCACTGTCTGAGCCGCAGCCCCAGCCTCCTCTCAGATCCTCCCCGCTAACTCCCACCCCGCTTTCAGGGAGGGCTCCAAGGTGGGTCCTCGGGAAGGCCCCCCATACCCTAGTCCCCGCCACAGCGTTCTGTCCTTTGACGTCACGGCGCCGGCCAGGCTGTCGTGGCACACTGCGGGCGTACGTGGGGGCGGTGTCTGCCCCGGGGGGGGAAACGCCCGGGGCAGGCCTGTCCCTTTCCCTCGCAGCGTGTTTCCAGCACCCGCACCTTGCCTGGCGTACAGCAGCTGGGTTAACATTTGTGGGGGCGGGGGAGGGAGGGAGAGAGGAGAAAAAGGGAGCTGACTGTTCCTCTGCCTGTGTCTGCCTTCATCTCTCCATTTTACTTTTCTTTCTTAAAAAAAAAAAAAAAAAAAGAAGAAGAAGAAACAGTATGTTGCTTTCTTGGCTCTATGACTAGGTTAGTGTTCTCAGCTGGAACAAAAAAGTTTCCTTTCCCCAATCTAAACGAGATAAAACCCACAGCCCCAGCCTCAAACGTTCCAGCAGTACAAATGATAAGTTTCAGACTCCAAGAGAAATGATAAAAATTTTTAATTAGGCCTGATCAGGAACTAGTAACCCTGATACAGTTTTGGGAGGATGGAAATGACAAAATTGAAAATGACTCATGATATATTTGGGCCTATTACAGATATAACTTATACATTAATTATTCACTCAACAAATAGTAGAAGGCCTATCATGTGCCAGCTGCAAATAAAGCAGTACCTTCCAAACATTTCCCCCTGCAACTCGCAGTAAGAAATGCATTTTCCATTGGGACGCAGTGGACACAGCTACTCAGACCAAGCGTTATGAAGCAGTACTTAACATGACTGCAGGACATGCCTTGGTGTTTTCTGTTCTTTCTTTCTTACTTATTGCCACCTAGATTGATCTCATGACCCACCACTTAATCACAACCCTTCGTTTGGAAAACCCTGAGTAAAGCATAGGCCCTTCCCATCGGAAGAGCAGCACTTGTTCGGCCTGGTCCGACGACCGTGGCAGAGTCAGACGGAGGTCGGGCAGCGCTGGGTCTTAGCGTGTGCGCCTTCAGGACCGAGCGCGGCACCGTGAGCTGGCCAGTTAGAGAGCAGGCACTGTTCTGGCCGGTGTGGCTTAGTGGCTTGGAGTGTTGTCCCATGCACCCAAAGACTGTGGGTTCGCTTCCTGGTCAGGGCACATACCTAGATTGCGAGTTCTATCCCCAGTTGGGCGCATACAGGAGGTAACTGGTCAATGTTTCTTTTTCGCACGTGTGTGCTCTCTCTCTCTCTCTCAACGCAATGAAAAAAAATGTTATTGGGTGAGGAAAAATTAAATAAAAAAAAATTAAAAAAAGGTAGGCACCATTCTGCCTGTTTGCCTTAGAACAACTCAACTTGAAAACTAGTTGTTGAAATTAGTTACTTCAGTTTCAACACAGTAGCCCAGAAGGACAACTGTTCTTAACCCAGGTTAACGGGCGTCAGGAAGTTGCGTGTAAACTGCCGTGAGTGAGTGCAGGCCGGTGGGGACCACGGAGCTCCCCGTATGGAATGGATGTCAGCCCACTGTTAAGTTTAACCATTAATCACAACTTCTGCCCTGTGCCTTGCTCTTTCGAGCCCTCTGTAAATCCTCTCAGACAGGTCAGTGGAAGCTCTAGCCATTAACCTGCCACAAATTAGAAAGCCACATCCCCAGGCCCTAAACCCACGGCAGTCAGCAAACAGGGTGTGCGGGACCCAAGGCTGACTTCATGCTCTGCTGTCGCCGTCTTAAAATTCCTAATAATCTTTTAATAAGATGCCCTGTAGTTTCATTTTGCAGCGGGCGCCAGCCCTTACTACTAGGTAGATCCTGTGGCCTGTTCTTCTGAGTGCCTTTGTTTAGAGAAGGAGTTAAGACCCACTGACGAGACCGTCCTGCCTGAGCCAAGTGCTTGCATGTTTCGCAGGGAGGACGGGCGCCAACAGAAAGCAGCTCACTGCACTGAGACTGCCTCTGGTGTCGGGGTGTTTCTGCGGGGCTTCGGGCCTTCCGATTGCCTGGAGTCACCGATGCTTCTGGGCCTTGCCTGGGTCTGTTAGAGGACCAGTTCCTATAAAGTTTGTATTTATAGAGCTTCTACTGCTCATTCCTGCCAGTATTTCGTAGTTTTGTGTAGGGTAGATGCAACCGACTTCAATTCTTGAAAAGTTTTATTTAGCCGTAGGATCATAGTCTTTGAGTTGGAAAGAACCTTTTATAGCATAGCCAACTGCTGGGGCTCAGCAACCTGCCTAGGCTACATGCTAAGGCAGCAAAAGACCAGGCCCCACCATCGGGCCCTCTAGTTTAACAATCCAGTGTCCTCTCCGCAGTGTACCACCACGCTGCTGTTGTACAGCCGCGCACTTCCACACCATTGGGAGTTCATCTGGGGATAACCAGTCAGTGTGTACTCACTGGCGTAAACCTTGTGTGTGGCTGTGGGCAGGAGGCCACTCTAGAAAGCAGGATGTAATGAGGATGCAGCTCTGCCTGCTCTCATTGAAGGCGACAAGGTGAGAGCTTGGGGGTAAGGGTCTGCCAAGGAGCTCAGCCAGGAAACGTGTTAGCTCTGCAGGCGGGTCAAGGCTGCAGCAAGTGGAGAGTGAGCTGCCCCAGGAACACAGGCCAAGGGCTCACAGGCTCTCGCTCACTTTGGGATCCCGCGGGGAGCCGTGCGGACAGGCTGGGGGCAGCCCAGGGAGGTCTTAGAGTGGGTCACGAAAGAGGTGACAAGGGGCACGCACGCTGCCGTGGCCTTCACACACAGGGAGCGGAGGCATAGAAAAGATAGCAGGAGCCCAGGTAACGCCCCTGTGACCGCCTGGGTGTGGAGGTGGAGAGCGAAGGGCGAGAGATGAGTGCGTTCTCCGCCGTGAGCACCTGGAGGCGTGGGTGCACCATTAGCTAAGAAGGGGTGGGCTTGTGCAGAGGAGAGCGTACAGGGAGCATCATGACTGTAGCTTTGGACCCTCTGAGTGGGAGGTGGCTGTAGGACAGTCACATAGAACTGCCTCACAGGCAGTTGGAAAGACAGCATGGACTCACCCAAGGAAAATGCCTTCAATGAAAAGCGTCAAGGCCCAAGGACAGAGCCTGGGGTCAATGACTTCCAAACGCACCCTCACATGGTGCCCTTGTGCTGAGCAGGAATGGCGCTGGGCGTATCCACTCCCCCAGCAGCACCTTCCCAAACCTGGTTGTTTGCAGTCGATCACCAGCCCTTGAACAGATGGGACAACGGTGTTTGGGAATCTCGGGCACATGCCCTAAAATGCCAGTCACCCAGGCAGCTGGAGAAGCAGGCACTTCAGGGGCCTGAATGTCTGTGTAGAGGGGCAGCGTGCTATGGGAATGAGGGAAGCCCTGCAGGTGACTTCGGAGTGGGGAACCTCCCTTCTGCCCGGCCAAGCCTGGCTTTGCCGCTGCTCTGTTTCACACCTCGGCACAGCCGGGACTTGTTCCAGGAAGCCGGACTGAGCCCCGGAACCCCGACTCTGAGTGCGGGCAGGGAGACGCCCTTCACCCCGCAGGGCTCCGGAACTTCAGCAGGATGGATCAGAGGGCCTTCTGACCAAGACCACCTTTTAGAGATGGGAAACTGAGGACAAGTATGAACATTATAAACATGAGTGTCAGCCTCTTAAAAATATACCCTCTCAGTGAATCTGCCAGAGGAGTTTTCACCTTTCACTCTGCCGCCTAACACCGTCCACATAATCTGCCAGCACGCGGCGTTCATGGTCAGCACAAGACACACGGGGGGCACGTGGTTGCGGTGCCCAAGGAGATGTTGGATGGGAAGCTCCTGAAAAGAACAAAGCACACTGGGCACGTGTGTGTTCCTCTCCCAGAGCTGGTCTTACATGTCAGTACCGCGCCCTCCTGACAAAGCCGGGTCTACAGTTCCAATGTAAGAACCATGAATCGTCTCAGAACTTTGCAGAGAGTGGTGTGGGTCAATAGCCCACGCTTTTTTATTTCAGATTCAGAAGATCATTGTTTCATCCTGTGGAGAATTAGGGAGAACTTCTAGACACAGTTTCTGGCCCTGCAATTCCAAAGACAGCGTGAGCCCAAAGCCAACAGGGCCGGGGGTCGGGTCAGGGAGTGGGTGGCTCGCTGACCCGTCAGGCATTTGCTTACCTTGGAGCTGACTTCAGAGATTCATGACACAGCGAGGGACAGCTGGAGAATACCTGAGGGCCACCAGTGGTCCAGGACTCACGGACATACAAGCTTGAACATATGTACAGCACTGCTTCCATCATAATGACGCCAAGCCCTAGACCCGCCGCTGAATTCCAGGGAGCTCAGGGACCTGGATGTGGGGCTCTGGTTCTGAGTTTAAGGAAATGGGCGGGAGGGGGAGGTGTGCTGAGTGCGGCACAGTGTGGCCGAGGGAACGCAGGTCTCCTGCTTCGTTAGAATTACTTTGTGTGATGACTTCCCAGATCCCAGAGGTGGGAGTTGCGAGGTTTCCTTCCGCACAGGACCCGTCTGATTCACTCTTCAGGTTCCACATTCCCGTCCAGAGTCATGCTCAGTTCTACCGCACATCAGTTCTACATTTACTGATTGGATTTACACGGAAAAATTTTTGTTTCGTTAACAAATGGTGCTAAAAACGGCAGCATCTTAACTGACAGGACATTGGTGAGGACTCAAGACCAGAAGAATCCATCCAAGTACTAATAGAACGGAGTCATCTTGCATTTAATTTTATAGATCAGAGGGTCTGGGAGCTTATCTGATTTAACTTTGTATGTGTGGAGAAACTGAGTCCCCATGTAGAAGTGCTGTATTAATACTTCAAGGCCACAGAATTAGTTAATACGATTTCTCGATTTTGTTCCTCCATAAAGTTAAACAGGTAGGACTTATTTTCAGAAAAGGAACTAAGAAGTGGGCGTGAGGGAACCTTCTTCCCTGATACATGCCTTTGCCCCAAATAGCCCCGAGCCCCATATTTTGCAGAGCAGCTCTGTCAAACCCTCATGTCTCCACAAGAAGTCTCCGCTTCCTCCGACGTCCGCCTCGCTGAGAACCAGCCGTCCTGCCGCTCCGTGGAGAGCGGGTGGGCCGAGGGTGGGCCTCCCCAGGTCGAGCCAAGTCTCTTCCACATGTTGCAGAGGTCAGGTCCCCGAAGCAGAGGAGTCCCCGGAAGCCACCGCACAGGTGGCCGTCCTGGCACGGCAGTCCCGGTGTGGCCACACTCAGTTCTTGTCCCCGCTCTGCCGAGGTGCTGCGCCTGAAGCTGCAGGCGCCCACTGGGGCTGCTCCCGGAGAGTCAGGCCGAGTCCCCATGCCGGCTGGGCGCCGTGACCAGCGGGGAACTGGCACAGGAGGCAGTAACGGGGGGTGGTTAAGAATCCAGACTAACACCTGGTTCCAATGCCAGCTCCTCCACCTGTACATCCCTCATCTGGGAAACGGGCATCATAGCATCTACCTCCCCAGGTGTCAAGAATTGAATGACTCAGTGCATGTGAAGTATTGGGTTGGTCAAAAAGTCTGCCGTTGTTTTTCCGGACGATGGCTCTAGGAGTGAGTGCTTAGTTGTCTTTAACTTCATTTGAAACAGTTTTGTTAGATTGTATTGTGACAGCTGCCAGAGCAGCATGCATTTAAAATAATTATCAAAATTGGTGAATTGTCCTGTAGCCATTTTAACATTGAAGATGGAAAAAGATACACAACATTTTCAGGTTATGCTTTATTACTTCAAGAAAGGTAAAAGTGCAACTGAAACACACAAAAACGCCTTGTGCAGCATATGGAGAAGGTGCTGTGACTGGTTGAACACGTCAGAAATGGTTTGTGAAGTTTCTTGATACTATTGACATTTTGTCCAAATAATTCTTTGCTGTGGGCTGTCTTATGCATTGGAAGATATTTAACAGCACCCCTGGCCTCTACCCACTAGAAGCCAATAGCAGGAGATAACCGACATACTCAAAGTATCCAAATCAATCAAGTTATTTGTGAAAATGAAAAATGTATCTTTTATTTTACGGAAAAAATGTAACGGACTTTTTGGCCAACCCAATCCTTAGCACAGTGCCTGGCACGTAACCAGGACTCAGAAAAGGGTGGATAAAATAAAAGCAGGAGGTGCAGAGAGCATGTGAGGTTGCTTTCCAGAAAACTGACCAGCCATTGAGCACAGTAGCAGAGCTGTTAAAATTTAGATTTCACTAAAAGTCTTAGAACAGCATGAATTATTTAGTGTCTGAGAATGTGGTCCTGTAATATGTTAGCCAATTAAATATTTAAATGTTCCTATTACCTAAGTTTATGAATTATGTAGGAACAATAAAAGCCAGGTAACAATAGGTGCCACTATGTCTCAATAGTCATCATTCTAAGAAAGCAAAAGGCAAAGTTTTTCTCATTTTGAAGGTAAAATGTCCTAGGTTTATTTGAGAATTTTCTGTCTTTGTTAGGTAGGCTTGTATTGCTATGAACTTCCCTCTTAGGACTGCTTTTCTCTGTCCCATAGGTTTTGGGTTGTTGTGTGTTCATTTCCATTTGTTTCCAGATACTTTCTGCTTTCCTTCTTAATCTCATTGTTAACCCATTCATCATTTAAAAACATTTTATTCAGTCTCTATGTATTTGAAGGTTTTTGAGTTCTTTCCTTGAGGTTGGTTTCTAGTTTCAAGCCATTGTGATCTGAGAATATGGTTGATATGATTTCAATATGCTTGAATTTGTTACGGCGTGTTTTGTGTCCTACCATGTGGTCTATTTTTGAAACTAATCCATGTGCATTTGAAAATAATGTATATTTTGCCTCTTTGTGGTGAAATGTTCTGTAAATACCAATTAAGTCCATTCGCTCTAGAGTGTCGTTCAATCAATATCCTTGTTGATTTTTTGTTTGGAAGATCTATCCATTGTTGACAGTGGAGTGTTAAAATCCCCTGTGACGACTGTATTGCTGTCAGGTTCTTCCTTAAGGTCCTCCAAGGTTGTCCTTAAATGTCCTACGTTTAAAGAAAAGTCCTTTTCCACTTCATACCTTTAAAACCGTTTAACTTAATTAAAACTGAATTACCATGTAAATGAGAAGTTTTACATTTCAACTGCATATTTACAGCTATTATTTCACATAGCTCTGAAGACACTCTTGGGGAAAGAAGGTGGACTATTTTCTCCTTCCCCTGGCCAAGCGGAGGCGCAGTCTCCCCGGAGTCCACAACGACAGGGAAAATGCGGAGTTTTCAGCCACCTGTGCCTGACCTGCAGGCTATGATTTTGTCCGTCTCGGCGCCCCACCACTGAGGGCCTAGATTAGAGCCCCACTTCTGGGAGGGCCTAGATTAGAACCCCACTTCTGGGAGAGCTCAACTGCTTGGCATTTTCAAACACTGTATTCAAACACAGTATGTGCGAATACTTTTCCCTTAATATTTCAGTGGAGTTTTTCCTGTCCCATCCAATTTTAATACGTCTCCATTTCTCCTTCTTTTTAAGGGCTCTTTTTCACATTCTGTCTCTCCCTGAAATTAAATCTTCCTTTCACCCAGTGATCGGTGTTGTCATTCAGTTTGGGGCCTGCCCATGCTGGGGGCACCTCCCCACCTCCCTGGACAGTCTCTCCTCTGGAAAGCGTGTGGCTGTCACCAAGGATAAATGACATAATGATGTGACAGGCACTCAGTGAATGACAGTTTTAATTATCATTAGTAATATTCTTTTGATTATTCTTTAGAGTTTTGGGTTAACACAACAGGCCTGTAACTCCCCTTCCTGGACCAGGTTTCCCGCAGCCACTGTAATGGGACCTCCTTCCCCACTTAGACTCTGAGGGCAGCTGACTTTTCAAAACAGCTGCCCCCTCCTGCATTTCGCCCTCAGCCCCTGGGTCTCCCCTGGCATCCGGCGGAGCTGTTGTTAATGACCCCACCTCTGCCTCCCTGCTGTTAGCAAGACAGGGTGGAGGCCACATGTCTCCTTGAGCCCATGTCACACTAACAACTGTCCCCTCAGCTCTTTTAGCCATGAGTCACCATTTTCCAACCCTGAGCATTCTCTGAACAGATTCACATTTCACAGACCCCGCCTTTTCCTGCGGTTGGCTTGCCCAGTCTTATCTTTCCTGTCATTTCCCAATGTCTCCACCTGGCAACCAGAAACAGTGATCACTTGGAAACCAAAGGCGATTAAAGACATGCTTTCTTCACTCAGAACATGTTTGTGGAGGGTCTGCTACATGCCAGACCCTCACCCACGTGCGAGGGCTACTAGGATGGCGAGAAATGGTTTCTCACCTCAAGGACTCACCTGGGAAAGAGAGGAAAATGCACAAACTATCACAGGGCAGTGAGATGCTAGTTGAGGTGGGCTCAGGTGCCCCCCGCCCCAGCTAACTAACACAGATCTTGCATGATTAGAGAAACTGCTAGGTGTATCAGCTGCCCCCTCCCTCCCCCAGGCTCGGTTCCAGTGTGGCCTCTGGTAGGGAGTAGCTCCCAGGAATCCTCCTGAGATGCTGCAGCATAGAGACCCGCCCTTCTGGCAGGATCCAGTCTTCAGAATCAAGGGACGTGGCAACAGCTCATCCAAAATGCTTTTCCAAAGTCCCTCCCATCACACATGCCCCTCCCCGCCCACCAGTACTTAGCACCCGCTGTTCAGTGTTTCCACACACAAATACGCAAACTGACCTCTAATAATAGATGTTTGAAACGTCTCAGATGTTGTGGTTGCGTGCAGCTCGTGGCCAGCTGTTGGGTTTCCCTCTCCTCCTCCAGATGTTGTCCCTTCCAGCCAATGACTGCTTCACTCAGGTCCCCAAGAGCCACGTCTGTGTCAGCTTGTGCCCAGTTGCTCTGCTCTTCTTCCCTGGAAACCGAATAACACAAATATCATAAGCCTCTTCTTCAAAATGACCCCAGGCAGCTCCTAGGCGTCCCCCACTTTTCAGAGCTAGGGCAAATGCATTCAGAGCAGAAGTGTGGGGGATGGGGGAGCCACCCATTATACCACTTTGTCCTTGACCCATAAAGGGAGACTGTTGTGTGCAGTGAGAGGGCACCCTCGTTTCAACGCTAGGACTCCCCTTGTTGGGAGTTCATGCCTTGGGTCTGAGGAATATATGTGTTTTGGAGCCTGAAAATAAAGTGTCCCCACCAAAGAAGACAGGGAACTCCTTGAAGCCATGAAGTGTTGTGTGGTTGTTTTTCTTCTTAGTAGTCCTAGCACTGGACACAGCTGAACATGTGGCAAATACTCACGAAAGACACGTGGCAGGTAGAGGTCAAGGGTTCTGGAGGCAGGTGGAGCTGGGCCCTGCCCCAACCTTACTGCTCGTCACCTTTGTGACATTGGGCAATGTGCTTGCTCACTTGGGTGTCCTTTTCGTGGTAAGAGATTTTCTTCAGTCACTTGACAGGTATTTATTAAAGGCTTGGAATTGAGTTGGCAGATAAAAGCAAATAAATAACTAAGATGATTTTAGATAATGGGGAGGGGTCACTGGCGGAACTTGCTCATGGATCGGATGCGAGGGTGAGGGAAAGGACAGGTCAGGGATGGTGCCTGGGATTCTAGGTTGGACAGAAGGGAGGTGGGAAGAGGAACGCATTTAGGGAAGAATGACCGGAAGTTCTCCCTGGTGTCAGGGTTGAGATGTCAGGTGGTTCAGCAGGAGGCTGTTGCTGACGATGGCATGTGGCCATTTTGGTGCCCTCTGTGTAGAGCTGGCATGTGAACTTGGGGTAAAGAAATCGCCTAGAGAGCGAGTGCGTCCACAGAGACGTGAAGAGGCCCAGCCTGAGCCCTGGGTGCAGCCACCACCGGAAGTCAGGCAGAGGGGTCACAGAGGAGCCAGAGGGCGTGAAGCCGCCCTGCGGCAGGCCCGGACTCCGCCAGCCCTCACCCTTCTGGGAGGTCCACGAGGTCTCCGAGGCTCCCCAACCACCACGTACATGTTCAACAAACACAGAGGAGGACATGAGAAACATTAAATGAAAGAATTGCCGCCTGAGCCTACATTTTTAGTGGGATTTTCGTCAGCCATGAGAAAGGTTTTATTAAGATGAGTTTCCAAGTGGAAACTGCTTTCAGCTCAGGCCTCCAGAGGGTCAGGTGCTCACACCCACACCTCAGACATGGCTGGTGCCCCCAGCGCCACCCAGAACCCGTGACAGTGTCCCCTGCACATCACCTGCTGCTTTCATTTCTCCATTGCTCTGCCTGCCTCAAGGAAGCCCAGCTGCAGCTTAGCTAATAGTGAACATTCTAAGCCAAAAATACAATGGCCGCCTGCCCCGCAGAAATGCTTCACAGCGAGCTGCCCAGACCGTGGCCCTCACAGGGCTCCGTCACGGTACATAGGTTCCCAAGCACTGCCATCTTCTCTGCAGCTGGCGATCTTAGAGAAGAGGCTCCTCCCCCGCCCACAAGGGTCTGGCGACCAGATTCCACAGCTGGATCGGAGCTCCATCCTCCACACGCTCCATGCCCCAGCCTCATGTCTCACTCCCGTTTCCCACACGCCGTGGGAAGGAGAAAAGAGGTCTCTCAAAATGACAGCCTCAACATCTTAGGAGAATCTTGCTGATTCAGATTTTTTTCTCTCTTTACATCCCTCTGTGTAGCCCTCGCCATTGCATGGCCTGAGTAGGCTGCTGACAAGGGACAATGACGTTGTTTTATGCAGGGGTTTGCCTCCCGGCGGCAAGTGTGAACGTGCAACCCACATGGGTACACCGATCATAATTGCTTTCCTCTGAGCATCAGCGTCTTACGGGCCGCTGGGGTGTCACCAGGGCAGTGAGCTCTGGGGTTTTTCTTTGGTTCCTCTGCATGGACTGGCTGCTTCTTGTTAATGTCACTTACAGACAACAGAGACTCATACAGTTCCTAAGCCACCACTGTCTCCAGGTGTCCTCCTGCCCTTTACAAGACGTGAGCTTGCACTTGACATAAAATATGAGATGAGTGATTTATGATAGGTGACCAGAGAGGAATGAAGTTGACTGCCTTGCGTAGCTTTACACTGTGTTACCGCCACAGCCGCGCCTGACCTAGCCCCTCCGTATGTTTTGAAGCACATGTGGGTAGATAAAATGTGACCGTAGGCCAGAGGCTAAGCTTAGAGCCCAAGTAAAAACCTAAGTCTTGTGCCTAGCTTCCCCCAACCCCCTGCGCAGGCAGTCTGAGGTGAGGGGTGTTGAACTTCCACGCCCCATCAGCTGAGTAGTACTGAAGAGAAGCACCTAGCAGTTACCTGCAAGGGGAGGAACAAATCAAAAACGCATTCATGGGCGATTCCCAAGGCGAGAAGCCGTGGTGTGTACTCAGGGTACCACAGGGTAACGGTGTAAGAATGCGCAAAGCCAACGCCCTGTCGGTGATGAAGTGCTGGAGGCAGCCTGTCCACTGGGGAGAGGGGACCAGCCCAGAGAAAGACCTGACCTTGATTCTGGTGTCACTGCTTCTGGACCCGTGCGCGGGTCCCGTGCGCACAGCCTGCCTGCTCTCTGAGCCTCAGTGTGCTCACCTGCAACGTAGGGCAGCATCGCCATTTTCCTCACAGGATGTCTCAGGGCCAAATGTATCGCTGTGTGTGACTCCTCCTAACAGATTCTAAGCAGGGGTGCCCAGCCCGCGGCCCAGGATGGCTATGAATGCGGCCCAACGCAAAATTGTAAATTTACTTAAAACACAAAGAGATTTGTGTGTGTGTGTGTGATTACATGTCACAATGTATTTTATGTGTGGCTCAAGACAGCTCTTCTTCCATGTGGCCCAGAGATGCCAAAAAGTTGGACACCCCTGTGAGTCTAAAGCATCCTGTATGGTTTTTTTTAAAGCCCCCAGGAATCCCATAGACTATCTTCCTTTCACAGCTAAGGAAGCTGAGTGTCGTGGTCTGAGTGATCTGGTGTTACATTGCACTTGAAGATCATGGTTCACTTTAAAAATAATATCAGTTCTCCTACGACTATTGAAAGAGCAGAGACATTTCTTCAGAAACAGTAGTGATTGGGATGGGAGACCATGGATTGTCCCTCTGTTCTGTCCCAGCCCTTGGGACCTCGCTCCACGGTCACTTACCATGAGAAGCAGACACTTAATACTACATGTGTACCCAGGAGAGGCGGCGACCCAGCCCTCCCACCCCCGGACTTAGTGTCTGAGGAGTTGGTGCCATCTTAAGGAATGACTGTTCTGTGAACCAAAGAGGTTTTTGTTTTCTGTACAAAAGGGTGAACTCTGTACTTTTCTAATTGTAATGAGAACAAATGTATACTCTTTGTTTTTCAAAACAGCCAAGTTCTGTGGAAAGAATAATTATGTTCTTGAAATGTCTTAATGTTAAGCCTTGCTCTGAGTCGTTAATTTGTAAGGACGTAGTATGATATTTTGTTATATTATCAGAGCATTGGGCGGTGGGGGAGGGGCTCCCGCATGTAAAAATTCATTTTATTAATTGATTTCCCTTTCTTTTTTTTTTCTGCCTCTCATTTCAGAACGGTTTGATCACCACTGTCCCTGGGTAGGCAACTGTGTGGGGAAAAGAAACTACAGATTTTTTTATATGTTTATTTTATCTCTGTCTTTTCTGACAGTCTTTATATTTGCATTCGTTATCACCCACGTCATTCTTCGTAAGTATGCTGGCGAAACCAGATTACGTATGTAACCATTTGCCTGCCTTTGGTTTTCTGATTTAATTTTGATTTAATACTTTGATCATTTCGGGCTTTCTCTTTCTTCTCTTCCCCCGTCTCTGGGCCCCTCCGCCCCCCCGCTTCCGGCCTGCCCCCTTTCTGGTTCTGCCTTGCACTGTCCCTTGTCACCGCCCCCCGCCCAACACTTCCAGTCCCCCTCTCCCCCCCCCCCCCCGCCCCCAGGACGAGCTGCCAGGGTCACAGCCGGGACAGGCTCTCTTTACTCCTGAGACTTCGTCCTGGATACCCTGGTCCCTGTTCCAACCTCAGCGACTTCACTTTCTCTTCCCCTAAGGGGTCCCCTGGAAGAATCGCCCCCACACTTTGCACACTGCAGGGGTGACCACAGAGCACAGAGCTTTGTAATGTTTTTTAATGTGATATCTACTTAAGTAGAACAGTCACCTCCCTAGAAAAAGCGGACTGGGGATAAAGACTGGGTGGTCTTGCGCACAGATCCACATGTAGAAGGTATACACTTGATAAGATGTGCACAGACCTGCTAGAACATTGGTAAGCTGCCCCGGCATATAAGGGAAGCGACTTGATTAAAGATGAGATTTGGCTATTAATGACTTTATATATATTTGCCTACACTAACGGCATTTTTTGTTACCCTTCTGAAGGTCATAATTTTGCATTTCTTTTGTCTCTCTCGGTCATTCACTTTCCTACAATAGGCAGGGATGAGAGGGAAGTTAATTGGCTTTGAGCTATAAATTTAAGCCTTTAAACTTCCATTACGGTGCCATTAGCACCAGTAAAGACCAACGGAGCCTCTTGTCCACATTCCTGAAGTACAGCCACCATTAGCAAGTACAGAGCCTCTTTCTGGAATGTTCCAGAAAGTGTCTGAGTACATGCCTCACTTTCTTCCCAAGCAGCAGCACTAAAACCACAAAGGGGGTGTGTGCTGAGACTGAACTTAGAAACGTTTTCCTCCCCTTTTTCCATGGAGCCTGTGTGGGCCCCGGGGGAAGTCGGTGGTCAGGAAAGTTTCATGTTAGTTCTTTTAAAGATTGGTCAAGTATGGACATTAAATGGAATATCCCAAACTTGCATAGGCATCTTAAATCCTAGTTCCCATTTTTTTCTTATGGAAACCCTTTCATCCGAATGCGACACAAATTTGTAACATATGTTTGCCAGCCGCTCCTCGGCAGGATTGCAGGAGCGGGGCTGACAGTCGTCAGAGAGCTTTCCCGCGGGACGGGCGGGCAGGGGGTGCCAGCGTGGCCCTGCAGGGGCGCGCTTTCTCTCGGTTTTCAGAGTCGGAAAATGGCAAAAGTAGCCAAGGTCCTGGCTGTGTGCTAACAGGCGAAAGAATCAGAGGGAAGACGCAACTGCGTGCACACTGCAGAAGAAATAAGTACTGATATTCCAGCCCATTATCTATGACTCTACAAAATAGAGTGTAAACATTACACCTTTATGTCTTCTTTAGTAACTTCAGCATGTTCTCCTATATACATTATCGCATTGTGTTTATGGCTCTGCCCCTACATTCTGGATATCAAGGGCCTGTTTGCAGGTGCCCAGCCACACACATAACCTCTGAGGGGACACACACACACACACACACACACACACACACACACACACGGTGAAGCCAGCCGCCTGACATTTCACTTTCACCTCCGCTGAAGTTGCACTCAGCCGGGCTCCAGGAAGCGGGATTTTGCTGCAGCCTATGCTTGCATATTGTTAATCTAATTTTCTGCACAAAAAGCATTCGGAATTCATCTGCCTGCAAGCGACCCAAACATTTTGGATGAAAACACGTAAAGGTTTTCCTCTCCTCTTGCTCTGCACCCCAACACGCCCTGTCCCAGCCCCCACTTGGTGTGACCGGAGATGCTTTCAGGAAGGGCAGAGTTTTTATGTGGCCCCCATGATCCCCCAAGACTGCCGCTGAGGGTCTGTCACCCGAGTCCTCCCTGCCAGGTAACGGGCTCTGAGAGCGGGGACATGATGGGGAGGACGGGGGGTGGGTGACACTTCTGTTCCCACAAGTGTCCCTGAAGTATTTTGCCTCAGGCTGTGTTTGCTGGGAGACCTGCCACAGCCCCCGCTGGCTTTGCTCTGCTGCTGGCTGGGGCAGAGGGGGAGGCCCCGCCTCTCCTTGTTAGTCCTCCCAAGGGTCAGCGCCCTAACCCACAGGGCACATCCCCACATCTCAGTCCCCACAGGCAGGGGGGCAGGGGGCGCACAGAGGGAATGGGAACTCAAGGAAGAATGGGGCACTGTCCTGCACGCAGCCATCCTGTAGCAGGACAGGGTGGCCCTTTACACAGAAGGGTCTGGGGCGCCACCTCCGACTCCCCGGTGGCAGCCGCACCCGCACAGGGTGCCTCTCGCTGCTCTCCCTGCTCACCTCTCTGCTGCCCCGGGGCCAGGCCATGTCCCCAAACACATGGCTTCGTGCAGTAGTACTGCAGGGACCGAGCCTCACCACCCAGAGTGCGGCGTCCACAGCCCCTCCTACGGGCTCTTATTCATAAAAACCTTAGCGCCAATACATAAAATAGAAATGGCTTCTTCTCCAGCATGTCTTTGCGGATGCCCTTAAAGAAGTGTTTTCCAGCACAGGCCGTTCTTATTGAAATGTCTTCAACCCGAAGGGTGTCAGTGCTAAGCCACAGCATCGTGTGCTTGTTCACTCTGAGCGCAGGGAACGGTGTCTTCCACGCGCGGCCTGGTTTCCAGGACATCCAGGGTCAGGAGTTAACAGACTCTGGGAAAACACTTTTTCATAAAAGAAGGAGAAAAGATTTCACACAGTGTTGTTTTCCTGTTGAAATGAGGAAAACAAAGGAGTCATCAGAACTATAATTTATGGGAAAGTATGCAGAAATCCATCTGCTTTTTTAATTGAAAAAAAAAATATTCTGCGGATGTTGAGTCTAGTTATGAGTCTGCCATGTTCTTGTTGAATGACTTCAGTGGGACCTCAGTCTCAGACCCGTGTACTCGGTGCCGTAGCACGCACAAAATATAATTACGTCATTGATGTTGAGACACCAATCATTTCTATGTAGATGAGAGGGCTTTTAGCATGAAGGCTGTTTTTCTGCAAGTGAATGTGTGAATACTAAATTGTGGTTTTATTCCCACAGGTTCACAACAAACAGGATTCCTTAATGCTCTGAAGGATAGTCCTGCAAGATATCCTTTCTGGCAGTTGTGTCGGTTACAAGGCCAACGTGTTAGGTGTTGGGCTGACCTTCCGCCCAGTCGCCCCCTCGCCCGGTGCCTGGGCCTGCCTTCTCAGGAGCTGGCACACTCTGCTGTGTCCTGCGAAGCAGGCAGAGAGCCCCCAGCATCCCCTTGCCTGAGGAACAGTGTCTGAAGGCTTGCACTTCCCAGTGATGACTCAGGTAGCCTTGGTTCAACGGGAGGGCTCCTGAGCCACAAAACCACGTGCGCACCCTTGCCCACCCCCAGAAATCCGCGTGGATCTGTGTTAAACCAGGTTGGTCTGGGGAGAAGTAAGGCTGCGGGCTCCCCCGACTTCATTTGGATCAGTGGGTGGTCCTTGCGGAATATTTAAGGAGGCCCCTGTGGGGGTCCCTTTCTTGGTAGTCAGCCACGGCCTGGGGGTGGCTCTGTCTGGGGGTCGGTCTGGCATTCCTCTGGGCAGGACAGAGAATCCTGTGTTTATTTTCAGAAACAGAACGCCTTTTCACAGCCCTGAACGGACTGAAGATGGTCCGTCTCCAGTCGTTTGGTTAATCCCAGCCTCTCAAACAGTATATATGGGCATGTCCTGTATTATTTTGAACTTCTTGAAAGAAAAGTGTTCACTCATTAAGACCTTGCTTGGGCTCCCATGCCCTGCCCTGCCCACCCACTGTGTACACTCATTGGTGCCGCGGGAGCCGGCTGGCCCCACCGACCCCACCGACCCCACCGTCCGGGACCCAGCTCTCTTTCTCCTTCATATAACCGGGTGGACTGGACTGGAACTTCTCGTTATTCCTGGGGGTCATCATCTTGTGGTAGGGAATTCTTAAAGGACAGAGAGCTTCTCTGGGTGTGCATGTGGCATGCATGCATTCCAGTGGACAGGCCAACGCAGTGACCCTCGCTGGTGAGAAAGGTGGGCCTGAGCCCGGGGGGTTTCAGCCACTCTGTTCCCTGGGGCCTTCGGGCTCCTGCTGCTCCACTTGCCTCTCATTGGGCACCTTGAGACACAGCTCCCACCGGAGCAGAGGAGCTGTGTGTAGCTGGGCCATTGCCGCTGGGTGTTTGCATTGTCCCCTGCAGTCTCCCAGCTCACAGGTCAAATCAGCTCGCAATCCTGGCATGAGTCCTAAGGGAAGAGGTAGGGGCAGCAAGTCATAGACGGGGGTGACAGCCTTTAATTCCTGCTCCAGCCCAGCTCATTATGGAGCCGAGTCATTTCTTTTAACCCTTTTGTGTCTAGTTTTTTGACCCGCCTTAGTCATCCACTCTGTACTTGCCAATGCTTTGCTGATAACATCAACAATTTGGAGTATATGTGACATCGCTCAGCGCCAAAGCATTGCTTCCACGTGGGGCAGGAGTGATTTCAGGGAGGCTTCTTTCCGTGGCAGTGTATGCGGTGGGCGGCCTCTGCCAGGGCCTCCTGTAAGAGCACGTGTGTCTGCGTGTTCCCACAGTCTGGCCGTGCTCATGGTCTGTGTGATCGAGGACTTTGTGTTCCCCGAAAGGAAAGAGACAGATGTTGCTGATAGAAAGGGCGGCAATGTGTTTGAAATGGCTTGCTGACTTTGCTACAGAAACTGTTTACGTGGAAAAGGGAGGGGAGAAAAGCTCTCTTATTTGGTCCAGAGCAAATTTTGGCTTATTTCCCTTGGAATGTCATTCTCAGGTGGAGGTGAAGAGTTCCCCCTATGGCCCGTTTTGAAAACTCATTAACATCTCGCCCACTGTCTTTCCAGGGTTGCCACATCTGCCACGGCACCTCCTCCCACAGCCTGACGCCTCCCCTCTTCAGGCTGTGGCCTAGCATGGCCTCCACATCCCGGAACTTGGCAGCCATGACCTGCTCTCAGTGGGTGACGGGCCCCTCACAGCATCCCGACGCGGTGCGGGTACAGGATGTCGGCACCTCCAGGCCGCAGCCTCTCCCAGCCCCGCTCCGCACATGCCTGGCTCTATTAGCTTCCCATTGCTAGGATAACAAAGAGCCACAAATTCAGAGGCTTAAAGCAACATAACTTTATTAGCACACAGCTCTGTGGGTCAATGTCCAGTAGGCTCAGCTTCTGATTTCTTAAAAGCAGAATCAGCCTTGAGTGCCATAAAGACTCAGAAAATGCCCTCGAGGCAGGGAGTGGAATCCAGAAGGAAGACGCTCGTTCTGCAGGGGGGCCAGGGAAGGCCTTGGCAGGTGGCCCTTGCAAGGGGCTTGGAAAGATGGGTGGAGTTCTCATGGGAAAGGAGGGGCCAGGCCCCAGTCATTTCGAGGCCGTTGTCTGAGGGACACGGATGGCCTAACGGGCATCGTTCTGTTTTAATGGAGCTTGGTGGAAGGCTTGGAGGTGCCTGCAGAAAAGGACACCGTCAGCCTGGCGGAACAGTAACCAAGGCCGCTCAGGCCTTCCCTCACTCTCAGCCCTCAGGGCCCGTCCAACCTGATACCTGCTGATCCCCAGAAAACAAATGGGGCAGGTGTCCTGAGGTCGCCCGCAGCTGGAGGTTACAGGACCCTGATTTACCCACCCAGGGAACTGGGCTTCTTCCTGCTGCCCCTCCCCCATCTGGTGGAGGGAGCTTCATGAAGAATAGCTTACATTTCATAAGATTGCAGAGTGGGGGAGGAGGTTATTTGGTTTTTAGAATCACCGAAATTATACAAGAGCATATTCTTACCATAAAAAATGTCAAATAGTCTGAAAGGGGAGAGAAAAAGGGCACGTTGCTCTTGCCTCCTCCCGTCCCTCTGTAGGAATCCTTGTCCGTTTTTGTGGCTCCTTCCAAGTGCTCTTCTAAGGGCTTGAATTCCTGTGTGTGCATTCAGACACGTGTACCAGTACACGGTGGGGGGACCGCTTGTACCTAAAAGGGACCATGCTCTCTGCATTGTTCTGATTTGATTTTTAAACATTTCCTGAAATATTCGCATGTCAACCTGTATATGGACTTCATTTTTTTTCAACTTCTTCATATAATTCCAGAGTACATATGAACCAAAGTGTGTTCTCTTGTGAGATAGTTAGATTTTTTCATTCTTTTACTGCTCAAAAAATGGGGCAGTGGATTTTCTTGTACGTATTTCTTTGTGCATAAGCGTTAGCATTTCTCTAGGATTGACTACTACATGTGGAATCACTGAGCTGGAAGTTAAACATATTTTAAATGTTGATTGACTTGCCACATTGTCCCCTATAGAGAGAGGACCGAGTCATCCGCCCATTTCCCTCCGCCTTCCGCCACAGTGCTTGTTACCAGTGCTATGATTTTTGCCAGTTTGATGGGCTGGGAAAAATTCATTCTTTTAATTTCCATTTTCTGGATAAAAATGGACTTGTACATCCTTTCATGTTTATTGACCTTTCTTTTTCCTGCCACAATGTGCCAGTACATACCCTTTGTCCATATTTTAACTGGGCTTAATTTCTTTTTCTATTAGCATGTTCTTTTTGTATTCTCAGAAATAATCTTTTTAAATATCCTTTGCCAATATTTTCTGCCAGTCTATCACTTACCTGAATGCACAAGTGTTTCACATATTAACGAAATTGATCTATAAGTCTTATACTGCAAAGCTCCTATCCTTGGCTCTGTGCCTTATCTCCTCATCCCCAAATTATGCAAATAATTCCTTCATTTTCCTCTAATACCTTTATATTTTGTTCCTTAAGTTTGGTACAATAGTTTATCTGCAGCATAATTTCATGTGTGTGGTGTGAGCTACAGTTGTAATTTTCCTCAAATGTTTAGTGAAGGGTCTCAATACGGCTTATTATTCTAGTCTAGCAGTTCTCAAATATTTTAGTCTCAGAACTCCTCTACACTCTTAAAAATTATTGAGGACCCTAAAGAGCTTTAGTTATATAGAGTGTATCTATTTCTATATGTCATGTTTGAAATTAAAATAGAAATTTTTAAAATGCAAGAACGCACAAGTGCCCATCCTGTGAGCATGAGCGGGGACAGCTTACGTCACGTCAGGCAGCCTCCGGAACCAGCCACTGAGTGACAGAACGGGGCTGAAGTTGGGAGGAATGTTTGGGTGTTGATAGGAAGACAGTTCTGACCTGAAGAGTCCCTGAAAGGACCTCGGGGACCCTGAGGGTCCAGGGCCAGCCCCTGAGGACCAGCGGTCTACTCTCCCACCACTGACGGGACGGAACGCCCCCGCCCCCGCACATGCCCACGAGCCCGGTCGGGATTCCGTTACTTTGCTTTGTTGGCTGGAACAGTCTTCTCTTGCCCCCACCCCCAGGATGCTTTTTCTTCAAAATGTCTCCCTTTCTCTTGTACATTTTCTCTTCCTGATGGATTTTAGAACCAGTGTGCCTCATTCCAGTTTTAAAATCCCTGCCAGAATTTTGATCAGCATTATTGTGACTTCCTAGCGTAACGCGGGACAACTGCCCCCCTCTTCTGCCCGGTACCAAGACTTGCGGGAGAAGAGGACGGAAGAGGCTAAAAGGTGATGGTCACACAGTCCCGTCCGAAGGGTCTCAGTGACTTTCTAGTGTCAGGGGCTGCCGCGGAAGTCGGCGTGGAGTCAGCAGCTCACATCCCAGACACAGTGACAGGCCCTCTGGTGACGGGCTGTGTTCCCCTATCTCTGTCTAGGGACTAACGGGCCATCTAACTGATGAAGATAAGAGGCCAACAAGCTCCTGAACCTAAACATATGAACGCCCTGATGTTGATGGAGACACTCAGTCCCGAGAACAATGGGAAGTGTCTCTGATACCCCTGCTTCCATCCGAGCGGTTCCTGTCAGTGAGCATTGACGGTTTCTCAGCAATTTTTAGAGAAAAAAAAAGAAATTATTTCCAACAGCATCTATTCCTTGTATTTAAATACCAGAACCCCAGACAGAGCCTGATGCAGAGTCAGATGCCTGAGGGTGAGGGGCACATGCGTGGTGCCCCCAGAACAATGTCCCTCCACACCGTGGGGCACCCAGGGCCTCACCAGCCCAGAGCTGGGGAAGGAGGAGACCCGAGGCAGAGCCTTGGACTTCAGGGTTCACCAGCCACTCTGGGATTTTGGTCAATAAGAAAACTCACATGAGACACACAGACTTTTTAAAACAAAGTGCCACCTGCATTTGGCACTACACAAACTAAAACTAAAACTAAACCCAGGTCTTACGCCTGACTACAGGGATGCAAAGAGGTGGCCCGGACGTATTAACAGCACCCCGTTCTTCGCCGGGGTGGCTCCGAGGCTGTGGGGCCAATGAACGAGCTTAATGTCACAGGCAGTCTCAGTCTTGCTGCTCTGAGGTCCGAGGCCCCAAAGTTAAGGCCTGTCATGGGACCCTGTCGTAGTCTGGGGCCTTGGGAACCATCTGTCTGTGCCCGACGTCTGGAGACCAAGTGCCAGTTCTGTTTTGCCGTGAACTGCTGTGTGAACCCTTGCAAGGGGCTTGGTGACCCAGAGCGTCAGCGTGCTTCCTCCCTGTGAAATGACAGGGTCAAGACAAACCAGGACAGCTTAACTCAGGTCAGTGTGCAGCCACGGAACAGCATCAGGGCCATTGTTAAGCCTCCTGAAATTATAAGGAAAAAATGTGTTTGCGTGCACTTTTTTTTTTTTTAACAAAGTCAGAGCCCAAGAAGGCCAGGTTCCATGATGTCTCACGCCGATCGTTCTCCAAATACTGAGGGGCCCCCGCCATTCTGCCCAGCCCTGTTTCCACGTCCCTGCAAGGCCCTCTGCCCTCGCTCACCTTCCCAGGGGCAGGCAGGCCGCGGGGCCCTTCGGGGGCCGGGCTGGTGCACAGGAAGGCTCCAGCCAGCACTCCTGGTCTCGCGCGGAGACTTGGTGGAGGGGCATCTGCCCTCAGCGTTTGTCAGTATTTGTTCAATTCCATGATCAGCTACTGAGTGCCTCAGGGATGACATCTTGACCAGGGGCTGCAAGGAGCTACAGCCGTACCCCTGGCCACAAAGGGGGCTCACTGCCTTACTAGAGGTTGGAGGGAGACAGACAGAGGCTGGCGGTGGTAACAGCTATAATTTGGAACTCGTTTCTGATGTGATCCACATCCAAGTGCTTATGAAACTGGCTCCTAATGGAGTTGGCAGGTTTCCTCTCACTTCTTTAAAAAAAAAAGTCAGTAAATGGATTTTTATACATTTAAGGGAAACTTACATTGCTCTTATTCTAGCATAGACGTTTTCAACCCCTATCTACTGGATCGGCGAGGAGATGGGCTATTCAGATATTTGACCACAGTCTGAGAGAGTCTAGGGCAGCGGGGGAGGACTCCTTCGGCTACGGGAGGTTCAATGGTCCCCGACAAGGGTCCGCCCCCCACGGGGTGGGGGGAGTGGCGAGCCTAGAGCCACCTGTCCCTCAGCAAGAATTAAGAAAGGAGCCCGCCCACAGTTTGTCGTGCTCCAGAGCCACAGCCCGGGGTTCAAATCCTAGCTCTGCTATTTCTTAAACAAATTACTTAGCTGTTTCCTGCCTGTTTCCCGCCTGTTTCCCAATCAGTTACATGGGAATTATGTGTCTCCCTGGGTTGATCAGAGGATTAGGTTGGTCCCTGGGAAGGCTTCGGACCAGCAGCTGACACACAGCCTCTGAGGCCGGCCTTTGTCGTCAAAGATGGTGATTACCCCTTAAGACACGCCGTGGGAGAAGCCAGAGCAGGCCGCGGTTTGCATCTTGCCCCGAATTCCTGTCTGGCGGACACAGCAGCGAGCAAAACTGCATTCTGCTATTTATAAAATGTTTCTAAAGCACATGAGATATTAATATAGAAAGCTGCATTTTTTCTTTTGTTGTTGCTCTAAACCTCTAAAATTCTACATCCACTGGCAAAACAATGCCTCCTTGTGGGGACAATGATGGCAAGTGGCTTTGCAAAGGAACAGAATATGGGCAGTAGCCGCTTCTACTGCGGCCGTTCACCTCCACCCTAATGCAAGTCTGTATGCGGTTTGCACACGCAGATGTTTTGCATATTTGGACATGGCCATCTTTCTACCTGCATGTAGGTGCAGCATGTTTCTGAGGTCAAAGCTCTGCTCTTCATGTGTTACTCAGGAAATATATCTTTGCTTCTGGTTTTTATTCTCTTTTCCACCCTTGACCATTTCTTGCTTGGTTTCCTGTGTCGCCTCCTCTTCGATCTTTCCATCCCTTGTCTTTGGCCCCAGCCTATGCAAATTCACTGCCTCAGCCATCTCCCTGTGCACCTGGTTCCCCTGACGGGGCCTGCCCACCGCGTACCTCACCACTGTCCCTGGACTCCACTGCTGCTTCCAAACCAGTACGTCCCTGGGTGGGGGGTTGAGGTTAGGAGAAAGGACATCTTTGAGTCCTGACCTGTCGGAAGGCAGTTGCTTCATAGACCGCTGTCCGTGTGTCCCGCCTGCGCACCGGGCCACCCGCCACAACCATTGGCCCCCCAGGGGAGCGGAAGGGGTGGTCCAGGCTGGCGGCAGCCCTGGGTGCAGCGCTGCTTCTCTGCATCTCTGCTCCTGCACTGATCTTCCCTGCCCTTCCATGTCTATCAGCTTTTCCAAACTAGCACTTTGGTTTTCTCTCCTCCTGCTCCTCCTCCCTCCGTGAGGAGGAGCAGGCCCTCGGAGCGCCGTGTGCTGGCAGCCTTGAAGACCTCGCTGTCTCCCCAGGACTAGCCGGAGCAGGAGCACTCTCCTTCTCCTGGGAGAATCTGGGGTGGTGTTTTTCTGTGAGCTGGCAGCTTCTAGGTGTTCAGACTCTAGAGGTAGAGGTAGAGCATTGTCCACCCCTCCAAGAGCAGGCTTGGTGGCTCATCCTGACGTCGATGGTCAGTTAGCAGGCAGGAACCCCTGCATTTCTCGTGCTTGGTATGCGGCCCCGCGTGCCCGGACAGCGGCATTCATTGACTGGGATGTGGCACGTCACAGCACTGCCCTGGTTAATGTATTCACTTCTACGGTCTAAAGATGAATTATATCCAACCCTGAAAAAAGAATCAATGGCGGTATATTACCGTATGATCTACGGCTTCCACCCTGGAAGCATTAGGGAAACATGCGTATTTATTTTCTCTGGCCTGTAAGTTATTGTTGGGGCATGCCTGGTGTACTGTAAACTCCCAGACCTAAGAAGAATTTTTTTCCTAAGAAACATCTGTATCTTGTAAATAGAATTTTATAAACATTTGTGAGACAGAAAAATTCTCTAGTCTTTCCAAGCTGCCACGCTCTGGGTTGATTTATCTCTTCTGAAGAATGCCAGCCTTTTCTTCTCTGGTTGTCATGCGTCTTGTGTAACTGTCTGTCCTTCGATGTCTGGTGAGCATCTAGGGGTCAGAGCCTTCGGTTTCGGGGTGGGCTCAGGGGCTGGGAAAGGGTTCCCTCCGTAAAAATGACCCTCATGCCGGTGCCACTCTGCGAAATGGCCCCGCGGGTCAGGGGCCCACCCGCAGATGGGCGCAGGCAGCCGCCCAAGTGTGGAAGGGCTGCCTGGGGAGAAAGGAAGCCGTGACAATAAACCCTGCGTGGCTACAGCCACCCACTGGGGACTGCCAGCCCTGTGGCCGTTCGCTCTCAGCCCCAGGACCAGGTTGGGGGAGAAGCCTGTTGGTACTACAGACCTCAGCGCTGAGAGGCCAAAATCAGAGTCTGCGATTGGAGTGAGATTCAATACTGGGTCCTCTCATCAAAGGCCTGGGCCGCTGCCACCCCAGCCAGCAGGGATTCTGGTTTTGCTGCCACACCCGGTGGCCACACAGAGTCACAAGGAGAAGGCAAGGAAGGGCAGGCAGGGAGGCCAGGCAGGGAGGCCAGGCAGGGGCCCACGAGGAAGTAAGCAGGTCACTTTCGGGGAGCCCTCTGTCACTTACTGAGCGCGAATGCTGTGTACGCGGCAGGAGGGTGGGGCGTGGGGCATGGGGCCTGCCCGAGGGGCTCCCGCGGGCTGGGAAGGACACCCGTTCGAGGCAGGATCAGTGCAAGAGGCCTGAGCGGCGCCCAGGTGTTTCCCGGCTGAAGCCCGGCGCTTGTAGCCCGGGAGCGCCCCGCCCCGCCCTCCCGTTCCGCCCTTGACTCAGGCACCGTGCTGGAGGCCGTGGTGTGCTTCTTCTCCGTCTGGTCCATCGTCGGGCTCTCGGGCTTCCACACATACCTGATCGGCTCCAACCAGACGACGAACGAAGATGTAAGTCCTGGCGGTCCGGGCTGGGTGTGTCCTTTCGTGTTCAGCAACGGAGGGGGAGGGGGAAAGAAGAGGTCGGGAGCCAAGGTCGTCCGCCTGCCCTGCTCCGCATGTGAGCCCCTGGGGACTAAGAAGGTGCCTGGAAGCCCTTCACCCTTCGTGCTCCAAGTTCTCTGTGGGAAGCCTCTCTGCTGTCTGGTTTCCTGACCTCGCCAGTTAAATAGATACTCAGATCAGCCAGGTGGCACCCAGCTCGGAGCCCTGAGGAGGTCTATTCCTTTCCAGTAGCGTTTGTTGTTTTTTTTTTTTTAAGACTTTACATATTTATTTTCAGAGACGGGGAGGGAAGAAGAAAGGGAGAGAAACAGTGATCGGTTGCCCCTTGCACGCACCCCAACCAGGGACCAAACCCGCCACCCAGGCCTGTGCGCTGACTGGGAATTGCAGCAGCAGCCCCTGGCCTGTGGGACGACACCCAGCCCCCGGAGCCATGTCCGTCAGGGCCCTTTCCCGCAGTTTTGTGAGCCACTGTCACCCTCCCCGTGGGGAGGCCAGGGCGGGCCGGCACCTCGGAGTGCCCGCAGAGTCTGCCTTTCACGGTCAACGTCTCCACGCCATTTGGGAGGATCGCCCGGCCCCAAAGTTTAACTTTCTTGCAAGATTACCTGTCTATACCCCGTGTGGATGGAGAGGAGCTATAAAAACAGGAAACAATGCTGGGACGTTTCTTTGTAGGCCCAATCCTCTTTGATCTAAATATTTAGATTCTAACTGAGTCTCCTCAGTGCATGTCTCCCAATCGCTCCGGTGGCCGGAAGCACTTGAGGAAATCAGTGCTGGTGAGCTACGTGCCTGAGAGGATGCTAATGCAGTTATTTATATTTGGAAACTGAGAATATTAGAATCTGCAGAAGCATTTTGGCAACACCGTGAGACCCAATTCAGATGGGCTCTAAATTGGCAACTGGGGGAGCCACGTGACCCCTTCCGGCTGCCGTTCATTCAGTCACTACTTGAGCACACTGACCGTGCGTCTGAGAGGGATCTGCAGTGGCTTGTGTGAGCTGGCCCTCGGCATTCTGTAGCAGAAATAAGAGACTGTCCCCAGGGAATGTTACCTTCTCCCTAGTCTGACCTGCTGTTTGGGGACACTTCCAAGTTTGGGATAAATGCCAGGCTTCCTGGAGAAACGCATCTTCGTTTCTCCTGCGGAAGAGACGAGGGAAGACTGTTTGCATCCCCAGTGGCCTCCCGTGGTCCGGCTCGCTTCAACCACGGCCCTGGTGTGAAGCCTACCATCTTTTTCTTTCAGATTAAAGGCTCTTGGTCAAATAAAAGAGGCAAAGAGAATTATAACCCCTACAGCTACGGAAACATCTTCACAAACTGCTGCGTCGCCCTGTGCGGGCCCGTCTCCCCCAGGTAAGGTCCCGGAAGCGCTGGCTCCTCCCCAGACCCTGGAAAGCCCGCACCCGCTGCGTGAGCACAGGCCTCCCCAGGGAGGGACCCGGTCCTGCGGTATCGGATGACACCCCCCTGGTGGCTGCCAGGTCAGGGCTGCACTCGGGCCCACGGAGACACGGCCTCAGTGAAAGAGAAGCCGTAGAGACCTGGCTGCTGGCCCTGTTCTGCTTGACATGCTGACTCTGTGTCAAGTTCAGGGAAGATCCGCCAAGGGCCAAATACGGAAACTGAGGCATGTGACCGCCTTAATTATTGAAGGACGTGCGTTAGTTGCGAGCAGGGAGTATGTTTAGCGCAGGAAGGGAACCAGGACACGATGCAGGAAGCAATTAGAAAATCTGTAGGAATGAGTGTCGAGAGCTGAGCCGTATAGAATGCACATGCTAAAATAGCTCAGGGGGGATCTGTGTGGCTGAAGCAGGTGATGATAAAAGAACTGTCTTGTTAATAAAGGTGGCAGCTGACGTTTCTTGCGCAGTGTTAGGCTCTGCCCTAAGCGCTTTACATGTGTTAACTTGTAGACCCTCACTCTGTACCTAGGAAGCAGGTACATCGATATCCCATGCTATGGATGAGGGCACTAAGGCACAGAGAGGTTAAATAATGGGCCCAGGGCCACACAGCTAGTGAATACCGCCTGGTAGGACTCGGACCCACGCGTCTGACATCAGAACCCGCGTGCGTGTCGACGGGGGCATGCTGCCTCCCGCTCAGAATCATATACGTCCACAGCGCAGTCAGCCGTGGTGAAGGTTTCTAACAGCTCAGTCAAGCAGTCCTCAAAAATATTTATTAAGCAAGTACTCCAGGCCTCTAGAGTGAGTTCCCAAGCCATGCTACATCCTCTCTTAAGTCTCTAAGTGTGCAAAGTGGAGAGAAACCACGGAAGTCACTGGGTGGCCTGTGTCAAATTCGGCTCCAAGGCGGCTCCGCCAAGCACGCAGATTCCACAGCCCGTCATCACTGACGTGTGCTCATGGGACACAAACTTAATTTGATTACCAGCCTCAGCGAAGCATTATTAGGGAGGTAAGAATGATGCCCCTCCCCCGAAAAGAAAATAAACCCATGCGTAGATTCCAAGGCCATTTATTCATTGGTACTGGGTTATTGTTATTGGTGCTATTGGGTAATTGGATCGTTTTCCTATTTGGATCTAGAAAGTTGGAAGCCCAGGGTGCTTCTCTCCTGAGCTGGGGGCTCTCGGGGCTCCCAACCTGCCCCTCATTGGCCTCCTCTAAGGAGGGGCCAGCAGGAAGGGGCCACCAAGGACCCTGGATGAAGGGGCTGCCTCGGGTGGCGGGGCAGATGTTTCTAGGAGGCACCAGCCCTGCTCCCAGGGAGCTCCAGACTCACCCAGGGACCCAGGAAACCCCTCAGAAAGCGCTCAGTTCTCCACAGTTTAGCTCGTGTCCCCAGTTGGTGTGGCTCTTCGTGACTAGTGGGGGCTTGGAGGCTGGGAGGAGCGTAACAGGCGAGAGAGACCTGGGGGAGCATCTAGCTAGAATACACGTCTGAGTCCAGGAAAAGAATTCAAGAGTCACACGCGTTTTGTGATGTCCAAATCTCTTTTCTTATTCCCACGTCTTCAATTTCCATTTGGTGCTGTTTTTTACTGTTTATAGATCAGTCATGTCACAACTAAAATTATTTCTTTCACAATGGGATGAAAATTGCTGTTTTGGCCTATATTCTTTCCAAAATCCAAGTCTCTCTGGATGGGGCATTTCTTGAGGATGGCTGACCCCTCAAAACCACTTGGATCACGCAGGGGCTGCGGGCTGCTGAGCTCTCACCTGGCCCTCAGGCTCCCCAGAGCCGGCCGACGCTCCTCCCTCTTGCCTCCCTTTCCCTCTCTTCCCCAACCTCTCCCAACCCCTCTGCCCCTAAAAGGGCCAGGCCTTCCGCGGGTGGGCGGCACAGTCAGCCCCGCCCACTGAGCAGCGCCCCGCCCACTGAACAGTGCCCCGCCCACTGAGCAGCGCCCCTGCTTCAGGCAGAGGCTCGGCACCCGCTGAGTGCCCAGAATCGTGGGCCTGAGTTGCCTCTGAAACTTTCTTCAACGGTACAACAGTGCGCTTACGAGAGAGAGGGTGAGTGTGTGTGTGTCTCCCTGTTGCCCAGTGGGAGCTGCGGCCCCACACTCAGTTCCATGAAGTGTGCCCAGAGGTGTGGGGACAGCAGGGTGGGAATGGCCAGGTTTGGGGGAAGAGGGGTCCTCCTAGAAGTGTGGCAGGACGGATGGAGATTGGAAAGACAGACAGTCCCAAGCTGTGGTCAGAGCCAGGCCCTACGGGCAGTGCTGTGGGCCTGCCGGGCCTAAGAACTCACTTGGCCGGGATGACGGAGCACCAGCTGCATGGCCAGCTCCGCCGCGTGCTGGGGGTGCGCGTGGGGGAGCGCGCAGTGTCCTGTGCAGCACAGACCCCTCGATGGCAAGTCCTCAGGGTGGTGGAGGGGCTGTGAGGGGTGACAGGGTGCAGGTTCCAGGGGACTCCTGGGCGGACGCCCCAGCAGAGGGGGCTTGCAGTGACCTCTGCTAAAGGGCGAGTTGGAATGGGGGGAAGGCATTGTGGGAGGACAGGCAGAGGGAGGAGCGTGTGCAAAGGCTCAGAAGTAAGGGGAGAGCCTGGCTTGTCAGGGGAGCAGAAATGCAGGGAGGGCAGGGAGCGCGAGGCGAGTGTGGAGATAAGGGCTCCGCAGCCAGATTGGGGGTGGGGCTGGGGCTGG
Organism: Pteronotus mesoamericanus; assembly: GCF_021234165.1. Lineage (NCBI taxonomy): Eukaryota > Metazoa > Chordata > Mammalia > Chiroptera > Mormoopidae > Pteronotus > Pteronotus mesoamericanus. The sequence continues at coordinate 99,586,016 of NW_026555085.1, forward strand.
GGCTGGGCAGGGGCGGGGCCGGCGGCGCGGATTGCCATGGACCACTATGAGGATGCTCGTGCAGAGGTCAGCCTCGGCAGGTCCACGAAACGGGCTGAGCGCGTGGGATGCCGCTCGACGACTTTATTTCTCCCCCTGCACCCCCCTTCAGACACTCTCGATGCCCTAGCTCTTTTCTGCTCCTGGGCGACGTCTCCTGAAAGTCCCCAAATGTCTCCTGTGACTTAAAAAAGGACTCAGGGCATTTTTGTGGCCTCCAAAATAATGGCATTCCAGTGAATCAGAATGCTGGAGTTCATGGAAGGTTAACACTTTCCACCTTGGGTTGGGATTTCAACGTATCTTTTGGGGGGGGTACCATCCCACCCCCGACACACCTGTTCGAGACAACTTTTTCCCATGTCTGGCCCCTCCCTAACCTCACCTCCCAGCCCGCTGCCCCAACCCCTCCCAGCCCTCTTCCTCAGAGGGGCACCGACGCCTCCCTTCTCCAAGGCTTCCTCCTTTTCTCGGTTCGCGCCTTCCCCTCCAGCCCTTCCTTCCCTCCCCTTCAATGCACGCTTGGTCTGGGAACCTCTTTGACGTCCTGCATGGGAGTCCAGCACCTCCCTTTGGCAGTCGGAGGTTCCTGGCGCCTGTTGTTTTTTTTCTAAACCTCTGGGGAGGCAGCTGAAACTGACACAGAGAGTTCCATTCCCAGATCCTGTCCCAAGTATTTTTTTAATGGCTTGTTCTTCTGTCTCTTGAACACCTGAAGGCAGTAGTTGTGATGATAATTCCTATCTTCTGAAAACCCAGCTGACAAGCAGGAGCCTCCGTCAGCAACCCGGCCCCTGCCCGCCCAGGAAGGGGGCGTGGAGGGTGCACTTCGGGCATTCGCAGAAGCTGCTGGAGTGCGGACCTAGCCCCACGCCGCAGGGGCCACCAAAGGCGAGCCCACTTCTTAGCCGAACCTCCTGTTGCCCTTTGCTGTGCTGCCCTTAGACTCAGCGTCAACACTGAGCCCACACTCGAGGCGGCTCTTTGGATAGCAAAGTAGAGCTTCACCGCACTTTCTCAGGGGGTGGCTGCACCCTAGAGCTCAGAGAAGATGCCTTTAGGGACATTGCTCAGGACACTTGCCTGTGGGAGACAAAGAACCACTCTTGTTTAATCAGCAAGCGTTTGCACAGCACCTCCTGGCTGTCAGCGGTGGAGACACAGAGATTAGGAAGACTCGTTCTTCCCTTGTGGAGCTCACACCCGTGACACATGCAGACATGGGCGCAGGGGATGCCGACAGGGCAGGATCCAGGGGGCTCTGAGCCCCGCGTCCTCTGGGACCAGGGGCCGAGGGGGAGAAAGATGAAGTCTGCGCCCCCGCGGGAGCTTGCAGGCTGCCCGGCCCAACTGTTTCAGGTCCCTAGGAGTCCGGCCCGCGGGGAGGTGCACCGCAGGACGATCCCAGGCCGCGCAAAGAGGAGCCAGATGAGGGACGGAAGTGGGTGCAGGGCAAGAGCAGGGGCTGCGGGGCTTTTGAACCTGGCCAGGAAGAAAGAACAGCGGAGCCCTGACGGGTGTGGCTCAGTAGGCTGGGTGTTGTTCCGCAAAGCAGAAGGTTGCCAGTTCAGATCCTGATCAGGGCACGTGCCTGGGTTGCAGGCCAGGTCCCCAGTTGGGGGCGTGAGAGGCAGATGATCAATGTTTCTCCAGTGCGTTGGTGTTTCCCTCCCTCTTTTCTCCCTCCCTGCCCCCTCTCTAAAAATAAAGAAAGAAAATCTTTAAAAAAAATAGAAACAACAAGGATGGACAGTGGCATGGGAGGGAAAGTAACTTTGGGTAAGAAAACAGTTTGAATAAAAATCCAAGGCTGGAGAACCAGCAAGCATGTGCCAGGTGGTGACCTCTGTTCTGTGCGGCGCCCTGGCACGTGGCAGGCACTCAGACACACGACTGTGGCAGGAAGGAACTCACGGACGCCGTGTGTGCAACAAGGAGACGTGGATTTAAGGCTGGAGAGGCAAGTGGGGGACAGGCGCGTCGGGACAGGAGCCGGGACTGTGTCCGTTGGTCATGCAGCTCTCGAAGCCATGCCCGCAGGAGGGGTGACGTGGGCACGCCCAGCTCGGGGACCATGGATGGAGGACAGAGGCAGTGGGCTTGAGGCCAGCGCACAGGGCGGGGGCCTGCAGCAGCTGGCAGGGAGGGAACAGATGCTACAGGCATTTGAAAACACAGACATGACAAAATTTGGTGCTTGACTACACGTGAAGGTAAGTGGGGGTATATCCCACCCTGTCTGAGTTGGGCCCGTCCCAGAAAGAGCGACCCCCGAAGTGGAAATTAAAAGTGTTGATGGCGTCTTTGGCTTTTTACTCCCATTCCTCCTTTACTGTTTTGTTTTCTCTTGTAGCCTCATCGACAGGAGGGGGTACATCCAGCCTGACACCCCGCAGCCAGCCGCGCCCTCCAACGGGATGTCCTCGTACGGGGCCACACCGTCGCAGAGCGACATGGTAGGAGCCGCCTGCAGCGGGGCCAGCTCCCCGCAAAGGCTTCCCTTCGCCTCTCTGTTCGCTAACCCAGTAACAAGCCAAGCACACCGAGAACGCCCCCCGGCCCCAGTGACGGAGGGGCTCGGGCGAGGCGGGGGAGGGCTGTGGCCACCGAGTGGTCAGTGTGTTGGCGGTTGTCAAGGGCAAAGACACACAAAACCTCTTCCAGAAACAGCTTGTGGCGCCTCGTGATGGGAAGTCCTCTTACACGGGGCACGCTCTCTTCTGTGGGATGAGATGCACTGCCCGAAGCAGGGCTGGCTGGCTGGACAGTCCCCGTGTCCCACTCTGTCCCTTTGCCTCGGTCTGCACTCACCCCCTCCCCTCTTTGGTGGGCTGTGGGTAGCGCTGCCAGCTCCCTAACTTTCAGCCAAATCTTAGGTCTGTCACACACACCTTAGTGCAAATAATCAGACAAGGTGTTCCTCTCTCACGGGGACAGCAAAAGCTGGCCGGAGCCTCTCCCAGGGGGATCCCCGGCTGGGGCCGCACGAGGCAGGCTTTGTTTCCAGTCCATGGGGAGGAGCCTCAGGGCGCACACGGGGCTTTCCCTGGGTACCTGAAATTGCGACCTGGCTGGTCCTGACCGCCGTGCCTTCAGATCCCTTAGGCAGCAGTCACTCTTTATCTGGAACAGATTTCCCTCAGTGTTGCGTTTCTCTAAGGGACCCGACTGTGCGAGCCTCCGGCGGTGCTGTTTGCTCTCTGTAGACCTGAACTGCCCACAGCAGCATTTCCTTGATTGGCTTGCCTTTCGAGGTGGGCTGGGGGCCCACGGACTCTGAGTACGCAGAACTGCAAGGGGAAAGCCAGCAGTCTCTGAGCCCTCAGGGCTCGGGGCTCCGGCAAACCACTCAGTCCCCACGACCCTGCAGCTGTGTTCAGGGATAGGGAGGCGAGGCCCTGCCCCCCGGCAGAACTTACCGGGTGTATTTGTTGGGAGCGGTGTTTTGTTAGTGTTGTTGTGCTTTACTCTGCTTTGCTTTGCTTTGCTTTGCTTTGGTAATAATTCGTCAGTCCTTGCCACTCCATTCCACATGCGACCAGGACATGCCAGGGCATCTTGTGCTGTCTGCACTCGCCCACACAAATGGCCCTTAAGGGTCACCCTTCTTATTTTTCAGGAGAGAAATCAGGGCAGAGAAAGTAAAGAGACAGGCCCACAGGAAAGAAGATAACATTTATGGGGCATCAACTGTGTTCAAGGCCTATGATGATCCATCTCTCGTTTAATCCCAAACCAAGAGTGGAAGTGAGCATGCCTGCCTCTCACTTTTTTTCTTTTTAAGCTAGGAGAGGTAAAAAAGAGGTTGCTCATCTGCCCAAAGGCACAAAGTCATTATTTCCTGGGTCCAGACCCAGTGTGATGCCTCTAATGCCCACGCTCACTTCACACACTGCGCCCTTCCGGTGCGTAGGCATTAAGGACGAGTACGTTCATGCTGTGAAGTCTTTCTCGGGCGTCTGCAGGCGCAGGACAGAGGTCCTCTGAGGACACCGCTCATGGGAACTTTGACGGCTCCATCCATGACCACTTCTCTACGTACACAACCTCCTGTTTACTCAGCAACTCTGCCTTGGTCCCTCCTGCATGTTGAGGACTCAAGTAGGTGCTAGGGATGCAAGGTTCGTAGGGGACCGTCCCTCTGCCCTCGAGGTCAGCGTCTGGAGACAGGACGTAGCCAGCTGCGAAGTTTCACTGGAACGGACCGTGGATGACCGTGGTCCTTACCGAACCAATGAACTGGCATTAGTTTCTCCCCGCGACGCCCATAACCCCGCTCTCACCAGGCTCCGCGGGAGAGAGCGCGGGCCGGGGGCTCAGACGCCTGGGCTTCGTTCGCCAGCTCCGACACGGGCTGATCTCAGACACGCTGCTTCATCCCAGGAGCCTTAAATTCCTAAACTCTTAAAAAAAAAAAAAAAAAGGTGGGGGGAGACAAAGGTGTTCACCTCCCTGGATTGCGGTTGGAATTGGCTGAGACCCTGTCTGTTTCCCCCTGCCATCACCGTTCTATAACATTGTTCCTGGCACATAGTAGGTGCTTATTCAATGTTCAATTGAATGAATGTGAAACTTTCCCTCACTGCGGCTTGCTCATGGGAGGCTTCAGACAAACATTCATTAGTTCCCGTCTTCCTTTTCTCATTCCTTCCTTCCTCCAATTTTGTTCCGTCTGCAAAAGCCTCCATCCTGAATGTGAAACTAGGAACTAGAGGCAGGGGGCTCTCTTTCGTGCCAGGACATTGTATCACAGCGTCACAAAGTGATGGCCTTGGTAGGGTCAAACTATTCCGTGGACCCAGACACAAGAGGTCACGGTTATTTTACCCGTTAGACACTGTAGGCAAAGTGCCTATGAGCTCTTCTGGGAACTGAAAATTTCTAAGTCCTGAAAACAAACAAGTTCTAAAACATAAAAAGAAAATTATAAAATCAAAATTAGTAAATGTTTAATGTCTACAAGACACACGAATATGTCAACTTCATTAATTATTAAATTTAGCATTCATGAAAATTTTATTACATTTTAAAGATGACTCATAGGTTGGGCTTTTCTTACCTCATAGGAATTCCCAAGCATACATACGATTACTTAGAAATCATTAGCAATTATAAAGTACGTGAGCTGCCCTAGGCAGATACGTTCAAAAGTTCACTGACTGAGGCCCCTCGCACCTTCCCTCTCCGCTGCCTTTATTAGGAGAAACGCAGGCCCCGCTCTGCATGCGGCCAGAAGCAAGCTTTGCGGTCCCCCAGCCCTTCCCCACAGCTGGGCGGCCCACATGCGTTAGAAAGCCAGCAGGAGGGGCCCAGCTGGAAGCGCTCGGGGGTGGGGGCGGAGGGTGAGCAGTGCTCTGGGTGGCCCCGCAGTGCCGAACCAGGACTTGGGGGTGGGCGGGAGGCCGATCCTGCTTCACCCAAGAGGGACACGCCCACACCCAGAGCTCATGGCGGGGCAGAAGCCCCGTCCTCAGGAGGTGTCCAGTCTGGGGGGTCTGCACCCCCAGTGATGTGGACAGAGGAGAGCAGCATCAGTGGGAGGGCTGAGCGCTGACCCATAGGGCCCGTGCCCACACAGACCCTGTCTGGCAGACTCCTCCAGCCCATTCAGCCTGGCCAATAGGGCAGCATCCCTGTGCCTTTATAGGCCATTCAGGCACCGAGAGAACATGACTCTTACGATGCCGGCTGCTCTTTATGGCCTTCAGTGGTGTCAGTACCAGGTTAACGGGCAGACGTGGAGGCAGGGCTGGCACTAAGCAGAACGTGAAGCTTGACCTGTCTCTGTCCAACCCCTCTTTCCAGTTCGTTCATGCTCCCCCTTGCGCAGTATTTATTGTATCCCGTCCTCGCCAGCCCATGACACCCCACGTAGATAACTCACGCTGGCCCTCACAAGCCCGTGAGGCTGCGGCCAACATCATCCCCATTGCGCAAATGAGTAAAGCGGAGGCACAGAGAGCGCGGTGCACACTCCACAGCTGGACCCCACAGTCTGCGCCCTCGGCCCTGCCCAGGGCCACCCGGCAGCTGTGCACGCCGGCCGGGTGCCGCCGTTTTCTCCCGCACGCCTTCACTCCTCGCAGCCCACAGCCCTCGCCCTCTCTCCCCTATCAGATCAACTCTGGGGAAATATCATTTTGTATCTTAAAGGGAATTTAAGCCAAATTTCAGGGATATATGAATTTCAGTTGTGAGGGAAGGATTTTGCTATTAAAAGCATTTCGGCCTTTAATAATAATAATAATTGAATGCTTTAATGTTGTTTGTTCAGCACCGTGCCCACATTGTCTAGAACAGTTCCTATGATAATAGTCTCAGTAAATGATGGTAAATGAGAAGGAGAGAGGGATTGATTGACCACTATGTGGCTGAGCTGAGGTGACATCCTTGGCAGTCTGACTCCAAGAAAGTGCTCTTCTTAACCAAATACCAGAAGTCTTCCCGGTAGGAAGGTCTCCTGGGATGGCATGTAGGCTCCTCCCAGGGCTGACGAAGCCACACCCCCTGGGCCTTCCCTGCAGAAGGACAGCTACTTTGCCGTGGTCAGTCACAAAACCAGGCTGCGGGACTGCATGTGTAACCTCTTCATAATCAAACCGAGAACTTGAGCAGGGAAATGTCTAAGAAGCATCTTCAGTTTCTGCTCTGTTGCAAATGACAGTGTTGACCAACAGCAGAGTTAACTTCTTTCCTCCCTGTGTGCTCTCTGAAGCCCAAGCCACTTGGCAGCGCTTTAGACTAATCTAGCCAAAGTGCTAAAGTTTTGTCCAGGTTTCAGCAACCTATCAGTTTCCAAGCAATTTATTGACCTGGTCCAATGGTGATCTCTGCTATTAAACAGTTCAGAGTTCATTCAGTTTCTTGGGCCTGAAAATTATCATTTTTCATCAAATTGAGATGTTTTTGGCCATTATGTCTTCAATTTTTTTTCCCTGTTTTATCTCATTCTCTCTCCTCTTGGGACTTCAGTTACTCATATGTTAGATCATTTGATATTACTCCAGAGGATAATTCCTTGAGGTTCTGCGCATTTTTCTTCAAACTTTTTCTCTTAGTTTTTTCAAATTGGATTATTTCTTTGATTCTCTCTTTATGTCCAATGATTCTTTATTCTGCCATCTTTGATCTACTATTCAGCTCACATAGAAAATTTTTCATGTGAGTATTATATTCTTTTATTCTAGAATCTTCATTAGGTTCTTTTCATTTCTGTGCTGAGATTTCCTTTCCATTTATTCAAGAGACCATATTTTTCCTATATTTGAACATAATTACAACATTGCTTAAAGTCTTTACCTGGTAGGTATACCTGGGCTGTCTTGGGCATAGTGTCTGTGGACCTCTTTTTTTCTTGACCCTGGATCACATTTTTCTACTTCATTGAATGTCTATTGATATTGTATTGAATACTGCATATTTTGAACAATATGTTGTAGAGACTCTGAATTTTGTTATCTTCTTCTGAAGATCATTGATTCTTGTTTCAGCAGGCAGTTCAGTTACTGGCTCATCATCTTGAACTTTCAAGGGTCCCACTTTAGGGCATGAGTCTTGCTCCTAAGGCACAGTTTTCCTAACGTCCTCACTGGATGTCAGGGATGTTAACAAGGTGTCAGAGTGTTAATGAGGTCAGCACTAGATTAATGGGGACTCCAGCACTACATTTTTCAGCCTCTAGTATCTCTGTTCCTCTCTCGGCACCATTACAGCTGCTATCTAGTCAGCCTTGGCAGGGAGGGAGGCTCATCCTGCACATGTGCCCCATAGCCTTTGGCTACAGACTTGCAGGGACCCCCACTAGGACTTCTGGCTCCCCTTGTCAATACAGCATCCTCTCCTTTAATACAGCAGCCCTGCCTCATGATCCAGCTGCTTCAGCTTCCTCACACTCTGACCTCTGCTTTCTCCTCTCAGCAGACCTGCTGTGCTCTGCTCAGACCTTAGCCTACATCAGCCATTTTCAAACTGGTGTGCCGCAAGAGGCACACAGGTGTTCTGCAAGAATGTGTAAAACATGACTAACATATTTAGTCAGTGGAACTGGCCTTTTTTCCCTTAGATTGCCAAACTAAAAATGACAACAGCTAACACCATAGCCATCCAATGTGAATGAATCAAAATTATACGTCCTACTTTTGTCAAATCGGCAAAAAATATAATATATATTTTGGTGTGCTGCAGAATTTTAGTAATTAGTTTGTGTGCCTTGAGATGAAAAAGGTTGAGAATCGCTGGCTTACATCATGGTTGGCAAAGTTTCCCCTGGAAAGAGCTGGCTGACCGCTGGGCTCGCCTTGGGAGATTCCCTTCTCCCAGGGATTGCAATTTTGCATTGTCTGCTATGCATTATTGGAAACCACTCACCTCACTTATTAGGGGCAGTTTTATGTATTCCCTTCCCGGTATGCAGAGAGGGTACTAGTCTGGTATCGGTTATGCCTCACCCCTTGGAACAGAAGCCTGTCTCTGTGATTTGAGGACACGTTGCAGCCAACATGGCCACATGCCCGGACACACACATTTGTTCCCCCCTCAACCAAGAGCAAATACTGAATTGACCTTGGGACATGAGTGCTGTGGCCAGGGCTTTCTGTGAAGAGGAACATTTGGAGATGCTGAGATTTAGCACCAGACTCGGCATGCTCATTTGCAAAGGAAGGAAGTGAACAAATTATTTTATTTTAAGACCAAAGTCCAGATCCTTCCTCAATGATAGGAAAAGTGCTTCTGGGGAAACAGGTGCTATTTTAGACATTAAAGGTTAAGGCTTTCAGTCTTAGATAAACACAATAATATTGCAGGACAGAAAAGCTAGGTAAATCTCTATAGCTAGCCCTAGCCTCCACGTACCCACTGAGGTATTGTTTATTATCTCAAACACAAGAAAATTCACTGCTAACTTCCCATCTCACGTGCCTAAGTGACCTCCCTCTACTACAAATACCCAAGGAGGAAAGTGGTATGGAAGTAACGAAGTGACACGTAAAGCATTAAAACGGTGCGTGTATCCTCAGCATGGCCTTTGCCGTCTGAGCACCCGTGAGATTCCGAGGAGCCGCGCAGGAACTCAGTGCCAGAGAGCCTCAGTTCCAAGCGAGGGTCACATGTTCATCACCCCTATTTTCCCACGCGGGGCGTGTATTGTTACACGTCAGTGCCCATGCACCGTGCTGAAGCTCTGGGCATGGCACACAGAAACGGCATCGCTCACGGCCCCGTTTTGAGTGTGACTCATTTGGTTGTCTAATAACTTAAGTTCACGTGTGGCATCAGGGTCACAGTTTATGTTGAGATCTGGCGCTTGTATTTATAAAGTTCCTTTGGGATCATGTGCTAAACACAAAGATAGTACATAGTTGTTGGAGTTTCTTTTTTTTTCTTTTTTTCTTCTTTTTTTAGAAAATCATTTCCTATCTTAACCTAATTTTTAAATCCCCCTTAATCCAATATCAAAACAAAACTAAACCTAGCAGTGGCATGATTTATGAAACTAGTATATCAGAAGAACTCTCCATGCATAATCTGAAAAATCAAATACTGTAGAAAAAAATAACTTAAGCAACTTTAAATGATAATGTTAAGTAGAAGAACAAAAAGGAAGCTCTCCTCCCAACCTGCATTTTAGGTAGATTTTAGACATTTGTAATGTTTTTATAACTGTTAAGTGAGCATTCATAAGACCCCAGAACATAGCTTCAGAGGTGGGCAGAAATAAACAATGCCCAACATTAATATTTTGACAGAATTGGAGCAAACTAAATACATAATTTCATTCATTCTTAATTTGTATGAAGACCATGTAGAAAACCCCGCACTTTGCTCTCAGCAGCACTTAATCTGTATCTGAGGGTCATTCCAAACACGGAACCAGCCAGGGTAAAATGAAACGTGTTCATTCCAACAGAAGCCGTTCTATTGGAAATCTACAAAAACAGAAGTGAATTATCTCTGGGGTGCTTTTAAATTGTAACATTAAGTGATAACGCCTGTGACATTCAAACATCGGAAGCCGTGCATTTCTTTGCAAGTTAAATGCCAGCGCCTGGTGCAGGCAGTAAGTCAGCAGCTGTCGCTGCGGCTTCCTGTTCGCTGCCTGCCCTCCGCCCCGCAGCCTGTGCCCCGGCGCTCAGGCAGCGTGAGGCTTCTGCTGCCAGTAGAGGGGCTTTTCACAGACACTCTCACAAGGGATCAGGTGTCTATTCTATCAGTGTTCAGCATTTGGATGACTTTGTCCCAAAAATGGTTATTTCATATGGTTCAACCCTATATTTGACAGACAGGAATTTGTAAAGGGTTGTTTGGGGGATGAAAATATGAGTGTCTCAATTTCTTCTTCATAGTAATGAATTGTCTCTGTCCAATATCCTGGGGCTGGTTTTTCTTCCAGCTTCTGTAACTGGTTGGATAAACTAAAGTACTCCTGATGGCTGCTTGGTGTTCATCTGGGCTATAACCCTGAGGAGGTGGGAGAGAAAGCAGCGGGCAGTGAGGTCTCCGTCCCCAGGATGGAGATGAACCCTCGTAGGAAAAGCCAGGAAGGTTGGGAGGGGGGGTGATAAAAAGGTCAAGGTGAGAGGAGGGAGGTGAAGCGAGGGAAGTGGGAGGGAAGTCGACAAAAGGAAAAGATGGAGACAAAAGTGGAGGAGAGAATCTGTGGGACCAGAGAGAAAGTGATCAAGTAGAAAAATTAATAAGAAATGGGCAAAGAAGAACTAGGAGCAGAGGTGAAGAGGGCGAGGCAGAGAGCGCCTTCTGGTGGGCCGCCTCCACAGGAACCCTAAGGCGCTGGCCGTCTTCCCCCGTGGAGTTCTCCGGTGGCGTTTACAGCGCGAAGGTGTGTCGGCCCATTCCCCTTGGAACCTTGGCCGTGTGTGGATGGGGAAGAGCTCTGACGTTTAAAAAAATCAAATATCCCCCAATCGTTGAGTTTCTTCCAAAAGGGAGATGTTCAAAACACGCAAAGGTAAAATTGTGAGAATTACAAATCCCACTGGGCGGAGTCATTGCCCTGCCCGTGGCCGGAATCTAATGGAATCCATTGTGTCCATCCCGGTGGCCGGCCAGGCGCCACTAGGAGCTTTATGAGGACCGTATCCGGGAGAGGAAAGCTGGGCCCCGGGTGCTCCGAATGGGAGTGGCCTTCTCAACGGAAATCAGTTGGACGTGGCAAACGATTTTTGAAGTTATGAAATACAAGCAGGATTTAGACACTTCTGCTCACGGATAGGTATTTTTAATAAGATGCTTTAGGCTAAATTTTTTCTTTGACATTTTTAAGTGTTTTGTTTTACCCTGGTAAACCAGAGAGCATTTTCAACAGGGTCTGACCATGCCGCTGAGCATGGATTTGCTGGTTTTCACGAGTCCTCCATTTGGCCACAGGAAGCGCCACTGGAGAATGCAGGAGAGGACCCAGGTCTGAGGGGCCTGAAGCTTGCAGTTTGGAGCCTTCTTTAAGAAAAAGAAAATAATATGCAAAACAAAACAATATGGCAGGAGCAAGGCCTTGGAAGGGGGTAGTGCAAACAAGCAGCGCAGCGGCACTGAAGCCGCAAACCCACCTCCAGGGATGTGCTGTCTTGTCCAAGTCGGCACAGGGATATTTGAGCATCAAGTCTCAGCCGGCTCCCCACACTCCACGTGACTATCCCAGCAACTGAACAAACTGCTGTCTGCAGCCTTTATTCCAGAAGGTTCCGACGGGTGCCCGGGGGCCCTGCTGCTGGCCGTGGCCTGAGAGGGGGGATCAGGGAAAAGAAAAAGGGCAAGTGATGGGGGGGGGTGAAGTGAACATAGGAGGGGAGCCCCTGTTCCCGCTCCGCCTTGGGCCTCCTGACCCTGACAGTCTCCTTCAGCTTTGACCTCTAACGTATTTCCCTGTGAGTCTTTGAGAGCCAGTCTCTAAAACGGGGCTGGTCCCTAAAACAGAATTGACCGGTTGTTTTCAAATGAAAAAATGTTTTTAAAAGGCTTTCTTTGGGTCAACAGAGACAAGCCAGTCTGATTTACAGTTTCATCTTTCCCAAGAGCTGGGGGTGGGTGTGGACAAAGGTGTGGGGATCAATGAGGGCTCCAGAAAGAAAGGTTGGGAGCAGGGTCCCGTCACCTGGGAAGGGACCTGCCCTCTGCGGTGGCATCTCAGTGCGGGGTCCCTGGAGGGGCCGGCCTGCTGCGAGGCCGTTCGGAGCTGCAGGAAGCAGACGCCGCCCAGCAGCTCCGTCAGTGGCTCCATCACTAAGAAGACCAAATGGTATTTTCATAAAACATCTGTGCAAAGTCAATCCAAGGCCCTGGGACCGTTTCCAGAAGATGTTTAATCAGGGGAGCTGCTCTTGTCTGCCTCCGTCCTGTCAAGACGGAGCCACGCACAGAGCCGGACGACGGGGCTGGAGAGCGAGTGCGGCCAGGGCGGCCAGCGCTGTTTGCGGCCTGACAGCCGGGTGGCTCGGTGACCCTCGGCACGAAGGGGCCCTCCCCCGAGCTGAAACCCTGCAAGAGCGGAGAAAGCAACGCCGTCACCCTTTGGAAAAGGACTGCTGTGACAAAAACGATTTCAGGGGCGATTGGGGAAATGGCTACGTCACTAGACTGTTAAGGCGGAATAGCCCCTTTCAAGCACCTTTTACTGGTGGTTGCAGGGCATCCGAGGAGCCCCCCACCCCCCACCCCAGCCCTTTCCCACCCTTTCCCCAGCTTCTCCGCGGCTTTGAACATCCCTCGGCTGTTATGCAACAATTGTAGAAAAGCTAGGATCTTCCCTGAGACTTTGCTCTTAGAACCCCGTTAGGAGTTTACCCTCGGCTGGAACTAAGGTTGGTGAACTCCTGAAACCTGTACATTGCTTAGACTACGGCTCCCCACCTTCTCCTGGAGGCTTGGGGGCGAGCAGGGGATGCACTGCCACCTGTAGTTTTAGAAAGAAGCTCCCTCGGCTGAGTGACGCATGCACTGGAGCAGATGAGATAAAAGCCTGAGGAGCGGGGGCCTGACCCGGGGGACTACTGTTCCCCAAAGGCTTCGTTTTGCGGGAACCTGGTCGCTTCTGGGCCGGGAGGTGAGTCAGTGCGCAGCCCCAGGGGCGCCTCTGGGCAGGAGGAGGGTGGCTCGTCCATCACAAAGCTCTCAGTAACTCCCGAGTTCTGAAAAAGAGAGGGAGGGGCAATAAGACCAGTAACATTTATTAAGCACCTACTACGTGTCCGATGTGCAGTGAAAAGAGGTTTGCAGTCAAGCAATCCCAGCCCCAAACCCGGACCCCTCCCTTAGTTTTATGTGTAAGGTCTCCATCGGCACCTCAGGGTCTTCGCTTGTCAAGAGGGGAAACATGTTGTTCTAAGAACTTCTGAAGACATGGAGTGGATCCAAGCTTTTTACTGGAATGGCAGGTCACAGTTTGTTCACCTAACATTCCCACCGGTGGGAGAAACTTGCCAAGTCATTGCACAGAGTCAAGTGTAAGATTGTGAGTGAAGCCTCTTCCAGCTGTTCGGAAACTTGCCCATCACTCAAGGGAAGGGTTTACAAAGGAATCAGAGACCCACATTCCTTTGGCCAGTGAGTAAAGTGAAAGAAACAACGAGATGTAATATGATTTTAAAACACTTAGAAGAAAAGGAAATACCTTGTAAAATGTTGGCACTCTCTTTCGCTGATTAAAAAACACCACAGTAGCTCAGTTAGTGGTTCTTGAACATGAAGACAATTTAGCGGGGAGGATTCTGGGGCTTTTACAAACAGGAGCTTCTCTGGTCCCAGTGTTTGTCTGTTTTTCTTTCTTTCTTTCTTTCTTTCTTTCTTTCTTTCTTTCTTTCTTTCTTTCTTTCTTTTTTGCTGGCAAAATACACATAATATAAAGCTAAACATTTTAACTATTTTTCGGTGTACAGTAGAGTGGCATTCAGGTCGTTCACATTGTTACGCGATCATCTCTACCACCTGTCCCCAGAGCTCTTTTCCTCTTGCAGAACTGAAATGCCAGCCATTAAACAGTAATCCCCATTACCCGTCCTCTTAGGCCCTGGCACACAGCCTTCTACGTTCTGTCTCCATCAATTTGATTACTCTAGGGACCTCACAGAGGTGGCATCGTATGGCATTTGTCCCCGGGCACTGGCTTGTTTCAGCATGATGTCCTATTGTAGCCTGTGTGAGAAAGCCTGCCCTTTTCGGGCAGTGTTGTTCCATTGTTTGTGCGCACCGCCTTTTGTTTATTTACTCATCAGTCAATGGACACTTGGGTTCCCTCCACCTTTTGGCGATTGTGAATAACGCTGCAATGAACAGGGATGTCCAGGCCCCTGTATTTGTAAAACAATTCAGTAAAAGGCTTTCTCAGCCAACAGAAAACAGCCCCTCAGCCTGAAGCAGGTGGTGAGGACTGTCACTTGTCCATGGGATTGTTTCTATTTATTTAGTTTACATTTTTTAATTAAATGTATTGAGATGATATTGGTTAATGAAATTATATAGGTTTTAAGTGGGACAGATCTATGACGCATCAGTGGGATTGTTTTGAAATGAGGTCCGGCCTGTGGACCAGGGCCGGGCCTCGTGACCTGAGGCTGCGTCTCGTGCCCGGGGCACCCGGGGGGGTCTGTAGCTTGAGCCGCTTTCTGCGGGGCCGGGTGTCGGTGTTTACTGCATGTTGGGTGTCTCCAAACGAAGTGGGGCTGCTGTACACGCTCTCCTGGCTAACTGAGGCGTCACTAACGAGTCTCTCTCTCTCTCTCTCTTGCATCCTGCCCGCCCCCTTCCCCGGTGCCCCCTCCCTCCCCATCTGTGCCTTCTCGTCTGGGCTTCTCTCTGCTGGCTCCCTCCTGCGCTCCAGTGCGACCAAGACCAGTGCATTCAGAGCACCAAATTCGTTTTGCAGGCCGCGGCCACGCCCCTGCTGCAGAGCGAGCCCAGCCTCACCAGTGACGAGCTGCACCTGCCCGGGAAGCCGGGCCTGGGCACGCCCTGTGCCAGCCTGACGCTTGGGCAGCCCACGCCGCCCTCGTCCATGCCCAACCTCACCGCCGAGGCCGGGCTCACGGACATACTGCCCCTGAAAGAGGAGCACGTGGGCCACCAGTTCCTGACCCCGGAAGAGGCGCCCTCGCCACCCCGGCTGCTGGCTGGCAGCCCCCTGGCCCACAGCCGCACCGTGCACGTCCTGGGCCTGGCCAGCCAGGACTCTCTGCATGAAGACTCGGTGCGCGGCCTGGTGAAACTCAGCTCCGTGTGACCGCGTGGCCCAGCCGGCTGGGGCCTGCAGGCAGTGGGAGTGGGCACAGGGGCTGTTCCCCCCAGCAAGCCTCTCCGGACTCAGTGCCATGCTGGCAAGGACGACTCGCGGTCCTGGTCCCAAGGACCATTGGAGAGTAAATGGACCCCTCTGAGGGCAGAGGCGGCAGGACCCAGGGCTTACAGCTTGGATTCGTAGGGATTTTCTTCTCCAACCGAGGGCTTCAGTAACAATGACAGTAGAGAAGTAGCTACTTTCAGGCATTTGGAATATGGCAGGTGGGCTGGGGACAGAGGAGCCTGGGGGGGGTCTGCCATCAAAGGCGCAGGGGAACGGGCAGGGCCTGGATGTCACACTGCCTGCTTGCTGCTCATGTGACAGACACACGCAAGGTTTATGAGACTTGTGGCCAGACTGATACTGCACTTATGTGTTATGCTACTAATATTTGAAATAGACATGCCATTCCATATGTTAATTTAAAAAAAAAATACCTAAAGGGAAAAAAAACGACCAGATGTGGATTTGCATGCCACGCTATTCTGTTTACAGTGGTGTTGGTATTCAAAAGGAAGTGCTGCTTTTTTTTTTCTTCTTCTTCTTTCTTTTCTTTTTAATTTTGTGAATTTTCAAGTGCTGTTTTATGGGAAGACAGTGCAAGAAGCCAGGGCTAAGGGACAGTGCCATCTCTGGCCAGTCCGCCTGGCTTCACATCGCCCAGGCTGCAGAGAGCGGCTGGGCTTCTACCGCGGCAAGAATCAGTTAACCTTCTGTTGAGCAGTTACCCGAGGTGTTGTGTTGTAGCGCACCCGCCACCGTCTTCGCCTCCGGTGTGACCACGCTTCCTGTGGACAGCCAATAAAATGACGTCCTCTGTTATTTGGGAATCTGCGTGCCATTGTCCTTCACAGCTTAAATGACAGCCAAGTCATCGGGATGGCTGCAGGGAGTGTGTCCTTTTGAAGTGTCCCTAGCAAGGAATGGTCCCCAAACAGCCAAAAATCAAACCTTCGAGTTGTGGGTGTGTGAGGGATGGTTTCTTACATAAGAGAGCTGCTTTCCATCATTTTTGTTGTTTCTTTCATCATCTCCTTTTGACATGGTTTTAGCGGAATTTGCGGTGCGTTTGTTCGCAGATGGTCCTAAGGCAGTCCGCCTGTGGCATGTGGCGGGGAGCGGATGCCTGGGGACAAGGTGTGCCGCAGGGCCATCTTCTCTGCCCTGCCTCACGCTCATGGAGCACTGACGCTCGGGGGGGTGACCTGCTACCCTCGGGGGGGGGGGTGCCCGGAAAAGGGGAGAAACCAGCTGAAAGCCTGGGCTGAGATCATGTAGGTTGTCGTCCTGACCTAGACACTCATCAGAATGGAATTAGGAAAAGTACCGCCCCCTTCACGCCCATTTATCATCTAGAAAGGAACCGGCTTTGTAGTTCAGGAATAAAGTCACTTAGGAGGCCGCCGCCAGGGCTCTGAAGACTCCGTCCTTGCTTCTCTGCAGATGGTAAGCCCAACGGCCAGACCTACTCAAGTTGAAAATCCTACAGGCTCCTATAGCCACAGGGGAGACAAGATGCATTGTTCGGTGACACAAGAAGCCCCAAACAATTGGCATTTATGGAAAAAGGCTGTTTCATCTGAGAAAGAGCTGCCATTTTTATATAAAAGAAAAGGAAATGAGGAAGGAACAAAAAGCACAGTTTCTAGTCTTATTTGGAATAAAACCAATTCTTCATAGGTCAAAAAAAACAACCTGTGCTGGAAATAACCACAGAATTCTAAGCCATGGTATCTCTGAACAATCTCTATGTTTCATATCATATATATGACTAGAAAATGCAAAAGGTAAATTACATGTAGCCATTATTTGTTTCCTGGATCTCCGAACGACTCGTACACACTTGGAATTTAGAACAGGGAGTATAGACATCCCCCCTTAACAACCACGCACAAACATCAATGCCCAGGGAGTCTTCCTGCACACTCTCTCTGAGAGCAAAACACAGCAGCCCCACCACCTGCCCCCCGCTTCCCATCCCTTCCACTCCTTACCTCCTTCCGTCCGCTCCCCAGAGCCGGGTGGAGAGCTGGCCCCAGCGAGGGGAGAGCGTGGCCCGGCTCAGCCCCAGCCTCTCCACCTGGATCACAGAGACAGCGGTCTTCGCAGTCTTTCCATTCCCAACGTTCTCTAATTCGGTGCTTGCTGATTTCCAATCACCAACCCTTCTTCCCACACCTCCTTATGAAAAATCCAGGAAGCAGGAACCATTATTCATTCATCTTTACTTGATGAATATTTACTTAATATTCATTTTCCATCCCCCAGCCCGGCCCGTACCCCAACCCCAGTACCCACATCGTTTATCCAAGGCGGGACTGGGAAGTTTGGTGAAACGAATCACGGCTATTCAGGGTCCAAGAGGGAGATATTAACCTAATGAGCCCGTTTTCTAGGACCATTAACGTCTGAAAACCCAAACCAGAGAGATACCCACAGCCCTGTGCTCTGGCTTGGGAAGGAGCGGAGGGTCCGCAGACTGAACGACTGCACCCCCAGGGGCTCCCTCTCCCCCTTGGGTGGGGAGACGCTCTCAGGACAGTGACGTGCCTGCTGAGGGGTTTGCATTTCCCAGGAACCGGTCGGTGTATTTTTAAATGCTGAGGGGTTCCATCTAGCCACGGCTGAGTAGACCTTGGTCTTTCTAAATTCTGCCCCTGTGTTACAGGTTCATTACATGCTAGCTATAAAAAAATAAGATAAATATTTCACCGTGCTATTAAAGCTTGGCCCATTATCAAACACACATCCACATCCACGCTCATTTTCTTCTTTAAAAATTCATCTGCTTTTATTCTCCCAGGAGCACTCCAGGGACAACAGGCTTCCCGGGCACTTGAAGGCTGAATTTAGCCTGAAAGCCCTGGGCGCCTAGAAGAACAGCGCGTGGAGCCAACAGCAGGCCTCCGACAGGGCACGCCGACATGTCACCGTGCACCTGGGAGAACTGGCCCAGCGTGTGTGTGTGCGCGCGCATGTGCGCTGTACCCACTTGGAAAGTGCTCATTCCAGCTCTTAAATGAAACTATTTCAGCCGCGAGAATGATGGCATGCAGCCACCCTGTGCCGGCAAAATGCCAAGCGCCTGTTCCGGCCCCGAATGGCAGCCAGGAGGGGACTTTGCAGGGCTCTGCCCCCCAACCCCCACCCCTGCCCCGCGTGCACGACCGTCTTCACCTATCATGTTTAGGGTACTGGCAGGGGGTTCAAAACAAGAAGCAAAACCATTTTATGCGGCACGTTCCTGCTCCTCAGTGGGTCAGGCTCCTTTCATGGCTTTGAAAGCCCTGGTCCTGGGCCTTCTCATCTGATTCAACAGCAAGAAAAATGGATTTGCCAAGCGGGGCAGCAGGTCCTTAGCACCGGGGCTTGTGGAGGCATCTCTGGGGAAATTCTGGGACCCAAGCCACTTGGGGTCCACCTCTCAGTGGAGGCCGAGGCTCCTGAAGGGCAGCGTCTGGCCAGCCCCCTTGCAGGTCTCAGAGCCACCTCACTCCCACCCCGGCGAAAGCGTCCCTGTAGCCTGACTGTCCCCCACTGCCCACGAGCCATCCTCTCCGGCAGGAGCCCCGTGCCGGCCCCGCCCAGCTGAGGTTCCAGAGTCGGCCCGAAGGATGGGGCTTGGCACGCATCTTTGAAGAGTGTTTCCGGAGTTAGTTGCTGTTCATTCCTCCACATGAGCACACTGTTTAGCCCATTCCGTTCTTGATCAGGTGAGAGAAGAGGATAAAGGAACCAATGTTAGATATACTTTTCTGATTAATGCCTTACAACTGTTTCGAAGCTGAGCCTAAATCAAATGGATGTTTACATTTTGTATGAAGTACCTATGAGTTGTGAGAGTCTAGCCGCTTCTTGTCCAAGTGAGAGCGCCTTTCTGATGCTTGCTCGTTCCTGCCGGTCCCCTGCGCTGGGCCGGAGGGCGGTGCACGGCCTTGTGTGCTGTTTTCCACGAGAAACTGCCTCCCCTTCGTTCCCTCAAAATGTCTTTCTCCGTCTAATTCGAGTAAGTTATCTCTGAGGTATTAAATAAGCCGAAGCGTCGTTTTCTTTCAAATAAATGTCAAAGATGCTAACAGGTTATTTTTGTAAATCAGTAATTCCTCTGTCTACTTGCCCATTGCACGCGATCCTGATAAGACGGCCAAGATGAATTTTAAATACGAGTGGTTAGTACGTGAATCCAGACATAAAAAATAATTGGGCGGTTGAAGATTAGATTGTTTCTGGAACAACTGAATTTGCAGCTGCCGCAGACTAGATAAATAGCCTCAACTGGAATTATTTTTTCAATCTTATAAATGCCAGGAATTATATAAAGAATGGACTGGAAAGCAGATGATCTGGTGCTTGGCAAAGACTTTTATTCCATCAGGTGTTGATGTTTTAAAAGGTATGTGGTATTGCTAATGAAGATAGGAACCAACAGCTCTCTTAATTGCCCTGAGTGTCTTCAGGTGGCCAGTTACAGTGAGAGGCAGTATCGCATATCCAAGGAAGTGCGGTTTCTGGGTTCTATGTGAATGGAGATGATTTTAGCCTGTGATAGAAAAATAATAACATAAAAATAATATAATAAAGGTTGAAGTCTTGCTAACCATTTGTTCAGGGCATTAGAGCGTTCAGGGTTGTTCTTTCACAAGAGGCAAACATTTTTGCCGAAATGAAAAAGCATTTTCAACTAAGAGTACAGTGTATTCAAAGCCCCAGATCTGAAGAGTGGTGGACATAACACATGACCTTGTATGTGTTCAGCGGTAATTGTGCTTATTGAAGTACCTTTCATGTTTTGATCAATGTTTGCAGAATTGATCTTAAACCTGAAATGAATTAAAGTATTTTCCTCCTTCAGTAAAAACTGCTAACAGCCTCAAATGGAAACAAGTCTTTATAAAAGAGATATTGTCAAGGTCAACAGGTGTAGGGAAGAGTAGGATCAACTTGCACGCAGTCCATTTGCACTATGTAGACACCCATCTGGATAATAATGGGGTTTTCTGATCACAGGTATCCAGACTGGTTTCCTATAGTTGTGATTCTCAACTTTTTCAACCCCCCAATCTGCTTGTTCTTCTTTTCCACTGTATTGCCACCTTCACTCTGCACCCCAGAAGGTAGTAACAGTGGCCGAGAGGTCCCCTCTCAGATCTTGTCAATCCCAGTTCCCTCCTACGTGACCCAGCAAGTCTCTCTTCCCAACAACTACTGCCAGGCACGCGTCAGGTCCCAGGTGTGAGGCTGGGACCTGCATCCAAGCCTCTGTCGTCTGGCCCCAGCTGGTACTGCAGCCTCCCACGCCTACTGCCTGCCTGGCCCTCGGTCCATCGCGCCCCCGTCCTTCATGTGCAGGGCCGGGCGCCCCTCCGCCTGCGTCCTGCCTGGTCTTCATGACCTTGCTCAAGGACCAGCGCTGCCATGAGGTCTCTGACAGCCCGAGGTCTCTGACAGCCTCAGTATTCCTAAAGCCCTTCATCCACCAAGTATTTTCTTAAGTTGAGATATAATTCGCACATCATACATTCACCCTTTTCCGTGGTTTTCAGTATACGCAGGTCCACCACCACTACCACTAACTAGTTGCATCTCATTTCCATCACACATTGGACAGTCTTTATAAACTGCCTGTTATTTCTATTTTCATGTGACTGTTCTCTGTCTCCGTGAACATGGGGGCATGCCAGGCAGGATACGTCACCTGCAGGTGACAGTCAAATGCTCAGGAAGCTGTGGGGGTGGTTGGTGGAGGTGACCAGGATAGAGTGACCCAACCTCGTGGAGCGGACCCCATCCTGAGACCCAAGGGCCTCAGAGAAAAGCCGCCTTCTCTTCTACCCCCTTACATGTCCTAATGGTAAGGGAATGAAGTTGCTGAGGTGCAAGTCCATATGCGGAGAGAACTTGAACTAGCAGGAAGCCGTGCTGGCTGCTCACGGACATCTGCTCGGCCCCACCAGCTCCCCGGAGGCCTCCCGGTCGCTTCTTATGGCAAGGTGCATGTTCTAATTGGGGAAAAAATTGAGGCCTATGATTCCAATAGAAAAAAGCTATAGAACATTTAATTAATATAAGTTGGGAATTGCTCGCTGTAAATTTTTTTTGATAAAAAATATTTACCAGTTCCATTAACAAGCGTTTATTGGGCATATGACACAGTATTTGTCATTGAAAAATGTGCATCGCTTTTTTCCACAGAAAGTGTATGCCATACAATCACATTTCAAAATTTTCACTGTTTATTTCTGGATAATAGATATTTGGTTAAAAAAAAATGCCCTTGAAGTAAAACACAAAGTAAATATTTATATATAGCTTTTCTAATGTCGCATTCTTGCTAGGAAACAGAAACCTGGGCAATTCAATGAAATGAATGAACAAACAGTATCATCTTCCCTGGTGGATGGAGCAGGAAATGTGAAATGTCTTGTTCAGGGTCACACAGAAAATCAAAGTGTCCAGATGTCCTCTAAGATTCTAACATTAATCTACTAGAATTTCTACTCTAAAAGGGCAGGCGCTGTCTCTCTCTCTCTCTCTCTCTCTCTCTCTCTCCCCCCCCCTCCCCCTCTCGTTCTCTGCCGCCAGCCCCGAGCACCACGCTCATTGCGGGGCTGACGATACACCAGTGCACGTGCTCCAAACAAGCTGACTGTGTTTGGTAAAGAGGCAAAATGGCTGATAAACAGACATTCGCCCCCTTTCATATCACAAACAAGGCTAATCGGTAAAGAGCCACAAATGAAACGAGTATGCGGCATGTACTTTCAAATATATTATAGGCTTTTATATATTGGTACGTGCTAATTTTATATAGTAACACATATTTTGTGTACTTTTTATCAATGGATTGCTTATATTCCATAAATTAGCTTGAAACTTGGAATATTTTTCATGGAAACAAAAGTCATAAATAATATTCAGATCCTAGGCTGGTCCACAAAAACCCATAATTTGTCTGAAATAATACTAATGGCAGTTGTAGGCTCTAAGCACCCCTAAGCATTCCTGAACCCCAAACTTCCCTAAGTTCTGAGCCCTGAGCCTGGTGCTACAACCCTCGACGTCCCAGACCCCTAGACAATGGACTCTCCATCTGCTGCCATTTCTACCGCACTACCGGGAAGATTTAATCCATTGTTAGAAACACGTGGAACTCATCAGATTGTATTTATATTGCTACTAGAAACAAACACACACAAACTTAAAAGAAATCCTTAAATGTCCTACTTGCAGAGATTTAAAATTATTAAGTTCTCTTCTAAGGTATCTCTTGAAAACAAGCTTTCCTTTATTCTTTAGGGCCTTCAGGAATTTCAGCTGGGATGATTTTTCTGGCAGAAAGTCTAGATGACTCCACAGCTAAATTCAATTTGACTCATTTGAGATCAAGAATTTACGTTACCGTTGCTCTCCTGAATCAAAACATACAACGGGTTTTGAGGCAGGTCTGCCTGGCTGGCATCGAAAAGCATGGTGGAAAAATATTGATTATTTTATAAAGCCTTTTAAAAAGGTTTCCTTGACCCCATCAACATTCTGGAAAGATTCCAAGGTGATGACGACACACAGGGGTTCTTCCTAATGTCCCTTTCTGAGAAAGCTGGCCAGCCGACCTAACTGTTGGCAGCATCTGTATTGTTTTACTGACATCTGCTCTGAGGGTTGAAACTTAATTAGGCTGTTAGGTCAGTCTGGAAGCTGCACTAGAAAACACAGTTTCTGGGGACAACGAGCACAGATGGCTTTAGAGGCCCCCAAGGATTGTCCTGGACCCACTGTTCTCGGGGAAATGCCGCCTAGGGCTCTCGCTGTCCCTGCGCAGTGGCCGCGGATCGGCTCTGCTAAGGCCAGAGCAGGGCCCCGTCACCCAGCGCCCTGCTCTCCCTTTCCTGGGGGCGCCTTATGAAGCTGTCCCCCCAGATCTAAATGAAAATTAACATTCTGCCATGAAGCCTGATCCAAGAACACATCGGCAGGTGACTGAAATGCGGCTGTGACGGGCCCTTCCAGGAAGCTCGTGACCACCTCAAACCCGGCCGTCCCTGATGTGGAGGTCCCAGTGCCTCCGCTCCACGAGGACGACCCCCTGCTTCTGTCCCGTACAGGAGGCAAACCAGGGACCTCTGAAAGGAAGCGGGCCACCCGCGGGGCTGTCAGCTTCTCTGTGATGTGGCACTTCCTTGGAACCAAGGGGCTTCTATGTATTTTCAGAAATTCATTCATGTGTGAGCTTCCTGTTGCTGCAGCTAACCTATTTTTAAAATCCGTATTATCCACAGGAAGGACTGGCATCTGTTTCCGCAAACCCCTCGTACCAGCTCATCACCGGCGAAGCAAGGAGCCCTTGGCGCCTTCCTGGGCACCCTTCGCCGCGGGAGGGGGCCCTCCGGGCTGCGTAGGAGGGCGGGCGCTGTCTCAGAGGGGAGTGGAGCTTTTCCTTTTCCTTTTTTTTTTTAAACAGAATCTACTTCCATTTTTGTAACCTATGGTAACCAACTGAGCTACATTCAATTCTCTGTATTTTATTAAAAAGCCAATGAGTGCAAAGATAATCCAAAAGAAGACATCAGAAATGATTTGCCTACAGACTCGGCTCTGCTGTGGTTTGCAGCCGGCAGGAATCACAGCGGGCTGGGGGACAGCAGAGGGATAGGGGGACCCCACGCTTCGCCCGAGGCCCCAGCGCAGCAGAGGGGAGCCGCTGGCAGCGGCCTGGGGCCGGGCCGGTGGAGGGCCTGTGCGCCAAGTGGGAGAAGGGCCTGATGACCCCTCGCCTCTGTCAGCTGGGGAAACTCCCGTGGCGCTAGTGTTCATAAGAAGATGGTGACTTACTGCCACGACACTGCCTGAGGGAACACGCAAATCCGTGATGCTGACCGTGTGAGCCGCACCCTAGGGCGGGGGCAGCGGGGCTCCGGGGTCCGCCGGGGTTGCCACGGGCAGAGGCAACTGGATGCTGTGAGCCAACGCCGTGCTGAGGACACCGTGAGAGGTGTCATCCCCACAGAGGCCACCGCGCAGAAACAGTGATCAAGGACCAGAGGCCTGTCCCCTGAGGTGACAAACACCACACGGATTCGAGGGGAGCCTCCAGTGCGAGGGGACGAGGGGGCGCTAAGGTGACCGAGGAAATCCCTGACAGACTCAGCTGACCTGGCAGCAGCCCGACTAACTTCTTAGCGGTGGCAGCTCAGAACTGGTAATTAAGTAGTTCTCAAAAATTCTCTGTTTTACACCCTAGTTTGTGACAATGAAGTTTGTACCCAGTACAAAGAGGGCTGGGTCGCTGGCCGTGCGCAGTTTCTACCTCGGCCGCCTGGGGGGCCACCCAGATGGAATCGGCTCCCTGTCCGCCCCTTCCGCGTCCTGTCCCCTGACGCGCGGCCCCTTGGCCGTGGCCTGGGGCGCGCACTCTCCAGGCACCGCGGCCCACTTCCTCGCTCAGGCCCCTTCGACACGCCCAGCCCCTCCACCCGTCTCCTGTCCCTTACTTTGCTGCTCTAATTTCCGGAGCACTGTTTGCTTCCTAACATCGTGGTATACGTGTATGCCACATGGGAGTTATTTTTTCCTGTTTCCCCCAGTGACGCATAAATCCCCTGAAAAGCAGGGACTCTGTGGTTCCTACTGTATTCCCAGTGCCCAGAGCCACGCCTGCCACCCACTAGGTGCTCATGTTTTTGAATGGATGGAAGACCCCGTTTTTTATCCTCACAAGGACATTTTTATCTTTTGAGAGAGAGACAGAGAGAAAAAGAGAAACATCGGTGCGAGAGAAGCATTGACTGGTCGCCTTCATATCCACCCAGACCAGGACTCTGTGCCAGGGCTGGCACGTGCCCTGACTGGCAATCGAACCCACAGCCTTTCAACGACAGGACAACGCCCCACCCACTGAGCCACACTGGCCGGGGCAGACCTTGATTCAGACCTTTTGCAGCGGCAGGGCGCAGCCCGGGTGCCCAGCGGCCTGGGTGCCTGGGTGCACGGGGTCCGGTCCGCGGAGGCTGCGTGGGCTGCGTTTGCCCTGCCGTCCCGGGCTCCAGGTCGAAGCCTGCCAATGCGGCATTTCCCTACCAGCTGCGGGGGAGTCCGAGAAACGCCCACATCCTGTGTAGGTGGGAAAGACCTTACAGTTTTCTTCTTTATGGTTTTCAGCACTGTTGTCATAATTGCTGGGGCCTAATGGTGTGTCAATGCTACTGGTTCCGCACGCACGCACGCACCTGCGCATGGGAAGCCAGCGCAGGCATAGAGAGACATGGCCACCGCCTCTCCTCAGGCAGGATGAAGCTCCTGCATCACCACCACCTCCCGGTAAGTGTGCTTCGCACAGACGCTCCCAAGGATGCAGAGCGGACTCACAGTTACCTCCACAGCCACCTGTCGTGGAGACTCAAGGGCGGTGACAGCCCAGCCATGCAGTCCTGGCCTCACCCCACCCCCCACCTCTGCGGCCTGTTTATAACCATCTCCTGCCTTTCTGACCTTCCACTTGAGTGTCAGCAAAGGAAAGCAGGACTGGTAACCTGACGCCCGCCTTTTAGAACTAGTTTGTCAGTGGCTCTGGTCCAGCGCTGGGGAATAAATAAAATAGGTCAGAATGGTCCCTAAGGCAAGATTTTGGACAATCCGCTGCTCCACTAGACCAGAGGCCCTTGAGGGCAGGGACTCTGCCTCCTAACATTTGCAGAACTGGTAAGGACCAGGCCAGTCTGGGGTCTTGGGACCCCCTCCCTCTGCGCCGGCCTCTCCCGCGCCCCTGTCGTGCACTCCTGCCCGCCCCCCCTTGGCCACGGGGCCAGGTCCTCCGGAAGAACAGGCCATCACATCCTTCCCCTGTTTGAATCCCTGCTTCAGGCCCTGAAACAGTAACCTCTAACCTCCTGCCCAAGGTTCCTGGGCCACCTCCTCACCAGACCTGCCCTGTCCCATCCCTTCTCTCTGGCTTAGAGTTTCCTTTTGAGGGTGCCCCCTATGCACAGTGCTTTCCTGGTGCTAAAAGTCCTCCCTCCGGTCACCCTCTGCCCCCGCACCCCCGGGCTGTGAGCCTTTGAGGCTGGGGAGAGCGTCTGTCACCAGAGGACCCCAGACCCTGACACAGAATGTCCTTCAAAAAGGCTTTGACTAGTAAATTGGGGATGAATGTACAAGCTGGTTCCCTTACACTTTTCTTTCATTTAAGATGACTGAGCTGCAGCCTCTGATGTCAGTACTTGATTGTCCAACATGTGACTGTGAAGAAGCACTGGCCACTGAACACCTGTGAGAAGGGCCAGGATCCCAGACACCGACACCACCAAAGGCCGGTGAGGATGTGGAGCAAAGGGACCCGCCACTGGTGGGCATGCAGAACAGCCCGGCCACTTTGGGAGACAGTCTGGTGATTTCTGACAAAACTGAACGTGCTGTTACCGTAGGATCCAGCAATCAGGCTCTTCGGAATTTACCCTAAAAAACCAACAATGTCGCCACACAAAATCCTGCACATGGTTATCTATAGCAGCCTTATTCGTAACTGTCCAAACTTGGAAGCAACCAAGGTGTCCTTCGGTAGCCGAATGGATAAGTAACTGCAGTGCATCGAGACAGTGGAATGTCATTTAGCACTGACGAGGAACGAGCTGAGAAGCCATGTGAAGACATGCAGGAAACTTAAGGGTGTATTATTAAGTAAAAGAAGCCAATCCAAAAAGGCAAAACTACAGAGACAGTGAGAGGATCGGTGATTTCCAGAGGCTTGGGCGGGGGGCGAACAGGCAGGGCACAGCAGATGCTGAGGGCAGTGAAACGCCTCCATACGACACTGTAATGGTGGGGACATGTCATCGTACATTTGTCCAAACCCACAGAATGTGCAGCACTGAGAGTGAACCCTAACGTAAACTATGGGCTTCGGGTGATGACGTCACTGTAGGTTTAGCCGTCGTACAAATGTACCGCCCTGGTGGGAGGTAGTGATGGTGGGGGAGGCTGTGCGGCGGGGGCACAGGGGCACACGGGAGCCCTTTATACTTTCTGCTCAGTTGTGCTAGACACCAAAAACTGCCCCCCAAAATAAAGTCTATTAATTTAAAAAAATTAAAAGCACTGGCCACATGTTCAAGAAGATGATATGATCAAAAGCAAACTATATACAGAGTGGAATGAATCGTGAGGCCAGAGGAAGACATTTCCCAAATGTCTCTCCCCTGAAAATCCATCGGAGGCACAGATGTCGCGTCAGGTGGCCTCTGTCCTGATTCCAGCCCAGGGCGGCCCCAGCCGGCTCTCTTTCCCAGGCGCTGGTGCCCACGACTAGTGCCCATTTCCTGCCTGAAGACAGGGTGTGACGGTGTGACGTCGAAGTCCATCCGTGCCTGCCTCCGAGGAGCTGGGAAAACCGGCTCAGGATTTCCCGGGCGGGGCTACCTTAGGCTCACGATCCGCGGCTTAGTTTCCTTTGCAGAGCAAAAGCCCCATTTCACTTGCA
Organism: Pteronotus mesoamericanus; assembly: GCF_021234165.1. Lineage (NCBI taxonomy): Eukaryota > Metazoa > Chordata > Mammalia > Chiroptera > Mormoopidae > Pteronotus > Pteronotus mesoamericanus. The sequence continues at coordinate 99,613,810 of NW_026555085.1, forward strand.
CACATCCAACTGCCGGACATAGACGGACTTCAGGGGATCTTAAGAGGAAACGCGTTTGGAACAGGACCAATTTTACTGCTGCAGGAGGAAGAAGTAACTCAGCTCGAGGCTTTGTGTCCTTTGTGTGCGACTGTCCCCAAGACTGCAGGAAATGGGCCTTCCTGCCCCTTCGCAATGTGCGCCTCCTTAGAACAGCTTTTCGAGAACCTTCGTAGTTACCCCAATACACTCTCATCTACAAATGGCGGCCTTCCTAAACCCCTCGCGAGAGCAAGACTCACTGTGGACGGCGGGGAGGTGCTGTGCCTCCCCTGTGGTGCCCTGTCAAATCCCCGCCGCCCAGGGGCCACTACAGAGAGAAAAGACCGCCACTCCCAGGGGGCGCAGACAGCGCGGGTCCCACCCTGCAGCCGGCTGTGTGCCTCAGCTCCCAGGTCTGTGTCTATGACTTTAGAAGGGGATAGAATGAGCCCCGGCTGGTGTGGCTCAGTTGGATGGGCGTCGTCCCAGAAACCGAAAGTTGGCGGGTTTGCGTTCCTGTCAGGGCAGGGCACAGGCCTGAGTGGCGGGTTTGGTCCCTGGAAGGCCCTTGATTGATGTTTCTCTCCCACATCGATGTTTCTCCCCTTCTCTTTCTTTTCCCTTCCTCTCTCTCTCAAATCAAAGACAAAAATAATTTTAAAAGTTTTAAAAAGAGGATAAAATGATTGCGTAGAGCATCAGAAAATGTGTGATGGAGAAATGAGGCCTTCGGAAGGTGAACCGTGATTCCCGCCAATTCCTCTGGGTGAACCCTCCCCACCCCAGGCTCCGCAGAGTAAGGATAGCTTTGCAAGGACAATCTCAACAGCATTAAATGTTGCACCCATCACGATAAGCACTTGCTATGCATCTTTGCAGCGAGTCATCACCTCAATTTTTATGTCACGGGCTCATGGAAGGACAGGGAAACCCAAGGTCCCTGCTAAATGGAAAGCCAAGATGAACCTGAGCTCCCCCAACCCCAGAGCCTGTGCCCTAGCCCCTGCGTCGGAAGGTGGGGTTTGGGGTTCCCTAAAGAGAACTGGTCAGTCTGCTCGGACTGCCGCGACAAGATGCCCCAGGCCGGGTGGCCTGCACAGATACTTATTGTCTCACAGTCCTGGAGGCTGCACATCTGAGATCTAGTGCCTCTGGGGTTGCTTTCTGGTGAGGCCTCTTGTCCTGGCTTGTAGACGACCACCTTCTTACTGTGTCCCCACACGGGCTCTTCTGTGTGCGGGTGGCAGTGGGGGGCAGGAGAACTTTGTGGTACATCTTCCTCTCCTAAGGACGCCGGTCCTACAGGACTAGGGCTCCGCTGTGGTGGCCTCATTTTACCTCCTTAGAGGCCCAGTCTCCACACGTACAGCCATATTGGGGTTAAGGGTTTAACACAGGAATTTGCGGAACACAGTCAGGCCATAGCAAAACTCCCTGCTCTGTTTGTGAAGCCACTTGAGAGCCACCACGTGGGGGCAGGTGGAGTATGCGAGTCTGTGTGTCTCCTTCCGGGTGGAGTCAGACTCACCTGACAGGTTCAGGCAGCACCAGGTGCTCCGGCTTATCAATAAGAAACAAGCTGGCTTTTTAAATCGTCATTCAGACCTTGCTGGGGTAGCCTTCTGTGTTCTTTCGGTTTCCAGAAAAACATGAGTTCACAAGCAGAAAAGTCCCGTGCACTGAGGAGCCTGGACCAACATAAAGACCGTGGGTGTTAGAGTCAGCCAGCTCTGAATTCAAGGGCGGATTCAGTTGCCTGTAAATTTCGTGACCTCAAGTAAGTCACTCGATCTTTCAGAGAGTCACTTTTTCCATTTTCAAAGGACGCTGCTATCATCTACCTCAGGGCTGTTGTGACAGAGGCATGTATATAGGATGGCTTGTATCGGGTGCTGGACCCATAATAAGCACTCAGAAAACATTAGTCATATGGAGACTGACTGTTGCACCACCGGCCCCTGATTCGAAGGCCTGAAAGGAAACCTTCTTCCACTTGGCCGTGCGCTTCAGTAAGTCCCACCCCGTCTCCTCTGAGTCACCGAGGCATCACTATCAAGGCAACACCTGCCCGTGTGGGAGGCCTTGGGTCGCCAGCATTCGATTAAACTAGAGCCACGTTTGTACCCCAGGACCTTCAGGTTTCCGGCAGAGGCAGCATCCCCTGGGAGCTGGTCTAAGCTGTGGCCGTGTCCTGGCCAGCCTAGCCTGAGAGACAGCGCTGTCACCAGGGCAGCAGAAGCAGAAGGTCAGAGCTAAGCGACTGGTCCTGTCACTGCCTTGAGTGGCTTGAAATGGGTCACTCTGTCTCCAGGCTTTTGCCAGCTGTGTCAGCTGTAAAATGGCACTGACACCCTTGGTTCCCACGGGGTAGGGGGGATGGGTGTGGTTTAAGACACGGTCCTCCACCCCCTGGGTCTGAGACCCGGCTGCGGAGCTGGTTGCCCCGCAAAGCGCAGCTTCTCTGCCTTCTCGCCTCCCACGTCAGCCCCCTCGTGACAGCAGGGGCTGGAGTGGGCTGGCAGGCCAGGGGGGACCCCGGCACAGCGGGACACTGCCATGGTGGGTGCGGTGCTGCCTAGGGATGGGGTGCATGCAGCTCATGGACCCGCCAGCCTCTGATGGACTCCAAGCTCCGCTTCTTACCAAGGACGCCTGGGTGAGCTCCTTAGTGTCCACAGGCCTCCGTGGTTTCCTGCCTGAGCACCATGCCACATCCTCTGCGATAGCGCCTAATAACAGAGACGGTCCAAGCAGAGCACGTGGCTAACACAGTAACCCTTAGTAAGCAGTAGTTGTCACTATCTCTGCATCGTGACTTGCTGTTAGGGAGGTGGGCTGCCTGACATGAAGAAAACTAATGCCCAGTCCCTGGAGAGGCTCTGGGACGTCAGGCTGGAGAGGCGGGCCAGGGCTGAGCGTCCCCAGGACCGTGGCTTCTCTGAGCTGACCTCTCCTAGCACAGGAAGACGGGGTCCTCTCCCACAAAGGATCGCCTTCCCAAGCTTCCCCGTCGCAGACACAGAACACATGGCATGTTGGCTGGATGGGGCTTTCCCCTTGGCAGTGACTTAGCTTCCCTCGGTAGGATGGGTAGGATGGGACTTTCCAGCACCAACTGCTTTCTTCCCCCAGAGAGCAAGGCAGGGAGGTAGAAAAGGGTGTCTCTCTTACACAGTCTGCTATGGGACTCTTTCAGATTTAAAAGGTATTAAAGGTAGCCCTGAGACCTTGAGACGAGGTTATCAGCTATGGTGGAGGCCACCACACCTTGGCAACCAGAGACAACTTGCCTGGTGGCCATTTCTTGCTCACGGATGGAAGGAGCAAGAAACACAAAGCAAGTACGAGACGTTGTGGAGAAACCTTGCACAACAATACTCACCTCAAACATTCTGTCATTAGAGCATCTAACTAGACAATGCACTCTGATTGGCTTAGCCTGGATTGGTGAGCCAATCACTGTCAAACGGCACGCGGTTACCATGATTGGGTAAGGCTTATTAGAATCCTCCTCTGGGACTGGATTCCATTAGCAAGGAGGAAGGGAGCGTGGCTGTTGGACAGGCGATTTTCAGCGTCCACCACCCAATCATGGAAGTTGCCTTAAAGCTGGCGGGAGTCACCTCTGCTGAGCAGCAGTTTGTGGTGGCCAGAACAAGGGGGAGGCAGTACCTAGGAGAAGTGCCCTCAGGCCTGGTTATTTGCACCCAAAGGAGAATGAAATGTCAGGGTTGGGGGGTGTCTGACAGGCCCTCGGAACTCAGCCCATTATCGGCACCCACAGCTGCTGTGCTGCGCAGGATCCTGCTCCACCAGGAGGGCAGGGAACAGGCCTGCCCGAGCCCTGCCTGCCTTTCCCTCCTCCCATTGCCTAGACCCGCTTTCACCCTTCCCTTCACATCTGGTTGCTTATGAAAGCTCAGCCCTGGAGGAGTTCTGCCTAACCAGGGGTTTCATCAGATGATCCTCAATCTGTAACAGGCACCAGAGGACAGAGGTGTCCCTCCAAGGAGACCCTAAACCCCCATCATCCCAAATGACAACAGAGGTCTGCATCCTGCCTGAACGAGCTTTGCTTTGCTCAGAAATGCAGCACCTCATTGATCTGAGTTATCTTTGGAACGACAGTGTCCTTACTAATTGGGAATGTATGAATGCAGAAAATAATTCCATCAACTGCTTTCTCTAAATCAGTTTTCTAGGTCAACCCCTTTGTGAGAAGAGCTGATGGTTTACATTTTAGGAGAGAAGAGGCCTTCTCTACCCCAACATACCTGATATCTCATAAACCCAGGCTCACATGATAGCCTGACTTCAGGATGGTGACGAAAATTTCCCTCTCACGTCTATGCTGATGGGTGGTTGCTAACTATCAAGAGTTTTGGGCTGAGAAGGATTCTGAGGCTGCACCAGAAAGAGTACCCTGTGCCATTTGCATTGCCTGCCATGAGCAACGCCTGGGATGATGCATATGCCATGAGCTTGACAAGCCTAGTCCACCCAGCCCCTCTTCAGTGGGCCTCTATTATACACAGGCGTGGGCAAAAGGAGGTTTACAGTTGTGAGTCTGCAAAACAGAGTATATTCTTGTATTATTATTTATTAATTATTGCACCATTTATTTGAGTCCCTGTAAACCTACTTTTGACCACCCCTGTATTCCAAGGCAAAGGTAACAGGTGCTCATATACCAGCTGGACAAAGGTTCCTATAGAAACAAAACTTTGCCCAGACTAAAGAAACTGTGGCGATGAATAACGCCCTCTCCCCGTTGTTCTTTTTTCATGCTCATTGTCTGAGTCAAGAAAGCTTTTCTGAATTAAGCTTCTTTTTAAGCCCTTGGGTATTACAGGCATAAGGAAGCCAACCCTGTCTATATCGGTTCTTGTTATTCTCTTCTGTAAAGATGGTATGATAAATGACCTATAAACAGAAAGACAAAATCAAGATAAAGTCTGAAAAATAGAGTCCTAGCTGGGTTTGGCCAACTCTTTTGTGTTCTTGCCATGTGACTCATTTGTGAGGAAAACCTCAAATTACATTACATTTATGAGTAATTTGATGGTACGCAACCAAGGGATGAAGAAATCTTGCAACACAGCTATGTTTCCCAGGGCTGGGTGTCCCAAACAGCAAGTTAGAATAGCCCTCGTGACCAAGCTGGCAGGCCCCACGTCCTGGCTGCCTGTCCCAGGCCCCGCAGTGCTGTGAGCAGCAAGGGTGGGCCGCTGTCATCCCAGCCTGGACAGCAGCCCCGCGTAGCCGGGGGACCAGCCAGGCGTTCCCGGAAAAGGACCGTGGTGCTGGGAACCCTCCCCATCCCCAGCTGAACTGAAACCAGAGCCCCACACAGGACCGTCTCCTCAAATGACAGAAGGTCACTGCGGGCTTTGCTGTGTAATGGAGCAGAGATCTCCCTTCCCCGTTTTTATCCTGCTCAAAGGGAGAAAGGACGGAGGCAAGCTAAGAGTAAGGCAGTGATGGCTGGCTGTCCTCTCAGCCAGGCGTGAGGAAGCAGCGGGCAAAGGAACAGGGGACTGCAAAGTAAAAATCACCGCCATGAACGCGGCCATGTTTCAGGCACTTACGATAAGGCAAGAGCTACCTTGAGCCATTTGTAACCTTTTTCCTTTAGCATCATAGTAGCCCCTAAAGGTCCACTGGCTAGGTGAGAAATCTGCGGCCCACGGTCCCCTAGCTGCAAGGCAGCCGCGTGGCTCCCGCTGCACCAAGAGGTGAGTGTGCGAGGCAGGCAGGTGGTTGGCCTGTGATAGCGGAAAGTTTTCTGCTGGAGGATTTCGTTTCAAAGATCTTCAAGCCTGTGTGCTTTGCCGGAGGGTTCCATCCCCCCCCCACCCCCCACTAATGCATTACATTCTAAATTCCATGCCCTAGAATACACTGAATAGACAGGACAAAATCCATTCGGCTGGTTGATTTATAGCTTTTCAGCATTTAGAAGGAGCAGCTTTTAATGGGAAATTGGTTGTACGCTGCAGCCCATTTTAGAAATTGGTCTCAGTTTGCCAGGAAGTGATTTATGCCATGCTTCCTTCCATTATGGCCCCTTTTTGGAAGGAGGGAAAAAATACCAACACAAAGCAAAGTCAACATGCAATAACTGCAAACCCCGCTGGGCACTCCCGTGGTCCATCTCCGCAGACGCTGCGCTGGCCGGGCTGCATTTTGTTTACTGAGCAGCGGTAGCCGTGGCGTCGGCCACGCTGTCGGCCCCAGGGCGCTCGCCAGTGACTCCGCCACCATCGCACACGTTCTATAGTGAACAAGAGGAGGGCTGCTGGGATGAAGCCAAGGTTAGCTAGAGTTCATCTTTGTCACCCCTGCTCGTTTGTCATTGAAAGTGGCTTGTGCTCTGCCTGGCAGGCCTTCCTCAGTCCCATCTGCGTGCACATTCCGCTCTTCTCTCCCCCGCAACACCCAGCCTGGGGAGGCAGGAACGCGCTTCTCTCTCCCTCCCTCCACACCTCCCCCACCTCCCTACTAGTTCTCCGGGCAGTCTCCTCCTTGCAGCATTTTGTGCTAGTAACCGCCGGGCACTCCCTAGACAGGGTGTATCCACGCACGACAGGTCTGTAATACTTCTCCAGCCCCTAAGACATGCCTTGCACACAGTAGGTCCCATACAACTAACAGAGGCTGAGCAGGCCTGCGTTAGGATGGAGCCGTATGCTGTTGCTATAGAGACTTGTCACCAGCTTCTTTGAACTCAAATCCTATTCCATATTTCCCTATATATTCTGAAAAGACAGCACAGCATGAAAGATACAGAAGATTCTGCTATCATAAAGAAATCTACCTCTATTAGTTTAGAAGTCCTGAACTTAAAAAAGGAAAACTAGATCGGTTTGCCATCATTCATCCTAGACATATGTCGCTAACTGCTTTATTGAACAAGCTTAACTTGGTCTTCAGTGCTAAACAGATGAGGCATTGCTTTATCTTTCTTACTCATTAACAGTTCTTTAGTGATGCTATTTGGATTCCATATTTCTTTGATGACACAGGGTTATTTGGAAAAGAACAGCTCTGTTCAGTCATGCCAACCCACTTCCGTTTCTTGCCCACACCCCCTGCCAGCAGGGACAAAGCCCTCGCTTCAGAGATGCGGCGTGGCGGAGGCGCAGTGTGGCTCTCTCACCTCCTTCTCCCCATGGTCCTTTCTCCTTCCAACGCGTGTAAAGAGGAGAAGGAGGCAGAGGAGGTCCCATCTTCACTTGGCAGCACCGCCCTGCCCTCCCCCAGCTGCCGGTGCCCGGCGGGAGCAGGCACTTCCTCTGGGAGGCCCGGCCAGGGGCCCTGGCCCACAGCCCCTCTGGCTCTGCCCGCTCGGACCCCGCCCCAGGCCCTGCCCCCAGGGCACAGCCACGGCGTCCTGCTTCTGGGGCCACGGCAAAGGGGCTCAAGTGCGGCTGCCTCCCTGGTGTCTCCTGACCTGTCGAAACGCTCACCTCTTGGCGAGAGAGCAGTGACCTAACCGATGACCGTTCCTCCCGCCACTCATTTCGGGTGGGCACAGCCGGAATGATAATAAAATAAGGTTTTCCTGACTCCAGAATCTAGGAAGAACCGGGGCCTCCACCCTCTTCGAAGATCGAGGGGAAATTGTCTGATTCTTTCATAAAAAGTGTGAGGGTTGTTGTTACGTTCGTGGTAGAGAGCCAACAGTCAGAAAACACAAAATAATGGTCAATCCTAAAGCACTTACACTTTATTTTGGAATTAAGCCAAGGACTTGAACACAAAAGCAAACGCATTTAGATGCTGAGAGACAAATGGCTCAAGTTTATCTTTTCCTGAGTTGGACTCAGTCTCTCCTGGGACTGAGTGAAGACAACTCATTGAAGATCATGTTTGAAAGACAAAGTCACTATTAGGAAAAATTACATATATCATGTCAGGAGCTAAGTGATGCCAAAACAACAGGAGGAAAAACTAGAGGTAAACTTCAGCTTCCAACAGGAAGCTGAAAGTCAACACTTAACTCTCTGGGTCTGGAGATATTTTTGAATATTCTTGAGTATGTCTGGTCATATCACCAAGATTTGCTAATGAGATAGATATGAGTCATGAGGAATTTTGTTCACCTTCAAAGATAAAGAGCGTCCCCCTTCTAAAACGCTGCAAGAGACATGAGGGCGATCTGCCTGCGACATCTATCGTCCCATTGATCACCAGGGTCTGTTCGCTGGTCCGGCTGGGGAGGCAGGCCTCCCCACTCTCCCTCGCCACTCCGCACGCATCGCTCTGGAAGCTGTACACTCAGAGAGCACAACCTTCCCCCAAAGAGGGCCGTTATTCTGTCCAAACAAGCTCCCCAAACTCCTCGCCTTCGAGAGAATCCTAGTGCCCCAATGCCCTGTGTCGTATGTATATGTCTGTCCGTTGTTTCTGGGATCCCTCCTGCTCTTTGCTTTCCTGAGGGAACTCAAATTTTCATTCAAGCAGCCTCCTCCACCTCACACAGCCCATGGATTTTGGGGGGGTGGACCCCAAATCGGGGTGATTCTATCTCAGACCGTACAGCGTAGGTTCAAGCACAGAAAATAGCTTTCAGACAATACAGCATCAGCTCAGCGGTGGCCTGCGACCCAGTCTGGGCTGATGGGACACAGCAGAGGTTGGCTGGAAGAGACTGTCTCTCCCACTTATTGAGTCCTGTTGAGGCCAGAGATGGAATAGGAAATCCTGAGACACGCAGCTGTCATCAGTCAGCCTTGTGACACCTGGTAATAATTAGCATTGGGGTTTCCTCTCCAAGTGGGGAATCAAGGAGGATTGTGGGAAACTGCATCTGTAGAAGCTTAAGTGAAAACCCTATAAAGCCTGTAGCCGTTCAATAGAAGAGAGCCCATTCCCTGGCCAGACACGGCCCGTTCCCCTGTCTTGGGAAGTGTACTTTCTGTAATAAATTTCCCACTCGCTTTACACTATGGGGGTGATCAGCCCAGTTCTTCGTTTGTGACCACCAAGGGCCTGGACCCAGTCTCTGTCTGCAGCCCTGAGGCTGCTGAGGCAACGCTGTCAGCAGGAGAGGAGCCAGGCCTAAGGTGGCGCTGACCCTCCGGGAGGCAGAGGGGAAAATAAGGGGAGCCCGGGCTCGCGAGGACACCAAGGAGCCAGGTAACCAGCCATCCCTGAGGCGGCCCTCGCTCTGGCCCCTCTAGGAAAGGAGAGCCAGCAGCTGCCCTCACGGGCCAGCCAGTGGTCCGTTTGGTGTTCTGGAACAGTGACTAATGACCTCCTAGTGAGAGTGGTTGTATAATTCACTGTCCAAACTGAAGCCAATTTTGAGAGTGCAAAGGGCACTGTTAGTAATCGAATCATACAAGGACCACAGAGAGCAATGGGGACTGTTGCAGGCCAGCAAGAATGCTGGGTCACGCTAGTCTTACCTGCTGCAAACCGAAGCAGCATCCTGATTCACCACCTTAAGCCTGAAGAAAATGTAAAGTCAGAGTTACTCAATGAGGTAAAGTACTAACCTGATTCGGGCCTTCTCGAATTCCCTCTCCAAACTACAGCAACGGGATCTTTTCAAAACCCAGGTTTGATCACACTCTCCCCTGCTTACAACGCTGGAAGTGTCCCGGTTGGTTCTCTTGGGATAAAGCCTACAGGCATTTGTTTGTGGGGCCTCGAGCCTCTCCAGCCTTTGCAGGGAATCAGGGAGCCCCTCTGACTCCCTGTTCCAGGCCTCACCCCCAGGGAAATCAGCTGGCAGCTCGTCCGGCCTCCGCCCCGGCTGGGGCCACGTTGGCGGGCTCCTTCGTTGCAGAACCTGGCAGGCCTGTTGTTGCCCCTTCTGGTCTTTCTCTTGGCTGTTCAGTGTGGTTCCAAGTGAGCGGGGTGTGTCTGTTCTCGTTCTTTGTGGTATGAGCCCCTTGCACAATGCCTGGCCACACAGAGACACTCAAAACACGTGTGTCCATTGAATGAGCTAGGCCTGGGAGTGAATGCAAAAACTAAGACGAGGCCAAAGTCCCAATGGAGGCGTCTTCAGGGTTCAAAGCGGCGCCTGCCCCAAGGACAGAGCAGCTCTCCCTCATGCCTTTGACTCTGGGCACTGAGGTTTGCAGCCCCTCCCATGTGGCCAGTGTCTGAGCACAGTTTCAAAGGCTCTCCTGCAAGGGGCGGGGGAGGGGATGGGGTGCTGGCGGGTGCTTTAAAAGCGCCAGATCTGATGCAGGTGCTCAAGGTGCACAAGGTAAAATGGTGTGATGTTTTCTTCCTAACCCCTAAACTGCAAAGGGGCGGTACTTTCTTATACTTTCGCTTACCCAAAGGCCAAAGCTATTTCTCCAATAATTACCTTCTCTTTTTGGCTGGCACAGTGAAGGTGGAAATCACCTCTCCCCTTATCTCATTCTGGAAACGAGCTCCCTCACCGTGTCCTTTGGTGATGTCACTGTACATGCTCTAGACAAGAGACGTAAGGAAAATCGTTGTGAATCTGGCGTGATCTGCGGTCACACCGATCTTACCTCTGCATTCTGGGAGTTACAGGGCTTCGCGCCCTCTGTAATTGCTGTGCTGCATCCTCACTTTTCTCCCCCTGTGCTCTCAACGCCACGGATGCCTGCCAGCCCCTCCTGCGGCCACGTGCGCTCCACCTGCAGCCAGGTCGGCAGAGGGGTTCCTTCCGCCTGGAGTTACGTCGTGGGGTTGCAGGGGCTGAAGGAGCAGGAGCTCAGGGACGGCGCAGGACTCGGGTCACCCCGCAGGTGGGCTGCGGTGCTCCCTCAGTTTCTTTGTTGTTGTTTTAGGTTGTTTGTCTTCTCTAAAATCATCGCAAAGACCTGATGGAAGGTGCTACCCAAGGCCCCTGGGATGAGGATTCATTTTTTTAAATCCCTCATAAAATTCAGTACCTGGAACATGTTCTGTCTAGAAGGTTTTCTCTAACCTGGCAACATGGACTGTGCAGTCGGTCACAGCCCCTTCCTGTCCTGAATTAGAGGCTTCTGGGGTGAGCACCAAATTTAGCCACCTCGCCCTTAGCCCCCGGCTTCTCAGCTCCCTCTTATCTCTGTTCTCACTGCCCTACTTTATACCTGCTTTCATATTTGAAGCCACCTAAAACCCTTTTTTAAGTAGACAGGGCATAAGTGATAAAAGTTCTTTTTCCCTAATATTAAAAGGTTCTTTAATCTTATGAAACCACATTCTCTTAAAAGAGTAGAATCACATTTTTGTAAAAACCCCTGTGGGAGCCGAATTGTCACTGTGAACTATTAACTTCAGGCCTGTCGGGCAGCCAGGCCTGTTTTCTGTCATTTCATTTCCTCGGACTCGGTATTTGCCCCTCCCCAGCTGGGTCCGTCGTCCGGGCTTGGCCCTGGGCGGCCCACCCCCCGCGCCCGGACACCAGCCTCCCAGGGGCTGCCCCGAGCCTGCCAGGCGTCTTCCGTCTGGGCTCGAATGGTATTTTATAGGAACCCTCTGCACACCCTCCAAGAACTGAGTCCCAGGGCTCAAAATCAAGGGACCAAGGAGAGTTAGCTCTTGATACAACCTAATAGCAAGGACACCTGTAGCCTTGTGAAGCTTCATACCATGTCAGGGACAAGTGTCCAGTTCAATGTCCTCCCTTGGGACAGGGTCAGTTCCTGTGTTAGCTGAGCACAGCCCAGCAGGTGAGACCGGAATCACCTGCTGGTGGGAGATGCCACACTCACTACATCCCATCGGGTCTCAACAGCATGACCTCGGGTTTTTTATGTGAAGCCACAGGGGCCAAAGAAGGAGGGACGCGTTCAGTCAGAGCTTGTTGTAATCCAACAAGGCACGCGGCACTGTGGTGTCAATCATTATTAAATTTCTGTCCTACTGAACTGTAAGCTTCATGAAGACAAGATGCATCTTTTTATCATTCACAGCACCATGCATGACACCTTGCAAAGACTACATGTCCGTATGTGTTTGCTAAAAAGCTGATCCTGGTAATCAACAGAAATGGTCATCAGTTCTCACAGATTACTATGATTTGTATTGCTTTCCCATAGTAACACCAAGTTGTTGGTTCATGTCTTTCCCCCCTTTTCTATATTTATACACGGTCCCACTGTTGACAGATTCCCTGAGGTTGACAGATTCCCGGAGGCTGACTGCACAGTCACGGACCCAAGTGCCCGCGCGCTGACTCAGGAAGCGGCAAGCCTCTTCGGTACACTTCCAAGTATTCGGAGTGCCAGGCCGTCCCACATCCCCCTTCCAAGGGCCTAGGGCGACCCTCCCTGGGTTTCACACACGCCCGCCACTTGTTCAGCATGACCATCGGAAGCAGGGACCCCGGAGCGGGATGGCCCGGGGTAACTCCTTTCCTTCACTTACTGAAGGCAAGTTATTGAACCTACTTGTCACAGCTTCCTTATCTGTAAAGTGAGGATAAGCATAGGATTTAGCTGTGGCAGGTTGCAAAAATGGGCATAAAGTCTTCTCGCTGCATCTACTGCCTTTGGCAGTGCTCTGCCACCCCGACTCTGGGCTCGGACAGGGACCTTGCTTTGGCCCATAGGGTGATGGCAACAGGAAGCAGGCAAAGACTTGAAAAGCACTTTCCAACTGCGGCTTGACTTTATGCTGCCTTGGAACTCTGAGGCCACTGTATAAGCCAGGCCCAGCCCGTCTGCTGGAGGAAGAGAGACCGTATGGAGAGAAGCCCCAGTCACCCAGCCATTCCATCACAACTAGCAAAACCAGCCACCTCCAGCCGACCTGCCAGCCACGCGCAGATGTGTCCGTGAGCCCAGCCAAGATCAGCCGTGCCTAGCTCAGGCTGTACAAACTGCCCAGTGTGACTTAAGCAATGGTGGTTGTTGTAAGATGTTGGGTTTTGGATTATGTGGCAAGTTGGAATATGATCTCAAAAATTTTTGACACTCGTCCATTGAGAGGTGGGGTCTATATCCTGTGAACCTGAGGAGGCTTTTGTCTGTTGCAAGTAAATAGAGGACTCGGAAGTGCCGCTGTGTGATTTCCAAGCCCAGCCCACAAAAGGCCCGGTAGCTTCTCCTTTGTTCTCTTGGGATGCTTGCCATGGACACCCTTCCTCTGGGAACTCCAGCGGCCATGCGGCGAGAAGCCATGGAGAGGCGCCCCAGTCCACAGTCCCAGCTGTGCCCTGTCCCGAGGCGATCCCAGCTCAGACGTGAGACCCGAGGGAGGCGGTGTCTAGCTGTTCCAGCCCCCAGCCATTCAGGCGGTCCCAGCTGGGACCCCAGACACGGTGGAGCGGAGGCAAGGCAGCCCTGTGCTCTGTCGCCTGCTTCCGTTCCTGTGCTCTTTACAGTCGTGGAGTTTCATCTCTTTTTTATTTTTTTCTGTCTGAATAATTTCCTTTGACGTAGTATATGTCTGCTGGTGATGAATTCTTTCTCTTTTTTAAAATTATTTATTTATTTTTAGACAGAGGAGAAGAAACATCTATCTGTTGCCTTTTGTACACACCCCCACCGGGGACCTAACCTGGGCCCTAGGCATGTACCCTGACCAGGAATCGAAACCTTCGGGTGTATGGGGCGACTCTCCAATCAGCTGAGCCACACTGGCCGGGGCTTGCCTTCAAGTCTGAAAAATATTTCCGTGGGTATAGGATTCCTGGTTGACACATACTTTAGATGTTGCGCCACTAACTTCTCATTTGCATTATGTCCAATTGGAAGTCTGCTGTGGCCTCTGTTTCTCTGTACATAACATCTTTTCTTCCCCTGGCTTCTTTTACGTCTCCTCTTTACCCCAGGTTTTGAGCGATCTGGCTACGATGTGTCTTGTTTTCTTTGTTATTTGTGCTTGAAGTTTGTTGAATTTCTTGGATCTATGGATTGATAATTTTACAAAAAAGTTGGAAATCTTTCTACCATTATTTTTTTTTTTAAATACTTTTTCTGTCCTACTCTCTTCCCCCTTCATGGATTCCAGCTGCCATAGATTAAGCTGATTCAGGCTGTCCCATAGCTCACCGGTCGTCTGTTCCTTTTCTAACTTTTTTTCTCTGTGTTCTTTTCTTTTGGTAGTTTCTGCTGTTATTTTGAAGTTTACTAATTTTTTTTGGTAACCTACTCTGGTTATATCCATCCAGTGTATTTTTCACCTCAGACAGTGCAGCTTTCACCTCTGGAATTTTAATTTGGGCCCTTCTTATATATTCCACATTTCTCCTCAATTTTTTAAACATACAGGTATAATACTTGTTTTAATCCTTGTTTGCTAATTCTAATCAGTATCAGTTCTGGGTTCATTTTTTTTCATTGCACATAGTGTATTTATGCTTCTTTACATGCCTGGAAATTTTTTATTGGATGTCAGACATTATGAATTTTATCTTGTTAAGTACTGGATATTTTTGTATTCCTGTAAAGATTCTTGAATTTGTTTTTAGACAAGTTACACTTGGAAAAAGATTGTCTTTCTCTCTTAAGATTCACTCGGTTGACTAGAGTCATGTCTAATCTAGGCTTGCTTATTCCCCACTATTGAGGCAAAACCCTTCTGAGCGCTCTACACAATGCCCAGTGAATCATGAGATTTCTCGTCTGGTTTATGGAAACAGGGGCTGTTCTGGGCCCTGTCTTACTATTCAACTAAAATATTAAAAATAACACAGGAATTAAATAAAATTCAGAACTATCCTAAGGTTGCTGTCACTGGGAATTATACATGTGTTTGGTAAAACGTTTTTTACCAGCTAACACTAGAGTTCTACTCAGAAAGAGAATGGCCTTTGTTTTCAAAAATTCCAGGACAGGTCACTCTAGGTGGGAGGTGAGGCTGCAACCATCCGCCTGGAAGAAGACGGTGAAAAAGATGAAAGCGCTCTGCCCAGGCGCTCGGGGGAGTTGGGTGAAAGCGGAGAGCAGCGAGTTGAGCACGAGGGGAAGGCCAGGGGGGCGCGGGGAAGACAGGGCGTGGACCGGCAAGACAGACACTCTTGACCAAATAGACAAAATGCCAAAGTTGGGTGTCTGCTACACACTCTTCAATTTAATTCCATTTTAATTTCTGGTTTAGGTTCAGACACTGTTATAGAAACCTCTCCAGGGCCGCCACCTGTCAGTGAAAGACAACTACGGGCACGGCCTTCCTTGGTCAACGGTGTCTTGGAGAATGGAGGCATCAAAGTCATGACCAGCTGGGGCAGTGAGGTGCAAGTTGGGGTAAAGAGATGTTTCATAAACCAAATTGATTTTTATGGAATTGATTTCAGAGCTAGAAGTGACCAAAGGAAATGTGTGGTGCAGATGACCCTCACCCTGCAAATCCCCCAGGGTCTGCAAGTACGTGTGGGATGGGGTACAGGTCACTTTTGCTCAAAATCTAAAGTACAGGGTCCTTGCCCACTGATGTGTATGTGAAATGTCATTAACTCTCAAATTAATGACATCAGCAGCCTGTGGTAGGAGTTTGGGGGTGGGGGGCCTGTCAACAGGCCATGGTTCAGTGTCCTTACCTGTACCTGGAGTAGAGCTCCCCCTTTGCCTTTGCATCTACCCTTGGCATAATTGTTTTATAGCATTTGCAGTATATGAATCCTCGATGTTATCTCTTCACCACGGTGAATATGACACCACGGCATGGCCCAGAAGCAATATCGTCTTTTCCTCCTGAAGGTTAGATTGTACCTGTGATTTCTTGCTCCCATTCCAGAGTCATGGACTTGCTGAAATTTGCTTAGAATGTGGATTGATATTTACAGCCAGCAGAATGGTTCATTCTAAAAGGGACCCTGTTATCCACCCCCCCCCCCCCCCCACCTCAGAGCCCCTCACTGCTCTCAGCAAGGCATAGCCCACCCAGGACACCAGGGAGGCTTTAACTAATCTCTCCCTGCATGTTGATCGGTATTCCTGGGAACGAGCTTTCAGCTGTGCCCTGGGTTATTTTCTAGTAGGAAGGCTTGGCCAGCTCCTGCTAAGGAAGGAATCCTTCGCAGGAACCACCCAACAGACTCTCTGTCTCGTCTCATTGACAAGAATTGGGTCCCCTGCCCATGGCTGAATCACTGGCACAGAATGGAATTCCCGGTATCATTAAGCTAATTAGGAATCGCATGCCTGGGGCCAGAGCAGGGCCCTCCCTCCTGAAGCACAGTCAGCCAGCATGGGGGAGTGCGTTCCCAATAGCATGTGCTACCCTGTGCTTTGAATGGTCTGCGTTCCCAATGACAGGGATGTCGGGGTCAGAGAGCGCCCCCGTTGCGCCAGGGAATATGGACCCTGAGGAACCGTGAGTCCCTGCAAGTCAAGGAAGGATAAGCTCAGCAATTGCTGGGGGAGATCAGTCACAACTGCCACCAGCGTCCCACAAAGTTAGGGTCTCTGCCAGGGGCTCTCTCATGCCCACTCAATGGCATCTCAGTCACCACAAATGTCACAGGTCACATGGATAGCCTGGCAGCCACTGGTACCTCCACGGAGAGGTGGGGGGCAAATTGGAAAGGGCACAGGCTCTGGAATTCGCTGAGTCTGAGTTTGAATCCTGGCTTTGCCGCTTACTGGCTTTGTGACCTTAGAAATATTATTGAATGTCTGAAGGTTCCATCTAAAAATGGAAAAAATAATATTTGCTTTATAAGGGTGTTGTCAAGATTTTTATTCTAATCAAAAAAAAAACCTTTCATACATACTCGGTATTCATTTGAGCTAGGGCTCAGCAACAGCGACGTTCTTAAGAATCACCTGCAAGTACAGCTAAGTGTGCACAATCCTGGGCCTCACATCCCAGACACCCTGACTGATGCCTCCGAACCCAGGAATCTGCATTTTCAACAGCTTCCCCTGGTGATTCTGGTGTCGTGACTCGCTGGCCACACACTGAGAGATGCCGAGCTAAAGTAGTGCTGACACTTGTAGTGTGGTTATTGTGCTGTGGCTTCCTGGGTGAATTTTGAGCATGATCAATATCTCATGCAACAAGAAAATTCATCATAATGTTAATTATCTACCTATAATTAGCTGCACTCCATAAAAAAACAATTAAATCTGCAGTTTCTGAGGCATGCCACAGTCCCACTGGTAAATGCTGCAAAATTCCTGGGGTATTTTCCTTGCACAAATCCACCAAGCACAGGCACTTGAGTGGGAAACCCCTCCCCAGGGAAGGAAGGCAGCTACCTCTACCTTTGCAGCCAAAATAAGACTCTTACTAAAATGACCAAGCATTGCATTTCTAGCAGACAACCTCGGCCTGACTCAGGGAAGAGTGGGGCCCCATCTGGCTTTATAATTCCCTCTCTCCAGGTGACATCCTGCCCCAGGAAATGTCAAATGCCCCCAAGAACAAAGGTCTCTTCCCCTCCCCCCTGCATGCTGCAAAAACTTTGGCTCCGCTGACGGTCCAGTCCTGGGCTTCCAGCAATGACAGCGGTCTTACCCCGAAATCCCTGTCACTGCCCAGTGTTGCAAAACTAGAATAGAAAACATTTTGCAGAAGCCATGACTTGGAAAAAAAGAGCAGGGAAAAGAAAAGACAGTCCAGCTAGCATGTGAGAGTTCAGAAGGAAATTTAAGGACAGTGCAAACAATGAAACTTGGCAGGGGAGGGGTATGCTGGGAAGCAAGTTCTCATGGGTTAGAGGAGGTATGAGAAGGGAAGGGCTGAGGACAGAGCCATGTTCAACTGTCTTATGAGCAGTGTGGGCTCAGCCTGCGTGGCTGAGAGACCTGGCAGCAGTCAAGTGCATGAAGAAATGTGGTCCAGATGAGAGCGATCAGCTGCTCTTTTCCAAAAGGGTGAACCAAGGTCAAACGAAATGAGACGGGATGGGAGAGGCTCTGGTTAAAATCCGAGGCTTCCAGATTTGGCCTGGTGTCAGAGCACTTGGAACGTGTCTTGAAAACCCGGCCCCAGCACCTCCCCGACGCCTTCCCCAGCGGCCTGATGATCGGGCGCCCTTAGGGCCGCTGGCTTAGCGGCTCACCGGTTCCCGGCTGATGGCCTTTTGGGGCACCAATGTTCCTCCCATAGAGTTTTCTGAGTAGCTAATGCATTGTTCTATAATTCATTAATCATATATGCAATCGGTCCTCACAGTCAGCATCATTTTAAGGTCTCTGTGAGCCCCACGTCACAGCAAAATACTGAAAAGCACGTGCATCCTAGTTTAAATAAAATTTTATCATGTGGCTTTGACTTTTTTTTTTTTTTTTTTTTTTTTGGCGTGTCTGGGTAATCATCCAGATACTCAGGAATTTTTGCAAAGTAAAAAAATATATATAATTCACAAGTAATTTTCTTATGTAATGAAATTTTCATAAACACTGAATTTAACAACGAAAGGAGTGGATCTAATATTTTTCAGACATTTAGTTAAGTTCTTATTAATTTTGACTTTGAAGCATTATTGGTATCAAATGGATTTAATTATCTGTCCCGGTCTCCATCACTCTGTAGGTGGTGTCGAACAGATGAAACACCGTGTCAGAAAAAGAAAAAAAAACAACAAACCTTGGGAGGCTGGGAGGTAAATATTACCGTAAGGATGAGATACGCTGCCAGCTGCATAAAGTGATTTCTCCACAATCACACAGCTACTCAGAGGCAGAGCCAGGACAGAAAGCAAAGTACTCTAATCCCACTCGCTGTACTCTTTCCATTGGAATAGAAAATGTACTAAATGGCTTTTGAGGGGACACATCCCCTTAAATCGCTATCATTTTCTACATTGTACAAGGCTCAGGTGATTTGGTGTCCAAGGCCTCAGGCCTGGGCAAAAGGTAGGCTTGAAACTGGAGACATGTCAAAGACTCAGTGAAAACGACAACAGATGAACTCGGAGCTCACTGATCAAGCATTGTGACCAGTATCTATTGGCTTGTTATACTTTCAAAGCACGTTATGCACTGTTCACAACAGAAATTGATTTTGCTGGATCCACAACTAAAGCTATGCACAACTGAAAGCTTGTTAATAATGAAAAGTCACCATCTAACAAAGACACCGAAATAAAAGGAAACAGAATGGAAAACAAGGAAGAAGGGAACACAACTTGAGAGCTACGCTGTGCCCCTCTGGGATAGGGACGGGCTGCGGGTCACAGGAATATGGACAGGGACAGTGTCAGAGCACAAGGAGGGGGCCCAGGGGGTCCAGACGGCCTTGGAGCTGGTTCTTCATGGGTGAGTGTCCCCCGGACCTCCATGCCAGGCAGCCAGACCAGGGGCAGTCTGCATTCTGGATACGTGACCTGCCTGGGTCACAAGACACAGCGCTGTGGAAGTGTCCAGTGGACATGGGTTATCAGTGCTGGGATCTGCCCTCCAGGGTCATGGACTCTGGGGCTTCCTGGATGATGTCACAGAGCAAGCAGAACAGAGTATCCTAGCTTGTCGCCTTAGAGCTGATATACATCTCATCATGGGAGCACAGGAGGTAAAGTGCCAGGCAGGGTCCTTCAGGAGAAGTCTGGCTGACACGGACATATGTCAAGCATGCCCCTGTTTGAACTGCCTTTGGCAATTCCCTCAGCAGCCCCCAACCATCACCCCGGGGAACCCATCCTGTAAGGAGGAGAAGGAGCCTCACTCAGCGCAAACCTGTGAAGGAGAATTGCATCACCGGTTTGCAGACCTTTGCCTCAGGAGTCGCAGCCACCAAAGACCACCCCGCCAACCTTTGAAAAGGTCTAAGGGAGACCCAGGGCCGCCTGAGACTTGGGGAACAAGGATCTCACTTAAATCCAGTGAGTTCTAGCTCAGACTTCTAACAACCCTTGATTTCAAAAGGAGACTGAAAAGCAGTGGCCCCAGGCAGCTCTGATCCCAGGGAAGGAGGAGGTGCCAGATGGCAGAAAGCTTTGACAGCCCTGCCCGGCAGAGGGAAGAGGTACAGTCGGCACAGAGACGGCAACTCCGTGAGCGGGAACGTGTGAGCTGCCCGGGGGTGGGGGCGTGCGTGCAGTGACAGACAGGCCCGGCTCCAACCCTGCACCTCAGTAATGAGAGGCTGGAAGACAGGGACCCTCCCCCGAGGACGTGCCAGAGCCAATAGGAAGAGGACAGGAGAGGGTCCTTTTTAAAGTCGAAGTTCAAGTTTCAAAGAAGATCTGTTTCTTATCCTCCATATCTATTCTCCTTTCTTCCATTAGAATTAAATTTTTATCAAGGCACCTCACCGCCCGGAATAAAGACTGCATCTCCCTGATTCTGCTGTAGCTAAATGTTGCTTTATGATTGCGTTCTGGCCAAGGGGATCGACCTGATTGCAGTGGCTTAGCTATGGGCAATATCTAGCAAAGTCGCAAACATACAAATCCATTGATCCTGTATTGTTATAGTAAAAGACTGGAAACAACCTACATACAGGCATCATTAGGGGACTAGATAAACAAATTATGGTGCATCCATACAAAACATATCCTAAAGCAATTCGTAGATTAGTAAAGACAACAATCAGCAGAAAGATCATTTCTTTTCTCCTACTTCCAGGATTTACTCAGATGCAATGACTTCCTCCATGGACCCCTCCAGACACCCAGATTCCTCACTCAGCCCTTCCACACCCAGAAGATGCATGGCTCTTCCAGGAGCGCATGCCCCCACCCTCCACTTGGGACCAAGAAGGGCCTCGAAATCTACCCATCCCCGCCTCTCCTTCCCTTAACCCCTCACTAGGCTCCAATGGGGTAGCGATGCACTTCTCTGGCTCCATCTGGACTCTATCTTCCTTTATAACTTCAGGGAGGACAGGGGCGGTACAATAAGCAAAATAAGCAGGTAGACAGAAAGTGATCAAGTTCTGAGTCCAGCAGAGCTAAGTTCAAAGCTCCCTTTCACTATTTACTGAGTATGTGATTTGGACCAGTTTCGAACTTCTCTGAGCCTCTGCCACTTTCATCTACGAAGTGCAAACAAGTTACCTTTTTGCTAGGGTCTTGTGAGAAGTAAAAATAAAATGTGTCAACAGCCTGGTATACAGTAGGTGCTCACTTAATGGGAGCAACTATCGCAGCCGCAGCCAGGTGTCAGTGAAGGCTGCAGCAGGCAAGTAAAGTCATCTTGGGACGGCCTGAAAGTCCAAGCCTGGGTTTCTATAGCAACGTTTCTTCCTTCTCCAAACCTAATAAACTCCTTCGCAGGCACAGAAAACTTTCCCATGTGTTTAATGATGATGATATTCCCTCCATGATTGTTGATCCAAGAAGAGAGGACTTGATCCTTCCCAGACACTGTTTGACTTTAATGCAGGAAAAGTTGACTTGGAAGCCTGGCTTCTCCACTCTGCCTGGAGCGATGTTCGCCTTAGGCCCCCTTGCCCGAGCTAAGGAAGGGTGAATCGCTGATGGGTTGTCCCCCTGTGAGTGACTTCGAGCACTCTGAAACGAAAAGTTTACTCTTGAGGGGAAAAGTGGAAAGAACAAATAAATGCATGACAAAGTGTGTCCCGTGGTTAGATGCCTATCCTGGGTGGGGACTCAAGGAAGCTCTTTAAATTTGGAACTACTACAACCCAGCCAGTTCCTCACGCACTGCTACCATGATCTAAAATTACTCTTTTTCTCTGCCCTGGCTGGTGCAGCTCAGTGGATTTAGTGCTGGTCTATGAACAAAAAGGTCGCAAGTTCGAGTTGGGGCACCTACCTGGGTTACAGACTGGGTCCCCTTTGGGGGTGTGCAACCAGTCGATGTGTCTCTAGCACATCGACGTTTCTCTCCGTCTCTTTCTTGCTCTCATCCCCTCTCTCTAAAAGTACATAAAAATAAAATCTTAAAAAAAGATTACTCTTTTTTCTTTTTCCAACTGCACTTTGAAAGCATGAAACAAATAAATGTAGGGACGATTTTTCAGTCTCGTTGCTGGAATGCAGTGTTACATGAATGCGTTGTTATTCCCTATTAAACACTAGCCCTGGCATTTTGGCTCTCCTGCATGTAGGAGCACAAAAGGATGGATACAGAATCGAAAGCAGGGGTCCCTAAAAGTGCACTGAATATTGGAATTAATAAATGGCACCCTACAGGTAGAACCCCAGGAATCCAACATGCCGAGAGTTTTTAATTTATAATTATCGATGTTTTTACATACACAAATCATTCTGTGAAACCCTGAAAATATGGGAGGAGAATCATGCCTAAAAACCATAGTATTCTAAGACTAAATTTGTGTACATTTATGACCCAGTTGTTTCTCTTTAAAAAGAATCATTAAAACTGCAAATATACAAAAAGGTCATTTGTGGTTATTGCTGGGCACGCCGCAGGGCACAGTCATGCTCCTGTGCTGCTGTCCCCAGGCACGATGTTTCACAGGGCCCTTAACACTACGTGTCAAGGGGCCGTGAGTCTGTCCACTGGGGTACTGTTTTCAGGAAGTTTCCCTGCAAAGTGGAAAGCAGCAAAGCAGAGCCCACCCCAGGCCCAGGGCGCGGCTCCGAGTGAGCAGGAGGCCCGCGGCCCAGGAAGGTTCCCCTGCAGCTGCAGACTCTGGAGGGAACCAAAGACTCACTGGTGATTAGATTAATAAATATCTCTGTCATTTAAAATATGAACTCGAAAAATATATTCTCCAAAACACAGGATATAGACGGCCTACAAGAAAGTATATCCCAGCACAAAAGAGGGTCAGAGGGAACTGGACAAAACATGTGCGTACATGTGTGTACGCACACACGTATACACACGCATGCATGAAGACATTTTTACCAAACGAAAACAGTCTATTTCTTAGCCACACTTGACCAAATAATGTCTTACTGTCACATTTTTTCAAAAATGGTTGATGAATCGAGACTTCACGAGCACAGGGCGGCGTTCAGTGCCCAGCACTCATGACGCGGGGAGCAGCTGGGTCGTCCCACCTCCATCCACACCGCCCTGTGCCACGTACAAGAGTAATCACGAAATGAGAAGTCTCTGTTTTCGTGAGTTGCAGCAGTAACCGCCCGCACTGCTCCCTTAAGGCAAGTTTTAATACTGCCTCAAGTGCAGCTTCTCTGCAAACGGCAAGACCGCTTTCCACGGTTCCTAAGTGACGCCTCTTCCGCCTTCACTCTCAAGGGTCGCTCACTGACAGTTCGCTTACCTATAGAGCTCGATCACTTGGAATTGGAAAAATATTATTAAAATGATTCATTTCTCGCACAGCACACTTATGGACAATAGGGATCTTCTTAATTAGTGTTAATGAAGTAGTACAAACACCACGGGTAACAGCAGCTAACATTACTGAGCCCCTGTTACGCACCAGACACTGTGTGAAGTTGTCAGTCGGTGTCACCACCTGGAGTCTTCCCGGGAACTCCGAGCTCCTTGTCTCAGGGGTTGTCCGACTCGCCCAGAGTCACGCAGCTGGGAGGGGGCAGAGCCGGGGTCTCACCCCAGGCAGCCCGAACCTAGAACTGAAGCTCTAAACGTACAGAGCCAAGCAAGAGTTTTGCTCTTTCTATTGTTCAGCTAACTTATTTCAACAAAACAACATCGTCCATCATATTAAATTAATGGTATTCGTCCAACTTTTATTGGTTTTGCCATGTTGTTTTTATCTAATTTGTAAATTTATCTTGGTTTTATAATTATATATTAGGCCTGTCAGGATAAGGCTCACTACCTAGTTTTCATTTGTTCACGTTTAAGGAACATAAAAAATAATTTAGGTTGACACTGGATACCTGTAAGAAATTTTTCCTTTAAAAAAAGGGTCCATCCTTTACTTACATTTTACAAATACCAGTGTAAAATTAGAACATCCCTAATTCAACACAGCCTTGCCTTTTGGGTAGTGTAAAACCTTGAGCATTAGAGAATATTCAAAGCTGGTAATTCTGATTTTTCATTTTCATTTTCACAGAGGCTTTTCTCCTGAGAGTTTAAGGAGCAGTATGGAAAATTTTGGACAAATTAAGATGTTCCATTACGCTATCAACATCCTAAAAGCTGGGAGGAGTT
Source organism: Pteronotus mesoamericanus (assembly GCF_021234165.1). NCBI lineage: Eukaryota > Metazoa > Chordata > Mammalia > Chiroptera > Mormoopidae > Pteronotus > Pteronotus mesoamericanus. The sequence goes on from NW_026555085.1 coordinate 99,637,728, forward strand.
ATTAAAATCATATTAACAATGGTCTGGCATTCTGTGGTACTTTTCCTCTCAATATTGCAAAATGCTTTTAGATACATTATCGCATTTATCTTTTCATATCCTGAGGAAGTAGGTAGTGGAAAGTCTTTTGTCACAACCTCCCAAATAGAGAATCTACGGTACAGAGAGGTTAAATAAAACTCTCAAGAGAATTCATGTCAGGCAGTGAATTTATATTCTCAATCAGTTTTACAGTCTAATTAGATTTCACATCCCCAGGGAACTTGTACATTGATGCTGAGAAACCATCGGGGGACGCGGTCTCTGCCCTGTGAGGTCTGCCGTTCAGTGATTAGCGGGGCGGAGAGTTCAGGGTGAGGGGCAAGGGTGTGACTGGAGCCTGGCTTAACCCTGAGCGCTGGCACTTGCTGGCTTTGAGAACTTGGGGAAAGCAACAACTTTTGTGGGCCTTGGGTTTCTCATTTCTCAAACAGGAATAATTATTAGCCTTACCTCATGGAGTCCAGTGATAATTAAATAAGGGAGTATGTGCAAAGGCTTAGCCCTGGCCTCCCGCGGGGCCCCTGATGAAGGAAGGGGAGTGGTTAACATCAGGGCGGCAACTGTGCCAGTGGGGTCCGGCCCTCTGGCGTCTCTGGGTCACCCTGGAAGAAGAATCGTGTTGGGCCACACATTAAATACATTGCGACATGTAATCAAAAAAGATCTCATAATGTTTTAAGTAAATTTAAGATTTTGTGTTGGGCCTCATTCACTGACCTCCTGAGTGGCTCGCGGCCCACAGGCTGCAGGTTGGACACCCATGTTACCGCGTATTTCTGTTCTTTAACGGTGCCATGAGCTTCAGCAGTGGAGACCCTGGGCCCCCGCCATCTTAGAAGACCTCCTGCTGAGATGGAGGGTAGAGAAACTGCGGGAGGGGCCTGGGGACACAGCAGCCTGTGCACAGAGGCCGCCGCCCGCTGTGGACTGTTTAGGGTGCTTTCAGTCTGAGCTCAGGGTGGGCTAAACAAGGGGCTTAATCTCAGAAGAAATTCAGAGGTAGCGCCCTTTCAGAGTTCATAAATTCAAAACCTCAGAATCCTCAGGGATCCAGGTAATTTACATTTCTTTGGTCTCCTCTACTCAATAAGTCAGATTGGAGCCCCCGCCCCCGCCGCCCCAGCCCCTTCTCCTTCACTTGGTGGCTGCCTCTTACAAACAGCACTGACAGAATCCAGAAGAGGAGGCAGGGCTGTTTCTTTCTTCCCTCTCTCTTCCAAGAATCAGAGGAACCTTTCCCAGAAGCTTCTAGGTTTCCCCACAACATCTTATGGGCCAGAACTGGTGGTATATTCACTCTAAACCAGTCCCTGGGACCAGCTTCTAGACTGGACTTGGGAAACCGAGAGGACAGACTTGGACGCCGCCAGGGCTCTGTGAGGAAGGAGGACGTCAGAGCCGCTGCTGGGCGGGCTCCTGACCGCGTCTGCACTCACCAGCTGTCCGCCCTGAGGCGGGACAAAAAGACGCTTTCTTGAAACTGGGTCTATACATACAGAGCCTTGTGCAGAATGGGCAGGCAAGTCAACGTAAGAGTAGACATCACCCTGTCATACTCCGCTCTGAGCCTCTGGGGTTCTGTGACAAAATTTCTAAATAAGAGCTTCCCCTCATAACTGTGCTGCTGTCAGAACCTCAAAGCATCAAAGGCTGGAGTCGGAAGAAGAGTGGAGGGAGAGCAGGGGCCAGGCAGCCGTCTGAGAAGGTGGACCGACACCAAGGGATAAATTGGAGCCCATCACCACAGAACTAAAAGGACCCGGAGACATGATAGACGGGGTTCCCTCCCCACCTCCCCACAGGCTCCCGACATGCCTCACTTTTGCCTAACATTAAAGCTCTCCACCCAGCGGACTGCTCTCCAGTTACGACCTCCCAGAAACTATTTCAGGAGGCTAAGGCGTGTCCAGAAAGGGCAACAATCCTGGGAGAAGAAACACTGCCCCGTACCTGCTGCTGCTGAACCACAGAGGGCCCGCTGGTCTCCTTGGGCGGATGGGCCCTGGAGAAAACCAGCTCGAATTGCCATGGATCGGGTGGCCGCCCTTCAGAAAGGGCAAAAGATTCATTTTACTTGTAACGCTCTCCTGTTCCCGAATCAAAGGACTTTAATTTTGGCTAAAAGTAAATTGCTAGGAGTTGAAGTTATTTGGGCAATGTCATTATTGCCCAGGGGCTGGCCAGAGGCCCCGAAAGGACCGCCCTGTGGTCACGGAGGGCCACAGAGGGTCACGGAGGGACCAAGCAAGCATCCCCTCTCCTGCTTGTTGACAGGAGATCTCCTGAAGTGGAAGACATTCCCCCATAAGACAGCAGATACATCCAGCGCTTCCAATTTGGAGTACAGATGTATTCACGTTTCTTTTTTGCTTTCATTTAATCACCAAAAACTTCTGATCTGCCTAACACCAAAGAACGCCTGGCCTAGCTGTCAAATTTTCTAGGCACTGCATCCAAAATGGCGGTTAACTCCCCAATATTCATTCCACAGCAAAAGAAGTATCCAAACCGCACCGGAGGAGCGCTCTGCTCCGAGGGCTAAGCCATTCCCCTACCACCTCCACTTCTGCCTGTGGGTGGTTTAGCAATAGACACGAAATAGGCAACCCAGCCTTGGCCAGGAAGATACAAGGAGAACCTAGCAAAGCAGTTTTCCCTCCCAAAAAAGAGCATTCACAATCACCAGGAAGAAATTTTCTCACTCCCTTGTCTCCCCTTGGCAGTGGCCCCTCATGGCGCCATATTCCCGAGCGTTTTCACTTCCTCCTTCCCACTGTGGAAGGGGGTGCCTCCGAGTTGGGAAAACAGCAGCTCAGAGTCCGTGGCACTTCCCTTTGAATGTGTGCGGCAACACAGAGTACTCATAGCGGGGCATAATTTTGGAAGGTTTTTTTGTTGTTGTTGTTCCCTCAAAGACTGAAGGAAAAAAAGAAAGGACCCTTTTCCCCTATTCAGTTTAATTCAAACAGATTTTGATGAGACAATGTCACTGTGAGATAAGCTTAAATACGAGGAATTTTAAAGCAGCGGCTTGAAAAAAGTTGTTTCGCGTTTTTAAAGAAGAAACACGACTTCAGAATGATTTTGATTTTCTATTCCCATGAAGAAACAAAGCTAAATGCTTTTAATCTTAAACATCCCCTTCTGTAATTTCTAGGATCATGGCTGCACGACAGGAATTGAAAATTACCCACAAGAGGTCTCTCCAGTAATTGCATCTGTCTACCTCTGCTTTGATCTTCTCAGATGTTCCTGGAGAGGTGGAGTAGAAAGCTCCTGGGCTACAGAAAGATAATACCAGTGAGTCATATCCGTGGGGGGGGGGTTTCCTGTGAAGCTAGGCTTCGTTTCAAGCGTGACCTTTGAGATGAGAGACGGCATCAGCTGACTGACAAGACAGTTGTCAATAGGCACATCTGATGACTATTGAAAATAGTTGAAAAGGTTAAATTCGAAAATGTGTGTCACTGTCCTTAGTAAATTGCAAGCTCCCCAGAGATACAATTCTTGGCCACCATTCATTGTAACCCACGACTAGGCATAGAAACACACGTGTCATTGTACTCAGAGTTCTTCCGATTTTCAATCCTGCTTTATGTTTTTCCAAGATTAGTAAAGTTTCTAGCTCCTGAAACGGGGACATCGGACCCTGAGGATAGGAATCGCTTCTCTACCCCTGCAGTTTCTGACGCAGCACCCAGGTAGGAGGTGTTCCAGCCGGCAAGGGAATATTCACTGAGAATTGGGCCTGATCCCTAGGGGGCAACAGAGCCCAGCACATGAAAGCGCATCTGGCCGCTGCCAGCCCCGGTTGTGGCGATAGGGAGCTAGCACGTCAGGAATGAAGCGAGTGGTGCCAACATGCAAATGAGGCCAGGCTGCAAGCCTCACTGCTGCAGGAATGGCCAGATCAGCCGGGCGGTTCTGACAGCCTTTCCCTGAGACTTCAGCGGTCACGGGTGTGTGTCACAGTGCCTCATGCATCAGCACGCTAGATCTTGGAATAGCCATCCATCTTTTACACCCAACCCCCGCACACACCCCCACCCCCGCCCCAAGAGCCAGGAGCTTAAAATATCTATAACATCAGGATTATGCCTCTTCTCTAGTAAAAATCAGGAAGGTAATGATTAACCCGCCGATGAAAGGGAGCACAAAAAAGTGAACTGTGATGCACAACAGAGGAGCAAGGTAATGCCTAACATATTCTGTCATTATAATAGTTGCCGTTTAACGCATACATACCAGTGCCTGCCAGCCCCTTTCCCCACTTAAGCTTCGCGCTCACCGTATGAAGCAGCTGCTTTGTGGTGTGAGGTGCCCAAGCCGCACTACGCGGCAACGTCAGCGCCAGGATCCGCTCGGGTCCATGCCCTCAGCCACCTCGCTGTATTATTTCTTATACATCTATTCCTTTGACAAGGGTTTATTAACTACTTACTCACTAGGGGTCCTGCACACTCCTTGTTGTCAGGGAGACAGAGATAAAAGACACAGTCCCCTCCCTTAAAAGCTCATTTGCCAGAGAAGCCTGGAGGAGCTTGTTAAAGCAGACAGCGTGGCCCAGCCTGGGCCCCACAGAGAAGAGCCACCGAATGCAGAGTGGGAGGGCTCACGAACCCCCGCAGGAGGAAGTGACAGGAGCAGCCCTGTTGATGGCTTTAACGACACTGTTCACTTTACAACCACAAGCCAGAAAGTGGTCGTGACAATCCGTAGTGACTACAGGTGCAAAGGCGCCCCTCCCTAGTTTTGTGATGCCCACTGCACGGCCATCCCGGCAGACTTGCGTCAGAGCAAGTTTTGAAAGGTGACTGGGAGGAGCAGGCAATCGAAGAAGAGGTTGAGGGTAGGGGAGGGTAGAGGGATTCCAGGCAGCGAAAAGGGTGAGGAGGCCTGAGGAAGGTCCCTGTGGCCAGAGCACAGGGCCTGATGGGACGGTGACAAGAAGACTAAGGGGTCGCCAGGGGGTCAAGTCACAGAAACGGCCTGTTATTTCATGCCAAGGAGCATCGCTTTTTGTTCTAAAGACTATGAAGGTGTTTGGAAAAATTTTATCCCGGGAAATAGTAATATTGTAGATGTGATTTCAGAAGTGTCATTATGCCAGCATGACGCAGAATAGACTAGAACACAGAAAGTGTCTGGGTGTAAGAACCAGGGAAAGGCTTCCTGCGTCACCCAGGGGAGAGGTCACCCAGACCTGAGAGGACGCAGTCATGGTGGGGTTGGAAGGAGAGGAAGGGTCCCGGACCGGTTCGGGAAGTGGGAGAGATTAGAGTCACTCAGCAAGTGAGAGAAAGCATGGTGGGAGGCGCAGGAATCAAGGGCGCCTCAGGGTTCACGCTTAGGTCGCTGGGAGGATGTGACACCACTTCCTCTGAGTAAGCTCCGTGAGGACAGGGCCTCTGGCGTCTCAGCGCTGCGTTGGCAGCAGCTGGTCAGTAAGTGTCTGTGGAATGACTGCCAGCCCGCGGGCCCGCGGGCGGGATGCACCTGAAGAACAAGTGCGGGGCTGGGGGGTGGGGCCTTGTTGAGTGCCAGAGGGTCAGGTGCGGGTGGGCCGCAGGCCGCTGCATGTGTGAGACCCACGTTCAAAGAAAGGTCCGGCCGCTTCACCGTGACCCAAAGAAACCAAAGCACTAGTTCAAAAAGATGCGTGCATCCCAATGTTCAGTGCAGCACTATTCGCAGTCGCCAAGATGAGGAAGCCGCCTGAGCGCCCATCAGCAGGCGAGTGGATAAACAAGAAGGGGTCCCCGTGTACGAGGGGCTATGGCTCAGCCATAACATAGAGGAAACTCTTACCACTTGCAACAATGCGGATGGACCTAGAGGGTACTACACTAAGTGAAATAAGTCAGAGAAAGACAAATGCCATATGATTTCATTTACATGTGGACTCTAAAAAACAAAGTAAGTGAACAAAAAAAAAAAAACAACCAGAAACAAAGTCATAGATATAGAGAACATTTTGATGGTTGCCAGATGGGGAGGTGGTGGGGGGATGGGTGAAAAGAGAAAGGACTAAGATGTACAAATCACCAGTTATAAAAACAGTCACGGGCATGTAAAGTAGAGCGTAGGGAATATAGTCCATAATATTGTAATAACTATTTATGGCGTCAGATGAGTACTAGGTTTATTGGAAAAATCATGAGTTATATAAAGTCTAATCACTATGTCATATACGTGAAACGAATATAATACTGTTTGTCAACCGTAATTGAAAAATAAAAAATTGTTTAAAAAAAAGAGATCTGGGCCACAGGTATAGGATGGGGAAAAATATCCGTGTTCACCTTCAGAGCAAGGACAATGGAGGACCAACAGAAACCATGGCCGTGTCCCGGACACCACCATCAGGTAAAAGGCCAGGAGAGGAGCAAAGCCCACAGGAGCCGTTTGAAATCAACAGCAAGAAAGGAGGACGTTGTGGAGTTTCAAGGAGCTGGTGCCATAGGCCCCCGGAAGGCCAAGCACAGAAAGGACCGGAATGTGCACGCTGAGTTTAGCAGCCCAGAGCACCGGAGTGGCATGGCCGCGGCTGGTAAGAACCCGGAGGCGCTGCAGGCTGCTGGCAGGTAGGGCGGCAGGGCTGAGTGCTCGGGCGTGGGGCCGGAGCAGGCAGCGGCGCGCGGGGGCGGCCCCTGCAGGCCCCAGAGAACCAACTTAAACAAGGCGCCAGGACGCACTAAACTATGTAAACTTACAAATGGAGCAAATTATACTGAAAATAAAATTAATAAACACCTACAACTCATCACTTCCTAATGATTTACATCTTCTAAGCTGTTGAGTTTATGTAAACACATCTGTTCCGATGGTCGGGTGGAAAGTCCTGCACGTCCGCGTGTGGCCGTGCCTCTCTTCCCAACGCCGGGTGCACCGACGTCTTGGAGGCCCCTGGCCACGGCGGGAGGGCTTACCCCCAGGCAGCACGAGGCAGGGCTCTCCGCTCCCAGAGAGCTGGCCGGCAACCTCTGCCAGCCCACCCCACACGCCAGGCCGGGTGCCGCCCCACGTCCGCCCCCAGGGACTAGCACTGGCCTCCGACAGCCTGGCAGGGCTGGTGCAGGAGGGAGGATGTGGACAAGGGCAGCTCTTCACTCGGGGGATGCCAGCATCGCTGTTCTACAGAGCTCTGTCCAGGTTGACGCAGTGACTGCTCAGCACGGGTTCCGAGGACCTGGGGACAGGGAGGACGTAGGTAGAAGGGATTGGGGTACCAGTTGTCTGGCTTGACACTCAGGGCTGGATTTCGGGGTCAAGAGAAACCCAGAATCAGGGCAGAGGCCAACCTGGTGGACTGGTCACCCAGTGATGCTTGAGTGGGGGGTGGGGACAGTGGCACAGGACCCCAGTCCCCACTGTCTGATGGGGAGGGGGTCCAGTACTCACTGCCTCTGGCCTGGCTGAGGGGAGCCTGCAAGCAGCTGGGGTGACCAGGCCGGGGAAGACAGGACCTGACGACCCAGCAGTGGGAAGCAAGATCTATTTATTTAAAAAGGAAAATATACAATGAAAACAATTTTGAAGTGATCTGATCTGATGGGTAGTATGAATCACCGGTTGCACTTGGCAGTGTGCTGAGGGGCCGGGGGGAGTCATGGAAACCGAAGGGCATTGTCAGCGGAGAATTAAAAAAATAATAAGAAAACCAACTAATTGGCCTTCTTTTTATTATCACCATATGTGGTGATTGCCAGCAAAGGCAGAGACAAAACATTTCTCCTTCGGGGAAGGCTACCCCCTCAGCCACCTGCCGCACAGATGTGGAGTTCTGACAGCGTTCTAGGTAAATCCACCGATTGTGCCAGAAGAGCTGACGCATTCTCCTTTGGTTTTCTTTCTGTGGCGTTCGTTTCATAGAATCACTTATTTTTAGAGTGTTGGAGGCAGAGTTTGTTTCCCATTCAGAAAGCAGCATGTTTCAAGGGTCCCTGATTGTTCTGTCAGTTGTGCTTGGACTTGAAGAGCGTTCTTAAAGACAGAATGTTTTCTTTGGAAAAACAAAGTAGAGAGCTTGGTTTTGTGTGTACAACACAAGAAGTCAGAAGTCGGTTATGAGTCACCACTTTCCTATTATTCTAGAACTGGACCCTGAAGAGCAGAAAGAGCTTTTAAGCATAAAATAGGCTCTTTAAAAAGACATAATAATCTCGCAGGATGTGAAAGGGTTGACCTAGAAGCAAGTTCTGGTGCATCTCAACTGTATAACCTCAGGCGTACTCTACAGAACTGCTCCGAGCCTCGGTGTCTCTGTGAAATGAAGCTGACAATTTCTGACTGGTTATCACGAGGGTTCTGTGAAACCAGGCCTAGGAAGGGCTGATGCATATTCTAATGCTTTCCAGAATCCAACAGGGCGGGAGCCTGTGCCCGGAGTGAGCACACCGAGGAGGTTGCATGCGGCTTCAGAGCTGGAGCTTCCATTTGCAGGGCAGACACACCATGTTGTAAAAAATTGGAGGATGGCAAAGTGAGAACCGCCACTCGGACACTGGGTACCAGCTCAGTGAGGAAAGCAGCCAGGCCAGGGCTCCAGAGAGGGGCGGCTCACCCCAGGACATACGCGAAAAGGGAGGTCCTGGGGAGCAGTGGTCACATGGGGGCTGCACCTCTCGCTGCCCAGAGTTCCTGGGTCAGGCCAGGAGGGGAGCGTTGGGTCCTGAAGCAGCTCTGGGAGCAGCGTCACCAGCACCACTTGCCAGCTGGCAGGTTCGGCTTGCAACCTGCTGACTCTTCTCTTTTCACTGGCTTTGTTGCATTTTTGAAGAGTGATGTTTCTTCTATGAAGGATGGGGCTAGAAATCCTATGAACACACCAAATCTCCCCAATCAAATGGGGGAAAAAAAACAAACACAAGTGCCCTCGGCCTCTCGCCAGCTCCCTCCACACAGGTATTTATTTATACGTTGCCATGTATAACTTGAGCTCTGAGCTTTTTCCCTGCTACCTGAAAACGAGTGGCACGCTGTTTCTGAAGGCTGCTGATGCTGGCATCGGGATGGTGGGTGGCAGGCGGCCAGCCCTCCCAGGCACAGCCCGGCTGCCCTTCTCGATGCTGAGAGGGGCTGGGGCTCCCCTGCCATGCGCCTCCGGGCCAGACTCTCCCAGGACGAAGGGAGCTCTTCCACCAAAGTGTCCAGGCCTTCTCTGCGGGATTTAGGACAGATCAGACAGAAAGGGGCCCCCTCCCCTGCTGACTAGTGCTTAGTGAACAGGGGCGGGCTGAGAAGGGAACAGAACGGACCACAGGTTTGTTTTTCAATTACAGTTGACATTCAATATTATTCTGTATCCGTTTCAGGTGTCCAGCATAGCGGTTAGACAATCGTGCACTTTACAGAGCATTCCCCCGATATTTCAAGTACACGCCTGGACCCATCCGTAGTTACTGGAGTATTGTGGACCCTATTCCCTATGCTGTACTTTGCATGTCTGTGACTATTTTGTAACTACCCACTTGTACTTCTTAATCCCTTCACCTTTTTCACCCCGTCCCCCCAACGCCCCTCCCATCTGGCAACCATTGCTCTGTTCTCTGATCTATGAGTCCATTTCTATTTTGTTTATTTTTTTCTTTAGATTCCACATATAAATGAAACCATATGGTATCTGTCTTTCTCAACCTGACTGATGTCACTTAGCCTGTACACTCTGGGTCTATCCATGCTGTCACCAGCCAGGTTTGAAGAAGCAAAGCATCAGGATGGTCCTGGAGTTTAGGGGACTGGCCTAGGCAGGGAGCCACGGACCTGGTGACGTGCTCTTCTCAGCAGGACAAGCACCAAGTGAGCTCCCCGCCCAGGTGGAATCTCACCTTCTCTACAAGCCACGCCCCCTTCTGTGCACCTGCCTGATGCCAGGGCCCAACCCAAGATGCCAATTAACAGCTTCCATTTCCCATGAGCTTGACAATCTTGTTGGCAATTCCTGAAAATACGGAGGGGAGGCAACAAGAAATTTTATCCTGGAAAAGTTTGCAGGGTAGGAAACATGGCCAAGTGCCTCCAATCAATTACTAGCGAATTTAGAATCAGCCTCATTACATTTTAGTGTGTTGCACAATCTGCTTCTTGTTCTCCAAATATAACATCTGTGAGCTAAGGCAGCATCTCGCCAGGCAGAGGAAGGAAGCAAAGCAGGTATTAAGGTTCACTAACCTCACCTTGGTCCCTTTCTGAAAATTGACACACTGAGATGTCCAGGATGACTTTTAACGTCCCTGTTCATATGATGTAAATGTATACTTCCTTTGTGTGTGCGTTCTTAGGCCCCTTTTTGAGCCAGTTCCTGCACTGGATCAAGATACTTTCCACTCTGATATTATGGATCTAAAATAATCTCCTGTGGTGTGTCCCATCCCTGTGCCCCTGTGAATGTTTTCAAATCATTATTCTGCTTCAGCCCATTGGTTGTCACATTAGATTGGCCAACGGATGCAGAGAAACACAACCTTCACACTTAATTGAGGCCACAAAGGCCTTTCCCTGGTAAAACTGCAGGGGACACATAATAAACCTTGTATCTGAAGCTGGCTCTCTCCCCAGGCCACGTCTAAAAGCCTCTCTGTACAGTAAGTGTGCAGAGGAAGTGAACCTTAACCGCACCGAAGCTAAAAGAAGTAATGCTGGCTTCTGTATGTGGTTTGTGTAAATCATTTCAATTACGTCACATTTCCACCTTGAACATGTGATAATAAGGTCAGGGTTACCCAGTGGAAGACAGAAAAAACTCCTGATATGTGACCAAATGGCACCTTCCTACACAGTCTGTTTTTCCCTGTGAGCTGACGATGAATCATTTGTTGACATCTGAAGGCCATCCCGTGGCAGACACGAAATGGGCTTCCGGGAGGGAAGCCGTGTGGAGCAGGAATGTCGCTGGAGCAGGAAGCCTCCGACACTTCCTTGTGGAGTCCAAACATGACAGGTCTCTCCTCTGTCCTGCATGGAATTAAACAGCCACGTGTCAAAGAGTCACAGCCACTGCCTTGCACCACCAAACTGTAAATGTGCTGTACTTGACCTCTTGCAAAATGTAATTACATGTGCCAGTGCTCTGAGGCTTGCATGGAAATTATCCAAATCAACTTAAAATAGTAACAAAGGCTGGGTGTAAACCTGTGATGCAGATTTCTGAAAAGGCACCAGGAGGAAGGCCAAGAGTCCGTAAGCCTTTTCTGTTCAGAAGGCGACTATTCCGTTCAACACCAAATGTCACCCTCAGACAACTCCCAAGTCTGGCCCTACCCTCCTCCACGAAGAATCGGGCCTGAGATCCTTAAGGGTGGGCAGATATTCCCAGTCCCACCACGCTGCAGAAATGAACAGCTACCATGGTGGGGGCTTTGAAGCATTCATTTTTTTAATTGATTTGTTTATCATTTGAATGTAGTTCAGTAATTTTCCAGAGAGAAAGGATCTGGGTTAGGTTGGGCAGCGTCCACCCACTATCGTGAGCCAAAAATTTCACATCTGCTAATGTTCCATCCTGACTCTTGCAAAAAGACTGTAATATTTATTCACAAGGGAGCTTCAGAAACAAGTCGGCCAAGAGCCAGGAAAATCTACCGTGGCAGACTCCTTCAGACCAAAAGACTTCTGAAAGCTCTCGGGCCCGTGCGCGTGGTTGGCTGGGACCAGATTACCACATTTCCCGGCTAAGCTCTCGTTACAAAAATTTTAAAAATAAAAAGCTTAAACAAAAGAATTGACCACAACAATAAAGACAATATTGACAGTCCATACATACTTTCTGGAAGGTTTTAATGAAATAAACCTTAAAGTATCTATTTATGAATTCAGGCACTGTTTAACTGCATCACAGTTTTCGTCTAGTTGTTATCATAATGCTTCATTCTAACTTTTTACAAAATCCTGACACCTGGATACATGCAGGCACCTCCCAGATCACCTGTCCAGCTGACAAGGGATGAGGGTTCCCAGGGGCTGAGCTGGCCTTGTTTGTCCCAGGCCACCTGCCTCCCGTCTGGAGCAGCGTAGGTGCCCACCTTCCCAGGCTTAGCCACTCACTGGTCCTCTCCAGGAAAATGAAATGGAGCACAGAAATCTTTCCCATTAGCTGGACTTAAAATGTGTAACTTTGGGAGCAGCCAGGGACCGTGTCGCCACCCCCCGCCCTTGCCCCTTGCGCCAAGGCGCAGGGGAAGCAGGTCTCCAGAAACCAGAGAGAAGGCCCTGGGTTCTGCCCAGGCTCACGGCCGGTCCATCCCCGGGGCCCGGCTGCAGGCTCACGCTGGGCCTGCCTGATGCTCCTGAACACCGGCATCGCCCTGGTTTGTTTCACGCTGGTGTTTTCTATTCCACAGATCAAAAGCTCTCCAACTAGTACAGAGCCTCACTTCAGGGCTACATCGTTCCACGGGTTTGGGGTTCTGGGCTGATTGAACATCGAAAGGCTTGCGTCTGCTCACAGGCAGGAGCTCTGAGGTCTTTGTGCAGAGACTTGTGGCCGTGAACCCTGTTAATTCTAAGGATGTGAACTTGGCAAGTTCGTTAGCCTCAAGGGTCCTTAGTTTCCTAAACTGTAAAATAGAGAAAGTAACTGAAAAATAATAATGTGATAAAGTTTGGAAAGCTGGAACATTGGGGTTGGCCTTGGGATAAAGTCCCCGCTCAGTCACCTCTCAGAACCTGCGTCCTCATTGGACTGTTTTAAAAATGAGGAAAGAATACAGGTCAATGCGCGTGGCAGGGGGCGAGCCCCACACAACAGGCCCTTCCATCACCGCTGTCCCCATGATTCCTGCCACTGCTCGGCCTTCTCTCCCAAGGGGCAGGGAAGCTCTCCCTGAAGAACAATTCCCCGAATAAAGGGAATACTCAGAGCGTGTTTCTTAAAAATAAAGAGCAGCTTCTGGCTGTTTCATCTCCCCTGCTCAGCGGGCGGTGTTCAGCTCTGCTCACTGCAGCTCCCCACCTCTGGCTGGTCGATCTGGCACGGGAGCTACCAGACAGGTGGAAAACAGGCTTCTACCATCTTTAAAGAGAAAGAGAGGCAGCCAGGTGAGCGCGGGAATGCCGCCGCCTCTGAAGGCAGCCAGGCCCGGAGGCCTGTCCGCAGGCCCCTTTACCTCTCTGGGAAACCAGGGTGATAACATCATCGACTTCTTGGGATTCTAGAAACATTGGGGGCAGTGTGCATAAAGCGGTGCTCAAAGTTAACAATTTAGACTGTACCCCGACTTTCCTGTCTTCCATCTACTTCAGCAGAAACGGAGCTGTGGCTGGCAGCTGCGCAGTGAGTCTCTGGGTTAGCCTGAACCTCTGACGTGTTCTTCCTCAATCAGCAATTTTCCTACTAGGTCATCATTTTAGGGAAAGAGGCAAATCAAACCTCCTTCCCTTAACATTTGCTACCTTATTTGGTTGTTTTAGGAACTGAAATTTGCATTCCGTGCAACTTAAAGGGAACAATTTTGACAGTGCGAATGTATTTAAAGCTCAGTTCATACCAGGATCCCGTTTTGTCTTTAACCTCAAGTCATTTTAAAACAAAGGTAAAGGGATTTCATTCTAGAAAATATTTAAAAAACAAAAACAAAAGACAGAGTGACACATGCGATGGTGATGCGTTGAGGTCCTTGTGGGGAGTGTGGGAGAGAGAAGCTGGCCACGTGATACCACTCTGGGCAGGTCGGAACTCCCGCGTCTGGGCGGGGCTCAGCCAGCAGGGAGCTGCGATCTCACAAGCCCTCAGGTGGCAGGTGATCAGCTCATCCTTGTTTGTCTAGCAACAGCTCAGTTTTAAGTCCAGAGTCCAGATGGCTTCTCAGTCCTGGGCAAAATGAAGTGGCTGGTCACCTCATCGGGTGCTACTCTGCCTGCCTTGTGTACATCTTGCCCTTCAGCTGTACTAGACATCTGATCCCTGCCTTCTCTACCCGATAGAGTCTTCTGAAATTTTCCTTTCTCTCTTATATAGTAGAAGACAAGTAGAAACAAAAGAGAAGGAAGGAAGTGTTGCGAGACAGGTAATCCAGTGAGGCCAGAAACCATGGCTCTGTGTGGCCATGACCTAGGAGTAGAAGGTCGCTGCCTACCCTCTTCTCATAGCTCAGGGCCTCAAAGTCAGAGACCCCATTCCTGGGATCTGCAGCACTCCAGGCTCACTCCCTGGCTGTGCTTGCTTCCTTGCTTTTATATAAATGTTTTTAAAAAATATTAATTTAATCAGCTGGCACCCCTGACACCCTACTACCTTCCTCACCCTTTCTTCTATCCCAGGTGGAGCAGCTGGGGGAGGGGCTTCCTCTTTCCAGCAGGAGGAAGTGCATTTGCAAAGAAAAAAACCCCAGGAAACAGGAAATGCCTCTTCCCTGGTACTTTTTTTTTTTTAAGCAAATGTGCTGAGGCAGTGGTTCATTATGTTTATCAAAGTAATACATGCATCTATTATGACAAACTAGAAAAATAGAGAAGGAATTAAAGAAATCACATGTCATCTCAGAATGGCACCTTTTACAACACGCTGAGCCCAGCACAAGCAGTGGACCCCTCCGGGAAGCAGCCCGTGCCCAGGTGGGTCCCGATGCCATTCGCAGAGCTGCCAGCGGCTCAGATCATTCTCCCTCCTGGGGCCTTTTTGGCTCCAGCAGCCGCCAGCAAGCACAGCCCCCTCCTCACTACCTGACAGGAGCTCTCTTGCTCCAGGATTCTGAATCCGTGACAGAGCCTGAGTCAACCAACCCACCCATCAACAGGCACTTCCAGAGTTTCTGCAGCAGCACAGGCAGCTCCACGGGCAGGAAGCGCGCGGAAGGGGCGTGACTAGTCGTGCCTGCTGGCAGAGAGCGTACGTGGGGAGCGGGTAGCCAGGGCACCCATCCTAGTCCGGGGGGTGGGGAAGGCTTCCTGAGGACATTGTACTTAAGCAAAGACCTGACAAGAGGGTCAGGTGAAGATGGAGAAAGGTTATGGCCTGGGCCAAAGGGACAGCCTGTGAGAAGGCTCAGAGGCTGGAGGTCCCTATTTGAGGGACAGCATGGAAGAAGGCCAGGGAAACCAGAACACCCAGGGCTGGGAGGCTGAGGCACGAGCTGAAGATGCCACGGAAGGAAGTAGGACGGAGGGCCAGGTCCGGAGGGCTGTGTTTTGGTTGGTGGCCTTCCACCGAGAGCAAGGCGACCTGACCTATGGGGGACTCCAGCCTGCGAAGTCCCCCAATTCGCTGTGCATGGAAGAAAGAGTCGTTCCAGACACTGTTTGCCTGTCAAGGAAAGGGGAAGGTGATTCTCTCTCAAGGGGAATGCCCTGAGCCCCTGTGCTCAATGGCTTTTA
The DNA here is from genome assembly GCF_021234165.1 of Pteronotus mesoamericanus. Classification (NCBI taxonomy): domain Eukaryota; kingdom Metazoa; phylum Chordata; class Mammalia; order Chiroptera; family Mormoopidae; genus Pteronotus; species Pteronotus mesoamericanus. The sequence goes on from NW_026555085.1 coordinate 99,653,079, forward strand.
CTGAGAGAGTTACAGGCAGGGAATAGGTAGCAGGGATGTGTAGGTAATTTAAGTACATTAGTAACTTAAACTGACAGAGAATAGGTGATGTTTAAAGAAGACAACGGCAGGAGCACACCAAATTGCTTGGGCCCAAGTTGAGCAAACATTATGGCACCAGATAGGATTGGGTCAGGGTCCAGGAATTTTGTAAATTTCTTTCCCAGCCTTGAGTTGGCTACCTGGTATAAGATTAACAGAGCTTGAGGGAGAAACAAAGCCTGCTTCAAGGAGTGTAATTTACTTCTAGGCCTGATTTCCCCTGGGGGCCCTCAGAGTTATTATTGAGTCCTGCCTACCAACCGCATTACCAGTTGTTCCGGCCAAGTCTTATGGGGCCTCTCCCAGGCCCCAGCTTGCATGCGACTGTAGGCCCCTATACCACTCAAAGCGGCCCCCTACGCTGACCACCACCCCCCGCCCTGAACACACACACAAAAGGCTTATCTGCATGGGCAGTCAGGACCGGGCTGTGAGCATGGTGGGCTGCAGAGAGGGGGTGGGTGTGAAAGAGAGTGGGCAGAGGTGAGAAACATCTGAAGAAGATAAGGGGGAAGTGGCTGCGTGGCAGGCTACTTAGGTGACAGAATCCGTAGAACCTGGGCCTGATGAAAGACAGGGTAGAGTGAGCGCCCAGAGGACAGGTTGCAAAAGGAGGAACCAGTGGTCTGGAAGCTGGAAGGACAGCCCCAGGGGCTATCCTGAGATGCGGCATCATTTTTGGACAAGAGGCCCTGGTTTTCACTTTGCATTAGCCCTGCATTAGCACAGCTGGTCCTGCCCGGGGCTCAGCGTCTTCTACAAGTTTATGTAGAGTCTTCACTTGGTGACTGGGACTTGTGCCCCATCCACGGCCTTGAGATTGTTGATTTATCCTTGAGATTGTATGACAGCCCGTGGCCCGCTCAGCGCCTGCCGTGTGTACCTGTGAGGTATCAGGGACAGCGTGTGACGCAGTCCCCGAGGGCAGAAAGGAGGCAGAGACGGCTGTTTACTAGCTTTGGAGACCCTCGAGGGACTGAGGGCACGCTAAGAACAGGAGCTTGAGCTGGCAGCGTGAGTTAAACAGGAATTTCCCTCCCCTGAGTTTCATGTAGGTTAGTAATTCAGGCTAAAAAATTTCCGTCAGCTCAAGCCAAAGCTAAATGGGTACACAGTTTGGCGGCAAAGACCTTCTGTAAGTGAGCGCTTTATTATTTTATTTGGCTAAGAATATCATAGGATGTCTGAATCTCATGCAATACAAAATTTGCATTTGAAAGACAATTATTATTGAAAGAGTTTAAAAGAAAATGCGGGAATACTCATACATTTGATCTTCAGGGAAGAAAAAAGAGAGGTTTTTTTTGTTTGTTTTACCAAAGCTTAAGGGACAACACAATAAACTGATTATTCAAGGAACTGTCTACAGATTTACTAGAATTGCTTTGCGGGCTTGTAGGCTCTGGACCAAATAATAATTATTACTTCCATTAAAAGAGAAAATAAACAATAATAACAGATATGGGTTCACCATTCTGAATTCCTTTGTGTCCTATATCTACTTCCAACCAGCAAATCTACAAAATATTAAATTATAGGAAGAATGGGAGAAATCTGACAAGCCCTCCAAATAGCAATAAAGCTACCTGTTTTGAAGTCGATTTGATCATGTTGTTAACAGGAAGGGCTTTGAAATCAGACAGTTTTAGTTTCAAACCTTGGCTCCATCCTGGGCAAGTGCATAACCTGCCCAAGCCTCAGTTTCCCTATATGTAAGTGGAGATGATCCCTACTTTCTATTTGTATTTTGCATGTTGCCATCATTCAATGATTTATATTTTTAATAGTTGCTAAAGAACAATTAAATGCACAGTGATCTGTGTGAATCTTTGTTTCCTTAGAAATCAGCCTTCACTTCTCTGATCGGTCACTCACGTGACTCTGAGGGCAGCAGCCAGTTGCTAATGAGCTAAACTGTCATGCTTATGACTAAGAGGTGAAGAAATTGGTGCTTTTCCCTCAGAAGAAAAGAGGTAAAGAGGAGGACTGAGGCGGGGAGCGGGGACAGGGGAGAAATGGGTCAGTGAGCTGGTGTCACCTGAGGGCCCCCGGCACATACCCCGGAGGAGGAGGATGGGCTCTGAAAGCCAGTGTCTCCCTGAGTTTATCTGCAGATAAAGTGATATTATTTGAATGGGATTTGTACTACGTAGTTTCCTGAGGTTGTTGCCACAAAATACCACAAACCAGGAGGCTTGAAAGACCAGAGAGTTGTTTGCGGGCAGGGCAGGCTCTTTCAGGGGCTCTGAGGGGGACCCTGCCCTGTGCCTCTCCTGGCCCTGGCGTTGTCAGTGACACTTCTTGGCTCCTAGACGCATCCCTCCGATCCCTGCCTCTGTCTCCCAAGGCCATCTCCCTGTGTGAGTCTCTCTCTCTCTGAGTGTCCAGATTCCCTTTGTATGGACCTCAGCTACTGCTACTCCACTAATTATATCTGCAAAGACCCTATTTCCAAATTAGGTCACAGTCACAGGTAGGACTTGAACACGCCTTTTGGACACACAGTTCAGCCCACCATAGACATAGACAGGGTGCAACTGGGGGTCACAGTCAGGCGGCTCTGCTGTCCCCAGGCTTGTCTGGATGCCCCAGGGGCCATCGTAGTTGTGACCCGTTCTCAGCACAACACCTGGAAAGCTCTGGTGTGAACCCTCCTCCGTCCTACCCACCCTCTCCCCGACGCCTGGGGACAGGTGTTCATACTTTATGACATTTATCCTAGACACACACCTCATGCAACCGCAAACCTGACTGAAGGTGCAGGACCCATCCAGGCACCTCCCCTGAGGGCCGGCCCTGCCTGGGACTCGCCTGGCCGGGCCAAGCAGCGGGCACACCTGTGTGACGCCGAAGACTGTCCAAGGCCGCTGAACTTGCTATCAGTTGACGTGAAGTCTCATAACGAACTTTCCTGTCTGATTCCAGGCTCTAGTGACCTTCTGAGGACAACTTACCTTTTTGGCAGGAAGACAGGGAAAGCCTGGGTCGGCAGGAGGACCCCGGAGTCAAGCACTAGGGTTATCACAACAAAGTGCCTTTCTGGCTGCAAATGGCCTGTCTGTGGTGGGATAAGAAGGACTGTGTCCCTGAAAGATAAGATGTTCTCTCTCTCTCCCCCCCCACCCCCGCCCCCGCCGGACAATTAGGATTGTTATCTGCATAGGCAAGGGCTGGGCTCTGCACTGAGTTAATTCCACCTTGTGAGGCAGTTTTCTGGGAGACAGCCGGCTCCAGCTAGACCCGGCTGGTGCCCGCCTTCCTGCCCTCATGGCCCAGGGGCTTGTTTTCTTTGACAAATTCTTCCTGGTACAATTGTCGGGGGTCTCCAGAGGCACAAGTGAAAGACTCCTACCAGGCCAAGGTGAGCGGGGTGGGAGGCGTCCAAGCGGAATGGAGGAGCCAGGCTAGCGAGCGGGAGGGCAGGCGGAGAGAGGCCGAGTGGAGGACGAGGTCGTATAAAGGTGGGGTTGGCGGCAGAGACGGGGTGGCCAATGGCCTGAGCTTCCAAGGCAGAGATGGGTCCTGAGCACCAACAGAGATCGGCCCGGGAAGGGGAAGGGAGGCCCTGCTCCTGTCTGTCCCCAGTGGCTGCCACGTGAAAGCTCTTCGGTGAACCCCACCGGGGCTCACTCCTTCCTTCGGTCCATTCGGAGAGGCCAGGGTTCAGGCAGGGGCGCTGCGTTACGTTTTCCCCTGCATTGGCCTGTGCTATCCCCCTCACCTGGCTCCAAGCCAGGTGTGGAGGTGGGTTGTGGGGACAGTGACCATCCCTCGTCTGTCCTGAACGAGCGCCTCCTGCAGGGAGGGTCAGGGAAGAGGCTAGACAGGTGGGCCCGAGGCAGGTGGTGGGAGGGTTCCAGGCCACACCAGGAGTTGCTGGAACAAGGGGGCCTCTAACAGTGAACTAGTGAAAGTTCTGTCTCCGACTGTCAGTCAAGGGACAGGAGGTGGACAACACAGGTAAAGAGGGAAAACTTGTGTCACTCAAACTGCAGATTGGAGGCGATTACTGTTGTTTCCTCAGTTTTTCAACCGGGACAATGCAAAGAGTCAGAAGATGTGTTTTGGACCCATCCCTGCCCCGTATGATCCCTTAACCTTTCTGCAAGTCAGTTTCCCATCTCCCAAAGGAAGATACCGCTACCTGCTTGCTCCAGGTGTCATTGGGAGACCTGCAGAGACAACGCTGGTGGCTGCAGGTGGCCGTTGCCCTGACACTGCTTTAGAATTTATGAAAGAGACAAAGTTCATTTAAATAGTATTGGAAAAGATAAGCCATTTAACTAGATTTGGGTGTGCTGGCTTTTCCCTGCATGGGGGTGAAGGAGTCTGTGCAGAAGACCGTGCACGGGTGAGTCTCGCCTCCGCCGCGGACAGCGCGAGCGTCTCCCGGTCTCTCGGGCCCTCTGCCCCGGCGCCCTCCCGTCAGTGACGTGGGGGACAGCCAGGACGCGCAGGCTTGTGAGGGTCACGTTCAGTCGACTATGCAGACTGCCTGATAGAGGAGACACTCGATTCCCGGCCATCCTCGCCGCTCCCAGGTGGAACTGTTTTGCTTCTCTTCTTATCTTCCTTTTTCGGGCACTTACAAGGAAATTCACCTTTGCTTGAGGAGAATCAAAGGTGGGTGAGCTGTTCTCTCCTCTGGGGAAAAACAGCTGCCTTCAGTGGTTCTCTTTCCACATACATTGGTTTTGCTCTCGTCTATTTAGCAAGAATAGAGCTGTTTAGAATGTGGAGTTTCCAGGGGTTTCAGAGCCTCTTCTTTCTCCCCTTCTCTGGTTTTTCTCCGGGCCCTCGTGACACGAGGCCCTGCCAGGCTGCTCTGTGAGTCAGCCCCTCCTCAGACCGTGTTTACTTTACTGCAAAATAAGAGCAGTAGAAATATGCACCAACCTCAACAGGATGTCATGGCAATTAACAAGCGAATGATTATAGAGCACGCTCACATAGAAGCTCTTGATAAAGCTAAATATTATTTTTAAAGGAGCTCTCAGAAGGAAGACTTTCTTTACAAGAGCCCAGCCGGTGACTAGTGGATGGCTTGCGATCTCGGCTTTTCAGCCCAGCGTCTCCTTCCTCCCGGGGCTCCTGAACATCCCAACCACAGGGAGACCCATCTCCCTACGAGTGTGGCCTTTCAGGGCCAGAGTTCTGTCCTCCTTGGCAGCACCCCTGGGGACCATGGAGTTGCCAATTAAATCTGCCAGGACTCCTGGATAAATGTGAATGTCAGATCAATGACAAACAATTTTTCTGCTTGGTTCACATAGTCATCATAAGAGAAGCAGAGCATACTTAGTCTAAAAAAAAGTATTTGTTTTTAATCTTAAATTGAAATTTAACTGGACATCCCATTTTTATTTATTTGTTTGTTGTGCTAAATCTGGCCACCCTCAAGCCCAGTGTTTAAGTGTCAGCATCTCAGGACCATAATATTAAGACATTGCAATAATCAACTCCTGCCTCCAAGAAACGACAGTACCTATGACTGGTGTGACGCTAGTGTGTGACGCAGTGTTACCCATGTCAGGCGACACGTCCATGCAGCAGCAGCCTCTCACAGGGCCTGCTCGCCTGGTTTTGCCTTCTAGGCCTGTGCCTCTAACTGCCAGGTGGTGTCTGTCCTGTCTGTGTGTCCATCCTGTCTGTGGTCTGTCTATATGTCACAATCTGAAGAGTGTTTCTTTAGCTCTAGGACTTTGTGAAGAGGGGAAAATGTATGAGAAACATTGAAACCTGCCCTCTGTAAAAGACCGCTTGGTTGAACTTGATCATCCATGCCTTTCAAGGTCATGGGCAGAGACGGCGGTCATTCTCGCATGCTCCACCTATAGGGTCCCATCCCAGAAACCACTGGTGTGGAGCAGGGTCTGTTCTCAGGCCCCGAGACTCCGTGGTAACCCAGGTCGGATTCACTCAGTAGGACCACATGGCCCCACTTTTGTTTGGGTAGCTGCTTGTTGAATTTAGGCCCTGATGGTAAAGTCCCAGCCTAAGTGTGTTCATCTCCCCAAAGCAGCAAGTGTTTGCTAATGGATTTCAATGGAGGCCTTTAATTTCTTACAAAATTCTCTGAAAAGGGTTGACTGTGAAGATTAGGTTTTGAGAAAGACAAAATAGCTTGGTGAAACAAAACCCCAGAGCTAACAAGGAAAAATTCTTTTAATATTTCAAAGCAGTGGAGAGTGACTAAAAGCATGTAGGAACTGGAGTGGAATTTACCCTGGAAGGAAGGACACTGTTCCTGTTGAGATCGGAAGTGTGCAGCTTTTTTTTTTTTTTTTTTTTTTTTTTGCCCTGAGGAAAGTTCCTGAACCCCCAAGCTCCTTATAGACAGAAAACATCAGCCTTGCTGGCTTGAGGTAGGTGTAATACATCTGACAAGAGGAGCGCAAGGAGTGTGTGTCTGTGTGAGTGAGTGTATGTGTGCGCGTGTGCGTGCGTGTGCATGAGTGAGTGTGTGAATGTGAGTGTGTGTAGAATATGGAACCACACTGCTAGATGGTTTGATGAGGTATTTGACGTAGAACGATATTCCCTCTAAGTGGATTGTGAAAAATTAAAGACATATATTGTAACCACTAGAGCAACTACTAAAAAATATGCAAAGAGCTATAGCTAAAAAGTTGATAGAGAATTAAAATGGAATGTTAAAAATATTTAATGCAAAAGAAAGCAGGGAAGTTAAAATAGGAGAAAGAAAAACAGATGGAACAATTGAAAAGCAAATATGAAGATGATAGTTGTAAACACAACTATATCAGACAAGCAGGACTGAATTACACACTGCCGTCAAGAGAGACACTCTAGACCCAGGGGCACAAATGGGATGAAAGAAACAAAGATAAAAAAATTCACTATGGACATTATAAGCATAAAAAAGCTGGGGTAGCTACATTAATTTTGGATAAAATGAACTCAACAGAAAGTTCAAGGTAAGAAATATTACTAAAGAGAAAGAGAAACATTTCAAAATCACACAAGGACAGATAGATACATCAGGAAGACATAACAAGATAAAGTGCTTCAAACTACGTGCAGTGGGGGAAAAAAAAAGACATATACATGGAGAAGCAGACAGGTCCCCAGTCATGGCTGGAGATTCTAACAACCTCCTCTCAGGAACGGATAGAGCAAGAAGACAGCAAAAACTCTTCAAGGATACAGGTGATTTGAACACTTAACCACCTGGACTTAATAGACAATTATGAAATACCACGCCTGCAGAAGGACAGCTACAGTGTGACTGTTCTTAGCAAGTGCACAGGAAACAGCTGCCAAGGGAGAGCACAGGCTGAGTTATAGCAGCGGCCTCGATACATTTCAAAGGATTAAAATTTGGAGTGTGTTCTCTGACTGCAAGTGAATTAAATTAGATATTAATAACAATATCTAGAAAAGCCTTAAATATTTGAAAATTAAACAGCGTTTTTCTAAATAATTCCTGAGTCAAAAATGAAATCACAAAGTAAACCAGAAAATATTTCAAACTGAATGATAATGAAAATATGACATATCAAAATTGGGGGGAGTGCTGTAGTTGAAGCAGTGATTAGAGGAAAATTTGTAACTTTAAATGTTCATATTAGAAAACCAAAAAAGCTTCAAGTCAGTTATCCAAGTATCGAGTGTTCACTGTAAAAAGATAGAAAAAGATGAGCAAGAGGAATCCAAAGCAAACAAAAGAAAAGAAGTAAAAATCAGAGCAGAAAACAATGACGCTGAAAATAAAAAACAGAAAAAATTAACAAAACCAGAAGCTGATTCTTTGAAAAGGTTAATCAAATTGATAAACCTTAATAAGACTGATCAAGACAAATATAGGAGGGAAAAGACAATTGTTCAGTGTCAGAAATGAAAGTCTGCAGCTCCCTGTCTTTCCAGCCTGAGCTCCCTGCCCTCTAACAAAGAGAGGGGCCAGGAGAATCCCTGACTGACTAGTCTAAAAATGACGCCCATTCCACAGATCCATGGACACCCTGACGCTTCCCATGAAACGTCATTACGCAGCCCTGCCCTGCCCTCCAAGGTCAGAGAGGCTCAGGGCATTAATATGTGTCCCGTCCTGCCCGACATGGGGGTAGGGCACACCCACCTTTGGTCCCCAATATCACCATCGCGAACCCTGAAAATGGGGAAACTATTATATGACATACTTAATTTCTTAAAAGTTAAGTTGTAGTAATGGAATGATAATTGTTTTTATAAGTTTTAATTCCTTATATATTCTTAACTCATAAATTCTGTAGCGTAATTGAATGAGCCACGGTTTTATGAAGTGACAGACTTAGGCCTTCAATATGCTCAGCACTTTATGGGCATTATCTCAGCCTTCACAGTAACCTTGAATATGTTATTATTACTCCTGCTCGGCAGATGAAAAAAACTGGATGCTCACTAAGGCTAAATAGCTTTTCCAAAGGCTCCTTGTCAATAAGATAGAGAGATGATAACTAGAGTAACGCAGAAGCTCCTAACCTGGAGGATTAGGGACACAAGGATGTTGATAAGATTCTGAAGGCCTGTGACACTGTTTGTAAGTAAGTATATTATGTATTTTCAGGGAAAACATCTAGAGTTTCCCCTGAAGGTTTGTAATCCTTAGAAAATTAAAAGGCATTGCCTGGCTAAGCGATCAGCGGATCACTGCCTGGCGGAGGAACCCGCGGTGAACTATGTCTGGGCCGGCTGGTGTGGAAACATTCCCAGGTTCTGTTTTTCTCATTCACAGGCCCTTCTACTTGAAGTGCAGTTCCAAAGATGGTTAATTCCTCTTACAACCCAGAAAAATCTAAATTCTGAAACGATACTCTAGACCTGGTTTTCCCAGGGTTTCTAAGATGGTGTATGTTAGACCAAAACCCACTAGAGATCAGTCTGATGTGAAGTCATGACCCTACAATGACGGCTTAAATGATTCGGCACTAAATTTTTGCTCTACAAACGTTTATAGTAATGTTTACTACATACAAAATATGATTTGTCTTCCTGGAAAAACCCACTCTTCTATAAATTGAATCATATTTTAAATGCTTTCTGTGAGACGGCATGATATAGGGGATAGAGGCTAGGATTAGAATTAAAAAACTTGGGTTCAAATCCTACCTTGGCCACTTAACAGCTGGGAGACTGTGGGCAGTGGGCAAGTTGCTTAATTCTCTGGGCCTCAATTTCCTCATCTTCAAACACCTGCCTCACGGGGTGTTTGTAAAGAATGAACAAAATCATTGTGTAAAGGGTCTACAGCTTTTCCTGGTCTGAAAAATCCTCTCAAGAAAAAAAAATTTTTTTCTTAGCATTTAGGAAACCCTATTGTTTAGAAACTACTGTTTCTAAAGTAAAAAATCGCCTTTGGTTTATCTTTTGTATACATTTACATTTTCTGAGTCAGGTTTCGCGGCAGTATGTCATAGGGCAGGAGTCAGCAAACTTCTGTAAAGGGCAGGCAGTAAATGTTTTACACTTCGGGTCAGCTGGTCTCCGTTGAAACTACTCAGCCCTGCTGTGCTGGCCTGAAGGCCGTCCCAGACCGTCCATCCGTGAATGAGCGTGGCTGCGTTCCAATGACACTAGACTTGCAAGAAGGGACCTCCGGCCAGCTTGAGGCCACGGGCGGGCGTTTGCCAACCTGCGTTGTAGCAGGTGAGACCCGCATGCTGGGGAGTCGCACTGCCGGGTTTCAAGTTCTGCCATTTACTAGCCGTGTGACCTTGAGCAAGTGACTTAGCCTCACTGTGTTCCCTCAGCCATAAAATGGGGGTACTAATAGTACTTCCTCATCGGGTTGTTGGATTAAATGAGTTAATAAACCTAAAACTCTTACCACACTGCCCCCAACAAAGTGCTCCAACACTGCTACTATTTCACCTTAAAGCAAGTCGCAGCTCTTCTATCAGCTAGGATTACCGTATTTTGCCCTCTGTAATGTGCACCCACGTTTTTGTGCGCGGTGGACACGGGATGATTATACCCATGGTATGTCATCAGTATAGCCATGTATAAATACACATCTTTATTTTTCCTTAAAAACGTTTGGGGAAAAGTGTGCGTTATATACGGCAAAATGGAGATCTGTGTGAGAACATCCAAAATAACAAAGACTCGGTGGACTAGGAGAGGCTTTATTTGGCCGCAGATACCGCAGAGGCGCTACGGCGGCTGCGCAATGAGCAGGGCCCCTGGCTCCGTCTGCCTTCGGGCTTCACACACCCCAGCCCGTGGCTTCCGCTGGGAGTCCCTGCCGGCGCTTGAGTTCCAGCCGTCACGCCACGTTCCTGACGGCCATCAGCAGGAGGACGGAAAGCAAGGAAAGGGGGAGGCCTAGTCCCCTTGGATACGCTTCCCAGACGGTGCGGGCACCCTGCCGCCTACTTCCTATTGGCCAGAACTTGGTCACATGATCATAGCTGCAAGGGCGGCTGGGAAATGCCATTATCCTGGGTTCCTCCTTGGAGTTCTGTTATTAAGGAGGAAAAAAACAGGTATTGGGGGGACACCAGCGGTTTCTGACACAACTCTGCTTTACAAAATCTGGTATATTAGCATCAAAACCCTTACTTTTAGCTAAGTCTGCTACTAGCAAGTGTAAGGACAGGCGGCTGATAGAGAAGGGGGAATTTGAAACGGGAAGAACCGACCAAGAAAGGAGGAGGGAAGGTAAGGCCGCATGGCGGCTTTTTGGATTTTGTTCATTTGCAGTGAGCTTGCTGTGAGGTTGCCAGGGAGGATCAGGGCGCAAGAACCTTGCCCAACAGCCCTTCCTCTTTGTCACCGTTTACAAAGGAGGGCAAGATGCCGGTTTCTCCCCTCCCTGTTCTCTCACCCTGAGCAGGGCGGTGGGTGTGGCCGCCGGAGGATCCTAACCGCCCCGCCGCCCCCCCGGGGGAAATTCCCAGAATCTCAGAGGAGAGGCCTGGCACCGCTTCTGAGCTCTGCTTGGATGGCGCAACTGGGCCTGCCTCTGCGGTCACACTCCACCCCCAGCCAACTGTCCCCTCTGTCCCAGACAGCCTCGTTCTCCCCCTCGTCTAGCCTCTAGCACTTGGGGTAGCGGGTGCAGAGGAAAGTCAGCCTTTCTGGCTCGCTCTCCGCCCCCTAAGTAGCAGCCGCGGCTTGCTGACTTAGGCGCCCCTTTTGATAATCACTGTTGGATCCCCTTGGGAAATCAAAGGACAAGGCCAAATTTTATCTGAGTCACTTTGATGCATTTGAGATCTGTGGCTGTACGTTTTTTGTAAGATTGTTTTTGCTGTTTTGTTTTGTTGTGCTTGCGAACAGACTGTGTTAGAGAATTTTTAAATGAGAATCTATCCGACTGCTGCAGGGCTAGCTCACGCTGCTGGATTCGTTTGCCACCATCTATAAGTCTTCACCTTCCCAAACTGCAGGTTAAATCAATTCAGTGAGTCTAAATTACTGATGATAATCTCCTATTACTATTGTCTATTCCATTCAGAAGAAATGTTTGTAGTCTTAATACACACAATGGAAATTACTTTTCCTAATAGCTAAGCTAAGAATGAATACAGTCTCTGTCCTTGAATGTCATCCAGTACCCCCCCTGGGACTACGCAGTCAGTCACCTGTTTGGAGGGACTGAAAACACCTGAAAGAACCACAAGCCATATGGCAGGCCTGGTCCTTGGAAGATTTTCAATAACTATTTCTTGACTAAATCAGTGAGAATCATGATTATACTAATTAATGTTTTTGAAAAGCCCATCTTCCCCAACAAATTACTTCTCTTGCGCTTAGCAATGTGACACCTTTCTTCTTGGCAGGTTGTAAGTGCTACATCAGTAATGTGACAAGCTGCCAATCAGTCCACGACAGTTGCCAATCAGACCACTTTTTGTAAACACTTGACATGTCCAATAGCACAAGCTCCTGCATCGTGTCGGGTAATGACACCTTTTCTCTTACCAGTGTTTTAGCTGGGAGTCGGCCCAAGGAACATCAACAAGTGACTTCTAAAATTTCTGGTCAACATAAGAGACACCTACCGATAGGATTGTGGGGGAAACATTTAACAAGAGGTTTGGGAAAAATAATCCCCCAGAAATCAATCCCCATTGGAAACATCGGAACCCTGGAATATTTCATTGAGGTTACCTGGAAACAAAAATAACAAAATCCTTTCATAGTGTGATCAACCCTTTAATGTCCTTACTTCTTAAAAGAGCATGTATTAGTTATTTTCATTATTGAGCGAGTAGTGTTTTGCTTTGGCTTCAATCTTGCTGAAAGGATGCTCTGAACTTTTTAATTTCCGGTTACTGTTCTGTGCCCGCCCAAGGCGATGCTGATGGCACTCGTATCACTTTCAAAAAGTATCAGATGGGAGTCACCTTATCAGCCTCAAAATATAATTTTAAAGCCTTGATAGCCAAGGGGTCCACTTCTCAAACTCCAGGATCTTAGCTTTGGAGGTATCAGTGCTATGCGGAAGCTGTTCCCCATCCCTCCGATATTTTATCCATTCCCTTTAACCGTATTGTGTGTGGCTCACCTCCCCCCCCCACCCCGCCCCCGCCAGACGGCAGTCCCTGGGCGGGCGGGAACTTTGTCTTACCCGCCTCTGCGTTGGCAACCCCAAGACCTAGCACAGCTCCTCATCTAAATGGCAAATCTACAATAAATAAATTAAGTATTTATTTACTTAGTTTATTTGATTAAATATTATTTACTATCCCTTATTACATAAAATAAGGGATATGGCCATCAAGTACTAGTCCTTATTTTTATTGTTTGCCTTGTAAACTGATTCTGAAGGTATTTACAAAAATGCTCTGACAGAGGCAGCCTCAGAGAAGGGAGCTGGTGGCCCCGAGGGGCCGGGCTGCAGGACCCCGCTCCCAGGGAAGACTCAGACCTGTGCCTTTGTTGGGGAGACAACAAAGATTTCATTGTTTTTTAAAGTCACATTGCATTATGAAATTCCAGAATGTTCCAAGTATATCTTTTCCACCAACTAGGCGGCCTTATTTGAATCATTAATTCATCGTAAGGACAGGACTAAACCCCAGTCTTCTTACTCCTTAAATCTCTAGCCAGTATTTTCTCACACTGCTATATGGCATTGGCTTTAGAGACTGCTGAAACAACTAAATGACACATGTTTATCTCTTTTTTACCTAGGGAACTTCTTTGGTGAATGAGTAAGGAAAGTTTCGTTTCTGAGAGAGGGCCATGACGCTTAACGATTCATGATAAAAAAAAAATTTTTTTTCTGACCCAGATGAACTTTGCAGACATAAAAAACATAAAACTGAAGTCACATCATCCAAAGAATTTTTGTTCATACTGTCTAGCCCCCTAGTAACTAGATGTTTTCAATGATTTACTTTAGAAAAATAGCATTTAGCTTATATACATTTCATATTTATGAGGTGCTCTTAAAAAATACTAGGCTTCCCCAGATACAAGATAAAGACACTGTCTTCCTCAAACTTTCCCCACCCCCAAAAATAGTGTAAAAATAGAATTGTTTTTTTTAAATGAAAGAAAAGTAAAAGGAAACAAACCAAGACGAATTTTAGAATACAGTAAGTTGACTAACAGAGATGAGAAACCGAACCATCAAATGCAATATGTGACCTAGTTCAGACCACAAATAAAACTAAATATAAACATAACATATAAAAGTACGTATTTGGGATAATTTGAATATGGACTGGGTATCAGATATGCTGAAGGAATTTATTGTTAATTTTGCTAGGTATGACAATGGTACATAAAATATCCTTATTTTTAAGACAGGTAGTGAAATAGTAAAGGCTGAAATGTTGGGGTGAACAAAAAGGTTTCATTATTTTTCAGTCTGAGACTAGCTTTAAAATACTTTGGCAAAGGGAAAAAATAAACCATATATGACAAAATGTTAGCAACTGTACAGTTGAAATGACACTTTTACGAGAATTTATTATCTTATTCACTCTCCGTTTATACATAAATTTGTTACAAGTTTTCATGTGAACAGTGTTGAAAAGCACATTGGGTGAAGAAAATAGTCTTCTAACTTAAATACCATTTCACCATTGAATGACTTCTGGTATTAGTGTTACAGTAAATATATCTTTGATGTAGAAATACTAAACTAGCCAGTTGCTGGACAAAAGTTGTACTGCTCACCTTCCCATAAATGAAAAAGATATCCAAACTTAACAAGAAGCTCTATGAACAAAATCAGTATTTTCCTGAATGAGGAAGTATGACTCGAAGACTTGGCATTGTAGGAATAAGGGAAGTTCGAACCTGACGTCTCTCTCGGGAATGATTCACATGAGATTCTGAGGCAAGCAGCTCTGTCAGTGTGCCTTGAATTCCAGGAATTTGGGGAACCCCCCTTTTAAAATTAATGTCCTTGTCTTCTCAGTGCTTCCTTTGTACATGAATATTTGTTTTTAAATTATGTCTGTAGGTAGGTACGTAGATGTGTATGTATAAGTAGATACAAGGCCTGTCCATAAAGTATCCAGCCATGTGCTATGAAAATTTGAGATATTTATTGGCGAAGACGCAAGATATGAGAAACACTGTACATAGGACAATGATGCCTTAGTCCCCTTCATAGTAGGCACTTTGGGACCTCACACAGTTCTCCCAGTTGCCCCCAGCTGCCCCATCGTACTTTCCTTAACGTCATCAACAGTCTGAAATCTCTTCCCTTTCAAAGGTGATTTTAGTTGTGGGAAAAGCCAGAAGTTGCAGGGCGCCCAATCTGGGCTGTAGGGAGCTGTGTTGTTGTGATGAAGCAGCCAATCACCAGTGCTCATAGCTATAGCTGTTTTCATCATATTACATCTCTCAACCAATGAAGAACACTGAGGTAATGCTCCTTATTCATTGTTTCGCCTTGAGGGGCATAGTCATGATGGATAACACCTTCCCAATCAAAAATTAGTTAACATGATCTTGATCTTGCTGCGACTTTGCCAGACCTCCTTCAGGCATGGAAAACCAGGAGACTTTCCATTGGGACGACTGGGCCTTAATCTTCTTGAGGAAATCAGGTTCATTGATTTGGTAGCGGCTTGAATCAAGTCATTAGCAACTGCAGCATGATGTTCCTTCTGCTCTGGTAGCAGAAACTGTGGAATGAATTTTGCCACAACATGTTTTATGCCAAGATCCTGTGTCAAAATCTCAGACATAGCAGTTTTTAGAATCCCCACATCAGCTTCTAGTTCTTGCTCTGTTAGTCACTGATTTTTGTTGATTGCAGTCCATACACGTTCAACATTCTCAGGTGTTCTGTTTGTGGCAGACCTTCCAGAATGTGGATCACTTTCAAAAGATTTTTGACCATCTTTGAAGTATTTGTGCCACACTTTTATTTGCGCTGCACTCATTGTATCATCCCTGTAAGCCTTTTGAATCATCCGAATAGTTCCCACAGAGGGATGTTCAAGCTGAACACAAAATTTGATGCAATTTGTTGTTCTACTTGCTCAGTCATTTTGAACTTGTCAGTCACACAGTACACATCCTCAGTCAACATTGTCTACCGCCCCCACTGACTAGTATAGTGAAGTTGCCATTGTTCACGCATGCGCATTCCAGTCCACTCTCCTTAGCTGTCAGGTTACACTGATGTCATGTAAACTGTTCTCATTATATTAAAAATGGCTGGACTTTTTCCAGGCCGACCTCTGTGGGGGTGTGATGTGTGTATGAATCTTATTTCTTGATAGTAAGGGGGCATTACAAAAGATTTGTTGTGAGAAGGAGGTGGGTATTGGGTTTGATAAAGATGAGAACCTATGTTGTACCATAAATAACTGATTGTCCTATCATGGGTGGCACATTGTGAAGACAGGAAACAAGGTGACAGAGACACACTAAAACCTGGGAGCCATGGAGAGAGTGAAGACAGCAAGTCCAGCACAGCCACAACATTCGGTCCTGAAGTACCGGACAGCAGGCGTGTAGCGTCAGGTGTAGAGGGGTCAGGGTGACCCCAGGGGCAGAAGCCGTGCTCGTGGGGGTCGTCAGGGAGGCTATCAGAGCTCAAAGCGGGGAAGGACTTGCTTCGTTAACGCTGCTCCCAGATGGGATCATCGCGTCCTCCCCTCCCCAACCACCGCCGAAGATGTTCACACAGATGCCACTATGGGGGGACCTGCAAGCTGTTGCCCGCATCTGGATCCACCTGAACACAGCAGAGGTGAGGTGATGTCAGCTCTGGGGCCAGGCTGCTGAGGCCCAAAGTCTGTGCCCACAACCGTGGAGTGGCTTCACTTCTGTATCTTGTTTCCTCAGGGGCATCACGGAGATGATAAAAAACACCTTTCTCCATAGGTTCCTGCGGCATCCTCCAAGTTCTCGGAAGAAGTCAGAGATTTCTACTAACTTTTATGCAGCACTGAAGATAGAAACAGAAGGAACACAGAGTCCTAAGACCTTTCATTTCCTTATTAAAAGCCAGTTAGATCTTTACTCCTGGGTTCCATGAAACTTTCCTGTATTCTACAATAGTTCCTTTTTTAGTTTATGCTAAATCAAGTTAGTTTCCATTACCTGCAACCAAAGAAGCTTAACTAATACAGATGAAGGAAATCTCAACTCACCTCTGAAAACAGGGTTAAGAAATTAAGACAAGCAGACTAACACAGTGCTGGCATTTGGGGTAACCATGGCGGGGGACCCCTGTGCTCCTGCGATAGACCCTCTCTGAACTTCCCATCAGAGTATCTATAGCTTACACACAAATGCGTGACCTCGCCATGCCGCAGGCCATCGGAGAGGGGAGAAAGCCATGGGCCAGAATGCGGGGGGATTTCCACTAACATCGGAATGGATGAGGTTGGGCTGAAAATTACCTTTCTGAATCGCGCCCGCCTTTTCCCTAAGCCAACGCGGGAACGGATGGCTGGAGAGGAGGCAGTGGCTCTGACTCACTGTCATTGGGAGTTCCTATTAATAGCTCGAGAACACTTCTCTGAGCAAGACAACTTGTCATTCATGTGTGAAAGTAACAAAAATGGTCTCAGATAAGCAAGGGCTCAAAAACTGTACCATCATATACCATCCCGAAAACATCATTCGAAGAACAGTAATTCTTTGATGATGATGATAAGTATTGAAACCAATTGAATATATATATTTGGGGGAATATATATATATATATTTGGGGGAATATATTTTCAAACTGAGCAAAGAAGAATCCTTAAAAATATTTATATGAGCAGATACATAACCTATTTATAATACAAAAAGAAAAAAAGAACAACAGGGAGTGGGTATGGGAAAAGGAGATCTGTACATAAGGGAAAATGTTCTTTTATAACTAGAGAAATTGATTTTAACCATGTGGCTCTTAAACCTAAAAGTAACCTTACACTCAAACAGAATGTCTAGTTCTAAATCACTTGAGAAGATGAAAGCAAAAGCAATCCAGCATAGGCCCCAGATGACAAAAGATGAAAACAAAGAAAATAAGAAAGAGGCATAATGAACAGGAAGCATACATCAAAAGGACTGAAACGGGACCAAGAGTATCAGTAAGATAATCGGTATTTAATGACACACCAAAATGCATTATAATTGAGTGCTAAATGAACAAACAGGATAAAACACCATACCCATATGAATACAGTTGTGTAAGACATATAGAGAGGAACCTGGAAGGAAAATGAGAAAAAGTTTAAATTAGTTGTGTCAGGATATATGTGAATTTCTTCGGTTTCTTTGCCTTTTCTAGTGTTTGCAGTTTGTCAACAATGAACACATTGCTTTACCAGGCAAGGCTCATTAATGCAAGCAGTAAGGATGGACTCATCTTCCATTTGCAGGGTGGGTGGGTGGGCGGGTGGGCTGAAGGCCCAGAGAAGAGCTGCTGCCACCGCTGGTAGAATTCCCTCTGCATGGGGTGGGGGTGTGGGAATCAGTCTTTTCTCTCAAGGCCTTCAACTGATTGTGTGAGGCCTACCCACATTATGGAGAGTCATCTGTTTTACTCAAAGTCTGCTCAATCAAATGTTAATCTCACCCAAAAATATCTTCACAGCACCACCTGCAGTAGTGTTTAACCAAGTATCTGGGTCCTGCAGCCCAGCCAGGTTGACACATACCATTAACCATCACAGCACCCAGGGTCAGTGGGTTGAACGCAGGGCACATTCCAGGGTCCGGGACGCCAGTGTGAGAGTAGAGGGGAGCCCACCTTCACTCCTAGGGTGCAAAGCAGTGCTCTGTTCCCCCACACGCTACCCCTGGGGGTTCTCCACGCAGGAATATGTGCTATGGGGGTGCCCCAGAAGCAGAAGCCGCCTTTTAAAAAGACATTTAGCAGTTATATTTGTAAATAGAAAAAAAAATTCTTCACAAAAGCATTGCAAGTTCAGCAGCAAGCCCTGGGCGAGACGCGGAGAGCCTGTCAGGTCGGCCTGGTTTTGTGACCCCCATCGAGAGCCAGCGGCCCCTGCACCCCTGTGCCTCCTACCCTGGCCTCTTCTGTGCCAGGTAGTCCCCCTAGTCTCCCACCCCAGGGACCTGGGCTTCGCCCTGGACACCCCTCTGTCCCACTCCCCACATCCACTCAGTCACCGAGGCCTGACATCTCAAAGATCCCTCCGCTCCATCCCTGGGGTCACCATCCTGACCCAGGTTTCTGTCGTCTCTCCTGAACTATGACCCGAACCTCCCAGTTCACCTTTTCTCCCACATCCTTTCTCTGCCATCTCTAACCAACCTCAACATGCCTCCAGTGTTCCTAAAAAACAATGCACACCCGGCCGTTCTGAGCCTGCCTGCCTGCCCATCTCCATGTGGGCCCCCAGAGTGCTGGCGCTCCTCCAGCTGGCCAGACGTGAGGGACTCGTGACACACTATTGTGATGGTTTGTGATAGAGGTGCTGGGGTGCGTTGAGTCCCACCCCAAATGATGGGAGAACACATGGCACCAGTCAAAGGTTGTAAACTACAGAACTTCAAATAATCTACATTTCCCAACCGAGGGTGTAAAATAAAGCTTAGATTGATTCCACTTTGATCAAAATGTCCTTTTGGATGTAATTTTTACACAATTTGCCTATTTATAGCCCCCGCTGTATACCCGAGTATCTAAATCTATGTCTATAGTGCCCTATCGTACCCTTTCATGTATCCGTGGATGCGTACATACAGCCATTCAGCAAAGCTGTATGGAGTGTCTCCATCAGGCACCATGTCAGGCACTGGATATACCCAGACGTGTAAGAAAAGGCTGATACGTTACGGTTTACCGCCTCCATCAGTTTTTCCTGGCCGAAGGCCTGGTGTTGAGTAAGTGTAGAAGGTGCCTGCCGCAGGAGTAGACGCCCATCCCGCTGGTAGTCTGTGAGTTGAAAGTTGTTATTTGAACATTTTATTGGAATTCCATACCCCCAAAATGAATAAAAGTGTGTTTCTTTCCTTCATCAGACTAGAAAGAAAGATAAACAGCCAAAACAGTCAGCCTCGAATTGCGCTCGTCCATAACTCTTCATCATGTTAAAAATAACACATGAAAGTCACCTCTTCCTCTTGGCTGCTCTTTCTGCTCCTCACTGTAAACCCGTCACCCAGGCCCCTTCCTGCTGCCTCATCTCCACTCCTCCCTTTCGGCATAGCCATGGGTCACTGAGTCACTGTTCCTCAACACGTGCAACGGTGACGCAAACTCTCCCAGCTATTCGATAATCATGAAGGGAAGCACATTTGCGAAACTTTATTCCATGGGTCCGGCTGTGGCTGTGCAACTCTTACTGGGGAAAATACAACACCCGAAAGTTTCTCTATGAACATTTTTAAAGTATAAAGCAAATCAAACAGCTATCTGCATCCTGCTTTCTACTAAAGAATCTTAAAATCAAGTGAAAATGGTAGCTGGGAGCAACCAAACCAATATTGGTCTTGATACACAGTTGGCCCCAGAACATCCAGAGGCTAGGGGTGCCTCCCTCCTGAGCAGCCGAAAACCCCTACATAACGACAGAGTGGAAGTGGATGATTTAAATCAGTTGCCAAATATTTATTTTCCTTCTGAAATTTAAACTCACTCTGTCATGGCCACAGAACATTCGGATGGTATGAAAACAGAGACAACTGCATTTTGGGGTCCCCCAACTGCTTTCATATGTCCGTCTCAACAAAACATCCCTTCTGGCTTCTGCACTGGCAAAGCCCAGTACAGTGTTTTAAAAAATGCTATTGATAATCACCAACAATGAGGATTTCGATAGGGGATTAACTTCCCAATCTGGTTCCGTTGGTGTTTCCAACTGCCTTCTACTGGCTGCCTGCATGGCTCCTCTCTGGTCATGCTGGCCTACCCCCTGGTCCTTTACTAAACCATTCCTGCTACTTTCCTTTCTTGGCCTCATACTATGCCTTTCACCCTAAAAAAAAAAAAAAAAAGGCTCTTTGTTCTCCTCACCACCTAAATGATCCCTCTCCATCCTTTGGAGATGAAAGCAATTGCCACCTCCTCCTGGAAGCCTCCCCTGATCACAGTCTTCCCTTCACAATCAGAGGATGAGGACCGTCCTCAAGTAGAGCAGGGGGAAGGGAGAGCCTTCACTACCTCAGCATCTATACATCTTGACTATTGCAATAGTGTTTTAACTGACCTTCAGTCATGAACCACTTCCTCCTAAAATTCATTCTTAGGTATACAAAAATGTGTCACTGTAAAATGAATTTGATCGTGTCCCTCTTCTGCTTAAAATCTTGAGTTGTAAGTTCTAGGAGGATGAAAGATCTAAAACTCAGGCCCCAGAAACGTAGCATACTGAGCTCCTGCAGTGGACCGCCCCCCTGCCTCTCCATGTTGCCACAGACACAGAGAAGTAATACATGAAGTGTAACAAAAATTATTTTAAACGCACAAATGAGCTCAGAAGTTAGTAGTGAAATTATAACTTGAGATCTCAGGTGTGGGGAGAGGGCAGGAATGACATCTGGATATAGGCCCCCAAGGCTAGGAGTGGGATTTTAACACTCAAGCAAGAGCAGAAGACGTAACCTTGAGCCCACATTACACAAGGAGTGGAACAGAGACCCTTAAATAAACTAAGGCCCTGGGTGAGCTGTCCTTTCATTAAAAGAAGGCCTAAAAGCTCATCCTACTTTCCCAAGAAAGCAACAATAAAGTATGCCCTTCCCTGATTCCTAGGAGGAAAAACACCTCCCATGAACTATTGAAGTTCTAAAGCTACACCACGCAAGGGTAGGGAGTTAAAATGTGTAATACTTTCATTGTGTGGGGATTTCCAAACTAAACTTTTGGTATGAATGTTGGTCTCAGAATGGTGGACTATATCCAGAAGTGGAAGTTAGAGATATGTGGTCAGTCTGGACTGCAAACACTGTGAATCCCCAGGGTACAGTTTTTTAAATAGTTAGGCATCAAAGATGTGGAGTATGGATGGTGATGCATTAATTAAGATGTGCCTTGTTGATTGTTTTGTCCCCAGTTATTAATAAAAAGTCATGTTGATTGCTACATAACAAATTGCCCTGGCTGATGTGGCTCAGTTGGTTGGAGTGTTGTCCCATACACCAAAAGGCTGGGGGTTCGATTCCTGGTCAGGGCACGTCACTAGGTTTCAGGTTCAATCCCGTGGTCAGGGCGTATGGGAGGCAACCAATTGATGTTTCTCTCTCTCTCTCGAATCAATAAATATATTTTTAAATTTAAGAAAAAAGCAACTTACCCCACTATTTAGCAGCTTAAAACAATGAACTTTTTTCTTTTTTCTTTTTTCTTTTGGTATAACTTAGCTGGGTGCCTCTGGTGCAAGGTGTCTGATGGGACTTGGGCCGTTGGCCAGGACTGCAGTCATCCTGAAGCTCACTCACAGGACTGTTGGCGGACCGCAGGTGATCTTGGTAAAACCCAAGCTTAGCCATGGCTTTGCAGGCACAGCTCAGCTTCCTGCCATGTGGAACTCTCCAGGGGCTGCTCGGGTGGCCTCATGACATGGCAGCTGGCAATGCAAGGGTGGGGGTGGGCACCACAGAGCGTCCAGGTTGGGAACCACAGCCTTTTTATAACCTACCATCAGTAGTGACATCCATCCCTTCTAGTCATTCAAAGCAATGCAGTAAGCTCAGCCCGCATTGAGGCGAAGGAGATTATATAGGGGAGTGACTACTAGGGGCTGGGGATCATTGGAGGCTCCCTAGAGGCTCCCTAGCATAAAAGTCTGGTGGACTCTCCACAAACAGGTGTTCAAAGAATGAAAGAGACAGGAAATGGAGAAAGGGAAGTAAAATTGGGAAAGAATTTTATAAAGTGATTACATGTTCGGTTTTGGCCTGTGCTATCTTGGTCCCTATGATGAGTGCCCGGATATGGCCCATGTAAAGTAGGTGCAGAGGATCCAGGAAAGGGAGCTCTGCAGACTTTGGGGACGGCGAAGCCATTTAGCGGAGGAGCCGCTCACACCAAGCAGCTAAAGAGTAAGCAACAGGTGACAGCAGTCCAAGCAAACACCTGGTATCTGGCTAGGAGGGGCGTGAAGAGAGGGTTTGCCAGTCTAGTCTCTATACCTTCTGATAATCCTACAAATTTTGCACTTCGACCACCACTGCCCCCACCCCTTTGCCTCCACCCACTTCTGCGACTTTTCCTTCAAGGGCGTTGGGCCACGTCACTGACACTTCTCCTCAAAGGCGTGGTCATCCCAGAGGTGCAGGAGCCCAGCGGCAGAGGAACAAGTCAGACCCTGGGTCCGCCACCCAGAACCTCACTTCTGTTCGTGGCTTCCGGCTTCTCCAGAAGCATTCGTGTGGGACATGCCCAGGGCAGCACCGGCACCCAGCGCGAGGTCAGGAAGATGGCAGCAGTTGCTATCATCCAGCATCAGAACCACAGCTACCGGAAGCGTTTTCTTTCCGCATACATATAATTGGTCACTAAGTCCTATATGTGCTTCATTCAAAATATTTCTTGCACTTATGTACCAAAAGGTCTATGGACGAGACACCGGTGTCTGGGATTTTACTTAATGTTTTGTGGGAGGGAGGTGGAGGATGGGTGTAAGAACGAGAGGACTGACCTCGGGCCGATGACCTCAGGGCTGCATAAGGGCCACGTGGCAGTTCATTTTGCCACTCTGGCTACTTTTGAATTTAAAAATTTTCCATAACAGGAATTAAAGTGGTGACAACAAAATTACCTTTCCTGGGGATTCCCTCCTTTCCCTCCCCCTGTACTGTCACTTAAGGAAGCAAGAAGGAGCTTGATGAGCTGCAGCCGTGCTGAGACACAGGCTCCCTGGGAAGGCTGGTGGCACAGGCTGCCAGGGTGGCACGTTCCCTCAGTGCCCCTGCCTGGGTCCCCGCAGGCTCGGGAACTGGTTTGTCATCACCTCCCCTGTGGCTTAATCGAGGGGCAGGCTCCTGTGGATGAGGCTCAGGAGAGTGACAGCTACTTTGGGATGCCACTTTCCTCTCCTGCAATGGAAGCTGCACCTGCTGAAAGCATGGGACACTCTAGTCCTTTTGCCAGTAACTGCTCTTCCTCCGGGGGAGCTGTGCGGGGTAGTTTCTGAGCTTGGACTCGGAGTGCTGGGAGCGAACCACCTCTGCCTCTCTCGACGGCAGTCAGGCCAAGGTGGCCTGCTCCTCTGCCCAAGGTCAGGACAGGGGAAGCCCCAGAGTGCTGGGCAGGTGCTGGCTGTCACGCTGGCCTCTGGGCTCTCCTTTTCTTGGCTCCCAAGGCAGATCAAACGCCTCCTACTGAAAGGCACTTCCCTTTCTTCACGTATTTTAATACATTTCATCTAATTATTGCTAGATGCGCAGGCTACGGAGCCATTTTACCTCTCTCAGGTGTTTTTTGATATTTCTGCACTTATCAATGTTGTCCTGATCTTTAAAAAATCTAATGGTTGCCCTGGGTGGTGTGGCTCAGTGGGTTGAGCGCTGGCCTGTGAACCAAAGGGTTGGTGGTTCAGTTCCCAGCCAGGGCACATGCCTGGGTTGCAGGCCAGGTCCCCAGTAAGGGGCGTGCGAGAGGCAACCAGGTGTTGATGTTCCTCTCCCTTTCTTTCTCCCTCCCTTCCCCTCTGTCTAAAAATAAATAAATAAAATCTTGAAAAAAAAATTAAAAATCTAATGCTCACGTGATTTCTCCTAGTCACAAATTCCTAGGGAAGTGAAGGGAGTGGGACATTTCAGAATCCTGGGGCTATAACTGCTATCTCTACAATGGGATACCTTCACCTACCAAGAGAGACCTTGTCACCTGTCCCCATTTCCCTTGGGCGGGCTGCTCCGAAGCTTCCCGCACTCCACCGCCATGGTTCGCTTTCCAGGAACATTAAGATACTTTCTAATGGTGTCCCATGGCCTCCCAAAGTCATAATCTGCCCTCTATCTATCTTTCTAGCTAGATTTCCCCCATGGCAACCTCTGCCCCAGTAAACCTGGACTTGCTAACACCAGGGGAATGGAGGCTGAGCTGTTTTATTGTTGCGTCCTTGCTCACACCGCTCCCTGTCCCTTGAAAAATTGAAATTGTAACTGTCTTTCAAAATATAGCTCAAATTCCACCTTCTTTCGAAGTTTCATTATTCCACCATTCACAGGCGACCACTATCTCTTGTGAAAAAACGTAACAGCTGGCAGGGCAGGTGTCGGGGACGTGCAGCCTAGGTAGTTGCACGGGCCCCCATGCCAGCGGCGCTCATGCTCAGTCTGATGCTCCACCGCTGCTGTCCTGAGATTCTTCTTTTTCAAGAAAAGAATGCCCAGGCCCTGGCCGGGTGGTGCAGTTGGTTGGGGTGTTGTCCCGGACACCAAAATGTCAGAGATTTGATTCCCTATCAGGGCACATGCCTAGATTTCCAGTTCAATCCCCAGTCAGGGCTCATACAGGGGGGCAATTGATCACTGTTTCTCTGACGCTTCCGCAAATAGTGACAGTTTTACTCCTTTCCTATTGAGTGAGGCAGGGTCTCAGGGAGTCACCAGGGTGGGGTGAGTGGCGTTCGCCAGGGTAATACAGACTCAGCCTGGTGCCACACGTGGGGACGGGGCCAGCCCATTTTGCATCTCCGCTCCTCCAACCAGCCTCAGCACGGCTCCTTTTCCCTATCCTTCGCTGTAGAACTCCCGCCCAGGTAGCCTTCAGATGGTTTTCCAGATTGGCTGCTCTGTGATTTAGCTGTGATTTTGATGTGGTCGTGGGAGGAGGTGAGTGCGGTGCCCAACTCCGCTCTCTCGACCAGAGTGTCGATTTGAATTTTTATGGTGATTAGCAACATTGAACACCTAGACATATACCTGTTGGCCATTTGTATATCTTCTTTGAAAAAATGTCTATTAATATCCCTTGTGCATTTTTTAATCAAGTTATTTATTTTTTTACTGTTGAGTTGTGTGAGTTCCTTTTATATTTTGCATGGTAACCCCTTATCAGATATGTGGTTTGCAAACACTTTCTCCCATTCCATTGGTGGCTATTTCATTTTACTGATGGTTTCCTTTGCTGCACAGTTTTTACTTTGATGTCCTCCCACTTGTTTATTTTTGCTTCTGTTGCCTGTGCTTTTGGTGTCATATCCAAAACATCACTGCCCAGACCAATGTCTAGGAGTTTCCCTATGTTTTCTTTGAGAAATTTTATGGTTTCTGGTCTTACATTTAAGTCTTTAACCCATTTTGAGCTAATTTTTATGACATAAGGGACTAATTTCATTCTTTTGAAATGCTTGATCACTTTTAAAACATTTTCATTTTGCTCTGAGCAAATTTGTAAATTAAGCATCCAGATGTCATAACCGAGATGTCATAACTGTGACCACTGCGGGAAGGATTTGATCCCTGTTTCAAGTGACCTGTGCCTGCTCAGAGCATAGGTATCTGATTTCTAATGGAGTTAGTAACTATGTTGCAAAATTACTCACTTCCCCCCTCATTTCAGTGAATTCTAACTTCTGAATAGTTATCAGTGTGGTTTTAAACAAGGGATGAATAGTTTATTAATCTTCCCCCAGAACAATTACATTTTGAAGAAAACATGCCACATTAGTCTCTAATTGTGCCATTCCAGTTGGAGCCATTTGAGGCCGGGGTGCTGGCAAGGTGCAGCTGCCCTGGGGTTTGAGGTTGGGACACTGTGGTTTGACCGACTCCCCTAAATTGTTCTGCTTTCTCACAGCTTTCCCCTCTTTATTTCTGAAACCACAGGTTCTCTAAAACAGGTGTTTCTCCCAGTGGTTCTCATGGCAACAGCATGAGAGTTTGGCTTCTTTTTGTTGCGTAGGAAAGACCGCGCAGCCAGGACTGTCTGTTAAGGCCTCTGATGCAGTAGCAGGACGGCTGTCTTAGTTTCCTTATGGCACTTCACAGTCTAGAAGAGCATAAAACGCTTCCTGCTTTGCGCTTGTCTGCCCTAGCCCTTTGCCCAGTGCAGCCTCTCAGTACAGGGTTCGTGGATGAAATGAAAAGCAGATAGTAGACCAAACTAGCTCTCATGAGAGCCACTGCTTTTTGAACACCTCGTATGTGCCATGCACTGGGCCGGGACGCTTGTGCACATCAGTCGAACCAATGACCCGACAATCGCCACCTGAAACCGCACCTTTACAAACACTGGCATGGACAAGTAATTGGCACACAGTGACTGCTTCTAAGAACCGTATATGTATCTGAACAGTTATTTACTAAGTACCTAAAAAATTCAGCTTGTAACTTCTCTATTTCCACAAAGTATAACGCTAAACTCGTTACTTGCTTTGAAACAAATGCAGAGCTTGTGTTTATAAGAATTGTGAGTTTTTATGCAGTTATCTACTTAAAAGGATATTTTGCATTTTGACATATCCTGACTTAATCAAAGGTTTAAAGACCTTAAGAAGCAGAAAAATTGCTGTGGCATCTGTGAAAATTCTGAGAAACTACAGGAGAGCTACTGGATGCATTAGAGAAGAAATTAAATATATCTAGTGACTGAAATGAAACACAATGAAGATGAAGAATGAGAATACTAAAGAAAGAGAAGAATGTATGGAAAGGAAAAGAAGAAAGAGTGAACATATACAGCTACTGGATGTAAATAATAATTTAAAAAGATATAATATTGGGGGACATCATATTAAGAAATTTTTATAGATCTGAAGACCACAATGAGAAATCGAAGTGCACCAAGTAGACAGCTATTGACAGCCACTAAGATTTGTTAGAATGGCATGCTGCTCCAGCTAAAGGTGGTCTCCCTGAATCTTTTAAACAAGTCTCAGGGCAGTATCACCATCAATGAGAAAATTGAGGCTCAATATTAAATAGCCTGCTCACCTTCACACACTTCGTAAGCCCCAGAAATGACTTCGAAGCCAAGGACTGTCCAAATCCAGGGCCACCTGCTTACCATTGAGCACCCAGCAGTGGGTGGCCTTTCTGATCAAAGGCCTGGAGGAGCAGAAGGGACAGAGGCTGTAATTCGCAGTGCCCAGCAATAAAACACGGTGGTAGCAGCAAATGTCCTGCCCTTGTGGTTAGCAAGCACTGTCATTAGAGTTGTCTTCCACAGAGAAGGAATAATGTGTGCGTGTGTGTGTGTGAGCTCACACATTAGATGGGGTTGCAGCTTTAAAACTCTCTGTGGCTTGTGACTTGAGCAATGACACATGAGCTAGCACAATGTCCTTTGCTATCCAACAATTCCTGCTCTCCATGTTACTCACTTCTTTGTGCCCAATCATTGTCTGTAATTATGTTACTGAGAACTCACATCAGTCTGTCCATAACAGGCCAAAGGATCAAGGCAATGTCCTAGGGCAAAATTTTAGGAGCCCTCAGGGATGTTAGAGGCTGAAAGCCAACTAGTTAGTCAATCCTACCATTACTGCCCGTGCTCAATATTCTACTCCGGCCTTCCTTCTGGAAGTCAGGACGACCCAAACCGAGCAAACAGGCAGGTATAGGACCAAGGGCAAACAGGCCCTTGGTGCAGCCTAACCCTGCCTCCTGCGCGCCCCCTGCCGCGTACTCAGCTGCACTGACCTCTCCAGCCTTTTCCCGCCGTCTCCTATGCCCCTCCAGGCCCGCGCAGATGCCAACAGTCAGATTCCAGCTAAACCTCCAGTTCTGGACACCATTTTCTATTACCACCCACAGACTGTGTCTCCCAGACAGTGGCGAGAGAGAAGTGACTTAGTCTAAGTGGAACCAAAACTAAGCCAACCAATTAGCCAACCAACCAAAACAAACAAAAAAAAACCCCCACCCATTTTTAGACCTAGCAATGGTTAGCTTAACACCAAGGGATGGCCTTTTGTGAAACTCTCTCATTTCTCCAAAACCCTTGCCCCGCCTGGTTCTCCATCAGAGCACTCACCGGAGCCCCTGACGTGTTGCCTGTGTAATTGTAGCCTATTGCTTACCCCCACATGCTTTAGAGTCTAAGCTCTAAAGGAGCAGGGACTCTTATCTCCAACCAGCCTATACGAGGCGAGGCGGGGACTTCATACATTTCTTGTGATTGGAAAGGCACCTGACACACCCCTTTCTGATGTTTATTTTCAAGGCCACCCCTGAGGTTCACTTTCACCTCATTTAACTTATAAAGTGAGGGAAAACTTCCTCTTGTTCCAGACCCAGGCTGACTACGGGGGTCTGTATGATTCCCCAATTTTCCCCGCCTCCAACACGTACACAGTGAGGGACCGTCCCGCATTTTCATCCCATTTCACATTAATGGTCCTGGTTTCAATTTCCCACACTAGTTTCTCATTAGTTGACCTAGCACTCAGTTGGGATCTGAGCTATAGGAACGTAAGGACAATCTAGTTTTCACTCGAGAAGGAAACAAGAATTATGACTAATATTTATTGAGGGCTTATTATGTACAAAACATCATGCAAGTCCTTTGAGCTCATAACCTGGCTCACAACCCACACAAGGAACCCATGAGATAGACATTGTTATTATTATTATTATCCCCACTTTGCGGTCCAGGAAGCCGAGGATGGAGAAGTAATGCACCTAAGGCAACACGGGTTATAACTAACAACCCAGCCTTGTCGACAGGAAAGTCCATGCTTCCAAGGAAGAAAGGCAGGGAAAAGAGGGGAGGCAGAAGGAAGGTGGACCATATTTGTGTTTTGCTAAACCATTATAGCTGTATCCAAGAAACTTTACGTTTTTAAAAGGTGATTTTTAAAAACTATCATTTCAATGTGAAAAAGTGAGTTTGGGGCTAGAGAGTTTCTGATGAAGCTATTATTAATTTCTGCAGTAAAAATAAGTTATTTTATTAATTTCTGATGTTATTATTCATGAAGTTACTAATTTCTGCAGTAAAAATAAAAGTGCTGTAACTTCCTAAGTGTATAGTCGTAGCGCATGCTGCTGAGCGAACTCAGGGAGAGCGTTAAGTGCAGTTATTAGCACAGACCCCTAGGAATCCCTCTCTCTCCCTCTCCCTGGCAGGAGGGAAAGCGTGCAGAGCCTATACTGAACAGCTCTGCTGCTCCGGCTACACCTTTTCTTTTTTCTTTTAGAAATGCAACCGAAAGCAGTCTGTAAATGCAAATCAAATTCCTTAGCTAATCAACTGTGTTCTCACCAATGCAAGAAATGGACACTCAGGCTGCAGCGCACTCCAGGTTCAACATCCAGGTTCTGGGCTCCGAGGGAGCCTACAGGAGGCACCACCTATGCAAGCCGGGCAAAGGAAGGAGGCGGACAGGAGGAACAAAGGGGTGTGAATGGGGGAAGGAGAAGACAAAACCATCTACTTCTCCAGTTTGCCCAGCTTTTTCATCTTGAGTGAAGTCTGCTTTCCAGTTTGGGAGAAGCCACTACTCCCCTGGGCTGGGTAGTGCTTCATGAGACAAGGTGAAACGGAGTCATGCTTTTTCTGTTCTTCCAGTGTGGATGGGTGGCTGCTAGCACAGAGTGGGACAGGAGTCCTTGTCTTGGTTTTAGCGGTGACTGTCCCAACCTTCGTAAAACTCCCTTAAAATCTGAAGTATTTTTAGTTCAAAAATGACGTTTTGGAGAACTGTGATAAGAGAAGTGGGCTCTTGCCCCTGCCCTGATTGATGGCTGCGTAAGTCATTTAACAACCCTGGTTTCTACTCCTATACATGACGGGATCGGCATTTTCTCATTCCGTGGACTCGGTAATTACATCCAAGACAAATGCCAACCAGGGAGGGGTAACAGAGGGAGCTGGAAATCAGACTTGCCCGAGGAGTACATCAGTGACTGCACTTCCGGGCTCTGTAAAACAAAGCCACAGTGTTTTTTACTAACTCAATAATCTGGATGAGAGATTTCACTTTTCATTTAATGTTTATATTAACTTACATTGGTCATGATGAGTTTGGTGTCTCCACGGTTACTTCTAAAAATGAAACCATGACTACAGACATTGTTCAAATGGGAAAAGCTTGGACTCTGGTCTTGCTTCCTTGGAGCCGACGGCCCAGGATGGTTGGTTGCCCGGAACACGTCAATTGAAGGTGCCGCGGGAGCAACCCTGACTTTGAACTTTGCCATCATAACATAGGCGTTGTTGAACTGCTGCAGGGAGTCGTACCCAGCTTTTGAATTTAAAGGAATATGGAAAACTCATTCCTTAGGGTATCACACATGTTCAAATGCTGGCTTTCCCACACACTAGTGTGTGCTCTTAGTCAAGATAGTTATTTTGTTTCTTAAAGTGTAAACTCATTTTACAAATAAAGTAATAAATACATTTTCAAAAAATTCTGACAATAGCAACTGATGAAACTTCAGAAATTTTCTAGGCATTTACAATGCATTTCCTATATTTTACACAAATAGATTGTGCTCTACATAGCATTCTTTTTACCTTTATGAATACCTCTTAAAATATTATCATTTTCTTGTGCACATCCTAGAACTGCCTTTGTATGGATATTCCATATTTATTGAGACAGTCTTGTTAACAAACACATAAGTGGCTTTCTGTTTGGGGTTACTAGAGAACAACGCTTTCCTGAAACTTTTTGCTCACTTGTGCAAATCTGGCAGCAGGATAAATTCCTAGAAGTAGAGCTGCTAGGTCCAAGGTTATGGTCACTTTCAATGTTGATAAGTATTACCAAATCAGCCAAGTTATTTAAGCGGGCCTTGATTTCTTCATGTCTGTAAACAGTGGACAATGTGACTTTCTCCAAGGTTTTGTGCTTGGATCAAATGAGATTAAGGTATATAAAAGCCTAGTATATAGCAAGTAGGCTGTCAATGAACATTAATCTCCAACCTTCCTTTTACTTAGACAGCTGTTCATGAATATCCAATGACTAGAGCTTAGGACATGAACTCAGCAAACATAAAATAATACAGAAAAGCCTGTGCCTTTAAAATGTACCCATTTTAAACTCCATGGCTGAACATAACCCCTGAAATCTCTAGAGGTCACATGGAATATTTTCAAGAGGACACGAATTTGCGATTAACTGTAAATCCCACTTTCCTAGCCTAGTCAGGTTGCCTTGATTTGACGGTTGCCTCTTTTAACATACACAATGTCCCCAATGATACACACAGAAGGTACTAGACTGATGCACCAACCACGACCCAGCTTCCAGTCATGTCTTTTGTTCTTGCGTGGAAATCTGGCTGCTCAAGTTAAGTCGTTCATTTATTAGTAAAACCTGTAGGTTCAATGAGGAAGAAAAATATGGAATACTTTAGAGCTCTTATTTCCAATCCACTTTAGGAAATTTTGTTGAGTGTTCCCCAAACCTCCGGGGCCGTGGCACATTTTTAAATTGATGAAAAGTGCAGGAGTTTAATGGCACATGTGTGAAGGAAGCCCCAGCTCGTGTTAACTCCAGGCAGAACCTTCTGGAAGTGCCCGTCGAACCAGGCAGCCATTGCTCCACTCCGTCCTGGCTGTTTATTTCACACTCATTTCACTCAGTCGAGGGCCCAACCGGCCCAACAGCATTGCCGACCCAGGCCAAAGATCCCCGTCGGTCCCCAGGTCACCTGGCCCCGGCCCCGGCTCAGGGGACGGGGAGGTACCCTCAGCTTCGTGCCCCACGCAGCCCCACTTAAGCAACCATGTGCAGCGCGGTCACGAGGGGGCCGGTCGGGACTCGGCCCTGGCAGGGCACTCCCACCGGACTCCCTCAGCGCCCTGAACGTTTCCCGGGCAGCCCGGCGAGGGCGGGGACCCGGGCGCAGGCCCGATCAGGGGACGCGACCCCGAGCGCCAGGACAAAGGGCGCAGGCGGCTCGGCCCAGGGCGGAGGCGCCGGAGGGGGAGGAAAGCGAGCGCGGAGGCCGGGCCGGCCCAGGGCACCGGGCGCGCTTCCGCCGGCCGCCGCGCGCGCCGCGGTCCATGGGAGGCTCGCCGGCGGGGGCGGGGGCCGCGCAGCCGGGGAGTTTCAGGAACTGGCGGAGCGGGCGGCGGCTGGAGTCGCCGAGCGCCCACACTCGGGGCCGAGGCGGAGCTGCCGCCGCGCCGGGGCCCAGCCGTAGTCGCCCTCAGCGTCGCCTGCCCGCCTCGGGTCGACCGCGCGGAGCGGGAGAGGAGCCGGCAGTCCCGGGCCGGGGATCCGCCCGCCATGGCCACCAAGGTGAGGGGCGCGCGGCGCAGGCCCTGGCGGCCCCCTGGCCTCTCGGCGGCGCGGGTTGGGAGGGACAAGGGGGAGGCTGAGGGGCCGCCCCGGGGATCCCCGAAACCCCGGGCTCGGGTCACGCGGGACGAGAGCGTTCGGGACCCGGCTGGAGGTGCGTGAGGGTCGCGGGGCGGGACCCCGGGCACCAGAGGCGCCGCCTGCAAAGTTTGCGACGGAGCGTGGGCTGCGGCCGGGCCGAAGGAAGGAAAGTTCCCGCAGCTCCAGCTCGCTGCGAGCGGCCGCCCCGGCGGGACCGCGATCACGTCCCCAGCGGCGTGCGGTTCGCACAGCCCCTCACGTCCGGCCGCCGCGTACAGCCGCGTCCCCTCCGTCAGCCGGGGCTGCGACCCCCGCACGCCGGCCGGTTTGGGGGCCAGACCCCCGCGGGCGAGGACCGAGCGTCTGAAGTTCAGGCCCAGCACTGGGGGACGTAGCACGCAAATTGAAAGCCCCGCGCTTCCACTTCCTTCATTTTTCTTTCCTTTTTTTTTTTTCTTTTCTTTTTGTTTTGCTACCTTTTCAATTTGAATGGTATTTCCAGCGTGAATAAAATACAAAGTGGGAAATGACTATGCTTTCAGTAACGCGTTTGCTTGAAAAAGGCCCAGGCCCGAATTACGTGGTGGAACTTGGACTCGTGCTTGGTAATTGGCCAGCAGTGGTGGCCTGCTTATTTCAGGGTATTGCTCGTGGAATTAATGGTCGCTCTTTGCCAGCTGAGTCTGCAGGAGCCACCTTTCCCTGCGCCCGTTCCTGGGGCGTTTTCCTTAGTTCTGGATGTAAACTGGGGAAGGCTGGGCTACGGACGGAGGGAGGTGGGGACCCCTCCAGGAGCCGGTCCTGTAGTTTGATGGATTCTGATGGATGGATTGACTGACGCAGGTAGTTTTTGTAAGGTTACCTTTATAAACATCAGCACCCGGTTCCGTATTTAGGTTTGAAATCTACAAGTTTCTTTTGGAGTGGTGAAGACCTTACTTTTGTTGTTGGGTTTTTGTTAGAGAGGTAACTTAAAGAAAGTGGTAAGAAATTTGAAAGATCAGATTGGCTGATGTCATTTGTCTTAAATTTTGTGCTCAGAATCAGTCGGTGCAGTGTTTATTTTTTTTTTAAATGGAGATTATTCTCCAAGGAACCTATTGGCTGCTCTGACTGAAATAATTACTTTCTTGCTAAAATATTATTGTCTCTGTTATTCCTTGGTTTTATCAGGTGTGATAGAACTTTTTTTTTTTTTTTTGGATTCCTTTTCAAAACATGTATAATTTTATGTGTTGATTTTTTTTTTAAAAGAAACAAAACTGAACTCAAGGATTTCTAAGGAAATTTGATTTTGAGGTTTGTTGCCACACATTTCGGAAATTACCAGTTACACGGTTTGTTTTACACTCATTTTGCAACCTTCAGTGCTGAATGTGGTAGATGCCTCTTCGGTGGTGGTCAGTGTTGTGGTTATTTCTCACTCTGATCTTCCAGTGCATGCTGCCTCTACTGTCCTTGAAGTGGGGCCCAGCTTAGCAAGTGGTGCAGGGACACATAGCGGAAATTGTATTCCATAGGTACACCTGACCTTAGTTTTTCCCTAAAATAGAAAAGGGTGGAGGTTCTTGTACTAAACTTGAATTGCACGTGTCCTCACTAAATACATGCCTGATCGCAGGCGTCAGCACTTCCTCCTTGGTCTGCCCGGCTCTGAAGGCACATTCCAGGAACTCTGGCTTTTGGTGTCTTCCACCTTCCTAATCAGCATTCCACAGGGGACCCATTTCCATGTGTGCATGGTGACAAACCACTTCCGTTTTTTTAAAAAGGAAAAGCAAAGAAGCATGTAATAAAAAAGGACCCTGACTCAGTTTTCTGGTTTTCCTGCTTCCTGGTGATTCTTGTATCAAACCAAACTCTCAGTTTTCAGTTGTTCCCAGAGCGAAATGTTGTCTTTCTTGGTTCCCCTCCACCCACACCTCTGCCCTGACTAGCATCTGAGTGGTTTGGGCTTTTTCCTCCCCTTTCCTTAATTGGGTAGGTGGGGAGAACATACTTTTAGTAACTAATAAAATCTAACTTTTTATGAAATTGAACTCACATGGCACTCAGGCTCTTGCATTAAGTGATGACAAATAAATACAGTATCTGGACATTTTAGGCAGTGTTGGGTTTCGCTTTGCATTTATCAGAGAATGGCTTTGGTTCTCTTGGATACGACATTATATATCGTTCTACGTTTTCTTGAAGATATACTATCATGATTTTTAAAAAACCTTTCTGGTATAGCCAGAATAGAAATTATCTTTGAGAAGAAAAATTTGAACTAGTCAGTTCCCTGCTGCCCAAGAAAGTGAATCAGTAACTGCATATTTTAAAGGGGTTCCTTGGCTCTACTCGGTGCCCAGTGTGCTGATCAGTGTGTGTTGCTCCGAGGCCTGTTTGGTCCCATTTAACAAACCCGGGGAAAGGCTGAAACAGAGTAGTAAAGTCTTGACTTCCAGTAGAAGCGTCAGAAGGTGCTATTTTGACACAGTCAAATGGCGAACTGAGGGGTAAATTAAGTTTTATTTATTAAATCTAGGGAAATAAATTATTTTTGGCCCATATTTATCAAAAGGCACATAAAGAAAATAATTAGTAGAAGTTAATCCATAGCTATAGAATTTAGCTGTAATTTCCATTTCAAAGTTAACCTTTGGTAACTAACTGGATCATTTCGTGCTTACATAGTCACTTTTAAGAGAAATCATTGTAACAAGATTCTAGGAGTTCCTCAGGCTTTTTTTTTTTTAACTTTCCAGTTCAAATGTTTAAAGTTACACATTTGTGTTATACTGCTTGTCTGGTAGAATTTAGTGGGGATGGAATGTTGAAATACTGCTAGGAAATCAGTAAATTGCTCAGGACTGTTCGTGATAAACCTTATAGGATACATTTTAGAAAGTAAAGTTTGTGGTCTCTCCTGAGCAAAAACCTCTTTATCTGGGGAAAAAAAAAAATAGAAATATCTTTCTCAAGAGTGTTCAGGGTTAAAGTTGGTTTTGATAGTTTTTTAGAAAAAAGCATGAAAATGCTAACTAACCTTTTAATTTTTTTGTAACAGTAGTACCTTTAAAAGAGTCTTAATAGACTATACGGACAGTTTTTGTATAGTCAAAGAAAAATTCTATGACAGTAGGAAGGTCTTATTAAACGAGGAATAGGTT
This sequence comes from Pteronotus mesoamericanus, assembly GCF_021234165.1. Taxonomy (NCBI): domain Eukaryota; kingdom Metazoa; phylum Chordata; class Mammalia; order Chiroptera; family Mormoopidae; genus Pteronotus; species Pteronotus mesoamericanus. Next base: position 99,688,924 of record NW_026555085.1, read on the forward strand.
AGAAAGCATAAAAATTTTTGCAAAGTTTTCTACTGCTCCCTGTTTTTATTTATTTACTTCTAATCCTCACCCGAGGATATGTTTTTGATTTTGAGAGCGAGAGAGTGAGTAAACGAGCAAGCACACGTACTTCTCATGTGCCCTGACGGGGGATTGAACTTGCAGCCTTTCAGTGAACAGGATGACTCTCCAACCAGCCAGGTCCCTTGCCCAGGGCACTGCTCCCTGTTTTCATATTGACCATCTGACAATTAAATTACAGTTTACTTTAATTGCTCACCTAACACTTTGTAACTGCATATGGTGTTCTTTATTTTCTGGATGCTGTTCTCTGATGTTGTCCACCAGGTACCTGCTTTTTATACCTCCAGTGTCAGCTCAAAGCCTCTCTTCCCTCTGGAAGGTATTCCTGGTCTGCCCAACTCTTGTGACAGGGTCACATATGTCCCTACTGCCATTTAAGGTATGTTTCTATGACGAGTGGCTATCCGCTTTAGGATGCCCGCAGCCCCAGGAGGCTGGCACTGTGTGTGGGCTCACCTTTGATGCTCTGTGACCCGCACGAACCTTATGCTATTACATAAGGGAGCGCTGAATCTTCTGCCTCTGTTCCTCTCTCTCCTGCGTGAAATGACAGAAAGATATTCCAGTGAGATAAGTAACTGTTAGAGAAAACTGTCTCCTGCTGTTACCTTTCATTCATTTAATTGTGCATTTCAGTAAACTAGCTTTTCAGTGTACATGGAAAATACACATCTGTAGCTTAGGTATGAGCAATGTTTCTTAAATATAATCCAGTTTTACTAGTGATTACATGAGAAGTTTGATCTTATATTTTAAGGTAATTGGAACAAGCTTCAAACTTCTGAAATTTTAAAAAGATTAATCTTAACCCTTGAGTTGTTAGACGTGTGTTTAATTTTTTTGAGTATTTTATTTTTTAAATAATTTTTTATATTTCAGTTACAGTTCACATACAGTATTATATTAGTTTCAGGTATACAACATAGTAATTAGACATTTCTACAACTTAGGAAGAGATCACCCCAATAAATCTAGTACCCATTTGACACCATGGACAGTTATTACAATATTACTGACTATACTCCTTATGCTATATTTTACATGCCCATGCGTATTCATAACTACCAATTTGTTCTTCTTAATCCCTTTGCCTTTTTCACCCATCCCCTACCCACCGTCCCATATGGCAGCCATCAAAATGTCCTCTGTATCTATGAGTTTGTTTCTGTATTGTTTGTTCTTTTATTTTATTTTTAGATTCCACATCTAAGTGAAATCGTGTGGTATTTCACTGACATATTTCACTGAGCCAAACACCCTCTAGGTCCATCCATGCTGTCCCAGATGATAGGATTTCGTTCTTTTTTATGGCTGAGTCGTATTTTACTGTATATATGGACCACTTCTCCTGTGTCCACTCATCTGTGGATGGACACTTAGGTTGCGTCCATATTCTGGCCATTGGAAATAATGCTGCCGTGACTATATGGATGGATATGTCTTTTTGAATTCGTGCACTGGGTCACTTTGAGTAAATACCAGAAGTGGAATTGCTGAGTCCTTCTTTGCCTCTTGTAGCCTTTGCTTTAAAGTCTGTTTTGTCTGATATAAGTACTGCTACCCCAGCTTTTTTTTTTTTTTAATCTCCATTTTCATGAAATATCTTTTTCTATCCATTCAGTCTATGTGTGTCTTCGGATGTGAAATGAGTCTCTTGTGGACAGCATGTATAACGGTCTTGTTTTCTTATCTATTCAGTTACCCTGTGCCTTTTGATTAGAGCATTTAATCCATTTGCATTCAAAGTAATTGTTGATAGGTAGTTATTGATATTTTGTTATTCATGCTTTTTATCTTTTTAAATTTTTCTTAAGTCCCTTTAACATTTCTTGTAATACTGGTTTGGTGGTGATGAACTCCTTTCGGTTTTTCTTGTCTGGGAAGCTCCTTATGATAGCTTTGCTGGGTAGAGTTACCTTGGGTGTAGGTCCTTACTCTTCATCACTTTGAATATTTCATGCCAGTCCCTTCTGGCCTGCGAAGTTACTGTTGAGAAAGTAGCTGACGGTCTTATGAGAACTCCTTTGTAGGTAACTGCTTTTCTCTTGCTGGTTTTAAGATTCTCTCTTTGGGATTTTAATTATGACGTGCCTTGGTGTGGGCCTGTTTGGGCTTATCTTGTTTGGGACTCATTGCATTTCCGAGGCTTGTATGTCTAATTCCCTGGGCAGGTTAGGAAAGTTTTCCAACATCATTTCTTCAGACAGGTTTCCAGTTTGTTGCTGTCTCTCTTCTCCTTCTGGTACCCCCGTGGTGCAAATGTTGGTACGCTTGAAGTTGTCCCAGAGGTCCCTTAAACTGTCTCCAATTTTCAGATTCTTTTTGCTGTTTTGGTTGGATGTTTCTGCTCCCTTATCTTCCAAATCACTCATTTGATCATCTGCTTAATCTAATCCACTCGAGTCCCTGTAATGTACTCTTCATTTCAGTTATTGTGTTCTTTGTTTCTGAATGGTTCTTTTTTATGTTTTCGGTCTCCATTTTTATGTTTCCTGTCTCTGTGAAGTTCTCACTGAGATCATTGAGCATCCTTATAACCAGTGTTTTGAACTCTGCATCTGATAGATTGCTCATCTCTGTTTTGTTTAGTTCTTTCTCTGGAGTTTTGTTCTGTTCTTTCATTTGGGACATGTTTCTCTGTCTCCTCATTTACTCTGCCTCCCTGCATGTTTCTGTGCATTAGGTAGAGCTGTTATGTCTCCTAATCTTGGTAGAGTGGGTTTTTACAGTGCGTATCCTTTGGGATCTGTTGGCACAGTCTCCCTGGTTACCTGAGCCAGGTGCTACAAGTGTGCTTGTGTGAGCCCTCCTGCTGTAGTTGAGCCTTGATTACTGTTGGCACATCAGTTGGAGGAATTGACCCTCAGGGTGATTCCAGTGGAGGAGCTGACCCCAGGGAGCAGGATTCACTTTAGCGAGGCCCTGATGCCTGCCGAGTCTGTCCTTTGGATGTGGCATTCGTGGAGGGGGTTGGGTGATGCCCCAGTGGGGTCTGATGCCGGCCACTGGGTGTGTTGGTGCTGGGGCCTCTTGGTGCAGGCCAAGGTCAGCCGCTGGCTGTGCTCTGCCCAGGGCCACTTGGTATGAGCTACCAAGTGATCTGCAGATGGTTGTCACTGGTGCTGGGCTTGGTTAAGCTGCCTGGGAGAAGCTAAGCTGTGAACTGAGGTCAGCTGCTGCTAGAGTTGGGCTTGTGGCTGCATAGCAAGAAGTAAGGGGCACGCCCAGGCCCAGTGCCGCTGGTTTGGGGTTTGTGAACCTCTGAGAGATTTTAGGAAAGTCCTCAGCATGGGCTGAGGCAGGCCATTCGTTAGGAAAAGCCCCTGGAAGTGGCCTGGGTGTGCCTGAAAGTTGGATGGGGTGGGGCCTCAGGGAATCACCAGGGCAGGGCAAACAGTGCTGTGAGGTTGATGGAGACTCAGATACAGCCAGTGTGCAGGCCAGGTTGGGGGAGGGCTCAGAAAAGGAGCAATGGCCTCTTCCAGCCCTTCTGTCTGGGAGAAAGCCGCCCCCCTCCAGCCCTCACCCTAAAGCCAGACAATTAATTTCCTCCCCACATGTCCCTGGCTCCTTTGGAGCGGCTGCCCCAGAGCTGGAGCTCAAAGCAAATGAGTCCTAGTAAGTCTGTGCATTCCATTTAAGAGGAGCTGCCTGGGGCTCCAGAAGTCCTCAGTCTCTCTCAGCCACAGTCCCCGCTGGTCTTCACAGCCAGAAGTTACGGGGACTTCTCTTCCTGGCACTGGAACCCTGAGCTGGGTTTGTGGTGTGGGGCTGGGACGCCTTGCTCCTCGGGGGTGACCTCTGCAGCAAAAGTCCTCCTCCCGATTTTCAACTGCCACGTGTGGGTGTGGGACCAGCCAGTTCTGTGTCTTCACCCCTCCTGCCACCCTCCGTGGGACTTCTGTACGTCCTTAGTTTTAAGATTTCTACTCAGCTAGACTTCAGGTGGTTCTCAGTGGTGATTGTTCTGCAGTTTAGCTGTAATTTTGATGAGGTTTTGGGAGGAGACAAGCACAACATTTACGTACTCCACTCTCTTGACCTGAAGCCCCAAAATGTGTGTGAAAAAAATTTTAAAGTATAGGGTGTTTTTATTTATCTTTTAAATAGTGATTGCATTTTGATCAGAGAATCTGATTGATATGAATAGTATACCTGAAAATTTGTTGAGGCTAACTTTGTATCTAGCATATAATCAGAAATATTCCACTGTACATAGTATATATAGTCCCTAATTAATATACAAATGTATATTCTGTATGTGCCCATTAAATTACACTTACCAATTACACCTTTCACATCTGTATCCTTAAAAACTCTGCTTGGCCTGGTGTATCTAAGTGACCTTTTGTCTACCTGACAGACATGTTAAAATGGTGGATTTTTTAAAAAAACAAACAAACTGAGTTTAGAATTAGTATTATCTTCCAGGTGACTTGAAATTCTTATCATTATGAAATAATATTCTTTGTAATACACTTTTTTCTTGACCATTTTGTCTAAAGTTAATATGAAAGATTTCACTATCTTTCTGGTGGTAAACATTTGCCTGGTATGTTAAAGGCTGTAGCTGAATTTTACCTTTTTATGTAGTCTGGCAGTCTTTGTGGCTAGAGAGTTTTCTGTGGTTTTATTTGTGTTAACTAATATGTCTGGGTTTCTGGCTACCATCTTATAGATTGAGGATCCCCCTACCCCCTTTTCTTACTTTACTATTTTGTTCCCTTCTCAACTTTTTGGAAGGTTTGTCCCATATGTTGCCTTTTTTTCAGTGGTTATCATAGCACGTGTGTTACTGTTTCTAAATTAAAGTCTGAAATTACTTAATACTATTACCCTCTTTCTGAGGGTAAAAAGACATTTGGATACTTAACTCCAGTCACCTCTCCCTAAATAGCTAGTTATTGCCTGGTATTTGAATTCTCTTTTTTCTACCCCAAATTAGACATTTTTATTTTTTATACAGTTAATGTTTATTTAGATTTCATCACATTTTACTGTATTTCTTGCTTACTATTCCTTTTTACATTCCAGTTCTTCCTGGCATAATTTTCCACCTGCCTAAAATGAATTCTTTGGAATTTCCATTCGGGAAGATTTGTTGTTGATAAATCCCTTATGTGTGAAAATGTAGTTTGCCTTATTCTTGAAATATAGTTTCCCAGGTACAGAGTTCTGGGTGGGTAGTATTTTCTCTGGGCATATTCGAAGGTGCTATTCCCCTGTTTTCTACCAGCTTTCAAAGTTACTACTGAGAAGTCAGCCATCTAAGATTGTTTCTTTATAGATGATCTGACTCTTCCCTCTGCCTGCTTTGAAGACCTTCTCTGCTTCTTCAGTGTTGTGCAGCCTCACCGTGGCACGTCCACGCATGGATATTATTTACACAGCTTGGGATCTGCCGGTTGTCTGGGGGCTTTCAGGTGCGCGGGAGCAGCGTGGTCCGGCTGGACTTCCCACGATGCTGCGAACGTCACACACCTGTGCAGTCCCATGTGGCGACTGTCTGCCGCGTGTGGTGAACGAGGACTTGACATGTGGTTAGTGTGATTGAGGAACTGTTTTTATTTTTAACTTAAGTAGCCACGTGTGGCTAACAGCTCCTGTGCTGGGTCGTGTGGCTGTGGAAAGTGCCCAGGGAGGATGATTTCATGGGTAGTGCCTCTCCCCCTTTCTCTCTAGCTGGGAGCCTGATTAGCATGGAAAAGTCCAACAGACTCACAGCTCCCCATCTCTCAACCTGCTCCCTTTTCTGTTTGCTGCATTCTGGATAATTTCTTCGACTCTGACTTTAAGTTCACTTGTTTTTCTTGTTGGGCCTAATCTGCCCTTTAATTTTCAGTTATATTCTGCCTTTAGAAATCACATTTGGTTCTGTTTTCAACCTGCTTGGTTATCCTTTACAGTCTCGCATTCTTTCCTCATTTTAAAGCTTCACTTCAGTGTGGTAACCACTTGTAGTTTGGGTCTGGTAGTTCTAGTATGCGAAGTCTGGTTTGGCCGTCTATGTCTTCTCATTCTCACTCATGGTGCCTCGTTTTCTTGTGTTTTATGATTTTATTTTACTTTTTTCTGTGAGTTGCTCATTTTCCGTGGAACGTCATCTGAGGGAATTTTAATACCTTAATTCAAGTTACTCCAGAGAGACTGTGTCTTTGTTTATGCCAGTCTCCTGGGGACACTACATCTTAGGGGCGTCCTGCCTTTATTCCTGGCTTACTGTTTTTCCAGCCATCCTGGGGAGCATAAACCTGGACCTCAGATCGCAGGGGAAAGTCCCTACTCTCCTCCCCCGTGCCCGCGATGATGTTTCTTTGCTGTTCCCTTTGCACAACAGGTTCTTCTCTTTCACACTTACGTTGAGGTCCTCTTGGGGCCCCGGCTTCTGGCCTCGACAGCAGTCTGTCCTCCCCCACAGCCCTCGGAGCCCCGACCCACACTCAAGGTTGCCAGGGGTCGGAGGGGGCTCCTCCCCCAGGGTTCCTGCTCTCACTTCCTCTGCGACCTCTTCTGAGCCTTTCCTTTGGTGCAGTCTCAGCCATGTGTTTTGGGGGGAGGGGTTGCTTTTAATGTTTTATTTTATTCAGCACTTCAGTGTTTCAGTCTGGTAGTGGTTAGTGTATGAGCCTGCCATGTCTGCCAAAACGAATCCAAGTTAGAGCATCTTTGTAACAGACCGTGAAGGGAAGGAAAGGGGAGTTGTGCCCACAAAGGGTTAGTCTGTTTTTGGAGGGAAAAAGGTGAAAAGGCAAAGTTCTTAAGCAGTTTAGTTGAAACCAGACCTGAAGTCAAGCAGTCAGAGTAACAGACTGTGCCCTGGCCTCTGTGGCTTGGTGGTGGGAGCGTCGTCCTGAAACGGGAAGGTCTGGGCTCGTTCCTGGTCCAGGCACCGCAGGAGGCAGCCAGGCGCTGCTCCCCTCACATCCGTGTTCCTCTCCCCGCTTCTCTCCTCCTCTCCCTGAAAAGCAGTGAAAAAATGTCCTGGGTGAGAACAAAGGAACAGACTGTGGGTATTTCACTTTCTAATTGATCCATCTCTCACCTCAGCCCCGCTTTTGACTTAAAAACATGTAATAGATTTAGCCGATTTATTCATCTTCAGGCGTTGTCAACACAGTGCTTACGGATAAGTCATTCATATGACTCAGTTCTTCTAAGCTATTTTTAGGATCTGGAGTTGAGTCAGGTAGTAGCATCCCTGGAAGAGGCAGGGCCTAAAAGTCACATGTGAGGGGGGGTTGTTTATTAAGTCAAAGGGATGCGTAACTTTAGGGACAAGTTAATGAGGGTGAAAGATGCCGCTTTATTCTGGGAACGGTTGCCCCTCATCATTCACTGACTCCTTCGTTTGACCTCAGAGCGAGCTCAGTGGCAGGGCCTCAGCTCCACCTGGGATGTCACCTGTAAGGCCTTGTCCTCGCCCTGGAAGAGCACGTTCCCAGAGGCGGCCGGTCCTGGAGGAGCGCAGGCCCCCCGCCCGGCATGGGGCCGCTGCGCGCCTCCCGCCGCGAGGCTCAGGGCCGCTGAGTCTTGAAGTGCTGTTTTTTCTTTAATTCATCTAATGAATGTTAGCCTTTCTTCCATCACATCAGTCTCTTTTGAAATACCTCATACATCGAAGTCCAGTGTTGGTCTTGCAGGGTCCCCGGTATTGGGGTTGGCAGGCATTTCAGTAGCTCCTCTGTGCCTCTCTATGCCGGAAGTGAGGATGCTAAGATTTGGATCTTTGCCTGAGAAGATGCAGCTAGGTACACTAATAGTAGTTGTCTGCTCCTGGCGGCTGCACTTAGTCCCTTCTTTCTCAGCTCTTAGTCTGTTCTGTGTTCTCAGGATTTTGAGTAATAAATATTTGTTTCAGTAATAAGGAAGAAAACAAGGTCATTTATTTAAATTTAAAAACTTATTGTCACTAACCAGGCATCTAAAGCAGACTCCCAAACTTATCCACCTTTGGTTAATTTGTTTTGAATTATACTAAGGCAAAAAAAAAAAAAAATTTAATTAGTGCTTTTAATTAATAACTCAACAGAAAAATAGAAAAATTCTAATGAATTCGGGATTACAAATAGAAACTTAGAGATTTATTTTACTTAAGCACCATATTTTCTTACTTCTTCCAAAGGATAAAAACTATCTTTTTTTAACTTTTAAAAATAACTAAAAACTTAAAAACTTAATAAGGAAGTCTTAAAAATCGCTGCTTTCTAAATACGGTTGTGGTTTTACCTGCCTTTCCGTGCCCTTTCCCTCAGGAGCCAAAAGGAAGCAGAGCCCCGAGTCCTTTGTGGGTCAGTAGCAGTGGTTTTTTGTTGTTTTGGTTTTTTTAAAATCATTTCTGTACTTTCCCCACCTTCATAAGATTTTAGAGTCAAGAGTTAATTTCAAGGTTTTTGCAGCCTTTTTGTTGTGTCAGACTGACTTCGTCCTGTGGTTGCCATTCGCCAATAACTACGTAAAGCGCATTCAGTTCCCTTGTAGCCGAAACTCCCGGAAAGCTAGGAAGGCAGGAGCCTTTCCAGTGCGAAGGCCTGTAGTTACTTACGTTAGAGTGAGCCATCTTAATCACTGAAAGCCAAGATGATGCCAAAAATTATGGGGGTTTTTATCTTGTTTTTTGTCAATTCTGATACTTAAAGACACTTCTGGGCTAATCTTTACAACTATATCTATGCCGTTTTAAAATCCATCCCCCTTTTTGTTACGTAAAAACATCTCTTGCTCATCCTGTAGGTTTGTACTATGAAAGTGATAGGTGGTGAGTCTCTAAAATGCAAGTATTAAGTATCCCCCCCGACGCCCCCAAAGTCCCATCTGCTCGGACTCAGTAGGAATCTCTTTTAAAGAAAGGTTATGACAAAGGGACTACACTTCCGCCTGAGAGAGCAGCTGGAGTCTCAGTAAAGTGCATCGGTGTTTCATGTGATCAGTGCCCTGCATGTCAGGCACTGATGACAGAGCTGTGGTGCCAGGGCTGCACCCCGGCCCCTCCCCTGCCCGGGATCCCGTCAGTCACGGGCCGCCAGAGGTTCTGCCTCAGGAGGTGGAGCCCAGAGCCTGGGGCTCCGCCCGTTTCTGGCTGACGCGGATGCGGGGATCGCACTGTTGTGGAAGGTGGCAGGAGAACGGGAAGAGCCGAGGCTCTGTCCTCCATTCAGCTCAGGGCCTGCAGAGGATAAAACGGTGGGCGCGCGGGCACTGCGGGCAGCGGGCCACTGCGGGCCACTGGGGTCAGGCGACGCTGCCACATGGGCAGTCTGAAGTGGAGGCTGTCAGTTTCTCATCGGCCACTCCGTGTGGTATTGATTGGTCATTTGTATTATGTGCCAAATGACTCGACACTGTTGGGGTCTGTAATTATTGTGGTGGTGAGGCGACTGTGGCTAGTTATTCCTTTTCTTGTTGCTTTTAGTTAGAAAACATGCCATACGGTTTTGTATATCATCATAGTTCAGAGTTCTCAGCCCAGATTTATTTGCATTGTATAAGACTTACACTTCAAAAACGATTGTGCATGACGATGATTTTTAATTCACCATAGAGGGGATTATTGAGTAAGAGAGTCCTGTTTTTAAATTATTTTATAATTCAGGTAATCTCTGGTATTTGCGTAAGTCCAGTTTTTAAAAAACTGGGAATACATTTAATTTTCACGGTGTGTGGTTAACATTAGGATATTATACGTAAATACCAGGGGGTATTTATGGGAAATGCTAAGTATGCTACTAAAATCAAAAGCTTTTCTTCCCTATCAACAGTCTCTCTCCAGAACTTACAAATACTGTAAGTCAGTAAGGCACACACATCTTCCGACGCTGCAAGGGCTCATAGGCTGACGAGGGGAACCAGTGCCCCGTCTCCCAGTTAAACGCCCGTCGCTGCGGTGGCGCGCTGTGCAGGGGGGCAGACACTGGTCTCTGATCTGCTTTCCTGCGCTCACTCTCAGTGGGGACTTAGGAGTAAAAGTGAATGTATAGCAGTAAAGAGGCCACAGCTGGAAAACTTTATGTAGAAGTAAATACTTATTAAGTGCTCTGATTTACACGCATTATAATGTAGGAGAGGGGCATTTCTCTACTTGAGTAGACCAAGGAATGGCATGAAAGAAAGGCAGGCATGTGCAGTTGGAGGTCTCTTTTAAAGAGCTCTTACGCTGACCGCCCTTGCAGGACAGAAAGTAGTCTCCAGTCTCCTCTGCTGTCATGACCTGAGGTTCTGTCTGGGACTCATCCCACCGAGCCACCGCAGGGACCAGTGAATGACACAGGCTGTGCAGGGGGTCTCTGCCTGTGGCTTGTTCTGTCCTCAGTCGTGGTGCCTGTGGGCAGAGTGTCTCCGATCGGTTAAAACAGTGTGCGCCTTTTGATTTTTAGGTTAGCAGCTTAGTTAAAATGTTTGAAGTGTTTTGTGTGCCTGGCTGGAAACTCCCAGAGTTTATTCCAGATTAGGGATTCCCAGCTGCTGAGCTTTCAGGGATCTTGAAGTGGAAATGAGCAAACATTGTTACAGATGGTATATCTTCTTCACATGTGCAATACTGTTTAAAAAATATGTAGATTCTGTTATACAGATATTACAGAATAGTCATGAGAATGTTAAGTACAGCATAGGGAATATGGTCAATAACATTGTAATAGCTATGCATGGTGTCAGACGGGTACCAGGTATTATTGGGATGATCACTTAGTAAGTTATATAATGTCTAGTCACTGGGTTGTACACCTGAAACTAATATAATATTGTATGTCAGCTATAGTTGAAAAATAAAAATTATTTAGAGTCAAAAAATAATATAGATACACTTAAAAATACTAATGACTTCATAGTATCTTTTTGGCATTAAGTATTTCTAATAAAAGGTACTTTTGTATAATTACTGTTGTTTGTGGGGAATGTGTATATGTAAGGAATTAATTTTCAGGTTGTTCACATTCCTCCATGATTTAAGATGGCTAGTACTTAAAAGCCCACTTCCCTTATTAGTGTTTGATTTTCCTTGAGTTTTATACTTAGAAATTTTGTTGTGTCTGTCAGTTTAGATGCAATGAATGAATAAGATCAGTTTTATGTGATTATGAAATTTGTGGGGCTTTTTAAAAGATTTTATTTACTTTTAGAGAGAGAGGGAGCAAAACATAGTGTGTGAAATACATCAATCGGTTGCCTCTCACATGCCCCTAACTGGGGGCCTGGCCCACAACCCAGGCCTGTGCCCCAGCTGGGAATCGAACCAGTGACCTTTTGGTTCGCAGGCCAGCGATCAGTCCACTGAGCCACACCAGCCTGGGCTGAAATTTGTTTCAATACAGTGGTGGGGATATAGCATAGCAACTGGGCATCTAGGTTCAAATCCCAATCAAATCCAGCTACATTACTTTGGAAAGTTACCTTATGATTCAGTTTCTTCATCTGTAAAATACAAGTAATTATGTGAACTTGTGTATGAATTCCGTTGTACTATCCAGGTGAGGGAAAAAACAGAACTTTATTCTTCTGTAATAATGTGTAACAAATTATGTTTCCATTCTATTGGGGAAGTAGAACTGTAGCTTCCTCGTTTACAGGCCCCCTCTTGCCCAGGGTTAGGTATCATGTGTGGGCATTTATATAACGCCGTGGGGGGGGGGGGCATTTGATGCTGCCGCCTCGGCACACGGGGCCGGGCGTGATCAGTAGTAGCTGTTCAGTAGCTGATTATTTTTGAGTAGGAGATGCAGGCCACCTGGGTGTCTTGGAAAGGGCCCAGGCCTGACCCTGCGGCTCTGGGTCGCAGCCGCGGCCTCACTGCTTTCTAGCTCTGTGATCGTAGGCGAAACGAATCGCTCTGTAGTTATGCCAGAGTCTGTTGTGTTTCCTGCAGGGATGTTAAGTTTCTTATAATGTGCAGGGCAATCCCAATACAAAGACTATATAGAATTGTGCTCCACTCATCCCAGTGCTGCATAATTGGACCACAGTCGAGAAACGCTGGCCAAGGCTAGTCAGGCCCAGTTTGTCCCTAAGCTGGACGTGGGGTTACTTTACAGAGTGGGGGAGGCTTACCCAGCGCAGAGGGGAGAAGAGGGCATGGAAGTGGTGCGCACGCTGCGGAGCTGACTCCAGGGGTGTCTCACTAGGTGAGAAGGGGTAGGGTATTGCAGAGCACAAGACAGGGTGAGATGTTTAGGGCAGGTTTAGGTTATAAATCGTAAACACCAGAAAATGAATCTGCACTTGATCCTAGGTAATCATGAGCCATTAGGAGTTTCGGGAAGTGGCGTGATGCCTGGTTTATCAAGCCCCTACCCATGGTGGGTGGAGTTGGCCGATGAGAGGAAACATGGTAGCAAGAAGATCACTCATGGGCAGGATGCCCGTGGGCTCCAGGATAACCGATGTCGCAGAGGGCGGCGGGCAAAGAGCTAGGCTGGATTCCAGCTCCTCCATTTCTTGGGTCGTTCTCCCTCAAGACAGGTGACGCGACGAATGGAGCTGGCATGGGTCGCTGCTTCTCCTGGAAAACTGAGCAAAGCCACGATGTTAGGGGTGTTTTGAAAACTTAATAAGGTCATAGGTGAGGTGCCTCCTGCCTGGACACGCTTAGTCAGTCCCACTTTATGTTCCTTCTCCTTGGCTTCCCTTTTTGTGGCGGTGGTTAGTCTGCAGGAAGGACTAAGGCAAAGGGAAGGGCAGGTGCTGGCAAAGCTCGGTCAGGGGTGCGCGTCCCGCTTCGGCGGCGGGGCCGCTGGGGGCCCTCCAGGCAGCTCTTCTGGCCTCTCCGTGTTCACATGCGATGCGATGGATCCCTCCTTCTGGAATCGCTTCGCATCTCTTGATTGCTGTTTAGTCTAAGTCTCTTCGTTTGGTTACGTATGATTCCTTCTTTTGTTTTTGGTGTAATAAACTTTGTTAGCTCTTCAAATTATATCTTATTTTGCTAAATTAATTCTCTTTGCTAGTCTCATTTTACCTTTTCTTTAATCTTACACTGTGATACAATAAAAACCAGCTGGAGTTCTGTGGTGAGTTTTATATCAGCTATATGAACCTAGAAGAGAGATTGCCCTAAAGAGGAACCACTGATAAAAATAAATCATAGTTATGAGTACTGCCCTTCAAATACTCAGCTTAAAGCAGACACTCATATTCCTGATGTAGCCAGTTGTATGTGTCTGTATGTGTGACCCTAACAGGAAGCATATTTCGAGTAGTTTAATTTTATTTTCTAATTACAGTTGACATACAATATTACATTACTTTCAGGTATACTATGGAGTAATTAGACATTTATGTGACTTACAATCAATCTGACAACATGCGTAATTATTCTGATGCAGTTATTACTGACTGTACTCCCTGTGCTGTAGTTTGTAACCGCGTGTTTGTTTTGTAACTGCCAGTTTGTTCTTAATCCTTTCATCTTTTTCACCCATCCCCGCAAACCCCCTCCCATATGGCAGCCATCAAAATGTCCTCTGTATCTTTGAGTTTGTTTCTGTATTGTTTGTTCTTTTATTTTTAGATTCCACATCTAAGTGAAATCGTGTGGTATTTGTCTGTCTTTGACATATTTCACTGAGCAGAACACCCTCTAGGTCCATCCATGCTGTCCCAGATGGTAGGATTTCGTTCTTTTTTATGGATGAGTCGTATATTACTGTATATATGGACCACTTCTCCTGTGTCCACTCATCTGTGGATGGACACTTAGGTTGCTTCCATATTCTGGCCATTGGAAATAATGCTGCCGTGACTATATGGATGGATATGTCTTTTTGAATTCGTGCACTGGGTCACTTTGAGTAAATACCAGAAGTGGAATTGCTGAGTCCTTCTTTGCCTCTTGTAGCCTTTGCTTTAAAGTCTGTTTTGTCTGATATAAGTACTGCTACCCCAGCTTTTTTTTTTTTTTTTTTAATCTCCATTTTCATGAAATATCTTTTTCTATCCATTCAGTCTGTGTGTGTCTTTGGCTGATATGTCTCTTGTAGGCAGCATATGTAAGCGTCTTGTTTTCTTATCTTCTCAGCTACCCTATGTTTTCTGATGGGAGTATTAATCCATTTACATTCAAAGAAATTGTTGCTTGATAGGTAGTTATTGCCATCTTATTATTTATATTTTTCATCTTTTTTCCTTCTTAAAGATGTCCCCTTAACATTTCTTGTAATATTGGTTAGGTGGTGACAAACTCCTTTAGGTTTTTCTTATCTGGGAAGCTCTTTATCGGTCGTTTGATTTTAAATGATAGCTTTGCTGGGTAGAGTTATCTTGGTTATAGGTTCTTGCTCTTCGTCACTTTGAATATTTCATCCCAATCTTATCTGGCCTGCAAAGTTTCTATTGAGAAATTAGCACAGTCTGGGAGCTCCTTTGTAATAACTGCTGTTCTCTTGCTGCTTTTAAGATTCTATTCTCTCTTTGTCTTTAACCTTTGGGATTTTAATTATGATGTGTCTTGGTTTGGGCCTCTTTGGGTTCATCTTGTATGGGACTCACTGTGCTTCCTGGGCTTGTATGTCTATTTCCTCAGCCAGGTTACAGTAGTTTTCTGTCATTCTTTCTTCAGACAGGTTTTTAATTCGTTGTTGTCTCTCTTCTTCTGGCATGCCCTTGATGCGAATGTTGGTATGCTTGATGTTGCCCCAGAGGCTCCTCATACTATCCTCATTATTTTGGATTCTTTTTTCTTTTTGCTCTTCTGATTGGGTGTTTTCTGCTACCTTATCTTTCAAATTTCTGGTTCGACCCTCTGCTTCATATAATCTACTGTTGATTTTCTCTAATTATTCTTGATTTTAGTTACTGTATTCTTCATTTCTGAGTGTTTTTTTTTTTAGGTTTGCCATCTAATTTTTATGTTCCTATCTCTTTGTTGAAGTTCTCACTGAGCTCATTGAGCATCCTTGGGATTTCAGATGTTTGCAATTTATTTATAAACAGACATCTTTACGGTGCTGGACCTTGTTCTCAGGAACATGAGTGATTTATTGATAGACTTTCTTCAGGAATGTTGTTTATGCTTTTGGTTATCTCTTCTTCTATATTTTGTTTTTGTTGCTATTGGGAATATCCTTCCAGTTATTTTTTTATGAAGTTATTATTTACAGAGAAACTTGATTTTTGCCAGTTTATTTTAAAACTGATCTAGTTAAATTATCATTATTTTATTATTTTTTTCAAGCGACTGAGGGGGAGGGATTCTAGTAAATGTCATCGTCAGCATTGCTGGACCACCTGCACCTGGACATGCTCCACAGAGGTGGAGGGGGCGTTGGTGGTGACCACCCCCTCAGGCAGGTCTGGCTCTAGAATGATCTGTTGAAGTGACAGATCGCAGAACCACCTTTTGTGGGAATAAGTAACCCAACACTCAGCTCTTTCCCTTGAGCTCCAAGGCTGTTCCTGAGCCGTCGGTGGGCTGGAAGGATGAAAGTTATGCCACAGTTTAGCACAGGCAGCGCGCGTGCGTGTACACTGTTCAGAAAGCCCAAAGGTTATGACAGCTGACATTTACTGGGGCCTTGGTGTCAGCCACCGCTCCATGCACTTTATATTTATTACTCCCTTTATCGTTTGTGTCACGAGGCTCATGCTGTTATCTTTACCTTATTCT
Source organism: Pteronotus mesoamericanus (assembly GCF_021234165.1). Classification (NCBI taxonomy): domain Eukaryota; kingdom Metazoa; phylum Chordata; class Mammalia; order Chiroptera; family Mormoopidae; genus Pteronotus; species Pteronotus mesoamericanus. Next base: position 99,704,600 of record NW_026555085.1, read on the forward strand.
TAAGGAATTTCGGAACCTAAGCTTTCAGGAATTCGGCCTCGTTGAACCTGTGTGGTCTGGCTTCAAAGCCAGCTCAATGGCTTTGCCGCCAATAGTTACACTTACTGTCCCCTTAGTGGGGGCCTTGAGAAGCATTGTCAGTGTTCAGTGCTGGGCCTGGGGGGCGGCTCAGACAGACGCTGCCCCGGGGACCATGTGAGCTCCCTGCCAGGGACCTCTGGCGCTTGGAAAGCGAATGTGTGTGTGTTTTGTATTTTTTTTTTACAATGCACGTCTTTTTACAATCAGAAGAACAATAACCCATTTTAATTTCAGGCAGGGTAAGGCTGTTTTCTTAATCACAGCTAAGCCAGCCTTTGTGCGCTTGGCCGTGGGGTTGGGTGGTGACCAGGCTCTGGCCAGCGTGCGGGATGGAGGGCCACGGCGCGCACAGGAGCGCGCACTGTGGTTCTGCTGGTTTGTGGTCACGTGCAAACACATGTCATGTGCACGCTGTTTGGAAGGGCGCTTTCAAATCTGTTAGCACATGTATCCTTTGGCAGAAGAGGAACATTTTTTAACTTTTCCTTTTTAAACTTCATTATGTTGCTTTTGCTGTTGTTGTGAAAGTGTATTTCTATACATACATTTACGCACAGTGAAAATCACAGGACTCAGGTCGAGCCCTGCAGGGCTATGTAGCCTTTAATACAGACTCTGTTTGCTGTCCAGCTGTCTCCTGACTTCAACTTCGGGACGCTTTGTGCTTTGCCCTAACTGGGGAAGATTCTGTAGTAGATTGTGGTATTTTCAACAGGATTTTGAGCTTCCAAGGTGAGGTACAAGACAGTGCTTTCAAATCACGCAGTAGGTTCATATTAAAAATAAGACACTAAAATCGTACAAAGGGGAAAAGATGGAAACTCCTCCCCCGTCCCTCCCCACCTTCAGCCAGCTGTCTTCTCTACAGAGATGTTCTGTGCACATTCAAGCAAATGTATTTTCCCCTTCTTTTACACACATAGTGTGTATTGCTGTATTTTCTCACATACGAGGGGGAACCCGGAATTTATTTGAAAAAAAATTGTGTATGTATTCTTACATGGTTAAACTTCAAGCCACCTTCTAAGTACTCTCCATTTGATGCAGACTTTTGAGACTCTTTTTTCACTGCTCAAAACAGCTTTTGGACTCATTGACTTTGATGCTTTTTAGTGCTTCTGCCATTTTTTGTTTCCCCTCCTCTACATCGGCAAAATGTTTCCCTTTGAGGACTTTTTTCATCCAGGGGAACAAAAAACATCACTTGGGGTAAGATGGGTGAATAGGGAGGGTAAGGCATGGGGGTCCTGCTGTTTTAGGTCAAAAACTGCTGAACGCTCAGCACAGTGTGGGCAGGTGCGCTCATAAGTCAACCATCTGGAAATGGGCAAACACATTGAAAGAGTGTTAACAAAAATTCCCTGAAGCCAAACACAGCCTCTCACAACCCTGCCAGCTGGGGCACCGATCCAGGTGGGCTCCTAGAACTCTCACCTAGCAGGGGACGCCTGTACTCCAAGGGTCTGCCCTCCACAAAGTAATTCCAGGGGTTTTTTGAGTTCCCCTCATGTGCATTAGAAATAACCCCACGTCCGGACAAGGAGCAGTTCCTCCTCCTCCTTGGCTGTGCAGGGTGTTCCATTGTGCGGAGGGTCTCTGCTCTCTGTGCGGCTGTGTCGGGTCCTTTGCTCTTCCAAGCAGTGCTGCGGTGAGCGAGCTTTTACGTAATGTCGTTTTATACAAGTGTGAGTATTTCCAGAGGCCAGAGTCCCAGAAGTGGCTTTTCTGGTGAGAGAGGACGAGTGTGTGCGGCGCTGACGGTCGCTGCCAAACGGCCTCTCTCCCTGTCAGCGTGTGGCAGGGGCCCCTGTTTCCCGGAACCTACACCCTCACCAACATGTGCGGTTACCAGAGTTTGGTCTTTTTGCCATCCCGATAGGTGGAAAATAATATTTACCTAGTTTTATAAGAGAGGTTTTAAATTTTTAAGAGCCCTTTTTACTTTTTTTTCCCCTTATTGATTTGTAGGTACCATTTATAGAGCAGGAGAACCAACCTTTAACCATGACATACATGAGTTGCAGGTATTTTTCCCATGGGTCACCTGTTTTTTTAATCTTGTTTATACTGGTGTTTGCCAGGCGGGGCAGGTATGTTTTATTTTGCATAAAGAGATATTTTGTCCCCTCTCCCTTTTAAGGACTTCAGGGTTTTGTTTCATATTTGGAGTCTTCATCCCCTGCAAGATTACTTTAAAAATCCTCTTAACATTTCCTGTGGTACTTTCTATAGTTTCTGCAAACACCTTTTTATTATGAAGAATGTTAAACATCCAAAAGTAGAATAGTGCGATGAAGGCATTTCCCAGCTTCAGCAGCTCCTGACTTCCCTGTTCCACCGAGACCCTGTCAGCTTCCCCCTCTGGGCCCTTTAGACTCGAAGAAATACCAGCTATTTTATCACTTCATCTGTAAGTATTTTAGTGCCAATCACTAAAGATGGGGAGTCCTTTAAAAATAGAATTACAGTACCATTTTGATACCTGAAAGTTGAATGCTTTCCAATATCGTTCATCGCTTAAGTATTCAGATTTCCAGTCGTCTCAAATATCATAATCTTTTCTATTGGACTCAGAATCCAAATAGTCCGTATATTGCAATTGTGATAGATCTTCTAAGTCTCTTAATTTATAGGTTCCTTTACGCCTGTTCCTCCTCCCCCCAGCCCCATGGCTTCGTTTTTGTCGTTTGAAATTATTTGTTAGAAAACATATGTTCTGTGATCTCCTGTAGCTGGATTTGCTATTGCACCCTCATTGCATAGTCTACTATATCCCTTTGTAGCTCTGTAAATTGGTACTGGGATCCACAGGGTCAATAATATTCTAATTTTCAAGTTTATTTCTTAGTTAGCATTGTATCCCACCAGAAGGCAAATAATTTCTGGTTGTCTTTTGGATGCACTATGGTTAGGTGCATTAAATTATTAGAGATTGAAAAATTATATCCTAATTCTGTTATTCTCTTTCTATCTCTGTTCTCAAGGTTCATTCGTGCTTTTGCATATTTCAAAATTTCCTTCTTTTTTAAGGCTGAAAAAATGTTCTGTTGTGCAGGGGTGGGCAAAAGGAGGTTTACTGTTGTGAGTACATGAAACATGGAGTTTATTCTCCTATAATTATTTATTAATCACTGTATTATTTGTTTGTATCACAACTATAAGCCTCCTTTTGACCACCTGCGTGTAGGTACCACATTTTCTTTATCCATCCACCTGCTAGAGGACACTGGTTTTCCTGCCCGTGCCGTTGTGAGCAGCGCTGCAGTGAACGCTGAGGGCGCTGACGTCTCCTCCAGGTCCTGATTTCCTTCCTTTAGAGAAATACCCAGAGTGGGATTGCTGGATTGTATGGTAGCTGCAGTTTTCTTTTTTTTCTTTTCTTTTCCTTTTATTTATTTAATTTTTTTTTTGAGAAATCTTTATACTATTTTCCATAGCGGCTGCACCATTTTGCATTAGCTGGAATATTTTTATAAAGAGAGACTTCTTGTCTGCTACTTGATTAGTTTGCGGTACAGTTGTAAAGGAGAAGCAGGATAAATGCCAATTTTTTTCACCTTATTTACGTGTTTTCAAAATGAGTTGATTCCCTAGTATCCTGTAATGGTGGCCAATTAGTTTTGTCATTTTGAACTCATGGGTTTAAACAAATTTGATATTTCAGTCCTTATCTTTATTGACACTCATATTGTCCTTTATTTGGACAGCCAACTCCTCTGTAAGCTGGAGTCTTGTCCTTTTTGATACAACCGTAGGAGGCTGTGCCGCTGTCTTTGGTATCTGGTAAGAAAAAAATGGTCCAAACCATCTTGCATGCCATTTGGGTTTTGTTCTTGGGTTTCTCCCCCTTGAAACTTGAAATCAGCCATTTCCCTAAGTAAATCTGATTTCTTTTCATGGAAAATGGTATTTGGAGATTTCACTCTGGGCACTAAATATGGGGGAATGTGGTTCCCTCTTTCCTTTTTTTTAATGTGAATTTTTTTTCACCTTGGAATTTATTTTGGTGTGAGGCATTCATTTTGTTTTTTACCCCAGAGAGCTATCATTTATTGTAAAACAATAGAATGCCTCCTTTATCATACTACCACACTTCTATGTCTTTGGAAGTTGTGTGGGTTTTTTACTTTTTCTAGTCTCTGCTTGCTCTTTTTTTTTAATGGTGAAAAAAATTTTTGGCTATTTTTGTGTATTTATATGTCCAAATAAATTTTAGGATTAGTTCTGTTTCAGGAAAAAAGAAATCTTGTTTGTATTTTTACAAGAAACATTGAAGGGAGAGTTGCTATCTTGATGACATTGGGTTTTCCTTCTATAAACTTCAAGAGGTTCTTTGTACAAATTACTGTTGTTGTATAACAAACTACCCCCAAACATGGTGACTTAAAACACCGGCGTATTATTTCTGTGGGTGGCTCTTGTGGCCTGGAAAGCCCCGCCGAGGCTGGGTGGCCTCAGATGGCCTCGCCCGCATGTTGGGGGTCTCACCTTGTGCAGCTGGGAGGCTGGGGTCAGGCCGTGGCCTCTGCTCCGCAGGGGTGAACCCTGGCTGGGTCGGGCTGGTCACAGAGGCTCCTGCGCCGGGAGAGCACAAGCCCGCGTGCGAGCGCTTTGCAGGCCTTTGCCGCCCCTCTGTCGGCCAAAGCAAGCACGTGGCCAAGTCCGGAGTCAGGACGGGGAAGGTAGCCTTCGCTTCTCAGTGGGAGGAGTGGCGGTCGCTCTGCACAGGAGCATCCATCCAAGGGTGGGGAGATTCATTGCGACTGTTTTGCAATCTACAGTCCTTCCCCGTTTTCCCAATTTTCTATACCTTTCAGGAACATCGTAAATCTTTCTCCAGATCAGTCGTACACCTCTCTTCAGTTTATTCCCTCAGTACATACTCTATCTTCTTCAGCTACTGTGAATGGCTCCCCCGCCCTCCATTTTGACGTAGAACCCTTGGGCAGGCGGCGCCTGCACACAGTGGCAGTGAGAGAACAGGGAGGGAAATACTTCGAGGAGCCTCACTCCCATGCCCGTTCTTGCCCGTTCATTTTCTCCTCCCATCTCTTCAGGTGACAAATTCTAAAATAATGTATCTACCGCTTCTTTCTGGAAATACTGGCAAATACAGATATAAATGTTCTTCTCCCGGTGAAAAAGGTAGCATACAATATGCCCTGTTCTGCAACTTGCTTTTCTCACTTAGTGATGCCTTCACTCCATGCCAATGCGTGGAGGTTGTTCTTCTTTTATTGCTGCACAGCATTCCCGGGTGCGGACATTCCTTGGCTTATTTAACCAGTCGCCTGGTGGTGGACACCAGGGTTGTACTGCGAACAGTGCTGCAGGGGACAACCTTGTACACGTGGTTACAGGTGCCTCTAGCGCGTGGATTCCCAAAATGAGACCTCTGGGTCAAAGGGTAACAGTATCTCTAAAACTAAAGAAAAACCAGCCATGTGTTTTTTTGTATGATGCAGTTGTTTTGTCTTGGCCTTAAAAATAAAAAGCCAATAAAACTGGTGTGTGTGTATGCATGTGTCTTTAATTATGAAGCTGTGAAGCCGTGGGCAGAGTAGGCGAGTCGCATGTGGGTGTCAGAAGTGCCTGTTTTGGCACGTTACTTTGTAATAGTGATGTTACGTGTGATGTGGCCAGTTTGTTACTGCCACATCAAGTACTGTGTTGAAATGCCTTTGTCCGATTGTTCTTATGTACGCTACCTGAAGAAGCTGCCATCTGGGTGAGTTTGAAACTCTTAAGACCATCCCAGTGTCTAGCAGTTTGGTTGCCACGTGGCCTCGGTTCAGAGGATTTCCTGAGTCCAAGGCCTCTGCAGAGCCCTTCTGCATGAGTGGAACAGAGGGAGGGGGGAGAAGAGGGAAGTGGACGGCACCCGTTGACTATGTATTAGCATTTAGAACTTTTTCTCTTTGGGATTAAAGAATTGCCCTTTGGTACACCAAGATTTAAGATAATTCTAACTGTTTCTTGGAAGTGTATATTCCTGTGCTCAGTGACTTTCTGTTTACATTTCTATTTATTTTAGAAATTTCCCAAACTGCTCTCCTACTTAACCACCAGTTAAAAGGTTTCTTCACGTGCACCGTTTGATCAGGACGGCAGGTGTAAACCCAGGCTAGGAAACACATCTGTGAAGGACATACTCATTTCATTGGTGATTCATTTGTGAAAATTTTACATAAGAAAAATCAAATTTTCAGCCATTCTCAATGGCTGCTTCCAATTCTTTAGAGGAATTTCTTCTATTAGGAAAGATCTTTACTAGAACAACTGTTAAAATAAGACCTTAACAGAACTGTATCACTTTTACTAGATTCTTGAATAGATTATTGAACACATTGCATGTGAACATTTAAGGAATAGACTAACTTTATTTTCTTCTTTGGAAATTTCCGGAGCACCATACCCAAAACCTAATCGTTGATTGGCTCTTGTCCTCTTGGAAAGAGTTCCTTATCTTGGACCCTGGGGCTACTACGTTTTAAGTTTGTTTTTGTTTTGTTTTGGGTTTTGTTTTTTTTTTGAAGGTTTTATTTACTTATTTTTAGACAGAGGGGAAGGGAGGGAGAAAGAGAGGGAGAAAAACTTCAATCGGTTGCCTACTGTAGGTACCCCACCTGGGAACCAAACAGGCAACCCAGGCCTGTGCCCTGATCGGGAATTGAACCAGTGGTCTTTTGCTTTGCAGGATGATGCCCAACCAACCAACTGAGCCACACTGTTCAGGGCGTATTTTCATAGTTTTAAATGAAGCAGGTGAAGCTATGGAAAACATGGACTAAGAGATAATTGGATAGTGGCTTCGAAATTCAGAGAACCCTTAGTGGATAGGCGCGGTGGGCTGAATCTAACCAGATGAAATTTTATAGGGCTATTTAAGATTCTATAGTTGATTCAAAATACCAACTGAACCAGCACAAAAGCTATTAAAATCACAGATTGATATAAGCTAAAAAGCATTTAAGCCTTAACCACTTAAAATAGGGACAAATACATCTATATATATTGTTATAACACAGTAATGCTCTCGGGGTCTGTTAGAATAAGTTGTTTCTTTTGATCTTGTTGGTTAGATAAAGGTGATAAACAGGAAGGCATTAAATATGTAAGATTCTTATAAACAGTCAAATGAGTGTGCTTATATAAAACAATCTTGCCGTTTAAAAAGATAAAGTAGTACATAGAAATATTACCTGCACCGTTACTTCACTTCTCATGGGTATCAAATTAATAAGGAATCTTTCAGTCTCTTGGGTTTCTGAAGGTTTACATTTTTTAGTTACTTTCTGAGTGTCTGTGTAAAAGATGGGAGAGTGACATTGCTGAAGATGTGCCACCTTTTTCCAAGATTTACTTGTGATTTATGTAAAACCAAAGAAGCAGATGCTTAAGAATGAGAGCTTGTGTTCTGCATTCTAACCCCTGTGTGAACTTTGTTGCTTCCAGTTTTTTTTGTTTGTGATTTTTTTTTCTATTTTGAACTGTTTAATTCTCTATTGTTCATTTTAGGTTCTAGTTTTTTTGGTTTGGGGTTTTTTGTTTCTTCAAAATAGGAATTATCCAGTGTTTTTCTTTAATTTAGAATATTTCTTAAATTCTTTCATTGGGAATTATTGGTTTTTATCAACTTGAACTCTCTTGGTTGTAAGTGACCAGATCTGACCTCATGTTAGCTAAAGCACAGAATGAGATACTTTGGCTCACATGACCGGAAGGTCTCCAAGGGGAGAAGTAGCTGAAGGCCTTCCCGGGGATCTCGTCAGGAAGCTGCTTCCCTGTCCCTCCTCTCTGCGTTCCACTCCACTGGGTCTTCCAGACTCCTCACACCCCAGCTCCTTGGCCATTGGCAACATTTTCATAGAACAAGACCCAGTCTCCCCAGCATTAGCATCACTTTCTTTTTCTTCCCTTTTATTCTTGTTGCTGACACTAGCACAGACGTCCCCATTTCCCCCCTTTGCCCGCTTCCCCCCGCCCCCGGCCTGCGCCGCACTGTCGTCTGCGTCTGTGGGTCACGCATCTGTGTTCTTTGGCTCATCCCTTCACCTTCTCCCATCCGGTCCCCTCCTCCCCCCCCCCCGACAGCTGTCAGTCTGTTCCTTGTGCCCATGCCTCGGTTTCTGTTTTGTCCGTCAGTTTATTCTGTTCATTAGATTCCACATGTGAGTGAGACCATCTGTCTTACTCTGACTGGCTTATTTCACTTAGTATCTCATAATCTCCAGGTCCATCCATGCTGCCGCAAAAGGTAAGATTTCCTTCTTTCTTACGGCCATGTGTCTAATTCCACTGTGTAAATGTACCAGAGTTGTTTTATCCACTCATCTCCTCTTGGCACTTGGGCTGTTTCCAGATCTTAGTTATTATAAATAATGCTTCTGTGAACATAGGGGGGCATATATTCTTTCAAATGGGTGTTTCAGGGATATTAGGATATATTCCCAGAAGTGGGGTTGCTGGGTCAAAAGACAGTTCCATTTTTACTTTTTTGAGGATTCTCCATATTGTTTTCCACAGTGGCTATGCCATCTGCATTCCCAGCAACAGTGCACGAGGGTCCCCTTTCTCCACAGCCTCGTCAGCACTTGTTGTTTGTTGATTTATTGATGACAGCCGTTCTGACAGTTCTGAGGTGATATCTTCATTGTGGTTTTAATTAGCATCTCTGTGATGATTAGTGACGTTGGGCGTTTTTCCATATGTCTGTTGGCCATCTGTGTGTCCTCTTGGCAGAAGTGTTCAGGTCCTTCGCCCATTTTTTTAATTGGGTTGTTTGTCTTTTTGGTCTTGAGTTGTATGAGTTCTTTATAGATTTTGGAGATCGCGTCGCTTTCTGGGAAAGAGTTCTGACTATCCCTGTCGGGGTCATCTGCTCACCAACTGTGTGGATCCAAGACAGAAACAGTTTCCAGAAGAAGGGACAGGGGTGGACGAAACAACAGATGCCATAACATAGGTCAGAAAGAATGAGTATTTTTGTGCTTCTCTCTTATCCCAAGAGGAAGTGGGTGCTAAGGATGGTGCGTTATGCGCGTACCAGACAGGTGTGTGGTGGCTCCCTGGGTGCCCCAGGCATTCCCTGGGAGAGTTCTGAGTCCATGAATGTTCACTGTATGTAGACAGTGGAACTCAATGTGTAAGATTGCTGCCTACTGGCCGGTCACCTTATCTGTAATACTTTTTGAAATTGCTATTGAAAAGATAAATTGTGGTTGACTATGAACTCAGTGTATGTTGAAGTTATCTACTGATTAGGAACTATGTGGACATTTAGCTCCTGAAAACACTTAAGTCATTTCTTAAAAGTATGACTAATGTTAGAAAAGCATTGTAGGAAAACAACTTTTATTTCAAAGGCTGTATCAAAAATAGTTAGGCAGATGGGCAGTTGGGGTCGGGGTCAGCATCTTTGGGTTTCGGGTGCTGTGTGGGGTGAGGAAGAGGTAAAAGGGGAGCGAGAGGGGAAGCCCGAGAGAAGGCAGGGGAAGCCGACTGCAGGATGGGGGGGAGAAGCAGGTAGTGGGAGACAGTGTCTGCAGCTGTTCAGTGCTGAACGCCTCCAGTCCTACATAAGCTTTATGCGAATAATCGCTCCTCCAAAATAAACAAACAGAGGGGAAACAGACTCACAGGCACAGACAGCAGACTGGTGGTTGTTGGGGGTGGGGGGAGGTTGGGGGGACGGGTGAAAAAGGTGACGGCATGGAGAAGAGCAGATGGGTATCACAGAACAGTCACGGGACGTAAAGCACAGCCCAGGGGGTGCAGTCAATAATAACGTCCTACCTGTGTATGGTGCCGGGGGGTCCTGACAGACCAGGGGGACCCCTTTGTAAAGTATATGGTTGTCTAACTGCTATGTTAGACACCTGATACTAATACAAAATAATATTAAATGTAAACCGTAATTGGAAAACAGCAAGTGCTGGCGAGGATGTGGACAAAGGAGAGCCCTTGTGCGCCGTTGGTGGGAATGCAGACGGTGCAGCCGCTGTGGGAGGCAGTGTGGGGGCACCGCAAAAATCAAAAATGGACCTGCCTGACGGCCCAGTGATCCCACCTCTGGGAGTATACCCGAGGGAACCCAACACATGAATTCGAAAGAACATAAGCACCCCTGTGTTTATTGCAGTGTTATTTACAGTCGCCAAGATATGGAAGCAGCCCAAGTGACCCTAAATAGATGAGTGTATAAAACAACTATGGGACATTTACACAATGGAATACTGTTTTACCATAAAAAAGAAGAAAATTTTACCCTTTTCAATAGTATGGGTGGACCTGGAGAACATCAAGCTAGTGAAATAAGCCAGGCAGAGAAAGACAGACACTATATGATTTCACTCATATGTGGAATCTAAGGAACAGACCAAACTAACAAGGAAAATGGGGACAGATTCACAGATAGAGAGAGACCAGGCTGACAGCTGGTGGGAGTGGGTAGGCTGGGGGTGGAGGGACTGAGCAAAAAGGAAAAAGGACTCACGGACATGGACAGCAGTGTGGGGATTGTGGGGGGAGGGGGGTATAGGGGACTAAATGGTAATAGGAAAAAGTACAGTAAAGATAAAAAAACTTTTAGAAAAATAAAGTGTAAAATTCTTTAGAAAGAAAGAAAAAATAAATTGCTCCTTTAGACTGAGTGGTCAGTAATTTTTTGTTGACATTATGCTCATTTGAGGATGTGCTTTTTAAATCTTTTTGTTCTTCAACATTATTCTCATTTCTAATTTTTAAGAAGCATCTCTGGATAAAAGTCTTAGATCAGCATTTTAAAGAAACCTACTATGTTTATATACATTTTTTCTTTAAGTAAATGTGCAGTAACATTTAAAAGTGTAAGAGTTTCGTTTTTTTTGTTTTTGACATTCTGTTTCACCAAGTTGTAAATTTGGTAAACAAGAGGCTTTGGTATCCTTCCTGTATTTGGGGATTAGTTGGAATTAGCTGGATTAAAAAAAAAAAAAATTCCTAACTGGAATTCTTAAGAAACAACAAGAAAACATCCGGCTCTGGATGCTTGGGGTCCTGCGGGCGTGTCCTGGCTCAGCAACCCACCTCACCTGCCTCCCCCCTCGCACACGGGGCCGAGGTTGGTGTGACGTGTTTCTACAAAGTATTCCACAACATGACGAATGGAATTCTGTCTCCTTTCACCTCAGCCGAGTGTCGTGTTCTTTGAAAGACCTCAGGAAAAGTAATGCCTGCAGAATTGTCTGCCTGCTCTCCCCTCCCCCCCACCTCTCTCTAGAGGCGGAAGTAAGGGATCCGGTGCTGTTTCTTGACCGACAGACTGTACACTACCATTTCCAGCATTTTATTATGGAAACTCTCAAACATGTTGAAAAATTTAAGTCATTTTTCATTGAACACACCATAAACCCAGTGTCCAGATTCTATAAATAGTGTTTACTATCCCTCCTTTATCTCATATTTGTCCATCAACCCATCTTATTATTTTTGATGCATTCCAGAATAAATTCGTAGTTGGGGTTTTCCCTTATCTTTAATGGGGGCGGGGGTGGATCCTGTGTCTCTGTGAGAAGGGTTCCAGGCGTCGGTGAGCAGGTGTGAGACGCGCGGCCACCGAGGGCCGCACGGGTCTCACGGTGGTGCGGTGGAGGGTGCAGAGGAAATGCTCGTGGAGTGAAGGCAGCTCTGTCCGTTCTGTCCATTTTACTTAACTACCCTGGGGGGGACTTCGGTTGGCCTCTTAGGACAAACAGTTACTTTAAAAATAAACCATATGTTTCTAGGGACAGATGAGCCCCGATTTAGAAGATGGACTCCCTTGTAAGATAGTCCATGAAAGACATTTATTTATATAGCGTTTGAAATGGTTAAGAAAGATAGAGGAATCACGTATCACAGAAGCATATAGGAACTGCATTTTTCACAACAATGACTCTCTCCTGGAAGACACGTGTGGCAGGGGTCCAGGGCAATCCACATGTGTGCGTTGGTGCCTCAAGGGTCCTTCCTCTTAGGGCGGAGGCTGGAAGAGCAACCCCACACCAACCAGAAAGGCTTCCCTTCAGTCTGCTGTCTGTGAAATCAAGCTTTACATTTCTGGGAGAAGTTTGAAAGTCGCAGCTGTTCAGGTTACCTGACCTGTCTGCGCAGCCCTGCAGACCACTGTATGGTGGGTCGCACTGGAGGAGCGTCTAAACGTATCCTGCATTCCGGGTTTACCTGGCTAAGGATAATGCTTTATGAGAATTCGTCCCAGTGGCTCTAGATAAGGAATAGTGGGAGTTCTAATGCCAAGGGGATAATCCAAAGGCGTGCGACTCTAAGACATGCGTATGTGTCTGTATGTGCACAGGCCTGTCTCCTTGCTCCCCAGGGGGAGTGCTCCCGGCAGGAACAGGTCTGCTCTCCCCTTCTCACCTGGTGCAGTGGAGGGGCTCGCCTCCTCCCCCGTGAAGAACGGGGGCCGATATCTCCCAGTGCAGTGTGGGGCTGCCAAGTTGCGTTTCCCAAACAGAACAGGGGCTGTCGCCTGGGGTGTGGCCTGCCTCCTCGGTGGGCTGGCGGTTCATTTCGGTGACATGCCTGCCTTCCGTCCGCGTGGCCACGGCCGCTGTCATGCGGTGTCCACACCAGCATGTTTACAAGGTGGACTTCGGGCGGTTCGTGTTTGTTCTAGGTTTGCATTTGTAACATCTTTTTCTCTCCACTCCCAACAGGCACGGGTTATGTATGATTTTGCTGCTGAACCTGGAAATAATGAACTGACGGTTAATGAAGGAGAAATCATCACAATCACAAATCCGGTAAGAGAGCTGTCGCTTTTAAAGCAGGTGGTCTCTTTAGGACTTATTTTTTAAGGTTCTGTTTTTTTTTAACGAGTTGATCACTCAAACCCACGTTGAGTTTTTCTCCTATTGCCTACGAAGTATTGGTGGTGAAGCAGGAATACGTACTTACAAATACTGAGAAAAGTGAAGCCCCCTAAAGATAGCTGGGTGGGGTTCTGTCAGACAAATGGAAAGAGAGACACCCCAGCCAGACCAAAGGTGCGGAGGTCAGGAAGTATTCAGCGTTTCTTACAAGCCTCGGCTGCCATCTCTGACAGCCTATGCCAGGTGTTTGGCTGAGTGCTATGCATGTTCTCTCTAATGTATTTCCCCCTGAACTCTGTGAGGTCTGCATTTTTAATCTCTTTTTACAAGTGAGGGTACTGAGACTTAGAGAAGTTAAGTAACTTGCCCAAAAATCATTCTCATATGTGGCAACACAAGGGTTCAAGGCCACGTCTGTCTGGCCTGTGAGCTCCAGCTGCTTCTCCTCTCCCGGGGAGCTCTACACGCAATCCAGTGTCCCAGGCGCATGGGGGCGCAGGCTGGTGGCCTGAGAAAACGGCTCTTCGAGCCGACTCCCACGGGACCTGTGCACCGGGCCCTACGTCAACTTCAGACTTCTCTGGTTGAGTGGTGGATTCGTTTAAGGGTTTGCTTGGCTTTTGTGGTGGTGGTGGTGTGGCAAGGTGGCAGAAGGAGACCTGCGTTTCAAAAACATCAACCTAGTAGAGCTGTGCCGCATGAAGGGGAGTCGGGGACAGGGCTGCGGGTCGCAGCAATGGGAGTGGGAAGAATCGGGTGCAGGAGGCTTTGGAGGGTCAGACCCAGAGGCCGTGGGCCTGGTCAGATGCTACGGGCAAGGAAAGGGGCGGCGGGGGGGGGGGGGGGCGCCTGAGGTGGGGACTTAGCGACGTAGGTAAGGCAGGAAGAAAGAGCAAATGAGGCTACTTTTAGAATATGTTGAGTTTAAAGAATAGTAAGTAATCAACCCTGGCCTGTAGCTCTGCATCCGATTAAAAATGGACACGCGGAGCTGGAGGCGAGGGCTGGAGGCTGGCGGCCGCCTGGGCGCCTCTGCCCGGCGGGCGTGTGGGCGGAGAGGGGCCGGGGTGGGGGAGTGGGGGGCCTCTGGGGGGCGGGGGGCCCAGGGGGCAGTGGTTTCTCAGTACTGACAGTATTTCTAAAACTTGTTTTATGTGTAGATGCAAAGAAGAATTGCTGGGTAGAAGAAGTATATGTAGTTTTATAAAATATACTATATTTGTATATAAGTAAATGGGTTCTATTTTTAATCATAGGAGAAATTTAGATTCTTTTATCTAATTGTTTTAAATGAAGTATTCTTCATATCTTAAAAATAGTTTTGTCTTTAAATGGCTGTTGTCAAAAATGGACAGAGTTGCAGCTTAAAGTGATTTCTTTGAGAGAATATTTTTATCTAGATTCAAGTAATAACTAATTAGGGCACAGTTTATGAATTTAACTCTTACTAGTTTAAGGGGGAAGAGTGGGACTTTGCTGAGATAGTGCAGGGTCTGGCAGAAGGAAGGCCTGCTTGGGTGTGGTGGGTAGGGTAGTAATATGGGTGTAATAGTTTATAGTTCTAATTGGAGCATTTCACCTAAAATGTTATATGGGGTGCTTGAGTCTGCTATTGTTATGTTACAGAATTACATGTTTATGATTTTGTAATTAAAAAGGGGTGTTATTTGTGCTAGACATTGTACATTGAAAAGTGGGCATCCTGGTATAGACTCGTTTATTATTTAGTTTACTAACATTGCTTATTCGGAAGAGCTGAGGAACCATGGATCAGTTACTTAGCATTTCCTAAATATCAAGCAGTCGTAAAGCTTAGTGACTTAAACAGCCATTTGTTGTTGATGGGGCACCTACAAGTCAGCTGGGCGGTCCTCTGGACCTGGGCTCATTCAGGAGCCTGCAGTCACCTGGCACTGGGCCGGGCGCCTTACTCACCTGCCCAGACGTGCTCCTGCGGGGGGTTGGGGGGCTTCGAGTGGGACGATGGGCAGATGGGGCCCTGTCTCCAAGGTCGTCCAGCAACCCAGTGTGTTCACGCAGCAGTGCTTCTGCGGGTGCAGGGGAGCCGCCTGAGGTGTGCAGAGCCCCTCGGGGCCGGAGCCGGGCTCAGCCCACCGTTTCCCCCTTGTTCCGCTGGCCCAGGTGGCCGCAAAGGGCAGCGCAGACTTTCGGGATGGGGTGTGCGTTCTCCTCTGTGACCCGCAGAGCTGCGAGTCAATTTGTGACCTCCCACAGACTGGTAAGCGGGGAGCGATCGCAGAGCAGCGGCAGCCTGCAAGTGGGCTGTTTCACAGTCTCTGCTCACTTACTGTTGAAGTTTGATATTTCTCATTTTTAGACAATATCATTCTCTGGAGTAAAGAGAAGACTTAAAAATTTTAAATTTTGAACTTAGTTCTGTAGGAATAGAAAGCTTAATGTTAATTGTTTTTTATGTATAACTATTCCCAAAGCAAAGTTTCTGCAGGAAGTTCCAACTGCAGTCTTCTTTTTCTTCCTTTTTAAAAAAAAATTTTTTCTCAGGACGTTGGTGGAGG
This sequence comes from Pteronotus mesoamericanus, assembly GCF_021234165.1. NCBI lineage: Eukaryota > Metazoa > Chordata > Mammalia > Chiroptera > Mormoopidae > Pteronotus > Pteronotus mesoamericanus. Next base: position 99,720,072 of record NW_026555085.1, read on the forward strand.
ATGGCTGGAAGGAAGAAACAGCAAAGGAGAGCGAGGCCTTGTTCCCACGGACTATGTCGAAGTAAGAACTTACTGTCATTTACTGTTAAACCTGGTCTTTGTCGAACATCTTTTTATGAATTATCAATTTAAATAACATACTAGAAGATAGCAGCTTTATTTTTAATTAAAGTTTTTTCTTTGTAAAAGTAGCACATGCTAATTATGTAAAATGTGGATAATACATTGAAGTAGAACTAAGAAAAATTATTTATAAATTTATTGTTATTTTTATTAATATTTATAAATATTATTTAAAAATTATAAATTGTAAATTTATTTATAATAATTATAAATGTTATTTATAGACCAAAGATCCAAAGAGTGACTCCAAATATTTAGGTTAAATTCTTTCCAAGGATAGCAATGTTTAATTATTTTGAATACGTCTCTATTTTTCATTTGCTTATATTGTGCGGTAGCTGCTCTCTACAATACCGTTTGTTGTAGAATTGACTCAGAAAATTTAAACCATTTTTTGAAGTAGCTTGCTTCTCCCTGTGCTAATTTAGGACATGCCCCTTAGTGCCTTCTCCCATCCCTGTATGCAGAGAGTGTTAAAGGAGTGGCTGTGAACCACTGCCTGGTTTCAGTTCTATTATGACAGATGCCAAGGCCAGGGTTTCAACTCCCCAATGAATGAGGCTCCCTGCCTGGGTCACACCCACTCACCTGGCAAACCCGCGTCAGTCAGTCAACCTCCTGGCGCCCCCTGCTGGTTGCGTGGAGGTCCGCTCACCTGCTGGAGGTGCGCTTGCCTCATCTCCTATGAGTAGAAACGAGGGTTGCCTGGCGCCCTGTGGTCAAATCCGAGTGAGAGCCAGAGCAAAGGTTCCTGCGGTCCCCCTCCAGCAGAGGGACAGCCGTGGGAAGGTGGTCGCTGGTGCCGCCTGCAGAACTCGCTCCTGACTGAGAGTTCGGGTGGGAGGTGTTGAGCCCTTTGGAGAGGCTGGTGAAATAAATCTGTAGCCCTCCTCAGAAATGTGCGTGTTTACACACACCCTGACCTTCTGACCTTCTCACCACCCCCTCCCGGTTTCAGAGGGCGTGTGGGCCCTGACCTCTGTCCACATGTCTCAGGGTTATGTCATGTCTCAGCTCTGTGTGGTGTGCATTCAGGATTCTAAAGATGGACAAGAATGAGGAAACTCTGAGGATTTAAGTAGATACTGGCATTAATTACCTTTTATAGAATTCTGCGTACTTACATAAAGGAGTAGTTATAGGTGTTCCTGGCTTGCTTGCCTGTTAAGAACATCAGCCCTTTTCTCATAATAGATGACAGTCCTTGCCGTCAGGGACTCTAGCTCTGGAATAACTCTAGTCTGTGAAAGTAATTGTGCTTTCTCTCTAACGTTCAGATTTTACCCAGTGACGGGAAAGATCCATTTTCTTGTGGCAATTCAGTGGCCGACCAAGCCTTCCTTGACTCCCTCTCAACGAGCACAGCTCACACCAATTCATCAGCTGCCAACAGTAACAACCAGGTAGGTTTTTCTCACCCTACAGGGTGCGGCTGACTTTCTGGAGAGCAGAGTGCATTTGTAAACGCTTGTGATTCACTGTAGCTGTTAGACGTTTGTGTGGCATTTCTGTTGGGTATTAACAAAGAACTTGCTTGCTGAACCTGCTAAAGACTGTTTGTTTATAAAGTTGACCATAAGAGAAAAGGCAGGGTGTTCATCAGAAGTCACTTTTAAAAGTCTGGCAGGACCCGAACACAGACCCCGTGATTACAAACGTCCCTCCAAGTGAGGGCGTGGAGGGACAGGGAGGGTCCTGCGCTGAGGCAGGCAGTGCCGGACTCTGACTGGGGCCAGAGGGGCTTGTCAGACCTTGGCCCAAACGGACGCGCACTCTTGGCTGGAGCACCCTTGACTGGCAGGTACAACACAAGTAAAAGTGACCGCAAATCCAGCCCTCAGCGCTTGGCACTGTTACTGTATTGCTTCTAAAAAAACTTAGAAGAGTGGGACAATATGAGAAAATTACACTGAAATGTTACATCAATTTTAAAGAAAATATGATCAGTTTAGGTGATGCTGCCTCATTCAGTTATTGCTAATTGATTACCTACTACGAGTGACAACAAGAAAGCTGAGAGGATGACTGTCAGAACATTATTGGTGCCTATGTCTTTATGGTGAATGGACTTTAAGAAATGTTATCTCTTGATATTTTTTTTCAACTATTTAGGTTGCGTGTGCCTCTGTCACCTCATCAGTAACACCTCATAGAATTGTTGGAAAGAGTAAATGAAAAGTAGTTCTCAAGTATTCACATCAGTACTTAGTACTTCTTGGAGGGCTTTCATCCAAGGGGCGTTCCTTGCGGTCACCTTATACACCGCTGCCTCTGTCCCGAGACAGCCAGGGCCTCCCACGTGGCCCCCGGCGCGGGCCGTGCAGAGGGGGAGCGTGGAGGGGCAGCCCCGGTCCTGCCCGCCAGGACGCTCAAGCAGACACTGAACAGTGAGTGGGAGGAAACTAAGAATTCATCTGAATCGGAGGTGGAACTAGGTTTTCCGACCTCAGTTACTTTGCTGTGATTCCTCAGCGCCTCCCCGTCCTTGCCATACCCTTACTTACGTATTAGGCTCGAGCCAACCTGGCCATTCTGCAGATGCGCCTCACACTGCCCACCATTTCTCTGCCTTTGCTCTCCTCCGAGGGTGACGGAATGACCCTTCCATCTTCCAGAAGCCTGCCCGCCCCCAAGGCTCGGCTCCAGTAGAATGTCCTCTAGAAGTCTTTGTGTTTTTGCTTCTCCCCTTTGCTTCCTCTTGACTCTTTCAGCACTATTTGTGACTCTTATAAATTATATTCCTGACTTGTAAGCTTGGTGACAGGCAGGGCTTTGGGGGCTTTATATTTTTTCTGTTTTTGTAACCTGTTGAGGGTTTGCATCGTAACAGAGGCTCTACGAATGTTGGAGTAATTTTTTTGTTCAGTCATAAGTATATCAGAAAGCACTTACAGTGGGACATGCTTTGAGTCTGGCCGACTGCCCCCCGTATCCCTGTCTGCAGAAGGCCGCGTTCTCGGCGCGGGCTGTAGGCCCAGGGGCCGCCGCTGGCCCATCATCCTCCCTTCTGCTGGGCCACCAATCAAAAACAGGTAGTTCCTCCAAAAGACCCTCTGGGGTCGTTACTGTTTTTAACAGTGTCGATAGTAAACAGATGCTCTAAGTTAAGTGGGTATTTAGGAATGTAACATCTTTTTTAACATCTTTTTAATGTGCAGAGATTTTCAATGCAATATTTGACATGAAGGAATTTGTATTGGTTAAGAGATGAGTAAGGCATTAATAGTTCTTCTGTGTTAGAACTATATTTTTCTTATTTCTCAAAAAAAATCAATTTTAGGCCATATTAAGGCCATTTTGTAGTCCATGTTAAAATAAATCAGTAAAGAAACCTTAACAAAAGTATTAAGATTATTTCATTATCTCAAATAAGGTCTGTAATGCCATTTGACCTCTCATAATTGCTCATTGAGACTTCCTCTTACAAAACCCTTATTGAAAAGGTTCTCTCTGTCCTGCTCTTACCCCAGTGAATCCCTCTAGTGTTAAGTCAGAGGGCTTTGTAAGGGAGGCTGTGTACCTCTATTGTAGGTTTTGTTGCCAGTTTTTCTTCCAAACTGCCCCAGACTGGTAGTGCTGGCGGGTGTGCTCCGTTGCTCTCAAGCCCTGGCCGTACAGGAGACAGCTCTGTGCACCTTGAGACACTTTCAAAGTACACGTGGCAAACCTTATTGTTTAGGCTGGTTTTGGTGTTTTCGTTTGTTTCTGTCTAACAGGAAACATTAACAAAAACAAAAGGTTTGTTTTGGTTCTTACCTTAAAAGAGCTGTGCTAAAGGGCTAGTCAGCATGGCTGTGTGCACAGCCCCTCGTCAGGAGACGGCCCGTAGACGTCCATGTTTCACTAGACCAGCTACCTGGAAGCAGATGATCTCTTGCTGTTTGTAGCATCGTCCTGTTTGGCGCATAAAGATACCCGCTTTAAAACTTTGTGCTAATAAAATAAGTAAACTTTCTAGGCTAATACAAGTATTATCCATTTTCTAAGGTAAATTTTAATTTTCTTTATTTAAAAAATAATGTCTGGAATTGACATCCATGGATACGTAATGTAAATTAACAAAGGATTAAGTAAGCCATTTAAATTCCCAGTTAGTATTAAATTCAGGCTAGCAGTAGATTTAATCTGTTTTAGTGACCTATCTTGTATAGGTTTTTTATTTCTCTTACTGGTTTTGTGAAGTCAGTGAGGTTCATCTATAGAATTAAGTGATGTCCCTTGAGCAAATATAAGGGACAATATAGGAAATTTTACAGTTCTTCTGTATTGTGAACTGAAATGGTTAAGCTTTTTACATAAGAGAATTGTATACCCTCTGGAGGATCTTTCAGAAAGAGTAAGGTTATGTCAGAACCTGACTAAAGTGATCTTAGGCATAGGAAACACATTATTTGCTTTTTGTTCCTACTTCCTAACACAGTTGGCACATGGTTATTAAATATGGGATAAATGGGAAATGTCAGGTAAAGACTTCGGTCAGATGACTTGCAAAAAAAGAAAAAAGAAAAAAAGCCGTGATAACCTCAGCCTTCACAAAACAAGTAACTTTCCATTCGTTTTTATTGTGTACCCCTGCACAGAGTCTTGCCCTGGAAGTTTCTAGTTCTAAAACGCCTGCCTGCCTTCTTTCCTTCCAGTCAGGAGACCGTTTATTAGGGTCTGGCAGTGTGACAGGCACGGCATGATAGGCCAAATGACGGTGCAGCACATAGAACGTACACGTGTGTGACTGAGGCGCAGCGGGAATTTCCTTAGGCGGCAGTAAGTTAGACCCTCGAATGCTTCTCAGGCCTCTCCCCCAAGGTAATAGTGTCGCAGGTAGCGAGCCCCTGATTAGGGACTCCTCATACCTGGGCAAACATATCAAACTGCGTGATCTTGCTGACCCCTGTTAAACCCCGGGCACCCTCGGTAAGAAGCCAGTGGGCTGTGGGAGCTGTGACCCCGCCCCCGCCATCACCACCTTTCGCGCCTTCACACGCCCTGCGCACTCTCGTGTGCTGGGTTGGTAGAAAGCAGCCGTAATGAAGTCTGTTATGTCCTCCGTTAATCCGCTGATCCGGGTCTCGTGAGGTCTGCCCTAGTGAGGTGGGCACAGGGAGGAGGAGTAAGGGTGCCTCCTGCCCGTCTCGTCGCCTCCCCGCCTCTCCTGGTGTCACTCTAGTCGGGGCCACGAAAGGTGTCCTTCTTAGGCCTCGTCGTGCCCCCTTCCTGGAAAGCCAGTGGCTTGTTATCCAGCAAGTTCTTGCTTAGGTCTTCCTGCATGTTCATTCACATCTGTTGTCAAAAGGAGGAATTTGATTCTTGCGGGTCCAGGTCCCCCAAGGATGTCATACAAGAAGCAAGATATTATAAAACCGGAACCTCTCATGTTTGTGATCAGCAGTTGCAGGCTAGCAGTTTTATTTTCTTTAAACGGAATTGTGTAAACAACCTTTTATCATTATAGAAACAGTGCATATGCACTGGAAGAAGTCAGTAAATTCAAACCGGCAAAAAGCAAAGCATCCCCATCCACCGCCTACGATTTACACCTTGGTCTTGTTTCACTTTCTCTGTGAACATGAGTGTCCATCTGCGTATCCATGAGACATAGGTAGTCACAGATACTGTTTGTAACCTTTAAAAAGTTGATCCTTTTCATTGAATTTTTATCTCACATAATATCCAGGCCAATTTTAATTTTCCGAACTGACCCAAGAATGTACTGACCAGATTTGCTTATAAAACTAGTGTCCAGTCTAGGACCAAGCCAACTACATCTGGTTATGTTCAAACTGTCCCTGTAGTTCTTTTTTTCAGCACTGTTCCTGCTTTAAAAAAAAAAAATCCTGACTTAGCCAGTTGACCTATAAAGTCCCTATCTTCTGGGTTTGCCTGGCTGTTCCCTCTTTGTGTTAGGTGTTCCCCTGTCCTCTGCACTTCTTATAAATTGGAGCTTGCACCTAAAGGCTTGAAGGATTCAGATCACACACTCGAGGTGAGACTCTGTCATAGGCAATCTTGTATCTTCATGCTGCACCACATCAGAAGACATAACGTCAGGTCAGCCCACCGTTATTGATCAGAAAGACCTGGTGTCAGGATGATCACAGTCTTGTACCTCCATTGTCTAGTTATATTTTCTCCATGTGACCATAAGGCAATCTGTCTGGTATTAATTTAATGCTGCTAACCATTCACCTACTGGTTTACCGCCAGTTGATGATCTGTGTCTGCCTGAATCAATAATGTGATTTCTTCCACATTCACTGAGCTGGCTTTCTTCTGTAAAGTAGCACTTTCTTCCATCAACTGATGCTACTTAGCTACTTTGAAAAAGTTTCTATTGGAATTCAGTATAAATGTTTAATTTTTTTCCCTTTAATTGGCAGTTTTCAAAGTAAGAAGTTGTTCTAATAGCTGCTTCAAATAGCAACAAATGAGTTTTTCTTTCTTTTTGTTTTTTTCTACTGTTATTAGGGACCCATGGATTTATCAGAGTGTTTTTTTTTCCCTTATGATTAATATTGTTACCCCTTGGAAACCCATTCAGAGTATTTCCTCTGTCTCATCAATACTTGAAAATTTTCTTGCTCTTAAATATTGCTAATTCTATATCTGTGTTATTCCAGGGTCAGTTTTGATTGATTTTTCTTTTGTTATGGGTCATATTTTCTTGCTTCGTGTTCGTGCCTGGTGATTTTTTTATTGGATGCCAAACATTTGTGATTTTTACTGTGTTACATACTGGTGGTGTATCCCCACCGGTATTTTCTATCCTCGTTCTGGCACGAAGGTAAGTTACTTAGAAACAGTTGAATTCCTCCGTGTCTTATATTTTAAACTGTTTAAAGTGGGGCCAGAGCAACACTTAGTCTAAAGACATTTTTGCCTCTGCATTGAGGCCAGACCGTCTTTAGTTCTCTGCCCAGCGCCCTACGAACGATGCGGTTTTTCAGTGCTGGCTGGTGAGAGGGGCCCTGTGTGAGGGTCCACAGCGAATCCCCTTGGCCTGCATTTCCTCGCCTGCAGGCGCTGCTCAGGGCTGAGCCTAAGACCCAGGGCCCCTTCTGTCAGTCACATCTCCCTGCGCAGGCTTCTGTCCCAGACTCCCAGCGTACCCTCAGCTCACGGAGGCCACTGGGCTGGATGTGGCTGCCCATCCTGGGGTCGTGGCCTGGAAAGTCTCCCCAGGCAGGATCAAGTCTTTTACTGCCTCCTGTCCAGTGACTTGAAAACAGTTTCATATATTTTTGTCATTTCTACTTTCTAGGTTTGTTTTTTTTTTTTTTTAAAGATTTTATTTATTTATTTTTAGAAAGGTAGGAAAGGAGAAAGAGGGAGACATTAATATGTGGTTGTCTCTCATGGCGCCCCCTGGTGGGGACCTGGCCCACAACCCAGGTATGTGCCATGACTAGAAATCGAACCGTTTACCCTTTGGTTCGCGGTTGGTGGTGCTAAATCTACTGAGCCACACCAGCCAGTGCTCTCTATTTTCTAGTTTTCAGTGGAAACGTAAACTGTGTCCCGGTTACTCTATCTTGATTGTCCACTTGCGTGTTAGTTGATTTGTAAAACCAAGTTTATCTACATCTAAAAAATGGAGATAACGCCACCACTTAGACCACAGGAGAGTTGCACCTAAAAAGTGCAGTCTCATAACACTGTCTAAACGTTAAATAATGGCAGTGACTTTCCTAAGAGATAGTTGTGGTGCTGGGATTTGAAAGCTGGAACTTGGACACCAAAGTTGTCCTCTAACAGCACTGCCAGGTGGGCCACTGATTGGCTTCATGGGAGCAGTCAGTTACCTGTTGTCATGATGAGCTCGTACAGAGCCAGTCGGAGCCTCAGGAGCACACGCCCAAAGCCCTCTGCTCCTGAGGCCGCGGCCTGGGCGGGCTGTCCTGTGCCCTCGGCTGGGCTTGGCGGGTCAGGTTCGTGGTGGCTCCGTGGTTGCTCCGTGGTTGCTTCTCGGCCGCAGGGCGGCTCCACTGCTCTCACCTGGGCCTTCGCAGTTCTCGTGGCTGTGGAAGCAAAAGGTTCAACATCTTAACATTTTTAAAAGTTTGGCTGTTTTTTTTTTCTCTGGAGTTTTCTTTCCTTGGCTGGGTGACTTGCATGATATTTGTTCCATTCTTTCTGTGCTGCAAATAATTGTTTTTAGTGCTTTAGAAATACTGCATTATGACAACAGTCTCCAGAACATATACTAAGGCGCTGACAATAACCCGCTGCTTCACAGCCGGGGCTTGTTTTTTGCACGTAATGTGTGTGAGCGAGGGGCATGCTGGAATTTTCTTTGCCCTGCTGTGAGTTTGCCGTCTCCAGTTTAAAGCTTTGGTGTACTCCTTTTGCCCCCTCCACTGACTGAGCACCTTTTTTTAATTTTAAGGCGGATATTTTGGCTCTGATTGGTTGTGTTGAAAGTCTCAGCCAGTCACCACCTTCTTCATCTTCTCCTTCTCCTTCTTCTTCCATAAATAAGGTAAAATTCCAACTTGAATGCAAAACGAAATAACCATTTAAGGCCCTAGAGGTCATAGCTTTTTCCCAGTGAGGTCCCTGTTTAGGGTGAAGCATCTGACATTCGGAATCGCAGGGAGGTCTGAAGAAGACTTTTTAATGACATGTGGCTGAGAGTCAGGAGGGGTTTGGTCCCATAAAGGGAGGGGAAAAGGAGGAGGAAGGCATTGCTGGGAGATAGGAGCAGGGTGCGGGGAAGCTGGGAGAAAGCTGGGAAGAGGGGCCCTGGGGTTGAGACCTTAGGGAGCAGCGGAATGGGTTAGTGTGTGACATGTGCCTGCAGCTGAGGGACAAGAGCTTCTGGGGATTGACAGCAAAGAAGTCAGAGGCCAGAGGATCGTTATTAAAGCAGAACTGGTCATCGTCTCCCGGTCTGTTACAGTGGGGTTAGGCTTTGAGGAAGCCAAGATCCCAGCGTTCAGCCTCAGATGTTTATACCAAGAGCCCCAAGAACCGGGGGTCACAGATAGGTGAACTGGTTCTTTCTTCTTCCCCTTTCATTAACTATCTGAAGGAAACAGATCTCTGGCTAGAGTAGAAAACATCTGAAGTGCTTGTTATTACCTCTTTAATGTGATCTGAGGTTGAAACCAATTGGAAACAACTTTTTGATCTTTACCTCCAAAGCACAAAACGATACGTTTACTGGTCCAGTAATACCAGGCTTTCTTCAGAGAACTGCCAGTCTTCATTCTTCTGTTTATTTTCTAGATGACCCCTTCCATGTAATAAGATAGCCTCTCCTGAATGTATACTACGTGCTGGGTGTTGTGTGAAGTGCTTTATGTCCCTTATGTCATTTAATCCTTATAAAACCCCTGTGAAGAAGGTAGCGCTACTGCTCCCGCTGTGTTAGCGTGGAAACGAAGGCAGACGGAGTCACCTGGACAGGTTCCTGCAGGTCATAAGTGGCAAAGCCGGGATTTAAACCCAGGCAGACAGCTGTAGGGCCCAAGTTCTTCACTCCGTACCCATGAGAAACGTACTTGAATCATATTCTGTTGAATCCGTGGTCCCTGGATTTAAAATTCACCCAATGAACCAGTATTCTTTTTTTATTTTTTTTTTAATCCTCACCCGAGGACATTTTCTTCCCATTGCTGTTAGAGAAAAAGGAAGGAAGGGAGGGAGAGAGAGAGAGAAAAACATTGATGTGAGAGAGAAACATCCATTGGATGCTTCCCACATGGGCCCCAACTGGGGATCAGACCTGCAGCCTTTGGTGTACGGGGTGACACTCCAGCCGCTGAGCCCCCGCCCACCCCCGCCAGGGCGGATGCGTGCCCTTCTCCTCGCCCCCCGTTTATCTCCCGTTACGCATTTGTAAGGTGCACAGCTTCCTACGATGGTCACCTCAGGGACACCCATCGCTGCCACCCTCCCCGCCCTCCGGGCCGCTCTGGCTCTCCAGTCTGGTGGAAGCCCGTCTGCTCCCTGCAGGGCCTCGGCTTGCGCTTTAACCCTCTCGGCAGACGCACCCGAAACCGTTCTCAGGGTATAAAGCCGGTGTCGACATATTTCTTTCTTTCTTTCATGAGGCTAAGACAGCTTTGCAGTTGAGAGCACTACATCGGCAAATGTGTAGACTAGATGGCTCCTGGCCTTAAGGAGCATTTAATTTTGTTGGCGCAGGGATTAGGGGAAGAGTCAGACATAATCAGCCAGTTTTAGTGTGAGACAGATGAAAATGCATTTGTAATAGAGATCAAGCCAAACTCGCTTTGGGAGCCTTTTAATTGAACAGATACTTAATTCACTCAGCACTTGCTATGAGCCAGGCCCCACGTTCACAGGCAACCGGGCGTCACTCGTGACTGCTGGACGCAGCCCTTCTCTGTGTCCCCGTGTGCCCCTGATGGGGCGCAGCAGACAGATGATAGTGTATGTAGATTCTGTTTGTTGGATTTACCAACATTTTGTTGAAACTTCAGGCGTTGAAAACTTGCGTGCATTCCATGCCACCTTCTGAATTTTGCCACTCGCATTTCACTGCGCTTGTTCTATCGAGCGCCTGGCTGTCCCTCTGTCCCTCAGTGTCTGTCTGGATCGTCCAGCTTTTCTACAGATACTGCTTGTGCAATACGGAAGGCATGGTTATTTTAAGAATGTGGTAGTGTCAGGTGCTGAAAATCCCTTATTCTGTGATTGACCACAGCAGGTTATTTTCCTAGAAAAGACTTGAGTTTGCATATGTAAGGAAAACCCAATTTCCCTCTTCATGAAATAATGATCATGTTATGAAGGTCCGATGTCGGAGAAAGAATATGTATTTCATACAAATGATTGAGACCATCATATTTAACCACTTTAAGTAAAAAAGAAAAAAAATTTTTTTTGAGTCCTTGCCACTTTATGTAGAACATTTTGAGAATCTTTGGGGGAAATGTTGTGTAAATAAGATAGGCTTATACCCCGACTTACTGGTGGTAGTGGCCACCTGATGTGCAAATAACTCTACTTAAGACTAACTTGGGAGGATATAAGGACAGGAGAGTGTGGGCTGGCAGCTCTGAGACTGGGGCCCTTCGTGTGGCAGGATTGACAGAATAGAGGAAGATGAGGGAGAGGCTGTGTGTGCCTATAGAAAAGCGTGAGCAGTAAGAACGCTTGGGAAAGTGAAGGTTGCTGCGCAGAAGCAAAGGTTAGTGGCCAGTGAGAATGGGGAGTGTCCTGGGAGGAGGAGTTAGGGCCTGCGCGCGCAGACTGAGGAGCCTGGAGTTTATTCCATGGTCAGTGCTGTGAAGGGTGTTTAACGACATGCGGCTGAGAGTCAAGGAGGGGTTTGGTGCCCTAATGGGAGGGGATAGAGGAGAAGGAAGGTATTGCTGGGAGACCGGAGGTGGGGGGTGGGCAGAAGAAAACAAGATAGGAGGCGCCGGGGGTCAAGACCTTAGGGCCCAGTGGGATGGGTTCACGTGTGACCTGCACCTGCATTTGAGGGACAAAGGAGGCTTGAGGGGAGTGGAAGCAAAGGAGCCAGAGACCAAAGGATGGGAAGGGTGGGTTCAAAAGAGAGACAGAACAGGACAGGCTGTATGAGCTGTCAGTCACGGGTGCTAGAGGAGGGACTGGCGGTCAGGAAAGGCCCTCGGTGGGGGGTCTGCAGAGGCCTTCAGCCGGGCAGGTTTGGAGAGATGTATGAGCAGGAGTCAGATTGAAACAAGATAGAGAGAACGTTCCAGGAAAAATAACAAAAGACAGAGAGAGAAGCAAACGATTACTAGATTTGCCTACAAGGATTTTTATAACCTAGTTAGAGAGCTAAGATCACACACAAAACCAAATAATACAGCCATTTTTACAAGCAATTTGTAAACAAAGTAGTTTTAAAGACAGTTACCATGTTTCTTGTTTTTGTCCTAAGTTTTAGCTTTTTAGGACACTTGCTGTGCATAGTTCACACTCGATTTTTCCCTCAGGATCGATGAAAACCTTCCTCTGACAGTTTGCTAACACGGTCTTACTGTCATAGCAACGTGGAGCTTTCACTCCTCCCCTTGGTCTGGTGCACAACCCTCTGTTCTCGGCGGTTTACTTCCCTCCCTTCTGTCAGTCTTTCCGAATCTGACGCAGGCTGCCCGGGCTTGTGTTCTCACTGATGTGAAAGGAGGCAGAGCTGGGGCTTGAGCTCCCCAGCCCGGCCTGGAGGGCAGCTCTGCCCGGACCGTGCCGCCTGCGGCGTCTGCCAGCGTTTCCAGTGTCCGCTGGAGCAGCTCGAAGGTGTTGTAAGCCACAATCTGAGCAAACTTGGAGCGAAATCACTGGTAACTTCCTATTTTCCCCTGAGGGTATAAAGAGGTGTTAGAATAAGGTCATGCTTCCACATGTAAAACATGCATTCTGTTTTGGGTGCTTCTGGTGTGTGGCAGCCAGTTATCCACCGCATCTGTCAGCTAGTGACGGATGGTCCCTAGTGAAGAGTGAAGCAGGACCAACATTACAGGGTTCTGAAAGATCAGGGAGGCATGTTCAACAGTTTGGGAAACTTTCTTATAAATAGCCCTCGCCCTCACCCCTTCTCCCCCTCACACCAGATTTTTTTTCACATGAGAAAGAAGACCCCAGGGAAGGGAAGTGTTGCTACTTCATGTTCTTGTATAAACAGATTCAACATTTAAAAAAGGCAATATTTGTTTTCCCTGAATTTATCTGTAAATTTAAGGTGATTGAAATGAAAATCAACACACCTTTAAAAATTTGACGCTCTAATGCTAAAGTTCAGATTGCTTTAGGTTTAAAATATTCAGCTGATGCTAAAGTGTATGTATGAAAATAAACCAGTAAAAGATGTCAGGCTGACGTGCTAATGGCGTCCTGTGCAGCGGGCTCCTGAGCAGCCCGGCCCGGCCAGTCCAGATGGATCATTAGGTTGCACCGGGGTCCGGAAGTGGGCCCGGCCCAGTGTAGGGTGAAGGGGGCCTTTCAGGTCAGTGGGGGCGGGGGGAATCATTCATTAAATGATAGGACAGCAGACAGACTAAAAGAAAAGATTAAGCTGGATTCCTATATTATTTCTCTCTTTTTAAAAATCCTCACCTGAGGATATGTTTATTGATTTTAGAGAAAGAGAGAATCACTGACATGAGAAACATCAGTTGGTTGCCTCCCGTACTGCCCTGATTGGGGGACTGGACCTGCAGCCTTTTGGCACATGAGCCACCTGGCCGGGGCTGTGTTATTTCTTACACTGAAGTAAATTCCAAACAGATTGAAGAATTTAAACTTTTAAATCAAGGAGGAAAAAATACCCCAAAACACCCCGTTTGACTCGGAGGTGGGCAGCAGGCTCTCTTCTTACTGCGCTGCTCCTTGAAATCAGGTTCTGTGTCACCTGTTCAGAAATTTTATTTATAAGAGTAATTAAACTATAAAATTACTCAAATAACAGGAGAAAAATACTTAAAAATAATTTTGGCTTATGGTAGCCCCCTTTTGTGCAAGACAAGACTCCTTCGCACGTCAGTAGGAGTCTAGGAACGTAACTGGGCAGCCTCTTTGGGGAGCAGCGCGACAGAGCCTGGTGATCATCGATGCCGATCTCACTAGCCTGGCAGTTTTTCTTTGGGAATTTCGCGTACGCCCAGTTGGCGGGGGGGGGATATATAAGGGCGTGCGCTGCAGCCTTATTTACAGAAGCAAAATACTGAAAGGGAGGTAAGTGAACGGCACCAGGGGCCGGTTCCCTCACAGGGAGGAGGTGCAGTGGAGCCACGTGAAGGGCAGGCGTCGCCCGTGGGTGCCGGTCACCGGGGAGAGCGCTCCGGACCTGAGGAGAAGAAGCAGGGGTGCCGCGCAGAAAGCTGCGTGTGTAAAAACACCGGGGGCCTGTGAGTGGGTGTGTGAGTAAGTGCATGCAAGGAATTGTCAGTGGTCGCCGTCCTTGAAAGGCTGACTGGCGTCTTAAGACAGTAGACGCATGTTTATTTTTTTATCCTCACCCGAGGACATTTTGTTTAATTGCATGCCTTTTGATTCTGTTTGAGTTTTATTTTACTGGGAATGTATTATTTTTTTCAAATAAAAATAAAAGCCTAATAAAAATACAGCTGATGGTTCTAAATCAGTTCAAGTGAATAAAACATCCTTATTACCAGCATGTATAATCTCAAAAGCATAATGTTAGGTGGGAAGAAGCAAGGTGCAAAGGAACACATACAGCATACTGTCGCTTGGTTCCGTTTTGAAAGTGTAAGAGGGCTGTTTACGAATGAGGGCAGACGCCAGGGCAGCGCAGGAGCCAGCAGGAAGCGCCGCTGTTCAGAGCCAGCTGGGAGGACGCTGGGGGGCGGGGCGCTGGTCCAACGGCTTCTTTGTTACTGGTTGTCAGTTCCTAAGCAAATAGGGTAAAATGTTGAAATCAATAAAATCAGGTTAATGCTGCTTTTTGTGCCCCCCTCCATGTTTAACATTTCTGTTATTTAAAATGTTTTCTTATTTATTTCTATTGCTTTAAATTTCTGATTTCTTTCAGGATCCCTGTCGTATTCCCTTGTTTTGTGATTCCTACTGAATTGAGTAACGCTTCCTAGAAGCCACAAATGTTCTCTCTTTTTCACCCCTGACCACAGGTCAGCAGTGGCCATGACCCCTGGTCAGCCTGGAGCACCTCCAAACCTGGGAACTGGGACAGCACGGACGGCTGGGGAGCCAGGCCAGAGGGGACTGCGGCCCCAAGAAACTCGTCCAGTAACTGGGACAACGCCTTTGGTCACCCGCAGGCCTACCCCGGACCAGGTGAGGAGGGGGCCTGCTGGGGCCGGCCCGCCCTGACCGCGAGTGCCGGGGGCGGGCGAGGCAGCAGCGGGTTTTGACCTCAGGGACTGCTCTCAGGGGCTCCCCTTCCGCAGCAGCAGGCCCGTGGCCTGGATCTGTTGTCGCACGCTGCTGCCACTTAGAATCTTCAGTCCGACCTCAGTTACCTGCCAGGGGGTCACAAATGCAAATGCTCGCAGAGGCCAGATCCACAAAGCAAGAGACCCCTCTACAATCTTGGCAATCAGCACACGTTTATTTGCTTTTAAATCTTGGCCTAAAAAAATGTGTACAAATGCGGTTATCACCTGCCAGTTTACAATCTCTGACTTAACCGTTTCCTCTTTTCTTTAACTACCTGTTTTGACTCCCAGGCTATTAATGGAGATACTGAGGCAGGAAAGGAATATAGTAGAGGAAATGATTCAGAAATTAAGGAAGGATATTTATGTCTTTTCTGAAATTAAATAGAAAGGTAAAAATCTGCTCAGCATATTTTATGATCCCCACATGAGCACATTGTGCCAGGACTCGAATGTGCTCCCTGGTGAGGGACTTGCACGCAGGGGTGTACAAGGCGCAGGAGCGGGCCCCGAGCTCCCTCGTGGAAGGAGCCGACTGTAGCCGACACCGCGTCCCCGCGTTGTGGGCTAAGCGGAGACGTGAGGCCAGGCGGCTGCTGTTTCTATAGTAACGTGGCATGGCCGTGGGAAACTTGGCCCAGATCCTTCTCCTGCTTGCTGTTCCTTTTTGTTCTGGCATTTGTGTCTCTGGTGGTGACACCCTGAGGGCAGAGAGCACAGGGCCATTTCCTGCCTTGCAGCCAAAGGACACCGCAGGCCATCAGAGGAGGAGGTAGAGGCCTGACCGCGGAGGGAAGCAGGAAAGCTCGCGGCCGCACCTGGCGGGGAGGTGCCTGTTTGTCAGGCTGTGGGGCAGGGTCACGACTCCTCGTCGCTCATTTTCCCTTTCCCCTTCCCCTCCGTCCCTGTCCTGTTCCTCCCATTTGTCCCCTCATTGCCCTTCTCCTACCTTTGTTATTGTTGGTGTTAAACAATTCCTTCTCAAAGGTTTCTCATACCTTTGGTCCTCCCCAGTCTTCTTGACTGAAAGGGCACTAGCTCTGTGTCCGCACGTTTGTAAGGCTGGGTTGGCGGCGTGTAGGCCCTGCAAGGCCTTCCCTTGGGCGCCGTGTAGGTTCGTGTGGCCCGCATTCATGTGGAGTTACTTGGACTGACAGTCCTCTTTAAGCTGTTTCTACTCGTCTTTCATACAAAAAGGCAGAGTCTACCATTGAAGCCTCAGAACCAACGGCAGAGCCTGTCCTCCTCGTGGCCACGCTGTGCGGCCGGAGCGCACACGGTGCTCCCTGTTCAGCTCTCCAGCCCGGCCAGTAGTCACGATCAGAACACTAGGTCATTTCTTCACTGACCGTATTCTGTGCCCACCCCCAGCAACTGGTGACGATGACGACTGGGACGAAGACTGGGACGACCCCAAGTCGTCGTCTCCCTACTTCAAGGATTCAGAGGCGGCCGAAGCAGGCGGCATTCAGCGCGGGAACAGTCGTCCTGGCTCCTCGTCCATGAAGCTGCCGCTTAACAAGTAAGGGGCGTCGGGAGGCGGGGCTGCTGTGTGGGACCAGCAGGAGGGAGGTGCAAAGAGGCTTTTCTCTTCTCAGTGACTTACGAAGCTTTGCAATGTGCTCACTTTTACTTGGATCTTAGCTTTGTAACTTCTTTTAATTATTTTTTTCATTTTAAAGGAAATATTTGTCCTATTTAATGATCTGCAAACACTAATGTACTTCTGTCAACTCCATGACAAGTTAAGGTTTCATTGCTGATGTCACCAGAAAATTAAAAGTAATAACTCTTTTCTGAGTGTTTTATGAGTGTATTTCTGAGTGTATCGCTCCCCATATTGCCAGCGTTGTGCGAAGCGGCCGGCGTGCATTCTTATGTGACCCTCGCATCCCTTTGTGGTACAGCGGGTCCCTGTTCTCCCGTGGGGAGAACTGAGGCCCAGAGGGGTTAAGAAACAGCCCGGTCTCACGCAGGTGTAAGTGATCTGGTCAGGATTCCAGGCCAGTCCCTCAGCCTCCTGAGCCACAGGCTCTACGCTGTGCCTCATGTGTTTAAGACTTGGTTTTCACCTGGATTTCTGTTAAAAAGAAGTTCTGAGCAGTATTTTTAGAGGCGCTGCCAGCAGGAAAGCACGTGGGCAGCGTGGACAGAGTGTGGGGCTGCCCTTGGTGGAGAGTTCTGAGCGAGCCCACGGTTTCTCCAGTGTAGCTCCAAGGAGATGTAACTTACAACACATGTAAGACTCTTCAAGTGCTCTCTTCTTACAGCAGTTACATTTAAAATAGTTGTATTTTCTAAAATGACTGATACTTTTTCTCAGTGTTCCAAGTGCATGCATCAAAGCAGATGCCAAGGAATGTTCACTGATGTTGGAAAAACATTGTAAACATAATGTTTGATGTATCTATCTAGGTATCAGGCTCTCGTTCTAGATCTACACATATATATATAAGTTAATAAGTCCTACAGGTCTCCTTAGTATATTTAAATAGTATCAGTGATTAAATGTCATCTTCCAGCCACCTACTTTTCCTGCCTCTCTGTCTAGTTTCTCTCGTTATGTACTTTTATGCTTAGTTGCTTGTATAATAAAATTAGTCATTCATTATTGATAGTATCCTGTTTCTTAGAGTCAAATGGGAAGTTTTCAGTATGGTCAGCAGTGACGCATGTGACTCTTCGTTATTCTTTAAACCTGAACGCAAAGGATATTTAAAACCCACTAAAATAGAACGTGTCTCTTTGTCTATGTTTGAAAGTGAAGAAGCAGAGACTGAGGCACAGACAGGGCTGGCCAAGTTTCCGTAGCCGGAAAGTGAGGTGGCGGCTGGCACCCAGGCCCCGGGCTCCGCTTCCCTTGCTCTCTTGCTGCTCGGTGCGCGCTCGTTTGCCATGGGGTCTGGAGGGAGTGGGGCGACCTGTTTGAACCTTAGCTTCCTCGTCTCTAAAGTGAAGCTTTGGCTTCGGGACTTTTCTGCTCTGAAACGTTACTCCAGGTTGAAACCAAGTCAGAGCAGCCCTAATTTGCATCCGCAAAAATTTCTGCAGCCCGAACCAGCCTTGTCTCCCCAAGAAGCAGCACTTCGGGGGCTGTGCATCGACCTGGCTTTTCGCCAGTTCTAGAGATTTGCTTTGAATTTAGATTGGATTCCTGGAAGTAGCCAATTTTATGTTTCAGGTCTCTCTGAAGAACTCTGGTTTTCCTTTGTGTCTCCTAAACTGTTTTTGGGGGGGTTTTGATGGGGTTTTGTTTTTTTTGTTTTTTTTTTGGCAGTTCCAAAAGAAAATAGCACAGGTGCCTATGAACAGTGGCAGCTTCTGGGGGGCAGTTGCAGCTTCCCAGAGGGAACCTGTTGAAAGGCAGCTTTAATTTGCATATAGAGTCGCTGTGGATGGCCACTTCCCCAGGGGTCAGCCCCCACTGCCGGCGCAGGGACGTCTCCTCCTGTGACTGGGACGGGGACGCGTTCCCCGGCCTGTCCTCACTCTTCGGGGGCTGCCAGAGTGTGTCAGACCCTGTTAAGCAAATAGAGCACCACAAATATCGCACCTTTGGAGTCTCTCGCCCGTTAGAGCTTAATTAAGTGACTGACTGGCTGCTGAACGATCTGATTACAGTAGGTTTCATTTACCACAGTTTCCTAGTCCCAGCACATCTGACAGACAGAACGAGGGGTTAAAACGGTGGCACTGAGCTGCGTAATCCTTCCAGGGAAAGGCCTGACACAATTCTTGTCTCCATGATTAGGTTTCCTGGATTTGCAAAACCTGGGATGGAGCAGTATTTGTTGGCTAAGCAACTAGCCAAGCCCAAAGAGAAAATTCCTATCATTGTAAGTTTGTTCGTTTTTATTTGTTTGCTCTCTTTCTGATGAAGCTCTTTTGTGTGCTTTAAAGCTAAGAGAATTATTCGTCATTTGGAAAGCACTTTTAAACACATTGAATGCTCCAAAAAACTGACAATATATGTTAGTATTTTAAGAGTACTAAATTAGCATAAATTAATGCCTGTTCTTTATACTGTTTAGATATTTTTTGCATTTACCTTTCAGATTTAGTCATTGGCCCAACACCACCAGTAGCATATGTATTCTTCTAATCATTTTTCATCTCTGAGTTGTCTTGAAGTATCTTTCCTGGGCTGTTTTCCTACCAGCCGTATAGATTTAGCTAATAAACCCAGATCAAATATTTAGGTTTCTTCCTGGCGAAGTACATGCATGTTATCAGAATAAGGTGCCTTTTCCACTAGGTTGGTAATAGTCAGTCTTTCTTCCAGTTAACCAGCTGTCAGGTCAGAATAAGGAACCAGCAAGTAAAAGCCGGGAGTTAATGACACACTAAGGATATCTGTCTTAGCATAACTTGATAGTTAGCATTACATGTATGGGCTCTTTGGTTTCACCCACACGTTGATCACTGGTAGATTTCCTCTCCAAGCATTACACAGCTGGTATTCCCAGATGAAAAAGAGCACCGTGGCGGTCTCCTGGCCCTGTGGGCCACACCCTGTCACCGTAGGTCGGGAAACCTTGTGCGAAATCACCCTTGACTCAAACAAGGAGGGAACGGCTGGTCTTACTCTGTAATCTCTGGGTCCTAGGAAATTTGGTAAAGTAGCAAGAATGATATTGGACTTATTTTACATCTTGTTCCTATAACTTGAACCTAGAAACCTCCAGAAAGAACAGATATGACCAAGACCCCTTTTTTTCTTCCCTCAAAGCAAATTCGGGATAATTACCTTCTGAGGTAGTCAAAGACAGATATTCTTAATGGTGTTATCAGTTTAAGAATTTTTAAGTTATTTTCTTTTTCTTCAGACTTTTTTTGTAAATACTGAACGTGAATCATGGTTCTTTTAATTAAATTTAAGTCTCCACACAGTTAAGAGCCCATGGCCCTGCCCCTTGGGTTCTCAAAGAGGACTCGGTCACAGCATGGCAATGGTGGAACAGAATATAGGACCCCAGGATTTGTGTCCCAAAAGTCTTAGGTAGAACTGGGCCATGCGCCCTGCGGGCAGGCTTGGTTGCGTGGGCTGCTCGCATGAGAAAGGAGACCTAGGAGAGCCATCGTGGCTTCGGGAAACCAGCAGAGACCTGGGTTTTTGCTTTTAAGGCACAGCAGCCTACACCGCACACCCCGCCCCCGCCACCCCCTACCTCCGCCCCGCAACACACACACACACACACACACACACACACACACACACTAATAAAATGTGACCCATGACTACAGAGCCCTTGTTGATCAGAATGGCCTCTCTTGGTCCCAGTCACAGTGAGAAATTCCCCAGAGGCCCCCTTAAAGCTGTCCGCTCTTAGCTTGAACAGTGTTCTAGGTCCGGGCTCCTCCTTGGGGACCCAGAGTAGCCTGTCTGAGATCTTCTCTTTTGTTCCTTATTCCTGGAGCCCAGGC
Source organism: Pteronotus mesoamericanus (assembly GCF_021234165.1). NCBI lineage: Eukaryota > Metazoa > Chordata > Mammalia > Chiroptera > Mormoopidae > Pteronotus > Pteronotus mesoamericanus. The sequence goes on from NW_026555085.1 coordinate 99,740,465, forward strand.
ATCATCCTGACCTACTAACCTCTGAACTTTCACACCCTACCCCATTTTCTCTTCTTCCACCTTTACAAAGACTTGGGACTGAGCATAGAGAAAATGAGAGTGTTGGGAAACTTCGATGGCAGCTTGGCATCGTTCAGACATCCGAGGGTGTGATTTTCTATTTCACAAACCAGGCCCATGATAGATAAGAAATTTTTAAAAACTAGCCTTTTATACAGAGAACTAAGACGAGTGGGCTAGAGAGAGAGAGACAGGGTTCCGTCCGCACTCCTGCGCGGGCGGCCCGTGAGGAGCAGAGAGCGCGTGCTGGCGGGCGCGCCCGGCCGGACGGCCTCAGCCGAGCCGAGAGCGTTGGGGACACTTCTCAAACAAGGGAAGAATGACCCCCCTAAAGGACTTCGGGTCCTAAAGAGAATCGTTCGATGACTTACATAAATTTTGCCTACTATTTTTTCCTTGTAACAAAATTAACTCTCCCTGGCACATTGTGTAGGTTGGAGATTATGGCCCAATGTGGGTTTATCCTACCTCTACCTTTGACTGTGTGGTAGCAGATCCCAGGAAAGGCTCCAAAATGTATGGGCTGAAGAGCTACATTGAGTATCAGCTAACACCCACTGTAAGTATCCAAGTTATTAAAAGCAGAGCCATGCTTACGTCACTAGTTAGAACTGGCTTTTTTCTTCATTTCCTGTCATTGGCATTGTAACTTTCTCTCCTTTTTCCCTTATTTTGTAGAATACTAATCGATCTGTAAACCACAGGTATAAGCACTTTGACTGGTTATATGAACGTCTCCTGGTTAAGTTTGGGTCAGCCATTCCAATCCCTTCTCTTCCAGACAAGCAAGTCACAGGTGAGTGCGTGTGATGCGGGACTCGGGTTGCCCAGGACGAAGGCTCCCGTTAGTGTCCTGGTGTAAATCAGGGATGGCGTTGTCCGCCCTCCGGAGGGGCCAGATGTAGGAGTCAGGACACAGCAACTCCGTACAGCTGTATATACTGTGCACATACTTGGAAGTTACTGAAACACCTAACCAGAAAGTGTCATAGAATTTTCCATCAGAGGTCTTGTATGCATACCTTGAACTCTGGCAGTCACTGTGTCTTTACTGCTACGCCCCTTCCTGTAGAAGAAATACATGGACTTTTTAAATGTGAAAAATGCTACCTGAGAAAATGGCAATGATCCACGTAGCCTAAGGTGGGACTAAAACTCCGGGCCAACGTGAGCACTGCACGCAGGCCAGCGTGCGGCTTCGTGAGCAGCGGGAGAGCATCGGGGGCGCAGCCGCGGGGCTTTGTAGGGGTGGCAAGGCTTTCTGCTCAGTTACGTCGTTGACTGTTTACATGTAGATGTTTTTATTTATCATTGATTGTTAGCCCCTCCGTTTCTTATGTATTAATATGTCATGTGTCCCTACCAGCCCCACCCCACATAATCAGCTCAGCAATCCGTGGTGCTTCTGCAGCACCAGGTGAATAGGCGCTCAGAGAGCATTTGTTTCTGGGTCTGTTCAGAGAACTGCCATCTTTTTTTTTTTTTTAATCTCCTAGTATAGAACCTGGAATATTAGTACTCAAGACTCAGTATGTTTTTCTTGGAATAAAAGTTTATAAAGAAGCTGAACTTCAGTAAAGATTGGAAAGAGTTTAGTGTGTAGCTAGAAATTCTTCAGATACTGAAACTAGTAAGTGTAGAAAGGAGAGAATCAAAGATGAGAGCACGGCTTAGCGGGTCTGAGCTAGACCTCTAAGTCAAGTGGGCAGCGTCAGCAGGCTCACCTGATCCTGGCGAGAAGAAACCTGGAGCCTGCGAAGCAAGGGAAGACCCGACAGGGCTCAGTCCTCGCACAGTGAGAGCTGCACTAACCAGCTCAGAGAGGAGCTGAGAGTCCTGACCGGCCGATGGCAGAGCCTGCTTGCTCCAGACGCTGTCCGTGCCCTGGTGACGTGCCTCCCTCCATGCCGGGTGGCTGTGTGCCTGGGAACGGCACGCTGCTGTCCGGCTCAGCGACGGCGCCAACCACGCTCCGCTCGGTGGTGCTGTAGAGCAGGGGAGTCTGATTCCCAGCCTGCTCGGGCGCGTGATGAGGTGTGGCCGACCACTCTTCGGTTAGAGTTGGCAACCTCAGAACAGGAGAGTTGTTCTCCTTGAAACTTTACTTTGTTCTACATTTTATGTTTCTCTGAAATTTTTTGAGGAGATAGAAACATTTGTTTTTTAAAAAGTTGTTTCAATTTTGAATTTTTTTAAGTTTCAAGTTGTCACAGCAGAATGGGGCGGGGATGCACTGCCATGTGGTTAAGCAGGTCCTCACCCTTGTGTGGGTGACGCTGAGCGGGCGCAGTGGGTGGAAGCCCGTCAGGGCGGCTGGGCCAGTGTGCGTGGCTGCCTCCTTCCACTTGAGAGTTGTCACTGTACCCCTGGTTCTGTGCCCAGTTCACGTGTTCACTGGTCCCTCCTTTCTGTCATCCTACTGTTTTAAATCACATCTGTTTTTAAAAATTTGGATTTCTTTCCATAACAACTTCTATCTGCCTTTCTCTGTATTTTCAAATTTCTGTTCATTTCTTGAATTCGTTTTCTCCTGTATCACCCCGATTGGCACAATTTGTGAGTGTTGAACTAAATGGGCTACTGAGTTATTTTAGGGCTAAGGAGATTTCTCCAATCACATAGGTTTTAATACATTGTGTATTCTAAGTCAGATAACTCAGCACTGTTTTAAAGCGTCCCAGAGTCATGGTTCTATTCCCATATTAAGGTTTGTTTCTTTAAAAAAAAAAAAGTGTTCAGGCCTGAAGCCAAGGGTATGCCCTAGAAAAGCCAGAAAGCAACAGCCCCTCATCTGAAGAAAGCTGAGCTTTGATTCGCTGGCCGGGACGTGTGCCGAGGAAGCAGCAAAGCACAGAAGTCACTTTATCTCTCCCTCGTCTTGGTTGCCTCCTGCCCGCGAGGCCACAGGATCATAATTATACACACTCCCCGCTCACTTGGGTCCTGGGGAAGGGAAGGAGGGAAGCCGAATGACGTCACAGCCCCTGTGGGCTGCCGCTCGGCCCGTGGACATCTTAGAGCGAACATTTTTTTATTCATGGATTTTGTTCTTTGTGAAATAATATTGGATGACTCTGGTTTTACTCCTGGGTAGAAAACTGGTATATTCATGTTGTTAGTGAAAACCTAAGCAAGGTTCATTGAAAATGGGGACTTGGAAGTCCCTCCCCACCCCTTTACCCGAATTCTCCGACACCTGGTGTGACAGCCTCAGCAAGCACAAAATAACATCTGAAGTCATCGTTTGGAAATAAATCAGCGGTGTCAGAAAAATGTCAGGAAGAATAAGAGTCAACCAACCAGTGAGTAGGCCTGAAACTCCTGGTATACAACTCACTTGTTCTTGATGGGGAATCGGCATAACTCAGGGCCGCACTGATGACTTCTCCTCCTCCTCCTCCTCCCTCTTATTCTTCTTCTTACCATTTTAAGTTTGGCTTTCCAGGGCTCATATGGGTCTGCGTGTGCTGGTGGTCTGCCCACCTCAAACCCTGAACGCTCTGTCCCCTGCGGGTTGGTCTATGTGTGAGCAGGGAGCACACGCAACGCTCAGGTCGTTTTCAGCTTAGCCCTGGTTTTCACTTTCTTGAGGGCCCCTCTGTGTCTCCATTCTGTGTGTGCGCGGCTCGGAGTTGGCCAGCAGCGCGTGCCTGGATTGCACCCCATCACGTCTCCACTGTTTCTGCTCCCAGCCCAGCATGTCCTGGCTCAACCGAGTGACCTTGGCTAGTGGAGCTGCTGGCCTCCCTGTTCCCCAGCCTCTGGGTTGTTATCGCCTCTGCCGCCACCCCCCACCAGCTGGGCGCGGGCATCTCCCGCAGCTCCAGGTCAGGGAGGCTCCTTCCTCGCTGGGAAAGCGGCGGCTGCTGTCTTCACGGCCTGGTCCATGCTGGCAGAACCCCACGTGGACCCGGTGGAGGGCGAGGAGGCGAGGGGCTGCACGGAGGAGGCGGGGCTGCCCCCGGCCAGGGCGCCACCGACTCTACGGCTCTCCCGGAAGCTGAGCAATTTTGCAGACGTTAACATTCCTCAGAGGGCTGTTTGCCTGCGGCTGATTTCCAGAGCACTGGTTGTTGTGATTGTCTGGGTTTAGAGTTATTTTAGGGGGACTGGATTGGCTGATTGCCCCATTTGACTGTAGCTGGAATTTCTGTCTCCAGAAGCCTTTTAGCTGATGGCGATTTTGGCTGGTAGGCTCATGAAAATTCTCGGCGTTCACGTGATGTTCAGCATGTCAGGCTTGTCAAGCCCATCTCCCACCTTTAAAGCAGAGATACGATTAAGCTGTTTTAGGATGTTGTAAGTTCTGGAATAGCAGCTTTAGTCATTGCATTCATGGAAAAATTGCTTTTTGTATTCTCATTTTAAGTAATTTAAAAAACAAAAGGAAAAAAATCTACAGTTCTCAGTTACTTCGCATAAATATTAAGTTTAATAAATTTGTATATCTGAGATTATATTACACTTGGTCCCATTTTTATAAATACAGAAGTTTCATGTACTTTGTAAGAAATACTTATTAAATTCAACTGTGTCACCTCTTGCTTGCCTATAGGACTTAATATGGCCACATATTAGCTTTACAAGAAAGAGGTTTTTTCATATTGAAATAAAATTTACTTTTAAACTTATAAGTACTTTAGGGATCCTTGAAGCAAGTAGCACTTCAAGGCTATATTCTTGTCACAATTAAAAGGTTTGTTAATTAATCGAATTGGAATTTCATTCTTACTCGTATAAACTAAAAGTCTATTGGATCGTTCCTGTGGGCCTTTGAGCGGTCTCTCTGTTGCTTGTTTTTAGATTAGTGAAAAATTACCACGGTTTACGTTTGACTAAATAGCCCTCTACCAAGCAGCCATTAGCTCTACAAACAGCTTTCCGGTTGTATTAACAGTGATTCATTTTAGACAAAGTGGTACATCGTTCTCGGCGTGTCCCTTGCAGGTCGCTTTGAAGAAGAATTTATCAAAATGCGCATGGAGAGGCTTCAGGCATGGATGACCAGGATGTGCCGTCACCCAGTAATTTCAGAGAGCGAGGTTTTCCAGCAGTTTCTCAACTTCCGGGATGAAAAGGTAGGATATTTTATTTTGACAGTCTTAGTGTGTGTTGAGAATTGTCACATTCACACCAATTTTATGTCTGAAAAGAGTTAACATCATGTTGGTTAGGTGGTTATTTCTCATGTCCTCCAACGACGACGAGAGGATAGAAACCTAAATCCCGACTACAGGCCAGGATGTGGAAGAACTGCCGCCAGGGGGGGCTTCTGGTAAACAGCGAACAGGCCGACCCAGTGTGGACAGGGCAAAGGGCGTGCCAGGCAGGGCGTCGGTTCCTCGGCGCTTTTAGGAAAGACGTCGGGCCCCGAACCAGGCAGGGTTATCAGCGCAAAGTGAGGGAAACAGCTAATGGTTTTTTATGATCACATCTTGACCTTGCAGTGCAGTGCATTTTGAAAGGAAGAGTCGGTTTGGAATGGGACCATTCTTCTCAAAGCAAAGTTATTTTTCCAGAACTGTAGTTGTGAGTCCAAAGGAAATGCTGACCTGTGCCTGTGGGCAGTCTTTTTTTGGTCAACGGTCATCTGGTCTTCTATGGTACTCAAGAAAACATGGGCAGTTTGGCATCTCGTTATTGTCTGCGAAAATAGTGTTCTCTCTCAATAAGCTTTTAATTCACTCTTTATGGTATTTTCTCTAAAGATGTTTTCTCCATAGTTTCTCTCATAACAATTACTACATATCCTGGAAAATAAGAATAAAAGTATATATTAGCTCAGATGCCAACAGAGATGACATAAATTATGACCCTAGAAAAACAGTCGTGAAATGATTTTTGTATTTAATCAACTAATAGGATACTATATACCTTGTTGAAACTTTCGGACAGAGATACACTTGCTAAATTTCTTTGTAGTACTTCTTCCTAATTAAAGTGACCACATTTACAAATAAGCTTAAACATTAGGGCTCTGTGTTTTTATAGACATACACATACACTTAACATGATGTAAATATTTGGGGGATTTTCCCCAGCTACTGCTTATTTCTAGAATTGACAGGCTTATTTGAATATGTTGTATGTAACCAGTTGGGAGTTAGAAAACAGCAGGTATTTTAGCATTTCTTTGTGAATTTGTGTGTCTCACAGGCCCAGCCTTACAGGCTGCTCTGGGAAACGCTGGTTTTCTGGTAGGGTTTGATCCCAGCCACAGCACGTCTGGCGGCTGCCCTGGGTTCCTCCAGCTCTGCAAGTCAGTTCTGTTACTTTGTAGTCACAGAAGCTCCCTCCAAGGCTCCTGCCTTCCTGGTGATTCACAGGACTTCAGCAAGGGTTTGGTTTAGAAAACACTTCTAAAGGTCATGTTCTATGCAGAATATTATTTAAAATAATAATCTAGATGTGTTTTGTTTTTCAATGACTTCTGCCTTCAAAGGCTGATCCACTTACCATAAAAGTGGCAGAAAAGACAAAGGAGTCAGGGGCCTGAGCGCCGGTCTTGGCTCTGCGTACAGCTCCCTCTGGATCCTGGCCTGGCATTTCAGCTCTTTGGGCCACAGTTTCATCACCTGCTAAGTGAAAGTGTAAAACTGGGAGATCACTAAAAACTGTGATTTTTGTGGTCAGTAGTAGCTCCTATAGATGAATGGACACAGAAAATTCCAGTGAATCTGCAGAAAAATTATTAGAAATGAATGGCTAGTAAGATAACTGAACACAAGATAATGTATATCTCTATATTGGCAATAAACAGAAAATGAAAGTTTACACTATCATTTACAACAGCATGAAAAGTATCAAATATTTAGGAGTAAGGACAAGAAAATTTACAAAAGATGTGCATAAAAACTATGAAACTGTTGAGAAAAATAAAAGAAGAAAATAAATTTCTCGATAATATTGTATCTTTCATGGATTGAAGAACAGTAAATGTGTCGTATGTAGAAAATTAGAGCACTAAGAAGAGCCAGGATGCTCTTGAAAAAGAAGGAAGTGGGAGGAGGACTTTACTGGCAAGCAAGGCTCCCTGGAAAGTTGGAGGATTTCAGAAGCAGGGCAGTGGCGTCAAGATAAACAGACCATCCGAACGGAACAGAACGGACACGCTCTGTGACAGACAATGCTGAGTCCAGTGGGGGAGGGGCAGTCCTTTTGCTAAACGGCGCCGGCCCATTAGATGGCACCGTTGGGGAAAATGCAGTCTGTCACCACCTCATCGCAATGTACTGTTGATCTTGTGAGGACCGATACTAGTATGGTGGTTACGTTTTTAAAACATGGCCTTACCTGTTAAAGTTATGTAACGCAGTGTTTATAGGTGAAGTGATATTATACCTGAGATTTCCCTTTAAATAAGCAAGAAAAATAGGTAGATTGGAGGAGAGTAGATAAAACAAAATTGGCAAAAGTTCTATCATTGTTGAAGGTTGAGTCTATAGGGGGTTATTGTACTTTCTCTCTACCTTTGTATATGTTTGGAAGTTTCCATTGTATGAAGATTTTTAAAAATCCATTTCAGATCAGTCTCAGGTCTAAATATCTTCATTCCCCTACATTAGGGAAGAATTTCTGAAATAAGACACAAAAATGACTAACCACACAGGAACAGACTGGTAAATTAGACTGCATTAAAATTAAGAACTTCCGTTTATCAGCAGAAGCCATTAAAAGTGAAAAACAAACTAAGATATGAACACATATAACCAACCAAGGGCTGGATTTTAGCGTATATGAAAACCTACACAGAAAGATAGGATAATCAACGCAATAGAAAAATTGTAGATTTGTTAGTGTACTTCCCCCAAAACAGTATCTGAATCCTCAACAAATGTATTTTTTAAAGTAGTTAATCTCATTAATAACAAAGGAAATGTGAAGTGAAACCGTGGTGGCTACCACTGCACACTCACCTGAAGCTCTGACCTATCAGGCATCTTCTCAGTGAGGCGGGTGGCTGCTGGCACTCTCACTGCGGGCGGGTGTGGCAATTTGGTAGGACCATTTGGAAAACAGTTTCTTCTTTTTTCGTAACAAATTTTTTTTTAAAGATTTCACTTATTTATTGTTTGACACAGGGGAAGGGAGGAGAAAGAGAAACATCACGGTGTGGCTGCCTCTCATGTGCCCCCTCCTGGGGACCTGGCCTGCAACCCAGGCCTGTGCCCTGACTGGGAATTGAACCGGTGGCCCTTTGGTTCACCGGCCGATGCTCCATTCACTGAGCCACACCAGCCAGGGCTGGAAAAGAATTTCATATGATGAATAATACATATACATAGCAGCTTCATTCATAACTTGGCAGGGCCAGGAGTGACTGCTGGTCTTAGAATCGATAAATAAGTGGGGGATAGTCACACAGCCGGGATGCTGCGCAGCACTACCAACAGTGCGAACGCAGCTCCTCGGCACAGGTTGAGCAAAAGAAGCCAGGCACACAGGAAATGTAGAGTGCAGAGTCTGCGCTGGTTTAGAAAACGGGCAGAACTGTAGTTCAGGGACCCGTGCCTACGTGGTAAACATAAAGAACAGCGAGGCAATGGCAACATAAAGGAGAGGGTGATGTTATCTTGGGGGGAAGGGGTGGTTGGGAAGGGACAGGAGGGGCCCCTGGAATGCGGGCTTCGTCCCTGCCGTGGTCTTGGTGATAGTGACGCAGGCGTTCACTTCGTGAGAACTCCTCGCACTGGCTGCTTTTGTACTGGGCACTTTTCTATGTATGGGTATAAATGTTCTATATACCTTACAATACCATGATTTAAACTCGCTCATAACGTATTTGTATCTTGTATTTTAGAGAAGCTTTAACCATTTTTTAGAACTAAACCTAAAATTTTGAGGCGCTTGGTCACAGTTCTTAGGGTGTGTTCATACTCACTGTTTGGATTGGTAGCTCCTGGGGAAGGGACCTTGGCTGGGTCACCTCGCCCAGGAAGGACTTGGCTCACAGAGGGTGTGCCGTACAGGGCCCTGCTCACGTGCGAGGTGACGTGTGGGGCGTGGGGGCATTGGCTCTGCACGGAGGGGTGGGCGTGGGAGCTGCTTCCTGAGAAGGAGCGGGACAGAGACGATTGGCAAGCGGCATCGACCCGGGGTGTTGAAAGATCGGTCTGGCTCTGCTCTCGGACACCCTGCTCACAGCTCTCCCGTTTGTAGGAATGGAAAACCGGGAAGAGGAAGGCTGAGAAGGATGAGCTGGTGGGCGTTATGATATTCTCCACGATGGAGCCAGAAGCCCCTGACTTGGACCTGACCGAAATGTAAGAGATCCTGCCAACCTGCCTTCTCCTCCCCCGTGGCCGCTCCTTCGCTCACAGGTCTGGCCAGCACGGCCGGAAGTGGAAGTCAGACTGCTGGCTGAGCCTAGAAATGAGTGGGGCCGGTACGCAGAGGACGAGGAAAGCACCACCAGTGCATGAAAGCACAGCTTCCCAGCCAGAACCTAGGGGGAGGCCTGCTTCCTTCTCACCGTGAAGTCAGCGATTTCAGAGCTGACGTAGCAGCCGGTCACTCCTCCAGTAAACAAAGCATGGTGGAGCTAGGCAGCCAGGGCCAGCCGGGCACCTCACCGTCCGCGGGGCAGGGCTCCTGGGAGCCGGACCCTGAAGGAGCCAGTCTCCGACCTGCCCTTCTGAGTTCTTTTTCTGTTGTTTTTAGTCATGGCATTTTTATTTAATATAGGCTTGGTTGAAAATCTGGAGGAGTTTCTTTTCTATATAAGGACTAATAAAAAGTCTTGGGGTTTATATTTAAGGAACTTTTTCTTGTAAAATCATTGCTTGTGTGTTACCAAAAATAAAAACAAGGAAAAAAAAAAGTCTTCCAACTACCCAGAGAGAAAATCAGTGTTAGTATGTTGGCCTTCATCATAGTCTTCCAAACCCTCCTCTGTACGTATGTATCTAAAGGAATAATTGTTTAAACAGAAAGGACCATTCTTTTTTATAATCTTTTTCTTTTAATCTAAGGGTATTATAGTGATGGTTTTTTTTTTTCAGGTTGGTAGATACTTTTTACACCCTTAAAGAACTGATATGTTCAGTGTCATCTTAGATCAGTGATTTTCAACTTTTGCCATCTGATGGCACCTATAAGCTAATTACTGAAATTCTGTGGCACTCCAAAAACAATGCTTTTTTTGCTGATCTGAAAAAAGGAGGTATAATTTGTATTCATTCACACCAAATGGCTATTGTGTTGGCTGTTGTCTTTTTTTTAATTTGACAATCTAAGGGAAAAGAGGTCAGTGCACCTGACTAAATAGTCAGGATTTGACTGTTTTAAAGATTCTTGTGATGCATTGGCTGAAAATCGCTGCCTTGGATATTTGTGAATCCAGGTTATTTTCTGTGATTCGCTGCTGGAAAGAATGACTTCCTACCATTAGCAACCCACATTACTGCTTTATAGGTTCAGTGGTACCTCCCATGATCGGATTTCACTACATAAGATGTTCATAAGATGAGGACTTTTTTAGAATAATTTTATTTACCGCTCACAAGGAATTGAGGGGGAAAGGAAGCAGCGTAAAATAAAAATGACACCACTAAGTATTTCCTGAAAGCCTGAATCAAGCCTGTGTGTAATACTAATTTACCTAAAGGGCAGTTGTTATAAGACAGGAAAACCAGGGCCTGTGGGTGCGTGCACTGTGAGTCTCCCCGGCCTCGCCGGCATTTCTCCCCTGCCCCGGCGCTTGGCGGCTAAGCCCAGGGCGGGCCTTCCCATGCTGTCGCCCACAGAGAGCAGAAGTGCGAGGCCGTCAGCAAGTTCACCAAGGCCATGGACGACGGCGTGAAGGAGCTGCTGACCGTGGGGCAGGAGCACTGGAAGCGATGCACCGGACGTGAGTGCGCCTCGTGCCCGCGGGCAGGCACCACCGTCCTCACGGGGCAGGGGCGGGGCGGGGGGGCGGCAGCACCTCAGACAGAGATGCGTCTAGTGGCCCAGAGTCACGTCCTTCCCCAGCCGTTCGATGAACCTCACGTCTCGGCCCAAGTTGAACACCAGACAGTGGGCTCACACAGAGCCAGTTCGGGACCTCACAAAAGACACCATGTTTGCCTAAATGGGTCCCATTCTCTGGGGTGTTGTAATCCATGTGAAGTTCATCTTTTCTGCATGCTTACACAATGCCTGTGGTTATTTTTTATCTCACAATTTTACCTTTTCATCTTCATCCATTGGCAAGGTGTTGCTGTGACTCAGGCTCTAATTTTTAGGAAAAACCAGTGCAGTTGGCAGACAGGTCAGACGAGGAGCACCTCCAAGGGGTGCGGCGCCGTCAGCTGTGGCTCCCTGCCGGCTGTTCCGTGTCCTCGAGGGCTCCTGGTCTCCCCGCCTCCCTTCAGTTGTGGACTCCTGTTCTGCCCTCCCACGTTTCCTGTGTTCCCCAGAGGCACGCAGCCCTGGGGTCAGACAGCCCTGGCTAGAAACGGGCGTGCGACCAGGGGACCCCAGCATCTTCCCTTCTCCTCCCGGAGGCTCACACCGGTCACACTGGTGTCCGACTGCCTCAAAGGGTCAGAGATGCCTCCCCTCTACTTCTCTTCTGCCCTTATTGCCGGCACAGCCTTCTGAGCCCCAGAGAGAAATCCCCGCTTTCTGAGCTCCCATGATGGTGGACGCACATCAGTTTCTGGCGAATACGGTCCTGCTCGTCTGTCACTAGAACCTGCAAGAACACTGGCTGTCCCCAGTTATTTTTTTTAAAATAAAAATGGCTTTACTTTGAATTATAAAAGTAACACATATCCACTTTTAAATTATATTAATACTTTGGTGCTCAGCATAGGAAAGAGGTTAAATTATCTGTTTTTATAAAGATTTTTTTTAAAGGTGGTATTTTTTTTCTCTAAATAATGGGGGGAAAAATCAGAATTTGAAGTCAGAAAACACTTTTAATGAACAAGAAACTGAGTGAGAGTAACATGTGGATGGATTATTAAAGCAGCACAGCACAGCCAAGAGCAGGTCCGGGGTCTGCTGGCCCCGCCCCAAAACCGAGGGCTCCTGTCAGGAGCCGGCCCACTCCGGTCGGGGCCGCCCGCGTTTGGAAACAAAGTGCTGCAGGAACACAGCCGCCCCCGTCATTCTCATGTTGTCTGTGGCCCCGGTGGTGTGACAGTGGCAGAGCCGAGTAGTGGCAGCTGACACCTGTGGCCCCGCAGCACCTGGCGTACTCAGTGTCTGGCCCTTTGCAGGAGAGAGGCCACGGGGGCCTCCCCCTGAACGGGCCTCTGCCATCCTCATGGCTTCTGTCAGCGAAACCACGTGGAGAGCCCCTCTGTGCTCGCCCAAGGGGGCGACACAGGCAAAGGTGTGTCTCAGGGGACTGTGCAGATGCAAAGAAAGTCGCCTAAGATACAGAGACTCGTCTTTTGGAAGTTCTCCGAAGGGATCCGAGGATCCTAGAACTTCAGCACTAGGAGGAACCTTAAAGAGCGGTCAGTCTTCTTAGTACACAGATGAGAAGACTCGAGTCCCTCCTCCCTGGTCCTTTGAAGTCCCACTGCCTTTTTTTTCTCCACATCTTGGTGCTTTCAGGTTTTTGTTTTGTTTTGTTTTGCAAATAATTATCTATATATACATAAAAGAGTGGGGAAAGCAATGTAATTGGAATCATAAGGGCCCAACCCACCGTGTCTTGGCCTTGTGACCCAGGGACGGCATGTTACTTATCTGACCCTTATTTTCCTAACCCATGAAGCAGAGGGGTCTGTGCATCTGGCAGGGGGGTCGTTGTGACGGTCGAGCAGAGTGGCCTCAGAGAAAGCACTCTGCACCCTGAAAGTCACCGTCCGACGGGCTGCTGGCCCGCTTCTGTTTCACTCGGTGGACGGGAATGTGGGCCGCGGTGGCAGCCGCTAACCACAACGTCCACCAGTCATTGAACAGATGGCTAATTACAAGTTGAGAGAATTCAATTAAAAAATCATTGATTTAAAAAACCCAATCATTTTATGAGAGAATATAGACTATTTTCAATCACTTCAAATTTCTATTAAAAAAAGCAATCAGTTTTAAAAAATAGCTGAATCCCATTTCAGTTTGCTCAGAGGACGAGATGACCGTCGATTTCCTTTTTCTCTTTCAGCGTTACCCAAGGAGTATCAGAAGATCGGCAAGGCCTTGCAGAGTTTAGCAGCAGTGTTCAGTTCCAGTGGCTATCAAGGTGTGTCTTTATTTATTTCCTCCCTGAGGCCGGAGAGTCTTCCCCAGGCCGGCGGCCTCCTCGGGTCCTACAGACAGACACGAGCTCTGCGGTCCAACTCCCTCGGCGCTGACTCCATGGTCCGGGACCTGTGCAGCCTCACCTTGTTGCTTTTAAGAAGAGTGGAGGGCTGTTATTTGCATTTCCTTGCTAGCTTCTTTGCCCCCGCCCCCCACTTTTTTTTTTTTTTTGCACAGCTCTTGTGTTTAATGGAACAGGTGGCTGTGGCATCCAGCCCTCCGCCCTGCCTTGTCTGCCGAGTCGAGGTCAGGTTGTGCCTGCCCCTTAAAGGCCAGGCCTCATCAAGGCCGTTAGGAGGAAAAAACTTTGGACTAACAAAGTCACATTACCTAAATCCTCTCCATAACGTGTAATTGTTTTCAGTTTATCCCATGTTGTATATCTTACCTGAGGTATTTCAGGTTTATTGTATATTTATATTGCTAACCCTTATGAGAACAAGTGAGTTGTTTTCCCTTATATTTTTAGTTTGGCCCAGGAGCAGGCAGGAAGTAACAGTATTTGTCAGGTGAGGGGCACCTACTCAGTTTGAGTGTGTCTCGGCGCTCACAGAAATGGCAGAATCGGTGCTGTCCCTGAAGTGTTTCTCCTGATACCCGGGGACGTAGGTCTTTGGATGCCCATGTGTGAGTGTTTTCAGGAATATGAAATTAGTCTCACCAGGATTTAAGATTTGGGGCCCCCGTATGTGTATTCCAGTCCCCATTGATGGGATTCCCCGTTTTGAGGGAAGTGCAGGTAGGCAGCAGTGGGCTCAGGGTCCGACCGCGCTCCCTCAGCTCAGGCACGCAGCCTCCTGGAGCCAGGGCTGCACTCTGTCCCTGAGGCTGCCCGGGTCCCCGCAGATGCAGTGCCCCGGCTCCCGCGAGCCGTGCGCACTGATGCCGCACCCCCGCAGAGGCACAGCAGGCCCGCCCCAACCCGAGGAGCACTCCACGTGCTGTGGGTCATCATGGGAATGTAACTGATAGGAAATTTTAAATGGTTATCTGTAGGGAAGAAAGGGGCAGATACAGGAACTAGACTTCTGATCAAACCTTTTTTTTTTTTTTTGTAAATTTGACTTTGGAAACATGAATGTTGTGCTAAGCACTAGAAAACAAATTTAAGTCAAAATGTTAAAAAAAATTCCCAAGAAACAAAAGCGAAATAAAACAAATGACGTAATATAGAAAGATGAAGGCGTAACCACAGAAAGAGGAATTACTTCAGTCACCTTAAAACACTGTATTTTGACTGTACATCCCTAATAGCAGATGCCTATGGTGTAAAGGAGTGCAAAAATCATTTTCAATAATCATATGATTAGCAATATAATATTAGTATTGTGATTCCAAAACTTCTAAAATTATTTTACATGTTGCAAGGGGAAGCAAATATGTAATTGTGTTACTGTTGTTAACACTATGATTTTAAAATAACAGATAAAAATCAAGTTTAAAAATATATTCGGAAAAACCCTGTAGTCCTAATTTTGAAGTGGAGAATCCAGTGTGAGCTGTATCTCGTATAGCAGTGTTTTTCTTTATTAGAAACACAGGTTTGCTTTGCTCTGTTCAGCAAAAAGACCTAGAACCAATGAGCCAGTCCAGTAGAAAAATAACCGGCATGGTGAGCCCTAGACACCGTGCTCCACCAGACGAGCCAGTTCCTATTCAGCAGGAGAACTCTGGTGCCAGTCTGAGGAGCCTTCCACTAACTGACCCATGAAGGAGAGATTTGAGCATTAGTGCCAATAATAACTGCACTTCATTCATTAGCATGACGCAGATCAAATATGTCTAAATCCATGTGTAATGCAGTGTTACTTCAGGAAGCATTAATCTCATGTACCTTTGGAACATGGTGCAGGGTCAGCTCACTATTCTGAAAACTGTAAAGAGGAAGAATCATGCATTTAACCTGTGCTTCCTATCCCTGCACCTCAAGGTGACCACAGAGTTGATACAGGAAGGTTTCTCTTTATGGAAGTATTTCAGCGAGTAAAGAGTGAGAGAAGTGGACTAGCATGACTTTTGCAAACCCATACTAAAACAAAAGCCTGGACAGTGCCCATACGTGGCTTCGAACATCACACAAAACAGAAGTAACTGGAAATTGTGTCCTCTGAATCCGATCAGGCCTCCAGATGGAACTAGCGTAACGGAGATACAGGGAGCAGAGCGGGGGCTCTCACAGCAGAGACGGTGGGGACCAGCGCAGCGGCCTGGGTTCCTCCGCACGCCCGGGGAGGAGGCGCCTGTGGATTCAGGAAACATGTGCCATGTGGACGTTTCTGTGTCCAATCCCAGCCTCCCACAGGACTTGAGACACCAGAAAGCTGCACGCTGACTGATTTATGTCAGGGACAGTTGTCTTGTCTTAATCGTGATATGGTGGTGTTCCCATTTTTTAAAGAGTCCTTATATTCTGGGTAAAATTTATGGATGAAATGTTATATGGCCAGAGAAAGGGGAGGTGGGAGTGGACGGTGTAGGTGAACAAACATTGCCCATGAACTGTTCACTGGGAAGCTGGGTGATGAGTAGATGGAGATTCATTATATTGTCTGTCTAGTTTTGAAAAGTTTGAAGTTGTCTATAATAAAGGTGTTTAATCAAGTGAATGAAAAGACACTGTGACTCACAGCTATTGATGTGTAATGACTTTCAGGAGAAACGGATCTCAACGATGCAATCACAGAGGCGGGAAAGACTTACGAAGAGATCGCCAGCCTCGTGGCAGAACAGGTATTAACGCGGCCACTCAAGGCCGGCTGAGATTTCATGCGGTCTAATCCACTTTTGCTTTAAAGTCAGTTTTAAGACAAACTTTCCAAATGGATCTCCTCTCCTATTCTTACACATCTTTGTTAGTTGTATTTGGTAATAGTGTTTCTTAGGTTAAGCTAAAGTGACTGATAACACTGTCATCAAGAAATCTAAAAGGACACCTCCCGGTGCCTCAGGGGTCCGAGAGCACAGGAGGGAGCTGTGCCCCAGGCCGCCCGGACTCTCCTTCGCTCGGCTTCCTCTCCGGGGAGCAGCAGTGGCGGAGCCTGCCGAAAGGAGCTCGGGGCTCGCAGCTAGGGAGGAGGGGGCACCTGCTCCAGCCCAGCCCGGAACACGCCTTTGTCACTGCACCTTGATGAGAGCCTTGATGAGAGCCCCTAGGGGCCCCATCTCACTTCTTTTCACAGAAATAAGTTCTTTTAAGGACGAAGTTGTTTCAAATCCCTAAACTAAAAAAAGGTTTTCTTCAGAGGTTTTCTTTGACTGTTTAAAACATGTGCTCACGTGTCCCCATGAACACACACTCATGCTGTTAAGTGCTCTCTGACCCCTGTAACAGAGGTGAGCTTTCAGACCTGTGCATGACATAGTTATAAAAATTATAATCCAGGAAAATGAAAACTGTTAAAGTTGCCACTTAAAGTGGTTACTAGATTTTTTTTTAGTAATATTTTCATATTCTCTGCTAAAATTTAAACACTTTAACATCTTATTTCCTTGTATGTAACATATAGTCCTAACTAGGTGTTTGGTGTTATTTTTCCTCATGGTATACTATTTCAGGCCCCTTCAAAATAGCTAATTTTACCAGCCAGCTAAAAAATTACCTGATGTTTTATCACTTTCTTTACAACCTATGGTTGAAGGTCTTGGGTTCAACCCAAGAAAGCTGACCTGAAAGCTTCTCCCTCAGTACCTTAGCGCAGTACGGGGGCGCGTGGCTAATGCGGTCCGCAGGCAGAAGTCTCCTTCCCTCGATGGCCTCAGTTCCTCTGCCAGTAACGCTCAGGCGGTGTCTCGTTGCAGCCAAAGAAAGACCTCCATTTCCTGATGGAATGTAATCACGAGTACAAGGGGTTCCTCGGCTGCTTCCCTGACATCATCGGCGCTCACAAGGTAACCCGACTGAGGGAGCTCACCGAGGGCCGCACGGCGACCGGCCCGCTTCCGCACGCTCCCGAGTCGGGGAGCTTTCCCGAACCCCCGGGAGCCCTTGGGGTGTTTACATGGCAGGATTGCATCACGTGCTCGGATAGAAGAGTAGCTTTTAGTTCCTTTCATTGTGTAAGGAGATTATTTTGGTGGAACTGAAAATATGAAAAGTTTTCCTTTAGCCATGTAGTCAGGTCAGGTATTAAACAAAATAATCATAATGTTTGAAATGCAAGGCGATAATAGGAACACACTTTCCCCGGTCAGCGCGATGCCGCTAAGCCACTGGGGCAAGTCCTCAGGGATGTACCCTGTCGGGTAGAATGAGATGTTCTTTCCCAGAGCCCACAGCAGGCTCCCTAGGGACAAGGAAAGCGGTCAGTGCTGGTTTTCTTTGCTTATCTGATTTAATAAAAAGGAAACTATAATTCCTATCAAAAAGCTATTTTTAAACGAAATTTAAAAACTGGTTTAGGGTATCCTCACATTTCAATTCTGGTTAATTTTTTTCTTTCTGTTTCAAAATCTGTACAATACCTCGGAATTTGGGTGTTTTATCTACAGTAGTCTCCAAGATATCATGAAGTGCTTGCGTTTATTAGGAACCCCTCTACAAGAGACTGGTCTGTGTCCGTTTTAGCATTAGGCTTTATGCTCAAAGCCTGAAGAGATCGCATTGGTAAAGTAGAAAGTTTGTGCAGCTTCAGATAACAATATAAAAGTCTGAACATTTTCTTTATCCATTCATCCCTCTCTTGGCTATTTTAAATCATGTTGCAGTGACCTGGGACCACGTATCTCTTTGAGATGGTGATTTTGTTTCCTTCAAATATATAACTGAAGCAGAATTACTGGGAGAGTAGATCTTAAATATTCTCGTCATAAGGAAAAAAAAATTTGTAACTCTGTGAGAGTCAACTGCACTTACTATGGTAACCATTCCACAACAGATACATATAACAAGTCATTCTGTTGCACATCTTAAGTTAATACAGTGTTATGTGTCATGTTTCAGTAAAACTGAAAAAGTAAAATAAATAAAACTTCAGTTTAAAGAACCCTCAGAATGGCTAGCTTGTCGTGGGAATTCGTGCCAGCAGAGGTGGAGTTAGGGGCGTGAGCCCAACTCCCGCATGAGCATGGGGGCGTTCTTTCCAGGCGGCTCCAAGTAAGGAGCACGGTGGGGTCCTGTGGCAGGAGGCCCTGGGCAGCTTTCTCGGCTCCTCCCGTCCTAAGTGTCAACCCAGAATTGACCCGGCACATCTCTCGGGAGTCACGGCGCAAAGCTCAAGCCTTCTGGGCCGCACGCCCGCGCGCTAGCCTGTAAAACCCTCCCTGTTAGCACAGAAGGGACGAGGCGCCTGCACCGTGTGCACGAGCGGCACCGGCCCTCACCACCCGCACGCGCAGCGCCTGCAGTCCACGCGAACCACCCTGAGCCGGACCGTGGCTCCTACGTGCTCCCGCCCAGAGTGCCGTCTGGTTTCCTACCTCGTCATGACATAGAACTGCGAATCTTGGCTCAGTTACATTTTTCAAGAGACTTAAAGGAAGTCCTATTTAGATGGCTTGCCTAGGTTTTTAACTTGGGGGGCATTTTCCTGGTCGACAGCAAGTCAATTATAAAAGATGTTGCATTGTTACAGTTTAAACTGATGACTAGTCCCTTCAGCTTTGTTTTGCTGATGCCATTTCACTTCCATATTTCACAGGGAGCAATAGAAAAAGTGAAAGAAAGTGACAAACTGGTTGCAACTAGTAAGATTACCCCACAGGACAAACAGAACATGGTGAAGCGTGTTGGCACGATGTCTTACGCCTTACAAGGTAAGACAATTTGTGTGTGGCCAGCGGAGATCAGTGTGCCCAGTGAGGCTGCTCTTTCCTGACTGTGGAGAAACCCAATGTGGACAGCAGTTAACTAAGAGCTGATTTTAAATGTCCTCGTAAACCTGTTGTTCGCAGGATTTGTTTTTTGGTTTTTTTTTGTTTTGTTTTGTTTTAGAGAGGGGAAGGGAGGGAGAGAGGAGAAAATCAATGTGTGGTTGCCTCTCATGCGCCCCCTACTGGGGACCTGGCCTCCAACCCAGGCATGTGCCCTGACTGGGAATCAAACCAGCGACCCTCTGGTTGCAGGCTGGCGCTCAGTCCCCTGAGCCACACCAGCCAGGGCTGTTCACAGGACTTTTTAAGGATCTCAAAGATGCCTTTCCAGCCTGAATGTCAGCACCTCTCATAATGCTCTGTTAGGCTGCCAAGTTCAGTTTCTAGCTGTGTGTGGCCTCCACGCCCCAGGACCATGGCACGCAGAGGGAGTTTGGAGGTAGCAGCTGGGCACAGTGTGACTGTTAGAAAAAGGATGATACTAATTCTTACATAGTGGAGTGTTTCCCAGCATATAGGAGCAGAGTAGATTTTTCCCATCTTGGTGAACAGATAGAATATTCACGGGTGAAGGAGAAAGGGGAAGGATGCTCTTCTAGTTGGAAGAGAAGCACAGAAAATACTGGTACAGGGTTGTGCCATCGGCCCGTGGGAATAAAGCACAGCTGCAGGTTGCTGGGGAGTGAATGTTGGTGATTGTGGGGGACCCTGAGAGCCAGGCAGAGGAGTCTAGACGTGACTTGGGTATTAAGAGTTATTGAAAGGTTCCGACGAGGGGCACAGAAGCAGTGCTCAAGGGAGATGGGTTTGCCAGTTGCATGGGGTACGTTGGAGGGGCAGACGTTGGTCAGGCAGCCCAGCCCGGAGCCCAGGCCTGTGCCGCCCGAGGCTCTGAGGACCTGATGAGCTGGGGGGCGGGGGGCGGGGTGTTTGCGAGCCTCTCCCGGGAGCAGCCCTCGGGGCTGGAGGACGCGCCCGTGGGAGGAGGAAGCGTGGCAGCCTTCCCAGAGCTGGGGCAGCTGGAGCAGAAGCGGGGCGCCTGGCTGCCAGTGTGGCTTTGAAGGGTTTGAAATGGGATTTGGTATTGAACTTGCGTTTGAGGTTACCCACACAGGCAGATGAAGAGCTCTGGACGACTTGAGGTGACTGTCAACCTCAGCACAGTTTGCTCTTCGTAGGAATGGATGCCAGCAGTGGGCTCTCTGGGCCCGGAGTGTAAGGGCCAGGCAGGTGGAGCGGCGGGAAGGAGCTCTGATCTGCAGGCTGTGACTGGGGGGCGCGGGGGAAACCAAGAGACACATTTCCATGGGGATTTGTTGCTGAGTGGATCTGTCCAGCAAAGATGAAGCGTGACCATCAGACCCTCTCTCCCGGGGAGAGGTGGGTCTCTGGCAGCCCTGGTGCTCGGGCAGGGAAGCCCGATGACCGCGTCTGCTCATCTGCCCGCCTTCGGGCCTCCTGAGACCCGCCTAGACGGCTGCCGTGCGCAGAGGAGTAGGGCGCAGCCCACCAGGTGCCTTGCTAGGCCCACCGTAAACGAGCTTGAACGTCTGAACTGTAGTCACCTGTAGGGAATACAGCCAAGTCAGTTTCCTGCTCAATCACTGTGTTACAACAGCAGTCCACGTCATAGTGTTTACTATGCAAGACAACAAAAGTCATCCATCTCCTGGAAAGTGCTGTTTGCCACACTGTTCAGATTGTTTTCTAGCCTCTTTATAAAGTCAGGCGCTGGTCCCGCCCTGCAGCCAACCTGGCTGGTGATGGCTCGTCACCGAGCAGAGAAGCCAGGTGTCGTTTTAAAGTCTGGGGGCACTGATTGATGTGTTGGCTTTGGTTGCAGCTGAGATGAACCACTTCCATAGTAACCGGATCTATGACTACAACAGCGTCGTCCGCCTGTACCTGGAGCAGCAGGCGCAGTTCTACGAAACGGTGAGTCGGCACCGCGGCCCAGGAGCGCGTGGTGGGGGAGTTCCTACCCACTTCCTTTGACCACAGAAGGTTAATCTGTTTGTATTTTTTAATCCTGAGATTAAACCCAAACAGGCTGTAAATAGTGAGTGGGTTTATTTTAATCTCTTAATTACCTCTCCCTTTCCTTTTCAAATAACACTGGGTTTAAAAAAAAAAAAGGTTTTCTTTTGAAGAAGGGATCTGGGACGCTAGTGGCAAGGCCCCAGAAGACCGTGTTGCATGGCCCTCGTGCTCCCGTGCCTCTCCGTGCGCAGGGAGCACAGCTGGACGGGGTGAGGTCACCCTGCGCCCATGGGCGCAGCTGCCGGGAGCCTGGCACCTCGGGCGCCACAGGCATCTTTGTGTGTGAATGGGGCCTCACAGTGTGCCACAGGGCACGCCGTCAGAACGTGACAGGGAGCGCAGGGCCTTCAGTATCTTCATTCAGAAAAAGGGATGAAAACGTAAACGTCCGTACCTCTGTGTGGTAGTTTCATTGTTTACCGGAGAGTCCAGAAAGCAAAGCTCCTGCACTCAGTTAAAGCTCAGCCTCTGCAGACAAGCTCTGTAACTTCATAACTGATCGTGTGCGGGCTGCTGTGCTTCTTACTAAGTCCTCCACTGTCTTAAAGGCATCACCTCGTGTATGAATGTTCAGGGATAATGTAGGCAAGCCCCAAACACATGCCACACATGTGTCGTCTTTGGACTTGACACTGCCGAAAATGCCTGTCTCTGCCAGCAAATTCTTTTTTTTTTTTTTTTAAGATTTTATTTATTTTTAGAGAGGAGGAGGGGAGGGAGAAAGAGAAAAACATCAATGTGTAGTTGCCGCTCATGTACCCCCAAACTGGGACCTGGCCCGCAACCCAGATGCGTGCCGTGACTGGGAATTGAACCGGTGACCCTCTGGTTCACAGGCCGGCACGCAGTCCATTGAGCCGCACCAGCCAGGGCGTCCACCAGCAAATTCTTGAAAGGCAGTAATGTGCTTCATGCATATGGTGAATTAGGAGTTGGAAACAGTTGGTTTTGACGACACATGTACAGAAGGAACTCCCAGAAGCAGCGGGCTCCCTGCAGCGTGTGGCTGCGGGGCGAGCAGTGCCCGCTGCATGTGCAGGTGCATGTGTTCTGTGCAAGAGAGTAATTGAGGGGCAACTTTTAAAATTCTGATAATGCCGATTTGTTAAAAAATTCTCAAGTCCAAGTGGGGTTTAATTAGTAATGTCATCGTAATTCAGAAGAGTAAACTATGTATGTAATCCCTGTCTTTGCTACGTAGTCATTAAAATGTGCATAATTGTCCATGGAGCAAACATTAATTGCTCATTGTATACTAAGCACTCACCGCTCATGCTCAGGATCCAAGGGCGACGAAGGCCTGTGTCCTCATGGAGCGTGAGTCTCCTGGGGGAGGCCGAGGCGAACCATCACACCTGCAGGCGGCCCTGTGAGGAAGGTGGCACTGTCCTCCCACCGCAGCAGAGGGGCCTGCTCCTCCGCCGGGTCTTAGGGGTTGTGGGCAGCCTGATCCTCCCTGGGTAGCCTTGAAATGCTCTCTGGGACAGGTGGTCATGCCCGGGGAAGGGGCTGTGCCCTCCCTGCCGGCTGGGTTTTGGAAGGATCCTCCGCAGCCAGGTGGAAGCTGGGGTGGTGCCCAAACAGCCTAGACGCACAGACCCCAGTGTTTGAAATTGTCACAGTGTTTAGCTCAGAAGAGACGGAAATTATAGAACATCTGAAGATGTAATGGTGGTTAAATCTCAGAATTCTTTTGTTTTTCCACCAGATTGCAGAAAAGCTGAGGCAGGCCCTCAGCCGCTTCCCGGTTATGTAGGACGGATCGTGGAACGTGAAGGAACCTCCAAAGTGGCTCCTTCTGGCCCAGGGCAATGCAATTTAATGTTTTCCCCCCATCATCCAAAAGAAAGGAAAGAAAGAAAACCAAAAAAGAAATAGAGCTGCAAGAAAACTACACTTACTTTATTACCAGCCTAAATGCATCAGTTATATAGTCGTCTTTTGTTCTTTTCTACATCCATTATTTAAACCAGTGAAAATTGTCTCTATTTTTGGAAAGTACTTAAAATTACCAACATTTTGAATGGAAAATTAGAGGGTTCCCCACTGATATTTTACATAAAATTGTAATTTTTAAGTCACCCACAATCTTCCAGTTCTTATCCAAGGTCAGATAATTATTAATTGCTTTCTTAAAAATATGAAGTATGCCAGAATAAAAAAAATATGTTTGTATATATTTTTATAATTCTTTTCAATGCTTTGGGATCCCCGTCTCTTTTATGCCTTTCACTGACAAACACCTACGACTCAAGTGCTTACATTTCTCAGGAGAGGAAGCAACAGGGGCCTGCCGGGGGCTTGTCCCTCCAGAGGCTGCAGCCTGTCAGAAGCTGCCGGCTGCGTCCCTTAGGAACGCTTCTCATCCGGGAGGGGCGCCCGCTCTCCCGGCGCGTCCTTCCTGAGCATGGCAGGCTTGGTGCTGGGGAGAGGACGTGGGAGAAGTCGGAGTGGTTTTCAAATACCCTGACTCTGCCCCCAGGGGCAGGGCAGCCACGCTGACCCGTCCCCACCTCCCCCCATGCTCAGGAAGGAGCGCCCCAGGGTGGGCGTGGGGGACAGACAGGCTCCTCCGGACCTGTTGCCCTGCTTTTAGTCTTCGGGTGCCCAGTGAGACGCAGTGAGGAATGAGAGCAGGGTTTGCCGCTTGCTTTGGGTTGTAGCCCAGTGGGCCAGCTGGTACTCAGAAGAGAGAAAAACGCGGCTTCCTAGGCCTCTCGCATCCCCTCCTAATGGAAAAGCTCAAGGGCCGAGAAGGGCAGCGACCTGGATGATGCGCGCTGACCCCCAGGCAAATACAGAGTGGCGTTCCTTCTGACGCTGTCCCAGGCTTCAAACAGATGCCTCCGGTCACTAGAGCTTCAGTTAACGGCCCGAAGCACTGCCGATCTGCAGGCCCAGACGGTCGGCCTGCCGGCTGCGCGCTCGGCGCACGGGCGCACCAGCCTGCACACTTGCCTTACCCGTACCCGTGAGCTCCACCACTTCCGCTTTTCTGACCTGGGGACGACCTTGCAGGAAGTGGGACGTCGGGGCCCCGCACGAATAAGGTGAAACCAAAAACTAAGTAGGAAAGGAAATCAGACGGACATGAAGGAGAACTTCTTGTTCTTCAGAATCACGGGTTTTTGTTAATGTTTTATAAGGAATTTTCCCTACTTGATTTTTCTTTTATAAAATCTCATAGAACAGTGTTTATGATATACCATTTAATATATGTACAAATTGTAAAGAATATGTATAAATGTTTTACACAAATGTAAAAGCATGTAGAAGCCAACATATAAATAAATTGTTTAAAAAAACTGTACAGTAAATTCTCAAAACACTTTTTCAAAACATTTCTTGGTGTTTCTGTGTGATTTTTCTAAAAATCATTGCTGCTTGTGTCCGTCTGCTGAAAACAGCCCCCATGGAGCCACGGGTGCAGGCCGGGAGGCAGACGTAGTGTAGCTGGAGTGGGGACGGTGGGCCCTGGGCCACTTCTTCATGCAGCCTTATGGGGCCTCGGGGCCCGCTCAGGCCGGTCCCACAGCCACTTCCGTTCAGTCTCCGCTGCAGCCCAGGAGCTGTTTCTCAAAAGGAGAGGATGGCCCGGCTCCACCCCCAAACCCTGAAGGCTGGGCTGTGACCCGCCTATGGGGCCTGCCAGAGGCTCCAAAGCACCTCCCTCCCCCGCTCCCTGCTGGTACCTTTCGGACACCTGCGATCTGCGCATGCGTGGCCCCGCAGGGGAGCCGCTGGCCCGGCAGCCGGGACCTGGGGCAGAGCCTTGTCTGGTTCCCGACCCTGTGCCAGGTGTCTGTGTGCCCTGCGGCCCGGTAAGCTGGACACGGACCATTCACTGTCACACCGGGGCCCACCGCCCGGGGATGCTGCCGTCATTGGAGTGAGGAAGGGGCTGGGAAAGGGACGACGGGATCTGAGAAGAGAGTCCATGGGACCGCAGAGCAGCAAAAGCCACCTGGGAGCCGGGAAAGTGCAGGGAGTGTGAAGTGGGAAATGACCCGGGGGTGTTGACACTTCGGAGCCCCTCCTTCAACTGGCAAGATTTTAATGACCGGGCGTAGGCGTCATTCTCTCCAGGTTCAGACACATCACATGGTTCTTGGAGGTTGATGTTCTGATTTTTAAGTGTGTCAGCCTTCAGATACTACAGCAGAGCTGAGGTTATGAGATAATTTATAATTTTTACAAATCTTGACAGGGTAGAAATAGTGGATAAGTATTTGGAGAGGAGACACTGAGGTCCAGAAGTCAGGACACGGGCTGTTCAAAACTAATCTGCTTGCTTGCAGGGCATGTGATTATGAGAGACATGTATTAGAAAGTTGTATTTTCTGAGTTGTTTTTTTTTTAAACAAAGCTTGTATTATAATTTCAAAAACTTTTTCACTATTAGAACGATTACATTTCCCACATCGTCCGCTCAGTGGACATCCATCAGCACTGACCACAACTGGGCGCTGGCTCTACACGCACAGGTCGTGGTTCCTGCTATTCAGTTTGTCCCATGTCACAGGCGTCATCGAAGCTTGAAGACGCCCTTTTGGGAGAGAAACCTGTGGCCGCGTAAAGAGGTCTGAATTCTGTGGGAGAGCCCTGGGCTCCAGCTGCCAGGCTGGTGCCAATGTCTGTCACCATGAACAAGTCACGTAAGGCGTTGACCTCTGGGAGTCATGTGGCTTCTTCACACGAATGCATGGAGCAGTGTTCAGCCGTTCTTCCTAGGGGACACCTGCAGGTCTCCAACTGATTGTCTATCTCTCCTTTCCTGTACTTTGCCCTTCAAATCCCGCCCACCTTGGTTTCCCTGAAGGCTGATTTCTGTCTCCTGGACTCAGAGACGGTGAACCTCTGTTTGGCTTCCCTACCTGTCCTCAGCCTGGAATCTGCATCCATGCATTTTGGGGCCCCCATGGGGCTCCCCTTGCTTCTCCCCTCTCAGCGATCAAAGCCTTGCCTGCCTGCGTCTGATGTTTGAAACCTTGTTCATGGATTCAGTCTTCATAGTTAATAGGGAGGGTTAGCCAGCCCCTATTCCTGTCATGGCAGGAAGTAGGAAGCCTATGGTTTATTTTTTTAATCTAAGGTGGGGGCAGTTCACAGGCAACATCATAGCACATGTGCCTAAAAGTTCATTTTAATTTTCAAGCACATTCCAGTCGTCACTGAGCAGACATTACAACCGTTATAACCACCTGTTCCTCATTGCCGCGGTGTCCACCGGTGGACCTTACTTCCCCGTTTCCCTAAAGTCGGGCATCACTATGTGACCTGCTGTGGCCAAAGAGAGGGAGTGGGGAGCAATGTGCGCACTTCCACGGAGACAGTGGAGTAAGTGGTAACACTGGAGGCTCAGCCCAGAACACTGAGCCAGCAGCAAGGAGAGACAGGGCCGGAGAGCTGCCGGAGCCACAGCCGGCGCAGCAGGCGCGAGAGAGAAACTCCTGCCATTCGAGCCACCCAGGGCTGGGCTGTTCATTATGCAGCTGGAGCCCAGCGGCCTGTCCGGACTGCCGTGGCCCCTCTCCCGCTGCTGAGCCGGCGAGGGCATTCATGCGGACCCCAGACAGATGTCTAAAAATACGTCGCTTTCATGAAGCAGGAGGGTTTGAAAATGTGCCATTTGGAAAACTATCAACCCACAGCAGGAAGCAAAACAAAACGAAAAATTTGCAAAAGCAAACCATTTTCATGCGCTCAAATTCTTTCGCTGATGTGTTTAAATCCTTTCCAGACGGACCAGTCCATTGCAGTTCAGGAGGGTTTATTCTTCCCTTGCCACACATCTAAACATGGAAAACCCCTCGCAAGAAAGGACAGTGTGTCTCTAACGGGAGAATTCGCCCTGGTGAGTTACACATTTTCTTTGAGGAGCTGCGGTTCTTCACCCCCTTCTTTTGCGTGGTGCTGGCTCTGCGTGTCTTTGTGCCCTTGGAAATGGGCTTGCAGTTGATGAGTTTCCCAACCCCACCCTTAGTGATACTTTTGCCATCAGCTGCTTCTCACATGCTTCTAAGTAGGAATTCTTGGCCTGTGGCCCCAGCAGTACTGGGGCGTATATATCAATGAATCACATGCGATTGTAGGCGAATTATCCACGCGCCTGTTTTCCACTTTTCTGCAGAAAGGGTATCTTTTATCAGCCTCTTACAGGTGTGGGTGACTCAGCAGGGGGTCACTCGCAGAGGTCATTTTCCTTACCGGACCAGATTTCCATCTCACATGCTGTCAACCGCATCCTGTTCTTTTTCTTGTAATTGCTTTCTTCTTTCTTCCTCTGGCACCTGAACTGAAAGGATGTCCTGAAAAGGGAGGGATGAGTAATCTCGCAAGTGGACGGGAAGTCAGCTTCCGGTTAGTCCTCAGAGGTTCCAGCTGGTGACCCGGGCGGGCACTGTCTGAACAAGACCCAGCGCTTCCGCTGGCACCGTTGCGAAGCCATGGGCATGTGGTGCTCATAACAGCTCTGGGAAGCGGTACAGACCAAAGCCCCCCTCTTGGCCTTGGGCCAAAGGAGGGAGAAATGGGAGGAGAAAGTCCTTCTTCTAAAAAAATGCATTTGCTTTCAGAGCCGACCACCCCGTGACACTGGTGTGGAGCTTTACGTTTTTGCAGGAAGGGCTTTGGAAAGAATCGGGAAAGGTGCAGCAGAATGGAGAGAGGGTGGAGAAAGTCGTGTCTAATGTATCTCCTCACTCCTTCCTGAACTGTCTGGGCACTGGGAGGCAGGGAAACCTATTTAACTGATTACAAGCAAGCCCTCCGGATGCAGAGAGGGAAAAAACGTCTGGCTGCCTAGTCAATCTCATTGTGTAAGGGACACCGGCGGGACCCTGAAGGCGGGAGGGAGCGCGAGCCGGAGGGCAGCTCTGGGTCGGGGACACCGCGCGCCCGCCCGTGGAGGCCAGCCTGGAGCGCCGCGCGGAGCCCTCACGGGTCCTCCATGTGTGAAACCCTTTAAGTCACAACAGCCTGAAGTCACAAACTATGGAATATTTGACAACACAAAAGCCATGTCTTCACTGAGGAACAAAGAGGGTACCTCTTTTCACGGGTTCTGCAGGAAGCTGTGAAAGTGAGCGCTGCTACGACGCACAATAGGAGCCAGGTGACCTGGGTAACGGTTCCCTTCTGCTTATTATTTGCTCCCCGAACGCTGGCAGATCCCTCTGTAGTCATTTTCATTACTTCTTACATGGGCTCCTGTTCGGTGTTGAGACTGACACAGTTACTCAGCTCGAGACCTGCAAGCAGGCTGTCCTGTGTCTTCAGCTGCTGCCAGTGTCTCCCTCGCTGCACCTCCCTCTTCCATGGTCCCTGTGGAAACATGTCCGTGGCTGCAGAGAGGGGCGGGTCCCCGGTTTCTGAGCCGGGCTCAAGATACCCGTAATCTGTGCTTGGGTCAGCACACGAGGAGAACCGCGCTTGCTGACTGGGTTTGTCGGGGACACAGGGAAAACCACTTTCTCTCAAACAGATAAAACACGGAATCAGAGAGGCAGCGTAGCCAACAGAAAAGAACGCCGGCTGGGAAGTGCGGAGGCCTGGGGTCCCACAGCAGGGCCTGCCGGGCTTCGGTGGTGCTGGGAGCCGGTCAGAAATCATCCCTGTCCTCTCCGTGTCACCGTGTTTGCCTTGGAAGGAAATAAATGAAATATGGGAAAAATTCGAATAATTTATAACTGCCTCTAAGGGAGCATTAAGCCCTAAGAATGAGTATCAGATGCTGGGTCTTTGATGACATTGCTGAGTTGCTATCCCAGCTCTAGGTGACCTCCCTGGAGACGTTTACTGAAGACTTTTATAGTTGAGTTTTTTGTTACTTCCCACCAAAACATTTCAAACTACCTCTGATACACTGACTATAATGTTCCTAGAAGATTTTTAAAAATGAATGTTCAAAAGGAAATCACCAGGTAGTAGTCTGCAATTTCACTTTACTTTTCAAAACTAACTATATGATGAAATACTAGAGAGCAATTTTTGAAAATTTTATATTTTGGTAAATTTCAAACATACAGAAAATTAGAAGCATAGTTTTTTTAGATTGACATTTATAAAATTTCTACTTTATTTTAAATTTATATTTTATTGTATTTTAATTCCTTTAAAATTTGTATTTTGAAACTTTTCAAACACAAGAAAAATAGAAACAAAGTTTCTCCTTTCTCACACACCCACATGATCGGGGCGGTACCCAGCCCCCATTTCTGTGTGACCATAGCACCTGTCTAATTTCTAGAAAGTTCTGTGGAAGTGTGACCAAAACCTACTCCCCTCTCACTTTTTCTCCACTCTCTAAGTGACAACACAAGGCCTCCACTGCACGGTGTTTTCTCTGTGGATTCTGTAGCCCACTCAGAGGGAAGAGTTCGCGGGGAGGGGCAAGAGTACAACGGTAACAGGCCGGCCCCCAGCCCACCCCGCTCCCCGAGATGAGGCTGGCTCTTGCTCCCCTGCAGGGAATGCAGGCGGAGGGGCTGGGCAGCTGTGACTGTCCCCCACCCGTCTGTCTCCTCTAGCTTTTGTGCTGGGGCTTGGGGGGCTGCAAGATAAGGACCTTAGTTGTCAAGCTCCTTCAGTTGCCAGTGATCGAACAGCCAGATTCCAGTCTGAACAGCAGTCCCGTCCCTGGTCGGTTGTCCCTGAAGGTGGCATCGAGCTGGAGGCGCAAACCCTACGTGTTCTTGGCACATAAAGCCTCCGCACCGTCTCCCACCACCTCCTGTGACAGGCGTGCTTTGGGTGGTTTTCCGGCTGTGAAGCCGGAGGCCTGCCTGGCAGGTGGAGCGCTTGCACTTGGAGCAGCCCGGTCCCTGGAGCGCTGAGGCACCCAGCAAACCAGCCTCCGCACCAGCGCCCCCAACCGCAGCCACTGCTGGCGCTCCGTTGTGGACTAGGAGGGCAGGGAGGTGGCTGGGGCCCCGGGGCCAAGAGGCAGGGGCCCCGGGAGCATGTGCGAGCGTCTCTGGATCACCGGGGCATCTGGAGCCTGCGAGGGCACCAGTGTCTGCGCGGCACATGTCCCCAGAGCTGCCAGGCCACGGTGATGGTGGAGGTTTAACGGGTGCTGGGCCGGCTCTAGGGCAGTTCTGCGGGGCCGCAGACCTGCGGGCTCTGCTGCTTCAGGCGCATCCTGAGGAAAGCTAAAGCGAGCCTATCCCTGGCTACGTTGCCCTGGGCTTCTAAGTCCAGTCCTGTGTGTGTGTCTGTGTGTGTGTGTGTGTGTGTGTGTGTGTGTGTGTGTGATTCAGGCTGCGTGGCACCCATCCTGCCAGCGGAAAGGCTAGGCTGCCCCGGGGAGCTGGGCCACATGACTTCAGGCTCACCTGCCCACACACTGTCCCTCACCCCCAAGAGCCAACAGTGGCCAAGAGGCACAGCTGTTGCTGAGGTGAGTGACACTGGAGAACTAGAGAGGAAGCCGCTTGCTTTCCCCACAGCAGGTCGACGTCGCTTGCCGGGCAGGGCCGCCGGTTCCCTGGCTCCAGGCTGCCTGCGGCAGAAGACAGAGCCGCCCTGCGTGCCAGCCGCAGGAGCCTCCTCATCCAGCTTTTCCTGTGACTGTGGCCACGCAGTTTCCCTCGTGTCAGCAGACTGTGGGGATGAAAAGCGGCGGCCTGCGTCCCCAGCACTGCCGTTGGCCCCGTGTCTGTTTAAGAGGCTCAGGCTCCCATCCATCTCCAAGCAGGTGCCCACGCACCCTTCATGCCTTCACTCAGCGGGCACTTGCTGCACGCCAGGCGCTGGGTGGCCAACAGTCACTACAGGGACGTCATCCTGGCTCTCCGGAACCAGTGGGACAGTCAGGGGCGGGCGCACAGTGATGGCCACGCTCCATGCTGCCCACTGGGGGGCCTGCCGCTGTTCCACGCCCTTTATAAGCATCGACGCACTTAATCCTCACGTCTCCATGTAAGAGGGGAAGAGTCTGAGGCACCAGGGAGTTAAGTGTTTAAGCTGCTGAAGGTCACCCCTGGTGGGAAGGGGAGACCCAGGACGCAGAGGCCTTACGTCAGACTCCTGCAGGGCCGTGTCTGAGGGAAGGTGACCAAGGGAAGCCCAGACATCTGAGGTTCAAAGAGGGGAAAGAACAGGGAGACGTGGCTGGGAAAATGTGTGGTCAGGTCCCCCTGCGGGGTCACATGGAGGCTGAAGGAAGCTGGGAAGGACCCAGCCAGTGGCCAATGGCACCTTGAGTTGGGGCTTGGCAGAGTCATGGGACCAAGTGGGGAGAAAGGCCTGGAGCTCAGGGATGAGGAAAGAAAGGCAGGAGGCGGCTGGGAGGACAGCAGGGGCGGAGAGGGACCTCACCCTGGTGCCATCAGAAGCCGAGACAGGGGCAACATGACTCACCATGCGTGCTTTACAGAAGGGGAGGCAGCTGGAGCCAGTTGCTGCCAGAGTCCAGTGACAGGGTGGTCACTGTGGTCAAGAGGAGGGAGGGGCCCAGGCCAGGCTTACCTGCATTTGGCGTAGAATTGATATGCAGCTTCGCACGGACATCTCCAGCTTTCTCCTGACACCCCTAAACAGTGCCGGAAAACACGCACAATCTGGCACACCGGTTTCGCTTTCAGTTCACGACCTCTGCGAAGGGCCACAGGGAGAGGTGATCTGGGGTGGAGGGAGGGTCCCCTCCTTACGATGGGAGACACTGGAGCACCTTTTGCCCCTGCTGGGAACAATCCAGGAGAGGGGGAGAGATGGGTGACATAGGACAGTGGGGAAGAAGGGGGAAACAAAGTCCTTGGGGAGGGAGGACGGTCAGAGCCCCAGCATGTGCGGAGGGAGCAGAGACGGGCCGTCCGCCACCGCGGGGGCGGTGGGGGGCCATGGGGCTGGGTGGCGAGGCCCCGCCTCCTCAGGGAAGCAGGAGCCCAGGCCAGCTGCCGAGGGTGGGGCTGGAGGGCGGGGGTGTGGGACAGCGGAGCAGCCTTGAATTAACTGTCTCCGAGAAACGCGCGGAGCCGTTCAGCTGTCCGGTTTCACAGGCAGTGCGCCCTGCCACCGACTGGGAGGTTAACCCTCACAGGCCTCACCGCGCCCACCTGCGCTCTTGAAATTGCTTCTTCCACGGGAAAAAACCAGGACTTCTTGAAGCAATGATTCATTTCAGGTCAAGGAGCAGAAAAAGGACAAGAGGAGCCGGATGCTGTCCTACCAGAAGGCGCAGAACCGACCGAAGCCCAGGGGGCTGATCCAGAGGATCAGGAGGGCGCTCGCGGAGGTCCCCAGGGCCGGGGCGGGACACTTGGAACCTCGGGGCGGCTGAGCGTGTGCTGGGCCGGAGCACGTCCAAGGCGCTTAAACGCGAGCATGAGATCATAATAAAGTACATTAAAAAAAAAAACACACAAAACTACATTAGTTGGTCACCATAGGAGGATTTTAATGAACCAACACGCTGAATTCATAATAACTCACTATTTTGAACTCTAGTCAAGAAAGGAAAAGAATTCTATTCTATCTGCTTTGTGTTCCCGGCGGGCAAATCAGTAGTAGGTGGGAACTTTCTGTCCATAGAGTTTAAGCTCCCGGTGGAGGAGGCAGCGGCGACTAGGGCGTAAGTGTCTGGGGAGGGTTGCGGATGGCGCCCATGACCAGCGGCAGCTGCACCGCGAAGAGGGGCAGTCAGACGGGCGCCCCCTGGCGGGAGGACACACCCGCACCCAGGAGCAGAATCTGCTCCGGCTTCTCTGACAATACAGAGGGCGAAGGAACGCGGAGGGACACCACAGGGACACCACGCAGCCAGTCGTCTGCGGGGGATGCTGGGCGTGCACCCCAGTTGCTCAGCAAGCGAACTACAAAGGGGAAAACGTGGAGGGAGGGAAATGTGTACTTATGTGACTCACACAGACGGTGTAGAAATGACACGAATGAGATGATTGGAAATGTGAACGCTAACCGAATAGCTGATAAATAATTATTGTTTAGAAAATGACGCCAGTGTGCAAGGCTATGCAATTTCTCCAGCAACGTTAAGGACCCAGGAAGGGCGAGGGAAGCCGCTAAACCAATCCTTGGGTGGCTGCACTCGGGTGAATGAATCCATTAATGAAAGAGCTGAGAATACTGGTTTCTCGCCTTCTGTTCACAGTGCTGTGAATATCTAATGAAGTATGTGTAAAAAAGTACTTCGAAAAGCTATGAAATTTTATTTAAAAATTTGGGCTGTTGATGGCGCCACTGCTGTCCCCGTGTCTACACACTGGGCACCTTTCTGAGTCCTCACTGTCCTCTTTGCCTCTCACGCTGTCAGGTGCCCCCTGCCGCCCTCACGACCACTGAGCTCTCCCCTCTGTCTTTGCCCTCTGCCCTGACAACCCGCTGGGCCCTGGCCCCCCGTCCCGAGTCCCCACAGCCAGGCTGACTCTCCTGCAGTGGCTGATGGGGTTGGCCTTGCCTTCCTTCCCAGCCCCCTCCCTCCCACCCCAGGGGCGCGGTGTCCCCAGACTCTCCCCACTCAGATGGACCACCTGTCTCCCCAGCCCGTGCTGGTGGGTTAGGCATCAGAGCTGAGCTGACTTTTTTTTGTCTCACAATCAGTTACTTTCTCCATCTGCTAAATGCACCCATGCCTGATGACCCTCTGCCTGTCACCGGGGCGTGTCTGTCTGGATGGTGCTCTGTCTGCGCGCGCCCGTGCTGACCGTACCCCTCCAAACCACAGGGCCGCGACCTGAGAGCCCAGCAGGCCCCGCGCTCGTTCAGCCCATTCCCAGAGAGGGGAGCAGCGCTCGGCTCCCCCGGCCTAACATGCACACGCTAACGCCGCTGAAATCAGGGCACAGCCAACAATTTAATTGAATTGTTTAATTGGCGGCATTTCTTCTCCTCAGTGCCACATAATATAATGGTTCATCTTACAACTGATTGTCTTAGATTCTATAAACTGCAAAGCTCAAGTGCTGGTCTTGACTATAGGAAAATTTCTAAAATAGGTTCAACATGCCATTGTGCAGAGCTTTTAAGTTCAGTGACAGTAGGGAAGGCGGGCAAGAGGAAGAGAGATAAAATTTAAAAGACTTAGTTCCCTCCCTAAAATCTTATACCTAATCTGGGAAACAGGGTTATGAGAAAAGAAAACAAAAACACTTCACCAGAGAAGAAACATCAAAACAGTTCTGGAGCGACACAGGAGTGAGTGGGAGCTGGAAGGCGAACCTGTGAAGCCCGGCTTGTAATCCAGGACGGCTCCCTAGGAGAAGGGAGCTTGGAGCTCAAGGGAAAGGAAACGTCCGCCCAAGCCTACCCTGTCTCACGGGCACACTGTAATGAAGAAGTAACATCTCCATTATAAGAAACTGTATATACAGCTCACAGGCATCACTCCTGGGAAACTCACCAGCTCATAACTGAGTGTGTGAGCACCGGACAGAAGGCTGGAGAAGGATTTGCATCTCTTGCCAGTTCACATGTTTATTCACGGCATCATCACCTGGTCCTTCCCGGTCAGCCCTGCATGTCCGCCGGGGCTCTGCTCCTTCCGCAACATGCCCAAGAGGCTCGGCTTGACCCACAGTCGCCCTTTCAGTGTGAGCAGATTGGGGTGGGAGAGGAGCCAGGCTGCTTTGGGGGCCCTCGGGCAACACCCCATGGAGGTCTGTTGGGGGAGGGGGAGACTACCCAACACACCCATCACGAGAAGGAAATGAAACCTCCAAACCCACCCAAAGGGTGATTCCAGAGAAGCCTCCCCCGAGGCAGGTGAGCCAGACGGCTAGGCTAGAACCCAGTGCTCAGAGGGGCCCCGCCTCCCTGTCCTTAGCTGCGAGGTCATCCTGGGCTGGGCCGGCACATCGGTGGACGATGCTCGGACACATGCCGGTGTCCGCACAGGTGAGCACAAGCTGGCCTGCTGTAGCATCTGCCCTTGAGTCAGGGACTCTACTCAGCAGAGTGGGAGGGGCGTGCGAGCTGGAGGGGAGCGGCCCCCCCATCGCTCCCCGCCCACCAGCACCTCCCAGTTGCCCCGGCTGGGCTCGTTACTTCCCAAACTTTCAGTCCTTAACTCCTCTGACTCTACCCGCACAAAGGTCTAGAGACAGAAGCCTCCGTCTCCCCGAGACAACACGCCTTTGATCTCCATGAAAAGCTAGTAAAACGCAGCACTTAATCTTGCACTTTCCCCTCGCCAGGCTCTCACCAAGCCCGTGACGCGAATTAGCTCCATCCTCCCCTCAACCTTACGAAGTAGGTAGTTATTATCCCGCTTCACCCGCAGGGCAACTGAGGCACAGAAAGTTGAACTGACCCTCCCAGCGGCGCCGAAGTGGACCGGAGAGGCCGGCGCCGCACGCGGGCGGGACTGGGAGGGCGGCCGCCGCCCGCAGGCTCCAGCCCCTCCGCGCCAGCCGGCCGCGCTGCCCATATAAGGCCGCGGCGTGCGTACGGGTTTCAGGCTCATTCGGGCACCCCGCGGCCAGCAGCCGCCTCCGCGCCCAGGAATGTGTGGCATCCGCCTCCCAGGCGGCCGCCCACCGCCCGGAGGGCTTCCCCGCCGCGCCGGGGCCCACGGCTAGCCGCGACCGAGCCGGCGCCCGCCCTCCCGCGCGCCCGCGGCGTCGCGCTGGGCCGGGCCTCGCCGCTGGGGGGAGCGCGGCGTCCGCGCGGAGCGGGACCGGGAGGCGGAGGCGGCGCGCGCCCTCACCTGCCCGCGGCGGCGAGGCGAGGCGGGGGAGGCGGAGGCAGAGGCGGTGCGGAGGCGCCCGGGAGGGGCCTGCGCCGGCCCAAGCCTCCGCGCAAAGTGAAACTCCAGGAGTTGCGGGCGCGTGGAGCGTAGCGTCCACAGTCCCGGGGCCCATGGCTCTGAGCAAAGGGCTGCGGCTGCTCGGGCGGCTGGAGGCCGCGGGCGACAGCAGCGTCCTGCTGGAGGCGCGCGGCCGCGGGGACTGCCTGCTCTTCGAAGCCGGCACGGTGGCCACGCTCGGTGAGTGCCTGCGACCTGGCTGCGTGGCCCGGAGCTAGGGCCGCGCCCCCGAGTCTCCTGCCCGGTGTGGGGGGCCGGTAGGGGAGGGACACCCAGAACAGAGGACGCTCGGCATTGCTGAGACTTAGAGACATGGGCGCCTCCCTTCCCCGGGGTGACCAGTCCCGGGCTGGGCGGAGACCGCCGGGCGTGAGGGCGCGGGGCTGGCTTGTTTGAATGAAGTGACACAGGGGACGCCGAGAGCATTGGGTCTGGGCCCAGAGCGCGCCGGGCGCGGGGTTCCGTTCTTGGAGAGCGGCCTCTGGCCTTCGGTGCCCCGCGCTCCGCCGGGACTCGGCGCAGATTCCTGAGGGTCGGAGCGGGCTGACGGCGGAGCCAGCTGGCCCATGTGCCTGGCGCTCTCGTCCTTCTGCACCTGTTGATGAAGCCCTTTGGTATGTGTTGGCTGGCTTCACTCCCAGAGGGGACAGGGACAGAATCGCCGTAGCACAGACTCGGAGAAACCACCGATGCCACCTTTGTGTGTGTCACTGCTACCGGGCGCCGCTGAGTTGAGTCGGCTTTCACTCCCGGCGCCCTTGTGAATGAGTGATATCCACGGTGTCCCGTCTTCAGCAGCCTGCTCGGCCTCAGTAGTAGACTCGTTTCAATGGCTTGTTACGGAGTCAAGCCGTCTCACATTTGGTTTTCGTCTTCCTGCTGATGGCGCCTTTGCCTCATACAAGTACTTGGCACGGAGGCGTCAGTGCGGCGAAGTATAGAACTTGAGGCAGATACACTTCCTGACGACTCCGCCTTCAGGGTGGGTGTTTCTGAGTTAGATGCCAATCCGGTGTGTTTCATATAGGGCTTCAGGAAGTCTTTAGGCTGACACTGTGCCAAGGACTTAAACGACAATCTCCTTTATTTTCACAGTTCTACAAAAGAGCTGTTATTATCCCCATATTACAGATGAGTAAACTGAGGCTTGAAGTGGCTAAGAAAATTGCTTGCCCAAAGTGGCACATCTCTCTACCTGCCTCCTGTGTGGCTATTCTGGAATCGCTGACCCGGATCCCTTGTTTTGTGGCTAACGTTCATCATGAAGGCCTAGGCAACACCAAAGGGAGCAGAGCCAGGCTAGGGCTCTTAGAACCTCAAACTCTAGGCTTCCAGCCGGTGTCTGGCTGTAGCATCGTCCCTTGTTTGTAACTGAACGGAGGATGGTCACTGGTCCTTTAGGTGGTAGATGACCGATCTATTCAGTTCCACTCTTTATAAATGTCTCTAGTCTTTTGTTCACATTTGTATGCATTGCTGTTTCAATTAGTATCTGCTTCTTAGAAAAACCATCTCTTCTGGTTCCACTTCCCTAATAATTTTATTAGCATACAGTTATAGGGTTGTTTTCCATCACTCGGTTTCTGAAATGTCTCCCGCTTTGTCAGAACCACCAGTGGGTAGCAAATCATGGATTAAATTATTATCAGGTTATTCCAGTTTGCACTTGGTCCTGAAAAGTCCAAGTTTGTTCATTTGCTGAGGTCTTGTGAGAAAATCACAGAAACTTCCAGTCCATTTTAGATGTCCACTTCACACTGCATTTATCAGAGCTGAGAGATTAATTTCATGGTACAAAACTGTTCCTTTATCAAAGAGATTAGACTATCCTTCAATTGGATTACAACATTAAGCAAGATTCATATCCATTTCAGTTCCTTTGAAGCCACTTGAAGAAAGAGACTTCAAAAGCGAAGATTTGAAAGTGATGAAGGAGAGTAATGTCACGCATATTTTCAATTTGGGAATTAAGTTGGGGCTGAGATGCATGCACACTATGTTGGTGATCACAATACACTGGATTCTAGAGCCAAGACTGTAATAAGAGGGCTCATGCGCCCCCACATTTGTCACGTAACCAGCATTCATGCAGACCTGGGGCTGAATACTTCACTTTTAAAGTCCATTTTTCTAAATTAAGTACAACTATTTTTTAAAGAGCAGCTGTAGCATTCAGTGGTACTGCTGGTCCGGAGAAGGACGGCAAGAAGCTCGGTTACTACCAAGTTTTTGTCTCAAACTTTTGAAGTGTCCTAAACATGCCCGATCAGCCAGGCTGGCTGTGTACTGGGAGTTTCTGTCTGTGTCCCAAAGGCCT
This sequence comes from Pteronotus mesoamericanus, assembly GCF_021234165.1. Classification (NCBI taxonomy): domain Eukaryota; kingdom Metazoa; phylum Chordata; class Mammalia; order Chiroptera; family Mormoopidae; genus Pteronotus; species Pteronotus mesoamericanus. The sequence goes on from NW_026555085.1 coordinate 99,778,687, forward strand.
AACTTTTTTGCTTGCCTTTCTTTGACAAGGTAGAGAATGCTCTCATTTTTTCCCCCTAAAATGTTGCAATTTCTGCTTTTGTGAGCAACTGTACACCTGTGTCCGCCCGCATAGCCGGCGGTAGAGTCCTGGCTGGTCACCCTTTTTGTGAGGGTCAGGGCTTGGGGCAGCTTCCTTTTTCACTTCGGCTGTGGTCCCCTGGGGTGGGCCTCCCCAGTGAGGAATGAGAGGCCAGGGAGGCTTAAGGGGAGGGTTTCCTCCTATGTGGTAGTGGCTCTTCCCTGGCCACGAGTGGGCCTCCGTCCTGTCCTGCCCTGAGGCAGACGCACATCGCGGCTGCTTGTCTGGGAGGAGCAGGAGAGCTGGGGGGGCGGGGACTGAGAGCCGGCCCCCAGTAAGCACAGCTCTTCCAGGCCCATTGCACCCCACAAGAACCCCAACCTGAAAGGCCTCCCTGTAGAAGGACTCGCCCTTGCTTAGTGTTTCCAGCAGTGCCCGGAGACGGTCAGGGGCTCGAACTGGGTTGTGAGTTTAGGAAGAACAAATGACCCTCGACTGGTCGGCCGCTGGGCCTGGCCCTTCCTGTTGCAGCATATCAGGCCATCTAGCCAGCCAGCCAGGGAGCCAACGGAGGGTGCTTCCCCGTCCCTGCTCCTCACCGAATTCGCTGGGGAATCTACCTTCAGGGTGGGAACAGGAATCCCAGAGGCAGGAAAGCCAAACACACCGGCACCCATTTCAGAGGTTTTTGGAGAGTTTTCCCAGTGGCCTGATTGACTGGCAGAGGCGCCTCAGGTGCCGGTGAAAAGCACAGGGCGCAGCAGTACCCCTTGGCCCGCAGCCCACAGTGAGGGCACAGCAGTTTCCTTGTGTGCCCATGGGGACAAAAAGTGCTTGCTGTCCTCCTCTCTGTCTCTTAGACATAGTGTGGACAAGATGAAGGGAAACAGCCCATTGTTCACGCGTGGCACCCACCTCCAGAGCCAGCACCGATGTCTCAAAGTCCAGTGTTCTCCCGGCAGCCCTAGGAGAGGCGGTCTGCAGTGGCCTGCGTTTGCACCTGCGTCTGTGGGCGGGGGCAGGGGGTGGGAGGAGGGTTGGGAGACCTCACAAACAAGTGAGTGTCCCCAGACTCCTCTGAGCTCCTGGGGGAGAGTTCCCATGTCAACACTGGGCCTGGGGTTTCCCAGCTGCTGTTTACATAGAGGCCCGGTATGGTCCTTTGTTTGAATTGGAGCCACGCAAGGCTTCCTCTGAACGGTCGCCTTGGTCCCTTTCCCTGGCTCTGTGGCCCGGGTTTGTTTGGTCAGTGACTTGAAGTTTGACCTGTTTGAGAACACCTGAGCGAGTCAAACAAGCCGCTGTTCTATCATTTCTCCTGGGGAAAGGCTGAAGCGCAGGCAGGCCAGCTGGGCGCGCCAGGCTCCTGTATGTGGGACAACCGAGCCACGTGGCCTGAGTTCAGGTCCTTCCTGTTGTAGGTTCGTTCAGCATGATATTTACAAAAATGCAGACTGGGTTAGTGTGGGCTTCTACCTGTGGTTTTGGTAACTCGCTGGTAGGAACGTGATTCCAGGTCTTGCCGGGATTCTTTTAGAGGCTTTAACCTTTAATTGCGAAAATTTAGAAATGTGCACAAAAGTGAAAGGAAAAATTAATTCTCATGCACCCGTCACTCAGCCTTCATAATTATCAATATATTTCATATCTATGTTACCCACACCTATGCTTTTTTTATGAAAAACGAATCTCCTAAAATTGAGTGGGTTCAATGCCAAATAAGATTGCCGTTTGGCTGGGCTCCCCTCCCGCCCTGTCTTGCATCTGTGTGTGTAAGTTCAGGGTTTACTTGACAGGTTTAAATGTGACCAGTAGCAGCAGTGCTGGTGTGAGTTGATTCCGAGGTTCTGGCCAAGACACACTTTTGAAAGCGAAGGGCTCACATGGGAAGAGTGAACTGCAGCCTGGAAGAACAGGCTGTCCCCTCCTAGGGGACACCTTAATGGGCTCTGAGGAGACAGTCTGCTCCTAGACCATGGCCAGAGGGACCGGGCCCGGTGCCTCGCACCGGAAGGAGGAGTGGGGTGGAGGGCCGTGCGCCCCTGCTGTTTGTGCGCCCCCCTCTGGGCCACACCCCAGGGACACAGGTGCCAGCCTCAGGTCTCTTCCCAGGGCCCCAGCGACTGTACAGTGAGGGTGTCCGCTCTGGCCCCGGGAAGGGGGTGCGGCCAGGGTACTGGGCATGGGAGGAACTGAACACACACTCAGGTGTGTGCACGAGGCTCCTGCCAGGGTGGGTGGAGCCCGGAGGGCGGAGGGTGGTGGAAGGACACTGGGCTGGGCTGGGGCAGCTCCCCACACTGGCCACGTTCCGGGCCGGGTCCTCCAGTTCATCGCGGGGCTGTGCTTCTCAAACTAAGAGGAGAGAACCTGTTTTGTTTTATAGTTTTTAGCTCGATCTAAAATGTAAAAATAGTTTGACATGCAGGTACAGGGCTCCAGGGTGATGAAGACTGTCAGGCAGCAAGCGTTGGACTGCTGTCATCGAAAGCCTCCTCGAGTCTGAGCGGAGCAGCCGCTGGGTGTCTGTGCCGGGCCCCCTGCAGGGATGCATCTCCCCGGCTCGTCTGCCTGTCCTGAGGGCGGGGGGCGGGAAGGGCCTTGGCCACGTGGGTGGTGGATGTGTGGTGCTTTGCACCCGAGGTGGACGCTGCTCCTGTTCTGGGCCCGAGAGTGTGCCTGGCCGAGAAGGTCAGGTGGGTCCGGCCAGGTCCGGGGGAGGCGCAGGCAGCCCTCCGGGCGTAGGAAGCTGGCGGGTTGCCATTTGCAGGCACAGCTTCCTGGTTCAGACGTGACTTGGGGCCAGGGCTCCGCCCTAAGCACATCAGCGTGGACGGCCGGCAGGGCAGCTCCCTCCCGTGGCCCAGTTGGCAGCAATCCCAAAGCAGGTCTGCAAGACTTAAATTTAAGGCAGTTTCTTGAGGATGTGGGACTCCTCCGGAGAGGCTTCTGTTATGTCATGCGAGCTGGTACTTAATTCTATTCCTGCACCGGTGCCTCTTCTGCGCCGCCTTGTCCCTCCCCGAGGCTGGGGCATGGCTGGCGGCCCTCCCAGAGCCCCCGGAACCCCGCTCCAGCCGCTGGGCTCTACTCTCTGACTCTGACTGTCCACGTGGGTTCCCAACGAAACCATGCATTCCCTGAGATCTGGACCTCAGCTTCTGCGGCTCCCGCTCCTTGACAAGGTCTGAGGTGAGGCAGGAGGCAAACTGGGTAATTCAAAATGACAAGGGACTCTCCCGTGTCCCTGGACCGGGGTGAGGTCACACGGAGCAGGACGTGAGTGTTGATGTGGGATCTGAGGAGCGGGGAGGGGAGGGCAGGGTGTGCACAGCTGACGCTCAGACCCAGCGCGGGACCTGGTGGTCCAGCCACCCGTCAAGACCCAGATTTAAGGGGAGCCTCTCCGCTGGCCGCTGCCCTTTTGTATTCAGCGTGTGTTGACCGACTGATTGGTGATAGTGATCTCTGCTAAAAAACCGCTCCTCCCCTGTCCCCACTTCTGGCCACCTTCCCACCTCCACCTGCTTATTCTCCCACGTCTTGGGCAACAGAGGCAGGACCTGAATCCTGGCTGCTCATGGCTTTTTTTTATTATTACTATTATTATTTATCTTAGGGGAATACAGTTAACCCCTCCAGACCTCAGAATCCTAATGTAAAAGCAAATGAAGGAGAACCTATATTACCTTTCTGCTCTTTCTACTGAGATTCGTTGTGTCCTTTAAAAAAAAAAAAAGAGCTTAAACACCAAGCATAAGCAAATAAGAAACACCACTACTTCACACACACCGAGTTAAAATTATAAGGATTAAGAAGTACAAATTGGCAGTTACACAATAGTCCCGGGGATGTCAGCCCCAGGACTGACAACAGCCCAGGGAGTGTAGTGAGAGATACTGTGATGATGTCCCTGCCCGGTGTCAGATGGGTGTCAGATGGGTGATCGCTTAGAAAGCTGTATGAATGTCTGCACACTTGAAACTAATACAATATTGTAGGTCAACTGTATTTGAAAAATGAAAAAACTTAAAATTAAAAAAGTGTCACAGATACACACACGCGCATCCGCACACGATTACACGCTACCCAGCATTCTGAATCATAGGAGAAATTATCTGGCAACGTAAAATCTGGGAAGGCTCAGATCTAAGTCCAGGCTTAGCCCAGGAATCTGAGGCTCTACATTTTTCAGCGGATACTCATGAATCAACTAAAATGTATGAGGATGTCTGTCCTTCACGCTGCTTCTTTCCTATAACCAGCAAAAAAAAAAAAAAAAAAAAAAAAAAAGAAAGAAAGAAAGAAAGAAAAAAGAAGTTTAAAAAGCTGTAACAATTTAAGTTTAAATGAGGATCACAAAGTGTGGTGTTTATTAGGATATCGTAAACCATGCCAATTCAGTAGTCCTTTAGACGATTGCTCTTAACATGAATTGCTAGCCCTAGAACTACCTTTCACCATACTGCGTCACCTTTTGTTAAATAGCCTGGACTGGGTGGAGAGTCCGTGAGTCTGGGCTTTATCTGACCGTGGCTGCGGGGGCTGAGCTTCACCCTGACGACTGCCCCGGGGGCACAGATGCTGCGTGTTGGGAGGCGTCCCCGTAGGCGGAGGGGGCAGCTGCTGCAGCCCCCGCTGCCTGATTTAGCAAAACTGAGGTCAGGCGGAGCGGGGCTGGATCCCGCTGGCTGTGGGGACAGAGCGGAAGGCTGTCGCCTGGGCTCTGGCCCAGCGGAGCGCGGACACTCGCGCCTGGCCTGTCTCGACAGTGGGTTTGTCTGTATTTCAGTGGTGCGGATAGAGGAGGGAATCTTGGAAAACAGGGCTGGCAATAACTTGCCCCCTGCCCTGCCCAGCCAGGCCTTGTTCCAAGGCCCCCTGCTGTGTATCGGCTTGCCTTCTCACCGGACCCCGGGATGGGGGACCCCTGAACCCCGAGCGGGGAGCACAGGTCAGACACAACCTCCTGATTAACAGAGGCCAGGGCTGCAAGATTGGAATTCCACGTTGAACTTTTTTTCTCTCTTAAGTGGACAAGTAGAGTCTTCTGTTTCTCATTTCTAAGGGCTACTTGCTGCTTTCTCCAGACAGGCTGCAACAGTGTTTTGGGTGAGGACTGAGAGATTTCTTCTGGTAGTATAAATTGATTTCAGTCAGAACTTCTCTCTCTCGTCTAAGTTTTCCTGATTACTGACAGGAAGAGGTATGATTTTCGTAAGGATGTTAAAAACATTAAAGATGCCAACGACCCCAGGGAGCCTGTTGAGGGGGGGTGCCTGGGTGCCAGGTCTGGGGCGTCCCCGCAACTGCGTACGTGCACACGTGTGTGTGTGCGCGCGCGAGCGTGTGCGCGTGTGCGTGCGTGCGTGCGTGCGTGTGTGTGTGTGTGTGAACTCCCCTTTCCAGCCCTACCCCCGCTTTCCAGGCCGTGACTGTGGGACTGAATCTGTCCAGAGGGGGCACTTTGTCCTAACTCTCCATGTGGGCTGGAGGATGCCCTGGAAAAAGTCCATCAGTAAAGGCTTTTTTTCTAACACGTGTGGGGGTAATAAAATGTTCAGTCCAACCGCGGAGCCGACGTTTGCACCCCTGCAGCAGAGGACCCGAGGACGGCAGACCGCGCGCCCGAAGGCAGAAGTGGCGATGGCTCACCCCTGCCTGCAGAGGGTGGCTCCAGACCGGGGGGCTTTGAGGTGGGGGGCGGGGTGTCCTGACTTCAGGCGCTCCCACCCCGTCTAGGTTTCTGGTTCGGTTTGCTGTCGGGAAAATAAGGTTACGGAGAGTCTATTAGCATTTTGTCTAAAAGGGGACAGACACCCAGGAGGCAGACCTGGGGAGTGATCCTGTGTAGAAAAGGTGGGGCGCGTTAGAGGGAGAGCTGCGTGGCGTTGGGTCACCACCTTCATCCCGGGCCCTGGAGGAGAGTCCTTCACCGTGTGGCTTCTGTCTCCCCCTCCTGAACACTCTCAAGCCTTTGGGTGCAGAGAGTAAGATTTGTCCACTTAGAAAGTGCCGGAGACGGGTCCTGCAGCAGCCGCAGTGCAGAGGTACCATGTCTGGCATTTGTTTGTCCATACTTCAGAAGACAGACAGACAGACACGCACGTAGCAGCGAGGGGAGGGTGGGGAAGTGAGACTGGGAAAGCGTTGATAGCTTTGGCGCTGGGGGATAGGTATTCAGTTGTCCATTAGACTCAGTGAATTAGTAAGCTGGCCGCTCTCCAACCGCAATAGGTAAGACTCGATAGCTTTTTCCCAAAAGCCATCGTTAGTCAGTTAGAGCTTGTGATGGGAAAAAGATTCCGCTCCCAGGGGTAGCTGTTTCTGGTAATAAACAACGGTAAAATACATACGGCCCAAAAGAAGAACGAGATAAAACTTTACTGAAGCACCAAATAAATGAAAAGGTATACCATATTTTGGGGCAAGGACCACCAACAATGTAAACACAGTAGTTCTCCAGTTAATCTAGAAATGCACATATCTGACTAAAATCTAATTAAATTCCAGTCAACAGGAGTTTGAGCTAAAACTTAATGGGCTGATTTTAAAGTGTAGCTGGGACTCCCCGCCTCCACGTATCTTATTGTAGTTCCCCCATTTTGGTTCATGGCGGCCTAGTGCTCAGGACAAGGACGGTGAGGCACCCTGATCCCACTGCCTTCCTCAGCCCCTCCCAACCCACCAGCCAGTCCAGACCTCTCTCCTCCAAAATAGGTCCTGGCCGGGTTGCTCCGTGGGTTAGAGCATCGTCCTGCTACACCAAGGCCGCAGGTTCGATCCCTGGTCAGGGCACATACGAGGATAAACCAATGATGTGTAAATAAGTGGAGCAGCAAATCGACGTTTCCCTCTCCCTCTTCCTGTCTGGCTCTGGTTCCCACCGCTCTCCCTGCAGTTGCCACAGCGGTCACCCACCACAGCTGCCCTCTCTTGGACGGACAGTCGCCACCCAGCAGTGTCACACCTGGCGCACGCCGCTGGTCCCCACACAGTGCCCGCCCGAGCCGCACGGCGCCCATCCCCTGCCCTGGCTCCCTCTCCAGCCTCCTGGCCGCCTCCCTCATTCGGGCCAGAGCGGTGGCTTCGGCGCGACCCTCCCCAACCACCCTCACAGGACTAGCCCGCACGCCCCAGCTTTATCTGTCCCATCATCTGTGTCCTTGTCTTCCTAGCGCATGTCACCAGAGTCACCTTTATTTGCTCACACTGTCTGTTGCTGCTGAGGGGGCAGTCTCTTCTCAGCAGATGCGGTGAGTGGGCCAGCGTCCGCAGGACACGCTGAAGTCCTAACCCCTGGCAATGAAGGTGACTTTATTTAGAAAGAGAGTCTTTGCAGACCTACTTGAGATGCAAATTAGGATGAGGTCCCACTGGAGCGGGGCGAACCCTTCATCCGCTAGAGCACAGGCCGGAAGAGGAGGGGGTCCCAGGGGGTCGGTCCCACCAGCTCCGTTTCCAGGTCTTCAAGCCGGTTATGTGGGTGTGATCATTTTGTGAAAGTCCATGGAGGTGGACTCTTAGGAGTTGTTCATTTCTCTATATATGTTATACTTCGTTTCCATAAACCATGTCTTAAATCTTTCAGGCATTTTTCTTGTGATGACTTCTGAGTTTTATGCTTTGCTTAGAAAGGCTTTTCATGCCATAAAACTGTGAAGGCTTCTCCTATACTTTCTTCTAATACTTTCAGAGTTGGATTTCTTTACCTTTAGCTCTTGCATACCTCTAGAATTTATCCTACTGTCTGATACAATGTAGGACTCCTTCCACAGAAGAGTTTGACCCTTGTTGAACTCGCTACATTTAGGGTAAAAATGACCTCAGCTGGCAAGCTTGTCCTGCGGAGGGAAGGACCAGAAGTGAATGAATGAGAAACCCCTGCTGGGGACAGGGGACTCCAGGCTTAGTGCTTCATTAAGTGTAACAACTCTGGGAACTGGGCGTGCCCCGGGTGAGCCCTGGAATCTGTACCTCTGGGGTTTTGTGAGGGACATGGGGCTCCTGTGGGCACAGGGTTTTAAGCTGGGGACAAGCTGGTCACCAATGCAGCAGTTCTCAAAGGAAAAGTACGAATGGCCAGGACGAGCCAGCCCACTCTGCCTTGCCCTGTAATCGGCGTTGGGCCGATGAACGCTGATTCTTAGTTCTTCCGCTCCATGTTCCCTGCCTTCTCCTGAAATTTGGGCGGGGAGGCCCCAGGTGACAAACAGTGCATGCTCTTAGTCGCCCCTTCCTCTGGCCCCACAGCTGTGCCCTCATGCCTGTCCCTCTCCCCTTCGGCTGACCCCGTTCCCAGGAGACACCCTGGTCTCTGGTGCATCTGCCCCCTGGGCCAGCCCCTCAGGCTTCCGGGCAGCCCAGACCTGCCTTGCCCGGGGCAGGATGTACCTGCCCAGGAGGCTGCCCTCCGGCCGGCTCGGTGCTGGGAACTGGGAACCAGGAACCGAGGGCAGGGCGGCGCAGTGTGAGACTGAGCAGCAGCTGCGGCCAGACCAGGAGTGGCGAGGGCCCCACCACCCTCCTCCGCGTCTTCTGCCCTCCTCAGTCCCTCCGAACCGCACTCAGAGTCTGCAGCCCACCAAGACCTCGGTCCGTGGACGCCCAGACCCACCGCCGTTCTCTCCCGCACAGCCTCTGTGCCCTCCGTGCCTCGCTCAGCTCCCGGTCCACAGGGACGCGCCCCCCACCCCGCCCCCACTCTGAACCGTGCTCCCCTCCGTGCTGCGGGGGAGGCCCCGGCCGCAGCAGTCCCACCACCACCGCTCCGGGCACGCGCCCACCGTGCTGAACGTGGCTGAAACACACGACACGGGCTCGTCTGCTGTGGCCCCATAAAGTGTTTTCAGTGCTGCCCAGGAATCCTACCGCACTGTCCTGGTCACGTGTCTCTGCTGCTCCCCAGGACGACTGCTCACAGCCCTCGAGCCCTCAGGGCCGTGCCCCTCAACGAAGGGCTCTGCTTCCTGCCTCACTGAGGGAGCAAGAGCAGGGCTTGCACCAGCCTCTCACCCCGTCTGTGTGCCCCGCACTGGGGGCGCCCACCGCCTGGCCGCTGTCACAGCCAAGGACCTCCGGGGGCTTCCACCTCTCCTCCGGGCCCTGTCCCAGATCACTCTGACGACTTGGCTCCCTGTTTCCCCCGTTTCTTTCCCAGCAAGGTCGTCTCCACCGTTGCACGCACAGACTGTCATATCTGATGTTAAGAAACCCTCTCTGCAGCCCGACCTCCTTCCCTCCTTCCCTCCTTCCCCATGGGGACCACGTCATGCCTCCTTCCTGCTGCCTCTGCTGGTCCCGTCCCTGCCTTTCTGCCGTTTCCCCAGGGCCCAGGGAACAACACCGGGGGCACCCAGTCGGCTCCAGGATCCCTGCTGAGCGAGGGAATGCGAAAGGGTGCAACTTTCCCCTCCCTCTGCTCCCTCCCTGCTCCACATGCAGCATGAGAAGACATATATGGGTCACAGCACATGGCTTCTGAAGGGGCGTGTGCATGTGCGTGCAGTGCACACGCATGGAAATAGGGCTTCCGTGGGAGAGGGTCGCACTAAGCCGGGGCCATAGCAGAGCCGTTGGGACGCTCAGCCGGAGGGAGAGCCTGAGCAAGGAAGAGGAAAGGGAAAGTGCCCGGGTACTGGTCTGGCTGGTCCGTTAGTGCAAATGCTGGAAAGGGAGCCGGAGCAGAACCTCCGGCCCCAGCCCAGGCCTGGGCCTAACTTGTCAGCCGTCGGAAGCAAACCCGAAGGCCTTGCTGTAGGAGGAAGCAGCACACCTGGTCTTGGTCCAGCAGATGTCCCTCGTGGGAAGGGGAGAGACGGGGTGGGGGCCCAGGAGCTTGTGGCCAGGCCGCGAACCATCGCCCACCAGTATCTGTTCCCGCCTGCCCCGCACCCCACCCCCCACGCTTCATCCTCCCCACTGGCCCCATCCAAGGAGAGCATGTGCGCATTTGAGGAGAAACGGGTATTTTTATGCTTCGTTCTTATTCGCTGTTGGGCGGGAAGGCTCACGGCCCCCCAGCCCTCCCCCCGTAGCTGCCGCCCCATCCTAAGGCGCGAGGAACTGCCTGTCGGGGCTTGGGTCCCGTCCCTGGTCTGCCAGGAGCATGCTCAGCACTGTATCAGTGCTGAGTTAAGACCTTCATTTCCTCTTTTTAAGGGAAAAAAGACACAACTGGAAGGGCTCCAAGCCCAGGTCTGCACTCAGCCTCACTGCCCAAGCGGTGGGCCAGCTCCGTCAGCCCAGTGACCTCAGCTGTGGCCAGCCTCGGGCAGTGGGGGTGTGCAGAGGGCCCGCCTCTGCCCCGCAGATGTTTTCCCAGCTGCTGCCAAAGGAGAGGATACATTCGCCTCTTATTTTCTCTGGCTGGGCTGTGCTCAGCTGCCGGCCTGGTGGGAGGCAGTGCATTTGCTTAAGTAATGTTTCCTTGAGGACCCCCGCCCCGCTGGTCCTTCTGTGAGGCCTGGACATTTAGGGGAAGAAGGGAGGCGGGAGGAAGACAGGAGAGTTTCGTGGCAGGCTGACGTGTCTGCCCCGCCGGCTTTTGTCTTAGCTCTCCAGCTTCTGTTTCAGACCGCTGTTTTGATTTCCACTGTGCTTAGCAACGCTCCAGCAGCCTCTGTCCGCCCAGGAAAACCATTGTCTTTCTAAAGAGCTGCTTTTGCTCCCAACTGATAACTCTGGAAGAAACAGCCCCAAGCCGGTCTTGGCTGAGCTCAGAATGAGCCCATGAAGGAGGCTGACCTTGATCTGGATGATTCTAGCCTCCTGAGACCCTGAAATACAAGAGGACGGTTTAATACCCTGCACAAGAATGCAGCCACAAATGGAACCTCAGTCTTAGGCCGTCTGCATTGTTAATTTGACCTACTTGTTTTTCTGACCTGTGGGCTGGGCTTTGCTGGAATTTCCTTATGGTGTGTCATTGTGGAAGCTATTATGAAAGGGAGAAAATGAAAACATTATGAACGAGAGAAGTGCGCGTGGTTGGTGAGAGCCGTGATCCGGACGGGCGGTGTGCCGACCAGGAACCCGGCCTGCGCGCCCTGGGGTTTAGGAAGCAGGCTGGGGTCACCTCGGGGACAGCCGCTCCCTGGGAGGCCAGCTCCGGTGGCAGCGGGGTGTCTGACACAGCGCTGTCCTGGGAACCAGAATCCACAGCCAAGCTTAGCCTGGGGCAAGACTCCGGTCCCCCTGCAGGCTTCTCAAGTCCTGGCTGGTTCTCTTCCGCCTCACTTGGCCCGCCAGCCCCGGGGGTGGGGTGTGTGTCCCCTAAGCCCCGCGTGCCCTCTCCAGACACTGTCCTTCCCTCCTCCTTGACAGCACTCAACTTTGGGTCTCATGCACAGCCCCCACCAGGAGGTCTTTCTAGGCACCTCCAAACATCCGAACGGCCATGCCCCTGTGGGACCCAGGACAGGAGCCACAGCCTGCTGGCGGGCGTGGTGGGGCGCGGGGGGCATCCTCCTCCAGAGGCGTCCTCACAGCAGCCTGACAAGTCACACGCCATCGGGAGACCCCCTGGCGCGCCCCCTCACGTGGTATGGGTGCCTGGGCCACACCACGGGGAAGCCTCTCCGCCCCCAGGGTCTGTCGGGGGGCTGAGTGTCCAGGGTCTCCCAGAGGACAGTCCCCACATGGCCCCACCACTGTGATACTTTACCTGTGGTTCCTCTCCGTCTGGATACTTCTACCAGTCGGGTCTGTTTTTGTCATAAGCCACGTATTCTAATAACATGGGCAACTCTTATCAGGTTACCAGGGAAACTGGGCTAGAGAGGGAACCTAAGGTCAAGGTCTCTGGCCGGCAGTGTTAACCCGTTGCCCACATGTGTCAAGGAACCAGGTCACCCACCGCCCCTCCCTCAACGCGCCTGGTTCCTTGGCGACTGGACCTTCCCCCTCCATCAGGCTCCGCAGTGCCGGGTCCCGCCCTCGCTCATGGTTCCTTCAGTTGCCCCCGATGACCCTTCTGAAGGAACTTTGGCCTTCGGTTCCCTGACCTCCCCCCCCTCCAGGGAGTGTCTGCCACCCCAGCCCAGCCAGCCACTCCAGGGCCACCAACGGTGTCAAACATCCCTGTCTTTATCTTCCACCTCCATTTCCTCACTCCCCCCTCAGCTCCCCGATTCCAGCCGCCCTTGACCTTCCTGGGACCCCAGCCCCTTGGGCCTGCCCCCTCTGCACAGCCCCCCCTGCCCCGGCCTCTCCCCTGCTCACCCCCGCGCTCTGACGCACTCTTGCCCCTTGCTCTGCCCTTCCTTTGCCTGGTCCTACTTGCCAGGGAAAGCCACTGACTTAATCCTTCTTGCCTCTACCTGACTCTGCAGTTAGAAGTTTCTGGAGACCACCCACGACCGTGCTGACTGGTCTCGTTGTCACGTCATGACCCCTAAGTCCAGGTGGGCCCTTCGGTTACTTCTGTACTCAGCTCACTCTCCCACCGCCCCCCACAGCTATTTTTTCACGCCTTCCCTCCTCTCCTGCTGCGGCCAGGGCTACTTCTCACCTCCCCCTCGCCTCCCCATCCTCCCCCTCCCGTCCCCCTCCCCCTCTCTCTCAGCTGATGGAGTTGCTTCTCCTTGCACCGGGAAGGTGGAAGCAAGCAGAGGAGCATTTCCACAGTTGCCTGCCCACCCACATCGGCCCCTCTGCCCTGGTAGGCAGGGACGGGCTGTGTGAGTTTCGGGCGAGCTCGCCCACACCGGCGCTGACCGGGGGTGCCCCCCGCCCCCGCCCCCACAGCGCTCCCTCTGCCCTGCTGCGTCTGTTTTTCCCTTTCCCGGATCATTCCCACCAAACTGGGTGTTAGCTCCATCTCAGCAAAATCGTGCGACTTCATTGTCCTCCCCACTTCTCCCCTCTACACACACACACACACACACACACACACACGTGCCCGTACATGTAGACACATGCACACCCATGCTCACACGCCTGTGCATGCAGAATTGTCTCTCCTCTCTGTCCCCACTTTCTCTCTCCCTCTTCATTACGGCTTTGCCCCTCGACTTTACTGAAACCACCCCTCGGTGGCTCACCAGGGCCTAACTACAATGACAAGCACTCGCTTTGTCACAGGACATGGGGTAGCGTCAGACCCCCTGACCCCTCCTGCCTCCCTGGCACGCGTCCTCCCCCAGGCTTGCAGGACACCACTCACACCTGGTTTCCTGACATCTTTTGGCCATGTCTCTTCAGTCTCCCTGGCTTGTGAACACGCTGTCCCCTGCTCTCATTCCCCGGGTGACCTGCCCCTGTCTCAGGAGGCTAAGTACCTCCTGTCTGCTGGGGGCGCCCAGCTGCGTCTTCAGCCGGCCGCCTCTGCGGGGCTCCGGGCTGGCCCTGTCCCCAGCGGTGCCTGCAGCTACATCGCTGGCTTGTCCGGCCTCAGCTCCTGCCGCTCTGCCCAGACCCATCCTGTCAGCCTCCACCGTCGCGGTGACAGCCCCTCATCCTTTCAGGGCTTCTGGAGATGAATGTGGCGTCCCCCTCGAACCCTGTCTTTCTCTTGTGTCCCACATCCTGTCTGCCACGGGTCCTCGGGTTCTGCTTTCAAAACATGCAGATGCTTAATGATGTTAAGGAATCATGCTTAAGTTGTTTTAGATGTGATAATGATATTGAGGTTTTGTGTTTAAAAAGTACCTTGCCCTGGCTGGGTAGCTCAGCTGGCTAGACCATCACCCTGATATACCAAGGTTGCAGGTTCGATCCCTGGTCAGGGCTTACACAAGACGCAACCAGTGACATCAATAAGTGGAACAACATTCAATGTTTCTGTCTAAAAAAAAAAAATCAGCCCTGGCCAGTGTGGCCCAGTGGATTGAGCACTGGCCTACGAACCAAAGGGTCGCTGACTCGATTCCCAGTCAGAGCACATGCCTGGGTTGCAGGCCAGGGTCCCTGGTAGGCGGCGCGCAAGATGCAATTGCAACTGCACATCGATGTTTCTCTCCCTTTCTTTCTCCCTTCCCCCCTTAAAAAGTAATAAATAAAATCTTTTTTAATAATCAGTTAATAAAAAGAACGGTTACCTTTTGGAGATTCTCACTGAAATATTTACAGGTGAAACGATATGAAGTCTGGGGTTGACTTAGAATAATCTGAGACAGAAATTCTCACCAAGAGGTCTCATTCAAACACAGATTCCTGAGTCTCAAGCCCAGAGTGTCTGGCTCCGCTGGGCCGGGCTGGGGCCTGAGCATTGGTATTTGTAACGCTGGCCGATGCATACTCTCTGAGGGCCGCGTGCAGAGGCCCACCATTCCCGGGGGTGGGAGGCTGGTGGGCAGGGGGAGTCATGAGTGAAACAGGCGGGGCCTGCGCTGATGTTGGAGCCGGCGGGTACACGGTATGTGGGTACATAGGGCTTATCACACCTACTCTGCTTTTCTTTGGAGATTTCCATAATAAAAAAGCGCGTGTGTGTGTTTCCAGACTGTGACAGTGTCTCTTGGCGGCTCCGTTGCTGCCGCTGCCATGGTCCACGGAGCATCCTCTCTCCTGAGTCACCGTAGTGCCTCCTGACGGGTCTCCTTGCTTTTTCCTCCTACCCCTGTGGGATCTGTTCCTAATAGAGCAGCCAAAGGGACCTTCAAAACCCTGCAAGGGCTCCCCCTCACCCCGAGTGAAACCCCAAGTCTTTTTATGACCTAGGAAGCTTTTTATAATATGTACCCACTCCAGTTCCTCTGTCAGACACATGTCTCTTCTCTCTGGTCCTGGAAAGCTTCTGCCTCAGGACCTTTGCACGTGTTCTTATGGGCAACAATGCTCCCGAACTCCACTCAGCCTTTTCTCTCGCCTCCTTCTGATCTGCGTTCACGTCGCCCTTGTGCTGAGGGCTTCTTGAACCATAACATTTCACACGCACACCCCGCTTCATACCCCACTTCCCTGCTCGCTTCTCCTCCTCAGCTCCTAGCACTGTCTGTTGCACTTCCTGCCCTTGTCTGTCTGCCCTGGCAGGAAGCCCTCACGGTACTTGGCTCTGAGTGGGCCCCACCGCTCCGCTGCCTTCATGAGGGGCCTCATCGGTGCCCTGCTCCAGGGTCCCACCCACCGGGTTGGCCTCTAGTGTCGTCACTCATCCACGACACATGTCCCCTCTTTGGCGGCCCAGTGCCCACCTTGCTGACCGGTGTGTTTGGACTGTCGTCTCTGTGGCTCACTGCTGGGTCCCGGTGCCTACAACAGGGCCAGCCCCAGCAGGCTGTCACACGTACACTCGTGACAAATGGCAGCATCCCAGGGGCAAGACGTGGGTGGGGGAGAGGATGGGAGAGCAGGCGAAGAGTCCTTCCCTTCACAGGCTGGGCGTTCATAGCCAATGACAGGGGAAGCAAAAACATTCTCGCAGGGAAAAACCTACAGGAAATGCAACAAAAGCGTGGAAGGCAGGCATGTTCTCTTTCCGAGACAGGAAGTAAGGAAGGACAGGAGCTGCAAACGGGCGGGCCCAATGCAGCTGCCGAGGTGTGTGCCGCCCACGCGTGCCTGAAATAAACTCGGGCCGTTGTCAGCACTGAAAAATCAGGACCGGCCTGTTTCTCTTGAAAAACTAGAGGGCTGCTGGTGCTGGGCTGGCATGCCCACCTGGAGCCGCCGGCTGGCACTGGCAGGCTGCCCCCTGGAGCGGGTGTGTCCTCTGTCACCCGCGCCCCCTCCAGCACCGCCGTTCACTCCTTACCTGCCCAGTGCTTGCAGACGTTTGATTTGGAAGTTCCTTTGAAGAGCAAAATGGGTTTCTCCTTCCTGCAGACCTAATGAGGACATAGAGCTGTTTGGGGCAAGCAGGGGTGTGGAGTGGCTTTGGGACAGGCCGCCTGGGAGACCAGGCCTTGGGGGGGTGTGGGGGCCTATGTCACAGGGGTGGGTCAGAGGAGCCTCGGAGAGGAAAACATCGGGAATAGAAAAGAAGCTACCCCTGGCTGGTGGGGCTCAGTGGATTGAGTGCCGGCCTGCAAACCAAAGGGTCGCCGGTTCGATTCCCAGTCTAGGGCACATGCCCGGGTTCCAGGCCAGGTCCCCAGTAGGGGGTGCTCAAGAGGCAACCACACAGTGATGTTTCTCTTGTTCTCTTTCTCCCTCCCTTCCTCCTCTCTCTAAAAATAAATAAAATCTTTTTAAAAATTGTTTATAAAAAAAGAAAAGAAGCTTACTGCAGAGACAGCTTGCAGGGGAGTCTGGGCTTTGAAAGGGACAGGTCACCTGGTGAAAAGGTTACTAAGTGTTATGGGTTCAAATGTGTCCCCAGCATCGTACGCGGAAGTCCCATCTCCCCATATCTCAGAATATGACCTTATTTGGAAAGAGGGTCATTGGAGATGTAATTAGTGGAGAGGAGGTCATGCTGGGGTTGGGTGTGTCAAATCCAGGAGGACAGGTATCCTTATGGGAAGAGGAGGGAGACAGACGCACAGGGAGGAGGTGGCCACGTGGCGATGGCGGCAGAGACGGGAGCAGCGCCGCGCAACCCAGGGGTGACCTCCACCCCCGGAAGCGGATGGGAGGCAGGAGCCTGGCCCTGCGCCCCCTTGCTTTGCACCCTTGCTTTCAGACCGTAGCCCCAGGACTGTGAGATGATCATCTGCCATTTTGAGCCACCTGGTTCGTGGCTCACGAGAGGGTCTCGACCACCAAGACGGAGGACCCGGCAGCTGGGACCTGGCACAGGGAAGGTCAGGCGGGAAGACGTTCAGGGAGGGAGTCCGGCATTTACAGGCTTTGGGTGGGCAGGCGGTCCAGAGGGGAGGGCACTTATTCGTTTTTAAAATAGGAAGATGAAGAGTCTTTTCTTTTTCGTGTTTGTTTCACGTTGCCGGTGACAGGGTGACGTGGCGTGCGCACCTGTCGCCTGGGACTCGGCCGGGCGAGCAGTCAGCGTGTCCCCACAGCCTCTGCTGTGGCCACGTTCCCGCATCTGAAGTGGGGCTCTGACCTCCGCCACCCTGGGCCACGCGGTTTCCTTCTGTTCCGTGTGGTGCACAAGGATCCCCTTGTTTTACGGTCAACGCGCCGAGGACCCGGTGACACTAGGCTTCAGGGTTCTGGCGGGAGGCTTTGTAAAGCTCCGAGGGTTGACATACATGTTGTGTGCGTGTGTGCGTGTCAGAATCACTCTCCTGTGTCTGCTGAGCTGAGGCCCAGAGGCTGCCCGGTCACTGTCGCCTGGCTCTGCCCGCAGCCCCTGTGGACGTGGAAGCGCCACGTGAGGCCGTGTATGTGGCCTGCGGAGGGACGTCAGCCTCCACCTGGGAGGCGGGCTTCCTCATGACTCACCTGTCCTCCAACAGAGAGCGCTCCTGTTTCCGGGAAGACTCCCTGGGCGCGTGGTGGTGCCGGTCCCGTAGCAGGGGGCTTGCCATTGCCTCTGTGCGGAAGATGTTGTTCATCTCGGTGGCTGGGAGCAGATGCGAGGGTCGGAGAGGATGCCCTGCCCCCTCAGCCTTGATCACCTGTAGGAGCAGGACACCTGTGGGCTCGCAGGAACGTGTTATATCGGCTCATGGGCCCCGGGCTGTCCACATCCTAAGCTGCAGCTCCTGGGAATGGGACCTTACGTGGTAAAAGGGACTTCGCCGCTGTGATTAAGTTAATTAAGGGCCTTGAGATGGGAAGGTTATCCTGGGTGTGTGTGGGTGGGCCCAGTGTACTCCCAGGGGACCTTCAAAGGTGGGAGAGGGAGGCCGGAGAAAGAACCAGACGGGAGTGGGGGCGGGCCAGAGCACCTCAGTGGCTGGCTTTGAAGAGGGTCGGGGCCAGCAGCCAGCGTGGAATCTGGAAAAAGCCGGGGCATGGATTCTCTCCTGGAGCTTCCAGAAGGAACACAGTCCTGCAGACGCCTTGGTTTAACCCCCTGAGACCCATTTCTGGAAGACCACGAGTGTGTGATGCTTTGAGCCACGGATGCAGGGGTCATTCGTGACAGCAGGGGTCAGAGCTTAAGAAGTCACCCCACCACTCCACAGGCTCGGGGGCCGGGGGGCAGGCGGGGCTGTGGCCTCCCAGTCCTCTTCATACTTACCTTTCGGTTTCTCTGCTCCCACCCCACCCCCCAAAGAAACCCACTCAGAAACATTCATGTGAGTATTGAGTAGAACTGTAATTTATTAAATTGGATCTTATCCTTTCTGGTGTCACTCAGCTGAGATTCTGATGAAAACCATGGACCTAGTCCCATAAAAATACACGTCCGGAAACATTCGCATACAGCTTTAGAGATGATGCAGATTCCCCCAAAAGCTCTGCGGGCGGCCGCGGGGCGGACGGCCTTCCGCGGCACCCAGATGGAGAGCCCTGGCAGTCAGCGAGTCCCATGGAAACGAAGGGGCCGCTGTCCTGGGGCGTCTCCTCGCGGCCTCTGCCAGGCCCCTTTTGAGGATTCGCCCTTGTTTCCAGTTTGTTCTGTGCGTTGGGGGACACCCCCTGAGGAGGGGTGTAGGCTCGCCAGCGGAAGAGGGCGGGGCTCCCTGCCCCTGCGGCCCACCCTCCTGTCCGCCTCGCCTTCACACCCGCCTGTGACTCGCCCTGGGCATTGAGGGTAGCTGTGGACGTGGGGGGCGCTCTCCCCATGCCGTGTGCCCTGGGGGTCACTGTACAGGGCTGGGGCACCTGGGGCCCTGCCTTCTGCCCAGGTTAGCGGGTTCCGGGGGCCCGGGCGCTGCAGGATAAAGCCTCCAGTGGACGCCCTTAGGAGTGGCCTCTGCGGGCAACAATGCCTCATCCCTGTTTCTGAGCATGGGGACCGTGGTGCAGAGTAACAGGGTGACAGGCTCAGGTCCCAGCACCTGCTCCGAGCTGGGACCCAGCGCCTGCCGCCCACGGGGCCGGGGCGGGGGGGCCTCACCCTCTCCAGCCCCCAGAAGCGGTGGGCGCTTCCGGAGAGCGAGCTTCCCGTGGGGAGATCGAAATCTCTGCTGCCCA
The DNA here is from genome assembly GCF_021234165.1 of Pteronotus mesoamericanus. Taxonomy (NCBI): domain Eukaryota; kingdom Metazoa; phylum Chordata; class Mammalia; order Chiroptera; family Mormoopidae; genus Pteronotus; species Pteronotus mesoamericanus. The sequence continues at coordinate 99,797,677 of NW_026555085.1, forward strand.
GGGATTCGCTGATTATGAAACCTCCACACGCGTTCCCGGGGCCGGGCCATTGTCTCTGCGTTTTCTTTTTCGAGTGGGTGGGGAGCCGTGGGAAGGCGGCAGTGAGTGAACTCCCAGGGGGACTCAGGCTGACGGTGTCTGCGATGTGCTTGTCCCCCAGCCCCGGAAGAGAAGGAGGTCATCAGAGGCCAGTATGGGAAGCTCACCGACGCTTACGGCTGCCTGGGGGAGCTCAGGTTGAAATCCGGTGAGTATCCCCTCCCACGGAACAGCCGCCAGCAGAGCGCCTGCCAGCTTGTGTTAGTTTGGAAGGGCTGCCGGATTCAGGCGTTGTGTTTTAACTGTTAGGATCGTGTAAATGTTTATTTTGCTGAGCCTGCTCCTCCATGCCCGCAAGGTCAAGGTGAGTGCAGCCTGGTTCTCACCTGTCCATGTTGCTTCCGGCCTGGGGTGCAAAGAAAGCTCACCTTTGTTGTTGCCCATCAGTACTCTAGCATTAGTGTTGGGGGTGCGGTTCTGCCCAGGGGATGTTTGTCATTTACAAGGGACCTGTCCTCGGGGAGGGGTGTATGCCTGAAGCCCAAACCCCCTGGACAGGCTGGGTGTGTGTTTGGGGTGGGGGGGGCAGGGGAGGTTTGAGCACTGCTGGCAAGGAAAGAAAAGCCACCAGGACCCTGGGGAGGGGAATCTAGAGGAAAGGGTAATGCAGCACTAAACAGGGGGCCGACTTGAAAAGGCAGAGAGCTTACAGGGACAGTGGGCGCCCTTGTTCAGGATGAGATTGAGAGGCCCAGCAGTCAGCCAGGCTGTCCTCGGGGGCGGGAGCCTCCCCAAGGGGCTGCTGAGTCACCTCCGCAGTCCTGGACCCCGTGGGCACCCTGGTGCCACCACGTCCTTCCCTCTGCCTCAGCCGGCTGATTTGTGTGGGGCCCACCCAGTGCCAGCAGAGGGCATGGGGCCAAGGCCAGGGAGGCGGCATTCCTGATTCCCAGTCCCGCTGGGGGTCGCTGTGTGCGGACCGCGTGCCGGCCCGGGGGCTGAGCCCGGCCATCTGCACGCCTCCCTCCGCTGCTGTTCTCGGGGCTGCAGCACGGTGGAAGCTGCCAGAACAGCGCCGGTGCTGGCCACTGCTTTTCAGGGTCTTTTATGGAATGATGGTTCCTGAACTATGTTGACAACATCGATGATTTCTAAACAGCACTTAGGAAAAGCACTCAGTCCCCACATGACAAAGTGCGTGTGTTAAATGTCCGTGTTGTGCCAGGGGCTATGTAAACACCTCACCTTACCAAATCCTGCAGAAGGTAAGCAGTGTGATAGTGCGCCTTCCTCCCCGTTTTACAGGAAAGGAAACAGGCTCAGAGGGGTGAGGTAACCGGCCTAAAGCAGCCCAGCCAGGTGTCAGACCCAGATCTGGCTGCTCCAATCGCGTGCCGTTTCCCTGAAAATGTGCTGCCCGCCCGGGGTGTGCTGCCGGATGCCTCCCCCACCCCGCGGCGATCTTGCCCAGGTCACAAATTCTGTGGCCCCGGCATCACTGGGGATGGCGTGACGGTGGCAGGCAGCCCCACGCGGAGCTCACCCCGGGCTGGGAGCTGTCAGTGCCGGAACAGATTAGCTCAGCCCCCCGGCAGCTGGGAGACACGGAGACACCGTGAAGCTCGCCGGCTGTGAATAATTGGCAGCACTTTCCCTGCCCTTAATTAAATGACCCATTTTACATCAGAAGGGGTCACGGATTCAGGGCAGTGCCACAACTGGCTCGAGGTCAGGCAGTTCTTAAGCTGTGACTCAGGGGTTGTGCCTTCTGGCCCCAGAGGCTGCTTCCTGAGCCCAGGCCACTCTGTCCCCAAAGGGCAGAGAGGCTGAGCTTCCAAGCGGTGCCGCCCCATCCCGGGGGGAAGCGTTTTTTTTTCCTGGGCTGTCATCTGAGGTCAGCTATAGGCAATGCGTCCTAACCAGGAAGGGGGACGACCCCCAGAGGAATATTGTCACCGTGAGCTACGGTGTCTGCAGGGTGCCCAGCCCAGGGGCAGCATCCGGGGGCAGGGGTGTGGAGAGAGGTGACCGCCTCCTGGAACTGCCTCGTCAAGGCCCTCCTCCCGTCCCGCAGTGGGCCGCCTGCCTGTCCCTGCGCTGAGGACGGCGGGAACACAGCCTCAGGTGGCCAGGGAGACAGGTGGGGGAGGGCCTCAGGGGACCGGCCCCATTTGTGATGTCCTCTGAATACCCCAGGCCCGCCCACCCGAGCCTCTTCCATCCAGGGGGCCCTGAGAGGGTCTGGGTGTGCAGGGGGTGGTGAGGTTGACTTTGGAATGTCAGGATCACTTGGCTTTTTCAACACTTTTCTGAAAGTGACCTGGGGTATGAAGGAGGGAGGGATGGGGCCTTACTTGGCACTGACTTGTTCAAACCCGCTTCGGTTACGTGAGGAGCATTTGTCTTTGGCTTGATTTTCTTCTCCCACTGCAAGCCCCTGACCCAAAACTCGATCAGGTTGCTTTGTTTTGTTTTGCTGTGTTTTTCCCTCACTTGCTGAGGGTATTGGGAAGCACGGAGCATAATTCAACATCTGGTTGCCACCAGGAGAGCCCTCCCCAGGGGCGGGGGGGGCGGTGAGTGGCCTCCCTTTTGACTTTTTAGGCTGAGGGTCTCCATACAGAGCAAGAGACTTTCCCTCGGCCTCTCCCTTGCGGCAAGCTGTTCGGTTTCCATCCACCCGGGAAAATAGCCTTTTATGTTAGAAATGAAGAAACAGGCACAAAGATTGCGTAAAAGCTTTACCTCAGGCTCCTAGGTTTTCCTGGACAGCTCGCAGTCCCCCTGCCTCCCTGAAACGCCAGCAGGGAGGGGTGGCTCCCCAACAGTCAGCAGGCGAGCTGGGCCCAGTGACTGCCCAGCACAGAGCAGGGAGCGTGTGAGTGCAGCTGTGACGAGAACTTCCCCGTGATATCAGGGCTTTGACTTGCTTCTAACCTGAGCGCCCAAGGGCCCCCCCGCCCCCGCTCCCTGTTCCCCAGCCTCGATGGTTGAGTAAACCGAGGGCTGTGAGGCCTGGTGTCTCTGGGCCTGTGCAGTGCACAGCCTGGGGAGCGGCTTGGCTGCCCTGTCCCCTGTCCCCAGCAGCCCTCCCGGGTGCCCGCCTGGCTGCCCCGGAGGCTGGCCTGCTGCGTCCGTTTGCCCTCCCGAGGGCTGTTGGCCCACCTGTAAACCCTGGAAAACGGCCTCATCCCTGCCTTATAATGCTCCTGAGAGGTTTCCGTGACAGAGCGGGGCTGAGGGGGCAGGGCCCGCCCGCTGAGGGGCCCCTCTGGGAGAACTGGGCGTGGGCGGAGGGTGCAGGCGTGTCCCTGCGGGGCCCTGCCTCCTGATGGCTACGCAAGGCCGCGAGTTCGCCTCTCTGGGCTGCGGCTTCGGAAGGCCGCCTGCGGAGGGACGCAGGAGCCTCTTGAGATCCCAGGTATGCAGCGTTCTCCGGCAAGCCACAAGACTCAATGGCCTTCGTCAGTCTTGGAACACTTTACTATCTATACCCAGTGGTGTGCAGGCAAATATTTGACGTCCAGCTCTCTGGGGAATTTCCATGGTGTGACTCTGCCGACCCTGGATGATTGCCATCTACCCGTCGGAATGGGGACGAGTGTGCACAGCTGGCTGCGGGAGCAGCCAGCACAGCGCGGTGGCATGCCCCACTCTCAGGGTCTAGGAATGGGAGGCGAGAGAGCTGCAGGAGACTGTGCCTCGTGGCTCCAGAGGCAGTGGAATTCTGAGCCTGGCAGTACAGGGCGGGGGAAGGGGGCTCAGGGAGCCCCTGGCCGAAGCTCCTCCCTGCCAGTGGGACAACTGAGAGTTCCCGAGTCCTTTGTTTACAGACTTAAGTTGGAGAGTGTCCCACGAGCAGCCCAGGGTTCAGCTGGGTAGAAACCTGGCTGGGGAGAGATCTCAGAGCTGAGCAAACACAGAGAAATGCCAGCGCGGGGAAGCAGGGCCCTGGGAGAACACACCCAGCATTGTCCCTGAATAAACGGCATTGTGTCTGCCCTGACCCAGTGCCAGCCCTCCCCTGCCGCGTGGCAGATGCCACCGCTGGATGAGACAAGGACCGGGCCGCTGCAGGGTGCGGGGGCGTCGGGCCGCTCCGATTTGGAGGTGTGTTTTGAAGGCAGCCCTCTCAAGGGAAAGAATTCCTAAGCTGATGCTGAGGTTTTAGAGTTGGTTTTTTCTTTTATTGTTGTAAAATATACAGGAGCTAAAGTTTAGTATTCTAACCACTGTTCCTTGTGCCGTTCAGTGGCATTAAGGACATTCACACCGCTGGGCAATGGTCCATCTTTAGGACTTTTTTCATCTTCCCAAACTGAAACTCTGCCCGTGAAACCCGATAGAGGGGTGGCCCAGTCCGCTCCCACCCTGCCCGTTCTGGCTGCAGGCAGAGCTGCCTGCACTGTGTGCGTCCTGCCCTCTGGAGGGGTGTGCACACATGTGCCTGTGTGTGCCTGTGTGAGGGTACCTGTGTGTTTGTGTCTGGTGTGTCTCATAGGGCCCATTGCTTGCCCTTCCCGCCGACTCAGCTCGCCCTGGCCAGCACCCGCTGCCCTGGCGTGGTGGTGCTCTGGCCAGAGCCCCAGGACCAGGATATTTGAGCTGGAAGGACATGGAGACCACCTGGGTCCCCCACCCCGAGGCCCAGAGAGGCTGGGCACCTGCCACAGGCATTGCAGGGGGCGGGCCTCCGAGCCCCGTCTTCGTGGCCAGGCCGAGTGCGAGCTTGTCTGTCCCTCCCTGCGAGGTCCTGGCCGGTTTCAAGCCCCTGGACGCAGCCCCCCCCCCAGGCCCGTTTACGTCCTGCCGGTGAGAAAACCGTGCCTGCCCGGCTGGTGTAAGGGCAAAGCCTGGACCTGTGCTCCAGGTGAGCATCCGAGGGGCCCCACGGCCGGGCAGGCGGGTCCCACTGGCCTCCTGCCTCTCCCCCAGGGACACTTCTGGGGGACGCGGCCACCACCACCCGGACAGGTGGGCCCGGGGGCACTGACCCCCACGGCCTGACACTAGGCTCAAACCAGGACCCTTCTGTCTGTTCAGGACCCCTCTGTGCCTGTGCCTTCCTTTGTGCAAAATGGGGCAAAAGCGGCCCGTGCCCCGGGTGGCGGGGAGGAACCTGGGGGCCGGTGCTGCACACCCTGAGCGCGGCTCTGAGAGCCACCTGTCATCGAAACACCTTGCTCCAAAACAGTGGCTCTTACCCACCCGCCCCCTCTCCCGAGCCTTGTCCCAGGACTCAGCCCGGTTCTCAGCGGGGGCGGCACTGTCCTTTGTTGTTCATCTGAAGGCCTGCTGGCCTGTCCATCCCAAGCCTCCCCGGCCCCACCCTGCCCGGGACGTGGCCACCGTCTTCACGGCAGCCTGGGGCTCTGGCCGGGGACTCAGTTCCCCACCAAAGGCTGGGAGGACGCAGAGGCACAGATTTGAATAAAGTTTTCCTTGCCTCTCCTTGAACCCACGCCCTTCAGAGTCTGACCTCGGGCTGGAAGCGGGGAGTGCGGGCTGTCCTCGGGGCTCCAAGGGGACCATCCCCAAGCTCTGCTTTCCCCGCGCTGTGCCCGCCGGGGGAGACAGGCAGGTCGCCCGGGCCTGGATCCTAGCACAGGCTACGGCATTAGTGGCACGCGTGAGGCTGTCATCTGAGGACGTCAGCACCACATAAGCCCCTCTGCCTTCCAGAAACGCCACCTGCTCTACTCAGGAAACTCAGCCCCTGACCCCGGTCACCTGCATGGCTGCGTCACTCCTAGGGGTTTAGAATGGTCTCCTGACCACGGGCCTGCGAGGCGGGATGTGGGCCCTGAGGGCCGCCCTGTCGGACACCCCCCAGCAGGAGGCATGGTACCCGTGGTGACTAATTGATCAATAATAAAATACTAATAAAAACGAGACGTGGGCTGACCCCAGCACTGCGCTTCTTCCTGTTCTGTGTGCGGAGGGGGTGGGGGGAGACTTCAGCGGAGGAACTGGCGGTCTTGGGGGGCTTTTGTCAGTGTTCAGAGGTCTAAGAACATTGACTGCCATTGCTCCAGCGATGACCACTGGCCATCTGGAGTGGACTTCGCTGGGAACAGGGTGGGAACTGTGGGCCAGACCCACGCACCCCGAAGGCTACTCAGCCACCCACGTTGCCTCTGGGCCGGGGCGCTGCCCCGTCGCCGCCTGAGCCTTGCCGTGCGCCTGACTGACAGCAGCTCGTGTGCCCGCGGCCTGCTGGGCGGTGGGGGGTGCAGAACAGAAAACAGCTGGGGCGGTGTGGTGGGGGGCCCCGGAGGCGGGGCGTCACCTTTCAGGGGGGCAGCAGCTTGCTTGGGAGAGTCCACCCAGCACTTGCCACGTGCAGTGCTGCCCTCGGGAGCCCCAGTCCACTGGGGACACGGTGTGGTGGGGGCAGTGTGACCTCGGCCTGCGGTGAGGGCTGACGGGGGTGCAGCCAGCACGTGGAAGGGGGCAACTCACCGTGACTTGGGAGAGCAGGGATGGCTCCTTGGAGGAGGTGCTGCTGAGACGCGCCCAGAGGGTGGAGAGGTGTTCTCTGGGGGGCGGGGGGCAGCAGGCAGGGTGGCCCTGACCCACGGTGGGGCGGCTCGTGCTGTTCTGGGGGTGCCGGCGGGGCAGGTGATGGAGTCAGGCAGGGCTGTGGAAGGCCTTACTGGGCAGATGGCGGTGGGGGTGGGGGGCACGCGGGGCAGAGGCAGCATCCTGGGCGAAGGCCCCTGGTGGGAGGGCACCCGGCACGTTTGGGGAGCCGCAGAGCCCAGCCCGGCACGGCTGAGGGGCCCTGGTGCACCTATGTGGGGGCGGCAGGCGAGGAGCCCCTGCCCCAGTTCCTGGGGAAGCGGGAGCCCTGGGAGGTTCAGGTGGGGGAGGGAGGCCCACCATCAGGGGCGTCTGGGAGGCCACTCCAGGGGCAGAGCTGGAGGGTGGGAGTCCACTGGAGGCCCCGTGCCGGGCGGTGGCTGGGGACTCACTGGGGGAGGCGGGGGGAGCTTTGAGTGTCTTTGGGTGACAGGCGGCGGGGAGGGGCACGGGCTGGGAAGACTCCGGGCCAGCACCCGGCGGCCTCCGACCGGCAGCGGCAGCCCCAAGGCATTCTGGAGCGCAGGCTTCAGGCCCGGCCCGCAGGTGCAGGTGGGCCCCCAGAACTGGCACTGCTAACAGGCTCCCAGGTGGCACTGCTGCAGGTCAGGGCCACGCCCAGAATCACAGCTCGGGCTGCGGGCCCACATGGGATCCCTGAGACCATGGGCCCGCATGGCAGGGGCATCCCTGGGACACTGAGTCGAGGAATTGGGGGTGCCAGGGATGTGTGAGAGTCGTGAACAGGAAGCTGCGTAGCGGCAGCGAGACCTTGACCCTCACTGCGAGCTGCCCACGGCGGTCCTGAGTCCTCCTGTCTGCTTCCCCCTGCAGGTGACGCATCCCTGAGCTTCCTGGTTTTGGTGACAGGCTGCACATCTGTGGGCAGAATCCCAGAGGCTGAGATCTACAAAATCACCGCCACCGACTTCTACCCTCTGCAGGAAGAGGCCAAGGAGGAGGACCGGCTCGCGGCCCTCAGGAAGATCCTCAACTCGGGCGTCTTCTACTTCTCGTGGCCCAACGACGGGTCGCGCTTCGACCTCACCGTCCGGGCGCAGAAGCAGGGCGATGACAGCTATGAGTGGGGGAACGCCTTCTTTTGGTGAGGCCCGGCCCCCGCATCTCCCGCCCCCCGGTCGCGGGGCGGGCAGGCTCCAGTGGGCACCTGTGTCCTTGGCCTTCGCTTTGCATCCCTCTGAGGGTCCCAGGTCACCTCTGGGATCGGCGCCCGCTGGCTGTCCCCACAGCAAGAGGAAGACAGACCCCACAGTCCCCAGCCCTGGGATCAGGGAGGTGTTCAAAGTGGTAGATTCGGGAAAGAAGGTCTGGGCCGTAGGGAAAGAGCATAAAAGCCAGCGTCCGCCGGGCGCCTCCGCGGCGCCTGGGCCTGCGCCCCGCTCTCCGCTGTCTTCTCGGCCATGCTGGTCACACTGGGCAGGTGCCGAGCTCGCTTTCCAAGTTCTCCTTGGGGAATATACTCGTTATCCTCATGGGGGGCCTGTGAGGCGGGGCCTGTCATCCCCATTTTACAGATCAGGAGACTGAGGCTTGACAAAGTGAGGGAATTCGAACCTGGGCATTCTGGCTCCAGATCCCACACCAGCCGCAGCAGTGGGGAGACTGAGTCATCCTGCCACGGTGATGTGGTCACATGATAAGATGTGGCCTGAAGCCCAGGAGAGCTGGTTGGGTTTCTGCTGGCTGGCGTCACCCCGGTGCTCCTGGACGTAGCTAGGTGTGGATGGCCCCGTGGATGCGTAGACACCTGTGATCCTTTCTGGTGCTGGGGGAACAGCCGGGATGTGTCCTGGTGCTTGGCCTGGGTTTTCTGGGGCGCTGTTCCCCTCGGATGTACCAGGAGACATGTGAAAAGTGAGTCAGAAGCCAATGTGGTGAAAACTCCGCTGTGGAAGTTGTTCCGTTACGCCTCCTTAGAATTCCGGCGTCGGCCTTCGGGGCTACCCCCAAGCCCCAGCCCTGAGACAGGGTGGGAGGCTCGTTTACATCCTTTGTTTGTGCCCCGCTCCCTTCGCCCCAGCAGAGGAAGTCAAAGGTCACCTGATGAATGTTCTTTCCTTGGTGATTCGGGTCCTCCCCTTCGGGAATTCCTGACTTCCGTTTGGAGAAAGGGGGGCTTCACCAATCCTCCCATCGCTGCCCCCGGGCCGTCTCAGGTTCACTGGTTTTGAGCTCTAGGCAGTATCATGCTCAAACCTTAAACACATGTGGCTCTCCCGCTGACGCAGCTCTGACTCAGCAGGTCGGGACCGGGGCCTGAGACTCGGCTTTTCTAGTAAGGTAGAGATGGTGGCACCCAGAGACCGACCCAGGGTAACCGGCCCGTGGCGGGGGCGGTGTTTCTGGGCTCACCCGGGGCACCCTGCAGCCAAGCTCATGGACGGAGCGGCTTCGTGCCAAGGCCATGGAGCCGTTTTTGGCCAGGACTGCCTGGGGAGCGTAGGCGAGATGTCTCCGAGGCTGTGACATTTCTTGGGAACGTTGTAGGGCCAGAGGGCTGTTGGGGGTCTCTGGATGCCCCAACCCATGTAGCTTTGCTTCTCAGGCCACCTCCTGCCAGCGCGGTGGCTGGAGATTCACGGCACGCAGAAACAGGAGGACGAAGCAGAGCTTTGCCAAATCGAGGCCCAGGGGCTTGGGAAGGGGAGAGCCTAATAGACACTGGGCTCCGTCTTGAGCTGAGAGGAGGCAACGGAGGCTCCAAAGGGTGCCCGGCTGCTCGGCTGTATCCCAGGGTGTGGTGTTTGGGCTCCAGGAACTGACCAGAATCGAGTCGGCCCTGGCTACGTGGTCGCGGGCCTGATTCCCTAGAATGCCTTTTGGGATGACATGTCTGTGCGCTCGTGTCCGGAGTCACACGGGGTCAACACTGAGTGTGGCTGGTGGAGGAGGGCGGGTTTACGGTGGGGGGAAGTCCCTTTTCCTGGCTGGCGATCAACTCCCTCTCTGAGCTGCTTCCCAGCCGAGCAGGCCTGGGGCACAGGCCGAGAGCTCCTTCCTTTCTCGCTCCTCCCGCGGGGATCCGAGCCGCCCGCCCACCCAGGCGCAGGCCAGTGTGACTGCAGGCAGGCCTTACTCAGAGTCACCCGTTTGGCAAAAGTCTCCTTCTCCTGACCCCTGGTGACCGGTCGTGGCCATTGCTGTGTGGCTAGAAGACTCCGGGATGCTTGGAGCCTTTGTCTTCATGCCATGTGCGGATTTCATGCACTTGTGACTAAGGCTCATTTATTATCGGAACTTCAGGGAGGGATGCAGGGGAGGGGGCTATGTCTTTGTAAAGCAGTGCTCACGATCCTCGTTTTTCAGGCAGGCACGCACCGTGGTTATAGGAGCTCAGGGCGTGGGGGGCCACGTGGCCGCTCCCCGAGGGGGTCTCAGCCCAGGTGGAAGTGGCCGTGCTCACATCAAGGGGGCTGGCCTAAGAGCTGGGGTCGCTGCTGCTTGGAGAAACCACCTGAGACGTCAGGGCTCACTGCTCGCTCCTCCCAAAGCAGGAAAGTGGTGCCGTCTTCAGGGAGGGCTCAAGGGCAGGGCCTTGTGACCTACTGGCTTGGCCAAAAATCCATTACATTTTTTTCCATAAAATAAAAGACACGTTTTTCATTTTTTCCAATAACTTTATTGATTTGGATATTTTGAGTACGTTGGCCATCTCCTGCTGTTGGCTTCTAGTGCGTAGAGGCCAGGGGTGCTGCTAAACATCTTCCAATGGATAAGACAGCCCCACAGTGAAGAATTTGGCCAAAATGTCAATAGTACAAGAAACTTCGCATACCGCTTTCACACGTTCAGTCAGTCACAGCACCTTCTCCATGCAGTGTACAATTTTTTGTGTGTGTTTCAGTTGCATTTTTACCTTTCTTGAAAAAATAAAGCATAATATGCCGAAAATGTCATGTGTCTTCTTTCATCTTCAGTATTGAAATGGCTGCACACAAAAATTCACTAATTTTGATAAGTTTTTTTAAATGTGCGCTGCTATGACAGCCGTCACAATTCAATACACTGAATTGTTTTGAATAAACTTAAAGACAACTACGCCCTACTAGAGCCGTCGTGCAGAAAAAGTGTACCAGGCTTTTGGCCAACCCAATAGAGTTGCTTACCGCTCGCCAGAGGGGGTCTCACATGACAGTTCTGCCCCCCTGGGAGGGCCTCTGATTGGCACTGCTCAGGACCCCAGGGGTCCGGGGGTCCAGACACCCCCGCCAAACCCTGCCATCTCCTCGTTCTGCTCAACGGGCGTGAGGGGGAGGAGCGCGGGGCGGGGACCCAGGGGTGCAGCTGGTCAGGCAGGGTCTTCATCCGGGGACACGGCCCCCAGCTCCGTGCTGCAGCCTCCTGGCCCCGGGGCCTGCGAGCGGGCACTTACTTCCCTGTGCCTCAGTTTCCTTATCTGTAAAATGGGGTGAGTGGCAATACCTGTCACACAGCATCGTTTCAAGGATGAAGAGAATTACTCCATCCCGAAGTGCTTGGGGTGGTGCTCAGGGCCCTTGACAAACGTGGGCTCTTACGCCCATCACTGCATCAGGGTTCTCCAGGGGTCCAGGACCCTCCACCGGACACAGACAGGCTAGAATTTTAAGTTTTATTTCCAGTTCATCCCCTTTTATTTGTTTGGGATTGTTTTGTAACTCACCTCATGGGATACGGAGATAATTTAAATAAGCATGCATATATTTAATATGATTATTTCTATCATTGTTATTTAATCACAAAACATGATTACATTTTTACTGATGGGATTTCCCCCTAAAAACGTGGAGTGGCTTCAGGGGAGGACGCCCGGCCCCTTCCCGCTGCGCCTGCCTCGGGGGCCCTGCCTGGGGCCTCTGCGCTCACGGGCAGCCGGGGCGAGCCTGCTGGGTGCTGAGAGGGAACGCCGCCCGCGGGCCTGCTCCCTGCTGGCTCTGAGGCAGGGTCCCCTGGAGGCTGCAAGGTGACCTGGGTCGCTCCGTGTTGCAGGAACCAGCTGCTCCACGTGCCCCTGAGGCAGCACCAGGTGAGCTGCTGTGACTGGCTGCTGAAGGTCATCTGCGGGGTGGTGGCCATCCGCACGGTGTACGCCTCGCACAAGCAGGCCAAGGCCTGCCTCATCTCTCGCATCAGCTGCGAACGCGCCGGCGCTCGCTTCCACACCCGCGGCGTGAACGACGAGGGCCACGTGTCCAACTTCGTGGAGACGGAGCAGGTCAGTGCCCAGGCCGGTCCTGGCCCCGCGGGTCGGAGGGGATGCCGCCCATGCAGACGTTTTTCTGCCGGGGGTATTTGCAGCAGTTTCTGATGAGCAAGGCTTCTCACTCCAAGTGGAGAACAGAGAGAGTTTTGGGGGCCCTGCCCGCAAATGTGGCCTCTGGTTTGCACGCGGGGAAAATACTGCTTCCCTGGGGTATTTTCAGGGAAAGGAAGCAGGATTTTGCCAGGACAGTGCCAGGTGGCAGGCACACACAGAGCAGCTGATGACAGATGAACCAATAGAATTTAGAAATCTGAAGACAGGAAGAAACAGCCCTTTTTCGTTCTAAATCAGCTGAAGCTTCGCCCTAGAAGCAGGCTCAGCGCCTGGGCGTTGGGAAGTGTGCGTGTGCAGCAGCCGTTGCTTTCGGCCCCCGTGGACTAGAACCATCTGCTTAATTCCTCATTGATTGGTTTTCTAAACTCTGTCCTCATTCCTAGAGGTGCTGTCTCACAACTGTTGTTTCTCTCTCTAACTAGCAACATGGAGGGTAATGCCGCCCGTGTGACCTAACAGGTGGGACAGATTAGAAGGGGCCACAGCCCCGTGGCAGCGCAGGTGCAGCCAGGCCGTGGGCGTGGAGCTGCAGACACCTGTGTTTACTTAGCGGCTGTGGCTTTGCCTCCCCCCGCCCCCCGTCGCCCCCACCCCCGCCGCCAGGAACTGTGAGAGGGGTTTCCTAGGGGGTGATTTAATGCGGCACAGATGGGAGCCCCAGCTCCTGCGTGCCCGCTGCCGCCTGGTCCGGCTTCCGGATGCTCAAAGGTGAGGACGGTCCTCTGGACTTAGCTGCTGAGCAGGAGCACCTTCGAGCGGGAGCCTGACAATGTGCCCCAGGGCCAGTCCCTTGCCTGTGACTTCTCGCAGTGTCTGCACCCCTGGATATAGACGAGGCAGGTAAATAAATATCTGGTTTAAAATGACGGAGAAAACAGTGCCCCTAAATGGAGGCTGCTTCCCCCACCCCCACCCCCACCCCCCTCCTGTCCTCACGATGAAAATGACCTCCTTTTGTTCTCATATCTCCTCCTTCATCACCACTTTCCACCCTGGATCACGAGCCGTTGAATCATGCAATTCATTCAACAAATTTTTATTATTTATCACCTGCCACGGGCCAAGTGCTGTGCTGGGAACTGGGGCCAAAGGTGCGAAATCTGCAAATCAGGTTACCAGAGCCCCGAAGCCAGGGGAGAGAACCAAATTCTCAAGGTCGGGTCGGCGGCCCAGGAGCGAGGCCCCCCAGCTCAGCCGGTCTCCACCCAGCCCGCCGGCCGGGCCGTGTTGGGTCCTCCTCTTGGCTGGGCCCTGGACTGCTGGATTTCCGCCGGTCTTTTAAAATGGCGGCCTTACCTACTGTCTTATGACGTGAGCCATTCAAGTGAAGTTGACCCCAATAATCTCCTTTTCACCGGCCATGTAGTGAGGCAGGACGGTCATAGCCTTGCACCCAAAGGAAAGTTTTTGCGGAGGCAGGGTGTACATCTCAGCCTACTGCGGAGGGACCGCGTGCTCACTCTCCACTGCGGGAAGTAGGGGCCCAGGGTGACGCATGCCATCAGGGAGCCCCCAGACAGTGTGACCACCAGGGCACGTGCGGGAAGAAGGCGGCCCCCAGGCGAGGGGAGGCTCCAGTTCCCAGAGCTGATTGCAGGGGTGTCCTGTTTAGCAACATGGGAGCAAACCTGGGACCTCTCGGCGGAGTCTGTGAGCCCACCTGCGGGGACACAGCGGGAACCGGACAGAGCTGGCCCTGGCGGCGGCGGCGGCGGCCACGTCCCCGCTACGTCCCGGTCCTCCGGGGTGCCTCCTTTAGCCAGAGCCCACTGGGAGACCCCTGCCTGGAGGGAAGGGGAAGACAGCAGAGCGCTCGGAGGCGGGAGGGGTCCGTGCGCTGGAGGCGGCCCTGCCAGGTGGGGAAGAGCAAGGGAGGGAGAGGAAGCCAGCGTCAGCACCGAGCGAGCGGGAAGGCGTGCGCTTCCTGTGGACGGCGTCCTGGCAGTGGGTGGGGGTGGTACCCATGGACCTAGCGCAGCCTCCTGGGGGGGGTCGCCCCTCCCCGAAGCCCACCCCAGGAGCATCTGCCGTGGGCGCGTTGTCCTCTCGCTGTACAAGAGCGCCACTTGCGCCCTGTCTGGAATCCTGGCGTGGTTTTGTTAGGCACTTTGTAGCAGTAGAGGCCCTTAGGTTGATCTAAGAGGTTTTCCTTTTTTATACACCAAAGTCTCTAAGTGGAATACATATTTAACAGTGTTCCTGCCAAGGGGCAGCTACACGGCCTCCCTCCTGGCCACCTGCCCTGAAGGCACTTCTAAGGAAAAGCCAGGGATGGGAGCCTGGGAGCAGGCTCAGCTCGCAGGTCCAGGAGCAGGAGAGAAACCTGCCTGAGCCCTGTCCCGGTTCACCCCTCAGGCTGTGGTCATCTGATGGGGCCACGGGCCCCGGCAGGTCCTGCTCCCCTTGGTTTGCGCAGCCTGATTGTGAGTCCCTGGGGAGGGTGGTGGTGTCACGGGCCAAGTGCGCCCCCCTCGATGGCTTTGCTCGCGTGAGAGCAGACTGGGCGTGGCACGCTGAGGCCTCAGGCCAAGGGGACTCGTGGGCAGAGGGGTGGATGCCTGCAGGCAGCACACTCCTGCCTGCTGCGTGAGATGGCGTTTATAAGAAATGCAGCCTTTGAAACTCCGTCACCTCGCCCGAGGGGGGCAGGCAGCGTCTGGGACAAAACGGGTGCTGAGCCCCGAGCGAGTGGGAAGGAGCCTCGGCTGCAGCAGTGGGGCCTCCTGGTGGTTGCCCGCAGGTGACCGCTGGCTGGGGCCCCTGCTTGGGAAATGAGACCCCTCAGGTCCAGCCCTCGGCTGTTGGGGAGCGGAAGTCCTGGGTCAGACGCGGGAGGGCGGCTGACGGATTGCCGTGCCGGCATCCTCACACGCAGCAGGACTAGACAAAGGGCAGGCGGCTCCTGGTGGAGCTGGGCCTCTCCTGAGCTCGGGGCTCAGGGGGCAGCAGACAGACGATGGCTTTGGACACTGCCCCCTTCTCCTCCTCTGGGCCTTGTCCCCGAGGGAGATGAACAGCATTCTTCCCCTGAGGCAAACTCTGTGACCGTGACACATTGGGGGGGCGGGGGGGTTGTGTGTGCACGTGCACACGTGTGTGAGCATTTGTGCTGTGTGTGCTTGTGCCCGCACGTGTGCGCGGCCTCGCAGCCTTTCCCGAGGAAGCCTTGAGTCCGACCTGGGCCTGCTCCGGGGCCGTGACTCACCTGCAGCGAGAGGCAGCCCGTCGAGGCCCCTCCGGCTGCCTACCGGAGGGACACCCCGGGTGACTCTCGGGCCACTGAAGATAAGGGCCCCGGTGAATTCGGGGAAGTTCAGATGGCTCTGCGGGTCCCCCCAGGAATGCAGACTTGGAAGGAATTGTTAGCACCTCAACCAGAAACAGAAACTCAGCAAAAAGCCTTCTGGACACCAGGGCACATCCCCAGCCGTGAGTCTTCCCGCGCCGTCTCTTTCTCTTTACCTCCACTGGGCCTCTGCTCCCCGCACTCTGTGCAAGGGCCGCTCAGAGGTGCCAGGCCCAGGGGGTCCCGGGCCCGGTCTGGCCACCGCACAGCCGCGGTGGATGCCCTTCTTCCTGACCACGGCTGCCCTGTGTCTCCCTCCAACCTCCTCTCTGCCCCGTCCTACCTACCCCCTTCTATCCACGGCCCAAACCCTGTCCCCCAGTGCTGTGGCCCTTGCCCGGCCTCCCTGTGTCCTCCGCGGGGCTGCATCCACGCTCGTGGGTGGCACTCGCCTGGCCTGAAGTGCTTGCAGTCCCTCATTTACTCTTCCCTCTCTGACCAGGTGACAGAGGGACACCGAGGCTGAGAGTGGTTAAGGAACGTTCGCAGGGTCATCGTGCCGGGCAAACGGGAGGGGACCCACGCTGGCGTCACCCCAGGGCCCACCTGCTTTCAATGGCCCTCGCGCCCCCTCCCCCAGGGGCCCTCCGTTGAAATCTCCGCTGTGGGGCGTCCAGCCCTCGGCGGTTGAACCCACGCTCTCCCACCCAGAAGGGAAGCGCCGCGAATCCATCACGGGTATTCGCGGGTCAGCTTTGAACTGTCACCCTTGGGCCAAGAAGGTGACATCCCACTAAGAGGATGGGACACAGAATGAAGATACTCTCGTGTGGGAGGGATAAATGGGGAGGCCTGGAGGCAGCCGCTCTCCTCACCCCAGCGGTGGGATGGGGGCCGCTGGGCAGCTGTCGGTGTTCTCCCACACGGGTTCCACGCAAGCTCCCGCTCAGGAGGTGCGAGGGCTGACGTGGGCAGTGGCGTAGTCGCCGTGGGTTCCTCAAAGTAAAGGGCACTTGTCCCCTAGGTAAAATCAGGTCCTGGGCACTGTGCAGAGTCATCTTCCTAGGGAAATGCCGGCTGAGTTGGTCGCCTTCTCAGCAGCCCGAGCCAGGCAGCGGGTGGCCTGCTGTCCCTCATGTGGTGGCTTGGTGGCCTGCTCTGCCTGCAGCAGGTTTTTGTTTTTTTTTTAAGATTTTATTTATTTTTAAAGATTTTATTTGTTTATTTTTAGACAGAGGGGAAGGGAGGGAGGAAAGCGGGAGAGAAACATGAATGTGTGGTTGCCTCTCGAGTTCCCCCTGTTGGGGAGCTGGCCCGCAGCCCAGGCATGTGCCCTGACTGGGAATCGAACCAGCGACCTTTTGGTTTGCAGGCCAGCACTCCATCCCCTGAGCCACGCCAGCCAGGGCTGCCTGCAGCACTCTGAGCAGCCTGGGACTTCACTGTCAGTAGAATGATGGGGGGTGACCAGCATTTTGCCGGTCGTCAGTGTCTAGACAGAGACAGCACGTTCTTAACTCTCCCCCTTTGTGAGGAGCAAGGATAGAATGTCAGCCCCACAGTCGAGCCTCCCTGGGCCCGTGTAATTCCTGCAGTCCCGGCAGCCTGCTGGTCTAATGTTCAAGTCCTCCGCTGCAGAATTACTAATGCATGTGCGATCTGAGTGTGATCTAGCCCATGGAAAGCTACCCTGTAAGGGAACAGGCTGGTAAGAAATGGAAAGGACCCGCGGCACCGCCCGGGCCGGCCCTGCCAGGCCAGGGTAGGGTTACTCAGATAAAGGGCAGTGCATCCGAGAACGGCCACAGCCGCCTCCGCGTGCTGCTCGGGCCTGTACTTCCTGTCCCTTTCAAAGCCCCTCGCATGACCGCATCGGGGGAGCCTACAGGCAGACGAGCAGTCGGCTCACCCTGGAATAACTGGGGGTGGGAGGGAGACTTGGTCTTTAACGTGTAAGTATCACCTGGGTCTGCCCAGGGGCTGCCACACTGGAAGCTGTGGCAGCCGCACTGTGTGTGTTGACTCAGTGAGTGGCAGGTGTAAAGGACATAGTGGCCCAGGGCCAGGACCTACTGCAAGTTCAAGCTGAGTCTTGACTGGCATTGTCAAGTGCAGGTCTGGCCAGTGCCCGCAACGGTGCCTTTGGCTGTGGCTTGTCCGTTTCATCCCTTCAGCGTTTTCCGGCTGCCCCTGCTCCTGCAAACAGGGCCCCGAGGAAGACCTTAGTGAAATCCCAGAGCACACCGGCTTCTGTTCCTAAAGAGGGTGTTGGGCTCTTCGGGGGTCTCCGTAAGCTTGTGGGGGTTCCCTGCCTGCTCCAGGCTCCGAGGCCGGTTGCAGCCAGCATGCCCGCGAGTGTGCGGCCGGCCTCGGGACCAGGGAGCCGCGCGGCCCCACTAGGGAGCGAGCCCGGGGCCTGGAGTCCGCTGTCTGCCCTTCGTTCCGGTGTCGGGTCTCAGGCGGCCGGATCCCGTTACCGGCCCGGGACATTGGGTTTCACTGAAGAACACTTTCCTTTCGGTTTCCTTGCAGACGATTTACATGGATGATGGTGTGTCGTCTTTTGTCCAGATCAGAGGCTCCGTTCCGCTGTTTTGGGAGCAGCCAGGGCTACAGGTAGGTAATAAAAAAAGGACCTGTGCCTGTGTGATTGCTCACCCTGCCGTATCTTCTGTACGCCGGTGGTGGTTTCTTTTAATTTTCCCGGCCCAGTTTCTGGTCTTTTCTGTTAGCCCAGTTGGATTGAGCTGAGCTGTCAGAGTGCACAGGCGAGCCTGCGCATGTGTGTGTGGTGTTTGTATGCAAAAATACATACATTGTGTGTAATCGTCTGACTCTGAGCTCACCGCCGATGCAGCCACAGCGGGAAGCTCTTTGCGGATAGCGAACCATGTAGTATAATTGAATAGAATGACCTTAAGTTGGACCCCAAATTCAGTGAATTGAGAGCATGGTTAACGATGTGTTTTTGACAGTGTGACTGTCCTAGAGGGCTTTGTAGGGCTGGGCCGCTGGGCCGCACTTGGAGGTGCCTCTTGTGTGGCCACATGAGAATTGCACAGAGCCTTCCCATGATGTCTAAAAATACCCCTTGCCGTCCAAAACAGCTCCGGCCAGTGCCAGAGGCATTTGGCGTCCGGCCCCCTGGGAGGCGCTGGTGTGTGGGGGCAGTGCTCTGTTCCAAGAACACATTTGTTGTTGTCAACGGAACAGCACTGCCTCATTCAGGGAGTTCCTGGGGGTGGGGGGTCACAGCCAAGTGGACCTGAGGCTCCTCAGCACCAATCCCGGATCTCCCTCCCTGGCCTGAGGGGACGTGATGTGCCCGGACCTCTCTGCCCTGCCTCTGTCCCTTTGGCTCTTCTTACTCCGGGCTCAGTGTGACGGTGTTCGGGTCCTCAGCTGATGACTGAAGGAGCTCAGAGTCATCTCCCAAGTTCTTGGGGGTGTTTGACACAGCTGGTTCTTGCCCAGCCCTTGACTTGACCCCATGTCACTATAGGTGCTTTGTCCACGTGTCTGTCACCGCGCTGCCGTTGACAGACATGGTAATGAAGCACGTCAGCTCTTAGAGCAAGATGGGCGGATGTGTGTTTCATTTGGGCTCTGAGTTCTGTGGGCGGGGCGGGGTGGGGGGGGAAGCCTCATTAACATTCAGTCTCTCCATTAGAAAGGAATGACTGAGCTGTCTGAGGACAGCTGGTGGCATTAAGTGGTGGCAGAGAGAAGCACTCCTGAGAATGATCATATCACGGAAAATTCCTCTGGAGCGCATCCCAGAAGTGTGTGTTTGTTTTAAGAGCTTCATTGAGATGTAATTTACATACATAAACCTCCCTCCCGGAAAGCACGCACGTCCATGGATTCCATGCGTTTACCGAGTTGTGTAGTCATCACTGTAATTAATTTCAGAGCACTCGTCTCCACTGAAGTCCTGCCCCCACGGGCAGCGGCTCCCCATTGCCTCCCGGCTCTCCCCAAGGCCTAGGCAGCTGCTCACCTACTTTCTGTCGCCATAGATTGGCCGCCTCTGGACAGTCCACAAGAGTGTTTGCAACTCGATTTTCTTTCGATTTGGGGTTTTCCTTCTGAAACCTCTAGAGCTTTGTATTTAGAAGCATAACAAAGCAAAGACCCAATGAGTAGAGTGCAAAAGGAAAGAAGGGGACCACGTTAGGACATCACAAATTGCGGGGATGGTCATGGCAGAGTCTTAGCATTTGGGAAGGATGCACCATTCCATCCACGTCGGGGCCCCGCTCCCAGGCCCTGGGGCCGAGCGCGAGGCCGTGACTTGGGGTGGCCGTGAGAGTGCGCGAGTGCCCTCTTGCAGTGCGCCCCGCCCGTGCCCAGGTTGCGCAGCTGCAGAGCGTGCCTGGTTCTTCGGGCCACCTAGCTCCTTGGGCCACCCTCAGTCCTACTTCTCAGACTCTCCATGTTCTGGCCTCTCTTTCCTGAAAACAACGCAGGACTCGTGTGTCATTCCGTCTTTAACGCTGGCGTCCAGCTTGACCCGCCCTTGACGCCGTCCGACCCCGTGGTGCAACAGTCTGGCCACCTGGCACAGCAGTGAACCTGGGGGGCCTGCTGTTCGGCCGCTGTAGCAGCTTTCAGATCCTGACGCTGCTGCTTCCCCAGAGCCTCCGTGGTTCCTTCAAAACACATTTCAAACGGCTTTGTGCCCTGGCCGGTGTGGCTCGGTTGGTTGGAGCATCATCCCGTAACTGGAAGGTCGTGGGTTCGATTCCCAGGCAGCGCACATGCCTAAGTTGCAGGTTCAGTGCCCAATCCAGGTGTCTGACCCCCTGGTTCGGGTGTGTACAGGAAGGCAAGCATTCAGTGCTTCTCTCTCGGGTTGATGTTTCTCTCTCCCCCTTCCTCTCTCTGAAAACAATGGAAAAAATGTCCTCCCATGAGGACTTTAAAAAAAAAAAAAAAAAAAGTCTTTGTGTTCATTAATCTTATGAAGGATTTGCTCACCTTTGAGTCTAATACCCACGTGTACCCTCTAAATACCACCCGCCATCAAGGGGAGATTAGGCCGCCTCCACAGGGCTGCTCCCGGGGGCGGCGCACGGTCGTGCTCCCTGAGCTGAATAAACAGCGAGCCTGAAGATTGATTCCGGTTGTCTACATTTTGAACTTCTCCCATCCCTTAATATTTAGGTTATATTAAACATGAAAATATTGTTGGGTGAAAAGCTTGCCTTTTAAGTTGCAACACCGCCCCCTCTTAGGGCTGCCCCAGGGAACCTGAGCCTTGCGGGAAGCGGGGCCAGGCGGGGGAGGGAGGGGGGCGGAGAGGACAGTGGGATGAGGCCTTGTTTGCGAGCGTTCACAGGAACGGGGCCTTCGTTAGAAACTCCTAGACTCCGAGGCCATTTCTAGCAACCATGCGCCTTGAAGAATTTCATCCTTGCTGTGTCAATAGGCTGCACAGTTTCTAAATAGCGGCATTGAAATTTTACTCTCAAAGCTAATTGCTCTCCTTGTACAGTTAGTTGCAGGGGATGTATTTTACATACTATTAGTCTGCTGAAGACGTTGCCCCCTTGTCATGGAAGAACCTTCTTCCCGTGTAATGTGCCTACCCAGCACCTGCCTTGGAAAGGGGAGCTGGGTCTGGGCCTGAAGCTTCCTGCGGCCGAGCCAGCTGGAGGCGGAGGTGGAGGTAGAGGCAGGGCAGAGGGGCTACCCCGTTCACCTGCACCCTCCCCTGCCCCGTCAGACGCTGTTTCCTAAGCCTCAGATGCCTGGTGCTATGTGTGCTTGTTTGTGTGGCTGTACCTTTCTTTGTCCCAATATGTCAGGTGGCTTGTAGAACAATGGTTTCAAAACCAAAGGAGAGCCCTGGCCGGTGTGGCTCAGTAGATTGGAGTATTGTCCCATAGCCAAACGGTGGTGGGTTCGATTCCCGGTCACGGCACATATAGGAGGCAACCATTAGATCCTCTCCCATCAGTGTTTCTCTGTATCCCTTCCTCTCTCTCTTTAAAAAGCAGTGTGTGGGTAGGGGGACGGTCTTTGGTGAGGATAAAAAATTTAAAAATGAAGAGGCTGGGGTAGGGGGCAGTTCTTACAGTGAACACGAACTGAAGCCAAGATAAAGTTGCACGCTCATCCCGGCCGCGGGTGTCGCCGCGTCTCGCGTGCTGCACGAAGCTCCCGAGCGTAAGGCAGCCGTGGCAGGGAAAAGGTCGCTTTTCCTGTGACTGAGAGCACAGGCCGTGGTACACACCAGCGTTCTAGTTCAAGTTCTGACTCTCCTGCTCAGGAGCCATATACTTTTGAAAAGTTCTTAAACAGTGTTTTCATTTCAAGCAAGAAGTTCTTATTTCAAAAACAGGGGAGAAGTTCTTTTCTTCTCAAAGTCTCAGTTTACTGATCTGTAAAATGGGGTTAATACCATCCTCTGCATTACGGAGGAGATTAAATATAATGTGGATTAGAATTTCACACAGCATCTAGAATCTAGAAAGCACTGAAAATGGTAGCTGTTAATATTCATAACATAAGTTATAACATCGAGGAGACAAAAGCACAGGTCGCGTCAGGAGAAGCGTGACTGTCTCCGTCTGGAAAGCAGAATGAGCGTTTTCCCCTGCATCTCCCTGAGGACACTGAGAGGTGTAGTGACGGTGTCCTCCTGCCTCTCTCAGCACGAGGACTGGTCTTCTAGGCTGTTCCATCCCCTGGCCCTCATAGACACCCAGAGTAAGCCGTTTATCCGTCCCAGAGACACTCATTGAGCATCTGGGGACATATGGGGCATGGTCCTTGGCATCGGGTACAGTGTCTGGGGCGGAGAGGACAGGGCACGACAGTGTTGTGTGAACAGAGCCTGTGAGAGAGGCCGCTCTGGGGCGGGCCACTCACCCAAGCCAAGGGGAGGGCGTCGGAGCTGACGGGGGGAGGGGAGGGGGACGCAGAATGACCAGGCAAGGAAGGCGGGCCTCGCCGAGGGAACCGCGGTGCAGGTGCTGCAGCGGCTGAGCTCCCGGCACGCGAGAGCAGCAGTCTGGCCTCGCTGCCTGCAGTGCCAGGCACGGGGCCTGGCGGGAGGCGGGATGGGATGGGAAAGGCAGGCAAGGGCCAGATCAAGATGGGCTTGGACGTTCTGCTGGGGAGGTGGCATTTCCCCCCAGGAGCCGCCAGAGGAGCAGTGCTCAAACTTTGCTGCACATTCAAGTCACCTGGGCACCTTGAAAGCTCCTGATGCCCAGGTTGCGTGCCACCCCGATTACATTGCAGTGCTGGCGTGAGAGCCAGGCGTGCGTGCTTTGTGGAAACCCCTAGATGGCTGCCATGCTCGGGAAGGCTTGGGGACTACACAGGGGTATGCTGATAAACCAGTTTACTGAGGGCCGGGGGAAGAAGTTCAGTTTGCAGCATTTGCTCTTTACTGTGGTGTAAATACTCCCATCGTGGCCAATTTCAAGCCACCAGTTCTTGTTCCTGAACGTGAAGCTGGGAAGAGACGTGCACACAATGGGCTTGCGAGCTGGTAGGAGTTGGCTGCCGCACACCCTGGACCGCGGCGCTGAACGGTTTCCAGGGAGGGGCAACACGATTAGACACACGCACAGTAGATTCTAGGCTGGAGAGAGAAGACGGACGCAGGCGACACGAGGTGGGACAGTCTCAGCAATCCAGGTGAGATGCTGGCAGCCTTACCTGGCGGGGGGCAGTGGGTGCCGGAGAGACGCACAAGTGCCCTTTGTGGTCATGGGGCGCCCTGTGCAAGTGCCGGTGCAGACTCTGGTCCGACTCGCAGCCAGGAGTCTTTGGGACTTTGGTTACTCTTGTGGCCGACGCCCCTAGGTCTGTGGTCTGTAGGAGCAAAGCGATGACCTCAGACCAGAGTGACTGTCCAGTGTCCACCCGGCCACGGGGAGGAGGGTGGGTGAAGGAGGAGGGCAGACGGCCTAAAGCATCAGTCAGTCCCAGTGTGCTGGTGCCAGTGGTGGCTTCATTCCAGTCCCCGACCGAAGCTCCTTCTCAAGGCTTCCGACACACGGTGGCCTTGGAACCAGGTGACACCGGAGAGGACCAAGGGCGGGTCAGAGTGGACAGAGGAGGAGGCAGAGCGGGGGGAAGTCTAAGGCAGCCGGGCTAAAGGGGTGCTGGAGGAATGTCCAAGGCCCTGTGTGTTAAAGGAGGTGGGCGGGCGCAGCCTGAGGCCACGGCGCCAGAGGCAGCAGCTGGAAGCAGGCTGGGCCTGGTCATGTGCCCTGTGACCCTGCAGGAGCGATGCAGCCACGCCCCCCTGCCACCCACTGCTCAATTCCAATCACCGTGTCCCCTCACAGGCACCTGCTGCCTGAGCCAATGGGGATGGAGGAGGAAGACGAGGGGAAACCAGTGGCTCTCAGACCTGAGAGCGCATGTGTGCACGCACACAGACGCACGCAGGGGTCACCCAGAAGACGTGTTAAGTCAGAGATTTTTGTTCAGTCCTCTGAGGTGAGGCCGGGGAACTTGTATTTCAAGCAAGCACTCAGGGGTCTGCTCATGGTGCGGGTCCAGGGCCCACGCTTTGAGAATGGCCGAGGTCAGAGACTGGACTGCCTTGTCGCTCACTGGGCAGTGCCTTTGTCTGTGTTTCCAGGTGGCTTTGTGGTCAGCAGCGCCCTTGGGCTAACAACTGTCGGGGGTAAAACATGCCCATGACCATCCTGCCCAGCCCAGTCCACATGGATGGGTAGCGAAGTCGATGATGAGGGGGGAGCCAGGGGCATCCGACAGGACGCGCTCTGGGCTTGTGGGCTGTGCCCCTCCCGCTGCAGGCTGCTGCGTCCTGGCAGGTCCCCACAGTCCCCAAGTCCCGCTCTTGTGGCATCTTGCCCTGTTACGCTGCTTGTTCTCAGTACGTTGGGGCACAGTTTCCATCAGATTAATTTGCGCTTGTTAGCAGACTTGTTAAAAACCTGGAAGTGTGTTTCTAGGTCTTTCCTTGGCATTCCTGTTGTGGGGGGAGTTGTCCAGGACAGGGAATGCAGGTCCCCTTCTCTTCCCGACCTTTCTGTAGGAGTGCCCAGTGCCGTGTAGACAGGGGTGTCGGGGTGTGCGCACCCCTTCCGACCGGGGCTAGTTACGCACTTTGTAATGGGATGCAGCTCATTCTTATAATGGGAGGAATTTTGATCCCAGAGCCAGGACACCGCCGAGTCCTATCACCCGTGGCTGAAATGTCTACCTGTTTAGAAGGGGCAGCGGTGGGCTGTGCCTCAGGGAGGGACAGATAGACACGTCCAGTGATCAGAATGTCACGACTGAAACCCAGGCTTCTGAGCCCTCCTTTTCTATCCTCCCCTTACTGTGTGGCCATGGGGACAGCCCTAAAAACAGCTACAGTCTCCCCAAAGCTGGGGGGATTTCTGGCGATGACTGACAGACAGACGGGAAGCAACCACCCCTTCTCTTGGGCTCCCGCCCTCGGGGACCTCCAGGTGGCTGCGAGGAACACAAACCAAAGTTCCACAGGAAATCCAGAAAAACAGACAGGGGCCGCCTTGCCTCGGGGCGCCGGCCCGAGCCTACCTGCTGGCCTCGGGCTGGCCCATCTCCTCAGCCAGGTGTGGACGGCCCCCAACATGGAGGCCTTCTGGTGGGGCTTTCCTCAGAACTCCCAGGGTTTCTTGGGATTGATGGGGATTTGGGGCTTTGTTTATAGAGTCATGCAGATGAGCAAACCCAGGCCCAGTCTGCCCTGAATCTGCCACTGGGAAGCTGATTTTCTAAGCAGGTACTTTCCTCAGGTGGGAAGGGGGATACATATGTTACCTGTGGAGCAGAGAGTTGTCACGTAACGCCTGATACATATTCAGAGTAATGACATCTGATCCTATCGATGTGTCCAGCGACGCCATTTTTATAATGCTCAACGGCAACCAAGACTAAACAGTACATGTCGAGAAACTATCTTGCAATAGCTCCAGACCTGCAGCCAACTTGGAAAGGCAGGGGCGAGAACTACTGAGCCCTTCACCCAGAGTCACTAAATGTCACCGTCTCGCCACACACACGTGCTATCACGTTCTGAATTTCTGAGTGGAGGTTGCGTACCTCGTCTCTTCACGTGTTGTCCCGTCGGGCCGTTTCTCCTAAGAGCAAAGAGCTTCTCGCACATCACGACAGTCCAGGGACACGTGCGGGCAGTGCGACGTCGACACAGCTCCTCGATCTGACCTGCGGTCCACGGTCCGGACTAGTCCGTTGTCTCAGCAGAGCCTGCCTTGGCATTTCCCACCCCCGCCCCGGGCCAGGATGACAATGCAGTTAGTTGTCACACCTCTGGCCTCTAGTCTCAGCCAGTCCCTCTGCCTTCCTGTCTCTTGTGACCTCGACCTCTTTGTAGAAGACTGGCTGCCTTTTTCTTTAAAGCGAACGTGCTGCACCCTGGTGTTCCTGGTGTTTCATCACAGTCAGGTTCAGGGTCTGGATCCCTGACACCGTGTCCTCCTCACGGTGTCCCCTGCCCCTCATTAGTGATGTTAATTTTGATCCCCTGGGCAAGATACTCTTCAGTGCCTTACAGTTAGTATGTATTCCTCCTCAACTAATGAGCAACTTGTGGGGGACACTCCAAGATGAAGCAGGTACCCGGCTCCTCACCTCGTTTTCCCTAACAGTTACGATCAACGCTCATAAAGTGGCTCTTGCTGAGCAATTATCTACTGCGATGGATGTGAAATGATTTTCCGCCTCTCCCTCCGCACTTGTTGGGTGGTATTCTACTCTGAGGAAGAGCCCCGCCCCCCCGGCTTCTGCTCCATCCACCTGCCCTCCCCTCATCCATCCACCCGCCCGCCTAGCTGCCCACGCGGGAACCCAGCCAGCCGGCTCTCGTTGGTATAGATTCATGCATGGGCTCCCACTTTATTCTTCAGGTTACAGTCCATTACTGTCCTTAAGTAGTTCAAGGTTCAAATTGTCCCAGGCTTGTTCAGAGAGAGCCCATCCAGGCTGACTCCAATAACGGTATGTAGTGTTAAGCTTGTTTTTTAAACCTCCAGTGGTTAATAGCTAGTTCTGAATCATGAGGCGCATTAGTTTGCTAGTCGTTAGTAACTCAAGTTTTAGGGGCAGTCGAGGGCCGGTTGTCGTGGAGGATGCTGGGGCCGTGGTGTCTCTCCTGTTGGCTTGGCTGTGCCTCCGACCACGGAAGGATGTGTGGGTCTGACATGGGCCTCTGGTCTTACCCTGGAGTTTCCCTTCTGTCTGTGGGAGGATCCAGCAGCGGGGCCTGTGCTGCAGTGTGGACCGGGCCGCCACAGAGCCCGACTCAGGCCGCGGGACCGCCGGGCACGGCCTGGCCGCCCTGCGCTGGGAGGGGCCCCCGAGGGGGCTGGGGACGGCCGGCTGGAGGCTTGGCTGGCAGCACGGGGTGCGGGGAGCTGCCACTTCCTGGGGTTCACAGAGCGGCAGGAAGCATCAGTGTTCTCTCTCTCTCTGTGTTTTAGGTCGGCTCCCATCATCTGAGACTCAACAGAGGCCTGGAAGCCAACGCCCCTGCTTTCGACAGGTAAGGTCGCCTGACCCCATCCTAAGCCTGTCCCCTTCGGGGTCTTCCTCCATCAGACCATAGCAGAGTGGACGGCAGTCAGGGGAGGGCCCCGCACACTGGATCTAAATCTGCCCTTTACTTGGTCCTTCGCAGAAGGGAGTTTCCAAAATGAGGTTTTTACCTGCTTCCAAGTTCTCTGAAGGTTCTTCCATGCACAGAAACACTTGCCTTCTCAGTCCATTCTGCAAAGAAGCTTTATCCATTCACCCTGATTAATAAGGGGTCATCTAAATAATAGGATATTTGGAGCTATTTTTTTTTTTAAAGTAACATATTCACAGGTTTTAAGTCACCACATTAAAAGGTATAAAGTGAGAAGTAAAAGTACCCTAACTTCCAATTCCCACTGCTAGAGATTTTACTATGTTCTTCATGAATCATTCTAGAAAAAAACTGGCTTACACATAGTTTGTTTCAGAACACTAATTGGATCACAACACACTAAGCATTTTGCAGCTTGCTTAAGGGCATTGCTAACCTGAATTATTAGGAATTTGAACTTGAATAGTTAATAGCTTCCTAAAACATCTTTTTTAATCTAAATTCTAAGTTTAAAGGTTATTTTAGTGACTGTCATAACATTTCAAAAAGTCACTTTGTATTTGAATCCCTGTACCGGCAGCTCCGCCTGGACTCGAGGCCTGTTTGCGGCCGTCCCTGAGCATAAACGGGCAACGCCAGCCCTGCCGCGGCCCCCAGTGGCCCAGGGCTCAGACAGCGGCTTTTCCCGGGAAGAAACACGTGACCTGTTAGGACTATGCCATTGCCTTTACTCCCTGAACACTGTTAATGCATCCTATGCACGGTGCATATGGGCTTCTTTTAGTTGACATCAACTTACATTAAATATTCATAGGAAATAGTAAACATACAACCTAAAATGAAATTCTTCCCAAGTTGGCCAGAAGCAAAAGGGGTATGCTGGGCTTGTTTCAAAAACCTTCATGTCTTAATGACCACCTTTTTTTTCTTTTTTAATTAAGAACATTCCATAGACTTAGTTTTAAATCACCTGTGTGCGCACGTGGGTGAGCATGTACACCCTCTCCTTTTCCACGCTCACTTCTTCCCTAAATCTAAGGGCAAACTCAGTCTCTTCTGCGAATCACCGAACACCTCCCTGAAACCGCAAGGCCTTTTGCAGGGCGCAACGGCTTCAGATTCGGGCTCCCAGTAAGTCTCCCTTCTTAGGCGCCCTACCCTGGGGAGCTGGACTGGCCCGGCGCCCACGCCCGCGCCCGGCTGGAGGAGCCACCCGGGTACCTGACAGCCGCTGTCGGGCCGCTGTCCTTGCAGAGCCGTGTGGACGGGAGTGAGTGGGAGCGAGGTCACAGGTTTCTCCAACAGACCGAGACGGGGCGCTGTGGGCCGCGGGGAGCAGAGCCGTGTCCTCCCTGGGGGGAGCCTCCAGATCTCTGGGGCTTCACAGGGCCCTCACGAGTCCCTCAGTTCTTTGGTGTGTTTGATCCAGAGTTAATCCCTCCGCCCTCCCTCACACCAAACACCTTCCCGTGGGTGGGTTTAACACACACACAGGACTCGCGGCCAGCACTGCACCAGTCCCTTGGGTCACTCACCGTCATCCCGCCATCTGTCTGCCGTGTCTGGAGGAAGGGCTGTTTCAGGCAGGCCATGGGCTGTGACTGCAGCATCGTACAGTTTCGATGTCAGTGTTAGCCTCTCCCTGGGCAGCCCCCCGTGTCACCTCCCGGGACAGGGAAGCCGCTCCATGCGCCCTCCCTCCCTTTGCATGGGTTTACCTGTTGGTCCCTCCGTTGTGCCGAGTTGGAGAAGGATGCGCCAAAGGGAGCTCTGAGTCCTCAGTGTCCTGAAAAATCCCCCCGTTTCCCGAGGTGCTCCATGCGATGGTAGCAGATGGGGAGAACGGGAAAGACCCTAAGCACACAGGGCCCCCGAGGCCCTCGGGGTGGGCTCCGGGGCTCTGCCCCTTAGAGCCTGTGAAATGAGTCTTTCCGTTTATCAATAAGTGTGTATTATCTTATTCTTAAATCGAAAGGAGAACCAACTCCCCTGTGACAGCACCAGACGTGTTGCCTTTTAGCCCCCGGACCCTTTCTTCACGGGAAGAGGCTTAATTAGCCTTATGGTGCAGATGAAGAAACTGGCTCGTGGCGGGGTGGGGGTGGGGGTGGCGCGGGAGGGGGAGGGGCGGTCAGATGAGCCAGCCCATGTGGTCAGGGCTATGTGGGGCTGGTGACATGAATAATGAGTCATGGCACTCCTCTGAGCCTTGGAATTTGGAACCCCCTGAGATGCACGTGCAGGCATCTGCCGGCTGGACATCGGACGTCAGCCTTATTTCTGATAAGGTGCATTGTGGTGTGGTTACGCCTTGGCTGTGTGGCCGCCGTGGGCTTCCTCACATTTCACCCCCAGATCAAGGGTGCTCCCTCAGGGCTGGGCAGCGCAGACGGCCCACCAGGGCAGAGCCTGCTGTCCAGGCCATGTCAGAGAGGCCTCAGGTCTGGGCGGGCAGGCAGACCCGAAAGAGCCCATTAGGTCCAGGCCGCGAAGGTTCCGTTTCTTTCACAGCCTCACCCACGGCTGCCCATGCACAGCTCAGGGGCAGAGCACAGCCTGCCGGAGCCCCTGAGTCCCCCGACCTCACCCATCTCTGCGTTTCCCTCGGGAGGGACTTGCGGGGCGGGCAGGGCTGCCCGGAGCGTTGGTCTGGGGAAGCACACCCACACAGGCAGGAGCCCTCAGCTCGTCAGCGAGAGGGCCGCACTGCCCGCTTCAGAACCATGTTCTTTTACCCAGTGCCACCCCTCAAAGGTAGTAAGAGACTGTTTTTTCCTCTAATGGGGCTAAAAATGGTTCCTTTGTGCCCTGGCTGGTGTGGCTCAGTTGGTTGGAACGTCATCCTATAACCTAAAGGTTGTGGGTTTGATTCTTGATTAGGGCAGATAGAGGAGGCAATCAATCAATGTTTCTGTCTCACGTTGATATTTCTCTCTCTTCCTTCTTCTCTCTCTAAGAGCAATGAAAAAAATGTCCTCTGTGAGGATTTTTTTAAACAGTGTTCTTTTGTGATGATTAAGTTTTTTTAATTGTTTATAAAATAAACATCATTGTAAAAGTTTGGAAAATAATGAAAGGTTTAAAGAAGAAAATTTTTAAATGACGTAAAATCCTACCTCTCAACATCATGGTGTGTTGTCTTCTGGTCTTTTTTCTATATTTAGGTATAAAAATGGCCCTACTAAATTAGTTTTCTCTCTGCTTTTTACATTACACCTTTTTCCGATGCTTTTGAAAATACCGCATGTAAACATTTCTACCATTAAAATTATAAACTTATTTTTCAAAAGCCAGTGATGAGATAAATAGTATAGTCTCTCCCTAATATTTCAACATATGTATTTTTAGAATGGTCTCTGATATAAAAATAATTTTCCTAAAAACTGAAATTTTGATATGTGCCGCCTTGTTTGGGTTAAACATTATGAAATGCAGCCCTTAGATAAAAATCGGACCCTGAGGGGAACTTGGTCTCCTACCGGGTGTTCTAGTTTGCAGGACAGACGGTAGCCAAGTGAGGCAGATTCCTTTCACAGACGTGCACATGGCGTCTCACGCTCTGTTCATGAGAGGCCGGGTCAGCTGTCCTAGGTGTGATGGGGTGCGTTGTAGAAAGCCCTTCCTCTGATGTGCTGGTTTTATTCTTGGCCCCGGCCTTTCATGGGGAGGCTCAGGCCTGAACTGAGTACCCAGCAGGCCCTGTCCACCTCCTCTCCCCTGGAAGGCGGGGCCGTCCGTGTCCTGGGGACGGGGGTCAGGGTGCTGCCCTGCTCTGTTGCAGGCACATGGTACTTCTGAAGGAGCAGTATGGGAAGCAAGTGGTGGTAAACTTGCTGGGGAGCAGAGGCGGCGAGGAGGTGCTCAACAGGGCCTTCAAGGTAAATAACCCCAGGGGGCGAGGGGGGTGGATAGAGGGGCAAGGGGGGGCGGGCTGGAAATGATGCTGCAGAGCTCACCATGTCTGCGGGGGCCTTTCCGCACCAGAGCACCAGCATCAGGTGGTTTGGGCTCCTGACCTGAGGGCTGGGAGAATTTGCTCCAAGCCACAACAGGTCGTCCTGTGCCTCCAGCTGCGTTTCCTGCAGAGCCTCCCACTGGATGGACACACCAGCGCGTGCGCATGCGCACATATGTCTGGGCTTCGCCACTGCGCCCCTGCGCCCCTGACCTGCTCAGAAGCCTGTGCTCCCCTCCTTCCTTGGTCTGGCTCAGCTGCCGGCCGCACCTCCGGCAAGCTCACACAAGCCCCCGCAGGGCACGTGTGCCTGCCGTGGCCCTTCAGAGCCCCTCGTGGGTTTAGACAAGGAGCTTACACGATCCCCCCCTGCTAAGTTGGAGCCTTCAGCCCTTCCACCCTCATTTGGGCTGCTCCTAAGCTGCTTCCTGTGCCCGTGGGCTCCTTGGAGCTTCCTGGCATGGAGCCAAGGGCCTGTGGGGAGAAACCGTGGCAGGGGAGGAAGTGGTCAGAGTAAAGGCTCCCCCTCCCCCTCCTGCCGCCACCGCCCTGGGCTCTCCTGTTTCCAGAGCTCCTGTATGTAGTATGTACTCAGTCCACTGCATGCATGAGAAGTTCCCGAATGGGCCTCCCGGGTCCTTTTCCAATCTCCCAAGACCCCCACTTAATGGAGAAAAGCTCTCTGGTGGTTCCAAGGTCAAGGGCGTCCATGATGGAAAGAGTTTGAAGTCAGACCTCACCTCAGGAGCAGTGTTGTTCGCTGTCACATGACCCCCGACCTCCAGCCCCTGACCCCTGATAGCTGAATCCTGCTGGGTGCTCACTTTACTCTGCTTTGGAAAGCTGTGGGCTCGAAGCAGACTTTCCGGTTGCCAATTGCATTTGGCCAGACCTGCTTTTCCTGTTTGGTTTGTTGCTACTAGCAACGAGATTGAGAAATATCTCCCCTCCACCCATCTTGGCAGCAACATGGGCAGCTTATTTTAAGGAATAAGAAGAAGGGGGGTGGGGAGAGCAAGAAAAAAAGAACCCAAGAGTGTCTTTCCCATGTGCCTTGAGGTGTGGGGAAGGGGTGTCCTCAGCACCTGTCAGCTGGAGCAGGTGCCTCCTGTGCCGACGAGCTCTTCTGCCCTGAGAGGGGCAGGGCACGGCAGTGGTCTCATAGCCCCAGTCAGGCAGGGCGGCTCCTGGGCAGGTAGGAGGCCGACCGGTGACAGGTGGAGCCTGGCTCCCTCTGCCCATCGGCTTGGTAATGCTGAGGTCTGTGCGCCTGCCGCCCGCCTGAGACCCTGCCGTTATCAGGCCCCAGGGGGACAGGGTGCTTGCTCCAGAGCCTGATGCCACTAAGCAGCACGCTGTTCAGTTCAGCTGACTCGATTGTCATGGCAGGACTTCTGCTGGTGGCCCCCCCGGCACCCACTTGCATTCTGGCCCACGTGGACGGGTGCTTTGACTCGTAGGGACCGCACAGCCGGAAGTCCTCCTGGTCCTTCAAAGTCGTTAGACACTCTGCACAAGTCTCATCTGAAGCCGTGGAGGCGGGAGGGCCGCACCGGGCCTCTGGGAAGGCAGCTGGGTCTCCTTGCCCTCGGGGCTGGGAGGTGAGCGGTGAGGTTCCCTGCGTGGAAGGGAAGCCTCTGCCTGGAGCATCCGGAGGCCCCTGCCCCCCACCACCAGAGACTCCGCCACGTCACAGCGCACCCACTTGGAGGCTTGTGCTTGTCTGGATGGGGCCGGTTACCAGGCAACCGTGAGCTGGATTATGAGCTCCCAGCCTGCCGCACTGCCCTGTACTGCAGGGGCCTGTGGCTCTGGGGGGCCTGGAGCACAGAGAGGCCCTTCCCTCGCCGGCACCTCAGGGAGCCCTGCCGGAGAGTGAGGTCAGAGCAGGGCTGGGGGCTCCCCCAGGGCACCCCGCCCACCCTGGCTGGCTTTTGCTCAAGCTGGACCCTCTGTAGGCAAGATGCGCCTTGTGGGTTTGTGGGTTTGCCCCGTGCTTCCCTTTTGAAGTCAAGACTGATGAATCACTTGGTCTGCCATAGGCTGTAAAGCGAAACCGTGTGCTCTAGTGAGTGGTGGGTTCAGCCTGTCAGATTGCAGTTGCAAGAGGTTTGCTGTCCCTGTCCTCCCTGGTCCCCTGCCATTCTTTCCCTCCTCCCTTTCAGAAGTTGCTCTGGGCTTCTTGCCACGCCGGTGATACGCCTATGATAAACTTTGACTTCCATCAATTTGCCAAAGGCGGGAAGCTCGAGAAATTGGAGAACCTTCTGAGGCCCCAGTTAAAGCTTCACTGGGATGACTTTGACGTGTTCACCAAGGGCGAGAATGTAAGTCCACGGTGAGTCTCCGCCTGCGTCGTCCTCTCCCCGCGGGGCCTGTGGACAGCCTGGGGCTCCCTGTGCCTGGCAACAGGGCCGCAGGCTCAGGGACCAGGAGCTCTGGGGGGCCAGCCTCTCTTTTCCCCTCCCACAGTCAGAACATGCTTCTGAATTTGCAAGTAGATAGTAAAGCATGTTAAGTTTACTAATGAAAGGGCCTAGGTCACCACGTGGAGCCGTAGTAACCACATAACTTGTCCGGACTGGGGTGAAAGCCCCCGAGTGATGGGGAGCAGCTGGCACAGTCCCGGTTGCCCTGGCAAACTGGGGCGCGGGCTTCCCTGCTCAGGGTTCAGCAGGGAAAGGAAGCCCAGAGTCATCACATCACCGTGCGGCCGAGCCTGCTTATTCCCTGGTTCCGTGTTTGCAGTGGTGCCCACTCGCCAAAATTTATTTGTGACCCCCAATCCACACTCATGGCCGTTCACAGACACACTCAGAGCGGGAAACTTGGTCACCCCTTGTGCCTATTCCTGTCCGTCTCTGCCTTCCTGCTCAGCTCTCGTGCTGCAAGCAAGTGTCCTTTTTGCCACCTTAGTGCCACGTTTCCACGTTTTTGTGGATTTTGTTGGCAATTCCACTGTTTAAAATGGCCCCCGAGTGCCACGTGCTGCCTCGTGACCCTCAGCACGGGACGATGGGACGGGCCTTAACGGAGAAATGGGTGCGAGGGGAGCTTCGTTCAGCTGTGGGGGCCGGTCGCTGGGAGTTCCACATCAACAATGACAACGGACACTAAGGACGGCGTCCTGGAGCAGCAGGTTCTGTGTTGGCCGGCAGATGAGAACGAGTGGCCAGAGGCTGCAGGCGCCTGGCCCAGTATTTCCCCGAGGAGTGTTGGTCCAGCAGCTGCTCCTGTGCGCACAGTCTGGTCCCCAGGGGTTCGCTGCAGCTTTCGAGAACATGGCTCCGCGGAGTCGCGAGAATGGACGGTGTTTAGAAGGCCCCTGGCGTGCAGCCACTAAGCCTGTGCCCTGGGGCCCGCCTGCCACCCCAGCAGTGCTGGGGCCTGTCAGGACGAAAACGGGGTCCCGATGAGCCACTAGGGCAATGGGAGGGGCACGTGTCTTTGGTGGGGGGTCTGCTGTCAAACATGCTACCACTGATGCTCCTCCAAATGTGACATGTCACCATGTATTTCTTGCCGTCTCCCTAAGTTTTCAGAAAGGCACCTTGCGGATGAACTGTCTCGACTGCCTGGACCGAACCAACACAGTTCAGAGCTTCATCGCGCTTGAGGTCTGTCCCCACCGCGGCCCTCGGGCCACTTTGTCACACCCACACCTTCAGCGGGGCCAGATGAGGGCGTCACCGGGCTCGCTGTCTCACTGAGGGGAGGGGGACGGGGGTGCTCCAGGCACCCAGGGAGAGGCTTCCCTGGGGGCTGGCCTGCGCTGACCCATGATAGGCACACTTTTCATGCACGTCAGACACGGTGGCTCAAGTGCACCCTGGGACCGGGGGTTCTAGGAGGCCTGTTGTGGAGGAACCGTAGGGCAGACGCGGTGTCGCGGTGGCGGTAGGAGGGAGGAGCCTGGTTCAAGGCCTCAGGGCGGGGATCCCAGTCTGTCTGTGTGTCTGGGGATCTCCATGGCTCCCCGCTTGCAGCCCAGCCCTCCAGTGGTTGGGGACAGGGAGAAAGCGGGTCAGAGGAGGGCTGGGGGGGATGACAAAGGGGGCCCCTTCTCTGCTGCAGGAGTTCCTCCTTCTCTGGGGGGTGCACGGTGCTCACCATCTGCCGAATAAGGAGCCCACGTGGCGATGTGAGGAGGCAGCTGTGGGGAGCCTCCAGGTAAGAAGTCAGCAACAACTGTCCCTTATTTCTCACCCAGGTCCTTCAGCTGCAGCTTGAGAGCCTGGGGCTGAATTCGAAGCCCATTGCTGACCGCTTCGTGGAGTCCTTCAAAGCCATGTGGTCTCTGAATGGGCACAGCCTGAGCAAGATGTTCACGGGCAGCCGGGCCCTGGAGGGGAAGGCCAAGGTAGGGGCCGCCGAGGGCGTGGGGGCGGGAGAGGTAGGGGGGCCGGCGGGGACCCCGCTCACAGCCTGCGGCCGGCTCCCGGCAGGTGGGGAAGCTGAAGGACGGGGCCCGGTCCGTGTCTCGCACCATCCAGTCCAACTTCTTTGATGGCGTGAAGCAGGAGGCCATCAAGCTGCTGCTGGTCGGGGACGTCTATGCCGAGGAGTCTGCGGACAAAGGCAGGATGCTGCTGGACAACACGGCCCTGCTGGGTATGAGGTGCCCTGCCCCTTGCGTGGAGGCGTCTGGCCCCCAGCCACGCAGAGGGTGTGTGGGTGCGAGGACGCTGGCGAGCCCTCCGCCCGCCCCGTGGGATCCCAGACGGCGAGTGGCAGGCCTCCCCTGGGCCTTGGGGCAGACGGAAGGGGGGGTGTCTGTGCTCTGCACTTGGCTGTGACTTGAGGTTGACCAGGGGGCCTAAGCAGTGTCAGCTGTGTTTTGTCATCTTTTATGAGATGGCCAGTCATGTGCGGCCACAAGAGGAGGCAGAGGAGAGGCTCTAGAAAAAAGAAAGTTCTTTATACCCCCAGATCCTAGAGGTCAGGACGGGGAGGGGCCTGGCACACAGGGTCAGGAGGCAGAAGGCAGAGGCCCAGGGCCTTTAGCGGGGTCTCTGTGGGAAGGGCACGGCAGGGTGAACGGTTCAGGGCCGGCCACTTTCAATGGCTCCAGTGGGCTTCGGGCTGTGGCTGTGGGGGCTCGCTGCTCCCTCGCTCACTGGCCAGTACCTGGTCCTGGGAGGGCGGAGCAGAGGACTCCGGCCTCCGCGGCGCAGGCCAGAGAGGAGGCGTGAGCCTGGGTTGGTTAGCCTGCACATCACCCGTGTGCTCTCGGCATCTTCCCAGTAGCCACGGTGTAGAAACCACCTCAGCGCCCACCTGCAGGTGATGGATAAAGGAGACGTGCTCTGGCTACCGTGGACTACTACTCAGCCATAGACGAGGCGAAATGTTGCCGTTTGCAGCAGCACGGACGAATCTCGTGAGGGTGTTACACTAGGTGAAATAAGTCCGATGGGAAAAGACAAAATCGTATGATTTTGCTCATGGAATATAAAAGAAACAAATGCACAGAACAAAACAAAGGCCAACTCATAGGTACAGGTGACAGAATGCTGTTCACCAGAGGGGTGGGGGTGGGGAATGGGTACAGGGGACAGTTGTATGGTGACAGATGGAAACTAGACTTGTGGTGGGGAGCACGCAATGGTGGATACAGAGTGAGTTACAGTGTTGTACACCTGAAACTTACAATGGTATTAGCCAATGTTACCTTGATATAAAAAAAAAATTTTTTTTTAAAGACAAAAGAATTGGCCAGCCCCAGGAGGTGGGTTTCTCACCAGACAGAAAGGCTTCTTAGGTAGCCAGACAGAAATGCATATATGAGATAACAGTGTGTCCACAGCACCAGCTGCCGGCGTGTTTTCTGGGCGTGACCGCCTGGGGGCGGGGGGGGGGGCGGTGGGGGGGGGGGGGGGAAGCCCGCTCTCACATTCCTTGGTTCGGACCATTGTTCCCAGTAGGGAGGTGTCAGTGTACTACGCCAGAGGGCTGATTTCTTTGAACACCAACTCACACCAGAGACTCTTTCTCACCCTAACGAATGGGTTCCTGGTCCCATTGCCAGATGTCCTCGGTCCCAACGAGTCTCCCCGGGTTGGGGGGGGTGCCCTGTCTCTGTTCTGGCCCCAGGACCCTGTAAAAGTGGAAGCGGTGGGAGCACCTGCCCCGGGGCCAGGGGTCATGACTCTGCCAGTAGCCAGAGGTTTCTTCTAGTTTTTAAAAAAGTGAAATGTAGCTGACATGTTATATGTGTTTCAGGCATGCAACACATGATTCGATATCTATAGGTACTGGGAAGTGGTCTCTACAGTAAGTCTAGTTACCATCCATCACCATACAGAAGTACAAAAATTCTTTTCTTGTGATGAAAACTTTTAAGATCTACTCTTTCGGCAGCTGTCAAATAGACAAGACAGTATTAACTGTAGTCACCACGCTGTGCATTGCGTCCCCTCCGCCCACCTACTCCCGGCCCCAGCTCTGGCAGCTGCCAGTCTGTTCTCTGTATCTGTGAGTTTGTGGGCAACTTTGGAGTTTTGGGGGGAGTTAGGGTCCTTGTATAAGTGAGCTAGAGGTTTCTTTGGGAAGCTTTTAATAGCCTCATCTCCTAGAGCCTGTAAAATTATAGGAGGAGAGGAGGAGGCAAGGCATTTTTCCTTCTAAGAAAGTTTTGCTTTAGAAAGTTTTGTTGTTTACAAAAAATTAATTTGCTTGTGTTTAAGATGTTTTCACCGCACTTTTCTACTTCCCCTGTCCCATGGGAGACTCGCACATGGCTTCAGGGGGCCCTGGGTGGCATTTGTGTCTATCCCCCTGGGAGAGAGGGCGCCCAGGAAAGCGGAAAGGAGCGCCAAGCAGGACAGTGCGTCTCGTTTGGCGGCAAGGGAGACGTGATTTAGATTTGGGTTAAGTCACTAGCTTAAAAAAATGGCCTACGCTTTGGGTAGCCAGGGAGGAGTGTGGTTCAGAGCAGTGGTTTTTTTAAAGCTTTGAGTCTAAGTTCCAGCGACACACGTCTGGCGTGCGGGGTGAAAGGTGGGAGGCACAGGGGTGGAAGTAAGACATTTAAGGTTTTATTTATTAAAAATGGTAAGTTGCAGCGTCTCCCTGCCTATAGTCCCCCCGAGTCACAGAGTGGGTGTGAGTGAGGGCGAGGTGCAGCAGTCTGACGTCACAGCCTCTGCGGCCCCAGTTGGGGAACGGGTGCTGAGAGGGGCCCCCAGTCCAGCGTTTTCGGGACTCCACGGCAGAAGTGCCCCAGGGGAGCGTCCTGGTCACGGTGGGCTGCGTCCTCGTCATGCAAGGGCCAGTGTCTACAGCACGGGAGCCCACCTCCTGGGGACAGAGACCCATCTGTGCTTCCGGAAGACGCAGGGGCTTGTGGGATGCAAGCAGACGTGCCTTTGTGTGCCTCCGCACAGTGACCCCCAGGATCCTGAGAGCCATGCTGGAGCGCCAGTCGGAGTTCACGAATTTCAAGCGGATCCGCATTACCGTGGGGACCTGGAATGTGAACGGGGGGAAGCAGTTCAGGAGCAACCTCCTGGGGACGGCTGAGCTGGCTGACTGGCTGCTGGACTCACCCCAGCTGTCCGGCGCCGCTGAGCCCCAGGGTGAGTGCGGTCGCTTCGGTGAACACACGTTCCATTGAGCCCTTGGTCTGACCTTCCCGATGGCGGTTGACGTGGGAAATTTGGGATGTGGCCTTCTCACTCCTTCGGGGTCTGAGGCGCAGTGGTCTGCCTTTCCAAAACACACCCGGCAGATTAACTGATGCCTTCTCCTGTCCAAATGTTTGGAAGGGTTATCAAAGCAGGGAATCTCTCCTTTCTCCTCACACAGACAGGTTTTGCAGTTTTCGGTTTTGATTATTAGCACCTTTTGTCTGAGGAAGAGGTGCCTTTCAGGAGGGCCGGGCACAGGGGTCACGTCGCTGCTGGACAAGAGCACTTACCCCTGCCTCGCCCCAAACCAGCCATACAACCCTGCAGGCAGCCGCTGCAGGTTGTCACGAATCTGCATACCTTTTAAGGAGGAACTAATTCCAAGTTAGACAGCCCACCTTTGTCTTAGGTCTTGCTAGGCGGTATTTAAAGTCCTCGGAACTCAGGACTTGAAGAATAGGGAGTAAATTTTCTCCCATTGGCATTTAACCAGTTGCCTGGAGTCCTCTGACTTCCTTGGATTCTGGAAGAGACTGGAGATCCCTTTCTCTGGGCCAGTTGTCAACAGGGTCCCCTCCCCATGGTGGCAGACACAGTTTGTGCCCCCCTGGCTACCTTGGGGGGCAGGGTAGCTCGAGCCCACAGCTTGGGGTCACCGGGACTTGGTGGTGGTGGTTCTGAGTGCCCGCCCTGCGGGCCCTGTAAGTGAAAAGAGCGTGAACACCCCCTGGGCCCAAGAACCTTCCCTCCCCTCTTGCTGAAACAGCTCATCGCCTTTGCCTGCAGGACCAGGGCGGGTGCGGACAGCAAGCTGGCTGTGACTTTGCAGGGGCTTTGACGGGACAGAGGGCTCACCAGGGCTCCCGCTGAAACTCCGCACATTCTGGAGCGAGGGGTTGCAGTGACAGTTGCCCAGCAGATCGGAGGAACCGTGTTTTTTCTTTACAAAAGAAGGGAAACCCTAAGCCAGACAAGCTCGAGGTTCCAGGCTGCACTGTGTGGCCAGTGGGAAAGGAAGTAGACGCCTGGTGTTTGGGACAGAGTGGGGGCGGGGGCATCACAGGCCCTGCTGGCTCAGGCCGCTGCGAGCCAGCAGGATGTGGCCAGACGTACAGCCAGTGGCTGCAGAGACCATGTAAAACCCCGATCTTCCCTGGTCAAGGGGATGGAAGGGACGCACAGTAACGCCTCTCCACCTGCTGTGTTTGCTATAAACCAGGCGTGTCTTTAGCAGGTTTCATCAGAGCAAGCTCCAGCCCACAACTGGCCTCGGTTTCCCTTCTCTGACCACCAGGAAGAAAGCTCCCGGGGCGGGACCACCTCAGCCAGCCATTAACCATGGAAGGCTGGGCCCAGCCCTGCAAAGTACCTGTGGGGCACAAACAAGCACAGGACAGGGCCCGCCCCCAGTCACCTAGGACCTGGCCGGCGCGGTGGGGTGATACATTGGCAGTGGGGACACCTCATGTCCCCTGCGAGGTCCTGTCACGTGCCCCAGAATGCAGACAGGAAGGCCCAGTGCACAGGGGACAGACCCCAAGGGAAGGCGGGCCCACGTGGAGCTCCACCCAGTGGTCTGGCCGAGGCCTCTGGCAGCAGGACACCTGGGCCCTCAGACATACACGGGGCCCTCGGCTCAGCCAGCCCAGGCCTCGGTGGGTCTGATTTCCTTTCCCTGCTGCCCACCCCCAGATGACAGCAGCCCAGCCGACATATTTGCCGTCGGGTTTGAAGAGATGGTGGAGCTGAGTGCAGGGAATATCGTCAATGCCAGGTAGGCGGCCGCGTGCCGGGGTGCGGAAGAGTGACGTGAAAACCGCCGGAAGCTTCCCGAGCCAGGGGCAGGGCCACAGGCCACCTGTGTGTGAACCTGCTGGCCGGCACCCCTCGCTGGGGGGGGGAGCGTGGACTGCCCTCCCCCGTCCTCTTCCCCTGCTGACTAAGGGAATGCAAGCCGGGCCGGCTGTGCCCTCAGAGGTGCTGCCTGGGCCAGGTGTGCAGGCTGCGTCCTGCTGGGAGCGGGCGGGTGGCCGCGGGGCGTGGCTGAGGGCCAGCCGGAGGCAGCTGAGTCACGTTTCCTGGGAGAGGTGAGAAAGCAGGAGCCTGGGAGGAGGCTCCTCTCTCCTCTCCTCCACTGGATTCATACTGTGTATAAAGTCAGCCAGACCTCTCGGTGCCTACCCTGGTGTGGCTGTATTTCAGGAACTTTCTGAACAGATAATGAAACCTGTCTCTGTGGAGCTCTTGGGAGCAAGGGGTCCCCTGCCGGGTTGCCGGCCATGGGGCGGGGGAGTATGTGTTGTGATGTGTGTGCACAACACAGCCAGACCTAAACGGGGCGGAATGGAGGCCTGGCCCCGTGAGGCAGGCTGCCTGCCGTCCCTCGCGCCCCGGGAACGAGCTGGGGGCTGGAGGACTCTGTAGGCAGGTGAACCGCAGCGGCCGGCCAGTCGGCCGGCCCTAACCCATGTCGCCGCGTTTCCTTTCCCAGCACCACCAACAGGAAGATGTGGGGCGAGCAGCTTCAGAAGGCCATCTCGCGCTCCCATAGGTACATTCTCTTGACTTCGGCACAGCTGGTGGGCGTCTGCCTTTACATCTTTGTGCGTCCCTACCACGTCCCGTTCATCAGGTGAGAACCTGGAGTTTCCAAGCGTCTGGGGGAGCGGGGAGCAGGGGCTGTTGGCGTTTTGTTCTGACTTCCTTCTCCTCCCGCAACAGGAATCAGGGCCCGCCGTTCATTCTTCTAGGCAAATGGCAGAAAACCCCCAAGAGAAACTAGGCTGAATAGAATATTGTCTAGCAGTGAACAAACCCACAATGGGAACCTTATAGCTTAGGAAACTGAACTTTTTTTTTTCCTTTTTAAGGATTTTATTTATTTTTAGAGAGAGGGGAAGGGAAGGAGAAAGAGGGAGAGAAACATCAATGTGTGGTTGCCTCTCATGCGCCACCTCCCAGGCCTGCAACGCAGGCCTGTGCCCTGACTGGGAATAGAACCTGCGACCCTTTGGTTTACAGGCTGGCACGCAGTCCACTGAGCTGCACCAGCCTGGGTGAAAGCTGAACTCTTAGGCGTGTTATTGCACGTGGCCATCATCACCCAAGCTCAGCTCTGCACGAGGAAAGGGGTGCCTTATTGAAATTTAAAACGGGAAGCCTCTGACCAGGAGCTGAGTAACTCATCAGGAAATGCCAGTTCTTTTACCTCTTTTAAAAAGAAACGTAAGTG
This sequence comes from Pteronotus mesoamericanus, assembly GCF_021234165.1. Classification (NCBI taxonomy): domain Eukaryota; kingdom Metazoa; phylum Chordata; class Mammalia; order Chiroptera; family Mormoopidae; genus Pteronotus; species Pteronotus mesoamericanus. The sequence goes on from NW_026555085.1 coordinate 99,839,324, forward strand.
AGATGTGTGGGCAGAAAGCCTCTGCCAAGGCGTGGCCTCCGCCTGTGCTCTGGGCCCCTGCGCACACACTCCCAAGCATTCTAAGCCGCACCTAAAGGCAATCAGGAGTCTGCAGTGAAACCACCGACCCTGCCCAGCATAAATAACAAATAATGGGATGCATCCTGTCCCTAAAAACGTGATCACCTGAGGGCACCTCCTGTGCTTTGCAGGAAAGCCAGGTGGGGCAGGGGTCGGGGTTGGGAGTAGGGTCCATGCTGTCTGCTGGCAGCGAGAACCTGGAACAGAAAGCAAGGATGGAGGTGGGTTGGCTTCGGGGCCTCTTTGTGGGGTACTTTGGTGAGTGCAGAGCCCTTCAGAGGCGCGGCTGCCAACCCAGGGGTACTCCCAACTCAGGGGCAGCTGCTGGCAGGGAGGGGAGGAGGTCAGGAGTGGCCGCAGAGCATCGATACCGGTCATTCTGGTCGCTGTGTGGCTTGGCGGCCGAGGACGTGACTGACCAGCTCTGAGCTGGTGGTTTTTGAATTCTCCAAGCTGCAGCCCCGGCCCTTCTCTGTCGCAAGATGTAGGGATGCGTTTCCCTGAAGCCACTAAGAAGTGGCCGCATGTGTTCCTTGTGTGTTCCAGGGACGTGGCGATCGACACGGTGAAGACCGGCATGGGAGGAAAGGCCGGGAACAAAGGCGCCGTGGGCATCCGTTTCCAGTTCCACAGCACCAGCTTCTGCTTCGTGTGCAGCCACCTGACGGCCGGGCAGTCCCAGGTCAAGGAGAGGAACGAGGACTACAGGGAGATCACCCAGAAGCTGAGCTTCCCCATGGTGAGCGCGCGGCGGCGGCCAGCAGGGGGCGCGTGCACTGGCCTCTAGGCTCCTTCCAGCCGCCGGGCAGGTTTCCGAGCTGCGCGTCTGGGCAAGCACTGGGGCGCCACCAGAACGGGGCCCCTGCCCTCGGGGACTCCATACTGGGGGAGGGAGGTGACCTGGGCTGGCACAGCAGTGGCCAGCCCAGGGTGCCCAGCATGGAGGGTGCGGTCCCCACCTTCATACATCTTTTCAGCGTCCTTAGGTACCCTGCGTTTTCCACGTGCATCTTCCGATGTTCTAATTCAAGTATATGAAATGGGGGAGGAAAACAGTGTGTCCATGTTTTGTCCACGCTGATGAGGAACATTTGAATCCTAAGAGCACAGGCTCGGTTTTCTTGAGAGTCACAGTCCTGGCACATGTCCTGTTGTGGCTCCATTAAGAAGGCCTGTTTTCGAACGCCGTGAATGTTTGACTCGGGGGCCTCACGGATTATCCATCTGGTCCCACAGGCGCCAATAACGTGTGCCGTGCTGCCCTCTAGTGGTGATTTGGAGGTTTTCATTCCGAAGCCACCGGGTTTTCCTTTCCAATCAGATTTGAACGTTCTCTGTCCTGTGCAAACTCGATGGCCGGCGCACCTCCAGCCTGGTGCAAACCATGCCAGCCGTGAGGATAGACTCCAGCCGTCCTTGCCACGGTGTCTGAGCCACCGCTGATGAGGTCCTGGAGCCCTTCCACAGGAGGCCAGGTCCCCCAAGCAGGCATCCGTTCACTAGGCTGCACCAGCACCCAAAGCCAAAATCCCTCTGTTTTCGTTAATAAGTGCTGTAACCCCTGCTGTAGTTTTTATTTCTTGGATAAAAGACGACACACATGAGTTGGGAAATTGGCAATGTGTCATTTTCTAGACTAAGCAGGACGTCAGGCATATTTTCTGTGTCTTTGTAATTTTTAAAAAGCCCAACCTTTTCACTCAAAAGTGCTATTTTGAAGTACATTCACAATAACTATGTCCTACTTGAAGGACCCATTCAAAATAATTAAAAGATATAATATAGCTCCTTTTTCAAATATTGAACATACCTCTAAGTCAATACTCTACCCCTGCATGTCCAATAAAGTAGCCACTAGCCACACATCAATGAAAATTAAACAAAACTCCCGTGGTGGCACTGGCCACCTGGCGGGTGCTTGGCGGCTGCAGCAGCTGGCGGCTCCCGTCTTGGGCGGCGCGGACAGGAACATGCCCGATGCTGCCGGAAGTTCCACCGGAAGCCCTATTCTGACACCTGTTTTCTCTGGCTGTGATCACCTTGGTCTCCCGTCCAGGCTGCTGCTGTGGGTTGGGGGCGGGGGCGCGGGAACGCTGCATCGCGTAGGAGAACAGAAGCCGATTTCGGAGCCAAGTCCAGATCTTGTCTTTGAGGGGGATGGGTAGCAGCTGCTGTTGCTGGGATTCTTGGGGAGAGGGCGGGCGAGGGTCTGGGCGTCCAGGTCAGAGCAACTGAGCGAGATGGGGAAGGAGGGTCACCGGATGAAAATGTATGAAATCTGTGAAGTGTTGTGAAGTCGCACGTCCTGAGCAATTTTACTTATGTCCTTAAAGCGCATCCTCACAACACAAGATGCGTGGCAATCCGTCCTGGGCTGTAGACATAAAAGCGGGAGCACAGCCCAATTGCCGAGCGTGGTTCTGGCCCCCAGGTTACAGTGGGCGCGTTCTCCAAACCACTCAAAAACACACTGTTTAAAGTTAGCCATGCAGAAGTTCCTTGATAGGGTTATGGGATGAATGAAACGTAGGATGTTCTGGTAGGAAACTTTTTTTAAGTAACATTTTAAGAAGGTGCTTACTCCATATTCCCTGCATGGGGCGGCTGGCTGTCTCCCTCCCACCTGCCTTCCCTGCGAGGTGGTCTGAATGACTGATTTCCTTTACAACATAGGGAAGAAACATCTTTTCTCATGACTACGTGTTTTGGTGTGGCGATTTCAACTACCGCATTGATCTCACGTATGAAGAAGTCTTCTATTTTGTGAAACGCCAAGACTGGAAGAAACTTCTGGAATTTGATCAGCTGCAGCTACAGAAATCCAGTGGAAAAGTAAGTTGTGCTTTTAAAGTAATTTAATTTTTTCTAAATATTTTTAGAGGGAGGGGAAGAGAAGGAGAAAGAGAAGGAAACATCAATGTGTGCTTTTCTTTCATGTGCTCACTACTGGAGACTTGGCCTGCAACCCACGCATGTGCCCTGACTGGGAATTGAACCGGCAACCCTTTGGTTTGCAGGCCCAAACTTAATCCACTGAGTCACACCAGCCAGGGCAAGTTTTTGAAGTAATTTCAGCAGCTGCTCCCGTAGGGAACAACATCTGCTAAGTGTGCCTGCTCCAGTCCAGCAAATTAAGGTCCGTGAGTGGCTGAACAAGGGTTGTGACGTTGTAGGAAATGTGTGGGCCTCCAAAGTCAGAGAGATGCGAGGGTCTCTTCACACACACTTCCGGTCCCTCTCTGAGCGGGCTGCGTTCGGCCCTGTGTGCCTGTCCTCTCACGGCGGAGCGGCCGTCGCTCTAGGAAAGCACTCCAGCAGGCACATCAGCCAGCTGCAGGAGCCGGTGCCAGCGGGAGGCTCTCTGCCACCCCGAGAGCCTGCGCTCTGTGGGCGGGGGTGTCCCGTAAGCCATCAAACCGGAAAGGAGCCGCACTCAGTTGCGTCACCACGGCTTGGAATGGCCCCACACTTGAGCATGGAGAAGCTTTTGTCCCAAAGTCCACCCTACTCACGATCACATGCAGGCCTCGTGGGGACTGCTGCGCTTCCAACGTCCTAAGCCACCAAGAAGACACGTGAGACCCTGCGCCAAACAGTAGGTTTGGGTGGTATCTCTATTTCTCACTGAAATAGAGTTGGTGAGCACACAAACACACTAGACCAAAATCTAATATGTAGTTTACACACCAGTTCGTATGGCGAACTCTCAAGACTGTCCTGCAGATTAGTTTTTATTAATATACCCATTTTATAGACAAGAAAACTGGGGCTAAGGTCAAATAACCCATCCAAGGTCACCTGGGTCAGTAATAGAGCCATGATGCCATCCCAGACTCAAACTGCACCAGGCGCATTCTCCCCTCTTACGGGACCCCTGTGCAGTTTTTAGTGACTCCTAAGGCCATGACATAATCGGAAGGGATCAAGTGTAGGGTCTGTCCTCACTTCTGCAAGGATACACCGGCCAGCCTCCAGCTAATACCGTTGGCTCCCGCCAGCTTCCCGGCAGGGTGGGCCGAGATGAGGTACCTTCCACGCACCTGCGGGGAATGCTGCTGGTGAAATGCGTGAGGGCAGGGAACCAGGCGCAGCTGTTCCTCAGGGTGGTCTGTGCCCACCCCCATCGGCCCGGCCACTGACGTGGATCTCTGAGGGGGGCCAGGTGGGAATGTAACCACACCAAAACCTTCCCCAGACAGGTTTTCCTTCCTCCTACCGATATTCTCCACACCTTTCCACTCCCGCACTGAGCGAACGTCTGTTCCTGGTCTTCCCCAGAACAAGGCCGGGCCTAGAGCTAAACAGAGACGGGGGCTTCGCCCTCAGTTCTGGGGTTCTGTTTACACAATGTGTTTAGTTAACAAATACCAAATGAGGCCTTGCTGGGTACGGGCTGGGCGTGGCCAGGCCTGGAATGTGCATCCTTGCCTCAGGCCTTTCGCTGTCAACGGGGCGACTCAACGGGGCGACAGGCAGACGGTGTGCTCGGCGGGGTGCGGGGCGGGTGGGGGAAGACCCGATGGGGATGAGTCAGGCAGCAGAACTAACAGTCACCACTTTTTTGCTGATTAAAAGGCACACATACATCCAGTTTTAGACATTCGTATTATAATCCTAAATTCCATACGGGTTCTGTGACTTTCAGGAACGCAGCACTCGGAAGCGTCGCCTCTTTGTTTTTGTATGTAACGTACAGAATCTGAGAGAACCATGGTGGTCTCGTGACTTCTTTTTCTCCCACCAGATCTTTAAAGACTTTCACGAAGGCAGCATTAATTTTGGACCCACCTACAAGTATGACGTCGGCTCCGCTGCCTACGACACTAGCGACAAATGCCGCACCCCAGCCTGGACGGACAGGGTCCTGTGGTGGAGGAAGAGGCATCCCTTTGACAGGACAGGTGCGGGGACGTGTGTGCTCTGAGAGCTGGTGGGGACCGGAGCTCAGTCCCGGGGAGGGAAACCCCGCTGGTTCAGCCCAGTGCTCTTTGTTGTATGAGTACCATTTTCTCGACAACCCAAAACTACGCAAAAGTGACCCCAGGTGTTAGCTTCTCAGCTTCGGAAGGTGCGCTTTGGGGAAGCCCCGCTCTGTCCTCTTCCTAGAGACTGACCTGCAAATGGACCGGGGCCCGACTGTCCCCCGCACCACCCCGTCCATCTTCGGTTGTGGACGGAGAGAAGGACAGAGGCCACACTGTCCCCCTTCCCTGCCTCTGCCCTCCTCACCCACATTTGCACATCAGCCAGGCCGTTCTGTGCAACCCAGCTCTTACTGCTGAAGCCCCCATTCCAAATCGAACACGGGAAAGCCAAGAGCTTGTTATCAGTCAGTTTCAAGTATGTCTTGAACACTGACTGACACCCAGGCAGGAAGTGCAGTTGATGTAAAACCATCCTACCCATAAATTGGTACATAAATAACTGAACTTCTCTGGTGAGATGTATGCTGGAGTTTCAAAGCAGGGACGTACATCTGCAGGTAGAAAAAGATACACTTGGTCCCGTGTGGACATCTCTGTGGTCCCAGGGCACCGAGAGGTGTGGTGTTCTCAGCCTTGGCCTCGCCTGCTGTACAGTGGTCTGCAGGCTTCCTGTGCCCCACTGCCTGGGACAGAAACCCGCAGCCTGACTTCTGTGCCCCCCCATCCCCGTGGCCCCTGGGGCGGGGGCAGGTGGGGCTGGTCTTACCGTTTTGGACAGCCCCTTGGGAGGAGGTTTTGGCCCAGGTCCAGGGCCACCTTGGTGTGGTTCCAGGCCCCAGTGGGGAGAGCGAACAAGGCTGAGGCGCGGGGGTCCGTCCCTGCCGGGCAAGTGCCATAATCAGCGTTCGCTGTGTTGATACAATTTTGTGTTGTCTGTGGGTCTCGTGATTGGAATCCTGTGAGTAGCCAGAGAACTCAACCTTCTAGACAATGACTTGGATGCTGACACCAAAGTCAAACACGCCTGGTCTCCCGGAACCCTCAGGTATTACGGCCGCGCGGAGCTGCAGGCGTCCGATCACAGGTATGGTCCTCGCCGCCACGGCACGCGCTGTCCCCATCAGAATGCGTGTGTGTGCACGTGCGCGTGTGTGAGAGAAAAAACAGCGAAGAACAAATAGCTGTGTGCCCAACACCAGGAACTAAGGAGTTAGCATTTTATCATCGCTCCGTACCACAAATGACATTATTTATGAAAATGTCAAAGACACAACCTATAGTATTTTATCATTTCAAGTCTCACAAGTAATGTCATCGTGCAACTTGCTTTTGTGCTGTGTGATATTTTTGAGCTGCCATGACACCGATACTGCAGATGTGGCTGGCTCATTTGTAACTGCCGTCCGGTCCCATGGGGAGCACCTCCGTGGAATCTACCTGCTCCGCCTCTGACGAATGTTTTTTGTCATGTCTTACAAACGCCACAGGGGTTCAGGGTTTTTAAATGCTCTGAGCCGCTGGGTTGGCCCGCGTGTCCTGCATTAAGGATGGGCCACAGCAGCAGAGGCCTGTCAGTTCTCTGTGCGTTGGGACCGGCCACAGAGGGACGCGCGTCTTGTAGACCGTCCTTAACGGCCCAGGGGATGGCATTTCAACAGGTCTCCTCACAGCTGCCACCAAAAGAGCACATTCATTTCAACTTTCACAGGGAAGAAACTAAGAAAGAGTTAGTTGGTGGTGAACACGAGTGGGTCAGCCCATAGGTCTCAGTCTTGAGGTACTTGTAATTCTTTAGAAACGTGTTGTAGAAAATACACACCTAGCAGTGAACCTCGGGAGATCTTTGGACACAGGACTTTGTGGTTGGCTGGTTCAGGGCGTGAATTTAGAAGAATTCATTTAAACACTGTGTATCAAGGGGCCTTGAATACTGGGCGCCGTCCCTGGCACTGAGGATAAGTGGTTAACAAAGCAGAGGAGACCGCGCTCTCATGGAATTTTCCAGTGAGGACGGGCAGACAGGAAACAAACGTAAGTGCTGTGAAGGAGGAAACAGGTGGCGAGTCAGACAGGGGTTCGTGCTATGCTTCACCCTGTGTTCAGGGACTGCCGCTCGATAATCTGACCTTGGCCCCGGCACCCGAAGGACAGGGAGTGGGGGCCCCGTGGGTGAGCGGGGAGAGCATTCCAGGGTGGAGCGTGGCAGGAAACACTCCTGAGTGGCTGACCGGGGGGCTGGAGGGCCGGGGCGGTGAGACAGGGAGACCTGGAGCGCCCTGGGCCCGGTGGCTGTGGGCCCCTGGCGAGGGGTGGGGTTCTGGGTAGATCGAAAGCGTAGCCGGTGGCCCTGGCTGGGGGCCAGGGTGTGGGGTGCGACAGAGAGGAGGGGAGCCTGACTCCAGGGACCTCTCTTTGACCCGAGCAGCTGGAAGGACGGAGCGGCATTAACTGGGCTGGGCAGACTGGGCAGGGCAGGTTTGGACGTGCTGGCTTCCGACGCACCTTAGACATTTATTGATTCCTCTGAGTACAGAAGCAGAAGCTCTTAGTTATTGATAATTAGAGGAAAATATGCATAACTAGCAAATCACCCATAGTCCTGCCCTCTGTGACAGCATCTAGTAATCATTTCTTAGGTGGCTTTCCTCTGCATTTTCCATGTACAGTAGATTTTTACACCAAACCATTAACCTGTGTGTTGTGGGTCATGTGCACACCTGCTTATAGGTATACAAATGTGCATGAGAAGATCAGGATTCTATTATGGGAACCGTTATTGTTTGCCTCTTTACTTCATTAATATTTTCGAAAGTAAACATTTTATTTTGAGGTAATTGTAGATCTGCATGCCACTGTAAGGCGTAACATAGAGACCTGTGCGCCCAGTTCCCCACTGGTAAGACCCTCTGCGTCTGAAGTTCCGGGTCACACCTACGCACAGACACCGAGACAGTCACACACAGTGCGTGTCCATCTCCACGAGGATCTCCCTTCACATGGGCTTTTTGTGGCCGCGTTCTTTCCCCGCCGCCCACGCCTTCCTGACCTCTTCCAGCCACTCATCTTTCCTCCTTTCGCAGAATGTTGTCATTCCAAGAATGTTACATAAATGGAATCCAAATTGGGGATGGGCCTTTTTCACGCAGCAGAGTTCTCTGGAGATTCAGCAAGTGTCCGTGTGTCCGTAGCCCGTCTGTCCCTGAGCCGAGCGTGTAGCGCCGGCCCCCAGCTCTCGCCAAAAGTGCCCCTCTTCGCTCAAACACCCGGAGCTTCTCTGGAAAGGCTTTCTGACAAAAGAAGGTTGTAAAAACCCTCAGTGCATATTCCTGGGTCAGATTTTTCTCAGTCTTGTTTTTTCTCCTAGATGCAAAATAAACCCTAACAATAATAATATAAATTTGTGGGTGGGGTACTGCTGATATTACCACCCGTATCTCTCAATTTTTACAGCATTCCCTAGCTTGAAAGGTCACCACCGTATCACATACTGTTTAGTATTCTGCTTTGTTTTTACATAATAATATAAATGTCTTCAAAAAGGTTACATAATCTTCATTATGGAGTTTCTAAATTTTTTATAAATAGAGTACACCCATCCCTATATCAAAATTACAATAGTGATTGCATAATTTCCTGCTGGTCTGTTCTGTGGATGTCAGATAGCGTTGTTCTCAATGAGTGCACAGCACGTCCTCATACACCTGCCTCGTGACTTGTTCCCCCGTTATGGGAACGCTAGCCTGCTCCCAACAGTGTTGTGTGATGGTCAGCCTTGTGCACAAAATGTTGGTCTGACTCTCTGGTCATTCCTTGGAACAAAGTCCTAGAGTTGAGATTAAAAGAGGGGAGCATTTTTGAGATTCTTAACGCAAGTTGCCAAATAGGCCCCCGAAAGAGCTTGGCCCCGCCCCCTCCCAGCAAAGGGAGAAGGGACGGATGCCCACCTCTCTGTGTCCGCAGCAGTGCCGGCCGTTACCGTGTGCAAAATCTTTGCCAATGGCCAGTCGTGTGTTCTCTTCGCTCACCCTTCAGTAAATATGTCAAGACAACACTGGGGCTGCGGAAGGATACAGACTGGAGCCCCGGGACGGCGCGCAGCGGGGGCCGTGGACGTCCCCGTTCACGGAGGAGCGACGGGGGGCGGGGCTGCGCCGTGGTCAGTCTTGCCCCAGGTTAACAGCTGCCCGTCTTCTCTCTGTGTCTAATGCAGACCCGTCCTGGCCATCGTGGAGGTGGAAGTTCAAGAAGTGGACGTGGGTGCTCGGGAGAAGGTGTTCCAGGAAGTGTCCTCTTTCCAGGGCCCCCTGGACGCCACCGTCGTCGTCAACCTTCAGTCCCCAACCTTAGAAGAGCAAAACGAGTTTCCTGAGGACGTGCGCACCGAACTCATGCAGACCTTGGGGAATTATGGCACGATTGTCCTCGTCAGGTGACTGCTGCACCGGGGGTCGTGGGTGCCAGGGCGGGCGACCTCGAGGACCCCGGGGAGCCACCAAGTCCCTTTCGGGGTTGACTGGACCTATTTCCTTTATTCCAGGATCAACCAAGGGCAGATGCTGGTGACTTTTGCAGACAGTCACTCGGCGCTCAGCGTCCTCGATGTGGACGGTATGAAGGTGAGTCACGCTTGGTCACCCATGGAGTGGGGGCTTCTTAATGGCCTTCACAGGGTCAGGTAGGCACCGCTGGAAGGCAGAGCCAGAACACTTCACCTAGTGTCTAATTCTGGTATCTTTGCTGAGGTGTCTGATATCCAGCCTGGTTACTTGCAGAATTTGGGAAGAAGAGCAAGTTTTAGAGCCTAGTTCCTGCTGAGTGTTGGGTCTCTCTGCACTCACACCTCTACGTAGGGGTGTTGCAGTCTGGTGTCCAACCTTTTAGCATCTCTGGGCCACAGAGGAAGAAGAAGAGTTGTCTTGGGCCACACATCAAATACACAAACATTAACGAAAACTGATGAGCCAAGAAAAACCAGTTCTAAGTAAATTTACGCTCTTGTGTTGGGCCACAGGTTGGATGCCCCTGCTCTAGAGTATGTATTTTGGAATCAGCAACTCCGGTAGTTTCCATTTTGATAGTATCCTGATTTTAAATTCACACGGGACGAAAAGCCGAAGATGGTAGTTTGACTTTTATTTAGACTGAACGCGATCCCGCTGGAGGTCTGGACCCTCCGCTTTTCACAGGCCGCCTGAAGATGGGCTGGCTGGCGCCACCCGAGTCTGAGCGAGCAGCAGCACTCGGGGGCTCTGGGGGGTGGCCCGGCTCCTGCGTTCACCCGGGGCCACTCGGCTGTCCCTCACAGGTGAAAGGCAGAGCAGTGAAGATCCGACCAAAGACCAAGGACTGGCTCAAAGGTTTGCAAGAGGAGATCACCCGGAAGCGGGACAGCATGGCCTCCGTGTCGCCCACGGCCAACTCCTGTCTGCTGGAGGAGAACTTCGACTTCACGAGCTTGGACTACGAGTCAGAAGGTGAGTGGTCCCGGGCGGCCTTCTCGGTCGGCAGGGTGCAGGGTAGGCGGTAAGGGGTTCTCCTCCAAACCGGCCTGAGACAGCCGGGAGCCCGGCCAAGGCCCGGCCTGAAGGGTCGTGGAGGGTGTTTGCAGAGCGCTTCCTCCCGAGCGATGAGGGGTGGGCAGTACTCGTGTGTGGGATGGCGCGTGAAATGGCAAGTAGGACCTGGAGACGTGGAAACTTACACTGGAAGCAGTGGTTTCGAGGACGTCAGGGCCCTGGGTTTGGTCCCCATTCCAGGCGGGAATGGAGTCCAGTCCCGTCGCTGCTGACACGTGGGCTCCCGAGACCAGCCTGAAGCTGTGCCGTGGTGTCCCCATCCCCGCACAAGCTGTAGATCGTAGGTCGTGGGGCTGAAACAGCGCCGCTCGTGAGCAGCTGTGCCCTTCCACCCTCACCATTTCTGCGACTCGCTTGTTCCTCAGGGGACATTCTCGAAGATGACGAAGACTATTTGGATGAACTCAATCAGCCTGTGGTCTCAGACAGTGACCTGGCGGGGGACGACCTTTCCGATGCCCCCGGCTCCACAGCAGCCGCACCGCCCAGCAAGTCACCTGCACTAACCAAAAAGAAGCAGCACCCGACTTACAAAGGTAGCTTGGGCCTTCATTTTCTAAATAGCGCTCAGCACCGAGTCCTCTCTCTCTCCCTTCCTCTCCCTCTCAGCATCTGTGCATAATGCCACAGTCGGGTGCACCTGCCCCAGGAGAGGGCAAAACACAGCGACAGCAAGTGGTGGGCTCTGGGCTCAGGGAAGGTTTCAGCTCCCACCACGCTGATTCTCTCTAGTGATTTGTGTTCTTTTTACAGTTCCGGGTGCCCCTATCATAGGCAGGAAAATTCCTGTTGCTCATGGCTATTCAAAGAGCCACAGCCCCTGAACTGGTTTTACATTTGATTTTTTTTTTTCCCCTCCAAAACTTGTCTCATTCAGTCCCATAAGAGACATTCAGTATCTGCGTCCTGAGTTGCTAGGCCATTGTTACTTTCTTACACCATTATGTTCTTAAGCAGTAATAATTGTATATACTACATAATTTCATATATATAATTAATGACATTACTGCACGTCGTCATCATTATATCACTGTAGCCTGAAGAGGGACTGAAGGTCATATAGACTGAACTGCATGTCCCTAGCTTATATGCTATAGGGACTCTTCTGAGTCGTTTAAAACCCGCTCGCGCCCCTGGGCTGGAGAGAGGCGGGTCACGGTGCAGCGCCCAACCCGTCAGCCCAGGCCCCCCGCAGCCTCGACTGCCTTCCAGCGGCCGGGCTCGCATCTACTGTCAGAGGCGTGCTGTGCCCAGCAGGCGCAGGAGCCCAGCCAGGCGTCAGGACCCTTTGTGCTGGGGCTAAAAAGCAAGAACAGGGGTGAAAGTGAATTAAGATGCGTCCCAGAGAAGGCACGCGGTGGGGAGAGGTGGAAAGACCCCCCACAAGTCCCTGTGACCGGATGGCAGCCCCAAAGCTGGTGAGCAGCCTGGCTGACGGACCCACAGGAGCTCTGGGACTTAACAGGTTGCCGAGCCCCGTCATGGAGGTGTGGATGGGGGCGGGGGGCTGGGAATCCCAGGGGATGGAGATGCGCAGCCACGTGCATCACGGTCCTGCATCCTTCGTCCACGCGTCACGTTGCTCTGTCATCACTTGTCCAGAGGGCTCCTGCCCTAGAGTGGAAGTGGCTGAAGGGACGTTCCCTTCTCTCCAGGGGTGGCCGTCATCCCAGCTGCCTCTCAAGGGGGCACAGATGTGGGAGGAGGGCCTCCGAGTGAAGACTGGAGCCACGGGCTGTGCGGGCTGCCCAGCGACCGGGTGGGCACGAGGGGCCTTCACCCCCTGGGTGCGCAGACGTTCCCGCAGAGGGAGAAACCCCCCCCCTTCCAGCTCAGCCTTGGATCACCCGGGGGGCCGCTGTGGATTTGAGGGGTGGACTGTCCGGGCCCCAGCGAAACGAGCCAGGCATGTTGCGTGTGAGAGAAAAGCCTAGAGGCATCTTGGCTTAACACGCGCCATGGTAGTCCATCGGCAAGCCGGCAGCACGCGGCTTTTTTAAGCATATTTTTCTGAGCTGATACTCAGAGAATAGAACATAAATAAAAAATGAGTTGTTCCATATTTTTGTTCTGAGTTGAGATGTGATAAAGGCACATGTGATAAAACACAGCAGCCACTTCCCGGGCTGCACTCAGCCTCAAAAGGTTCAGCAGGACAGGGCAGGGTGGCGAACACTTGTGAAGCAGCGGGCCCTGGGCCACCAGTCAGGACTTGGTGAGTGCTCAGGGACACTCCATGCCGGGGCCTTGTCACGGGGCGGTAGGCTGCTCCCTGGCCGAGGAGCGACGTTGTTCTCAGCTTCCCAGACCACTTACTGTGTTTGAGAGTGAGGGCCTCGCAATGAGGGGCTGTGGCCTTCCGCTGTCTCCTCTCCCCTGTGTGAATGCCTTGTGGGTTATTTCAGGAGACATGCCTGTCTACACTCTAGTAGAGGTGTCCAGCCCACAGCCACGGGCCACGTGCTGCCCAGGACGGCCATGAATGCGGCCTAACACAAAATCGTACATTTACGAAAAACACTATGAGATTGTGTGTGTGTGATTCCATGTCGCGGTGTAGTTAAGATGTGGCCCAAGACAACTCTTCTGGTGTGGCCCAGAGACGCCAAAAGGTTGGACACCCCTGCAAGTTTTCTGTCTCTCGTATCTGGACACCAGATCTTGCCTAGGGTTCCCTGAACGTTCCCAGCAGGCAGCGGGTGTCCTCCCCCGCCTACACCAGCGTCAGGGGGACACCCCAGCTGCCCTGCGGGAGCTCCTCCTGCCACAGGCGGCCCTGTGCACGCCTCAGCCTGACCCCCTCTCACCTCCTTCACCTTCCGCCATGTCCCCCAGGTGATGCCGACCTGGCAGAGTTAAAGCAGGAGCTGGAAGCTGTGGGGGACCGCCACCGCTCTCCAAGCAGGTCTCTGTCGGTCCCCAGTAGGCCTCGGCCGCCTCACCCACCGCAGAGACCCCCCCCTCCAAGTAAGACTTCGCTGCTTGGGGCCTGCACGCCTGCCGGGAATAACTGCCTGTTTCCTGCTACTGAACAAATGGCTCTAAACCACCTTCTGCCTTTGCTCCCACGATGCACTGCACCCTCCTTGGGCTCCTTTGGCCTTAAATCCACGACACATTTGATAGCGGAGATGCAGCTGGGCTTCTCATGGCCCATCAAACGAGCCCTTTGTGAAGCTGCTCTCGGTCCTCCTGTTGCTGTGCGTTCTCTAAGCTGCTTTCTGCTCATCACCTGAGGGAATGGAAATCGGGGTCCCGGCCAAGCCAAGCGGGGAGGTTTTTAGCTTCTACCCCCACCCCACAATGTCTTTCAGAATCTTCTCCCCTTAACTCTCTCCACTGAGTAACTGAGGTGCCCCCACGTGCAGGGTGACCACAGGCGCGCCTCTCACCACACGTCTTCTGTCTATGAGTCCAGCCTGCTGGCCCCTGGCGTCTCCTGGCACCAGCAGCCACGCCTGTCCTAGCTCAGGTCTCCTCACCGAGTGCCCCTCTTCTGGCTCCTCAAAACACAATAATTGCTTAGTCCATCCAACTTCCCTTGACAGCCAGAAAATGCCGTTGCAACATGCTTCTCATCGGTTTCTGGTTACCTCTGCTGTCCTGTTCTCCACGCCGCCCCTCCCCCCCGCCCCCGGTGTGACAGTTCGACATAGATTTGCTAACACTCAGAATTGGGTTCATCTTGGCTTATAGCACAGTAGTAGTCAATGCAGGAAGCCAGGAGCACATGAGTTTTTAAAGTATATGTTTTATTTTTCTGAGTTGATACTCAGAAAATAAAATATAAAGTTTTAAATGTTGCATGTTTTGTGGAAATTTTACAAAAATAAATATGAATAATTAAATTTTTAATTTCACCTGACTACCTAAAGATAATAGCTGTTAATCACAAGATTTCCAACCTTTCTCCAATTATATAGATGTACATCCACGGGCAATTTTTTATTTTCATGTTTTTTACAAATTGGTATCCATTTTGTTTGGTCATGTGTTTCCATCTAATGCCTATGTTGTTAAATGTTGCTCTAGGACATGATTTGTTAATAGCTGCAAGTGTAATTTAACATAGATTGATTATTCCCCTGCTTCAGGGCTTTTTAGATCGTGTCCTTAAAACATTAAAAAAATTTGGTCTTAGTAACAGTAGTGTATTTTAAACCACTTAAAATCACTGACCTTTATATCCAATGGAATGCCCCAGGATATTAGATTAACATTTACATTGAAAGAATGCTTTTCCAAGACTAAATGGTAATGGAAAAAAAAATACAATAAAGATTAAATTTAGAAAACAAGAAAAAGAAATAATGCTTTTCCGAGAATCTACACTAACAGGAAGAAGCTGTTAGAGAATCAGGAACACTCAGGAGCCCCGTGGCTGCCCCAGGGCCCCGGGCTGCTCAGACGCCGGCTGCCCCCGGCATCTGGGCCGCCACGCCTGCTGCCCATCTGGCCTGCCTCGCTCTCAGCTGGCTGGGAGTCTGCCGGGAAGGAGCCGGCAACACCACTGAGATGGAGCCTGTCCTCGTTGCTTTTTACAGCGGGTTTCATGGTGAAGAAGTCGGCCTCGGACGCCTCCCTCTCCTCGGGCACCCAGGGGCAGTATTCGATTTTACAGACGGCAAAGCTGCTGCCGGGAGCGCCTCAGCAAGCGGTGAGCGCTCTCTTCTGTGCTCGGCCCCGCGGTTCGTCCACAGCCCCAAGATCGCGGGGGATTGGCCCTTTTCGGCAAATATGTAGATTGCTGTCTCTTTAACACTCTGCCTGGCCACCAACTCGCCCCCAAATCCTTTAACTTAGTAGCAGATCTTTTATGGGTTTTTACATGGTCGTGCAGGGCATTGGAGAGAAATCACATTGGTGAGAAATCCGAGTGTCCCTGCATGGCAGGAACAGGATTGTTAGTGTCCAGACTCACCTGCTTCTCTCTCTTCCGGAGCCTGGCTTTGACCTTGGTGCATAGAGCAGTGCTTGGTAGAAGGGAAAACAGGAGGAATTTAGAGCCATTGCCTGGGCAAAACTGTGACCATTCTGGAATAAAGTGAGCTGAGAGATGAGGCTTAAAAAGGCATCTAATGGGCCTCAGTGACACCATAGGGCACTAGTAATAATACGCTTTGTAGGGCAGAGGACGGCACTGAGCTGTGAGGCTGCAGTGAAGGTCGGTGGGGTTGAAGTGAGGCAGGACAAGCTGAGGGCCGGGTGGATGCTAGCGTGGCCCGGGAGGGGGCAGGGAGCCGGCCAGGGGGTCGCTCGGCCGCAGCCGCAGTGGTTGACAGTCTGTGGTTTACAAGAATGAAGGCAGGTCATCAAAGCGGAGGACCCAGAGGTTTGGGTGAAGGGGTGTAAAAAGCACGTTCAAGTGAACATCTGGAAGGTGTTTTCATAACTCAGCTGGGCTGCATTTGATGTGTTCTCTGGCTGTTTCCTGGTTCTTGAAATAAAGTTAGCGAATGGTTTGTCCATGTTCCAAAAGCTGGAAACCACCCGCCTTGGGAGACAAAGGTCCTCTACTCTAGATACTACTGTTCCTCTTCTTGGAACGTGGGTTTTCCTGGGGGAAAAGAGGCTTGAGGGGCGGCTTCAACAGGACTGTGTTTTCATCACCATTTGATGGAACTGCTGGCTACACATCAGTAGGCAGTGAGCCAGCCAGGTGAGGCTATTTTCCTGCCTGCAGTAATATGCTTCTCTTCTTCGTTCTGTCCTCAAGCCCAAAGCTAGGACTGGGATAAGTAAGCCTTACAATGTCAAGCAGATCAAAACCACCAACGCCCAGGAGGCGGAAGCAGCAATCCGATGTCTCCTGGAAGCCAGAGGAGGTAGGTGTCCCTGCGCTCTCCTCCCAAAGGAGAAAAACCGATGTTCCTTTTCTTTTCATCTTCCTACTAAAAGGCTTTGAGGAGAGAAAATAACTTTTTTTTTCCTCAAGGCAGTATTAAATGAAAGCACCCGTTAGCAACGTTTTGTAAAAGTCCACTACTTAAATGTATTGTCCATCGAGAGTTATACATTTAAAATTCAGTATGTATATAAAAAGAACCCCAGGATTATTAAGCAGCCTTTAAGGCAGAGATTGAAATAAACAAAAACAAACTTTAGGAAAGGTTAGCACTCCAGGCACTCACTCACTCTGCTTTAAGAAGAGATAGTTGGGAATACATCCGTGTTTGAGACATAAAACCCACTTTGTAAACCACCAGCAGCTGCCGGTGCTTTGCCGTCCGGCCCGCTGCCTGTCAGTTGCTGCTACTTCACTTAACCCGCATTAATAATATTTTACCTTGGAATCTCCTTCCTGCACGCAGAGTCACTGGTAACTAGCGTGTTTGGATTTTGGGAAGGAGAAACCGTGCCCCCCGAAAAGCCACATGCGATTCCACTTGCCTGATTTGTGTTGAGTTAGGATATTGAACCGATTTGGAATTTTCTCCTAACAGTGGAGGAGGGCATCAGTAAAAAGGGTAGAGAGCACTGTTGCAGGATAATAGCGTCACAAGTGGATTCCTTTTTATTTAAATTTATTTTAAAATATTATTTTAAAATATAACTACAATTTGTATGTAAGCACTGAAATGTCCATCAACTGATGAATGGCTAAAATATGATGTGGCCATACAGTAGAATATTATTCAGCCATAAAAAAAGAACAGAGTGTGAACACGTGCTATGCTGTGGGTGACTATCTTGAAAATAGTATGTTGTGTGTACACGTACACACACACACACACTCACTCGTAGGAAGTATAAGGAATAGGCAAATCTGCAGAGACAGGAGGCTACAGTGTCCCCAGGGGCTGGAGAGAGGAGGGCCGGGGAAGGGGCGCTGAGGGTGTGCATGGCGGCCTGCTGGGGTGATGAAGACGTTCTGGAATAAGACCTGGTGTGGACACACGAAAAACCACTCACTGTAATCTTTAAAAGGGTATATTTTATGGTATATGAATCATATTGCCATTTTTACAAAGTCTGTGGATGTAGAGGTGAGAAGTTTGAGGTGTGAAATCTACCCGGAGTCTGAACTTAACCTTCCCTTGGTCGTGGGCCCTGCTGAGACTTTGAGGCATTTTAGATCGTCTCTCATGAGAATCACACACACGTAAACCTTTGTGTGTGATGGTCAGGGCGCCGCCGATCCCCACCAAGCCCACCCACAGACCCGGCTCACCGTCCCTGTGGGGAGGGTGAGCGTGAGAAGCTGGGGGCCAAACCTAGCTGGTTGTCCTGACAACCCTCAAATGTCTTTTTTTTTTTTTTTTTAAGAAATAAGAAAATACACCACATTAGTGGGTTTTCCTCAGACTATAGCCAACCTAAGTGTTACATCACACAGCA
This sequence comes from Pteronotus mesoamericanus, assembly GCF_021234165.1. Lineage (NCBI taxonomy): Eukaryota > Metazoa > Chordata > Mammalia > Chiroptera > Mormoopidae > Pteronotus > Pteronotus mesoamericanus. The sequence continues at coordinate 99,857,244 of NW_026555085.1, forward strand.
AATGGCCTTGTCCATTACTCTTCCACCATGTGCTTGTGTGTTTCAGGCACCCCAGGAGAAGCCCTAAATGCCATGGCCCTGAGCGAGCAAGGGCCCTCCAAACCTGAGCCCACAGCAGGGGGGGCCCCGCTGCTGCCCCGTCGGCCGGCGCCCAGAGTCCCTGCCATCAAGAAGCCAACCCTGAGGAGGACCGGGAAGGTAAGAACTGGTAACACTAGCCTCTTACTGCTTGTTAGATGAAGAGTCACACCTCTGTTGAGCTTGTCTCTCCGTAAACATTCACGGGCCCCTGACAGGGCCCGACCCTTGAGAATGCTTGGCAGTTGCTTCTCCGTATCCCTGGCTCTAGCGGAGCAGGAAAACCAGGGATGCTTTGCCCCTGCAGGAACGGCTCAGAGGTATCACACTTTCTGTACATCCCGAGGATGCCTGAGGCCAAGGGTTCTAGCCGCACGCACGTGTGTGTGTGTTGCGCGCAGTTCCACGTGGACAGGTTTTGTTTGCATGAGGAGAGCAATAACCAGCTCGTAGCTGAGCAGCGTGGGCCTCAGACGCCGGGGGTCCACAGCTTCTCTCGCCACAACTTTTCTTGCAGATTGTGTTCTGCTCTCGCTCTCAAGCTTCTCAGCCTTGCTTGCTGCTTCAGAGACATGAGTTTGTCAGGACAGTAGCGGCCCAGAGACTGGCACCTCTAGAGGCATCTGGATCTTCCGTTTGACCTCAGTGTTCTGGTGCCGGACACTCGGTAACCCTGGCTGGTCACGACAGATGAGTGCCGCTTTGCCACCGGTGGGCGTGTGAGCTGCGGCCTGGGCGCCGCGCCCACATCGACCTGCTGTCTTCTCTGTCCACTGTGGCTCCTTGTATCTGTCACTTCCCTCCTTTTCCTCTGTACTCACTTTGTCCTTTCTCTTAAAAGCCAGGGGCAGAAACCGATTCATTTTCCCAGCCCGCTGCCCAGGAGTGGCAGGCGGAGGCTGCTGGAGAAAGGGCCCGTTTGCTGTTTATTTTCTAAAGAACCAGAGGAAACACTTTCAGGCCGAAGCTGTTACATGGTAGCCATTTTCGTATAAAAGCCACCTCAGCACTGAGCCGTTTTTGTCTTTGGGATGGTTTTGAATTAGAACCAAGGAAGTAACATGTCTATGTAAAATTTTCCATTCTCCTATATGTAAATACCAAGATTCAAGGAGCAAGGGTATCTATTAATCCTCTACTTAGCCTAATACTGGAACATACTGTATTTTGCCTTGTATAATACACACTTTTTTTGCCCAAATTTTTGAGGGGAAAAATAAGGATGCGCATTATACATGAGTGGTACCTGAAACACCTTGTATCTGTGTTTGTAATTACTTGTTACATAAAATTTCTTGTACCATATGTTCAAAATACATGCTAATATTCCTTTATAATCAAAAAGCAAGTATCTAAATATAAATAAATAAATAAATAAATAAATAAATAATTGATTTAAAAAGTCAAAACGAAAGATCTCTTTCCTGAAAGTTTGGGCCAAAAGCGAGGATGCGCGTTACACATGGCAGAATACAGTCAGCGACTTCTGTGTGAGTCGTTAAAGCCGTGGCCTCCAATGGGGAGATGCAGAGCGGTTTGCTTTTTGTAAGGAGAGCATATGACCCCATTTCCTAAGGTAACAACGGAAAACTTGTCTCAGATTGTTCACTGTGGCCCTGGTTTTCAAGTTTCCGCTCGCATTCCTTTGGACCTGCTGGTACGACTCAGTAAATGTGTGTGTTTCTGCTGTGTTCTTTCGTACCTGGTTGCATCCCAGACATTCTCAAATTCCAAATTTGCTAGAATGTTCCGCTTACCCCTCTCTGCTCCTGGCTGACGCTGTCTGAGTGCTGGTTCCCACCTCCCCCACGCTGGCTACTCACACTCTGTGTTGTGCCTTTTCTCAGCCCATGTCACCAGAAGAGCCACCGGGGCAGCAGATGGTCCATTTCACAATCGGGCCCCCAGAAACAAGCCTTGAAACCCCTCCTCTCGTGGCCACCCCTCCTGTTCCCAAACCGAGGACAATGCAGCCTGGGAAAGGTGCCGAGAGGAAGCCCGGTGCTGGAAAGCCAGTGGCGGACGGGGTGCCTGCGGTGGCTGAGCCGCCCCTTCTGGAGGTCCCTCCCCTCGCACCCCAGGCGCCCCCGAGGAGGAAGAAGTCTGCCCCCGCAGCCTTCCACCTGCAGGTTCTGCAGACGCATGGCCAGCTCCTCCGGGGCCTCGGCAGCGACGGGCCCGACCAGGCCGCGCTCTTTCCACCGCCAGCTTTTCTGGGCCCTTCGTCGGCTGCAAGCCCCGAGGCCGATGGCCCCAAGGAGCCAAAGCCAGAGGCGGCCTCCCTCCTCGGGGATTGTCAGGACCCCTTCTGGAGCCTCCTCCACCACCCTAACCTGTTGAATAACACCTGGCTCTCCAAGAGCTCTGATCCCCTGGATTCGGGGACCAGGAACCTCGGAAGGGCACACACAGCCCCACTGCAAGTCGGCCACCCAGCTGCTGAGGAGCCGCCGCCACCAGAGCACAGGCAAAAAGACCTCGGTCCCTGGACGACAGTCAGCGACAAGGACAAGAGGACAGTGCTGGAGGTGTTTGACCCGCTGGCGAAAACCTGAGCGGGAGCCGTGGGCAGCGCCCTGGGGAAGGTGGACCGTCTTCCCTTAGGCATTGCTGGTCAGAGACAAGCCCCTTGGCCTCTGCCCCGTCCCGGTCAAAAGTGACACCTACTTAAAGGCACACTGAGAAGACATCCGCACTGCTGTCGCTGTCGTGCAGTGCACCAAAATCCTGTCTCACATCCAGCAAGATGAGGATTCAGCCACCGAGAAAGGTTTTAGTCCGGACTTGTGCGTTTCAGGTTCCCGCTCGGGGTGTGGGAAGCCGCGCCTTAGAGCCAGTGTGTGGATTTTAGAAAGGGGAACTAGCCGAGGATGCCTGAGACGTTCTCTCCCATCGAATTTTAAATGGTCGTTCAATTTATGTGTGTACGTGGGGCTTTTTAATTTTGTTTGCACTTCACAGATTTGAATAGTTTTTCGGTGCCCCACCTGGAGGTTGCTGCATAAAGTAAGGATCACACTGGAAGGTTGTTGGGACCATGAAGAGCTGTACCTGGCCTGCCGACACCAGATTGAAAAAAATCAGAGAAGCAGCAAATAGGTCAACCAAACGACCGGGCCGTCCATTCCCTGTGTGAGCCCTCGTGTTTACTTCCATACGTGTGGACTAACCTTGGTCATGCGGGAGATGCTGCCTACACTGTTTGGGTTGTGGAGCCTGTACCATTAGCTTAACCTGACCTTAAACCAGTTCAAGACTTTGCGTCCCGCCTCAGACATGCGCGCCCCATAGCCTGGTGCCGTTGCGTGCCCTGGGGCGGCACTCCAGCCTGTTTTCACACGCTCCCCGTCCCCTTCGAGAGGAAACCTTGTGAATTCTTTTCATCCCTTATACTGTGTACCTGGTAAAAGCACAAACGTGAACACTCACGCCGGCACTAATACTGAGCCTCATTGCTATAATACGATGAATATTTGCTTTAGCCTGGTCTGCCTGGCTGCAGCTTCAGGAAGGAAAGTACCACATGTCCCTTTAGTATAAAAAGCCCAGGACAAGCATTCCTGGGTTTGCTTATCTATATATGTTTGTTAGGTTTATCTTTTACCTAGGTTTTTTCTGTGTGTCTCCAACGCCACTTCTCGCCTGTTAAATCCTTTTAAAAAATGACACCATGCTGTTCTCCATTTTAAAAATAATGTTATAAGGTCTAGAGTATGTGGAGCAGATATCATATTTCTGCTATTAAGTATCTAAGTGGCAAAATCTCAGTGTCACGTGACGCTGTCACCCCTGCCGTGACCAGGGGCCCCCTGCACCCGGCGCTGCTGCCAGGGCAGCGGCGATCATCTTGCCGGGGGTGTCGCGCTCGTTCCGCTGCTCAGGCCTCGGTTTTCGGATCCTCTCATTGCCACTCACTCTCAAGACTCACTGCAGATTACTTAAATCTGGCACTCAAGACAATAAAGCCGCCACAAACTGATCACCTGAAAACTGGTCAAAGGAAAAGGTATCGATGACCCATCGAGAGAAACAGAGAATCCGAGAGTTGACCTGGCCCCAGGTGATTAGGATACCTTCTGTAATAAATGCATTATCGATGTCATTTTTGCCTCTCTAACCAAAGCCAATGAACAAACATAACCCTTGAAAGCATTAGAAGGAGAACAAAAGCAAGATGAGCAATGGGCTTGGAGCAGCTCAGTGATTGGCCAGCGTTCTGAGGGTACGATTGGACGTTGGAAGAGAAGATTTCTTAATTGAAATGCGCTCTTCTCTATAACCTTTCCTCCCCACCAAAAGGAAGGTGAATTTGAAAGCAAAAACGTGACAAGCAGTCACAAAAGCAGGGGCAAGTCGGAACCACGACAGTTGCTTGCAGTGCTGGGAACAGGCCCAATTCTCGGCTGCTTTGTTCCCGAAAGCCAACAGCCAGTAACGGTACAGAGAACAGAATTTCAGTTAAGCTAGGTCCCCATCACACGAGTGGCACTTAAGAATCTGACAGTGAGTAGCAACGCACAGAACTGTGTTGACCTCGGGAGACAGGTCACAAGACAAATGACAAGTAGTTTAATATGAAGAATTGAACAAATATTATGTGATCATGGGTGTTCAAGGTTAGTGAACAGCACGTAGAGTTGACATAAGGTTCTCACACCAATGTTCTCTTTAGGAAAAAAAAAAGACGATTGGAATTGCCTTAGTTATAAGTCCATGCCCACTAGATGGTGGGTTTCCTAGGTTAGTAGCAGCCCGTCGAATAATCTCAGCCATGAGCAGCTGCCACCCTGGGGATTTCATTCTGTGGTTTTTGTATTTTTTTTCTTTGATGCCCCCACACAGGGCTTTTTCTTGTGACTTTGTAGTTTGTTTCATTACTTTTCTATAAGACATTTCAGTTCACTGCAGTGTTAGAAGCACAGTACTTTACGATTCTACATCATCTCTATCACTCCAGTTACTATATTCCCTTTTACAACATTTTCTCCAACTTCTTGCCTATTTTTAAAATGTGTTCCTGTAAATGATTGAAAATAGAACATCTGCCTAAGCAATTCCTGTAAAAGTTTTCAAGTTGTTGAAATTCAAAACACTTCATAAAATTCTGATGTGTATAAGCAAAGTAATGTATTAAAACATTCTCTTTGTAACAAAGTGATTTCATCAGAAAGAGGAACTGCAAAAATTATTTATTGACTGACTTGGCAATTACTAAAAACCCTGTAATGTTTATTTGAAGTGTTAGTTTGTACTGAAATTGTAAAAAAAAAAACAAAAACAAAAACAACTTATTAAATGGTTTTTTAAAAATTTGGTTTATTTCTTTTTAGATATCATGAGCACTTGGGACATCTTTTTTGGCTAGCCTTCTGTTCTGGATGAAATGTGACTACTAGTTACTCCTCTGTCTGAATTTTCATTTTTGATTCTTTCTTCAACCATCAGACAAAGTTGAAAAAAACATAATTTGATTAAGGATTTATGACTTGAATACTGCCAGTAGGGACCACTCTGATAACATATATAATAACTTTATGCTACAATATCTATAAAATGTGAGAGAGGTTAGAATTCATCTTCTATAGGATCTTACAGCAAGTTTATATAATCTTAGACTGCTAGATTGGTTTGAGAACATCAATTACTGAATAGAGGCAGGAGAAGAGAGTAAACAATCTTCAAGTTTTGTCTAGGTTTGTTTCTAGCTAATTTACACACAGAATAAGTATTATAATTGTTCTCTGATGATTTTCAGGAATGAGAATATAATGACAATCTTGAAATAATAAAGGTGGCTAGTCCTTCCTGACCAGTAAGTACCATTCAGAAGTCCTTTAACCTGAACGCACAGCGCTGGGACTTGGTTGGAGAGGGAGGAAACAGCTGGTTACAGTACCTTCCTGTCCAAGGTGGGGGAAAGAGGTCTGAAACTCACTGTTTTACAAGGCCCACTGTTTGTGTCTGTGGATTCACCTGTAACTCCGTGAGGTAGCAGAGCACAAATGAGTGGTTGTGAATGGCTGGGCAGGGAAGATTTGAGGGGAGAGGATTAAGAATTTGACAAGTAGCAGAGTGAACTTACATACCTGGAAAGGAAGTTAACTGATGGGAAAGAACTTCAGAGGACCTTAAATGATAGTTGAGGATTTTAGTCTATAGATAATAAAAGTAGTGGGTAACACATACTTAAATCTCTGTGTTATAGTGGTTAAGGTTACATGCTTTGCCTAGGCTAATAGAAACTCTTCAAAGCACCTGAAATATAGTTTGTAAATAGTGTGAGGTAGGGGGCCTAATATCATTTTCCTGAGGGATAGTTATACCATACCATTTATTAAACAACAAACTATTGCTCTCGCTTTTTAAATTAGGTTTCTCAATGGGTGACTCAATTTTATCAACATTTTGAAATACTAGAATTTATCCTTTCCATTGCTTTAAAAAAAAAATTGTCAGCCTTAAAAACATTTTTCATTAACTTCAACTTGTTTAATTTGCACTTTTTTTATTTTAATTTTTTCCTTTTTTCTAATTTCTTAATTAAAAACAGCGCTAGGGCCCTGGCTGGTGTGCCTCGGTTGGAGCATTGTCCTGTACACCGAAAGGTCGCCAATTCGCGCTCTGGTCAGGGCACATGTCTGGGTTACAGGTTCGATCCCCGGTCAAGGCACGTATGGGAGGCGACCAATTGATGTTTGTCTCTCACATCAATGTTTTCCTCTCTCTCTCTCTCTCTCTCTGTCTGTCTCTCTCTCTCAGCAATGAAAAACTGTCCTCAGGTGAGGGGGGAAAGGAGCACTAGGTGCCATCATTTCTGGGTTCCATTATTTTTAGTCCTTATTTTATAAAGACATATAAAGTTACATGTTTCCCCCTGATTATAGCTCTAACTACACCTTACAATTTTGGCATGAAATGCTCTCCTTTTCATTAATTTCTAGCTTGTAACTTTTATTTTCCCTTTGATCCAGGGGAGACTGCATGACTTTCCAGGAATTAAGGGTTTGTTGAGTGTTTTAAAATTGTTAACGCTTTATTTTATTGGATTATGAACTGAGACTATGGCCTATATAACCATCTACGTTTCAAATTTTGTTAAGGCTTGCTGTGTGGTCAAATGCAGGATTGACTTTTGAAGTGATTTCATCCATACAGAACACAACTGTTTTTAGTGCCAGGGTATGGGAACATGTGTGAGAGGTTCGGTACGTCGGCTCCGCGGCACCCAGTGGCACAGGCCCTTCTGCCAGGCAGGTGTGTGCAGAGGTTGCCGCAGGCTCAAGTTCCAGCTCTGTTGCCATGGCCTTCCCCATTCTTACCAAGATTCCCTAGATTTTGTTAAGCCAGTGCTTCTCAGTTTGCTGTCTTTCGATGAACCTCTACCTGTTTGGTTGCCCTTGCTGACCTTGACCGGTGTAAGCCTGTCTCGGGGAGGTTCTCCTGAGCTCCCACTGTGCCGTCTCAGAATTCCTGCCCCTGGGCTCTCTGCTCTGTGCTGCTCATCTACCTGCCGACCCCTGCGCCAATGCTACACTGTCTTGTTTCACTGGACTTTGATACCCGGTCAAGCAAACCCTCCTACCGTTTTCTTTAGAGTATCTTGGCTATTCTTGACCCTCTGTAATTCTATAGAAATTTTAGAATCAATTCATCAAGCTCCATTTTAAAAAATAAAACCTAGTCCTGGCTGGTATAGCTCTGTTGAAGTGTTATCCTGTGAACTAAAGGGTCATGGGTTCGATCCCTGGTCAGGGCGCGTATGAGAAGGCAACTGATCAATGTTTCTCTCTCACATCGGTGTTTCTCAGTCTTTCCCTTCCTCTCTTTCAGCTGACCTAAAACTGTTATTTAAAGTGCATATCGTGGTGATTTGATATATGTATACATTGTGAAAGGATTCCTATCTAGTGGATTAGCACACCCATCACCTCACATATTTGTCTTTTTTGGTGAGAACATTTAAGTTTTACTCTCAGCAAATTTCAGCTTACACACTGTGTCATCGACTACAGTGGTCGATCCTCAAAACCTGTTCATCTTGTTGCTGGAAGTTTGTACCCTTTTGCCAGCTTCTCCTCATTCTGCCACCCCCAGGAAACCAATTTTCTACTATGACTTTGACTTTTTTTTTTTAATCCCACACACACGTGACACCATGCAATATTTGGCTTTCTCTGTGCGGTTTATTTCACTTAACCCTAATGCCTTCAAGGTCCCTCCATGTTGTCACAACAGCAGGATTTCCTTCCTTCTTGGGGCTGAATAACACTCCATGGTACATACCCCACATCGTCATTATCCATACATCTGTCGATGCTCACTTCCGTTGTTCCCCTGTCTTGGCTGTTGTGAATAATGCCGCAATGAACATGGGAGCACAGGCATTTCTTCACTGTCCTGCTTTCATTTCATTTGGATGTACACCCAGGAGTGGAATTGCTGGGTCATATGGTAGTTTTATTTTTAATTGTTTAAGTAACCTCTGTACTGTTTTCCATAGTGGCTGAACCAGTGTACAGTCACCAGCAGGGCACACGGGCTCCCGTTTCTCTGCATCTTCGCCAGCACTTGTCTCTTGCCTTTTTTATGATAGGCGTTCTAACAGATGTGAGAGGATGAGATGATATCTCAGGGTAGTTTTGATTTGAATTTCCTTGATTAGTGGCATTGAGTACCATTTCATGTACCTGATGGACATTTGTATGTCTTCTCTGGAAAAAAAAAAATTCTCCCTTCAGTTCCTCTGCCCCTTTTTTAATCAGATTGTTTGATTTTTGGTATTAAGTTGTGTGAGATTTTTCTATCTTCTGCATACTAACCCCTTATCAGATATATGATTTGCAAGTATTTTCTCCCATTCAGTAGAAGGCCTTTTCTTTTTGTTGGTCTCCTTTGCTGTGCAGAAGCTTTTAAGTTTGATGTAGTCCTAACTGTTTAGTTTTTTCTTTGTTGTCTTCGCTTGTGATGTCAAATCCAAAAGTCATTGGCAAGACCAATGTCAAGAAACTTACCCCCTCTATTCCCTTCTAGGAGTTTTATAGCTTCAAGTCTTATATTCAAGTCTTTAATCTCTTTTGAGTTATTTTTTGTGTATTGTTAGTGGTCCAGTTTCTTTTTTCTTTTTTTAAATTTTTTTCTTCTCTTTCTTTCATGTGTCTGGCCAGTTTCCCTAACAACTTTTACTGAAGAAATTGTCCTTTCTCCATTGTATATTCTTGACTCCTTTGCCATAAATTAATTGACCATATGCATGGGTTTATTTTTTGGGCCTTCTATTCTGTTCCATTGATCTATTGTCAGTGTTTAAGTCAGTACCACACTGTTTTGATTATTAGAGCTTTTCAATACAGTTTGAAGTCAAGGAGGGGAATGGCTCTAGTTTTGTTTCTCTTTCTCAAGATTCTTTTGACTGTTCAGAGTATTTTGTGGTTTCATACAAATTTTAGGATTGTTTGTTCTGTGTATGAGAAAGATGCCATTGGAATTTTGATAGAAACTGCAATGAATCTATAGACTGCTTTGGGTGTATGGACAGTTTAACAATATTAATCCTTCCAACCCATGAACATGGAATATTTTTCCATTTATTTGTATCTTCAGTTTCTTTCATAAGTGTCTTATAGTTTTCATTGTACAAATCTTCCACCTCCTTGGTTAAATTTATTCCCAGGTATTTTATTCTTTTTTATGCAATTACAAGTGGGATTGTTTTTCTTAATTTTTTTTCCTGAAATACATAGAAATACATCTGATTTTTGTATACTGATTTTGTTTTCTGCAAATTTATTGATTTTATTCTTAAAAGTTTTCTGATAGAGTCTTTAGGATTTTTATGTGTCATTTGCAAATATAGTGCCATTTTATTGTTAGATTGTTTTCTCTGGGTTGTTTTTTTTTTTCTTCTTCTTCTTTTTGAAGCAAGCTCTTTAACATTTGTTGCAGTACTGGCTTGGTGTTAACAAACTCCTTTAGCTCTTTCTTGTCTGGGAAGTGCCTTATTTCTCCTATTTTAAATGATAGCCTTGCTGGGTAAAGTAGCCTTGGTTGTAGGTCCTTGCTTTTCATCCCCTTTAATATTTCACACCATTCCCTTCTGGCCTGAAGTGTTTCTGCTGAGTAATCAGATGCCAATCTAATTAGTGTTCCCTTGTAGGTAATTCCTGCTTTTCTCTTGAGGCTTTTAGGATTCTCTCCTTTTCTTTAAGACTTGTCATTTTAATTATGATGTATCTCGGTGTGGGCCTCTTTGTGTCTAACTTGTTTGGAACTCTCTGAGTTTCCTGGACTTGTGTGACTTTTTCCTTCACCAGATTAGGGAAGTTTTCAGTCATTTTTTCTTCAAATAGGTTCTCGAGCCCATGCTTACTCTTTTCTCCTTCTGGTATTCCCATGATGCAGATATTGTTACGTTTTATATTGTCCAAAGTGTTTCTTTCGCTCCCCTCATTTTTTAAAATTTTTTTATTTTTGCTCTCCCTGGGTGTTTTTTCTACCTTGTCTTCCAAAACACTGATTCTGTCCTCTGCTTTATCTAACCTACTGTTTATTCCTTTCAGTGTATTATTTATCTCAGATATTACATTCTTTATTTCTGACTGGTCCTTTTTTATGGTTTCTATGTCTTTTTTCATGCTGTTGAGTATCCTTATAATCATTACTCTAAACTTTCTATCTGATAAATTGCTTGTCTCCATTTCACCTAGCTCTTCTTCTGGAGAATTCTCTTGTTCTTTCATTTGGGGTCTCTTTCTTTGTCTTCCCATTTTGGCTGCTGCTTTGCATTTCTGGCCTTAGATGTTAAAATAATCAGCCATTAAGCCAATTGGCCATTAATCTAATCAAGTTGTAATCAGCAGCCTGGCTTAAGCACCACAAGGTGGAGTAGAGTAATTCCTGTGGGCAGGGCTATTGCTTCCCCTCAGGCTGATGCCACCTGGGGAGGAGTGGTCTGCCTGAGATAGATGGCTTCTGCAGTATGGAGAATGACTCAGTAAAGGGTTCCTGGTAGCTGTCCCTTCAGTTCTCTCCCCACAGCCACCATCTCCACACTCGCCTCAAGCATCTAAAGTCTACTCTGCCCTCCCTCTGCCAGAGTCCAGGGTAAGTGGTTGCAAATGAAATTTTGTGCTTTGGTCATTTAAGAGGCTCTCTGCATTTCCAGCTGTCTCTTTGGCAGACAGAACCCCTGTTGCTTTTCACAGCTGGATGTTATCTGGGTTCCTTTCCAGCTCTGGTGCTATAGGCTAGGGAGCCCAGTTTGGGCTTTATATCCCACACTTTTCAGGGGGAACCCCCAGCCACTGAAATAATCCCTCCGGCACTTCAGCTTCCACCTGTGGGAGCCCAGCCAGCCCTCTCGCATCTTCTCCACCACGCTCCCTACCAGTCACGTTGTGGTGGTTTCTTCTGTCTGTGATTATTAGGCTTCTCTGCAGCTACTGTTCAGTCGGTTATTGTGGATGATTTCTCTACAATTTAGTTGTAATTCCAGATTGGTCCTGGAAGAAGGTTAATGTAGCTTCCACTTACTCCTCTGCCATCTTGGATCTTGTCTATAGTTATCTTTACTACTTTTGTCTTTTAACCTTTATACTAGACTTGTGAATTGTGTACCACTATTACAACATTATTCTGACTTTAACTATATATTTACCTTCCCCAGTGAGATTTATACTTTCATGTTTCCTGTTACTACCATCCTTTTGTTTCAGCTTGAAGAATTCCCTTTAACATTTCTTGTAAGGCTGGTCTAGTGGTGATGAACTCTCAGCTTTTGCTTGTCTGGAAAATTCTTTCTCTCTTCAATTCTGAAAAACAGCTTTGCCAGGAAAAATATTCTTGGTTGGCTTTTTTTTTTTTCCTTTCAGCATTTTGAATATATTGTACCTCTCCCTTCTGGCCTACAAAATTTCTGCTTAAAAATCTGCCCCTAGTTTTATATAGTTTTCCTTGTGCATAATAAGTTGTTTTTCTTTTGCTGCTGTTAAGATTCTCTCCTTGCCTTTAATTTTAACAATTTAATTAGAATGTGTCTAAGTGTGGCTCTCTTTGAATTAATCTTGTCTGGAATTCTTTGGGCTTCCTAGTTAGGAAGTATTTCAGCCATCATTACTTTGAATAAGCTTTTTATTCGGTTCTCTTTTCCTTCTGAGACCTCTATAATACAAATACTGGTTGGCTGGATGGTATCCCCTAAGTCCCTTATGCTATATTTACTTTTTTATTCTTTTTCTTTTTGCTGTTCTAATTGGATGAATTCCAATTCATCCAATTAGACTTTGCAGATCCTTTCTTTAACATGGTCTAGTCTGCCATTTGAACCCTTCTATTGGATACTTCCATTCAGTTATTGTATTCATCTCTGTGATTTCTGTTTAGTACTTATATTTTCAATGTCTTTGTTGAAATTCTCACTTTGTTTATGCATTATTCTCCTAACTTTGGTGAGCATCTTTATTATTTTGAACTCTTTAGCAGGCAAATATCTTGTATCTCTAGTTCATTAATGTCTGTTTCTGAAGTTTTCTTGTATCTTTGTTTGGAACATATTCCAGTCTTTTTTTCCCCTGTCCAAGACTCTGTGTGTTAGTTTCTGTGCATTAGATAAAACAGCCACTTCTCCGTCTTAAGTGGTCTCGTGCAGGAGGTAAACCTTGTCACTTGGCCCACTGAGCTTTTGGTTGTCTCTCAAATCTCCATGATTGTCCAAGCCACCTTTTTTGTTCTCGGTGGCTCCCAGCAGTTGAGAGTCCGCCAAGACCTGTCCGTGCTCCAGGACGCAGGATCTCTGTCAGCACCCAGGCGCAGGCTGATTGGAAGCTGGATCCTCAGGGAGCAGCTCTGAAAGTACGCAAGTAGATCTCTTGCACGGAAAGCCTGGGAGATGAATGTTTTTGCCTGCCTCCTCCGCAGAACTGTTTGCTAAAGTCCTGTGGGACCCAAAAACACAGCTGTCACTGGCCACTAGAGCCTGGCGATCAAGGGGTGCATTCCCTGGGCAGCAGTCCCAAAAGCTGGGGACCCAGACAGACATGTGTAGTCTCCTTCCAGGGAGATACCAGTGACCAGGAGTGGGTGAGAGGGAGAAGGCAGAGGTGGCACCCACTGGTCTCACCAGTCTCCGGAGAGGACCACAGTGGCCCTCCAGGTAGATGTGTGCTACATCAGAAGCCTGGCCCCCAGGGGAGGCAGCTTTCACTCTATGTCAATAGGCCTCCTTCAGGGAAGGCCTGGGAGATGGGCCCTTCTCTGCTGCACCTGCACTGAGCGCTGGGGAGACAGCCATGGTGAGTCCTTGCACGCCCAGTAAGAACTGCTCCTTTCTTTGCTGTACTCCTGTGGGCCTCATGGGCACAAGCGCCGTTGGCTTTCAGAGCTTTGGGGCCCTACTTTGGGCGGGAGTCTTGGGTGGGGCGCTGGATGTTGGGTTCAAATGCTCCTTTCCTCAGGGGGAAACAGCTGTGTGCCCCGCCAGTGGCCTCTCCCTGTGCCGGGGGTGGGTTTATGGTGAAACTGTGTCTCAGCCTTTCCTGTTTTCATCTGGGCATTTTCTCATTCATTTAGCATGGAGTTGCTCAGCTAGTGTCTGAATTCCTTTCGGAGGGAACCGATCCACGTGCAGTGAACATCCGGCATCCACGGGAGCAGGTGAATTCAGGAACCCCTATGTCACCATCTGGGACCAGAACTGTTTAAAATGTTTTAACCTAGTAATCCCAGATATCAAGATAGTCTGAAATCGGAATGATAGATGTGTGACAAAAACCATTTATGCTCGGGGAATGCCTTCACATCCAGGCGCTCTCACGGTCCTAGGAATCAGTGCCTATTTGACTTGCATTATAAATTACAATCTACAATCTAGTTTTACAATCCAGAAATGAACTCTTTATTGAACTACAAAGTAAAGTCTCCAGGAAGCTTAGTGCTTCCAAGCTCAGGCATCAGATGTTGAACTCCACGGTGCTGTTCCTAAACTCCAAGGCCAAGCTGAGAGGAGATTAAGAACTGGAATTTTTATAAAAGCGGCTTGTTTTAAATTTGAAAATTTCTTAGATACTAAACTGATGTATGTCTTCTGCTCTATTAAGGTCATTCATAATAAAATGCCACTTTTCATAAAGCAAATTTCTACCAGATTTTAAATGATTAGCTACTGGGAGTTATTCAACATCCGACAAAAGGGCACAATCAGCTGCAGTCAGTACTTGAAAGTGACATTTATTGAACATTTTAAATTTTTTTCATGGACATAATTTTTGTACAAAATGTCAATAAAAACAAAATCATACAATGTATTTGACATTACAAACGGATAAAAATTCAGGAAGCTATGCCTAAAACTCCAATTTCAGGAATTAGAATTTGAGGGACACTGTGAATTTTAAACCAGGCTCAAAAGAAGTATACACATCACTGTATTACTGTTTTCTCAACAGGAAGTACAGGCCGGGCCCACCACCCGTAGGCACTCTCGCCGAGCAGAGGCCTGCACCCTCCACCGTATTCCGGTTGTCGGCATAACCGTGGGCGAATGGTTGAGATGCTGTCGAGAAAGGTATTGCAGTCCTCTGACTCTTTCTCTAGTGACATTTAACTTAAACACTGGGGTAAACAGGACTCGGTGCACTGGAAATTTAGGGTGAACAATGTGACCCAGTAGGTCTGGGGGACATGTGATAAAGAAACAGATCAGGTACAAGTAGGGGTAACTGGCTTTTCATTTTCATTCTAGCTTTATTTACAGCTTGCTTCCAGTAGCTTGTTTTGTGACACCTGTATTTTGTTTAAATTGATCTTGTTTAAAAAGGAAGTAAAGTGACTTTTCACAAGATATGAAGCCTCATTTAAAGTGTTTTCCAGAAAGGATATTTAAACAGAGCTCATTAAACTTGGAGAACCATTTTATTGCTGGTCTAAGTTTAAAACTATTCCAGGTGCATGTTATCTTCATACTTCATGTTCTTAAATGTGTTTTTCAGGTAATGATTATTTTAAAAACATTGACTTAAATCTCACAAAACTGGTGTGCTGACCCTGTGTACATTATATCCATTTCATAGGCAGAATAAAAAGAAATGTTACGTGACTTGCCTGAAACTCTCTAGTAATTTAGTTCTACACTGGATCTCTCCCCCAGACTTTATTTTTAAGCACAGCTATAATAGCTATGTTGAGATTTTAAGGAGTGGGCTTTCATTCCATTACTAGTAAGTTAATGAACAATTATTTCAACCATGGTTTATCTGCCGCCATTCACAGGAAACAGAAAAAGAAAATGAACCAAACCAGACCTATCTACCCCTTCTCCCCGTATCACCCCATCAGTCAGCGCTCACTGTCGCTAACTTTCTGTTGTTAGCTAACTGTGGCGTTCATTGCACCTACCTAACATCATGAGTGCAGCAGCTAAGACGCCTGTTAGGTTGCTGCGTAATGAAACAATCAGAGGTCGACAGGGCTTACTCATGAGCCCACTTCACCTCCAGACTCTGTGCTCCAGTTTTAGCTTTGACTCTCCATTCTGCAAGAGTCCGTCACCTTCAAAGTGGCAAACATAAGATTACTATGACCCAACAATTCCATTTCTAGTGTATACCCAAGAGAATGGAACACATACATCCACACCAAAGTAGGTGTATGACGTCAGAGCAGCATAACAGCCAAAAAATCGCAAAAGACCTAAATGCCCATCAGCTGATGACTAAATGAATAAATGTGGCCTGTCCGTACAATGGAATATTACTCAGACGTGAAAAGGAATGAAGTACTGACACATGCTACAAATATGGATGAACCTTGAAAACATGCTAAGAGAAAGAAACCAGACACAGAAAGGCACGTAGTGTATGATTCCATTAACATGAAATGTCCAAAATTGGCAAATTGATAGAGACAGAGTAGATCAGTGTTTGCCAGGGCTCAGGGACAAAATGGTAAGGAGTGACTGCTAATGGTTATGGCGTTATTTGGGGGATGACAAAATGTTCTGACATTAAATCGCAGTGATTATTGTTCAACTCTGTAAAAATACTAAAAAAAAAAAAAAATCAATGAACTCTACAGTGTGAATTTTATGGTAGGGGAATTATAGCTCAATAATGCTGTTATTTTTTTTTAAAAAAGTCACCAACATGATTTCCTATTTCTCACATGTTGGAGGTCAAATGATAAAGATAGGTGCATTTTATTTAGTCTAAAGAGAATCTGAGAATCTTGATACTAAGTATTGCTAATATATATAGTGTTTAAAACAGTTTTACCTCATACTGATCAATAATAGATTAGCTACTTTATCTGGGGAAAATTACAAGAATAGGTAGCTAAAGTCTGAAAGACTATAAGCTGGATGTTTTAAAAAATTTGTTCTCAGCAATAAGAAAATAAAAACCTACAAGGAACTGACCCACGGATGCCAATAGGTCTAACAACATGTTGGACAAAGGTTTACACTTACACGCTTGTAAAAATTTACAGCACATGGAAACCGAGAACAAAAACAGAACCTTTTATGTTCTAGTTCATTCTCCTCTCCATCCTGGGTTTTCTCCAAATGGCATTTTTATGTAAGCTGACGATCACTCTCCCTTCAGAAGCCATCAGTGCTCTAGCTAAGTCACAGGCAGCCACAGATGACAAAAGCCCTTCTCCATCCAGAGCAGCTCGCTCACTGGGGACACCACCACGAAACAGAAACCGGCACACATGGACTCCCCTGAAAGCCAAGGAATGGCGCCTCGCCCTTCGCGCTCTGACCACCACTCGCGTGTCTGTGCTTACAGAGCACCCGTCGTCTGCCGCGGGCTCCGGACCACACCGCCGTGGAGCGGCGCTGTCCACGCGGCTGCTGAGAGAGGCAACGAGGACACCACGGTTCTTGCACTGTGTTCACATGGAAAATGGAAGACAGCTGTCAGTTTTCAAGGTCTTTGGCTAAAGTTTCACGGATGAATTGTAAGGTACGCTGGTACAAAAAAGCATCCTTTTTCTTTGGCTTACAAATGTTCAAATGGTTAACATCCACAGGAATCAGCTCTCCAATGCCTAGATCTGAAGAAAACAAAAATGTCAGTAACGTGTAAGTAAAAACTTCTCCCCTATCAATACTGAAAGAGGCCAGGTCTGTAGTTCTAAATGTTGATTCGGTGGTGATACGGGACTCTTGAAAGGACCTGAAGATTCACTGCAGCTAAACTACATTTGCTTAATCCCCCCAGAATGGGTTCTTAGCACGTTCACTTGTCATTTATGCTTTTCATAAATTCTCTGTATGCGCGTAGGCCGACTTCCTAGTTCCACAGTGAACAGAGCCTGGGCTTCACTGTCTTCTGAACCTATATGCTCTTGCAGGTTATTCCTGAATTATTCCCCAATTCTTTTAACTGCCCCTTTTCCTAGAGTTTGTATTATAAAGTTGATAATGAGCTCCTCATCCTGATAAAAAAGATGGGAACATCTCACATAGGATCCGTTCCATCTACACCCTAACTTCCACGATCCCTCCGCCAAGGGGTGAAGACGATTTAGAGCTTGAGATTCGGGTGAGCCTCGCAGAGCCCGCCAGGGCTCGTGGGGCAGCTGGCTGAGGGGCACCAGCAGCGGTGTGGCAGGAGGACAGGCCTCCAGGTGGCACGGAAGGAGGCGCAGAGCTATGGCAAGGCCATGTCACTACAAGCGGCTGCTCCACAGTATTCACAATGTTAACTTTGTACTTTGGAAGCTTAAAGCAAAAGCATTTTTTTCTTAAACACCTAGCAGCTGTACCTTGACCTCTTCAAGTTCTTTAACTACTAAATAGTAATTAACACCTCCCCCTACGGCATATTACAGGGAGGTGAACCATCTTTAGGTGTCACTGAACTATCAAGTCTTTTTCATTCTATTTAGATGATATACAACAAAGTTAGGACAGAACTTGTCAGGTAAACCAAAGAGGCACCGGGCAAGCGCCCCAGGTGCACACTGTCGCGGGCTGCAGGAGCTCTGAGAGCCCCCGGGACAGCGCCTGGCCGCGCTTCAGAGGCGATCAGAAAATGGTGTAACACGCACGGTGAGTTTTTCCAGGGAGTGACAGGCGTAGCTTATCTGCCACGCACAGGGTCAGGAGGAGGCTGTAAGGGAGGAAGATCCAGGCCCGCTCTCAGAGCCTGTCACGTGGCGCAGCTCACCACGGTGGCAGCTCGCGTTCATTCCCACCCTCAGGACGACGAGGAGGTTGTACTGGGCCGCCCTCCCTTTGGGTGATCTTTCTAAGGTCTCTGCATTCGCTCTGTCTTTTAAATGAAATGCCCCCTCAGTCCAGCTGGTTGAGGGCTTTGTGCTCTGGCCTTAATGCAGCAGAGTTCACTGCTGATGGCTAATTTAGAGTTCGCCAATTAACCTTTGCCATCAGGTCAGTTAAATGAAGGGAGGCGAGGGGTAATGCCAAGGGAATTCATTTGCAGAGAAATTTTAATCTATGGCTGAAAAGAGTAACAGAATTAGAATCTACATCTTCCTAAAACTGAGAAACTAAACATCAAAGTTGTTGCTCCTAATTGAATGCTAGGCACCACCGACTGAGGCCAACGATGGGGGGTACCTGCTGACTCCACGGGCACCACGTGGAGTTTGAGCATGCTGCCAATGGAGGTGGGCAGTGTCTCCACAAAATTCAGCACCTGGAAGTTCTTGTCCTTAGCAAACTTCAGGAAGTCGTCCTGTAGCGCTTTCAGTGCAGGGGAGTCTGTAACAGTATCGAGGACAAGGCTGTGACAAGGGCTGTTTATGCAATTCATAACAAAATACACTAACCTTCCAAATTCAGGGAGAATGCTAGGGTTCTCATTTGCGATGCTGGCTCGTTTATTTTCTCTCCTCCCTAAGAAGCCCCGAAGGTGAGAGCAGAGTGCTCAGACCCACGCAGAACTGAGAGGCCGGCGTCAGGGGAGGGTCTCCCACGTCACCGGCTGGCAGGGAGCAGGCCCCAAGCAGTCCGGTGTGTGGGGCTCGGGCCCCCCGGTGTGCTGGCCGGCACCGCACACCCGCCTTGAAGCACAGCCTCCACCACCAAAGCCTGTCCCCAGTCACAGCATGCCCCACCTGTCCATCCCTCAGCCTCAACTGGGACAGGCCACCAGAAGCTCCAGAGAGAGAGGGAAGCAGACAACCTAAGAGAGACCCGAGGGGCCAACAGAACACAACCCAGGCAATGAAGAGACATGGGAGAACTTTCAAAAACCCACTAATTTTTCTCCTTAGAGTGATTTCAAAAGATAATGGATCAAAGGACAAGAAAGAGGTTATGGAAAATAATATTTGACTGCAAAAATCATCAACAAAAGGTTTAGAAGATAGTCAAATAACTCTCTCTCCAAAAAGGTGAGAGAAAATGTGAATAAAAAGACATCTGGACTATCAAGGCTGAAGCCCAGGACTCCAAATTCTGATCAACAGGTATTCCGGGGGAAAAAAAAATGCTTATTAATTAAATCCGATAACAGTTAATATGATGAAAATCTTCAAAGCTTATGCATAAACAGTTGATGATTTTCCAAGCTCATGGAAAAAAGCTATTAATTGGTAACTTGAAATTATACTTACAGCAAAACATTATATAACTTTTAAAATTTTAAATACTTAACATAGCATTAAAATTGTTATATTTGAACAAATAATGGCTGAAGACAAAAAGGGAAGGTATCAAAGAAAAATCAAATCCAAACTGAAAATTCTCCATGACAGAAAATAAGCATTACCCTTGCTGAGCTCTTTGACTTCCAAAGAGGGAAAGAGAAGATAGCGCACGTTCACGGAGTATTCCGCCAGGTGGGACCCGTGGTGAGGGACACTGTAGAAGATGATCCCACGGGTGTTATTTATAACAGGACTCATTTCCGGCTTCTGAGAGGCTTCCAAGAGCATCTTTTTGACAAGGAGACCTAGCCACAGAGAAGGAAGAAAACCAGCACATAAGCTATTTTCCTTCCCTCCGTTCTTCTTAAAACCCAAAAAAGGCCAAATAGGTAATACAGAAAAACAGCAACTTTCTTTAAAAAGTTTAAGCAGTAATTCCCTGTAGTCCAAAAAACGGGGCCGTTCTCCTGACCCTCTAAATCACTCTTTCCTCCAGACAAGGAACGTCCTAGAAACCCCCCTGTGAGGAGGGCTCTGTCTCAGGCCGCACTGTCCCACAGACGGCGTGTCCAGCCTGCTACATGGGTGTCCACCGACGACGCGGAAACACAGACCCCTGAGGGCGCCTCCCCTGGGACAGCACTAACGTTCCAAAAACACTCGGTCCCATAAAGCTGATCCTCCTTGCCAGCGACACTTCTGTGGGAAAGTGCACCTGGAAGGGCACCTCTATCCACTCCCCACGCCCCCAGCCCCTCGGGGCTGGAGCCAGTGGTGAAACACAGAGGTCACACAGATGGTGACACTGCCTCTCTGGGGACCTTCAAAAGGTGGCCTCCACCTTCCCCTCAGCAGGATACCAGGCCTCCATCAGCAGTCCTGGGCACTTTGGCCGACAATCTGAGCAGCAGCTGCAGAAGGGACTCTGCTAGGTGGATGGTGACAATGTAGGGCTGGGTTGGGGAGACGGCTGGGAAGAGCAGGGGACCCGCAGCAAGCAAGCACGAGGCGCCTCAGAGCGGACAGCGGCAGGGCCAAGGGTCACAGGCACGAAGGGGCGGGGCCGTGGGCGCTCCAGGCCGCGGGGCTCTGCGTCTGCGACGGCCGGCCGGGTGCCGGGAAGAAGGGAGAGCCGTCACCAGCCGCTCACAGAGGCCGGGGGCTGCGCCTGGCGTTTACTCGGGGTTCCCTCATAAGGGCGCTGAGGGGGCAGACTCACATCCCTGCGGATGGTTTGTTACTGGCCATCCCCCTCTGGAAAAAGTAGCAGCACAGAAGTGGAGTAATTAAAAACTCCTGGCCGTAACCAGAAACATTCATTTATGGGAAAGAGGGTCGCTTTAAGCAACACCAGGAAGTGCAGAACTTAGGTTAGTCTGAACAGCGGACAATCCCTGCACAAGGCTCGCTTCGCAGAACTGAGACAGGCTTACCTCCCATGCTGTGCGACACCCAAATCATCGGCCTGTCCCCAACACCAGCAGCTCGGAGCTTCCTCAGGAGTTCGCTGCTCCTGAATGCAATGGACTTTCTGGACAAAATGAAAACAGGCGTGAGAGGAAGCTATTGCTCTCCCCCACATTTTGCTATCCAGTTTCTAAAGCAAGAACTCTTGTTTACTGGACCAATGCTATGTGCTGCGTTAGAGTCAGGAACACCCCATGTGCTCTGCTCGCTTTCTGAGACTGCTCAGGCCCTTATCTTTAACTTACTGTCACTCGCCTAGTGGGAGCGTCTATGTCCTGAACAAGCCATTCGTTTACTAAAAAGCACCATTTGAGCATCTACTGCGGGTCTAGCGATTTTCACAGGTCAAAGACAAACTGCACACCAGCTGCCCCCGCCACTTGGGTCTTGTGTCCTTTCTCATTACGTGGCCTGACACCAAGGCCATGCCTCTTTTGTGACTCACCTACACGAAGGCATGTGTCATTGCACCTATCAATATTTATGCTGAAGACATTATTTTGGTTTGTTACTTAAAAATACCAGAAATCTATTAGAATCAGAGAATTCAAAATAATTTTCAAAAAGGTAACTCAAAATCTGGTCTAGTAGTTTCAAACTATTTACCTGTAGAATCCTTTCTTCCAAACAAAGGGCTTGTCACAGTCCCTCTGGGCGGAAGGGGAAGGATCCCTGGGGCCCTGTCTGCTGGCCTGCACCCCCTTCCTCTGGCCCCTGGGTGGGGCCAGTCGGAACCCCCCGCCTCAGGCCAGCTCCCTCCGCTTGCAGACCAAGCTCCCGGACAAGGTCGGCGCCTCAGCTGAGCACTCCCAGTGAGGCGGAGGCAGGACTGGCCGCAGTCTTCGTCCTGAGCCCAGAGGCTGTGTCCTTCCTGTATACACAGCTGTACATGTGATGCACACACAACCTAAGGAGCCTGTATGACTCAGCACTGTCATCTTTGCTTCCTTTAGCCAGTATGACTGAACACAAAAGCCAAAAGGATCACGCTTACTTCTGGAAGTAAAGGAGACTTTGCTATAGGATCCATGGTCCTTAGTATTCAAATAGTTCTAAGTGAACCACATTAGGAGCCCAACATTTACAGTCTGTATATCTAAGCCTTATTTCATCAATTTGTTTGTAGTTAACTCCTTCTGCAAGGAGAAAAAAGGTTAGAAAATCCTGCCTGTGGCCTCCAAGTCCTCCGTGCCCCGGAAAGCCCGCACGTGGCCTGGACCTTGGCCCTTCAAAGCTGCCCCTCTTACCTCTCCATAGGGCACCGCGCTCTCCAGTCACTGAGGCTGGTGTCGTACTCCACAGATATAACTCGGAGAGCAGGACAGTCGCCTGCTAACCACGACTGTGTGAAATAAAGGGTACAAGGGGACATAAGAATTTCCACTGTCCCATTACTTCCTACTAATTGAAATTCCTACCTAAAGGGCTCTCGCAGTACCGATGACTGAAGGGCGCACTGGGACAAGGTGCAAAGGTGACAGAAACACAACTCCAGCCTCTTTTTATGTCTCTGGTCACAAGGTGGGATCAATATTGGTAGCATAAGGCCAATACAGGTGTCAAGAGAATATTCTGAATTTTAATCTGCAATAGCCAGAAACAAGGCCGATTTTTGAGTACAGATCAAACTGGCTTTTTGGAAGCATTTACTAGAAAGCTATAATCTCAGAACAGACAATATGGCCTGATGGTTAGAGATTCGCATTCCCGTCCCTGTTCTATCTCTGTGGGCCGGGGTCTGTCACTGTCCCCACGCTTCAGTGTCATCAGAGAGTACAAACAGCTCTCTGTGCCTCATAAGCCTTTGTGAAGGTGGATGAGCCGCAGCGGGACGAGGCCCTGGAAACTGTCCACGTATTTATAGCGCCAGTTTTCATTGAGCTTTAGATAAATCCCATTCAGTGAGTTCATCTCAGGATTAAGGCTCTTTGGAAGAAATAATGTCAAATCCAAAATAGAATTATTTCTTCAAGGTCTATTTTTATAATTTCAAAATCCTAGAACTAGCCAACTATTGTGAATGCAATATATTATTTATTATATTTTTAATGGAAGTAAACAACTGGCCCTCGCCCTATGTTTTACTTGCTGGAATATTCTTTCCAAGTTACAGACTGTCCCCTCAGTGACATGACACAGAGTGATGAGCCCAGCTGTTCACGTAACACACAGCAAGTGTTCCTAAGGGACGGAAGAGCTGCACTGAAAAAACCCCAGTAACACGAGAAAGCCAGCCACGGGAGCTCCAGCAGCCCGCAACACCGCAGCGCGTCGCGGTCAAGGCGCCCTGCAAGCATCAGCCGTGTCCTTACCTTGGGCCAGCACGTCGTGTACCTGCTTTCGTCATCTAAAACCTTTTCCATTAGAGCCTCGTCACTGTCCTGCTGGCGCCACGTTTTGAACGCTGCTCCCATAAGGCCGTGAACAAAAAGGACATCTGCTTTAATGGGCTGACTAACAGGGAAAGAGTATTAAAAAGAAGCAGAATAAACACATTATTGTTTGGCAAGCATCTGCATAGCCCTCTCTGCGGATGGTGCTTAGCAGGTTTACATGACGGGAAATAAAAGCCGAGGCCAGCTTTGGGAGCGGCGGCGGCCGCAGCGCGCCGGGGAGTGTGGGCACAGACGCACACGGGGCGGGCTCACTGCTCCACAGAAACGGAGACCTGGCTGGCCTGGCGGACCCACCAGGACCAACTGCCACGAATTTAGTGACCAGTGAAGTGGCGGATGGCAGGCTACCCCCCGAAGAATTCCATGAGAACATCCCACAAATCAATAAAAGTATTTTTTTAAAAAAGACTATGCTAAGGTAGTTTCAAAGTCAGCATGCATGAAAGACCTTTAAAAAAATTTACCAAGGATGTTTATCAGAAATAGAGCTAATGACATTTTCAAGTAACAGTCTTCAGATATGACATTTAACAAATATGGAGGTAGTACACTACTTGCATCTATTTATAGGGCACACACAGTTATGCAACACAAATACCATAGTATTTTATTTACAAATTGGAATTAAGTAGGCAATCCACTTTTCAAATTAAAAAGTTTTTGCTATTTTCTGAGGTAATATTTTGAAGTGCCTGACAGAAATCCGGGAAACACATAACTTTTCTGTTGTGGTCCTTTCTGCAGTTACGGTCTTAGCAATGACACAGCTGGAAACGGTGACCAGAAATAATCTTGAGGAGGAGGGGGAGCCAGATTTATCACAGCGTATTCCTTCCAGCGTGTGCTTTTACGCCGGGCGCCCTTTCCCCAGTCCCCGGAGGCTGGGCCTGGGCCAACTCGGTGGCCTGCATGGGAGTCATAATGTCTCATCTCCTTCCCATCCAGAACGACCTCTACAGTCCAAACCAGGTATTAAATCTACGTGAAAAACGCTGTGAAACTAATACGCACACGAAATTCAAGTGCAACACGTTGTAAAAGGTGAATACAACCTTCCTGAATGTAAGCTCTGATTTAAAATAACCCTGATGACTTAGCTACTTCCATACTTTCGCGACAGCCTGCAGTTTTGAGGTGGTTATGGACAAACTGTTTCAGTAAATAAGGTGTGTGACTTATTTGTGAGGAATTTAACTTCTCTAAGTTACACAGAAATAAATTAACTTGTTAAGCCCGCCAGGCTTCCATCCCCTACGGGGACGGGGCTCTGCCACTCTCTCACCTTGTGCGGAACTGGGGGTGGAGCACGTACACGCCGTCCTGGTACTTCTCCTGCACCGCGTCTCGGTCCAGGTTGGCCAGGGCCCGGGCGGCATGCGAGGCCTCCATGATGTGTGGAGACTTGGCCGCTTCTGCCAGGATGGAGACCCAGCCTGGGGGGAGAACGCACCTCCTCAGACCGACCCTAGTCCACCGCAGGTGGCTGAGGGGCTGTGAACGCGCCTGCCGACAAGACACAGAGGAGCGCAACCGCTCCAGCTGCATCCTTCCCCAGGGTCCTCCGGTCCCCGGGTGCAACGCCGTGGGGTCCCCGCCAGGTCCCGCCCAGGGGCCTCACAGCAGGTAGGAGGGTTCAAAGGACATTTTCTTTATCTAGAAAATGTAACAAAAAGTTGCAAATACTAGAGGTGGGGACATAAATAGTAACAAAACATTTTGCTTTTAGCGGGAATTATTAAAAACTTGGTGATTTAATACTAGTTATTTGAACCTTACCAGCACAGATAGTAACAGCCTTTAATGCACGTGGGGAAATTATTTTTTAATAATGAGTTTGCTTTTAATCGACAAAAATCTTGTAAAACCTGGGATTCAAGAAGGTAAAAAAATTTTTAAAGGGAGACAAGACAGTACAATTTCATTTATTTTTTATGTTTTTTGTTTTTTACAACAATGTCTTACTTTAGGGACAGAAGTATATATGAAAGCTCATGGGTGCGTATACACCCACCCCCAGCAAAAGTCTGGAAAGAGGCACCAAACAGTATCAGGAGGGAGCTGGGGTTGGCAAGGGCGCTATAAAAAGGCGGGTTTAACCTCATCTGTGTTCTCTGAAGTATATATAATGAGAATCTATTCATGAATTATTTATATAATTTGAAATAAAACAGAATATGGATCTTGAGGTCAGAGGACTTGGGCTCAAACTCCTGTCTCCTGCCTATTTGCTGTGGAACCTCAGCCAAGTTACCTGGCTCCTCTGAGCTGGAACAAGATGCTAAGAAAGTAGTCTACGTAGAACGTGCCTTTCAGCAAGCCCAGCAGACCCTCCGCAGATAGCAGGTGTCCCCCGTCCTCCTCCCACTCTTGTGGCCTGAAGAGCTGCAACTCACTGCAGTGACAGTGAGCCAGTATTTAAGAATCCAAAGGAATTTCAGACCCCGTAAATCTTTAACAATGTTCACATTTGTAGTATCAGAAAATTCCTCTTCAAAATCTGTTTAAAAATGCTTTATAATAATAAGAATGTTTTAAAATTGTACTTGTAGAGATACACAAGTACATTATTGGTATGTGCAAAAATATGACTTGATTTTTAATGGAGTCACAAGACTCCAAGAGGCAAGAGAAAGCAAGGCACAGGTCATTTCTGTGACAAATGTCTGAAAGCCTGCTTCACCTCTTAGGAAACATCAAATGCCCTTTGGAAAACTTGTGTCTTTCTTTAATAGTGTTTTTAAATTGCGTAGCCTCTTAATACATGTTAACCATGAAAACAAATAGCAACCAATAACCAAAGTCCCACGTGAGCTCTCCCATCATTTCCCCATTCCATTTATAGCAATATGTCACTGAAACAAGAAAAAAGGTTAAAACCAGTGATGTAAGTTTCCACCTTAAGAATCTATAGCCTGGCCAGGTGGCTCAGTTGGTTAGAGCGTCGTCCCAGTATGCCAAGATTAAAGGTTCGATCCCTGATCAGGGCACATACAAGAATCAACCAATGAATGCATAAGTAAGTGGAACAGCAAATCGATGCTTCCCTCTCTCCCTCACTCCTTTCTCTCCCGCACTAAAATCAAATAAAAATTTTTTAAAAGAACCTGTAAAAAGAGGAACAAATAAAACTTACAGTAAAGGGGGCCAAGTATACGGTGACAGAAGGTGAGCTGACCTCAGGTAGTGGGCACAGGATGCAGTGTACAGATCGTGTATCATGGTAATGTACACTTGAAGCCTTATGACCTATTAACCAATGTTGCCCCACTAAACTTGATTTTTTAAAAAATAGTAAGTGGTCCTTTATAGAGTTTGCTGATCCCTCTTCTGCTGATTAAAAGACACTCTTAAATGTAAATTCATAATTTATGTAAATTTATGTAAAAGAAAGAACATATGCCTATGCAGCTGACTCCTGAACAATGAGGTGGTTAGGGGCACTGACCCCCACACCCTGATGCAGTCAGAAATCCATACATAATTTTAGACTCAAAAACTGAAGCTGTCCCTCAGTATCTGCAAGGGTCCTGGTTTCAGGACACCCTGAAGATGCCAACATCCGCGACGCTCAAGGACCCTGTGCGAAATGCAGCTCAGTGCATGCAGTCCGCTCTCTGCACCCGTGGGCTCCCAACAGTGGGTCTACAACTGTGCAGCTGTTCATTGAAAAACCCCCACGTGTAAGTGGACCTGCACACTTCAAACCCATGTTGTTGAAGGGTCAGCTGCACATGCAGATATGCATGTCTATGTGATGTGTGTGTGTATATTTGTATATATTACCTAGCTTTTTCTACTGAAAAGGTGAAGAATAAAGACACCGCAGGAACAGCAGCACACACAGCACCCAGATCTTGGTGATAATCATTTACAGCAAAGCTGTAAACATTTAGACGGTCATTAGCAAAAACTGCTCTCCTGTGAGTGTCCACACGCTGATTATCTTAGGTGTGGGTTAGCCACCCACCTCAAGCAATTCCTGGCTAAAACAACGTGCTCTAAGCAGTCTTCTGTCTACTGAAAAATTAATGTATCACGATGGGTGGAGGTAGGAGAACAAAAGACAGGATCCCACATTCTCAGCATATAAAGTTGTTACCTGAGCGAACTATGGCCGGATGAAGATGTTCATTCAAAGCCATGTTGCCGATGATACGCATTATGTTTCTCTGTACTTTAGGGTAGTCCTTGTGAAGTTGGTACAGCCTCTGAAGGAGTTGCAAGCCTCCATATGCTTCAATTTTATGACAATGTGTGGATACCTGGCACGATAAATTAACAGAAGCTCACTTTATGTTGTATATTCACTAACCAGGTGACACAGCACGCCAAGGGGCGGCCAGGCGGCTCCTGCTCCAGCACAGAGACCCAGAGACCAGCCGCCCAGCCTCTCCTCTCAGCTCCCTTAATGCACAAAGTCCTATCTACCTGGCAAGTGCTTCACAATCACTGGAAAAAATACGTCATGTCTCACCAGGACTTCTGAAACGTTTGTTTTTAAAGGTATTCTGTTTGGCATTGGGTGGGATATAACCTGACAGTGTCATTATTACAGAGCTGTTTCCATTTCTAGTGATCCTGTGATTGGCTCAGAATGGTTCTCTACCCTTGAGAAGCCTGCCACCTGACACAGGAAGTAGCCTCTGTCCCCGTGGCAGATCCCACAGAGACAAGCAACATCTGCCCCTGGGACTCACGGCTCTTGGGGCTGGCCTGCACAAGGAGTCAGAAAATTTCTCAAAGAGAAAGATCAAGTAAAAATAAAAAGGAGAGGGGATATAAATTTTTAATGGTGAAAAAAGGTAAAAGCAAGCCAAAGGAAATGTGAACACTAAGGCAGGGTGACAAAGTTGACCAACAAGTCCTTATGTCTGCCAAGGTCACTGGCATGGCCTTGCCTCAGGGAGGTGACACCATGTCACTCATGTGTATGCAATAGTCATTCTGGAAATTTTCATAAATTTTATCACATTTTACATGCATTTAAAAGTATGCCTTTTTACCCATCTACCAAGGGAGATATGTTGTAAGTTGAGAGGCTTCTGGAAAAGTAACTATTACATTCCAAGCACTGTATTTTGGACTGAAGATGCATCTACTGCTTCAGAACTAGACATAGGTCACAAAAACTCCAGCTGGTCCCACGTTCCCTTCTATAGTCCAGTACTAACTCTGCTTTGTCCTTGATTCCTAATTCCACAGGTGGGAACTAAAGATGACCAGGAAGCACCGTGCTTCTGAGCTGCGTCTAATCATCCCCAAGATTAAACGGAAGCGTTCAGAATGTCTAGGATGACATTTCTCTGCCTGTGGGAACCTCTTGCAGCAGCCTCACTGGGGACGTCTGGTACAAATGCCAACTCCTAGATTCTACCCCACATCCATAAACTCAGTCTGCTACAGGTGAGCAGGAAAAGTGCATTTTAACATGCTCCTGGAGCAATTTCTATGCACTAATGTTTGAACACCACAAAGTCTGTTATTTTCTTCTCTTTTTAAATCAAACTGTGATCATGATAGAAAAGTTGCCACAATGCCAAGAAATTTGAAAATCACTGATACATGCTATGGTTAAAATTTGGTCATTCAAGTATTTTCTTTTTTCTATCTTGACACATCTTTGACAGATGTTTTAATGGAAATGAACTACCTGATAATATTACTTGATAAAAATAAAAATGATCTGAGAAAGGTGAAAGACAGCATAACTCAAAGATATATGCTGTATTTAGACAATGCTCTGCTTTCTTCATTTGCAATTAAGAGTACATCCATTTTTAGAAACACTTGGCAACATGAAATTCGTGTACTGGTGCTAAATAATTTTTATCAATTTGAACAATCAAATGGGGGAAAAGCAGAAATTGAAAAACAAGCAAAAAGCTCCTTTTATACTAAATGAGGATGATTTTCCCTGATTGAACATGCATAATTTTGTGATGATAAAAATAAAACCGCATTTGAAAAGTGTGAGTTACCTCAGAATGTCTTACTAAAGCTTCTAAACAGAACATTCCCCCTGTCGCTGAAGGAACTTCTCCAAAGCTCTCAGCATAAGGAAGTCCATTTCCTCCAAAACACCATAAGCCACCCTGAAAAGGAGATAATTAAAACTTTTACCAAAAAAAAAAAAAAAAAAAGGCTAGGCCCTAGCTGGTGTGGCTCCGTGTGCTGAGCACTGGCCTGCGAACATCCAGGATGCTGGTTCGATTCCCAGTCAGGGCACATGCCTGGGTTGCGGGCCCAGTCCCCATTTGGGGGTGTGCAAGAGGCAACCAACATATCGCTGTTTCTTTCCCTCTTTCTCCCTCCCCTCCCCTCTCTCTAAAAATAAAGAAAATCTTTTTAAAAATGACTAATATTTTTTTGTTGGACAAAAAAACCCTTTGCACTATGTAGAGCATTGTAAAGGACAAATACACAGGACTCTAAATACCATGGGAACTTTAGTTTCACAAACTGTTGCTTACTAGGATAGAAAACATGGAATTATCCCTAGAAGAGAGCGACTTCTGAGTCCTTCGCAATTCCTTCACCTTTGTACCTGGAAGTACAAAGTACTAACACACAATTCCTTATCATGCAGGAAAGCCTGGGCTGATCATCATGTTCTAGGGGCAGATTATGCTAGTCGAGTCTACATAAAGTCTGTTAATCAAAATGATACAAAGGAGAAAAGCATTAGTGAAAAAAATTAAAGGCAAGGATAACAGGGTC
Source organism: Pteronotus mesoamericanus (assembly GCF_021234165.1). Taxonomy (NCBI): domain Eukaryota; kingdom Metazoa; phylum Chordata; class Mammalia; order Chiroptera; family Mormoopidae; genus Pteronotus; species Pteronotus mesoamericanus. The sequence continues at coordinate 99,887,516 of NW_026555085.1, forward strand.
ACAGAGCTTTTAATCCTTCCCCAACTGAAAAGTTCCTATGGAAGAAAAAGGAAAAATTTATGAAACAGAAGAGTAGTGGGGAATAGTCCTAACAGATATTAAAAACATCTAAGGATAAAGTGGGAAAAGAAAATTTCAACTCTTACCACAGATTAAGGGTTAAAGTCATTAACATGCAATCATCTCCTACAAATCAGTAAGAAAACTTTCAGCAATGCTACGGAAAGTGAGCAACAGTCATAAAAGAAAGTTCTTAAGAAAAGAAATATAATGCCTCTAAAATACATGAAATGATGCCAACATTAACCATTAGGAGAGGCACGCACGGCGAAACTGCACCGAGAAAGGACCTTTATGCACCGTCTCCCCGTTATCCCCAGCACCTAGCCCCGTGCCTGGCACAGAGCCGGGGCCAGGACGTTTGCTCAGTCCCTATGGCCCCCGGCGCCGTAGCTCGGGAGGCGCGGGCCCTTGGAGACATTTGCCGAATGGCCAGGTGCACTCACCTTCTGAGCCGCCAGGCTCTGACTGCTTTCGCTGAGAGCCAAAGCTGTGAAATACTGGGCACACTCGTCCAGGCCTGTGCGGGGTAAGGAAGCCAGCAAGTGTCTGAGCTCTTCTTCGATGGTAGAATCCTGAAATAAAGGAAAACAAACTCTTCACAATTAAGCTCAACAACTGAACCTGACGAAAAGTACTCAGAAAATCAAAGCCAAAAAAACTAACAAAAACGCAGAGATAAATGAGTGTTTTTTAGTCTCAAAAACACCCACCCAGAAAAACAGAAGATCACCTAATTTTGAATTCTATACTTCCGTGTCTGCTACCTCAATCTGAAAGGCTTACTGCAAAGTATAACTACATTTTCACCTCCTGGGCTACTTCACATCTTGGCTCAAAATGAATTATTATACTTTTCTAGCCAAAGCGAGAGCTAGGAAGTTACTATCTGATTTTCACTAATAACTTACATCTAGTATGTTTATTTTTCTATTTTTCAAAAACAGCAAATTTTCAGATTTTCATCATCTAGTCTAGGAAAGGTATTCAAGAAACATGCTCAAATATCTATATTACTGATTAAAAATTGGTATCTCTATGTAGTAATACATAAGAACTACATGTAGTGGTTCTCCGGCTGTGTTCCACACCTCAGGAAACATTCAGCAACATCTGGAACATTTCTGAATTGCTACTAGAATCAAATGAGAAGAGGCCAGAGATGCTGTTAAACACCTTGCAATGCACAGGACACCCTCCAACAAAAAAAAATTATTTGGCCAAAAATGTCAATAGTGTTGAAGTTGAGAAAAACTAATCGAAAAGCAACCTTAAATGAAGGGACCAGTTCATGGGTGCTGATACGCTATGAGGTTATCCTCTGGTGTAAGAGACCCCTGGTACCAAAAGCGGAAAATAATATAAGAGAAACAGCATCTCCTGAGGAATCAAAAACTCTGTGTGAAAACTACAATTTCAGGTTGACCTCATTTACCTGCTTGTAAAAAGTAGCCAATAAACTGCTTTTTGAATGTTTTCTCTGCACCCGAAGTGACGACTCTATATTAACCATTTGCTCACTCACTGGGTTATTTTATTTACTTACTTCTTTTAAAGATGGTAAAGGAGGCGGAGGGAGAAAAAAGCGAAGATCACTCTCTCTGCTTCGTGCCAGACCAATGACAGTTCTCAGATCACAGGCTTGAGCAATTGTCCTGTACTGGTAATCTATTGTGAAAGGATACTGTTAGCTGCCAGACCGGCTTAGAGTTGTTTCAGGGATTAAATGGACACACTGCCTGAAAGCACTTTAATTTTTAAATTACAAGTTTGTATTTCCCAAATATTTTTTCAAAATTACAGTGTCAGTAAGCTAAATACCCAGCATTTTCCTATCCACCTCACAAGTCTCCTCACCGTGTCCCTTATATCTGGGTGTATTAGTGTCTAACGCACATTTTTGAAAAGATGAACCTCAAATCTGAACACTGATAGGTCAGAACCAATTTAGCTGCTCTTTAAAAATAAGTCTAGTATTCAAAAGCTGTTCCGATCGTTACCCCAAACATATGCGACTGCATTTCGGTCCACTGCCCCTGGTGACAGTTAAGAGGCTTCCCCGCAACGTCCACGGACAGTGCAAGGTTCCGGATGGTGGGACCCCGCTTCAGCCTTCACGATTCGCCTCTCCACTCCTTACCTACTGCTCTAGACTAAGTGTCTGTGTCCTCCCAAATCCACATGTTGAAACCTAATCCCCAATGTCCTGGTATTTGGAGGAGGGACCTTTCGGGGGCAATTAGATCATGATGGGATTAGTGCTCTTATAAAAGAGACCCCAGAAAGCTGCCCTGTCCCTTCTGGCAGGTGAGGAAACTAAAGATGGCCAGTTACGGACCGGGAAGCAGGTCCTCACCAGATACCAACTCTGCCAGGCCCTGACCTTGGACTTCCAGCCTCCAGAACTGAGAAATACATTTCTGTTGTTTATAAGCTTCCCAGTCTATAATGTTTTGTTATAGTGACCCAAGGCTAAGAAATGTATCAAAACAAAATTCCAACCCCTGCCACAGACACTCTTTTTAATAATGGCAGTTCGTAACCTGGGTGAGTTCTTCCGGATCAAGTGGGGACTTTTCAAAACATACAACGCCAGGGCTCCAACCCTGGCTTTTCTGATACAGTGAGTCCGAACTAGAGCACTAGAAGGCGGATTTTGAAAAAAGATTTTTATTCTAAGTCTCCCTGAACATGAAGCAAGTTTCCATTTACTTTATAAATCGTAATTGCAGCTGCCAATCAATCAACTAATCAACGTGTATGGAGGCAGAGATCTTATTCTGAGACTTAACTTTCTTTGAGAACATTATTATTTTCTATTTGTTTACTCATTTTCATGACATGATGCTGCTCACAAAGTGTACATTGGCCTCTGCACTAGACTCAGAGCAGATGTGAACTTCTGCTCATGAAGTTTTACTGCAAAACTTGTGAGTTTTAAATACAATTAAATACCCCTTAAAATGATATATACACACAAATCAGATATGTTTGACTAATTATTAGTATCAGAGCCAATTGTCAAGTGAAAGCAAATATAACTGTGTGGCAGCAAGCGATTAAAATATATTATATTACATAAGAACCGAAAAAGAAAGGTAAACACAACATTAGGCCATAACTATCACAGTCAAGAGTTTCTGTAATCAAGTAAAACTGTTCTGGTACAAAGTTACTCAAATATATCTACCTCAGTTTTGAGGTAGTTCTTATCAAGCGTATCTGGTTTCCAGGCCAAGGGGTTTTCACTGGAGTTTCTTTTTTTAATTTCTGGAAATATTTTCAGTACAGTTTTAGATGGCCTGGATGATTTTCCTTCCCTGGAACCTCACTCCCTTCTCTTTCCTATCAGGAGCGGCGCGCGGGCCGCGGCGCGCCCCCGGCCTGGGCCATTACCGTGCCAGCGGCGGGCCTCCGACATGGCCTGCACAGCCTGCCATCGCTCCGCCCGGTCGCCCGCCTTCGTGCTCCGCAGCAGCAGCCACGAGGCACACTCGTGGTCTTCCACGTCAACTGTGCTGAAAGTGTCTTTGCAAAGAGGAAGAAAAGGACAGTGTGAGCAAGGTGAGTGGTTAAAAACATTTTACCCTCCCACTTAATGTGGTAATTTATAAATATTTGAAATCTAAAACAGAAGAGTTCAATCTGTTTCCGGGTATTGATAATAACTGATACATTTAGTCTCAGTTCTGTCATATGACCTTTTTAACTTTATGCTTGTTGCTGACACTAGCACAGATGTCCCCATTTCCCCCCTTTGCCCGCTTCCCCCCGCCCCCGGCCTGCGCCGCACTGTGGTCTGCGTCTGTGGGTCACGCATCTGTGTTCTTTGGCTCATCCCTTCACCTTCTCCCATCCGGTCCCCTCCTCCCTCCCCCCGACAGCTGTCAGTCTGTTCCTTGTGCCCATGCCTCGGTTTCTGTTTTGTCCGTCAGTTTATTCTGTTCATTAGATTCCACATGTGAGTGAGACCATCTGTCTTACTCTGACTGGCTTATTTCACTTAGTATCTCATAATCTCCAGGTCCATCCATGCTGCCGCAAAAGGTAAGATTTCCTTCTTTCTTACGGCCATGTGTCTAATTCCACTGTGTAAATGTACCAGAGTTGTTTTATCCACTCATCTACTGTTGACATTTGGGCTATTTCCACATCTTGGCTATTGTAAATAACACTGCTATGAACAAAGGGGTGCACATATTCTTTCAAATTAGTATTGCAGGATTCTTAGGCTCTATTCCCAGAAGTGGGATCGCTGGTCATAAAGCAGTTCCATTTCCAGTTTTTTGAGGAAACTCCATATTGCTTTCCACAGTGGCTGCGCCAGCCCGCATTCCTACCAACAGTGCACTAGGGTTCCCTTTTCTCCACATCCTTGCCAGCACTTGGTGATTTATTGATGGCAGCCATTCTAGCAGGTGTGAGGTGGTATCTCATTGTGGTTTTAATTTGCATCTCTCTGATGATTAGTGAAATTGAGCATTTTGTCATATGTCTGTTGGCCATCTGTATGTCCTTTTTGGAGAGGTGTCTGTTAGGTCCTTTGCCCATTTTTTTAAATTAAGACTGTTTATCTTCCTGGTATTGAGATGTATAAGTTCTTTATGTATTTTGGGAATTAACTCCTTGTCAGATCTATCATTGCAAATACGTTCCCCTTTACATTAGGGTCCCTTCATTTTGGTGGTGGTTTCTTTTGCTGTGCAGAAGCTTTTTGGTTTGACGTAGTCCCATTTGTTTATTTTTTTTCCTTTGTTTCCCTTGCCCTAGGAGATACATCAGCAAACATATTGCTATGAAAGATGTCTGAGAGTTTACTGCCTATGTTTTCTTCTAGGATTTTTATGGTTTTAAGTCTTACATTTAAGTCGTTTATTCATTTTGGGTCTATTCTTATGTATGGTATGTCATATTTTTTATATTTATTGTATATATTATCCATGTGCTTTTGTTTTATAGGCTGTGTTGCTTTCACTACATTGTTGTCTTTTTTTCTTTTTCCCTAAAGAATTGTTCATTATAAAAAATATCAGACGTATGGAAGAACTGAAAGAATAATACATTAATATCCAGATGCCTACCACAGCTAGATTCAAAAACTGTTATTTACCCTTATTTGTTCAAACTACATGCATGTCTATGCATTTGTTTCCTAAACTATGTGAAAGGAAGTTGCGGGCATATGGCTTTTACCCTTTCACAGTTCGCACTGACTCTCCTGAAAATAAGCCTGCATTCTCCCACGTACAATCACAATGCCAGCCCTGGCTGGTGTCGCTCAGTGGATTGAGTGCCAGCCTGTGAACCGGCAGATCACTAGTTCGATTCCCAGTCAGGGCACACGTCTGAGTTGTGGGCCAGGCCCCCAGCTGGGGGCATGTGACAGGCAACCTATAGACACATTGATGTTTCTCTTCCTCTCTTTCTTCCTCCCTTCCTCTTTCTAAAAAATGAAATCCTTTTTAAAAAAATCACAATGCCATTGTAACACCAGAGAACACTAACAAAGATCCTCCAAAATCATATAAAATCCAGTCTAACTCCATATTCAAATTTCTCCAATTGTCCCAAAAGTATCTTCAGAGCTGTTTTATAAAACCAGGATTTAAGTCTCTTTAGTCTCTTTTAATTCTAGAAAGGTTTCCCACCTTTTCACATTCATGATACCAACCTTTTAAAGAGACCTGGACAGCTCTTTTATAGCTAGCTCCACACTGTAGAGTTACTGGTTGTGAAATCTACATTTTTGACACAATATTCTCATTGTGAGAAAGCATGAAAGAGATTTCCTAACAGATTTTAAATTTTGAAGAGGGTATATTTAATCTCAATATTTATTTACAAATATCTAACAATAATATGTCCTCAAAGATGGAAGGAAAAACCTGTCCAAGGAATCAAACCTTAAAATTAAATATAGCCCTAAAGAATAATGTTACTAAATGTTTCACCTCTATAATGGAAACATATCTTGGGTCGGCCATCAGGAGACTTTCAGAATGCTGAGCAGGTTTCCCAGTTAAATATTTGACTTACCAGCAAACGGACCCTGTAATATCTTGGCTGAAGTTGCCAGTACTTTTCTCACTGCTTTGTGAAGCTCTTTTCTTGCCTGGTAGGTGAGTCCTAGAGTGATTACAAATTTAAATGACACCAAGTATGAACTCTTAATGCCAAGCTCCAATACTTCAAAGAGAAATAGAAATGAAAATCCACGATATTTCAAAAAGAAAATACAAAATGGCACCCTTCTGTTTTTATTGTCACTGTCAAAGCAACTGAAACCATTATGGAACACAGAGCTCTAAATCCCAAAATAAGACTGCTCTCCAAGTTGGGGAAAAGGCAAAAAGCAAAAACAAAAATACTAAAGCTAACAAAAATCTTCATATACAGCATAGGATTAACTGCATTCAGGAAAATGTCCCCTAAAAATAGTCCCTTTCAAAGTAAAATTTGGAGGTATCTGAGATTAAACTTCGTTATATAGGTAAATTATAAACTATAAAACTTGTAATTGAAATTGTAGCACCATAATAGCATGCTGAAATACAGGGAGGTGCAATGATGCTACACACCAACAGCTTGTACCCGGCACGCAGCGCCCCTGCCTCACGCGGGGACCACAATGTACCAGCAGGCACGGCCCCTGCGGCCGACGGCACAGGAACCCGCGGCTGTGAGTCAGGTGTGGTGACTCACCACACTGCCCTCATCTTGATGAAGAGATACTCCTCTGCACTAAAATTTCCTGTTCGCCCAGCAATCATCTGATTACTAATAAGGTTTCCATGTGACCGAACTATGGAGAAGAGGAATGTTCTGACTAGGAAAGACAGGTTTTCCGGTTTTTATGGCAGAATAGCAGATATTTTTCCCTCCGTAATTAAGTTCATATTCATATTTATAAACCCATCCCATCAGCCTCATGTCCACAATGAATGATTCCCTTAAATCAGAAAGATCTCTGAGTGAAGCGAGAAGATCGTGTTTTTATGCTCTCCACAGTGAGGGCCAGCCTCTGAACTGACGGTCCCCACTGAGGTGTGGAACCACGAGGTCAGACCACAACGGCTGGCTGGCTTTCACTTCACTTAGTCACAGCAGAGCAGCAAACTTGGGTTCAATATGGAAGTCAAAAGTCTGGCCTTCAACTAACTCTTCAGGAACCTGGTCCTCACAGGATGTGGGGATTCTTGGAGTTGTCAGGACAAATGTTATTAATACTGTGTTTTAAATACTCATTTTTAAATTCAATAACTAGCTTCCATTTTTCACAATGATAACTTTATCATCAACTTACCATAATTTTCTCTTTTATCTAAAGGAACTGTGGGCACATATATATATGACTTCATTTTTTCTCTTTCTACCACTTGAGAATCTAATGTCAAAGACTTCTTCAGGGCCAGAACTTCATATGTAAGAAATAAAGAGCCTCTTAAAAAGAAACAAAAAATTCATCAAAAATAGATGATACAAGTGTAACACAAGAGTTACTCTTTTATTAAGCTTTAAATAGTTAACCTTTCTTTTTTTATTGGGAAACATATATACAGTAATGTGCATATACCATATATTACACATATATATGAAAAATGTAAAAGGTATACACACATTTCAGTTAACAAAAATAGCTACATTACCATATCCAGGCAAAAAAACAAACAAAACAGAACTTTAACAGTAAGTACCCCAGAAGCCCAGTGTGTCCCTTCCTGATCCTGCCATACTCTCACCTCTGTAATTATTATTATGACTTCTATTATAGTAATACTTTTGCTTTTCTTTCTATTGGGTTGGCCCAAAAGTTCATTTAGTTTTTTTCCATACATTGGCTCTAGTAGTGAGCGCTTAGTTGCCTTTAACTTCATTCAAAGACAATTCTGTTAAGACTGTACTGTGACAGCTGTTTCATTAGTGTGCATTTTTTTAAAACATCAGAATTGGTGAATTTTTGTGTAGGCTTTTTAATATTGAAGATGTGAAAAAATAAACAACACTTTTGGCACGTCATGCTTTATAATTTCAAGAAAGGTAAAAATGTAACTGAAATGCAAAAAAAGATTTGTGCGGTGTACGGAGAAGGCCCTGTAGCTGACTGAACGTGCTTCACGAGGTTTCATGCTGGAGATTTCTCACTGAACAATGCTCCTCGGGTCAGGCTGACCAGCTGAAGTTGACAGCGATCAAATCGAGACATTAACTGAGAACAATCAACATAGTACCATGTGAGGGGTGGCCAGCATACTCAAAATACCCAAATCAATAAAGTTATTGCTGAAGATGAAAAATGTGTTTCTTATTTTATGGAAAAAAACTAAATGGACTTTGGGCCAACCCAATAGTTTACCATCTCCACATGCGTCCTTAAACATTCCGTCTGCCTGTGCACTTCACAGGAATGGAATCACACTGCACATATTCTTTTGTTCAGCCCTGTTTGTGAGATTCATCCATGTTGTTGCATGTAGCTGAAGCTCATGCATTTACACTTTCATAAGGTTGCGATTCATCATCCGTGGTATGAATATATCACAACGTTTTTGTCCATCCTACCACGGATGAGTATGCAGGGGATTTCCAGTGTGAGTCTATTACAAACAATACTGTTACATGTCACACACATCTCCACTGTGCAAGCATGTTTATGTCCCTCTGGCATGCATATCTGGAATGGCAGACTTTCTGACAGCATATATATTGTTCGATTTTACTAGATAAACTGTTTTTCTTTTTCAAAAAGATTAGTCAATTTGTACTCCCATCACCAGGACATGAAAGTTGCTCATCTCCTAAGAGTTATACCTAAAGTCAATCTTTAAATGTAACATACAATGTTGTTTGCTGTGCACCCCCAAATGCAGGTTTTTTCCACTGAATCTGATGGGCCTGCACACTCCCTCAACCCAGACACAAAGGCCGCCCTCTGTCTGGATTCAGAGCTCAGTAGCACTAGCGGTGCTAAGCCTTCTCCTGAGCTTCCAACCCCGGAGCAAAAGCAGGTGAGACAGGCCAGACCCTGGCCCGCACCAGAGGAATAGGGAGAAGGCCTGAAAGAATTCTCTTCTCTCTTCTACGCAGGTGGGGTTCATCTGCGCAGCCACGGAGAACAAATATATTCATTATTTTTATCATGCTTTCCATGAAAGTCAAAATTTCTTTACTAGATACTGTGTGATTAATTTCCACTCTGTTCCTGACTAGAACTGTGATATAAACCAAGAAACTTCTTTACAAAAAAGAGTAGCTTCGCTCGGAATAAGTCAAAGGGAAAAATCATCCAAATATGTTTTACCTGACCTTACAATATCATCGAGAAATGTATGTGTTTGGATAAAATGCCAAATATATCTCCTTTATCATTTTAGCGCCTAAGAGGTGACTTTATATTTATACTAGGGAAAGAGTACTATTAACAAAAACACTAAAGCAGTATTAGACATGCATTTAACATATATACAGGGTCTGGCTGTGGTTGAGTAAAACTAATAATTTATAGTTTGAATTTGAACATTTCACCTAAAATGTCACATGATGTGCTTGAGAGTGATATTGTTATGTTACAGAATTACATGCTTATGATTTCATAATAAAAGATTGTTATGTAATTTTAAAAAGGGTGTTATTTGTGCCAGACTCTGGGTATATCACACCCCCCTCCAAAAAAAGGAAAGAAAACAGAATGAGAATGTAATTTTCAGGAAGAGAGTCACTCCTTTCATTGAGCAAGTGTCTGTGAAATAGCACGAGATGGGAGATGCCGCTCTATTAGTGTTTTCGGTCGGCCTCAATTCCCTTTCTTGAGAGCTTTATGGTGAGTCATAAGATTTTCAAAAATTGTTTGGCTATAACTGATTTTTACCTTTTTCATCCACTTTAGAATCTGAGACAAGATGTGATTTTAGGTGTGTGGAAGCTACTTAGTGAGTCCCTGTTCTGTCCCAATCATCCGCTTGGACCCAAGAAGAACCAAGACTCAGAAGGTGAAGTAAATGTAATGAAATGACACTGAAGTGGTAGAACCAGTGAAGAACCAGTGATGAATCCACCTAGTTCCAAAATCTATACCCTTTTCACTCGCCGACGGAGATTTCAAATAGCATTACAATGAAGTCAGTTTCACTGTTGACACTTACCCTAAAATAAGTGATCCAGTAAACTTTATTATATTTCCTTGAAAAAGAAAAAAAAAGTCAATGTAATGAATTTCATTTTGAAAATGTGACTGGAAATAGGCATAGTTGGATAACAACTTATTGATATTTCTCCATTACTATAATCAGTTGCTATCAACACAAGGCTTCTGATCTCCAGATAGAAGCAGAGGAACCAGTAAGCACTGGGAACAGAAACAGAACCTGCACTTCACTCCCTCCCCCTCCCTCCACACCTCTTCTGCTGCCCCGCCCCAGCCAGCAGAGCCCTCGATCCACCGCCCTGCTGGGACTGCCGGACCCACAGAGCTGCGCCCAACGCCATGTCCAGGGGCTCACTTCCCTTCTCACTCTTTTTCGTTCACAAACAAGTAACGGAACAGGGGTATTTCTCCCCACCACCACTAAGAACACATTGAGGGATTATGTTTGTCTATTGGCGATACAGAAGGACTTTCCCCAAAGTAATTATGCTTGTCGTTAAGTGCTATATGTACACAGCCCCATTTTAAATACACTACATTCTACAAGTTTACCTATAATTTGTTTGTTTAGGACTTGGAAAACACTTTTTTTTAATATAAAAAAGAGAAACCCTAGTGGGTCCCCTTTCCTCCCTGGCTGCTTGAGGATCAGCTGCCATCCTGAATGACGCAGAACTGTCTGGAGCAGGACATTCACAACGACTTCAGTGGAAACAAATGGTCACTGACATCCTCCACCCTGGGGAGGCAACAGTGCCCAAGACAGAAATTCAGGAAACACTGGCTAAATGTATAAGACCACACCAGATGTCAGCTTTGTGCTTGGACTCAGAACCCATTTTGGTGGTGGCAAGACAAACAGCTTTGGCGTGATTTACATGATTCCTTGGATAATGCCAAGAAAAATGACCCAAACATAGACTGGCAAGACATGGCCCATGTGAGAAGATCTCAAGAAAACAGTAAACATACCTGGCACATAGTAGGTGTTAAATAAACATCTGACAATTGGAAGATGATCTAGGCCAATCTTCTCATTTTACAAGTAAAAATTAGTGATAAATAAGGTAAATAAATATTTACAAATAAAGATTAGCACTAGATCCTAAGCTCCCATAAAGCAAGCTCATCTACCTTTCTCACCACTGAATTCACAGAACCTAATATATATGCAGGGCACTGTGTTTTGCAGGAGTTTAATAAATAGCTGCTGAACAAGAATGTAGTAATACTTTAGTTGAGTTCACAAGGATTAATATGAATCTGAGAGGAAACACAGGGGCAGGAAAAGACTCCCAAGAAAAAGGAGTATGCATGGCTCTGGGCCTGCCAGTGTGGGAAAAGACATAAATAAATCTGAGATTTATTATGTATTAAAAATGTTTCTGTGGGCCACCCTGTAAACCTAACCACGCTGGAAACAGGTTACTGTTTGTATAAGAAAATATTGTTTAAGCTGTACTCACTGATATCTTTCCAGTATGTGTTGCTTTTTGGATGAGTTGAGGTTCCTATTCTTCTACAACAGATGACACAATAAGCAGCCAGGGACATTCTGTGTATTTAAGGCAATCATAACAAATCTAGTTTAGCATCTAATTAAAAACATCTTTTAATCATAAGAACATGTCACAATTATAGTGGATTGCACACAGAATCAGATTTTTGAAGACCAGGAAAAAGCATTTTCAGTAAAAAAATATATTTCTCTTGACATTTCTAGGTAACTTTCATTTTGAATACTGTTCTGTATATCTTGTTAGTAAACTCCTAGTTGTTGCTGGTGTATAGAAGTTATTTTTTTATTCAGAAATCTTCCTGAAGACCATTTTTGTCAGTTTATTGAGTAATCCTTCTCCTTCCCATTGATTTGTGATCATTCCTTTACCTTATAAATTTGTGTACGTATATATGCGCACACACGTACAAACACATGTGTTTTTGCATTATTTCTAGTATATTCTGTTCCACTGATCTCTCTTTTTGTACTACTATCACACTGTCTTAAATGCTATAGTTTTATATATTTTGATAGCATTGATCCTGTCTCTCACTTTTCTTAGTTATTTATGTCAGCTCACTCTCCCTGATAAGTATTACAATCATTCTGTCAGGAGGGCCGGTTCCCGAGCCACCCCAGTCCTACAGTCGGAGAGCTGTGAAGGCCCTTTCTGACACCACCTAACCAACGCAGCTCCTCCAATCACTGTCTCACCCCGCCACCTGAAACCTTCGTGCCAACTGGCTTCAGCGTCTCTCCCCCCTCACTACAATCACTTGCTTGTTTACCACTGTAACCTCAGTGTCTAGACTAGTGTCCGGCCCATATTCGGTGCCCAAAACTGTTTGTTAGATCAATGAATGGAGGTGAGATTCGGGGAAACAGGAAGAAAAGCAGGCTTTGAAGTGAGGGTGAAAGATGAGACAAAGCTCCGTTTCAGAGGCGGCATTCAGAGCAGCAAGTCTCGTTGAAGTGCAGGCATCCGGCCGCCTCCCCGAGCACAGGAGTGCGGGAGCCGCGGGGCGACGGCACTGCGGGGAAGGTCACGGAGAAGAATGCGGGCACGCAGGAGAAAGCCAGGAAAGGGTCCTTGGGAAGCACGGGGCCGATTAGCGAGAGCGCGCACGCGCCCGCACAAATACGAAAACCAACGCGAGGGGGAAAGATTTGAGGGATACGAAAAGGGAAATAAGCGGAAGAGCTGGGCTCCTAAATCACATAAACACGAAGAACGAACATGCATGAGCTCAACTGGGGAAGTACAATTTACCCAAAGGAACAGAAAGCATAAACCTCGTCTCCACCGGTAAAAATAGCTCAGTTAGACTACAGACTAAAATTTGGGGAAGGAATTAAATTCTAGAACCTCCTGTGGTCTCCCAGGTAAAATGTCCGTTACCCGGTGTAGGTATTCAACCTATTCAACCTCCAGGGGCAGAGCTAGAATCTGAGGTCGGAAGGTTCCAGTTTGAATGGACACTGTTTCGTCCTCCTTGTTATCGTCATTCCGTCACTGCCGCACCCGGATTGATGGTACCCGCACGCGCTCTAAGGGCTCGAGGAGGAAGCAGAGAGGGGCGGTTACCGGTAAAGACTGGGCAGTCAAGGCGGCCAGAGGTCCTCACGCTCTGCGGAGGGTCAGCGGGTCAGTCGGGGCCGCCCGTCCACGCGGGGGCGCCCCGGCCGCTCCCCAGCCAAGCCCCGTCGCCATTCGTCCATCTCTCCGCCTTGCCCGGTTTCACTGACGTCGTGGCCCGCCCCCACGAGCCCCCACTCGGCTTCCTACCTGCCAGCACGTAGACTTAGCCTCCCTGCAGCTGCTCACCGAGGACCAGGGCACCGAGGCGACCACCTTTCTCTAAGGCGCCCCGCCCGCGCCCTCCACCCGGCGGCGGGCGGCACGTGACCCCGCCCCCGCGCTCCCAGCTCCGCCCCGACCCCGCCCGCGCCCCGCCTCCCACCCACAAGGGGGTCGCCGACGTGATGACGTAATGGCGCTGGCGCACACTGTCGGCGACGTGGAGGTTCGGCTGGGGCTGTAGGTGGAGGTACGGGGCGTCTGCTCCCGGAGCGAGAGGGGGAAGTAGGGTCCGTGAGAGATGGAGGGGTCCCCAAGAACGGGAGGAGGGGGGCGAAGGGACCCAGAAACCTGTCTTCCAGGTGCTGGGGTGCAGGGCGGCGTCCTGCACCCTCACCAGGCCCTTTCTGACGAGGCCGAGCGGCTGGCCCGTTAATTAACAACATTGCCCCGCGACCTTGTGTATAGAAGCTTAAGGGTTAGGTTGGGATGCACTGGGTGGGGTTTTCTTTTTTTTTTCCTTTTAGCGTAGATCTTTGAGGAACGTCATTTATTTGCTAAAAGAACGTAAATTTGGAGACCTGGCTTGTACCCATTTCGGGAGCCGGGGGCTGAGGGCAAAGGAAGCTGCTGCTTAATCTCTTCCAAGGCTCTGTCTCATCTGTAAAACTAGATGATTAGACTCACGATATAATGTTTAAAGCTCATTTCAAAGCTACCATTCTGTGGTTCCTGTCTCCCAGAATCTTATTTTTTTATCATATTCCTGGGTGGGAAGAGAAGTTTTTCAACTAATGTTTTAAAAATTGGGCTGGACACATCAGTGTGGTTAAGCCACTTGCTTTCTTCAGTAGGGTTGACTGGGTAAAATTTGTTTGCAGGGAAGGTTTATATATTAATTTTCCAATAGACTCATAATTTTTTAAAGTTCAAAATATCTGTTTTCTTAATGTTAGCCCTATGTTTTTCACAGACTTGAATGTTTGCTATTATTTCATATTTTGTCTCATTTCAGAGGTAAGTCTCCAAAGTTATCAAAGTTGATGCTTTTGAATTTTATGTCACCTTATTCTTTTTATTAGCATTTTTAAGGTCATCTGCATCGTCTGACTGAGGAAAAGATGGTCAACGTCTTGAAAGGAGTGCTTATAGAATGGTTAGTAGTTTTGATACTGAATGAGTGTTTTAAAAATTCTTTTTTAAGATGGGAATGAATCAAGATTTTCAGCTTCCACGCTTCATTTCTCTTACATAACAGGTGGGACAGATTTTGTTAAGTTTCTTCCTTGTGCTAGATTTCAATGTCTCTGTTGAGTTGATGTAATTGGCAGTATTTCCACCAAGTTTGGGTCAGAGGCAGCATATTTGTTAGATTAGCCCTCTTTAGAGGAACGGCACTGCTGTTCTGGAACCTCCAGGAATGAACTAAAATTGTTGGTGGAGGTAAGAACAGCGCACTGTCTTAGGCCGGTGGAGTCAGACCAAACCTTGGATCAGCAACCTCATGGTACTTGTTCTGACTAGGAAAGAATTCAGAGCCAAGACTCAAATTATAAGGGAAAGTTTATTTAGAAAGGCACAGAGGTAGGGGAAGTGAGCGGCAGAAGAAATGGGTTCAGGAAACAAGTTAAAGAGGCATCACAAGGGCCCTTGGAGCTTAGGAGAGAGAAAGGTAAAGATAACTCTCTTGGGCCGGGCCGGGGGGGGGGTGTGAGGAAAAGCAAGCTGGGTCCTCCTCCTTAAGAGCTTTTAAGGGCCAGGATTTTAAAGGAAGTCCCAGAGGAGGGTCTCAGTAGAATATTCGTCAGCTTTCCTGGTGTGTCTTTTAGGGTCCTGGTCTCCACTGGTTGGTCGGCACCAGGTCATTAGTGCAGCTGGTCCTGAGGTCAGCCATGGCATCGCTTGTCTGGTTTTGCTGCTTTTCTGGGCCTGGTGCTGAAACACAACTGAGGCGCCGATGTTATCGCTACTGTTTAATACCTAAGGGAGTGGTTGTGCGAGTCTTGAAATGGGAGTCTCATGAGGCTGCTTCTCAGCCACTTGCTCCTCCACCCAGGGGTCTACCCCATGACCCGCAACGGGGGAAGAAAGGTCGGGGGAGGGTCTGAGCCACAGGGCCTGCGAAATGAGAGGTCAGGGGGTCTAAAACCACAGGCCCAGTCGTACGCCAGGTGAGGAAAGGTTACCCTGCGGGCATGTCCTTGTTTTCCCATTTTTGCCTGTTGCCAGGCACCCAGTGCTTTCCACCCTGGTGACCTCCTGTGCCTGGCCCATTGTCCTTGCTCTGCTCATGTCTGTCTGACTGCCTACCACAGAACGTTAGGGTCTGCCTAAGTCTTTACCATCACAAACTGGTCTTTTGTGGTCTTTTAAAAAAACAAGGAAAAGAAAAACCAAGAGAAGTGAAAGGTTGTTTAAACTAGTCATACATTTCAGAGGGGAAACTAGAACCCTTAGTGGGGAGAGGCCCCCACGCCCAGCCAACTGGGTCAGTTCCTCAAAGCGCTCCTACGATAGTGCTTAGTTATCACGCAGCTGAAAACCTAAACTGCTGGACCGGTCTGGCTCAGCCTCTGCTTGTTTGCTTGCCCACCAGTAATTCTATCTCATCTAGGAATCTTGCTCTGTGGACACTCCCATTTTCTGAAAATACTCTCGTCTATGTCTCTGTGCCTCTAATATTAGCCACTGTATGAATACTGGTGCTGTTTACTGTGGAGGCAAACATTTGTTTAGCACCTCCAATATGCTGGCCCCTAATTTAGGCCCGCATATCTCCTATTGCACAAAACCCAAATTCAGAAAACATTTTGGAAAAGAGAAATAAGTATAAGTGAACAAAGCCATTTCACAAACATTGTGTTCTCAAGGACACACAGAATTGATGAAGAAATCATTTAAAATTTTTAATGTAATTGTATCTGTTAGCTAAGTATCATCAGGGAGGATAGTTTGTCAATGACTAAGCCAAGGTTATCATTCCAGTGGGATAGACAGTGCTGATGACTTTACCCAACAGACCAGTTAACTTCATGGTCTGCCTTACAGCTGACTACCTCGTCTAGTAGACCTCTCATGGTGCGGTCTAATACTTTTTAGAATCATATGTTATAGGGGCTGCACCAAGGGGTTTTAGCAGCAGGTGGATTGATATCTGCCTTCACATGTCCGGGGTAAAGACATTTTTTCCTGCTCACTAGCTCTGATTGAAGAACTTTATTTCTTTTTTAAGATTTTCTCTATTTTTTAGAGAGGGGGGTAAAGAGGGAGAAAGGGAGCAGAGCATCAGTTGGTTGCCTCTCACATGCCCCCAACCAGGGACCTGGCCTGCCACCCAGGCATGTGCCCTGACAGGGAATCAAATCGGAGACCTTTTGATTTGTGGAACAACGCCCAACCCACTGAGCTACACCAGTCGGGGCCAATCAGACTTTAACCAAGTGTACATACTGGCATTTGGTTTCGGTTTTTTCTTTGCCAGCAGGTTCTCCCAGAGACCCTTCATGCAGAAGTAGAAAAGCCCTGTACTCGGGCAAGATGCTCTAGGCACTCAGCATTTCGTAACAAAATGTCCCTTAAACTTTTGAGTATCTTTTTGAATTATTACAAATTATATTTCAGGTACATCCTTGAGAATTCAGTCTCAAATTGACTGCTTTCCATTTTGTTTCAAAAAATTTAATTGAGGCAGCTGATATTACAAGTAGTTACTTCCATGTCTCACTAAACCAGTCACTCCTGTACGTCATCTCCGCTGTCAGCGATGTCTCCCAGATGTGGGGACACCGCCGGCCGGGCTTCGGGACGACTGTAATGACTGTAGAACACACGGGAGGGCAGTGGAGTAGAACATAAAATCAGTTTTTATATGACCAGTTTAATTTATTTGAGAAAAAAATAAACACTTTAAGAAAACTGGTGATTTGGACCAGGTGAAGATAAGCTTAAAAGTTGGTTTAAAAACAATTTAAAGAAAACTTGAAAATAATATGTCATGCAAGTGTAACGAGATGGCTGAAGTAAGCAAGGATAGCGTATGTAGGGGTTGAAAAACGAGTCACCCCGAGATGTGCCTCTGTGAAATACAGAGTATTTTGAGCTAAAGACAGTCAAGACCTCGTGGGCTCAAGAGAAACTTCTGCCCTCACTTAAATTCCCAGAAGATTATAAGTTAGGGGCCTTACCCAGAATAAGAATTATCACCAGAAATAACCTTTTGCTGCCCATCTGCTCCCCTCTGAGGCCTCAGGCCCCCCACCTCATTCCTTCGCCCCGCGCGGCAGGAGGTCCTAGCTTTACTGTTCACTCTCTGAGTCTCATGTACGCGGGGTTCCCAGGCACATGAAATTCAATGTGAGTTTCTACCATGAACCTGTCTCATGTCGATTTCATTATTCAACCAACGAAGAGAACCAGATGAGGGAGGGATTTTTCTTCTGCCCCTTATATGCCAATGTCGGAACTTTTGAAAACACTGATATGATGATTCAGCGCACAAATGTGAGTCCCCAGACATGGGTTGGTTTTAGCTCTCTCTCTTTTACTTCATGGAAATGATGTCAATTTATCGCATCTAAAAATGCTCTAGAGACGTATTAGTTTTTATAACCACTTAACCCTTGCTACCTCTAATACCGCTTATAGCAGCCAATTACGAGAGTGAATCGGTGTCATCTGAATGAGCTGAGCCAAAACAAGATGACATACCATGTTTGGAGATCAATTTTTGAAATGTCTGTATTTGTCTTCTTTACTGTCACATTGGGACCTGAAATTTATTTTAAAGGGCTAACAAAAAGTTAGTCGTTTGTCCTGGAATGTAAAGCATATCCTTATGAGAAACCTCTGAGTGTAATTTTTATAGAAAATATTAAGGTTCTTGTGGGACCTAAGACAGCCCAGGACAAAAAGGGCCTGGAAGGTGAAGTGGGCACCAGGGTCACTATGCGAGAAAGAAAGGCAAGCCCTCCCTGTCCCTTGATGGCCGGGAGAGGGGGACGCACCTAGTTGCAGAGCCCTAAAGCAGAGGGTTTGGGTCTGCCCCCGGCACCTTTCTGCCCTTGAATTACTCTCCTCTTATTCTCCACCCCTACCCCCCCCCCCCCCCTTAGCTGTATAGGCCTGGGAAAGTTTAGTAAGACAGCTGTGTTTTTTAAAAGGAGTCTGAGCAGGAGAACAGTAGTTGCAGGAAAGCTGAGGCTCTGGTTTCCCTGTGCTGCGGGCTCCGCGTTCCGTTTCTGACACGTCTGGACAAACCCTGCTCGACCTGCTTCATCACCCCCAGGCTCCTGGAACTGCTCTTGAAGCTCTTTCTAATGCTGTGTCATGGCCTGATTTTGTCAGTTGATGACTTGTGTACATCAGTGAGATTGTTCAACGTACAGTGTGCTGCTGCTTTAAATTTTTTATTTTTTTATTCTGTGTAACTGCCAAAATTAGGGAATTCCTGAAAATGTTAAGTTTAACGACTATCTGCTCAAATTTGTGACGACTATATCGAAGACCCTCATTCCCCAGCCACCACTGGCGGTGTTGCCTTTCAGTCTCAGTGGCACTGTCTGCCTGGAGACCCTCTCACGCCTTTTCTCCTTTCCTGTGTTCAGTCACCCGGAAGGCCGCAGACTTCCGGACCATCCTCCACTCCTTTTGCACAATTGACTTAGGGCTGAATGCATCTGCTTTCTTAATTCCATCTCCTCTCCATCCTTTCCACTTTGCCCTCCAGAACCTGAGATGGCAGTAGCATCCCCCATATCCTCGGCCTCTTCTCTGGACGTCTCCTCTCCCTTCCCCCAGCCTTCCTTGCCTGCAGGCTGTGACAGAGCCTGGCTCTCCGTGCGCGTGCGCGTGCTGCTTCTCCCACAGCCCTGCCACGCGTTGACTTTTCTCTAATACCTCTTGTACCCTTGGGCTGGGAAACAGGCCAGCAAGGGAATCAGTGTCTGCCTTATGCCTCCCTGCCACTCCTGGAAGTTCTCCATCCCTCTTCCGTAGGAACCCCCAGCTCTGAATCTTGTGCCATCAGACTAGGCCACCCTCGTTGTAATGTCCACAAACACCTAAATCTTTCCTCAAGGGTTTCTCCTTGAAGACTACCTGCTACTCCCCAGGAGCTGTCCCCTCACATTCTTAGTGGGTTTGATATCCAGGTAGGCAGTCCTTTCAGAATCCTGTCCTCTCAGTTCCTGGCCGCCTCTTCCAGTGAGCGTACCCTCCAGCCTGCCACGGCCACTCATTTGCATAGTCAGACCGACACTCGACACTCGTCCCTCCCAATTCTGCCACCTCCTGAATCTCTGTTTTAGGTATCGAACTCTGACCGCCACCGCCTCTCCCGTTCACGCCCTCTGATGCCCCATTCTGTCATCTCTCCAGACCTACAGTCTGGCGCTTCTCCCACCTTTTCATTGCCCCTCTCACCCCAACGTCTCACTTTCCTCCTTACCCAGCTCATGTCCCACAGCCTATCAAATAACGTGTTCTTCTCTCAAAGATACTCTCAGCCCCTTGCCTCTCTCTGTCACACTCACCAGATCCGCTAAAATCCAGCTCTCCACCTTCTCGGGACCTTTACCTCCACAGCTCTCAGTGGCTGGAGAAAAACATGCAAGCCTACTAATAAGTCTCGCTTCAGATTCAGGACTGCTAAACTCACGGGGACCCTGAATGCCAGCCAGCAGACCTGTGACGTTTCCTGGTCCACCGAGGCTCCCACTCTCCTAGTAAAGCTGTTACGGTTTATCAGATCTAAGATTGCATCAATTGTATTACCTACCAATATTTTAAGTACCTCTAAGAAAAATCACGGCCAATTATATTCTAACATGCCCTTGAATGCAAGGCTTGTCCCAGTCTTAGAGATGTTAAAAAAAAAAAAAAAAATGGGGGAATGTGGTTCTTAGAATGGATGAAAATCAGTATTTTGTATCTTCAAATTCTGATGCCTCTAACAACTCTCCTGTCCTCACTCCGCTGATCCCTTGCCTCCTGATTCACTGAGAAAATAAAATGAGAAGAGAGTGTCCAGTAGCCTTTGTTACATGAATCTGCCTGTGCCCATAGTTGCATACTCTTCCTCCCCCGAGTTACTCTCCAGCCTTTCTCCTTGGGAACCGGGTCCTAGCCCCACTTGTCCTTAAGGTTTAAGGACACCTTTTCATCGGTTTTCCTCTGTTCTGCTTTCTTAGCTTTTCTTTCTCCTTAGATCATTCCCATCAGCATCACAAACATGCTATGACTCTCCCCCTTCCCAGTGCCCACTCTATCCCTGCTCTTTGTAGCAGAATTTCTCAGAAAGCCTGTCTTTGTTCACGCTCTTTAACTTCTGTCCCCATTGAGAAGCCCACTCCAGGCAGGCCTCCCCCGTGGGCACCAAAACGGCCCTTGCCGAGTCCGGCGACTTTCTGGACCCAAGAGTCAACTCCCAGCCTCTTCTCACTGCTCCTGTTGACAGAAGTGGGCACAGTCGATCGCCGCCTCTCCCCGAAGAGCCTTTGTTCACTTAGCTTCCAGGACTCCTCGTGCTTTCTTCCTACCTCAGTGGCCACTTCTCTACGATCTGCTTTGCTGATCTGTCCTCATTAACCTTTTGATGTTGGGGTGTCCACGGCTTGGTCCTTGGAGTCAGCTCTCTAGCTATGCTCGTCCGCTGTCATGGCCTTAAATGCCACATATACGGTGATGACTGACTGACTTTGTCCCTTCAGTCTGGACCTCACTGCTGAAATCCAGATGTGCACATGCAGTTTCTTACTCAGCCTCGTCACTTGGGTGCCGGTATGCATCTCAGGTGTAACGTGCTTAAAACCAAACTCCTGATCTTAGCAGCAACCCTGTTTTCCCCACATTCTCCTCATTTCAGTAAAAGACAACTCCCAACCTTCCATTTGCTCAGACCGACAATTTCAGAGTCTCAGTTCTTCTCCTTCAAACCTTGAGTCTAGTCTCGGCCCATTTTGTTGGCTTTCTGTGCAGCCTGTGTCTAGACTTCAGCCAACCACTTCTCGTCTTCACTGTCACCACCTGGGTCCAGATCCTTTTCATTTCTTGTCTGATCACTGCTCTCACCTTCTAAATGGTCTCCCCATCTCCAGCCTTGCCTCCGCCACCACGCCTGCCCCTTTTCCCAGCTGCCGCTAAGGGGCTCAGTCCTTCCGTGGAAGCTGAGGCCGCGTTAGGGCGAGGCCCTCACTTTATCCGACTAGTAGCGACTGGCACCGCTGCCAGCGCTCGCCCAGCATTTGCCCGCACCATGGCCTCCGTCTCGGAGCTCGCCTGCCTCTACTTGGCCCTTACCCTGCATGACGATGAGGTGGCGGTGACGGAGGCTAGGATCAACGCCCTCCTTAAAGCAGCTGGTGTGAATGTCGAACCTTTCTGGCCGACGGCCACATGAGAAGCCTCGTCTGCAACAGAGGGGCTGGCGGGCCTGCCCCCCCCGCCCCGCCCCCGCTGCTGCAGCCCCAGCTGAGGGGAAGCGCGGGAGCACAGACAGAAGGGCCTGAGGGGTGAGGGTGGCGCGGCCTTCGGTCTTTTTGATTAAACCTCTTTTTGTAACACATTCAGAAAAAGACGAGCTAAAAAAATAACAAGGCAGTTGGGAAGTCAAGTCATGTCACTTGGTAAAAGCCAAAGTCCCTAAAGTCATTTCCAGGGCCCTACATCATCTGGACCAGTTTTAACTCTGACCCCCCCCCCACAGCACCCCCCCCCCAGCCCGTCTCCAGCAACCCTGGCCTTGCTCTTCACCGCGCCTCGGGTGCTGTCCCCCACGTCACCACGTCCGCGGCTTGCTGACACCTCCGGAGGTTGGTTCACATCCACCTGCTCAGTAAGGCCTGCCTTCCCTCCCTTATTTAAACTTGCAAGATCCTTTCACTTTCAGCGTTGCCATTTTTTTCTGCTGGCACATGATAGGCACTTCATAAGGAGTGAGTGAGTGAATAAAAAAAACTTAAAACAGGAAATGTACTACCTCTGAACAAATCAATTCCATACACTGATATGGCCATTCTAATACTGCATCCATAGAATGTAACTGAATTTCACCAAACCTAAGTGAGTAAGTGTAACCTCAGGATTCTGCACCTTAGTGTAAAATAAACAATACTGGAAACTAAAGTTAAAACCTCTGTCATTCTGACATGGGTAGATCTATCTATTCACATCATTTTACAGCCTAGTAAATGGTTGGCAAAATCATTTTAATGGTAAGTTGAAAGTAAAATCATTAGGAAGGCTTCACTTTATTAATAGTTAATATACTGTGAACCATACTCATTTAGTGATTAGAGTAAGTCTTTTGCTGTGTTGGCTTCACTGACACCTATGTTTGTACCTGAAAGAAGTAAAACGTACTTGTAGTCATTGAATTACACTCTCTATAATTGGTATTAACGTTATTCAAGAAACCAAATGATTGTGTAAGATTTTTTTTTTAAGAATTAAAAACTTGTATGCAGCTTGACATTTTTATGTTAATTTTTTGCTAAGCACATTAGATCTAAAGAGTGTCCTTTGTTGTGATTGAGGGCTTTTATGAAAGAGACATACTTCGGTAAATCCAAGAAATTATATCCTCCTTTCCCTTATGACTTTCCATTCTAAACTAAAGCCACAAATAAATAGAATTTGGATCTCTTCTTTGAGCTCAGTGTTCTTAACGAGATTTTGTTAGAATTTTCTTTAAATATTCTAAATGATTGTTCAGACTTACATGGTTCAGAATTTTAAGGAAGAGGAAAAAATCTTGAATACCTACTGCAGACCAAATATTATCCTGGGTGTTTTTCTCCTTTAATTTCCATAACAACTCTGTACATAAGGTCACTTTGAGGCTTTGGGAGATTCAGTACATTTTAGGATCACTCAAGTAAGTTATAAAGCCAGGTGACTAGCTGTCCACCCTACTTTATCAGAGAGACCATTTAACTGGTTTTGTAAATTAATTTGTCACTGGCAAGGTAGTGGAAAGCTATAGACCTTTTAAAGGTAATGGTGGTGGACAAGGAAATTTATGTTTAAAACCAGTTAAGGAGGCTGTGATCTTAGGCCCCATTAACTACAAAGCTTTGAGCGGGACTTTTATCAACGACAAATTATTCTTTTAAAATTTTATCACTGGCCCCTTTCTCTTAAACTTGCACTAACAGTTCTAAAAATCTACATCTACAAATCATTAACACTTAAGGCAGAGTGGGAGTGAGAGTTTAGGACTTTTTAAATTAACCTAAAAATTCTTCACGCTCAAAATTCTCATCGCTCGGGTTCCTGTATAATTCGAAGTTCAGGTTTCTCCTCGCTGTGTGTCCTCTACAGTGACCCTGCCATGAAGCAGTTTCTGCTGTACTTGGACGAGTCAAATGCCCTGGGGAAGAAGTTCATCATTCAAGACATCGATGACACCCACGTCTTCGTGATAGCGGAGTTGGTTAACGTCCTCCAGGAGCGAGTAGGTGAACTGATGGACCAAAATGCCTTTTCTCTTACCCAGAAGTGAAAATATTAGATGTACACCACTTAGGAATTAAACGTAACAAATGTGAGAGAGACTGTCACCACCAAGTATCTTCTGTGACAAGTAAGACTTAGAGAACTGCTGAGAGGCGTGCTGCGGGAAACACTGAGGTATCCTTTGTTCAGGAAAAAAGCCCCCGAACCTAGTTCCTCCTTCTGTTTTTTTCCAATACATGTACCTAGAATTAAAAATAAAAAAGTTTTTTAGCAGTTGGCTATAATTTGACTTTTATTGTCCTTTATTGAAATACAAGTGTAAATGGTTTTTCTACCTTTTCAGTGCCAATTTAATACATTAAAAATATAATGGAATACAATGTTCAATTATCAGCCTAGCCTGGATGCTTATTTTGCTTGTCCCTGTAAGTAATTGTGAGTTTTTGTAGTGTGGGTATGGTTGGTTTTGTTTGAACTAGAAACTTCAGAGACGTTTTTAATCAAAGGTAACATACATACAGAAAATGCCCAAGCCATAAATGTACAAATCTCAGATTTTTCACACACTGAAGCACCCAGATCAAGAAAAAGACCATCCCAGAAGCCTTCATAGAAGGCTTCCCAAGGTTAAACACTGTGCTGACTTCAAACAGCATAGTTTTGCTTATTTATTAACTTTATGTCAGTGGGGTTCTACAGCACATATCCCGTCTGGCACCTGTCACCCAGCATTAGTGTTTGTGAGTCATCTGTGCTGTTGCATGACGTTGTGCGGTTGACCTTGAACAACATGGGTTTGAACTGTGCAAGTCACTTATACGTGGATTTTTCAGTCAATACTGTAAATGTATTTTCCTTAACGATTTTCTTCACATTTCCTTTTTTCTAACTTAATTGTAAGAATACAGTACATAATCCATGTATCTTACAAAATGTGTGTTAACTGTTTGTTATTGGTAAGGCTTCGGCCAACAGTGGGTTACTAGTGAAGTTTTGGGGAAGTCAAAAAAAAAACCGTGGATTTCCAACTGCACGGAGGCCGGCAGCCCTAACCGCTGCCCTCACTCCTGTTGTTCAAGGGCCAACTAGTTTTTTCATTCTTCCTGCTTTACAGTAGGTATCCCATTGTTCAACCACACTAGAGATATTTTGGTTAATATATAAATCAGCCCTAAAAATATAAGCACTATACATTTATTAAACCTCAATTTGAATTTCATAAACATACATCATAAAACTTTACCACAAATCAAGTTGTCATTCTAGTTTTTCTCCAGTGACAGAATGTCTACCTTACTGTATTTGAGAAAAGATATGGAAGTACAGAATCTAATTGCAGATTTACAAATATAATTGCTAATTGCACTGGCATTAGTTACATTGATATTCTGTTATAATAGCTTCTTCACTTCAGTCCTTCATGTATTCATTCAAAAATTAAGTACCTACCACATCCTCAATGTAACGGATAGAAACAGTTTTTTAAAAGGTGGATGAAGGACCTCTGTCAAGAATGCTTTTAACTCCAAGTAACAGAACACCAGCAAAGAATTACTTAAACTATAAAGAAGTTTAATTGTCCAATATAACCAGTCTAGAGACAGTCCCAGGTGGTTCATCCTGCTTGTCATCCTAATAACGCTGGCTTTTCATTCCTGGCTTCCTGCCCCATGGTCACAAGACTAAGGCTGCCACTCCAGAGTGTCGTATTCACGGCAACATCCAGACAAGGACTGTAAGGCTCCACTTGCCAACAGAGAAAACAAGGAAAAACTTCACCCTGGTGTAACTCTTCTTAGAGCAAAATCGTTCCCAGAACCTTCCCACTTATCTACCCCTAGACTACCTGCTGGCAAAGAGGACTAGAAGAATAATTGACCTGTATTAGTGATTCTCAACCTTTAAAATCACCGAGGGATTTTCCAAATAAGTAGATACTGCTTGGTCCAAGTGGAGTTTAGTTCCCTACGGTGAGTATGGGCTGCACTTAGTGACTTGCTTCCAAAGAGTATATTTGAACCAGGTGAAAAAGTAACTACAGTGGAGAAAGCTGGGAGATACTACCTTAGGCAGGTGATCAAGATTGACACCAGAGATAAGTCATGCTGAGAACATGCACACCCAGTACGATGTGATGAGTGGCGAACTTCGCCGTGGCTGGTGTGGCTCCGTTGGTTGGGCATCACCCCACAAAACGAAGGTCACTAGTTTAATGCCTGGGTTGCTGGTTTGGTCCTTGGTCAGGGTGTGTATAAGAGGCAATAGATAGATGCTTCTCTCTCATATCGATGTTGCTCTCCCTCTCTTCCTCCCTTCCCCTCTAAAAAAAAATAATAATTTAAAAAAATAAAAACCTACTTAAAAAAAAAAAGGGGTACATCACTCCTGTGGTTTTCTTCCTAAAAAACAATAACCCCAGTCTTACCATGAGAAAAGCATCAGACCAACACAAATTTCAGGGAATTCTACAGAATACCTAGCTAGTGCCCCTGAAAACCCTGAAGGTCATGTAAAACAAGGCGAGACCGCAAAACAGATCAGAAGACATTAAGGAGAGGTGATGACCGAGGGTGCAGCCATACCCCGAACGGACTCTGGAAACAGGAAA
Source organism: Pteronotus mesoamericanus (assembly GCF_021234165.1). NCBI lineage: Eukaryota > Metazoa > Chordata > Mammalia > Chiroptera > Mormoopidae > Pteronotus > Pteronotus mesoamericanus. The sequence goes on from NW_026555085.1 coordinate 99,914,076, forward strand.
GGGACACTAGCTAAAACCCAAGAAACTCTGTGTAAAGCCTGCAGTTACTAATGTTCTGTCTGCTTTTGTAGATCCTCGAAGATGTCCATTAAAAGTTTCTAAATTTGAATATTCTAATACATAATACGCCTACATTTGTTTCAATAAAAGTATAGCATAATGGTTAATAGCATGAATTTTGGTATCAAGAATTCTGTGTTTGACTCTGTTTTACCATTGAACAGTTGGTGATTTGTGGCAAGGTTCTGAACTTCTCTAATTCTTGGTTTCACTGTCTAAAATGTAGGTAATAATAATCATGGGGTGGTTTTAAAGAAGCAAGATAAAACGTGTAGCATGCATTGGTAGGGTGCATAGCCCACAATCATAAGTGTGTTCTGTTTGGTGATTCTTTATTCCACCATCCCAAAATAATACAGTTACAGTATACGACTTCTCAGAGAACACTCACTCATACAGGGTGGGGTGTAAAAGTAGGTTTACAATTCATATAGAAAATGTAGTACAATAATAACACAAGAATAAACAGTTTCCCATACTCATAAATGGAAACCTACTTTTGCCCCCACCCTGAAGAACAAAATCGGCTTAACACATCAACTCTTTGAATAAGCTTTTAAAATTAGTTCTAACAGCAGATCTTTAGAGCTGCACATTGCCAGGTAGCAGAGCCCTGTAGAAAGACTTCCAAATGCACAAGAAGCCAATTGAGATTATTTTGAAGTAGTTACACTTCAGGGACAGGGAGCACCAGGCTTTTCGCTCTCAGTCTCCAGGTGAGCACCCCTTCTTAGGAATCCTCAGCACTCCCCGCCCCGTGCCCCCTGCCTGATGAACAGGATGCTCTCTGTCCCCTTCCTCCGCCCCATGCTCTCCTTGTAAAGCCAGGCACCTCGGATTCACCGCAGTGGAGGCCTCTTGCCTGGAAAACCAAGCTTTGGCGGCTGCCACGTTAGTTTTCTTGGATGCCCCGACATGAGTCCACAGTCCATTCTGACAAGCATCGGCCCCCACGGGAGGAAGTTCCCTTTTCCTCCAGTAATTAGAGTTGAGGGAGCCCCGAATTCCTTTTCTACCTCTCCCGGCGGTGCGTGAAAGGCCCTGGAGCCCTGGTAAACCCGGGGCGGTGGGCAGACGGGCAGCCTGGGCCTCCCCTGAAAGCCCGCTCCAAACGTACTGAGGCAGAACCGCGTTCCAGTGAGTTTCCCACGTGGTTCTTCCGCACGTTAAGGTTGAAGCTGGACGAGAGCTTCCATGAAGGAGCCACTCTGGGATGGAGGGAGAGATTTGCAGCCGATTTGTGGAGCCACAGGAAGGGCAGATTAAGGGGTCAGATGAGCGTCTTCCCAGCACTCGTGTGGCCCTTAATCAACACAGTGCCTTTCAAGCGTGTGACCTGAAACTCTCCCCTGTTCCCACCCCAGTTCCAGGGAGAAACCTGGGTCTGGGGATGCTGTGAAGAGGCTTTATAATGTCACGCGGTCCAGAGAGGGATCAATACACCTTGCCCAAAATAAAGCCGGGAGGCTCATTATGATCTTCACAAGAAATAGGGTCTATGTTATGTTAGTAGAAGAAACGAATCCTGAGATGTCCCAGTTGGCAGGTGGAAAGCACAGAGCTGCCCCAGGCACTGCCTTTGCAACTTCGAAAAAGGAGGCAGGCACCGGCTTTGCGGCTGGTGGTGCTGCTGGGTGAAGAAAAAGCGCACCTTCGTCCACAGGGGTTCTGTCCCCACTGACCCTGCTAGCACAATGCCCTTGTGTACAGCTGTGAGCGGCGACCTGGAACCCACAGCACAGAAGAGCGACGACAGGACAGCGAGGCAGCTGACTGCCACCTCCCTGCTCACTCAGGGTCCCTCAGGCAGTGCCAGTCAGGTAAGCGGCATCATTCGATGATCTCATACAACGCGGTGACAGAATTTATCCTGTTATTCTATCTGTTTTTGGCCTGGGGGCGAGAGGAGGAATGTGTCGTTGAGGGAGGTGTGGAGAAATCAGCCCAATTTCTAATCAACTTGTGGTGCCACGTGTGCGCTGGCATGAGGGACTGAGCCCCAGTCACCCAGCACGCATCTGCCACCTCAGGCACCGGGGCAGGCAGCTGGAGGCGGGGGGCAGGGCAGGAGGCCGGAGCCTTTGCCTGGTGTGCTGTGACCCACCAGCAGCTGGGGACAGGGCAGGGAGCAGGAAAGGGTCTCTCTAATGGACTCCAGGCCTTCACCGAGTACAAGGTCCTGTCCTTCTGAAAACCGGGGCCCGGGCAGCGGGGTGGAAGAGACCTCCCAAACACAGGAAGCCAGGATCGGTGTGTGAGGAGAAAGAGAACCCTCCAGTATCCCAAAAGCTGGCAGCTAGGCTACTACTTAATTATAAAGCACGCAGGCCTGGAGTTCCAGAAGCTTGCGGCTGGGTTGCAAAGCATAAAGAGATCTCTGGAGTCTCATTGGTGCTCAGATTCCAAGCCTTATCAGAAGGTAAGTCCTAATTCTGATCTCAAAACATTGGAGACAGTGGAAAATCTAAAGCTGCTGCAAAGCCCAGTCCTAGCCCTGTCTGCAGATTATTTCCGCTCAGTCTTCCCTCCTCCACTAGCGGCGTGCAAGGGGAAGGGCACGCCCTGCTCTGGGCCTAAGTGCTTTTTCAGTGTCCACTGCTCTTTTCTCAGACTGTCATTTATGCACTAAAAATGTCGACACATGCAAAGAAGCAAGACAATGTGACTTGTGGTCAAGAGAGGAATTGATGAATAGAAATACAGAAATGACTGAGTGTTAGAATCGTAAGTGAGCAAACTTAAATGTACTATGATGAACATGTTAATAGATCAAGTAGAAAAGGTAGACAACATGCACACACAAAAAAATGGGGATAGTCAGCAAAGAGGTGGAAACTATGAAAAAGAATCAAGTGGAAATGCTAAAAAGAATTTTTAAAAATATATCAGACATTAACCGAAAACTGGATATGACAGAGGGAAAGATCAGTGAATTTGAATACAGGTTAAAAGAATATACTAAGAATGTAAAAAGAATATACTAAGCATATAAAAGAAATACTAAGGATGTAAAAGAATGTAAAAGACATGAACCTACAGACCTAAATTCTTTTAAGAGAAAAAGAATTTTTTTTAAAAGGAACAGCGCTCCTAAGATCTGGGAAACAATTTCAGATGGTTTAGCGTGTAAAGGAGAAGTGAGGAGAGGAGGGAGGGAATTGGGCAGGAGAAATGTTAGAAGAGAGGATGGCTGCGAATTTTCAAAAATGATTGAAGGACATTACGATTCCATGATTTATAAGAAATGTATCTTTGGCCATTCAGATAATCAGAATACATCTCTCATATGTATGTAGTCTTTGTTCACAGTTCCTGACATAGCCCTCCCCAAGCCATTGGAACTTCCTCAGTGTTGAGAATTACAGAATTACCTTTTGTTATATGGATGAGGTGACTTGGAGGCATCTAAGGATGGGGGCTGGTTGCTGGGAGAGCCAGCACATGTTCAGAGGGTTGGAACTTTCAGCCCCACCCTCCCCCCACCCTGACCTATGGGGAGGGGAGGGGCTGGAGGATGCATCAGTTGTCAATGGCCAATGATTTAATCAATAGTGTCTATGTATTGAGGCCGCCATAAAAAACCAAGGCAACGATTTCGGGAGCTTCCAGGTTGGTGACCGCGTGGGGATTTGGGGAGAGCAGCGCCTGGAGCGGCCTGCGGGCTCCATGCCCTTTCCTGTCCCCTCGCCCAGTGCATCTCCCACCTCCTACTCCTGAGTTACACCCTTTTATAATAGACTGGTTTTCTCATAAGTAAAATGTTTCTCTGTGAGTCACTCTAGCAGGTTAATCAAACCCAGGGAGAGTGGTTTATGGGAGCCTCTGATTTACAGCCAGTCGGTCAGGATACAGGTGAGAACCTGGACTCGTGACCGGCATCCGAAGTGGAGGTGGGCGGGTGGGCAGGCTAGTAGGACTGAGCCCTCCACCTGTGGAACCCGATGCTCCCTCTGGGTGGACAGTGTGAAAATTGACTTAAATTCTTGGGCACCTGCTGGTAGCTGAGAATCGCTTATTGGTGTGGGGAACACTTTCTCCCCCCATTGGAACTGGGCCTCAGAACACCTAAAGAGACATGAACGTACAGATCTAAAGAAGTTAACAGGACTCCAGGACAGGTACAAAGAAAAGCCGTACTTACGCGCAGTATAGTCGAAATACTGAAACCAAAGGTAAAGAAAAATCTTCAAAAGTGGCCAGAGAAAAAAACAAACTCATCCCATAGATCATGAAAAACAATGAAGGCCAAAAGACAATGGAAACACATTTTTAAATTGTTGAAAGTGCAAGAACAGGCAAATTAGAATTCTAAAAATATCCATCAAGACTGAAGTCAAAATGAAAACATTTTCAGACAGACAAAAGCTTGGAGACTTGTCGTCAGCAGACCTGTCTTCTAAGAAATCCTAAAAGACGTTCCTCAGGCTGGCGGGAAGGTATTGAAGAAAGGCCAGATCCATGGGGAAGAATGAGGGGCACCAGCGGGACAGAGAGTGAAGAGATGGAAAAACATAAAAGGCCTTAAAAGGATTTCTTTTCTTTTCTTTTTTCTGTTCCCATCCTCTCTGCTCCACCTCCCCCCGCCCCGCCTCCAGCACAGAATCCCTGGCACTGGAGGAGGCGAGGCTCTCGGGGAGAGGGCGTGCTGCACAGAATATAGTGGCAGGACGTCCCGGGCTTCCAGAGGGTGGCATGGCAGAGGGACAGGAACACTGCAGAGACAGCCGTGTGGTGCCCTGGTGGCTGAGGGTGTGGCAGAGAGGGGGAAGGCTGTCATGCAGAGGCGTTGGTGGCAGAGAAAACAGCGGTGAAGGGAGGGTGCAGAGGTGGTAACGGGAGGCGGAGGGAGTGGTTGGGAAGCTGGCTGCAAGGAGCAAGTTAACAGGTGGAGTAAAGGAGCAAATACGCTAAGGATAATAGGAGCCAGGTTTCTCATTGCCTGAAAAGAGATTTACAAACGAGGAAAGGGAGCAGGCTAGAAAGAGCACAGGAAAGTTAGTTGGAATTGGGTGAAATATGATATAAACTCATGATAAATATGTAACCTATAATAAATCCAGAAAGTTCTAGAAATAGTTGTGTGTGTGTGTGTGTGTGTGTGTGTTTGCACGCATGTGCAAAAATTTCCTCTGTCTCCTGAAAGGACCTAGAAACAATGACAGCCTCATAGCAAAGCCCCAGATCTTGGCTTCTAAACACTGTCCTACACCAAAAAGGTTTGAGTCTTTGCAGGAATGGCTGACTCCGGAGCTGAAGCCGAGACAGTGTAAGATGAATAAGGAGACAGGAGATCTGATAACTCTGTCAGTCCATTTGGCATTTACAGAACACTTCACCCAACAAAAGCAGAATCCTCATTCTTTTTAAGTGCATATGCAGCAGTCTCTGCACAGAGCATATGCTGGCTCAAAAACCAAGTCTCAACAAAATTCAAAGGACAGAAAAAAAGAAAGAAAGCATAAATTAGGAATGTCAAGGATGAAAGAGGGGCTATCATTATAGAGTCTATAGATTAGAAGTGTAATAAAGAAATTTTACAAAGGACTTTATGCCAATTTGAAAGCTTAGGTGAAATATATGAATTCCTGGAAAAAATAAAATTTATCGAAACCAACACAAGATAAAATAGAAAAGCCGAACAGCCTTACACTGTTAAAGAAATTGAAGATTTAATTTAAAAAAATCTTCCCAAAAATAAAACTCCTGGCCCAGTTGAAATTCTATCAAACATTTAAAGGAGAAATTATACCATTTACACAAACTCTGAGAAAATAATAGAGGTGAGAACAGTTCTCAACTCATTTTATGAGACCAACATAATCCTGACACCAAACCTAAACAAATACTACAAGAAAAATTATCAACTAAAATTCTCATGAGAACAGACACAACAATCCTTAGAAAATATTACCCAATGAAATCTAGCAATATACAACAAGGAGATGTATATTTTTAAAAATCTGGCTGGGTACTCTGTTGGTTAGAGCTTTGTCCCAATAGGGCCAAGAGTGCGGGTTCCATATCTGGTCAGGGGACATACAAGAATCAGCCGGTGAATGCATAAATAATTGGAACAACAAGTTGGTGTTTCTCTCTCTCCCCTTTCCTCTCTTTCTCTAAAATCAATTTAAAAAATCACCAATATATAACAAAGATAATACCTCATGATCATCTGAACAAGGTTATTTCAACATTCAAAAATTTATTGGTATGACTTACTACATTATTAGAATACAGGAGAAAAATTGTATGACCTTTAAATATATGCAGAAAAAGTATTTGAAAAATTTAACACTTGTTCATGATTTTTTAAAAAAAACCTCTCCACAAACTAGAAAAATATGGGAACTTCCTCAATCTGATAAGTACATCTATTGAAATAACTACAATTAATATATAATAGCCAAAATAAAGAAGAATTCTTTCCCCGCCAATACTGGAACAAGGCAAGAATATCCATTCACTTTTATCATTTTTAATCATTGTTATGCTTATGTCCTAGCCAGTACAATGAGTCAAGAAAAAAAAGTAAGAGGCATACGCATTGTAAGGGAAAAAGTTAAACTGTTGTATTCACAGACAACAAGATTATGTTGAAAATTTATAAAATCTGAAAAAAAGGCAACAATTGAATTTTAAAAAGTCATAGGATACTGGATCAATAAACAAAAATTAAATTGTCTATACTAGCAATGAAAAACTGAAAAATGAAATTTTAGAAATACCATTTATAAAACATTAAGATATCAAATCATAGGAAATAGATTTATCATGCATCTCAGTTTCCTCACCTATAAAATAAAGATTATAACAGTTCCTTCCTTATATAGTCGTTAGGGTTAAATGAGTATTTTTTAAAAATATTTTTTATTTTATTTTTTATTTTTTAAATTATATTTTATTGACTATGCTATTTCAGTTGTCCTGATTTTTCTCCCTTTGACCCCTCCACCCAGCGCCCCTACTCCCTTAGGCAGCCCCCCCCCCCACCATTGTTCATGTCCATGGGTCCTGCATGTAAGTTCTTTGGCTGCTCCATTTCCTGTACTGCACTTTATGTCCCCATGGCTATTCTGTAACCACCTATTTGTACTTGTTAATCCCCTCACCTCTTCACCCATTCTCCCCCTCCCCCTCCCATCTGGCAATCTTCTGGTAACTAACTTCTTTTCTCTTGCTTTTAAGAGTCTCTTTATATTTTTTAAAAAAGATTTGATTTATTTATGTTTAGACAGAGGGGAAGGGAGGGAGAAAGAGAGGGACAGAAACATCAATGTGCGGTTCCTCTCATGCGCCCCCTACTGGGGACCTGGCCTGCAACCCAGGCAGGTGTCCTGACTGGGAATAGAACCAGTGGCCCTTTGGTTTGCAGGCCAGCGCTCAATCCACTGAACCACACCAGTCAAGGCTCTTTATCTTTAATCTTTGACCTTTTAATAATGATATGTCTTGGAGTGGGCCTTTTTGCATCCATCACAATTGGGATTTTCTGTGCTTCCTGGGCTTGCATGTCTATTTCCTTCACCAAATTAAGGAAGTTTTCTTTCACTTTTTTCAGAGAGATTTCCAATTTCTTGCTCTTTCTCTTCTCCTTCTGGCACCCCTGTGAGGCAAATGGTGGACCTCTTAAAGTTGTCCCAGGGGTTGTTTATATTGTCCTCATTTTTTTTGGATTCCTTTTTCTTCTTATTCTGTGTGGTTGTTTTTTGCTTCCTTATGTTCCAAGTCATTGATTTGATTCTTGGCTTCATCCATACTATTGTTGTTTCTCTGTAAATTGTTTATTTAAATTATTGTATCCATCGTTTCTGACTGTGTCTTTCTTTATTCTGCTGAGGTCCTCACTAAGTTCTTTGAGCATCCTTATAACCAGTGCTTTGAACTCTGCATCTGGAAGATTGCTTGTCTCCATTTCGTTTAGCTCCTTTTTTCTGGAGTTTTGATCTGTTCTTTCATTTGGGCCATGTTTCTTTGTTTCCTCATTTTGGCAGCTTCCCTGTGTGTGTTTCTATGTATTAGATAGAGCTGCTTTGACTCTGTGTCTTGGCAGCGTGGCCTAACATAGTAGGTGTCCTGTAGGGTCCAGTGGCACAGCCTTATCACCCAGGCTGGGTACTTGAGGTGTGGCCTTCGTGTGGGCTGAGCACACCTTCCTCCTATATTTGAGACTTGGCTGCTGTTGGCAGGTCAATGGGAGGGATATACCCAGGCCAGTCAGCTGCAAGGACTGGCTGTGACCACTGATCATCAACCTCCACCGTCCGTGGAGGATCCGCTGTGCAGGGGCAGGGTGGTGGTGCTCTGATGAGGTCTGTAGCTGTCCTCTGGGTGCACTGGCCCTGGGGTTCCCCGGGTGGTGCAGGCCAAGGTCAGCCCCTGCCTGTGTTTTGCCCAGGGCACCCTGCCTAAGCTGTAAAGCAACCTGAGATGGCTGCTGCTTGTGCTGGGCTTGGAGATTCCCAGGTGAAGCCAAGCTGTGACACTAATCTGGCTGCTGCTGAGGCTTACCGCAGCCAGCTGTTGCCTGTTTGATAGGATTTAGGAGCTAAGATGAGCCATTCTTATGGAAAAGCAGCTTGGGTGGGCCCATAATTTGGGTGGGGAAGGGCCTCTGTTGATCTCCAAGGGGGATCACACAGTGTTAGCCACTTGGAGGGAGTCTCAGATAGGGCACTGGCCTACTGGCTCTGTGGGACAATGCAAAGGGACAGCAAAGGGACAGTGGCCTCTGCTTTTCCTGATGCCAAACGCTTCAGTCTCTCCCTGTACACCCCTGGTGCCCTTTAAGCTGCCATACCGGTGCTGGAGCTCAGAGGGAGAGAGTCTGAGTAGGTAAGTCCATGTGTGGGTCCCCAGGAGGAACTGCTCAAGGCTCTGGTGGCCTCCTCCACCGACTCAATCCCTGCTGGTTTTGAAACCAGAAGTTGTGGTGACTAATCTTTCTGGAATTAGAATCCTGGCCTAGGGGGCTGGTGTGGGGCTGGGACTCCTTGCTCCCAACATATCCCTCCCTAATTTTTATCCACGTGGGTGTAGGGCCAGCCTGTTCCGTGTCTGCGCCCCTCCTACCAGCCTGGATGGATGTGCTTTCTTTAATTCTGTAGAAGTCCGAGTCCCATTTAACTCGATTTCTGACATTCCTGAATGATGGTTGCTCTATATTTTAGTTGTAATTTTGATGTGGTTGTGCAAAGAGGTGAGCCATGTTCGTCTACGTCACCACCTTGATTGGAAGCCCTAAATGACTATTTTTAAACATTTAGAATACTGCCAGGAAGGTTGTAAGTCCAGTGTAAATGTTAACCCAAATCCCAGTGTACGTATCAGTTGTAATGTGAATGGAAGATGTAATATGGATTTTTAAAAATTATCACTTAATGTGAAATCTCTCCCCCTGCCACAAGGAAGGAATTTATGACCTGTTGACTATGTGACACTGTGTTAACATCTTAAAAATTTGAGTCTTGATAGTCTGATATCAAGGTACTGAGTAAGCTATTCCAGTAGGGGGAGCTCTGGTCAAGAGTTTGGGAAGCACAGGCACTTGGCCCTGCTTTGGGGATCCAGGCCTCCCAAAACTCAGAATTTGTCCTTTGCTCTCCGTGTCATTTTAGAATATGCTGCTACTAACTATATATGTTCTTCTGAGAAGCGGCATATTGGAATAAATGAACTTGATTTAGATTTCAGACTTAATTTTTACCAGAGAAATAATGCAAAAAAAAGTCAGGGGAGGGGTAATCTTCCTCTTTATAAATATCCACATTTGGGGATTACAAATAGTATCGTTATGTATTTATTCTTGTTTTGGAACCCTGTATAGAAGGATTTACAGAGACTTTTTTGGCCTCAGACCTTAAATCTACCCTGTCCTTCCAGAGACCCTTCACTGTTAAATAAAATAAAAAGTCCACACACAGACTCTGGGCAGCCATCTTCATCAGCAAGAGCCACTTTTGTTGTTCTGTCTTCATACTTACTAAATTTAAAATAGTTTTCTATTTTCTTCTGATGTGTTCTTAGGTAGTCTTCAGAAGTGCTGCTTTTGTTTTTATTGAGGTCTATTTGACCATGAGGAATTGCATATATTTAAGGTATACAATTTGATGATCTGATATACATTGTGAAACAGTCACCACATTTGAGCTAATTAACATATCCATCTTTTCGGACAGTTGCCACTTTAGCAAGAGATGTTGTAAATAAATTTGATCACTACAGGGAAAAGATAGAGTATTCCAGACTAAAAGTAGTATTTTCCCAACCAACACCAATATCCTAATATGTAGCTTTGCTCCTAAAGCTCATTGTGTAGTGCTAGCATTATGAGTTTTACATTTTTGTCATTTATCTCATAGTTGCCCTTGAAGAGCCTGATTTAAAATCAAGTCAAGGAAAGGGGACATGTCTCACTAATTTCAGGTTGCTAGGCAACTAGTCTACTTCTCCACAGCATCTCTTGTATTGTTCAGGAGATGCAGAAAGGTTAGCAGTAAGTATGTGCCATTTAAGACATGTATATGTTTAATAGAATCATTTCCAGGAAAACTGTCCAATTTGCAGACTTTGTATTATTTCTCCAAGCCAACTTCCTATTCCATCTTTCAGTCTTATGAAGACAAATAAAATTAATATTTAGAATTTTTCTTTAGAGAAATGAATGGATATCAATGTGTATTTTCCTTCTCATCCTCTGAAATTTTTAATATATGATCTAAGTTTTTCTCAAAACTGATATCAAAACCAAATATTTTTCATAATGTCTTACCAATTGACATTCATTATTACCACTGTATGTGCTTATATCTGCAAGCCCAGAACTCCAGAAGTTGAAGATTTCCTGTAGGGTGTCTTGCCTGTAATTATATGTACTTAATTTACAATAATTATGTACCTTTGTATGTGATATGAAGACCATTTATTTAAAGATATGGAATTTTCATCTCCTATGTTTACTTCTTAAAATTATAATTTAAAAACCTAAAGATAGTACTAATTATTAAAATAGCTAACTATAGAATTAACTTCTTTACCTTTATTAATCACTTTATTTGAAAAGATCAGAGAATATCAAGACAAAACTAGTCCAATCTCCTTTCCAAGCTGAACCTTCACTATCACATCTCACACACCTGCCAAGTAGCTGCCCAATCTATTTATTCTTGAATATCTCTAGTTATCCCTTTACTTAAAAATATCCAGAAATAAGTGCTAGTTAACATGTGAACCTTTCCCACAAATGTTTAGTGTTATTTTATTCCAAACCATTATATATTTCACATGAATATCTAATTTATTCATTCATTATTTTTCCATTTATCCACCCGTCCATCCATTGAATTGTTTATTCATTCATTCAATTAGTCACCACACATTTAATCACTACTTGCCACTGTTCTAGGCACTAGAGATGGCAATATAATAGTAAACATCAGACAATCTTTTTTAGAGGCTTCACAAAATGAGATTTATTTTGTTCTCCAATTGCAGTCATGCATAGATATTTCTGGTGGGTGGTCAGCTCTCTGTCTTGACTGGTTCAGAAACCCATGACCCTTTTGTCCAGTGGCTTTGTTCCCTGGGGTCTCGAATCCGTTGCATCGGTCTGGCAGCCAGAGGAGAGACAGGCTGGAGAAGCACACACATTTCTTACCTGCCTTGGTCAGAAGTGACACATATTGCTGCCTCTCACATTCCAGCGGTAAGCATCAGTCACATGGCCCCAACCTGGGGCAGGGACGGCGGCAAGGGGGCGATGTCTGTGCGGGACACTAGGAAATGTTGTTCCTGTCCTGGCAGAGACTTCCTAGTTACAACTCTTACCACATGAAAAGTCTTTTGGCAGACAATTACCCATCTCTGCTACAATATCCCAAACTTGCATTATTTTGAGTAAGTTTACTGCAGGGTAGGTAAATCATTGCTGGGACCATTTCATCTGTAGTTTGATACTTAGTGCTCAAATACTTAAATCTTTCAGAGATTCTCTTCCTCTTCCCAGTTTTTATATTAACAATAGTTATTGAGTACCTAATAGGTGATTTTTCTTTGGAGCTTAATGTTAAAATATACAGATATGACTCAATATTTGTATCCATTGGTCCTATTGGTAAACATCTGGGAAGGTTTTTCAGTTAGTAAGAGGAAAACCAACCTAAAATTGCTTACACAAGAAGAGGATTTCTCATCAGAGAGAACAAAAAGTTCTAAGAGAGCCAAAGTGTGTAAATACATACCAGCGCTGGGACTTCCGTGGGTCAAAGCTGCCTCACAGGCCAGTTCTTCCTCGTAGGCTGGCTCCTCTCCTGGTCACAAGGTGGCAGCAGCAGCCCCAGCCACCGCATCCACGTCCCGAGAAGCAACCCTTGGACAGACTGACTCGGGACTTCTTCCCTCTTAAAAATTAAGGACCCCAAAGTCCCACAGAGCCTTTTTGTTTCTAAAGTAGGCTACGTCTATTCATATTTACCATTTCATAAATTAAAACTGAGAGGAATTAAAAATATTTATTAATTAATTTTTAATAAACCTTTAGGTGTTAACATAGATCACACATTTTCATGAGAAAAACAACTGTTTTCCAAAATAAAAAACTCTAGTGAGAAGAGTGGCATTGTTTTACAGTTTTAATAAATGGCTGTTAATTTCTAGCTTACTCGAGTGCAGGTAGGTTATCACACCAGCTTCTGCACTCAGTCTGTTGTGTCTTGTACATCATGTAACCTCGGGAAAAGACCATTGTACATTCATGAGAGAATGAGATGAAAAAAGCAAATGGCATCTTTTTTCTTTTTTTCTTAATATATATTTTATTGATTATGCTATTACAGTTGTCCCATTTATTTCCTCCCTTTTATTCCCCTCCACCCTGTACACTCTACATGATAGATTTGCCGGATAGAGTAATCTCAGATGTAGGTCTTCGCTTTTCATGGCTTTGAATACTTCTTGCCTGCAAGGTTTCTTTTGAGAAATCAGCTGATAGTCTTATGGGAAGTCCTTTGTAGGTAATTATCTCCTTTTCTCTTGCTGCTTTTAAGATTCTCTCCCTATCTTTAATCTTGGGTAACTTAATTATGATGTGCCTTGGTGTGTGCTTCCTGGGGTCCAACTTCTTTGGGACTCTGAGCTTCCTGGATCTCCTGGAAGTCTATTTCCTTTGCCAGATTGGAGAAGTTCTCCCTCATTATTTTTTCAAACAAGTTTTAAATTTCTTGCTCTTCCTCTTCTCCTTCTGGCACCCCTATTATTCAGATGTTGGATTATTTAAAGTTGTTCCAGAGGTTCCTAAGCCTCTCCTCATTTTTTTGAATCTTTGTTTCTTCATTCTGTTCTGACTGAATGTTTATCTCTTCTTTCTGCTTCCAGACGTTGATTTCAGTCCCAGTTTCCTTCCCTTTACTTTTGGTTCCCTATATATTTTTCTTTATATCACTTTGCATAGCCTTTGCTTTTTCCTTCATTTTGCAACCATACTCAACCAATTCAGTGAGCATGCAGATTAGTGTTTTGAACTGTGCATCTGATAATTTGGCTATCTCCTCATTGCTTAGTTCTGTTTTTGGAGCTTTGATCTGTTCTTTCATTTGGGCCTTATTTCTTTGTCTCAGCACACAGCAAATGGCATCTTAATATTATTATAAAACAGACCCCACAGATTCCTTGAAAAGGGGGTCCTTATATTTCCTTTTTATAGCTAAGAAGCTGTTTTCAGAAGGCTTCCTTAGCAGACTGCCCTCATGGATGATTATCACTTGCCCATGTCTAAAGGAAGAGAGAAGAATCGGCAGCTTCGGCATACACCAGTGATTCTATCATGTGCATCAGAATCGCATGGAGAGTGTGTGAAAACATGATTGCTCAGCCCCCAACTCCAGGATTTCTGAACCTGGAAGTTCGAGGTGGGGCCTGAGAGCGGGCAGGTCTAACGATGCCCCGGTGCTGCTGCCGGTGGTCCAGGGACCCGCTGTGAGAACCAGCGGCTCAGACCCATCATGGTGTCAGAGGTGGCCCGGCTTCCTGGAGCACACTGTGTGGAGGACGCGGGTAGCTTTCTAAGTTCGGGTTCCCTGCAAGCAAGGAGGGAGAACGGCTGTAGGTGCAACTGTGTTTGTTGCATTTAACTTCTCACAGAATTTATGTTCGGCTCCTCCAAAATAGAGAAATGCTTTAACATTGGTCCTGTTAGTGACTTTTTACTGGTTCTCAAGTCCATCTTGGTTTCACGGGCACGGGAGGACAAGGGTGAGTGAGGGAGGAGGGAGAGAAAAGGGAAGAATGGGGTAGAGGTTTAATTTTAAAAGCTGTCTTTCCTCCCGTACAGCCTTCCTGGCCTAGGAAACATAAAGTGGATGGATTTGCTGTGGAGGCAGTAAACGTAACCAGGGAGGTCTGTGCCCTGCAAACTTCTTTTGCTCCTTCGTATTTTCAGATGTGTGCTGAGGTCTAAAAGTGCATGCAGCTCAGCCCCACGCTCCCTGGCAGTTAAGCTTGTTCTTCGCGTCCCCATGGCTTGGTAAAATGAAATATTCCTCATGGTGGGTTAGTATAGATATTCCAAATAGTAGAGAAGCCATGGGTCAGGGAAAGGGCCCTATGTCTTTTTCTCTATAACAATTTCATTGAAAAAGCTATAGAATTTTAGAGCTGGAAAGGATCGGGCACCCATTCCCTCCCCATTTTACAGACTGAAGAATGAAGGCTGCAGAGATGGAGTAATGTGCCTAGATTCTCAGTCACCAAGCAGTGGTCCAGATGACAACCCAGGCCTTGTGACCCTGTCTGTCCTTAGTTCTGACTAGTTTTTCCATGTGGTGACTAAAACAAAAAGAAGACATAACAAACAGTTTATGTAGAAATAACAGACAAGCCCGAAGTGTCTGTGGTGTCTAGTATTTGAGTGAAGTCAGTTTCACTGCCTTATGCTTCAGTTGGGAGCCTCCATACCCCAACTGGCTTCAGCCACAAGCATTGCAGCCCTCTGCTCCCAATTCCAGGGCTCTCATTCAAGCAGGTTCTCGGAAATCACCCAGTCTCTTGAGCTTTGCGTCAAAAGTGGTTTAAGCACAACCCCAGGACAGCCAGGCCGGCTTCCTATGACCAGGCACAGATGCGGGCCCCGGATGCAGGCCCCAGATTCTATCTGCCTTGCTCTTTCCCTCTGTTCAGTGTGTTCCTACCAGCAGCCTCCCAGCCCTGGGCCGGCTGGCTGGCCTTAGGGTAGGTCACTGATCTCTTGTACAAATCACTCCCTGTCCTCCCAGAGACCGGTGAAGCAGTTTCAGGACATTGCCAGGGAAGATGAAAAGTTTACCCAAGACAATGGTGTCTGCCTGCTTTAATAGTTGCTGAACTAAGGCCACTCTGGTTCCTTTTGGAAGACGATTGACTACTCTGCTTAAAGAGAATGGCACCCAACAACATTTACCTGCTCAGACAGGGTCGGGGCAGAACTCAGGGCTGCCTAAAGGGCCTACCTGAGCAAGGAAAGGATTCAGAGGAAGGACAATGAAGCTTTGACTGGGAGACAAAGTATGGCAGCCTACTCACCTCCTCTCTCCTCCTGGATGGGGCAGGGGAGAGAGAGGAGGAGAAAGAGACGACTATAAAAACTCCCTTTTTAGGAGCCATGTTCTGACCAGTCCCAGGTGCAGGCCACAGGTTCCATCTTCTCTGCTCTGCAGGTCTCTGAAGTGAGGGCCCTGAGACAGCAGAGCAGATGCTCCCCTTCCTTCTCCTTTCAGAGTGAGCTGAGCAGTATTTCCGGTCCTAGACAGTGGGTGCAGGTGTCACCTTTGCTCAGGGGGGCACTCCGCAGGATGGCGAAGAGGAAGCAGGTGTCTGAGAAGGACCCTGCCGTCACCCTCCATGTGTGCAGCCCTGTTCGCCAGAGTCAAAGTAGAGGCACAGTGCCGTCACCCTCCATGTGTGCAGCCCTGTTCGCCAGAGTCAAAGTAGAGGCACAGTGCCGTCACCCTCCATGTGTGCAGCCCTGTTCGCCAGAGTCAAAGTAGAGGCACAGGTGGGCTCAAGGCTCCTTTATGAGGCGACCATTCCCTTGATGGACCATCCTGTTGCAAGGTCTCTTTTCTATCTGAACCAAAAACCCCCTGCCATAAACCCCCACATGCTGATTTGGGTGGTGCTTGGTCCAAAGTAGCAGCTCAATAGTTAAAAAGTAACAGTATGCCCACATGATCATATTCATCCACCTATTCTTCTGTCTCTCTCCAGAGTAAGCATTCCTATTGTCTTTAACAGCTACTTATAAAACTGTGTGACATTATAATACAGCTTCTAGAGTCCTTACCATCCTGGTCACCCTTCCTAGGTTGTGCTGCAACTTACTAATATCTTCCTTAAAATGCAACTGCAGCAGTGTGCTGAACTGAGAAAAACGGTTGGCTGTAGCTGGCTCTGCAGAGTACAGTGGGCCATGGGCACTTCCTCCTAATCCTGAATGCTCTCTTTTTGTAATGAAACCTAAGCTGGCACTGGCATTTTTGGCTCTCAGGACCTATTGAAGCACAAAAGACTCCCATCTTATTCCCCAAAAGCTCTAGCTCCTTTGCCATGGACACCTTCCATGTTCCTACATCCAGGACCCAGTTTTCTGATCCCTGTGCTGAATGTCTTCGTAGCTGAGGGGTTTGAGTAAGCAGAAACTTTGGCCTCTGAATTATATCATTGCCAGGAAGCAGAGGAGATGTAAAGAGGGATGCTGGGTGATAGGAAGGCAGGCAAGAGGACTTGAGAGGAGTTTGGATCTTCAGTAGCTGGATGTCTTAGAGTAACATGATGGGGGGCTAGGATTACAGAGACCAACCCAGGCACCCGGCCGTGATTTCTGATGCCTTGTGCCTTCAGGCCCAGCCTTGGAGTCATGCAGTGCTGTCCGTCCACCATGCTAGGCCCACACTTCTTCCTAGGTGCGCAGCCAGATGTTGATGTGCGTAAAACATTTGCGTCACAAGCTAATTGTCAGATTGTTACCACGATGGCTATCAGATCCAATGTGAGCTCTGAGCTCATTGCGTGACCAAAAGCAAGGCAGATGTCAAGATAGCATGATTTTCAAAGAAAGGTCATACATCGCTCAGAAGTTTTGGGAGCTTGATCAGGGTAGTAAGACATTTGTTTCAAACTTGAACCTAGAGCTAAAGGGCAGCCAGTAAATAGTCCTAGTCACGAAAGAGAGACAATTTCTTCTAGTGATTACTATTTAACCATTATTATGGATTAGTTTAATTTTTTCAAATGTGTTGCCAAATTTTCTAATATTTAAAAGTCTTTTAAATAAAACTGAGAATTGTTGGACGAGTGGGATTTCAAAGGCCAGTGGAAGGGTCCCCATTGCCAAATCTCCTTCCTAAGGGCTCCCAGTTGCCTCAGATCTCCAAATGAGTAGCAATCATTTTCATTTCCTAATTAGAAAGACTTTTTTAAAGCTTAAAATGTAGATTCACAACATATTTAATGGATGGCTATAAATGAGCCATCGTGTTAAAATATCTTAAGGAAGCCATATTCACCCTGAAAGGGCAGAGAGAGAACAGATCCCTGAGGGGTGGTGGTGGGCAAGATAGGGGATGGCAGGCACCCCTCAAGGGTCACAGAGAGCAGAAAGAACAGTCAAAATAAGAACTGGCAAGGGTCGGTTTTTGGCCTGCAGTAAGCATTTCATAAACCTGAACTATTATTTTTGATGGAGTACCTATTATGTATCAGGTACTATATCAAGTACTTACATAAATTATTTAATTCTTTTAACAGCCCTGTGAGGTAGGGAAAGAAGCAGAATGTATGGTTCGAGAAGCATCTTGTTCACCACCTTGTTCTTGGTGTCACTTCTTTGTAAGTGGTGGAAGCAGGATTTCAATGAAGACACTTGTTCGAAAGACGTTTCCAATAGCCACGGACACTGCAGGAAACCCCAGAGGCAGAAAACAAACCTGAGGTTTGTTTTCTACACAGACTTGTTCTACACAGACTTGCCGGAAGTTGGCTGTGTGTGTGCCTAACTGTGCTTGAACAAGAGAGGCTTGACACTTGTGGGCCTTAGGAAAAACCACGGTATTAGGGGAAGAGTGGTTTCAAGGTTATTATTTTTCAGTTTGCATAAGAAAGAACACCTGTGTTGTTCAGACCTGATGGTATTTGTTAAATAGTTGTTATACTGTTACATAGATTAAGTCAAGAAATTTCTTCCAATGCGTATTTTCATCTTTATTCTTTTTAGTAAATTTCTAAAGTCTGACATTTGGGTCAGATTTTAAAATTTTTCTCCAGGTCCTGCCTTGGACAGAGTGGCTCAGTTGGTGCGTCATCCCACACACGGAAAGGTCGCAGGTTCAGTTCTGGTCAGAGCACATACCTGGGTTGCAGGTTGGATGTTTTTCTCCCTCTTTCTCTTCCACCATGTTTAGCATAACATTGGGCTCTCAGTTCAGGCTTAATACTCCTCACATTGAGTTAAGGATTATCTTTTATGTTGAAGATACTCTAAGGCCTAAATGTATTTCATTTCTTAAAGGTTTCAAAATTAATTTTAGGGGTGTTATATTGTTATCAAATAAGGCTGATGGCAATACCTCTATTAAATACATCACACTTAGGTGCATACATGCATGAGGCAACTACTGCTAGTTTAAAAATCACATTTTTAAAAAAGATTGAAAGATCTCGGTAGCACTCGCCACCACTTGTGAAACCCTAGGCATGGAATTTCAGAACGTAGGCACTCAGTCCAACTGCCGATCCTTTCTGACAGCCAGAGATTCACAGCAGGAGTCCTGACACCCGAGGCTGGTTTGAGACGTGGCAATCGGAGAAGACAGGGAAAAGTTCTGATCCCAGCCCACGAGCTGCTGCTGTGCTCGGTTGCAGAGGCTTTTTATGCCTCGTATCAGGCAGAAAGGGCTGGGGATCCCGCCTGTTTTCAGAAACAATTGCACCTGCGGGGAGACCACGCAGCCGGCGACGCTGCTTCTTGTGCACAACGACGGAAAGGGAGGGACGGAGGCAGAAAGTTTCCAGCCCCTGCCGGCCATCAATGTAATGGGGGTGGGGGAGGCGGTGAGCTCTTATCCCCCATGTGCGTTAAAACGACGCTGCCGGGCCTTTCCTCCGTTAGATGAACTGAAAAAGAGATGCTCTGAGGTTATTACCCCAGAGATCTTTCAGTGACTGTCTCACGGGAGACACGCCGCTTCGCGGTCCGGGCGGGTCTGGGCTCCCAGTGGCTTTCACGTGGAGGCAGCGGGAGAGCCACTTCCGGCCCGACTAAGGGGCCTCCTGTTGGGTCAGGAGGATGCCTCGGGTCAGAGGGCCAGGCTAGACTAGTTCAGTTGTTTCCACTGCGATCCAGGCTGGGAAGCGGCCGTGAGGGATGAGGGCTGCGCGATGGGCGTGTGTGTGCACTGGGGTTGGAGGGTCCGTGGAGTTGGGGTTCCCTTAGTGGAAGCAGGTGGCGGCTGGGGCGGGGCCCACGCGCGAGGAGAGAGTGGCGGGGCCGTGACCCCAGCCCGGAGCCCGGGGGCGGGTGGGCGTTCGCGGCTGGGGCGTGCGAGGCCGGCCGTGAGGCGCCTGCCAACCACTCCGGGTCACGTGGCGCGGTCACGTGGCGCGGAGCCGGGCCCAACGGCGGCGGTGGCTGAGGGAGGCGGAGACTCGCCCCAGACGCGGGGGGGAGTCGGCGGCAGCGGCAGCGGCAGCAGCAGCGGCGCGGGGCTGCTGCAGGCTGAGAGGTGCGGAGGATCGCGGAGGAGCGCGGGGCCGCCGCACGGCCGCCGGGAGGTGAGGCGGGCAGGGGCCGCTGTCCCCAACGTCCTCCCGTACGAGTGGGCAACAGGGCCCAGCGCCTCCCGGGGCGCCCCCCCTGCCCGAGCCGGGCCGGCGCCTGTCCCCTCGAGGCGGGCGCAGGGGCCCCGAGCCCCGGCCTGGCCCCTCTGCCGGGCGCGGCGGGGGCGCGGTGGGAGCGCGGCGGGCGGCGCCCCGGGCCGGGCGCAGGGCTGGGGCCGGGCGGGGGGCGGCGGGCGGGCCGTCTCGGGGGCCTCTCCCGAGGGCGCGTGGGGAGAGGGTGGCTGACGCCCGGGCTCCGAGCGGCACTGCCCGCTGTTGAGCTGTTTTCGCCTTTTGTTTCAGCGTATCAGAAAATGGGGCGAAAGAGGAGCTTGGTGTGCGTGTGCGTGTGTGTAAATCAGGAGGCGTTTGGCTTGGAGCCATTTTTTTTCTTACTTGTGGAGCCAGAAAATCCCTTAAAACGGTTTCCCCGGGGAGACGGGGCTGTGCTCCTCCTCTTCCTCCCCGGCGTCTGGATGGAGTGGATTTCCCTCCAGCCCGTGCCCACCTTGTCGTCCTCCAGGCCGTCTGCCTCCCTCCCTCGGTCCCCTTCCTGCCGCCCACCTCCGTGACACCCGGGCAAGCGGGGCGCTTGCACAGCGGCCCGGTCACCTGTCGTGGCAGCTGCCTGGAAATGCTGGCGCTCCTGCTGCCTGGTCTGGCAAATCACGGGGATTCCGCTCAGAGCATCAACCCTTCCTCTTTTCCCTGCGCTTCACGACAAAGTGCATGGTGCTGGGTCTGAAGTTGGACCCGCTTGGGCAATGAGCAGCGATGGTGTCTGTCTACTTTCTCCTGTCCCAGCTCTGCAAGGGTGGAAAGGTGAGGGCCACCTGGCTTTGTGGAAGGAAAGGAGGGTGACCCAGTCCTGCTGTGGGGTGGATGCGACTGACCTGCTGAATTGCCACGTTAAGCAGGAAGTCTTCTAACACTTCTCTCCTTGGGGACAATTAACTCCCCTCACAGGGAGCTGTTTCCTGGATTCCTCTATTTGGGGACTCCGCCTCTTGGTATTTTGCAGTAGTTCAGCAGGTTTACTTAAGGATACCCAGTAGACAGGGTTTGTAAAAAACACAAGGAAAGTCATTTATTTCTAAGGTTTTGAAGAATGTAAATGCCACTCTTGGTGGGGGGGAGTCCCTTTCTTCACACCTCTTTCTCTGTGTCTTGGGTTTCCGTTCCTCAGTAGTCAGTTTAATTCCTGCAGCCAAGACCGCTGGGAATGGCCCCGTGGCCCCGGAGAGTGCTCACCACCAGGCCCCACCGCGCCAGACCGCCTGGTTTGAGGTTGTGACAGATGTGAAGTGACAGGGCACCTTGCACGGAGCCACACTGCAACCCGGAGAGCCACCACCGAGCCTCCCGCCTGGCGGGCCTCCTGCCTGGCCGTCTCGCAGTGCACTTCGCAAGCTGATGTCAACATTGTGCAATGAGAGCCACGTTCAGACTCGCGGGATCTCAGGCATCCACACTTCATTTCTTTATAGCTTACTGTCGTGGAAATGAACATAGAAGTGAATTGTAGTAGCCACACCTAGTGTTTAGTTCTTCAATTTAAAAAGGCTAGCACTGAATTGGTATGAAAGTGTTGTTAGAGAATGTGAATTTCCTTTAAGAATTTTAAGTGCTTATCTTAGTAAGGGTTGTGAAAGTAGCAGTTTCCTGTGATGGGAGGGGGTGTTGACCTCTAGAGTTAAAGTATGTAATTTACTGAGTTAGAGGGATCATATAGGGCACAGATTTAACACAATGGAGCTTTCAGACATGGGAGCAGAATGGAAAGCCAGGATTGCTTTCTGTGACATAATAATACAACATGTTTGCTACTATATATTTGAAAACAATGATTTCATCATTTAGAAAAGACGTGGGTACCGTGTTGAACTTGCTAGTTTTCATATGGAGGTATAAGCATGGCAGTTTGGTTATTCACACCTTTTCCCACCAAAACTATTAAGTAGAAAAAAAATTTTTTAAACCTATGAAATGATGTTTGGTACATGAAACCTGTTTTAGATTGAGCCATCTGACATCGATGCTGAGATCCCAAGTGATGAAAGACCCCTGGAGCCGGAGTCCTTCCTTCAGGCCGATTTCAGCCCTCTCATTAGATGGGGTATAGGACAGAGGGTGACACCCAGGTTTTCTCTTTGGTTTTCCTGAAGATTCACTAAGTATTGGCATTCAGGAATGTTTATTGAGTGTCTGTCTTGTGCATGGCTAAGCTATGACATTGTTCTTCATCTGTTCCACTGTGTTTACAATCAAGTACAGTCTTTCCTGTTCCCTTCTGTGGATGAAGAAAGATCGAACATGGATTGAATGGCCCAACTATGCATGTGATTCATCAAATGCATTAATGATTGGGCAGAACTTTTGTTACAGTGCTTTGATTTAGTTATGCATAGGTTTCTATTTAGGATTCTGGGAAGTAGTTTCAACATTACCAATAGCTCTGCTGAAATTATATATTTGCCCTTAGTGAGGCTGCTGAGATGGTAGGGACTGTGCAATTAAAACGTCAAATTTCTTTTAATTTGGCTAGGATAATGTTAACTTAGTTAATAATTTTAACATATTAAACATACTAAATTTTTTTGTGATAAGATCTTAAGCATTTTTAAGTGTACAGTTCAGTGGCACTAAATACATTTATATTGCTGTCCAATGATCACCACTATCTGCCTCCAGAACTTTTTAATCTTCCTAAGCTGAAACTTTGTATTAATACCCATTAAACAGTAATTTCCCATTCCCTCCTTTCCTGGCCCCTGGCGACCACTGTTCTCTGTGAGTTTGACTGACTTTTAGGAACCTCATAGAAGTGGAATCATACAGTGTTTGTCCTTTTGTGACTGGCTTATTTCAGTTAGTATGGTTTTTTCAGGGTTTTGTCATTTTGTCACATGTCAGAGTTTCCTTTTAAAGCTGACTAATACACAATTATATGTACATACTGTGTTTTGTTATAAACATTTTACACTTTAACATATTAAATGTAAACAACCATGGTAACCTCATGATAAGGAGCTCTCACAGCAAATTACAGATA
The DNA here is from genome assembly GCF_021234165.1 of Pteronotus mesoamericanus. NCBI lineage: Eukaryota > Metazoa > Chordata > Mammalia > Chiroptera > Mormoopidae > Pteronotus > Pteronotus mesoamericanus. Next base: position 99,937,027 of record NW_026555085.1, read on the forward strand.
TCTTTGTTTAATTGAAATAGGAAAACAAATTAGTTAACGCACAGTTCCTTTTTAAAATTTAGGACTCATGGGAGATAAAACTGATAGGTATGTTATGTCCTTTATGGGTCCTATCTTTTCCCTTTCAAGTGGATAGTGACATATAGTACATCTTTCTGAAATTTGTGGCTCATACAGATGATTTTTGTTTCCCAGCTGATGTTACAATGGTCTGTATGCTTGCTGTCTGGGACTTACCCTGAGGTAATAGAGATTGTATAGGAAGGCGGGGAATAATGTCTGATTCTTTCCTTGTATTTACTACTTCCCCAAATCATAACTTAGTTCCCTAGCATCCTCCTGTAGTGATGGATGAGGGTTTTTTCTTTCGGGGTGTGTGCATCTTTATGAGCTCCTCTATTAGCATATGTGATATTTCAGTCCTTTCAGTTATTGTCCTTTTCATGCTCAAATTAACCTATCTTTGGGCAGATAGGCTTATTCATGTTGGCTTCACGTCCTTATGGCATGTTTCTAATAACCTGTGGTAGCTTCCTTGCTTTCTCACTGGTATGACAGGATGCTTCAGACATCTCATACCCTTCCTGTTCCAGATTTAGAGTCAGAACAGACCAATTTATAAGACACAAGAAAGGAAAAATAAATGACCAATAAACATTAAAATCGTCAATTTCATTAGTAATTAAAGAAATGAAATTAAAAGCAGAAATAAAGTTCCATTTGTTATAGATTGAATGTGTCTTCCCCAAATTCATATAGAAGCTTTATCCCTTTGGGAGGTAACTAGGGTTAGGTACGTTCATGAGGGTGGAGCCCTCATGATGGGATTAGTGGCCTTATCTGAAAAGACACCAGAGAGCTTTTGTCCCCTCCCTGCTGCTTTCCCTCTCCCCAGGGCATATACAAAGAAGAGGTTGTGTGAATACGCAGCCACCTGGCAGTTGCCTTCGAGCTAAGAGGAGAGGCCTCAGAATGAAGCCTACATATTGGCATCTTAATTTGGAACTCCTCAGCCTCCAGAATTGTGAGAGATAAACTTGTGTTGTTGAAGCCACTCCAGTCTATGATATTTATTACGACAGCCCAAGCCAAGGAAGATAAAATATTTTCAAATATAATAGGTAATATGATTTAGACTTAATCTAGACCTTACTAGTTGTGAAACAATTTGATAAAGCTTAATATAAAGTATTGTTGTGGTTACTTCTACTAATCCTTTTCTTAGTAATCTTAATATTTGGGCACTTCCCAGTTTGCAGTGTGAATAAGGATTCACCCAGGGCTGGTGAAGATGGAGGTAAATGTGTACTCTCAGTCTTAGTAGAGGTATAAATTAATGTATCATTTTAAATTGCTCCTCTTATGTATCAGAATGTAAAATTTGCATAGCCTCTTAACTCAGCAAGTCCTCAGTTAGGAGTTTATCCTAAAGAAATAATAGGAAAAGTTAACAAAGAAATACGTATATAGTAAAGAACTATTTACAATAGTATATATAGTTATATAGCAAGCGATCTTAAGTAAGGAACTGAGTAAATAGATTATGGAAGTCTCATTGCATGCAACCTTTGAAAATAATGATATGGGTCTATATTAACCAGTCTGGAAGGAAGCCCATGATATATTATCGAATAAAAAGGGAGATTACTGAACTGTAGGCATAGGGCATAGCACTTACATATAACATAGACATAGCAAATGCAGAACAGCTAGGCTTTGGTGGCCAAGAACCAGGGCTGCAAGGATCAGGAATCATCAAATGTAAAGTCTTTTTTCGGTTGCCCTGATCTCATTCTTGTGTCATAAGATGAAGTTTTCCTGGAGAAAGAGTATGATTGGCCTAGTTTGGGTAATATGCACCCTTTTGTCGTGTGTATGTGTGTAGAATTGTTCTCAACTGATAGTCCCGCAAAGACCATGTGGCATGGAGGAGGAGTCACAGAGTGTTGGAGGTGATTTTAACTAAAGAAAAGGAAGACAAGGATGTTAAGGTGGTTGGTGACAAGGGCTGTGAAAGAATTCACAGAGAGAAAAAAGTGTAGAGTTTTTATTCACTCTCCCCGAAAGGTGAGGGGCCCGTGGGGAGAGATACACCAGCCTTGAGGGGCGGGGGCTTTGAGCTTTCATTGGACTGTAATTGGATTGAAAAAGGGCTGGGGGGGTTGCCGCTGTGTGGCCCCTGGGCTGTTGGGATGTTGTAACGGGAGGCCGCAGTTCGCAGTTCGTTCCGATGTTATCGCCTGCCTGTGGCTGTGGGGAGTGGTTAGCTCTCTTCTTGCTTCCAGCAATTTCCATTCCTGGGGACAAGCTCGGAATCTGAGTAAAATGTCAGTCATGTTTAACAAGGTCCCAGGCCTGCTCGGGCAAGTGGCGCCACAATCGCAAATGGGGCTGGCTTTGTCCTTTCAGTCCCCCCTCTGGTTTTAAGATGACTTTATTCTTAATGGTCCAGTTCTGGTTCTGAGGTGTAGGGACAAAGTTCTCTTCTTCTGTAACTACCTCCTAAAGATTAGGGAAATTGAGTTGGCCGTGCGTGTTGATCCAGGTATGGGTCACTAGGAGGGAGAGGGTGAAACTGGCCAGCCCAAAAGGTGAGAGCTGTGCCTGGGGATCATTTGCAAAAGGAGTCTCTTAGAGCTTGGACACTTTTTTGGATGAGAGATGTGAGATACCTTAGGAGACGTGGCCTGATCCGCGACAGTAAAGAGAAAAGCTGCAATAGGATGTAGGAAAGGAGCTAGCCAAGAAAACCAGGGCCAGATGTTAGTTTTAAAATCCCACCAGTTCAGTCCTCCTGTGGCCCCTTTACAGAATTCGTTGGCTTTGTCTGTGATATTTCTTAGCTTATTTTGTATTTTTCCAGATTGGTTAACAAAAAAAAGAACCCTCATTAAGCATAGCACAGGTCCCTCCCTGGTTAGCTGTTAGCAAGTGTGGGGCTCGCCTATTGTGTAGGACTACTCCTCCTAGGGAAGTGATTTGTTTTGGTAAGGTATTAATTTGGTTGGCCATGTCAATCATCTGTTGAGTTACTTCTAAGGATAGTTGCTGGGCCATAAAAATGGAGTTTGAAAGGCCTCCAATGCCAGTTCCTACTCTGGCTAGAATGCCAATTATGATGATGATAGCTAAGGCGGCCCCCCTTTTGACTCTTGTGGGCTGGGAGTATAAGGGGAGAGGTATGCTGTTGTTTACAAGGGTGAGTTTGGGAATGATATGAGCAAGAGTACAAGTGCCTGTCCAATTAGCAGGTAAACAGGGACAGGCCTTATCCCTACAGAAGAAGTAGGTGTGATTTTTTTGAATTTAGGCAAGTACCAATCGTGATATGGAAGTAGGGCTTCGATAGTTTTTTACTGGATGCCTCAGTGCCCTCCCTCTCCTGTAATAGGTGATAGCTAGAGCCATTCTTGCCAGTGTGGGTAGGCATGCGGCGTGAGCTGGGATAGAAGAGGAACTGAAGGCCCAAAGGAAGGATAGTGGAGTCCCAGCCAATATCATAATTTTGGGAGTGGATTTGGAGATCCTGTACTAGTCGATGGGAGTCATCTGGTTTCCTGACAGGGAGGACAGGAGTGTTGTAAGGAGAGTTGGTGGGTCTTAGTAAGCCTCATTTGAGAAACTTGATAATGAGGGGTTTGCGTCCCTTGAGGGCCTCTAGCTCAGTTGGGTATTGTGAGCGGCAAGGAAGGTGTATGGGATCTTTCATGTGGGTAGTAATAGGCCGTATGTGATGTGCCCTCCCAGGAGGGGGGTTGTTCCAGACTTCAGGTGGAACCCTACTTACAGCCTCAGGGGGAATGGAGTTTGCAAGGGAGGCTGGGGTTGAGGAAGTCCCCAACATTCCTAGGAAAGAAGCCTGAGGGTGTATAAGGATCTGCGTACCTAGTTTAGTCATTAACTCTCTTCCGAGGACAGGGGCAGGACAATTAGGAATTATTAAGAATGAGCGAGCAAAGACCTGATCTCCCAGAGCGCAGAGGAGGCTGGGGGTTTATAGCATGGCCTGAAGCCTTCCCTTAATCCCTGTGATGGAAATAGGAGAGGGAGACAAAGGGCCCAAAAACTCGGAAAGAGCAGAGGAAGTGGCTCTGCTATTGATGAAGAAATCAGTTAGCTTTCCTGCAATGGAGAGAGTTACCAGAGGCTTGGCCAGTTTGATGGTGCCAAGTGGAGCCTGGTGCTGTGCCGGGGTGCAGCAGTCTGGTGTCTGGAGGAGGCCGAGGAGGTCTGTGGGTATGGAGGGAGCCCCTCTTAGGAGTGCCTGCTGGTTCCGAAGGGGAGTTCCACCTCCTTCCTTGAGGAGAGGGTGGTCCTTCTTCCAGTGCCCTGACGTTTTGCAACATGAGCACTTCCCGGCGGCTGCCACTTTTTCTTAGGGCACTCTTTGCTCCAGGGCCCTTTTGGTTCACAGTTGAAGCAGGTTCAGGGCCCCGGTGCCACTGATGGTTGTTTTTGCTGCTGCGTTGGGGGCCTTGGGTAAGTCCCTTCCTGTAAAACCCTCTCAACTGCTGAGTCTACCATTTGGAAAACCTCTTCTTTGCCCCTGGGACCATTGACGATCCCTCTCCCCTTTCTCCTGGTCTGTCCTCCTCATGATTGTTACAGACTGAAAGCTGGATCAGCTATCTCTGATTGTGGGGCCTGAGGGCCCTTTTCTAGCTTTTGGAGTTGGTGCTGAAAGTCTGGGGCTGACTGGGAGATGCAGTGCATTGCTGGGATAGATTGGCCCTCCTTAGGCTCGGGGTCTAGGTCAGTGTATGGGCGAAAAGTCTCCGAGAGCAGGAAAAGAGGAAAAGAGCAGGGTTCTCATCTGGATCTTGGGTGACTTCCTTAGCCTTGCCGTAGTTAACAAGCTTATTTGTGGTCGCTTCATCCCCTCTATGAGGCAAGAGAGCGTGTGATCCTGTTTGCTGCGATCAGGGGAGTCAGTTTGGTAGTCCAGTTGGAGTCCTGGTCAGGGACAGCTGTGGCGCTGGGGGCATAAGTATTAGGCTGTCTCAGATTTCGGTCGTTCCCATACTCCCATGCCTTGGCCCAAATACGGCCTTTCTTTCTCCAGTTCGTACGCATAGAAAAGATAATATCTTTTGAAGAGAGGCCATAGGAGCGAGTGAGATACTCAAACTCCTTTGTAAATTTAGCTGGGTTTGCTGAAAAACTGCCACGTCTGACCTCAATTTTGGAGAGGTCTGATATTGGAAAGGGAGCCTGAACCCACATAATGCCCTCCAATCCAGCGACCTCATGGAGAGGGAGCTGGGTCACAGGCTAAGGAGGTGCCTGAATGGGTGTGGCTGGGAGAAGCCCTGTCTGAAGGGGGCAGAGAGAGAGGCCTGAGGAGAAGTAGGGAGGGGAGATGGAAGGGGTGCTGAAGAGGCATGTGACGGGGGATCTGGAGGAGAGGGTGCAGAGAGGGGGAGATCTTCTGAATCTTGTGATGATGGAGGAGGAAGGGAAGTAGGTGTAAGAACATGTGACAGGAAACTTGGAGATCAGGATGGCAAGAGAGTTTGAAAAAGGTCTGAAAATAAGTAACCTCAGACTATTTCTCAGAACGTCGACAGTATAGTTCAAGTTGGAGGATATAGTTAAGATATATAGTTGAGAGATCTGTTCATGGGCCAGACTTCCTGGTCACTCAGTTTGTACTGAGGCCAGGCTGTGTTGCAAAAAAAAGTCAAGTGCTCGGCCTTGAGATTGGTAAGTCTCAGAGCCTTTAAATTAAGTAGACAGCCCAATGGGGAGTCCTTGGGTGGGGTTGATTGAGTATTGCCCTTGGTGAGAACTGCAGAAAAGGGAAGGATATCTCAGGGAGGAGAACAACCAAGAGGGGGAAGGATTGAGAAGGGTGTCCCCAACTCAAATGACCTAGAGGTCTCCGGCCAGAGCTGAGTGTCCTCAAGCCTGAAGACAGACTGAACATGAGGTTCTGCCTCAGAGCCAGGTGTCCCTGGGCCCTGAGGGCGGACCAAACCAGCAAGGAGACAGTTTGAGACGTCCTCCCAGCCGAAATCCTGTGAAAGTGATAGACCCAGTACCCGGGTTTACAACGAGAGGAGGGGAAAAGCTATCACTCTCAATGGATGTTTTCGTCCAGAGATTCAGAGAGACTTAACCTGGTCGCTGGCCGTGAAGATGGGTGAGGAGGAGGCTGCCCACAGAGTCTGGAGAGACAGAGAAGGCTTAGAATCCTCTCCCCGAACCTCACAGAGACAGGGTTAGGGGGTTAGCCCGGGTCCAGCCTCCACTGCCTGCTGCGCCCCTAGTCACAGGTCTCAGGAGGCTGGAAGAGAAGGAGAAATAGGGAATGTTCCCATAGGGGCCACCAGAACATTAGGGCAGTTGGTGACAAGGGCTGTGAAAGAATTCACAGAGAGAAAAAAGTGTAGAGTTTTTATTCACTCTCCCAGAAAGGTGAGGGGCCCGTGGGGAGAGATACACCAGCCTTGAGGGGCGGGGGCTTTGAGCTTTCATTGGACTGTAATTGGGTTGAAAAAGGGCTGGGGGGGTTGCCGCTGTGTGGCCCCTGGGCTGTTGGGATGTTGTAACGGGAGGCCGCAGTTCGCAGTTCGTTCCGATGTTATCGTCTGCCTGTGGCTGTGGGGAGTGGTTAGCTCTCTTCTTGCTTCCAGCAATTTCCATTCCTGGGGACACGCTCGGAATCTGAGTAAAATGTCAGTCATGTTTAACAAGGTCCCAGGCCTGCTCGGGCAAGTGGCGCCACAATCGCAAATGGGGCTGGCTTTGTCCTTTCAAAGGAGATAGATGCCCACTACATATTCAGTTAAAATTAAGTAAATTTTTTGCTCAGAAATGTTGAATTAATTGCCACATCTCCATAAGTTACTGTAAATGCTGATAAATTTTGTGCATTCTTTTCCTTTTAACACCCCTTTTTGGCATGTTAGGACCTATACCAGTGGGTCCATGATTTGGTTTCATGTTTTCTTAGAAAGTGATGGGTCAAAATTAAAATTTTGTAGTATCCATGGATTTTTAAAATTATGATATTTTTTCCTTTTAAATATGGTTAATTCAGAATCAAATATATTTCTCTGATGTCAGGAAATAGGAATAGAGGCCTTTGTACTTGTGTGGTGTCAAGGATATCCATCTTTGAGAGAAAGAGTATTTTAAAAATAGAATTGAAAAGTAGTGTTTATGGAAAGCCTCCACTAGTAGTGGTGTAGTAGGCTGTGGAGTGTGGAAAATTATTCTGTAGGTGTGCAGAGGTGCCGTGCAGGTAACATAGACTTAGTGGAGCATCTTTCTCACTGTTACTATTTTAATCAAAAGCACAATTAGAGTCAAATGTATGTGAAAGAGATTTGAGAAAGATAACACACACTATAAGATACTAATTTCTCACTTTTTAAAATTTTAAGACTCAATTTAGACCTTGATGTATGTGAAAGAATTTTGAAATGCATAATATAAGGTATTACATTGTTACAGTTATTTCTACTAGTCCTTCTTTTGGTAGTTTTAATACTTGGATACTTTCAGTAAAAAGTTTGTTGTATCTGAGCTGTTCATGTCTGGTTGGGGTTAAAAAGTTGGGCTTTTTAGTGAATGATTTTTATGACAGAAGTCTCAGCCTTTACTTTTAAGTCTTAGCTGTTGATCCAGTTAGTTACTGGTTGGAACTTCTATATCTGCTTTCAGAAACTGTTGTTCACTGTTTTCAAGTCTCACTTAAATGTTATAGACAGACTTTACTAGGTTCATAATTTTCCCATCCTATTGAATTTTTCTTTCACTAATTTCTTTCCCATGAAAAGACAAAAAGAAGATTTAGTTTAACCATGAGGCAGTTACTTCTGGTTTGTGTGTGTAATTTTCAGCCTCTGGCAAGGAGAACCAAGAGTCAGCTGTAAGAAACCCTTTCAGCTCCACATTACTGTCCCCTACCATACCCCTCCTTCATCTTTGGCTATTAAGAGCATATGTTACCGCCCTGGGGAAGCACATGGCATTGTTATCGATCCCTATGATAAATAGTAATTTCAAAGGTCCTTGATGAGCTATAGGCTGAACTGTTAGTACTGGGACAATTTTAATATTAGTAAAAAGTTGATCAGTAGTGATGTGACCATATTCTGAGACTATAAAAGATTGTCTTCGAACATGATCAGTTTCTTAAGCTTCAGACAACCCCGTTAGCCGCAAAACCAGATGAACAAATTCAGCTCCAGTGGTTACAATACCAAAGACGCATTGTAAGAAGTTAGCTTTATATTGTGTATGAAAACCCTGGTCAGTCAAAACTGACATTTTAGATGGGCTGAGTTGTGTTTAAAATTGTTAAGTAATCAGAAAGTTTAAGTATGTGTTAACATTTGTTAGATTAGAGAAGAATACCTTCAAAAAGTTATACTTGGATTTAAATGATCTGAGCGAAAGGAGATTAAGTAGGAAGGGTCGTGGGGATAGCAGGTGGATGAATGTGGTTAAAACTCAGGTCATGTTTTTCCAGTGCTTACTGGTAGTTTAAACCGTCTGCGTTTTTGTTTTTTTTTTCTTGTCATCTTTTGTCAGGAAATCAGAAACTCAATTTTGTGTTTCCTATGTAAAAATTTAACTTCTCTGAATTAGTTTTGATGTCTGAATAATGAAATAAATTCGGTAATATTTAAAGTGCTTGGAATAAAACACAACACCTCTTAGCAAAAGGTAGCTCACAGTTTTCATATATTATTTCAAAGTAGTAATTTTTAATGCTGTGACAGAAGTGAGAATGCATGTGGCACACACACTGTTGTCTCCTGACTCAGCTTTGATTCTGCGGGACTTGGGAATGAATTGGGAAGTGTAGGGTTGGGGTGCCGCCCAGAGTCTATCCATTAAAGCTTACTAGAGCATCCGTTCCCGACCTTTCTGGATTTATGGCACCCTATTTGTGTTTGATTTTGTATCTCCTTCCTCCTCGCCATTCTAACAACTTCGGCAGCCAGGACTCTGTTCTCAGTGGAGAGCAAAGCACTGAAATACGAAGTCCACAAATAATTGCCATATAATCATGTCAACCTTTAATTTTACCTAGTCACTACCAAACCTTTTTTGGACCATTGACAAGCAGCATGATTACATTACTATTTGGTGCAGATTTATTTACATTTTGATCAGTTAAACTTCATGTTGTTTTGAAAAAATTTTTTGGCGCATTATAGTGAATCAGATTTGTATCTTATATGTATTTATGTGTAAGAAAATGTGATAGAGAAACATTAAGGACCATTTTAAGTTTCTCCTAGGCTAAAAATACTTCTCTTTACAGAGGTAGAGAATTGAAGAAACAGTGTTTATAAGGTGCTTTGAAATCAGCCTTCTGTGATTTTGTTGTAAATTGTAAGTCAGTAGAGAAGACTGAAGAATAACTAAAGGTTCAGAAACGATGTGTGGTGTGTAATTCGGACAGCCGTGGGTTATCAGTGTCTTCCCTTCCTGAGCTTTCTGTGTTGTGCAAGTAACTGTGGTCTCCTTGGTTGACTAATGGTCATAGACATGGAAGCTCCTTGGCTATCTTTTGCCTGTATTCAGATGGTGAAGTTCCTTCTCTTTCACATGACACAGACAGATGTGCACACGCTTGGCTTTGGGGAATTGATCTGTTTCTGTGGTGTGTATAAGATAGCCATAACTTTTTGTGGGAAATAGGGTGAGCACTGTCACGTGAAAGGTGCCAGTAATCTGTGGAGGTCAATTTAAGTCAGTTACTTCCACCTTTTAATTTCAGTCAGTTATTACCAAACCTTTTACTAGATTGTTAATGACTAGCAAAATTGGTTTGAGTTGACCCTCTTTTGGTTCTAACGAGAGGTAAAGTGGACCCACATTGTCTGAAGAAGGAGGCATACCGAGGAGCCTGGACTCATTCACAAATTAAATCATGAATGAGCTTCTAGTAGTTAAGATTCAGTTTAATTCCTTTCTCTTCATTTTGTGTTTAGCTGGTCTTAAGTACTATCTGTTACCATATAAAATGTTATTTTGAAAAACGAACTATATTGTATCATAGGAAACCCCAGATAAGCAGGCAATAGAATTCTACTTAATTTTCTGGAAGAAGACATAAAATCCACTGGGATGCAAACTTTCAACTATTCAGTTTTTAGTCTCATGGTTTTAATCATGGTCACACTATTCTGTGTGAAAAATAATTTGTTTCTTGGCCTCTATATCACTTTATATGTGGTTTTTCAGTGTCATATGAGATTTACAACTTTATGCTTAATTTTTGGTATGATAATATGACATATTAACTTTCCCTCTCTGTTTTTTTTTTTTTAATTTTTTTTCATCCTCACCCAGGGACATACTTATTGATTTTAGAAAGTGGGGAAAGGAGAGGGAAGAAGAGAAACATGAATGTGAAAGAGAAACATTGTTTGCCTTTCGCATGCGCCCCATTGGCGACTGAACCTGCAACCTAGGCATGTGTCCTGACCAGGAATAGAACCTGTGACCTTTTGGTGTACGCTCCAACCAAGTGAGCCACACTGGCCAGGGCCTAATATTAATTCTTAATACGATTCTAACTTTCTTCATGTAAACTATCAGTATATGGTGACATCTTGAATGAAGTATATTCTCTCTTAAAATTCTCTGGTCCCCTTCTAAATTTAAAAACACAAAAATAACAATCAAAACATTACTAAGGTAGATTGGTTCTAATATAAACTACTGAGTTAGATGTAACTGTGTTTTATTTAAAAGATGCTTTTTCTTTGAATAGGTGAGTCTCAAGAAACCCAGGTAAATTGAGGCTTCAGATGGGAGGTGACTACTCCCCACCTGTGGTGAATGCTTTTCTGCTTCCTTTTTTCTGTTCACCTGTTCGGCTGGTGCAGAAATTTGAGTCTAGTTTGACATGCAAGGTCTTTGCACAACTTGGTCTTTTCTTAGCACTCCCACTTATGGTTGTGTGTGACTGACTTTCACTGCTGTGGGCACCGAGTAGGTAAGCTTTTGACATACTGGACTCATAAAGAGGAGAAGAGTTTGGATTCTAGAAAGGAGACCTTGGTTAGGAGTAGTCAAAGAAACAGAAGTGAGCTGCCTCTGGGGAAAGATTCATTGAAGATCTGCTTTCTCTAGCAGAGCTCCCAGGCTAGGGGGAGTCATTGGAAAGGGGGAAACGTTGTTTTCAAGGAGACTCTGAATTTGAATCTGGACATGTCATAGATTTGAAATTGCGAAAGCGGTTGTAGATGCATCATCTACTACAGCCCCTCCTCCCCTTAATAAAAAGTTTACTGCATTATGGATATTAACCTTTTTTCTTGTATGTATGTTACAGATATTTTCTGAGTTGGTTGCCTTTCAACTCTAACTCTGCTTGTGGCATATATTGATGTATAAAAGTTTAAATTTTCTATGTAGTAAAGTCTATCAGTCTTTTTTTTCATAGCTTCTGCTTTGATGGTTTGCTTTGACAGTCTTCCCCTGGATATTTTTACTTTTTCCCTTTTATTCCCTTTATTTCCTTCCCTTCTCCCCTCTCCCACTCTCTCCGGTCCCGTCCCCATTCCTCCTTTCCTCTTTTAAGCAGATAGTTGTTTTAAACTTTTTAAAATGAGCTTTTTATTTTGGAATAATATTGGATTTATAGAAAAAGTACAAAGATAGTACAGAGAGTTCCCATATGCCCTTCATCCACTTTCCTCTAAAGTTAACATCCTACGTAACTGTAGGACATTAGTCAAAACTAAGAAATTAACATTGGTGCCCTGGCCAGTGTGGCTCAGTTGGTTGGGTGTCGTCCTGCAAATCAAAAGGTCGCTGGTTTGGTTCCCAGCCGGGGCACCTTCCTGGGTTGTGGGCCCATCTCCAGTTGGGGCATGTGCAAGAGGCAACCGATTGATACCTCTCTCTCATATTGATATTTCCCTCCCTCCCTTTCTCCCTCCCTTACTCTTTTTCTAAAAATAAATAAATAAGATCTTTTTTTATTTTGGTGCATTCTTCTTAACTAAACTCTAGACTTCATTAAGTTTTCACTAGTTTTTCCACTGATCTCTTTCCAGGGTACCAAACTGCATTAAGTGGAGTGGATTTAAAGAGGCCGGACCACTAACAACAACACGGTCTGTAGAGAATCTGTGCTTAAAACATTGTTTTTGTGTAGGGCATGACAGTTCATAATGTGTAATTGGCGTGGAAAATATTCTTGATCATTGGCCTTATGAGACACTCTTCCCCTAGAATCTGTTCATCTTGGCGGTAGCACGGCTCTGCCTGTGTGGGACCAGACGGAACTTGTCCATACTGCCAGTTCCTGCTTGTTTCCTGTTCATTGTGGTTCCCAGAGGTCTTTGCTCTCTCACTGTTACCAAATTCTTCTTTTACCTGGACCAGAGTGGGGCATCAGGATATGTTGCTGATTTTTAAGTCTTGAAGAGAAAGGCTTCCTTACTGTGAGGAAACTCGCATGAAAGCAAACCCCAGAGCATCCATCACTACTTTCACCCTCCAGATCCATTCTTCTAACTTTATTGCCTAGATGAAGTGTTTTGTATGTAATGAGAAAAAAATGTGGTTGGCATGGATAAGCGCATGTCTTACTTTTTAGATAGGTTTGAAACTCTGTGGCTTGGTTGCCCATCCCTACCCTTGCTTTAGGTGGGGACAAATCAACAAAATTAAGAGGTTAGGAGGCCAGTCAGGAGGTTAGGTAGAATGAGAGCCATGTTGGTGGCTTCATGCCTACACTGCCTGATAAAAAATGGCGTTAGCAGGGAGGCCTTAGATGGCTCTGCACTCACTCTTCACAGGCTTTACAACACACATTCTTCCGTGCAACCTGGGCTGGGCTTTCTCCTAAGTAACTGGTAGCTTCAACTTGTGCATTCAGATCTGTCTCCCTCTCACTGAAAATACTCCTAAACTTTCTTATTTATTTATTTCAAATACATTTGTCTCTGCCTTCCCCCCACCGCTTTCCCTTGCCCCTCCCCCCTCCCTCCCTCAATCCTTCCCCTTTGCTTTTGTCCATGAGTCCTTGCTATATGTTCCTTGACTTGCCCCTTCCCTTTCTTTCCCCCCGCGCCCCCCTTCCCTCTTGTCTCTGTTGGTTTCTTTTCCTTTCAGTGTTGCTGGTCTTATTTTCCTTGCATCTTTGTATTGTTGGTTAGGTTCCATTTATAGGTGAGATCATATGGTATTTGTCTTTCGCCTCCTGGCTTATTTCGTTTAGTATAATGCTCTCTACTTCCAGCCATGCTGTCGCGAAGTTTAGTAGTCCTTTTTTTCTTTCTGCTGTGTAGTATTCCGTTGTGTAAATGTACCATAGTTTTTTGATCCAGTCGTCTACTGATAAGCATTTAGTTTGCTTCGAACACTTGGCTATTGTAAATTGTGCTGCTATGAACATTGGGTGCATAGGTTCTTTTGAGTTGGTGTTTTGGGATTCTTGGGGTATAGTCCCAGCAGGGGAATCATTGGATCAAAAGGCAGGTCCATTTTCAGCTTTTTGAGGAAATTCCACGCTTCTTCCCACAATGGCTGCACCAGTCTGCATTCCCGCCAACAGTGTACTAGTGTTCCCTTTTCTCCACAGCCTCGCCAGCACCTGTTGTTTGTTGATCTGTTTACTCTTAAACTTTCTTAATCTTTCCTGCCTGGTGTTCCTGCCCTGCTCCCCCTGCCCTACTGGCCCCCCCCCCCCCCCACCAAGTAGAAATCAGTGAGGGTATGATTGTTATGCATGCCTGAGGAGGGGAGGATAATCAGTGAAGGAGCAGAGAAGAGGATAGTGGCTTTGGTTTTCTATAGACCTATAAGGCAGTTTCTGTAGATTTGTTATAGTCCATACCAGCTATTGGAGATAATCAGTAGAGCATGTTGGAGACCCTCCAACCAGCTCACAAGTAAGTCAGAAATAGGATATTTACAGTAGATGTACCTACAAGTAGGAGTCAGTCTTTTTTCCTCAGAGCTTTTCTTGGTGGTGTGTAACTTTTTTCATTGCAAATAATATTCCTTTCAAATGTAGAACACTTAGATTACCAAGCCTTTTTCCACATATGCCACTTATGTCAACCACACATTTTCTTATTTTATGGCCAAGGTATTTGCCAAGAAGTGCTGGATATAAAGGGAGAATTTGATCTAGTTAGAGGGTCAGAGATGGCTTCCCTGGGAACATGGGGAGGCTTGGTGAGGGAGATACTTTTTCATTCTGGGCCTTGTTATTCCATATTTAAGGATTTTGTTCTTTATTGCAAGAGTAGAGCCATTTCTTTCAATGCTGGGGTATGGCAGGAGGACGGTGAGCTATAGGTAAGCTGCCCCTGTTAAAAGAGTACCTTGGCTTAGCGTTCCAGAATCAAGTTTGTTGATCAGGCAAGGAGCTGTCAGTGGTTAAGGCCCTGGTGATTAGCAGGTGCATCCGGAAAGCGCAGAGGAACATCTTTGCTTGGAATCTGGTGAAGTCAACAATATAGATTATTTTCTTACTGCCAGTGATTAAAGACATACCTTTAGTGTTTTCTAACTTTGGTCAATTTCTGAACAGTCATTCTCTTAATGTTTGATCATTTAGGTTAAAAAATTGCATAGCAAGAAATCTATGTTGGGTTTATAAAAATAGGATGGATGGTGTCATTTTAAGTAAAATTTTTAGGATGTAGCCGTGTGTCTGAAATTGAACTTTTAGCATCTCCAAAGGTTTTTCTACAGGTTTGATATAGTACGATGTGCTCTGATTCTCGTACATATGGATATATTAGAAAACTGGATTACATCCCAGTGTCGTCCGGCGGGGAACCTGCTTGAACCATAGAGTGGAGCTGCAGTGGAAGCGCAGTTGCTCCTGTAATTATATCAGGATGTGATGTAGTCCCTCTCTATGTTTATTAATTAGTGGAGTTGTAATGAGACTTTCCCCCCATGCTTTCAAGGATGCTGATCAGTGGGCATCTGGGCAGGATTTAGTTGTGTTTGGGAGCCTTCTGTGTACGAGTGGGAGGGATCTGTATTTCAGGAGGTGGCAGGTGAGCCTCCCGCCAAGTTAGCATGATGGGAACAGGACTCTTCTGGGTTGCCATCTGCTTGTGGCTGATAGGAAACCAGCAGTGACTTTGGAGGAGTTTATGTTGAAATACTTAGGAATTAGTAATATTAAGACCATGCTGATCAGGTACTGGGAGGTGGGGGAAAATCAACTATGTGGAGTGTTTCATTACTACTAATTTCAGGAGATAGCTGCTTGGGTTCAACATTCCCCACCCCCACCCCCCAAAACCACAGCTCTTTTCTGCCTACCCAAGTCAGCCCCAGTTCTCTAAGTTGCCTATGGCAAAGGAGCACCTTGTTTATGACTGTCACACATAACATCGTGCATAGTGCTTGCCGCTGAGGAGATTCAGTCTGTCTCTGTAACTCTTTTAATATGTCGAGGTTTTTGGTTGTTTTTTCAAATTGTAAAATGCACAAAAAATTTACCATTTTAATTATTCATAAAGTATAAAGTTCAATGGCATTAAGTACATTTATATTGTTGTGTGATCATCATGGTGGTGTTTCAGCCAAGTACTTTCGCACATTGTTGTCCCTTGGTGTCCCTTGGGATTGGCTCCAGGAACCCTGCAGATACCAAAATCCACAGATGCTCAAGTTCTTTATATAAAAGTGTATGGTATTTGCATATAACTTATGTTTGTATATAGGCTACAGCAGGCTATGTCTACATATCACTTCATTTGAGTAAATTGAGTGTAGTGCTTATTGTGTGCAAATTCAAGTTTTGCTTTCTATTTTTTTAGTCTTCACTGGAGGGCATTTTTTCATTGCTTTTAGAGAGTGAGGGTAGGAGAGAGAGGGGGAGGGGGAGAGGAAAAAAATTGGTATGAGAGAGAAACATCTATTGGTTACCTCCTGTCCATGCCCTGACCAGGGACTGGACCTATACCCTAGACATGCATGTGCCCTCACTGGGAATTGAACCTGCAACCTTTCAGTGTATAGGATGACACTCCGATTAACTGAGCCACACTGACCAGGGCAAGTTTTGCTTTTTGGAACTCTCTGACTTAAAAAAAAAAAAAAAAAAAAATTAAGTCTACAGTTGATTGGATTCATGGATGCTAAACTTGTGGAAGTAGAAGGCTGACCCAATTGGGGGTGGGGGGGACGGACTGACTCTTACTTGTAGGAAATCTGCTATAAAATTTTTGTTTCTACTGACTTACTTGTGACTTGGTTGGAGGCTTTCCAATATGATCTACCTATTTTCTCTATAGTTGGTATGGACTTAAAAAACTGTGGATGCTTCCTTCTGTGTACTAAAATATAGAAAAATACCATCAGCATGCTCTGTCTAATGTGAGGTCCCTTTGGGTTTTAAGCTGAAGTTCACTTTCTTTCCATGTGGGAATTGACTAGGTGAAGTGGAGGTGCTGTGCCCCCATTTCTCTGGGTTTGTTTTGCTGCTCTTGGACCTGGGAAGCTCTGCTCTCCAAGCACAGAGAGTTTTGATGGTATCTGAAAACTTGGCTCTGTCTGTTCTGAATTATACTTAAAGTCAGGGTGTGGCACAGAGAACAGCCCCCTTCCCCTTTAAGCTAGCATTACTAGGTAGGTTGGCTAGAGGAGTTGACCTGTGGCGGCCCAGTGAGGGTGTGCGGGCTTGGAGTTGCCTTGTTCTGCCTCGGCCACGGAAGTGGGTTCTGAGGCATTGCCTGCCTCTTTGTGGCTTGCAGCCCTGCTAGGTTCAGTCTACCTGTAGGTTTCTATCTTGCCTCTTTCAAAACAGTTAACAGAAAAGACCGTAAAGCTTTCTGTTAATTAGGAGATTCTTGGTTACAAGAAAGAGAGCTAGCTGAACTCACTCAAAAAATGGGAGGGGGAATTCATTGGGCCGATTCTGGGCTGTCTGTCTACTGAAAACTGGGCAGGAACAGAGAAACTGGAACGCTGTATGGACAGGCCTGGAAAGCTCCTTTCTCCCTCTCTGCCCATCTCAGCTTCCCTCAGCGCAGACCGGCTTCCTCGGCTCCTCCATCCGTGAGGCAGACGTGGCTGCCAGTGTCCCCCCACCGCCCCCCCCTTTTAATATAGTGACCCAAGTGTCTTGAGAGACACTATTTTTTCTGTGTTCCAGAAAATTCTGGAATTCTGGGAAGAACTTATGAGTGGTCTTAGAAGACGGTGACTCCCATGGCAAGTGTGCGGAGGCCGGGAGCAGTTAGGACATCTGTGCTACAGGTTTACAGAAGTGTGAGGGTAACAGTCATGACGGGACCAGGCTGCGAAAGCGACTGAGCTTTGCATTAGAAATGAGACCAAAGCAAAGCAGTAAAGCCAAAAACTAAACCAAAACACGACACTACCACCACCACTACCAAGTTGGTTGAGGAGATGAACCTGCTAAACAAATTGTGGAATTACTTTTTAAAAAACGAAATCTTTTTTTGTAAAATAAGTGGTAGCCCATTTTCATATTAGCATTGTTCGAACTAAGACAAATTGTCGCCGAAGTTTTATTAAGCACAATAACAATGTGGGAAATAACATTCTTGAAAATTCAAGTATAATAAAAGTATTTTTAATTAAATTATATTTTAAATGCATAGGATTCCTGTTATTAGAAGGAATCCTTTTATAAATGTTTCTCTGAAATCCACTAATTGAACTTTGTAAATTTGAGTCTTCCTGCATCCCATTTACTTAAATCAAAAGGTACCAGTGGATTGTCCTTCCTGGCTGCCACCTCGTCAGGGTCACCAGTTCGTCAGCAGATCACATACTGCACTGATTTCTGAGGAAATGAAAAGTGGCTGTTCCTCTTTTAGTTGTGTGGTCCCACACCTAGATCCCCCTGTATGAATCTGAGAACCCTCTGTGAATGGATATTAAATGAGGATGGAAACCCCTGTGTGTATTGTGAACCTGTATGCAGCAATCTGAGGAGATACCAAAGCATCCCTTGGTGATTGCGCGGTGAAGAAAGAGTGGTCTGATAACTGTAGGTATTAGTGAGTGCCATTTGGGAATTTATGAATGTGTTGGCTTGGCATCTTTTCAGGTGCACAGCATCTACTTTATTTGCACGTATCATAAAGGTGGTTTGGTACCCATTTGACTTATTAATATATTTAAAATTAAAACTCAAACAGTTTTTCCTCCTCAGAACATGTGGATTATGTGGAAGGATGATTTATTATTGGATCTGAGGGGGATTGAGATTAGCACCTGGATAAACATTGCCACAGTGGAGGACACCTGGAAGGTTCTCTCACATGCCTCTCACTCCTACTACATTTCCTACCTTCAAAAGGGCAGGAAACGTTTATTACTGCTTTAAAAGACGTAAAAGCCAAGTGGTAGTCTAAAACAGCACAGAAGAAGCCCTGCTGTGGAGTGAAAATGGGGAGTGCTGCCTGTAGGTTGCAGGACACCCTTTATCCCACGTGGCCCTTCTGTTCTTCAGGGGTGCTCTGGAAATGTCGTGTCTCTAAGGAGGCTTCCTTGAACCCTGCCTCTCATTGAGAATGCGGAGCCAGGGAGCTCTGAGGACTGCAGAAACTCAGCGCCTTCACAGTGGCGTCAGAGGCGACAGTGTAAAAGAGAAAAAGGATTGCGTTTGCTCACTCGTGGCAACACAGAACAAATCTAAGGTAAATTTGACAAGACACCACCTTTTAGCTTGCTTATAAAGCATGTTATATTCTTCAGAGCCGTTTTATAAATGTCACCTTTGACCTTTATTTGTTGTTGAAGAGATGAAGGGTGGAGCAAACAGTCCATCCATTTACAGGTGGGAAACTGAGTTTGGGAGAAGCTGTGCACCAGTCGAGGTCTCCCAGGCCTTGTCTAGCAGGGCTGACCAGAGCCCAACTTGTGATTCCTGGTCAGATTCATTTTCCATTTCATTTTCCCCACCCATCCTTTTCAAAGAAGTTTTATTTGATGATAGATTTATTTACTTATTTAGAGCGCATAGTCTCCCACAAAAGGGTTGAGGTAGCTTAAAAGCAAAGACTAAGAAGAAGGTTAGGTGGATAGAAAATTCTGGCTCAAGTGAGTTTCTTAAATTTTGAAAATGAAGGTAAGAGGAAAACTGTTAATTTGGTTAAAGTTAAATCCTCTGGAAACCCGGAGCTCCCCACCAGTATTTAGGTTAGGGTTGAGCCCCAAATTTAGCATCATAGGAGTGGAGAAAGGAGTAACAAGTGAGGGAGCTTTGTGGTTACCTTATCTTTGCTCTTTTGTGTTATACTTAGTACGTCAATTTTTGATGTTATTATAAATTTAACCATAAAAAGCAGCAAAATACTACAGTCCATTTGTAAAATAGAGGGACTCCACCTATAGTTTCCACCATTATTAGAACTCTTAAGTAAACCATTCTTTTGAATTCTTTTTTCATACACATTTTTTTCATAGTTATGATCAAGATAACAAACATCTCTGTATGCTTTTTTAAATTTAACGTAGCATATGCATTTTTTATGTTTTTACATGGTCTTCATAATTATAGTTTTTTTATGGTAAAATATATATATAACAAAGTTTATGATTTTAACCATTTTAAAGTGTACAGTTCAAGTGTCATTAAGAGCATTCACATTGTTGTGCAAATATCACCACCGTCCATCTCCAGAACCTTTTTTGTCTTCCCAAACTGGAAATATGTACCTGTTAAATAATGATTTCCCATTCCAATCCAGCCCCACCCCAAACCCGGCTCTTGGCAACCACGCCGGGTTTGTGTCTTTGAATTTGACCATTCTAGGGACCTCATATAAGTGAAGTCACACAGTATTTGCCCTTTGGTCTTTGACTTATTTCATTTAGCATGATGTCTTCTAGTTTAGCACATGTTATAGCATATCTCAGAATTTCTTTTTAAGGCTAAATAGCAATCTACATAAATGTATTTATGTACCACTTTTTTTTATCCATTATCTGAGTTGGGGGTTATACCTTTCTGAAGACCACAGTGTTTCCTCATGCAGATAAATCACAATATACATCAATGTTTGATTAGTATTGGGTGTTTGGGTTGCTTCTAATTTGTGGCTATTAAAATACAGATGTAATAGATACTGTCTTACTTTTTTTATCCTTTTGAATGGGTTAAACAAATACTAGTGTTCAGCTTTGTTTCTTATTTACTGAGTTGGAGTTTAGGTTGAACTTTTGGATGAAGATAATTTACGTGTGTGTAATAAAATGCCTTAAAAAAGTAAACAAAATGCTTTATTGATGAAGGGCCGTCTAAAGAATTCTTACCTCACTCAGCAGAGTGTCGCGTCAATGAGAGAGCATAATGCAATGGTTTATGCTGTCGGAAAGGATTGGCCTTCTGGGAGTTGAAGAACTGACCTCAAAACAATATTCAAGAAGAGTTTATGGGCTGATCAACAGATCATATACGTCTTTGAGAGTGAAACATTTGCAATGCCAAAACTGTAATTTTCGTAAGACCTAGTGGTCATTCTGGGGAAGAATTGTTCTCTCTTTCGTCGTTTTTTTCATTGATATCAATCATTGGCATGTCTGTGAATACAGAGCTACCATGAAAGATGTGACTCTTGCCTGCAAAGATCTTACATCTAGTTTGACATGACAACGCATCAAACAGAAAACCTAAGGAAACTCAGGGACAAGAGAAGTTGGCCTGGGTTCATACAGAATAATCTAAGGCAGACTTTATGCGCTTTTTAGACAGCTGCTTGACAGAGGGAAGGGAAGGCCCTAAGAGGGTTTCAGAAGAGAGCCCTCACTTGGAGGTCCTGCCCTCCCTCCCTCCTGCTGCTGGTATGTTAGGCCTTGCATATGGTTCACAGATGTGTGATGGTAAGTCTTGAAGATCATTGGGGAATTTCACTCTTTTGCCAGTCAGCTTGTTGCTGTGGCAGTCCAGCATTAACGCGAGTGTGGCTTTGCTGCCCACGGAAGTGCACAAGAGGGCTTGCTGGATCAAACTCCCGCTTTCCTCTCTGGCTCCGTGTGGACGGCCATAGCCAATAGCCCTGTATTAACTCAGCCTTCGCCTGGCTGAGTAAAGGCTCTTCGGTACTTTTCTGTCAGTCTGACTCCATCTGCTCTGTGTCTTTTAGAAGTTCCTCAAGGGCCCGTCAAGAGCCTGTCTTTGTTTTCTGCAGATTGTTTTTGGTACTTTTATATTTGTTTGATCATTTTAATGGGAATTTGGGAGAGGGAGTAGTAAACATAGGGCTCATTCATCATCTTGAATTTGTTCTGTGTATTATGTTTTCCCATTTTACTGAACTCTCTTAATAGTACTAATTCCATTCAATTTTGTTGGGTTTTCCAGATGGAAAATTATATTGTTTATAAATATAATGATTTTTGGCCCTTCCTTTTATATGAATTTCCCCCTCCTGTCATAATGCCCTTCCTGGAATTTCTAGAGTGATATTGAACAACATATTGGTGGACATCTTTGATTAATTCTCACCTTAGCCAGACTGCCTTTAGCACTGTTGGTTTTAATTACTTTCTGCATATTGCCAAATGGCTTTCTGGAAAGATGGACTAGAATTGGAGTGTGCGCATCACCCACATCCTCAGTATTGAGTGACCTGAGTATTGGGAAGGCTCTTCTTATTAATGGTTCTGTCATTTTAACATCAAATTTGAGTTTGGTCATTTGTTATTTCCTCTAGAAATTCTGGAGTCCATAAGAACAAAGTTGGCCTAGATTCATATATCGTTTTATTTTCATCAAACAAGTATATACAACGTCCCTATTCCAAAGCAATATGGGTATGGAGTGGAAATTACCGTTAACCCTGGCAACACAGATTTGAGTGGAAAAACATATGGGCCTTGGAGTCAGATATCAAATATTAACTCTATTACTAATAACCGGGTGATTTTCGATACGCTTAACTGAAACTCAGCCTTGGTTTGCTCATTTGTAGAATGAGGGTTTTAATATCTCACAGGAAAGCCGGGAATGTGGAGTGAGAAGAGAAGTGGGCCCTTAGTAATCAGGAACCACGAGTTCTTGCTCTTTGCCTCCTCCAGTGGCCCGTTAACATACTAAGGCCATTCACTAACAGTTGTCGAGGATTTCAGTGGACTTTCATTTTAATCAGAGATAAAATTTTACCTTTTTTCTCTATGATTCTGACCCATTTTAATTTTCAAATTGAAATCGGAGTGAGCGATAATTGTTTTTACATGTCCTTTATTTCATATAATTTTATTTTTATATATTGATTTAGAGGACAGACGGAGGGAGGAGGTAGAGAGAAAGAGAGAGGGAAAAGAGAGCGAGAGAGCCAGAGAGAATGAATATCAATTCTTGTATGTGTCCCAACCAGGGATCGTGCCCACAGTCCTGGCGTTATCGGGACAGTTTTCTAACCAGCTGAGCTACCAAGTCAGGGCTTTTACATATCCTTTTAATAATTAACTTTATTCTAGATTTTCAAAATTGCTTATTGGGTAGAGTATAGATAAAATTACAACAGCAGTTTATTGAGCAATTTTAACTATGTGGCAGGAAGGTAGTTAAGGTACTTGGTATACATTTATTTAGTCTTCCCAACAGTCCCACTTAATAGGAAACTGAGGCACAGAAAAGTCACCCAGTTCAGGAGTATGGCCCAGGCTACACACAGTTGCAGTCTGACTCTGGAACTGTACAGGTCGTTTGTTATTTCCTCTAGAGATCTGGAGTTTACAAGAACAGAATTGGCCTTCATGGTCTTGAAGAGTTTGTTCCCTTTATTATATGTTCCTAAAGCTGATTCTATTTTGTGCGTGCATGCGTGCGTGCGTGTGTGCATGCTGTGCGTTTGTAGATAGGTAGAGAGATGTAGGAAACGTAATCTGGGTTTTTAAACTAGCTAATTATTACGATGTTAGGTAGCAAGTGTTAAATATAGAGCATTCCTATTTATTGAATATGTTAATTCTAATCTGTAGCATTAAGAATTTTTTCTTACTTAGGTATTATAATTTTATTTATTCCTCTTTGAAATTGCCATCCAGATCTGAACCTTTTACGTAGAACCTTGGTTTAACTCCATCCTAGATAATTATAAAGTCTTTATTATTGGGATAGTTAAAAAATATTTTTTATTTTATAAAACTGAAGTCTATACTCATTAAACAATATACCCCAAACCCCTGTCAATCACCATTATAAATTCTCTTTGATTAAAAAAAAAAATTTCATTTATTTATTTTTAGAGAAAGGGGAAGGCAGGGAGAAAGAGAGGGAGAGAAACATTGAGATGGAGAGAAACATCAATCGGTTGCCTCTCACGTGCCCCCACCTGGGGACTTGGCCTGCAACCCAGGCATGTGCCCTGACCAAGGATTGAACCAGTGACCCTTTGGTTTGCAGGATGATGCCCAGGCCACTGAGCCACACCAGTCAGGGCCGTCTCTGTGATTTTGATTACTCAGAGTATCTCATCTATGTAGAATCATACAGTATTTGGGTTTGTTTGTTTGTTGTTTTTTTTTGACTGGCTTATTTCACTTAGCACAGTGTCCTCAAGGTTCATCCATGTTGAATCGTGTCAGAATGTCCTGCTGATGTGAGAATTTATTTGATGTAAGAGTTTATTTCAGCCAAACAGAGGACACACTTGCAATTAAGATTCTAATAGAGTGAGAAAAACCCTGCCTAGAATGAAAGTGTGCAGCTTCTTTATGTATTTGGAATTAAGGAGGGAATGTAAGGAAGATTACATAAAAGTGGGAGAAAACAATGCAGGGATTGGATTACAGGATTGTTAACAAGATTATGTGCTCTTGAAGGTGGCCATGCTTCTGCTTCCTAGGGGTCTGAAAAAGAAGCATTTCAAACCTGTGTTAACCTAGATGCACAGAAACAATGGATAGGGCCCGAGCCTATGCTGGGTGGGCACTCAGTCGGCCCTTGAGTGTCCCTTGACTGCTTTCCTCATTTTGTAATTCACTTTCTATTCTTGCAGCTAAAATTAACACACATCATCTATGGATTTCATGCTTGCATTTAAAAAACAAAAAACGAAAACGGTCCTAAGCTTTGTATATTTTTCCCTGAAAGTCTGGATCCTTCACTCATGAAATGTCTGAATTAGAACTGACTTACCCCAGCCTCCCCTGAGCTTCATTGTGGCAGCTTTCGAGGCTGCCTTCACTTTTGTCTAAGAGTTTATATATAGCAGCTGATCGTACATATAAACTGTAATTAGTTTATTTAATACAAACAGTTTTTTGGTAGTCTCTGTTCTTTCCTATTTGTTTCTTTTGTTATTAATTGTTGCTTATCATGTGATATCAAGAAAACATTTGAATCCTGGTCAGGTGAGTAACTATTTAGGTCCAGCTTGCTCAGAGTGGTATCACGAGTCACTTAAGAGGAAGGGCAGAGAAATGTCTAGCCCATATGTTCTGTCTCTTGTAGCTCAGGTTTTTTTCTTCTCTAGAAAATTCTCTAGAAAGGGTAACTCTCATTCAGGTATAACCATCCCCCCAAAGTAGGAGAAAAAAAAAAGGTTATGAAAAGTTGAATTTTAAAGTTAGAAACCAGTGAAAATGGACCTGTGCTGGGGAAAACTTGTTGGAAGGCTACATCCGAAATTCTGTCAATTTGTGCTTCAGATGAGACAAAGAGTATATGCAAAGGGCAGGGAGTAGGGTAGTAAGTCGTTGAGAGATTTATTGTACAATGGAGACTTTAAAAGAATTTGCAGAAAAAATTTAGAATCTTTAATTTCTAAGTTAGAAACTTAGGAGTGGAATTTAGAAGTAAGGGGGTAAAGTACCAAGGGATTACTTCAACTGTTGTTGATAGGCTGTCAGTAAATCGTATGTGGATGCCACCCTCAGGGAGTAGTAACAGTCTTGTAGGGTAGCAAATCCTTGTCCCCTAGATTTCAGTACGTTTCATATGATAAGATGAAACTCTTTTGTCTAAGAGTTTATATATAGCAGCTGATCGTACATATAAACTGTAATTAGTTTATTTAATACAAACAGTTTTTTGGTAGTCTCTGTTCTTTCCTATTTGTTTCTTTTGTTATTAATTATTGCTTATCATGTGATATCAAGAAAACATTTGAATCCTGGTCAGGTGAGTAACTATTTAGGTCCAGCTTGCTCAGAGTGGTATCACGAGTCACAGATGTGTTTCCAGCATCCAGAAGAATAAATTTCACATTAGGAGTCACCAGTGGTCACCAACATTTTTACCATCATATTCTTTTTATTGTTTTCTCTTTTTGCCTTGGGAATAACTGTGATCTTATGACTAGCTAAGAAGTTTTGTTCAGTGTAAGCTAATTGTATGAATAACTCCTGTTTGTTCTGTACATTGACCCTTGAACAGTGAGGGGGTTGGGGTTCCAACCCTACCTCCTGCACATTTGAAAATCTGTGTACAACTTTATGACTTCTCAAAAACCCCACAGGTGGCCCTTCACATTCACAGGTTGAAAACAGTATTTTTTTTTTTTCCTATTTGATTGGTTGAATCCATAGGTGCAAAACCCATGGATACTGAGGACTGACTATATATCTATTTACTGGAAAAACTCCACATGCAAGTGGACCTTCACAGTTCAAACCCATGCTGTTCAAGGGTCAGTTGTACTTAATTATGTGCTTCACGTTGAGCTCAGCAAGAGGGAGGATGGATTTGGAGGAGGACAGGACCTGGTCGTGAGCTCTGTGGAACCCGACATCCCAGATCAGGCCAGAGTTGCCCCAGAGGAGACAGAGAGAGCAGGCCGGAGGGAGGAGGAAGGCCGGCAGGGAGCTCCCGTTGAGCTCTTACAGGGGTCGAGTCATTGAAAGCCCCCAGCTGCTGTGTGAGATTGTGCCGTCGTGTCCGGGTCCTACAGATGGAGAAACTGGGACCTTGCGTGGTTCAACAGCATGGACTCTAGCCACGCAGTGAGGAGTGAATGATGGAGCCAGGATTTGAAGTCAGGCCTTCAGATCCAGAGTTCCCCTTCTCAGCCACTGCTGCTTCCTCAGTTTATAAGTGTTAACCACACCCAGTTATAATTTCAGCCGCGAACAAAGAAATGTGCCAGTTTATGTAACTTTATCTTAGGTAATAGATAGTTCTCAGTACACGTTTCACACTTCACCTTAGCCAGCAGGCTGAGAATCGATCAGTACATAGCTTATGGACTTTGATTAGTGGGTTTTAGACACATAGGGGACCCAGGACCCGAGTTTGAGAATCTGGTAAAACTTTGTCATTTTACCTGTGGAGAGAATGGGCCCCCTTGTTGTTGAGGGACTTACCCAAGACCTCACTGAAGCGTGAACTTGGGTCTCAACTCCGGGGTCAGGGTTTTTCCCGCTGCACATTGTCCCGGAATGCTTTTCCTTTTACAGACAGTGCTGTGAATGAAAGTTAGGTAGAGTTGAAAGGAATACGTAAGATGTCAAAAATGGGCTTGTCAAGATCACCAGTAACCCTTAGCGAGCCACATCCAGGGTCTTCATCCATCTTGACTTCTCAGTAGACCTTCTCCTCGCCTGGCTGTGAGGACTCCCTGCTGGCTTTCTTCCTCGCATGACTGCTGTTTCTCAGTCTCCTCTGCTGGCTTCTCTACCTTGACCTGACCTGGAATGTCGGGGTTCCACAGGGCTCACCACTAGGCCTTCTCCTCCATCTTCATCCTCCCTGTAACTGACCCCATTTTCTGTAGTTAACCCATCTTTATGTGGATGACTCTTAAGTTACTAATGCTAGTCGAGACTTCTCCTCTGAGGTTCAGATTCAGGTGTCCAGCTTCTCACTTGACCTTGGCGTTTATATGTTTCACAGACAGTACAAACTTAACATTTCAAATGGAACTGCTTCCATAAGCCCATGCAGTCCTCTCCCCTGTCCTGTTCTTTACATCAGTTATTGCCACCACCCACTGGCACTCATTCATGATCACGGTGAGAGCTGACATTTGTTGAGAGTCTGTTATGTCCCAGACACCTCCTTAAAAGGCATTACATGAATTAACTCAGTCAGTCCCATGAGATAGATGATGATAATAGTAATAGTAATAAGAATAGACTGTATAGCTCCTAGTACATACCAGGCTCTGTTTTAAGCCTATTATAAGTACTAACTCATTGAAGCCTCACATATCCGTGAGCTAGATACTGTTACCATTCCAGATTGACAGATAATGTCAGCAACTGAAACACTGATTCATTTACTCCCCACAGTACTCAGGGCCCCTTGGCCAGGAAGTGGCTGGAGCTGGGAGTGCAGTCTTGCAGAGACCGAGCATATGCCTTGTGCCAGTACTGAATTTTACTGTGTTTATCCCCCTTTCACAGCCAAGGAGGCAATTCCACTGTTTCCTGTCCCACAGGTAGTTCATCAGAAACTCTGTTACTAACTCCCAGACGCACCTCCAGGCTGCTCTCTCCTCCTCCTGCCA
Source organism: Pteronotus mesoamericanus (assembly GCF_021234165.1). Classification (NCBI taxonomy): domain Eukaryota; kingdom Metazoa; phylum Chordata; class Mammalia; order Chiroptera; family Mormoopidae; genus Pteronotus; species Pteronotus mesoamericanus. Next base: position 99,964,404 of record NW_026555085.1, read on the forward strand.
GTGAGCATTTTAGCTCGGGCCACCGCTGGCTCGCCCTGGATCTCCTCCACAGCCTTCTACCTATTTTTTCTGCCCTCACATTGTCCCCTTCCAGATCTCTTCTACATCGCAACAATACTGGTCCTGAATGGAAACGAGAACATCTCAGTCCACGGCTTACAACAATTGAGTGGCCTCCCACCGCACTCGGAGTTAAGTATAAGCTCCTCCTCTGGCCAGTAAGGCCCCCTGCACTTTATCCTGTGCCCGTGTTTCCCACTCTGTCCCACCAAAGTCTTTCCCGCCCCTTAGCTCTGGCACAGCCACCCCCTATCGGGAAGCTCCCCTCCCCTGCTCTCCACGCAGCTTTGGTCCCCACTGCAGTCTGTCCTCGGAGGGCCTTCCCTCGCACCCCTGTCGGGTTCTTCCTTCTCCTCTGCACAGCACTTACCGCCAGTGGCAATTTATCATTTATATCTCTTCCCTTTGCTGCTGTTCCTCCCATTAGATTGTAAGCCCTCTGTGGGCTAGAGCTCCACAAATATTTGTTGAAAGAAAGAAATACAGATTCCCTTTTGACTGCCCTAGAAACCGAACGCTTTCCGGTTGGAAAATGTGTTTTGAGTTCCAAAAGAGCTGAACCTGGACTGGAACGCAGCCCCCCACTAAGCGGTGGAATGCTTGTATAGCTCTGCCGCTTCTGGAACACACAGGCTACAAGGGTCCGGGGACGTTGCAGTCTGCAGTTTTAGTTACTTCACTCTTAAACTCACCGTTTCTCTCATGCACCACAGACCTTGAGCCTTGCAAGGCCGTGGCTGCCAAAACCCTGGTGATGCTGCGGCTTTTGTGGCCAGTGGACGGAAGCCAAGCAGGGCAGCGCTGACCCATGATGAGGGGCTGGGCCTGACAGGGTGTGGCCTGTCCATGCTTGTGAAAGGCTGTGGGTTAGGTGACTTTGAGGCCCCAGTCCGACACTCACCGACTTCGAGTCTCCTGCCTCCGGTGTGCAAATTGAACACCAAGTCAAGACATCTGGACGGCCAGTCACGACTTTCTTTAGCTTTTTCTTGATCCCTGCCCTGTCCCTCTGCGGCTCTGTCGCTGTCCCCAGGGATCCTTTAATGGGAAGTTCTTTTACTTTCTTCAGTGACCCGTTCTCTCAGGATGAGGTCCAAGGAAATGTGCCTCATGAGAATTTCTATAGTGAGCAAAAAGATGGAATTTGGGCTAATTTTAGTAAACAAGCAATAACTGTCAGCAGATTAGTTAAAATCTTGTTTGTAGTTCTCTTGTGGAGGACAGTAAATTGGTAGCTTATTTAGGTCTCTGCGACTTCCAAGGAATTGTCATTCTGTAAAAGTACTGAATGAGAGTGGACCCCTGCTGTGAGATGAGGGAGCAGCCATTCACACACGTCTTCCAGACCCACTAGTTATCGCTCACTGGGCAGGAGTGGAGGCTGCAGTGAACTAGGGAGACTTTTCTTCTAAAGCAGCAAAGACCACTCTTGGTTGACAGCGGGAGGGTAAGCATGACCCTTTCTAATGGCCGCTTCGGTTGTCCTGTGGCCCTACGCTCGTCGGTTAGACAGGTAACAGTAAAGCCGTGTAGATGGGCCCACCTTGCAAAACTCATACCATAGGAGCCCCTTCCCACAGCAATCTTTGCTTTAAAGTTTGCAGTAATTGGGAAGTGATAGGTGTAAAGCAGCGCTTTCTCAGCAAAAGTACTGAGGTGTGTTCATTAGCAAATAGTGAGGGCCTACGTTACTAGAATCTACAAATAATCTTTTACCTGGCTTTTCTCTGTCCTGAATGTCACCTTGAACAACCCGCAGTTAGGGAGGTCAGGGAAATGAGATTTGTTCTTAACACTGCAGAGTAATGGGGAAGGTCCTGTTGGGGTTAGAGGCCTAGTACCTTGTGGGTTAAAATGACTTTCATGGACTAACCTGTGTAGCAGTGATAATGCGTATGACATTACCTCTTTAGAATTATTTAGTCACAGCTACGAACAACCCACTTACAAACAGACGTTAACCATGCAGCATGTGCCTGAATCAGGGAAGTTCGTACCAGTACCACCTGGAGGTCGGGGCCCCTTGGCCACGAAGGCAAGAACCACCTCTTCCCTTCTGCTGCTGCTTTCCCGGCTGTGGGAGAGCTCGGTGTGGGCTGCGTAGGAGCTTACGTCGTGCCACAATGGGCTCGGTGATTCCAACTTTCTTGTGGCCTGGAGAGTAACTTTTGGCTTTTGTGTGGAAGCTGTTGCTCTGCACCTTGAATACGGACCTGATAACAGTACACCTCAAATGATTCTCAGGCTGTGGACAGTTTGCCTCAGCAAAGCAGACACTCTGAAACTGTCCAGTTTTCTGCTATAGTGCCAGGGGTGTGGGTACCAGAGATGTCCCCTCTTTTCCTGGCAGCAGTACTCTTTTTGGTTTTCCTGGACCACCTCAGGCTCTGCTTTCTTCACTCAGAGACCATCCTTTCAGAACCCCCTCCACGCCCCACCCCCACTGCCTGCAGCTCCCCACCCCCTGTGATCCTGGGGCCCTGGTTTGTGTTGGGCCTTCTCCGCCGGAGACAGAGGCAGAGGCAGGTGTGGGCCCCCGGGCCCTGTGCTAAATCCATTATCCCAGGTGCCCCCGGGCCCTGTGCTAAATCCATTATCCCAGGTGCGGAGTGACAGCTTGAAGGGGCCTGAGGGCTGCTGGTTATCAGTCAAGAGGGCTGCACTGAGTTTGCTGTCAATGAAGTGCCGGGGGGCAGGGTAGGGCCTATTTTCACAGCACAGCTCTGAGCGCTGCCAGGTGTCCGGCCGGCCGTAGTGCCCAGGACACCGGCCGTAGTGACACTGCAGCTTCACAGAAACAACCACACCCAGCACCTGACCTTTCCCTTCAGTGGTTTTGGTGCAGTACATTTTAGAGCATTTAGAGGGAAAATGTAGAATAAAGTATTGTGTTTTTGGCCCCTTGCTTTAAATGTAAAATGATCCAGCATTTTCCAAAAGATGTCCTTATTATTATTGGAACTAAAAGATGGTGTTCGTGCTCGTGTTGATTGAAATGCTTAATTTTAAAGACATATGCTTAGCTCCCTCCTAGGATTTTACATTGATAACACTTTTTGTCTGATTTAATTTGAAAAAACTTTATATCATTGGTTGAGAAGAACAGTTGCTCTGACAGTAAGAGCTTTGTCTTCTTGATCATTTTACCTCTTCTATTACTTTATTTTGTTTTTAATAGATGCCAGCAAGTATTTATTTGGACCTGATTATCTATTTACTTCTTGTTCTGATTTTTTCCCCCCTCTCTTGTAAACACTTAATTGGACAAATACTCGTGGAGGGCAGGCTGCCAGGACTGGTGACAGTGAGGAAGGAGGTCACAGTCTCCGTGTTGGGGAGCTTGTGGCAGAGCTTGGCTTCCTTTCCACAGACCAGGGCAGGGGTGAGGGGGTGGGGAGTGGAACACTGGGCATGGTTTTTGATAATGTAGAACAATTAATAATTGTTCAGAATATATGTTATCTACCATCTACTTGCAGCTTTTTAAAGGTACTGTTAATTTACATATAAACATGATTTAGCCCAAGTATGGCAGAAAGACATGCTCTTTTCCCTTCTCTGTTATATTCTGATCTCAATGTCATGGAAGAAAATAACAGCGTTGGTACTAATTGGTTCAGAAAATACTTCTTAGTTTATATATATATGCTATTTGCATGCATGAGGAACGTCTTTAGCACGTTTTAAACGGTGCAAAAATTAGTTTCAGATGACTTCATTAGTATTTAATTTCAGACAATTATGTTAAAAAAGAAAAACAGAGACTCTTCCCCCTCCCCGCCCAGTCATCTGACACTAGCCCAACTGGGACAGCGTCCTTGGCCTGGGTTCCTTCCCACCTCTGGGATGGTGTGGTCCCCCGGGATTGTGCCGAGACAGTCAGCAGACCCGGCCATTCTCCTCCGAAAGGCTCCCAGACGCAGCAGGCAGCTGTGAGTGCTTGACACTGCTTGGCTAGGAATTTGGCATGTGCACTCTCTACCTGGAAAGCCATTCCCTAGGCCGTAGGACTGTTCTTTCAGATGGTGCTGTGGAAGTAGGGGAAGCTTCTTTATGACCAGGCTAAATGAGAGGCATCAACTATGCGGGTGGACAAGGAGATGCGTCATGGTAGATGGAGGCGTTTGGCTTTCTCAATGACTGGGGAGTCAAAATTGACAATTTAGTGAGAAAAAGGCATATTTTTCTTACGTATTTTTTTCATTTCCTTTTATTTAGCAACTGGAATGTTTGTTGTTGAGAGGTAGGTCTTGGTGTGAATTTTAATTAGAACTGTAGTACAACATTAATCTTGTGGTAGCAAGCGCGATGTAATATGAATGCATTTAAAGAAAGGAAACCTTGTATATTATAAAATGAATAATTGAAGCCATGCCAAGTGCACGGTGCTATGCTTTTATGCCATTGTATCTTTTCTTTTTAATTGCTTTTTAATTTTTGATACTTTCCACTGGTCATTTATTACCTTATTTTTCCTGGTGATTTAAAGGCATCTTTTCTTCATTTTTCTTCACCATGGAGACACTAAGAAATTCATTTTCTTTGCTTTTTGGAATAAGTGGCTCCATGTATGTAGATTTTATTTTTATTATGAAAATTAGTTTCTTATGGAAATTCTTTAGTGAAATTAAAAGACTCTTTGTGCCAGGGGAGAAACCCATAGTCAGGAGGAGTCCTTGCACACTTTGATTTCCCCCTCAAATGGCTTCCTCAGTGCCTGTGTAACTGCAAAAACTGTTGGCACAGTCCCTGGCTGCAGGGACAGAGCTGAAAGCCCAGCTGTCCTTAGTGGCCATAGGTAGTTGAAGGTATGATTTTTGCATTTGAGGCCCTGAGCCATCTTCGAGTTAGCAGGAGACAATCTTACATCCTAATGGTATTTGAAATGTACACTCTTATCGTGCAGCGCACATTTTAGCTGTTTAAATTGGGAGAGAGAAACACTGTCATTTGTCATCTAAATTAGAAAGTCAAGGGTGTGTTTTATTCATAGTTTCTCCACTGTTTAGCACAGAGGCCAGATGTAAGGCACTCAGTGTTCGTTCAGTGAATGAATAGGTAGACTGATGTATGGGTAAGTAGTTCATTTTTATTTTTTAAATATTTTACTTGAAAAGAAACATTAGCAATATATTAAATCTGAGAAAAATAGCCACTTGGAGTTGTTTGTACTCCCAAGTGCTTGAGTGACTGGGGGTGGGGGGGTGGGGGAAGTGGATTATCACAAGGAACTGGGTTGAGCTGCCTCAGCTTTTGGATGTCCTGGAAAGGAGATTCAAAAAGGCAGGAGAGCAGCCTCCAGAGCAGGATGGTGCCATGGGAATCGCTGCCCCTAACTGTCTGAGGGAATGCCGGGTGACCGCCTGCTGGGGTCTTCATCCCCGCGGGTGGGCAGAGGCTGAGATGCGCATTCACCAGCCAGGAAGCTGTGCAGGGCAGCACCGCAGGGCCGGGCTGCTGCGGACCCCTGGCCAGTGCTATTGTGGGCCGTGGTCGGCGTCCGTGGCCTCACCAGCCTCTGCGGCTGCATCTCCTTCTGCCTGTCTGCTCCCGTCCTGCTCTCCTGGCTCCTAATTCTCAAGGCAGAAGGAGGTGGAACAGGTGCTTGAGGTCACGAAGACCTTTCCACAGGAGGTCTCCTCGGAGGCTTCTGCTTCCACGCCCTGTTCTGGACTTTCCTCCCCACACGGTGCACTCCTGAAAAGGAGGCAGGCATGCCTTTTCTCACACACCGGCTGTGGAGGACTGGTGTCAGAGACTAACAGCGTGTAGACCTAGTTTTTAAATTGTTGAATTCACTGTGTGTTCTGGAATGATATAAGTGACGTATCAGAAGGTGTTCTGATTAAACTGTTCTTCAGATTAAATGAAGCGTGAGACACTATGGAATTTTTCCCTACCTTCACACACAACACACACATACCCCCTGTCTGTTGTGTGTGCAGAATAGCCAAGTTTTGACTCCTGGAGAGCTGGGACTGAGGCTTACCCTTCTGTAATTTCCTTGCATATACACTAGGATCTGAATATGGAGAGGACTTTTTGTTTACATTGTAAGAACTAACAAGAGTTAATGTTTATTGTGTGCCCTGTGTTCCAGTCATTGTGACTTGTGCGTTTTACACTCATTATCTCATTTGATTCTAGCAGTACTCCTGTGAAGTAGGTGTGGTTATTGTCCCCCTCTGATGAACCTAACGTTCCAGAGGAGGCACAGCTCCGGAAAGGCGGAGCCAGGGTTCAGATGCAGGTCTCTGAGTTGCTATTGCTGCGTTGGCTGAGCGTGCCTTTTCAGAGCCCAGCCTTCCCTTCCACTGACCACTGTTTTCAAGTATGAATGGTGTCCTGTCAGTTCCATTTCACCAAGTTACAGCGGTCATTTTCACTTAAAGGAATAAATTCAAGCTTTCTAAAATATGTATTGTGAAGATTAAACAGACTGGACGTTTTTAAACTTAAAAAAGGCAGAAGGAGAAAGAAATAATCTTCATTTGTTTCCATGCATTTTACTGGTATCTGAAAGAGGTAATGCAGACTTTAGACCCCTAAGTTGAAGTCCCTGCGTTAATTTCCTGGCATCTAAGATAAGGCCTAAATAGTGAGGTCTTCTTTCCTCTCCTGGTTTTTACTCTCCTGTCATTCCAAAGGGATGACAGGGACAAGTGGCAGCATTTCACAGGTACACAGGAGGAGGTAGGGATATCGAGCACAGCTGTGTGGTCTTTGTTAGGCAGTCTGATTGAGAGTCATGCTTTTTAGGAAGAATGGGAAGGGCTCTTCTCTGTCCATTGGGTGCATAGCACATTTTGCTCCACCTTAATACCCTAGCCGTCAAAAAATCATTTTTACTGAATTACCCTTTAATATTAAATTTTATTCATATTTGTTATAGGAAATAAGTCAAGTCCTGTTGTGCATTCATGTGAGATTGTCATAGACGTTACCATTCCCGTCACCTGATGGCCCTCTGTAGTACGCTGCAACGATGACATTTTTTCAGCATTTAATAATAGGGAAAACACTGTCTTTCCTGGATAGCTTAGGCAGTTTCCTAATTTCTGATAATAAGACTTCTGTAAGACAGTCTCAGTCTCCTTTCTCCTTGGTTGCAAGCATCCTGAAGGCTAAGGCTTTGGGGCTTAGTGTTAACATTGTTGCTCTTTTTTTCTTAACTGTTTTTCTTTTTATAAGATGATAATGTTATTTTAGTTTGTATGTGCTTTTTATAAAGTCCTTTAAATTCTGGAGAGAGTCATGCTTTTAATAGATTGATTAAAACAATAGTACATATTCATTATTCATTAAGTATTTGCTTTGACTTTAATGCTTGTTGACACTACAGCCTCTTTACCAGTAATTCCAGTTGAGTTTTCTTTCTTGTTTAGTCCTGGGCCATGCTGAATGTCTCTAATTATTTGAGACCTTGATGTTGCAGTATAAAAACTTTCTTTCAAAAACTTTCTCTAAAAGCTAAGTTTTTTGATAAATGATTGAATCCCTTCTGGGGACCCGAGTGATATGAATCATTGCCTGAAACCAAGTCTCATGTTCATTATCGCTAGCTATGATGATAGCACTTAATTGAAATGTGGTTTAAGGGAAGATTTGGATCATTATCCTTTTTCCTGCTGCCCAATATCTACTCTTTTATTTGAGGTTTTCTGGGAAGAAGGTTTACTCCATTGATCAGGTAGAAGCACAGTGGAGATTTAAATTCTACAGTTCGTTTTCTCATGTTTTATTTGTGCAACTGCTTGACAGGACTACAAATTAACTGAATTTTCCTGCCACTTTCCACTCTTGTTAGTGCTGTTGTAACAACACACACTGGAAGCAGGCGTCCCATAGGGATCCAGACGCCTTCCCTGATGAATCCCTTTTCATGTCAGTCGTATCTCAGTTTTGAATTTTTTTTAGCAATTTCATATACAGGACATTATGTTAGTACATGAAAATCTACTAACTTAGCATCTGTAAATGCTAAGGGATAGTGAATGGTGTTGTGGGTCCTTATCCAGCTTCTCTGAGCTTCATTTTGCTAACTTGTAACTCTCTCCCACATAGGGTTATTGTTACAATGAAAGGAAGTAATTTAAAAAATCTTGAAGCATTATGCCTGGTTACATGCGATAATAATTGAATTAGAATAATAAGAGTTTCCAAGCCCTTGGTGATGGTCCACTTATTTCCTGATCTGTATGTATAACCAAATTCCTATGGAAAATGGCTCTGTGATACAGAATTTACAAGATTGGGCTTGTGCTCTGAATCTTACGATTTCACTGTAGCATAGCACAACTGATAATTTGTTACCAATAATGGAACATCTACTTCATTCATCTTATTTCCCATACATGGAGTTTCCTGTGCCATATCTCTTACTTAAATCTGATTTCACTTTGAATCTATGTGCTTGTCATGAATCTTTTTGCTATAGTACGATAGTACTATATTCCTAAACTATCTTCTTTAACTGGTGAAAGCACCAATAAAAGCAAACATTATGTTCTTAATCTTCTAGGCATCCTTCAGAACTAATTTCTGAAGTTCAGGTTGGTCTCCTTATCATTATGAAATAAGCTCCTGCCTTTTTCTTCTGCCCCTACAGGTTTTTCCTTGCCACAATCCTCAGGATTGTCTTTCTCTCCAGCCAGTCCTAGCCTGGCTCTTATGTTGGCTGTTTATGCTCCCCTCACCTGATCTGAGCATCCCCTGCTTTGATTTCTCACCTGGGTTCAGTGCTTGCTCGCCTTTGAGATGATTTCTGGATCGACATCTGAAGATGATGGGTGACAGAGTATGGAGTCCTCCTGAAAACGAACTGACCAGATATTTTGGACCCCTCCATCTATAACCACTTCCAGTATAAATATTGGAGAAGATAAAACAAACATCCTTTGATCATATTTATTGCAGGAAAGTGAGAAACGCCCTGGCTGGGTAGCTCATTCGGTTAGAGCATCATTCCAATATGCCAAGCTTGCAGGTTCGATCTCTGGTCAGGACACATGTAAGGGTCAATGAATGCATAAAGAAGAGGAACAACCAATTGATGGTTCTCTATCTGTCTCTCTCCCTTCCTCTGTCTCTCTAAAGTCAATTAAAAAAGAAAAAGACACCCACCAAGTGGTGAAAAAAGAGAAAGAGTAGTGAGCATTCCAGAGAGAGGGAGAGAGAGGGAGGTGACACCGAGGGGCCTCTGCTGATACCAGGGACCCAAGTTTCAGGGAGTGAGTTTCCTCTGGATGTCTCTGAAGGGCTAGGGTGGGGATGAGGAGAGACCATCTATCAGCAAAGGGAGGAGGCTGCTTCTTAGCTTTACATAAAACGTCTTTTGACTCTCTTGGGTTTGGGATTTGAATTTGTGCTGCCTGAGTGGTCTAGAAAACCTCAGGCTGAGAAACTCAACTTGATGCTCCTGGGTTGGAGGCACCCAAGGGCTCGGCAGAAGTAAACACAGGCCCCTTCTAGAGCAAAGCCACCCACAAGCCACTGGTGTATGAGCTCTAAAATGTGAGCAAGATAAAAAAAAAATTACTAAGGAAATGAGAGTCACCTTAAAGTCAGTTATTATGTGCCATTTGTTCCATCCACTCATCTGGTGGATGCTTCACATTTTTATCTGTCACTCATTATGTGCCAGGTACTAATTTCAGTGCTGGCTTATAACAGCAGAACATTCTATGGGGCGGTGGGTATTGGGCTGTTGACCAGAGGATTTGCACACTTAGCCCAGGACCTTGCCCACTTTAGGGCTCTGAGTCACTGCCAGAAAACTCTGGTGCTTTGCCAGTACTGGTTTGAAAACCACTGATTTATGTCAGTTCATTTGTTTTACAAATGGAAAAACAGACCACAGTGTTTAGGTAACCACTTACTTAATGCGCAAGGTATGAGTCTCAGGTTCCTTGTCTTTAGAATGAGGATAGTACCGTCATTTTCCACAAATATGCCTATTCTTCCTTCCCATGCCCCTAAAACCACGATGGTACAGAGACTCCGTTCTCCTGATTTTCAGACTAATGTGTTTCTGCTGCTGGTTTGACGCTATGAGATCTTTTATTGTTCAAGCCCACGCAGAGTCCTGCACTTTCACTTTTAATTGTCCCCTGATTACTTCATGTTTGTGAGTTTGCTTTCATAGGTAGATTGTGAACTGTTTTAAGTTCAGGGACCAGATACAGTATTTTTATATTGACTTTATATTATCTAGTTTTGGGCTGGCCACTTGGAAGCTACTTTCTAATGTTTGTTTATTGTTGCTTGATTAAGCATGTAATGCCATTGTTATGAGGAAATGAAAGTATTTCTGTCCAAAAAGGTATTATGGTCATTATGTGAGAGTTATGGCGAAGTGGGGAAATATTTTTGTTGTTTTTTTGTGTTGTAAACCTCTGCATTCTGCTGTCTCCCTCCCTGATTGAAAAGAAGATTCCCACCCGATTTCCTGCTGCAGGTTCCTTTGCAGCTCAGGGCTGCTCATTCATTCAGTGCTAGACACGTTTGTAAGTGCTGCTCACCAACCTGGGACTCTCTGTGTTGATTATTGAATACCTCGCACCTGCTTCTGTGTGGCCCCAAGCACATGTGCAAAACTGGGAATATGTCCATTGGTGTGGGCACTGGGCCATTGGTTAGCTCTGGTCCCCCGCCTCCTGGTGCTGCTGTCTGCCATAGCGCGTGACCTGTGTAGCCATTCGGGCATGCTCGCTGTGTCTGCCTTGTCTGTCTGTTGGCTGAAGGTCAGGCACTTCTGCTTACCATCGGGACCAGGAAGGGATCAATGGAAGTTATCCCTCCTGTAGAATCCAACTAAGACTGGGTCATAGCCAGGGCTCTGTTGTCTGTGCAGTTGCTGGCTGCATTTCAGCTGTCCATTTGAACCCTTTCTGTATGAAAGATGTGGAAATGCCAGGAGATTATTTTTGCAAGTAAAAAAGATGGCAGCAGATGTGAAAACAGATTTTCTCATCATGATGTAAATTGGTGTTTTGTTTTCATTTTAGTTGAACAATATATAGGTATTCATGAAAATATTTGGCTGTAAAAAATTAAGAAAAATAACAAACTGTCATTGTCTGTTACAATCCAATTCAGCTTAGTTCTTTGAAAAGAACTTTTTGTTAGTTAAAAAAATTACTGAAAATTATGTTAGCATTAAAATAAGCTTTAAAAGTTTTAAGTAATCTAGAAAATGTATTAAAATTCAGATTTACTATAATCAATTGTGCTCTTTTTTTGTAGAGATATAATAATTTTTAGGGTAGTGGAATGGGGGTGCAGAACTAATGCGCAGTTGTTTTGTTACTTTATTTTTCTCTGATAGCTATTTCTTTATTTTTTTCCTTTTTTTGTAAAGGAAGCTATTTATATTTTGTATTTCCTCTTTAGCAGTGACCAAGAGGGTAATTTCTTCATTAACCTGAACTTGTTTATTCTTGTCTGTGTGCTAGACGGTAACCAGCGTGAGTTTCCTGTGTTGCTATGCACCTGTGAAAGGCTCCTGTATTCCTGGTATTCCTGGTGAACTTCAGGTGGTGAGATCACCTGGACACTGCAAGAGGGACATTGGCAGGACCTTGGGGGATAGTTTTAGCTACTTGCAACTAGGTATTGTAATGGTATTAGTATTTAAGACAAATTTTATTATATTTTATTTGACATATTTATTGTCATCCAAGATGACAGTGTTTTAGATGACTGGGAACTTAGCCTTCTAAGAGCCCCAGATTTTCAGCTCTTTTCAATGGACAACTTCCAAAATAAGCAATTTCCTTCTTAATTAGAGGGTAGTGGATATAATAGAACCTGTAGTTTACCATTCAGGGTCATCTCTATTTCATGAGAACACACAGTGAAGTTTTTAGAGGGAGTTAGCATTTTGGGCATCTTCCTACATTTAATTGTTATTTATTCAAAAAATATTTTCTTTCTTTCTTAGGTGTGAAAATTCAGTGGTTAAGGCATATTTCTTGCTCTCAGAAGGTTAACAATGTTATAGGAAAGGTAGAGTAGGACAAAAAAAAAAAAATCTCAGGGAAGGAAGGCAGTTTGGGGATATACAGGTTTGGAATCCAGGTAGACCTGAATTCAAAATACAGGGTGACTGAAGTTGTAGTAAACTCTGTCTAGCATTTGTGCAACCAGAGTTATGTGTGCATGAATCTGTTCATTTGCCTGTGGTAGTGGAAAGATATCCTGCAGTTTACTGGTCTATAAAAGAATATAATTTATAACATTCATGGGAAAGCATTTTTATTCTTACGTAGTATCATTTGTTCTTCAGGGAAAAGATATTTAACTCCATATACAAAATAAAAACACTTCTCTTCAATTGGACATACACTTACTGAGAATGAATATCTTGATGAACAGGCATATGAAAGTCCCTTACCTTTAAGTAACCACCAGGGAACATAGGCGCTCAAATACCAATAATATGGTGGAAAACTGAATGGGCAACTTACGCAAAATAGAAGAGTATACTGTGAAGATTGAATTAAACAAATCCACATCTAGTAGGGAGAAGTTGGCAAGGATGAATGGAATGGGTGGTTTTGAAGATGCATGAGGAAAGATGGCTAAAATCCATCTTGGGGGATTTGGGGTGAGCTTTGTAGTCAGAAGAACAAACGAGACTTGGTGTACAAGCAGAAATTATGCTTTGAAAGGAGTATAATTTTTACAGGGGACAGAGGTGTAAGATGGGCTGTACAGGTAGGTGTGAGGCCATTCTATGAAGGGCCTTGAATGCCAGGCTGAGGCAGGTGTCTTTAGGCAGTTTATGAGGTCGACTTTGGTGAATATTATTCCTGGGGTAAACCCAGGTAGGTTACAATCTATTATTTCCTTTGTATGCCATTGGATTTGCTAATGCTTTGTTTACGATTTTTGTATCATATTCATGGATGACATGCCCTTTAATTTTTTTCTTAAAATTAATTAATTTATGTATTGAATTTTTTTCCCACTACCATTCTATCCCCCTTATACCCTCTATTCTTACACTCTCCATACCTGGTTTTGGTATCAAGGTATAATGGCCTCATGGAATTAGTTGTGGGTGTTACTACTTTTTCCTTTCTCTGGATGAGTATGAATCTGCAATAATCTTGTTTCCTTATGTTGGTAGAACTTATCTGTAAAATATCTGGACTCGATGTGTTCTTTGTGGGATGATTTTAAACTACTGAGTCATTTTCTTTAATGGTTATAGCACAATTTAAACTTTTATCTTAAGTTAGTTTGTTAAATTGTTTCCTAGAATTTGTTCATTTAATATATTTTCAAACTTTTTCGCATTAAATTGTTCATGGTATTCTTTTATCCTTTTAATCTTCACTTTACCTAGAGTTATACCCCATTTTTCATTCCTGGTACTGTTTATATGTGCTTCCCTCTTCTTCATCTCTCTCGCCAGAGGTTTGTGTCTTTGATGATGTTTTTTGAAGAATTAACATTTGGCTTTGTTTAGCCTCTCTAATGTTACTTTTTCTACTTTATGAATTTGTTTTTTATCTTTATTATCTCTTTACCATCTTTTGGTTTATGCTGTATTTTTTAATTGAACATTTAGCTCCTTAATTTATAACATTCTTTCTTTTTCTTTTTTAAAAGATTTCACTTACTTATTTTTAGAGGGGAAAGGAGGGAGAAAGAGAGTGAGAGAAACATCAATGTGTGGTTGCCTCTCGTGTGCTTCACACCAGGGACCTGGCCCACAACCCAGGCATGACTGGGAATCGAACCGGCGACCCTTCGGTTCACAGGCCGGCGCTCAATTCACTAGGCCACACGGACCAGGGCTATTTTTTTTTTTCAAGAATAAATGTTTAAGGAATTTTTTGCAGAGTGCTGCTTCTGTAGCTGCCAAGTTTTGATATGTAATATTTTAATTAATATTCAGTGTTTTAAACTTTCCATTATGATTTCTTTTTTCTGTTATTTATAAACGTACTGTTTAAAATTTTTTAAACAGTTTTATAACTTATATTTTTGTAATTACTTTTAACTTAATAGGTTTGTGGTCGACTATACCGTAAGGTCTGTATGACATTCATTTGAAATATGTTGAGACTCACTTCAGATGGTAAATTTTTGTTAAATGTTGAGAAGACTGCATTCTCTGATTGGATACAACATTCTATATCCTATATGGTCTTTAAGACCAAGTTTATTCATTATGACATTCACATTTTCTAGATGTTTACTGGCTTACTGTTTTTTCCACCTTGATCTATAAATAATTGAGAAAGCTGATTAAAATCTCAAATCTACTTTAATGGTGGATAATTCTTTTCTCCCCAGTCAACTTTTGCTTTCTGTGTTTCAAGGTTATTTCATTAGGTGTTTATCAGGTTAGAGCTGTGATATGCTCTAGGTGAACAGGACTCTTTATTAAACTCTGTGGCTCCCTCCTTTATTCTGTATTAACTTCCTTTGCCTTGAAATATATTCTATTCAATATTAGTATAACAACCCCAGCTTCTTTGTTTTCTGTGTAAATGGTCTATATCTTTTTTAACCCTTTTATTTTCATTCCTAACATGATCTTAGGTTTTAGGTATGTCTCCTGTGAGAGACACCTGCTTCACAGGTAGTTTAAGTACCTTATGATAACCAAATAATTCTGATTCCTCCCTCCTGTTTCTTGTATCATGGCTTTTTTCACTTATATATAAGCATATATAGCATATACATGTGTTTGTATGTGTATATTATTGAATACATTGTTGGTATTATTATTTTAACTATTATCTGTTAAATCAGTTAAGCATAAGAAAAATAAATGTTTTTATTCTACCTTTACTTATTCCTTTCTCGGTGTCTCCTCTTTTTTTGTAGATCTGAGTTTCTGACCTGTACCATTTTCCTTCTTTCTAAAGAACTTCTTTTAACATTTTTGCAAGGCATGTCAAGTGGCAACAATTTTTTTTGTTTTTGCTTGTCTGAGAAAGTCTTTGTCTTTCATTTTTGAAGGGTAGTTTTGCATGGTACAGAATTCTAGGTTGGTGTTTGTTTTTTAGTCTTTTTTTTCTGTTTGCTTTTCAGTTTTGGAGTTTTCTGTGAGAGATCGTCAAGCTCAGAGATTCTTCCCTCAGCTGTTTCCAGTCTATTATAAGCTCATCAAAGACATTCTTCATTCTGTTACAGCATTTTCAATCGCTACCATTTTAATTTTCTAGAATTTCCATATATTCTCCCATACTGTCTACTTTATCCACTAGAGCCCTTAGCATATTCACCATGGTGGTTTCAAATTCCTGGTTTGATAATTCCAACATCCGTGCCATTTCTGAGCCTTGTTATGATGCTTACTCCTGGCTCTTCAAACTGTTTTTTTGTCTTTTAGCATGCTTTCTAATATTTTTCTTGATAGCTGGACATGATGTACTGATTAAAAGGAACTGCTGTAAATAGGCTCTTAGCAAGTATGGGTGTGCAAGTATCTCTTCAAGATCCTGCTTTCAGTACTTCCGGTTATACACCCCCGTAAGAGGAATTGCTGGATGATATGGCCTTTTTTTTTTTTTAGGGTTAGTTAATGCCTCGATCACCTCCCATAGTCACCATTTTTTTTAATGTGGTGAGACCATTTAAGATTTACTGCTTTAGCACCTGTCATGTATGTGACAGTGCCATGAACCATAGTTACTGTGATTTATGTAACGTCCTCAGAACTTTGGATCTCAGTCCTTCAGTATACCTTTGTCTCTGGGCTGTCCTCACGTATTTTTCTCAGTGTCTCCCACCCCCTCTGCAGGAGGATGTGTTGGTTGGACGGAGCTGGAGTTGGGCATTGTCCCTCCCGCAGGGCGGTTGGGTTCTGATAAAACCCTGACTGGTTAGGCCGGGTGAAACAGTTCCTCCTGGGGCAGGCCCTGCTAAGAGGGACAGGGTGCTCTGGTGTGTTTCCCAGTGACTCCTTTCTCCAGTGTGTACTGTGAGGGCCTGGTGAGTTCCTGGAGGAAAAACACACAGAGTCTGGGAGCCCCAGTGGCTGGGTCCCCTGTAAATTTTTACCTCTCAGACCTGTCTGCTCTAAGCCTGCTACAGTTCATCAGCTACAGTTCAGGCTTCCCTACGCTGGCACTGGTTCCCATACAGTTTTTAGCTAATTGATTCATGCTCTGGCAAATGTAATTTCTTTCCATTAGCTTTTTGCTATCTCCAGTTTTTGCCCTGATACGGATCTAAGAAGAGTTGATTATTCTGTTTTTTTGTTTTTCCAGCTTTTAACTTGTTAGGCTAGAGTTGTGATTTTCAGGTTTCTTATGTGCCAGACCGGAACCCAGAAGTCCAAACCTAATGATTTTAAATTCTGTTTATGTTCATTTCAATTTCTGAAGGTTTGAAATCTAAATTTGTTATTTCTGCTGACAAGTTGTGATGACTTCTTTCTGTATGTTTGGTAATTTTTGATTTGTAACTGAGTTTTGGTTGAACCTCACCTGTGGGAATGCTTAGGTCCTAAATTGAGAACATTTCCTGCAGACAAAGTTTGCATTGCTCCAACATAGGACCACAGAGTGCTAGAAGTCTGGGACAGTTTTAGCTTCCTTTGTGGGCCCTGCTGAATGTATGGGACTCAGTCTCTGCGCCTGGAGGTTGGGCCCAGTTTGGAGATGTGATAGGGTGACCAAGTGTCTGGTGTGCCTAGAACTCAGGGGTTTCCTGGGATGCGGGACTTTCAGTGGTAACACTGGGACAGTTCTGGGTACATTGAGACAATTAGACACCCTAATTCTGATTCCACTGCTTATACTAGCATTTGTTCAGACAATTCTGGACAAACTTATATCTTATACCTGCATTTGCAAGGTAACTTTTTCATGTATTTATTGTTAAGGTGGTTGGTGACGTGGGTTAAGGTGGTGGATGACACAAAGAGAAGAAGGTGCAGAGTTTTTATTCACTCTCCCAGAAAGGAGGGGGGCCGTGGGGAGAGATACACCAGCCTTGGGGCGGGGGGCGCTTTGAGCTTTCATTGGATTATAATCGGATTAAAAGGGGGTTGGGGGGTTTGCTGTTGTGTGGCCCCTGGGCTGTTGGGATGTTGTAACAGGAGGCTGCAGTTTGTGTTATCGCCTGCCTGTGGCTGTAGGGAGTGGTTAGTTCTGTTCTTGCTTCCAGTAATTTCCAGTCCTGGGGACAAGCTCGGAATCTGAGTAAAATGTCAGTCTTGTTTAACAAGGTCATAGGTCTGCTCCACAAATGGCACCACAGTCGCAAATGGGGCTGGCTTTGTCCTGGAATTTATGTGTGTGTCATGTGCCTTCTTGGAGATCTCTCATACTTTTCTTTAAGTCCAGCAGATTGTTGTCATTTACCCAAGATCTAGTTACATAGTAGTGGGCAACCCCTTCAGAGCGTCCTGGAAGTATAACCTATAATTTCACTTTTTAATCAAGTTATTGAGAACATGTTACCATATCACTCTGTAGTCTTCTACAGCATAATTAGTATTGTGTTTTATGTCTGTGCTAATATTTACTGAACCAATATCCCATTTTGGACATAAAGGTTATTTTCAGATTTTTCACTTATAAAATGCTGTGGTGAAAATCCTTCTAAATCTCTGTACAATCCAGGATTATTTCCTAATGATAAATTTCCAAAAGTACAGTTGCTGAATCAAAAGGTTTGCAGCATGTTATATGCCTTTTGAATTATATCACCAAATAGGTCTCTCATTTCTCTGTACCCTGCATGACATTGAGAATTATCATTTCTTTTAGTCTTTGTCATTTTGATAAATGAAATGTCCTCCTTTTTAAAATTAAGGCACATGACTTTTGATAGCAGTAAGCCCTATATAAGGTACCAGTGTTCCACCGCCCAAGTTTCAGGTGCAGATTCACTCTTAGAAGTACCTCGCTCCCATCTCTTGTAAACTCATAATCCAGCTGTTTACCTTGCAGCCTCCACGCCCTCCTCTCTCTGAACAGATAGTTAGGTGCTCATGTTCTCAGAACTGGCTATTGAAACCACATGCAGAAAGAGGGAGCAACTTTCTCAAAAAAATGTACCTCTTTGCTGTTCTCTGAGCATAGTGGTGCAGTGCCTGTGAGCCTAGGCTTTCAGGAGACCCGGATTCCGAGTGGCTGATGTTGACTAGGCTTCATAGAGAACCTCATCTGGTCAGCATTTACTGTTTATCTTTGTCCTAGAAGACTGCTGGGGGTTCTGTAGCTTATTTGGTGCCTCATGGAACACTTAATTAGATGCAGCACTGCTGGGTGCTGCGGGTGAGAGAAGAACTGGAGTCTGGGAGTTTGTGGTTTAGTATGTATGATGAATTAAACAGAAGAATAGTTCTATCACAAGCAGAGAAGACCCTTGCTATAGAGCCTGTCGAGTGCTTCAGCTCATCACATCTAAGGGGGCTGCTGCTGTTTTTGACTACAACAACTTTTCTGTGGAACACATCTCTAAAATTTATGATGCAAGTCAGGGGGAAAATGATTTGATAACTGACACAACTGTAGTCAGAATGTGTCTTTGGAATAAGCCTGGGCATAACCATGCTTCCATGTCTTTTTTTTTTTTTTTTTTTTAAGATTTTATTGATTTACTTTTAGACAGAAGGGAAGGGAGGGAGAGAGAGAGAAACATCGATGTAGTGAGGAAAATCGATTGGTTGCTTCTCATATATGCTCTGACCATGGATGAACCCGCAGCCCAAGCATGTGCCCTGACTGGGAGTCCAAAGGGAGACCTTTCAGTTTGCAGGACAACACCCAACCAACTGAGCCACACCGTTCAGGGCATTCATGAATGGCACTAGTTATTTTCTCACTAGCGTGTTTTGAGAATGGTAATTATACATACACACACACATACTTATTATTAAGACATGTAATTATCATTAAGATCCATTATCTTTACAGTGGTGCTGTGAAATTTCCGTGTACGTGTCATTTCCCTGCATGTGTAGGTAGCCACATGACAGTGACTGCTGAGAGTGTTCCTGCCTTAAAAGGCAGTCTTGGAGAGCAAAAGTGAACTAGCCTCTAGGCAGCTATTGAAGCTCCTTAGGAACCAGTTAGAACAGCCTTAGACTCTGGATATTTGTGGGTTTTGGAAAATTCCCCAGGGAAGGAGTAACTGTAATTAGAGGCAGGTCATCTTAGTTGCTTCAGTTAAATAGAAAAGTAGAGTTCAGGGTATGTTGCCATCTGTGGAAAGGGGAAGCGATGGGAGGAATGCGGTTGGAGAGAGCTCTCTCCCTCTACCCTACCAGCTGTAGAGCTGCATCTAAGACAGTAGCTGGTCATGGCTGCAGAGCTGCTGTCCCTAGAGTAGGAATCAGGATGTGTTCATGTACATCACTAACCAGGAAAACTAATTTTCCCCCTTCTCTCCAACCCACAAACAAGTCTGTAATCAAAAGCTTAAAGTTTAGATGTTTGGCATATTTTATATGAAAGTTTCTACTGTGTTTTTCTTCCTGCACTGCGTTCATCTAACATCTATATATATTTCTCTAAAATCTACTTTAAAAGAAAATTTTTTTAAGAATGAACTTTGTTATTTGAATTTATTGGAGTGACGTTAGTTAATAAAATTACATAGGTTTCAGATGTACAATTCTGTAACATATCATCTGTATGTTGTACCGTGTGTTCACCATCCCAAGTCTTCTTACCACCACTTATCCCCCCTTTACTCTCTTTACCTCCACCCACCCCCCCTTTCCTGACACAGTAATCACCATGCTATTTGTCTGTGTCCATGAGTTTTTTAAATCTAATTTTTAGCTTCTCATTTCAATTTTCTGCTTAATCATTCTCTTAAATTTTTATTATTTTTTCTTAATTGAATTTATTGGGGCGACATTGGTTAATAAAATTTTATAGGTTTCAGGTGTACAATTCTATAATACGTCACCTGTATATTGTATTGTGCGTTCCCCACCCCAAGTCAAGTCTCTTTCCATCACCATTTATCCCCTTTTACCTTCCTCTACCTCCTCCCATCCCCTTCCCTCCGGTAATTAACATACTGTTGCCTGTGTCAATGAGGTGGTGTTTTTTTTTCTTACTTTTATAATTTTTAAATTATTTTTTAAATTGTTCAAGCACAGTTGTCTCCATTTTCCCCATCACCACTTTCCCCTGCCCCACCCACCCCCACTTCCTCCCCTCAGTCCTTCCCCACTTTGGCTTTGTCTGTGGGTCCTTTACACACCTTCCTTGACTTGACCCTTCCCCTTCTTTTTCCGTTCCCCCTCCACTGCCTCCCTAAACTTTTATTTTTTAGAAAGAAATAGAACTGTATTCTGAAATTTTATTATCAAATATTCTCTTATTTCCATTTGTTGTTACTAACATGCATTTTCTTTGTGGATACCTGCTTAGCTTGAGAACTAAAATAACATTTTTTGATACTTTATTGGGATTTTCTAGATTGGATATAATAATTTTTAAAATTTTTTCTTAATACTTTTAAAAAAAAATCCCAGAGGCATGGGTGACTAACATAGCTCGCAGCTTGTTAAACCTGTTTACTGTGAGATATTGGGTTGGCCAAAAATTTCCTCCATGTTATAGGACAGGTACAGAAGGTCACCAGGGTGGAAAGCCCCAGGTGCCTAACAACGGGCAGAACTGGGAAAACAAGGACCTCGCCTGCGGTGGGGGTGGGGGGGGGGGTGGGAACCTTTCCTCCCCTAGCATATCACTGGTCATTTGGTTTAAAGCATCTGACCTTTGTATCACTGGTCATGTGGTTTAGATCCCCCTGACTTTTCCTCCCTGGAGATAACATCTCTGCCCCAGTGGTGTTTCAGCTTCAGGCCCAGAAAAGAAGCAAAATCAGACAAGTTACACCAAGGTTGACCTCAGGACCAGCTGCACTGACTAACAGCCCCCTGCCCTGGCTCAGTCCCATCCGTGGAGAGCAGGACCCTAAAAAGGACACACCTGGAGAGCTGATGCAGAGTCAGCTGAGATCCTCCCTTGGGACTTCCCCTAAAAGCACCACCCTTAAAAGCCCTTGGGATAGAGGACCTAGCACATTCTTCCTCCTGGGAGCACCTCCCCACCTTCTTGTTTCCCCTAGGCGAGTTACCTTTATCCTTCTTTCTCCTAAGCTCCAAGGGCCCTTGTTTTGCCTCTTGATTCCTGAACCCATTTCTTCTGCTCACTTCCCCTACCTCTGTGCCTTTCTAAATAAACTTTCTCTTATAGTTTGAGTCTTGGCTCTGAATTCTTTCCTAGTCAGAACAAGTACCACGAGGTTGCTGAGCCGAGGTTTGGTCTGACTCCACCAGTCTAACACCTGGTGCCGTTCTCACTCCCATCGGCACTTCCTGAGAGATTTTGGTTGTCTTGATTCATTGACACTATACATATATTGATTCATTGACACTAACACATACACACATATATATATAAGGACTCATTTGAATTAGGGTATCTCAAGGAAAGTATGTGTAACTGCTGCCTTGCTCCTGCCTGCCTGCTTGTGTTGAGCACTGAGTTTATGCTACAGCTTTACTCCAGGGATGAGAACGAGGTTCCCTGCCTCTGGGAGCATAGAGCAGGGTGTTAGAATGCAGTATGATGAAGCTGGTGCAGAAGTTAGTACAAGCTGCTCTGGGAACCAGCACAGGAGAGGTGCCATTGTAGGTGGGCTTTTTTTTGTTTTTGTTTTTAGAGAAAGAGAGGGAAGGGTAGAGAGAGACATCGACTTGTTGTTCCAGTTACCATGCATTTGTTGGTTGATTCTTGCGTGTGCCTTGACTGGGGATCGAACCCACAATCTTGGCGTACCAGGACAATGCTCTAACCAACTGAGCCACCCAGCCAGGGCATGTAGGTGGATTTTAAAGGAGATGCTGTGGCCTGGCAAGGGAGCAGCTGGAGTGGAGACTTGATGGAAAGGAAGAACATAGTACTTTGGGGGACAGGGAGTGGCCAGATGTGACAGGCTGGATGTGGAGGCTGTGGCAGGAAAAGAGGACAAGTTGAAATCAGCTCAGAACGGGTCTTGTTGGCATTTGATCCCATACATTAGTGGGTTCTCAAAGCCTGAACCCCAGACCAGCTGCATTAGCATTTCTTGGGAACTTGTTAGACATGCAGATACCTGGATCCAGCCCTAGACTTTTAGGGTCAGGTATTTTGGGTGGGGTGAGGCTGTTTCACCAGCCCTCTAGGGGTCTGCCCAGGCTGGGAAAAGAACAGTCAAGGCTCTTTAAGCAGCCTTGAATTTTGTAAAGGTCACTGAGGGCCCTTTGGAAGGTGGGATAGTGTGGGGGAGTTAGAGACTGAGTCATTGGCATTATTGTGGATGGGATGCAGGCCTGGACTGAAGGCAGTAGGAAGGAGGAGAGGATGGATTTGCTGGAGATAGATTTTGTAGGACTTTATTGCTCATAGGCAGTTTAAAAGCTGAGAAGACAGCTGTGCTTTGCTCTGTGACCTGGCCCCAATCGGGGATGGCAGGGTTTTAAAGGTCCTTGCTGCCTTGTGTGTTCCGGGAATATGTTTCTGCTAGTGAGAAAACCAATTCATGTAACTTGCCTGAACCTCTTCAGTCTCCTTTTGGATGTTGTTGGCTTAACCCGAATGAGGGGGCAAGTTGCACATTCAGGGCTCAGGGCCGGGGCCTTAGAAAGGACGATAAGCTGTGGGAGAACGGGGGCAACGATTTCATTCACATGTGCCCAGCTACTGGCAAATTTAACAAACAGCACATGGCATTCGGACTCACATTGTGCATCGTCTCTAAGTTGGTGAGGTATACCCTTCTGCTGTTCAAAGTTTACCAATCACTAACTCTCTTTCGCCCATGTTAAGTATAAAGATGGGTCTCCAGTTTCAGTTACAGTGATTATTCTGTTAGAAGCTTTATCCTTCAATATTTTTAAGTATCTTTTTATATCCTGTTTTCTTTTACAGATTTGTAAGACTCCAGGGCCTTCAAGCTGTGAGTAATCAGATGGTTCCTGAAATGACTGGGAAAGCAGACGCATTATGCGCCAGTTGAAGAGTGTATGTCTGTGTACATATAAAACCTCTCTATGCACACACACACTTATACAAGAAGACAGGCTCGTTCTGGTGCACACCTGAAGCATTTTACAACTGATGAAAATTCATTTAAGGATCAGATGGAGCAACTTGACACCACTGGGCTCAGGAGCCCAGGGAGAAAAGTACATCACTAATGGCCAAGTTTCCATGTGGTCTTCACGGGTAAAGAAAGTTTGCAAAAAGAAGAAAAAAAAAACTTGCACAGATCAATCCTCAAAAATACCTCTCCAGTTTAAAGGAGCTAAGTGAGACAGTGACTGAGGGAGAAGTGTGATTTCACACATTGTAGGTGGAATCAGGCAGTGTTTTTTGCACTTTATTTTTCAGCGGATTTGGTGATTTAGACAGACTTTAAAATTCTGGGCTGACAAGTAACTCTTACTGTGAGATTATGACTGGAGGAAGGCCAGTTCACTTTTGATGGGACAAGCTAGAACAATGAACCGGTTCCTTTGCCTTTTTCAGTTGACTGTACTCAAGAAATTTTAATTTATTACTTCCCTTTCCTTTTCTGTATAGGATAATATCTTAGGTAGCAATTGAAACCAATAATTACAAAACATCGAGGAACATCCAAGCAAAGCTTCTTTTCATTGTTCCATGTGGCGTTTAGAAACATCCTCCGAATGTGAACGGGAAAGGGCCCATCAGCAAAACGTGAGGAAGAACCCAGCCTGTGCTTGTGTTTTCATTTTAAGGGATTCTCTTTTTTGTTGAGTTTTCTGTTGAAGACTTGCTTTTATAAGGGGAGGATTACTTGATGGACTTAATTCTAAGATTAGCTTTTATTTCCTTAAAGATGAAAAAATGTGTGATTTTTAGAAGCAGAAAGGAGAGAAGTTAGGGTCCAGGAGGGAGGAAGAGGAAGGAGACAGACAAAAGAGACGAAATCCTGCAGCGAGGCTTCATTTTGTCAGCAAGAGAATTTGGGATTCACCTGAGGTGAACACTGGATGGTTTTCGGGGCCCTAGAACGCTTTGGCGGTGCAGAGTGACGACCATCTCTCCACACCTCCGTGGCGCTAAAGGTGCCGTGGGCCAGTTGGGGGGCAGCCAGATAGAGCCCCGTGCTCCCTGGGACACAGTGACCTGCCAGGAGACCTGGTTGGGCTCTGAGGTGGGGCGTTTTGGGTTCTGAATAGCAGGAAGGTGTTTTCTTCCTAAGTTTGGATGACTGCACAAACTCTGGTGGTTTTGCACGGTTTGTGTGCCTTTTTTTCACTTTATGCAATCTTTTTCAGCTTTAGCAGCAGAAAATTGTCTAGTTGAGAAAGCATGCGAGAGGATGGCTTCAGAAAGAGGATGATCCCGTGTTCTGTTTCTGCATCTGAACTTTCGGAGAGAAAATTCCAGCTCGAGGGATTCTTAAAGCCTTAAGTTACTTGAAATCTATGTATTTGCAACCCTTGGTCTCTGGAATCATATCACACTAAACTGGAATCTCAGGCTGAATGAGAATAACCAAGTTGAGTAAAAGGAAGAAAACTCAGTTTCTTGATCATCACGTATTAACGACGCTCTTTCTCCAAAGGGTCAGCCCACTCTTCCTCTAAGAACTTGAAAATAAAGTGGACCCCACGTTTTTTTAAGCATTATCTTTTCTTAGCAGACTGCCATCATCTTTTATAGAGGAATTTTTTCACTATGCATTTGGTGGATCTTTATAAAATACTGGCCTAAAATACTGATCCAGGTCAATCTTAATTAAAGGAGTCAGGCAGATCAACACAAGCCAACCACAAAAATAGAATAAATCGATGAAAGTAATTGGTTTAAATTTTTTGGCATTCAGCATTACTTTTTAAGTAAAATCGTTCACTGAAAGAAATTATGTATGCAGCGGTGGAACAGGGGCCTGTCCTTTGCAGCGACTCTAATATCCTCTGCCTGTCCTGGAAGGGGCGCGTCCCCAAGAGCGAGAAGGAGAAGCCTGTGTGCAGGAGGCGCTACTACGAGGAGGGCTGGCTGGCCACGGGCAATGGCCGTGGCGTCGTAGGCGTGACCTTCACCTCAAGCCACTGCCGCCGGGACAGGAACACTCCACAGAGAATTAACTTCAACCTGCGGGGCCACAATAGTGAGGTGAGCTGGGGTTTCCTCTCACTGTTTGGTCACTTCTAGAGGTATTTTTGAGCACCTCCCCTTCCGTGGACCCACAACTTACTTTGCTTCAGTTTTTTAGATTTGTCACCAAGTGAAACTTTGCAAACTGTGACTTCTGTCTTTGGTGTTTTGGTGGGATAGTGTTAGGGCAGACACAGTGCCCATCGCTTAGTTACCCATTCTTTGCCCCCTTCCACGACAATGAGCAAACCCTTCGTCCCACCCGACATGTCCTGCCAGGTCCAGGGAGGGACTGCTGGAGGTCAAGACTCGGCCTGGGCCTTAGGGCAGAACCCAGCCGCCTTGTCAGCTCTAATGATCTGCTGATGTCACAACTGAAAAACTTGGGACTGTTTTTCTTCTAGAAAACAATTTCTTACAGATATTATCGCTGTCATGCAAGTTAGTCATGGTTAGCACTGATTTTTTTTATTTAACAGGATTTCCTTTACTTAGAAACAGACAGGCAGTCGTGTGTTTGGTAGAAGAATTGATTTCATTATAGGGACACGACACTCTAAGAATGTTCTCAGCTAGATTCTTGGATTTGGTTACATCTTCTCTGAGAAGCTTGTCCTGACCCTGTTTGTTCCTCCTTTCCTCCCCACCCCTGTTCGCCCCTTGTGCTCTGAGCAGCCTTCTGTGGTTGTACTGGTAACGACAGTCATCTGCTGTGTGGGTCAGTAAGCTTACTGGAAGATTGTCTGTTCTTACGGTCCTAACTTCCTCACCTCCCATTCTTTAAAATGTCACTTATTTTAATTACTTTTAACTCATTAACCCATTTCAGTGTGGCTTCCCCCCACCCCTCTAAGTGAAATAATCACATTCCCAGTGAGTTCACATTGCTAAACCCACAGGTCACTTGATTGCAGTCGATGTCTGGTGGCATTCAGAGGAGTTGAAATGTTACTTTGTCTTGCTTTCTGGGATACCACCCTCCTTTGGTTTTCCTTTTGCCTTCATGCCATCTGCTCGTCGTCGTTCTCTCCTTTCTCAGTGAGTTTTCACCTCATGTTTAAATGTTGGAGGGCCCCAGGCATGCATCTTTTTCTAGATGGCCTAAGTTGGTTTTGAATCCACCTTTATACTGGCGACTCCCAAATTTATATCTCCCATTTACGTTCAGACTCTCATTCCAGAGTCCATTCTTCGACTTGATATATTAGATAACAAAATTGGATGTCAGTTACCCGGCATCTCAATCCGCAGGTCACCCAAGAGAACTCATTTTCCAGCTGGCCCTTCAGCCACCAGACCTGTTTCACCCTCTGTCTTCTTCCCAGGAGCAGCCAGCCAGTGAGGCTACAACACAGAAGTCCTCCTTCCCTTTCCCTGTTCCCAAATCCAGTTATTAGGCATGATCTCCCACTGTATTTGACTTCTAAATGCTGTCTGAAACATGGCTCTCTCACTCTCCTTCTGCATTTCACAGGTCTTTTGTCTTCACCTCTGCTGTTTAACCTATTGTGAGGGCTCTGCTTAAGAGGGTATATTTATATTTAGTTTCTTGAGTATTAAAATAGTTTTTAAAATTTAAATCTGATGTACTTTAATTATCTTTTCTCTTTCCTAGCAACACTATATGACATATGTCACAATTCCAAAAAGAATGGGAATTTCTAGGTGATAAGAATGTTCTCCTTTGCAGTTGAATTTTAGGTTTCCATTGTGTTCATGGTAAGTTTGAAAACCTGGATTTGGCCTTTAACCTCCTTCCTGTCGTTCACCCTCTTTCCTGTGGTTCACTTTCCTTTCTAGAAGACCCAGAGCTACTGTAGACTGCCAAACCTGGTCTCTGTTTTTGCATCACAGTGCATGGTGAAAATCAGCTTTCTTAAAGTTAGGAGAGAGTTGAAAACCACTTTGGATTTTAAAACATTTATACAGGGTTTAACATATTTAAGGATCTATACACTCATTCTAATGAGAAAATTTGGCTAATTTTGGATTAAAGCCAGTGAAAAGTCACTGCAAACTTTTTATCTTCTAATACAGTCTTCGTAAAAAGTGAATTTTAGTAGACTTGTGATCACCCAGAATGGCGTCATAGTGATGGCTGTCAGAGAGAACTCTGTTTTATTTTCTGTGGCGATGACCCATTCCCCTGCCCTTGCCCATTGCTGTTTTTCTGTATCTCTCTTCATGAAGTTCTAACTCTATCACTTAACTAGCTGGGGTGGTCCTGGCTAAGTCATTAGTTTACTCATGGTTAAATTGAAATAATAATTCCTTTCTTTCACAGTTGTTGCGAGAATCTATGAGAAGGTATTTTGAAAGGGCTTTGAAAATGGTGAATGCCATGTATATAGTGATGGTAAAGCACCTCACACCCTATTTACTTAATTATATTCTTTCCAATCCTTGTGATACCGTTAATACCCTTAATTATGGTTACTGGTCTGACTCATGAGGCCAGAAACAGTGTTTTTTTAAATATCTCTTTCACACTTAAGATTTGAACGCATACGCAGTCAGCAGATAATTGATTGCGTCTGTTGTGTGTGCCGGGTGTGTGTGCTTTTGCCACTGTGGGGCAGGATGAATCATGGATTATGCCTCACGGAGGCCATAGCCCCGCAGTGAAGGTGAGGTGTGGACCTGGATGTCTCTGTCTGTATTTGCAGTTCAGTTAAGCACAGAAAGGAAGCTTTGGGTTATTGGAGGAATTAAGGGTAAAGATTTTCACCACAAAGCTTTCTGTGGTGGGGGGCGCAGGGGGCAGGGGCGGAGAGTTTTGGGCATGAGTCGGATCTTAAAGCCCCATCATTTCTGTAAATACTGAGAGCTCTTGTGAGGCTGGACCCTGCCAGGCTTTTTGGCGTCACAACAGTGAAGAAGGAGCTATTTCTGCCCAGCTGACCTGCCTGTCAGAGGATGGATGTTGTGGGTTGCATGGAAATAATGCTGTTGCTGCTACCGCTACCAGTTGCCAAATATTATATGGCCACAATTTTCTATGTGCTTTGTGCACATTATTTTGTTTAACCCTCATAACCACTCTCTACAGTTTAGTTTTATTATCCCTGCTGTACCTTTGAAGAATCTGACATTCTGAGACATTATGGAAGTTGTCCAAGGCATAGAGCTGGATGACAAAGGTGGCAGACTCAAGTGTCAATTCATACCTGTGTGTTTTTCCTTGTGTGAGACACTGCTTCAAAAAAGGTGAACCATAATGGGCCCGGAAACAGTTTCGAGTGACTGTGGCTTGGGTTTTGGACAGTTAAGGGCTTGGTGAGGCATTGGAGGGCAGTGTAGGGCAAAGCTGGGCTGGGGGACTGTACTCGGAATAGTCATGATAAAACAACAATAAAAGATGTTCATGGGATGAAAGAAGGCAATGCTTTTGTTTTGGGTTGCATTCTAAGACTTAGAAGACTTGTATTCAAAAAGAAGTGTT
This sequence comes from Pteronotus mesoamericanus, assembly GCF_021234165.1. Classification (NCBI taxonomy): domain Eukaryota; kingdom Metazoa; phylum Chordata; class Mammalia; order Chiroptera; family Mormoopidae; genus Pteronotus; species Pteronotus mesoamericanus. The sequence goes on from NW_026555085.1 coordinate 99,993,012, forward strand.
AAAATCAAATGTGAGTATAAAAATTATTATTCAGTTCAGTGCATTTATCCACAAGTACAGATATCTCAGAGTTAATAGCATTGGATGTCTTTAATTTATTATGGATATAATAGTTTGCAAAAAATAGCCTATAAATATCAGTCACTCTGATTTGTGATAGTGTATGAGTGCGCCTAGATTCATGAGACAAAGAGTGTAACCAGTTATTATAGATGGAAGGTGTTTGAGAAACAGATCTTGTTAAAGTATTTTATTAACTCTTATTTTGATTAGGGAGCTGTTCCAGCAAAGAGGCAGACATAAGACTATTTCAGTATATTAAGATGAGAATTTTGTTTCACCTAAACTGACTTAATATATTTTTATACCAAAGCTCAGTAGTGTGAGTGAATTTTTATCATAGTAATACTTACACATGAGTAAATGCTAATAATGAAAAATAGCCATGTTCTAATTCCTGTTCCCGTCTTCTCCACTTCCCCACAAATGTTTATATTATTATCTTTTCAATTAATTGGTTTTGGGATTTTAGCTATTGACTTTTTTTCTATCTTAGGAAGTGCAGATTGAACCCTTCCTCTCTCTAAGTCATTCAGCCCAACTTTGCCCCTCTACTTAATCATCCCATTATTACTCTGTTGTAGTAATTGGTTAACTCATAATTCAGTGTTTACATTTTTAAAACTGTGTCAATATTATGCCCTGTTGAGCCAGGTAGAGTACTATGATTATATTTCCTTTATTATTCAGTGCTTTTTTCCTAATGATAAACATTGTGTTTTTTCTTTTTTGCACTTGTTTAGTCTCTTGACCTATTGTGAATCTTCCTACATCTTCAATATATTTCTACATATTCAAATCAAGAAGATCATTTATCCTTTTTTTTTATTATTTTTTGTTATTTTTCTGGAGGCTTCCATTTTGGAGTCCTTTGTCCTCCTGCACACTCTGATTTGGTCTCTTAGTGGGCCTCAGCCAGCGGGCCTGCTGCACAGCTGACTTCCTGAACTGCCTTTTATTGTCATCTTGGGGATTCATTTGTCCTTCTGGATCCCTTATTTTTTGTATCTTGTATCTTTGTCTTTCCTGGTTTAACAAATTCTTTCTTGTAGAGTATGTTTATACTCTTCAGTATCTAAGAAAGAAATTTTAAATCATGAGTTTTAAGACTTGTATGAGGAGGGACCTAAAAGGAAAAAACATGGAATTATCTTCTGGAGGGAGGGTCCCCTGCAGTACAGGCTTCCCCTGCTAGGTGAGTGTTCTAGGAACTCACCTGTATCAGTGCACCAGGTAGGGGTGTTGTGAGAGGCTGCATTCAGCCTCAGTGAATGTTTTTTATTTTCTGAAGACTCTTTCAGCACATTTGCCCATTTTGTGATGGATGAGTTACAAGAGCACCTGCCCACACTGTGCTGAGTGTTCAGCAATTTTTGACCAAAAATGGCGTGATCCTTGTGCCCCACCCTTCCTATTCACCTGACCTTACCCCCAGTGACTTTTTTTGTTTCCCTGGATGAAAAAAGTCCTCAAAGGGAAATGTTTTGTTGATGTGGAAAAGATGAAACAAACGGCAGAAGCAGTAAAAGGCATCAAAATCGAGAGTTCAAAAACTGCTTTGAGCAGTGGGAAAAACATCTCAACAGCTGTATTGCATCAAATGGAGAGTACTCAGAAGGTGACTGAAGTTTAAAAATGTAAGAATAAATACACAATTTTTAATAAATACATTCTGGGGCTTTTTTTGGGTAGTCCCCCCCCACCCCCCGTATATATTTTTGATCTGCAGTTGGGAATCCATGTATGTGGAGGGCTGATTTACATTACATGTGGATTTTTGACTTTGAGGGAATCAGGGCCTGTAACTCCTATGTTGTTCAAGAGCCAACTATGTCTAAAAATCTCATAATTCTACCTCATTCTTGGTTGATATTTTGGCTAGGTATATATTTCTAGGTTGGTTCCTTCAGAATTTCGAGGCATTTTTTTATAGTCTTCAAACCTTTAGAATTATTCTTGAGAAACAGTAGTTAAAAGTTCAGAACAGACTCTATTTGAATCCTGGCTTTAAGTACCTTATTTAACTTCTGTGTACTATAGTCTTTTTTGTGAAATGGGTTTATAAATAGTACTTTCTTCATCTATGATTTGATACAAGGATTAAATGAGTTACTATATGTAAAGCATTTAGAACAGTGCCTAGAACTTATGAAAACTTGGTAAAAATAGTTAGTTCTTCTCTCTCTTCTTCTAATTCTTCTTTCTTCTTTCTTTTTTTCTTCTTCTTCATCCCTTACATGTGACCTTTTTAAAATAATTGAAGTTTTGGCATCTGATCTTTTTCCTAGATAGTCTGAAATTTTGTGGCGATGTTTAAAAGTCATGTACTGTAAAGCTGTTTGGCACCTCTGTGTTTGTGCCTATGGGGGGTGTTTCAGCTGATGAGCTTTGCTGTGGAATAACAGGGGAAGAACCAGCTGTTTCGTTGCTAATGGCCAAATGTCAGCACCCAAGACTGTTTCTTTGCGGTTGCTTAATTTTTCCAGATAAAGCCCTTCCAATCACACGCTTGCGAATTTACTCCCGCCGCCAGCCTGCTGAGAGCCGAGGCGCGGCGTGCGCGTGCGCTGAGGTGGGGCCCTGACTGGACAGGGAGGCGCTCGTGCTTACAGAGTCCTTACTGCGTGCCGGACACCAGCCTAAGAGCTGCAGCTCGTTAATCCTGACATGAGCTCTACCTCTTTGAACCTATTTATTTTTTAATTTACTTTTATCCTCACCCAAGGACCTTTTTTTTTTTTCATTGCTTTTAAAGAGAGAGAGGAAGTGAGTGAGGAAGGGGAGAGAGAAACATCGATGTGAGAGAAAAACATCAGTTGGTTGCCGCCTGTATGTTCCTGGGCCAGGGATCATATGGGCCCAAACCAGGGATTAGCCCTGCATAAACCTATCTGTGTGCTCTGACCAGGAATTGAACCCTCAACTCTTTGGTTACGGGCCAGTGCTCCATTCAGCTGAGTCACTCGGGCCAGGGCTGAACCTATTATTGCTGTCCTTTTATAGATTAGGAGACTGACATACAGAGATGTTCATCAGCTTGCCCAAGGTAGCACGTCTGTCCTAATTGAGAGAGCTGAGGCTGAACCCAGGAAGCCCTCAGACTACACTCGTAGTGCCTCCGAAAAGCACCTCTGTTTTCATTCTTGTTGCAGTCTTTGCTGTGTCCAGTGTCCCCAGGACTGGGTTCTGTGGGTCACTGTGCCAGAGGAATGAGCCTTCGGTGTCTGGTGCTGTGGGGAGAATTGCCTGGTTATGTTACATTTGTCATGGAGCTGAGGGAGGGAGCATCAGCCTGCTCTCTGAGTGTCTTTTTACCCAGACCTCTGGTTTAAGCACAGCCTTTGCCTCTTCCAGGACCTAGAGCCTCCCTCCCGAACCTTCCCAGGCTCGCTTCTGCCAGGCACCTCTCTGCGGGCGCTCGGGCCCCGCTTGGTTCTGTGGGGCCGGTTGCCATTCATCCATTTTCTGTCTTCTCTGCTGTGGCGTGGGCACCCTGACGACGGCTTTTGTGTTTGTTTTCATGCTTCTTGTGAGGTGGTATCTAAGAGAAGGAGTAGAATCATCTTTATTTTGACATCTTAAATTAGAAATCTCCTGTTAAGATATTTTCAAAGATTCTTAAAGGCATCGAAAGTAGATTTATTTCCCTAAACAAAACCAGAATATAATAGAATTATATTTTATTTGGAAAATAGAATTTGTGAAAATAATAGCATTGCTCATTTTTTCTCTAGCAATTTGTTTAATTGTTTTTCCTCATAGAAATAAATCATCATGCCTGAAAATAACTTAAACACATGAGAAACACTGTCTTTGGGGTGTACTTTTGATAGAGAGGATGAGAGGATGTGGGTACAAGGCAGTGATTTATTTTTTGGTGGTAGTCTCCTAGGGAAGCTTTAAGCTGCATCATGTCAAAATGAGGATGAATGGGGGTATTACTGAAGTCCTATGCAAATAGATATTTCCCTGACTCCAGCATCTGTTTATGTATTAATAGGCGAACCTATGGATTCTTGTGCCAGACTACTTCGACGTGCACTGAGCCCTTTTCTGTATGATCTGGGACAAGTTACGTGTTTCTCTGTGCATGGTTACCCTGTCTATTTGGGAACATAACACCTGTCTCCAAATGTGCTTGTGGTGACTCAAAGATACAGTCCGTAGACAGTGCACATGAAAGAGTTTTTTAGTTCTTGTTTAGTTCTTGTTCATTTTCTTAGTTCTTGTTGCTTTTAGACTGTCATCTGCTTTTTAAAAAAAAAAAATTTTTTTTTTTGAGGCTGAAACAGTGGAGCCATGGTCTCTCTGCTGAGAAGTGGTCTCATGGTCACAAAATATGGGAATGGAGTGTGAGGCAGGAGGCAGGTGACGGGTTAGAAGCAGGGTTCAAGGTGTTCCAGCTGGGAAGGAGGCTGGGCTTGTGCTACTAGTTTTATGGCAGTTTGGGATTCGGGGATGCTGGGCACCTCACCTGCGTCACCTCCATATCTTCAAGGCATACTGGGCTTGTCATAAGCAGAGCGCATTCATCCTGCCTGCTTCCATCCTAGTCCACCGAACTGACGCGTGGACTCAGGTGTACAGGGAGCCGTTGGGTCACCCGTCAACAGAGCAGCTGTGAGGCGCAGGGCAGTCATGGTCCAGAGTGCACTGGGCAGGACTGTCCTTTCCTAACTGGAGGTTTTTACTCAAAATTGGCTGAAGTCATCTCTTTGGGCTATGGTCTGGGATGGGGTAGGGAGGATGGGAAGGGAATGAGAACAGGAGAATCTGTGCTGTGCAGCAGTTTGGTATTTCTAATTGGTTCCACCCACATACTTGACTCTGAATGTCCAAAACAAACACGCCTGTGTGTTTCGCCCAACATTACACTGCTGGGTGTTTTTATTGTACCTTCTGGCAACCTACATTTGGTTTCTCTTCCTCATTGCTGCTGTTTTTTGGAATTCTTACTGGCATTTGTGTTTTTATCACTTGGCCTAGATATATTTGATCTACTAAACTACAGAGGAAATTTCCTTTGTCCTAGGGACATTTCCTTACCCTGAAATAATCTTCCTGTTAAGCTTACTTCCCATCTTTCTTCCCCTTGTATATAATTTTAATAACAGTATTCAACACAAACATAAATGCTGTCTTAACTCTATTCTCTTTCTTTGCTTCTTAATTTTTTAATTAAATTTATTGGGGTGACATTGGTTAATAAGATCATAGGTTTCAAGTGTACATTTCTATGATACCTGATCTGTATATTCCATTGTGCGCCCACCACCCAGAGTCAGATCACCATGTATTCGGCTGCCTCTTCCCTCTGGTAACCACCACACTGTTGTCTATGTCCATGAGATTCAGTTTTATATCCCACATATGAGTGAAATCATATGGTTCTTAAGCTTCTTAAATTTTTAGAGTTTAAAAAAAGTATTTGTTCATCAGACCTTTAAAATAGTAAATAACCTTGGAAATAACATTGTCAGTAAAGTATATTTTGTAAACTCTTTGGTAACAAATAAATATTTAATGGCCTTGTTTTTAAGATAATATAAGTTAATGTTTACACTTGGGGAGTGTGTTTTACTCAAACAGTTTAAAAACAAGAGATTAAAAGCTGTTATTACCAGTATGTCTGTCGGCCATCTCTATGTCCTCTTTGGAGAAGTTTCTACTCAGGTAATTGGATTATTTTTGTTGTTGTTGAGTTTTATAAGTTCTTTATAAATTTTAGATATTAACCCCTTATCAGAGGTATCATTGGCAAATGTATTTTCTACAGGAGGACACTTTAAAACCACGTAAATATTCTCTTTCATATCAAAATTTTCTCCCTAGATTTATTGTCCATTGATGATTCTTGCTTGAAACGTTCTTTACTATAGTGGTTGCAGAATGGTGATTTTCAACTCCAGTACTCCCTCCATAGAATGTTGCCACTGGACAAGAACTCCCGTTCTTCCCTGTCCGTCCGTCCATCCATCCATCCATCCATCCATCCATCCATCCGTGCATCCACCTTCCTATTACCAGTATGAACTTGTGGATTTTCTCTTCTTTTCAGTGTTTAATAACTTGATTATTTATACCCAATTTTGCTCAAATTGTCCCAGATTTGGCCATCAGAAGACCTTTCTGGCTGACGTGCCCTTTTGATGCACTCTAGTCATTGGAAGTGCCCATCTCTGACACAGCAGTATGTTCCAGCCTGATCTTGTATTCACCAGGCCTCAGGTCTGGAAACAGCCACTGTTCCAAGGAGAAATGCTTTTTACAAAATTTTTTGGTTGGGGTGGCATGTGGTTTTTGAAACCAAGATCTGGCCTTTAGATGTGCTCACTGTTTCTGGAGTATCATTGCTATTAGGCCCTTTCAGTAGACACATACCTAGAGATACACATGCACACACACCATAGAAGTCCGGGCTCACTCAGGAGACAGACCACACAGCAGGCTGAGTACTATGCGATCTAAGGAAAGTCATTGTGATACCCTAGGGCTGAGGGAGAGGTCCCAAGGAGGGACAAGCTTGGATGGCGTTTAGATCTCATTAGAGAAGGTGTAGTTCATCTTAACAGCACAGTCAGCCAGATTGGAGCTGGTCTGGAGGCAAGGGATGAACAGCCCTCTGGAGTGTAAGAGAACAGCAGGTGGTCACCACCTGGCGGAAGAGTACGCAGGGGGTTCCAGGGCTGAAGGCTCTCGGAGTGAAAGGGTCACGTGGGGCCTATGAGGAGGAGGGCTTGCAGAGAAATGATCGCACAGTGTGTGAGCCTCTGGGCCCTAGGCAGCTGGGAGTACAGGCGGTTGTCAGGGGCTCTGGTTTCTGTGCTTAGGACACTGTGGGAAGGTTGTCACTAGGCCAAAGCTGCAAGGTCACAGGAGGGGAATGTGTTCTGGGCCAGCAGATGATGCAGGTGGTGCTGGATTTCCTCACACCCACACAGCATGCCCCATCCCCAAGACCCCTGGACTGCAGGAAGCCTTTGTCTTCCTTCATTGCCCCTCCAGTGCCCTTTACTGAGAAAACCTAAAATTGTGCTCCCATTAAAGGAGAAATGCTTAATGGAATTCCATTGTTTATTACAGGGCAGACATTGAAGGTGATTGACATGTATATGGATACATGCACACATTCATAAAGGTGTATTTTAGAAAACATGAGTCTACACCAACATTCCCAGTTCCACCCCGCCCCCATGGCTTCTTCCCCCATTTGTGATTTTTCTTACGTAGTTTGCTCATTCTCATAATACAAATAAAATAATTACAGAACTTCGTCACCCATACTATTACTAAAAACAAAAGTACTAAAAACATCTTACGGACTTTGTGTCTCCCTGGAATTAATATGTGAAGCTCTAACCCCCAATGTGATGGTGTTTGGAGGTAGGGCCTGTGGGAGGTAATCAGGGCTAGATGAGGTCATGATGGTGAGGCTGTCATGATGGGGTTAGTGTCTTTGTAAGGAAAGAGACACTGGAGAGTGTGCTCTGCCCCCAGTGCACAATGAAGAGGTCATGTGGACACACTGTGAGATACTGGCCGTCCAGAAGCCTCATTATAAAACCTACCTTGCTGGCATCTTGATCTTGGACTTCGAGCCTCCAGAACCAAGAATTAATATTTTGACTGTGTAAGCTGCTAAGTCCATGGTATTTTGTTATGGTGGCCTGAGCTAAGACATGAGAATTCAGAATCTAACCACATGTCTTCCTACCACATGCTCATGGTGAAGTAGGGGATGGTCTTCAGTTGCTCAGATTAATTCTCTATCTCTTCAGTGTGGGTAACTGGTGTATTTGAAATGCAGTTGGGTTTATTTGTTTTATTTATGTTTCACATTTTGGATTTTTCCTCTTTTCTTTCCTGTGATTTTATGTTTTGATATGGGGAACATTAACATGCACTAGAAAGTAAAAAATACACAGGGAGGTATACTCACACTTCTTCCCTTATTCCTTCCAGCAACCTTATAGATACTTCATTACTTCTGGTTTATTTTTTTCTCTTACCTTCTGGAGAGAGAGAGAGAGAGAGAAAGAGAGAGAGATAGAGTGAGTGTGTGTGTGTAATGCTTTATTTCAACAAAAGAGAGCATAATATACATGTGTTATTTTGCCTGTTTAATTGAGAAATAATTGATATATTAGCTTTGTATACATATATTAGCATATATATGTATGTGTCTGTATATACATATGTGTGTATATATGCTTATATGCTTTTTTATACTTTTCCACTTAACATCTAGAAGTGACCCCATGTCGGCTCATGCAGGTCATTCTCTTTCTTTTTTTCAGTTCACAGCACTCCATTGGAAATATGCACCAGAGTTTATTTAGTCTCCAAGTTTAAATACTTAAGGAGTTTCCTATCATTTGTAATTTTAAATAATGCTGCAGTGAATAATTTGTGCATTTGTATTTTCATATTGTTGGAGGTGTATCTGCAGGGTAAGTTCTTAGAAATGGCATTGCTATGTTGAAGTGTGAAAACGCATGTAGTGTTGTTAAGATATTGCCAAAACCTTTCCATAATGACTGAACCATTTTGCATTCCCACCAGCAATGTATGAAAATATCCTTTTCTCCCACAGCTTCACCAACAGAGAATATTAGCAAGCTTTTAAACTTTTGCCAATCTGCTAGATAAGAAATGACATCTTTGCCCTGGCTGGCTCATGTGGTTGGTCACCCAGTACACCAAAAGATTGGGGTTTGACCCTGGTTGGGACATGTGTGGGAGGCAATGGATCAATGTTTCCCTCTCACACCAGTGTTTTCCCCTCCCCCACAGTCAGTAATAAAATATCTCCAGGTGAGAATTTAAAAAAATAATCATCTTAGTATAGTTTTAATTTGGATACTGTTTGTTATATGTTTTCAAATATTTAAGGTCCATTTTTATACCTTATTTTATACCTTATAAGTTGTCTGTCTAGTCACATCTTTTATCTATTTTTCTGTAAGATTTTAAATCACTTCTCCAAATTTTGAAAGTTCTTTGTTTATTGGGGATATTAGTCTTATATTTGTGATACGGGTTACAAATGTTTTCTCCCAGTTTGTTATTTATCTTTTGACTGCTTATTATATTTTTGCCACACAGGATTTACAATTTTTTTAAAAATTTTATTATTATTTTGTAACTTATTTTTTTACTGTTGTTCAAGTACAGTTGTCTCCATTTTCCCACCCCAACTTTCTCCTGCCCCACCCACCTCCATCTCTCCCCTAAATCCTTCCCCACTTTGGCTTTGTCCAGGGGTCCTTTATACTGTTCCTTGATGACCCTACAATTTTTTATATCTAATCAAATTTATCAAGTTTTTTTTGCTTCTGGATTTTGAGTCATAATTAGAAGGCCTTTTTCTGCACCTTGCTTATAGAGGAATTCACCCATATTTTCTCTAGGTTCAGGAAGACTCATCACAAAATACTGCTAGTAAGAAAAGCAGCATACCCTTTGTACTTACTACAGATTCTTTCGTCCATGGCTTTCTTACAACGGGACAAATGGTAATTAAGGGCTCTTAGACCTGCCAGGCAGAAGGGTTTTAAATTCCTCCTGCAAGTAGATAAACTAAAGAACAAAGAGATTGCCCTTTAAGCGGAGTTAGAATTTTAGCCAGTGATAGAAATGAGAATGTTAACTCATTGCAAAAAAAAAAAAAAAAAAAGTCTGATTTCTTCCTCTGCTTTGAGTTCCTCCCTAAGACCAATCAATCCATTCCTGTGGAGATTTCTAGCCTGTTAAGTGGGTGCTTCTGTTGGAGGGGTTCTCCCTGATCTCACAGAGCATTTGCTGAGCCTCGTCAGCGCCTCCCCTGGAGCTCTGCCTGTGCTAGCACGGGGCCAGGGCCGTCTGGAGATAGGCTGCAGGCCAGGACGCTTCTTAGCCTGTTCTCCGTGACCAGGACTGAGGAGGCTTGGGACAGTGACTGCCTCTCTGTGTGGGGCAGGCAGGGACCAGGACATAGGTCCCTGGATCCTTTTTTTTGCTAAGAGATTTGTGTGAAAGGGCCCCTCTTCCAAGTGAGCTCACAGCAATCTAGAGGCTGGGAGAGCACAGGCTCTCCTCAGCTACTGAGTAATTAAAAATAATGGTGCAATGTAGTGATTCATTTTCATGCAGTGAAAAGTGAAGATGGGCCAGGGAGCAATGAGTTTATAGAGCAATCCGTTGATGCGGAGCCTTTTTTTTTTTTTTTTAAGATTTTATTTATTTTTAGAGAGAGGGGAAGGGAGGGAGAGAGGGAGAGAAACATCCATGTGTGAGAGATACATCACTCAATTAATTGCCTCTTACACACTCCCAGCTAGGGGCCTGGCCCACAACCAAGGTATATGCCCTGACTGGGAATTGAACCAGTGACCTTTCAGTTTGCAGGCCGGCGGCGCTCAATCCCCTGAGCCACAGCAGCCAGGGTTGCGCTTGTCTTTTCACACTCCCACACAATGCGGAACTGGAAAGCGGGAGGAAGCCTTGGGTTCTGTTCCAACTCCAGTGGTCACTAAATGTGTGACCCTTGACAGCTACTTTCTGACCTTTAGTTTTCTTTGTTTTAAAAACCAGGTGGTCTCTAAGAACTTTCCCAGCTCTAAGGTTCTAAACTCTTCTGGTTTATTTTCTACTTTTAATATATTTGTTACATTTTCCAAATTGCTAAGCACTTTTGAGTGTTGCTTTTTTTAAAAATCAAACTTCTTTCTAAAAATTTCTTTTTAGAACATTCTTGGTTATAAGAATATTGCTCAGCTCTGGCCTGGTGGCTCAGCTGGTTGGAGTACCATCCTATACACAGAAAGGTTGTGGGCTCAACTCCTGGTCAGGGAGCATACCTAGGTTGTGGGGTTCAGTCCCTGGTCAGGGTATGTACAGGAAGCAATCGATAAATGCTTCTCTCTCACAAATCATTTAAAAAGTAAAAAAGCATATCCTCTGGTGAGGATTAAAAAAATAAAATATTGCTCAAATAGGTTGATTGCACTTGATGTTTTGTCATTCCTGTTTAAGTGTACACTCCATGGGAGCAGGGACATGGTTTTGGCACCTAAAAATAAAAGGCAAATCATGTGTTTCTTGTTGTGGCTTAGTTCTAGAAGGGGAAAACAGTTCTAGGGGCTTAGTGACACTGAGGTATACCTTAATGTTTCAGGTTTATTACCCCTTATATTAGTATGTAACTGTTTCATGGTCCTAAATTGCCCCTTCTGTAACAATGGCCAAAGGTCATGAATTCATTGTTGGATGTAGAAAGGGCGGGAAGTGTGGCTTGATCTTTACAGATCCATTTCAGCAACTTGGATAAAAAGCACTTAAAATATGGTAGTGAATTCATACTGAAAACCATGCTCTGTCTGTCTCCCCATCTTAGCCCCACCCCCCAGCTTATGTTCTGCTCTTTCATTTGTATAATGGGATTTCCCTTATGTCTGACAAATGGAGAATTTAATTATTTAAAAGAAAATTTATTCTCAGCAGGTCTGACATTTATTAGGAATGTTTGACCCTGTTGTTGAGCAGCTATTTTATTTTTCCTATATGGAAAAAGAGCCAATTAAATTTTCAAAGATGTGACCCAGAGCCAGACTCTAGAGGTAGCCCACGTCCCTTTTGTAATGATCAAGAGAACAAAACAGTTCGTGTTACCACATAATGGTCAATGATTATCATAGATTCAGCTTAATCTGGAAGGAAATCACAAGACTTTTGTGTAGTATGAAATTCATTTAAGTTCCAAGAATTTATAATAACTACTATAAATGAAAGTCTTCTTTTCTGAATAGATTTATACCTGTAGAGTGAATTTTTCATATTTCTTCTAATGAAGGTGAATTGTGGCAATTATTTTCCTGTTGACATTAAAAAAAAAAACCTATGGAAGATATTTTCGCTGTAAGTTTTCATTCAACTCATTTGAAAAAATGCTAAGCATTTTCTGTGTTATAGCTACCATGCTAAGTGCTCTGGTTATAGGAGTGCACAGATCGAACACATGTTTTATTGATTACAGTATATATAGTCGCAAGTAGAGAAAAACTTATATTGACTTAAGCAGTTAATAAAAGGAATGTGTTGGCTCTTGGAACTAAAACCGTCCAAGGGATATCAAGCTTGAGTCATTACTCGACCCAATGGGACCTCTTGTCTCTCCATCTCTCTGCGTCCATGTTGGCTTCACAGGCTGGCTCATTCAACATGGTTCCCTCGGGAACCTCAGGCTAACAGTCTCCCAGTTTTCCCTCTAATGAAAAAGAGGGATTTTTGTCCTCCAATAAAAGTGCTGGGTTTGACTCTTACTATGTAGAGTTAGTCATGTGCCCAAACCTAAACTAGTTACTATGGCCAAAGGGAGGCAAAACTCTGGCAGGCCTGAGCCGGCGGGGTGGGTGGAATCATCCCTTTCCTATCCTGCTGGTTAAGAGCAGTGAATGGTGTTTCCTGGGGGGAAATCAAGGCTCCACCCTAGAAGCAGGGAATGAATGGTACCACAAATTACCAGGCCTGCTGTACAGCCTCTCCCCTCCTAGACCACGGCCTCGTGGAGGGAGGTGGGGTTCAACAGCAATGACCATGCATGTGCTGTGGCAGAGAAAATTCCTGCTGAAGTGGGAGCGCCAGCAGGAGCACTTCTCTACAAGTTTTACTTTAAAGCGTAACAAATACTAAAAAGTGGACACTTAAAATTACATGTTTAAAGGAAACATAATTGGGTGAAGGAACATGGCAGTTTGCCTTATTTTGGATTGTCTCAGACAGCAAACCTGTTGAGTCAGCACCTGTCAGCTCTTTCTGGGCCAGGTCTGTGCTCAGAGGCCACAGGGGCTGGACGGTGGTGTCTCATCACATACTGAGGAGCGGTTGACAGTCTCCATTTCCATGTAGTAGGGGTGGGTTCCATATCATGGCATTGAGGTGGCCACCTTATGTTGTGCCTTCCGTGGGGGGAAAGGGAACCCGGCTGCAAGATGATGTCTGTGCAGGCACCGAATAACTGCCCCAAGGCAGAGCCAGAACCTCACAGGGACCACAGATGGAAGAGGGCACTTTGGGGATGGAGGGGAGATTACGCACATTCCTGGACAATGTGGCTTTTGAGGTTGGCCTTGACTATGACAAAGGTTTCTCCTGACTGGAGCACTGCCTCACTTTGCTCCGTCTTAATATCTCCCCTCATGGGAGTCCCCGAGGCCTGCTTTTCTCATGCAGGTAAAAGCACTGCTAGGTGCGCTAAGCACTCCTAGGTGGGCAAGCGCCCCCATGCTCACTTGTGAGGACTGTTCTGAGAGGTGTCACAGAGCTCAGGGAACATTAATCCAGTGGCCAGTGAGCTTAGTTGAGGCAGATCTGCTCTTCAGCATGGAATGGAGCTCTTTGAGAGGACAGAAACAGGCGTGTGGTCTGACTTGGACGTGGGCGCATCTGCTTGTCCTCTGTGTCCCCACCACCACGATGCTGAAACTGCAGTGGCTGCTAGTAGGCATATTCAGAGATCTGTAATTTCATTGGGTGGAGTCTTGGTAATTTGATGACTAGTGAACATTCATCTTTCGGGGGAAGTGTATGAGAATTACTTTGTATTTAGCCCCTAGACTCAACAAACCTCGAACAGTAATGTAGACATTCACCTGCAGGGCCACTTGTAACTGTTGAGTACAAATCATGTTTATTGAATTAAGTCCTCATAAATTTAATTTTATTTTCATAAGTTTATTCCTGAGTCACTGAGTGTTCTCCTCAAGCCTGCTACTGTGTGAGCGTGCGTGTTGGGGAGGGGCCGGGGCAAAGTGACGCAGGTGCGTGTGTGCATGCACATATGGGCATTGTTCCTCCTAGAGGCAGGAAGTGATTTCACAGGGGAGCCTGGACCCTCTTCCCAGCTGTCTGCCACACCGGAATTGGCCCGGTGCTTTCTGTGAACGTGCTTCTCTCTTATATCACCAGGCTACCCGATGTCAGTTTTCGGGACTCTGCTTAGTCCTTTCTTTGAAGTGCCTCAGCTGTTCAGACTGATGGCCCCAGAGGGACCTCCCACTTTTGCACTCAGTGACTGTGAAGTCACTTATCACTTACTGCTTGTACCACTTGCTGGGCATAGAACTCATTGCCTTGTATTATTTTTAGGGGTGTATGCAGACCATCCTTCTCTGGTTTATGCTATTTGAGTTAGAACCTCGGAGGAACTGCTCAGCCACTGGAGATGGCAGAAATGAAGCCAGACTGAAGAGTTAACAAATTTTAAGGCTCTCTCTCTTTTAAAAGCATGCATGAGAAACTGCTGCACTTTGAAAAGGTTAATGTACATAAGCTTGTATTATTTATCAACATGAGTCACATCTTCACTTTGTTGTTCATTTGCACACACTTTAGATCTGAATCCAGAAAACTGGTGATTTGTTTGTATAGCCTGGGTTATCTGTGGAGGGAAAATATTTCATGCGACTGATTCATTCAGGGAAGTGATTGCACAGCCAACTCAGTACCTTTAGCATGCGGGGTTCCTCAAATAAGGAAACAACTGATTATATGTGCTTTAGGTTTTCTTTATTTATGGGAATTGAGGGAGGAAGAGAGGGAGAAACATTGATGTGATGGAAAAACATCAGTATTTCTCACATGAGTCCTGACCAAGGACTGAACCCACAACCTAGTCATGTGCCCTGACCAGGAATCAGAACGGCAACCTTTCCTTTTGAAGGACGATGTCCAACCAACTGAGCCCCATTGGACAGGACTATCTTTTAGGTTTTATATTTGATACTTTCAAGTGAAAGTACAATATGGTGTGTTCAGTGCTCATATTACTAACCTTTTGAAAGGGTGAATTAAGGCACATGGTATAAAGAGTTTAGGATTTGGAGTCAGACACTGCACCAAATTTTGGTTCTAACATTAGCTGTATAATCTTCAACATGGTTCCTTAGCTGTGAAGTAGGAAATGTACAATCATATAGGGCTGTTGTGAGGATTAAGGAGGGTAATGTACACTTGTCTCATATATAAAGTATCTGGTGCATTGTTCAAGCCTAAGAAGATACTCAATAAATGGTAACTGCCAGGCTTCCTTTAGTGAACGAGATAAAAATAGACAATATGTTTTGAGGCCAAAATTTTATATTTAGGGATACTTCACAGTTAGCATCCCAGAAAATTATCAAACTACAGGTTTGATGTGCATGTACGTGTACATAGAACTGTGTCTATGACTGCTAAGAACTGCTGCCAGCCCACTTCTTCCGGGACTGCGCCACTAGGTAGCCCCAGGTGATAGGAGAAGCTGGCCCGCTGCGGCCAGGCCAGCCATGGGAAAGGGGTTTCTAGGTGCGGGCATGTTCTAGAGGCTCACCAACAGCTGACTCCAGGGGATCGGAGTTGTGCGTGAGTTGTGCCCTCGCAAGTATGCTCGCCTTGGAGCTGCTGGTGTGCAAGGGCGGGCCTTGTCTGGCTGTTGTCTGCGAAGGGGAGGGGCTCTGACTCGGAAGATGAGGTTTGCCCTAGCTCCTGTCAGAGGGCTGAGCCAGAGCAGAACTCAGGTCCTGGCTGGCACCAGGTCCAAAATGGCGTCGGGATTTTACTTCTCCAAACTTGGCTGGTTAACTCATTGTTGGTGTGCTTTTTCTTTGTGTTTCTCATCAAACAGAACATAGCTCAGGGTAATGCTGGGGAGTCGGGGGAGCATGATGGGGAAAAGACTAAGGGCTCCTCACTGGCTTTTTCTTCTTTTTTAATCTGCCAGGGCAAATAATCTGACTTAAAATGAAAATACTGATAAAATTAAGTATATGGAGAAAATACTAACAAAGTATGAGAGTTGTTCCTAGCACTCTATCTAGCTCATCAGATATAAAAAAGGATTTGTGTGGTCTTCTTTTAGCACCAGAAGGTCCAGTATTAGGGGTTCTAAAGATTCATTTAGGCACATTATTGAGTTTCAGTTTTTGCTGAAGCAGAACCCTTTTAATCACTCCTTTCCTGTCTTCCATTGCTAAAATAAAAATAGGGCTTACATTTCTACCCTTTCCTTATCATTGGAGTAATTAGGATTCCATAATTCTCTGATCTTTGCTATGTGCTAATTTGGCATTAGACTTTTTAAGTTGAATGTGCATGCATGTTTTTCTAAATTTGGAAATAAAATATGACCACAGCTGTAGCAAACATGGAAGATAAAGTTCATTAGGCAATTCCAGAGTGTAGAAATGTCAGGTAAATTTTTTTTCCCTTTACTTGGCAACTAACTTTCTGCTGTACCTTTTTTTCCTGAAGTAAGCCATTACAATAAAATATGGAAATATGGTTTATACAGCTTTCAAGAAATCAGAAATTCTTATTTTCTTGTACTGCATGGATAATTGGCATTAATAATATGCTCCTAAGGCATTATAATATTCTAAAATGTCTTCTGACTCATTAAAGAAAGATTATCTTAAACATAGTTTTGTAGTTCATTGCATTATAATTAATTGAAAAGTATAGATTTATGTATTTCTTATATATGAGAAATTTCTCATTTAAAAGGTAATGCATGACCTATTAACATGTATATATTTAACTATAAATACAGGATTATAAAGTATATGCACACATTGCTTATCCAGTTGCTTCTTTCCATTTTGTGAACCCTCATCTGAGCCCCCAGGGGCTCTGGTTTGGGTTAGTGCACTCACCTAACTGGGCACCCGCTTCTAGTCTGGGCTTGACTGTAGTCCACACAATGGCCAGAACAGCATTTCCAATGTTAGGAAATCCCCTCGCCCTCCGCCTTGGTTAGCCCCCGCCCTGCCTCTCTCTTCCTCTTGCCCTGCCTGAGGCACGGTCCTGCCCGCTGACCTCCTTCTAGGCCCGAGCCCAGTGGTCCTTCTGTGAGTCGGTCCTTCTCACTCTTCGATTCCACTGTATTCACAGTCACTTCCCCAGAGAGGCCGTCCCTGACCACTAAGTCATGAGTTACCCATTCTCCCGTTTTCTGGCCTGTCACAATTAGGTTTTTTCTGAATAACATTTGGATTATAGTACCTCTCTGATTAAGAATCCCGAAGGCGTTTGTAAATTATCTCATTAAATGCAGACTCTCCTTCCTGGACTTCTTTCTTGATATGCTCTCTCGTTTGAACATTTGTATTTTCTACAGTATACTTAGAGTACCTTCTCTTGCTGAGATGCTGTGTCTAATGTAAACAGTATAACCCTAAATAAGTAAATGCATAAACTGCAAATGCTGACTCTGTGTAAGATTTTATGTTGTGGTCAGTCTTCCATGTCGGTGTCTGCTTTCACAGAGCTCTGGTGACTGTGAGCATGTCCTTTTACTTTGCACTCGTATTTTCTGTTTTGTTTGTTCATTTGTTTGTTTGTTTTTTATGTACAGCTGGTCCTGCGTTGTGGGCTATTGAGCCACACATGCTCATACCTCCTCAGGCTCTGTGATGAAATCAGAGTGGGGTGAAGAATGGATGCTTGGTTAAGCTGGCTGTCACGTTCACAGCCTGCTACTCTTCCTCCTCAGCCTTGTGGCCAAAATGAGGGGTCACACTGGCGTCTGTCTTTACTTCCCCTGTCCTGTGTCTGATGTGTCCTTGAGGCCAAGGCTGAGCAAGACTTAGTGAATTTCAGCTCCTGAGTGAGGAGGGAGGAGGCTGGCTGTGAACCTAAAACGATGATGTTTCATTTAATTTATGGTTACACATACTGTATACTTAAGAGATGAAGAAACACTGGTGGTGTTTCCTGGGAAGGACGCTTGGTAGATGTGCTCCCGTTCATAACTGAGACCTAGTTTGGTATTTATGGACCCCCATACTCCAGACCCCCAGGTAATTCAGTGATTGTAAACATTGACAAAGCTGAATTTGTAATTTGTAAGGATTTAGTATCATCTTTTCATATAGCTGTACCATTATTTATTTAAGCATTTGTTCACTGGGGGCATTTAAAAATATTTTTAAGTTTTCCGTAGAGTGAATATGTATAACTCTCTTTGTATACATTTCTTTGGCATTGTTTTTTGGAACTGCAGTTTCAAAACTGGGATTAATAGGGTTTAATGATTTGAGTTTCTCAAAAATTTTGTTGTGTCCTGGCAGGTGTGGCTCAGTTGGTTGGAACGTCATCCCGTAAGCGTTGGTTATGGGGTTTTGTTCCCTATCAAGGCATACACCTAGGCTGTGGGTTTGATCCCCGGTCCAGGCGTGTACAGGAGGCAGCTGATCAATGCTTCTCTCTCCCATTGATGTTTCTCTCTCTCCCTTACTATCTCTCTAAAAAAGCTATGAAAAAATGTCCTTGAGTGAGGTAAAAAAAATTGTTTATTCCAGATTTTTTTCAAGAATGGCAAAATGATGAACACTAGATCTTTAAGGAGCCTTCTGCAGTCTAGAATTTCTAAATCATGTGAACTCTTAATTTTTTTGTGGCTAATGAAGGGTATAAAGTAGTACATTTTGGTTTTAGTTTTCACTTCTTCAATAATCAGGTTGAAATTTTAAAATAATATCAACATGTCATCTATGTAGACTGATACTATTTATTTAATTTTTAGAATCAAGTACATTTTTATATGATGTATTGATCATGTTTTCTTCACCTGTTAGAATATTGGGTTTAAACAAGAAAGAAAAAACAAATAAGACTGTTTTCCCTTTCAATATATTCTTTGGTATTTGTATCTACTTAATTTTCCTGATAAATTTTACTGTCACTTCTTTACTCCTAATAATGAGGGTTGCAGAAAACAGATTCTAGCTGATGGGGGAAAAAGTTTCGGATCCCAAAGAAGAGCCAGCTAGAAATCCTTACATGGGATGGGTGTTGATCTGCGATGAGTGATCTGTTTGCTCCCAGGCCACCTGGTTTCTACATTGTGGCTGCTTCTCCCATCCCCACCGCCTGTGGCAGTGCCGAGAGTCTGATAATGCTTCACACCTACACAATACCTGGGCACCTATCTCCCTCGCTATATTTAGTATTGTAGATAGAATCTTCATGCATCTCTCCGTTTGTCT
This sequence comes from Pteronotus mesoamericanus, assembly GCF_021234165.1. Classification (NCBI taxonomy): domain Eukaryota; kingdom Metazoa; phylum Chordata; class Mammalia; order Chiroptera; family Mormoopidae; genus Pteronotus; species Pteronotus mesoamericanus. The sequence goes on from NW_026555085.1 coordinate 100,012,073, forward strand.
TTATCTCCCATCAAGGCTTTATAATTTTTTTAGATTGCTTAAATACTATTTTAAGTTAATGCCCCCAAATTATTCTTACTTGCATTTGTGATTGCTTTACAGTTTCGTTTATAGGTCCTATAGCTATATATAATTACTTGGAAATTTTGAAGCCACAGAACAATAAATTATATATATAATATATTATGTAATCATATTATTAATATATAATTGTAATATATTTTTATATATATACACACACACACACTGTAAACTGAAAGCATTGTGCTTAGTGAAGTTTGTCATGCATTCTCTTTACCTGAAAATACCTTTCCAACTTCCAGCTATGAGTTTCTAGCCTCTTTTAATAAGTTCAGCCATATCTTCATTGAGTACTGTTTATGTAGAGACAGATACTGAGAATGTTATAATGCTGAGTTGTTCGTTAGTTAACATGTTCAAAAACAATGGTACTTGTATTTTCTATCTTTAAATTTTAGATCCTTGAGATCATTCTTAAAGCCCCATAAGCACTAAAATTTCTACTTTCCTGGAGATTGAAACAATGTGAATTCTCTAACAACAAAACTCTTCTAAATAAAGCCTCTGGCTCTGAGATTCTCTGAAGTAGTTTTATTTTATATGGGCACTTCATCATCTGAATTGGTCGCAGTGGTTGCAGTAGAAATTGGCTCCGGGATCTTCAGAGCGCTCCTTCATTGGCCCCGGAGACTCTGTGTCCTGACCCCAAGGGCCCTTCGGGGTTCTCTGCCACTGAGGTTTGCTAAGGAGCACGTCTGGGATTTGGGGGGTAATTATTATAATCACTGTATCTTAGGGATTTTATAATGCTAGAGGTTATTATGTCTTTATTTCCCCCAGTATTTGCATTCTTGGAAAAAAGTATTTCATAATTGCCAATTGTCAGAAAGAGTGAGTGAACTAGTAGGATGGAAGCTGAAGTGTGAGTACCATTTTTGTGTTTTAATTTCCTTCAGTCCATCTCTAAGGCGTTTGGAGAGTGTCCAACTGCACAGCATCATTACTAAGCAAGAGAGGCCGTGGTGCACATTCTGGTGTGTAATAGGCCAACATTTTCCGTTCTGTGTTATCATGTTTGCTGATTGTTATCACCATGAACAAATATGAATCTCTGTCTTCTGACAGACTTGGAATGTGTGTAATAGGTAGACTTAGCAGAGTGTCAGTTTTCTCTTATTCCATCACTTGAAAAAGAAACCCACGAAAGTACTTGTTGAGGCAAGTTGTCAATAAATGGGAAAAAAGATGAAACATTTATCCTTATGACACTCATTGTCAAATATAAATAAAATTGCCATACAATGAAATAGTAGTTGGGTAGAGGTGTGCATAGGTGTTTTGGAAGCACAGAGGAGAATATGAGGGAATTCCTCAGCAGGTGGTTCAGAGCAGCTGAACTATAGGCAGTTTTGAAGAGCACACAGCAGTTCTTGAGGACACCGGTTTGTCTGAGAGCCGGCCTCGCCGGGGACGGAGTTGAGGAGAGGTAGGGCCTTGTGTGCTAAGTAAGAGGCGATGCTGCCCTGTGGATGAAGGAGCAGCTGGAGGAGCGGCAGCAGGCCTGTCAGGAACGTGTGTGCGTTTGCTGCAGCTCAGTGTGTGCGGTGTAGGTTCTGAGTTGGAGGAGACGAGGGCCTGGGAGCTGGGACTCTGGGCCTTGGCAGGAATCCAGGCATGAAGGGGGTGCTCAGGCCGTGGCAATGGAATAAAGAGGGCACGTTTCAAAGGTATGAAGGAGGTCAGAATATAGCATTGCTGACAGGGTTGATGTGGATGACAGCTAAGGAGAAACTCAAGGTGGCTCTCAAACTTCTGAGTGGATGTGATTGACTAAGATAAACAATGTAGACTTCATTTTGGGACATGCATTTGATGATCAGGTGAGACATCAATCAAAAACTCAGTTCAAATTTATATGTACAACACATGGATGAACATCAAGAACATTATACCAAGTGAAAGAAGGCAGGCACAAATGGCTATGTACCCAGTGCATGGTTTCATTCATATGAAACTGTAGAAAAGGCAGTTCTAATAATCTGCAGTGGTAGACAGCAGACCAGTGGTTGTCTGGGGGACTGAGCGGGTGGATGTGCATTAGGATATTTGGATTAAAACTCCTTGAACGGTACACTTTAATATGGGCGTTTTATTGTGTGTAAATTATACATCAATAAAATTGATTTATAAAAACTCAAGTTCAGGAGGCAGGTCTAGACTACAGATAAGTAAACACTTGGGAGTTAGTAGGGTTTGGGTTGGTGCTACAATTTCAGAAGTGGATGAGATCGTCTAAGCCAAGTATGAGGATGCAAAAGGCCAAAGAAAGAAACCTGGAGGACACCAGCCTTGAAGACGAGGGACACCAGTGGAAGGATGAGGAGCCTCTATAGGGATTAGGGGTGCAGATGAACCAGAGGACAGTGACGTGAACTCAAGGGAAAGAATGCCGTGGATGGGTTCCACTCACTGTAAAGGTGTCAAGATAGGGACTATCTAGTTTAGCAATTTGGAAGTCATTGTTTTTCAGTACCAAGGTGGTTGATTGTACATGTTGAGGTGAAAGCACTGAAGGGTGAACAAGTCAAAGTAAGCCATTCTTTGAAAGGGAATTTTGGCTAAGAATGGATCCAGAAAAACAGGGCAGGTACATGGTTGGGAGAGTCAGGGTCCAGTTCTTAACAATTTCAAGATCCTTTGATCTTTTATAGGTAGAGGGGCTCTGGTAGAAAAGGCCAGATTTTAGGTAGAGAGAATTGGTGGGCAAGGTCCTAAAGAGACTGGCGGGTCAGACTTTGAAACAAGGAGACACCCCCTTTTTCTGGAAGCAGAGGGACAGAAGTGTAAGGGCCGATGCCCATGCAGACCTGTTGGTGCAAGGATGAAGGGCTGGCATAGGCGCTGGCGTAAGGAGCATGGTGGGGCTCTGAAATGGCTCCTCAGCCGTGGAAAAGGGACTTGGCCGAGGACAGGTGAAGGACAGTGGAGAAGAGCTAAGCATTGATCCTGGAAACTTCTCAGGGTTTCTAACTGGAGAGGCTGTCTTTTCTCCAGCTGTGCCCAGCTTTTTGGAAAACAGGTTTTTGTCACTAATACTGCACAAGATAACTAGACAACCAGACTAACATTTTCTTCAGTGTGGTTACTAAGAAGCATTGCTTCACACGCTGGCGGATGTAGTAGCCACCTGCAGTACCCAACCCGTAGGGAGCGGGGACATCATCCAGGAAGGGGGACGTCATGGGCCCTTTGCCTGCTCCCCATCTGTGACCCACACACAACAGAGATAAGATTGGTAGGAGATGGATTTGTGGTCGACTTTGTGGCTCTCTGAATAAAGATCTTTTTTTGGCTAGAAATTAGAGCCTTCTGCCTGAGAATATGCTTTCTGGTCCTCCTCCCTTTATCGAGATACAGTTGACGTAGAACATTGCGTAAGTTTAAGGTGTATAGTGTAATGATTTCATATATGTATATACTGCAAAATGATCATCCCAGTAAGGGTAATGAATATATTCATCACCTCACATGGTTATATATTTTAAAAATTTTTGGTGGTGATAATTTTTAGGATCTCTCTTAGCAACTTTCAAATATACAGTGCAGTATTAACTGTAGTCACCATGTGTTGTAGTACATCCCCAGGACTTACTCACCATATAACAGGGAGTTTGTACCCTCTGACCACATTCATCCATTTGCCCCCTCCCATAAGACTGTGCTTTCTTTAATGACAATATGTGAAAGGATTAGCAGTTGGTGGTCCCCAGCAGAGCTGAGCAGAGGGTTTATATACGGCTTAAATCTGAACTATCACGTGAGTCATTTCTGTGGTCCGTTATCTAACAATTATTTGAAACGTAAACTGTAGCATCTTGTCTAAGGACCGCCCTGAGAACATTCTCCTTCTCAGAACTCTGTACTGGCATATAAAACACATCTGAGATCCTATATGACTGGTGACCACAGGACCCCAGATGCCAGTAGTTCCATCAGATTAGTGGAGAAAGCTGTGGTTTCCGCTGTTGGTGTCACTGGCCTGGAGAGCTGCATTTTTTGCTGTGACTCTGTGCTCAGGGAAGGAAACGCCTTCTGGAACCTAACATGTCCCTCTAGCTGGAGGCCAGGCCCCATCCTGGAGTGAGCACGGCATGGCCCAGGTCACCAGAGCGCCTTGCTTGCCTTTTTCAGTTGCTGGGTTCATCGGGCAAAGCAGGGCAGAGAGCTTTCATGACCACCTTTGCTGCTTCATTGGACTCTCTGACCTGTTGATTGATTTCTTTGTAAAACTTAGGACCTCAGTTACTTGCTACATTAAAAAAATGTGGATTTCTGAAGATCCATTGATTGGAGTCCTGGTTCCACCACTTAGTGAGGAGTGAGGTTGGGTGGATGACTAAGCCTTCTGCTCCTGGCATTCCCTTCTGGGATCTAGGCTATGATTATGACTGTCCTGCCTTCCATATGGGAGTGCTGTGGGCATGAAATAAGAGGGTCTAAGCAACATGCTTTGAAAAATTTAAAGCACCACACAAATGTTAGTTGTTTTTAATGTTAAAAGTTCTGAGAAGACCCTGATTTTCAGCTTTTCAACCCTTCCCCTGCCACCGCAAGATCACTTTCTTTGCATCTTCTCTGTAAAGCCATGTTAGCAGTATGGGTGGGGGAGGAAAGAGTGCTTGGACCTGAGAAACTTTGATAATTTTTAAAGATTGTTTATTTATTCATCTTCAGAGAGAAAGAGGAGAGGAAAGAGTGAGAGAAACATTGATTTGCTATTCCACTTATTTATGCATTCACTGGTTGATTCTTGTATGTGCTCTGACTGGGGATTGAACCCACAACCTTAGCATATAGGGATGACACTAACCAACTGAGCTATCTGCCAGGGCTTGATGATTTTTTTAAAATAATGACTTTGTTACACAGTGGAATACTACTCAGCTGTACAAAAAGAAAAATGACCTCGAGAGCATTATGTTAAGTTAAATAAGCCAGTTAGAGAAAGGTAAGTACCGTATGATTTCACTAGTATGTGGAATCTAATGAACAAACTGAACTAATGAGCAAAATAGACACAAACTCACAAACTCTTAGATAGAGAGCAGGCTGACAGCTGTCAGAGGTACACAGGGTTGCAGGGCTGGGTTGAAAATGGTGAAGGGATTAAGCAAAAACAAAAACAAAAAACTCACAGACACAGACAACAGTATGGTTATTATCAGAGGGAAAGGGGAGTGAGGGAGGATAGAAGACAGTATAGGGGGTGTAACTGGTGATGGAAGGAGACTTGACTCCGGGTGGTGAACACACAGTACGATAGGGTATGTTATAGAATTGTACATCTGAAGCCCATATAATTTTTTTTTTAAAGATTTTATGTACTTATTTTAAGAGAGATGTTCGCAGGCTGGTGCTCAGTCCTCTGAGCCATATTAGCCATGGCAAAAGCTATATAATTTTATTAACCCATGTCACCTCAGTAAATTTAATTTAAAAAAAAGACTGTTAAATTAAGAAAATGATATAGCTATGTGAACTCTTTTTAGAGGCAAAAGTCATTTTAAGTGTATATTTAAGTGTGCTTTGTGATTATTATGTCAAAATTGTGCTCAGAATGCTCTACCCTGTCACCACTAAGATATTTTATTTCTCTAAACAAACCTGTTGGTCCCCAAGGTAGAATGTGTGTGTACAGAACTTTATTTGGTCCATTTGGGAAAAACTTAATGACTCACATGGCTTTATACCTTGCTAAGTCAGCACCTGTTTTGTGGAGAGAACTTCTGCAGGGTGACGCATTTGTCAGCATCATTCTGGGTAACAGAAGATACCAAATTTTGGGTTTTGCCGTAAAAGAAGTGTCCTCTGTAGGCAAGTCACATCTCCTTAGCAAAAGACCCTCAGAAATGGCTCTGTACGCACATGGCTCTCCCTGGAGGGTGGGAGACACAGCTGCCCTAATGCGTTTTTATTTGTGCAGGAGTCAGTGCTGTCCCCCTCCCCATGCCCACTTTCCTAGGGCGCACAGAAAGTGGGCATCTTACTGCTTCGTGGGAAGATGCTTCCTCTTCTTTCTAATAGGAAAAAAAAACTTTCTTTGGTAATTATTGCTCTCCTCTTTCCTAGGTATGTATATCATAGGGAGAGAATATGATCTCTAACTTGTAAATTAAAAAATATTAAATGCCCAGAATTATCTTCTCTTCTCAGTGAAATAGACCTTGACACAAAAGGTTTACATTTTGTCTAATTATGTGGTGAACTTCTGTATGGATTTGGCTCCTGCAGATTTTCTTTTGGTTTCTTGTTCAGCTCTTGTCCTTCGCTTGTTCATTTTGTCTGGATTTGGGGACTCCGTAACTGTTGAGCCCCACTGGACTAAGCATCAAAATTAACTTTTTTATTTTGGTAAAATAGAGTAGTTGAAGGTTTTGCTCCTCTCCCCTCCACCCCCAAATGTGAGCCTGGTAATTACAGATATCATGCCAGCACAGGTGCCTGAGTAGCACTGTTTATTGTTTCTGTTATGACATTCTGCATTGTTGGTGTCCATCTGTCCATCCTGGAGTCTTTGGTAGAAATGGAAACATCCAGGAACTGACAGTATCTTATTTCATCTTCATCTGGGTTTGCAGAATATCAATGTCTGCCCAAGAGGATGTATTACTATATATCATGTTCCTTACAAATCATTCTCCCAAGCTGATACATCTTTCTGAGTGACCTAGAAAATGGAATAAAAAAGAATATCATTGGCATGCAGTGTCAGCAACTAGAGTGTGGCATTTAGGAAGACCCGGATTCTGTTACAAAGTGAGTGGGTAGCGATAACAGAAAATTGGGTATAAGGGGAAGAAATAAAGCTATTAATATTAATTTGGCAGATATCTGTTGCTCATACATTCACTGAATGCTGGAAGAGATGGGAGATTATAAGAATAATATTTCACAGGCTCTGAGCAGGCAAAGTAGTCTTTGAGCAAGTGAAACCCTACTCAATAAAGTGGTCTAGCAAAAGATACAGCCCCTGTGGTCATTTCCCCACCAGTAATGAGCCTGCTACTGCATTTATGTTGCAGAATTAGCTTCAATATAATTATTGATACAGTTGGACTAAGGTGTACCATTTTGCTGCGTTGTCTGTCTTACCCTTTTTCTTGCTTTCTTTTGTATTAACTACAATTTTTTTTAAAAGAGTTTATTTATTTATTTTTAGAGAGAAGGGAAGGCAAGGAGAAAGAGAGGGAGAGGAACATCTATGTGTGAGAGATAATATCAATCAGTTGCCTCTCATATGCCCCCAACTGGGGACCCGGCCTGCTACTCAGGCCTGTGCCCTGACTGGGAATCGAACCGGTGACCTTTTGGCTCTCAGGGTGACATGCAGTCCACTTAGTCACACCAGCCAGGACCTGAAAAATTTTTTTCATATGCCTTTTTAAACTTTTCTGTTGGTTTTCAGTTATATTTCTTTGTTGTATTTTTTTCAGTGGTGGTTTTAAGGATTACAGTAGTTTCTACCCCGTCCCCTAAATCCATGGTTTCACTTTTGACAGTTTTAGGTAAGCTTAGTCAACTGTGGTCTGAAAATATTAAATGGGAAATTCTAGAAATAAGCAATTCATAAGGTTTTTTTTAAATTGACTTACAATATTATATTAGTTCCAGGTGTACAACACAGTGAATCAATATTTATATAGTCACAAAGTGATTACTGTGGTAAGTCAAGTTACCTTCTGTTACCATACAAAGTTACAGTATTAACAACTCAAAAGTTTTGAATTGTTCCCCGTTATGAGTCTGCGATGAAATCTGTCACTGTCCCTTTCTGTCCCCCCCAGATGCGGACCATCCCTTTGTCCGGCATCTCCATGCTGCATACATTCCCCGCCTGTTAGCCACTTAGTGTCGCAGTGCTGTGGTCAAGTAGCCCCTGTAGTAGCCCAGCGCTATGTCACAATGCCTATGTCGTTTGCCTCGCTTCATCGTGGTATGTAGGCACGGTGCCATTTCACAGCATCACCAGAAGAGTGAGTACAGTTCAGGAAAATACTTTGAGAGAGAGACATTCATGTAACTTTTATTACAGTATATTGCTACATTCTATTTTATTGTTGTTAATCTCTTACTGTGCCTAATTTATAAATTAAACCTTATCATAGGTTGTATGAATAGAAAAAATTATATGGTTCGATGCTAGCCACAGTTTTAGGCATCCACTGCGGGTTTTGGAATATTTCCTCCTCATGGAAGGAGGAACCACTGTGTAGCATCATCTTGGATTTATCACAACATACTTTATGTTAGTACTGGATTTGGATAAAATACAGGAGCCCTGCAGAGTATAGTTCCATTTATCCCTCTCCCAGTCCCACTGCTGTTGCCATGGAGTTTCGCCTTTCACTGAGTGAGATTGGGACTGTTGGTGGGTTTTGAGCAGAGAAGTCTCAAGAGTAGCTATTGCTGTTAACAGTACATCCAGATCCATGAATTATTTGAATGGAGTAGTATTTAATTAAAGTTTTCAAAAAATGATAAGCAGAGTATTTTTCAGTGTTTAAAAAGAGCCATGTGTTGCCCCTTAGCACTGAGCAAGATGAGCCTGAGGTCCTTGAAAGAGAACCTCAGAAGGCCATTTAATCATATTCTGGATTGCCTGACTTTTCATTAGTTTTTCCTTGATTGGTGGATTAGTGTTATATTTCATGTAATCAAAAGCAAATCCCTAGTTTATAGTTTGTACCTCAAATCTATTAGCATTTTAAGTGTTTGCCTCTTTTAGAGGTGCAAGCCACTCACTTTCTTTTTAAAAGTTATACTGTGTAAAGACTGGAGCTGAACAGAAATGTATGGAGCAATACGTAAGGAAGTTTCTTGGCACATGAGGAGTCAGCCGACTGTCTGTTATCACTCTCACATTTATTCCATGTTTTTTTCAAACAAAGCATGTATACTCCTCCAAGTTATACCAACTTCCTCCTGATTTTAGAGGGTAACTTACTGATGAGTGCGTTTGTTCCATCTACTTCTCTTTATGGCTTAGAACATTTTCCTGTCAACAACATAAAAAGTGTTGGTGGCCTACCCATTTTGCTTTAAGAATATTCAAGCTGTACAGCTTTGAACATTTCTCAGTTGGTTGAAAATCTTGTTTGAGATTACTTCTATTGGATTCTACATAGATGATCCCAGAGCACATTGAAATAGCTCTGTTGCATAACTGTCCTGTGTCTAAAAATAACACTTGAGTAGCATCAGCTTTTGCCCAGGGATATGAACCTGCACTCTTTTGGTTATTTGTACTGACTCTGACCACAGACTGGCTTCCAGAGTGTCCTGCCAAATGATCCTTTATAGAAAGCATCAAGCTTGTTCCAGTGAAGTCTGATACTGTTGTAGCCCTGATAGCGCAGCAGACAGACTGCGCGTGGTGTCTGTCCAGGTCCGACTGCCAGCACTGAGGAATTTCCGTAATTGAATTTGTACTTCTCTGAGGACTTTGGTGCTTGGGGTTGTTGGTTGTCTGTCCACACTTAACCCATATACAAAAAGTGTTGTATAGTAAATCGGACTAAAAGTCAGATTGCAAAGTCATAGTCTCTGTATTAGGATCAGGGTGTGTTTCCCAACTATATACTGTTTGAAAGTAATATCCCCTTTTATTGCCTGTTTTATCACATGAAAAACTGTGGACCTTTCTCTTGCTGGTAGTATGTACAAGGTTACAAATAATTTACAGAGCCTAAAAGTAGGCAGATAATTGCTCTGGGACTGAGATGTGGAAATTCTGAGATGATTTCATTAGAGAATGTGTTAACATGTCACAGATTGTACAAAGGTACCAATATCTGCATCTGAATCACTGTTATATTTTTTAAGAGCACCTGTTTTTTGTTGTTGTTTTTTTTTTTTACTCACCTAAGAGTCCTAGCTAGATTTTTATCTATTGTTATTTCAGCTTCTATTTCCATTTGGGCTAAAGATATGACAGTCATATGTGTTTTGTTTTTATTAAGTCTGTACATATTGGTATTGGCATCTTTAATGAGCGCATATTAAAACAGTGACATAATGTCACACTAAAAGAAAAATGCAACTTTGTTTAGAGATGCACAGTTTCTCTTCATTTAGGTGCCAATCAAAGCAATTATGAATGATCAAAACTTCACCTTTTAAAATAGTTTTAAAAAATCATGATTTTGTGTTAAACATAGAGGAAATGGAACATATAGCTGAGGGCCAGGCAATTTGACCAAGGAAATGCACAATAAGTGTAATGATTAATAAAATCTTCTCTTGGAATTCTTTCTCATTCTAATCACATTCCATGGCAATTTTTAAATTTAGAAAGGATGAATGAGAATTCAAATGTTGTGGGAAATATTTTGATAATACTTAGGAGCTGTCCACTTGTGGTTTTATATCTAGCTGGAAGTTAAATATAAAAATATAAAATTAAGAGACAGAGAGTTAGAGGAAAGAATACTGACTTGGGAGTCAATATATCATGGTTTTTATTTGTCTCAGTCTTACTTATAAACCTAAAATATGTCTTCTTTCCCTCTTAGCTTCTCGCATTGCCCTCCTCCCCTTGTTTGTTTTGTTTTGTTTTAAGATTTATTTACTTTTAGAGAGAGGAGAAAGAGGGAAGAAAGAGAGGGAGAGGACCGGACCATCGATGTGCTAGAGAAACATCAATCGGTTGCCTCTTACACGCCCCTACTTGGGGACCTGGCCCCAAACCCAGGCATGTGCCCTGACCAGGAATCAAACTGGCAACGATTTGGTTCGTAGGCCAGTGCTCAAACCACTAAGCCACAACAGCCAGGGCCACTTTGGGTTTTTAAAAATAATTTTTGTTGAGAGATATATATACCTTTAGTATTTCCTGTAGTAACTGTCTATAGGAGGTAAACCCAGTTCTTACTATTTCAGAAAGTGCCTTTATTTCATCCTCAATCTTCCTGGGTCTGGAGTTTTAGGTTAGTAGTAGTTTTCTCTCAAACTTCAAAAATAATGATTTTATTACTTTCTAGTATTCATCATTGCTGTTAAGAAGTCCACTGCCAGTCTGATGATCATATCCTTTTAACTCTTTTTTCATTTTTTTCTCTTTCAAGATTTTCTCTTTATCCTTGATGTTTTTCAGCCTCACTATAATCTATCTAGAAGATATTTATTTTTATCCAGTCTGCTTGGCACACATGTGCACTTTTTAGTACCAAGAGTCATGTCTTCAATTCTGGAAAATTGTTAGCATTAGTTCTAATATTGCTTCCCACTGCCATTCCTTCTAGCTTTATTTCTGGAAATACCCTTAGAATATGTTTCGTCTCACCTGTTAAGTTATTTGACTCTGTATGTGCAAGGTCTTTCCAGAAAGTACCCAGCCACATACTAGAAAAAATAGAGACATTTATTAAAAAAGATACAAGAGATATTGTACATAGGACAATGATGCCTCAGTCCCCTTCAAAGTAGGCACCTTGGGACCTCACACAGTTCTCCCAATTATCATCAGCTGCCCTGTTGCATTTTCCTGAACCTCATCAACAGTCTGAATCTCTTCCCTTTCAAAGTTGATTTTAATTCTGGGAAAAGGCAGAAGTCACGGGGCACCAAATCTGGGCTCTAGAGGGGCTGAGTCACCTGGGTGGTTTGATATTTTGCCAAAAAACCCTGCATGACAAGTGATGCATGACCAGGCACATCGTCGTGATGAAGCTGCCAATCACCAGGTGCCCATAGCTGCGGCCTTCTGAATCATCCAAATAGTTTCTGTGGAGGAATGTCCAAACTTAATACAAAATTTGATGCAGATTTGTTGCTCTGCTCTCAGTCGTGTTGAATACGAGAGCCACACAGTACGCATGCTGACTCAATGGTGTTTACCACCTCCACTGACTAGTACAGTGAAGTCGTCATTGTTCATGCATGTGCATTCCAGTCCTCTCTTCTTGGTTGCCAGGCTACATCAGTGTTGTGCAAATCATTCTTGTTATATTAACAATGGATGGACTTTGTCCAGGCAGACCTCCTATTTTATTTCTTTTTCTATACTCCGGCAAGCTTCTATGTAGAAGTTTGATTTTCTCTTTGTGCCCTGTGTTGAGTTTCTCATATCTAGTGAGTTTTTAATCAATGACCATGTTTTTCATTTCCAGGATTTCAAATAGATTTTTGTTTTCAAATCTACGACATGATTTATTATCTGACTGATTTTGTTTCAAAAAAATTGGGGGGTGGTATTTTTTCTTTTGTGTTTCTTTAAATGTTTTCACAAGTTTACATTAAGGTCATTTTCAGTTTGCCGTGTTTTCATCTTGCCAGGAATGACTTTATTAGATCATTGAGTTTTTGTCAGTCTTTCTTGAAGTTTGTTTCCCTCTTGTGAGTTGGATTTTTAGTGTAGAAACCTGTCTTAAGTAGAAATCTTTGTCCCTCTCTCTGCCCTCTCCTCTACCTATGTAATGATTTTGCTGTTGCCTCAACGCCACACCAGCCCCTGCCTTAGAAGCGGACCTTAATTGGAGGTCCAGCTCCTATTCTTGATATAAAGGATAAGACAGATCTATTCCCTTGTCCAGGTTTAGGTTTCAAGCTCTCTGTGCTTCCTCCTGCTGCTCCAGGTGTCAGCTTTATCTGAGCCACAACCCCCAGCAGTGGTTACAGAAGCCTTTCTTTCCACAGATAATGTGTGCTTCATCTAGCCCATGTGGTTTAATGCACTGAGTCTTGCTCTGAACCATTCGCCTTCATCTTCACCCTCCTCAGCCACACTTGTGCCTTTGGCTGCTAGTTCTACTCCAGGCCTCTACTCTACGGCCAGTCTGTTTTTGATCATGTGTCTTGTTTCTCTTGCTTGTAAACATGACTGACTTTCCCTTCTCCTCTTCCTCCCTCCCTTCCTAAAAATATATCTATCATTGCTATCATTTACAGTAGTGAGTAGGTATTTAAAACCTGAACTCAGAAGGCATCCTGCGCAGAAATTCTTAGTTTCTTCATTTTTACTAAGTAATCTTGAAGGTCCCTTCCAGCTCCAAAAATTCCAGCTTCCCTATGGGCCAGCAGCAACAAGGGCAGTTATCTGGTAGTCAGGTGTTTGGCACATTATAATCAACCCACTTACTTTATAGTCCTTTTGGATCTAGGCCAAACAGACTTATGAATTATTGATCTAAAAAGATGTCCAAAGTATTGTGGCCTCTGCAGAAGTTTTCCCAGCTATTGTTTGCCTTCTCAGGTATTATATTCAATGCCGGACTTTGCTTTAGTAGGAAAAAACAAAAGCCCGACTTCCCTAACCCATAGGAGCTCTTACTGGCCCCACGGGCTACTATCCTTGTCTCTCCCCACATGCATCTCCTTTCCTTTGCATGACCGCAGAGACCTGGATGCTTCCAGAAACAGCTATTTAAGAACCCGGGATTCATTTTTTTTACTAGGAAGTAGTAATATGTTTTTCAGCAATGTGGCTATTCCAGCATGGCCCAAGGGGACTCGAGAAAGGATGGAGAGGGGTCAGTCAGAGGAGGTAGAATTTACTTTTTACAAGTTTCTGAAGTCTCTTCATGGATGATCACTGGAGCTGTTTATGTTTTACAAATATCCTTTAATGAAGAACTGCAAAAATTGCCATTAACATTTTTTGAAAAATAAATAACTTAGCAAGGAAGCAGCCATATGGTATCTGTTTAAAACAGGAGGTCAGTCTATTAAAAAAAAAAAAAAAAGGACCTATTAAAAGGCTGAACACAAACTGTGAAACATTCCCTACACATTAATAAAAGTAATATTTAACCAGTTATGGCTAAATTCTAAAAATATTTTGAAGAATTTAAAACTTTTGCAAATGGCATATTAAATTTGGCAAGTAGAATTCTGAGGATATGTAAATTTGATCCCAGCCCAGTGGTTCTTAGGGATTCTATTACACTTCTCAGCAAACGAAGGAATTGTAGACAACTCCACTTTTTAGAGAACCAGGTGCTGCTAGAGAAGAAAGGGTGAGGGCCTGGCCTTAGGAAGGAAGGAAGCCAAGGGAGTTGGGGATAGTGGGGGCAGGATGGGCCCTTAGGGGAACCAGAAGAAAAGGTGGTGCTGCTGTGGCCCCTGACTGGCATTCAGAGCACCGGGTCCTCAAAACTGACGACAAAAGTGACATAAAACGTCTCAAGTGAAAGTTGGAACTGTCCATGAATTTCCTTTTGATGATTCTTTTTCTTTTTGATTAGTTTGCCTGTAAAATAAAAGACCATCTGTAAAATCATGAGAATTTTTTTTGCTTGAAAAATTATAATCATTAATGCTAAAATGGTTTATAACAGAATTGAGTTATTCTTTTTAGTTTAACTTCTTGATTCAGTGTAATCTTCTTAGCCCTTTTAAACGGCATCCGATAAGCCTTTTGTCCTGTGGTTAAAGCATATCAGGAATCCATCTATCTCTAATAGTCTCTTAGGGCATTTGTAAATTGGGCTAATTAGCTTAGTTAGTTAAAACACTTTCTTTGAGAGAACAGAACATTGCTTCAGCCCCTGGGTCGGCCAGTTAGTTTCTTTAAGTTTTCTGAGCATAGTCTTGGTCTCCAAAGAGGAGTGGATCCCCACATTGCCGTTACCAAAACAGCTTCTGGTGCACGGCTTGAGCATAGAGTGTACGTCAGTACCATTTTCATTAAAGTACATAACACTTTTTTTCAAATACATAATTACATAGTTGCCTCTGGTGGGACAGGTAAAAAGTTAAATTTTAAATAAGATTTTATCTTTGCAGTATTTGTACAATATTCAGATTATTTGTTCATTTCATAACGTATAAAGAATTCTTATCATGTGGTTCTAGGTCTCTATGTGATAACTTTGCAAAAAAATGGTCCATGATGTAGTTTTATTTGATCTAAAGGTACTTGTTAAGGGTAATTTTATTTTATAGTGCCAAAGAGCCATTGTAGAAATGTGCCAACTTGCAAGAAGTGTCTCATTTTGTATTTTATTTGAATTGATTAAAAATGCAAATGTATTTTCATTGAAAGGCCATGGCTTTCACCTAGGATAGCACTTCTTTGTGCAGCTTTTATTTTGTTATAATGGCTTATGATGAATTTTACAAAGGAGGAAATTTGAACATCAAGAGGCTTTCATTTAGCCTCTTCCATCAGAGGGGGCCAGGGCAGGAATAGGATCCTGAGACTGGGTTTCCATCTGGGTGGATAACTTTATTATCTCTTAGATGAGGACATCTTTGCTTGGGGCTTTCAAAGGTGGGAGCTGAATGAGTTTCTAGTATGTTTTTAAAAGCAGCGTGCAGAACAAATGATGGTGTCATTTGTTTTTGGAATATCACACATGTATGCTGTATACACTTAGACTATCTCTGAAGGAAATACAAGGCCCGCTGGGTAACCGTGTTTGCCTCTGGTTGTGGGAAATGGTGCAGCGGTAACAAGATGTTAATAGAGTCAGAGGGCACCTCTAGCCTTAGGTAATTTATTTAAAGTCTGCATCTCTCTGCCCCTCTTCTATAAAATAGGAAAGTGGTAGACATCTGTTGTTTTTGACATGCAGTGTCCGTCCACCCTTCTTGTCAGCCCTCCGCTCCCCTGCGGCTCCTGCTAGGGTTCCAGTGCAGTGGCGGGGTCGCATGAGGCTGGCTTAGACTTTGTGTTTCCCTGACCAGCAGTGATTGTCTCAGGCATGGTCTCATGACTTTGGTCAGCACATCTAAAGATGAAATTCTTGTTCTTTTCCTCTGGATGCGATGGAGACGGGGATGTGAGGTTTGCAGGAGCAGTCACCCACACCTTACCCTCAGGAACTACGGATAAAGCCAGCCTATAGGACAGCATGAAGCCTGGAGCGACACCGGTGGGGCCTGAACTCGGGCTGCTTCTGGAGCTCATTCTGCCCCAGGTTCCTGGCTCCATCCCTCACTTGTGTAAGCTAATTAATTCACTTTTTGTCTTGTCATGTATTCAGAAAACAAAGTCCCAACAGGTACAGGATAATAGCCTTTAAATTTTAGGATCCCTGGATGATTAAATGACATTTATCTATAAAGCGTAGTGCTTGGCACAGAGAAAACACTCAATGGTAATTTTTAGAATATTTAGTCTGAAGTTCACCTCACATTTTACTAAAAGTTTGCTCTAAGGTGAAATAGAGACTGCAAAAGAACTTATAGCTAGGTATATAGTTTTTCAGCCTGGTACAAAAGTACTCTATTTCTGTTCAAAACCAGATACTTTCTTAAGATAGAATAGAAGTCTTGTTGACATACTACAGCCAAGAAGCACTAGATGTACTCAGGTTTCAGAGTTGATTTAAATCCCCTATTTTCCCATTTCAAAAAAAGAACAAAACAATTCCATTCTATCTGCTGATTAAAAAAAAACAAAAGCTTTGTTGGGTAGCTTAAAAAAACAAACCAGAAACTCAGTAAGGACTGGTCAGCCCTTTGGAAGATAAACACCTCATGGCCACATGGATTTTTACTACCCTTCCTTCCTTCCTTCTCCAGCTCCTCCAAGGCAGAAAAATCAGAAGATCAAGCTGCTATAGAGATAGGAAAAAAAAATTTTTTTTTAAGCTGTTAACATTGAACCACAGAACCTACTGGATTATATAACATCAGAAATATCATTGTTGGTTTTCTGACATCTCAGCACTCTCTTAAAAGTGCAGTGTGGCATATTTTTTAAAGATGAAATTGAATTAAAAATCAATTTCTAATTTGAGAGTTGAGTAGCATCAGATAATTTAAAAGGCCCTGGAGTCCTTCGACAATGGTTGAGAATCATTGTTCTTAATAAATAGAGATGAACTCTGAAATGACAAGCATTTTATACACTCTAGCTAACCTGATTTTTAAAATAAAATGGTTTCTAATGAGTATGGAGCTCGTGGCCCCCATCTGCAATAATCTCAACACTTTTTCCCTTAGGACTTCTCTGTGATTATCCCAAGCACCATATTTCTAAAGTGTTGTGTGTTTGTTTTTTTTTTAAATTATTCTTACCAAGAAGTACAATATACAGTACATAGTTTTTTTTTTTTATATTGCTTCGTTACTTTTCAGATTCTGAAAATGTAGCTGTAGTAAATAAATTAGGGAGAAAACATTTGGCATAAATATAAATAAGTAGGAAATTAAGGTGATAGATTGTTTTTATGCAGTAATAATGGATGCTGTTGATAGCATTCTGTACCTACTGGCTCTACTGATACCGAACAAGGTCTGACCTGCTGGACATTGCTCAGGTGGGAAGAACCTGAAGATTAAAGTAGGTAATTAGTAAAGTAGAATTGGAGCTTAACTGTAAATAAATGATAAGTCAGGTTCTTACAGAAAAAGTCCTTTCATAGAAAATTGTAGAGTTGGGGAGTGGTCAGAAGAGGACTTGCAGCAATGATAGGCCGCACCGCACAGTGCTCACTGTGCTGCAGGCCCTACGCTAGGCCCTCTGTGCACTGACCTGCTGAACCCTCCGTAGCGGCCTCGGAGGCAGGTGCGGTGACCGCCCCCATTTGGGCAGCAGAGGCCTGGGGTGGCGAGGCTCCAGGCTCCTGGGTAGAAAGTACGGTGAGAGGGTGCTTGTGTTCCTCACTGCCACCTGCCTGCCTCCCAAGTGGAGTGTTCCTTCGATGAGCCACGGGGCAGCCCTAAATAATGGTTGGAGTACAGTGTGCACCTTCATCTTCATCGTCCTGGGTGGCTTTGCACTTGGACCAGACTTGAATGTCGCACCAGGCTTGACAACATGGGGAATTCTTGAAGAACAATTTGTTTAGTTCCACTTACAGTTACAGAGCTTATTACCGCATGGTCATACTGTCTTAACGAAATTAATACTTTTCAAGGAAAGGCCATTTGGATTAACAGGTTATGGTAACCCCAGGTAACTGAATGGTTAACTCCTGCAAGAAGCTGCCTTTAACCTCCTTGGTCCACACAGATTTTTGTTTAGTATTTATTTATAATACTTATTTACTAACTGCCCTATAAAGTGACATACTTTTAATTATTTTTCAAGTTGATATATTTAGCAGATGTTTATTCAGACCTTACTGTGTTCCACTCATCAGAGACAGAGATTTTAAGACCAAACTGGTCCTTGAAGCCTGGATAGGTTCCATATGGGAAGAGAGACTGGGAGATCTTACTAAATGAGAATAGCATATACAGTTCAGAGATGAGCATGAGAAGGGCTTTTTTTTATTTTATAAGATACATCAAACTAAGAAACTGAGAATGTCTGTGTGACTTGTCCTGCTACTTGGGAACCTTGATTGCACAGACTGTTTTCTTGATCTACTTCAATAGTGGCATTATGCTACTATCAATAACATAACAATGCAGAGGCCTGCCTAGATGCAAATGCTGATTAGAAGTAAATAGCAGGCATTTTCCAGGAGTGAATTGGTAGTGTTGGATGTATTGCAAATATGAGTGGTGTTTTGTGGGTTATATTGATTTTCTGAAAAAAGGAAAGAAATTGGGGAAGAGAGTTTTAAAATTCAAAGGAGATAATTACTTTATTAGTCTTCTAGGACCAGCTCCCCAATTTTGGATTCTATCGTGGGAGCTCTGCCAGGCAAGAGAGCAGAGCTGTCGCTCGGACCAAGGAGAACGTTGGGAGTTCTGCTTTCAAACTGCTAATGACTTAGGCACAGCTTATTCCTTAAATTCTCCATAGAATTCCAAATATTCACTGTTTTACTTCCAATACCTTAGGAGTGGTCAGAGTTGCTTACAGGTGCATTGTCCTTTCCAACAATGCTAATACAATGGACATAGGAAATGCCATACTGTACCAGCTATCATTACATGCGAGTTTCTAGTTTTAGCTTGTCAGCAGTGAATTTATTCATGAGCATTACCTCCTAGGACTCAATTATATTTTTGTTTTAAAACAGGTCTGAAGTGTAACATCCTCTTGGAGTAGCTTGCTTATTAAGGATATTTTTGGTGTGTTTACATACTTACCAGTGTGTTTTTCTCCCTTTAAAATTGTAGTCTTGCTATACTTACCTAACAAGTAACTCCTTTGCTTTGGCGATAATATGAAGTTAGGAAACTATTATGCCAAGCAAATGCTTCTCAGCCCTTAAACACCTCTCTGTGTTTGGCATCCAAGCCTTAAATAACTTACTCCATTCTATATCACACCTTTCAAGCAAAACAGGTCGTTGGGGAAATGCACCTGACCCGGGTTGTTCAGTGCTGTTCTGGAGGGCAGGGCAATTTGGTACCAGTTGTCTGTGTCTCAAGTTGGGATGCTGAATAGAACTTGGGGCTGCACGAATGACTGTCTATTGGATAAGAGCTCAGGCATTGTGCCAGGCTCCAGAGAGAAAGACAAAGCCGACAGCTGTGCTTGCCCTTGAGGCTTGTCCAGT
Source organism: Pteronotus mesoamericanus (assembly GCF_021234165.1). Taxonomy (NCBI): domain Eukaryota; kingdom Metazoa; phylum Chordata; class Mammalia; order Chiroptera; family Mormoopidae; genus Pteronotus; species Pteronotus mesoamericanus. Next base: position 100,031,497 of record NW_026555085.1, read on the forward strand.
GAGGAAGACAGGCGGGGTGTGCCACGTGGCAGGCCCTTTGGGGGTCAGAGTCAGAAAGGGCTTCCTGAAGGTGGCATGTTGTGACTCATCTGCGCATCCTGCTCCGATTCCTGGTGACTTGGGGGAGTGACTGTAGGCAGGAAGATAGATGCTTCACGTTTTTTACTTGACAGTGAGTTTTGCTCTCCGAGTTGTGGGTTTTTTTTCCCTGACGTCTGCTCTGCACCTGAAAAGCAAGTGCAGCACTATAATTTTATTTGAGAGTCAGTTCTTGAATTGTGATTATTTTGGATTTTAGAAGGTATATGATGCACACACCACAGAGTGTGAAAGTCTCCTCGCTGGGCTGGGCAGTACCTGCAGTCACACACAGGATTTCATCAAAGCTTGCTAAGTGGCGTGGATGAAGGTCCAGTTGAGCTGTGTGTGCCCGTTCAGGACAGATTTTTTAGCCAGATAAATCAATTTAGGTTTTGTCATCAAACAAGTTAGTGAAAAATATTAGGTTTTCAGAGGTTTTTGGAGTTCAGAATTATGGATAATTGATTGTGGACTCACATTCCAAACACAGTTCTCTGCTTTTTATTTTCTTCACCTTTCATGGACTTGATGTTCATTAGAGTTGTAGGGCATTATGTTAGAATGTGGGGGTGAAATGACTGGATTTGTGACTTGTTCTGTGAAATGAATTCTGTGTTCTGAGCTATAGAACTAAATTGCTACCAAGAAGACCAATTCAGGTATGTTATTGTTTAGTAACGGTAGTAGTATAGTTTCATTTCTCTTTCTAAATGCTCAAATTATGAAATGCTCTTATTGCAACTCTTTATAGTTTGTCTCTTTATAGTTTGTGTTTATTTGAATTCGGCACCACTTCATTTGAGCATGTGCAGTGCAGTGATCTGCATACATGTATGTCTCCCTTACTAGACAGTAAGCTCTTTCTAGGTAGGGAACCTGGAATTTTCTCTTTTGTTGCTGGCATCTGGCATAGTAGACACTCACACACATGTCTGCAGGAGAAGCAAGAGCATGAGGAGGAGGTGGGTATACTGCTCTGGCTTGATGCCTGCACATCCCAGTCTCACATGTTCTTCGGAAACTACCAGCAATGTCATGGTGCTCTCTTACCTTACTAACTGTCCTGAGCACAACTTTAAGAAACAGATTCTGGGAACTATCTGACTGGCTGACTGCTCTGGAGTTGGGGAAAATTTATCTATCTGTTTGTGTGTATTTAGTTTTGGGCTTTCTGTACCCACCGATCCTAAGAAGTGGAGGGCAAGAAATTGGGGTCAGTGCCCCGTGAAATTAGGGGGCCTCCTTCATCCTTGAGTTGGAAAGCTGGCCTTCCAGCACCACACACCTCGCAGTGGTGGAGTTCCTGCTCTTTTTCTCCCTTCGCCGTATTCCTCCAGGCAGCAGAGTGGGCAAGAAGGAGCTGTGGATCCCGGCAGACCAGAGGTAGAGTCCTTGGTCTGCCATTCTGCATTAGTTTCTTTTTGGTGACTTACCTTACATCTCTGAGCCAGGTTCTCACCTCTGAAATGATGATGATTAATAGATAAGCCCTTACCTCACAGGCCAGTAGTAAGGATGAAATGAGATGCTTTTGATAATGTGGTACAGGACACTCCACTTGGTAAGCCTGGATGACCGTGGTTCTCTTTCATCACCAGTAGTCCCTTTGTGTGCCACGGGACAATGGATGGTTCGCTTCAGCATTTATTTGAGAAGTTGAGATGTCATGACAGCAAGGGTTGAGCTGTTAATTACAGTAATGTCCTTTTCACATAAGAGGGTACAATACCATAATACCTTGAGAAGTCAAAAGGAGATCTTGAGAAGCAAAGAGGGGCAGTATCCGAAATAGGATGAGAAGTTGTGTTCAAGAATCAAGATCACAGCTAATTTAGCCACCAGTAGGTTATGAGAAGCATTTGCTGGAGCAGTTTTGCAGATTGAGTTGCATCTAGGACAAAATTGAACCCATCTTGTCCTGGACTGTTTGTACTGCTCAGTACCTACCTCAGAGTCCCATGGTCATTAAGACATAGGACATAGTGCTGGCTGGTGTGACTCAGTTGTTAGAGAATCATCCCATTAACCAAAAGGTCACGGGTTCGATTCCCAGTCAGGGCACATACCCAGGTTGCAGGTCCAATTCCCGGTTAGGATGCATATGAGACAGCAATCAACCAATGTTTCTCTCTCACATTGGGGTGGGGTGTGGGGGGTGTGTGTGTGTGTGTGTGTGCGCGCGCGCGTGTGGGTGCGTGTGTGTGTGTGTCTGTCCGTCTGTCTGTCCGTCTCTAAAAGCAATGAAAAAAAAAAGTCTTCAGGTGAGGGTTAAAAAATGGTGTAGAACCTAGACTCAAACCCAGTCTAGTGACTTCAGACATGGAGTATTCTATGCTGCCACTTCCTCTTACTTAAAATAAGACCACCTACCCAGCATAAATTCGTGTGGATGATGTTGAAGAAATTACTGTGTTAATTCTATGAAATCTTCCATCCTGTTTCCCTGCCTGTGACATAGGAATGGTTATATCTACTTTTTATTTATTTATAGTACTGTTATGAGGATTATAATGGAATGATTGAAGTGGAAGTGACACACAACAATTTTATACATATTTTAGATGCTATTAACAAGGTATGGATTTACATAATTTATGCTGGGGCAGTGCCTGTTTTCAAGGTCATGTATAACCAATCTGGAGATGAACCTATCAGGATGAATAGGATAGACAGATAATACCCCGGACGTTTTGACATCCAGGATGGGGTGGCAGATGAGTCCGCAGTGACTGGGAGCTGTGCTTTGAGCTGTACCTGAAAGGCCCTAGGCATGCTGGACGGAGATCGCAGTCAGGCCACTCTGAGTGGGCAGGTGGAGACAGAGTGAAACCCAGGGGATGGCTTCCCAGGGCACGTGGCGCATGGGTTTAAGGGGGCAGGGGGTGGTGTGGTAACTGTGGACCATCAAAGGGAGTTTGTATTTGATATTCAGGATTAAATAATGACTTTCAGCTGAGCCAGTTAGATGGGCACACCCGGTGAACTCCCTTTTAAAAAGTTCCAAAGAGGGTGACTGTCCTCTAGGAGTGGAATATGGCTTGGAGAAAACAGAGTAAAAGATGTAGCAGGATTTGGTGGGTAATAAATGGATGATTCCTGTGCAGAACCAAAGTTATCCCAAGACTGCGGTTGGAGGAGGGGTGGTGAGCAGTGCCAGCTAAGAAGGCTGGATGGTAGGTACAGGAAGACTTGGGTGAACTTCTGTGAGCTCTTTTCTTAGCTTCCTGAATTACAGTGACATTCTGTTTCTTTAAAATAGTTCATCTCAAATATTCTGAACACAATTTCTTTCTATCATAGGAAACCAATTCTTTTATTCCCTGAGTATAGCACACTGTATGACAATTTAATTTTGAAAATTTGACTTTTGGCATAACAACTACATGCTTGTTTAGTATTTACTTTAATATTTTCTTACTAGTTGGCAGTGGTAGATCCTTCCAGGGGTGTCCAACCTTTTGACGTCTCTGTGGCACACTGGAAGAAGAGTTGTCTTGGGCCACACATTAAATACATTGCGATACATAATCTCTCTCTCACACACACACACACACACACACAAATCTCATAATGTTTTAAGTTAAATTCATGATTTTTGTCTTGGGCTGCATTCACAGCCATCCTGGGCCACGTGTGGCCCATGGACTGCAGGTCGGACATCCCCGCTTAGACCAAGTATCTTAATTTGCTTGACAGATTATTAACCAGCTGTCTAAATTGGGAGGAGGGTATCATCAACTAGGATGAGTAGCTGACCTTGCGTCCATCTGAGGCATCAGACCTGAATGTACCCTTGTTGGTAGTAGCTGATGGGTTCTGGGAGCAAGACAGTCCAGGGCCTGTGGGCCCAAAGCGCTTGTTGATTGAGAGCATAGTCAAGGGCTCATCTCCTACACATTTGGAGAGTCTGTAACATGGAGGGACTGCTAAATCAAACAATCTGCTTAGAAAGCTTTAGAAATTCTGAAATTAACTCCAGGTTCTATCTCTCAGTACCCACCTCCAAAGTCAGGCTTTTAATTGGGTTAAGAGTTGGTTGACTAAAGTAAATAAATAATACTTTAGAAAGCAGTTGCATTCACCTGCCTCAGTGGATTGCTGTTGTGAATGGAGCTTCTACCTGAGTAAACCACCCAGTAATTTCCAAGAAAAATGGAAAAATGCATGGTCACTTACTAGACTTTCACCTTTACCCGCTACTGAAATTAACATCTTGATAAAAATATCAGGGATTTATGATGACAGTTCACTACAGGCAAAACATTCTAAGACTGTTTTTACTGGCTTTCCCTTGTATCTGGCTACTATTCTATCTCACGTGTCTGCAGTCTGGGCTTCCAGCTCGGAGCCCCCTTGAATTAGGTTGTACCTACTTAAAGGTGGTTTTGCTCCACACAAGAAACCCATTGTGGAAGAAAGTACGGATTCTGGAGTCAGCAGATTCTGGCTTCAGATCTTCCTTTTAGCTCAGTAAATGGGTCACCTTGAGCAAGCTGCCCGTTGGACTTCAGATTCTTCTGTGACATGGTGATATCATCTCAAATAGTTGTGAGGATTAAATTAACATCTATATAAATAATATATGTATACATATTAATATGTGTTATATAATTATGTGTATAAATATACATTATATAATTACACATGATACATGTCATTTACTGTAGTGTTGGCTTCATAAAGTTCCTTTTTCTTTGCTAATTTTTATTCTCCCCTCTTCCACACAAATCTTGCCATCAAATATGGTGCCATGCAGGTCAGCTTTTACATCAGTCAGGAAAATCTCACAAATACATTGTATAATATCTTGATTATAAAGATTGCAATCAACCAGCTCAAATATTCATTCCAAACATTTTATTTAAGTCTAGTCACAGCTATCAGATCAATCATTACCCTTGTTAATTTTAAGTTTTATTACCAATTTCAGGTAATGTTAGTATCTGAATTAGAATAATAAATTTGGCATTTCAGTGCTCACATCTTAATAAAACATTGATTTCTCAAAATTCAACTAAGCAAAAATTTATTAAAAATGATTTGGAGGATGTCCAGTCTTTCATGGTGACAAAATGAAATTTACATAGTCAAAAAAGATAAGTACTCTATCCATACTGTAAGAGAATAACACTTGCGTAAGCCATTCATAGGTGCTAATGAGACAATCTAGTAAATTTTTTTCTTACTACTTTAATATATATAAAAATTTATTTTTAAACAAAATAATATATTACAAATATAACATTGCATATCTAGGAAGGAACCATTAATCTCTGGCTCTACCTTTTTATAGCTATGGAGTTCAGATAGGACATTTCTTATTCAGAAAGGCAGTATGTTGAAGTGGTCAAGTACACAAATAAAAGCCAGACTACCTGGGTTGGAAATCTGGCTGATTTATTAGTTGAATGACCTTAGACAAGTTCCTAAATCTCTTTTTTCTATATTCTTACTTGCAAAATCAGTACAGTAATGGTTACTGTCTGATGGAGTTTATGAAAGGACTAAATGAGTTAATGCCTAGAAAGTGTTAAGAATTGTATGTAGCACAAAGCATTAGCCATTTTTAAACCTTTGAAAATTGGGGAAGATTTAGTTTATTTATTTCTCTCATTTTAAAATGATTGCAGAAGTAAATAGGAAGAAATAAGAGAAAGTAGTCAAAATGGGAAAATGATGTCAAAGCAGAGGATAAAACCAGGAAGAAACTTCATGTGGTGCAGTTGGGAGAGTGGGTCCGGCATGGAGGGCCTGAATTCGAGAGGGAGTCATGCTCTCCATCATACACGGCAGCCGGGTTTAAAGCTGTCAGCTAAAACGTTCCCAGCGAGCTCGGTGCATCACACCAAAGTGCACATCAAAAATTGAGGACCGCTTCTTGACTAGGACATCTTGGTTACTGTTTGCCTTGTATATCAAAGGACTTCCTGCAAGTCACGTATTTATCTTAAAACTTATGAAGTTCTCCAACACAGCATACTATAATAGATGTCCTTATTTTAAGGTTTTAAAAGATTGGGACTGGCAGGTGGGTTGGTTAATCCAAAAAAAAGAGAGAGAGAAGTTGGTTAAAATAGTGAATCATTAAGAAATGGTGGATGGATACCTTATACATTTTACTATAACTTAAAGCATTATTTCTGAGTACCAGATTAACCAGTAAGTAGTGTTTCCATGTATTTACCACATGGATGCCATGATGTTTTTTCCATTGTTCAAGGCATGTGCTACCTGCTATGAAGCACAGCACTGCCAATGTTTTACTCAGAGGTTCTGATGGGAGTTCAGGTTGTCTTCCTTACACACATGCGCGTGCACATGGATGTAATTCCCAACCCACACAATTCCCTTAAAGTTTTCAAGTACTATTTAATGGTTACAGCCATTTATTATGAGCAGGAATTCTAAAGCCCCGTGGAAAGGGTGGGTAACAAAGTGCACAATCTCTACCTAGATGATTATCTCTAATATTTGACAGTTGTATCACATTCACTTAATTCAACTGAAATCTTTTTTTAATGACCTGCCTTTCTTGGATCTTTGCAGAGTCAACTTAGTTTTCATAGTTAAATCCATATTTATGAATGTACATGAGATCAACTCAAAGTGATTTCTCCAACAAACAAATTCTATAGTTAATCAATTCTACTGTCTAATTTAGTACATCTTTAACATGTTTCTTGGAGAGAACTGCTGCTTTAAGAGATTCAGATATCTAAAGTGGTTTAGCTAGAGTAAATATAAATAATCACATCTTTCTTGTTTGCTAGCTATTATAGCAAATTGCCAAATTCCATCTAATTCATACAGTATAAGACTTAGTAATTTCTGTGCTTAACTAGCAAATAATTAGCCTTGAAATTTTGTTTATATAGAAGACTGGTAATGAAATCAGTCTTATCTATCATAAAAAATGCTCAGAAAAAAAATTACATACTCATTTTCTAATGAATCAAACAAAGCTCTCATCACAGGTATAGTTACTTTATTGTTTAACAAGGCAAACACCTGAAAAATAAAATTTCTAAATAGCTTTCTGAAGCCATTGAGGTAAATTAACTCTGTAAATTATGTCCAATTAGTATCATAGTTGAAATCTCACTAGAGCAATATAGCACAGGCTGGACTAGATAGACTTGCCATCTCTGAGTTCAGTGGCGATGGCAGAAGTGGCACTTCCCGTCACCGGGCAGCTGTAGAGGCACGGGCCTCCTGCCACTCTGTCCAGGGTTCAGTTTCTCTGACCCCTTCTCTGAGATTTGAAAAGGAACATCCCAACTAAAAATGATGTGGTTTGCTGGGTCATAGCTTTAAAAAGAGTTATGAAGCCCAAATAAACTATTTCATTTTTTCAATTTTGCCAGCTAGGGTACATCTTTTGCTGAAAGTGTCTTAATAGGCAAAAGATTTCATTTTCTTACTATTTCCTACAGCTAAAATCAATAAAGGCCAACTTTTCCCCAAGATAAAATGAGAACTTTTCCTCCTTATAGTTCCCATGTACATAAATCTCTATGTTTTATGTGAAGATCAAAGAAATGCACACAGGAATTTTATTGTACAAATTATTTCTTAGGTTTTAATTAATATAATTACAAAATTCTGTAAAAGGATGTATGAATCATGTGGTATGCCTCTTCTCTTGGAGTTGGCAAATAGTGCTTTTGACAAGATGTCTGTTTTTCAGTGTGGGCTTGGCCAGAAGATGGCCAGAGCCCAGCGGTACCCCTCCTACTTCAAGTGCAGACAGACCCTTTTGTTTAAGGTTAGAGTTTCTGTTGGAGAGCATAGCCTTTTTCAGGTCTGTTGAACAAAAAGTGCACATGAACGAGCAACTAGGCTAGAGCGGGTTTTTTGTTTGTTTTAATTGCATGTTTAATTGTGTGAGTCATTCATGTGCATAGTGAGAAATAAAGAAGTCTGTGAAGTGAAAGGTCCTCTTCAATATCTGGAGAAACAGCCACTGATAACAGCTTAGTGTTCTTCGGGAATTTTTGTTGTGCACACAAGAGCAGGCAAAAAGACACAACATGTTTACAAATGTATACAGCTTTTTATAAAACAGAATCGAAACATAGAACACCTGATCAGCAGCTTGCTTTTATAGAGACAACCTACATGTGAACTTCTTTGCCAGTCAGTACACTAATAAAAGAAAAAGATTTTTTTAAAAAAGAGAAAAGTTGTTATTCAAATAATAAATGAATGTACCATTATTTAATTACTCCCCCATGTATTGGTCAGTGTTTACATTGTTTTGTCCTTATTGATTTGTTAGCATCTTCAACTTAAACAGCCTGAATTCTAATTATTTTGTCAGTCACTACAGTATGGGAACTGCTCCTAGCAAGGGAGTAGTATCTACAAATAGCTATATTATTGCACTGTAGACTTCTTCCCAAAGTTAACGTTATGCAGCAAAGTGTTCCTTCCTCATTTGAACAGAAGATTGACGCGCCGCTCCCCCCACCCCCCGTAAGTTGGGCCTCTCAGTCTTTATACTGTATTTCATGGAATACATTTGTAGCTGGAGGTGCCTTTAGGTCTGTCTGCGGGGTGGGGTTTATGCAGCAGTTTCCTGGATCAGGAGAAGTCATTACTCTGTCTGCCAGATGGGAAAATTCAATCGCAGAAGGAAAAGTAGCAAACAGAACTCTTAAGATCGCAGCGTGTGTACCAAGGAACTGCAAAGTCAGATGATTGAGGGGAGAAAAAACCATTTATGGAATGATTTTGTGGAAATTGAAAATTCAAGAGTGAAGAATTTTCAACTACCGCATTTATTTTACTTTGGATACTATATTTTAAGAACAGGAATAAAATGGAAATATTTGAAATAAATGGCAGCATGGACACAGCTGTAAAATAAGGATTTCTTAGCATAGTGTCCGTGTGTATTTATGTTTGGGGGCAGGTAGGGGATGAGAGTGTTGCTATTTATTTGCTTTTGTAAAATTTAAAAAAACATAATGAAGTATTTTTATTATGAAATGGAGTAAAGTAGCTGTATCTTGAAAAATTGGGTAGCGTACAGCCCTTGTATGCAGCAAGGCCACCAGCACTTACTCTGCTGCCTTTTGATAATTGCCTGTAGAAAGCACATCATGTGCGCGGGAGAGGATAACAGGGGTCTGTGACTTAAGCCAAATCATCATTAGCAATGTAGTCAGTTATGTGTAAAAGCATTTTTTTCTCTTAGCAACACCATTTTTCCTTAAAATAAAATTTAAAGTAGACTAGAAACACTGAATGGCAGAGGCTTTTAAATGTATTTCTGTACCTGATGGAGAAGACACGGAGTTCCTGGATGAAGGAAAATGAATCAGGCTGAGGCTGGGCTGCCTTGACGCATGTGGCCTGCTCGCTTTCCAGTCTGCGCTGCTGAGTTTGAGGGTAGCCGTTTTGTCATGTCTTTGCCAGCTCTGGGAGTTCTGTATTATAAAGACTTTTGTTGTTATTGTTATTTTGCCTATGAGTAGATGCTTAGTGTTATTTGTAGTGGTTAGGTATGCTTTCCTCTGCAGTGTAAGGAAGTGCCAGTAGAGCAGGCATTCCCCCACCCCCCCCACAGCCCCGTGGATTTCTAGAGCCTAGAACATGGCGTGGAGTGCGGCAGGCACTCAGAAAGTATCTGTTGAATGAAGTAACAACATGTGCTTAACTGTACCTTATACAAATAGGGATTTGAATCTCATAATAGGAAACCCAGAGGTAAGAAGCTGCTGCTAGTTTTCAGAAGCCTGAGCTCAGCAGCATCTCTGTGGTTCTCTTGTTCTTTTCCTCATGGTCACAGGTGGCTGCTGCCTCTCACTCCAATATATTAGAGGAGAAGGCAGGAGACTGCAGGGTTGATGGCTTTAGCAGATTTCTGCTCACATCTCATCAGCCAGGACTATGTCATGTGGCCAGTCCTGACTGCAAGGGGGGGCCTTGGAAATCAGCAGAGGTTGACAAGAATGTAGCAGGTTGGGATTGGATGATGGTTTAGCCATCCCTCATTCTATACTGCCAGCATATTTCTTTGTTCACTAGGGAAACCAAGCATTTCCCCCTAGTATTTATTTAGCATTTTCTCTTAATTTTTTGTTGTTTTCCATAGACACATTTCCCTCTTTTGTTCTGACCTTTTACATTTATTAATTTAACAATTTCAGTTAGTATTGGTTATATCTCTTTTTGGGTACAAGTTGCATATCCAAAAACGGGGAATTTATTGCCTCTTGTGACTGAAATGCCCTGGGTTCACCTGACTTTGGGCACATTGCATTCCACACACTTAGGTGGTGTCTTCAGCTCCTCTTTCTCCATGTGTTAACTGTATGCTCTTGTCAGCTTCTTCCATGGTAGGTGGTTTTTGATAACCCCAGGCTTCTGTGACCCCAGCAGCTCATAGTGCCAGGTAAGAAGGAGACCCTCTGTCCCTAAGGGCTGGCATGACAAGTTCCCCTAGAAGTAGCCACTGTGAGCAGCCGTGTCGGCCTGAGTCATGGTTCTTTTGGCAGCCAGCTGGCCAGGGGGCACAGTGCTGGGCACAGTGCTGGGCAGTGCTGGCATGAGCACCATGGGTGGATGGGCAGCGGCCCCCTCCCTCAGGGAAACCAAGAACACTGGGCGCGGAGAAGCAGGAGCCATCCACTGTGGGCCCCAGCAGCCGCAGGCGTGTGCTTCTCTAGTTGAGTCTGCTGTGCTTTGATTTCCTCCTCCTGCTCAAAGCTTAGAAAATGGTCAGTTTTCAAAGATGTTGTGCCTGGACAGTTCCATTTTATGCTGATGTGCTGTGTTTGATATTTCTGTTCTTTGCTTAGTCCTCCTGGAGTTGATCTGAAATGTGACGTTTGGGTAAGGTGTACAGTGCTGGCTCTGGACTCAGTTGCCAACTTCTCATGGCTCCGGCCACTGCAGCTGTGAGACCTTGGGCAAATGATGAAATCTTCCGGTGCCTCCCTCCGCTTTCTCACTGCCAAAAGCAGGGATGATACTTCTTACTAGGAGACTAAAGCTCAGAGTTAAATGAGAAAGTACATGTAACAGTGTTAGAGAGCCAGGCAGAGCGCTGGCCCCGGTGAATGTTAACTCTAGTATTATTACTGTCACCGTGATGGATATTCCCTCTCCCTCCAGCCCATCCTGCCACGTCTGTCGTGTGAAAAGCAGAGCCCTGTTTCTCTCTTCCTTTTTTGTTCTCAAACTGACTTCATCACTTGCTTGTTCTTGGCAAGAATCAGTTTTGCTTTTAGGCAACTCAGATGATTAAGAAACATTTACAAAAAGCTTAGCTCTGCATGCCTTTGAGTCAGGTTTCTTTTTACAAATCAAGTGACTATTGTGATAATCAACTTTTGCTTTGTTTATATCAGGTGTACTACTTTTAAAAAGGTACAGTCAAAGGAGTTCATTATTATGAAGTAAATCCTTTGAAAATATTCTGAAGGGACCGAATTTAATATGTTTTCTAATTTTTATGTAATCATATATATGAATTATATAAATAATATATTGTGTAAGAAATATTCAACAGGAATACACACATCTTTTATAATCCCATCTTCTAGAGCTAAAACTATTGTTTACTTTGGGGTATTGCCTTGCAGGCTGCTTTTCTGTATACACACATGTACTATAATTTAAGATGTTTCAGTTAAGCCACAAGTAGGAGAGATTTTTGTTTTAAAACAAAAACAAAAAACCTTGTTTTAACTTCTCCAGAAGTGCCCGTGCCTGTTTCTTAAGCACAGCCATTCAGAGCCCCGGAGAGTGGGGCTGGCCCCACTCTGTGTGTTCTGGTGGGAGCGCAGCCAGAGGCGGCGGGGCCTCGGGCGGCGCTGTTTTTACATCGCGTTAACTAGGGATTGAGAAAAGTGGATCGTGGTGCGATTGAGGAGCGGATATAATTATGAAAAGCGAGACCGTGTTTGCTGAGCAGGAGAGAAATTTTTAACAGTAATATGTTTTTTTGTGTGTGGAGGCAGTGTACTACATGAGAACTATCATAACAATTTGAAAGTCAGATTCTGAAAGTGGAAAAGATAGATATAAATGTTCTGCTGAGCAGTGAGGGCAGATCCAATCCCAGAAAACTAGCAAGTATGAGGTCCTTGCTAAGCCTTACTCTTCAGGCTCTAGCAGTCCAGGGGACTGCAGGGAAGGGAAAGTATCTTTCCTCTCCCCACCCCAGGTTCTCAGTTGTGTCTCTTCACAGGAGACAGGTAATAAGAGAAAAGCATACACGTTTTATTAATACACGTTTTATATGCCACAAAAGCCATTGTAAGAAAGTGAGAACTGAAGACGTGGTTTGACCCGAGCGTTTTTATAGTGGCTTTGATGCAAAGTGGGAAGTGACGGGAAATGTGACAGGACAGTAGGGCCACAGGCCAAGGGTACCTACCTGGTGGAAACAGCAAGCGCTGTCCACTCAGACTTCTCCCACACCCTCCTCATCTGAAATAAGGGCACTCCTTTCTTTTGGGCACCTCTCACGAGGGTCTTGTGTCCTGTGTTAGGGATGAAGGATGAGGGAAGGTCAGAGTCTTTTCTGTACCTGTCATTTCTCAGATCCCTTCCATGTAAAATATTCAGTATGCCAACATGTGGCATATTTGGGGGTAGAATGTCCTGAACTCTGTCAGGGGACTTCACAGGTACCTAGTGCCCATGACACACTAGCCAAAGGCCTTCTGCCTTCTTCAGGTGCACAACGTATTTTAAGATGTACAACATAATGATTCCATATTTGTATATATTATGAAGTAATCACAGTTAAGTCTAGTTAATGTTCATTGCCATACATAGGCACAAAAAATATTTTTTTCTTGTTATGAGGACGTCGAAGATCTACACTCTGAGCAACTTTCAAATACTCAGTACACCACTCTGTATGTTACATCCCATGGCTAGTTATTTTACAACATAGAAGTTTGGTTTTTTTGTTTTGTTTTGTTTTTTTGCTATTGAGTTGTATGAGTTCTTTATGTATTTTAGATATTAACCCCTTATCACCAAATTTGGAAATATTTTCTCCCATTCAGTAGGTTGTCTTTTCATTTTGTTGATGGTTTGTTTGTTTCCTTTTTTTTTTTCTCCCTGCTGTGTAGAAGCTTTTTAGTTTGACTTAGTCCCACCTGTTTATTTTTGCTTTTGTTGCCTTTACTTTTGGAGTCAGGTCAAAAAAATCAGCCAAGACCAATGTCAAGGAGTTTAACTTGTCTATGTTTTCTTTTAGGAGTTTCATAGTTTTAGGTCTTACCTTTAAGTCTTTAATTAATTTTGAATTAAATTTTGTGTATGGTATAAAATGAGCTTTGGAGCCTGACCACCCAGGGTCATTTCTGGCTCTCTCCCCATTTGCTGAGAGATTTGAAACAAATTGGTGAACATCTCTAAGCTGCAGTTTTCTAACTTTACAATGGGATGATCCTAATTACCCCCAGAGGTTTTACATGAGATTTAAATGAAATGATACAGTGAAGAACCTTGCGGTGGTAAATCCAGAACGAATGGTAAGTATTCTCCTGTTTAGCAGTGTTTCTCTTTGCAGTAATCCTGTCAGTTAGGTGCTAGTCGCACCCCTGTTTCACAGATGAGGAAACCTGGAGGCTCAGGGAGGTCATGTAACTCATCCAGCGATGTGTCCCATTTTGGATTACCAGTACTCATGGTGGAATAGAATTGACTCTTGTTTTTACATTTGAGAGGTTGCTGAATTTTTTTGGTCATCCAAGATGCCTTTGATAATTCCCTTCAAAAAGAAAGTTATGTTCACGTCTGTCAGCAGGATGCAGATGTGTGTGGGGTAATGGATCCTTCAACAAAGTGGAAAAAAGTCGAGCTTTAATAGTGACATACAACTAAATGCAAAGACAGAGTTGTTAAAATTGAATTTAGGTTATATAAGAATTAAACAATCTGTTTCAGGTGATTTAAGCTATTACCTGAGAGCCAGTGATAAGTTACACTGCAGAAACTCGAACAGTTGGCCTTTAAACAACACAGGTGTGAATTGCAGGCCTCCACTTACGTGGAGATTTTTTTCAGTAAATACTATAAATGTATTTTCTGTTCCTTATGATTTTCTTAAAAACATTTTCTTTTCTCTAGCTTAATACAGTACATAATAGATATGACCATAAAGATTATGTGTTAGTCAGCTTTTATGTTATCCGTAGTTAAGATTTTGGATAGACTAAAGTTATAGGAGGGTTTTCGATTGCATGGAGGTGGCTTCAACAACCCTTGTGTTGTTTAAGGATCACCTGTACACAGGAACGCTTAAATATTTTGGAGAGAGAATCCTGAATGTTACATATGTTAGAGAACATGTAATTATAATTTTCTGTTTGTAGCTGTTAATAAGCTCCCCTGGTTTTCTCTCTAAAAGGAATGTTCGGCAGAATAGAAGTTGCTGGCCTGTTGAAGGGATTCTGCATAATTAGTGGTAGCAGGGAGTGCTCAAGTTCCCCTGGCTGTGATGTGTGGGGACATCTAAAAGCCCTTTCTCACAGAGACTTGTGACTCAGGACGCCTCCCCACAGCCTCTCTCCGCTGCTGCTGCTGCTGCTGCAGGGCGCTCTGTGTGCATTCCTAGGCATTCCTAGCCTCGAGCAGAGCTCACTGTGTAACCTCTTACCCACTCTCCAGTGCCTCCTCCCCAGCCCTCGCCCCTTGGGGCGTTTGAGCCCAGTGCCTTGCTTAGCTGTCTCTCTGGCTCCAGCACGGCGCCTGGTGTAGGATAACTGCTTGTTAAATGTAAGAAGTACCTTGGACTCCTCCGTTTTAACTGGGGTGCAGCCCAGTGTCATTTGCCTGTTACTGTGTAGTTTAGCCAACTCAGAGCTTCAGTGCATAATTATGTTGTTAGAAATGACTTAAGTCACCCTGGTAATAATTTTATTAATGCAGAATTTCATTTCTAGCCTTTTGAAGTATGAAAGAATTATAATCGAATTTGGTAAGAAACACAACCAGATTTTTGCTCTCATAGTCTGTATTTATTTTGTGTATTTCCCTATATTGTATAACTTAAAAAGAATGATGATAGTTCAGTTCTTAACACAGAACCACTGATGGGACAGTATGGCTGTGTACTGAATTAAGGAAAAATGAGGTCTTAATAAGGCCATTTTATTGAGAAAATCTGCAGGTAGTTCCAGGTTGACGAGTTTTTCTCCAGAAGTGAATAAGTACTACATAAAACATAGTGAACGAAGTACTGTGCTGTTTACTTTTACCTGTTGAACATGTTCTGGGTCCTAAGTGTAAAGTGTCCCACAACCTAAGAAGTGAGAAGTAAATGTTGGACAGTGGTGAGGGGCAGAGCGGGCGCTGTGTGGGGCCTCTTTCATTCGAAGGCCGCCCTGGGGCCCCATATGGAGTGAAACCCTGAGGGGGCCTCCGCCAGCAGCTCACCTAATCTGGGCCTGCCTGTGGGTTGCGCTTCATGTGCTGGCCTTCGAGCTTTTGCTGTCGGTTGCCATCGTCCCAGTAGGTGGAAACTACGCCCCCTCGCTCTATGCTTTGTTTCATTCTCTAAGATGTGTCCAGCTTCTTTATAATTCTGAGTGACTGCATGGTTTCTGTAAGAGTGTCTCAGTCTGTTTCCCAGTGTGGTTGAAATTAGTCACTTAAAAGCAGTGTGGTATCCTGGGCTCATTTCTAGGAGCCTGAATCAGTGGTAGCTCTACAGAGAAGTCATAGAAAGGTGTTAGATAAAACTTTGGTGTATGTTGTCTATGCAGAGTGCACCCTGACTGATGAGACAGTTATGAAGGCTCCCATGGATATTATGAGGACAAGCTAAATAAAATTCTACAGCAGCTTTGAGTTTCAGAAGCACGAACATTACCTAAAATCTAGTTCTAAGTTGCCCTGCCATAGATGATTCATACCTTCCATATGGTGTTATCTTCCTAATAAACATGTCTTTAACAAACTGAAATGCAACCAAATGTACAGTATTTTCAAGGTATCACAGATACTCCAGCAATAATTTTTAAAGTGCCGAAGTCTTCCCCCTCATTTTAATTGAGAAATGAAAGTTCAGTTAATTTTAATATGACTATGACTTTTCTGTACGGAATACACCATCTTCATATCTGTTTTCTCACAGATATCATCCTTCACTCAATCTTTGTGATACAAATAATTGTGAAGCAGTAACCATGGTCAACACTAGCTGCCAATTGAATAAAAGAAAAAAAATAACCGGTGGCTCCGTCCATGTGCTCTCTTTTCCTCTCTGAGCAGTTCAAACAACTGAGCATGGCCCACGGGGTAGGGCTATGCCAGGCACAGGAGGTCTCAGGGGTCCAGCACAGCGTGGCACAGGGGCCGCAGCTGATTGGGGGAGGGTTACCGAGACGTGGGGTGGGACAGCAGCACAGGCTACCCTGGCAGGAAAGCTTCTTGGGGGAGGTCAACTCAGCTGCAGCTGGCACATTGAAGGTGGTCCTCTGCGTGTGATTTGTCACCTCTGTGCCACCAGCCGGAGCAGCCACCAGCAGCTGGCTCGTACCTCGACCCCTAACTCCCTCATCTAATGGAAAGCTGTGCCAGTTCTCGGAGCCCTCGTGCCCTATCTGGTTGAGACAAATCTTTGGGAAAACCGCCCAAGGGTTCTGTTGAAGGTCAGCTGCGGTGTCACTGAGGGCGCGCCTCCGTCAGTTCCTTCAGGGAGTCCACGTCGGTTAACAAGCGCTTTAGTAAGAAGCCACTCTTCCCGAGCAACAGGTCTTCGTGAGGTTAGGAGAGGAGTGAGAAGAAGGGTATTCTCTCTGTCCAGGACTTTGTGGTTTAAATACAAAATACGGAAGCGTGAAACCATTTAAAAACATTAGTGTGTGCAAAGATGATGACAGGAAATGGAATTGCTGGAAGGGGATGTGAGGAACTTAGCAATTAGTGAGAAGAGGATGAATACACATTTTTTTGGATTAAGGTGTCATATAGGTCCACTCAACAAGAAGTGGAAAATACGGTATGTCATGATGTGCTAGATGGTCTTTTTTGGTGGAGGGGTGATATTTAAGCTTTGCAGGATATTGCACTTAGGAATGGGCATGTTGTACTTGATCAGATAGAATCCAGTATATCAGAATATTAGAGCTAGAAGGATCCTTGGAAGTTATCTAGGCCAATTTGATTTGTTTCAGACAATAAAGATTCAGAGGGCTAAAGCCTAGACTGGAGCTCAGATATGCTGTTGTCAGCTGAGAACGGCGTCGCTGTCCTGGCCTTGCTCTGCTCACGCAGCTGGGAGGCCTGCGTCAGGTTCGGCTGATAGTTGGGCTCTCTAGGGAAGAACGAAGGGCTTATCTTCAGTTGGTAGTCAAACAGACTTGGCTACAGGTTGAAGGTGGTAGCAGCACGTTTAGAGCAAACCCATTTCCTGACCAAATTCTCTATGTACTGGACTAAAAGGTAGGGATTTTAAAGGGCAGGATGTTGAGAATCCTGGTATCTTAACCACTCTGAGAACTGAAGAGGAACATCTTGAAAATTAATATAGTGGATTAAAAGTAAATGAAAGTACATATCTGGTTGGCAAGATTATTGTAATAGTTAAAATGTAAATTTTCCATCAAAATAGACATTAACTACTTTAATAATTGAAACATCCGTTAGCAAATTTAGTGGAGGTTTAGCAGTAGGTAGATATATGAATACTTAAAAGCTTAAGATCCGCAAGGACCCCCCTCCCTGCACACTTGTTTTTTTTTTTTTTTTTTTTGGTTTGTTTTTTGTTTTTGAGGCTGTAACATCGCTGATGTCGAGAGCTCATGTAACTTTAATGTGTAGTCTTTGGAGTTGCATATGGTAATACGGAGGCCCTCTAGTCCCAGTAGCCCCCTGGTTATATCCTTTGCTTCCAGGCACGCCTGGCAGTGGCTGTCAGGCCTCTGCCTAGACCCCGTCCAGGGTTCCAGGTTCCTTTTGGAGATTGCCCTTCCGTTGACAGAGAGCACCCCTCGTCAGAAAGTTGTCTTTCGTAGTGACTGTAGGACTTACAACTTGTGCCTATGTCTCCTAGTTCTGCCCCAATATTTTATTTTGTTTTTTTAGAACATTTTTCATAGTTTATTTTAGATGGTCAAAAGTCTTAGACTAGAAATTTCTAATTTAAAACAATAGGATCATCAAATGATTGTGCCCTCATTTATTTCGTAAGGAAAACGCACTGGACTAGGAATGAAAGTACCTGGTTCCTGGCTCCTGCTCTGTCTCTTGCCAGTTGGGTACTTTGTGCTGGTTATCCTTTCCGAACCTGTTTCCTTTTTTGTCACGTGAAGATGACCGTGCCTCCTCCAGGTACCAGGCCAGGGGTCTTTTTGAAAATTGTATCCTCTTGTAGACTATCCATTTCTTTACAGGTATAAGAGGTTAACCTCCGTGTTTTAGAATGGGATGTATTTTAAAATTTTTATTTATTGATTTTTAGAGAGAGAGAAGAAGGTGGGAGGGAGGGAGAGAGAGAGAGAGAAAGAGAGAGAGAGAGAGAAACATCAGTTTGTTGTTCTACTTATTTATGTATTCATTGGTTGCTTCTTCTATGTGCCTTGACTGGAGATCGAACTTGCAACCTTGGCTTCTTGGGACGACGCTCTGACCAACTGAGCTACATGGCCAGGGCAGAACGGGACATTTGGTATCAAATATGATGACTTAGCAGGGGCTTAGGTAACCAGGCACAATGATATAAAAACAGATGATGCTTTCTGGCAAGTCTTGAAACCCCATGAATATGGTTGGTTGACAATTTAGTTTGTGCTTTTTTATATTTAGTGTAGAAACAGGGAAGAGATTTTAAGAAATTCAAGAATAAAGAAAATGTATGAGTTATATTGTGAAAGCCAATGTATTTGTTGGCTTAAATTAACAGTGTATACTTCTCGATTTGAGTTGGTATTGCTGCTACAAATTAGAATTAAATCTAAATGCAAGGGGGGAAAATATTCACTAATAATTTATGAGGTTAATTTTTTTCTTTATTCAAAATACATTATTTTCTATTCTGAGGTTACCTGATTCTCTTTTGTTACTTCAAGTAACCTGCTTTGTTTGTATGTGTATTGGCACCTGTTTTCTTGTCCCGTTTGTTTGCAAAGAACCCTTTCCAAAAATTGAGAGTAACCTTCCTGACCCCAGAACCCTTAAACAGCAGGCAGGCCAAGACGGGTGTTAGAATGGTGTCTCAACCCAGAGCAGTGCTGGGGGCACAGAGCTGAGAGGAAGGCAGATGCGGGGAACACTGCATCCCAGCAGGGCCAGTCCATGGCGGGAAGCTGACTAGATGAGAAAATCAGGACCTCCACAAGTGGAAGTGCTCGAACTGCTGTTGAAATAGCAGACAGGATGCCTTTGTCTCTTTTCCTTTCCAAAACCAAACAGTAAGTCCTTTTTTTAATTACTAGATCATTTTTAAGTATATTTTATTGATTATGCTATTACAGTTGTCCCAATTTTTTCCCCTTTGCCCCCCTCCGCCCAGTACCCCCCTTCCCTCCAGCGACACTCCACCTTAGTTCATGTTAATGGGTTGTACATGTAATTTGGCTTCTCCCTTGCCTATACTGTTGTTAATCTTCCCCTCTATTTTGTACCTACTCAGTTATAAGTCTAAATCTCTGTACCTTTTCCCCTATTCTTCCCTTTCCTCCTCCCAGCTGATAACCCTCCAGATGATCTCCATATCTATGATCCTGTTCCTGTTTTAGTTGTTTGCTTAGTTTTTGTTTTGTAGATTCATTTGTTTTTAGTTGTGAGTTCATTGTCATTTTAACGTTCACAGTTTTGACCTTTTTCTGAAGTAAGAGCCATTAACATTTCATATAATAAGGGCTTGGTGATGATGAACTCGTCTTTTAGCTTTGCCTTGTCTGGGAAGCACTTTAACTGTCCTTCAATTCTAAATGATAGCTTCGCTGGATAGAGTAATCTTGGTTGTTGGTCCTTGCTTTTCATCACTTTGTATACTTATTGCCAGTCCTTTCTTGTCTGCAGTTTCTTTTGAGAAATCAGCAGACAGTCTTATGGGAACTCCTTTGTAGGTAACTCTCTGCCTTTTTCTTGCTGCTTTTAAGATTCTCTCTTTATCTTTAACCTTTGGCATTTCAATTATGATGTGTCTTGCTGTGGACCTCTTTGGTTCCAATTTGTTTGGGATGCTCTGTGCTTCCTGGACTTGTATGTCTACGTCCTTTACCAAATTAGGCAAGTTCTCTTTCATTATTTTTTCAAATAAATTTTTAATTTCTTGCTCTTCCTCTTCTCCTTCTGGCACCCCTATGATTCTGATGTTGGCACTTTTGGAGGTGTCCCAGAGTCTTCTTAAACTCTCATTTTACTTTTTGAATTTTTGTTTCTTCATTTTGTTCTAGTTGAATGACTGTTTCTTTCTTATGTTCCAAATCATTGATTTGAATCCCAACATCCTTCCCTTCACTGTTGTTTTCCGGTGAATTTTTCTTTATTTCCCTTAGAATATATATAGTCTTTATTTCTTCCCTTATGCAGTTGCCATATTCAATGAGATCTTTGGGCATTCTGACCACCAGTGTTTTGAACTCTGCATCTGATAGGTTGGCTATCTCCTCATCGCTTAGTTCTTTTTCTGGGGTTCTGTTCTGTTCCTTTATTTGGGCCACATTTCTTTGTCTCCTCATTTGGCAGCCTCCCTGTGTCTGCGTACTAGGTAGAGCTGCTTTGATTTCCTGTCATAGTACACCTGTTAAGTTGTATGGGGAGAAGCCTTGGGCATTTGCCAGCGTGAGGCAACTTGCTTCGCAGCTTTGTGGCTCCTTGTGTGTGGGAGGGGTCAAAGAGGGGCCACTGCTGCAGGTGGCTGACTTCTGGGGGCTTGCCTGGCACTCGCCCCTTTTCAGTCACTTCACCCACTTGCTGTATGTGACTGGCGCCCCGCCAGTTGCTGACCTGTTTGTGCTTCTCAGAGTGCATGGGTTTGCATACATTCCAGGCTCTCCTGAGAAACCTGCAGTTTCTTCCACTGCCCCAACCCCCACTGGGTTTACAGCCAGAAGTTAGGAGGCTTTATTTTCCCTTTGCTGGCACCCTGGGCTGCGCAGTCTGACCTGGGGCTGGGATCGCTAGCTCACGATGTTCACCTTATTTGTATGCACCACACAGGAGCGTGAGACTGCCTGTGCTGCCTCGCTGCCCCAGCTGGCTGCCGCCACCCCACTCTCCTGGGACTCCCTGTCTCCGCCCCTCCTACCTGTCTGGATGAATATAGCTTCTTTAAATCCTTGATTGTCGGACTTCCGTACAGTTCTGGATGTTTCTCATTCGAGTCCATTTTTTAAGACAACTCTTTGTCTGTCTCACCAACTGGAAATGTGTTACTTACTGAGAAGTTAATTCCAGGGTATCCAATGAGATTGTTTCCCAGTAGGGTTTTTGGGGGGAAGAAATAAATATGAGTAAAAGGAAATAGTAATACAGTCTTTTAATTGAAAGTGGGGCATTCAATACTGGTTTTGAGCTTTTTGTGCATATGTTTACATCATGTTTTAGAAGAAATTTTTAGTTCCATATGACAGTATTTCCTAACACTCATGTATATTTACACTAAAACTCTTATCCTTTAATAGTAGTTGAAATTTCAAAGGAATTACCAAAAATCAATCAAAGCACATGTATTACTTCAATGGTAAGTTCTTAAAAAGCAAATAAAAGCAGTAATACCTTACAGGCTTTTCAAATCCCACACATCCTCTCCACCTTGCTCCTGAATCCACAATTTTGGTAGGTTCTTCTGCCCCTCTGAGATGCTCTGCCTGGCACATGATGTTATGATTGAGTGGATACTGATTAAAATTAACCTTAAATCTCACGGTTTTCTGATATTAAATAAAGTATACATGTTTTAAAAAGAATAACAGCCTTAAGCAGCCTTCTATTACCAACAGGATAAAGTCTAAGACCTTTAGTTTTCCTAATAGAAGACGCTGTTGGATCTGTTTAATACTTGGGAAGGTTACACCAAGGGAACCAGTACTATATTTCCTTTGTTTATATCAGAGAAGTACAAGGATCAACTAAGTAAGCTGAGACTGGAACACACAGTGTTAAGTGTTCTCAAATGTTAGTTAGCTACTCAAATAAGTGTAGAGTTGTTTCACTGTGCTTTTAGTTAGCATTTCCTAATGACTAATGTTGTTGAGCATCTTTTCATGTACTTATTTGCCATCTGTATATCTTCTTTGGTGAAGAGTCCATTCACAGCTTCTACCTTTAGAAAAGAATGGGCTGTTTTTATTTCTGAGTTCTGAGTCAGATCCAAACCAGGTTTATTACATGCCTTGCATTAGGTTGATAGGTCTTTTAAATCTTTTCATCTATAGGCTTTTCATCTCTTTATTGTTTTCCTTACATTAGGAAAACCCAGAACATGAGAAATTCTGTAGGATAAATGGATTTTCCCAATTACATCCCCAGGATGTTGTTTAATATGGTTTTTCTGTCTTCTTTATTTTCTGTAAGCTAGTTGTTTGGGTCTAGAGCCTTCAAGCTTGATTTTAATTTCTCTTTTTTAGCATTGTTTTGGTACTGCATGGATAGAGCATTATGTACTTCCATCACGAGGTACATAATATAATCATCTGCCTTTTTTGTGTGATATTAAAATTGATCAGTTAAGGTTTATCAGTTTGATTTGTTCATACTACAGCCCATCAACCTCTCACCTGGTGATTTTAGTAGCCATTGAAAATCTTTCCCTAGAGCCATTGTTTCATTAGTAATTACAAAATGATGATATCCTAGATTTGTCAATTCTTTATTATTTGTTAACTTACAGCAAGGAAACATTGCCTCATCAATTATTTGGTCACAGGGTACTATCTGTAAGTAATAGCAAGATAAATGTGGGTTTTGTTTTTTTTTCTCCTCTATTCGTACCAGTTTTCAGAGTAATAAATTCTGTATCATTCTTCAGAGATTAATAGTGGGAATTTTATTTTTTAGAATCATCATGAACTTGTGGGTTTTAGCATACATGAATTTTTAGCATGCTTGTCTCAGTGCATTGCACTAATTCTTTTTGATGCTCAAATCGTCCCATCCTTGGTCACTGGAAGCTCCTTTGGGTTGGTTCTAGAGGCCTTTTGGTACCTGCCTTGCCGTCTGGAATAACAGGATGTCCCAGGCCCATCTTACAATGTGCTGACTTTTTTAATGTCAAAAGCTATTGGCCCACCGTAGTAGCAACAAGCACACCTAGATCTTAGTTTCTTGAATCTCGCACCCAGATCTTGGTCTCTAATATCATTTTCCAATAAAACCAGGTCTCTGTGGAAAAATGTCTAATTTAAAGAATGGGGCAGGAAATATACATGAAGAGTCTGGAACATCTTGTAGTGTCAGAAAAGTAAGGTAGTGCTAAAACATACACACCCAATAAACACACACAGCAAATGGGGAGAGGGGATATCAAAGGGATACCAGGAACCGACTTAAGGAGCTCCCAGTGGCCAAAGCTGGAACAATTGGAGCAACAAAAATAAATGAAGTAGTATTGGGTTATACCCCAAACTAAAATATCCATGTGTCCGTACTGATAAAATAAGCTTCATGGAGGAGAATAGACAACCCTCACTGGCAGAAGAGTTATAATTTACGTTCATAATCCACTGTCAGATGTGGCTGCTTCTAGTCACTTCACAGCATGGAAAGGAGGAAGGAGTCACTTTACAGTGAGGAAACCTGACAAACGCCATTTCAGCCTGGTGAGCAAAGAGTACACACCACTGGTGCAGTGTGAGGAGGGCACTCCACCTCTGTGCGCATCCTCCCGGAACCCGGAACCCGGAACCCAGAACCCAGCCGGTCAGCAGGGAAACAGCAGGCAAACCCTATAGAGATATCCAGCAAAATACCTTGGAGTCCTCAGAGCAGTCAAGGTCTCCAAGCCAAGGAAAGTCAGAAAAACTGTCATAGTCAAGAGGCCTGAGGAGACTCTTGACAGCGAGATGGGGTGTTGGAGGTGGCATCCTGGAACAGAGAAAGGACACTGGGCTACGGAAATCTGCATAAAGGATGAACTTTAGTCAATAATAAGATACCCATATTATTTTATTGTGGCAAATAAACCACATTGTGTAAGATGTTAATAATAGGGGATTAGGTGTGGGGCATGTGGGGCCACTGTACTATCTGGACCATTTTCTGAAGCTCTTCTGAGATTTAAAGTTCATTAGAAATCCAAAAAGCTGTTTGCCCTTTGGCAATGACTCCAAGAGCTAATGTTTTTGTAGTGCATCGGTGTGTCCTTCAAGCACATTCGTAATTTCTGCCTTTGGATTTCTTCTCTGCTTTCTAATTGGGCACGGGGATTTTTTCTTTTTAAATGAGCATTAAGCTCATACACCGCAGAGGGGACACCACCAGCACTGCTGAAGTCATGCCTTAGCCTGGGGGACAGCACCAGGTCTCTACTCAGACCCTTCCTCCTCAACACCCCCCCCCCACCCCCCATCCCCCATGGGCCCGAGGGCAGGGAGGGAAGCCTGCTTGGCTGGCTGTGACTCAGAGACAGATGGTGTCATTAATGGGTGGAGAGCTCTGGGGAGGAGCAGCCTTGGGGGAAAGTAGATCAGAGAACTCTTAGGGGCTTGCTGAGCTGTGTCATCTGTTAGGTACCCAGGGAGAGGCATTAGGTACAGTTGAAATAAGAGACTAAAGAGAAGTTTGGGGGAGGGGGGTGACGGGGAATTAAAAAAGTTAAGAGAATGAGTAAATTATGGTATATTCAGACAGTGGTTTCTGTGCAGTAGTAAAATACGTGAGTTAGAGAGACACTTGTCAACAGCTTGAATTTCACAATGTAATGCAGAGTTAAAGACTACACAGTGTTTTGAAGCTTAAAAACAGGCAAAAATGTTAATTTTGAAGCTGGATCATGGGTGCATGCAAGATTATCATCCCAGTTGTTCTTTCTTGGTGTATGTTAACATTTTTTCTGTAATACTTAAAATTTAAAAAGAAACACAAAATAAATAAGTAAGAATCCATAATATCTAGGTATAAAAATACTTGTGAATTTAGAACATGAAATGCCAGAACAGCGTTTTATCTCACAGGAGGGGGGATTGAGGTGTGGGAAAAATACACAGGGCTCTTGATAATCCTGCTGATACTTTCTTAAACTGAATGAGAATACTTGGGGGTGAATTTTTTCTTTAAATTTTTATCTATATCATAAATATTGCCAAAACATTTTTTAAATTGTTTTAAAAGTTTTAAGAGATTTTCACCTTCTCTCAACTCTACTTTTTAGGTTTGTAAAATGGGGAGGTTATATCAGTGGTGATACCTTCTTCTAAGATATTTGTGAAGATAAAATAAGTGAATATATGTGAAAATTACTTGTAAACCATTAGTTACTAATGCTAAAAGAAATTGTTTGAAAACCCTGTGAAAGAAGTGTGAGAAGCTGGAATATGTCTATTGTGGGAGGGCCAGAAAATACACAAAGATTCTAATAAAATACACTGTAATCCACCACCACTTACCACCACTAAGTTTCTTTCTTTTTACTATGATTTTTGTCCTCTATCAGAATGAGAACTTGACACAGTTATTTTTCAGAACATTTCTTCATTGCAGAAGTCTGGATTTTCTGAATTCCTTTATTATCTTTGGACCTTTTCCCTCTAGAACTTCTTATCAACAAAGTAAATTGAATGAATAAAGACTGGGTTTATGAACATTCAAATAAGAGAAATAAATTGGAATATGTGGAAATAAAAGCTAAAGTTTTTCTCAAATATATTCAGTGTTTCAGAGGGCTTAAGAAGAGAAACTTTTACAACTCAGCAGTAAAAAGACAAGCCAAATAAAAAGAAACACTAGATCTGAATAGACATTTCTCCAGAAAAGCTATACAGATGTCCAAAAAGCACTTGAAAGGTACTCTACACCATTAGCCCCCAAAGAAATGCAAATCAAAACTACTTCACACCCTCTAGCGTAGCTACAATAAAAAATGATAGTAGCAAATGTTGGTGAGGATGTGGAGGAATTGGAACCTTCTTACCATTGCTGTTGGGTATGTAAATTGACACAGCTACTTTGGAAAAACCCGACAGTTCCTTAACGTTAAACATGGAATTACCACATGACACAGCAACTCTACTTCTAGGCATATACCCAAGAAAATGAAAATGTGTTCATACAAAAACTTGAACACACATTCATAGCAGTAGTATTTATAATAGCCGAAAGACGGAAACAACCCAAAATTTTTATCAACTGAATGGATAAGTAAAATGTGGCATATCCATGCAGTGGAATATTATTTGGCCACATAAAGGAGGTAAGTATTAATAATGCTACAACACAGAAACCTTGAAAACATCACACTGAGTGAAAGAAGTTGTCACAAAAGGCCACATATTATATGATTTCATTTATATGAAATGTCCAGAATAAGCAGATGAATAGAAACAGAAAGTAGATTAGTGATTGCCTAGGGTTGGAGGGAATGTTGCGGGGTGGGGGTGGGGAATTGATTTAGATGCTCTAAAATTTAATGGGGTGGTTGCAGAACTCTAAATATGTATACTAAAAACCATTCAATTGTACATTTTAATGAGTGAATTGTATTTTGTCTCAATAAAGCTGTTCCCTCAAATAAAAGAAGAAAAAGAAGAACCTTCATTTAAACCATTTCTAACATCTTGCTTTTGAGAGAGAACAATATAATATTCTACAGAATTTCACTTAATCATCCCTCGGGAGTGGTGGAATTTAGAAATACTTGTGGCATGCCTACTGTGTGCCTGTGATAGTGCTGTGGCCCCAACAATGCAAAAGCAGAGAAGTTGAGTTGGTGAGACACAGAGAGGGTTGGGGGCAAGTGCAGGGCTTGAACACATGCGCCGCCTGTCCGGGGCGTGCTGTGGTGATGGCAAGAGGGAGTGGCTGGACCATCAGCAACGCCTTCACCGCCAGGCGCCGAGGGCCAGAGAGGTGTTCCAGGCCACAGGGGGCAGGAAGTGTATGGGGGTGCTGGTTTTTAAGGCACTGAGTTGAGTGGGAAGGGCCAGAGAACAGAATGCAGCTCTGAAAAGGGACCATCTTTCAAACCATCTCTCAGAAGGAGAAACTAGACATAGATACTGTGCTGAAGACTTATGTTTGGGAAGTGTTAGCTTACGAATAAATAATACAGAGCTCTCATGGACTGAACATGTGCTGTGTGCCTGGCACTATTCCATGGTCCTTTCTCATACCCTTCACAACTCTAGAAGGATGCGCCGCTGTTCCCAACCTGGGAAGACCGGGCGAGGGGCACCAAGTGGGTCCACTGTTGCCTGCAGCCGTGCCATTTCACAGGATTCTCTGCTGATGGGCACCATTTTGGAAACTACTGTTCCCAAATAACTTCTTCCAGCCTCTATTTTAAGATGCTCTTGGTTCTTTGTTTAAACGACTAAATGTATCTAAAAATAAACTGGCACTCATTTTGTTTTTCTTGAACAATTGAACTCACTGCTGTTTCACTTAATAAATTACAGAAGAAGAAGAACCAAGTGATAATCATTTACAGGGATTTAATACTCGAGCTATTTGTATTTAAGCATTCACTACAATTACATTCTTTTTCAGTTGAGGGAAATATTTCTGAATATTGATGATACTAGCTGTACACTAAGGTGGTTTCCCACATATTTCTGTAAAATATAAATGATATTCGTATTGATCAACACCATTTGAAGGGTTCTTGCTTGAAAAGATGAATATCCTTGAGTTGGGTTCACTGACACAGTTTTATTCTCCCTAAAAATAGTTATAGGTGTCAGAAGTGAAGTGACTTATTTAGGGTATTAGATCAGGGCCCAGATAGGCTTTCAGCAGACCCGCCCTATATTTTTAGTATAGATTATCTACTTTTAATAGTCCTCAATATTTATTATAACAATACCTATAAAATGATAGGTAACAGGCTGGGTTGTTTGTTTGTTTGTTTGTTTTTTAAATAATCAAAGACCTAAGTCAAAATTTAGCTTGTCCTCTGTCTTTTTGGTAGAAGAAGATGCCTTCCGGCTAATAGCCTAAACATTTCTGCACTGAGTGCGACCCTGAGCCCCCTTTCCTTTAAAAGGGAAAGGGTTCTGCTTTAGAATGCCTAGGCGCCCTGCATTCTGCGATATAGTTTGCACGACTGAGAACCCAGCTGGCCTGCTGGCTGGTAATCCCTCAGCGCTCTGGTATGCCCTAGCATTGCCAGATAGACTGGAAGGGCCAGGAACAGGAAACGAGCTGCCAGGAGATAAGGGGGCAGCCACAGACTCTGGAGGAGAAGTGAGAACACTGATCCAGGGCAACAGCATCAGCTGTCTGACTTTATCTTTAAACCAGAATTGTTGGAAAGATTTTTCCCCTAATTTAGGGGTGCCACCCACTTACTCAGTTTTACCGATTAGAGCTCACAGCAAAGAAGTGTGTGGTGAGGGGGAACTGCGTTTCCATTTAAAGCTTCATCTCAACTGGTCAGGAATTACAAAAGGATGCACTGAGTACGCTGAGAACATCTTGTTTACCCCATAGCTACCACTATGTTCTCATAAGACTAAGAAATCTCTGACATTAGACATAGCTTTAGAATATTTCCTACCTCTGCTCTTTCATGTTTGTGTCATGCTCTGACTATGCCGGCTGTTTCACGAAGAGGGGTTTGATTATTGATGTGAACAATATATGCTAGATGTTAAAGCAACAAGGCAAAAGTACAGAAAAGGTGACTAACCTCCGTGCTTTCAGATATGATGCCTTGCCATCAAGTGCTGTTTTATAAGGAAGGTCATAGTAGATGAATGGTCACTGTTAAGAAAATAATTCAAAACCGGTAAGAAGGAATGTCATATTGTTAGTTGTATTGCACCCTGTGGCAGCCATTCTGGAGGCCCTCAATAGTTGTGGGCTTAAATGCTGAGCCTGTGGCTCCGGGGACCGAATGGTAGTGGCGCGTGCTATTGTGGGTCGCCAGGCTCCAGCCAAGTCTTCTCTGGGTCTGAGAGGACTTTATAAAGGTGACACACTCACTGTATTGAAAGACACTTGTTGCTGTGTGTGCTTTACTGTTTTTTAAAAATTAGATCTGTAATTTAGAGCATTTTAAAAACTAGGCTTAAAAATGTGAACCTGGATTTGTTGCCCCCCTCTCCCCCTGTGTCGAGGGCCCTCCTGTGCATGTTCACAGCTCTGATTGCAGGGAGAGCACTAGATTATGTCCATTTGGTGAACTGAGCCCCACAAGGACAAATATGTCTTAGTACCAACACCCTATAGTAGGCAGGAAGGCAGGCAGTATTAGCTGTTGTTAAAAAGCCTTTGGGAGTTGCAAATAATATGCTTGAAATAGTTTCCAATAACCTTTTATAGTTCAAAGATATTACTGAATAAGGATCATAGCTTCTACTTATGTGTTACTCTTTGGCGCAATATATTCAAAATCGCTGTGTCGGTGTTCAAAGATGATCACAACTGTGCCTGTCCTTGAGCAGCACAGCTCAGTGGGGAGGGTGTGTGCAGCAAGTTTCCACCCACATGGGGCGGGGCGGGGGGGGGGCGTGGGCAGCGCTCCTGTAGCGCAGGGAGCACGACGGGCAGGTGTGCTCAGCGGAGGGGTGGCTGGACGGGGCTGCCGGCCGTTGTCGGTGTCTGCATCCGTGGAAGTTGCCTTTGGTGTGGGAGCCATCAGCTAGGTCAGATTTGACTGGTGATTGCCATGTCTCAAGGTTACAACCTCACAGCTCTCTGATTTTTGCAGAATTTTAATGAACAGCTACAGTATTCTTACATTTTAAGTGGGTAAGAATTTCCTCTCAACAAATTTGAGGATTTTAGTATGCATCTTACAACCAACACTAGCATCACCAAGTGTGGTGGACCAGGGCTTGGGGCCACACCTAGCACACCGGTGCCTTGAAAACAAACCAAAAGACCTAAAAGCATTGTGCTCATGGTACTGCTTTGAGAAATGACTGGGCTTTTGTGTTGATCTGTGTTTTGGACACATGTGGGCATCAGGAAGGGTCTGGTCATTGTGGGTCCTTGATAGTCTGTCATTGTACAGTTGACCCTGGAACAACACAGGTTTGAACTGTGTGGGTCCTCTTGTAGGCAAGTTGTTTCCCAATAAATAAATGGTCAACCCTCTGTATCTCCCAAGTTTTGCCTCCACAGGTACAGATGGCCAATTATATGCACTGATCTATGCCATTTTATACAGGGGCCTTGAGCATCCATGGATCTTGGTATTTATAGTGGCCCCGGAATCAGTCCCTCATGGAAACTGCAGTGCAGTTGGATGGCTGCAGTGCAGGTTTTGGGGAATCAAAAGGGTTAGGTGGATTTTTGGCTGTGGGTGGGGTCAGTACCCCTAGCCCCCTCATTGTTCATGGGTCAACTGTGTCAGTTAGAATATGGAGACCATTTAACACAGGTGCCACATGTTCTCAAGGGTTATTAGTTTAGTAGGCACAAATCCCTGGGAGGAGGGGGATTCAAAGCTTTCTTATGAACATTAGGCAGCCTCTTGCTGCTTAATGATAGGCCTAGTTTGACGGACACATGTCAGTATATGTCCACATATCTGTGGCTGTTCTGGCTCCCAGCTGGACTTTTCCCAAGAGCAGAGCAGGTCTTCTCCAACTTCGTATTGGTCACAGCATCACACAGTATGAACCTAAGTGTGAGCTCAGTTTCTGACTGAATGACTGAATTCGACATGATCACCAGCATGGGCCAGTCAGGCGACACCCAGGGAAGATGCATTGTAGTGAATGAGGGGAGATGGTTTTGTGGGTCATGGGCTCTAGGGATCCCTTCATAGTCCTGTGTCCTTAGAGGGTTTACTGAGCTCTGTGAGGGCTGTCGTTAGGCATTTACCTAATCCTGCAAACCACCTGCCAGAGGAAGAAGATGAGGAAGTTAGAGTTGAGAAAGATGAAAGTTATTACCCAGATTCAGAATTTTTCAAATATAAAAATTAAATGTTTATACTCTTAACATTTTGAAACTTATCATTTCTTATTTCCTCTGTTATAAATCCTAAATAACCTAGGTATTTTAAGTGTGTATATCGTCTAAATTGGCCATATTTAGATGCTGAACTATTTGAAAATAAGAGTCTAGAAAAGATGGCAAATTTCATGTTGGAAGTGAAATGAAATTAAATAGTCCTCATCCATTCTTCCTTCTGTGCCAAATAATACTCTGATTCAAACCAAATACACAATAGATTTTGTGAAAATTGTTTTGCCATCGTACAGGACTGGCAGGTGAGAGATCCTTGCACTTCTGAGAAGCAAGGCAAAGAAGGGACAGATGGCACCTGGGCCCTCTGGTTTTACAGCGATAGGCATTTTCATGCTGTAATTCGCCGTTTGCTCAGGTGCCTGCTGTTTGTCAGCAAGCCTTTATGTGGCTCTGGTTCCCTGCGACTCCGCCATGTGCATGGGCTGTGCCCAGTCCCCTCCACCAATCTCCACATCCTCCCCCAGGCGTTCCCTTTGACTACGCGTTCTGTTGAGTTCTGAGGTTTGATCTCTGTGGGCATAATCCTGACCCGCTGGCACCTTCCCTGTGGTAACCGTTGTCTTGATTGTTTCTAGGTTGTGCTGGTGAGGTGGAATGAGCCGTACCAGAAGCTGGCCACGTGTGACGCGGATGGAGGGATATTTGTGTGGATTCAATATGAAGGACGGTGGTCCGTGGAACTGGTCAATGACCGAGGGGCTCAGGTGAGTGAGCCTCACCCCCTTCCAGGGAAAGGCTGTGGAGAGACTGCTCAGACCATGTGCTCCAGGGCACATGAAAACTCTTCCCAGAAGTAGAGAGAAAATGAAATGAGAACCCACTTTCCATGCTTCATGAGTATATTGCTAGATAAAAAGAGAAAGACCACACTTCCTTCTCCGCACCTATGCCGCTGTTGTGGGACCACGCCAAGTTTTAAAGCTTTAATTAAACCTGTGAAATCATTTTTACACTCAGTGTAGTGATTGCCTGTTAAATTTGGATCCTCTGAAGTACTTCTGACTTATCACTGTTTTGCTCCCTTTCACAAGGTATTTTCCCTGGGTTGCAGTCTTTGTGGTTCTCTCCCAGAGAGCGCCACATCACTGCGCCACATCACTGCTCCACACAGGGCCCTCACCGAGCTGCGTTTTAACACTTTCTTCTATCAGGTTTCAATTAGCGAGGCCGCCTGTGGTCCTCCCTCAGCTCTTCCTTTCTGGTACAGATTTGTCTCGCTCAGAGGAAAACAATCGCTCCAGGGATGCCCAGCTGAGCTGTGCTGTTTTTAAAACCCCTCTCCCTAGAGTCTTCTGACTCCTGGGACAGCTCTGCTCTTCCTCGTACATGAGGATGGGCCACGCAGAGCTCCTCTCCTCCTGTGCTTAGGGACACGAGTCCCATCCCAGGGATTTAACAACTGGGGCTCCAGAAACTGAGTCCGCAGGGACCTTTATTGATGAGGGGTTTCTTAGACTATTCTTCTCTGCTAGGATGGCTTCCTTGTGGCAGCCTTTATACATTTCTGAGGAAAGGGCTCTCACCCTCTTCTCTCTGATCTGTTGCTTAAATAAATTACAAGCTCCCCAAGTTTGAAAGATAGAGATCAGTGAAGTGACATAAAACTGCAAAGAGTGAAAATATGATTAGCGGTTATTATTAGCAGACTGAAGATCTTTATAAGATGGCATTATGGAAGACAAGTCTACCTCTGGGTAAAAACAGAATTTTCTTTCTTTGTGACTTTATTTACTTGGTAAGGTAAATGTAACAGTTTTGACTGACTCTTACAAGGTCATATCCGTTTCCTGCATACCTCCAGAGTGAAAAAGAAGAGGCAGAGCCTACCCTGTGACTACCGGTTAGCCTTCTGCATGGAGCCACAGACGTGGGAATCTCCATGGCTGCAAGAAGTCCAAGTCGTCGGGGTGGGGGCGAGGGGCAAGGGAGGGTGTCGTGGTCAAGAGCGTGAGCCCTGGAGTCAGACCACACGGGTCAAGAATCTCACGCGATGACTTCTTAGTGGAATGTGCTTCTCTGTGCCTTAGTTTCCTCACCTGTAACATAGGGACTCTAATGTTGCCTGCCTCAGAGGATCACTAGGACTAAATGAGACTAAATATGGAAAGTGCGTATAAGCGCTGTCGGCATATGATAGCCTCCAGGAGGTGTTAGAGTGTCTGTAGAACTGTGAGGTGCTATTACCCCATAACACCCGCGCGTGGAGCCTCCTGCCCTGAAAGAGGAGCCACAGTGTCATCACCGAAGACCAGCTTCAGGTCTTGTGGCGGCAGCTCTTCACAGCTTTCTGTGAGGTGGAGACTCGTCTTGAGTTTGCCCGTAAGGGTCTCTAAAGTGCTGCAGTTCTCCTGTCCGCCAAAATGTCAGTGAACCCTGCTCCCTAGAAAGGCGCAGTGGTCAGGTGAGACGCATTTTCGGTGGGATGGCAAGGGGTCTTTAAAGTGTTACCCAGAGAAATAAGTGAAGGGGAGCTAGGAATGCCAACTCAGTGCTTGGCGTTTTCACATGTTACCTCTCTGTCTCCACAGGAACCCGTTTCAGAAGCTATTGCTGTTCTCAGTTAACGGGGGGCCAAAAACAGGTCAGGGAGTCCAGTAACTTGCTAAAGGCAGAATTTGAACCGAACCCAGGTTTGAGTCCAAAACACTGTCATACACACTCTCTTGCACCCTGACAAGAGACTGTTTGCTCTTTTAGCAGAAATGTATATATTCATGGTATATTGCTAAGACATATTGCTCCAGACATTTTTTCTTTTGAGCTAACAATAACTTTAATTGCCTCATGTTTTTATTCCTGTATTATGGTTTCTCAAAGTGCTTATTTAATTATTTCAGTTCTGAGTGTATGTTTGCCATATTCCATATTCTGAGTTACAGGCTTTAGATGGGAGATGCCTGCGATGTTTCTCCCACCCCTCCTTGTTTCTCAGATGTGACCACAGTAGGGTGCCAGTCTGTGCACTTTCCTTTGACATGGAACAGAACACCCAGGAAAGGTGCTTTCTGGCATCAAGGGACAAAAGGCCACTGAATCTGGAAAACCTGACTCTGATCAACAGTGCTTTTGGAGAAAGATCTTGATCAAAAGAGGGAAATATGAAAATTAATAAGCAGAAACTTCACTTAAAATGGAGTTGAGAGATTGAAAGAGAGAACTTTCATGCATAGTTCACTTAACGCACAGGACTGACCCCACAGTACGGGAGGTGCTGACATCTCTGACAGGAAGTGATCCTATGAGTGACTGTTGTCAGCAGGAAGAAGGAAAGAGTCGTCCTGGCCCAGGAACAGCTCAGCCAATGAGAACTCACCACACTTGGAACTTTCCGTTTCCTCCAATGGAACCTTTGCTTACAACAGCCCTGCCCAAGTGCATAGAAGAGCCATGTTCCTCTCCTTGGTTCCCCTGGACCTGCGTGTGGTTCACCACTAGACTGCACGTCAGGGATTGCAGTTCTTTGTTGTTCCCAAATAAACCCATCTGGCTGGCTGGCTGTTAAAGATCAGCGTTCTACGAAAGAGCTCAGACTTCAGAGCTGTTCGAGTCCAGCCTCAGCAGCCACAGAGAGCTGTTACCACATCTTCTGCTCCTGACTGGCAGCCTGTCTGAGGAGGGAACCTTCTGCCACCTCTGTAGCAGCTGTGTGGTCTCTGCCACCTCCACATCCCACAGCTTTGCTTGTCATTTAGAGTTTGGTGCAAACAGGCATGTTAGAAAAAAGAAAGGAAGAGTGAATTCAGACCTGAAGGTGAATGATATTGCCTGGACCATAGAATATCTGGAAGTACCTAGAATCTCACAAATGCCAGTGCCTGCTGGGTTCTACCAAAGTAACCACTGTATCATGTGATCTGATTCATTTTTTTTTTTATATAGTTTTACTTTTTGGTTGCTTTTCATTGCGGTGAAGTCAGATCTTAATTTGAGTAAAGAACACCATACTCTGGTGGCGATGAATCCACTGGTCAAAGAAGCAGTGGCCCTGCATACCTGGAACAGTAACTGATGGGGGGAGGGACAGGTTTATGACTTGGAACAGGGATGTCCTTGAAACCTGCTTAAAGGGAGATAACACTTCTTAGAACAAATAACTGGTGATCCTTGTTATATAGCATTCCTTTCATTGAGACAGAGTAATCAAATATCTGGCAAAAGCAAAGTGATGTTTTAACAATTTCTTTTTTAGGAACTATTGAGTCCTTTATTTCAAGATTGAGTCTGGAACAGCGCATGCATAATTTTACAGTGTTAGTCGCCAAGAAAGGTGTGATAGAAGGCTGCCTCAGGCAGCCTGCCGGAGAGTGCTTCTTGGTGGGGCTGGGGCGCTGCTGCCCTCTCAGCGGGAAGGGAGCCAGTGCAGGGGGCTCTCTGCTTGCTTTCCAGCATTTGGTACTGCGTTTCCTGTTTTTGTTTTTCCAGTTGTAATCTATTCTCATCACTCTGTGCTGACCTGATTTAATAAACCCAGTTAGTTCATGTAAACATCCTATGTTATAATATTTTGTGAGTGTAAGATTGGTCATGTCTTGGATGAGATTTTCACTTTATGTTTCAGGCCATTCCTAAGATGATTTTCCTTTTAGTATAAGTAGTTTCCAAGGTAAATGAGTTAAAATGCATGTAAATAAAAGTATTATTTGTGTACAATGAAAGCACTTTCAAATTTTATTGCAGAATTAATGTGTTGTCTCTAAAACAGGTTTTAAGTTCTTAAGAGAAACTAAGTAGTATCTTGGTCAAAATATAAGATGAGTAAAACCAAGATTTTGAATTTATCTAACAAAACTTTTTTCAGTAACTTCAAACTAGCTAAAAATTAAGAACCACACCTAAAACTGAAGGACTACGCAAGTTTAAAGGAAAAGGGTAGAAAAGATATTTTGGGTAAATAGCAAGGAATAAAGAAAGCTGAAGTAGCTAAAATAGGCTTTAAAAAGACAGCAGTGTTTGATTTATAGAGGATTACCAACCACATCATGATAAAAACTGTGGTATATGAAGAAACTGTTTTAAATATGTGTGTACCTATTAATAATAGCCTCAAAATATATGAAGAAAACTGATAGAACTGAAAGGGAAATTTGATAAATGCATTCATATACTTGGAGGTTTCAACAAAAACACAAATCAGCAAAGATAGAGAATATTTGATCTAACACAAGCTTGACCTATTGGTCATGTATACATTCTGAATCGACCAATTAGAGAGCATACATTTTTCTCAAACAGACATAGAAAATTTACAAAAACTGATCATGTTGTAGGGTTCCACAAGCTTTTCTGTGAAAGTACAGACAGTAAATATTTTTAAAGATTTTATTTATTTATTTTTAGAGAAGAGTAAGGAAGGGAAAAAGAGGGAAACATCGATGTGTGAGAGAAACATAGATCTGTTCCCTCTCATATGCCCCCAGCTGGGGACCTGGCCCACAACCCAGGCATGTGCCCTGACCGGGAATCAAACTGGCAACCTTTAGGTTCACAGGCCACCACTCAGTCCACTGAGCCACACCACAGGGCCAGATAGTAAATACTTAAGGCATTGTGGATTAGGAGCCAAAGTTGAGGCTATTATGTAAATAGTGTATAACAGGAAAAAAATGGATTTCTAGAAAACTTTTATTGATGAAATTTGAAACTTTATGGACCCTAAAATTTGAATTTGCTATATAATTTCACATATAACAAAATGTCATTCTTCTATTCATCTTTTTTTCCCGATCTTTCTATACCATTCTTAGTTTGTAGGTTATACAAAAATGGGTGGGAGGCAGATTTGACCCACTGGCCATAGTTTACCAATCCCTGTTTTAGGGCGTAAATAAAACCTCAACACAATCCTTTGGTAGTTATCATGATTATAGACCATAATTTTTTAATGTGATGCAGCTAGGTTAGAAGTTAATAACAAAAAGATAAATTGAAGAAATTCTTGTATACTTGGTAATTTTAAAATGCATTGTTAAATAAGGCTTAAATAATAACCTTAAAGTTACCAAATGAACAACAATAAATCCATTGAAAATAGGAAGATAATTTTTTACATGGATATTAAGGCAATAGCAAGAAAATGATAGAGTAGAAGGAGATCAGCCAAAACAAACTTTGGTATTTGGAAACAAATTAACAAAATAGACAAACTGCTGGCAAGACTGATTGAGAAAGAGAAAACCTAATCAATTTTATAAATGGAAAGTTGGGCATGACTATAGAAAAAGGAGGTGACAAGGCAGTCAAAGGTAATTTTTAAATGCCTGGGTAGTTCAACGATGGCAAAGAATAGTCTTTGACAAATGTGCTGAAGCAACCGACTTTCTGTATTTAAAAAAGAGAACCTTGATTCTTACCTCATACCCTTCACAAAAATTAACTCTAAGGGAGTTATAGATATAAATATAAAAATTAAACTTCTGGAAACCTTAGATTTGCAACCCTGGTTAGGAAAAAGTTCCTTGGATTGGACACAAAAAGCATGAACCATAAAAGAAAAACAGTTGATATTGGACTTCATCAAATTTAAAACTCACTCTTTGAAAGACACTGTTAAGAAAATGAAAAGGCAAACCACAGACTGGGAGAAATTATTTGCAGCACACGTTTCTGATACAAGAAACATTGTACATAGGACAATGACGCCTCAGTCCTCTTCAAAGTAGGCACCCAGGGACCTCACACAGTTCTCCCAATAGCCATCAGGTGCCCCGTAGTATTATCCTGAATCTCATCGACAGTCTGAAATCTCTTCCCTTTCAAAGGTGGTTTAGTTTTGGGAAAAGCCAGAAGTTGCAGGGCACCCAATCTGGGCGGTACGGGGGCTGAGTCACCTGGGTGATTTGATGTTTCACAAAAATACTGCACGTGATGTGTGAGCGGGCGCGTTGTCATGATGAAGCCAGCATTCACTAGGTGCCCACAGCTGCAGCCTTCTGAATCATCCGAATAGTTTCTATGGAGGAATGTTCAAGCTTAATGCAAAATTTGATGTAGATTCTTTGTTCTGCTCAGCCATTTTGAATGTGACGGCCACACAGTGCACATGCACATTACAGTCCACTCTCCTTTACTGCCAGGTTACATTGATGTTGCACAAGCCATTCTTGTTAATGTTAACAATGGCTGAACTTTTTTCTGGATAGACTTTGTATATGAATAGATGATATGTATACTTGTGTGTGTGTGTGTGTGTGTATAAAAATAGATGTATATGGCAAGGGATTTGAACAGACATGTGCCAAATGATATACAAATGATCAATAAGCACATGAAATAGAACTCAACGTACTAGTCATTGTTGAACTGCAAATTAAAACAAATTAAAACACAATGTCATGCCACTACACAGATACTAGGATAGCTAAAATTAAAAGACCAGTACCACCAACTGGGTCCTGCTGGTGCTCACATGCCCTGCCATGGAGATGTAAAGTGGTATAGCCACTTTGGAAAACAGTTTGGTGGTTTCTTATGCACTTAAACACTTAACGTAACAACCAGCAATTAATTCTACTTCTGGGTATTTACTCAAGATAAATGAAATCATCTGTCTATAACAGGTCCTGCTCTTTTTGGTTATCCTCTGTGCCTATTTTCTCTGTAAAGTGAGCATGATAATACCCTCCACCGTGGTATTTATGAGGTATATTAGCGTGTGTGAAGCACTCAGCACACTGACCCATGCTTTCCAAATGATGTCTTTTTACATTATATATTGTTTAATACATACATTATATACATTTGTATTGTTTTCATTAACGCCATCTTGATCTCAGCCAAAGGCTAAGTTAATTACTATATCTAGTCTTTGATAAAAGTACTCTCCCTTTAAGATTACAAATTGACCACTTCTGTCTGTGTGTGTCTCAAAGGTGAG
The DNA here is from genome assembly GCF_021234165.1 of Pteronotus mesoamericanus. Classification (NCBI taxonomy): domain Eukaryota; kingdom Metazoa; phylum Chordata; class Mammalia; order Chiroptera; family Mormoopidae; genus Pteronotus; species Pteronotus mesoamericanus. Next base: position 100,070,507 of record NW_026555085.1, read on the forward strand.
TGATTTCACTTGGAGCCATGATGGGACTCAAGCGCTTATCTCATATCGAGATGGATTTGTCCTGGTCGGTTCTGTCAGTGGACAAAGACACTGGTCATCTGAGATCAACTTGGAAAGTCAGATCACATGTGGCATATGGACTCCTGATGACCAGCAGGTAATGCCTCTTGAATATGGATGCCTAATGTTAACAGCATGAGAGCTGAGGAGGAGATGTGTTAAGTATTAGCACACAGGGAAGAAGGGGTGGGGGTAGGGGAGTTAGCTCCAAAGCCTCTTAAAGAATCACAAAGGGGAAAAAAGTAATGACAGTGTCCGGGTAAATATTAAAACAACAATTTGAAATGAATGATAGATTGGAGAGATAATATTTCCCACCAACACCATAAACATTGGGTTAACATTGTAATTACAGAAAATGCTGTCACAAATTTAGTTTTAAATCTATATACATAGCCAATTGATAAATGGATAATGGACATAAATAATAACTTATAAAAAGTTCAACTAGCCAGTAATCGTATGGTGGAAAAGTATTCTCAGGGAGAAATGCAAAATAGCATAGTGAGGATATATTTTTCACTTACTAGCAAAAGTAGTAATAAACTGATACAAATGTTTTACTGATTATTGATAAGAGTACAATCAAGTAAGTATTCTCTCTTATTACTAGTGACAATGTATACTTAGACGTTTGAGGAAGCATTTGTCAAAAATCTTTAAAGTTATCATCCACTTTGACCTGGTAATATACTTTAGGAATTTATCTAAAAGAAACAAAGGGAAGAAAATAACAGTTCTTTATGACAGTAAAAATTTGGCAACAGCCTACTTGTCTAAAAATAGAGTGTTTAAGTAAACACTTAAAGTATTACTTAGTAGTTCCATAAATTGTAGATTGTGGTTACAAAGATGGTGTAATAATCTGGAAGAGCTCTTACGATACAATGTTATGGGAAGAAGTCATAATCCGAAGCATTATATGTGGTATGATTACCACATCATAAACACCCAAGAGAAACTGAAAGGAAGTCAATCCACATGCTATGTGCATGTTGTAATTTTAGGGTAATGAGCCTCTGGGTCATTTTTTAAAACCTAACTTCAAATTTTTCTTTAGTGCCTATTCTATTTTCATGATAAAACAATATATAATCTAATAAAATTACATATTGATCATTAACTTTTAAATATAGTGTTTACTAGCTAAAACCTTTGCAAATATAAAACGTGTTTTCCAAGTACAGCAGAACCTGTAAAATGCCAAAATATTGTACACAAGAAGTTGCAGTATAATATTGGTAAATGCAAGCAGTATAATATGGAACCATAACTTTTATTTTGAGCCACTTTTATTTTTTTTACTAAATTGCTTTTCTGTAGTCACTATATGTTTCACGTTTCCATTTTTTAAAGTAAAATGGCCAGTATTTTTTCTTTCTTCTCAAACTTAGTGTTGCAAGAATTATAGAAAGATCGTCTCAGTTCCACATTTCTTCCCTCTCCCAAAGGCTTCTAATTATCCAGTAAGGTGCATGCATCCATAGAAAGCATTTGGATTTACATATTATGACATTTTATTTTTGTAGGTTTTTTACGGTCCCTAGAGTCTCCTGAAAGGGAAGTGTGCCACAGTCCATTTAACCTTGCTTGGGCACCTAACCTCTCCCTGAGTCCCCTCCTCTGTGACAAAGGGTATGAATTACTTCCTGCCTAGTTCCAGGGCTTTTGTAATGATCCAATGAGGGAACAGAAGTGAGATCACTTAACAGATAAGTGGACGTCTCAGCTTCACGTTCTGCCCTCACCTAGTGTGATGGACCCTGTAAGGCTCCTGTCACAGCCCTCCTTGATGAGCGTGCCACCCAGTGTCCCCAGCAGACAGCGTACCTGAAGGGTGGTGGGTGTCAGACCCAGAGGTGCTGCGGACACAGTGAATGAGACTTGGCGCCTGCCTGTGGGGTACGAGGGGCCTGTTGAGGAGACTGACTGCAGCGTCCTGTGCTGCATCCTGAACAGTTGCTGAGGTAGCAGGCAGCTTGGTTTCATGGGTGTGGCGGAGGACAGGGGCTCTGGGACTTGGCTCCTTAGACCCATTGGCAAGGTGAGAGAGTGGCTTTGGCTGGTGGGTGGGCTCCCGGCCCACAGCCTCTGTCCCAATGACCGCCTTCCCTGGTTCTGTACTTAGGGCCAACAGGTAAGAGTTGTTCAAGGAAAGTACTCACTGTCTTCTTTAAAAAGACTATAGGCCGCTGCAGCAATGTGGATCCTTGGAAGAACTGAACACAGAAAAGAGCTATGGGGTACTCTTTTTGGTCACATTTGAATGTGAGACAGGGAAAAGTCATACTCCTTTTTCCATCTCTGTCACTCTTTGATCTCTTTTTCTTGTTTTGAAAATTATGAATGAAAGAGAGTATGAAGACAATCTAATGTCTCTAGTACATGTTTAAGGTGGTGTCTCCAGAGTCTCAAGGTTTGGACTGCAGGAGGCCACTGAGTCTCCTCTGGTTCCCCGACAGCCCCCGCCCTTAGTGCAAAGTTCCACGGACAGGGCCTCCTCTCATCTTGACGGCTCTGATCACAACGGGATTTAGGCTGCTTCCCGTTAACTTTTTAAAATACGAACAGTACTGCTTTATAAGCAGTGAGTTTGAAATACAGCCCTTTTCCTATTTGTCATATATTTTCTTTATTCTGAAGGGGTGATTTACATACTCTTTGGAAGTTGTGGACAACTCTGAATATCAGATGGAAATTGGGAACTCATGCTCTGGAAAGCTGTGCACGTACACAGACATGATTATAGGCATCACTTTGCATAGAATGTTGGAAGCTCATAGGATTCCATCCATGGATTCTTGCCCTGCAAATCCTGATCTAGATAGTCTGAAGATGACACTTGGGATAATGTTCCCCAACTTTTTATTATGCACATGTTCAAACATTACAAAAAAGTTGAAAGAGTATACCCTCCTTAAATTTAGCAGCTAGCTTTTGCCGTATTTGTGCTCTCCCTCTTCCCTCCCTCTTCTCTCCTTCTGTACACACACACACACACACACACACACACACTCTCTCTCTCTCTCTCTCTCTCCCTCTCTTTCTCTTTATAGTGCTATTTTTGAGAATAAGTTGTAGTCATCATGGCATATTCTTCTTAAATATTTACCATGCATGTCCTAAGATTTAGGTCATTCTATACTATCACAACTAAGAAATTAGCAGTGATATTATCTAGTATTCAGGCTATCTTTATATTTTCCTGATTATTACAAGAATGTATTTTATAGGCTTTATTTTTCCTTTCTTTGATATTTGGAACCAGGATCAGTTTTGTTTATGTACAGCAATTGGTTATTATGTCTTTAGAACAGTTTCCGTTCTTTGAAAATTTTTTGTAATATTGCCTTTATAATAAGTTCATTGTGGTTGCCTTGTTGAATGTTCTAACACTTTGGGTTTCACTGATTGTTTACTCATAGTGTCATTTAATTTCTCCTAGCCTCTTATTTCCTGTAAACTATGTTAGATCTACATTAGAGTTGGATTAAACAATTTTGGTACTTTATAGAAGACCTCATATTCTTCATACTGAACCACAGTAGAAGGTATATAATGTCATGTTGCTGAGTTTGATGGAACCTTTGTAAAAACAAAATTATTTTTCATAGCATGTTCTTTATTTCATCTATAATTGTAGCTAATTTTTTCAACTGATGTGTTTCTTTCATTTCAGGCTAAATTTGTCTTCTCATTAAATTGCAAGAAGGGCATGTGACCCTACCTGGAGTTTACATAATAGCTGAGGATTCTGTCTTAGTCTGCTTGGCTTTTGTAACAGATTTCCACAGCTTTTGGGGTTTAAACAGAAGACACTTATTTTTCATGGTTCTGGAGGCTAGAAGTTTAAGATTAAGGTGTTGGTGGGTTTGGTTTTTCTTTGAGTCCTGTCTTCCTGGCAGTAGTTTGGACTAGCACAGTAGTGTAAGAGGTCTCCATAATCAATCTCTGAACAGACTAACTGGGGAGGGTCTTTTTTTATACAAAGCTAGTCCATTAAGGTCCATTAAGGCTGGGTGAGGTGGCTGTTTTTTCCTAATGCACAGACAACAACACAGAGTCATGGAAAATGAAGAAACAGGGAAATATGTCCCAAAGGTACAAGATAAATCTCTAAAGACTGACCCCAATAAAGTGGAGATACATGATTTTTATGACAGAGAATTCAAAGTAGAAATTATAAAAATATTTAATGAGATCAGAAGAAAAATGCGTAAACAAAGTGAGAATTTCAACACAACACAGAGATAAAACATTTTTTTTAAATTAAAAATTATGGAGCTGAAGAATACAGTAAGTAAAATGGAAAATTCACAAATGATTTCAGCATCAGAAAAAGCATCAGATCAAGCATCAGATCAAGCATCAGATCAAGCATCAGATCAAGCATCAGATCAGATCAAGCATCAGATCAGATCAAGCCAAAGAAAGAGCAATGAACGGGAAGACTGGTCATTGTCATATCGAGTCAGGGGAGCAAAAAGGAAAAAAAAAAGTGAGACACAATGAGGAAAGCCTAAGAGACTTGTAGGATCACCATCTACTGGAGCAAAACCTGCATTTGGGAGTCCCAGCAGGAGGGGGGAGAGAGAGAGAGAAAGGGAGAGAAAGCTTATTCAAAGAAATAATAGTGGGAAACTTCCCAAATATGAGAACTATAAGTTGTTTTATGGAAGTCTTCTGATAACCACCAAGAAAATACCTACAGAAGATACACAAAAGAGAAAGGAATCAAAGCATATGAATACCCCCCTCCCAGAAAAATACCAATGGAACATGAATACAGCAAGAGAGGCAGAGATGGACAAAAGAACTAGGAAACTCACAGAAAACAATTAACAAAAGAGCAATAGTATGTCCTTTCCTACCAATAATTATTTCAGATGTAAATAAATTAAACTCCTCTATCCAAATACACAGAGTAGCTGAATGGATTTAAAAAAAATCAAAACAAGATTCAATTGTATGCTGACTACAGGAGACTCACTAGGAAACAATTAGAGCAGAAATAAAATGAAATAGAAAACTAGAAAGACAACAGAAAAATATCAGTAAAGCTGTAAGAGTTGGATTTTTTGAAAAGAGCAACAAAGTTGAAAAACCTTTAGCTAGACTAAAATAAGAGGTGACTCAAATAACATTAGAAATGAAAAGGGAGACCTAATAACTGATGTCACAGTAATAGTAAGCATCATTAGAAACTACTGTGAATAATTATATGCCAACAAATTGGATAATCTAGATGAAACAGATAAATTCCTAGAGAATAGAATCTACCGAGACTTAATCATGAAGAAATAGAAAATATGAACAGACTTATAATTAGTAAGGAGATTGAATTAGTAATCAAAAATCTCCCAAGAAAGAAAATGCCAGGACCAGATGGCTTCACTGGTGACTTCTGCCAAACATTTAAAGAAGAATTAACACCATTTATTCTCATTCTCTTCCAAAAACTCAGAAAGGAATATTTTCAAATTCATTTTATGAGGCCAGCATCACCCTGATACCAAAGCCAGACAAAGACACTATAAAAACAAGAAAATTACCAATGTCTCTGATGAACATACATGTAAAAATCTTCAACAAAATACTAGGAAACTGAACTTAACTGCACAGTAAAAGAATCATACTCAATAATCAAGTGAGGTTGTCCTTGGGATGCAAGGACATTCAGTATATGGAAATGAATTGTGATATGCTGCATTAACAGGATGTAGCATTAGAACCTCAAGATCATCTCAGTAGATTCAGAAAAAGCATTTGACAGAATTCAAAAGCCTTTCATGATAAACAGGAAAGAAAAAAACCCCTCTCAACAAACTAGAAACATAAAGACTTCAACATAATAAAAGCCATAATGAAAATTCCACAGCTAATATCATCCTCAATGGTGAAAAACTGAAATCTTTTCCTCTATTGTCAGGAACAAGATGAGGACGCCTGCTCTCTCCACTTCTAGTCAACAAGGTACTCTTAAGTCTTAATCAGAGCAGTTAGGCAAGAAAAAGAAATAAAAGACATTCAAATAGGAAAGGAAGAAGTAGAACTATCTCTGTTTGCAAAAGACATGGTCTTACATGTAGAACATCCTAAAGACTACCCACACACACATAAACATACATGCAGTCTCTGTTAAAATCAATGAATTCAGTGAAGTTGCAGGATACAAAATCAATGTACAAAAATTAGTTGCATTTGTATACAATAGCAATGAACTATCTAAAAAGGAAACTAAAAAAATCCTATTTATAATAATATCCAAAACAATAAAATACTTAAGAGTAAACTTAACCAAAGAGGTAAAAGACTTGTACACTGAAAACTACAAAATGTTGATGAAAGAAATGAAAAAAAGGCACAAATAAATGGAAAGACATCTTGTGTTAATGGATTGGAAGACTTAAATTGTTGAAATGTTCATATTAAAGTGATTTACAGATTCAATGCAATCCATGTAAAATCCAAATGGCATTTTTTACATAAATAGAAAAGAGTCTAAAATTTAAATGAAACCACAGAGGACTAAGAATAGCCAAAACAATCTTGAGAAAGAAGAACAAAGCTGGAGGAGTCAACACGTGCTGATTTTAAAGTATACAAAGCTGCACTAAATAGAATAGTGTGATATTGGTGTATTTACAGACATAGGGACCAATAGAACAGTATAGAGAACATGAAATTAACCCATGCATATACAGTCAAATGATCTTCAGCAAGGGTGCCAAGAGCATACAATGGGAAAGGACAGTCTTTTTAACAAATGGTGCTAGGAAAACTAGAGATGATCATGGGAAAAAATGAAATTGGCACCTTGTCTTACGCCATATAAAAGAAGACATTGACACTGTAAAACTCCTAGGAAAAAAACACTGGGGAAAATTTGATGACATTGGCCTTGGCAGTGATTTCTTGAATATGACACCAAAAGCTAGGCAGCAACAGCAAAATGAGATAAGTAGGACTACATTGAACTAAAAGTTTTTTGCACAGCATAGAAAATAACAGAGGGGGAGGTAAAGAGGTAAAAATTGAGACAACTGTAATAGAATAGACATGATTTATAAATTAAAAAAAAAAAACAAAAGAATAGAGTGAAAAGGTAACTTCTGGAATGGGAGAAAATATTTGTAAACCACATATCTGATAAGCAGTTAATATCCAAATTATATAGGGACCTCCTTCAACTCAATATCAAAAAACCAGCTCTGACCAGTGGGGCTTGGTCAGGTGTTGTCCTACAAGGCAAGGGGTTGCTGGTTTGATTCCCTGGACAGGGTGCATAAGAGGGCAGCCAATCAATGTTTCTCTCTCGTGTTGATGTTCAAATGAGCAAAGGATTGGAATAGACATTTCTCCCAAGAAGACATGCTAATGACCAACAAGTATGTGAAAGATGCTCATCATTAATCTTTGGGCAAGTGCATATCAAAATCAGAAACAGATATCACCTCAAACCTGTCAGGATGGCTGTTATTTTTTTTAAAAAAAACAAGCGTTGGTGAGGAAGTGGAAAAATTGGAACCCTTGTGCACTGTTGGTGGGAATATAAAGTGTTGCAGCCATTATGGAAAACAGTATGGAGGTTCCTCAAAAACCTAAAAAGTAGAACCACCATATGATCCAGAAATCCCAGTTGTGAGTACTTACCCACTAGAATTGAAAGCAGGGCCTTAAAGAGATGCTCACACAACTATATTCATTGCAGCCATTGCAGCATCATTCACAATAGCCAAGATGTGGAAACAACCTAAATTTCATCAACAAAAAAATAAAGAATGTGCATTTCTCAGTATATGAAAATGCTAATTTCTTCCAATGGTTACTAATGAACTTCTTTAGCAAAAGGGCTAGGAGGAAATAATTTCCTGGTCTAAGGAGAGTAAAAGGTTTCTGACCCTCCAGTAGCTGTCAGGGTACAGAGCAATGGAAGCAGACTCAACAGCACTTGTGACTGGTGTCAAAAATAAACAGAGCCCAACACTGGTTAGAGAGGTAAGGACAGATTTTAAACAGTCATAACTACTACAAAAGGAAGAGAGTTCAGCATGAACTGACCTCAACTTCTATCTGTGCAGAGGTGATTGGCATTTTAAAGGGAGAATGAGGGAGTAGGACATGGGGAGTCAGGAAGGGATTTGGGCAGAGTGGAAATTCACAAAAACCAGGAGGCTGTACACCAGTGTGATTAGGCCATCTGGGTTTGCTAACTGGTGCTTATCAAAGTTAGGGACCTACCCTCCCACAGGGGCGCCTATTGTGAGGTGTTGTCTGGAACAAACAGTAAATTCTTTTGGCAGCCTTGAGCTTTTCCAGGCAAGAACTTAACAGGGCTGGAATTATCATCCCTAGCAACACAGCCTTGGGTCGACAGAACTGTTGCTTATGTTTGTTCAAGCATGTGTGTGAGAGAGAGAGAGAAATTATTTGTGATGAGAATCTATTGGAATAGTTTTCTAGGCCAAAATTGAGGCCTAGTCAAGAAGAGGGCTGAGCAGGGGCTGACTAGAATTTAGTTTGTCAGTGCTAGTAGCACACATGTCATCTCCCTCCAGTGTGACACAGGGATGTATTTCCATGCCAAGGGTAGGGTTGTCAGAGCAGAAATGCGTTTGTGGTTTAGAAATGCCACCCTGGTTAGCTCGTTTTTGGAGTTCAGCCACCTGGACAAACATGGTGTACATGCAGGGGTTCAGTGGAAACGCCAAAGCCACTACCATGCTGCGGTATCAGGAAAGGCTTGTAAAGAAAATATAACACTAAATTCACAAGAAACTGACTTTCAAATAAGTGTGCAGCCCTAGTACATTACATTGTTTTATTGTGGTAAGAACACCTAACACGAGATCTACACTCTTCACATTTTCAGGCGTGCGACCCAGTACTGGTGGCTGCAGGCACTGTGTGGAGCGCCGGGCCTCTGGCGCGCACCCTTCCTGCGTAACTGGAAGTTACACCCATTGAACAGCAGCTCCCTGTTTCCCTTCCCCCATCCCAAGGCAACCACCTTTCTACTCTCTGCTTCAATGTGTTTGGCTATTTTAGATTCCTCATGTAAGTGAGATCATGCCATACCTGGCCTTTAGTGCCTGGATTATTACATTTAGCCAGCATAATGTCCTCAAAGTTTATCCACGCGTTATTGAGTCTTAAAAAGGCCAAATTGTATGTACACCTATATATCACATATGAGTAAGCCGTATCTCTTTGGAAGTGATTAGGCGTGAAAAGAACTCGTTATAGAGGAGGTTTTTAAAAACCTGATTTCACTTTATATTCGTGTTCTCCAGTTATTGTGACATACTTGTTCCAAAACAGAGTAACTCCGTCCACTGTTGCTTGACAACTAGACTGTTAGTGCTGGTTTTTTCCTTCTCTCAGATTGTGTAGCGTGTTGTCTTCCCCAGAGAGCTGTGGTGGGAACGGGCAACGGTAGGGAACTGGTGGGGAGCCACCTTTTGGTCCGTTTTTCCTTTCTGTGATGTTGAGCGCCGGTAACTCATTAAGTCACCAGCCCTTTATCCAAGAATTAGGTGTCTGTTCTATTGTCTGGTATCTGTTCCTCTGAAATGAAAAAATGTGGGTGTTATTCAAAAGACGCTTCAGTGCAGAGGTGTTTCCTCTGTCCCTTCACAAAATAATTACTGCCGCGTGTCCTCTACCATAACAGGCCATGACAGGCAGAGCAGGCATTGTCCAGTCCTCAAAAGTTTACAGTCCAGTGTGGGAGTGAGAAACCAAGTAATCACGCAGCCCATATAGAGTGGTGATGATTGCACCAGACGGGTGGTGGGCACATGAGAACCAACTGGGAGGTCTCAGGGGACCCCTTTCCTGTGTCCCTGTGAAGAGTAATTGTTTGCCAATGAGCTGTCGATACTAAAACAAAAAATCGTAAGTGATAAATGATAAATGACCCCTTCAGCCAGCATCAAGGTACAGAGCTGCTCTTCAGAACGTACTTGAACAAATGAGTCACCCATGCCATTTGCCTTACAGTGAAGTTCCAACATATCTTTTTCATTTGAAATATTGTAAATTGTACATTTCAGTTAAAGTTACAGGCTATCATGTTCTGTATTTATCATTTAAAGCTGCTTTCCAACACATTCGGTGTCTGCTTTCCCAGAGTTTCCGCAGAGCTCCTTCTGGTTTTGTCTGTGTTTTCTTTAAGTGACATGCACTAATACATTCATTCATCACTGCCCTTGGGAAAAGTTTTAGCCTTTTTTTTTTTTTAGCTTTCAGCCATTAAACTGTAGACCATGTTTAAAAGAGTATTTGATGGAAAGTGGTTTAAGTTCTGTAAATTCTGTGAGCTTATTACTACTTAAATATATCTTCCCTTGCAATTAACCTATCTTTTTAAAAAATTTCTTAATTGTTTATTTATCAAGAGAAACTGTTCTTTAGCTCAAATATTCATGTTTCATAGTTCAGGAACACAGGTCAGTGACAAACTTCCATGGGATTCACCCCAAAGAAATTCTTTACATTCCAACATCACTTTGCATTCTGAAAGATACCAGCCTTCCCTATCTCCTCAAAATCTTTCCTGGAATCATAATTTCTGTAGAAATCTGCGTATGTCTTCTTTCTTTGTTCAGCCACACCAAACTGATAGGAAGCAGCGCCCCTCTCCCCCACCCAGGGGTGCGAGGGCAGCTCCAACGACAGGAGGGCGCAGGCGCTGGCGCAGAGGGCCAGCACCTGAGGTTCTGTCAGAGCGCTGGAAGACGTGGTGGCTGTATCCTCAGCACTGGCGTCCTTCCAGGTGGAGAGGTGGACGGCGCTCTATCAGTTAATCTATCCTAATCATCAGCATTTATGGCCTATTGATAAAATTTGCCTTTTGATTATTGCTGACTTTAATTCATTCATTTAACAGGGAATGCTATTGAATATTCACTGTGTACCCAAAGCAAGATGCCAGAAGTACAGTGTTAACAGTCTGTGCCCTCAAGCTTAGTGTTATAATTTTAAAAGCAAAAAGAGGCAAGGATGTGAAAAGCTTTAAGTCCTGGTCTTTCTAGTCAGACAGCCCTGGCTTGACCACTTAACTTTGTCAACTTGACCACTCTCGGGTTGTTTTTGCATCCATAAAATGGAAATGGTTTGCTCAGCTCTCACAATGAGTTGCTCAGGGGTAGACAGATCTCGTTAGACACAAAAGATAGAAAGTTTTAATGGCAGTAGATGCAGAACCACAAGGGTCCACCACAAAAAGCAGATGGTAATAGTGTGCTCCCGGTGGAGGTCCTGCTTCCCAGCCCCAGGATTCCCCTTGGGGACATCCAGCTGGGTGGCACCCCTAGTCAGGGAACTTCCAGCACTGGGACATGCTCTTGTCCTGCTCTGATGAAAGGGGTAGCACCCACTCTGCCCTGCCTCCTCTGCCCTGTGCCTGCCCCATTGCCCTGCACGACCAGCCCTGGGCACCCCAGGGCCATTCCTTAGGGCCGGCCTCAGCACAGCCACGGGGCTTCATTCCACCATTGCCAGTGCTTGACTCATGGGATTGTTTTGACAAGTAGTAAGGTAAAGCTTTTAGTATGGTGCTTAGCACAAAGTCAGTGCTTAGTGAAGATATTAATACTGTTAATACATTATAACAGTAATTATTAATACATTAATGCCATTCTTATTCACAGTGAAATAAAACATTAGACAAACCATTTCAGGAGCATCTTCTTTTCCCAATATGGTTAGATAACATGGTTACATAACCAAATGTACTTTCTTTTGGGTTAAACATACACCTAAGTTTTGTCTTCTAAATTTGAGAAATTCTTAACAACAAACCTCTGCTGCTGCTTTATTTTCCAGAAAAATAAATATTATCCTCTTCTTAATTCTCCTTCTCCAACCCAAGAAAACAAAACAACTCACAAAAAGTGAAACTGGAATTCTGCTAGTATTATTTGATAATGTCCATACAGTGTAATGAATGTATTTACTGTGCTCCGAGTCACCCTTCAGTACTAGAGGACTAAAATTCTTGCAGTAACAATGCTAAATTTTCACTACTTAATGCTTTGTTTACCCCCTGAGTTACTTAACTGGTCTGTGTTTTTAGTTCTTAATACAGTTTGTCCTTCTAAACAAGTTGAGGTGGCGAGGTTTGAGGGAATCGGAGGCCCGTGCTCCCCGGCCGTCAGCAGTCCTGTCCTCACTTGCAGGTGCTTTTCGGCACGGCCGACGGGCAGGTGATCGTCATGGACTGCCATGGCAGGATGCTGGCCCATGTCCTCCTGCACGAGTCTGACGGCATCCTGGGCATGTCCTGGAACTACCCCGCCTTCCTGGTGGAGGACAGCAGCGAGAGCGACACAGACTCCGATGACTACTCCCCGCCCCAAGGTAGCTCGCCGCGCCACTCCGCGGGCTTGGGCCTGGTTGGCAGAGGGGTAGGGGGTGGGAGATGTGCTGCCAGCACTACGCCCTAACGTCCTGGGAAGAGCTCGTGAGCAAAATGCCGGGCTGGGCCGCCTCATCTCTGTTCTCATTCTGACCGTCTTCTCTCCGCCGTTCTCTTCCTCACTGTCACTGGTCGGGTCGATGAAGCACCATTGGCTTCATTTTCCTAGACAGAAAATGAGACTTTATGACCTTTTCTGTGTCTCTGGGGAGTGGTGAGGATAGACCTGAAGATGAAACATGCTGAGCTGTTAGGGTAACTTCATATGTGGCATTCCACATGCCTGATGTTGATAGAGCCCGTAGCTTTGCTTGTGTGAGAAAAGGGTTATTGCTTCTGCCTGTAACAAAGGCCAGCACACTGGACAGAAATCTATGCCCCATCTTTATTTTCGGCAGAAGCTCTGCTCTCTCTCAGTTCAGAAGAACCTGTCTCCCCATCTCCTCACCCCCTTACCTCCTCACTTCCATCCCCCCAAAGCCTCACAGTGATAGTAAACCAGATTAGTTGGTATCTGGGTTTTTACACATTTAGACCAGTAATGAAAGATTGTTTCAGCCTTGGTGGGGATGATTTGGGACTCCAGCCTCCTTCACCCCGTGCAGGGCTCTACCCTTAAATGTGTGACCGACTCGGTGCAAGGTACAGCCTTTGATGTCGATACGGCCATCACCAGCCAGCACCAGCACTCAGTGCCGGCCTGCCAGGCCCTGGCTCTTCCGTGCTGTCCCATTCCTTGCACCACCACCCCCTTTTTTTTTTTTAACAAAACGAAATCATGTTCTGAAATAGTGGAAGGGACAGCTGCCCGGTGAGAGGCAGTGACATCACTCTGCTGCAGGACGTGTGCCCTCAGTCTGGACGGCGGCGCTCCTGCGCATGCTCAGGGCCATTAATGGTCTAAGGCACAGTCTGGACAGCTCCTGCCATTTCCCGTGACTGTGGGGCATGTTCGCCCCGTGAAGGGCCCGTGTGCGGAAGTCTTTAACAATTGCTCCTGGTCAGCCCCCGCCCCTTTGGGACCTGGGTGCTCTCACTTTGTCTTCCCTCCTGCCCCAGATGTGGCGATACATTATGTTTCCCAGAGAATATACCTGCACATTTATTTGTGTGTGTGTTTGTTTATTTTAGGAGAACACGATGTTTACATGTGAAAAAATTAAGATGGCTGGTGGTGTTTCAGGATCAGTGGGTCTTGAGGGAGAGTGTTTTTAGCACTCACAGATCCATTCAGGAAGTAACCGTGCCCTTGGCGAGTAGGACTCTGCCTTGAGTGAAGTGTTGATTGTTTCTTCAGCCTCATAGTAATAAAGTCAATGTCTGAAAATATTGGACTCGGCATGCTTTTAAAGTGGGACTTTACTAGATTGAACGCAGATTTACTGCTTCCCACTTCCTATCATAAGAAACAAGATCCAGACACCAGGATTGTGAAGCAAGTCCAGAGGAAGTATAAGAGCAGAATTCAGTGCCCCATTGCCTTTCTGAGAAGCAGTGGGGTGGTTTGGAGGTGGTGGAGTTTGCCTTTCAGAGAGAGCAGCCTTTCCTCGGTGATCAGGGGGTGTGAGTGCAGAAGTAGGTACTTGCAGCACCTGCGGGAGGGAAAAGGGAGCAGGGACAAGGACTCCCTGCTGGCGGGGCGGGGCGGGGCGCGGCTGCGGCGAGCGGGCAGATGCCGGAGCCTGGATTGGCGTAGGTGTGACGCCTGAAGGAGCCTTCTGAGAGAGCCCTGATTCACCCTGGCCCCTGGGAGGGGCTGACCTTTACATTTTGAAACAACACGTGGAAGAACCCAGAATGCGGTCCATCATGGCTCTTTTCTAATAGCCAGTGAGTATTCCTTGAATTTGTAAAGCAGTATGTCCTGTATGCCAGCTATGCGCTGTGGCCATAGCAGAATTCTTTGGACTACACCCAGCCTCAGCCTTCTCTGCAGATTTTGGGTCTCGGCTGTTGAAAACCTAACAAAGAACTCACGGTGGCTGCTGTGGCTGTTCATTGCCTATATCATTCAATGAAAAAACATTCAGTGTTGAAAAGCAACCTTTCTCTGTATGTTGGACCAGGATTAGAAAACATTTTCATCCCTCTTCCCACCATTCTTATACAGGGTGGGACAAAAATAGGTTTATAGTTGTGAGCACACAAAACTGAGTTCATTCTTGTATTATTATTTATTAATGTGTAATTTTCCATACCAACAACTGTGAACATACTTTTACCCAACTCTGTATGTTATAGGAGATTCACATGTTACATTTACCTCCTGTTAGAAACATATAACACATTAGCACCCAGGTTAATAAACTTCTCACACATTTTCACCACCACACATCCCAGGGTTCTTTGGTGAGCACCGTCTGCGGGCCGTGAAATTAGAAGTGGTGTGAAATGGTGCTTTATTTGGTAGCATCCCAGCCCAGTGTCCGATCTGCATAGTCAGGCAGTTTTCAGACCCTCCACAAGATTGCACCCTCATGGTCCTGGATATGGGTCCTGTGCTCATTGTCTCTTTCACTCTGTACTTTTGTCCCCACAGATGGTCCAGCAGCGTATCCAATCCCAGTGCAGAACATCAAACCGCTGCTCACCGTCAGCTTCACTTCGGGGGACATCAGCTTAATGAACAATTATGATGACTTGTCTCCTACTGTTATCCACTCAGGACTGAAAGGTACAGAGGCTGCACATGATCCCAGGCCCCAGGATCAGCCTTCCAGGCTGGGTGTCCCTGCACCCAGTACTTGTTGATTCTCATCCCCTGCAGCGACCTCTTTCTGACTTCAGGGAGTCTGTTGGTAAAGTCCATTTCCTTTCTCCCCTCTGCTTACCTGACACATTGCTCCCTAGCCTTGCCTAGAGGAGGGCTTGCTAGCCGTCAGTCTCCCTCTTCACCCTTCCTCTCCCACTGCGGCTAGAGTGGTCCTCTCTCTGGTATGCGATGTGTTTGCCTCTGGCTGACCCTGCGTTTGCAGAGTATTGGACAGCAGTCCCTGCTGTTCTTGAGGCAGCAGACAGCGCATGAGACACATTTACACAGAAGCCCTTGTAATTTTATGGCTTATTAAGGGACTGATTGTTGTGCCATAAAGTTACCTTGACAGACGTGTAGAGGTTCCACAATTGCCAGACTGAGGCATCAGTGTGGAAGTCAGCAGTCAAATACTGATACCTTCCTGACAGCCATCATGAAATGCTGGTATCTCGGGAGAAAATCAGTGGGGTTTGGACGTAGGCATTTGGACGTAGGCATTTGGAGCGGTCTGAATTTTGCAATTGGAGAATACTGCTGGTCGTGTGGTCTTGATGAGTTTGTTTGAAAAATAATTCTCTTTTCAGGGTTGAATGGTGTAACGTAAATAGAAATTCCTGGGCTGCCTCTAGTCCTCAATGTTCTAGGGACCGACTGTAATCTGAATGGGAGGTGGGGGGGGGGCGCAAACCAGAACATTCAATTTAACTCGCTAGTGTCATTCAGACTGGCCATCAGACCAGAGAGCCATGGCGGTCTGCTGCCGCATTCCAGCTGAGTTATTCAGGAATCACAGGGAAATAGAATATTAAGTCCATATACCTAACCGTTGATTGGCTGGAATGCATCATACCTGCCTGTATACCCCCATCCCCAAGCACTTAGTAATTGTATTTTTAAACTAGAGAATATTTTTAGAAGCAAGTTACTCATCTTTGGGTGTCCTATTTTGCTGTTTCAAAACTAAAATGTATGAATTATTTAGCCTATAGACTCCTTAGGAACATGAGCCATGTAGAAGTCCTTCTTTGTACCACAAAAGGGCCCTGTTAGCATCTGAGTATTGTGTGTGTGTGTGTGTGTGTGTGTGTATAATTTTGTGGTGATGATGATGAACGTAAATTTCTTGGGCTTTTTCTCAATTTTTCTGTCTTTTATGGAGCTAAAATATAGGGATGGTCATCATAAATTGTAAATTTTTCCATATATTTAGTAATTTAAGCTCTACTTTTTTCCTTCAAAATTCTATTTTCAAGTCTTTTAACCAAGTTTATTCATTTAATCAGAACCGGCCTCTAGTTCTGGAATCCTGGACTTTGTTCTCTACTAAATATCTGAACACAGTTGCCACTTAATTCCTTTTTATTCTTTATAGAGTGAATTCTTCTGATTTTTTTTTTAATAACTTGTCTACCTGTTAAACTTTATTTTTTAGTCCTTGGGTGTATTATTTTGGTCTCTGTTTATCAGACTAAATCGTATTGGAGCAGCATTGGCACCACATTCCCACCACATCTGCAGCAAAGGGATCAGGAACATACGTGATTTGGGCAGATGACCCAAAGTAGCCTTCCCTAATATGAAATTGTTTGACTCGAGTTTCATTCTAAGTCCTATCTTATATCCATCCACTTAGTCTTTCTCTGTTACTGTTTCAAAAATTATCAGAGAACTTTAGTGAAGAAAGGTGACTTACGATATTCTTCAGTTTATCACACACACCACAATTAGGTCATGTGCAAAAGAACTTGGAATGCCCAGTAGCTCATCGCCCCCATGACCACCCCTTTTCCTTGCCACCTATCAAAACTCCATCTTCTGTGTGTGTGTGTGTGTGTGTGTGTGTGTGTGTGTGTGTGTGTGTGTGTGACCAAGCAGCCTGGGGTCCTGCTGCCTGCCACCGTGCACAAGCATAACACAAGGATTGGTAGAGAAGGAAAAAGGTTTTTATTAATAGGGTACCCAATTTGCGGGGGGCTGGAAGCATTCCTGCTCCAAGCCAACCTCTTCCACAGGACACAGAAATTCCCTTGTTTCCAGAAAGACAGAAACCCAAACCCATGCCCAGAAGTTCCCTCATCATGCTTATCTGTCCTTTTTTCGAGCCCAAAGCAGCTACATGAATAGGTCTCCATCTCTCCACCTTGCAGGCTCTCCCTCTCTGGGGTGCGCTCTGTGGGTTCCAGCATCACCATCGCCTTGCTTGCCTCTCTCTCCCCTGGGTCCCGGGCGCCCGGCCCAGTCACTGCAGCTGGTCATGCCAGGGGCTCAGTCCCCTGGGCCCCGGAGCCCAAGGCCGCTCACACTCCTGGTGCCTAGGAGCTTCCCCTGGCCTGTGCATGTGGGCCCCTCTCAGGGCCATAGCCCTCCGGGCCCTGCAGATGTTCCACACCCCACCCCAACTGGGGTGAGGAAGAGAACAAGCTCCTGCGCACCACCCCCTTTTAACTCTTTCCCCCAGAATCCCACACCCTGACAGCGTCCAAATCCCAACCAGTTTGGACCAATATCTGCCGTGTTTGTCAGCCCCAGTGTCTTTGCCTCTTCCAGCTGCCATTTTCCAGAAGGGAGCATTTTTTGCAGCTGCACGCAGATGCACAAGCATCTTGACCCAAGGTGGGGTGTTGGGCCCCCACAGCCCAAACAGGCTCTGTTCATCCTGTGTCCTGCGCTGCTCAGCTGCTGGGAAAAGGGCTGCTTTGCACAGCCACCTTTGGCTTGGTTTACAGTTGTCCCAAGGCACAAAGCCTATCCAACCCCAGCTCCAGTTTCAATCTCTGGTTGCCTTTGGCACTTCCTATAACACCCTCCCTTTTCGGGGAGGAGGTGCTGGCTAATCCCCACTCCTTAGAGATGCGGCCAGACCCCTGTTACAGGTGTACGGGAGGTGGGGGGTGATTTTGCTTTGCAGATGTTTCGTGAGCAACCTTTGCCTAAATGAAAAATCTGAGAATCCCAAATTTGGGGACTTTTTATCATGCAATGAACCATAGACTGGTTCACCTTTTGGGGAGGTTTTACCATTTTTTGTGACTTTTACTCTTTCTTGAGGATGTAGCAGAGGAAAAACTTTTCCCTCTACCCATCTGAGGTTCTGCAGGTGGAGCCCTCTAAATTGGACCGACAAAAGACAGACTGACAAGAGAACAGCAACCAGACGTTTGACTTGGACATTGTGCTCACTCAAGGAAGCACTCAGAGATGCGTAACTCAAAGGGGTGATTAGAACATGGGATTATATAGCATGTTAACCAAAGAATGATACATTTTAGAGAAGTGACAAAAAGGAAGAGGACAAAGTTTCTAGGGCAGCAAGTTGTGGGAACTAATGCAAGATAAGGACTAGTTCATAAAGTTTGTTTTGTAGATTCTTTGGGTGCCTTCTCTGGGTTGATAAGGGTCTAAATTTGTCTCTGGTGATTAATTTGTCTTTCCTGGTGGGAGGTCATTCACATTTACAAATTTATGTCTTGCTTTTAGGCAAATGAGGAGAGACGGAGAGCTTGTTTTTTATCTGCTTATTCTCAAAATAATCCTTCTGCCAGTGAGGCATATTTTGGGTGGTGTATTCTGCTACCCTTCAAAGGAAAATAGTTTTGTCAGTAGTTCAGAAATTCTCTGACCAAAACAGTGTGTCCCTGGTAGTAAGGCAAGCTTTCAAAAGCATGTCTCTCTTCACTCCACATTGCCTTAAAATAAAGGAATTCAAACTCTATACTTTGTTTCTTGTTTTGCAGAATTTCCTCTTTTTATCCTTTCACTGAGCACACCAAGACAGTCAGGAGTACAGAGGATTTGGTCAGTGGGCTGACTGTTCCTGCAGCCTTGGCTGATGAGATTTCTCTGATTGTCCTCATCGACAGATGTTTTTTTTTTCAGTCCTTACTGTGCTCACTATAAGTCCTCTTATTAAAGAAGACACTTTACCTGCTTTTTTACCTTCACACATGTCACTATTTAATTTGTTTCTCTCTTCTTTTCTCTCTCTATATGCGGACATAGCGTGTGGACATACACGTGCACACACACACAAGTACCCATACATCTAACGATGAACAAAAAGGCGACTCTTCAACATGGACGTTTAAGGGGGAAGGCCTACGTGAACCTCAGACTTCCACCCAGCAGCTCCAGCACAGGCAGGGCTTGGAAGAAACCCTTTTCTTTCTCCCCTCAAGCTTGGCCGCCCCTTTTTGACCCAGCACCACTACCACACAAGGGGCTCTTGTTACCACCGAAGAACCGCATTTTCTAATCGCTGACTGAGTGTAAAAATTTGACCCTCCAGGGTCAAAAAAGATTCCGAAAAAAGCGTCGTAAGATTGTCTGGCCAAAATACAGCAGAACAGTGTAGTTCTGCTGATTTTCTTTGTGTAAAACGAGGAGACCAAAACTCCACACACCCTCAAAGTCATCAAGAAAATTTGGTGTCTCAGGAGAAGGGGCACCTTTTGTGCTTTGGATGCCCCTCATCCCTAGAGACGTAGCTGAGGGATAATGAGAAGAAGTTCCTGGGTGAAGCGTTAGTTCATTTCTTGTAAGTTATGTTTAAAAAGAAAACTTGGAGATTCAAAAACAAAGTTGTTACTAAGACATGGGGCAAAGATATTGGGGGTTATTTTCTAAATAATTCAGACGTAGCTTTCCAAAATTTCTGGCACAAAGGTTCTGTCCTGATCACATCTAGGCTTCTATATCCTTCACTCTTCTTCATTATAGTGACATCTAGAAATTGAATGACTATTTTATTTTCTTTCATTCTACTCCAATTTATGAGGATTTTAAACTCCAGTGCTAGGAATTCAGCTCCTCAGAGTACTCCTGTACCCCTGGTTGAAGTTTAACAATCCAGGGTTTTTCTTTCGTAGTCCCACTCATGGATCCTTCACATCCAGGTGTTATGCGCGAACCTATTTCCCCTAGGACTGGTGTCCCTGTCATGTGGATCAGGACTGTTTATGCTGTCTGAGGGCCCAAACACTGCTGTGTCCTTTCATGCTAGTAGCAGTATAATTGTTAGAACAAGAAGTGTCCTGATGATTGTGGAACTCCCTCCTTTTAAAAGACTGACTTTCCTTTGTAGGCTTTTAACTGTCTCGGGATAACATTATAGCTGTGTCAAATGCGCTCAGAAAGAGTCGGGAGGCTTTGTTTAGAAATAAATGGCAAAGATTTATTGAAGGGTCTTAGCCTTTGTAAACTGGAAACATAGCTAGGCAATACCCAGACTGTTCAACAGAGAATGAAAAGCTGAGGATTCTTAGAGTAAAAAGTACATTCTTGAAAAGAATCAGTCCTGCCTTCTTAGCAACTGCATCAGCTCAAGATGTTTATGTTCAGGTGCCCAGTGGTCTGGACAATGGAACAGTTTCCTCTTGAGGTCATTGAGATGGTCATCCAGGGTCTGATGTGTGTTCGGGCATTGATGCACAGTGACCCAAAGTGCATCCAGGCATTGAAGCAGGACTGGACAGTCCAGAGGGTTAAGTTCCTAGGCTCATTAAAGCAACAATAGAGTTGTGTCCTCGGGCCTCAGCCTGCAGTGTTGAATAATTTAGCAGCTTGACCATAGTGACTCCCTTTAATTTATTTACTGTTCCTCAGCTGTGTTAGAGGAGTCCCTGAGCATTTGCTTGTAAAGACTTGGACTCATTTGTAACTCAGTCGGCCCCGCCTACTAAACAGAATCACCTTGAGTGCTCAGGGCTCATCTCTGAGCAGCCTCTGAAGGGGATTGTGTGTCTGGGTTGGCCCTGCGGTCCAGCAAACCACTTTTCTGTTGGGAAAAGACAAAATGCAAAGATTCTTACTAAAGTGAATAAATAGCAAAAAGAATGGTGCAGGTATTCACTCACCCACTAACGAAAGTGGGTCAGCCAAGGAGCCCTGGGAATTCAGTGCTGTTGTCTTTATTTCTGCAGTATTGCAGGGATGTCTCTGCCCTAAATAGTGGTAGACTCCCTGTTTTTGGTTAAGCTCCTCCTTTTGACTTCCTTGTGCTTCCAAAGGTACCATCCAGAGCAGATCATTTCAGTGTCGCTGTCAC
The DNA here is from genome assembly GCF_021234165.1 of Pteronotus mesoamericanus. Classification (NCBI taxonomy): domain Eukaryota; kingdom Metazoa; phylum Chordata; class Mammalia; order Chiroptera; family Mormoopidae; genus Pteronotus; species Pteronotus mesoamericanus. Next base: position 100,091,786 of record NW_026555085.1, read on the forward strand.
GACAAGGCTCTCCTAGGCGATTGAGGCATTTGGACACCTGGAGCGCACAAGCGTGTGCCCAGGCCCTCTCGCTTCCCCGTCATCTTCTAAAAAATCTGTTCCCCAAGTTTTGTATTTGAGTCTTTTAAGTTATTTTTCATTTTCTGGTTTGTACTTCAACCTTATTCATATCCTTTTGTAAGAAAAAGACGGGGGGAATTCCTCTCATTGATGTTTTCAATCTCTCAAGTTGTAGTTTTTTCATTTGGTACTTGTCTATAGCTACTTCCACTCAGCCCTCTGCTACCTCTGTCTCTAGTTTATTTCTTTTTTTCTTTTTTTAAATGATTTTTTAAATTTACTTTTAGAGAGAAGGAAAGGAAGGGAGAAAGAGAAGAAGAAGAAATACAAGAGGTACATTGATCTGTTATGCGCCCAACTGGGGACCTGGCCTGCAACCCAGGCATGTGCCCTGACTGGGAATCGAACCTGTGACCTTTGGGTTCACAGGCCAGCATGCAATCCACTGAGCCACACCAGCCAGAGCTCTGTCTCTAGTTTCTGTCTGTGGCTGACTTGACAAGCAAACTCTGGCTTCCCTGGGTCTGGAGAGTTGTCTTGTCCCAGGGTTATTGTCCAGTCTTCAAGGGAAGTTACGTGCCTCAGTAACCTCAGTTCAGAATGGCCAGTGTTCATGTCAGTATCGGTATTGCTTGTGAATAGGAGAGATGCCATGACCATGTGTGTCCTGTTAGAGCCTAAGAGCTGTCGCATTCTAGACCCCGCTGCCATGGATGGCCCTGTCCAGTCATTCTGCAGAAGGGGCCGCTATGTTCCAGACTTCAGGGAACTCTGTGTAAGCCACATACAGTGGAAGGGTCCTAAGGAAGAAGAGCCATGCTGTGAATCTTAAACAGTGCTAACAGCTTGTTTTACCAGCAAGGCTAAGTAACGGGCTCACCTGGGATTAGGCAAACCATTCTGAGAGCCATTTCTCGTAGGCACTGAAGGGTAGAGGAGGGGCCTGCATCTCCAGTGTAGGCATTTCTGACAGCGCCAGCACCCAGCAGAAATATTTATCTTCTTTTCTAAGCCCCACCACATCAACTGTTTAATGAGAGTAGGGCCTTCATATGTAGATGTATCCTTTACTTCAGCATTATCTACCCAGTAGTACACAGAATTCAAATGAGTATAAAATTAGGCTTTGCTCTTGATTTGTCTTACCTGCTCTCCCAGACTTCTGCAAGTCCTATTATGGAAATGCTGGCATTAGAGATAGATATTTAACATGCCAGCTTTATCATATGTGATCTTTGCCTGATTTAGTTATGTTTCAAGGGAACTGCAGTTCCTAACCAAGTAATAAACATCTGTTTTTAATAGAGTCTCTGTTGTCTTCAGAGAGAGAGGTAGCTAATGCCTTCAAGAGAGAAAAGGGAAGAACCACTGTTATATTGGCTCAGCATCTCTGTTTTTTAAACTACCTAAGTGAACGTTCAGAGCAGGTCACGTCTTCAGGCCAGCCACTTCTTTGTGATTTCAGAGGTGGTGGCCCAGTGGTGCACGCAGGGAGACCTCCTGGCAGTTGCTGGTATGGAACGGCAGACCCAGCTTGGCGACCTTCCCAACGGCCCTCTCCTGAAGAGCGCCATGGTCAAGTTCTACAACGTCCGTGGGGAGCACATCTTCACACTGGACACGCTTGTGCAGGTACGGATGCGCGCAGGGCGTGCTGCGGCGCCCTGTGTCAGTGCCCCTGGGCCCCCGTGAGTGCCTGTGAGCTGGTTGTACTCGCTGTGATTGTCTTTGGCAGATTTTAATCTTTTTAATCTTATGTTGACTTTAAATTATGGGATATGAACCAGGAAAAGTAGGAAGAAAGACATTTTTGTCTTTTAACCAAAATTCCTTATTTCATTGCCCAAGCAAATGAGTGGACAGTAAACAGAGTGACCTGGTGTCGATCATCAGTCTGAAGGAGAGAAATCAGACGCGTGCAGAAGTAAATGGTGAATCTTTGCTTATTCACTCAGATTTTATGTTTGTTATGTCAGTGATATACTTTTATAGTTCAATTCAGCTATTGTTAAACAATGTTTAAAAGCTTAAAGGTCTTTAAGAAAGTGTGCACCGGTGAACCGCCTTCTGTTTGTGTTTATGTTCCGGAAATCTTCAGACCAGCTCTTTTCTTGTCTCGGTCAGTTACAGTAGGTCCTCAGCAGGGCGTACTGGAGAGAGAGCTGCAAGTGATGGGGATGATGGTAAACTAGGGACTTACGTCCTAACCTTACCCAGTTCATCAGAGAGGCAGGTGTACCAGGTAGGGATATTTTGTAATTAGATGCAGGCGTTAATTACTTACATATTTTCTTTATTTAAAATTATAGTAAAATACACATACATAAAATTTACTACCTTAATCATTTTTAAATGTACCGTTTAGTAGTGGTAAGTGTATTCCACTGTGGTGTAACCAGTCTCTAGAACTTTTTCATCTCATAAATCTGAACTTTATACCATTTTGTTTCTGTGAATTTGACTACTCTACATACCTCATATAATTGGAATCATACAGTGTCTGTCGTTTTGTGACTGCCTTATCTCACCCATTATAATGCCCTCAAGGTTCATCCACGTTATATAGCCTGTGTCAGAATCTCCTTCCTTTTTAAGGTTGAATAATACACCATTATAATATATAAATATATTTATATTTATAGATACATAAAATACATAAATATAAACACATATATAAATAATATACATACATGTATATAAATAAATATATACATATATTTATATAAATATAAACACACACACACACACACACACAAAGGGTTTCTTTCACCTTTTGGCTATTAGTGATGATACCGCTGTAAACAGGTATACAAATATGTCTTTGAAACACTACTTTAAAGTCTTTTGGATAAATACCCAGTAGGCTTTCTGGATCATATGGTAGCTCTAGTTCTAACTTTTTTGAGAAATCACCATACCATTTTTCATGGCATTTGCACCATTTTACAATCCCAGTAACAGTGCTTAAGTTCTACTCTGCATCCTCACCAACACTTGTTATTTCCTGCGTTTTTAAAATATTTTTTTCTTTTATTGATCCTAGAGAGGGGGGAAGGGAGGGAGAAAGAGAGGGAGGGGAACATTGATGCAAGGAAGAAACATCTCTTGGTCGCCTCTCATACGTACCCCTGTTGGGGATGAAACCCACAACCCAGGCGTGTGCCCCAACTAGTAATCAAACCATCAGCCTCTGGCTTTGCAGGACAATGCCCGATCAGCTGAGCCACGCTGGCCAGGGCTCTGTGTTCTTTTTATAGTAGCCATCCTCATGGGTGTAGGGTTTTGATTTGCATTTCCCTGGTAATTATGTTGAGCACCTTTTCATATGCTTTTCATCTGCTTACTGGCCATTTGTGCTTCTTTGGAGGGATGTCTCTTCAAGACCCTTGCCAACTTTTTGTTGTATTATTTGTTCTTTTGTTATTGAGTTACAGTATTTAAATGTATCTTTTGACAATGCAGTATCCTCTGTGGGCAAATAAGCAGAATTTGTTTACTCAAGTACCCAGCAAACACGTTTTGAGGGACTGCTGTGTTGCTGGCACTGAGCTCTAAGCTCTAAGTGCCAGTGCACAGAAATACAGCTCAGGAACCTGTCAAGACAGTAAGCCGAAGCTAAGTCCCAGCCAAAGCTTGAGATGGCGATTTGAAAGTGAGTCAGTGCTGACCATGCCTTCTTGGCCTTCCCCAGAGGCAGAAGTGGTACAGACAGCCTAAAATTAGGGATTGGGATATTAATACAGCAGAAAGACAAAACATAGAAGATTTAGGGAAGTACTAGGGATGTTACAAAACCTGGGTGGGTAGGTAGGTAGATGCTTTATGACCTGAGACTAGGGCATGTCAAGTCACGAAAAAGCATGTTCAGGAGAAGTGGTGAAAACAGGATGGGAATTTGTGGTTGGATAAGAAATGCAAATTCCTATTCCTATTTTAGAAGTGAAGTAGTTGTAAGTGACGAAGCAAACAAACCAGGGAAGAGCTAATGCGAAGTTGCGTAGAGGCCATTAGTGTGAGGCCAAGGTTGTGTGGCAAAATCAGCGTAGGTACTGGAGTCCCTGCAGATTTGGTACTGAAGGAGGCTAACCTTGTTTACCGTCTGAGCTTCCTGCTAGTGCATTGCTGGAACATCGGGGGTGTTCAGCGAGCACTCATTCAGTGGGGTTGATGGATGGACAGCCGTTAACATATGCATTTTTTCATTTTTCCTGTTGGTCTTTTGAACCAGTAGGCCAGGTGCCCTTCTCAATCAGGTCTCATTCCAGCTTCCAATGTATGGCCTAAACGGAAGACAAGAAGGAGAGGGTGGGAGTTTCCAGCTCTTGCTGAGGTAACAAGGCTTTTGGGTTTATTAGGATATCTGTAAGTCGTGGTGCTGAAGCACACAAGTGCCCGCAGCACCATCTGCTCTTCTCTCCGACTCAGGGCGCCCTTCCTGGCTGCGTCCTGGTCCCACCGCAGGGAGGGTCCTGTCCTGCCATCTCGGCTTGGGAAAAGCCGCCCTCCTCCATGCCAGACCAGTCACGTTCTTTAGTAAACCTGCCCAGCAATTTTGACCCTTCTTCCTGTGAACCCTTGGGGTACTTAATACCTCTAGCATGTGTTACACTTTCCTGTCTACTTACCTTACCTGCCTGAAGTCAAAGACCACGTTTTCTTAATTTTTTTTTTTTTTTTTTTTTTTTTTGGATCTTTACTGTGCCTGGAGCATAATAAGGCCTCAATGGCCTAACCCCTGCAAAAGATCGCATCAACTGTGACATGAAAGTGTCATGGGCCTTTATTTATATTGTCTGGGTTTGGGGATAAGAGAGGAGCTCGGCTTATCTTCCTTTGGGGCAAAATATCCATACAGTATCTCAGCATTTTCAGTAAATGATTGATCTTTTTTTTTCACTAGAAGGCCCATTTCAACCATTGGAAAAAATGCTTCAATAATGTAAAGTTAAATAATGATGCTATTAAAAATCAAGTACAATATTAATTATATATAGCACCAACTTACTCTTGTCTGGAATGATTCTAAAATCACGTTATCTGTGCTATGCTATTCAAGGAGTCCAGAGGCACAGACATTTTTATAGCAGGAAAGAAGTTAGACAGTTTATTGAGCTGTTCATAAAAAAGAAATGCAGTTTAGAATGGATAATGAATTTCCAAGTTAATTAGATTGTAGGTTACTGTGTACAAAGCCGTTGCCAGGCACAAACTCGTGGCAGCTTCAACTTTTAAACTGGATTCTCAGCGATGCCTGTGGCTGAAGCTCTTATACGGAAATGTACTATAATTTATTTTCCTTTTCTGCCTACCTGCTGTAATTTAAAATCCTGTAATTTATCTCATTAGCTGGTATCTGTGCCAATCTATCTATAAAGGCACATCTGATAATCTGACACAGATTTTCAGAGTTAGCACTATGGACTGAAACTGCTGACATCAGTTAATATGGGTCTGAGTTGTTGTTTGGTTGATCAGTTTTGTTCCATTTTGTTTTAGTTTTATAAACTTTTTCTTGCATTAAAGGCAAGTGGGAGAGCTCACTTTATATTCTATAAGGTTCATTTATTGATGTAAGGTATTTGGGTAGAAAATTAAGAGAGAAGGGCCCTGGCCAGGTAGCTCAGTTGGTGGGAGCATCGTCCTGACCCACCAAGACGTGGGCTCGGTCGCCCTGTCAGGGCCCGTGCAGAAGGCACCCGGTGAGCTCCTGGATAGGTGGAGCAGCAAGTCGATGTTTCTCTCTCTCTCTCTCTCTCTCTCAAAATCAATAAATAAAAATAAATTAAGAGAGAAGGAAGAAGAAGGTAGGTGTGGGAACTGAAAAATCAAATAAAGGATTGCATTTATGGTCATAGACTTCTGTGCTCTTGAAGGAGAATCCTTTAGAAAAAGTATGTTTGCCTCCTTTTGTTGAGGATTAACTCTACCTGTTCTCACGAAGCTGCCATAGGTGTACTTTTCCTGTTTGTTGTAAAGAGATGAGAAAGTCCTTCCCCGGGTTATATGCTTACAAAATACAAAATACAAAATGGTATATCCTTTTAAAACTGAGGTTTGGGTCAGTGAATCTCAAGCTAGTTTGTATTACTGTAACTTAGTTGGTGGCCAAACCAACACAATTTGTTGGTGACCAGCCACCAGCTTAGTTTGACAGTGCACTATTCTGGACAGTTTTCCTCCTTTGCACGTGCTCACAAGCATTAAACATGCCCTTCTACTGGGGGTTCTTCCCTATTTTTCTAACACAACCTTAGTTATGGCAAAGGTACCACTATCTATTTTATACCTTACTGTCATGCAGGGAAGACATGCTATAAAAACTAAACTAAATGAGCAGCCCCCACACCCCATACTGGAGGAAACTGTCGCTGGCTTGGGCAAGTAAGTGAATGCTCTGCCCCAGAGCGCTTTACTAGGTATCCTTGTCCTGCTCTTAGGAGACGGCATTTCCTGGTGACTGTGCCGCAGACAGCAGTTTTTCCTTTGAGGCCCTGCAGGATTCACTTCTCCAGGCTAAACGGTTTCAGCTCTTCTCTGCTGGTCCCAGCTTTCAGTCCTTTCAAGTCCTTTCCCTACTCCTTGCGAAGAGCTGTGTCTCCCTCCGTGACGCCCGGTGCAGTACGTGGCGGCACAGCCTTCCCTCGCCCTCCAGGCGCGCCCCCTGCTGTCATGCGCGGGCCTCACAGCTGCTTAGCCGATTCCTCTCCACTGTGGGCCCGGGGCCTGTGGCTTCTCTTCTGCCGAGATGAATCATTCCCGGCCTTATCCGTTTGCTGTTTGTGCAGCCTCTCTCCCCTCTGGTCTGTTTGCCTTTTCTACAGACACATGGTTTGGCTTGTTTCTTAGTAAAATAGCCTGACTGATAGGACTAAGGAGAGACTGAAGGGAGAACTTGGATTCATCTGTCTGTGGTGGGCAGTTAAGTTCTTTAGTGGGACATCACAGAGGTTTCCTTGGCTGTGTCAGCATATGCACGTGAGCGGCAGTAAGATGAGCGCCCACTGGGGAGAAAGGAGGGGGGAGCCAGCTCTCCCGCCTGTGTCCGCACACTGTTCCTCACTTGTCAGCGTCTGCCCCACCTATGTTAAGTGGGACCTGCGTGGTAGGGTTGGGAGGATTAAATGAGTAACATGTGCTTATTAATATAACTTCAGGTGCAATTGGAATGCGGCAAGTTTTTAAGACGTCATTATTTTTGCTATGATCGTGTCACAGATGGGCACAGGTAACCAGGTTCTTGGTGATCGCAGACAAAAAATTGAATCGAACACACAGAGTTTGTAGCAGAATGCAAGAAAAAGTAGATTTATTAAGCCACACAGAACATGGGAGCAGGCCAACTCTGAGCAGAGTGGAGCGGAGCGGAGCCTAACAGCAGCAGCAGCAGCAGCAGCAGCAGCAGCAGCAGCAGCAGCAGCCCCGAACTCAGGGGCTAGACGGCTTTTATTACTTAGGGTGGGTCTCCCACAATGCTAATTTATTATAATGCTATTATAATGAAGCAGGGGTCAGGTAGCATCTTCTGCACATATGCATTCCTGATTCACTAGGATTCAATGCTATTCTAGATGCAGAAACTACCAGTCTTAGAACAGGGTCTCCGCCCTTCATCCATGTTCTTTATCTTAGCCCTGGGACACCTCTGGAGTTTCCTGCTTCCTGACTATCTCCTGCCTCAATAGGTAGTGATAATATTTGTAAATGTAACAGGGTCTTTATCCAGTTGGAAGATCTGTATACCTGGCTTAAGTTTCTTTGTACAAAGATATGAGATACACACTTATCATAGTGAAAGTTTTATATAAGACCCTTCCAAAACATGCAGCTACCTCACAGACATGGCTACTATGAACAGCAGAACTAGTGGGGCGGGGTTGGGTGGGGAACTGAGGACGAATATGTGTGGTCCCTGCCTGTAACCGTTGGCACAGCAGGTAGAGGGACTCAGAGTAATGGGAAGTTGCGGCGGGCGGGCGTCGGGGGGCGGGGAGCATCTTGTATTCCTGAAGCTAGTTCCCACCCATGAGGTTGTGCTAACTGAAAAATGTTCCTTGTTACCAGAGCTCTAGGCTGTAAATATCTTAGAAGGCAGAGGGTTGGGACTGGGGGTGGTGGTTATGTCTTTAAGATTAATCATGATTTTAGTACTAATAGAACCTCTATCCTGATCTACACTCATGGGGGTTGATGATACCGAAAAAATTTTTTTACCCATTTTTTATGTGTTGTCTGCACTGTTTTCAGCAACAAGTAGTCTTGCTCCAAATTAACAGGCCCCTCTATGGGGTCTATCCTCTGTATGGGATCCTCTTGTAAGGAGGCCCCTCTTGGAAGTGCTCTGGAAGCCCCCAGACTTGAGCACCGGGCTCCCCCGGTCCTCGAGGGGCTTTGGCTCTCCCACACCGCGCTGCCCAGCCCCTCTGATGGACGTGGGAGCTGGACTAGCCTCAGCCTGGCAGTTTATTTTGAAGTTGAAACCAGGATTAGCTGACCCTGGGGGCTATTTTAAGCAAGTGTCTTCATGTGTTCCTTTTATCTTGATATTTGTCACTAAAGTGTTGTGAAAATTCTGTCTCTATCTGTCACTTGTATAAAAGATCTGGTGTCTGGTATCCCCACTTCTGATCTTTGAAACCCCTCAAGACCTCATTAAATTAGAACTCCATCTGTCTGGATCAGAATGAACAAATTCTCTCACTGCTTCTCCATCACAGCCCTTCACTTTTTTTCTTCCTTGGCTGATCTCACTTATATGGCTCCCCTGAGCTTTGAGTTTTTTGGTACGAGTAGTTTCTATGTGTACGTTTGTATGTCAGCCTGACTTTTCAAAGCAAGTGGTGGCCACATATCCCTAGAAAGGCCATCTCAGGAGCTGCGCTCTCCTCTGTCTCTCCCGTCCAGGTAGCTCTCCACCTTCTCTTGGCCCCGTCAGCTCAGGATGGCGAAGAGTAAGAGCAGCTCAGCGTCTGTGGGTTCGATTCCAGGAGCACTTTGACATCATTCACCTCCTTTACTGCTCACAGCTCCTGCTGACTCATGAGAAAGTAGATTGCAGGGCTTATGTAATGCCCCAGGTCACGCAGTTCCTTCCCCAAATCCAGTGTTGACTTGACTCTGAAACGCTGCCTGTCAGGACAGAAGGGAGGGGTCCCCTCGTCCCCCTCCTCATCCCCTGCCCAAGCTATAGGAACCACCGCCGGTGACTTGAGGATCCAGATAATCACAGCTTCAGTAAGGAATACGGATGACTGAACCCCAAGCTGATTACATCTTCTGGTGGAAACGTTGTTATACAGAGCTGCGTTAGATTTGGTGGCACCAAATTAAATGAGATAATACATGTAAAAGAACTTTATAAAACTATTCCAATACTCTCTTTGTACTCTGGCCTAGGATCTAACCACTTTTCAATGAAAGTACTGAATTTTCATAATACAGTATTTAAGCATTCTCTCTTATACTTTTTAAAATCAATTATTCTTAAAAACTACTAGGTCACTTTATTTTGCTTGAGACAAGTGTGCATGACCTTCTTTGCTTAAAAGAGCAAAAGCTTACACGTGGTCTCCCCTCACTTCCTGGCAGCGCCCCATCATCTCCATCTGCTGGGGCCACCGGGACTCCAGGCTGCTGATGGCGTCAGGGCCAGCCCTGTACGTGGTACGTGTGGAGCACCGGGTGTCCAGCCTGCAGCTGCTGTGCCAGCAGGCCATCGCCAGCGCCCTGCGAGAAGACAAGGATGTCAGCAAGTTGGCCCTGCCCCCCCGCCTCTGCTCCTACCTCTCCACTGCCTTCATCCCTACCATCAAGGTAGCGCTTTCCTCCCTTCCTCCCTCCTTCCAACTCCCCCTCCCAGCCTTGCAGAGAGGAGGGCAGTGACAGGGAAGACGGCTGAAAATCCCAGGGCAAGAGCACAGAGGTGTCTCCCCTTGACAAGACAGTCTGGGTGGAGAAGGCGTGTGCCCCCGAGACTCGCCGCGTGCGGTGGCATTAGCTTTCTCATGGCACAGGCAGTGCTCCGGGCTTGGCTGCTGTGCCATCCCGATGGTCAGTCTGTCTGATTCAACCCTGACTTCCTGGCAGATGCTGCCATTATTGTGTAACTTTCTCCATGCTACGTCTGGAAATGGCCAGGATCGAACCCCAGCCCCCTTTTAGGGCCCGCCATCCTCACCACTGTGCTGAGGAGGAGCAGCCCCCACCCAGCCGCGGGCTGTCGGCCTTCTGTATCCTGATTGTAACTTGAAAACTGCTCTGTGTTTTACGATAGTTTGTGGTATGTATCTGCCAGGGGCTGTTCACGTCCACACCTTTAGCCTTAGGTCATTTCCTTTTAACCTTAGGTTCTTTTCTGCATTCTTTTCTTTGTATTCTGTTTCTGCTTCTAAGTATTAAATTGACTTATCGCTTACTTTTTACCTGATCAGAGTTTTAGAATCTTAGGTGATTTTTTTTTTCAAGTTGCTTTGCAATCTTGCTTCTGCACCAATAATTCTCAACCCAGCTGCACGTTAGAATACCTGAGGAGTTTTCAGAAAATACACGTGCCTAGGCCCATCCCCCAGAGATTCAAATTTCATTGTCTCAGTTGGGATCCTCCTGGTCAGGTGTTTTTTTAAAACCTCCCAGGACGTTGTGACGTCTGCCCAGCCTTATAAATTACGGCTTCATCCCGAGTAGTTAGCCTTCCCCAGTGAGGCTGCCGGGAGTGCTCTCTGACAGAGTAGCCAGTGAGCTGACACGCTCTCCTCTCTTTTCGTGTCCTACCTCCAGCCCCCGATTCCAGATCCCAACAACATGCGGGACTTTGTCAGCTACCCTTCGGCTGGCAACGAGCGCCTGCACTGCACCATGAAGCGCACGGAGGACGACCCAGAGGTCGGCGGCCCATGCTACACCCTCTACCTGGAGTACCTGGGTGGGCTGGTGCCCATCCTCAAGGGACGGCGCATCAGCAAGCTGCGGCCGGAGTTTGTCATCATGGACCCCCGAACGGATAGCAAATCAGGTGGGCTCCCTCCCCGCCTGACGACCCAGTCGTCAGGTGTGGTTCCTGACAACCCATGCAACGAGAATGCCCATTTTTGGAATGCGAGCCTGTGTGGGCTGGCATGGAACCTCCTCAGAGCTACTCTGTTTCCAAAATCCTATTGAAGTTAATGATTCTGGAAGTGTACTCTTTGATGGGGCATTTAACAGCTTTCCATGAGGCTTGCAGTGGTTGGGGCTTTCGGTGAAGGGGAAGCTGGCACAGGGCTCTGGAGTGATAGCTGCCCCTTCCCGAGGAGGGTGTTCAGTGAGCGCCTGGATGTGCTGTTGAGATGCCCTGCACCCCAAAGAGAGGTCAGTCTCTGTCCCCTACCCCCACGAATGAAGAATTAAAACCCCCAAACCGTCAGCCTGCTCCTCAGCCTTCTGCTGCAGTCCTGCTTCTGTCCCTCACTAATCGACTGGGGACTGCTTTTTACGTGGTTACCAGGGAACATTCCTTGCTCATTTGTAAAGATCTTGCCTGGTGAACAAGTCGTTCCTTATAGAATCCTCCCCTCTACCTGAGCATCATTACTCAGGTGTCCTCCAGGTGCTCACTGCACACATGTCTCTGCAATTCTGCTTTGTGAGCCTCCAGAGGGAAGGACTTTGTCTTTTCTGTTTGGACTGACTGTGCCTGCCCAGTGTCCTTAGCCAGTGACTGTCGAGGCTTGCATGTGCACCAACACAAACGTTTTGCCACTCCCTGTGAAATTTTGCTCAGCACCAACAGCAGAATGAGCGGCACTGTCCTCTGTGCCTGTCGTCTGTCCGTTGAGCTGCTGGGATCCTGGGAGGCACACAGCAGTCTTCCTGGGGCTCTGTCTTCCCCTAAACCTTGAGGACCTGGGGGGAAGGAACCGGGGCATCTCTGTGTCCCTGGGGCCTGGCAAGCGCCTGGCCTAAAAACAACACAAATTAAATGGGGTCTGTTTGCATTACTTTACACTCGCTCTTTCCACCTCTGAACTCCCATTTACTCTCCCTCCCAGTAGACTGGCCTTTGCTCCTCGCTGTGTCCCTGAAGCCACTGTGATGTGTGGTATGACCAGAGTTATCATGGTGTCACGTGCAGTGGGCTCACTTGGGATTTTGATGTTTTTTGTCTTTTTTTTTTTTTTTTTAAGATTTATTTATTTTTAGAGAGGGGAAGGGAGGGAGAAAGAGAGGGAGGGAAATATCAGCGTGTGATTGCCACTCGCATGCCTCCTGCTGGGGTCCTGGCTCGCAACCCGGGCCTGTGCCCTGACTGGGAATTGAACCGGCGACCCTCTGATTCACAGGCCAGCATTCAATCCACTGAGCCACACCAGCCAGGGTTTTTTTGTTTTGTTTTGTTTTCCTTCTGACACATGTGATGAACAAGTACCAAGAACAGGGAGGCTGAGTAGAAGAAACGGAGGCTGGTAGGGAGGCAGGTGGAGAAGAGGGGAGGGGGGACTTGGAAGGAAGGAAGCAAAGTGAGAAAACCAGAAGGGCAGTGGATGTGAACTTAAAAGGAAAATGTGGTTTTAGGGGACGGAGGAAGAAGGGAAACCAGGGGTGACTAGAGGTAACTGAGGAGGGTTGATGGTTAGAAGTGACCAGAGAAGGGGAAGGATGTGTGAAAGGTAATGAACCAGAGCAGGCATCACACCTTCTCATCCAGTGTCATTGTTGCTAAGGTGCCTCTCATGTGTCCAATTTCGTGAAACCTACACTTGCATTAGGTGTTGAAGGGAGCTGCTATGAAGCGCCTTCCTCTGTCCCCATGGGTGCATACGCTCCCACTAAAAAATTGGGCAGAAGCAGCAGGCAGGTGTGCCGTCCAGCATGAAGGCCGGGATAGGAGCCTGCCTTGGCCAACCGCCACAGCACCTCCTCCTCAGTGTTCATTTTATCAGCTCACACCAAACACACCCTGACTCGATTGCTAACAGTCTTTGGGTGGGGAGAGAGGTTTTATTTTTGTAATTAAAAGAACAGAAACATTGTAAAGCAGAGCATATCAACTGTACGCATTCAGTGCTCTTTGTACATGGTCCTTGAGTCTCATGTGGTCGTGAAGGAATGCCAGGTGTCTGCTCTCAAACAGTAATCCCCTTTGCATGATAAGACAGCCTAGCATTTAGAAAATTCAATAAAAAAGTCAAGATTTAAATACCTCAAGACAAAAATAGAAAACATGTCACAAGGCAGAATATGACTAATTGCCAACTGAATGGTATATGGAAACTGGTTCAGGGGAGGATAAGATTCCAGCCTCTGAGAAGCCAGGAATTTCTTTCTTTTTTCCTAAAGATTTTATTTATTTATTTTTAGAGAAGGAAGGGAAGGGAGGGAGAAAGAAAGAGAGGGAGAGAAACATCAGTGTGTGGTTGCCTCTCGCACGCCCCCTACTGGGGACCTGGCCCGCAATACAGGCACTTGCTGTGACTGGGAATGGAACCTGCGACTCTTTGGTTTGCAGGACGGTGCTCAATCCACTGAGCCACACTAGCCAGGACAGAAACCAGGAATTCCTCGCGGGGACAACCTGATTAAGTCAAACATTCATATCCCTGCAGGTCACCTGGGATGCTCTAGGCCTGCCCCTTACGTCCCTCCATTTGGCAGGGCTGGGCTGGGGCTTAGAAGTCTGCAACTTAGTGGGTGCCCACGTGACTTACTCTCTTATGTGTGAGTTCCACTGTTATCAGAATCCTCCAGGTAACTCAGCAAATGTGTTCCTCAAAATTACCCAGGATGTATTTTTGTAATAGCATGAATCCCAATAAATTTTTTGGCAAAAACCTACAAATTTTCAAAAGGAATCTTTTGTCAGAGCTTGCTATGGACTGAACTATGTCCCCCTTCCCGCCCCCCAAAATTCACATGTTGAATCCCTAACCCCCAGTGTGACTATATTTGGAGACAAGGCATTTAGCCAGTAATTAAGGTTAAATGAGGCCATAAGGGTAGGGTCCTAATCCAGTAGAATCTGTGGCCTTAAAAGAAAAGGAAGAGCAAACGATCTCTTTCTCTCTCCACGCATACATGCACACAGCAAAGAAAGGCCGTGTGAGCCCAGAGCAGGAAGATGTGTATCTGTGAGCCTGGAACCCAGCCCTGTAGGCACCCTTATCAGCCTGTGTCATCGCAGGAGCCATTTCCACATTCTCTCTCTCGCGCCCTCCCTGTCCGTGTGTATGTGTGTGATGTTTCTCTCCTATTTGTTCTGTTTCTCTGGGGAACCCTGACTAACACAGATTTTCATACTGAGAAGTGGGGTGCTGCTGTAGCAAACACCTAAAAGGGTGGAAAGCAGCTTTGGGACTGGGTCATGGGTAAAGGAAGCTGGAATGAAGAGTTTTCACGTGCATTCTAGAACAATGGTCACTAGGGAAGTTTCTGGTGAAGACTCAGACAGAAAGGAGAACCATGTTATTGGACACTGGAGGAAAGTGATAATCCTTGTTATGAAGTAGCAAAGAACTTGGCTGAACTGTATTCTGGGGTTTTGTGGAAGGTAAAACTTGCAAGCCAATGAAATTGGATTTTGAACTGTAGAGATTTCTCAGTAGTTCTGAAAGAGTTGCTTTGTTCTTCCTGACTGCTTACAGTAAAGTGAGACAGGAAGGAGACAAATTGAAGAAGGAATTGTTAAAAGGAACTAGAACTCGAAGATTTGGAAAATTCTTACCTATCCATATAGGAGGAGATGAAACAAGGCTGTTAGTTGTCCTGGATTTGAGGGAGAAGTAGGGGCAATATGCTCTGGACAGAACTGTGTCCTTTCAACTTCATATGTTGAAGTTCTAACCCCCAATATGACTCTATTTGGAGGTACGGCTTTTATGGGGTAATTCAGGTTAAATGAAACTGTAAGCATGGGGTCCCCGTCCAGTATGATTGGTGGCCTTGTAAGAAAAGGAGAGATCTCTCTTTGCCCACGTGCTCTAAGGAAGACCATGCAAGAACAGTGTGAAGGCCGCCACCTGCAGCCAGGAAGAGGGCCCTCAGCAGGGCCTGCGGTGCCAGCACCGGCTCTCAGGCCCCCAGCCTCCCACGCTGCGGTTTAAGCCGCAGATATGCAGTGTTTTGTTATGGTGGCCTGAGGAGACTAGGAAAGAACTTTAAATATTTTTAAGCAGTTAAAACTGCATTTAAAGACTTTTTAAAATTCTAATAATATATCTGATTCAGGTCACCTATTTTGAAAAGCCTTCAGTTCAACCAGATGAAATAAGCATATTCTTGAAAACTGACAAAATTGGGACGTGAGACCCCACATAGTTTAGTGCAAACTTGGGTTCTTCGACAGCCATCCCAATTTATATTTTTGTACAATTTGGACATTTGTTCCAGAATTTCCATAATAAATTGATGACATTGCCACTGTAGAACAAAGAGGCACATCGGGCACCAGCCCTGGCCTCCCCGCCTGTGGGTCTGACATGGTGCGTTGTGCTGATGACAGGTGACAGACAAGCAGGGCTCAGGGCGTGCGCTCAGAGAGCAGTTGCCTTGTCTCACCTGTCACCCTTTGCCCCCTTTACGTCGGTTCTGTGGAGAGGTCCTCACTGTGCTCTTAGATAAGTGGTTCTCAGCCCTGCCTGCTCATGGGGATCCCCTGGGAGCCTTAGCTCACCAGTGCCCACCCCCACTCCCCAGGATTCTGCAGCAGGCGGCATGGGATGGAGCCAGGCAGCAGAGCAAAGGCCTTGTTTTCCTCAGGAAGTATTTATTGAGTCTCTGGAGTTGTTTTCATCCCTGCAGTTACAACAGAAGGCAAGACAGGCCACTCCTTCCCTCATGGAGTTCACATGCTAATTGGGGAGACAAACTAGAAATTAGCGGCACGTGCTTCTGTCTTCTCCCCACTCACATTCATATGTTGAAATCTTAATGCCCAGTTTGACTGTAGTCAGAGGTGGGGCCTTCGGGAAGTTACTAGATCATGCGGGTAGATGGACCCTTTATAATAAAGAGGTTAGTACCCTATTAAAAGAAGCTCCAGAACGATCCCCAGCCCCTTCTGCCATGTGAGGACACAGCAAGACGTCCGCAGTCTGCAACCCGAAGAGGGCCGTGACTCGAATCCAGCCACGCCAGCACCCTGACCTCAGAATGCCAGCCTCCAGAGCTGTGTGAGATCAGCTCTGTTGTTTATAAGCTACCCAATATGTTATAGCAGCCCAAAGGGGCTACAGCGTGAGTAATGGCAAAAAGCAGTGGTATGGCAGATAGCACGTGCGGCATTAGCAAGAAGGTCGGGGGTAAGTGGATGGTGCCTTACTGAATTTCCTCAGGTTAGCGAACTGGCTCTGTGTTTATGGACGTGTGGAAGCATTGTGTGGCCTTGCGTGCATGGCTGAATTGTAGCCAAGCTTCCTCTGATCCAGCAACTCCTAAATTAACTAATATGAAGCGCTGCTTAGGGCATGTGAATTAAGCCTTTTTATTTGATTAAACTCTAAGACACACCACTGTCGCTTGCTGGAGCCATGACTCGTGCCTTCAGACTCGGTGGGTGGTTTATGAAGGGCCGATGTAGTAACACAGACTGGGTGTCAGCCAACCTCCTTCCACGCTGCGTGGCAAGCTGTTCTGCTCTGCCTCCAGTGGCCTCAGAGAGGCCCCTGTTCACAGATGTCACCTCCGTATGCTCAGACATTTAGAGATCAAGTTGGATTAACAAACTCATCCTTTCAAATGTAAACAGACCTTTTGACCGGTAAATTCATTCTCCTATAAATTATTTTATTGAGATTGAATGAGTCATCTTTTTTATTACCTGGGGAGGTTCTTGGAGCCGTGAGGGAATGAGGCTTTAGTCAGCAAAAACAGAGTGATTTTTGAAGAATGAGGTGCTTTCAGTGAGGACAGACCTGGGGGCAGGGCCAAGCAGGGATCTGGGTGGTGAAGCGGTGTGAGGGTGTGTGAGGAAGGGAGGCGGCAAAGGAGAAGCGATTTCACGGAGGATGTCAGGCATGAACTTCACCTGCGTAGCAGTTTTGTGATGGCCCCACCTCGGTGCACATTGCCTTCTGCGTGGACACTCTCAGCAGAATCCAAGCTGCCCTCAAAGTCCCGCCACACAGATCTTCCCTTCAGCCGTCGCCAGCAGCCCCGTCGTGGGTTAGCTGAGCCCCCACTGGCAACCTTGGGGCAGTGCAGCAGCTGTTCTGCAAGGCAGACATAAGCAGCTCCATCAGGTGCCCAGTCTAGAGCATGCCCAGAACCAGCAAGGGCCTGCCCAGGTCCTGGGGCAGAAGCAGGTTCTTCGGGGAGTCAGAGTCAGTAAGTCCCTCACTCGGGTTCCAGGCGGCCAGCAAGCCTGTGACACCTGCTATGTCATGAAGATGACCATGAAGCCATTTTGGTTTCAGCTGTTGGAATAGTGAAGTGCCAGACTATTTTGTACATTCCAGGGCATTAAAATACCATGCCCATTTTGATCAATGTAGAAATAATTGCTTGCTTTTGCTTAGAAAATGTAATAGCATAAAAATGTCAAAGGAAAACAATGCTTTACTCCTTTCTGTTTCACCTTCTAGACTTAAAATGATGGCCTGTAGAGTCAGTCTGTCTTTAGTTTCTAGTAATGATCATTGTTAGGGTCTGATGTCACTTCCCTTAAACTTGCTGGTTGGTGTCTTACCAGATGAAATCTATGGGAACAGCTTGATTTCTACTGTGGTCGACAGCTGCAACTGCTCGGACTCCAGTGACATCGAACTGAGTGATGATTGGGCTGCCAAGAAATCTCCCAAAGTCTCCCAGGCGAGCAAATCACCCAAACTCCCACGGTAATCTTTCTCCTCAGGGCAGTCGCCCCTCTTTTGTGTCCCTGGACGTGTGCTTGTGTTGTGCCTGCAGCAGAGTCCCACCGAAACCGACACCAGGAGAGCACAGGACCACGTCCTCGCCTCTCATCTGGAAAGCCAGCCTGCAGGGGTCACAGCTCTCCTTCCTCCTTTCTTTGGGACAGAAAAAGATACCCAGTAGGAAGTTTGCTAACCTCCAGGACTTTAGGGGTCAGCGCTGGCGGTGGGTGGCATGGAGTGGCCCGAGCTTCCTGGCTTCCTTGTTTTTCTTCCAGTTTGAGAAAAATTAGAAAAAGGTTTTATAGTATAGGTAATGTGTTGAAGAGAATGCCAAATTCAGTGCCTCTAGTGCTGTAATTGGGGAAGAAACAGTAAACCAAAGAAAACTTTAGGCCCTAAAGGTTTGTTTTAGAGAATGGCGAAGGGCTCAGGGTAGGTGGAAGGGGGGGGGGTGGCGCCGATGAGAAGCATAGCCTTTCTCATCCTGGCTCCGCTCCCCGCAGGCTGTGTGAACAGACAAAGCCTGAACTAGACCAGGGTCCTTGTCTGTTAGAAGTTCATGGTGGACCAGATCTTTGCTAAGACCCCTTCCAGCTCTAAATTCTGTGGTGCTGTGCAGGATGAAAGTACAATTGGCATGCAGATATGTACCTGCCCAGCTCATAAACACGCAGTTCATTCAGTACAGCAGTGCATTCACCACGCAGCGGAAGCTAACAGGCCCTCACCTCAGACAGCTCCTGTGCCCTCCCGCCTGGTCACCTGTGCTCTAGGGTAATCGCTATTCTAACTCCTGTCACCATAGATTGGTTTTGCTTCCTCTTGACCTTTACGTAAATGGAGCCAAACAATATATACTCTTCTTTTGGTTGGTTGGTTGGGGTTTTTTTTGCACAATATCATGATTCTGAGATTCACTCATGCTGTTGTGTCTATCAATAGTTCTTCCTTTTTTGTGCTACAGAATTCCGCTGTAGTGAATATACTACAATTTGTTTATGTCATTTACCAATCCACGGGTATTCAGTGGTTTGCAATTTGGGGCTATGATGAATGAAGCTGTTGTAGACGTCCCTAGACACGTCTTTTTGTGGACACATGCATGTGTTCATCTTGGGCATGTACTCAGAAGGGGAGCTGCAGGGCAGGGGGTAGACACGCGTTTGGCTTTAGTGGAAACTGCCAAGCAGTGTCCCTGGGTGCCTGAGCCATGGCGAGTCCCCAGCAGCGGGGCCTGAGAGGGCTGGCTGCGTGCGTGCTCACCTGCAGTTGTGTGGCCCTTTCTAAAAAGGGAGTTCACCCATTCCAGTGAGTGTGCAGTGGTGTCCCATTGTAGTTTAATCCTAGTATCTCCAGTGATTGATGATGCTAAGAAGCTTTTTATATCTTTATTGGCCATTTGGGCATTTTCATTTGTAAAGTGTCTGTTCAAGTCTTTGGCCCATTCTTTATGGAGCAGTTTTGCTTATATTGAGTCGTAAGATTCTCTATTCTAGCTGTGACTCACTTGTCAGACATACCCTGCCATATAGCCTAACGCATACATGAATTTCTGTTATGGTTAGTGTTTTTGTGCCCTATTTAGGAAATCTGTGTCTACTGTGAGATCATGGGACATTCTAGAAGCTTTATAGTTTTAGGGTTCACACTTAGATCTCAGGTTAATTTTTGTGTATAGTGTGACTTAGAGGTAAATGTTAATTTTTTTCTCATGTAACTATCCAGTTGCTACAGAGATCTGATTGATTTACTTTTTCATCATTGTTCTAAGCCTGTTAAAATTACAAATAAAATTATGAACTTTCCTACACTTCTGTAGTGTTTCAGCTTTTCCTATTAATACTTAAGCAGAGAGGACATTTAGCACATTAAATAACTAAATCCTTCACCATCTAAGGTTTCTAGATGTTGCTCTCCCCATAGTGAGGCCTCCTTCCTTCCGTCCTTCCCTGCATTGATCCCCTGCACATAGCAGGCAGGTTAATCTCTGCACACAGAGCTTTGACCACCCCAGTCCCGCTGGCCTCCTTCCCCATGGGCATGCAAGGTGTCTTATCAGGCCCAACAGTATATGTGAGGCTTAATGTTTTTCTTTCCTAGAATGTCATCAGCCTCACCGTATTCATTTTTATAACACTCTTTGGGTTAGACTGGCATTAAGCACATATGTCCCCATGTTACAAAGGAACTGAGGACCGCAGATAGAACAAAGGATCAAAAAGCAGCAGCAGAACTTTTGTTCCACTGATTTCTATTTAAAAATCACAGGCATGAAATTCTAGGTAAGTCTCTTGAAATCCAGATGTACTAGGAATTGTAAAATCATTGTGGCTATAAGGTGAGAAATGACTTCCCAACTGCCATTTCCCCAGGACTGATTCTGCAAACCCCTGGCTGACAGCATGTGGACATCTCTAAATTTATCTTGTTAGGAGAAAGTGAAAGATAGTTAATTCTCTGAGGTTCCTTACAGATGACTCACTTGATCTGATCTCACTTGATGTATTTTAAAATGTTACTCAGTATAGAATTCTGTCCTTCCATTCTCTTGTTCATATAGCAAAAGCAAGCGGGAAGGACTTGGTTCAATTAAGGGGCCTGGCTCCTAAGAATGTGACACCCACGGGTGACTGCTGGGAGGTGAAGGGGAGTGCCAGGAGTGCCTGCCTTGCTCTGGGTGCCCAGCCCTCCTGTGGGTGCTCGACCCTCCTGCCTCGTCTCCACAGGATCAACCTTGAGGCTCGGAAGTCTCCCAAGCTGTCCCGGGCTGCTCAGGAGATGTCCAGGTCCCCGCGGTTGCCCATGCGCAAGCCCTCCATCGGCTCGCCCAGCCTGACCCGAAGAGAGTGTCCCTTTGAAGACATCACTCAGGTAATGTCTGGGTTCCAGGTTGGTCCCATGCACTGATGCACCGCGGTGCTGCTTCCCCTCCCCAGTTCATGCATGGTGGTGGCCGGGCCCTTGCTACCCACCCTCCATGCCTGTCTCTGCAGCTCCAGACACTGGTCTAAGTAACTAGAGCCCTGTTTGTCCTCCTTATCACCCCTGCCGCCAGGCAGGCCAGTCACCTCTGCTCCACGTCCCACGTGACACCCTTGCAGCCTCAGATGCCGCACCCCTCATGCCCAGGCGGCAGAGCCACCCCTGCCTCTGCCCGCCTTTGTGCCTTTGCTCTGCCTGGGTCACTGGAAGCCTCCACGCTTCCAGACCTAATTTCACCTCCTCCAGGAAGGCTTCCTTCCCAGATTCGGCCACAGAACCTCCAGAGCCTCTCGTGACTTCTTGTACGCAAGCAATTACCTGCCTTACCTTCTCCGTTAGGGCTCAGGGTCTTTGGGGAGCTGTGCTCCACTCCACTTCATGATTGCCCTTGCATACACACATGCAGGCACGGGCACAGGGATAGCTTTCTAAATTCTTTTGCCCTCCTTGACCACGAACACAGATGATTGGGTAGTTTCATGATGGTGTCAGTGCAGCCGACATTTCCAGGAGAAACATCAAGGATGAAAATGGATCCAGAGCCAGATACCCTCTCCAGTCTGGTGATTATGGGGATGGAGAGGTGAAGGTAAATGAGCCCAAAACCCGTTGTGGCCTTTTGAGCCAACACACCGGGATGCATCTGCTTTTCACTCCCAGCCTGAGGAGCACAGCTTGGTGAGACCCCAGTTACAAGCAAGTGCCTGCCATGCTGCAGTTAGCCTCTAGTCTTCAGAGTGGTGGACTGATGTGGGGAATGTGCATTTCCAGTTAAGAACACTTGTGGCTTTTCAAACAGTAAGTGTTTATTTAATAGGAAATATGGAAATAGTGATGTTTATTTCCTTTTTTTCCTCCCACAGCACAACTATCTTGCTCAGGTTACGTCTAATATCTGGGGAACCAAATTTAAGATCGTGGGCTTGGCGCCTTTCCTGCCAACCAACCTCGGTGCAGGTAAAACCACATCCTGTTCTTTGCCTGCTGTCCCAGTTGGAACTCAGACTGGAAAAAAAAAAAATTTCAACCTTCAGTGGCCTAAAACAGAAAATGAATCGTAGACATTGAAGATTAGCATGCATCTTACCTCCAAACTTTGACTCCAGCCACTGTGACGTCACAAAAAGTAGAATAATCACTCAAATTGTTTTGTTTTGTTTTGGCAGTGGTGCTTTAATTTTTTTGAAGTATCATCCCCAACTTATAAAAATGATAGAAATAGTCAAAATCTCTATCAAAGCTATTAGAGGCTACTGGTTATTTTAATTTCTGGCCTTCCACTGTTGGCAGGTTTTGGTACCAGTGTCTTTAGTTTCTTGAGTTAAAAGAAATTCCTGAAGAAAGCATTAGACTATAAAATGTTGGCTGACTGTGAGCACAGCTTAGTGGCGAATCTTTATAGATGTCATTTCTAAATATCAAATAAATGTCATGTCCATGAAAGTTTGGGCCAGTGAGGAAAATGTGGAAGCAAGGGAGTGCAAAACTGGGCTAGAACCCAGGACTTGCACTTCTGTCTCTGCTCCGGATGGATGGAGCGAGAAGGACTGGCTCACCCTGGTTGCTCAGAGACAGGGCAGTGTGAAATAGCAGGAGGCCCTTTTCAATGCACCTTCACCCTGATGCGCACATCCTGTGTGGACCCAGGAGTTGTATTGTCCAGTCCCCCCACCCCTGACCTTGCTAGGCCACCTCATCATTTAATATGCACACGTGTCTCTGGAAAGCCAGCTTAGCCAGGCAAGGTTCACCTGTGGCTGGTGGCCCCATCTTGAATGTGCTCTGTGTAAGCTACTAGAAATGAATTTTGAAAAATTCTGAATCTGGCTCTAAGTTGTTTCAAACATTCTTAGATCCTTCAACATAAATGATTCTTGCAAATCATGTTATGAAGACCCATTGCTATATCTGCCTCTTCAGAGACTTACTAGTGCTGCATTGGATTCTCCATTTGAGGTTTACTAGCTAGTAGAAAAAGAGAATAAAAATAAAACATAAAACTGAGCTAGGAAATAACAGTAAACTATCCCTGTACATAATGCAGACAAACCTTAGAATATTTTCAACCACCTGCAAACTCTGATGACCACAAAACCTGCTTCTCAGCTATTCAGCAGTGCCCTACTGATGTATATAGTTGATTCTAATCCTCACTGTGCGTGCAGCATGGTTGCCCCCCATCAGTAAGCTCAGCACTTCACCATCTGCCTCCGGTAAACACTGAAGGAAGGAGGGGAGATGAGAATTGACTTAATGGGTCTCTTCATTCTGCCCTGTTCCTTGGCTGCTGGGTAGATCCTCAAGTAGGTCAGCAAGGGCCTTCAGATGAGAGGGACTGTAGGTGCCTCTGAGCAACGTGTTGCTCCCGTGTGAGGAATCTTGACTGCTTGAGACACAAGCTGTCCATGGGACTGCAGGGAACTGCTGTCCTGATCACTGATCTTCCTAAAAAGAGTGTTTTGGCTGTAACTATTCGCTTGTCAAGGTAAAAGAGTTTTCCACTTGATTCTCCTGAAGAAATGAAATTAAGTCTTGGATTCTGGAAGGTATATTACATACGGCACCCTATTAAATACTCTTTGACGCTCCTAGTGGGTTTAAAAAGTAAGTGCTATTCACATACTGGATAATTTGTTTCCTGCAATTAAAATAATTGGACCATATAATTTTTTTCATTTTTAATTCATTGTATTTCTTAATTTTTTAAATATGGAATAAATTCAAAAGATTTAAAAGAGTATAGTACAGTAAAATCTCTCTCATTCTCACCCCCAGCCACCTACTTTTTCCCCCTGGAGACAACTGATAACTACTTTTTTAATTCTTCCCGAGTTGTTGTTATTATTATTTTAATCCTTACCCAAGGACATTTTTTCATTGCTTTTTAGAGAGAGGAGGAAGGAAGAGAAACATCGACGTGAGAGAGAAACACCAATTACTTGTAGCCACCTCCAAACCCCCCCTCCCCGCCCCCGCCATATGCACCCTGACTGGGAACCAAACCTACAACCCAGACATGTGCTGTGACTGGGAATTGAACCCACAGCCTTTCAGTTTAAGGGATGATGCATCAACCAACTGTGCCACACTGGGCAGCGGCCGCCTGAGATTTTTTATTTCACTCCTCTTTGTTAATCTGAATGATGAAGAATAGTACTTTAACACATTAGCTCTTAGGCTATATTAATACTCTCTTCTGTGGGCAAGAGAAGAGGGCACATGAATAAGACCTCTAACAACCACTGGGCTGGAACACCATCTACCTCAGTGCATACCAGTCCTTACAAAGGACTTCAAAAAAGAAGGACTGCTGGGCCACTGGCACGCTGGCAGGGAGCCGCCAGGCCTCGGGGTTGGGGCCCTGGAGACAGAATTTGGCTTTATCCTAACAAAACAAAAAACACAGTAGTAATAAAATAACTTCTGCATAGTTCACAGGAAAGAGCATTGAACATAAAAGTTGACAGGCAGTTTCATCCTGATTTTAATCTGCTGTGAAATCTAAATTCTGATTCATTATTTTTGAACTTACTTTGTCTCCTCTAAGGTATTTTAGTTGAAACCTGGGTTTTCTCTTAAATATCCCTGTTGATCAAATTGAATCATAGTGTTTAAAGAAACCACGTGGAAGTCCCTGATAAGTCTGTATACCGATTATGAAATTGGAGAAGTCATTAAGACAAGAATCCAGCCTTGCAGAGAGGCAGCATTTCACTGCTGCCTGATCCCTCTGACCCTCATCTCATAGCTGCTCTCAAACAGCTCCTCCGTTGCCCCCGGTTGCCCTGAGCTTGGCAGTCTGGTTAGCTCCACTATTTTCACTCAATTATCCTTCTGATTTACATATAAGGTTCTTTTTTTAAAAAAATATATCTATCATGCCCCAGCTCATTACAAAAAAGAATTTACAGGGTTGTTTTTTTTTTGACATTTTGAGTGTGTGGTTCAACAGACAAACCATTGGCAAAGTGGCTGGGCTAGACTGACAGTTTGGTGTCCCTGAACCCAGACTGTGGCTGGGGTGGCCAGGCGCACCTGGGGATCGATGGAGAGCTGTGCGGGCCTGTCTTCTCACGGCAGGACAACCGCTGCCCCTTTCTCTTGCTGTGACCTTGTTGACTCCTAGGCTATCATCCCCCTGTCTCTACTGACTGTTCTTCCTCCTCCCACCAGTAATCTATAAAACCAGCCTCCTGCATCTCCAGCCGCGGCAGATGACCATCTATCTCCCAGAGGTTCGGAAGGTTTCCATGGACTACGTGAGCTTACCTGTCTTCAACCCGAATGTGTTCAGTGAGGATGAAGATGATTTACCAGGTGTGTTCACATGCATTACCTAGTTGGTCAGGAGCCCTTAGTGGGTTGTGACAGAGGACAGAGTGATTGTTGCTTCACAACCTCTTTGGGAGCTTCCCAGGAGACATCTGAAATTGGCAGGAAGAGACCAAAAAAAGAGGCAGGCCACTCCAGATGGGCAGGTGGTGGTTTCAGTGAGCAAAGGAACGTACGAGGCTTGTTTGGGCAGCTATAAGACTGGCAGATTTCCACATCCACTGCCAGAATCTCGTAAGTTTATGTGGAGGCCCTAACTGGAAGCAGTCCCATACACCATCCAGATAGTCAAAGCCATATTGTTTCAAGGCTATATCCTTACAGTAGCTTCTGGAGTGGAAAGGGCGAAGAGAAAGCCCATTCCAGGGACAAGGATGAGGGTGGGGAGCGGCCAGTTGCCCAGGTCCAGCTCTCAGGTCAGTTGGAGGTGGCCCCATCTCCTTGGTGATCTCCAGCAGGGTTACAGCATGCCAGTCTGTGCCTGCTGCCTCTGTTTGGGGAAGGTGTAACTTCCCAGTGAGGTTGGTCGGTGTGGTGGCATGACACAGGAGAAGGGTCACATGCTCTCAGTCATTTGGAGAAGAGGGAAGCTACCACAGCAAAGACGACTAAGGTGGCCATGCGCTCGTGTTCACAGAACACTTGTACCACTTCGTTTTATCCTCACAGTAATCCTCTTAGTCGTGCGCAGATACAGAGGTTCAAGAACTAATCGGGACCAATCAGAGGACTGCACCCCAGTCTTGCTGACCCTGGGCTAGCCCTCATCCTTTTACTCCCTGCTCAGACCAGGGCATCAATTGAGTGATCCCGTGGTGCCCACAGAGCCTGGTGTAGAGGCAGGAAACCTCTACATTTAAACACCTCCCAATGTGGAGCAAATATCTTCGTGTATAGAAGCCTAGTCTGAGTTAAAGGTAAAATCTGGTACAAATTTTTAAAATCCCAGCTTACAAATTTTCAAGTATCTATAATGATTTCTAGTGGGGGATCCTATTTTGATTAATAGATTAGAATGATTTCTAATTAGTCTGCCAATTACTTGTATGTAACTATCCTCGAAAAAGTCCACCTTCAATTTTATAAATACTAGAGAGACTCCTCTACTTACATCTGAGGCAGGTCCTGAAAGTCTCTAGTTTCTGAGCCAGAGGAACCCCACATCGTCCTCTATCCAGTTGTTCTTGAACAGAGAGCCTGTGGTCCTCGCCATGGGACAGGGAGGGACGTGCACCCCTATTTAGGCTCTGAGCTTGAGGGAGTAGCTTCCCTTCTCTGAGCCCAGGTTTTTACCTGTCACATGACAGGTTTTTACCTGTCACATGAGCCATCACAGGGGGAACCCATGTGCCAGAGGGCCACAGTCCTAAAGAGAGAGGTTTGCAACCACATAGACCTGCAGCGGGACAGAGCCCCACCCACCTGAGCTTTATAGCAGGTCCCCTGCTGTTTCGGAATCTCGAAAGTGGAAGCCTCTCTTACATGGTCCCCTTAACGCCCTCCCTGCTCTCTAAAGCTCAGCTGTTGCTGCTGCTGCCACTGCCGTTCCTGTCTATGGTCACAGGGAGAGGAGGGAGCGTTTTGTCTCAGGACTGAACCTAATGCTGGTGACACACACAGAGACTCTCCCTCCGCAGGGAGGAGGCCTGCCGCAGCGTCCCACACAGAGGAGAGGCCACGGGGAAGGGGGTCTGAACAGGGACAGTAGAAAACCTGAGACAGGGCCCAGGTCCATGCAGCCCAGCAGGAGTCCCCCTCACTAATGGACCCCAGGGAGGGTGGCGTCTCTTCCAGGCACCAAGGAGGGCATAGCCTCTGAGGAACCAGCTGGCTTCATTCTGTAGTTCTGGTGAAAGGCCAACCAGCCTTTATAATTACTCTGTCCGGTCCTATTTCCTGCTGAGTGCTGGGTGCCACCCAGCACTCAGAGGCCCAGGTGAGCAAGTTGCTGGGTGGGCCCTTCAGACAGGGCAGTGCAGCGTAGGGGCTCCAAGCACTCGCCGGTGTCAGCAGGTCATTGCCCAGGTGCGCGCCGCTAAGTTCCCACCACACACAGGGTGTGTTTACAGAGTTTTAGTCAGTGTGGCTCTGCCTTACGTACTGTTTAAAATGCTAAAAAGCAGATAAATTAGGTACTGAGCTTTCTCCTAATATGCAGATTTGCTGAGGGTTCTTTTCATTGGTTTCTCTACTCCATTTTACATGGTTCTATTTATAGGAACCTAGTTTACATAGGACTAGCAAGTGTGTGATCTGCTGCAGGCACATCCCACGTTGACCCATCCCTTACCGAGGATACACCTACTCGGAATGTCATGAGTGAAAACCGTCTTTGAACAATT
Source organism: Pteronotus mesoamericanus (assembly GCF_021234165.1). NCBI lineage: Eukaryota > Metazoa > Chordata > Mammalia > Chiroptera > Mormoopidae > Pteronotus > Pteronotus mesoamericanus. Next base: position 100,119,321 of record NW_026555085.1, read on the forward strand.
AAGTATCCGCCATGGTGCCCTTTGAGCACATGGTGCCCTTTGAGCACATGGTGCCAAACTGAGAAGGCTCAAGTGTAGCCACTGAAAAGCCCTGACAGTGCCTTTAGCTAACGGTCAACAGCAGGTTGCCCTGCAGGACCCACCGGTTGCCAGGGTGCCCTTCCAGAAACACCAGAGGAACATGATGTAGCTTGTGTGAGCTGTTGAGCTCTCCCCAAGCAAAGACAGCTCCGTCTATAGCAATTGCATTTTGCATGCAAAAGACTGGATGAGTTGAGAGAGATTGCTTATTGAGACCCTTTTGGGGCACCCTTTTGTAAGCGGCATGTTTTCCTCCCTTCCTTCCAGGGACGGGAGCCTCTGGCGTGCCTGAGAACAACCCGCCTTGTACCGTGAACATCCCCATTGCGCCCATCCACAGCTCGGCGCAAGCCATGTCGCCCACACAGAGCATCGGGCTGGTGCAGTCCCTGCTGGCCAATCAGAACGTGCAGCTGGACGTCCTGACCAATCAGACCACAGCCGTGGGGGCAGCTGAGCATGCAAGTGAGAGTGCCAGCCAGTACCCGGTCTCTAGTCGCTACTCCAGCCCTGGACAGGTGATCTTCGGTGGCGTGGAGATGGGCCGTCTGGTCCCGAACCCCCCGCAGCTGCCGCTGCCACCGCCGCCCCCCACACAGGGGGCGGTCCAGCTGTCGGTGGTGGAGCTCGGAGACCGCGAACATGAGCACCTGCCCAAGCCCACCAAGGCTCTGCGGCCGGCACAGCTGACTGCCGAGGGGGACGCTGTGGTATTCGGCGCCCCCCAGGAGGTCCAGGTGGCCAAGTTGAACCCCCCACCTCCTTACCCAGGAACCATTCCCGCCGCGCCCACCACCGCAGCGCCGCCACCCCCGCAGCCCCCCGTGGATGTGTGCTTGAAGAAGGGCGACTTCTCACTGCACCCTACCGCGGTGCATTACCAGCCACCCCTGGGCTACGAGAGGATCACCACCTTCGACAGCAGCGGCAACGTGGAGGAGGTGTGCCGGCCCCGGACACGGATGCTGTGCTCCCAGAACACCTACACGCTCCCTGGCCCGGGCAGCTCGGCCACCTTGAGGCTCACTGCCACCGAGAAGAAGGTGCCCCAGCCGTGCACCAGCGCAACCCTGAACCGCCTGACGGTCCCCCGTTACTCCATCCCCGCTGGAGACCCGCCCCCCTATCCTGACCTGTCCGGCCCACTTGCCCCAGGCCGGATGGCGGCACAGCGGCTGGACAGCGGGCTCATTCACGCCACGCTGCGGAGGAATAACCGCGAGGCGGTGCTCAGAGCTGCAGTACCAGCTGAGCCCCTGCGGGCCCCGCCGCAGCACCCGGCCTTGCAGCACCCGGCCAAGCCCAAGGGCGCAGCGCAGTTCCCTGCGCGGCCGCAGGCTGCCCTCTACACCTGCAGCCAGTGTAGTGGTGGAGGCGCAGCCGGCAGGCCGGAGCCAGGCCCGGGGGGAGCACATGCAGTAGGCGCCTCCCCGCTGGCCTCGCAGTCGTCCTACAGCCTCCTGAGTCCACCCGACGGAGCCCGCGAGCGCACCGACTACGTCAACTCGGCCTTCACTGAGGACGAAGCGCTGGCCCAGCACTGTCCGGTAGAGAAGCCCTTGAGGCACCCCCTGATGCCAGAAGCTGCTGTGGCTGTGAAAAGGCCACCTCCTTACCAGTGGGACGCTGTGCTGGGGGAAGACATTTGGGTGCCTCAGGAAAGGACAGCGCAGACTGGAGTGCTGAACCCCCTGAAACTGCCCCCTCTGGTGGTAGGTCAGAGCCAGCACCTGGATGTGTCCCGAGTGCCCTTTGTCTCTCCTAAGTCTCCCACCAGCCCTACTGCCACTTTCCAAACAGGCTATGGGATGGGAGTGCCATATCCAGGAAGCTATAACAACCCTCCTTTGCCAGGAGTGCAGGCTCCGTGCTCCCCAAAAGGCACCCTGTCACCAACACAGTTTGCACAACAGGAGTCTGCTATGGTCCTGCAGCCGGCCTACCCGCCCAGCCTGTCCTACTGCACCTTGCCCCCCATGTATCCTGGAAGCAGCGCGTGCTCAAGTTTACAGCTGCCACCCATCGCCTTGCACCCCTGGAATTCCTACAGCGCGTGCCCACCCATGCCAAACCCCCAGGGCCCTCTCCCGCCCAAGGCACACTTGGTTGTGGAGAAGCCCCTCGTGTCCCCACCACCCTCTGACCTCCAAAGCCACCTGGGTACAGAGGTGATGGTAGAGACCGCAGACAACTTCCAGGAGGTTCTGTCTCTGACGGAAAGCCCAGTTCCCCAGCGGACAGAGAAGTTCGGAAAGAAGAACCGGAAGCGCCTGGACAGCCGGGCAGAGGAAGGAAACGTTCAGGCCATCACTGAGGGCAAGGTAAAGAAGGAGACTCGGACTTTGAGTGACTTTAATTCCCTGATCTCCAGCCCCCGCCTGGGGAGAGAGAAAAAGAAAGTGAAGAGTCAGAAAGACCAGCTGAAGTCGAAGAAGCTGAACAAGACGAATGAGTTCCAGGACAGCTCAGAGAGTGAGCCCGAGCTGTTCATCAGCGGGGATGAGCTGATGAACCAGAGCCAGGGCAGCAAGAAGGGCTGGAAGAGCAAGAGAAGCCTGAGGGCAGCCAGCGAGATGGAGGAGTTCAAGTGCCGGAAAGCCAGCGAGAGGGAGGACGGGCGGCTGGGCAGCCAGGGCTTCGTGTATGTCATGGCCAACAAGCAGCCTCTCTGGAATGAAGCCACCCAGGTATACCAGCTGGACTTCGGGGGACGTGTGACCCAGGAGTCGGCCAAGAACTTCCAGATCGAGCTGGAGGGGCGGCAGGTAAGGGCATCCCAGGGCCGGGCCAGAATCACGACTTCCTGGTCTTGGCAGGTCTCTCAGGGTTTTTCAAACCAGAAGGAGGGTCTCAGTGCTTTGGGCTTTGAGGAGCATTTTTCAAAGGCCACCTGGGAAATGTGGAAAATAACTGATCCTCTTAGATGGGGCCAGGCCAGTTGGGGTTGCCATGGGCGTGGACTCACCCCCCTTTCCGCTGTTCTTCATTAAATCAGTAGTCACCGGTTACCTCTTTATGCCGGTAAATGTTTCACAGCTGAGCCATGTAATAGGGTTTAATTATATTCCTTTTTTTTATTGTATAATTTTCCCCCCTACACATAATGATCACCCAGTTATTTGCTTATTTCTCTGTGTGTGTATTGTTAAGTCATTCCCTGGTTCGGTGGCAGGATGTAAGTCTCCTCTTGGTACAGTTAAACACAGTGGGCAATTTGTCAGCTCTCCCTGCTCCAATCCATCACTTGCTGTAGGCCTGCTGCAGAGCTGTTGTTCTGGACTGCCTGTCTCCACCACCCTGGGAATTCCCTTCACCTCTCATATTTAAATCTCATTTTCATTAACTCACACAGCAAATACTCATCAAGTACCTGCTGTTCGCCTGGCAATCTTCTAAGCAAGGAGTCGGCAAACTGTGGCCCACAGACAACGGCTTCTTCTTTTCATCAAGTTCTGTTGTAACATAGTCATACCCATCCACTTAAGTATTCTCTGTGGCTGCTTTTATCCTATAGCAGCTGAGTTAAACATTTGTGGTAACCCTTGCCCGTAGCTCAGTTGGCTGGAGCATCATCCTATACACCAAAAAGTTGCTGGTTTGATTCCAGGTTGGGTCACATACCTAGGTTGTTGATTTGATCCCTGATTGGGGCATATACGGGAGGCAACCAATTGATGTCTCCCCCCGCCCTTTACCCCTCCCTCTACTCTCCTTCTCTCTGTGTCTAAAAACCAATTTTAAAATTTTTTAAAAATAGAAGAAAGATCACAAATATACGTAATACACAGTTGCAGTTATGAAATAGTCCCTGGAAGTACTGAAATGATAGAGGAAAGCGCTCTGGGGAGGCGAGAACAATAAGGTGTGCGGGGTTTTGTTTCTCTCAGCAGCAACATTGACAATGGCAATTGATATTTCTCTTCAGCCTCTTTCATCTGTAGATTTTATTTCTCCTGTCTTTTCCTTGGTGAGGAAACCACTTCATTTGACCTGTGGAGTTTCCCTCACCTTGAATTTTGCTCATCTTTCCCACTGTGTTGTTTAACATGTTCCTCTGTTCCTTTGCTTCTGACAAACTCACAATCAGGTGTAGCAGCCTGCCACAGTCGCGGTTGTTGGCAAACGCACCTCACAGACTGTGCTTCTGCCTCTGTCAGGAGCTGCACGGGCCTGGGTGCGCAGTCCCGCCTCGTTTTCCTCTAACGTCTGTGCTTCAATCCCCGCCTCCTCCACAGGTGATGCAGTTTGGAAGGATCGACGGTAACGCGTACATCCTGGACTTCCAGTACCCCTTCTCCGCCGTGCAGGCCTTTGCGGTTGCCCTGGCCAACGTCACCCAGCGCCTCAAATGAAGAGACTGGCTGGGGGAGCAGGAATTAATAAAGGACCCTTTTCAGAGAGGCCTGATTGCAGGCAGAGGCTAGAGGGGCCTGCCTGGGGCCTGGGTGTCTGGGGGACCAGAAGACAAAGCAAACTGGAAAATGTCAGGCCCGAGAGAGGGCCCTGATCTTTAGCATTGTCATTCGTTTGGGCTTTTATTATTCTTTATTGTCTGTCTTCTTTCTTTTTAATCAAACAAAATAAAATAGAGGAGAGTGGTATGTGGGAGCCAAGGTGCCAGGCACCTGGTGTTTTTTTAGAAGCCTAGTTGCTTGTGGTAACTTCCACTGGGTTTGCTTCTGTCAGCTGGGGACAAGGGGCCCTTCAGCAAGAAGACAGGCTGCCTTACTCATAGCCTGCTATTCCTTTAGACATAGGATGTGCATTCTTTTTGTTCTCCACAACATCACTAGTGTAGAAACAAAAAACTTTTTTAAAAAACAACCAAAAATTCTGAAGGTACAGGTTCTTTTGGGGGGCAACGTGATTCACACATATTATGTCACTCTCCCACAGGTGACGTGGTTAATGAAGGTATTTTGGCAAACGCACTGTTTGACTAATAAAAAATAGGCTTTTTATGGGGGTGCTCTTACCAGGTATGAACACGATGTGCTCCTGATGATGAGGGGGAAGGGATGGCAGGTGAGGAGGAAACTCCTGCGCGTGCACACATGGGCGATTTACGTAGGGTGGCTTGAAATCGTTCAAGGGCTATGCTCCTCTCTGGAGGATGTTTACATTGAAGACTCCACTAGTTTTATAACATGTCAAAATTCCATAGGTTTAGTGCGTCTGACTGGAGATGGTAGGAGACAGACGTGGACCGGTCCCAGCATGTGGCGGAGGCAGCGGTTTTCTCAATGAGAGCCATGGCGAGTCACTGGGTGCCCGCTTGCTGACAAGTAATGTTTATTCCCTCTTCCCCTTTATCATTGAATCTGGAAATGCGACTATAAACATTATCCTTCCCATCGGACAGCACTGTACTACACTTCTTCTGAAAACTCTGACGATACTGATGTGAAGCACTCTTTCTTCTCAGCTACATTAAAATTCAATTGACCAGAAATGTTTTTCAACAGATTAGAAATGTAAGCAAAAAAATCTTAAGCATTTGCCAGGGTATGAAGAGAGAGAGCTACATTCAACCCTTCCACAGAAGTCCCATAATCTTCCCTAGGAAAAAAGTTGCTTATTAACTGTGTAGACTGTTTACCAAGGAGATGAACCACTGGGACAGCAAGGTTAAAATTAGAGTATATAAAGCAGTTGGCTGACAACTGTTAATTGCAAAAAATCCGCTGAGATTATCTTCTCCCACCTCACTCCGTCCTCAGGGGACACCTTGGGTGGCGTTCAGCCCTGGTGGCAAGACTAGCTTATTGTTTTTGGTCATCGGTGTCTGTGATGTTGTTTAGGGCAGGAGCACAAGAACTATCCTAAATTTGGGTTTTGTTTGAAAACAAGTGGACAATACTACAGAAAATCATTTTTTAAAAAATTTTCTAATTCCCTGCTTTGACTTTAAAATACTTTTTAAATTTCCTGTTTTGGTTGAAAAATTAGAGAAGAAATTATCTCATCTCTTTCCCAGAGCAGGATGCTATCCGTCACCCTCCACTCTCTCCAGCCTCCAAAGAAACACAGATGAGGTTTTTAAATAGGGTGAGGACATCGCCCAGCTGGTGCCAGAGCTTCCCATCTTACATTTCAAAGTAGTGAACCTGATTCTTTGGTGGGTAAATTCTTCCAAAAAGAATGTAGCAGTGTATTCAGATTTAAGTAATTCTTTTATGTGAGTTTTTATAGTTTGAAATGATGTTTCAGTGGTTACTATTAGTTGTGCAATATGGTTATAGCCTAATTCTAAAATAATTTAAATGCAATTCTCTGTTTTATTGTCCAAGAGAAAATTATTTATCTTGCTTTAATAGTGTTCTTAGGAATTCCTCTGTTACTGTGTACTGGTGAGTTATGCCCATATTATTATTTATTTAGAAAAATAGTTTCCTTGTAACAACTTATTTGGTAGTAGTATATTTTGCTGTAAGAAATAAAGAGGCTATGATAGGGTTTTTTGTTTTATTTTTTCCTGGATTGATTGTAACCTTTTCTAATTGGGGAAAAAATTTTTTCTGTTAATTCTTTTTTTTGCTTTTTGCTTTTTTGTGGTATTGATTATATATAAAGAAGATTTCTTTGCGATAATGTATCCTAAAATATTTTCCCTAATTTTGAAATTTTTATTTTTAACTAAAAGGTGATATGAAATGAGAAAAGATTTATTAGAATGAGAGTAGCAAAAGAAGGAATTATTAGTAATAGTTTCAGTTTTTAAAATTCTGATTGATTTTTGAGATATAAAGACCATGATACGGGGTACTTTTTAGAACTTCCCTTAATAAGAGCAAATATAGGGGGAAATCCTTGGAATTAGCGCCACCGCAAATACACGTATGAAGAGAACATATTTGTAACAGCCAATTAACTAAAATTACTGAATTCTTAGCCCACTGCCCAACAAGCGTGCACCCCACACGGCCAGCGGCCTCCCTCTCAGACGCCGAGCCCACTGAGTGAGCCCCTGAGGGGTGGCCGCCCTGGCCCAGAGGAGCCCGCGGCCTCAGGCGCCACCTCCTCCAGCAGACGTCTGCGGCAGTGTGTTGTCTTCTGAGATAGTGGTGAGGCCTTCACTTATTTTAAAAATCATTTTCATTCAGTCTCAATTTGGTAAATACTACTAAAGTCAGTACTATCAGCAGCAGAATTCTACATACTTTATTAGTGATAATTTATGAATATTAAGAAACCTCCTTGAATACCTGCATTTAAAAATATTAGCCCAGTAATTAATCAACTATATGAAAAATCCACGCCTCTTTGAGGGAAGCAGTATATTAACCAACATAAAAACCAATTTTAAATTTGTTTTAACTCTACCTTTATCAAACCAAAGGCACAGATTTATATATGGTCCATCCACTGAATGTCTGTTCTGAAAAAAATGGTAAAAAGGAAACAGAAATGTTAAAGCTCTAATGGCAGTACAAGTCAGGATCGTGAAAGTTAGTATTCTTCATCCATGGCCATTGTTCCCTTGTCGAGTGTCCCACGAGGACGTGCAGAACCGTACACGTCCTGTCATCAGAGCATGGAGGCAGGAGGCCCAGGACCGCGCCTGCCCCGCCACAGCAGGACGGGCCTCTGGGCCTTCCTCTGTTGGTCTGTGACACGAAAGGGACGCGGGGCAAGGTCTGAGCTCCCAGTCTGTTCCAACTCCCTGAGGCCTGAAAACGTGGCTGGTTCCTCCCTCCACTTCACAAACTCAGAAGGTATGTTTCCAAACATTGCCTTTTTGTAAAGAAATGTTTCTTTTCCTGTGTTAATGAGCTATCTACTGAATTTAAATCAGGGCATTTAAAACAATATCTTTAGAAGATTCACCTCTAGAAAAATGCATCTGGAATTGTGTGTTTTCATAAAATTATGCAAAAGCACCGATTCCAGGTAAGACAGAGGAGCCTCCCCACAGGTGCACCCTGCCCAGCGGCCGCCCTTGGGACCAGCCCTAAAAAAAGTCACCACCTGCCCCAAAGACCGTAGAATGGACTGAAAAAAGACAAAGGAGTGTGGGCCTAGGCTGTCTCGGACGCTTGAGTGTGCACTGCGGCGCTAGGCTGTCTTCAAGTGCAGGATTCTGGGGCAGGAGCCCATGTGTCTTTGTACGGGCCATCTGTCGCTTGGCCGAGTCAACGGTCGCAAACAAAGTTGAGATAAAATGTGTCAAAAAATGTTGTTTGAGTCCCTGAGATTTTGTACTAGCACACAACTCAAAACTACATCATTTGTGTATTTTCTATCTCCAGCTGATAAAACTCTAAAGGGTTGCGGCTTATTTTGTTTTCATTTCTTTGGCTTTGTGCAATTTTCTTGTAACTTTACTCGTACCTGTATTTTCTGTTTACAAGTTCTTTTAAAGGGGAGGGGTAGGATTCTAAGATCTCATTTATTGTAGATAAAAACATTTTCTTTTGTGTCGTAGTAAAGCATGGGTTATGCGTTTGACTAAAAAAGGCACTGTATTATTTACCAAAGGGGTGTTGTTTTTGCATTTGTGTATAAATACATTATTTTGGTACTGTAAATTTGGACATAATTTCTGAATTTACTACTACTGGCAACTTCTTTCTCCTTGTTTTTTTTTTTTTTTTTCTTTTTAACTGTAAGTGTGCAATGCAGGTGCACAGGTCCCAGACCAAACCAGACCACCAGCACGTTCTCGTCCAGACCTTGGGGATGGCGGCCACCCTGCCCGGTGCACCTCCGTTCGTCTCATGCTGGCTCATTTGTTTTCAGCTCAGCATCCTGCTTTGTTTTCCTTTCCAAGCAAGATCGGTTGAGGTTCCTGGTTGCATTCTAATGAGCTCACCCTGATTTGCCGCTCTTCATAGGTATTTTGTGTATTAGATTGTGAGGGAGGTGTTCTAGAAGGCATTCATGGTTTGCATTTAACATGGTGTGCTTAGTTCAAGTTATTTTCTGTCTTTATAATTGAGATGAATTAATCTTATTTTTTTCTTGATGATTTGAAGTTGTAAGAATTGTCCAGCTATTGCTTAATAAAATTTTGCAGATCAAAAAAAAAAAAGAATCCCAGTTGCTTGTGTGCAGAAACCGCGTCTCAGCTAGCTTGAACCGCCTTCCCGCTGCCTCTTTGATCCCTGAATTACTGCCAGTGGCTGACCCCCTGACCGTCTCATCACTGTCGCTCTTTTTGAGAGGCCAGGGGTTGGCCCTCTTCCCGATGAGTTGGCCTGAGCTCGTGTTTGTTCTTCGTGCTTTTTCAAAAGAGGGCCGTGCGTTCCGGAGGCGGCTGTTCTGCACCTACAGAAGCAGAGTTGCCGAGCGCCCCGGCACTCTCTCTGCTGCTGTGTAGGACACCTACTAAAACCAGGCTATGAGCAGTTCATCTGTCAGTACTAACATCGCTGTTCATTGTTGTTCTCACTAATGAGCCTTAGTGCCCCGTTCACTCTGCCCCAGGGAGGGAGCCGGGCTTGGGGTCACAGGAGGCTCACGGGTAAACACTGGCCCTCGCACACCTTTGCAGAACTACATACACTCTTCTCAGAGAAAGAAAGGACATGCAATCACTCAACTTTAGGAGACAGAACTACAAACCATGTCAACTCTTAAATTCAAAGCACGCATTACATTTTAAAGTAGTCATAAGACTATACATCTGTGCTTTAAATAGTAGCAGTCATATAAGGTTAACTGGCCTGAGTTTTGTATAAGAATCAAAATGCATCTCTTACGGAAGTTTGTGAACTTCAAGTCAATATTCATTGTATCTTTATCACTTAAACCAGGTAGCGAGTAAACCTGGTGGAAAACACAGCCCCATTTTCCCTCTCCCAAAATACAAGAGACCACAACCTTGGCTGGGGCTGGGTCTCTGCTAAGGACCCCTGTCTAGGATCACTGTCCCCACCAGCCCCCTGGTCGGCTTTGGGGCCATTCGTTCAATGCAAGTCGGCATCTCCAGAAGAGATTTGTTTTTAAAGCCCTGGTAGGAAAACAGCAAATCCCTTTCCTTCTTGAAGCTTATTTTGAAAAGGATGCATGCTCTTTTTATTCTGGTGTTCAGCCTTGTTTTCCTGGTAGTGGAGAATCAGTTTAGCTCTTTACCCTCGCTCCAAAAGCTCAGTGCAGGGGAGGGAGGCCGGCCTCCCGGAGACAGCCATTTCCCAGAGCACACCACTGGATCTCCAAGCTCCCTTAAGGAGTGGGCGTGTTTTGCCTGCCCTTCCTTTCAGGAGAAAACCAAAGCATGGAGAGGTTGAAGTGATTTCTGGATTCCACAGACCAAAAAAAATGATCTGAAATAGGATCCAAGGTTTCTGGGTCACAGTAGTGAACAGACCTAGCATCTCCGCAGCTCCTTCCCCTGGTGCTTCATGTCGGTGTTTCTCCCGTGAGCCGCGAGCTCCCGGGGCAGGCGCTGTCTCCGCGACAGGCAGCCTCGGTAGGTGTCCTTCCTGCAGCGAGAGCGCCTGGCCCTGGCACTGTCAAGAGCATGAGCATGTGGCTCCCCGTCAGCATTACCCGGGTGCCACAAAGGAGCAGGCCTACGGATTTGTTTCTCTCCACGTAGCTTAGAAACAGTTGCCCGATTCACTAAAGACTGAAACCACCCACGTGAACTACGGGCGCATTTCCTGAATTTGCTTAAAGTCCCTGCTGGAATGATGCTTCGGGTGTAGAAGGTGCACCAGTGTGTAGAGCAGCAGGACCCCAGCAGGAAACGGGGCGGGGGGGTCCGGTACGGGGAATAGCTATACCTCACGCCTCGTGCTTTCCTTTCTCTGGGGCTCCTGCTCTTGTTCTGTTCCAGGCCCTTTCTGAGCCCATTCTCGCTGCATGCACGACTATAGCTCCCTCACCCCCCAAAAAGATGAGGGGGTGGGTGGGGGCCTTGTACGATAAAGGCAGGCGCGTGGCAGTGTCTCAAACTGCTAATCAAGTTGCCTCTCTCAGTCACAGCAGCCACCTCCCACCACCTTCAGCCGTTAGGGGGTGGGGGCGCCTCTGGCTTTCGGTTTCCACTCTTTAAAAGGGCAAACCAGGGCGGTCCTGACACCTCCCCCATCGCACAGGGAGCCGAGGGCCCCTGCGCCCCCGTTCCCGTGGGCCTCCAGCTCGCCCACGAGGTCTGTCGGTCTGTCGTTGCTCCTTTCCTGTGAGTTCCCTCAGCGTTTACACCTTCCCAGGGACCACCTTGAGGGTCTTGCATGAACCACCTATCAAATCTCTTACTTTGACCCCGTCGTGGGGGCAGTCCCTGTTGTTAAGGAGAGCCCCCTGAATGCCTGCTCTTCCCCAGTTGCAAGGACAGAAACCTGGGCTTCACCGCTGCTCTGTTTCCTCTCTGTCCCTGTACCGGGCAAGCAGCCAGGACACCGCCCAGGCACGTAAACGTGTGATGTACTCAGGAAGGAGGAGTGGCCTCCAGGGAGTCATTTATTCCTGCTCGGCCCCCCCCCCCCGCAACCCCAGGCCCTCCGTGCACCCAGCTTCCCTCCAGCATCTGCACCGACTTGACTGCAGGAGGCTCTGAGTCCTGAGATGCTCAGAGATGAAAAATTCTAATGTTTTTAAGCCCGAGAGGCAACGGCCCTCTGACGGGAAGGGACAGCCTCCGTTCACCCCATTCGCTCGGCCACCCCAGCAGGCCTCCCCTGGCTCCCAGGGCTTCTCTCCAGTGGGCCGAGCTGCACCCCTTCTCTGTTCCAGCGCCCACACCCCCAACGGGCGCGGAACTCCTGGGGGGCTCAGACAGAGTGGGTGCAACAGATTTGGAAGGGGATTGGTCGAGTTTCTCCACAACCACCCGAGCTCACCGACAGAGCGGTCGGCCAGGGTTCTTGGTCAGAGAGAGGAGCTAGAGGAGACAATACCCCCAGTTTTCCACACTGGCTACCTTCCTAAGGGAGGGAGAGGGTCCGATCGTCAAACCTCTCCCATGGGCAGAGCAGAGGGCCGCCCGAGATACAGGAGAGAGAGGCCTGACCCAGACCACCCTGCGCAGAGGTCTCCTGACCGCTCCACCCCTGCAGTGTTCCAGGCTCCCTTCCCTCTGCTTGGTCCGGGCCCCTGATGCTGCAGCCCCTGCTCAGACCGGGCACCTGGCGATGCCCGGCATCTCTCCTGGGAGGGCGCAGATGCCTAGCTCTGTGCCGACCATCTCTGGGACCCCAAGGATACAGGGCAGGGCGATGGGGACAAGCCAGCAGGTGTTGGGCATGCACACCCAAGCGCTTTTCTTGGGATCAGTTTAGATTTTATTAAAAACTTCTCAAGTGCATCTCCTAACAAACAGCGCTAAACAGACACAACCTGTAGGTGTGCCTTGGAGAAGAGAGCTATAACTGAGACCAAACTTGCATAGGAAAGTTATAGCCCTTGGGCAAGGTTGGGCCGCGCTTCCCGTGAGTAGTGACGGCACCGCACTAACGGTCTGAAAAGGGTTCTGGTGGGAAGCCCTGGCTGGATAAGGCACCGGCCAGGGGACTGGAGAGGGGGCCTGGTGCAGCGCGAAGACTTCCGCTCTGGGAGCCAGGAGATGGGGGGAGGGGGGGGCTTACCCCGCATCTGTCACCAAAACTTCATGACCTCCGTAGGCCACACAACTCTGGGCTTCTTTATGCTCAACTGAAAAATGAAGAGGTTGCACTAAGTATTTCCCAAGGCAGAGTCCATACTTCCTGGCAATTGTGCACACTGATTTAAGTAAAATGGGCTTCCTTCACTGTAGGATTTTACAGAAGCTTCAGTGTGCTCCAAGTGTTGTGCAGAATGACTACCAAGGGCAGGAAATCATTGAAAACCTAAAGCAGCCCTATTTCCTCCCTCTTCTGCCAGAATAAAGGAGCTCTGCTTTGCTTTGCTCGAGTAGGCAAGAGACCCTCGCTGGAGCCTGCAGAGTGTTTGCTGAGTGCAAAGGTGAAAAGTTGTGTTGTTTCTGCATTGTACTTTCTCACAAGGCAGAGCTGATAGAAGCAGAGTTGGGCTCTTGCCCATTACAGCCAACCAAGAAGCAAATATTCCTCTTGTTCAATTTGCAATTCGAACTCATGCAAATGCAGCCTTTCCCCAGACAAGGGAGGCTGACGGCGGACTCTTTCTGACCTAGCTCAGCTTCTGTTCCTAATTAATACATTGCGATTTCTGCCTCCCATTTAATTGGAGACCCTGGACTTCACCTATTACTTGATTTAGAGAGGAGAACCAGTGAGGGTCAGCAAAGCAGCCACCGGGGGCGAAGCCAGTGGGTTACACCAGGCGCCACGCTGAGGTCTGTGCTCCTGCGCTGGGAGTTCACACCCGGAAATGTGGTCCTGAATAGAACGCCCTCTGACTGGGCAGTTCATTTGCAGAAGTCAGTGTCTCTTCTGAGCTCTTGGAAAAGACTTGTCACTTCAATTGCCAAAAAATAAAGAGCCCAGGGCTAAGATGTTCGTCTGGCCTGAAAGTCGGACAGTAAATAAAGTCCCCTGGGAGCTCCTAAAAGCTGGCAGCCACCTGGGGACGCCCAGATGCAGGGGAACATCTGCTGTCCACCTGGAGACGCCCAAGTGGAAGGGGGACTGGGTGGTTTCCTGGGGTTGTTGCCAAGCTTCGGGAACACCTCCATGGGCGAGGCCCAGTGCTGAGAACCCTGAAAGGCTCCACTAGGAAGACCCTAAATAGTACCCGTTTCTTCCTGGGCGACAACCCAGGGGTCAGGGTTGCCTCAGGATGACGTCGAGGTGCCTTTTTGTCTTACTTCTGTGGCAATAAACAGAGACCAACCAAAGACAAGCAAAAGCTGCTCAATTCAGAGGTTGCTGTAGCAGGGATCGGGCACCATCGCTGGGGTTTGGCAGAGACTTGAAGGCAGGGGGCGGGGGCGAGCGTCCTAGTGGAGGAAACGGAGGGCCCAGCTGCGCCCCGACGGGGCCGTGGGCCTGGCAGCTGGAGGCGGCTGATGAGAGGTGGGGCGGCCATGGGACCTGTTAGGGGTGTACACTGGGCTTTCTTCTGCCGGTTCTAAGATTGAAGTGGGGTCAGAAGTTAGGGGAGCTGGCAGTCTTTAATCGAGTCCGGCCATTTGAGGCCAGTCATTACAGAGGACAGTGCTCGACTTCCTGGGTTGTTGAAAGAGACGGCAGTCTGACTTCCTGTCTGACCTAAGCTGGCTCCCTGGGCAGGTGACAGTAGTTGGTAAGTGAGGGTTGTTATAGATGGTTTGCCATTGTCCACTTGTATATTCAGTCTCTCGGTTTAAATAAGCCAATTTCCAGTTTTCCTGAATTCTAGGGTAAGAATGACACCAACCTATCCCCCTTGAACAATAAATTAATTGTCATCAGTAAGAATATCTTACAATGGCACAATTATACCTTTAAATGCACAGGAAGAAACAAATGCTCCCCAGAACACGTGCATCGCGCCCCATTCCTATGTTGACTTTGCAGACATGGAAAGGGCGTGCTGAACGGCGCCGTCAGAGCTGATCGCAAGGGGAAAACACTCCAGGAGCCGCTAGAAGCAATGGGAGGAAGATAACTAGGAGACACTCTGTAGATCATGTTCTAGTTACAATAACATTTTACCGCAAACCTCATTTTCATTTTATTGCCTTAGTTTGCCCCTAAGGAACACAAAGCTGTCCCCGCAGCTCATGGTATGTTCTTGAAAGCTTCACGTTTTCTGCGGTGGAGTGGGCGCAATGACACTTCACCGATAGAGGTTGGTTCGGGGAAATGTGCTCTGCTCCCCCCGCCGTCCCCCCGAACCCAGCAGGACTGTGCTGTTAGCTACCAAGTCGCCTGCTTTTGAAATGTTTAAATAAGAATCCTCCCACCTCTAAATAGTAATTCCATCCTGAGGAGGAAAGTGGATTGAGTCCCACTGAGTCTCAGGGGTGGGGGGCGGACGGGGGCAGGAGGGCTGGTGGCCAGCGCCTCTGAGCTTAGCAGCGCATGTCAGCAGAAATCCACGGAGCACCTACTTCTCTGCCGATTCCGTCGCAGAACCTGTGAGCTGAGCTCGCCGGAGAAGGCGGGAAAGAGAAAATGCAAACGGCAACCTCACCTGGAGCTGGGACTCCTCTGTGCTCTCACAGACGGACAGACGGATGTAACTCAGCCTGTCTGGGCCTCGCTGCCCCATACACGCAATTACCCCGCCCCTGACCACGCAGCGCCCTCTGGTGTGGACACCGTCTCTCTCCTGCCCCCTTGCCCAGAAAACTATACTTTCAGCCAAGGGCTGAACACAGCGGCCTGCTGGTAGGTAAGTGTTTAACCACCAGCTCTCTGGAACACCCCAAACCCTGAGTGCATGAATCTGCACACACAATCATTATACATGGTAATGACATGAAGGATGTGCAGCACACGATGCCAAATAATAACATATTCAACACTCTATTATGACAGAATGTTTTTGCTGATTTCTGCCCAATGCACGTACCCATACCCAGCCAGCGGTTGCAGTTGACAAGTGGGTGTAGTTCGGACATAAGTATTTGTTAAAATTCTCATTTACATTTATGAGCAAGACAGGAGTAAAACAAAAAAGATGTATGTTCATAGTGACATGTCAGGACTCCACCCGTGCATGAATGACATGAGTGATTTCTTCACTATATTGGATCATAGTTTTCAAATACTGGGAGAAAACGTCCTCGTTTTTTTGTGCTCTTCACGATGTCATGATATACTTTTCCGTTTGAACTGCGTTATTAACGTTGCCTCCTCACTTTGTCAAAGTCTGGAGTCTAGACTTGAAATGAGAAACAGAGCTAAGTCAGCCCTCGAATGAGACCTTCTGCTGATTTCCACCGTGTGAACATTCCCACCAGAGCCAATTTCGAGCAACCAACATAAGTCGCTGAATGGGAGCTGGAAAGAGATTTGCAGTAAGTAGCAATTTAATGTTTAATAATGACTGTGTTTAACAATCAGCTCTCAAGGTTTCTGAAAAGTTAACCGCACGCTGCCACAAGGCCGCATGCTGACCTGGCACATCCCCGGCCGCGTGGGTGTTTCAGAACCAGAACAGCCCAGGCCCAGGCTGCACGCAGGGCCGGCGGGGTTTACTGTGGGAAGGCTGAGCAGGTCACTCGGCTGCTGGGCTCAGCAGATAGGTTTTTTGCCATTTTCCCGTTAATTCATCAAATTTTTAAAGAGTGCCTACTCTATGCCACTTAGCTCAGCGATTTTCAACCTTTTTCATCTCATGGCACTCATAAAACTAATTACCAAAATTCTGTGGCACACCCAAAAACATGTCTTTTGCCGATCTGACCAAAAAAATAGGTATAATTTTGATTTGTTCACACCAGACAGCTATGGTTGTGTTGACTGTTGTTTTTTAAATTTGACAATCTAAGGGAAAAGAGGTCAGTGTCCCTGGCTAAGTAGTGACGTGCTATGTGTTTTTAAATTCTTGTGGCACATTGGTCGAAACTCACTGACTTAGATGCTTGTAGAGACAGGTAACCCCACGGCGCGTAGCAGAGACCCAGGCCTGCCCCGGGCGCGCGGGGCCCCAGCTAGCGCTCGGTCTACCGCGCGTGCTGGACACCCGCCCCCGCCCCGCCTTCCACCTCAGCTCGTGCCCCCGCCGGTCCCCCCAGTGCTTTGTGTTGCGAGCCCAGCAGAAGGGCGCATGGCTGTGCCAGATGACGAGGAACCAGGCCTGCCCGCCCCCCCCGACTTTCCACGGCCGACCCACCACCAAGTCCCGTCCATGGCGCCCCCTCCGGAGCCCTCAGCGCCCCCACCCTCCTCGGCTGCGGCCTCGGCCAGCTGCTGGCGCCCCTCGCCTCTCACCTGGGCCCCTTTTGGGGCCTCTCGGCCGGCCTTCCGGCTCCCTCCTCCGTTCCGCTTAGCAACCGGAAGGGTGTTTAACAATTAAAGCACCTTGTTTTTATATCATTCTTGGCTTCAGCCCCTTTCCCGGCGGTCGGTCGAGCGCGACAAGGAGAGGCGTGACCTCCAGGTCCAGCCGGAGGGGGTGTGTCGCTCCCTAGCTGGGTGGCTGGGGCAAGACTGTGTGGCAGCTCTGCGTCCGGTCCCACCGGCAGGTGAGGACAACCCTTGCCCACGGGACGCGGGCTCAGCAGGAGTCTCCGGGTCCGTGTACGTAAGGCGCCCAGCTCAGTGCCGCATCTCCCATGCCGCCGTCACGTCACTAAAGGCCAGTCCTCTCGCCCCCGCCACCCGGCCCCGCCTGCTCGCCCGGCCACTGCTCTGTGCCCTGGGGTCCCGTCCCCGGCGCCAGGCCCTCAGCGCACTGGGCCTCCCACAGGCTCCTCCCGCCGCCCGCCCAGCGCCCCTCTAACCCAGCTCGTCCCTCGGAGCCTCTTCGAGGCCATGTCCGACAGCGAAAGCCTTCCTCCGCCCTAGTCTACGGCAAGTTTGTCCTTTGTTCCTTTTGGAGCCCATGTCCCCATTGTACGCACACGCTCATTAGGGTGAACATACAACAGCGCGTGTCCTGACTGCTCCGTGGACCCGTGAGGGCGCCAGGGCCGGGCACGCGCCTGGAACACGGTAGGTGTCAGCGTCCGTAAAAGCTCTGTAACAGATAGGGCTTATCTAAGACCCTGCGACAACCCCCTCATCACAGGCACCGTCCCATTCGGCCAAGTTCCTTTAGGAATTAGAAAGTGTGGCCAAATGCCTGGCCTTGAGTCAAGGCAGCATCTGGTACCAACTCTTTCACCCTGTAACTCCCGTTCCCCAAAACTGCCAAGGGGCCTCCCCAGCCTCCGACAAGTGCTCAGCACGGCAGGGAAGGAACAGGATAATCTCAAGACCTTGGGGCTGACCAACGTGGCCTGCCCGCAGGGTTGCTGGCCGCTGAGCCGGCTGGGCTTCCCAAGGCCATTCCTAAGGGTCCCAGCTGGGTAAGGAGTTCTCGCAAACACTCACGAAGCAACCGTTGGACACAGGGGACCCCGGCAGCGGCTTCACACACCTTGACCCTGAACTGGGGAGGGGTCAGCTCTCCAAAGGCGAACCTGAGCCGGAGCGCCCTCCACCGTAGGCGCCTGCCATAGCGGCCTCGACACATTTTGTTTGTATGCTTTAAGTCCTTATCTATTAGAGAAACATACTAAAGTATTGGAGTGAAGGGGTATATCTGAGATTTGCTTTAAAATACCCCAACAGCAAACATTGGCGGGGGGCACTAAATGAAATAAGAATGACGAGGAGCTGGTGACTGAAGCTGGGCGAGAGCTGAGGGGCCCACTTTACCTGATGCTGTTTCTGAGTCGCTGTGAAAAGTTCCACAGCAGATGTTTTTAAAAGCCTCAACATGTATAAAGCAGAAATGGACAGAACTGTAGGAATTCACGGACACATCCATCGCCGTGGTGGGAGCGCACAACATACTTCTTTCAACTATAGGTAGACCTAACAATCAAAAGCCTAATATTGTGGACATAAATAGACAGCTAGGGACCAAAAAAATCTTATAAAATATACATGAAAAATTCATAAAAATGGATCATATACTAGGCCATGAAGCAAGAAGTGTCAATAAAGTTCAAAGAATCTTATGATATAGACTATGTTTTTGTAACAGTGCAATTAAGGTATAAATCAGTAATAAGAAAAACTGTCCAAACACTTGAAATTTTGAGATGAATTCGAAATAGCTCATAGGTCAAAGAAGAAGTGTATGGTCATGAAAATTTGTGAAGTGCCATGAAAACAGCACTTGGAGATAAATTTATAACCTTAAATTCATTAGCAAATGTACATCTTCAGACATTGGAAAAATAACAGAAAATATTTTTTAAAAAAGAACAAAGAAAAAGAATGAAGTTTAATTAATATAAAGGCAAGGCAAAAAACACTCAAGGGGGTCCATGATGTCAAAAATTAGTTCTTGAAAAAGATTGATGAATTTGACAACTATCTGGCATGATATATTTATGAAAAAAAAGAGAAAGCACAAACATATTAGGAACAAAAATGGGACTTACCTTCAGATCGGGATTTTTAAAAGCTAAGAGAATAAATATGAATAATTATATGATACTCAATTTAAAAATTTAGATATATAATTATTAGTAAAAAAAAATTTCTACAAAAAAACACCAAGCCAAATGGTTTTACTGGTAAATGCTGTCAACTTTCAAGTAACTCATCTTTCCTCTCCTATATAAACACTTCTAGAAATTTTTAAAAAAGAGGAAATACTCTCTTCCCTCCACTCTCTCCCCACTATGTGGCGAGTATGTTGATACCCAAATAAGAGAAGCAGCAAGTCAGAGCGGGAAATAGCAGGGCATCTCATTTAAGAAATGTCTGGCACACTTCGCTTGCCTTTCTTCTTCCAAGAAATTTGTCTTTGAACAGACAATCTCACATCACCAGTATTTAGCCACTTAAGGGCAAATTTCCTGTTTGGGGTTAACTCAGAAACACTTAAGCAGACGAGTCTAACGTTTGAGATTGCTCTCAGGGTCTCATTTCTCTCACCTTTCTAAATCTTCCTTGGTTTGGCATTTTTCACAGTGTTCTTAGTTACAAACAGAAGGAGGAATAAGTTAAGTTAACCCAAGTTTTTATAGAGACAGAAACAAGTTACCTTTTTTTTGGTGGCTAGAGACAGCTCATTTGGACACATTTCTCTATAATTAAAAATAATATTTAGTATAGCACCACCATAATGGAAGTAAAATATGCAGAAGAGGAAAAGTAATTTTAGTATACTCTATGGCACAGCTGTGCATAACATGTACAAAGTCATTACATATGTGTTTGCATGTGTTACATGTGACAATTCATCTAGCACATCTCTTTGTGGTGAAAGAGGTGACAACATAGATTTTGCACAATGCTGGAGCCAGAAGTCTTGCATTGTCCTCTAGGGGCTACTGCAGTTTAAAGGGGGGCAGCCTAGGCAGGGACAGCTTCCCAGACGAGTTTTAAGTGTTCTGTGGCCTCACTGAAGTTGGCTAATTGTGCTCCTATGAGAAGCCCCCTGTAGCCAATTATGAAACATTTGAAACATGGCCTATTCTGGCCACACTGTCTCTATTTCATTACAGAAAAAAACCCCGCAGGTGAGATTGTGAAGGAGCTATTCTTAGCGCTCCCCTCTCTGCAGTTTATGTTGAAGGTTTGCAAGGCCCAACAGAAAAGCTTGGCCAGCAGACAAAAACTGGTTCTACAATGAAAAGGGAGGGAGGAACTAAAATATGACCATACAAATAAAACGCAAGGAAAGCAGGCGCAACTAGGGCGTAGGTGCGGGTTGCAGGGAACACGGGAAATCTGACAGCATCTAAACATGAGTGGCCCAAGCTCACCTGGGGAGCTTTGAAACACGCGGGTTCCTGGGGGTCCATATTATGTAATTTAGATTCAATAGTGTAAATTGTGCCCCCAAATGTGTATTTGTAAAAGGTTCCTGCAGTGCATACAGGATCAGCATTGCACGGAAGCCTGTCCTGGGTTCCGGGGGAAATGCACCAGCATTGCATGGAACGGTGGTTTCTCCACTTACTGGAAAAAAAGTCACAAGAGGAGATGACATCATCTTTGACGTTGTCCATGAAAGACATGTTGATTTGTGAGTTTTTACTTTGCACATTGGTGTTGAGCTTTCTGTAGAGGATGAGAATGCCCAGATTTTGTTGTTATTTCGGTGGCTATAGAGCGTGTGGAAGAGCCATCTCATTTGGGCACATTCTTTTATCATTAAAAAAATGCATCATGACATAACCATGCGGGGCTTGATGTGAAGTGTGTGCGCCTTAGGCCAAGTGGAACGCAAGGCTGGAGGGGGAAGCAGCCTGGGAGCTGTCCTTGGTGCTGAACGCTAGCCGGCCGCGCCCTCGACCTTCCCAGCCCGAAAGGGCCTCCGTCCGTCCCCAAGCCCCACGTTGTTTTCTGCTCTCACCGCCAGCTGCTTCTGTCCCAGCACGAGCACTAGCGAGGGTGGCCCTTTATATTTTTGTCTTGGCGGCAGACAGTCTCGTGTTGGCGTCCCCCGTCCCCCTTCCTTTTCCGACTCCCTGGGCCCCGACAGATGGGCGCGGCACCCTCCCCTCCTTCGCTCCTCGGTGGGCGGGAGGCAAGGCGGCGTGGCTGGGGCCTCCCCTACCCCAAGCCCGCAGCTCCCGCGTTGCCTGGGGGCGCCCCGAGCACGGCGCCCCACCTCCCTCCCTCCGTGCCCCTTCCCCACCTCCGCCTCCACCCGCTCCTCCTCCTCGCTCCGCCCGGCGCGCCGGCAGCCCCCGAGCCACATCCCCGGAGCTGGGAAGCGAGAGGAGGCGAACGAAGCGACACAAAGGGCGGAGCGGCGCGGCGCGGCGGGAGGAGAGTCCTGGGCGCGACGGGCAGCGCGGCATGGACGCCGAGTTCCCTGCCTTGGAGCCCCCGCTGTGCGGCGAGCTCAAGCACCTGTGCCGGCGGCTGCAGGAGGCGTACCGGGAGCTACAGGAGGACCTCGCGCCGCTGCGCGATGACCGCTGCTACTACAGGTGGGCCGGCGCGGGCCGGGGGCCTGGGGGCGGGCGGGGCGCAGCCCCGGGCTTCGGCGGAGCTTCGGGCCGGGCGCGGCGGCCGCCCCTCGGCTGCCTCGGGAAGGGGGCGCGGGCGGCAGGCCCAAGGGTTATGGCTGCGTGGCGCCCGCACCTGGCTGGGGGTCGAGGGCGGGCCGGGGGTGCGTGCGAGTGAGGAGCTGTCTCCATTTCCCAGAAACCGGAGCCGAGGTTCCCGTGTCCCGGGAAAGGGGCGCGCTAGGCTCTCCCCCGCTACGCTTTCGCTTCCCTGCGCGTCTTTCTGCCCCTAACCCTCGCCGCCGCCTCCCGCGCAGGCCTCACTGGGTCCCGGTGTGAGGCCGAGACCAAGCCCGGCCTAGCGTCCCGCAGGGAGGGCCTGGTCTCTCCTCCGTCGCCGCCAGGCCCTGCGCCTCGGTGGGAACTCCGAGGCTGGGGCGCTCCTGGGGCGGGGATGGGGGCACAGATGGGCTCCGGGCCGCGGGGCACCGTCGCGAAGATGCCGTGGGAGCCACCCACCGAAGCCCACCAGGAGCTGTCGCTTTGGGTCGTCTGTGTCCGTCCCTGTATCCCTCCCTAGGCACCGAGGTGAGAGCTTGGGGCCTGCAGACCCCTGCGCAGGGTGCCGCCCCTTCCTCCCCGCCTCGCGATTCTCACGGGTCCGCCACCAGTGGCTGGACATCGCGGGGGCGCCCCGCGCGCGGGAAGGACCCAGGGGGTCAGGGGCTGGAGCCTGAGGCCTGGATCGATCCACTCCAAGGCCCCGAGGGTGCCGGCCAACGCTGCTCTACAGGCCGCCTGCTGGTAACAGGGAAGCTTGAAGCAGGCGCTTTCCGAGCGTCAGGATTTTGGCCACGACTGGCTTGCTCTGCGCTGCCAGTGCGACACGAGGCTCGGGAGGGTAAACACGTACCCCTCTCCCCACCACGCCTTTCTCAGAACCCGGCGGCCCCCGGGGCTCACCTGCATCTGTTACTAAACGCTATATAGGCCACGGTTACTGATTTTTTCGAAAAAACATAATTCCAAGATCATGCGGGGTAGCTCTCCTGTGTGCCTCATAATCTGTCTATTGCAGCCTCCTGGGGGGAGGGCAATATAATAAACCCCCAACAACCCATAGATTGTTTCAAACGTATTTTCTTAAAGATTTTATGTATTTATATTTAGAAGGAGGGGAAGGAAGGAAGGGAGAAAGAGAGGGAGAGAAACATCGATTGCCCACTGGGAATGGAACCTGCAACCCAGGCACGTGCTCTGACCAGGAATAGAACCTGTGACCTTTCGCTTTTTGAGACAATGCACAACCAATTGAGCCATACTGGTCAGGGCTCAAATCTTATTTTTGATATGTTCCAATCTCCTTTCCCACTAACTAACCCCCCCCCCCTCTATTTTTCCCTATGTTTTAGTTTCTTGAGAATGTATCTTTGGCAAAGGAGTTGGTGAATAGTGAAATAGTCTTAATACAAGTAGCAGAGGAGAGAACAAAGCCACGTCATTGGTTCATGCACAACTGGACTGTCCTTTACTCATTCGCCTGCTTATTCCACCCATAGTCACTGAGCATCTCCTGTGGTTGTGCTGTAGTTCTAGATGTTGGGGATACAGTCGTGAGCAAGACGGACAGGGCACCTGCTGTCATGGGGCTTGCTGATAATGAACACGTGGTTACACATGCCACGAGTGCTAGGAAGATGACGAACCCAGTGTCGTGACAGAGCGTGCTGGGGGCCTGCTCTGGAGAAGGAGACATTAGACTGAGGACTGAATAATAAGTTGCTCACTAGAATGAGCTGGGAGGGGAAAGTTCCAGAAGAAGGAGAGGCTCAAAGTCCCTGAGACCTACAAACACAGTACGTTCAGGGAACAGACTGAAGACCAGCGTGACTGGAGACCAGTGGTCAGAGATGGAAGGGCTAGGTCACGAAAGGCCTTGAAGGCCAGACCGTGGGGTGTGATTAGCGTTCCCATGCGACACCAGTGAGGGGTTCTCAGTGGAGGAAGGGACATGAGCAGTTGGCTGCCTGTCCCACAGCAAGCATCTGAGTCTTGGCTCCAGGAGCCTCTTCACTCTTTAAGTCGGCTCCTGAGGACCAACCTACCACGGTCGGAAGGGGGCAGCGATGAGCGCGGCGCCGCAACCAGGAGACACGTTCCTGGCAGAAGGCTCTGCAGCGCAGGGTCTTGATTCAGAGCTTCTTCTACGGTGTGGAGGGGCCCTGGGTCGCTGTGCTACCCGCCACTGCCCCGCCGAGCATTTCTGTCCATCAGTGGCTCATACCTTTACGGAACTCCTGGCAACACTCTTGGGTTTCTAAGTTGGGAAGCTGAGAGCTACAGCTCCTGCATCTGTCTGGCTGGAAGACGAATTTGCTACTATAATTTTTGCTCCTACTCTTCTCACCCCCTGCATTTCCACCTTGGTGATTTATGACTACAGTGCACCTGTCCTTTTCCCCCGGAGGACGGGGACTCCCTTCCTGCGGCAGACAGTGTCCTCATAGTGGGGCATAGCAAGGACACAACTGCAAATGCTCTGTTTTCAAAAGATGGCTGCCCCCCGGTCCCCCACTGCCACCATTAGCTGGCAAGGCTCTTTGCATATTAGCTATGTTATTTGGCATCACGGAAAAGCGGCAGCTACGTGATCAAAGGACTCACAGGCATTTTCACAAAATGTGCGAGGACAGCTGGGAAGGGGGAGCCAGCCATAGGGCAGGGAAGGGCGGTGCGCTGGGCGTCCCAAGTCCTGGCTTCCAGCCCCGACTCCGCCCTCTGCTAACTCCCTGGCCTGGGAAGTCATCGAACTTCGCTGGTGATTAATTTCCACATTGGAAAAATGAAGCAAGGATGTTGTGAGGCTCCAGTGCTTTGAAGAAAACACTAAAGATGCTTCTAGACACAGATGCAGAAGAGCCAAAGCAACCAGCCAAAACAACAAGGTAACGGATTGAGCCAGCAGGTTAGACGGCATTAAGTCCTTCCTTTTTTATCTTGGCTGCTAATAAGCATTTGGGCTAGTGCTTCTCATTCAAAACTGGCTGACTTGAAGCCCACAGCAAAACTTCTGGAGTCTCCACTGTACCCACACCAAAGGGGCAGCAATGAAGAAGACAGCCGTGTGGACAGGACATGGAATTTCAGTCCCTGCAGGTGGGAGGGTCCCTTGGTTCGCTCACTGTGGAAGCTGACAGTGTCTCCTCAATGGAACACGCAGACTCCTTTGGGCCCAGCACTTCCTCCTAGGTGCGTGCCCTACAGAAGGGCATACCTTAAGAGACAGGTGCTAAAGCGTTCACAGCGGCCCGATTTGTCCTATTCCTGAACTGAAAACCGGCCCAACCGTCATCCCCTGAAGAATGGGTAGATCTGGCTTGCTCCGTGATAGAATATCACACAGCAGTAAAAGTAAGCAACCTACAACGACACACAATAGAGATGAGCCTCACACACGTATTGTGAGCAAAAGAAGCCAGACACAGGGAGTACATATTCTTTGATTCTGCTTACATACAAATGTATAAAACAAGCACACGGTCTATGCTGTGTTAGAAGTCAGGGTGGTGGTTACCCTTGAGGGGACAGGGGACGGAAGGCAGCAGGAGGGGCCTTTCCGGGTGCTGGTAATATTTTGCTTCTTACTCTGGGTGCCGGTCATCCGGGCACATTTAATTTGTGGCCATTTATCAAGCTGTACTTTTCCATATGTTCATTCTGCCTCAATGGAAGGCAGAAAAGGAAACCCACTCCCGTGTCTCATTCACGACATCAGGGCCTCGCCCTCTCTTCGCTCATCAGAGCACAAACCCACAAGGGAGCGGGGACGGACCTCAGCGAAGCAGAGGGCCCAGGGCTGGGGGCAGCTGCCCCCGGGGAGGGGGGCGGCAGAGGGCCGGGCCACCTGGGGTTCTGCTCGGGACAAGATGTGGGGGATGGGCCAGGCAGGCACCGGCTCCGTCTGTCCAGGGCACAGACGGCAGAAGTGTACAGAAATGCGGGGGGGGGCGGAGGCGGTCAGTGCTGTGTTCTGCCGCGTGGAACGTGCACTCATGTTTTTGACGCACGCATTCAGGAAGAAAATCTTTTGTTTTAATTTTTTAATTCAGTTTTTATTTATATTCAGATACTTGTTTTTCTATTATAAAGAATTTTAGCATTTATTTTTGAACATATCCTGGTATAAGAAGTTTTATATAACAAATAACTACAAGACACAAGAACAGATGCAAGGTACAAAAAATTTTTAAAAGACTTAAAAACATGTATATAGATACAGAATTAGCACTACCCCTACATAACGTGCATCCTTATTTTTCCCTAAAAAATTTGGGCAGAAAAGTGCGCAATATACACAGCAGAATACATCCCTTGAGAGCTCAGTGCTCGAAGAATTTGCGGTGGGCCATTTTGCTGATCCCTGCTCTGCTTCTCATGGGATTACGTCACCTCTGTAAAATATATGAGCGACAAAGTTGGCTTGTTTTTTCTTGGCCGGTGAAGTGATGCCCAGGGGGCCCTCACCCGAGAGGCTCCCGGAAGCAAGGCTCACGCCCTCGGTGAGTCCATCAGGCCCCGGGGCCGGCCCTCAGCCTCGCCGGCCTGGTAGGGACAGCACAGCGAGGGCGACTCGTTCTCAGTGAAGGCTTCCCAGGCTCCCGGACTGAGTCAGACACCGGTGAGTTAAACCGGCCGATGCAGACCCATGAGAACACCGGGGACCGGGCTGGTGTCAGGGCGCGGGAATCAGTTAGAAGGGGGATTCCACACGCTCGCCCCACATCAGAATCACCTTGGGGGGCTTTAAAAAATACAAATGCCCAGGCCCTCCCCTGAGGACTATGATTTCCTGAGCCCGGTTGGAGAGCCTGGGAGGGGAGAGGGGGGCGTTCCGGGCGCGGGGGGGCGGGGCAGCGAGCCCGGTGCACCCACGTCTCCCTGCACCGGAGGAGCGGGGTCACCAGCCCAGGCTCCCTCTCGCCCACTGCAGACTCAGTGGCCAGCGTCAGTGGCTGCGGTGGCCGATCCTCCTGTTTCCAGGTGGCCAGGCTGCCCAGCCTCCCTCTTTGGAGGAGCACACCTGGTCCGGTTCGGGGCAGGTGGAAGGCCCGCCCGCTTCTGCCCCGACCCATCCGGACCGATGCGAGCATTCACATTGCAGCCGGCCAGCTTCCCTCTTGTTTTCAAGTTCCTGGGGACCCCTCGCTGTGACTGTGGAGACCTGGCCTCTCTCTCTGTCTCCGTTTCTTTTTTGGTGGGAAGGACAATCAGTATCCCTGACAAGACTGATTCTAGAGCCGGCTTCTCCACCTCCATCATATCAAAGGCGGACACAGAAGCCCGCTAAGCCCGCACACTCGGGAACTGCGAGGCAGCCTCCGCCCCGGCCTGCGGAGCCAGGCTGCTGCTGCTGTTTTCCATTCGGGACAAGGCAGCGGCTCCAGGCGGGCCAGGGTCCAAGGACCCACGTAAACACCTGTATGAGGAGCCACTGGTGGCTCAATTGTCCCTGCTTGTCCTCAGGGCTCAGGTCTTTCCCTCAGCTCTGACTCCTTCCCAGCCACTGACGACCCTGTCCAGGCAAAGCCCCCTCAGCACGGCCCCCTTGGGGGCGACCACAGTGTCTTCGTCAACCTGTGCCGGCCGGGCCTCTCCCCCACCGTGTTGTTCTACAAATGGGTTAAAGACGGTCCCTGCATATTGGCTTCGAGCTGTGTGTTTCTCCACTTATTTCATAGAAGTTGCCTGACTTACTCCCACCGGCGACTAACTCAAACCCTCACACACAGACTGCTTTAAACGCAGCCGGCATGGGCGTGTTTTCAGCCATTTCGAGCTTGCATACTGTGAAACTGCCCCCAGCATCTGCCAGCCCTGGATGCGACCCAGCCGGTGGCTGTCCCAGACCCTGGCTGCTGCGGCCCGGGGGGCGGGGGGGGGGGGGGCGGGGGGGAGCTCCGCATCCCCGTCTCCTCACCTCGCGGCTCAGTGACTGGACATGTCACTCACGTCTCTGATTCCCCTCTCCTCTGGGAGTTCCCACACTCTGTTCCCTTTCTGGGTGGCGGCCCTGGCCACGGTGTTGGGGTGCCTCCTGCTCAGAGGTACCTCTTCTGTATGCACCTGTCTGAGGGCCGCCCACTGAAGCCGCTGCACAACGCCGCCACCTGGTGGCCCCCTCTCTTCCTTGACCCCTTGGAACCTTGAACTCACAAGGCAGGTCCTGCAGCTGCCCTCGCCCACGTCGCTGGTGACCTTGGCATCAAGCCCAGTGGCCCCTTTCAGGCCCTCGTGCTGCGCAGTCCCCAAGGATGTGACCAGAACTGGGGTGCTCTTTGGTCCCTGCGGGGGCTCCAGCGCTGCCCTTCTCTCAGGTTCCCCCACCTGCTCGTCCTCTTCACGCTTTCGAAGATTCTGCGGTGCCCTCTTCCCGTTTCTGGTTTGGACTCACGGACCCCGCCCTTTCCTGAAGCCGGGGCAGCGTGATTAGCAGCGCTGAGCATCCCCGGCAGCAGCGGGCAGGGACACGGCCGCTTCCTGCCTCACACCGCCCGTCAGGTGGGCTCCACAGAGGACGGAGCCGCTCTCCCTCCATGGGACGTGGGTGTGTGCATCGAGAAAGGTCGTGTCCTGTGAACCAGACACTAGCGGCCTGCCAGGTCACACGGAGATGGTGAACACGGGTCCGCAGAGGCTGGAGGTGGCCTCGCACATATGTCACCCTGGGACCCCCAGGGAGGGCATCCGGACCTGCTGCAGGTCATCCCGTGACTGCTGAGAACTCCTGTTCTGTGTCTTGGCCTCGGGACAGTGTCTTGATGGCAGGTCAGACTCGGACACTTGGGGACGTTTCTCCATCCACTATATGGTCTGGGAAATAGACTACTCCGGTGCGATTCAAAATTTAAATTCAAGTCCAAGGCCAGTCATATAACCTCTCTGCTGGATTGCCCGCCAGGAGAGGAAGCCCGCGCCCCCGGCTCAGTCCCGCTGCGGGTCCGGAGGGAGGCGGGCCTCGGGCCCGAAGGACAGGATTGTCCTGTGTGTCCGGCATGAGGGCCTGGGCTGGGGAGGGAGGTGTGTGTTGGTTCCAAAGACCAGACCACGGTCGCCTCCTCCGACTTCGTCCGGGTCTGAGGCGCGCCGTCCAGCTTTCTGTGTCGGAATGTCTGCAGTTGAGACTTCAGCTTTGTTTCTTTTCCCCCGGCCTTGGGCTGCCACAGCCACGTTCCCGCGGTGCCGTGGTGACGTGCGGGGTGTCTAAAGAAGGGTTTTTGGCGGGCTTTCTGCTACAGAGAGCCCCCGCCGCTGGCTGCGGAGGGCGGCCCATCTGCCCACGGGCCGTGTCCTGTGGCTGCCTGCGGGGACCAGGGCCCCCCCCGGACGTGCAGGTCAGGCTCTGACCCGGGGGCGGCAGACGGCAGGACAGAGCCCTCCGACGGGCCCCAGACGGAACGGTTTCCGCCGTCTCTGGAGCGATCCCGCGAGACGGAGCGAGCAGCCGAGCGGGTGGAGCCCGGGCAGCTTGGCCTCCCGCGCGTCCTCTCTCCGAGCCCCCGCCATGCCCCCTCGGCCCGTCTCCCCGGGGTTGTGCCTGCTCCACGCAAGGCTGACATGGACACGTTCGGCTCAGGTTCTGCTCTGAGGGAACGAGGCTGAGATGTTCTTTAAATTGTAAGACAACTTTACCCTGTAAGTCAGAAAAAATGTGGGCTGCAAGTAAGGTGACAGTCTGTCCCCGCGCGCTGGGGCCCCGGGGGTCTAGGACCTGGGACTTTCCCTATGAAACCCGGAACGTAGTCGCAGGAAAAGCAGGGCAGTGGTCGCCCTCGCCTGAGGCCAGAGGCACCTCAGCTCCACTCCCCCGCCCCCCCTCAGTCTCGCGGCCCTGCCTCCCTTTCCCTTCTCTTCCCTTCCCCGGAAGGAGCCCCCGTTCTCTAGACCATTAGGAAACATACTGGGTCCGCTTTCCAGGCCTCTAACGAGTCTAGATGTCCTTGGTCCCCACATGTGTCGGGGGTCTTTCGGTACCAGGCTGGACGCCAGGCCCGGCAGAGCAGATGCAGAGGCTGGCGTGGGGGGCAGGGAAGGAATGGCACGGCTCAAGTGCTGAGAATAAAAGAAAAGACATTTTCGTCTAAACAACAGGGACTGATACGTAAAACCTCCCAGATTGCCGAGGGCAGAGGTGGCGTGGGTGCGGAGCCCCTGTGGCCCTGAGGAAGGGCCGGGCTGGGTGGGGGTGTGGGCGCCCGGGGCCACCCGACCACCAGGCTGTCCTGGTTCCGCTCACCGGCCTTCGTCACTGCAAGTACCAAAACCGGCAGGTACGGAGAGGAAAGGCGGCATTTGTGTCGGTGGTCGCTAAGGGGATGGAGCAAGATATGGATGTCAACTTTACAGTGGCTCAAAGTTCCATGCATAGTTACCTTGCTTCTGGAGATGAAGAAAAGAGGAAGCAAACGTTCTGTAGCAACACCATGGTAGCTGGTCTCCGAGACGGCAGCCCCATGCGCTGCTCCTCCCAGAGCCCTTGCTGTCGTTGCCGCTTGTCCTCGGGTCTGGGCTGGCTCTGTCTGTCCACCAGGAGGACGTGGTGGCAGCGATGTGAAGGGCACCTGAGGCTGGGCCTCCAGCAGCCCCGCAGCTTCTGCTTCGGGTCTTAGAGCGTCCAGGCCAGGGGAAGCCAGCCCCGCCCTGGGACCCGATGTCCCGAGACCTGGGAGGACGCCCGGGCTCACCCCGTGGAGGGAGGCAGCCTGGCCGCCGCCCGCTCTGCAGGCGCCAGAGCCCTCAGAGGACAGTGTCCCCAGACGCCCCCTCGCTGAACTTGCAAGGGTGACCCCCAGCAGGAACCGCGCGGTGAGCTCTGTCATCACCTCGAAACAGGAGAGAGCGTGAGCTGTTGTTCGGAGCTGCCGCAGGAGGTGCCACTTAAAATGCCCCCGGGGACCTTCCGCACCTCCTCGCGGTCACACGCGTGCGGGGTCCTCGCCCCTGGCTGGTGGGTGGACCCGTGACTTGCCGGTAGAGAGCGGGATGGAGAAAGAGGGACGCGACACCGCTTGTGAGAGGAGGCGACTCGCCTCCTCATCTCACTCCCCCTGGCTCTGCTCACTTCCTCCCTCAGATGGAGCAGAGCCACCGTGCTGTCCGCTGCCCCGTGGACGGCCAGCGTGGCAAGGCGCTGAGAGCAGCCTCCGGCCAGCAGCCCAGGAGGCACGGGGCCCCGCCACCTGTGTGACTTTGGCGGCTGAGTCGTTGGGAGAGCCTGAGCCAAGGGACCCCGGTAGGCTGCACCTGGAAACTGGGAGAAATGAATGTTGTTTCAAACCACAGAGTTCCGGGGTAATTTGTTTCGTAGCAATAGATAACTAATGCAGTAACTACATGTTACGGTAGTTTGCTAGGCAGCAATAAATAAGGGGAACAAGTATGAGGATAAGAAAGCAAAACCCTGGCTGGTGTGGCTCAGTGGGTTAAGCACCAACCTGCAAACCAATGGGCTGCTGGTTCAATTCCTGCTCCACGGCGTCCCTGGTTGGAGGAGTGCTAGGGGCAACTGATCGATGTTTCTCTGCCTCTCTTTCTCCCTTGCCCTCTCTCTAAATAATAAATAAAATCTTTATAATTTTTTTTAAAAAGAAAGCAAAAAACAACCAATTTATATCGTAACTGCTGAGCAGAAGACTGTCTTGCTCCTGGCATTACTAACGTTGATAAGCAAGACGGAGCATTTGAGCCACTAAGAGATAGATGCTTGCTTCTCATGATCATGTCTTAGGAGAAAAGACGACAGTGAGAAGTACCCATGTTTGATGCCACAGGTGGGCCAGAAAGGTGGGCGGCCCCCCCCAGACGGCGCAGGGGCTTCTCGGGAAGGCAGCTCGGTGAGGGACCTGAGCCAGCCGCGGCGGCAAGGGCCTCCGTCCGTGCTCTGCTCTGCCTCTGGGCGAGAACGAGCCGGCCGAGGGCGGAAGGCCAGCGGCTGTCTGAGCACAGCCCACTCTCACCCACCAGAATCGTGCTTAAGGAAACGCCAAGACTGTGAGATTGTCCTGCCTTGAACCCAAGGACAGGTGATTAGAGTCATTGGTATGGGATTCTTTTCTATTCTCTGGACTGACTATATAGGCCTGTTTTCCTTTTTGGGGGTGTTATGGATCAAATGTTTAGGTCCTCCCCAGATTCATATGTTGAAGCCCCAGCCCCCAGGGTGGCTGTATGTGGAGTAAGGAAGTATTTCAGGTTAAATGAGGTCATAGGGGTGGGCCCCGAACTAATAGGATTAATGGCCGTAGGGGAAGAGGCAGGAGGGGACTGCTCTCTTTCTTCCCCCACACTCCCCACCCCAAGCAAAGGCCAAGTGAGGACACAGAGGAAGGCGACCATCTGCAAGCCCCGAAGAGAGCCCTCGCTAGAAGCTAAATCGGCCAGAACCTTGCTCTGGGACTTGTAGCCTCTAGAACTGTGAGAAAGTCGATTTCTGTTGTGTAAGACACTCAGCCTATGGCACTTTGTTATGCAGCCCAGGGGACTTCGACAACAGGTCAGGGAGAACTATAATAAACGGCTGCTTTTCATTCTTACCCAGCTCAGTGCCCACCAGCTAGAGCTGAAGTAGTCAGTGTCAGACATTATTGGTTATCGTTATTAACAGGATAGGTGAGGAGAGCACAACAGTGTATCTACAAACTGCTAGACAGATGTCACTTGTTAAGTTGGGGGGCGTGAGTTTGAGTCCCTTGGAACAGACAGCTTATTTCCTAGGGTATCAAGGACATTTGAAGATGAGCCTCTTGGCTATTAACTTGGAGAAATGGCAGTGAGTAGGAGTCAGCAACCTACAGGCTGGTGAGCTTGACTTTGGTCCTATTCTAGAAGGAAATTATTTAAAAGGATGGTTTGTTGGCCTTTAGGAAACGGAATGAACGTTAGGTATGAGTAGCGGTTTTTCTAAGACTAGGGGGCGTCAGACCAATATCAGTTCTGACATCTTGACCCTTTTTGAAACAAGCCAGGGTTTCAAATACATATACACTCACTCACGGGTCAAATTTCCCAATTAAACAGGATTACTGGGGAATGCTGTGGGCACGGCATAACTGGCTTTTAGAAGACTTTTTAATAAGAATGAAGTTAATAAATCTGGGCTATTATTAACTACAGCTGGTAGCCTATTTGCACCCAACCTCAGCTGGTCACCGCGTTCCTGTCACAGCTGTGAACACATGGGACACCCACAATGGAGACCCCACGTTGGGGTCAGGTCATCTGGGTGCTTCTCAGCAGCTCCTGAGAAAATCGCTTACTTTAAGCCTCAGTTTCTTATCTATAAAATGAGCTTCATGACCACTGATAACTCATCAAGATGTGAAGAGGATTCATTGGCTCAGGCCTGCAGCTTTTCAGGTGCTGGTAATGGTTGGTCATTCTCCCTGGACAGCATGGCCCTGAGCAGAGAGCCGAGGTGACCCTGAGCAGAGCCGAGGTGGCACCTTGAGGATGGAACCGTGGGCCGAATCGGGGGGGGGGGGGGCGCTGCCGGAACGTGAATTCATTCTTGGGCTGCAACAGGCCTCATGTGAAATGTGTTCCATTCTGAGCTTACAGAGGAAGCTTGCCCAACAGAAGCAAGCACAGGGCAGGGCAGCCCGAGGCGATCGGAAAGGGTCTCATGGGTGCCTGGCTGACGCGCCACCCACTTCTCGGAGCCCCAGAACACGCGGGGTCCCTCTCCTTTCATCCCATGCGCCATCCCAGCACCTTCCTGTTTCCCTTCCCATCACAGTTAACGTTGGGAGAAAAAATAGATGAGAAAAAGGGGGATCTAAGTGATGGTGGGCAGCAGCCCCCGGGAGCACCAATGGGAGAAGGTACCAGGGGGCTTCACAGGGCTTTATGATGCTCAAATGTTGGAAGGGGTAGCTTCCAAGAGTTTAGAATCATAAGGCGTCGCATGAAAAATCGTATTTGAAGTCAGGCTCTTTCAAAGTGCTGAGTGGCACTGCCCCTTTAGGCGACGCTCACTCCCTGGTTCACGGTGCCCACTGATGCGCATCTTGTTAATTGCCTGTCCCCACGCTTGGCGTTTATGTTCCCCAGCCTTTTTGCCTTTTCTGTCCAAGTGTCTATGAAAAGAATTTGAGAAATAATCTTTTGTCACGGTTCCTGTAAGAGCTGCAGTTTAGGATTCAGAGTGCTAACGGAATTTCTTGTCGTAATCAATTATTTCGTGTTCGGACCGCTGCTCTGCCTGCTGTGTCCCCTTCTCTCCAACTTCCTATTGTCCCCACCTCCCCTGCCCCCCTGAGACCAGCCCGAACCACCCGTTCTCTCCCTCCTTGTCCTTCCTCGGTGCCTCCGTAGCAACCTGTGCTTGCCACCCTTCCTTTTGGTAACTTACTTTTGCCTGTAAGTTTGTTGAGGGCATGAACTGCATCTTATTCGCTTTGGTAATTTCCCATCATTACCAAGCTTGTTGACGGCTTAGAGAGTGAATGAGGGTACAGTAGGAAGGAGGCTAAGACTTTCATTGTCCTCACTTGGTTTGATTTTAAACCCAGAGTAACCCGCGGGCACAGAGCACTTTGATGCTCCAAAGAAAACCTTGGAAATGTCCAGACTGTGGGTCTCGACTGCACTAGATGACAAATGTGAGCCAAGATCCCGTCAAGACAGTGCTCCTGGTCAGCTGATCTCCTCGCCCAGTGCAGAAAAAACTGCCACAGGGCGGTCCCTGACACGCGCTCCCACTCAGCAGGCCCGGGACCTGCGCCGCCAGTGACCTTTCCGGCCCCGTCGGAAGTGGGACCCACACCTGCATCCCTCCTGAGGGACAGCGCTTGTGCTGGGGACAGGAAATCTGCATGCTGCGGCCGGCAGCGGTGATCTAGAAAAGACCGGCAGAAAGTGCCAGAAAAAGCCGGGAGAGCGCTCCCGTCATCCCTTGTGGGCGTCAGAGGTTCGCCCTGGCTTTTCCTCTCTTTGAGGTCACAAACCTCCTTGGGAATATGAAAAGTTATATATGCTCTTTCCAAACTATGCAGACACCGTGGTGTTGCAGACACGGCAGGGTATTCGTGGATTCCATTCTTGCGCCCCGTTAAGGTGTCCTGAAAGCGGGGGCGGGAGCTGGGGGGGCGGTGAGTTATTGGGTGGTGCCCCTCCTCTAAGGACAGGGGCTAAGGGTGGGGTCAGTTCATTCATTCATCGTTCATGAACCTTAGAGCCCTGGCTCAGGGCCGGCCTCTGTGCTCTAGAGGCGCGCGACGGGGATACCCACCCGCGAGCCCGCCACCCCGCCGCCCATCCTCCCCGGCCCGCAGCCCCCCGGCGCGCCGCGACCCCAGGCTCCTCCCGGCAACCTCGCGGCCGCGCCCCCTCTCGCAGACCCGGCCCCGCCCCGCTCGCGGGCTGGTCCAGCCGCAGGCCCCGCCCTCGGCCCCGCCCCCGCCGCTCCGGCCGCTTCCGCACGCGTGACCGATTGCGTCGCGCTGTGACGAGCTCACTGAGCCGGGTGCTCCTGGTCGCGGTCGCTCCCGCTGCGCCCGTGGCTGCTGCGGCTGCTGTGCAGCGCCGGGGGGACTCGGGCACGGGCGGGGGGCGAGCCCCGGGGCGCCACGATGGAACCGTGAGTGCGGGGCCGGGAAGGCGGGCGTCAGGGCGCGGGGGATTCCCGGGCGCCCGGGCCTGGGCTTGGGGCTCCGGCGTCCTGCTCCCGGAGTTGGGGTTCCGGTGTCCCGCTCCCGGGAGCCCTGCCGCGGGGCCCTCCCGTGGAGCCCCGGAGACCCGGGAGTGGGCGCTGCCGTGCTTCGTGGGGCGGGGGGAGCTGCTCGGCGGAGGGCCCACCGGCCTGCCCGGCTGGTGTGGCCGCGGAGACGGGGTACAGGTTCCGGGAGCGGCCTCGGCTAGAGCGCGCCCGGGAAAGCCCCCGAGATGCTCAGCAGAACCTGGCGGCTCCGTCCTCCTCCGGGGCAGCCCGGTCCTGGAGCCTCTCGGCCGACCTTAGCCCAGCCTGCCCCGCAAAGGAGCGCCCCCGCCCGGGCCGGCATCCGTCGATCGCTTCCCTGTTGAAAGCGCCCGCGCCCGGGGAAGCTTTCTCCTCTGGACGGTGCCGGCAGGTCGGGAGCCTGCCGCCGCTTCTTCAGATCTTTGGGAGACCGAGTCTTAGGAGTTCACAGTTCAGGGCTTCTAGTGAGGAAAAACCTGTCCAGGGTCGCAGAGACGCTGTCCCTAAAACTTGCTTTTGACGCGGCAGTCTCCGGGGTGTCCCCAGGGAGGCAGCCAGCAAAGGAGGGAGAATTCCAAAGTAGTGCAGCTCTGAGCCCAGCAGGAGGTCGCGGAGAAGGCCCTCGGCGGGGACGCTTTGCAGGTCGGGTTCCCCAGCGTTCCCTCCGTGCGGGGCCCTTGCGGGGCTGGCTCCCACCGCGTGGGGTGGCCTTGAGACTGGGCTCCGTGTTTCTCTGTGCGCCCAGGGTGCTGCAGCACCAGGGTTTGCGGTGGGCCGGGGCTAATCTCTCTGCAAACACAGGGAAGAGCAAGCCGGCCGTGGCCCAAAGGCAAACCCAGGTGATGGGAGGCACGTGGTTGCCCCTTGCTTCTGACCCTAGCACCGCAGAGGAGAGGAGACTCCATCCGTGTTTTAGATCTTCGGGTTCAGCCCCAGGAGGCGGCAGGTCAGCACTGCTCCGTTCACCAGTCCAGGGGGTGCTGTTCGTGGGCGGGTGTCCAGCACCATGTGGGCTGTGGCAGGAAGGGTGCCTTCTACTGCTGTGCAGGGTCCTAACCCTGCCTCAGAGTGACAGCCAGCGTGGTTAGGAGATTATGTCGCAGAGGAATCTCCCTGGGTCCACCCTGCAGCCCTGGGTGGTGATAGGGGGGTGTTAACCCTTTTCACTGGACGCAGAGAGGCAGAGGGTTTGAGGAGGTGTGGGTGGCAGCCAGGGCCGCAGTCTGGGGCTCCTCTTGGAGTCCCATGCTGTCTGTTCGGTGACAGGGTGGCCGGCCGTCGCACTGTGGGGCAGCGGGCAGCTTGGGTGCTCCTGGAGGCTGTGTGCCAGGCACCGTGGAGCAAGGACGGGGTTGAGTGGTGGTTGACACTGTCCGCGGGTCAGCCAGCGCCGGTGCCCGGCATTGCAGTGGCACAGGCCTGGGAATCGGTAAAGGTCTTGGGCAGCAAATAGGAATCCGAGGAGAAAACAAGTCTGATTTACCTGCTTGGCGGGGTCAAAGTGCTCTCCTTGTCAGATACGACTGACAGTCCAGCGCAGAGAATGGTGACAAGTTATAGGAGCAGGGAGAGAAGCTGGAGAAGGAATGGGGTGGTGGTGGAAGAGAATGGAGGGGCCAGCGCGGGCCTGTGGTGTGCAGGTGGCGCCCACAGGCCACGGGACTCCCTGCCCCCCTCCCCCTGCCTGCGCTTTGGAAAAGGACAGGAGAGGGTGCCATCCAAACGCATCAGAATACAGTGTTTCCAGTGCTTAAAGCTTCACATTCGTGTGTCCTGCGGACCCAGCCCTTTCCTGGTGATGCCGGGAGGTGAGAAGTGCCGGGGGCTCAGGAGGAGGGGATGGAGTGCCGTCTCAGCCTGGTGTTTCAGCGCTTCCTGTCCGGAGCCATTGGCTGCTTTGCTCTGACTGTTGCACTTCTCTGCAGACTTCATAAGGTCGGCGTTTTTTGTGTGTGTCTTGCGTGGTCTTTACAACCCACCTTTTAAAGAGTGTTTTACGAGTCCCTCTCATGCTGGGCATTTAAGTGCAGACATGTATTAATTGCATTCCCTTCCTGGCCACGCAGACCAGCGGGCACCGTGAAGCCCTGTGGTGGCGTCTGTGTCCCAGGCTTGTCCTGGTGCTGGAGGGAACACCAGGCCTGAGTCAGTGTCCTGGCCCTGCAACCACCGAGTTATTTAGGATTATGTCCCTTAGAATAGTGTTCCTTTTTTTTTTTTTAACTTTTTCTGAACCAAAATGATCTGTAGAACTAATAAGAGACAACAGCGTTGACTTAGTACCAGCTGCTGTTACCAGTACTTTGTAGACACCGTTTCATGTGATCCTGCCAGCAGCTGCCCCTTGAGAGAGTTTTTTTCTTGCCCCGGTTTGGCGGGTGAGGGAATGAGGTGCGGAGAAGTCGGGCGAGCTTCCCTGGGTCACAGCGAGCGAGTGCAGAGCTGAGGCTGAAGCCGGGAGCCAGCTCCGGAGCCCGCTGGACATGTACTCTCCTGCCGCTCAATGCCGGGGACAGTGACTGAGCAATGGCCTTCATGAAGTACTGATTTATTGTTACTCAACCGTAGGCGGGGGCGGGGGGTGTCCCTCAGCTTCCTGAGTCTTGCACTTCAGGACCCTGAGGTCCCAAGAGTGTGTAAGGGGACTTACCCCAGGTTACACTGCGGGTCAGTGGGGAAGGGGCCTTGAAGCCCTGGCCGTGAGCCCCCGATCCCGGGCTCTTCGCCGCTGGGCTGCACTGCCCCATGCCCTGCGTTGACCAGTGTGCGGCTGCGTCCCTGTCCTGTTTGTCCTGGGCAGGTTACTGGCGACCTAACCAGCGTGCTCCTGGGTGTGAGTCACTGGGCTTGCAGCCTGGCAGGGACCGCGTGAATTCTTGGTTTGCTCATTAAAATGCATTTGGAGGTTGTTGGGCTTTGACTGTTCGCATATAGCCTTTCTGAATAGCTGAAGATAAACTATTCATAATATATTCAAGTGGGTTGACGGAAACTTGAGGGTTCTTATTCTGTTCCTCCCCTCAGAGTTTCTTCTCAAAACCCATTATTACGGGGTGGGTTTGAAAAGGAAAGACTTTGGTGAGGGGCCAAGGAGTGGGCGCAGGGAGCGGTGGGTCCCCTTCCTGCCCCTGCTCTCCTGGAATTGAGTCCCGCCTCCACCTCCTGGTGGGTGGACCTCAGCAGGAGACCCCTCCCAGGGAGCCTCTGTTTTCCTGTGTGTAAAATGGGCTGGTAACGCCTGCTCCCTGGGAAGCCGGCCTGGTACCAATAGGGGCTTAGGGAGTGCTGGCTGCCCCTGCCCTTCCCTCCTGTGGGTTGGGTTCTGAGCTAGAGGACGGGAGGGTGGATCTTCAGGGATGTTGGTAAGATGAAACAGACTCCTTAAAAAAGGAAAGAGTAGGGGGAGGGGCAGAGCACAACTGTTACTGTTAACAACTATTATGAGTGAGTTCTCTGCCTACTGCTC
This sequence comes from Pteronotus mesoamericanus, assembly GCF_021234165.1. Taxonomy (NCBI): domain Eukaryota; kingdom Metazoa; phylum Chordata; class Mammalia; order Chiroptera; family Mormoopidae; genus Pteronotus; species Pteronotus mesoamericanus. The sequence continues at coordinate 100,158,057 of NW_026555085.1, forward strand.
TGTTCTGAGCACTTCATTATTGTATTTGTGCCTCCCAGCAGCCCTGTGTGTATTCTGACTGCCTCTCATTTACACAGGACCACGACTCAGATGCCCACGCTCATCTGCCTAGGAAGTGGGGGAACCAGGATTCGAACCCAGGCTACAGGCACCCGGCTGGCACTTTGGACCATGGGAAAAGGGATTATTTTTATATAGATGACAAGAGAAATGAAATCTTGACTAAAATGAGAGGGGACCAAGAGTGAAAGTCCCTTTCTGCTGCCCAGATTCTAATTTTTAATTCTTAAGTGGGAGCGCCAGGCACGAGTTGGGACAGGTAGCAAAATTTGTAGCAGTGGACTATTTTCAGTCTTAGCTACCTGTTGTACTGTGGCTTCATGAGACAGGGTAAGTGAGTAATTACGAGGCCCTCGGCTGTCCAGATGCAGCTTCCTCCTGCCCTGCTGCATCTGGCTGTCCCCTGGGTTCTGTGAAAGTCGGGGCTGTCAGTGCTGGCTGTCCCCTCCCCCGCCATGGCTCCCCAGGGCCCTGGAGGACAGCACCTGGGGCTTTCCCGCAGCTCCCGCTCGCCCAGGCCTCACCCTGCAGTCACCCTGCTCCAGGCTTTGAAGAGGCTCCCTGAGCGCTCGCCTCCCCGCTTTTCTTTCCAGTGCAGTTTTAGGGACTCGTCGGGGGCCTGCAGGGGAGGGGGTGGGGGGCGACGTGCTTAGTGGGAAACGTGTGGTTGGCTCCCGTGGGCCTGGAGCATTCAGCTGCCCTGCTGGGGACCCGGGCTCTGCAGTGGCGGGTGGCCCATGGGCCCGCTGTGCTGGGGGCGGCGCCGGCCCGGAGCTGCTGTGGCCAGTTCACAGTGTGGAGGGCGAGGGCCAGCGCCATGAAAACATTAAAAGACGTCTTTGGGAGGAGAAAGTTAAATTTTGCAACTTGGTGGCCGATAACTTCTCATAGCAGGGAAAATAGCAGAACACGTGGGAAACCAGAGTAAAATCAGGGAAGAGGGCACGGGATCAGCCGTCATCGAACGCTTGCCGTTCCTAAGGTGCAGCGCTGGGCCCCGAGAGGCCGAGGGAGCTCCATGTTGGGGAGACGCGAAAGCGGGTAAACCACTGTCACCCGCGGTGACACCCAGCAGAGGGTGAGTTCCTGCCGTCCTGCGGGCAAAGGAGGACATTGCTCACCCCGTGGCTGGCAGGCAGGAGCTTGCTGGGCCGGGAGGGCAGAGGGCGGGAGGGAGGAGCCACAGGGCAATGGAAGGGGAAGGGCACCGCATAGTGACAGGGATGGGTGGCGACTGCCTTGTGTGCTGACAGGGCAGTTGCAGGTGCCTTGGGCTGGGGCTCCCCTGCCGGTGCAACTTAGTGTCTTGAGTTTCCCTTTCATTTTGTTGTAGTGCATGGGTATGCACATCAGCGGGGAGCTTTTAGTTCTGACTGGGTAGGTCATGGACAGTGGCTGAAACAATGGAGGTATCCAGAAACGGAGCGGGGCACATCCAGGGTGGATTCAGGGGCTCCACGTCCCTGCTGACCTGGCCGGTTTCCGTCCCTCGGCTCTCTGTCCGGGCCGTCGGCGGTGCCCACGCTCTTACGTGCGGCGCTGCTGCAGCGCCCCCCGTGCACGGTCCTGTCCATTCAAGATGGGGGAGGGTTGGTTCCCCGTCGCCCATTTCTGCGCCAGGTGAGGAAATGTTTTCTTGCAGCGCCTGGTAGATTTCCCGCAGGTTTGGTGCCCCGGTGGGGAAGAAGGTGGGGGAGGCGAGGGTCTGGCGCTTCTGGCCTCAGTGTGGGAGGCTGGTCTCACTGGCAGGGCCCCGGAGAGGAGCGGGGCAGGGGGCGGCCCTAGACGGACAGCCGGCGGTGCCTCTGTCCTGCCCGAGGACCCGCCCCCGTGTCCCATGACCCCCGTTCCTTCTTTAGAGCGAAGTAGATACGATAGTGGGTGAGTTGCGTCCGCAGAAACAGACACGCATAAACATGTAACAGGCGTGTCAGTGGCAGCTGGTCGTGAAGTGCCCAGCTGTCCCTCTGAGTGACGGAGAAATCACTGGAGCGTTTTGAACTGGAACGAACCCGTGTGGCCGTCCCTGGAGCAGTGGGAGGCGAGCGGGGTGTGGGTGCTGAGGGTGGAGGCAGGAGGACGGCAGAGGCGGCTGGGGGCGGGGTGGGGCGCCCGGAGAGTGAGGACGGCTGAGTCCAGCACGCCCCGTCCGGAAGGCTGTCGATGCACCAGATGTGGGGAGGGAGGGAAGGACGATGTCAAAGGTGACTCCCAAGTGTTCAGCCTGAGCACCTAGAAGGTCGGAGTGGCCACTTTCCGAGGGGGGAAGGCCACAGGTCAGGGTCCCTGGAAGGCCAGGAGTCCGGTTGCAGACGCCCCACACTCGAGATGCGGACCCGGCAGCCAAGTGGAGAGGCCAGGCAGGCAGTGCTCGCAAGCCTGGAGCTCCGCTGGGCTGCGACGTGCGCGTGGAATCGCGCGTGCGCTCGCCGTCTCCGAAGCCAGAACAGGACAAGGGTCCCTGAGGGAGGGAGGAGCGGTGGAGGGTGGCACTGTGCAAACGCGTCCCAGTCGGACAGCGGAGCATCACCCCTGCCGAGCGGTTTCCCCGCATTTTCTTGCTGGCAGCGCTGTCCGCGCAGCCTCGCCCTTGTGTGGAAGCGCCCCCTGGGGATTGGCTGTGAGCATGTGTCGTGAAGGCAGGCCTGGCTCGCAGCGGTTTGGACTGTGGCCACAACCTCGGGGCTTGACTTTAGCATAGACATGTTTTAGTTTCCCTAGGAAATATGTCTATAATATTTTAAATTGCTCATGAAATTGAAATTAATTTAGATGGGATCTAAAGAGTCCAAGCTGGCCCTTCGGGGACAGTCTGTTTCATTGCAAGGGCCTGGGGGCCCTGACTGAGCCAGAACTGTGGAGCGTGTGCGTGATGTGCGCAGCTGTGGAAGGGCCCCCAGGCCCTGCGAGGAAGGCTCACGATGGGTCTCATTAGGAGGAGAAACCGAGAGACAGCGAGCTGGCAGGTCTCGAAGGAGGGCTTCCCGCTCTGGTTGTCCAGGCAGCAGATGCGTCCGCTGCTGTGCTAGAGCTGGCTGGGGTGTATGGGGAGTGGGGAGCCCTTCCCTGCTCCCTGGCATCTCATCGCCAACTCGAGGGAACTGCGTGGACACGTGCGTGTTGAGCGGATGTTTTCTGACTGCCCATCACGTGTCTGGGTCCACGCAGATGGACTGGGACACTGACTTCAGGCCCTCAGCCATGTCGTGCAGACCACATGTGTGGTAATGGTTTGAACCAGCGCGGCTCCGTTCGTTGAGCCTCTCCCGCAAAGCGAAAGGTCACCAGTTCGATTCCTGGATCTTGGCCGGGAAACGGAAGAGGGAGGGTGGCAACAGGGAAGGCCTCTCAGGTTGGCCGCGGGCATTTTCTGTGTCGCGCCTTGCCTATGCGTGTTTACAAAAAGACTCCCCTTGTCCGCGGCCTGGTCCCGGAGCGCCAAAGCGGCCTGCTCACCGGGACGCGCCGGGCGGTTGTGCAGTGTGGGTCAGCTTGCCCGTGAGAAACTCGCTGGCATTCCGGCAGGGCAGAGGAATCTCTGGGTGCATGGCTCGGGGCAGGGCGTGTGTTGGGAGGCAGCTGGGGTGTGAGATGTGAACGTGAACGGGCGGGGGACACGCGTCCTGAGCGGGGCTCACCATGGCTGTGACTCCTCGCTGGGGCGGCTGCTGCTCCTGTCTCTGTGTTGCCCTCTTAGAGGTTTGTCACTGCGTACAGCAGAGTAGGCCTGTCACTTGTCTGGAACAGGATGGCATCCCTGAGGTGGCCGAGTCCCTGGTGTTGTGGGGAACTGCTTCCAAGCTTTGAGGCGGGAAGTCGAGGGCAGAACGCGCGGTGGACAGGGACACACCGCCACGCGGCGGGGTGCCAGGGTGCCGTGGCCCGTGGCGCTGTGGCTGGAGAGGGTCTGTGGACCCCAGACCCCCCAGAGCGAGGATGCCTGGGGGGGCGTTGCCTGTCAGGGAACTGAGGCCGCCTTGGAAATGCGGCTGGTGGCCGCCCTGTCCTAGCGGCCAGGTCGGTGAGGGTGGTTGGACCGATGACATTTTCTCAAGCAGGGCCTTATTTATTTTTTTTTACTTTCTCTGTGTCTTTTCTCTGCACTGGGTGATGCTTGAATTTCTAATATTTTCTAATTTCCTGAACCAGGAAATTTTCTAGTAAAATCAATTTAAGAGGAAGTTTCAAGGAAGGGGAAATGATCCCTTAAGTCTCTTCTCAGCATTCCTTCTCACCTGCTAAGCTACTGTGCTTTTATAATCAGTCATTGATAACGTGTTTTAAAAATCCAATATTTGAATATCGCTATTCTGCCCCGGCTGGTTTGGCCAGTGGATTGAGTGCCAGCCTGCGAACCAAAAGGTCTCCGGTTCAGTTCCCAGCCGGGGCACATGCCTGGGCTGTGGGCAGGTCCCCAGTTGGGGCCTTGCAAGAGGCCACCACACATTGATGTTTCTCTCTCACATCGATGTTTCTCTCCCTTTCTCCCTCCCTCCCCCTCTCTCTAAAGATAAATAAATAAAATCTAAAAAAGAATAAATTTAAATAGCACTATTCTTACCCTGTTTTTCTCTGTTCCCAAGTGAGCTCTCTGCTTTCACCTCTGCTGGGAGCCCTTAGTCCTTGAAGCCTTGGCCTCGTGGGGGCAGGTCGCCGTGAGAGCAGTGGAACGCGGTGCCATGTGTGCTCTTGTAAATTTTTTAAAGGACTTAGGATTTACAGAAGAGTGGCCAGGACAGTGCGGGGTGTCTGCGCTCACGCTTCGCCCATGTCCCTCGTGTTAGCACGTCCGGGCTGTGCACGGTCGTCAGAACTCAGAGGCCAGCGTGCTGTTGGCTGTTGACCCTTTGCCGTCCCTGGCACAGCACCCAGCCTGTTCAGCCTCGTGTAGGAGTTTGTCACAGCGAGAAGGCCCCGTGCCGCTGTGCGGAAACCTTCCCTTCTGCAGGGTTAGGCCGGTCGGTATTCAGCACGCCCTGGAGGAAGCACCGCAGCCTGGACACCTAGGGGCAGCCGTCCAGCGACGATGGAGGCCTTGCTCTTGCTGCGGGGCAGGTGGAGCCGGTCCCCTCGGCGCTGTCCTGCTTCCCAGGGCCCTTTCTCAGGGGGTGGCAGGAGCTGTGACGTCTCGGGCAGTGTCCTGTTTCTCTCGTCCTCAGTCTCCCCGTGTGCAAACGGGAGGGGTTGGGCTTCCCCCCGAGGTAATTTCTCGCCCTGATACTTCAGGGCTTTCCGGCCTTGCCATCTCTGGGTCCAGACTCTCGCTTGACTCAGGCCGCTTAATCCCCCAGCCGGCGCTTCTGACGCACCGCAGGGCCACACGGGGTTCAGCCTTTGGACCCAAGCCTTAAAGGAAGGGACCAGGACACTCGATCCTTTATTTCTTCACTGTGATCTTGATCAGCACGGTCACTCACCCGAAGGCCTGGCAGGTCCTGCTGGGGAGCGCTGACCTTGTATCAGCAAAGCCACGTCAGAGGGAGGAGGGACAGCGGCTTATGGACCCCACCTTTACCCTGAGCTACGGCCAGGCAGGCTTTCTGCGGCGGGGCTGGCGCCCTGGGCGCCGTCAGGCCGAGGGCGTGTGTGTACATAGCCACAGGAGCCGCAGGCCCCAAACGCAAATAACCTGCTCCTCTGTGGGTGGCTCCAAGCCTGTCCCTGCCCCTGCCCCTCCCAGTGGCACCTGCTGGCACATGGTAGGGTACTGTTACCTGTCTGCCAGGCAGGAGAAGCTCCTTCCTGCTGTACGGCCAAGGCCAGGCCCGGTTCCCGGGGGAGGGGCAGCCACCTCTCTGTCGGGGGGGCTGAATGCAAACTGCCACGTTCAGGGGTTTACATCACGTCTGGGGTTGTGCTGAGGCTTGAGACAGAGACGCGTGGCCTGCTGAGCCTCAAACATGTGTCTTCTGGTCCTTTACAGATTCTCCCTTTTGTTTGCCTGCCTCTGATGGAGGGAGTTTTAAAGAGAAATGGCGTCTGCCCCACCAGTTTTCCTCCTGGCCAGGGGACACAGCGGGGGTGACCGCCGGGGAGTGAGGGGGGGTTTGTGTGAGGACAGGGTTCCACGCTGGTGTTAAGTCACAGGAAACTGCGGGCAGCTTGCTCAGCCACATCACAGCTAAACCCCACAGCCCTGGCCCAGCTGATCTGAGTGTTGTCCTGTAACCGAAAGGTCGCGGGTTCGGTTCCAATCAGGGCACATGCCTCGGTTGCAGGCTCCATCCCCCGCCTGGGCGTGGACGACCCTGTCCCAGGCCTGGGCCGGAGGCAGCCTGTCGATGCTGCTCTCTCTCCCCCTTCCTATCTCTCTGAAAGCAATGAAAAAAATGTTCTCAGGTGAGGAATAAAAAAAATAATAATGATCCAGCCTTCCCCACAGGGAAGGTCAGGTGCACCGCGGTGGGGGATGCCAGCGAGGGGTCTCAGACGGGGGGCGGAGGGTGCTCCTGGCAGGACACGAAACTGCGGGCGGGGCTGCTGGTGGCCCCTGGAGGCCCCGTCCGGGCCCGTGGTGACAGCCGGCAGTTACAGCGCGTGGGCCTGAGGGAGTGGCGTCGGGGCCGCAGCGCTCGGGCCCTGCTCTGGCAGCTGCCGGCGCGATGCCTACGGAGGGGCCTGCTGCTCGGACAGGGACGCCCCCCGAGGGGTGCGGGGTGCCGCTGGCACGGCATGGGCCGGGCAGCAGGGCCTCTTCGCGGCGTGCCTGACCCCGGGCTCACCAGAACTCGCCCGCCCCCTCAAGTGGTCGCTGAGGTCATCCCGACTGCTTTCTCCGGTGGCTCGCCTGGCTTTGGAGTAGGTCTGGCGCTGAGTGAGCGCTGGCGGGTGGGGAGGCCCGGCCCCTGCGCCCCTCACCCGCTGGCTTCTGCTCCGCAGGCTGGCCCCCATGCGGCTGTACACGCTCTCCAAGCGCCACTTTGTCCTCGTGTTCGTCGTCTTCTTCGTCTGTTTTGGCCTGACCGTGTTCATCGGGATCAAAGGTAAGTGCCGGCTGGATTGTGTCACTGTTTACAGTCGCCCTGGGCCAGTGCTTCTCGGCCCAGCTGGGCCCGCCTGCTCCCCCTGCCAGGGGCCCATCGTGGAGGGTGCAGCCTGAGCCTCGGCTCCGCCGGGGGGAGGGGTGGCCCTGGCCCTGGCCCTGGCCCTGCCCTGCCCTGCCCGGCAGCCAGGGTCTGAGTTCAGCGCAGCAGCCCTGGCTGGCCTTGACCGTGCACCTGCTGTTGGATAGTGAGACGTTTCTGGAGAGACTGTTGCGTGCCAGGCCCCACTGGGCGTGGGGCAACCCAGAGCACGTGGGCCGATGTGGGGGACGGGCTGAGGGGACAGTCCCCCCAACAAGGGAGTGGGGGGGGGCGTGAGATGCCAGGAGCTCGAGGCTGGGGTGGCTGCAGGGCGGGGGAGGCTGCTGGGCGGATGCCTCGACTCCTTGGCGGGAGGGCGCCCTGTCCTCAGGGCCCCGGGTGCCCTGCGGCCCCCCGCAGGCTGTTTGAAGGGAAGGGAAATGGGTCTCTGGGAACCTCGTGAAACCCTCCGACTGCTCGGGTCCTCAGTTTTCCGTCCCTGAGGAAGGGGGTTGGACGGGATGGTTTCAAAGGCATGTGCGAAGCTAGCGTCGTGTGGTGTGTGCCCCCAAGGACTAGCTTCTCAGCCTAAACCGAGACCTGCGTGGACTGTGGACGCTGAGGACAGGGCGGTCAGTGCAGGGGTGTGTGCCTGCTGCTGCTGAAGCTGGTCAGGGGCCGTGGCGGCCGTGGGCCGTCTCGTTTTCCTTCTCGTGAGGTCACCGAGGAATAGCAGTTGCATTAATGACAGCACAGGGCACACCCATGATCTCCCTTGGTTTTCCCAGTTGTCCCTTAAGATTGGTAGGGGAGCATCAATAGTCTTGAAGTCTCCATTCTCACGGGACCTCAGCCCACGCCTGACTCCTTACGCCGCTGTCTGTCTCGGACACCCAGGGTTGCATCGGCCGCCTCCTCCACGCTCGCAGGCGCGCAGCGTGGGGCGTCACGGCTGGGGGACGGGGACCGAGGTCGGGGTTTCCTCACCCCTTCCCCTGTTTCCCTGGAGTGCTAGTAGTAGCCAGCGTTCTCCAGAGAAACGGGCCGGCAGGACGAAACAGAACGACGAGGGTCTGTGTAGGTCCAGGTTTGCCATCGGGACCTGGCCCCGGGAAGCGCATGGTGGTCCAGCCCCCGTCCCGCGACCCGAGAAGCAAGGTGACTGGCCCTCTAAGTTCCGGCCTGAGTCCAAGTGCGAAGACTGGAGAAGAGCAGTGTCCCAGCTCGGAGACAGCCAGGAGGGCAAATGCTCCCGTGCTCAGCCTTTTCCGCTCTGTTCAGGCTGCAGGCAGTGGGCTGGGGCCCGGCCGCACGGGCAGGGGGCAGGCTGCCTCTTCCGTGCCCACCTCCTCCCGGGACAGCCTCCGCGCACACGGAGAGTGGCGTTTCCCCAGGTGGCCGGGCCCCTGCGGCCCAGTCGCGTTGACACTTAGAATTAACCATCGTGAGCCTGCCCCGCGTCCCCTTGACCCCCATGTGCGTCTCATTAAGGCTTCATTAGCCTCCAAGTACCGAAGACGGTCACGAGGTCCTAAGTCTGCCTGACAGCACGCAGCCGTCCTGCACGCAGCCCTGAACACCCAGACCTTTCCCCCAGAGGAGGAGGTCGAGTCCTGGGGCGATGCTCACTCTTCTTCGTATCCTGCAACCTCAGTGCTGTGATGTAGGGTAGAGCTAATGGTACTAAGTCCTATGTTACCAAGTCGCTAATAGCAATGCATTTTGTGTTGATAAGGGAATAAGAGAGAGATGAAAACAAAGATACTTGCTTAGTACATATATTCATATGTACACACATATTCATGACAAAATGAGGAAGTGCTTGTGACAGTTACAGTGGTTGTTTCTGTTACTAGTTTCGTGGTCCCAGCTGGTGTTTATAGCTCCTTGTTCCACCGCCCTTTCCCTGGCCTTCAGCGAGCACCTCAGGTGGCTGCGGTTCTTCACCTGATGGGGTGACCCAGGCCTCCGTTCCTGAAGGGCCTGGGCCTTGAGCCGCCCTTGGACGGGGTCGTCGTGTTCTTCGACTGTAGTCGTGGGGCGGGACAGCAGCGGGAGACGGACGCGCTCCCCTGCGAACCCGTGGGCCAGCCCCCGGCAGCCGGCCTCTGGCGCCCAGCCCGCTCAGGGACCCCCTTCGCTACCTGTGGACTCAGGGGCGTGAGGAGCCCCCCGGGCTGCTCCAGTTCAGTGGCCTTGTAGTCGGGTCCCTGGGCGGAAGTACGCCCTCTAGGGGAGGAGAAGCAGGCGCGTTGCCAGGGCTCACCAGGGCTCACCAGAGGCTCGCCAGGGGCAATACTGTTGCCACGCCCAGTCTTACCAGCTGCCCTTTGTCCTGTGTTTTCCCAGCGCAGCGACCCGATGCCTGCTGTGGGTGAGGTCGGGCCGCAGGGAAGGCAGCTGCAGGGCTCTGAGGACGCTGGGCTCCCCTCCCCAGCTTTGGCAGTAACGGGGAGCGGCAGCAGGTCTCTGGGCTCTCCCAGTGGGTCATAGGTGGCAGCTCCTCCCTGACAGTCCCGTCTCCCAGGCCTTGGAATCCCTTCCTCGACGTTCCACCGAGGCAGGCGGGCGTTTCTCATCCGCTCACTGGGATGCCTCCTGGCCCGTGTGTGAGCCCCCTGCCCCGCCCCGCCACGCTGTCAGAGCCCCCTCACTTCCAGCCGCAGCGGTCAGCGCAGGGCCGCTGCGGAGCGGGCCGCATCCCTCACTCGGCCCCATCCAGCCTCACGTCCCTTCCCCTGCTCGGTCTCTCGTTCCTGTCTGTATACGTCAGAGAGCGCGCGTAGTTTTTTGGGGGGTGTAGTATACCTCCTCTTGCGTGCCCCTTTGTGCCTTGCTGCTAGGGGCCCGGGGGCTTGAGTCCAGTTAGAGTCTAGAAGCAAGGAGGGCTGGTCCTGAGGGCTCAGTGTTGTCCTTTGAGGCATCTGCCTCGGGAGGCCATTACTGTTTTCGTGGGTAGTGCAGGGTTCAGCCCACCTCATTACACTGGTTAGTTTAACAAATGTGTTCTAAAGTAGCGTAAACAGGGCCACTCAGCTCCTTGCTTCTTACAAGTGGTTGCTGAGGAGTAGCCAGCAGAGGTTTTCTGCTTATTTTCATGGACTATCTGTGCTCCGTTTACTACTGGACGCAGAATCATTAGCATCTCTAAATCGAAGCAGGGTAGAGAACCAACCCCAGGAACTCCAGAACCAACATGTAGAAAACTCACCCTCAATACTCCGTTCCTGTAGAACCACTTTCTGTGTTAGGGTTTCCCAGACACGGAGCCAGCGGCAGGTTGGGGACCGTCGCTGAAGCAGCTCCGGCAGGGGCATCAAGTTGAGGGTGATTTGTTTCAGAACAAGTGCAGTTCACAATTAAATTGGAACCAGATTCACAGTGTTTCCTTGGATTACTTCTTTTAAGGCCAAAGCTCTAAAGAATTAGTGTAAGAAGCTATGAAGCTTCTATATCTGTTATTTCAGGAAAAACCTTAGGTATAGTGTTTTTTAGGTAAAAAGCCTTAGCAATATATTTTTTAAATATTCTCTGCTTGATACATATTTTTGGAAGACTGGATTCATTGGATGAATAGATGAATGTGTCTTCATTTTCAGCAGTAATCTTGGTGGTTTATAAACTAGACAGAAGCTAGTTGCAAATGACAGCTTCCTGGCTGTGCAGCACACAGAGAGCCCTAGCACAGGGCAGCAGAGGGGTTCTGCGCAGGCGGACAGCGCATTTCGTGTGCGTGGCGTGACGGTCCCATTGGATCCACCTGCATCGGGGAGTCACGATGTGTCGCAGAGCGGACATTGTGTGTCTGCATTTGTGTGGTTCCGTGTCTTACGTAGATGTGAAACCTCTAAGACAGACCAAGAAAATGAGATCACCTCCATGTAATGTATGTCTTTGTTGGCATCTGGAGAAAAACCCACTAAATTAATTATCCATATAGACTGTAACCTACTTTTTTCCTTCTCTGTTACACTTTAGGGCCCACAGTGATCCAGACTTCAGAAGTTTATGTTCCACAAAATACGAGCGAACAGGTAAGACCGGGTCTGAGTGGCAGACGACAGGGCATGGAAACTTCCAGGTTCCCTCGGCAATGGCCCTGCTTTCAGGGGTCCTGCCCCCGTTGGCTGCTCTGGCCACGTGTATCACTAACTCCACTGTGGGCAGCAGGCGTCTGGGTCCTCGGCTGCTGAGAGAGGGAGGCGGTGGGCATGCTTAGGGGGCGGCCGCTCATCTCCAAAGGCCAGTGCCGCGCCCTGACTGGGAGCCCTACAGCCAGCACGTGCCTGCACTTGTCCAGGTCAAGTCGTGGCCTCCGCGTTTGCGTTCGAGCAGTAACGGTTCCTTCTAAGGACTGGCATTCTTTGCACGAACTCAGTGTAAATGAAATATCCTTTTTTATTTTCGTTTTTAATTTTTCTTGATTCTTCACTGTCTTTAGAGAAAAATAAAAGTCCTTCCAACTAGAGAGTTATGCTATTCTTTAATAAATACTAGCTTGTGAGACCCAAACAGAGAAACCCACTTCTGCATATCAAACATAATTGTCTGTAAACGGGACATGCCTGTCTTGCACTCTCACGGCACCGCAACGTGTGTGGTTTACCTCGGATTCTCTGACCTTGAAGATCCCCTTGACTCTTCTCCCAGCTCCCTGCTACGTTTCCATCCATACAGTTTTCACAAGGGCAAAAGGAGAAAAATGTCCTAAAACTTGCACCTGTTAATTCTCCTTTTTGTCCCTACCAGCTTGAAAGGACCCCTATGTAGCCTGTTTTCTTGACATTTCCTTATTTCCTTTGCCTCTGAGCCTGAGCATCTGATTTGAAGAGGTGCAGCCATGGGGTTTCCTGGCTGCAGTTTGATCTTTTCGATGTTCTGCCTCCCCAGGTGTCAGTCCTTTTGACCCTGGACGTAGCAGCCGTCCCGCAGAGCTGACTTGCTTCCAAAGGCTCATCCTCCCTTCTGAAAGATGACCGATTATCCTGCCATAGATTTTGTCGTGTAGGTGGCTTTGGGGCACGCCTTTGGTCACAGAGTTTCATGGAGGCGTCACAACACAGGAAACACGCGTGGCATTCAAAGACTGTGCGTGCACATGGTGCTTTTCTGTGGAACTGCAGGTGGGCTGCTTAAGCCGTTTTCTCCGTACCCCGCTGCCTTTAGACAGCAGCATTGTGTTTTCAACAGACATTACAGGAGTATCGTCGGCAACGTGGTCCCCTCTTATTTTTTCCCCAAGGGTGTTAAGATTTCTCTAAAGCTAAAAATAGCCATCAAACAGCAACCTCTCTGGCATATTGATACTAAGTCAAGATTCTTGTGAATCTCTTCCTTTCGCGTCCTTACTACCTTATTACGTGTCTCCGCATGCGCCCTTTCAGTGTTTGTCTCCAGGACGGCCTTTTCTCGGTGTTTAGGTGGGGGTGTCGCTGCGGGTGGCGGGAGTGCCTGCAGAGAGGGTGTCGTGAGAGGCAGAAGGGGATTGTAGCAGAGAGTCAGTCCCTCCTTGTTCGGGAAGGCGGAATTTCACTTAACCTTACCAAAAGGAAAGCTGAACTGTTCCAGCACTGATGCCCAAAGCTTTTTGCTAAATGTAAATTTTGCATGTTAAGGTGAGTTCTTTGGTAGATGCAGTGGAAAGGCCACATGGGCGACTTGACTTCCTTTTTCTTTTTCCTTCAGCTGAAGGCAATTGAAGTGCATTCGAACCCACTGTCTGCATACAATCAGCAGCTGTGGCTGACCTGTGTTGTTGAGTTGAACCAGTCACAAGGTATGAAGCCTGGCATTTGCTCTGATTTTTCTTTGTACAAAGCACTGTATTTTAAAAGTTGAAAGAGCTTTAAAATCCTTAACAGGTTGTCAAAGGTGGGTTACAAGGATGGTCTTTATTCTTTAGGGTAGCAGCCGACGGGCAGCCCCGTAAACGTTCCCCGTTGCCCTCCCGAGTAGGCTGTGATGCAGCCCTCGGGGAGCGCCGGCCAGCGCCACTTGGTGGCTGCGTGGCGTAGGTGCTGCTGCGGCGGCTTGTCTCAGGGGGGTTCTGGAGAAAAGTCCTGATGCCCCGCAGCAGTGCATCTGCCCCCCAGCGGTACTCGGCGACGTCTGGAGACATGTGATGTTTGACGGTCTCGCTGGGGAGGAGAAGCGACTGGGGTCTGGCGGGGCGGGGCCGGGGGGGCCTGCTGCTGAGCGCTGTGCGATCATTGCACCAGACAGGCCCCCAGCCAGGACTCCTGTGGCCTCAAAATGTCAGGGGCGCCGAGGCCAAACACCCTGCCCCGAAGCGTCTCTAGTTTATAACGAGTTGGCTCCGTCCGCCTGGGGCGGCACCGGGTCTGTGCGTCCCGGGAGGACCAAGGCGGTGGCCACTTGCGTTACCTCCTGTGCTCTGTGATTCGGGTAAGACGCTTCGGTTGGGACAGAATGTGGAAAGAACCCTAGACCACAGTAAATGCAGTGAAAAAAGGCGTATTAGAAAACATCAGCCCCTTTGTCGGTGACATTTGAAGAAGATAAATAAATTTGATGTCAGCTGTGTATGTATGTGTCTAGAAAATTGTCTGGGGCTTTGGGCACGTATGTGGCAACTCTGGTTTCTCTTGGTGGCGGGGTTGGAGGGTTTAATGCCATCTCTGCAGTGCTTTTCCTCTGGTTTTTTAAAACAATGAGCATGTCATCAGAAAAATTATATATCAGAAAAAATACTGCAAATCTTTTTTAATATTGGTATAAAGTTATATTAAAAATGTATGTGGGAAATAAAAAAGACTCTATTAGCCATGAAATGTTTGTCCGTTGGGGAGGTGAGCCGACGGGTCTGAACCCAGGCTCTGACGGGTCCGGCGGGGCGGGGGGGCTGCGCAGGGCAGGCGGACAGGCTGTCACAGAACCAGGCGGGCGCCTGTGTCATGTGACGTGCCTGGCCTGGTCCCTGACGCTGGCTTTCTTTCTTTTGTAGAAACGTCTATTGCGACAAACTTTTCCATGACTGTCAAAGTCGATGGTGTGGCTGAAGATGGAACCACCAAGTTCATTCATAACAAAGCTCACAATCGGACGAGGACCCTCACATGTGCGGGGGTGAGCGCGCTGGCGGGACCCGTGATCACTCCTCACGCCCCACCCCCCAGACTCACTTTCTTAAGTACAAAATTCATGCCAACGATGGTATGGAAAATGCATGTCACTTTACCTACTGACACCGTTATAAATGCTTAGTAACACACACGTGCATGCACGCAAGCACAGACATACACGTGCCCAAACACAGCACACCTAACACGTGTGCACACCGCACACCCTGAGTCTGCCTGACACCTGCTTTCTCGGGTTGTGTAGCTTGCGGCCGGGCGTGTCCCTCGGGGATGCTGACGAGCCGCCTGCTGCACGTGGGGGCTGCTGTTCCGTGGCCATTTTTGATCCCGGCCGCTGGGTGGTTTCCAGCCGTGCGATGCACGCCCTGATTGGTCCAGGGTCCGAGAGCCAGGCCTCTCGGGAAGTGACCTGCTCTTGAGCATCTGTTTCAGGTGTGGTATGTGGCTATGGGATCGGAAGCCTGATGGCCCAGACTTGGTCAGCACTGTGTTCTGTCACAGCTGGAAGGACCAGGCTGGGTCGCTGCTGGAGCGAGGCCGTGCCATCAGGACGGCATGGCGGCCTGGAGAGCGCGGGGGGCAGGGAGGGTGGGGGCGCCAGAAAGAGCCTACGTTTACGTCCAGGCGCGGCCTCATGCCAGGTGCTCTCAGACAGCACCTCCGCCAGCCCTCCCGGCAGGTGCCTGGGCGGATCTGTTACTCGGCCCGTTTTATGTATGAAGCACCTGAGGCTCGGCCAGGTCAAAGCCCTGGATCAGAGGGGCGCAGGGAGTGAGGGAAGGGTGCACCCTCGGCGCCCATGCACACGCCTCGCCAAGAGCGTGGAGACCCCTTGCCCGGCCCTCTGGCAGGGGTGCAGTGCAGTGGGGGGCGCCTGCTCAGCGATGGGCCCTGGCCGGGGTCGCTCTGGGGACGGGTCAGAACCCTGGCCTGAGGGGTGGGGTTGTTGGGGGGGGCTGCAGGGCCTCCCTCTCCCGGCCGAGTCAATGCCTTGTCCCCCCTCCGCCGTCCCCCCGCTGTTCCCCGCCCCCACCGGAGCGAGCGGCCCTGCCGGGCCAGGCTATTAGGCGGGCCATGCGGCTGCTGTGACGGATGCACCGCTCTCGTCCGCCTCTGCTGACACCGTGAGCAGGGCCGGGCTGCTCTGACGTGTAGTTTCAGCGTCAGCAGGTGGGGTTCCACCGTGCCCCCCCACCGCCTGTCTGTGGAAGGAGGGGTCAGGCTGAATGCCGGACGGGAGCGCGCAGTGCCTGTGCCCGTGGGAGGCATCCACCCCGCCCCGCGTGCCTGTATACAGTAGGTGCTCCACGGGGCTGCGGAGCAGGCGGGGTCACGCAGGTGTGGCCTCTGAGAGGACCACTGCTGCGTCCCCAGGCAGATGGCCGAGCAGGTGATGCACAGGTTGTCCGTGACTTTGCCCTGAGGCTAGCGTGACCGATCTTGCTGGTTTATCTGGAACCAAAGGGAGCCCCAGCACATGGGACTGGGACGAGTTGGCTGACCCCGCGAAGCCAGTGCCTTGGCTAGAGCCAGGCTGCACACGAGGCCACTTGTCTCTATTGCTCCTTCTCGGAAGCGTCCGCCATACTGGGCACCTTGCCAGTGGTCCTTCGTGCATTTGCGTGGTTTCTCCCCTTTTCTATCGGTGGCCCTGTTCCAGTTACACTGGGGCACCATGGGGGACTTCTCCTTCTGTGGTCTCTCTCTGCTCAAGTTTGTCTCTGTAACTCTGACCTAAAAAAAAGATGGAACTTTTATGTCACAGAGATTGTGACCACCCGTCCACATTACCTCTTTTGTTGTTTAGAAGAAAAACACTGTCTGCCTCAGGGAGCAAGGTGGCCAGCCCCCACAGGTGCGAAGGCTGCCACTCTGACGAAGGGATCGTCAGAGGGGCTTTGTAGTCAGCGCACGCGCCACCGCTTGAACTTGGGGCCCCAAAGCCTCAGGGGGGCTTCGCTGTAGCTCTTTAAACCTGAAGATACGTCCAGCCTGACATGGAACTCTTTTGTTAGTTGAAACATCCCTCTAAATCCAGACAAATTCTTAACTTGTAAGAAGTGCTTATCTGCGGAGCACAGATGCATTCGCTAATGTAAACCTCCCCGCCACGCAGAGCACTCCGCTGTCCCTCCCCGCACACCCCTGTGCCCCAGGGTTGGAGATGGAGGTGGATTTGCTGCTGTTGAGACCTGGCCCCACGCTCACATGCCCTGCGAGCAGGAGGCCGGTACCCACGAGGAAAGTTGATGGGGCGGGAGAGAAGCCGCAGCGTGGTGCCATGTGAATAGCCACTGACACGTGTGTCAGCCGTGGGAGGGCAGGGCCTGGGCCTCGGGGAGCTCCTGCCCTTCCCCAGGCCCGTCACAGTGGGCTTCGGCACAAGCCCGGCGTCTCTAGGTGGCCTGAGGGTTCTGAGAATTTTGGGCTTGTACCTTCACGCCGTCTTCATGGCGCGCGCACTCGCCTTCCCGTTCCTTGGGGCGGCACGCAGCTCTGTTTTCCTGCCCTGCCCTCAGCCATCCCTGGCTCGAGGAGCCTTTGATTGATCAGCAGGAGGGGTGACTGTGCCCTGGTCAGAGCCACAGTGCCAGCAAGTGCCACCTGGAAGGCCAGAGGGCTGCCCGTAGGTTCGGGGCGGACAGCGCCTTCTGTCAGATGCCGGGACGTTCCGGAGGAGCATGCTGGCCGCCCGCATGGCTGGGCAGAGGTTTGTGGTGGGGGTCTCCGCCTGCCCGGGCACCAGTGCACATCTGTGTTCCCCTCGTGCCCCGAAAGGAGCCCTGAGGAGACCCGATTCTTAATTCTAAAGGAGAGAAGCAAGGGGCCCTCGGTGGAGACCTGAGCACACAGTCAGCACAAGCCCACTAGCTGTCGTTCATGCAGCCTCCGCCGCTGGTGCACCGGGACTGACGGAAGCTGCAGGCAGCCTTGTCAGGAGCGGCAGGCAAGGGGCAGGGGCAGAAGGGAAGGCGCCCATTGCACCCACGGCAGCTGCAGAAGGGGGCCCAGGAGGCAAGGGAGCCGATGGTCCGGCTGGTTGTGTTGCAGCCGCGTTCCCCACGCATGAGCGTGTCTGTGGGAGGACTCAGGCTTGGGCTAGCCTGGAAGCTTTCTTAGGCAGCTGCATACTATGCTGAATCATCCCAAGTAGAGTCTAAGGACTGTAAGTCATTTTTGTTTATTTCTAAAAATACCCACTTGGGTCCTCCTTTCTAAGCGCTGTGTGTGGCCGGCACCTGCCTTTGTCTGGGCTTCTGCTGGGTTCCCTGGAGACGGTCATTTCGGATCGTCTGTGGGTGGCACGTGTCACTTCACGGTCACTTGGAGGGAGAGGGAGTCTTGTTTGCTTTAAAGACTTGGTGCTTCCTATGCGTTTGCAGACGTGTGCAGAAATGATCGTGGCTCACCTCGGCTACTTGAACTACACGAAGTACACAGTGATTGTGGGATTTGAACACCTGAAAGTGCCCATCAAGAAAGTCAACTTCACGGTAAGCGCACAGCTGGCCCCGCCGTTTCCATGGCCCCTTCGTTTTGCTCCCATTCCCCTGCTCAGTGATTGAAATAACACAGCATCAAAGTTATTTTATTTTGGATAGTGGGAGACGTGCAGTTTGAAAAAGTTGAGGGAAATCACAATTTCTTTTTTTTTTTTAATTTTTTAATTACAGATGACATACAATATTATATTGTTTTCGGTTTCCAATCCAGAGATTAGATATTTATATAACTTATGAAGTGATCACCCCGATAAATCTACTACACGTCTGGCACAACGCACAGTCACTACAGTACAGGGTGGGGCAGAAGTAGGTTCGCAGTTGTCCGTATGGAAAAACAGCAATACAAGAATTGTGTTGTGTGTACTCCCAACTGTAAACCTACTTTTGCCCCACCTTGTATCACTCACTATCTATTCCCTGTGCTGTACTCAGCATCCCTGTGGCGATTCTGTAACTACCGATTCGTGATTCTTAATCCCAGCCTCTCCCCTCGGCAACCGCCAATGTGTTCTCTGTATCTATGAGCCTGTTTGTCTGTTCTGCTTGTTCATTTATTTTGGTTTTTAGCTCCCGCCTGGTACAAGGGAAATCCCCTGGCGTTTGTCTTTCTCTGAATTACTGCACCCAGCACAGCACCCTGTAGGCCCATCCGTGTTGTTGCAGATGGCAAAGTTTTATTCTTTTGTTTATGGCTGCGTTATATTCTCTTGCATATATGCACCACTTCTTTATCCCCTCATCTGTTGATGGACAAGTACGTGGCTTCCATACCTTGGCTACTGAGAATAATGCTGCAATGAACATATGGATGTATATGTCTTAGATTTAGTGTTTTGGATTTCTATAGATAAATACCCAGAAGTGAAATTGCTGGATCCTTCTTGTCTCTTGTTATAGTCTTTGTTTTGAAGCCTATTTTATCTGGTATAAGTACTGCTACCCCAGCTTCCCCTCTCCCCTACCCCCATTTTCATGAAATATCTTTTCTCATCCCTTTACTGACAGTATGTGTGTTTCTTCCAATCTGAAGTGAGTCTTCTGTAGACTGCACATGTGAGGGTCTTGTTTTCTCATCCATTCTGCCACTGTATGTCTTTTGATTGAAGAATTTCATCCATTTACATTTAAAGTAATTGTTAGTAGAATAGACTTCTCCAAGGAGGACGTACAGATGGCCCATAGACATGTGAAAAGATGCTCAACTTCACTAGCCATCAGAGAGACGCAAACTAAAACCACAATGAAATATCACCTCACACCTGTCAGAATGGCCATCATCAATAAATCAGCAAAAAACAGGTGCTGGTGCAGATGTGGAGAAAGGGAACCCCAGTGCACTGTTGGTGGGGATGCAGACTGGTGTGGCCACTGTGCAGAACAGTGTGGGATTTCCTCAAAAAATTAAAAATGGAACTCCTTTTGATGCGGCAGTTCCATTGGTGGGACTGTATCTTAAGAATCCTGAAACACCAGCTCAGATGAACTTTTGCACCTCTGTGTTCATAGCGGCGTTGTTTACAGTAGCCAAGTGCTGGAAACAGCCTAAGAGCCTATCAGTAGATTAATGGATAAAAAAACTGTGGGACATTTACACAATGGAATACTATGTGGAAGGAAGGAAGGAAGGAAGGAAGGAAGGAAGGAAGGAAGGAAGGAAGGAAGGAAGGAAGGAAAAAGAAAAGAAAGAGAGGTCCTGCCTTCTGTGACAGCAGGGATGGAACTGGAGGGCATTATACTCAGTGAAACAAACCAGTGAGTGAAAGACAAAGACCATATGATCTCACTTATAAGAGGAATCTACTGAACAAAATTAAACTAGTGAGCAAAACAGAACCAGAGGCACGGAAACAAGGAACAGACTGACAGGTGCCAGAGAGGAAGGGGCAGCAGGGAATGGTGGAGAGACGAGGAAGGGACTAGGCAAGGAACATGCTCGAGTGACCCGTGCGCATGGCAGTGGCGTGGGGATTGCCTGGGGGCAGGAGGCGGGCTGGGTGGGTGGCAAAGGCAGACACGCTGGGACAACTGTAATAGAATAAACAAGAATAATTTAAATGGAGTAATTGTTGATAGCTGTATAGTTATTACCCATTGTTATTCATATTTTTATTCCTTTTTTTCCTTCTTCTTAAAGAAGGCCCTTTAACATTTCTTGTAGCACTGGTTTGGTGGTGATGAACTCCTTTAGCTTTTCCTTGTCTGGGAAACTATCTGGCCTTTGATTCTAAATGATCGCTTTGCTGGCTAATCTTGGTTGTAGGTCCCTGTTCTTCATCACTTTGAATTGTTCATGCCAATCTCTTCTGGTCTACAAAATTTCTCTTGAGAAATCAGTTGACAGTCTATGGGAGCTCCCTTGTAGGTAACTAACTGTTTTTCTCTTGCTGCTTTTAAGAGTCTCTCTTTGTCTTTAACCTTTTGCATTTTAATAATGTGTCTTGGTATGGACCTCTTTGGGTTCATCTTGTTTGGGACTCTCTGTGCTTCCTGGACTTGTATGTGTATTTTCTTCACCAGGTTAGTGAAGTTTTCTATCATTATTTTTCCAAATAGGGTTTCAATTTCTTGCTCTTTCTCCTCTCCTTCTGGCACCCCCATGATACAAACGCTGGTACACTGGAAGTTGACCCAGAGGCTCATTATACTATCCTCATTTTTTTTTTTTTGGTTCTTTTTTCTTTTTGCTGTTCTGAGTGGGTGTTTTCTGTTTCCTTATTTTCTAACTCTGCTTTACCTCCTCTACTGTTGCTTCCCTATAATGTATTCTTCATTTTAGTTACTGTATTATTTATTTCTGACTGGTTATTTTTAATGTTTTCCATCTCCATTTTATGTTTCCTGTCTCTTCATTGAATTTCTAACTGAGATCATTGAGAACATACTTTTAACCAGTGAAAACCATAATTTCTTAAGTATATGGGATCAAGAATAGCCTCCAGAAACAGCATGACATTGGAACGCCTTTGTGGTGTTCCGAGATTTAGAGTAATAGTAAAGAGGATACTGGGGAGCCTGCCTCGGAAGGCAGGACCTCCTTCCCCAGCCCCCTCCCTGAGGGCCCCCTGGCCCCTCGGGCGAGCCGCGGGCCCTGCCCTGACGTGGCACAGGCCTCACCGTTAGACTTCCCTTTCTTGGGTCCCCTGAATTCACCTCCTCATTCCTTCCACGCACGGGGACTCAGTATAACCAGCCTAGGGACCAGGAGCGCAGACTGTAGATTGGCGGGGTGGCGGGCGCCGGGTTCAGATCCTAGCACCGTCGTTTATTGGCCGACATTGCTAAACCTCCACTTTCTTATCTGTAAAATAGCTGCCTCGCAAAGCCGTGGCTGTCAGACGATGGGTTCCTTTCTTAAAATAATGCTTTACTGGGATATAATTCACATATCATAAAAGTTACCCTTTTAAACTGTATAACTCAGTGTTTTTTAGGTTTTTCAGAGTTGTGCGCCCAGTACCACTGCCAGGGCGTTTTCATCACCCCAAGAGAGGCCTATTAGCAATTTCCCGGGTCCCCTCCCCTAGCCTCTAGCAATCACTGTTCTCCTTTTCGTCTCCGTGGATTTGCCTGTTCTGGGCATTTCAGATGAGTGCAGTTATACGGTATGCGGCCTTTTGTGAATGACGTTTTTCACTCAGTATAACATTTTCCGTGTTCATCCACGCTGCTGTTGGCATCAGTACTTCATTCCCTTGCTTGCTGAATAGCATAGCAGTGTGGGTGTGTGTACTACATTTTGTGTGTCTAGCATCAGTTGATGGGCATTTGGGTTGTTTCCATTTTTTTGGCTATTATGGATAATTGTGGCAAATATTTCAGTAAACCATCCAGAAGGATGTCTCTGGGTCATGGACTTAATGTTTAATTTTTTTCTCTTTTTTCTACTTTTGTTTTATAACGAGCTCCTGTTACCTTTATAATCAGAAGAGAAGTTACTTTTTTAAAGCCTCCTAAGGCCCTGGCCAGGTGGCTCAGCGGGATATAGCGTCATCCCATACACCAAAGGTGCCGGGTTCAATTCCTGGTCAGGGCACATGCCGAGGTTGTGGGTTTGATCTCTTGCTGGAGTGTGCGCTGGAGGCGACTGATGGACGTTTCTCATGTCAATGTTTCTCTCTTTCTCTCCCTTTCTCTCCCTTTCTCCCTTCCTCTCTCTAAACTCAACAAGCATATCCTCCAGCAAGGATTTAAAAAAAAAAAAAGGCTCCTAACTCAAGTGAAATTTGCAGGGGAAGTCCAGGATACATTGTAGCCATTCACTCTAAAAAAACTCAATTGTGGAAAAGCTACCTTAAAGAATCACAAAGTAACATTGTGTCTATAGTTTAGATAGAGGCGTATTACAGTGTTTCTGTGTCTTTTATAAAATTCCCCTTGAAGACAGTATCAGTTATGTTGTGAGCTTTGCTCTAACCCTCCGCACAGAATTCCTTTTGCCCATTTGCTATAATTCTTTTTATTAGAGAGTGAAAGCTGTATAATTCATCACATTTCTCTCTTGGTATCAGCTGCTAGACATTTCAGAAATAAGTTTTATATGAATTGCAGTAATTACTAATATCCTGGTACAGGTTTCTGGTATAATTATTTACCCTCTTTCTTTACATTTTTACCATTTAAAAAACTTTAAAAATTGTTTCTTTTGAGTCTGGCTTTTTATTATAAGCTGCCTCCATTCCTTTTAGGAAGTAACCAAAGTATAGGGAATAAAATACATCTTAGGAGTATGTTAGCGGTGCTACTACACACCCACCAGAATGGCTACAATGAAACAGACGAGGAAATGCCGGCACCGGCAAGGGTGTGAGGCCCTCGAAGCGCCCCTGCCCGGCTGGCCAGGGTGTGAGCTGGCCTGGTGGAGGTGGATTGGCCCAAATACGCACATCAGACCCACGTCTGCACGGTCGCGTCTCGGCGTGCAGTCCTCAGCTGGCAGGCGGCAGGCTGCTCAGCGGCCCGGTGAGCGCACAGGCCGCAGCACGTTCCTTGACGGGACAGTGCACGGCCCAGAGCACGAGCGGTTACAGTTGTGTGCAACATTGTGGGCGACTTTCATAAGCACAGGGTTGCAGGCAGTGAGCCATAGAGTGCGTGGTTCCATTGATAAAAATTACAGAAACAGGCAAAAACGAACTGATGCTGTTAAGTCAGGGAAAGCGTGACTCTTGGTAGGTGAAGGGGCTTCTGGGGGCCCCTCCCCTTACGTTTCTTGATCAGAGTCCTGGTGTGTTCAGTGTCTGACAGTTCCCTGAGCCGCACACTTAGGACATGCACACAGGTTTTGGTAAGGAGAGTATCTGGGTAAAAACAAAACACGTCCTGCACTTGTGAAAATTGGAGCTCATTAGGCTGCTGCCCGTGTGAAAACAGGCGTTGCCTTCGGCTGCTCTTGCTTCTTCGACAGAGTTGGCCTTTTGAGAGCTCCTCTTTCTTTTCTTGGCACTCCTTGGGAAACCCGTGGCATTTGCAGCTGTGGCTCTGAGCTCTTGAGGGCCAGGGTCCGCTCGGCTGTGCTGGGGTGCCTTTGGCTCTCCTGTAAGCGCCCCAGGGCCCAGGGGCACCTTCCCCACTCTGTGTCCATGTGCTTCTCTTGCCAGTTCTTCCTCCTGGAGGAAAATCAGGTTCAGGGTGCGAGTTCCCCTGGCTGCTCCTCCAGCCTCCTGGGAGGTGGCGGCGTCACCAGGGCAAGCCCAGGGGGCCCAGGCGCTCTGCTGTTAGCCCAGTGCGCCTGTCCTCACGTGGGCATCTGGGGGGCGGATGCCCCTCCTCCTGCCCTGGCGTGTTCGGGCGTGTGTGTTGGGCCTTGTTGCCACGCCCCCTTGGTTTGAGGTGCTGAGGCGTTCTCTCCTTGTGTCCTCAGTCGCCTGTTCTAGGGCCATCTGGTTCACTGAGTTCTGCTCAACTCTGTGTTGGAGCAGGGTGGTGTCCTTCTGTGTATCTCTGCCTGTGTATCAACTCTTAAGCTTCCGAACGCATCTCACTCACGTCCCATGGCCTGGTGCCAGTCAAGACCGCTTTCCAGGTCTTGCAGGTACTTAGCGAGAGATTGTTTATCTTCTCTGTGTGGTGTTTTTTTTTTTTAAACTGTGTTTCATTGGCCATGCCCTGCATATGCAATGGAGGGTGAACGTTAGACACCAGGCAGATGTTTCTACTCATTTTTCTGTCATTTCCTCCTGCGTTTTGCAAGCATCTGCTCTGCACACATCACATCAGTTCCATGTGTCCCCACAGCTAAGCTGGGTTTTTTCCCCTCTAATTAATTGCTCTCCAGGTTGATTCTTGAGTGGCTCCAGCCAGCTGTTCATGTCTCATTTCCTCCTTCTTCTCCCTAAGCCACTGCCTTTCACAGGGGGATGAGATTGAAACAACAAGCCGTGTTCCCAAGTCCTTCAGGTTTCCATCCAGCGGACGCCTGGTTCCCTGTGACCTGAGGAGGCCGGCGGCCGGCAGCGCCTGAACCCTGAGCCCGGACCGATTCCAGGGCGTTTCTGGGGGGAGCGCGGCTCAGAGCCCGCCCCCAAGGCCCCTTCCCTGCCGCACTCCGCGGCTTTCCTGTTTGGAGGGCTCTCCAAGGCTCTCCAGACACATTTGATCTCTGCCAGAAAATTAGCTCCTGGAAGCATTTTTACTGACTAATTTTTTTAAGTTTCATTGTTTTGTATCTGCGCAAGATTTGACAACGTAATTGCTTATATACCATCAGAGTGGATGCTCAGCAAATGCTGAATGGGGGAACTGGATCAAAACCTGCCCATTTTAATTAGAAGTGGCCGAGGTCCTGAAATCACCCCCTGTCCCAGGTGCCAGTTCACGGTGTGACAGGGTGAGCCCAGCCTCTGGAAGGACAAAGGCAGCTTTGTGAACGACAAAGACCTTGGCACAAAGGCCAGGAAAGGACGGACAGCTCTTGAGATGTCAAAGTAAATGTACAAAGCCTGAGTGTTAGCTGGGATTTTACTCTGTTTATTTCCTTTTACTTATTTTGCTTTTTTACATTTCAGATATACATTTTGGTGCTTAATATAAGCGCAAAAACAAAACCCCCTGATTCCATAGAACTGGGTCCCTGCGGCGGCCTCTGCCCTAGTAATGGGCTGGTGCCGGCAGGCCGGCTGCCT
The DNA here is from genome assembly GCF_021234165.1 of Pteronotus mesoamericanus. Lineage (NCBI taxonomy): Eukaryota > Metazoa > Chordata > Mammalia > Chiroptera > Mormoopidae > Pteronotus > Pteronotus mesoamericanus. The sequence continues at coordinate 100,182,908 of NW_026555085.1, forward strand.
GGCGGAGGCCCCGCGGACCTTCCTGCTCCCGGCCGGATGTCACCGGACACCGGTGACCACGGGGTGCTCTCCGCCGCGCAGGGCCGAAGCCGGTTCTCTGGGCGTCGTGCTCTCTTCTTGCGCTCACACGAGGGGAAAGACAGACTTTTTGAGTCCTGGGAGCAAACGAGTGCCAGGGTGAGCGGTGGGGCTGGGTGGCCTCCAGGGACACAGAGGCGGCGCCTTGCAGCTGCTGACAGAGGCAGCCTTCCTGAGCCAAGGCGCGCGTGGAAGCGGCTCCTGGGGTCGGGGGGTCGGCGGGGAGGAACACGGGAGGAAAGTAAGACTGACCGGACGCCACGCCGGCGCTGAGAGCCCGCAGGTGCGCCAGATGGCAGCTGGGGTCCAACTCTGGAAGCTCGGAGTGAGCGCGCTCCGCTCCATCCCAACTCCGCACCCTTCTCCTCCTTCTGACTCACTCATGTTCGAGAATAAAATGTAAATTTCGGGTTGAACTACATGTATGAAGAAAGCATTGTTTTCTAGTGCTCATTTTAAAGTGAATGAGTTGGTTGTTTTGTGCTGCTCTGACAGAATCTTAAGACGGGAAACCATGGGTATTTTCTTTCTTAAGAGTTCTAGTTCTTTGGAGATAAAATACTTCCTTCACTGCTACTTTAAACATAATTTGTGAGTTTTTCCCTCGTGGTAACACATGTCTTTTCTCTTCTTAATTATACCTTAGAGTCTGTTTTTCAACTAAGATGAGCATTGTGCTTTTCCTGTTTGAACATCATGTTCATACCAGTCGTAATCAATGCTCATAATCACGACTGTGATCATTCTGTGACACCATTGTGAGAGTTAAACACTGAGCTGATAATCATGGTACTTGTGTTATGTTTTGGATTTATAATAGCAGCTGTTATTTATTAAACTTTTCCTATTTGCTGGCACTGGTCTAAACTTTTTATATGCATCCTCTTATTTAAATGTTATAATAATTCTACAAAGCAGTCCATAGTATCCCCATTTCAAGGAGGAGAAATCCAAAGTGTAGTGAGATCAAGTAAGTTGCTCAACTAGGAAACGGAAGAGCTGGGATTTGAACCGGAGTCTCTGACCTCAAGCTTCGCGTGTGACCTCAAGCTTCGATTCCCCGTGCTCCACTTTTCCATGGGCATCAACCAGTAACTGTGGGCTTTTGTTGGGTAGCTTTATTGAGGTATAATGGGCATACAGCCAAGTGCACATGCGTAAAATTTTAAAGTTGGCCACCTTGATACAGGTGTGTGCCTGGGAGGCCATCACCACGGCAGGGGCGTGAGCGTACCCTCCCCTCGAGGCCTCTCAGCCCCGGGGCCCCCCGATCTGTTTGCATTAGAAATTCACTTGTGTTTCTTAGAGTTTTACATAAATGGAATCATAGTATTTGAATTCTTTCACTCAGCGTAATTAGTTTGAGACTGATTGATGATGTTGGGCGTATCGACAGTTTATTCCCTTTCGCTGCTGAGTACTAGTTGGCTGTGCGGCTCCTGCAGCGGTGGTTTATCCGTTCACCTGTTGATGGACGTGTGGACTGTCTCCAGCTCAGGGCTGTTATAAAGAAAGCTGCTGTGAACACCTGTGTACACATCTTTGGACATACGCTTTTGTTTCTTTTGGGTAAATACCTAGGAATGGCATGGCTGGGTCACGTTGTTGGGGTGCATTTAACAGTTTAAGGAACTGACAGACCGTTTTCCAATGCGGCTGTGTGGTTTGCGTCCCCGCCAGCAGGCGTGGGAATTCCAGTTGCTTGTCGTCCTGGTAAACCTCGGGTGGCCCGTGTTTTCCGTTTGGGCCATTTTAATGGGCGTGTAGTGGTGTTGCAGTGCGTGGGGGTTTTCATTTATAACACCGTGAAAATGTTGTCTTCCAGCTTGCCGTTTTCGGGCAAGAAACCTGCTGTCCTTGTCTTTGTTCTCTGTGCTAAGGCCCCTCTCGCCCCCTGCCCCCCGCCTGTAAGAGTTCTCTCCTGTGTCACACAGTGTGATAGTGGTTCCTTGGTGCGCTTTTCCCCGTGTGTCTTGGACGGAGGGTTCTTTGAGCTCCTTGGATTTGTGAGTTTACAGTTTTCATCAAATTGGGAAAAACGTTGGCCATTATTTCTCTAAATATTTGTTTCTATCCCCCTGCCCCTCCCCAGCTCCCCACATACACCAGGGACTCCAGATGCGCATCCGCTAGGCCACTTGCCGTGGCTGCCGTGGCCTCCCAGTGGCCTCCCAGCCAACTGGCGCCCGGTTCCTGCCCCCTCTGTCGCTGTGTCTTCACGTTGCCGAGCTCCGTGGCGCCTGCTCTGCTGGCAGTTAGCTGCCGGGACTCTGCATCCTGTGCACCCTCTTTCCTCCGGCTTCTTGGTGTCCTCACCTGCCGGTTCTGCCGCCAGTGACTTCTGGGTCGGTTTTCATTGATTTGTTGTTTCCTCATTATGGTTTGTATTTTCGTGCTTTTTTACATGCCTGGTATTTTTACAATGCCAGACGGCATTGCTTGTTAGATCTTGTATCCTTATAAAATATTCTTGAGCTTTGCTCAGGGATGTTGTGAAGTTACTTGGAAATGGTTTGATCTTTTCCGGCCTTGCTTTTAAACCTCACTAGGTGGGGCCAAAGCTAAGTCTAAGATTAATGCTGGTTTCCCCGCGCGGAGGTACAGGAGTGCACTGCTCTGGGAGCAGGTGTTGCGACTGGCCTGTGGGGGTGCCAGCGAGCCTCTCAGGGATTTTTTGGGCCTCGGGCGGTTCCCCGACTCTGGTGTGCGGGTCAGGGCTCAGGCAGAGGCCCAGGGGACGGCTCTGGCGTGCATGCGGCGCCCTCTCTCCGGATCGCTCTCTTCTCCACGCTCTGCCCTGCACAGCGTCGCCGGTGAGTTGCCTCCCTGGACTCCCAGCCGAGTGTTCATGGCTCAGGGAGCCAGCCCCCTGGGCTCTGCCCGCAGCCAGAGGGTGCACCTCTCTCCCACCAGCCAGAGGTCATTTTCTGTCATGGCCGCATTTCCATTGTCAGAGAGAGAGAGAGAATATGAATATGAATGTGAATGTTCCTGGCAAGTCTTTAAGTTATATCTAGCGTCGGTAACTTTGTTGGTTCTGGAGGGGGATTGAAAACTCAGTGCTCTGAGGTCTGCTGGTGGCCCTGGCTGCGACCGAGCCGGAAGGGCCGCCTGCGTCCTCGGCTCTGCTCGGGGAGCCCCTGGCAGGAGTGACGCCATCCCGACGGCAGAACTGATGGCTGGTTTCCTCTGCACCTTTTTGGTTTCAGATTCATGTTTCCCTTAATCTTTTCTTAGAACATCCTACCTACTCACAGTTTACATCTCTTAAAAAATCTGTTCCTTCTCGTGGAAGACCTGGCATTCTCTGATAAAGAGATTGACGGTGCTGAATTTTGATATGAGATTTAAAAGCCAAATACGCTTGTTATGATTATAGAATAATCTTTTTGCCAGATTCATCATTAGTATAATGCCATTGAAAACTATTTTCAGCCCTAGGTAATTAACATTTTCAAAGTCTGTGTTCTTTAATATAAAAATAAAATATACTAAGTGTTAAAATTTTAGAACATGTAAGAAAGTGTAAGGAAAGAGAACATTTTAAGTTACCTACACGCTCATATCTAGAGATAACTATCATGAATAACCTGACATACTCCCTTTTGCCTTTCTTGACTTTAATTTTATTTGTCGATTATGGTTGGCATTCAGTATTACTTCGTACTGGTTTCGGGTGCACAGACCGCATTGCAGTCAGTCGGGCAGTCAGGTACTTGATGAAGTGGCTCCCCAGTATTTCCGGCACCCCCGGCACCAGGCACAGTTACGACAGTGTTGTTGGCTGCGTTCCCTGTGCGGTGGTACCTCTTAGATGCACTGTTTCTCAAATCGTTCCCCACTTTCCATTTTAGTGGAAGACGTACAACCCTGCCTTTTCCCGGCTGGAAATCTGGTTCCGGTTCGTCTTCGTGGTGCTCACCTTCATCGTCACTGTGAGTACCACCGCCCGGCAGCTGCGGCCGGCGCTCACAGGGGCGGAGTCAGTCTGCGCATCAGGACGACCCAAGCGTGGGCCACGCAGGAGGCCGGTCTCAACTCCGAGACCCCGCGTCCGGAGCGACCTGCTCTCACTGGACGTTCTGCATGTCACTAGGACGCTGCAGGGCGCAGGGCAACGTGGTCTCTTTAGTGAGGACTTGTGTCACGGGATAGCGGTCGCAGGCCACCCACTCGTAAACTCCCGTCAGCGCACAGCAACCCGGCCATTTACCTGCGGGGCAGGCGGCTGCCTTGCGTGGGTGCGGACGCAGCTCGTACTTGGGCCTTGGCATGTGGAAAGTCGATCCCAGCTTTTCAGCCTCCGGGCGTTTTGGGAGTGGGGTCCAGCTGGGCAGTTTTGGGGTGCAGGCTGTTGGCCGATGCGGGCGCTGAGCTCAGCATCCCCAAGCACAGGGCTCTTTGGGAGCGGCAGGGGACAGGGGGTGCTTCCCTGTAGCGCGGTGGCGGTCCCCAGAGCAGCCCGGCCAGTGAAGTGGGGAATTGATGGATCAGAGGAGGAGGAAGGTGGCTTCTCGCCATCTGAAGGGCAGCCGTCTGCCCGCGTCAACTGGCACAGAGGCGGTGACGTCCAGGAGACGGGTCTGGTCTCCCCAGTGCTGTCCCCTCCTGGTGCCACCCGAGGCACACCCGGTGCCTTGCAGACTGACCGTATGTAGAAAGACACGGCTCGGGGGCAGGAGAGAAGTGCCAGGCGGCGGTGGCTGGGACCGGGGTGTGGACGGGGGTGGGGCACTCACTGGAGTGAGCTGGGGACTGTGGTCTCAGGCCATGGCCAGGGCTTCCCTAGTGAACTGACCACAGGACAGTGGAGACCCGCCACTTCTAGTTGGTCAGTCAGAAATCCTTGCTGTTTTGGAAGCTTCTCTGGTGCCGGGGATTCTGCTCCCACGTGTTCTTACATAAGAGAAAAGGCCGGAGCAGAACAGATAGCCGAGGGGACAGGGCCCACCAGCCAGGAAGTCTAGATAGCCCAGAAAATTGTGGCTTGTGTTAGATAATAGAAAATCACCCCAGGCACCCGAATCACAGATTGTATAGTGCTTGAAAACGGTCTGCGGAACCTGCTCCCACTGGCCACCATGCCGCCTCCAGGGGCCTGTGAAAACCAGCCCACCCCAACCACGGCTGTGGGCCTCGTTCCCAGACGTCTCTGGAGCCCTGGTCCGCCCGCCGGTGCCGCCTGGCCAGGGGCGCGAGGCCTGCGCCTGGGGCAGTTCTCTCCGTGTCCCTGTTCCATTCCTTGTCCCCTCCTGCGCCGTGAGAACAGCTTGTGACCCTCCGACCCGGGCCCCTTTGCCATGCACCCTCCTGCCTCAGCTGTCACCCATGGTCTCTGCGGTCAGTCCAGTGAGGGGCGACCTCAGGCCCCGCGCAGTGACCGCGGCCGGTTTGCTTTGCAGTGCCTGTTTGCGCATTTCCTCCGCAAGTTCTCCATGAGGGACTGGGGCATCGAGCACAGGTGGATGTCCGTCCTGCTGCCCCTGCTGCTGCTCTACAACGGTAGGCGTCGCTTCTGTGCGGAGCTTCGCCCTTGAAAACGGAAAGCGGGGGGCGGGGGTGCCGCAGCCCATGGGGGATGCCGCGCCAGGAGTTAGAGGTGCTGGAGCCTTCACAAATGAGCGACCGCGTTGGTGGCTGATGCTCAGCAGGGCTGCAGATGCAGTCCCCTTGGGACTTGGCTGAAGGTGGCACCCACCGCCGCCCCGTTCCCCTCCTGCTCTGGAATGCTGCCGTGGGGCTCCCAGGCCTGTGGGGGAGCGGGTGGCGGGAGCAGACGGCATCTGTAGCCGTTGCCGGGGCCACCGCCCGTCACGGCCTCTAAGAGTTTGGCAAAACAACAGCCACGGGCGCGTGCGCCGCCCTCAGCAGGCTCCCCGCTGTCTGCGTTCCAGATCCGTTCTTCCCGCTCTCCTTTCTGGTGAACAGCTGGGTGGTGGGCCCGCTGGACGACCTCTTCCAGTCCGTGTTCCTGTGCGCCCTGCTGCTCTTCTGGCTGTGCGTGTACCATGGGATACGGGTGCAGGTGAGCCTCCCTCCACCCCGCTGGCCCCGGGGGCGTCTGGGAGGCAGCTGGCCTTGGGGACGTGTCCTCAGCCTTGTGGCCGCAGGAAGGACACACGCCATATACATGCTCCGAGGGTCTGTGGTCCCACGCAGTCTGTTAGGTCAGTGGTTTGCCAGAGTTACTAACGTCCCATTCCTCACTCTTTTGTTCTTGTTAGGGAGAAAGGAAGTGTTTGACTTTCTACTTGCCTAAGTTCCTCATCGTCGGACTGCTGTGGCTGACTTCGGTCACACTAGGGATATGGCAGACGTGAGTAGTTCTGTTACGTGTGAGACCTGTCCTGGAAGCATGTGGCACTGTGGACAGATCTGAAGTCTAACTGTGTTGTGAACTCACCCGGCAAGGAATCTGTCCCCTGGAGTTGGAGGACTGGGTAGCGAGAACTGAAGGTTCGTTTTTGCTAGAATGGCCCAGGGAAATATGCACGATTCTTCTAACCTGAGATGGAAAATGGGAAAGACGGCGTTGCTTCCAAGTCCTCCTCCGGGGAGGCCGGCGCGCTGTCGGCTCGAGCCCCCGGTGTGCCAGTGGCTCCTTGGGCTGCATGTGTGGCCGCCCCCGCCTCACCCCTGACCCCAGGACTTTCCTGTGCTTCCCTAAGATCCTGCTAGCAGATTTTTCACAGAAAGGAGTTCCATTTTAGGGGTGTGATTTTGGCCCCTGGCACTGGGCGGAGCTCACCCTCCACTCCCTCCCCCGCCTGCCTGTCACCTCACGTCCAGGCTCACTTCACAGCGAGTGTCCTGGCGGTTTGGGTTTACTTTCATTGCTGCTTTTGTGTGCTCATCTCTGCGGCGCACGTGTGCAGGTCCCGGGGAGGTGCCTGGCGCGCAGCCCTGATAAGGGCAGGAGCAACTGTCCGGAGATTTTTGTGACGGAACGGACCTCACTTCCCAGGGGTGGTGGCTGCGGATGGTTTATGTGCTAGTGCCGTAGGCATTGTCAGTGTGAGACTTAGGCCTCCTCGTAAATTCACGATTACTTTTTAAAAAATTCTTTACTGTTGGTTAGTCAGTTGTTCATGTTAGTAACTTTTCAAAAATCTAAGTGGAAATATAAAACAAAGTAAATTAGTTATTAATCTATTTTTTTATAATGTATTTTTAGAGTTAATGAATTACATGACCCGACGTACCAGTATCGAGTTGACACAGAAAATTTCCAGGTAAGATTCGTTCATGAAGGACGAGGACTGTTTTTTAGTGTCGTTTTTAAAAATTGTGCTTTTGACATGAACTTGCTAACTGGCTATTTGGGAAGGACTATAGAAAGTCCATGTGGAAAGTTTAGAAAAATGTATTTGAGTATGAAAAGTAAACCTTTAAAAACTATGTTGTCACTCCCAGTCCTTGGTTAATGGTTGAAGCTCCAGGTCCAGAAGGTGTGTCAGACTTTAGCAACATTGTAGAACAATTAAGAAAAGATTTTTGTTCACTTAATTCTCTAAAGTGGCAGGAGGTTTCCAGCAAGTGAATGGCGTGGCTGGGGCCTCCGAGCGGCGCTGTGTTGTCCCCGTCCGGAAATTCTTGTCCTTTTTGAACAGGGCGTCCAAGCGTTTTCATTTTACACAGAGGCCCAAAAATGACAGTGGGCCCTGCGGGTGGCTTTCTCTGCACTGGACAAATGCTGGGTGCCCTGAAGCGCAGGTGGCCCCTCGGAGAGGCATGGGGCAGCCCCAGAGGCACGAAGCTGAGTCCTGACCGTGGGTGACGCCCGCACTTCTCTCTGTGGCTCCGCAGAGCCCCTTGTAAAGCGATGAGATCGGCGGTTCTTTGTGGGGCAGCCGCCGAGGAAGGGGATGGCTAGCGAGTGACGGCTGAAAAGATGCTGAGCTTGTGTTGAGACTGTACATACGTGTCTTAGGAAAGAGGGTGAGCAGCCCGATTCTTAACTGGAATCCGGTAGGGGGTGCCCGGAGCCTTCCCAGTCGATCATTTATCCCTCCGAGGAGTTTGGAAGGTCGCGGAATGTGCGCCTTAGGAACAACGTGCCATGACCTTTCTCCTCAAAGAAAAGGCACAGAAGATAGAGACCAAGATCTCTGAGTGGGCACCCTGCCCACCCTGGGCATCTTAGGGACAGCATCCCAAGGGACTGGAGGAGGGGGCATCTTTGTGTTTTGTCCTTTGTCTTTGTCTTTTAATGAGCCTAATGCTGGAAAAGGGCTCCCGAGGGAGGGGCCGCATCCTGAGCTGGGGTGGGGGGTGGGGGCGGGGCCCATGGGGCAGCCGCCTGTGCTCACAGAGAGGGCGGCAGGCCAAGCCTGGGCAAGGACAGCCTCGGCTGCGGGAGCGCCTTCCTGTTCTGCCTTGTGTGGCGCCCCTCGGGGCTCTGGGTCCCTTTTGAAAAGCTTTGCTTTCCTGCTCGCGGGCTGGTACTGGAAGGCAAGCCGCTGGCGACCCTGCTCGTACCGCAGCGCGCATGTTGTCTCCTCCCAGGGGGTGAAGGTTTTCTTCGAGGTGGTAGCTGCTGTGTACGTTTTATACCTCCTTTTCCTGGTAGTGCGGGCCTGCTCTGAGCTTCGCCACATGCCTTACGTAGGTAAGTGCCACTGCCCCGTGCCCGGAGGGGGGGGCAGGGGGGCGGTTGGGGCAAAGTGCACACGGGTGGCAGAGCGGACGGAGGCCACCAGGCAGGCGGCCTGACCTGGAGAGGGACGACCTGGGGACTCGTCCCTTTCCCACAGGCTGGGCCCCAGCACCTCGGTCCCTGGGGAGCCACAGCGGGGCTGAATGGGTAACTCGGGGCCACGTGGACAGAGCCCCGGGCTGGTGGGAGGGAGGCCCGTGGATGTTGGAGCTGCCCGGATCCTTCCAGCATCACACGCTGCAGGGGGGCCTGCCAGGGCGCTTTCCTTAGTCTCGAGTCAGGAAGTCACCTGGGCTCGTGGGATCCTTTCCTCCAATTTATCACAACAAACCACAGTGGCTGTGGCCTTGCCAGGGACCCACCCTCCCGGACTGCGGAGCGGGAGGCGGGACAGCGCTTCTCCTGGGCTTCGGGTGCAGGCAGGTTTCAAACCCAGGCGCACGAAGGGGTCTTGTTCAGGGGTTTGCTTTGTGTTCATCTGAGATGAAGTGGAAGGGACTTCCAGGGTGGTTTAATGGGAGTTTTTTTCTCTTTTTCAGATCTCAGGTTAAAATTTTTGACTGCATTGACTTTTGTAGTGCTTATCATTAGGTAAGAAAGTTTATTTCATAAAAGAAACGAAACTGCATTTTTATTTATTCTCACAGGTGTCTTTCTCCCCTTTTACGGAGTTAATTTTAAGGTCCTTCTACTCAGATGCACTCAGTGTCTAGGGGATAAAGAGTGTTGACTGCAGTGTGCTGACCCCAGGCTGGGTCAGTGACTGACCTACTCTGACATTTGCCATGTGGGGGGAGGAGACAGTCAGCACGTGTCGTTAGAGTCCCATGTGTGCCCTTGGCCCCTGGGGCCCTGCATGCTCCCGGGACAGGACCGAAGCAGGAGACACCACTGGACTGCCCGCGCCCACACGGCCGGGCCTGAGAGCCGCACTGGCGGCGGGTGCTGAGAGCGCTGGGGCGTTGCCTCTGAATGACTTGCAGGTCGTTGTTTGGCTGTTTATGGTTTGTCTTTCTCCTCATATCGAAATCCAGGGAAAAAATGCTAGTTCTCTGCATTTCTTTCCTGGTTATTTGGATGGCGAGTCAAGTGGCTGTCTGCCCTGCCCTTTGCCTGGAGGAGCAGCAGGAGACTCGGGCTGGCCCCGCCCCTGCCCCCCCCCCCCCCGTTGAGTGGGAGGGGCCGTGGCGTCCAGGGCCGTGCCCCGCCCTCCGCATGTGCACCCAGGTGTGAGTCTGGGCCTGGACCTGGGAGCGTCCTTCAGCACTGACCTCACGGGGAGGGGAGGGCGTCATCGCCCCCATCGGTCTGCAGCGCGCGGTGCTCACGTCAGCTCCAGGCGTCTCACGTTCTCGCCCGCACTCCCCGGTCCACACACACTCCCCGCAGCCCTCGCGTCCCCGCACCCGCGAGCCTCTCGGTCCATGGGCCCGGGGCCACTGTGTCCTCGTGGTGATCTCTGCACAGCCTGTCCCAGAAGCCGTTATGCTTTCTGATTTTTGTCAGAAAGATCCAAGGGGATTGGTTTACGTTTCCCACCAGTGTTCACTGAGTGCCCGTGCTGGTACACAGGCAGACAGGTCCCGCCCTGTCATGGCCTTGACCTTCCCACGCAGGAAGACAGCAACGAACACGCAGTGAACACACAACAGGGCATGATGGCAGGAGGGACGAGGCTGCTTTAGACGGGGTGGGTCGGGGATGTCTCGCGCGATTTGGCCCTGAAAATACATGGGGCTGGCTGCCCGGCCCCCGGGACAGCAGGGGCTCAGCGAGGAGGAGGAGGAGCAACAGCGTCCTAGGAGGCGAGGGGGCGAGGCAGCTGGCCGCCACAGAGGTCAGGCGGCCCGTGGGCCGGTGTGAGCGGTCAGGGCACCGTTCCCTGGGTGGGTGCAGGGTGTAGGCCGCAGGTGCAGGGGCCTCGCTTACACGTGTGTTCCCAGGCGCCAGGCTGTGAGGGGCGTGGGGCCGGGTGGAGGGTCAGGGCCGGGCTGCAGAGCGCCCCTTGCCAGAGCCTCGGTCACCGTGTGTCCGCAGCTGGGTCTGACCTGGGGCGTGAGACACTGTGCCCCGGGGGCCGGGGGGGCCTGCGATTATGGAGAAGCAGACTTCCCGGGACAGCTGTGATGGAAGGTGATGTTCTTGACGCACGAACCAAGGGAACGAAAGAAGGAGGGGGACATGCTGAGGGCGAGTACCAGGGCGGCGGTTGGAGACCTGGACCTGGCCGACGCCCGGGTCAGCCGACTGTACCAGCAGCTGGCTCCTGGATCTGAGACCGACAGTCGCCAGCCGGGGTCGGTGTGCGTGTGTGTGGACACGTTTCTGTGCAGAAACAACAGTAACGAGGCCGTGACTGTTAATAGGGTGAATATAGTGACGTCCACGAAGCTAGTGCTGTTTGTTCGTGTATTTTACATATTTCTCTCCTTTTTTTCAGCATCGTCATCTTTTACTTAAGGTTTGGAGCACAAGCGTTACAAGACAATTTTGTAGCTGAATTGTCAGCTCACTACCAGAATTATATCCTTTTCACAGGAAAGCAGCAGGCGTCAGGAATGCGCACTGGGTGGAGCGGCTAGAGTGTGAGGCCTCTGTGCATCGGGAAGAGGCGGTCGCCTCCGGGGACCTGCACCGGGGAGCCCTGGGGGATGCCCGCCTGTCTGCAGAGAGACTCCCCTGGGCCCTGCAGCCCCAGGGGCATGGTTCCTCGTAGGCAGCAGCGGGGCTGCGGGTGGGGGACCGGCTCCCCCGCGGGGGCGGGGGCGGGGCGGCGGCGGGGGTTGGTTTCGCTCCCAGGGACCCAGTGTCTGCAGCCGCTGTCAGCCTCTTGCACTGTTACCCTGAGGTGTCCAGCTACAGCGCCACAGGGCACGGCAACTGGGGCGGCTGAGGCCTGCCTCCGGGAAGGGCTTGGCAAGCAGCGGGACCTCCGTGCGCTCCTATGCGGGCGCCTGAGGCCTGGCCCCTGCAGTGGCCTCCGTCGGGTGCCTGAGAGGCCGAGGGTGTGTTTTATAGCTGCCTTGGCTGTGGGGGCATCCACGGGATGCTCAGGGGTCAGTCCTTGGCTTTTTGGGTTCTTTCCTTGGGGCTTCTGGCATCCTTAGAATTCACGCGTGGTTTTCCAATTTGTGTGACTGAATTTCACACTAAACTTTTATTAGATTCTCAAAGGGGTCTGTAATCCAGAAAAGGTTGAGAATGACCTGTCAGAGGGTCTGTTTCCAGTTCTTCATTTCCTTCTTGACATGGCCTTCTTGCCCTCTGCTGAGTCATGTTGGGTCTTGCCACCTTGAGAGGCTCCCATGGGTGGCAGAGAGCACGGTTAACCTGTTGCTTGCAGGTGACCTTGAAAGGTTACGGAACCTCTGGCCGTGGGCTTGCCCTCTGGCACCCGAAGGTCTGGGTTGGGGGTCCTGAGGTACTCGGCGGTCAGCCATGGAAAGACTGACTGGTGGTTAAGGAGCAGGCAGACTAGAGGCTGAAAGCAGAGCGTCCGGACCTGCTTGCTTTCCTTGACAGTGTCACCAGCTGAATTCTTATCTTTCTATGGCTTGCTGAACTTTTACCTCTACACGTTGGCCTTTGTGTACTCGCCCTCGAAGACCGCCCTGTACGGTAAGCCGCCCGGGGACAGCCAGCCAGGAAGCTCCGGGCGTGCCTCCCGGGTTTCCCGTTAGTGCCAGGGCCCAACCTGCAGAGAGGGACGGGGCGCCTCGATGGTGAGCCCCGGGTCCCGGTCACCACGCAGCACGGGCTGCGTCACTGCAGCACAAGGGGACCACACCGGGTGAGTGGGCCCCGGCACAGGCGCCTGTCCTTGGCCCCACAAAAGCAAGCCTGTTGAATGCTCGTGCCCTGACCACGCAGGAAGAAGTCAGCATGTGCAGCCCTCCTCACTAGAAAGCACAGCCCAAAACAGCAAAACCGCCCAGTCACACAGGGAACAAGCAGGATGAGAACTTTCTGGAAGGCAGGCAGGGGTCCTGCATGTCAGGACCACCCCCATGTCCTGTGAGTTCTCAGAGCACCCTCATGAAAAGCCTCATTTGAGCCTCACAGCCACTCTGACGCTCCTGTTTAGGGAGGAGGAAATGGACGCACAGCAGCTCGCTGTGGCCGAGGAAGGGGGGGGACCGGGCGGGGGACCCAGGCCTGCCCTGCCCCCCGGCCACTCTCCTCCTGCCCCAGTGTGCACTTGGGGGAAGGATCGCGGCAGCTTCACTCCATCCTGGGCTCCCTGGTGCCGCGCATGATGCTGCCCTGGCGGGCAGGTGAGAACACACGCTTGGGGCGCGGAACAATCGGTTCCGGTCACACGGCTCTGTCAGTGGAAGCTGGGATTTGCATCACGTCCTTTCAGACCCTGTCCAACCCTGTCCTAGGACAGCACCCTCCTCTCCGGGCTACTGACGTCAAAATGTTCTTGGTGGTTTTCAGAGTCCCAGCTGAAAGACAACCCCGCGTTCTCCATGCTCAATGACTCCGATGACGATGTCATCTACGGGTAAGTCCCTGTCCTGTGCAGGCTGAGCGCTCGGCCTGGGGTCGCATGTTTACTGGCCAGGTGGTTCATTGTTCTCAAACGGTGTTAGGACGTTTCTCTTAGCTGGCAGGGTCACGGGAGTCCGTGGTTTTGTTTCCGCAACACTCAGGCTCAGAGCGAATGGTATTCTGAACCACCCCAGTGAGTGACGGCCCCAGGAAGGCCGGCCCTTTCTGGCTGACGAGCCCTGGGGACGGGCGGGGGTCAGGGGTGGGCACTGCCAGCTGGCGACAGCAACGGGGCGAGGGAAAGAATGAAATGCGTCCTTGTTAGAAGGGCATGCCAGCGTGGGAGGGAATTAAAAGAGCTGTCAAAAGCAGACTCGTATCAAAGGTCTCTTTTATAACAGGAGTGACTATGAAGAGATGCCCCTGCAGAATGGCCAGGCCCTTCGGGCCCAGTACAAGGAGGGGTCGGACAGTGACTGAGCCGCCGGCGGGCCGGCGGGGAGCTTGCTCCACAGTGGCCGCCCTGGCCTGCTTGCACCTGCCTGTGTTCGCACTTGTCTTACAAGCAGAGATTTCCTGGTCCTTCTTTGTTTACATATTTTTGAAAGGGAAACCAAAACTGAGGACAAACTTTAATGTTGGGCCAAATTTATTGTTAGAGTGGTCACGTTTATTTGGGAAGAGAGGTGCTGATTTGAGAGGCCAAATTGTTTTTCAAAGATTTCAGATGAGAGCGAGCTTGTTTTCAGTGGTAGGGAGGCGGTTCCTTCTCTTTTTAGTACAGAGAATTACGCACTTATTAAAAAAAGTAACTTACCAATTCCCAGCTCCTGGAAAGTCCTTCGGAACAGGGTGCACAGCCCTGTAGCTCCTTCCACCTGCTGCCCCGGGGTCCTGGCTTCTGACCCCGTAAACCCCCCGGGAAGCCTGCTGCTGCAGCTCCCTCACGAGGGCCAGCCCTCCCCGCTGAGCAGCCTGCGCCCTGGGCCACCAAGCGTCGTAGATGACCAGACACTCCTGCTGATGTGAAATGCAGGAGGAGTGGCTCCTGAGGGAGGTGGCAGGCGGGCAGGTTCCAGCCCTCCCCACAGCCCTCCCCAGCGGAACTGGTGCGCGGGGACCTGTGGAGGGCGCACTAAGGCTCCGGAGGAGAGGGTGAGGTCACTGAGAGGCCGCGGCTCCGTCGGCAAAGGTCTTGCTGCCATACGGTTTTCCAGGGGTTGTGTGCGCACGTGTGCATGGGAGTGCGTGAGCGTCGCACGCGTGGATATGGGTGGACGTCCCTGTGGTTGGGCTGGGGAAGAGCGCGTCCAGTAAGAGGGCATTCCTGCCGCTCTGCTACGGGTGAGGCTGAGTAGAGTTTTTTGTTTTTTTAAATAAAAAGTTAAACAAATGACTGATATATTATAGATTCTTTACTGCCGAAAAGTTTTTGTTTCATATTTGGAAACTAGATGAAAGAAAGCATTTTAGATGGTTAATGGAAGCACATCTTTGGGTAGAGGTAGCTCGTTGGGCACGTCTCACGTGGTGGCCAGGCGGGCGGGCGGATCGCGCTGCGGGACAGGAAGTCACGTGGAGCTGCTGTCTGGCAGCTCAGCAGGCCCTGGAGGCTGGGCCGCTCCTCCGGTATAGACGCTGGTGTGCTGTGCCGTGCCGACAGGCTCAGTAGCGCCTCTCTTTGAACTGTTAACACGTGATCCCCACAGACATCCTGCCGGCTGCCCGCTTGGTCTGAGGGGGAGCTGCCCGCTTGGTCTGAGGGGGATCGTTTCCCTCTGCGATCTCCACTCTTGGCTGAAAGCTCGGTTCCCCTCTAGGTGGCGCCGGGACCTTGCAGAGGGGCTCAGGAGACCACTCACGCTGACGCAAAGCTTTTCTTTTTAAACGTGAACGATAACATACCTTTAATATGGATTCCATTTATATGTTTTTAGAACCCTGTAAATATGAATGTTTGGATTAAAACAACTGTATTATTGCAAGGGTAATTTAAGTTTACATGGTTTCTTACGTTTACAATGGTGTGAAATTTTTTTTTTGGATTCTACATACTCAGATATTGAAAAATTTTGTTACCAAATTTTACAACTTCTATTATGACTATAATTTTATGTAAATTGACAAAAACTTGTGCTGATTAATGTATTCTAGTATGTGATACAGTTTACATTTTAATCATTATGGTCCATAATTTGGAGTGCTGTTATCAGTAAATGTAAAATATTTGAGGCTTCTAGTCACACAACTTAGAACTTAACTTTGTCCTATAGTGCAATTTTAAACCGATGACTCGTGTCCTCACATATTGATTCCTCATGGCATCAAGTCAAGGAAATGAACAATGTGCGCATATTTCTTTTTGTGACTAAGTTGGAAACAAAAAAATTACAAAAAAAATAAGGGGGAAATGATTACTATTCATTTTCAGTTTTTCTTCCCGATGTATCATATGTATCAATATATTACCTACTCCATGTAAAATTTTGTTTAAAGTATATTTAGCATGTACTTTATGTGCTCTAGGTGTTAGGTTAAAACACTCAATCTGCCAGCAACTTTAGACAGTAGCAAGACATTCTCTTTTTTCTTGGAGAGCATCACAGTTTTGCAAACTTAAATGACCAATTCAAAGGGCTAACTTTAGTTCTTCCATGCCACCAGCTTGAACAGCATCATCTCTGGGGTGATTTTTTATACTGCTATAGTCCAGGGGACCTGGCAGGTGACTGGAGGTACATCAGTTTCCCTGTGGGGGGGGGCTTCATTGTCCGTGTGCATAATATTCCTGCCTGATTGATTATTCAGTCATTACAGCAGTGAAGTGGTGTGGTTTCCTCTCTCTGAAGCCCCGCCTGAAGGGCTAAGGGGATATACAGAATACATTCAAGACTTGTGAGGCCATTCCTGTACACAATTACAGATTGCAGTAAGTTTAGACACATTATGTACCCCCAGCCTGCCAAATGGGCAGATTATAAGACAAATGTCACCAGCCTCAAGTATGTCATGGACTGAAGGTATAGTTACGCTATATGGGTTGTAACCTGGTCAGTAACTTTCTGGAATCCTTTTCACGGGAAAACAGACTTTCATAGACGTGATGATTAAAAGGGACGTCTAGTGAAGACTAGACTTAAAACAGTAACTTTTGAGGGTTTTAAAACCAGTTGCCTTAGTGGTTAGACTTTTGGGGAAAAAATCTTTTCCCTGGGCCAAAGGGCAGTTGCTTTAGTCTGTGACATCTCGTTAGCCTGTTTATCTTGACTTCCCGTGTTTTATGTATACTGGTAGCGATAATACCGTACTATGAACCACAAGATTTTCTGCTACTGAAAACTGCCTTCTTACAAAGAGTGTAAATATTTGTAAAATAAAACAGAAGTTTAAGCTCAAAAGGGTAGAGCAATGTATTAGATCTTAGAACTGTGTCAGTGAGCACAGCAAACCCAGTCACAGAGTGAGCATTATAATTAAAGTGAATAAATGTTTATTTAAGGCAAACTTTGGGAGTGGCTTCCTTCTGAGACTGCCTTTCTGGTAAGTGTTAACCAGTTTGTAATATATTGGTCTTGTTTTATGTGTATCATTGGCTCTCTGCATGTGGCATTAATTTGACCAGACGTGTGAGCTTTAGGGATGAGGGCAGCAGGGCTTTCTCCTTTCGGCAGGAGGACGAAGAGGCGTGTCTTCATTAACACAATGACGTGGCCCACGGATGAGCAGAAAGATGAGGTCCCAAGACCTGGGTTTGGGGCCCACCTCCTACCTACTTGGCTGTGGCTTGAAGTCAATCAGGTAAACCTTCAAACACATTTTCTATAAATACTGGTGTTAACGGTTGTAGACACGAAATGAACTGCAGAACCATTTTGCAAGCCATGAAGCACAAATGTTTTGAGTGTGCGCTCGCTACTGAGAGCCAGAGACCATGTTGCAGGCTGGGGCCGAGCATGCGCGTTAGAGCGCTCTGGCCGGCGGGCTGGGGCTTGCCCGCTGCCCACCTGCGGCGCCACAAGGGGGACCTTGGGGATGGAGGGCATGCGGCCCGGGGAACCCGGCGCTGCTCCCGCGGGCTGTGTCGCCTGTCCTCGTGCTGGAGAGGACCAGGCTGCACTGCAGCCTCTATGTTTTCATCGTTTACAGTTTTATAGGTGCTAAATATGAAGAATTCATTTGTGACCCTATTTCGACTATGAAGAAAAATACAAACTTAAAGTTGGATTAATTTATTCTAACAAAAGTACAAAGTATGAAAAAGTAGTGTGTTTGAGTCATTTCAGAGAGTAGAGACAGCTTCACGCTAGCAGACTGGAGTGTTTAGCACCTTTGAGCAGAGATTCAGAGTTGAGACAAGTGGCAGCCCCCGAGGACGGTCCCTCTGGCCGAGGGTGTGCTGATTACAGGACGGTGCGCTTATCTGGGTTTCTTCTCCACATTGTCAGAGGGGCCCCCCCACCACCACACACACAAACACACAAACAGAACAGGAAAGGTGTTCACTGAATTCCCGGCTGGCGATTAACGAAGATGGAAGGGAAACGCCGACACGGAGGGAGGGAGGGCCGGGCGGGCAGGTCAGATGGAGAGCCCGAAGGCGCTGACGATGCAGTACATGGTCTTGTTCTCCCACCGCACGGTGCAGCTCCCTGTGGGCAGACGGGCAGCGAGGTCAGCACAACCGGGCCCCTCACGCTCACTCCTCACAGCAAGGCCAGACACCCAAGGCTCTGCCTCTCTGTGGTACACGAAGGCGGCTGGCAAGTCTCTTTTCTGTAAAATGTCTTAAAAGGTGACTCTCACAAACATGCGTTCACAGACACGAAACACCCAAGCACACAGTCCATAACACTGCCCTGGACAGTCTAGACCTCAGCATGATCCAGGAAGGCACTGTGTGACCCCCCGGACACCAGGGGACGGGCACCGTACCGTCGGTAGAGCTGTCCCAGAAGCAAGAGCTCGCCGTGTGCAGTCCCGCTCCATTCTTCTGCATTATCACACAGGTCACTTCGAAGAAAACAGGGTGTGTCAGAAAGCTCTGGGACACAAGGTTGGCTTTGCCCACTTTTAGCACATGTACATTCATGGCATGGTTGATGCTCATGGTACAAATTATAAGCATAGGTCACCAGGTCCTATAAACACTGACAAATCACACGCATCCCTGTCCTTCACTGCAGACTTGTTCTACAGGTGTCTGAGCTGACACCCTGTGAAATCCTGTGGCGTGGGCCCTGCAATTGTCCCAGTAGCCAAACCGGCCAGTTTGTGACAGGACCTAAGATAAAACAAGGTGAACAAGTGACACTTCTACAGGGAACTCTGAGGTTGGGCACCACACTGACACAATCACACTCTTCTGACACGAGACCCGCCTCTGATCAGTATTTGATCAGAGAACCTACACAAATACATACGCGAAGCAAAAATCCATTACCAATGTATTTAAATGGTTTCCCCAGCTTGGTGAGTTGGCTTAAAGTCTGTTCTACCACGTTTGTGGTCCACTGATTCACCTTGCTGTGCTGATAGGCATTGCCTCCGATGGCACTTTCTATAGCCTGGGGAACAAAGTACAGAGGGGTGACTGTTAGCAGAACATGCCCAACGCCCTGCTGTTACTACTGAAGTCCAGCACCCTAAGAACTACTGAAATACAACTGGCATAAAATGTAAGCTTATATGTATCCATAAGGACTTTTGCAAATACAGTCATACTTGGTACTCATCAAACCCTGTACGCGTCACATTTTGACGAAAGAAAAGTTTCAGCGCTCGGCGTTTGCTCAGGACCCGTCACGCTTGCTAGGACTTCTATGAGTCCTGCAAGAGAAGATGTTTCATCCTTCAGCACGCATCACAAGTTCCGGAACAAATTAATGACTAACAACAAGTACCAAGGTACCACTGTACACCTTTTGTTTAATACTATCATATTAACAGTTTTATATTTGTTTTTAAGAATTCGTAATTATACAGGTAGGGTCTGTCAACATTTTGACTGAATTCAGTGTTTACTGTTGCTATTAGCACCTGGAGAAGAGCACTTTCCCCAGGACACCGGAAAGCATTCTCTGGTGCCTAGTCCTTTCTTAAAGTATCGCAGATAGGGGAATCTGTACCAACTGTTTGTACAATTAGCAATGTACAAACCTCTCCAAATAATCATGTCTTTATAAATACTTTATCCAACATTTTCTGGGAATATGTAACCACCTAAGTGCATTTTTTTTTCATGTAACTAAAGGGCCTATCAATGCCAAAACTTAAAGTTCATGACAAATCTTTTTATTATGGGTTTCCTTTTCCCCTCGCGCTCTGCTGCGCTTTGGGGAGGAGGGTGCACTCCGTGCCCGTTAAAGGTTATTCGCGGACACACGGCTGTCCTCACACCTGCTCCTGCTCATGTCCAGAGTCAGAATGTCCCTGTTAGAGGGTCCTCTGGGCCTCCCATGCTGAAGCCGGTATGCCTGCTTCTGACCCACGCTCTCCCCCACCCCTGTTCTGACTTCCAGGCTGGCAACCGGAATCGTTTTAATGATGAGTCATGACCTAAAATAAGGGACCACCACGCTCTGCCCTGACACCCGCAGGGAAAGCAGTGCCAGCACCTGGGTTGCGCCCCTGGTGACGGGGCTGCTGCCTGGGGCACAAGCCCAGTGGGCGTGCTTCTGAGGAACAGAAAGCTACCTGCGGCCACGCCCCGATTCTCCCCATGGAAACCCTGTTTATGCTGGGCCTCCCAGCGGTCACAGTAACACGGGTCATTTGGTGTCCTGCTCTCCCCCCGCCCCCATTTATCACAGCTCCTCCACATTCTCTGCCGCGCCCTCCTCCCGCCCCAGCTCAGAGCACACAAGGGGGCTGGGGGCGTCGCAGCCCCTGGTTTAAGGGGGCCAGGTTACTGCTTGACTGGGGTACTGCCAGGGACCGTTGCGCAGACTAAAGCTCCAACTCCAGGACCCTGCACACACACTCAGGGATGCACTGTTTTTCAGGGAAGGAGAAAAGTCTGCCTCCAATTTTGGACCCACCTGAATTTACTACTAGCCAATACTTAAACTAGCTCGAGTTCAGAGTTAACCTATCACCAGAGGAAAACTGGGGAGGCCCCTGATCTTGGGAAGGGAACACCACTCTGTTACTTGGTGCTTCCAGGGAGACTGGGCAGGTCCACCCTCAACGGTCCCGCTGCCTAGAGACCAAGTCAGAACAAACAGAAAACAAGCGAGGCCAAAGGCGACTCCATAACCAACGCGCTTCCACAGGTCGAGGCAGTTCTCTCACCCCGTTCCTCCCACCCCTTCCGTAAGAAACACTTTAGAAAAAGATGAAAGGCAACTAAAAGTCATGCCCATGCTGAAAAGTGTGTGTGGTAGAGCAAGGTCAGTCCGCTTTCCGGTGATGTTACAAAGGCAGGCGGCAGCCGCCACTGTGCGTCGGGATCGGCTCCAAACCGCGTCCATAGCCCCACAGGGCGCCGCTGAACTCGGGTCACCTGAAGAGCCGCTTCGCGCCGGCTGGCTTCACTGCTCGGCTTACACAGCAGGGGACGCCCTTCCTGCCCCAGGCTCTGCGCCCTCCAGGTGCCCCTCCCGGCTCCCCCTCAGTCCCTCAACACACTGCGCGCCCCGGCACAGGGCCTCCGCACGGGCTGTCCCCTCCCGGGATGTCTGGTCCCTCTGCTGAGTCAGTGCTCCTCCTCGCTCCGGGGTCCGGCCTGGAACTCGCCAGCTGAGCCGCACAGGCAGCGCAAGCTCACGCTTCCCCGTGGGGTTTCCCGGCGCACCTGTCTGCCTTCCCCGCCCCAAACTGGGAGCTCCTTGAGGATCGCCCCCTGCAGCCCTCCTCGGCCTCTACTTTTTGTAGTAAGTGAAGAACAAATAAACCTTTTTTGTCTCCCCTTCTCATTATCTAAGGGAAACCCCATGGTCAACAATGGTAAAGTGGGTAGTTTAGGAACGTAAGAAAAAGTCACCAGGTCTTAAGTTGTTCAGTTCCTTACATCGACTCTTCGTAAAACACTGGAAACATATACTTGTATACTATGAGTCTTTTATCCTAAACGGTTATAGAATCAAGCCTTAGTGACACTCAATAATAATGCTAGGATAGCTAGTATACAAAGTTCCCTGTCTGATTCAAAATATATAATTTACGTAATATGGGAGTAATTCTTATTTAGATATTCACTGAAGTAAAAACTGTTATTTGAAATGCCAAAACACAGGCTGCGTTGAAACAATTCCAAGACTGTACTTAAAACACATTATTCTCGCTCTTAAGCCATTAATCAAATATTCAGAAAGCAGCCATCTCCCCTCTTACCTCCTTTACAATGTTGCTCACTTCGTCAACAACAAAAGCAGTCTGTAGGGAAGAAAATAAGCAAAGTTTGAGTGATTTAAAACTCATCCTCTGGAGCACTGATTAATACAAAGTTAGGTAATGAACATACTTTAGAAATGAAGACCTTAGAAATAATCCAACCAGACTGTTCACTTTACTGAGGAAAACATTACAAAGAGAAGCGGAACGTGGCTCCCTGAGGGTCACAGACCTGGGAGCGGCATCAGGAGACTACAATTCCCATACGTATGATTTAAAGGTGTTTGGTTTTGTTTTTGTTGTAATCACACCAGGATCCAAACGACGGACTGCAAACTAGAATTTAATCTCTCCATCCATTTCAACAGGCCCCTAGGACCACTGACATATCCCGAAGTTTAACGCGTTACTTGACTTGTGTGTGAATTAACTGACCCTTTTCCTGATGTAAACTGACTCGGAGGCTTGCAACTTCAGACAGACGTTTGGGGTTTTTCCCTCTGTGCAGTCCTACTGCGGGACCGCCCCCCCAGCTGCTAGCACGGTCGCAGAGGGTCAGGATGGGCAAGGTGGGCTGCCAGCCAGTGCTAATCTAGTGCTGGGAGCTTATAGAAGGTTTCCTTCCTTTCTTTCTACATGCAGTGCACAAGAACAAGTATAAGTTTCATCCAAGTGCTGGGAACGGCACGCAGTCTCCGCCGGGCCTTCCGGAGGGCAGCCCCAGGCCCTCGGTCGGCGTGCATTTGAGGAAATAGAGGCAGGAAGCCCTGCTGCTTTCTGGCTGTGAGTTTTCGCCCCACCGGTGATGGCCACTGACCACCCTGTTTTCGCAACGCCCTTTTCTTCCAGCAGGTCCAAGAGCTGCCAGCCTGAAGCCCTCGCACGTGCCCTGCTCAGAAGTCATGCTCAGAGACAAAGCTAATACAGTCGGTTAATGAAAATTCGCAGTATCTTAGAGATTAAATTATTTCTCAGAGTTTAGAGGATCCTTCCAAGGAACGTCAATGATCCTAAACCATCCAGGAATGTCCCTGTGTAACTTTCCATGTGGTCAAGACATGAAAGAGCTCAAGGGCCGTTTCAGTGACCTTTCAGTGGAAAGCAGAGCAGTGGCACAGAACCCGCTGGGCACTTTCGGCTTCTGCAGGAGAGACGAACAGTGAGCTGAGCATGGTCAGGTTAGGGGATGGGCGCGCAGAAAGGGCTTCAGTGCAGACTGCGCCAGAAGGGCGGCACCATCACACGTGCCTGCGAGAAGAAACGGTCGTGGTCCCGTCCTGGCGGGGCTGCCCCTCGTGTAAAGCACAGATCACTCTGTCCAGCCCCTTCGTTTCACAGACACTCCCGTCGCGATCTGGGACAGCAAAGCCAAAGCCACCTCGCTGGCAGAGCAGAGGCTTCCCTGCCAGGGCGGAGGGCATTCCCTTACCCTGCCACTTCCTTTTTCAGTGTCACTCGGTGTCACCTGCAATGCGCGCCATGCCCCAACTCTCCATCAGTTACCAGGTTGCAGGGAGCAGCGCCGCTCTGCCAGCTGCCCCTGCCTCTCACAATTACCCCCTTGGCTGCTGCCGACACTGCTGGCTCAGAACCAGGATCCCAACGGAAGCTCCAGGATCAGTCCTTACACCTCCGATTTCCAACCCCCCCCCCCAATACAAGCCTGCTTAAACTAAATTTCAAAAATGGTAAAACATCAAACCTACCAAATTTACCCGTAGTGTTTATTTCTGACAGGCTGCACGATACCTGAGGCTCGATTTACTTGAATTTCCACCACTCATTTAGCAAGAAGGAAACGGGCAACTGTCCTACAGCCGCAGCCTTCACCAGCTACACGCAGCCCCCGGGAGCTTCCCCGCCCGGAGACAAGCCTTTTAGCAGCACACCGCTGCCGTGGGCGTCTTCTGCTGGGCAAACACCTGTATGCTTCACCTGCTTCTCCACTGAGGCAGTGAAATGCCCCCGCCCCAACACACACACACGCGCGCGCGCGCTCGCGCGAGCTGGCTCGCTGCAGTCTCAGGCGCCACCTGAAAGAGCCACCGGCGGGCAGGCGCGGAACGAAGGACAAAGGCAGGTTCTGCGACCGTGCACGTCTGCGCCCTGCAGACAGCCGAGCACCCAATCTGGGTCTGATGGGACTCTACGTGCGTGTCACACGTGTCTGTCACCCTACAGTGGGGTCGGCATCAATGAATACGAGCAACGAGTGACTTTTCTCCCGGCGTGCAGGCCGGGCCGGCAGGGGCGGGGCGGGGCGGGGCGGGGCGGGGCAGGGCAGGGCAGGGGGTGCGGAGCGCACGCGGCGCGCGCCGCGCGCCGCGCAGGGGCCCCTCCGTCGCCCCGCCCCCCGGCAGGTCGACCACACCCCGAACGGGCCGGCCCGGGTGACGGCGAAGTGCTCGGCCTTCAACCCGCGCAGGACACGGCCGCTGCCCACGTCCAGACGCGGGCCGGGCGCTCACACACGTCCTTGGCTGCTGCTGCGCACCCGCGCCGGAGCTCCCAGCCGCCACCCTTCCCGTCGCGGACCCGGCCGTTACCTCTTCCGCACCCTGGAAGTCTTCCATCTTCCCTCCAGCGCGTCGCCTCCGCCTCCCGGAGCGGAGCGCACTGCGCCGGCGCACTTAGGCTCCGCCCCGGAACGGACCCGCCCCTCCAAGCCCCGCCCCTCTAGGCCCCCTCCCACGTCCGCGCGAGAGCCCAACCTGTCGCCTAGGGGCTCTGCCAGGCGGGCGCGCCGGGCGGAATTCGGGACTATGCCCACCTCTCCTCCTCCCCGGGCGGTGGTCTCCGCGGGCGCCCGCCCGAGTAGCCTGGCAGCTGACTGGACCGCAGCCCCTGAAACAAAACGAATGTACAGGGCCAGTTCGGGAGGGAGGAGTCAGCCTGGCCCTTTCCTCCCGCTTGTACTGGGCTGTGTGGCTCCGTTTGAATACTCAGACGGGCTTGGACACCTCGTAACAAATTGTAATGTGACTTCGAACCTTGCTGGGCAGCGTAAGATATTGGTTACAGTTCCCCTGGGGGGCCAGGGTTAGGAAACTTCAGCTCTAATAGAAACCTTCCTTTAGGGAGGCAAGTTTTCCGTATCAATTATTTTTATTTTAAGCACCATTGGAAAAGAAAAAAAAAAAAAAACATTTTTCGGTGGAAAGTATGTAAAACGCTGCACACTTCCTGGCTGCCTTAACCAGAATGACCGAGACGCACACTTGACTTGTGTACAGGGGTCTTTATGAAAATTAGTCACTGGGTTCAACTAATAGGGAAAATTAGACGCACTCTGGGACAGTGGTCCCCAAGAAGGGCTGGGCTATAGGTACCTACCCGCAGGGGCTCTGAGGCTAAGATCTCGACTTTGCCTGCTCTTTTCTCTGGCGGTACCAGGCCCTTGAAGTCAATCGGTCACTTCTTACCTCTCCAAAGCACAGCTGTGAAAACCCACTCCCCACCCTCCAGGAAGGTCTGGCCACAGGGCCCTGAGACCCGTGGAGTTAACCTTCACTCCACCAGTAACCCCTATTGTTTCAACCCTAAAGAATCTAATTTATTCACTGGTGTATCCCCTGCCTCTTCAGGTGCACTTGGCACATAGTAGGTGCGCAGTGAAAATCTGAATGAAAGAAAGCATGCTTTCCCCGCAGATGTCAGCTGCGCCTCATACCCAGCTGCAGAGACCTGGCCCGGAGGGTGAAAGATGCAATCGCCTGCCTCCTTGTGGGAAACGGGGGTGGGGGGAGGAGGGGAGAGCCCGAGGGACACAGGCTGCACGGCCCTGGACGTCTGGCCTGAGCAAGGCAGCCTGCCGGTGGGGACCTGGAGCTCTCCCACCGCTGGTCTCTGCTTCTCAGATCCTGAACTTTCTTTACTCTTTAAGTTTTCCTCTCTTCCTATTATCTGACTTCAACTCTCCCGTTCCATATTTCAGTCTTGTGTCTCAGTGTACCTATGAGTCTAATTCTCACGTGTCTTTGTTTTGTCTTCCTAACATTCCCAGCCTCCCCTGGGGTCCATTTGAGGTGTTCTTCATGGTCACTTGACCCCACCTGCCTGGTCCTGGGGTCCCCCACGGCACCATGCCCCCCATGCTCCCTATGCTCCTGAGCCAAACAGGCGCCTTTTCAGTCTCTTCTAATTTTCTCCTCAGCTGTGGACGTGAGGGAGCTAGTGCTTCAGAAAGGTGTGCAAAGCAAGAGTGAACAGGCGAGCATCTTCAGTGAAAGACAGTGAAATTTGGGACATATTTTTAAAATTGTTCCACAGCCTTTTAAGAACTTTCAAATCCAAATGAATGTCCTGAGTGACTCTGGGACAGTGCACTGGTATCTCAGAGACCTGGTGGCAGTGGAACCGAAAATCACCGCATATGCAAAATCAACAGAAAACATGTAAATGTGAGTTTTAAAAGATTTATATGGCTTCGCTGATATGCACTGGGTACCAGTCCATTTTTAACTATCAAAGAACAGTCATGAAGTGCTCGTGGTATATGCCATACTGTGTCTGCCCCCGCAGTGGATAAATGGGTCTGTTTGTCTTCTCAACTATCTCTTCACTTTTTTTTTTCCCACACACATGCAGCGAGCACTCACTTTGTGTCAGCCTCTGAGCTGGACCCACGGCAACAAAGTTGACTAAGATACGGTCTCTATGGAGACTTTTTTAAACTATGTTTCTGCAAACAGGAGGTTGGATTCTCCAGGCCCTGTGACGCTGTCCTGCTTGGGAAGATGCAGCTATAGGACGTTGTACTCTGCCTGATGAGCACACGCACTAGGGCTGAGGCGTTTCAAATTGCCGGGGCACTTGGTCCACTAGCTGCCACTCCGAGCAGCACTGACTGCCCAAGAATGAGTGTCCACCAGACACGTGGCCATTCATAAATTGCTCAGATTCAGCCATATTTCAGAATGTTTACTTGCTGCACAGTAAGTCAGTGGAGTGAATCTTAGGTTTGTTTTTTCAATTTGGGACTTAGCTGTAGACTGGTAGATACTGCATGCTTTCTTCCTTCGAGTCCGGCCTCTTAACTACGGACTCTGTAGAAATAGGGGTTGGTGTTTCCAATGCCTTTACTTAGCAAGTGTGGGCCTAACAGCCCCAGCCATGTCACCTCAACAGCCACACTTGGGTCTCGCAGCGTCGTCTGTGGTGCACACTCCTTTGCCGTCTGGCTCCGACCCTGTGGATGTTCCAGCTTTCTTTTCCCTGTGCTCAGGAGTGTGTTACTGCAATGCGCCACGGAGGCATGGTAAGTCAATAATAACAATAATAACAGCAACAACACAGTGAAGCTGGTGATGCCAAAAGAACCTAGTCTCAGCCATTGAATGCTGTCAGAAACAGAAAATGCAACGTGTGGCTGACACATTTCTGAAGTGAGAATCCTGAGCTGAGAAATCACACACTAACGAGATGCCGTCAGCCGGGAAACACGGGCACCGGGGGACTGAGATACCTCCCTACCAACCGGACACTGCTGTCGCTCTGCGGCCCTGGGCACCACCCCCGCCCCGATCCTGGCTGCCCCGCCCCTTCCCTCAGACCCCATCCCCAAGATTAACAACTAAAGGATAACTGGACGCATAAGCAGGGGCCTTCAGCTGGTATATCTTCTGACCAGTGGATTTTTATGCGAAAATTTTTATGCGGTGGGTAACAGTTCTGTGTGTGTGAACAAACACGCACACTGTCCACCAGCGTAGGCTCAGCTGCAGAAACAAGTGACCCTAGACTCTGGGTCATTGACGACAACAAAGTTGTATTGTCACTCACACTGCATGGCTGTGGAGGGTCTGCTTGGCTCTGCCCGATGTCCCCTCCCTGCTGGGACCAGGCTGGTGGAGCGGGGTGACTCGAGTCATCCAGGGAGAGAGAGCGGGGGCGGGGGGGCGGGGGCGAGCGTTGGCTAGGAAGGTGCTGCTCCTAAGTGGCAGGTGTCGCCTGTGCACACATTTTGTTGCCCGGAGCAAGTCTCCTGTCCCTGCCTGCGTTTACAGGGCAGGGACACCAAAGGGAGGAAGTGCTCCAACCCTCCGCCCACAGCGCACATGAGGTTTCCCTCGGTGACTTAGCGCCTTCACGCCCCCTTTGCCTGACCGGCCCGCGCGTCCACTCGGTGGCCCCCCGGCCGCCACGGCTGTCTGGTCTCATTCCCGGGCGCCCCATGTCAGCCCGCTTACTCTCAGGTGCGACCTGACTGGCCCGCCCTGTGCCAGTGCCCGGGCTTGTCCCATCTGCGCCAGCTCTTCCCTGTGCGCCCCGGAGCCCTAGATCGGTGGGGTTTTTTTACCGTTGGTTTGTTTACTTTTAATTATATTTTTTTGCTTGTGCTATTGCAGTTGTCCCAATTTTTCTCCCTTTGCCCCCACCCCACCCAGCATCCCCCACTCCCTCAGGCAGTCCCCCCACCACTGTTCATGTCCATGGGTCACGCATGTAAGTTCCTTGGCTGCTCCGTTTCCTGTACTGCATTTCACATCTCCGTGGCTGTTCTGTAACTGCCTATTTGAGCTTCTTAATCCCCTCCCCTCCTCACCCATTCTCCCCCTCCCCCTCCCCATCTGGCAACTATCAAAACACTCTCCGTATGCATGATTCTGTCTCTGTTTTTGTTTGCTTAGTTTGCTTTTTAGACTCAATTGTTGATGGATTTGTATTTTTTGCCATTTTATTGTTCATAATTTTGATCTTCTTTTTCTTAAATAAGTCCCTTCAACATTTCATATAATAATCGTTGGTGATGATGAACTCCTTTAGTTTTTCTTGTCTGGGAAGTTCTTTATCTGCCCTTCAATTCTAAATGAGAGCTTTGCTGGGTAGAACAGTCTTGGCTGTAGGTCCCTGCTTTTCATGACTTTGAACATTTCTTGCCAACCCCTTCTAGACTGCGAAATTTCTTTTGAGAAATCAGCTTATAGTATTATGGAAACTCCTCTGTAAGTAACTAAGAGTTTTTCTCTGGCTTCAATTAAGATTCTCTCTTTATCTTTACCCTTTGGCATTTTAATTATGATGTGCCTTGGAGTGGGCCCCTTTGCCTCCATCTTGTTTGGGACTCTCTGTGCTTCCTGGACTGGCATGTCTATTTCCTTCACCAAATTAAGGAAGATTTTTTTCATTATTTTTTCAAAAAGATTTCCAATTTCTCGCTCATTTTCTTCTTCTGGCACCCCCATGAGGCAAAAGTTGGACCTCTTGAAGTTGTTCCAGAGGCTGCTTAACTACCCTCATTTTGGGGGGTTCTTTTTTCTTCTTGTTGTTCTGATTGGTTGTTTTTTGCTTCCCTAAGTTCCAAATCATTGATTTGATTCTCTGCTTCATCTATTCTACTGTTGTTTCCCTGTAAATTGTTCTTTATTTCAATTAATGAATCCGTTGTTTCTGACTGGGTCTTTTTAATGCTGCTGAGGTCCTCACTAAGTTCCTTGAGCATCCTTATAACCAGCGTTTTGACCTCTGCATCTGATAGATTGTTTCTCTCCTTTTGTTTAGTTCCTTTTCTGGAGTTTTGATCTGTTCTTTCATTTGGGCCATGTTTTTTTGTCTCCTCATTCTGGCAGGTTCCCTGTGTTTGTTTCTATGTATCAGGTAGAGCTGCTTTGACTCCGTGTCTTGGCAGTGTGGCCTAATGTAGTAGGTGTCCTGTAGGGTCCAGTGACACAGCCTCTCCTGTCACACAGCCTGGGTACTCAAAGTGCGCCCTTCATGTGGGCTGAGCACACCCTCCTCTTGTAGTGGAGGTTGGTTGCTGTTGGCAGGTCAATGGGAGGGATTTACCGAGGCCAGTCAGCTACAGGGACTAGCTGTGACCACTGACCACCAACCTCTCTGCTCTCCGTGGAGGATCAGCTGTACCGGCATAGGGTGGTGATGCTCTGACATGGTCTACGATGGTCCACTGGGTGCACAGGCTCTGGGGTTTCCCGGGTGGTTCAGGCCAAGGTCAGCCCCCGCCTGTGTTCTGCCTGGGACCACCCGGCCTGAGCTATAGAGCAATCTGAGATGGCTGCTACTTGTGCTGGGCTTGGAGATTCCCAGGTGAAGCCAAGCTGTGAACCTAGGCTGGCTGCTGCTAGTCCCAGGCCTGGGGCTCACAGAGGCCAGCTGTTGCTTGTTTGAGGGGATTTTCAAAGTTGTGAAGCAGGAGCCAGAGCAGCCATTCATATGGAAAAGTCTCTGTTAACTGCTTGGGTGGGCCTGCTAGTTGGGTGGGACAGAGCTTCAGGGGATCTCCGGGGTGGGGCAACAGTGTTAGCCACAGTGGTGGATAGGGCGCCCACCTGCTGGTTCTGTGGCTCAGTTGGTTGGGGGGGGAGGGTTCATAAAAGGGACAATGGCCTCTGCCCATCTTTCTGTCTAGAGAAAGCCGTCCCCCAGCCCCCGCCCTGATGCCAGTCACTTCAGTTCCTCCTCGCAGGCCACTGGTGCCTTTCAAGCTCCTGCCCGGTGCTGGAGCCCAAAGGGAGGAGTCTGTGGAAGTCTGCGTGTGGGTTCTTTAAGGGGACCTACTTGGGACTCTTGAAGTTTATTCCACCAACATAATCTGGCTGGTTTTTGGAGCCAGAAGTTGTGTGGACTAGTCTTCCTGGCACTGGAACCCTGGGCTGGGGGGCCTGGTGTGGGGCTGGGACTCCTCGTCCTGAGATTTCCCTCCTGATTATTCACCACACGTGGATGTGGGATCGGCCCATTCCGCGTCTCTGTCCCTCCTACCAGTCTGGATGGATGTGGTTTCTTTAATTCCGTAGTTGTCAGGCTTTCATTCAATTCGGTCTCTGATGGTTCTGAGCGATGGCTGTTCTATAATTTAGGTGTAGTTTTGATGTGATTGTGCAAGGAGGTGAGCCGTGTTTACCTACGCTGCCATCTGACCAGAAGTCCAGGAACAATTTTTGAGCATATAACCCAGAGGAGTGTTTATTTCAACTATGATATATTAAACTATGAATCCATTTCCTAAACAAGAAAGTTTAAGCTTTAGCTTTAAAAAAAAAATAGAAGTTCTGAATTTTTTTTAGTATATTCTGTTAGGAGCTGAATTACGGCCCTCCCAATATTCATATGTTGAAGTTTTACCCACCAGTACCTCAGAATGTCACCTTCTGTATTTGGAGATAGGACCTTTAAAGATGTGCTAAATTAGCCCTGACTGGTGTGGCTAGTAGGTTGGGCGTCGTCCCACAAGCTGCAAGGTCGCTGGTTCGATTCCTGACCAGGGCACACACCGGGGTTGCAGGCCAGGTCCCTGGTTGGGGGTATGTGAAAGGCAACCAATCGATATTTCTCTCTCTTTTTCTCCCTCCCTTCCCCTCTCTCTAAAAATAAATAAATAAAATCTTTTTTCAAAGGTGTTAAGTTAAAGCAAGGTCATCAGGTCAGGTCCTGATCCAATATGACAGTGTCCTTATTAGAAAAGGAGATTAGGACACAGATGAGGGGAGGGGCCCCCAGAAGAACAAACCCTGCCAACACTTTGACCTTTGCACCTCAGAACTGCGGCCCAAAGATCAAGAATTTCTGTTATTTAACTCTCCAGTCTATAGTATTTGTCACAACAGCATTAGCAAGATAGTTATCCTTCCAGTTTACCCTCATTTCTAAAACACTTTTCTCCAAATATTCCTAAATGAATTTATTCAGTATCTTCTGTTATAAGATAGTAATATCAGCACTATTTCTTAAGAATCCTCTTAGACCAGGGACCCTATGATCACCATGGCCGTGCCTGACATAGTAGATGCACGACAAACACGCGTGAGTGAATTGAATGACCTCTGAACTGGGAGGGAAGCCTTGTGACCCGCACGAGGGAACAGGCTCCGAGAGGCCCCGTGGTTTGCTCAGGGTCTCCCCGGTCTGCCTCAGCCCAGAACTGGCCTCCTGGCTCACTCTTCCCTTCCTCCGTCCGGACCCTCCCCAGCCCGCCCCACCTCCCGGCCATCCCTGCTCTGCACCTGCCGGAAGTCACCATCCCAAGCTGTCCTCCTCAGGCCGGGGAAGAGTGAGGTTGCAGAGCCGAAGGGCCGGAGGCACAGTCACAGCGAATCTCACTTATGGAGGAGGCAATCGGGTTCCGGGGTGTCAGAGACCTAGGGGCCCCCAGGGCCTCGCGGTGTCCGCTGGCTGCCTGAGTCACATGCTCTCAGAGTTCACACTAGTTCACCCTTGAGCGGGAGCCGAGGTCCTCAAGAGAGCCTGTTCAGGGAATGACAAAACCAGTTCATGGAGTGGGCAAAAAATATCAGCAACATAAATATCTGCCAAAGCATTCATGCCCTGAACATATTAAAAAACCTCTACGAATCAGTATCAGAAAGTCAGATAACCCAATAGAAAAGCAGGCAAAAGACTTGACAAGCCCAACATCAAAGGAGATCTCCAAATGACCGATAAACATGCAAAACGAGGCTCCGATTACTCAGCCACACAAAACGTTAAGGAAATGAAAATTAAAACCATGATGTGACACCACCAGAAAACCAGCAGGACGGATAGAATAAGAAAGGCAGATAATGTGAAATGCTGACGAGGATGTGAAACAACTGGAAATTGTTGCTGGTAGGAGTGCGGGTACGACCACTTAGGAAAACTGTGGGTAGCATCTGCTGACATGAAACGAGCACCTAACCTATGACACAGCGGTTCCGCTCCGGGGAGCATCGCCCACAGGAGCCCGTACAAACATCCATCCAAGAGACCGTAGGAGAACGTCCGCAGACACGCTCTTCATCATAGCCAACAATGATGGATAACACAAGTGCCCATCGATAGTACAAGAGGTCAATTTTTTTTTGATAGTCATACACTAAAATCTAATACTGCGAGAACTTTCGGGAT
Organism: Pteronotus mesoamericanus; assembly: GCF_021234165.1. Taxonomy (NCBI): domain Eukaryota; kingdom Metazoa; phylum Chordata; class Mammalia; order Chiroptera; family Mormoopidae; genus Pteronotus; species Pteronotus mesoamericanus. Next base: position 100,215,312 of record NW_026555085.1, read on the forward strand.
GCTGATAAAGTTTGGTTTCTTGCTAGAAGTGTGTTCGGTTTGGGAAACTGTATCAAGCTGTGCTTATGATTTGTATCGTGTTCTGGGTGGGAGCTGAAGTGCGGTGACATTTCCCCCCGCAGCCCGTACCAATCTTGTTCTAAAGTGCCTGTTGAGTTGGCAGCTGTTGTCTGAGCCGTAGCCAGTAATTCACACCCGAGGTTAGTGCGAAACCCCTTGCAAGAGTGGGAGCATTTGAATATTTGGAGCCTCTGCTGTCTGTTGGGGGTTTTCTTCATGGGGGTGAAATGCTGAAACACCGCAGTAGCAACTTTGGTCACATCAGCTTGGCCTTTCCTCCAGCTAGAAATGCGAGCTCTCGGTATATGAGAGCTCCTGGGTGTGGTTTTGGGGGGGCTTTGTTCTCGGGGTCCTTGGTGATGTGGGGCAGCCACAGAGGCACTCGGGGCCAGCCTCATGCCCAACAGGAAGGAAAGAGAAATACGTCAGTTGTTCTAACACGAAGAAAACTCGACTTCCTTCTCTTCAGAACAGACTCTCTGGGCTCTTCTTGTGAAGCTGATTCAAAGGTAGGCTGAGCATCCAGGGGCAGCCATTTGGGCAGGTTGTTTAGGGGTGTGGGTAGAGTTTACAGTTATGGTAACTTTTCTTAGATTGGTGACATTAAAAGGTGGGAAACAGAAACAATGGTAAATTAGACAAAGGATAATAACATACTTTTATTGAATAGCATACATTTAAAATTCAGGGTAATGATGATTTAAATGAAATGCAGGAGGTACTTTGAGAGTTAGTTAAAAACCAACCAACCAACCAACCAACCAAACCAAACTAAACCAAAACAAAAAATACTGTCCAAAAGCTGTATGGTGTGAATTTCTTTAAGGATGTGGCATAGAATGCTCAATTTCTTCTTTGGTTTGTGAGTTTTCATATGTATAGTTTATTACTGTGCTGCTCTGAATCTACTGCATAATTCAGTTTGTTTTGATCACCCATAACCTTCCATTTGGAGAAGAAATGGAAATATAATTTTAAAATGAAAAATCAAATTAGCTGGTGTCTAATTTAAATTTCTTTCAATTAAGCTTCCTTAACACCCAGACAAATTCTTGGCAAGAGGAGAGATTATGAGAGGAAAAAGCACATCAGCTATTCAGGCTCTATTAAGGTAGAACTGGTGTAGAAAAAATTATTCAGTCGAGGTAATGTGAGATTCTAACGTCTTAACTTCTCTGCCTAAACAAAGCATAAAGCCTTGGAGTTAACCAGACCCAGGTTAGAATGTGACTTCAGGTAAATTACCTAATCACGCCAAGCCTCTCTCTTCCCATCTGTGAAATGGGGGCACTTCCTCCGCAACGTTGCAGGTTGACAGGAGGACCGAGGTGGTGCATGCAGAGGGCTTGCCGCACTGTTTAGCCCAGAGTAAGCGCTAAATAAGTCACGGCTGCCAGTACTAAGAAAGCATAATGACAATCCTAAGCAGTACCTACGACAGTATATTAATTCTCACTGCTTCCCTAAGATGTCAAGTTGAAGCCATGAAAATCATGGGCTTCTATGTTAGTGTTTTACTCTAATTGTAAAATAGCGTTTCCGGGTGTTTTGTTTTGTTTTTTGTTTTTTGTTTGGTGGCAGGGTATCTACCTGACTGGGAAAGAGTAACTACTGATGGAACCCGCAGTGAATTTGCTGGGAGTTTTCAGGGTGAAATGTCTGTTCACGTTCTCCTATCTTGGGTAGGAGAGATAGGGGAAAACTTAAGGGTCACGCTTTCTAGCTTTAAGCCCCCGTACACACAGCTTCATAGACAATGGGCAGAGTCTGAGGGGCTGGAGCTTACAGAGCTCATGCACAATCCTTTCAGACAACAAATCAGAATTAGGCACCGGGCCTCGGTGGGGCCGTGCGGGAGCAGGGCGCGAGGCCTGAGCTTGCTGGCTCTCAGAACAGAGGTGCGTAACAAGGCAGAAAAGGAATTCACAAACGCACATCTCCACGCAGGGTCTGTCTTTGTGATGGACACACATGGGTGTTGTCTGAGCTTTTCCAAAGAGTATCTGTCAAGCCCACACGCCTGAGCCCCGCTGGCTGGAAACGCCTGGGGCAGAAAGCTGTCTTCATTCGCCTCCTTCCTGCAGCATTTTCAGTGGCGCCTTAAGGTTGCCGTGGCCACTTGCCTTTCCCTGTGAGCGAGGCTGCATCCTGAACGGCGGCTGTTCAAGGAAACGGCTGCGGTGACGCCCACAGCCGTGGGGGTGGCCCTGCCGGGGTGACCGGCGCTGCGAGCCGTTGCAAGGCTGTGGCTTCCAGGCTCCCAGAACATTCTGCAGCTTCCCTTGCAGCCTAGGCTGCGATGAGGCGCCATTCACACACAGGCAGCCACAGCCACCTGCCACCTTCCCACCTGCCACGGTGTCACTTCCCTCCAGCGCGGGAGGTGGGGAGGCTCTCCTTCCTTTGATCTTCTGCTCAGAGATGACAGGTCCCTGGGAGAAAGGAAGGGAGAGGCCAGCTTGCGACCCTTCCTCACCCTGTGTCTACAGTGCTGGTGTCCTCCCCACCCCCGCGGGTCTGCAAGCCTCGCCCTTAGGCTGAGGGAGGAGAGCAAGCGGTTTCAAAATGCGATGGGGTATTTGGTTCCCCTGGCAAAGTGGGCCCGCTCCTCCCCTGGGGGCCCGCCCAGACCCCCGGCCGCTTCCGCCATCTCCTCAGGAGAGGATGAAGCCTTCCTGTGCACACTGGCCTCCTGTGGGGGGCCTTGCGGTTTTCCTGCTCGCCCTGCTGTGTCGTCATGTCTTTTCTGGCTGGAATGTGAACTTCCTGCATGCAGAGGCTGCGTCTTGTTTTGGGGCCTCAACACCTGCCCGTGTGCTTGGCACCGAGGAGGCCGTTGTGGAGCTGAGGCACTGAACACCGGGATTGCGCCGTGTTTGTCTGGAGGCCCACGCTCCGTGGGGTCCAGTGTGTCTGCGTACAGACAGTGGAAAAGCAGGGACCGGAGCACGGGCTGGGTCTCGAGGGCACCCCGCCCCTCTCCAGGCCGCCCTGCTGCCCGCGTCCCTATCAATCCCAGGCACAGGGCTTGGCTTCCTGCCTTGGGGCCTCCCTGAAAGACGGTTTGGTGCAGAGCACGTCTCTAATGTGGCTGCCGGAGGCCTTCTCCTTCAGAGTGCTGCTGTGGGGTAGGCTCTACTCATTTTCTCATCGTTAACTAACCTTAGACTAGTGGGTGGAACGCTCGAATGCAACGGCCGGCCTCAGTACGAAGTTACAAAAATGCAATAAGGTGGGGGGGGGGGAGCTCGACTCCACTGAACAGGGGCGAGGACGGAGGCTGACCCTAGTGCTTGGCTGGGGCGGGCGGTGGGGGGGAGTCACAGAAGAATGGGCCCGGGAGATCATATTACTCAGCCGTGAGACTGTGAGTTTCTGCCGGAGACCATTAAAATGCCTACAAGTCTGCTCCTGGAGCTCTGCAGTGCCCCCCACTTTCCCGTGCGCTCAGATCCCTGGGGCCTGCAGCTCCGTGGGGCACTCGCAGGCTCACCTGGCCACGCTCGCTTCCTGCTCTGCTTGAATCCGCGCTTCCTGCTCTGGCAAGCTACCCCGCCTGTCACCATAGTCCCCGGGTTTCTCAACTCAAGCCAGACCTTAAGAACCTACTTGCTGGGTGGTGAGGGATCCCTAAGGCCCAAGGTCACCGCTGTAATACGAGACAGAGCAAAGTCGGGGCTCAACAGAGAAGCGCGCCAAGTGGGAGGGGTTAGAGCGAAGGAGCGAGGGGCTCTGATGGTAAACGAGGAGAACGTTCCCGAATTTAGTAGCAATTAATCTGGGCCTTGAATGACAATCATAATGATGATACTATTACTAACAATAATGACCTATTTTACATTTTAACACTTACCATGTAACGACTGCTTATTTTTTGAGGTATAATTGACGTACAACATCATGTTAGTTTCAGATGCGCAGCATAATGATTAAATAATATATATTGCAAAAATGATCATGGCAATAAGTCTAGTTAATTTTCACCACATACTTACAGACTTTTTTTTCTTGTGGCGAGGACTTTTGCAATAACTGCAAATTTATACTTTGACGCCCTTTGCCACTTTGCCCACCCCCCATCCCCTAATGGCCACCAACCTGTTCTGTGTATTGTTGACAGCTCATTACGTGCTCGCCACTCTGACCTGAGTACTCTCTACGTATCAACACATTCGATCCTCACGACACCTCTGAGAAGTGGGCCCTGCAACTCCCTGCCCTTTATAGATAAGGGAATTATTCGAGGGCTGAGGTCCTGGCCCCAGCGTCTCTGCAGTCGGCGAGGGCCGGAGCGGAACCGCGCACCCTGTTCCCCGGCCGTTGCTCTCCGGCTCCAAGAAACGGGATTTCGGGGCAAGCGGGAGGAAGAACAGGAACCAGGCAAGGGAAAGGAAAAGTGTGTGATGTGTTCTCAAAATAGTCTAGAATGTGTTCACCACGGGAATGTTGGGCGCTTTGTGGGAACTGAGGATGGAGAAGTCGCAAGAGACAGATCAGGGAGGGCCAGCGATGCCACGGTCACACAACGGCGTTTGTTTCTGGGCTCCGGAGAACCTGGCCCCTGCTCTGAAGGAGGGGTGCCATGTTCCTGCCTCCATATTGTTCAGCATACCATCCCTCACCTTAGAGACGTCCCCGCTTCCTACCCGATCCTCAGACCAAGTCTGCTCCTCTCCGGCTCAGTGGGAGTGGCCTTTGCCACGAAGGTCTTCTTGTCCTGTCCTGAGTCCGGTGTCCTTGGGTCTCCCTGTCTGTCAGGTCACTTTTGCTCCCCCTGGTTGCCCATGGCCATCTGAGTGCCAGCCAGTGGGCACAGCCGGCTCCGGACCCCACCAGCTGTCCCTGTCACCGCTGTGTGATGCTTCGAACGCTATCCTCGCACTTTGCCATCACCCTGAATAGGCCGCGGGCACAGCGCAGGGGCCGTGCCTGCTCATTTTAATAAGTTTTGTAGAATTCTTGCACTATTGCCACTTTCAGCTCCAAAACATCGCAGAAACTGAAAGCATCCAAGAGAGAAGGATATTTGTTTTATCCATGTTTTGAAGACTATAAAAATCCAGCGTGGTTTCTAATTTCCAGGTAGGATAGGTGACCGGACATGGAGTCTGTGAAGGTGGCCTTGTCTCACTAATGCCTGGAGGGGGATGGAGTTCTCTCTCACTTTCCTGGCGTTTACGACGGGCCAAAACCACTTCCTAACAGACCCCGTCAGTAACCCCAGACACCTCCATTAACTAAGAAGCCCACTAAACAACCACCACCACCATACAACTTTACAAAACCAAATTATTGACATGGATCAGGGGCACCTTGTCTTGGGTCCATAGGCTCTGAGGTAAGAACAGGTTTGGGGACTCAGTTTTGAGGGATTTGGAAGATGGATCATGGAGGAAAATCTCTGAGTTGGCAGTTGGTACCAAACGTGTAAGAATTCACAGGTCGGTCTAACCGGGATCAGGCGCAGGAAGAGCCCCAGATTCTGTTCAGTAGGATTGAAAAAAGCAGCTGAAATTTCTATTGGAAGAGGAACTCTGAGCCCTTAATCATAACCTGGAAATCAGAATGGGAATTCCATTGGCAACCACGCTTGCAGTCAGCCTGAAGCCAAAACTCACACAACCTGAAACAGCAGCAACCACTCCGCTGTTTGCCTGTCCCGTTCTCCTGCAGACCCGGGGGCATGTTGAAAAGTTAACAAGGGAGACACATAGTTTAATTTGTATATGACCTCAGAAATTACTGGGTCCTCTAATTTAGCGGTTCATAGACCCAAGGTCCTCTCTTTATAGGAAAAGTTTATAGGTCACCTTTCACTGGAAGTAGATTCCATATATAATATAAACCATCTACACTAATAACAATAAGAATAACAGTGTTATTGCTGTGATGAAGGGGGAAATAAAGGGAGAGTCAATTAGAAGACTATAATGTATCCTCATATATGTAAACCATTTTAGAAGGCAGTGCAGTTGTCAGATGTTTGCACACAGAGAACATTGCATTCTCAGTCTACACATTTCTCACCTTGAGAATGTTGTTCTTGTTTTCTTTCAGTTTATCAGAACTACGTATACCGCTTTGGCGTTTTGTTTCATTCTGTTTTGCTTTCGTTACTAGGCAGGTCAACTAACACTCAAGCACAGTGACTTTTCACTCTGGCTGCTGGCATTTCTCTGACTTTATTTTAATTTGCCTTCTATGTGCTTTTGTTGTAAGCTGCATCATATTCTGTTAGAAGGAGGGTAGGGTATAAATTACCCGTCATGAAACAGCAGTGATAAAAATTAAGCAATGAATGAAAGTTTGACTACGTTATACTTTTAAGGGTTGGTAAATTTCGTGCCAGCCACTGCAGTCATATGATTAACCTAATTAGTAGACATATGGCATAAAGCGTGTTTAAGATCATACAAACAATAAAGCCAAATCTTAGCTAAACTGTAAAAAGTCCTAGCTATTGCAAGACCCGTCACGAAGGTAGCTTTAAACAACCTGAACACACAACAGCTAAGGCCCAAACTGGGATTAGATACCCCACTATGTTTAGCCTTAAACCTAAAAAATTAACACAACAAAATTCCTCGCCAGAGTATCACTAGCTAAAGCTTAAAACTCAAAGGACTTGGCGCTGCTTCATATCCCTCTAGAAGAGCCTGTTCTATAATCGATAAACCCTGATAAACCTCACCAACCCTTTCCAACTCAGCCTATATACTGCCATCTTCAGCAAACCCCTAAGCCCCTAAACAGTGCCTGGCACTTGAAAGGCACTTAATAGTTATTGAAGGAATGACTTAATAGTAACTGAATGAGTAATTATTGAATGACATTTCTGGGTGGATGGATCTGGAAACGAACTGATTTTCACTTTTCTGTGGGTGGCTGTGAGCGGCCGCTGAGGGAAAGACGAGTTCCTACTTGTCCATGGAAAGGGCGCGCTGGCCCACGGGCACAGGTCGGGCAGAGTAGGAGTCATGGTTCGGGCGGTCGCTGAACCCTGAGCTCCTGAACTGGGTAAGACGTAGCCACCTGAGTGCGTGAACACGTGGCTCCGGAGTCCCCCAGCGAGTGCGCTGGGTCACCACACCCAGCCCACGACGGTGCCAGTCCTGGCCCAGCTGAGGACTGTGTGGCACAAAAGCCATGGTGACGAAGCTCAGTGCACGGTCACCTGTGTTGAGCCCAATGCAAAAATCTTCATTTAAAACATCTGAGAATCAGACAAACCGGATGACTCCTGGCCCATTAGTGTTGTTAATAGAGTAGAAATAAGAAGAAAGCGAGGAGAACCGAGGTCACGTTTAGAAGAAACAGGCTCAAAGTTGGTGGCATGATGGCTGACTGGCGGCCTGCCGCTCTGCACTCGGTTGCGGCTGTTTCATGTCACTTTCCTCCCTCCAGGGACGCAGAGGCGCGGGGAACCGAGATCTGCTAGTGTCACCTGTTCATCCAGAAACCGGGGGCCCAGGAGGGACAAGGCTTTGCCCCTGGAGGCACAGTGAGTTACCAGCCGTGCTGAGCTTGAGCCTGGAGTCCTTGTCACTTTGTCATTCCTCCAGCGCCTAGACAGGAAGCCTTCGGAGAGCAGACACGTGTGAGGACTCTGGGAAGAGCAGAGGCCAAGGGCAGCCCTTTTCCGAGCTCGGGGCCTTTCTGATCCTCAGGCAACCTCTGCCCTTGGGTGAGTGATGGACTTGAACTTTCTCTTACAACAGAGACAGCGACAAACAAGAGGTCCTCACCTTAGCCTCCAAGTCCATGAACTTGGATGGAAAAAAAAAAAAGGACCTCTTGATTGACCCCTAAAGTTTAGCATTCCCTTCAGTTATGAAAGGCATCAAACCACAGTGAACTAGCAGGATTTGTGACTGTTGCCTACAGAGATCACAGATATTTTCATGTCCCGTGATGTGTTACAATGTCTCAAAATATTATTTATAATCATCACTGCCTTGAAATTACAGTAGCCATTAGGTCACTGCTGGCATCAACGAACACATATATTGCTATAGTATAATCAAAAAAATATTTCAGTGCAATTGATTCTCTTTGTAACTCAGTGTGTTTTATTTTATACATTTAAACACACAGCGTTATCCATCTTTTGATACAAAGATTGGAAAAACGAGGTTAAGAATCACTGCTTAAAGAGAATGATCCCCAGACCTCATTAACCTCTCATTCACCGATTTGCTGTGGATCATAAATCCATATAGTGTGGGTTTTTGTGTGGGTCCAACAATGGGAGTTTAGCTTCTCCGGCATTTTTAAAAGGAAGTCTTAGGACTAAGGAACTCATGTCGATTTGATAACCAAAGGGTGTTCTACAGAGCATATTGATTCTATCGGCTACAATTTTCTGCATTTAGTTTTTTTGCATCTATCCAATGTTTTATCGATTCACAGCCGTCTCTTTGGTTGGGGGAGGAACAGAGTAAAGATGGTGGTTGCCCAACATCACTGACTGGAAAAAAAGAAGTAGGAAAAACGTAGGCAGCCTTCTAGCCAGTGCTAAACAGAAACGAGGCTCCATGCACAGCACGGCCGCATGTCCCTGCAGACCTCCCAAACTGGTTATACTTTTTTTGAGTTTCAGAGTTCATTGTGAAGGTAAGAGCTAGCAGTTGAGGGCTTGTTCTGCCAACGTATTCTCAGCCGGGAGGATGTGCAGTAAATACAGACCTTTATATCTTTAATCGCTGAAGACGCAGACTTCAGACTAGGAAAATTCAAGGTTGAGAGTTTGAGGCTTTTAGAAACAGGAGAAGACCTATGTAGTAAAATTTAAAATCCTACAATATCACCCCGGCAGCAAATGCAAAGTTCTGTCTATGAAAAACAGTTTGCTTTTTCCTAAATAATGCTGCAGAAATTCTCAGGCCAGGAAAATAGACACCGTTTTTACTGTCTTTCCTACAGGCTTAGAGCCGGCCAAGCTTTCCGTAGCCATCCTGGAGGCCTAAAATGTGCGAGAGGGGAAAACTGGCTCTGTGAGTCGCTGACACTCTCCCCGTTGCTGTTCATAAGTTCCCTGAGATCGGGGATCACTTCTGCGCCGTGGCAATTATCTGCTTGGATCTAGGCATCATTTAGAACAATCTCTGGCAGAACCTCAGAAGGAGATATGCTTTTGTCTCAGATGGGCGTCGCAGGCTGGGGCCGGACCTGGTGAAGCCGCTCGCCGGGTGGCTTGAGGCTCCTGGAGCCAGGACTCCGGCAGAGGGACAGCCTTTGGGGGCTTTCTGTCCTGAGCAGTGTGACACAGTTAAAAAGGGGGGAAAAGAGCCACAAGCCACAGAGTTGCCGATGAAATAGGAGCGGAGTGCCTCTGAGAGCGTGCAGTTGCTGCGGGACCCTGAGCTCACCCACAGGACCGGCGTGTGGCCATGGAGTGAACGTCACCTTGTGTCTAAGAAACGAGAGGGAAATGGCCCGGGAAGTCAACGTGAGCTCCTTCCAGGAATCTGAATGGGAGGTGATTCTCCCAGTCCTGTACCGAGACCGGGCGGTTCAGAAAGTCGAGGAGGAGAGGATACGGTATGCTGCCCTCGGGTGGAAGGATCCGCTGGGCTCTGGGCTTTTTCTGCTAGGAGCCTGCTCCTAGGAACTGGAACTTGGCTAATGACTCCTTGCTTGTGACTCAGCCTCTGCACTGCTAGGTGTCCCCAGGATGGGCAGTGGGCAGGGATTACCTTTATAGTCTTGCTCAGCCTCCCAGATCGTAAGGGACTTGGGAGGCTGCTTTTGTTTTTCACTTAAAATGGTGACTTTTTTTGTGATAAATTTGCCTACTTTGCACGAAGAACTCTAGTGACACTGGCAGGCCCTCCCCCCGCCCCCCGCCACCCTGGGGCAAGCCTTCCAGTTCGGGGGTTTTCCTAAATTATTTTTGGTGATACCTGGAGGCACAAAGAAAGGCAAAGAAAGCAGCTTAGAAACAGCAAATATGCCAGAATCTATTTCTCTCTCTCTCTCTCTTTTTTTTTTTTTTGCTGGCTTTGGCTTCCAAGTTGCCTGTCAGGAAAGGGGAGAAAAAGGCAGGAACCTGCTGGGCCTGTTCTGGCTGGTTTGTCAATAGGGAACGACTTCACTCATCTGTCTCTAAGCCGCAGTTGGACGTCAGTTAGCATTTAATAAAGCAGGGCTAGGCTGTATCCAAACAGTGTCCCCCCTTAGCTGCCAAGGCCTGTCTTGAAACACTCAGGAGATTAAATAGCGGCTGTTGCTTTGTCTGTCAACGCTCATGGGGGACGTGAGGCCTAGAAAAAGAAGGGAGAAGGCTTTTGGGGTTGGTTTGTTTTTAAGGGCAGAACTCTTTCAGAACCTGCCAAGAAAAATGCATGTATAAAATAAACCTTCGGACAACCAAACACTCAGAATGAGGGAAATTTGCTGGTCAACTGGATCTGTCCTCACCTGTTGTCCCCAGATCCTCTAAACATGCTTACACTGTCTTTCACTGAGAAAGGGAGAACGCAGACCGGAGTGGGATTTTCTTGGGTAATTAAAGATCTTTTGGTGACTTAGCAACATCATTTTGGATGTCAACAAAGAACATGGACACTGTGGTCAGGAAGGTTTGTTCCTGAGGGTACCGATTCTGGGGCAAATCCTGAAAGTTGGATGTAAGCTTGTTTCTTGGAATTGGTTTCTTCTTTTTAAAAGGAGGTAAAGGGTATTTCAGAATATTCTGGCTACTGACAACTTTTGGGGCCCCTTTGCACCAGAGCTATTATCTGGGGGAAGGGGGCTGGGACACCCATTAAGAAACAGCGGAGCAGAGCACCAGTGACCTAATTTTATTGGGTAACCAATGATGTAGCAGGCATGTGTGCTGCGTCTGTGTGAATCTTTCCGTGCCTTGCACATGAGAGTGAATATGATTTTCTGTTTTTTCCCCCTCTCCTTACCCCGTTCTTTCTTACCATTCTAGTGCCCTTTGGGCACCAAGGGAAGAACCTGGAGCAAGTTAGTAGCTCACTCCCCTGGGCCAGGCCTCTTGCCCTTGGGCCTTTTAATCCTCATGGCGACCCCGGAGGCACATGATTCTTGGTTCCACCCACAGCTGAGAAAGCCTCCGAGCCTCTAGTTTGCCCACGGCAGGGACGGGGGGGGGGGGGGGGGGCGCGGGGGGCAGGAGGGTTGGATGGCAAAGCCCCTTCTGTCTTGCCCTGGCGGGACCGCTGGGGCCCTGGCCATGGAGGAGGGTGTCTGGCGTCTGTCCTTCCACTCGGTCAGCCCTTACTGAACTCTCTGGGCCGCAGGAAACTGAAGACGCACCTGCAGCACCTCCGGTGGAAAGGCGCGAAGAGCGCGGGCCAGGAGTACAGCGAGAAGTCCTGCGCCCGCTGCCAGCGCGGGCTCGGGCTGCTGCTGAACCGCGGGGCCGTGTGCCAGGGCTGCAGCCACCGCGTGTGCTCCGCGTGCCGCGTCTTCCCGAGCAGTGGCCCCGTCTGGAGGTGCACCGTGTGCTACGAGGGCAGGTGAGGATGGCGGACGCCTCGCGGGGGGTCCGGGACAAACCTCCCATCCTGTAGGTAAATGTTTGCAGAGAGCCTGCCACAGTCGCTGGTCAAGACCTGAAAGTCACTGTAATTCAAAAATCAGTTTTTATTATATAAAATATATTTTTTAAAATGTATCAAAGTTTGTCAGGGCTAAGGACGGGCTCGCCGGAAGTTGAGTCGTTTGGGATCCCGAGTCGCTGCCTGAGCTTTCTCAGAGCTCCGCGCATCTCCTCTGGGCGCAGGGGCGTCGGCGTGACCCTGCGCGGCCGTGAGTAGGGCCTTTCGGGGAGAGGCAAGCGGACCTCCATGGGACTCTCGGATAAAGGCCTGGGGATGCTTCCTGTTAGCGATGGACGGAGCCTACGATTATTTTAATCTTTTGGTGACGTGAGGTTTTTTTAAAAACAATTTTTAACACAGAACCGGTATGTTTGAACTACGCATTTTGAAAATGAAAAAGAACACAGTGGGCTTGGGTCTCCCTGTTCAAAGCAAGCGCATGTCGGTCGTCGGTCCTGAGCACCCAAGGGGGTGTGTTTCTGGGTGCTGGGGGGCAGCGTGCGCCTGGCCGTCCCGGGGCTCATGGGGCGGAGCAGCGGTTGCCCGTGAGGTTCTGGGAGTGGAGCCCGAGCCCTGAGGTCTGCAAGCGAGGGCTCGATGTTGCCGCGGAGGCGCGAGCGCCCAGCCGAGGCTGGCGGAGGCGCCCCCCAGCGTGCGTCGCGGCTGGAGGTTCTCTCCGCTCACGCAGGAGGGTTGCGGTGGTCGGGCACCCGGACGTAATGCCCTTAAATTTCCAGTCCCTTTGCACGGCCTGATTATTTCAGTCGCTCACCCAGAGGAAAGAGAGGTTGCCCAACCACGTGTCTTCGGTCCTGAGCCGCTCGCCTCGCGTTCTCCTGCGGCCGCCAAGGACACCGCTCCTTCAGACCCACCTCCGCGCCCTCAAGGCTCTGTGGTTCGTGGAAGCGGAGCCCTCAGGCTTTGCCCAGCGTGAGAGGAAAAAGCAAAGAGTTGCTGCGATTGGCTCTGGCCACCCTTGTGCTCGTGCACGTCTGGGCTCTTGAGAGGGTAGGTGACCAGGCCAAATAACCCCTCGGGAGAGCGCAAGATTGCCTCGGCCTGGGGGGCTCTGCTGGTTGAAGCATCGTCCTATGAACAGAAAGGTAGCAGGTTTGATTCCCGGTCAGGGGACATGCCTGGGCTGCTTGTTCAGTCCCCAGTTGGGGGCGCGTGAGCAGTAACCGATCGATGTTTCTCTCCCTCCCTTCCTGTCTCTCTAGAATCAGTAATCATGTCTTCGGGTGAGGTTAAACAAAAACCCCGATCTTAAGACCTTCCTTCAGTTTAATCAATCATATATATTTGAAGTGGAGTCATAAACATTGTTGGTAAGAGATTAAATTCTTCAGCATTTTTTCCTGCTAATCATTAAACTATAAGCAAAAAAATCAAAACAGGAGGACAGGGCCCGGGCCACCTCCAAGGACGCCGGCTGTGTTGAAATCTCTGCGGAGAGGTTTCGCGCTCTGGGTGTCGAAACTTTACCCTCCAGGTCCACCCGGTGTGGTTTCTATAACCTCAGCTTCCTCGTTTTGAAATAAGGATGTTTTCTGAAATCCCTAGGACACTTGCCCAACCCCGCGGGCACCGCCGCGGGAAACAGGACCAGGACACGAGAGAGCAGCGCCCCGCCCACAGCCCGCGCCCCGCCTCTGCTCCGCGGCCTCCGGTCCCTGCCCCCGCGGGTCCGCTCCGGGCTGCTGTCCTGCTCTCGGGTAAAACCCGAGCTGGACGGGGGCCCGGAGGAGGGCTTTGCGCCCAATTCTCTTCCTCTGCCTGCTCCTTCCTCGCCTGGGACGTGTTTCCCCAGAACAAGCAGATCCGCGTGAGAACAGGACCAGGGAATTAGGGTTTTAAAGCCAGGAAAGGGGGCGCTCTAGGGTAGCAATTACAAAAAAACTAAAAGCAAGTCCAACGGACAGATTCCCGCAGCCAGGACGAGGCTTGCGCGGGCCTTGGCCTGTGTGGTGTCCAGGAGCCTGAGGGCTCTAAGGCGGAGGGTTCTGCCTTCAGGGAGGGTTTTTCAAGGTGACTTCGAAGAACGTCCGTGGTGGAGCGTCCCTGGAAGGGGTCAGGGTTACAAGTGGGGTCGGACACTGTCAGGGAGAGGAAGCAACGTGGGAATGAGCGGTGACCCCCGCACCGCGTGCAAGACTCTGGGCTAAGCATTTCTTTACACCGAATGTCTTATTTTATCCTTCAAAGAGTCTTATGGGGCAGCCACTACTCTTACTCTCACTTTACAGGTGAGGAAATGGAGGCTTGGAGACACCAGTTAGCCCAAAGCCATGAGCTCAGTAAGACTAGCACCTGGGTGCCCCGAGGCCCGTCCCTCCTGGACCTCGGTCCCCTCCTGTGTGCCTGGAAACTCCTCCGTGAGTGCAGATTCTCCAAAGCCCCTCAGGAGGGTCTGGATTGGGGACATGTGCGTTTTGCCAGAAGAAAACCACACAGAAGCCGGCTGTTGGGCAGGGCGGACTCGGTAGGGGGAAGACAAGGTAACCAGCCACGTGGACGTCCTTGTAGTGAAACCAGGCATGAGATGATGAGGCCGGTGGTGGTACAGATGGCGAATGTGACAGACAGTTCAGCATAGGGTGGTGGACCTTAGTTATGGGGGACGAAAGAGGGAAAAAAGTCAAAAATGGCTCTGAGGACTAGTTTTTTATGCCTAACCTGCTCGTAGAGCATAGGAAAAACTAAAAGAAATGGAGGGTAAAGGAGAGGCATCCGAGAGAACAGTAAACCAAAACGAGTGGAAAGGACTTAGAAGGAGCCAGCTGGCCAGAACTTGCTTCCGGTAGTGAGGGCCGTGTGTCGTCCTCAGTGGGAGCCATCAGAAGAGGGTGGCTGGGGAGAAGAAGGGAAGAAGAGAACGTCAGAAACATAAACTTATCCTCGCTTCTTGGTTGATACCCTCCTCCCCCTTGGAATTTATTGATAATTTCTGCAGTGAAATGGCCCAAAGTAACAACTATGATGAAATGTCAAGAAGGAGCCAGAGCTTTACATTTCCTGGTTTATTAAAAAAAAAAAAAAAAAAAAAAAAAGACTGAACTTGAAGATTTAGGTTTACGTTGATTTTTTTAAAAAGATGTTCATTTCTTTATTTTTTAGAGAAGGAGGAAAGGAGGGAGAAAGAGAGGGAGAGAAACATCAATATGTGGTTGCCTCTTGCGCGCCCCTTACTGGGGACCTGGCCTGCAACCCAGGCCTGTGCCCTGACTGGGAATTGAACCGGTGTCCCTTTGGTTGGCAGGTTGGTGCCCAACCCATGGAGCCACACCAGCCAGGTTGCTCCATTGATTCCCTCCTGCCACCCCGCTTCAAAATCATACACTATGCAGTAACATCAAATTCCCCATGGACTGCTGAGGACTTACAGTTGCTTGGGACTTTTTCCTTCAAAAAGTGACTTTTCTCTTGCTTGGTAATTGGCTTTGACCATGAGAAATCATTTATTGTTCAGCCCCAGATAATCATGGGTGTGCTTTCTCTGTTTTATTAGGAACACTTTACTGTTTGTAAAATAGTTAGAACAGAGATTTTACACTTAGAGTCTCAAATGATGGCAGGTGGTATCAATTTCCGGGTAATTTCTTGGACTGCTCACATGTTCTCTGATGTACTATGCCTGGTACCAATGAAGAAAAACTTAAGTGTGTTCAGTGCCAAACTGATGCTGACCTTGGCATTGTTGCCACATTCTTAGTTTCAGGTTGGAATTTGAATTATTGCTGCAGAGCAATACGTAATGATTTAAAAAAAGAATTAATAGAACTACTTAAAAGGAAAGTAATGCCTGCCTAATTCTGCTATGTACTTTGTTACTCATATAAACAGTACTTTTATAATTTAAGGTAGCAAAGTCAACAGATAAGAAGCCATTTGTTCCTTTTTCCTTTTAAAATTATGAAAACTTGCTAACAATGAAACTGTTGCCATTTAATTTAATTTGACAAGTTATTAGGCCCCACAATCTAAGGGTGGTAAGTCTGTTACCTCTGTTCTTAGAAAAGGGTCAGGATGCACCTTACATATAATTTTATGTGTTTGAGGCATGTGAATTAATTTTGAGTTCTATTTAGGAAATGAGTATTTGAATCTTGTCATAAATGCTGATAGGCTCTAAGAGCTGGTGTTTTGCGAAAACTTCTCCCACCTGAAAAAAAAAAAGAAAACATTAATGTTGGTTTGGACA
Source organism: Pteronotus mesoamericanus (assembly GCF_021234165.1). Taxonomy (NCBI): domain Eukaryota; kingdom Metazoa; phylum Chordata; class Mammalia; order Chiroptera; family Mormoopidae; genus Pteronotus; species Pteronotus mesoamericanus. The sequence continues at coordinate 100,231,143 of NW_026555085.1, forward strand.
ATATCATGGCTTTCAAACTGTACTTCAAACAATAAGCCAATGTTTCTAACATTATTCACAATAATCACAAAGTGTGAACAACTCATTTTCTATCAACAGATGAAGGGGTAAACAAAATGTGGTATATAAACACTGTGGAATTCAGCCATAAAAAGAATGAAACCCTGATACATGCTAAAACATGGATGAAACTTGTGAACATCATGCCAAGTGAAATAAGCCATCCACAAGAGGAAAAATACTGTATTATTCTATTTACCTGAGGTACCTAGAGTAGGCAAATAGAGACAAATATTTTATAAACAATTTTATTCATTAGCCAATCATTTTAAAATATCTATATTCTTTTACATTACTTTCACTTTCAGAATATCTCCTCCAATATTTACTTTTGTCACCTACATTGTTTTATAATTATATTTACAATAATTATTAAACTAACTCTATATTTTAACTGATTCAAGGCCTTATTGTCAGTCTTTTGCGACAACGATTTCCCAGTTTGCAGGTTCTTTGTTTTGATTCAAGGATTTCCCCCCAAAGAATATGTGGGCGGCATGTGTTTCGGGCCTTGCGTTTTTGCAGGTGCCTTCAGGAGCCTTTCGTCACGAGCGATGGCTTCAGCGGCTGTTGCATCGAGAGTCCCAATCTTTTAATCTCAAGTTTTAGTAGAGCATTCTTGTTGTCTTTTGGAATTTAATGTAACACAGACACCTGAGGCTAGTTGCATTTTTATTTTTTAAGTTTATCATCTGGTTTTTATGTACTAGAAATATATTGTTTTTCCCTATACCCTGTAATTAAGAACAGTTTCAAGTACCTGTCTGGCTATGAGTCTCTCCACATTGAGTTTTATGAAAGAAAGACAGTGCCTTTGAGCTAACTGTCCCTTGAGTTTGCTTGTTTAATTTTTTTAAGTTGTGGTAAAATATGCATGACATACAATTTACTATCTTGACAATTTTTAAGTGGACAGTTCAGTGGCATTAAGCACATTCACATTATTGTGCATCCGTCACCATCATTTATCTCCAGAACTTTTTATCTTGCAAAACAGAAACTCTGTTCCATTAAACACCCCCCTTCCTCCCCGCTCCCCAGCCCCCGGCACCCACCCATCTACTTCCTGTCTGTGAATCTTCACTACTCTAGGGACCTCATAGGAGTGAATAGTATGGTATTTGTCTTTTTTGTGATGGCTTATTTCACTTATCATAAGGTCCTTAAGTTTCATCCATGTTATAGCATGTGTCAGAATTTCCTTCCTTTTTAAGGTTGAGTAATATTCGGTTGTATGTATATACCACATTTTTTTAATCCATTAATCTGTTGATGGACCCTTGGGTAGCTTCCACCTTTTGGCTATTGTGAATAACACTGCTATAAATATAGTATCAGTCTTCTCTGTGTCTACCCAGGAGAGGAACTGCTAGATCTTTTTATGTTTAATTTTTTGAGGCACTGCCATACCGTAGCCCATAGTAGCTGCACCATTGTATTTGAGATGTTCCCACCAGCACACATGGGCTCCCAATTCTCTGCGTCCTCAAGCACACTTATTATTTTCTGTTTGTTGTTGTTGTTGATGTTTTTTATGGTAGTCACTAGTGAGTGAGGTGGCGGTTGGCTTGTTTTTTGACTGAGTACCATTTTCTCCAGTCAGGCCTAATTGTTCCCATCACTCCTTTGCCTTGGCTTCTTCGGGAATAACTTTTCATACCTCGTTCTCTATCCTCCATTTGCATATTATCCTCTCCTTCAGCAGTTAGCGTCTTTTCCTTTTCCTGTTGTGTTCTGGGAAAGCGTGTCTCCTTGGTCAGCTTCACTGACTCAACCTTCCAGACTCAGTTCTGCCCTTTCTGTTGCTGACACGGTTCGCTCTCCTCTGCGTTGTGAGTTTCCTAAATCTTCCTGTATTCCAGTCTGTAGTCTCGTCGCTTCAGCCTGGCTTCTCCTTATGTCTTTTTCTTTCCTTTCCACAGAGGCAGAGGCAGGTCTTAAATGTTTTTGAAGACTAACTGCTTTCTGCAACTTTCCCTGGTGCACAGAGTAAGCGTTTCCTGGGCTTCAGGACTCAGTTACTCCTGCCTGTGGCATCGTGTCCGAGGCTCGCGCTGACGCTTCAGACGTCTGGGTTGAGGTTTTGCCGACAGAGAACAGCTGGTCCTTGTCCTTTGCCCGCCTCATGGCCACTTTGATGGTGGGGGATCCCTTCTTAGATCTGCGGGGACAACAGGGTGACCTACAGCATCTTACTGCATTTTCTCCGCCGAGGCCTTAGCAGGTACAGCTCTGTCCGGCTGCACAATTTTTCTTACTTTCATTGACTAGTGACCTGATACAACAAACCGAGAATTGCAAACCCATGAGCAGCAGGCACCGGACAGCCCACTGGCCTTGTTTCTTTGGCCTGCATAACGTCCACTACTTACTCTCTTACTGCCGTACATGGGGGCACAGGTGCTCCGGTTCACCGGGGCGCCCGCCCCTTCCTGTTGCCTCACACCCGGCCCGCTCTTCTTGTCTGCAGTGGCTGCTGGGAGCCTGGGTCTGTGAGCCCCCCACCCGTTCAGAGGGCACGATGCCACGAGGCCACAGTGCACACCGCCACTGGGTCTGCCTACGTTGGGTCCCGCCTTATCCCTTCGATTCTCAGGGTGCTCCCTGCTGACGCAGGGACGGCCCTCTATCCACCGACCCACACATGTGTCCTGGCCCTTGCCGCGGGCCTCCATCGTGCCTGAGGCTATGAGTGCAGCACCGAACAGGACACGGTGGGCACCTGTCTTCTCTGAGGCCAAGTAAAAAAGAGTTATCAATGTTTTGCACAAAGCGGTGGCAGCAGCTTGATAAAGCCATTTCCTTATCTTCATCTCCACGCATTCTGACTCTTCTCCCAGTTATCTAGGGTTTAATCACAATGATCAGTCTTTTTTCCTGTAAGAACGCTGAGATCAGATCTACTGAGCGGGTGCAAAAAAACCTCACTATTTTGCTTTGTAAGTAAAAACCATCTGAGATGCAAGATTATTTGAACTAGAACAATTTTCAACGGCATGGGTGCTTAGGACCACGTTAGCTGGGCATCTCGGCGACTGGTGACGCTGGCGCAAAGCTGCTAGGTTGGTCTCAGTTTTACCATATGTGGCTTCATTTACAAACCACCAGGCTCTCTGGAGGCTTCTTTGCCATCAGGGCACCGGTTGGGGAGCAGGTCTCCCCAGAATTGTGCTTCTTTAAGCCATTCGAAGCATCCTGACTGTACAGATCAGTCCCCACTTCTCTCCGTTGAGTGGCGGAAAATACATGGAGCAACTCCAGGGACATCATGCCGGCTGCTGGGAGCACAGGGCACGGAGGGCTGAGCCACCTTTGTATTTGAGCTGCACCATTGTATCCGGGCTCCAGATGCGAAGAGCCCGGAGGCAAAGGCAAAATGCCTTCCCGGGGACTGCTTGGCTCCCTGCTGGCTGAGAGTCCTGGCAGTCTTTCAGGGCTGTCCATTCACCGCGCTGTCGGACTTCCATTTGCTAGGACTGGCCAAACGCCCCTCAGCAGCGCTTCTCATTGGCTCGTGCGCTGACGGCAGCAGCGAGCTCAGGGCTGTGGAAATGCAAGCCGGGGCGCGGGGGCGGGGGTGGGGGGTGGGGGGCGCTGGGCACCCCAGGAGGGCGCTGAGGGTTCCACGCCAGGGCCCTCGTGCAGGGAGGGTCAGCGCGGAGGCCGGGCTCCGAGAGCACCCGGCCCCTGACACTCTACCCTCTGCTGGCTCTGCCACGCTGGCTTTCATGTTTCAAGATACACTTTCTCACGGAAATGAAAAGTTTGAAGGAAGCAAGTCACGCTTCTGTTTGAGAAATGTGAACACATTAACCTATCGCTGAGCTCAGGGAATGTTCCCGAAGTTTTCGTAGTCACACTCTGGTCAGTCGTCTGGGAAGAAAGAAGAAAGGCTCTCCTTGGCCACTGTGCCAGGCTCCCCTGCGCTGGCCCGGGCAAGCCCAGAGACACGGCAGGGTCTGCACCCCCGTCCTAGACCGGGAGAGCGATAGGTGGCCCCCCTTTTAAAATTCGGGATTGGCGTGGACAGGGAGCCCCGCTGAAAGGTGGTAAGGGGTAACCACCTGCGACATGGCACTTCTGCGTAAGTTCTTATGGAGATGCAGCCCAAATCTACTGAGTTCTCAGAGGACACAGCCTCACACACAAGGTGCTGGTTAGGACTGAGGCATTTTTACCCTCCATTCATTTTTTCTATCTATCTATCTATCTATCTAGATATTTCTAGAGAGAGGGGAAGGGAAGGAGAGAGAGAAACATCAGTGTGTGGTTGCCTCTCCTGCGCCTCCTCCTGGGGGCCTAGCCTGCAACCCAGGCAGGTGCCCTGACTGGGAATTGAACTGATGACACTTTGATTCGCAGGCCGGCGCCCAATCCACTGAGCCCCACCCACCAGGGATGCCCTCCATTCTCTAATCACGGAAAAGCCCAGGAGGCCTGTGAGTTTGTGCCCACATCGCTCCCAGCTGAATCGTTCCTGCTTGAACTTTACAGGTCATCTGTGGGGATTTAATGAGCTGGTTAGAGGGTTCCATCAGATGAGTAGCACAAGGGGACTAGTTAGAAGGCTCCATCGGATGACGAGCGTGAGGCGCCTGGAAGGTTACATTGGATGGCCAGCACTAGGCGACTAGTTAGATCGTTGCAGCAGATGACTAGCACGGGTGACTGGTATCTAACGTGCCTGCCTCCTGTTCTGGGCTCGGAAGCGGGGCTGGAGGGGCACTTGGTGGTCATGAGTGGCGGTGGCTTCCTCGGGTGTTTTCACCTCCCTCTCCCCGCTCCCCTTCGCCGGTTTTCATTTCTTGTGACTGTGTGTGTATGTGCGTGTGTGTTTACTTCTCAACGGTGGCCTGTGACTGGCCAGCTCAACGCCTACGGAGAGCGTCGCCGATGACAGGTGCTGGATCCCCGGCCCTGACCCGGTCTCCAGGCTGGGGCCTTGCCCCGGCCCCAGACCCGTCGCACATTCCCGTGTGTTTGGTCACAGGGCAACGAGCTGGGAAGCGCGAGAGCGTAAGCAGCTGAAATGGGTTACCACCTCGAGGAAAAGACCCCGCGGCGAAGTGCTTTTGTCAGAGGGGGGGCTCCTTGTCGCCGCCGTTCATTTCGCTGTCCTACCCTCCTCGTCCGGCGGTTAGACCTGTCCTCCTTCTAAGGACGAAAGAGACCCTCTCGAAACAGAACAAGAGACACCTCGCCCCCCGTTCACCTCTCCGAACTTCCTCTGGGCTGGACCTTCTGCTTGACCTCAGGGGCCAGAGGGGAAAGGTCTGCTGAGACACTGAGGTCTCTCACGTATTGCGTGTTGACTTAGTAGATCAGTTATTCATGTTTCTGATTTTACAGCTGCAAATGCTCCCTGTCTCTAAAGACATGTCATGGGTGAACGGTTTATGTGTTTTTGGCTCTGAGTGGTAGTGACTGATTATCAGGATTTATGCTCCTGTATGATGTTCTGTTCCAGTCACTCAGCATTGGAAAGAATCATTTACATACTAACCAGAGTATAGGATAGTTTCTGACCAGATGAAGGGGAGAAAGTTGGTTGATGTCTCTGATAACTCCTGGAATTCCATAGAGGAAGATAGGATTTTTTAATTAAAAAATGTGCATTGGTATATGTCTGTGAATTTACTTACAGTAACAGCATCTATAAGCCTTTTAAAAAATCCACTGACGTTCATATATAACTTAAAAGAATCTAATGGAAAACTCCTTTCAGTAAATACTTTATAGAAGAGAACCATCCATATGTCGAAGTTTCCATGTTTCTTAAATAACCAAGCAATTGGCAAGTTTCGCAGCCCGTTATTTTAAGGGTGGGAACAGTTTATAACTTCTGTGCACTTACTGTTTCACATCAAAGAAGGACATTAACAGTGCTACCTTTCCAAAGTTCAGTGAGGTCGAGGGTGCTTTCTCCAGAAATTTGGAAACCGTCCAGAGTAAAGCACACATGGAGGGGAATGCAGGCAGGGTCATCTAGAGCGCCCCCTGCTGTCCTCTCTGTGACAAAGAGGGAAGGAGACACGCCCTGGGGAGCCCCTGCCAGACCCGCTGCCCAAGGAGCCCTCCCGCGTCCTCACGTGCTCCGCCAGGACCCACAGTCCCAAATCTCCACTGCAGCTCATCCACCCCCTTTCTCAGACTTAAGGTCCTCCAGGAACCTTCTCTGTTGGCTCTTGGTAAATGTGGTTAACTTAGGCTCACCCTAAATTAAGCTAAGAGGGATCTTATCCTTCATGCCATTGCTTCCCACTGTAAACATGACCATGTTATTTTTTTATTTTATTTTTTAAAATTACAGGTATTGGGTAACAGTGGCTAAGAATAGTATATACATTTCAGGTGTAAAACTTTATAATACAACCTCTGTATACTCAATTAAATGTGTTATTTCGATGGCAGTTTTGTTTCTTCTTGTATATTTAATCAGAAAACATTACGCGTTACCATGCGCTGGGCGTACACACAGGTTAAGGCGTATACACTGCATGTACCTATTACATATAAGGAAAGATGCACCCACGCTGAGCTCCCCACTCTGCTGCGAACTGGTCACATCACGTAACCTCTCTGGGAAATCTGCAGGCCAGGGGCTGGGACAGGACCTTGGACGCAGAGGTCATCGCAAAGCCGGTCTTGCGTGACGCCCCCTCCGTCCCTGTTGGGAGCAGCGCCGCCCACACCCCCAGCTGACGCTTCCTTCTGCTTGCTTTTCAGAAACGTGAGAATAAAAACTGGAGAATGGTTCTTCGAGGAACGAGCCAAGAAGTTTCCAACTGAAGGTAAACGCTCCCAGAATCTTTACTAAATTAAAAATGATATATTGCTAGTTTTAAAGCATTTGGTTTAAAACTTTTGACTATAAACACCTTTACAGGGCAAGGGAGCCAGGCCTCCGGCTCCCGCTCACCTGGCCCACCGGTTCACAGGTTCCTGCCCGCCACCCCCCACCCCGCCCCTGCTGTTCCTGCCTTTGACCACGGCGTTGCCCCATCTTCCCCCCTCCCCACCGTTCCCCTGATGCCCTGCTTCTGGGAGTGATGTCTCCCGCCCACGAAACACCAGCAGCTCTGGTCAGCGTGTCTCCCAGAGTCGTTGGAAGTGGCATAGGTCATGCCACTCTTTGTGCATTTCTTTCTCTTTCTCTCCGCAAGCAGAACCTGTGCTTAGAGATCCTGTTAGCCCCTAACAGCACCGAGCACAACGCCTTGTTCAGGACACCTGATCAGAATAGTCGCATGAATAAGCCAAGACCACAGCACGTGGGTAGCATTAGAATTGAGCAGACGTCCACGGTTATGAAGTCACAGGACACGATTATGTGAGTGAAAGGGTGCGTTTGGTCCATGGACCAGGAGTGTCTCATAAAACTTTCGCACCGTTGCTGTAATGCTGTGGTCAGTAGCTGGGACTCAAACCCGTGGAGAGAGCTAACTGCTGCGGGTATGGAAGTGTCATGTCAGAGGGTGTGAGTGGTACAGGTAGGAGAGTGACTGATCAGACACAGGCGCGCGCACACATGGTCAAAATAAAGAGGGGCCAGCATGCTCTGTGGACCACACCCGTCTGTCGGGTGACGGGTGGGTGCCCCCGCCCAGCAGCGTGAGCCCGCGGAGGCCTCACTCAGGGGGCCTGTGCTGACCTAGAGGGGAAGGGGCCGCTGGAAGCACTGCCCCTCCAGAAAAAGTATCAGTTTGAGATAGAGAAATAAGGCATTTAGTATCCACCAAATGTGTGCTGTCAAGTAAAGGCAGCGTTGGCTTGAGTGTGGACGCTCAGCTTTTATAAAAGTGCTGTTAAACAGCGGCTCGTATTCAGTTGGCACAAAATTCTCCCCTGGGTCCTACTCCTGCCTCTTCTGACTCAAGACAAAAGCATGCTTCTGCCTAGCGCACTGGAATCTGGAGGAAAACGTGCAACTGAGGGGAGTGCTCGAGGAAAAGAACGCGGCGGCGGCGGAGCCCCTCCAGGCCGGGGTTCCTCGGCCCTTTTCCCCTCGCTGTCCTGTCTCCCGGCCCCGAGCAGCCTGGCTACCACTGGCGGTGTTTTTTCCATACTACCCGTCGGGGAGAGTCTAACGTTCCAGGCGCATTGCAAGTGTGTTTGGGAACCGAGGCCTCTGGGGCGTGCCCGGGACCTTTGTGACAGCCTGTGTGTTCATCCCGCAGGGACTCTTGGGCTCCCGTCCCATCGCGTGCGTGACCAGGGCAGAGCACGGCAGCGGGGTCACCTCTAAGTTTGGGGGCTTTGTTTTGTTGCTTTAAATTGTGTTGGCGGGGGTGGGGCAGGTGTATTCAGCCAGTAGGTGGGCCCTCATTTTTCTCACTTGGTTCCAGTTCATCCGCAATGAAACTGTAGCGAGTGAAATTTCTGTGATTTCTGTTTTTTTAGAATCATATTCACCAGGTGTAATTTTTTATATCACTTAGTAATGGGTGTGTGATCTTCCCACAGTGTGTGGTACGCACCCAACACACGTCCGCTTGTCTCACGGACAGTTCCAGGTCACTAAGCATTTTGCAAATTTTGTCGTTGTTTTTAATCTCCCTTTAGTTCTTTTTTTGTCCTTTTATTTATTTATTTTTAAAAATCTTTTTTTTTCCCCCTGTGATTTCTCAATACCAATGCAGTGAAGATGTCTCCTGGGTGTTTTTAAAAACCACTTTTGGAAGTTTTAGTTTCATTATTTCAGTTCAGTACATTAATATGCAGACCAGAACCTGTACATATGTGTGTATGTGTGCACATGTGTGCCCTGTGTTCTCCTAAGTGTGTGCACTTGTGCTGTGTGCCCACGTGTGTGCACATATATGTGCTGTGTGCACACCAGTGTGTACATGTTTGCCCTGAACGTGCTGTGTACATGTGCTTGTGCATGCCATGTGCACTCCTGTTTGCATGTGATGTGTGCTCATGCATGCATAGGTGCGTGTGCATGCATGTATGTAAATGTGCTATGTGCACTCCTGTGTGTGATATGTGCGCTCATATGTATAGGCGCGCGGTGCATGCATGTGCATTCCCACGTGCTGGCAGGCACTAGCTGGCATCTTGTCCCTTGTCTGCACGCGTCCTCCCTGAGTGTAAGTGGGCGGCTGGGCGGCTTGCCTGAGGGAAGCTGTGGGCAAGGAAAGAGATGGGACTGACCTCCAGGGCCTCTCTTTCTTGTCCTGTGACTTTCCACAAGAATGAAAACATCAGTAAGAAAAAACTAAATTCGAGTCATGAAAGTCAGCTCAAACAGAAATCATCCTTTTTGTTTTCATTGTTTCGTCCAAGGGGTAAAGCAAACAAACAATAAAGAGAAAACCAAATCCTTCTCCCTCGTGATGTTTCCTCCAATGCCGAGATGTCTCGTTTTCTTGTCCGATTTTAGTCGGGTTGGGCTCAGGAGGCGTGAGCGAGGAGGAAACGGCCGCCGAGGAGGGCCAGACGGCGGGCGGCAGGGTGGGGCGGCGGGAGAGGCCGTCGGGTCGGCGACGAGGGCTCCCCTGCCCGGGAGGGGCCCGCCTGGCCCGCGTCCGTGCCCCTCGAAGGGAGCCTGGCTCAGTGGCCGGCGCGTTGAATTGTTTGTGTGTTGTATCAGTTGAGGGCCAGTGAGGAAAAGAGAAACCAGGTGATGATTTAACCAAAGAATTTCATTCAAGGAATTGGTTACGCAGGTACTGCTGGAGGGGCTGGGAAGGCGAAGAGGGAACCCAGAGATGGTGACGGTGGGGAGCCGATGCCACCCAGGGCTGATGCCGACAGGACCAGCAGGCTCAGCCTGTCCTTCGTCCCCCGACTCCCTCCAGCTGTCCCCACTCGTGGGCCCTAAGGGAGAGCAGCTACAGCCTCAGGTCTCTGCCACCTTCAGGAGCGTTTGTGCATCTGCCCAATACCTAGTGTTTTTGTTGTGACGGTGTGAACGCAGCTCTTCTGCGTCTTAAGGAGAAGTGAAGGGAAAATGGCGGTTTAAGCCACGAAGGCTCTCAGACAGCTCAGATCTGTGCCTCCTTCTGTGTGTTCGTTACCTATGGCCGGGCAACACATGCTTCTGAAACTGGCGGCTTAAATGAACGTTGTTGTTTCACAGAGTTGCTGTGTTCAGCTGCCGCCGCCTGGGGCGGCAGGGCCCGCTCTGGCAGGGGTCAGGCGCCCGCCTGGCCAGAGGGCGCTGGGGCGGGTCCCTTGGGCGGCCCCCACGCCTGGGTGCTGCCCTCCACCTTGTGGCCCTAGAGAGACAGAGACAGAGCCTTGCACTACCTTAAAAAACCACTTTTGTCGTGGTAAAATACGCATGACATTAAAGTCCCCATTTTAACCATTTTTAGGCGCGCCACTCCGCGGCAGGAAGTGCGTCCGCATTGCGGTGCGTGTGCCACGGCCATCCGTCCCCAGCCCGTGCTCGTCTTCCCAAACTGAAACTCTGCCCCCGTTAGGCAGTAGCTCCTACCCCGCCCCCATCTCCCCAAAGCCGCGGGTAACCTCTGTCCTACCTCGTGTTTTTTTGTCTCCATCAACATCTTTGATGGCCCGGCTTCAGAAGTCACGCCCGTCATTTCTGCTCCATCCTGTGGTTGCTCTGCAGCGTTCTATGGGCCGGAGGGGACAGGGCAGGTGTGCGTGTCAGGGGGCAAGGGCCACTGACTGTATGTGTGATCAGACTATCAGTTTCTACTTTGCTTTTCAAATTCGGTTTCTACTTTGCTTTTAAAATCCAGTTCCGCATGAGCCTTTGCCGACGCTATCCAGACTTCTCCCAACGCACATGGATGCCAGCGTAAGATGCCTCAGGGGCCGGGTTCAGACTTTCATGTCACAGACCCCTCTGTGACAAACACCTTGGCACCTCTGTCTGTTTCCTTGGGGCAACTTTTAGAAGAAAGGTGACTGGTCAAACGTGTGAACCCTTCATGGCTTTGACACGTTCTGCCAAACTCCCCCTCTGGGGAGTGTGCCCACCGGCCTACCCGGCGGGGTGTTCAGGCTGCGCTCTTATCATACGCTCGCCCCAGGGAGGACTATCCCTTGAGATACGATTTCAAATTACATTTGTGATTTTGTTCTGAGTGTGAAGTAATATGTACTCATTTTAAAAACTGAAACGTGAAGAAAAGCATTCCAAGTAATGTCAACAACAGGGACTTCACCCTGAGGACCACCGTTAATATTTGGGTATATATCACTTCTGTTCTTTGGTGAATGTTTGTGTTTATGCTTGTGACTGAATATGTACATTTTTAGGTAAAAAATGAAGAATAGAGGAAATTTTATATGAGTCTAATACATCTGCATAATTGGGATCAAATTGTATATACAGACTTATATTCCGGTATTTCTTCACATAATAACTTATAAAGAACATTTTCCCTATCTTTTTTTAAAATTATATTTTATTGTTTATGTTATTACAGTTGTCCTGACTTTTGCCCCATTGCCCCCGCTCCCCCCAGCGCCCCCCCCAGGCAGTCCCCCCACCATCGTTCATGTCCACAGGTCACGCATACGTGGTCTTTGGCTGCTCCATTTCCTATGCTGTACTTTACATCCCCACGGCTGTTCTGTAGCTACCACTTTGTACTTCTCAGTCCTTTCGCTTTTTTGGCCCATCCCCTTGACTCTCTTGCCGTCTGGAAGCCATCAAAACACTCTCTGTATCTATGATCCTGTTTCTGTTTTGCTTGTTTGTTTGTTTTTTAGATTCAATTGTTGGTAGATATGCATTTATTGCCATTTTGTTATTCTTATTTTTGATCATATTAGGGTAGTGTGGCCTCATGTAGTAGGTGTCCTGTAGGGTCCAGTGGCACAGCCTCCCCTGTCACCCAAGCTGGTATTCAGGGTGTGCTCACCCTCTGGGCTGTGTACACCCTCTTGTTGTAGTTGAGCCTTGATTGCTGTTGGCACACCCAAGGTCCGCCACCCCCTGTGTTCTGTCTGGGGTCACACAGCGTAGGCTACAGAGCCATCTGCAAATAGCTGCTACTTGTGCTGGGCTTGGAGGTGCCAGTGAACCAAGCTGTGAACCAAGCTGTGAACCAAGCTGTGAACCAAGGCTGGGCGTGGGGCAACTTAGCAAGAGGTGTGGGGCTCGCTGAAGCCAGATGCCACTTGTCTGAGATAATTCGGGAGAATCTGAGGCATGAGCAAAGACAAGCCATTCATATGGAAAAGCCAAATGGGAAAGACACTGGAAACAGCTTTGGTGGGCCTGAAAGTTGGGTGGGGCAAGCAGTGTGAGCCAGGTTGATGGAGACTCAGCTATGGTGCTGCCTGCCAGCTCTGTGGGGGGAGGGCGTAGAAAAGGAAAAGTGGCCTCTCCCAGGCTTCTGGGAGAGACTCGCCAGCTCTCACCCTGATGCTGGACTATTCAGTTCCTCCCCGTACATCTCTGATGCCTTTTAACCTGCTTGCCCTGCACTGGAGCTCAGAGGGAGTGAGTCTGAGTAACCCTGTGCAAGGGCCCTTTAAGAGGAACTGCCTGGGACTCCAGAAGTTTCTGTCTTCCTCAGCCTCAATCCTCACTGGTTTTTAGAGCCAGAAGTTATGGAGACTAATCTTTTTGGCACTAGAACCCTGGGCTGGGGGTTGTGGTGTGTGGCTGGGACCCCTTGCTCCTGAGATATCTTTCCCAATTTTTATCTGCCACACGTAGCTGTGGGACCAGCCTGTTCCACGTCTCCATTCCTCCTACCAGTCTCGATGCGGTTTCTTCTTTAATTCTGTAGTTGTAGGACTTCCATTCAGCTTGATTTCTGATGGCCCTGAATGACGGCTGTTCAATAGTTTGGTTGTAATTTTGATGCGATTGTGCAAGGAGGTAAGCAGCATTTACCTATACCACCATCTTGACCAGAAGTCTCAACCTCCCTAGCCTTAAACATCATCATTATTGCTGGACAGTTAAGGAATTTCCAGTTTTGCTGTTACATTTTTGGGAGTTTATAATATTATTAAGAGTAAATAAAGTGCAGTGAACCTCCCTGTAGTTAAGTCTTTGGCATGTCTGTAGATATTTCTAGAAACAGAAGGAAAGAGACACGTTAGGAACATCGCCTCCAGAAGGCATGTGCCTCTATCACCAGTAGGAATCACCCTTAAAAACAAACAAACAACTTTGTCACTATGGTAAAACCTCGTTGGTAGTCCAAAATGGTTTCTTGTTATTTTAATTTGAATTTTTCTCATTACTAATGCGATTGAATGTTTCCATTATCTTGACTGTCCGTAGATGTTCTTCAGATGTTAAAGCTATTAGCCCATTTCAGTCATGTAGGCTGTACCATGTATCTCTATGTCTTTTTGACATACAAAAGGTTTTTCTTGTTTGTAGTCAAATCTACCTTCTTCCGTACATCTATACATATATTTGCTCTTATGCTTAGAGACTCCTTCCTTATCCTATAATAGGTAAGATATCCATATTTATCTTCTAATCTTTATAATTGTATTTACATTTAAGTCTTTACAGTGCATCAGGAGGCCTGGTCTAATTTCCCTCCCAATCATCAGTTTTTCCGGTACATTTGTTGTGTCGTGAGTCTCTTCCCCATGGGTTGGTAGCCCAGGCCCATTCGTTTGCATGGCCTTGGACACCTCTCACCTTGTACTTGAACCCCAGCTCCAGGGCGCCCCGTCACCTGGGTACCACGCTGACGCTGCTCTGCTCCCCAGCAGCCCCTGGTGGTCTGTCTGAACCAGCTTTTCAGTTCTTGAGAGCAGGAGCTCTGAGTAAATGAGTAAGTGGATGGAAAGGTAAGGGTGGGGCTGTTTGGAAATAAAATGAGATGTTCCAAGTGGCAGTTTCCACTGTCAGAACTTAGCACCTGGTAGGTACCAAAAAAAAAAGTTAGCATTCTTTTCTTTTTTGATATCATTTAGAAACCTAGCGCTAGCTAAATCTGGAGTTCAGTTAAAGTAATTCCGGGAATCATTATGCCTTCTGTCATTCAATTTTAATGTGCTTTTACTTATCTCCATTTTAATGATCTTGTTGAATATGTGCCATTTAAAATAAATGTTCCCAAAATGTCCTGGAAAGTGGACAAGGTATAAGTAATAATACAAAGAAGAATACTAAATATTAATTGTGGCAGTTTGTTAGGCCAATATCCCAACCATGAAAGAAGATTTAAAAACAAGGAAACTGAACCAAAGTTCTTTACTTTGCAGGGAGATGGTACAAAAAGTATTTTAAATATTTTACTTTCCTTAAAAACGTTCTGTTTTCTGATTGTAGACTGGCTTTTTCCCTCTCAGATTTCACAGTTCAACGTTTAGTTTCACTGTTGTGGAACAGTTCCTCCTGTGCCGTTGTCGTGGTTCCCTCTGGTGCGTCGGAGTGAGCCAACGCAGGGGCCCTCGTGAGCCCTCCAGAGCTGTCTAGGGCACCCCCCCCCCCCCCCAGTCTGGGGCTGTCCTGCCCCGCCCCTCCGCCCCCAGGCGACGGCAGTCTCCACATAGAGGGTTTTTAGTGGGCTTCTGGGGCCCTGGCTCCAGGGTCAGCGGTGAGCTCTTCTGAATTTAAAGTTCTTGACTCCGTGGAACCAGGTGGGACCTAAGAGTGTGTGTTTAACACGTTCCCGAGTAATCCTTTTCATGCAGTTCAAGTTTGAGAGCCACTGGTAAACTAGCAAAGTTAATACGCAGTGACGATGGTCATTTTCTAGATCACTGAGAACTAGAAAACCGAAATTGAAAACCGACCTTTATTACAGTTCCCTTGGTGTTTGCTAAGCATATAAAGATAGTGCCCTCTGCTGGCTCCTTCCTGTAAGTGCACATGTTTTACTGTATTTTACAACCAAAGCATTTTAGTGCTTGATATTTGAGCTTAAAAGCAGAAAGACGACAATATTGAATCTTTCAATACTAATCCTTTTTCAAGTTAAAACTGCTTAAATGTAATATACAAACAATCTGCTGTGGCTTTCACTTGGTTTCAATGGGGAAATAAAATAACCCCCAAGGCTGCGCCCCAGCAGAGCCTCTGATACTGGTCCCGGTGATCCCTTAGGTAACTGACCAGGCTGATACTTTGCCGAATAGTCATGAAGGAAAATAACCACATGTGTTGTTCTTTTACACGGGCAGCTTGGATATGGCCTTTCAGATCACAGGGCTATCGGGACAGCAGCCGACTGGCCGTGTGGCCTTCCAACAGTCAGCGTCGGGAGTTAAAAGCAGGTGGCACCGCGCCCTCTGTGGCCTGTTAGTCACCACTGGAGGGCGAGGCTGCCTTAGGCCATCGACACCTTGGTCCTGAATGGTCATGAGCAACTCACTATCCACTTGCCTCTTTTGGGTTTCGGTCTATTACTTCCAGTCTGGAGGGAGAACCAAGATTAAAAGGGCGAGTTATTGGGCTAGTCAATATTTTATTTTACACAATACTCCCCGCTTTATTGGGGGTTGGCAAACGCAAATCTGGCGCACCATCCATTTTTCTAAATAAAGCTTTATTAGAACACAGCCACGTTCTCTCCTTTCCGTCCGGGGCCATGTGGGCACAGGGGTGGTTGGGGGGTTGCAGTGGAGACTGTGTGGCTGGCCGGCTGGCCTAAATCCTCTACGCTTTACAGGCTGTCTTTGCTCTCCTTTGCTCGGGATGGCTAGCTGATAAAACGCACCAGCTGTTTGATGACATCATTATTGTTCCTATTTAAGTGAACAGAAAGGGAAACCAAGGTGAAATAATTGAATGGAATAGTCTTTCTGAATTAAGAATTCATGTGTCCATATATTTAGACCAAATGGCTGATAAGGGTAGTGTCCAGGGAGTATCTTGTCAAGTGGACACTAAACTATGTCTTTATATGAAAACACGTATTATTTATTTATTTATTTTTAAAGATTTTTAAAATTTAGTTTTAGAGAGAGAGAGGAAGGGAAGGAGAAAGAGAGAGAGAGAAGCGTCAATGTGTGGTTGCCTCTCGAGCACCCCCTACTGAGGACCTGGCCTGCAACGCAGGCATGTGCCCTGACTGGGAATCAAACCAGTGACCTTTTGGTCAGGCCGATGCTCCACCCACTGAGCCACACCAGCCAGGGCTGAATACATTTTTTTTTTTTTAAAGGCCAGGTGCATATATACTGAAGGAAGAAATCACTGGAATTTAAGAACACACTTATTTTCTTACTGTGGTAGAATATACATAATATACATTTACTATTTTAACCATTTTTTGAAGCACACTGATTAGTATCTTTCAGTGCATTCACTTTGTTCTACAGCCATCACCGCCCTCGGTCTCCTGAACTGCATCCTCAGTCCCTGTCAAACAGCAGCGCCGCGCCCTGCCCTCCCGGCCTTGGTGCCCGCCCTCTGCTTTCCGTCTCCGTGAACTTCATTACTCAGGCTTCCTCGTGTGGGTGGAATCATAGCATGTTTGTCCTTTTACACCTTTATTATTTTACTTGTCTTCAAGGTCCATCCATGTTTCAGCTTGAATCGAAATTTCATTTCTTTGTGAGCCTGAATGATATTTTTAAAAAGGATTTGCCTGTGCTCTTTTTTTTAATTGTATTTTTATTTTTAAAAGATTTTGTTTATTTTTTTGGAGAGAAGGGAAAGGAGGGGGAAAGAGAGGGAGAGAAACATTGATGTGTGAGAGAGACATCGATTGGCTACCTCTCCTGCGCCCCCGGCTGGGGACCTGGCCTGCAACCCGGCCACGTGCCCTGACCGGGAATCAATCCGCAGACCTTTCGGTTCTCAGGCCGGCGCTCATTCCATGAATGCACAGCAGCCAGGGCTTGACTGCTGTTCTCTTGTCTGTGTACCTCATTTTGTTTATCCCTTCATCAGTCATGGACGCTGGAGTTGTTTCCTGTCGACCGTCGTGAATAGTGCAGCCATGGACATCGATGTACAGACGCCTGTTCGAGTCCCTGCTTTCAGTTCTTTTGTGTTTATATCCAGCTGTGGAAATGCGGGATCCAGTAGTAATTCTAGGTTTAATTTTTGGAGAAACTGCCACTGGCTCCCCGTCATGGTCCCGCTAGCAATGCACACAGAGCCAGTTTCTCCAGATCCAGGCCAACCTGTCTGTTTTGTGTTATTTCTTACGATAGCCTTCCGATGGGTGTAAAATGGGATCTCACTGTGGCCCTTTAAGTCATTCAGTCGGCGTGTGTGTTTGACAAATCTGATATTATTACTAGTGTGTATACAGAATTTTTGTTGTTGTTGTTGCTTATTTGGTACATGTATACATTGCAAAATGTTTACCGCAATCAGGTTCGTTAACACATGCTTCCCCTCACACAATTCCCATTCTGTTGGTGTGATGGCGGGAACATGAATGCTCTGCTCTTACAGCAACTTGCGAGTGTACATTACAGTAGTTAACTACAGTCACCGTGGTGCACATCCAAGACACCCCAGAGCTCGCTCATCTATTACGGACAGTTTGCGACCCCTGACTGACCCCTGGCGTTTGCCACCCCTCAGCCCCAGTAACTGCCATCCTACTCTCTGCGTCTATGAGTTCAACGTGTTTAGATTCCACATGTAAGTGAGATTGTATAGTATTTGTCTTTGTTTTATTTCACTTAGCGTAATGCCTTCAGAGTCCAGGCATGTTGTTGCACATGGCAGGATTTCCTTGTTTTTATGGCTAGATAATATTCCATGGTATTTTCTTTATTCAGCCACCTGCCAGGGGACACTTGGTTTTTTCCATGTCTTGGCTACCGGGGCTAACGCTGCGATAAACATGGGTGTGCAGGTATCTCTTGGAGATATTGTGTTCGTCTCTTTTGGATATTTTCCCAGAAGTGGGATTATTGGATCACATAGTAGTTCTATTTTTAATTGTTTAAGGAAACTTCATACTGTTTCCCATAGTGGCTGTTTCTGTGGGGTTTTGATCTGTATTTCTCTAAGGATTAGTGATGTCAAAGATTTTTTTCCCTGGGATTATTGGTCTTGGGCATACCTTCTTCTGTGAACAGTCTATTAAAGTCCTTTACCCATTTTTGAATTGGGTTGTTTTGTTTGTTCCTTGAAAAAGAAGAACAAAGCATCAGGGCTCACTTCTTGATTTCGAAGTTCACTACAGAGCCGTAGCGATGCACGAAGGCTGGCCCCGGCGAAAAGACAGACACCTAGGCCGGCAGAACGGAAGAGAGAGCTCGGAGAAAAGCTCTTGCATATAAAATCAAAGGATTTTTGACATTGCCAAGATCACTCAATGCGGAAAGGGTAGCCTTTCCAATAAATGGTGCCCAAAAGCTGCCAATCCCTAAGTTAAAAAATGAAGTTGGCCCCTTACCTGCCATCATATACAAAAAAATTACCTTCAAGTGGATTGAAGACCTAAAACTATAAAACTCTTAGAAGAAAACATAAGAGGAAAGAGGACATGGACTTTGAGGATGGTTTTTTAGCCATGACACTGAAGGCACAAGCAACAAAAGAAAAAATAGACAAACTGGATTTCATCAAAATGAAAAACTTTTGTGCATCGAAAGAGCCTGTCAACAGAGTGAAAAGGCAACCCATGGAATGAAAGAAAATATTTGCAAATCATATATCCAATAAAGGATTAATATCCAGAATCTTTAGGAGAAAGGACTCCTAAAACTCACAATCAGTTTTTAGAGAAAACCAAAGAGCGCTGAAAGGCAGCGTTTACCCCACTGACCCAGACGCTCGGCAGATCTGACCCAGCTACCACTGGTCTCAAGCGTGACTGTGTGAAGAGTCAGTGCCCAGCTCTTGATGATGAGTATTCACACGCAGCCATCCAGAATTTCTGCCGATAGACTATAGGGAGCTTAATTAAAGGGAAGAATTATTTTCCTCTTTTGCGGCTAAGCAGGAGAGCCATGGCTGGCAGCCGCAGGTCCCGGATGCTGCCTACGGGGCTCTAAATCCACTGTTACTGACTTTCATGCTCCCGGAGGCGCCAATTGCTGATTCATAGTTGTGCGCTCTATCTTCTCTCGTCCTGGGCTAGTGTCTTGGCCCCGGTGCTATCTGAGCTCGAAACTTCTCTAAGGACTAAAATATGCCTAGAAAGACCCAGATCCGAAATCATGTATGACAGAATACCATGATTCTTTACAAGACAATGGATTTTGGGGTCAAAATTTTTGAGAGCTTTTCCATCTTGCCTACGTGAGCCAATGATGGGTTACACGTTGCTGCCCTGAAGGACACAGCAATCGTCCAACAGCCCCTCCAGCCCCTTGTTGGATTCACTTATTTCTAGCAAATGGGAGGATTCCCAGGCGCTGGTGCCGGCCAGCGCTCAGGACCGGCCCAGCGAGTTGTGCAGGTCGGGCACGGCACACGGAAGCCACGTCTGCGAGGGTGCTGTTCGTGGCGCAGACACCTAGATCTGTGTGTGTGGCATGATGCTTCTTCGGGGAGATGCAGCGCAGCGTGTCATTGGAGCACGCGCCGTCGGTTACGCCAACCCCTGGGGGCGAACCTGAGCCATCCTGAGGAAGGGCCGTGGGCACGGCTCCTGGGAGGTTCCGTGACCCTGTGCTTTGCTCTGGGTCATACCTGGACCTCCCGGGCCTGCCTTCCTACACAGGAAGCCGCTCTACTCCATGGGCACCAGCAGGGACAGGGCTGTGGCTGGGCCACCCTCCTGCTCGATGGCCTTGTCGGTTAGCGCCCCTGCTGCCGGGTGTGACTCTCCTTATGAAGGACTGCTTGGGGCCCGGCAGCAGGAGGGGAAGTCAGGGGCCATGTCTGGGAAGAAGACTCGCCACCCAGACCCCACCGGCCAGGACGCCAGGCCCCGCAGCCCCCTGTGAGCGCCACCACTTGGCCGGCGGACCGAGTTGTCATCCCCTCTCCTGTGAGTGGTGTCCCCTAGAGAGAAGTGTTGGGACTCCGTGTGCAGGCCTTCGGTCGCTGGTTTCTCTGTGCTTTCTTCCTCTTCGCTTTTCATTTCAACCCTGAGCGTAAGTGGAGACAATGTGAAGCCCCCCGCACCGGTCACCCGTCCGCCATCCCGCTTTGCTTCGGTCACCAGTCCCGCCCTGCCTTAGGTGTGCCTGGCTTTTAGGCACGTGGAGGTGTCATTTGTAAACTGTGACTTTGGGTCCCTGCGCCTCGGTTTTCACTTATAACATTGGGATGGCACCTGGCGATGACCCCGTGCAGCCAGCCACCCATAAACGGCAGCGGGGCTTCCCGAACGTGGCCGGGAACCCTCGTTTCCCCGCCGGGGCCCCCCGCGCAGCGGCTGCCCCGGAAAGCCGCGTCCTTCGGAGGCGGCCGGAGCGGGGCAGGGCGGGGCCTCCTGGGGGCCTCGGGGGGCATCCTGCTCTGAGCATCTCTTCCCAGCAGTTACGGGAACTTATTAAAAAATGTTAACAAAAGTAAATATTTGCTGCTTTTCAAGGAAACCTCTGATAAGAAACACCTGAGGAATAGAAGAGGAGGAGACGGGGAATAAACAGTGATGCAGACAGAGCCGCAGGGCAGAGCTTCTGGAGGCTCAGTGAGAGATTCTGGTCCCGCAGGGCTGGCGGGAGCCTGGGGGTGGGGCGGGGGCCTGGCCTGGCTGCCCAGCCCCGCCCACCACACGCCCGAGTAGCAAGGACTCGGCGCCAACTGGTACCTGCATCCAGGCCCGTCCCTCTGCCTGCTTTTGTATGTCCTATGAGCCAAGAATGGGTTTCACATTTTTCAATGGTCAAAAAGTAGAAAGAATGTTTACAACACGTGAAAGGTATATGAAATTCAAACTTCGATGTCCGTCAAGTCGTATCAGCACACAGATGCGCCCGCTCTTTAACATTGTCTATGACCGCGGTCACAGGGCAGTTAAGAACTTGGGACAGAGACCCTACATGGCAAGGAGCCTCAAATGTTTTCTATTGACCTTTAGAGAAAGGGGGCGCCCACCCCACAGGCTCGAGGGGGCAGTAGCCAGCAGAGGCAGCAGAGAGCCATTTCCCGGCCAGCTGTGGGAGCCAGGCCCTCCCTGGCCCTCAGGTAGGGCGTTCAGGCAGCCGGCAGAGGGGGACTAAGCTGGCAGAAGCACCTGGGCAATCAGTAGGAGATGAAGTGGGGGCGAGTAAGCAAGGCCCAGGGTAGGCAGGGCAGTAAGAAGCCATCCTGTTGCTGGAGCAGGAAGGACAAGGCCTGCAGGGTGTGGGGAAGCAGGCCGGCGGGGGTGGGGGGGGGGTGTGGAGGCCCAGGAATGCGGTGCCGGGCTCAGGCCCCGGCGGAAGGAGTAGGGGGGCCACTGCAGGGCTTCGGGCGGTAGAGCCGTGGCATCGCCCGGGGTCGGGGGCTGACGGACTGTATGCACCTCTGGTGGCTGTGCCTCCGGGATGCTGTTGTAGCAAACGGTGATGAGGAGGAGGAGGAAGGCAGAGCAGCCACGGCACCGCACTGCGGCTGGGCCACGGCAGGCTCGGGCCGCTGCGCCGTGGGTTCTGCATCTCACCGGGACAGGCTGGGCAAACAGTGTCGCCACGTTCTCCTTCTCCTTCCCGCCCTTCCCTCCACTGTCACACCACGGCGATGCAGCGGGCTGGCTGGCCGCCATTCCGGCCAGGCCTGGGCCGTTTCTCCGCGGTGGTTCCTGCAGAGGCGGGCTTTGCCCTGACAGACTGGTTTGCTAGTTTTGTTCTGGCTCGGGGGCCATGTGTTCCGGGGGCAGAGGGTGCGCAGCCTCCTTTTAGAATCTGGTGGACGCCACCACGCCCCCCAGAAAAATGTGCACGGGCAGGTGGGCTCGGAATCTGAGATGATGGCCGCGCCTGGGCCATTCCTGGGCCCCGCCCAGTTGAGGACCCTGACCTGGGGCTGCACAGGTCAGGGGCCAGCTGCCTCCCGGCTTAGTGTCAGATGCTGTGTGTCCCCCCGGGCCTCCTGCCCGTCCTCATTCTCTACTATCCCTAACCCCGCTCCTGTCTTATGGCGAGGACTCGAATATGTGCCTTTCTTTGGAATGGATTAGCCCTCCCCCGCCCCCCCACCCCGTCCCCCAGTGTGCGAGACAGGAGCTAGACGGCTTCCTAGGATGGCTGGCGGGGGGCTCTGGCTGCATGTCGGGCAGCGCGGGCCCTCAGGGTGCCTGAGCAGGGGACCGTGCCATCTGGCCTCTGGCCTGGGCGGGCTGACCTCCTGCTATGCCCTGGGCCAGGAAACGCTGTGGTCACTGAACTTTGAACACACGAAGTTTTATCTTGGGGTCTTAATACAGCATAAATCTCCTTTCCTTGAAACAAAAAGAGCACTATATTAGATGCCGTCTTGTTTAGGAAATTATTAGCCTCTATAGCTAGAAATAAGTAGATTACATTTTTTAAAAAGATTAATTTAATCTCCAGAACAAGGAACATTTAAAGGAATATAGTCATTCGATTATAAAATATTTCCAAAGACCAAAGAGAAGCTTGGACGCCTGAACTATTTTTCAAATTCTCCAGATTTAGAAAATCTACTCCAACAGCAACTTTTAATAAAAGCAGTCAATCCTAGCAGTTAGGGCCTCTTACTGTGTGGGGGCGGGGGTGGGGGGTGTGTAACAGCGGCTTTAGTGGAATGTACTTCATGGAGCATCACATTCATCCCTTTAACTGTACGATGATTTTTTAGTAATTTTACAGCTCTGCACCCATCGCCACCATCTAATTTTATGGCCTTGCTGTCACCCCAGCCTGTTACATTTTAATGCAAGAGGTGACACTAGAAAAATGACCATTTTAATGTATTGCTTCTGGTATATGCAGCATCTAAGTGATAGTCTTGCTAATAATGACCTTTCCCGGTATCTCTTCCAGGTAGACACGAGACAGCTGGAGCAAAGCTCTTGCAGTCTTATCAGAAACTGAGGTGAGTCTTGTAGAAAGACAGGCCACTCCAGGCCCTTCAGCCTGGAGCACCAAGGACCCGCCAAAGACGCGACTGATCTCTTGACCTTTAGAGGTCGCTGCTTTGGAATGTAACTCTTTTTTTTTTAATGATAAAGTAACTGGAAAAAATTGAGACAGATATTTCCAGGTTCTTATGACAAGCCTTCTAGAAACTAGCCTAGTATTTTCTCACAGAACGTTTTGTTTCTTAAATTCCCCTAAAGTGTCATAAGAAAACAAAATATTATTTTTGATGGCACGTTAAGTGAAACTCTAAACCAAGCCTTTGCTTTTATGAGTCCTTCATCTCTCCAACATCTTGCCAGGCCTGACACGTGTGAGACGTTTATGGAATAAACATGGGTGGACCCGAACGCTGGCAACTTTATTACCCAAACTTCCGAACATCTGAGGCCTTGGGCTGACTATGCGCACACGCTCGGTCCCCTGAATTTACTAAGGGTTCCTGGAAGTTCCTCTCCCAACAGTTAATTTTTTGGCCACGATGAGATTTTCCAGTCTCAGGACTTTTTCATTTTTTTACTCTCCAACCTTTTCCTGACTTTTTTTCGCACAAGCTCCTATTGGGTTGGCCAAAAAGTCTGTTTAGTTTCTTTCCGTAAAATAAAAGATGCATTTTTCATTTTCATCAATAACTTGATTGATTTGGATACTTTGAGTATGCAGGCTATCTCCCGTTGTTGGCTTCTAGTGGGTAGGGGGCAGGGGTGCTGCTAAACACCTTCCAAGCAAAGACTTATTTGGCCAAAATGTCAATAGTATCAAGAAAGTTCAGAAACCACTTTTGATATATTCGATCAGTCACAGCATCTTCTCCATAGAGTGCACAAATCTTTTTTCTGCATTTCAACCTTCTTGAAATAATAAAGCAAAACATGCTGAAAAGGTATGTTTTCTTCCATTTTCAATATTAACATGGATGAACAAAAATTCACCAGTTTTGATAAGTTTTTTTTTAAAATGCATGCTGATATGATAGCTGTCACAATATAATCCAACAATATTGTTTCAAATGAAGTTAAAGACAACTAAGTACTACTAGAGCCATCATACAGGAAAAACCAAACCAAACTTTTTAGCCAACCCAGTAGTTCCTCTCACAGTCGATTTTTACATCCACGACGTTTCTGGCTCCCCTGCCCGTGTGGTTTCCGCTGAGAAGACAAGCAAGTCCCCATGGACCGCCATGCGTGGCGTCTGGATCCCAGAGCAGCCAGGCCGCCAGCCGGGCCCTGAACTCGCCAGCTGCTGCCGAATGCACGGCGGGCGCGGGCGCCAGACGCTGACCTGCATCTGTTCACGTCCACATTAGATCCCAGGACTTCATGCCCTTTGCAGAGCCGCAGGTCCCTATGGGGGTCTGCTTAAAAGTGAGGAAGTAAAAAACAAACACCAAAGGTAGAAAATTTGACTTAGAGGATGAGCTGTATCGTGTGTGTTTGTAAGACATTCTTCCATCGTCTGTAACCCGTTTCTCCCCCCTGTATTTTTCCTTGGCAGCAAAATTTCCGTGGTCCCTCCCACCCCACCTCCGCTCAGTGAAAGCTGGTGCAGCAGCCCTGGCAGGGTAATGTGGCCGCTCTCGGGGTGTCCCCAGGAGGGAAGAGGGGATGGAGGTTGGGTGGGGGGCCTCGGGGCAGAGGGCCACCTGGGGCTGGAGCAGCCGTGAGCGAGGCAGGGGATGAAGGGCCGATGCGGGGGTTGGAAAGTGCTCGGCCCTGCCCGGTGTCTGTGCCGCCACCGGCTTTGGGGACCCTGGGACTACACTAACAGCTGACTCGTCTTCCGCCTGCACCCCACGCCCTCGCCGTGCTCCCGCCCCCGTCTCATTCCTTCTGACTTCTCGCGGCCTGTCTTCCCTGTCTGTGCACCATGCCCACGAGTGTGGGGTCTTCCGGGGTGCAGTGGGTCTGCGGGTCTCTGGGGGTGGAGGGGAGAACGTTGACTCACAGGTCTGGAAACGTGCGTGTGTGTGTGTTCTGATCGTCTGCAGACACTGAGGCAGGCTGGGACTGTTTCTGTCCAAGGAAGCTAGCCGTGTGATTGGGGGACGTGCCCTGGGGTCCCAGCTGGGAGGTGGAAGTGGTCACACTCTTCTGGCTTCCCCTCCATGACTGGCATGAGGAGTCAGCGGAAGATGCCTCCGCTGGTGCTTGCAAACTCAAGTGCCGTGGAGGCGTAGGGTCCTGAGCACGTTCGTTGCTGTTAGTTCTGTGAATGCAAGGGAGTCACCATCTGTACAGAAGGACGCGTGCATCTGCTGGTGAGAGAAAACATACCTTCAAAATCCTGCTCTGCTTGCTCCTTGAGATTCTAAATTTTCCAAAGCAATGTGAGCACCAGTGTGTTCAGGACATATGGTTGGATGGATGGATGGATGGATGGATGGATGGATGGATGGATATACTGACAGATGAACAGAAGGAAGGACAAATGGGTGGATGGGCGAATTCATGAATGGACGAATGGAAGGACAAATGAATGGATGGATGGATGGGTGGGTGGATGGATGGATGGGTGGATAATGGGTGGATGGATGGATGGATGGGTGGGTGGATAATGGGTGGATGGATGGACGGACAAATGAATGAATGGGTGAATGGATGGATGAGTAGGCAGACGGACAGATGGATGGACAGATGGACGGATGGATGAGACTTGCAGAGGAAAGTGATCTTTCTGTTGATTTCTCTCTTTTTTATTCTCTCCCCACTTTTGGAGGCAGAACTAACCCTTGGCTTCAGGCTGGTCACCTTGTGCCGGCACCGCTGCGAACCCTGTGTCATAGGCGTTCTGCGTGGCTTTGGGGTGAGGGTAAAGATGCAAGTTGCTTGGGGACAATCTTTAAGACAATGAAATCGTCAGTCATTCTTTCTCAGAGGTCGTGACTTCCTTGTTGACAGCCCCTCGATAAAGCTCCTTCCTTCACTACGGTGTCAGCTCTCAGAGGAGAAAAGCTGAGTCCAGAGGACACCAGCCCCTTGAGAGGACAGCGCCCCCCAACCCCACACATGCACGCATGCACCCCGCACGCGCCCCGAGCGCCCCTGCTGAGACGCGCCCATGCCCTGCACACGTCGGTGGTGCCAGGGGTGGGCCGCCTGGAGGCTGCTGGGAGGAACTCGGGGCGTCCAGCATGGCCCTCCTTCTCTCTCCCTCTGTCTCTGCTTTAATTACAGGAACTCAGGCAGCCTAAAGGATTTAATAAGTCCGTGGAAAACTTGTTCCTGTCTGTTACCACCCACATGAAAAGTAAGTGGATGCTTCTTCCTAGCACCACCTGGGCCGGCCAGGCCCATGGCCAAGGCTGCGACTGGACCCCTCTCTCCGTCCCCAGCACGTGGGGAAAGCCACAACCCCGGCCCCTCACCTTCCACCCGCAGAGCAGGCCCCCAGGGCGCTGGGGAAGAGGACACCCCTTCAGTTTGCTAGGCTGGCTCTGTCCTCCCCCAGCCCCTGCTCCGGCCCATGCCTGCCTCGGGCACGGAGCTCACGGCCGGCGCCGGCCCCTACCGGGGCTTCTCCCCGGGAACCCTGCAAAACCGGAGCCTCTCAGGCCAGGCGGGGCCTGCCACGGTCCTGCCTCTGAAATTACTCATAGGGCCTCCTGTTCTCCTTCGTGAATTTATTTTTTTCAATGAGCAGTAACCACGCTCATTGCAAGGAACCCAGAACCCATTGCTTGGAAATCTCGTTCCTTCAATGTTCTTTCTGCTCGGATATTTCTTCCTGTTTATCTTAAAACTCAAGTCCAAGCACAGGCCCCATCTGGGCCTCCCGAGGTGAGCGGAGCAGCCCAGGCCCTGGAGAAGCTTCTCCGCGGGAGCGGGGTCCTGGGCTCCGCGCTCCCTCGCTGCCTCTGTGTGGCTTCCGTCCCTCGACCTCGGCCGACCCTTCCCTGCAGCGGCCCGTGGGTGTCCCCGTGCGGTTCCTAGCCTGAGGCAGCTGTACAATTTGATTGTAATTAGTCCTCCTTGTTTCCCAGGAGCCTTTCTGAGCTGCTTCACAAAGCCAATCAACGTAAAAGCCACCTTTCAGATAAGCAGAGGTGACTGTGTCCTGTGACAGTGTCTCTCTCTGCTCAGCAATGGGGAGCCGCCTAATATCACAGCCCATTGGCTAACAGAGCTCAGAGGTTCAAAACCACCCCATCACTTGGCTGGGCCCTGGGACACAGCTTCCGAGGCCACTTCTCCGTGGCTCCTTCTAGACGTGCAGCCTCTCCCCACACAGCGCCCCGTCCAGGGAGGCCTCAGAGGACTGGAGGGCTCCTGGGCCGCGCTGTCCGGTGCGGTGGCCCCACCGCAGGTGGCTCGTGAAAGTGGCCGGTCCGCGCCAAGAGTAAAACACACACGAAGTTCTGGTCACTTAGTATTAAAAACTAAGTTTAAAATGTCATCAATAAGTTTAAGATCAATTATATGTATTTTAGCAATATATGGATACATGTCACTAAATGAAATATTCTATTAAAGTTCCTTCTTTACCTTTTCCTTCTTTAAATGCTGCCCCTAGAACATCTGAAGTGATGGGAGCCGCATCGTCATGGGCAGCACGGCTCCAAAGATAGTTCAAGGTCGTCGTTCGAGGGCGACAAGGGCCTCGTGGGCAAAGGCCGGCAGAGCGGGGGCGGGGCCAGCCTTTGGGCCTTTGCAGCGGCTCTGTCCCTGCTGCGTGTTCATTGCAGTGCGGACCGCTGCCTAGGGCAAAACCAACACACCTTAAAGTCGTCTTTGCAGGTGTTGCTTACTGAAAGAGTTACAAGGAGACCTCTCTTCAAAAAGTCAAATTGTAGTGAGTTGTGAAATCTTTGTAAGGAACCCCTAAAACGCCGGCTGGTTGGTTAGGCTGCCTTCTCGGTGTTAGGACAACCATACATGTGACGTGTGGCCCGGACGCGAGGCAGGCCGGCCCGGCAGGTCTTCCTGCACCTCCTGCCCTGTCGGTGGCCCTCAGCCCACAGTCACCTTCCAGAAATCCAGCTGCCCTGCCCCGCACAGAACTCAGCGGTCCCCGAGCCCAGCACGCAGCGTCTGGGGGCTCCGGGATTTGTCCGCGCTCCGCCAGGGCCCGGAGCTTGGTGGTGGGCACACGCGCCCCTCGCCCCTCCGTTAACTTGCCCTCCTGAGCCCCTCCCTGTGTCGTTGAGGGGCCCCCCGGGGAGGCCCCCAGGTCTCGGCAAAGCTGTGTGTGCCCAGCCGCCGCCCTTTGCGTCTGTCTTCCAGAGCTCTCCAAGTCCCAGAACGACATGACCTCCGACAAGCAGCTCCTGAGCACAGGCCCCGAGCCGGCGGCGGGCTGGACAGAGAGAAGGAGCCAGACGGAGAGAAGGAGCCAGTCGGACACGGCCATCAACGTCACCGCCCGGGTACTCCCCAAGGCCACCAGGCCGCCACACAATCGCTCTCCCGCCCCTTTTCTCTAGGGACTCCTCTTCCTTTTCCTTTTCTAACAAAACATTAAGCAATCTGAAAAACACAATTGTAAACCCCTCTCTGTGCAGAGGCCAAGTGAAGGCGAAAATCCAAGGTTCAGCACAGGCAAAGGCTCCAGCCCTAATTCCGAGCCCCCGGAACGAGCCTCAGGGCCGCAGCGGGACCGACATTGCCCGACTGTGGGGGGCTGCAGATGCCCTCGCCGAGAGCACGTCTGAGTCCCCGTCCCGCCTCCAGCGTCCTCTGCGTACACCCGTCCTGGTCCCCGTCCGCTCGAAAGCCCAGTTTGGTGTCATCAGACGCAGCCACGAGGGTGAC
Organism: Pteronotus mesoamericanus; assembly: GCF_021234165.1. Lineage (NCBI taxonomy): Eukaryota > Metazoa > Chordata > Mammalia > Chiroptera > Mormoopidae > Pteronotus > Pteronotus mesoamericanus. Next base: position 100,259,801 of record NW_026555085.1, read on the forward strand.
TCTCTCCCAGTCTCCAGACCACAACACAGGAGTCACCGAGGAGGTGCTCGTAGGGAAAGAGTTGCTCTGGCTTTCCACTGGGCTCTCCAAGCCCGAGACGCCTTCGATCAGGAGCTCTGGGGGCCAGTGCAGCGGAGGTGCCCTGGCTGTGGCAGGTGCCACTGCTGGTTGGTTACAGGGTTGGCGTGGCTGCGCTGGTTAGCTGGGCGGGCCCCCCTTTCCTGTGACGCCATCCGAGAGGTCCCCCCGACAGACTGTGCTTTAGGCAAAGGGAGGGGGTTAGCCTCACGCTCCCGCAGGGACTTGAACACACGCTCCAGATTTCAGAACCTGCCCGCACGGCTGCCCTCCCCCCAGGCAGGGCCCCGGACTCCCGGGCCTCAGCACCCCGTGAAAAGCCCCCGTCCTCACAAGGCACAGGCTTCTTGTAAGGGTCCCCTGAGGTAATGTAGCATCTGAATTGCCATCAAAGTGATCCAAATATAGGATCTAAATTGCCAGCGTTTCTTCTTATGCACCAGGCTCTGAACTAAAAGATTTACCTGGACTATCTCATTTTATCCTCACGCTACGCCGATAAGGTCGGTATTTGGCTCTGTTTTCACTTCTGTTACATTTAGAGAAACTGAGGCTTGGAGAGATTATGTCACATGACCCTGGTTACAGAACCAGAAAGTGGTGGGCGGCTTTGGCTTGGAGGCTGACTCCGGAGCAGCAATCTTCGGCTTCCGGGCGCTCCGAGTCACCGGGAGACTCGGCAGCGGGTTGTGATTCAGTTGCCCCAGGGCTGGCGTGAGACGCAGAAGCCCAGAGGCCTTGCTAAGCAGCTCGGGCACTGCTGGCCTTGGACCTCACCGTAGGCGCAGGTTCTAGAGCGTGGAAATGCATGTGGAAGGCCTTGGCAACCCCAAAGTGCAAACAAGCGCGCTCCTGTCGGCTTCTCCGGGTGCAGGTGAGCCCCGCCCCGGCGGCCGTCCCTGCCTCAGCAGACAGGAGAGGCGACCATGCGCCCCGGGAGCATTGTGTTCCAGGGACAACAGTGGCGTTCATTCTATGCTTACCACACGTCAGTCTTGCAAAAATCCCGAGAAAGATAGCATTCCTTCCGTGATAAACATCTAGAACCTGAGTGTTAGTGAGAGGTGAACCAACTTGTCTAACGTCACACAGCTCATAAGGGCAGAGCCAGGAGCAGAACCAGGCTTGTATGATTCCAGATTCCAACCTGTTCACGTCTTCATTATGTGCCATGCACAAGGAGGACAAGCAAGGCGCTACTGGGGAGAAGGGGTCAGAAAGGTGGTTCTGGAAGCACAAATAATTCTCTCCCTCGTCCGGGCAGGCCGAAGCCTCTGAGGCTAACATGAGGGGTCAAGGGCATGCTAGGCCCTGTTCCCGTGTTTAACTTTTAATCCTTAAAACAGCCCTGCGAGGTCTGTGCTACTACTGTCCCGTTAAAGATGAGGACCCCGGGGCAGGGAAGCGGCCGAGGGTGTACGTAGCAGGAGGCGGCAGGGCCAGGTAGAGCCCGCTACGGGCGCCACGCGTGTAGCATCTGCCAGGAGAGACACCAGCAAAGTGTGCGCACCTGCCTCTTCCCCAGCACTGACGTCATTGCCATGTGATGGGACGTTCCCGGCGTCCACACGCTTCGCTTTTGGCTTTTGGAAGCGAACACTACCCGGCGGCCGCGGCGCTCCCCTTCCCTGCTGCGTGCGCACCTGGCACAAGCCTGCCGGGCGATCGCAAGGTTGTCTGATGGGACGGGGAGTCCCAGGGCAGAAGGGACAAGGAGAGGCCCCGGCTGCGGAGGCCCCACGGGGCAGACACTTTGTCCTGCGAGCATCCACGTCACTGCCATGCCCTTAGCTGGACGCGCCTACAACTTCTTGCGGGCGTTCTCTGTCCCCGCCTTACTTGAGGATGTGACTGTGTTAAGGAGCAACTTAGCCAGTGTTTAGGGAGGACGTGGAGGTCATGGCATGGTCTATGCATGCTAAGTGATTCCTGGGTTGGAACATAAAGAGCACACCATTAGGAAGGACACTTGTCAGACTGCGGTGACACGTGCCTTGGCTGCCGAGCTCACGGAAGCGGCGCTTGCGTTCCGTCGGGGCACTGCGGTGCTTCTGTCCCCACCGAGCACGCAGCGCCCTGCCCTTTAGACGTGGGGCATGTTGGCACCTGTCTGCAGGTGTTGGCAGCGAGGCGCAGAAATAGTAGATCATTTTCTTAAAGCCACGTGGTGACTCCGGGATGTTAATGAGAGAACGGCTCAGGACCTCTTCTGTGTCACTTAAATTTGAGCCACATGTTCTGGAAATGTTCACTCCAGCAGCTGGGCCAGGATTCTTCAAGAAACGAAGCCTTCTTACCTCTCCTTTCGAGTTTCATGTGCATTCCAGGGTGATTCTGCTGTACCTCCCATTAATCTGTGGTTGATCTATATTGGCCATAAAAACACACACTTATTAAATAGGAAGGAACAAAAATAAAATCTGTTAGGAGGGGCTATGTCTGAGGAGAGGGACTGAGGGCAGAGGTGGGGTGGACTTCATTTCACTCTATGCACCTTGCGTCTCGGGATGTGTTCTCACGGACCCCTGAAATCTTAAGGAACAGCACTCCGCGGGCCCCCACCCCCAGGATTCCCTGCACATCGCCCCCTGCTGGCCATGCCTCGAAGGCTGAGCAGCGGGGGACAGGGAGCCAGCAGGGTTTCAGCCACTAAGGCGCTTGATCCTCAGGTTGCAGGACCGCCGAGCTTTTTGATGGCACCAGGAGCGGGGCCGGCTTTTCAGCTGGCGTTTAACTTGGCTCAGAACCTGTATTATTGGCCAAGCCCAGCTGGGTATTTTTCTGATACCCAAGTGGGTGTTTATCTTAAGTCCTGCACGCAGGACGCAGGGCGGCGGGTTTGGAGGTGGAGCGGCCTGACAGATGTCGGCGGGACCGAGTCGGTGCTCTGAGGAGGGAGGGCAAAAGCAGTGATTTGGAGGCAGTCTTTTTTTTTTTTTTTTCATTTGTTCTCTAAACTTCTCACTTAGTTTTTTATTCCTAAAAATTATGACCATGGTGTGACTTGTATTTTCAAATTCTATTTCTAAGCCAGCACACACACACACACACACAAAAGAAAAGAAAAGAAAGCCTTGATTCAGAAGCTGTCTTCACCTGGAAGCAGCCTTCCGGCCCTTGCCCGCCGCGATTGCTGTCTACCCCGGCACTAACACAGCTTGCTGGCCGTGGCACCTGTGCCCCCTGAGCCCTCGACACGTGGCCAGTATGATCAGGGAGCGCCATTTATTCATTTTATTGGGTATCAATTAATTGGGACTTGCATTTAAATAGCCACATGAGGCTAGTGGCTACCTCATTGGAGAGCACAGCTGTACACATTACAGAAGTGCCCACTTCTTATAAAAAGTATTTTTATGAGATGTAGAGATATATTTTGATTTTTCCCCCCTTTCTCTCTCAGTTAAAACTCTGTCTATTCGGTGAATATGATATTTCATGTGATTGAATGCCAGGATCATTATTAAGCCCAAAATGTGGACTTCAGTTTCTTTAAGGCTTTTACTAATCCCTAAGTAACCCACCCATTCCTGTCCGTGACCACCCCAAAGCTTGGGGACGTCTGCCCGAGGCCCCACGGGGGGCCAGCGTGTGCATTTCCCGGCTGAAAGTGCGCCCCTTACCCCGCCCCTGCCCCCCTGCCCCCCGCGTGGGCCTCCGGCGGAGGATGCAGCTGCTGGTCCAAGCACTTGCTGAAGCCACCCTGTTTGAACAAAGGCAAACTGGGATGCAGACTATATGTTTCATTTTGCATTTTCTTTTCCAGAAGGTGAGCGCACCAGATATCCTCATCTCTCTCAATCCAGAGAGTCCCAAACACCCTACCGACCCCGTTTTGAAGCAAGGTCTCTTATCCCATCCGACGCCCAGCCCTTCCTTCTCAGGAGGCTCGAGGCAGGTGAGTCTCCGTTTGTTGCCCTTGACATGGGAGGCGTGGCTGTCACGATGATATCGAATTGGATGGTGGGCAAGGGCAGGAGTGAGGGTCGTCTTGTGTGGGGTGACGTGGGGCATGACCCAGAGCCTGAAAAGATGTTTTCCTTAGGCTGGGAGCTGCGGAGACCTCGCTCTTCTTTTTTTACATATTGTGAACACCTTTATGAATACAGAGCATTATTAATAATATATAATGGTGTCTTTGGATGAGTTTTTCATTTTGATGAAGTTTAATTAATCAACTTTTTCTTTTGTGGTTATTTCTCTTTCTTGGCTACTCGCACATCGTGAAGGTACACTCCTGTGTTTTCTTCCAGAAGCGTCATAAAACTTTAGCTTTTGTATGTGGGTTTTGATGCAACTCCTTAGTTTTTGTGAGTGGTGTAAGGTAGAGATTGAGGTTCACTTTTTTCCCCTGTGGATACCCAGTTATTCTAGCACAATTTAAAAACAAACAACCCACCCCTCTTATTTTTCCATTGATTGTAGTGGCTTTGTTGGGAAAAGTGTGGAACTTTCTCTGGGTTCTCTATTCTGCTCCACTACCTCTTTGCCCTTGAATATCGATGCCACACTGTCTGTTGGAAGTTTTGAGATCAGGTAGTTTGATCCCAACTTTGGTCTTCTTTCTCAAGATTGCTTTGTGATGTGTTAAGTGTAGGGTCTGTTTGTAGGCAGGCCTTTTATTTATTCATTTTCTTATTTAAAAGCATTAAACCAATGCTTACTTTATGCCTAAAATTGTGGTATAATTGTCTGATAGATCCTCGGGCGAAGGGTCACACGGCCTCGGTGATGGCCACAGCTCTCTAAGGGACACTCCGTGACCACGAAAACTCTCTAGCCCTCAGAGTCCTCAAGACAGTAGTCCCAGACGTGTTCTTTTTATTTCACGGGGTTGCTTTGAGCATGAAACGAATGCAGGAAATGCGTGGCATAACCCTGAGGTGAAGAGCTCAGCTTCTGGAAGCCAGCTTCTTGGTTCACACTCCCGCTCCTTCAACGGCAAGGAGCGGGGACCCAGAGTAAGTCCTTGACCCTCTCTGTGCCGCAGGGGTTGTGTTTTTTACGGGAAACGGTGTTCGCTTCAGAAAGGGACCCTTTCTCCCCATCTTCTTGAATGCCCAGTGGCGCTCTCGGACACCCTGGCGGGGCGGGCCACCCTGAGCAGCGAGGACAGCCGGCATCCGCGGCTCCCTCCACTGCCCGCGAGCGGCTCCCGTCCCTCACCTTCGCCCGTGATCCTGACCCATCAGAGCCACTGTGAGGCCCTCGCGGCTCCAAATGAGGGGCCCTGCAGCTCCACAGTCACCTGGGAGCTTGTCAGAAAGCCGGCTTTCCGGGCCCACCCTGCCCTCCTGGGTCAGGATCTGCAGCTCAGCAGGAGCGCGGTGAGGTCTGAGAACGCTGGCCGCACGCCGGCAGTTTCCCACTGGGAAGCGTGTGCCATCGTTAAGGGTCTTCAACAGCCCAGGGCTGGGCTGTCCGGTCTGGTAGCTGTTAGTCTCAGGCGGCTGTTGAGCACTTGAAATATGACTGGTCCAAACCGAGATATAAAAACATGTAAAATGTCTCACTAACTCTTAGATTGAGTTTTGTCGAAATGAGAGTATTTTGGATGTATTTCATTAATAAAATGTAATATTAAAATGATCTTCTACTTCTAAAAATGCGACCCCTTGCCCTGGCTGGTGTGTGGATTGAGCACTAGACTGTGAACCAGAGGGTCGCCGGTTTGATTCCCAGTCAGGGCGCAAGCCTGGGTTACGGGCCAGGCCCCTGGAAGGGGCGCTCGGGAGGCAGCTACACATTGATGTTTCTCTCCCTCTCCTATTCCTTCCCTTCCCATCTCTAAAAATAAGTAAACGAAATCTTAAAATAAAAAAAACTTAAGAACTTTAAAAATGGGACCCCTAGAGAATTTAAATGGCCTACGGGCCCCATTGCGTCTCTGTCGGACAGCCTGGTCTGGGCAGCGGGCGTGCTGGAATCGCCCCAGGACGGGGATCCCTCCCCCAAACCGGCCAGTGCCCCTGTGCGCCCCCTGGTTGCATCCAGTTCTCAAACAGGGTGGTGCGTCCACGTGGGTCAAGGGCCAGGGCGCTCTCAAACACAAATGCGGTTCACAAACAAGTCCTCTAGCGGGCCCCTCCCGGCTCCCGCTGAGCGCAGCCACCTGCCCTGGGACATGCAGTGGGACGAGCTGCCGCTGCGGAGCCTGGCGCTCGGCTCCTCGGGTGCCCTGAGGTTGCGAGTCTGGGACCGTCCCAGCCCAGGTTGTTTCCGAGACCTCACGCTGGCAGGTGGCGTGGCACCTTCCTTCGGGCCTCGGTGTTGTTCATGCTTGGGAGTAATTCAGAAAGATCAAAGCACTGAGGGCCAGGTAGGCAAGGGCCGCCCTGGAACACTCTCCCCTGGGGCTGAGGCCTGTGGTGGGTGTGAGACGTAGGGGCAACCCCAGGAGCTCCTGGAAGACTCACGAGGGTCGTTTTGTTCCCGAACAAATGGACCGGGGGGGGGGGGGGGAGGTGCCCAGATGCTATTACCGAAACAACACCCCCTTCCTCGAGGTCCCTCGGTTATGGGTCCTTTGCCCGCCACCTTTGGAATTACGGCTCTGAATGGCAGAGTTTGGTGAAAAGGAAAGGAACTATTTATTCAAAAGTTACACGGGTTTGATTAATGGCTAAATGTCGCCCTTAAACCTCAAAATCCCTTTAAAACAATCACCAGCGCGCACACACCGTCCTGCCTTCCCCCCTTTGCCCAGTCAGGCCAGTCAGGGCACCGTCCTTCAGAAGAAAGAAAAGAACAGAAGTCCGGGGCTCGGCTGCGCAGGCCTCTCGCGGGCCTCAGCACCGTCCGCTGCGTCGCCACGATCTCCAGCTCTTAATCCTTAACTATGGGGCACCTTCTCATGGCCTACGAACAGGAGTCCTTTCTCCCCTCTTCCTTCCCACGTGGTCTTCACATTGTTCCCCCAGAGACCGTGTCCCTTGTTCTCTTCTGCCTGCCCCTGTCTCTCCTCCTCCTCTCCAGTTACATTCTGCATTAAGTCTTTTAAACTTTCCCGATTAGCTTTGATGATATACAAAATAACCCTCTTTGCATATGAGGAATGAAGCTCTCCTGTTATTGACATGCAAACTGACTTCTCAATGGCCCTGCTCAAGGCTCCCATCCCCCATGGCGACCCGCCCTGGGGTGGGGAGAATGTTTTTCTTGGACACCCCAATCTCTGGGCCCCGTTACAAATACCCTTTGGGGGGCCCTGGCTGTGCCCCGTTACAGTTTGCCTCTGTCCCAGGTGGCGGAGGACCCCACGGACCACAGAGGCTAACGCTGTCCCTGAACTGCTCAGAGCCCCATTAGACTGCACTCTCAGCTCCGCCCCGGGGCAGAGTCCCGTCTTTGTGTGCCGGAAGCCAGCGCACAGGCAGAGGCTGCCCACAGAGGGTCCGCGGGCTGGCGGGAGCAGACCCCGCCTGGCGGGCCCCCTGGCCCTCTGTGCCCCTCGCCCAGCCACACTGGCCTCGCGCTGGCCTTGACCATGTCAGACGCACAGCTGCTTTGGGGCGCGTCTGTGGCTGTTGCCTCTCCCAGGCCCCAAGGTCATTCGCTCCCTTCCTTCGAGCCTTCGCTCCAAGGTCACCTCCTCAGGGAGGTCAGCCCCCTGCTCCCCTATTGCCCGCACCTGCTCCGTGTTGAATCCTCTTCTTACACCTCGGCCGCGCAGCCGGCTCATCTGCAGTTCACTGTCTGCGGTGATTCCCCAGTGCCCAGAGCAGCGCCTGCTCCTTCAGTGGCACTCGTTAAACGTTTGGGGAAGGTTGGCTTCATTCTTGGCATGGCTGTGATCGATTGAAAGCCTACTATGTGCTAGCACCATTTCACAGAAGGGAAAACAGGTTCGCAGAGGGAGTCAAAGCCCAGGCTTTTTGTACGATCCCGGACTGGTTGACGTCTTAAACCGAGTGGTTTTCCTGACCCCACCTCCTGGTCCAGCTTCAGTCCTCTGGGGCCGGTGCACACGTAGAAAACCTTGGCAAGTCGGCGGAAAGATGCTGGGGTGAGGGGATGCAGGTGGGTGTATCCATCTCACTTACAGTCTGTTTCTTGGGACAGGTTCTCTATCCCCCCTTCTCTCTTTCTTCTGAAGTCGCCTCTGAGCGCCCCCAGCGTTCATCACGAGACTGAATATTTACGTGTTTAATCCTAGCCTGTTCCCTTTAGACTGAGCCAGAGTTTGAGGAAACGAAACCCCCTCCCCCAACGCAAATAAACGATTATCGCTTCCGCCCAAAGATGCAGCCTTCCCCTGAGAGACATTTCCCTTCTCTAAGGAACAGGAAATCGGGGGCTAGAAAAAGCTCATTAAAGCTCTAATTAGTATCAAAGTAGAAATACAAATCGGCATAAATGGGGGAACGTTCCGACGTCTCAAATAGTTAAATCAGTGCAAAATTAAAGCAGGCACTATTTTGGGATCACTTTGGCAAATTTTTAAAATGACACAGCTCAGCCCTGGCCGGGGAGGTCGGTTGGTTGGAGCATTGTTCTGTACACCGAAAGGTTGCAGGTTCGATCCTAGTTGGGGCACATGCGGGAGGCAACCGATCTATGCGCACACCCCTTTCCTCTTTCTCTCTAAAACCAATAAAACATATCCTCGGATGATGATTTAAAAACTTTTTAAAAAACAAATAAGATCGCGTGACCTTTGTTGCTGGGCAAAGACCAGGTCTGGGCAAGACAAGACCTAGTGAGGGTTCCCCATCTTGTTAGAACGGAATATGTGGCAACTTTTTGGCAAAGAACAAGCCAGTGCATTACTAACTCCCTGTGAGTCAGGGTGCATGCTCCGTGCGCATTTTGATTTATCTGATATCTTGACATCAGAACTGCAAAAGAATGAACTGTGAAGTAATTTATTATCCCTGTTATTTTTATTTCAGGGAAGTTTAATTAGCATTAATAGCACTTGTACAGAGATGGGCAATTTTGACAACGCTAATGTCACTGGAGAAATAGAACTGGCCCTTCGGTATTGCTTCAAAACCCATTCTTTAGAAGTCTGCATTGAGTCCTGTAAGAACCTTGCGTATGGAGAGGAAAAGAAGAAAAAGTGCAATCCGTAAGTTTCTTTTTCTATGTTTTGACTTAAGCTAGTAGACATATGGATTCTAAAGTTTACATGCAAAGTCCAAGAATAACCAAGACGATTGTAAAAGTAAAAAAAGACATAAAATAAACAGACTTACCTTAAGAATTATGACAAAGCCGCAGTAATTCCAACAATGTGATACTGATGCAAAGCTAGACGAAGAGGCTATTAGAGCAGAATCGAAAGTCCAGATACAGACCTTAGCGTGCGGGGTGGGGGGACTTCCATAATCCAGAAGAGGCTCCTAGAAATCATTGCAGAAAAAGTGAACTTCCACAAATGGTGCTAGAAAATTTGACTTTCCATATAGGACAAATAAAATTAAAATCCTGTCTCACACAATCCATAAACAGATTAAATTTTTTCCAATTGAGAGATATGAATGGTATTGCGTCATTCTTTTAACACACATTTCCTTGATTAGTAACAAAGATAAACAACTTTTTATCCACTATCAGCCATTTAGGGCTTCCCTCCTGTGCACTTCCTGTCATCTGAAAGATGGCAGAGTAGGTCGGAAGCAGCAGGAACCCGTCTCCCCACATAGACAGTAATGGCACTGGCAGAATTGCCTGATGTGACCGTTTGGAACTCCGGAGTCTTTTGAAGGCTCGCAACTTCCAGCAGGAGGCTTCCGTGGTAAATTGGAGTGAATGTTGGTCAATCTCAGCTCTCGCACAGTAGCAGCTGCGCCCTGCGCCCCCCGCCCTTGGAGGGCAGCTCTGCGTGTGTTCCTAGGGCAGCTGGCACACAGCTCCAGGATTGGGGGGGGGGGGCGGCGGGGGCAAAAAGGACGCTGTCCTCCAGCTAGCAGGGCTGTGTTTCCCGGTTGCTGATGGCTGCTTCTGATCACAGGGGTGTACACAAAGAGGCACACAGCCATCGTTTCATCTCCTCCCATTGTTGCCATTCCGCCCCCTCCTCTGACTGATGTGATTTCCAGGTTTTTAAGGGCCAGTGCCCTTATCTGTCTCCCTGTTTCATTTTTCTCTTTTTCCCCTTTTGGAAGCCAGATACTACAGTCTAGGACGTTCAAAATGAACTTCCTACAAGGTCGGTCCAGAAAAAGTTCAGCCATTGTTGATATAACGAGAACAGTTTTTGTGGCATTGGGGTACCCTGGCAGCCAAGGCGAGCGGACTGGAATGCGCACGTGTGAACAGTGATGACTTCACTGTAGTCAGGGGCGCGGTAGATGCCGCTGAGTGGGCACGTGTACTGTATGGCCCTTGCATTCAAAATGAGTGAGTGAATAAAGCAATGAATCTGTATCAAATGTTGCGTTAAGCTTGAACATTCTTCCATAGAAACTGTTCGGATGATTCAGAGGGCGCAGCTCTGGGCAGCTGGTGATTGGCAGCTTCATCACAACAACACGCCCACTCATGCGTAACATCTGGTGCAGAGTGTTTTTGTGAAACATCAAATCACCCAGGTGACTCAGCCCCCGTACAGCCCAGATTTGGCTCCCTGGGACTTCTGGCTTTTCCCAAAACTAAAACCACCTTTGAAAGGGAAGAGATTTCAGATGGTTTGATGAGATTTGATGAGATTCAGGAAAATACGATAGGGCAGCTGATGGCGATTGGGAGAATGGTGTGAGGTCCCAAGGAGCCTACTTTGGAGAGGACTGAGGCATCATTGTCCTATGTACACTGTTTCTTGTATCTTCTTCAATATATGTCTTTATTTTTCATATTACATGGCTGGATACCTTCTAGGCAAACCTCATATACAAGGAAAATTAGAAAATATACATGCATGCCCAGGAAAAGGTACAGGCTCAGAAAAATACCTGAGAAGACCGTAAGTTTACATCTCAAGCAGATCTGCAGCAAGGACCAATAAACAAGACAATAACAAAAAACAGCAAACCTTGAGGAAGCGGGAGGTTCTGATTTCCAGAGTTAACACGTTATTAGACACAAATGTCCAATGTTCCACCAAAATAAGAAGACATATAAAGAAACAGAGAAGTATGACCCATTCAAAGGGAAATAATAAATAGAAAGAAACTATCCCTAAAAAAGATCCGAGAGTAGGTTTACTAGACAAAGACCTTAAAACACTGTCTTCAAGATGTTCAAAGAACTAAAGGAAGATGTGAAGAAGGTCAAGAAAATGATGTACGAACAAGGTAGAAATATCAATGAAGAGAGAGGAAAAAATCCTAAAAAACCAAAAAGAAATGCTGGAGCTGAAAATGCAAATAACTGAAATGAAAAATGCACTGCTGGGATTTGCAGGCAGATATGAGCAGATGGGAAGAAAGGATCAGCAAATCTGAAGAAAGGTCAATGGAAGTTATTGAGTCTTAGGAATAGAAAGAAAAAAGATTGAAGAAAAGCAAATAGAATCTAAGGGGCCTGAGGGGCACCATCAAGCGGACCTGCGTTTGCCCGGCAGACTCTCAGAAGGAGAAGTGAGAGGGCAAGAGGCAGGGAGAGTATTTGAAGAAAGAGCAGAAATCTTCCCAAATTTGATGAAATACAGGAGTATAAACATCAAAGAAGCCCACTGAACAGCAGGTCAGATGAGCTCAAAGAGACCCACCCTGAGACACTCTATCGCCAAACTTTGAAAGACAAGGGCAGAGAGAGCCTTGGAAGCAGCAGGAGAGACGCGAATCTTCAAGAAGAGCATCCGCAGGTTTCTCGCCAGAAACGTTACAGGCCAGAAGGTCAACGTGTTCAAAGTGCTGAAAGGGGAAAAACTCAACAGCCAAGAATCCTATATCCAGCGAAACTGTTCTTCAAAAGCGAGGGAGAAATGAAGACATTCTCAGACAAACAAAAGCGGGCGGGCAGGATGGAAGAAAGGCCGCTAGTCCGAGATAAAGATCTCTGTAAGGGGAAAATCACAGGCAGTTATAAAAGCCAGCATCACTGTGGCAATGATACCTGCGTGCAGTTCCACTCTTTGCTTTTCACATGATTAAAGGGACTAATACAGTAGAAAAATTATTAGTCTCCTATTATTATAACTTTCCTTTGTAACATCATGTTTGGTTTTTGATATTATTTAAGACATGAATGCATTTAAAAGAATTCATTTGTGTTTTTGGTCGCACGATGCATAAACATGTCATTGTGTGGCATCGACAAGGGACAGGGATGAGGATGGAGCTGGAAAGGAGCAGAGTCTGTTCATGTTACTGAAGTGAAAATGCCGTAAATTCAAATTAGAGTACACAGCTTCAGGGGAGCAGATGCAGCCCTCTTGGTAGCCGCGAAGAGAATAGCTGTAGGAAATAAGAAAGGAATTTAAATATTTCACTGTGAAATAATCAACTGAAGAGAAAAAGAGTATAACAATGCTGGAGATGAGGAACACAAACACTGTAAGGCAGAGAGGAACGAAAAACAAATGGCAGAAGTAAGTTCCTCCTTATTAGTAATTACGTCACACATAAATGAATTAGATGCTCCAATTGAAAGACAGAAAGAAATTGGTAGAATGGATAGAAACATAGGATCCAACTGCCTGTCATCTACAAGAGACACACTGTAGATCCAATGACACAGACAGAAGATATCCCATGCAGAGAGTACCCAAAGGGAGCAGGGGTGGCTATGCCATGTCAGACAAAATCAGAGCAGCAAGGTCACAAAAGATAAAAGAACATTCTATATTAATAAAAGGTCTGATACAGCAAGGAAATGCAAAAGTATAAATGTCTATTCACCTAGTAACGGCCTGTCAAGACATGTGAAGCAAAACGCTGACAGAGTCGAAGGGAGAAGTAGTTCTGCCGTAATAGTTGGAGATGTCAATTCTCCCCTCTTGGTGACAGACAAGACACCTGTCAGGAGGTAGGTGAGGAAACAGGCGCCTTAACACAATAAACTAATTAGATACTTGGGTGTGTGTTTTATGTTAATCCTTTAAGCTGTGTAGGTATCTTTCATACGTTCTGTTTCACATGTGCGAGGTCTGATAACGATCAATCAAGAGTAGATGAGCAGTGAGCAATTGGCGGCAGGGAGCCTGGAGTACCTGCCCAAGGGCTTTGATTGACAGGGAAGAAGAGACCTGAGCCTGCAGCTCCAGAAGGGACCCGTGTCAAGGGAGGGTGACTGTTCTTTTCTTGCTTTGGGAAACTGGAGCCTGTCCCTAGCCTGTGGGCCTGGACCAGCGGGGGCAGTGCTGCCGATAAAGCCGTGGGGGGAGCCGGGGAGGGCAGTCTTGGGACCTGAGTGGAGGGATCGACCTGGAACAGGATTTCGGGGGAGGGGGCAGGGTGCTGGGGGAGAGACGGCCTCTGTTGCCCCGCCAGGGCCAGTGGAGCCGCGGTCCTCAGAGGCCGCAGAGAGGGCTCGGGGGGCCGGGCCTCAGCGGTCAGGGTGGGCGGGGACCCCGCAAGGCGGGGCACACTGTAAGGCATCCACTTTCCATTTCCACTTTTTTGGGGAGGTGGTTGGAAATGACAGGTGGAAGAAGTGGCAGATGGAGGAAGGACGAACTGGCACATGGCCTCTACATCCCAGTAGATCCAAGAACCTGCCACCACGGAGCCCTGAGAGCCTCTGCTTCCATGGTCGTCCCCAAATGGCTGGTGACGGGCCATGCAGATTCCAGGGGTGGGGCTTGAGGAGAGCAGGCAGCTGCACCTCCCCCGGAACATCCCCCAGGGTGACGGCCAAAGATGGCATAAACAGACACCGTGTACCCAGCATGTCATTGCCCCCCGTCAGTGGGGGCCAGCGGCCCCGTCCGTCAGTGCCCAGTTCTGCAGCGAACGGGGAAGAGAGAAGGCTGGCGCGGGACTCCCTCCCCATCCGCCCGCCCTGAGCTTTCACTTCGCTCTGTCTGCTTTTGGCCACTAGGTACGTAAAGACCTATCTGCTGCCTGACAGGTCCTCCCAGGGCAAACGCAAGACTGGAGTCCAAAAGAACACGGTGGACCCAACCTTTCAGGAGACCTTGAAGGTACTTGCCGGACACACACTCCTGTGCTGAGCCTTCCTGCCCTGGGCGGGGCACATGGGGCCAGAGTCCAGCCGTGGCGCCTCCCGAGCGCCGAGTCGGGTGAACGCAAGTGCAGGCACTTCCCCGTGCCTGTGGGGCCCTGTCAGTCAGTGACGAGGCGCAGAAAATAAATCCCAGCCTTTGTACAAGGGAAGTGCAGAGTCTGCTGGACTTTCGAGTAATGATTTCCAAGTAAGTGGTAACAACAGCAACAACAGAAAGAACCTGGCTGCCTCTCAGTGTTCCAAATCCGTTTGTCCTGTTGAATTTTTATAACCCTCAGAGGGGTGTTCTCTGGCAGGGTACCCGGTAGATTAAGCTACTGGGTTACTTGCCTTTGTAAAAGTGCTTCTTTATTGTAGTATCTGGCCAACCCACGTTTCTTCCTAAGGAAAAAAAAAAGTCATTTTATGAAAAAACTTTTATGGAAGACTCGTTTGGGTTTGCACTTTCCTCGGTGCTAAGAAATACGGTCTGTGGCTGAGGGCAGAGGCACGGAGCAACCGCCGCTCCCCAGGATGCAGGGCAGCGTCAGAGATGATGCGTGGGGTGTGCAGAGCAAGCGTGGGAGGCCCCGAACGGGAAGAACAGTCCAGGCTCATGGGGGCGTCTTCAGTCAGGGCGGAGAGGCCAGGGGCCCCATGTGTCGAGACTGGAAAGGAGAGGGCTTTGTTCGCCTTCCTCGGTGAGAAGGGGCAGCTGGTACAAGAGTCCTGTCTGTTGAATAATAATAGCTGTTGCTTTCTTTGCCCCTATTGTGGCCGAGTGCTTTATGTACCCTCTGAGCTAGGGATCGGGATGCTCGTTAACAATGGGGAAACTGCGGCTCATCAAACCCACAGCGGAGAAGCAGCCCTTCTCAAAATTTATTTGCACAGGGATCCCCAAAGGATTTTTAAAAAGTGGCCTGTGGTTCAGCAGGTGTGGGTGGGGCCTGAGACGGGGTTGACCTGGGACCACTCCGGGAAGGTGGAGATGCTGAGCAATCACGAGGAGTTTTGCAGAAATCAGTATTTCGAATTACCGTTGTTGAGCCCGCTGGGCACTCACAGGACCTGGGGCAAGGCGCCGGGGCGGGGTTCTGGGTGCAGGAACCGCCTTCTGCGGGCTCTGAGAAACGGGCACGTGGCAGTTGAGGCTGCAGGACCAGAGCGGCTGGTCTAGTTTTCTAGGCAGAGTGCGTACCCCTCGGGACGCCTCCCAGCTGGGAGCGTGTCCCTGGGAGCCAGGCTGACGCCCCGTCCGCCCCTGCAGTACCAGGTGGAGCCCACCCAGCTGGCGACCCGGCGGTTGCAGGTGTCTGTGTGGCACCTGGGCACCCTCGCCCGGAGAGTGTTTCTTGGAGAAGTGATCATCCCTCTGGCCACGTGGGACTTCGAAGACAGTGCGACACAGTCCTTCCGCTGGCACCCGCTGCGGGCCAAGGTGATGTCCGGTCTGGGGCTGGGCGACCCCACTCCCACTCCACCCAGATGAGAAAAGCTGCCCCGGGGAACCTGGGACCCAAGAGGGTGGTGCGCACTGGCTGGGTTCTTATGGAGGCGCTTCTGGCGAGAAGAGGCCCCACGCCCAGCTCCCCAGGGGCTTGCCCAATGCCTCCCACTTCCTCAGGTGGTTCAAGTGTCCGTGCAGCCCCGTCCTTGGTGTAGCCCGGATGCCGGCACGGGTCAGGCTAGGTGCCCAGGCCCCCTGGGGTGGCCTTGCTGGCTCGTGACCTCCCCCCGAATTCAGGGTCACTCAGTGTCAGCTGAGATGGCACTGCAGCTGAAGCCCACGACCCGTGGCCAGTCAGCCTGGCCCACATGGGACCGTAGCCCACCGTGTGGGCTGTAGTGGGTCCCTTCTAACCTCCCCACCCCGGGCTCACCCGGAACAACAGGTGAGCGTGACCGGACCGGACATGGTCAGGCGGGCGCCGGGTCACCGCCTGGGAAGTGACCGCAGGCGGCGCCAGCCCCGCTGTTTCACCGCTTGTCCTCTCCAACTCCAGAGGGGCCATCGGTCACAGTGCCGCTGTGCAGAGGCTCGAGCCTTGGGCCACAGCCTGGGGGCCCCCCTGTCCTGGCCCCTGGCCTCTGGCCCCTGGCGCCAGCGCTTTCTCTTCTCGGGGCCTCGGTCCACGCTCAGAGCGGCCACTGGCTGTGCTTTCTCCGGCCCCGGTCACCTGACTTCGCTTAGGCCCCACCGTGCCCGTGGGGGCTCTCTGGGGGCTCCCTGCAGACGAGTCCTCCCTGTGGGGCCCTGTGCTGGGGCGCCTGGCCCCGCCTCCGCCCCCTGGGTCCCGCTCTCAGGAGAAGGGCTGCTGCCGGAACTGGTCATCTGTTGGCCAGCGGGTTAGAAGCAGAAAGGGCCAGGCTGCAGGCGTCCCTCTGGGTGTGGCCCCGGCGCCGGACCTGGGGTGTCTGCTCACGGGCCTGCCCTGTGGCCCGTAGTTGGCACGGGGTTGGCACGGGTTCCTGGAAGCAGAGGGTGGAGGCAGCCTATCACATTTGGCACCAAGGCCTCCCCACCCCGCTCCAGGGGCAGCCGGGAGGCCACGGAGAGTCGCGCGGGGGTGGGGGCGGCGGGGGCCGAGGCCGCAGCGGCCGCGGCCTCCAAGCTCCAGAGCCCAAGTGGGCGCCCTCTCCTGGCTGCTGGCAGCTCTCAGTGAAGGAGACCCTTCCCGATGGCCTGCCCGCCCCCCACGGCAAGAGGGTCGGCGGATGGCGGTCTTCGCTGCCCCGGGCCTGCCTTCACTCCCTTTCGGCACGGTCACTCGTGGCCAGGCAAGCGACCTGAGCAAGCAGGGGGGTGTCCTCTGCAGGGAGGTGGGGACAAGGAGGGGGCCACACTCCCCAGACTGGAGGGCCACCCCGGGCCTGGGCACGGAGCCCAGAACCTGCCAGCCTCTGGTACCTTTGGCGGCCCTGGCACGGGAGAGAAGCTCAGGGCTGCGCCGGCCTAGGTGGAACCTGCGGGCATCTTGATTTTCTTTACCTTTTCCAACTCGGGCTGCACCTAGGTGTTTTACAGCTGACGTGTGGGGACGCCCCGGGGCTTTTGAAGCCCTCTGCCTGCTGGGTCGTCTGTGTCTGGAGGGAGGGCGGCAAGGGCAGGAGAGCAGTCCCCGCGAAGGGAAGGGAGAGCAGCCCGCCCTGGGCATGTCCACGCCACCCCGGGGCCCTCTGAGGCTTTGCAGGGGCGAGGTGGAAGGCGGAGGGGACGTTTACAGCCAGAGCTGAGGCAACCAGAGGGCCCCAGAAGGTCCTGGAGCTGGGGACTCCAGCCTCTGAGCTCTGCCTCTCGCCCACAGGCAGAAAAGTACGAAGACAGCATTTCTCCGAACCCCGGGGAACTCACAGTCCGGGCCAAATTCGTGTTCCCTGCGGGGCCCGACAGGCTCCAGGCAGCCCAAGGAGGTAGGTGGCCTCCAGCCCCATGAATGTTCATCTGTCCCTGGGTCCCCGTTCCCGAAGCCTGGAGCTGCAGGCAGGCTGAGGGGCGGGCCACTGTTTCCTCCATTTCCTGTCTGCCACCCACGGGTCCTGCCAAGAGCCGCGGAGCCCGGCCTGGGGAGTGGGCTCCGGAACCCATGGCTCGGAGGGGATCAGTGACCCCGAATGGGCCAGGCCCGTGCTGCCTGCTCTCCAAGGTCCCCAGGACCCCAGCCCGGCCCTCCTTCCTCCCGAGGAGCTGGCTCAGGTGGTCTCCCTGGTGAACACAGTCCCGCTGTGGCCCTTCTCAGCTCTTTGGGGGACACGGGGCCTCAAGGCTCCGTGCGAACGTCTCCTGGCTCCTGCTCACGTGAGCAGCTGCTGCCCAGCAAGAGATCCGGCCAGCGACACGCCCTTGTTAACTAACTTCGGCAGCGTGGGGCGTGCGGGAAGGGGCGGTGGGGCGTGCAGACAGGGAGAACGTGCAATGCCCTTTCGTTTTTGTGGCTCCCTGTTGGGCTGGAAGAGCTTGCTGGGCCAGCAGGCCAGCAACGAGCACCCTTTGGTCATCTCCAGCCCCCTAGAACAAGAGTCTTGGGACCCCCGCTTCCCCCAAACCACTGGCTCCCCCTAGAGGAGGACTTCGGCATCCTTCCCCCCTCGCCTTGGATTGGCCTCGACTCCTTGCAGCTGGTTGCCCCGCATCCTGGCCAACCCTCCTGCCCTGGTCACGCTGACTGTTCGGTGGGACGAGTGTGGGAGCGGGGTGCACAGAGCCTCCGTGGCGGCCCTGCCTCACCACAGGCCGCTCTTGGGGTCTGGGGGCCGTCACTCATCTTCTTGCTATAAGTTTGCGGGGCGGGGGACGGTGCGCGTCCAGGAGGGCTGACTCACGTGCCGGCTTTGCTCCCCGGCGCAGGAGGGGAGCCACCGTGTACCGGTCAACTCTGTTTGGTGGTGCTGGGAGCCAAGAATTTACCTGTGCGCTCAGGTGGCACCCTGAACTCATTCGTTAAGGGGTAGGTATTAGATTTAATCAAATGCTATTTACTGGTCTCCTGTGACACATGTGGCATGGTCCTGGAAGCTGTAGAAAACACCGAAAAGTGTAGCCATTTTAAACTTGCACTTTAGCTGTCCTACAAAAATCCAGCATGTCATGTTGAAGACTGAGCTCCAAGAATCTGTGGGGTAGACTTGAACACCACATTTTCACCCGAAACCCGGATCTTATTCGTCCTGTTGTAGCAGCGAGGCAGCATTTACTGACTGAGCCGGAACGTGGAAAAAGTTGTGTTTATACAAAGAGGGACCCAAAAACCCTGGAATTTATTTATTAAAAATTGTTTCTCACCCGTTGAAACGCCAGGCACCTTCGAAGTACTGTCCATTGGATGCAATACCCCTATCGGGATTTTTTCCACGGCTCAAACCAGTTTTTGAACTCGATTTTGATGCCTAAAATGCTTCTGCCATTTTTTGTCTTACTCTTCCATATCGGCAAAACATTGCCCTCTGAGGACTTTTTTCATCCGGGGAAACAAAAAAAGTCACTCGGGGTGAGAGTGGGTGAACAGGGAGGGTGGGGCATGGGGTCGTGCCTTTTTTGGGTCAAAAACTGCTGAACGCTCAGTGTGGTGTGGGCAGGCGCACTGGTGAATCACCCATCATGAAATGGGTAAACTCGTTGAAAGTCTTCAAAAAAAATTCACTGAAGCCGAGCGCAGCCTCTCACAATGCCAGCTGGTGCACTTAGCAGGGAAGTCTGTCCTACAGAGGGCCCGCCCTCCAGAAGGTAATTCCAGGTTTTTTTGGGTCCCCATTCGCATTCCCTCAGCTTTACGGCTCTCTTAGACCAACAGTAAGGTGGGGGACACAGCAGACTCATGCTCGTTCTTCACCACGGGTGTGTTGTTTTCAAAAGTAAAGCAAACACCATCACGATGTAGAATTGCTAGATCCCAGTCCCTGCCGCCAGGAAAACACGGTGGCCCCCCAGTCGGCATAGGGCCGAGTTCGTCCTCACCTTGGCATTCACCTGTGTGGTTACCTGGCCAAGCTGAATTTAGTCTCCTGAGGATAAAATGAGACAGATAACAGGCGTGCAGCACCCAGGTCCCAGGGGGCAGGTCTAATACGTGTGCTGTCAGCTGGTGGTGGACGACCAAGGAGGGGGTTAAGGTGAGGCCCACGTGGCCTCAGAATCCCAAATCGCCCTCAGGCCTGGGGCAGATTTCAGCTCGAAACCGAGAACACCGAGCGAGGGATCACTTAGCCGCCAGTCCCGTGGCCCCCCTTCCCTTTCGCTGTGCTGAGTTTTTATTCTGTGGCCGATGCAGCCCCTTTCTTAGCACCGACAGTCTCACAGATCAGCAAGTCCCGGGGGCAGGGGCCTGCGTGGGGCCAGGTACCGAGGGTTTGCGCCTGTTCCTGCCGCAGCTGTCTCACTCTGCCGGACAAGCAACCGCTGAGGCTGAGGTCCCCCGTCCTGAAGAAGCAGGTGTGTCCCCAGTGGAAGCATTCCTTCGTTTTCGACGGGGTGACCCCCGCTCAGCTGAGGCAGTCCAGCCTGGAGCTGACCGTCTGGGACAAGGCCACCTTCGGTGTGAACGACCGCCTGCTCGGAGAGGCCAGGCTTGGCTCCGGTAAGTCTCTTGGAAGCGTTTATTGGGCTCAAGTGCATGGTTGGTCCTCTGAGACGGTCTTCTACAGATGCCGTGGGAGGAAAAGTCATGTTTCCACCATGGCAGGTGATTTAACTGGCTTCGAAGCTGCCTGACCTGCCCTAAATGGAGAACACTGTCTCGCTCTCACTATGCAGTGGGGTGATAATACAGCAAAGTATTTCAACAATTTAAATCAGATTTAGGATCTGCGAAAGAAACAAAACTTACAGGCCTCCAAATGGGCTGGGTACAGTGTTGGCTTTTGTTCCTGGCATCAATCATAAGAAGATTATTTCCTTAAAGGAAAATATCTTCTTAACCCACACAACTGGCAATTCAGAAAGTATTTTGTTCCGAGAGGGACAAAAGGGCGGTACTTCCGTGTTGCTCGGCAGGAGTTTTGTTTGGGGGGGGCGGGCGGGCCAGGGACTGAGCGCCCTGGGCCTCCTGCTGGCTGCTGGCAGGGCCCCCCTGGCACCGTGTTGACTGGCACACCTGCACGCACCTCCAAGGCCAGCTGGGGACCAAGGAGGAGAAACAGGGCTCACTATTAAATGACAATGTGTTTCAGAAGAGTGTCCAAAACAAACCCCCCTCTCTCTGAGGGACCACTTCTCCGGAGCAAATCTGGCCCCCAGTCCAGGATGCCCGCACTCGGGAAAGTGCTAAGAACCACCCACCCAGCCTGCCCACCCCTCACGGCCAACTAGCAGGGAAGCAAACAGCTTTCGAGGCCTCAGGTCCCTGCGGTTTTGTTGGGGGTGGGGAGGTCCTCTCCTACATGCCAGTGGTGGACGTTTTAATATGGTGTTAAGGTGAAAAGTTACTTTATACAGTTCTTGCTGGTTCTCCTTTTTAAAAGGCCGAGGGGAAAGGTGGTGGTCTCCAAGCCCGTCGTTCCTAACTTGTCGTTTCACGCCTGTTACAGAGGAAGACCCGGCCGGAGGCACTGGCCCAGGCGCACCCTCAAAGCTTCAGTGGCAGAAGGTTCTTTCCAGCCCCAACCTGTGGACAGACATGACCCTCATCCTGCACTGAGGACCGGGTGTCGGTGTGCAGCGGGCTCACACCCGTGCGCCCACGGCTCGGCGGATGAACTGGGGCTGTGCGGCTGGCCCCGGCCTTCTGGAGCACGGTCCCTCTCCGCCCACGGCCTTCGTGCAGCACAAGGTTCTTCCACGCTCCTCTGTGCACACTGATGTGAGAGCGATGATCGCTGTTACCCGAGGGATGTGTGGCCCGATTGCAAATAAATGTTGGTTACCTCTGTCTCCCAGTGCTCATTAGGGAAAATTACGGCCTTGTTACGTATGTTTCAAAGACTAAAAATTGGAGCCTATTGGGTATCTGGTCCCTCCCATTCTGCAGCACGACACTGCTTTTCTGGTGGACAGGTCAGCCAACCCCATGAGAGCTGGGGGACAAGAGGGATGGGGCAGACTCCTGTCGCGGGTGGGTCAGCTGTGCGGTCCACCCAGCCCACGAGGCGTCGCTGGCAGGACTGCACAGACCCAGCCAGCAGGCAGTCATGTTGTGCCTCGCCGTTCGTGTCTGCGGGGCAGGCTTCATCCGCACACAACGCCTTAACTGAAGACAGCAACGCGGAGCCCGCGGGAGCCGCCGCTTCAGGGCTCCCCACAGTTCCCGGGGCGGCGAGGGGGGGGGGGCGGGGGAGGGTGCCGGCGACCGCCAGGTCAGAATGTGCCTTCCCGGCTGGAGTTGGGATCAACAGCATGCGTGCACTTTTCAAGTGCTGATAGAAAACGGAACCACGCAGAGCCGCCTCCCTGCCCGAAGGCCCCGGGGTGGGGAGGAGAGCCGTTTCCCCAGATGTGGTTTCAGCAGCGCATCAGCGTCGCTGCTGCCCTCGCACTGTGTCAGATCAAGCGCCATGGCTGTGTGGTTTTTAATACGCACTTCTTTTATTATTCTGTAAAAGGTAACAAAATATACAGAACAAAACTTTCCCTTTTTAAAACTAATGTTACAAACCCATATTGTTGCTTATATATAAATACTATACTCTAAAGCTGATCCTTAATTAGGTGTGTAAGTCCAACAGTGTCGCCTTCTGACTGTTAAAAAACCAGAAAAGTTGATCCCAGAGTGGCGTGTCCTCCTGGGTGGTTCATCCCGAACGACCCCAGGGTCTCGTCGCGAGGGAGGGAACCCGTGTGTGCACGTGTGTGTGTGAGCGCAACTGCCTGTTTTCACCCCTCGGGAAACATAAATATACAAAGAAGCATCCTTCATAGAATCAAGTACAAATCAATCAGAGCTAATTTCAAATACAGAAGAAAGTATGGCACAGAACAGAAGCCACAATGCGGTTTTCTTTAATTATGCGGAATCTCGCTTCGCACATGCCAGCATGGAGTTTGTTACTCAGACTTCACAGGCATCTCTCCTTAATTCCATCAGCCCTGCTCCAAGCCCAAGACAGGAAGTGATTCAATAATAATAATAACAATAATAATAATAATAAAAATCAGGCCTGTTTGGCACTATGATACAAATGGGAAAAAATAAACCAGGGAAGCTCCCACTGGTCCCAGCCCCAGAATTTTCCCACTGAAATAGCTACTCTCTCTCGAAAGGCGCAGGAGGACGAGGAGGGGTCTAGACAGAGAACTACAAACACACGCGTCAGAGTCTGCGCGGGACCCTCAGAGGCGCCCGGCCGGCCGGCCTGGCCCTCACATGGCCTCGAACTCGTCAATGCGCTGCTTGGTGTTGCCCTGCCGGATCTGCCGCAGCGTCTTATACTTGTCCCGGCCTTGCCTCATGTTCTCGTTGTGGATGATGTCGTTGTGGGTCCTCTTGCTGTCGTCTCTGGCCTGGGACAGCTCACTGGACAGGGTCTGCAGTGGCAAGAAGCAGGGGTCAGGCCGCACTCGCCCCACTCCGCCCCGCCCTGGAGAAGCGGGCGCTGCTGGCAGGCTCATTCCGCTGCCCTGCCCAAAGCTGCCTGCTCCGGGGGGAGCCGGGGGAGCCCCGGGGAGCCAAGGGGGGTCCCCGCCCCCCGGCCCTCACCATCAGCTGCCGCTGCACGCGCTCGTTCTTCTCGGCCTCGGTGATCCGCTTCTCCTCATTGCGGTCGTCCAGGATGCCCTCGCTGGACAGCTCGGCGCTGTAGCCGCTGTGCTCTGTACCCTCCTCCTGCAGGTTCTCCTGGACGTGGTAGCCCACGGGCTCATACACAGGGGGCGGTGGGGGTGGGGGTGCGGTCATCACCAGGTGCAGCTCCTCCTTGGTCTTCACCAGGTCATCCTGGGCTTCCTTGGCCTTTGAAAGCAAGTTGACAGACAGGTGAGAACCTCCCGCACAGAGCCCTGCCTTTGGACCACTTCCCTCAAATGACCGTTTCTTGACGAAGGAGGCCCCCCTCCTTGCCCGCGAGGGTCTGCCCCCTCTTGCCCCCGCCTTCTCCCTTTCTGCCAGCAGGCTGCACGCAGCACGGGCCGGAGGCGGCAGACTCTGGCGGGTGGATCGCGAGTGTCCCTGGTAGGGCCCGGGGCTCCCGGTCCCCCGAGCAGCGACCAGTTGTGTCCCCAGCACGGAGAAGCTGGCGCCAGGGGCTTGATGCTTCTCGAAGGATTGCAACTTTTTTTTCCTGTCTATAATCCTAGTGATGCTCACTGCACATGTTTTTGAAAAGAAAATTATTAAAGAAAAAAACCTCTGGCTACTGCGAAGAGCCACTGTGGAGTCTTGGTGTGCGGCTCTGCCCGTTTCCTCGCACGGCTGCTGTGCGTCCAGCTCCCTGCTGCCCGCCAGCGCCGTGTTCAGGGCGCTTCTGCCCGTCTCCCTAATCCGTCCAGCCATTTCTCAGGGTGCTCAGCCGAGTCCCACCCACTTTGTGGCTGCCCTGACTGCACAGGCGAGCTTAGTGTGTACCTGTTTTGTAACCAACTTTTCTCACGTAATACTTTATAATCAGCACTTTCTCCAAAAACCTAAGGACTGAAGTCTTCTGTGCAAAACTTGGGCTGGGGGACAGGGTGGGGTGAAGCCCAGTGGGGGAGGCACCAGGCGTCCCCGAGGGGGTTGCCGCCGATGGGGAAGCATGCACAAGGGCAGCGGGGAGGGGTGTGGAGCCCGCCAACGCGGGGCCGAGGCGTGTGCTCTGAACCACACCCAGGGGCCCCGCGGCCTGGGCTTTCCTGGAGGGTGCGGGCTCACGGCGGGAGAGGGGCCCTCGGAGGCGGCGGGGAACCGTCCTCACCAGGGAGGCTGCGGCCCACCCCGCTGCACAGCAGGGCCTTGGAGCTGCCTTACGGGTGGGCACTGACCCCATCCTCAACAAGGAACTGAGGTCCAGACTGGCGGGCCGCCCGCCCTAGTCACACAGCGAACAAGGGGCAGAACCTAGACTCGCCCCCCAAGAGGGAGACCTCCCGGGTCTGGGTCACTCCCGCCCTGGCGCCAGGCCGCATGTCCCAGCAGCCGGTGGCGGTGGCGGGGTGGGGTGTGCCGGGGAGGGCCCGTTTCAGGCCCCCGGGGTCACTGCCGGGGACCCCCACCTAACCCGGTTCAACACTGGTCCCTGGTCGGGGCTGCTGGTGGGGCTCAACGGTTCGGGGTGGCCCGAGCAGAGCGGGCGGAAGTGAACAGCGGTCCTTTGTCCCCCGTTAATATGCTCATACCACACCGCCCTCGCGGGTGCACAGGGGTGAGCCACCCCGTGGGGATTTCTGTCTAAGGGGGACCGCTGGCACCGGCAGTGTCGCCACAGGCCCCGAAGGCACTCACCCGGTGCTGCCACTCTTCCACCTCGTCCTCCTTGCGCCTGCGCGCCTCCTCCAGGAGGGCGATCTTGGCGGTGTACTCGGCGAGCTCTGTGGCCTGCGGGGGGCGATGCGACAACGGTCCAGCGAGCGTTTGTGACTGCATGGCCATGCCCCTCCCCCCCCACCGCACCCCTCACCTGCCTGAGGCCACGCCCCCACTGCCCCGCCAGGGCCACCCAGGCCCCCCGCCCCCGCAGGGCCCCTCCCGCCAGCTACTTGACACGGGCAAGCAGATCACTTTACAGCCCAGACAGAAATCATGGTCAGGCAGGTGTCACTTTTTCGGTCCCCAGGGGCAGCCTCTCCATAATTCAGCACCGCGAAACCCGGGGGACCCCTCACCAGCTGCTCCTGGCTCTTTATCTGATCCGCCGCCTGCCTCTCCAGCTCCTCCTTGGCACGCAGCGCGGCCAGGCGGTCGGCCTCCAGGCGCTCGGCCTCCTCCTGCGCGCGCTTCCGCTCCTCCTCCAGCTGCAGGGCCCTCTGAATCTGGTCCTGGAGCTCTGCGGGCGCAGCACCAGGGCACTCACACCGGCCCCCGCCCCGCAGTCCTGCCCCAACGCCCAGGGGCACCGCGGGCCTGGCTCAGGGCGAGGGGCCTCTCGCGTCCCTGCCCGCTGTGCGCGCGGCGCGCGCTCACCGTGCCCTGCCCTCTCCTGCCGTCAGGCGCCCGCTCCCTAGCCCTGCGACCTCGGGCAACCTACTCCACCTGCGAAAGCCTAACACCCTCTTCAGGAAAACGGGACAACTCAGTAGTCACCACCTGGGGCCCAGGGAAAATTATAAAAGATAATGCCCACAGAGCATTTAGCGCAAGTGGTGATGACGTGTGAAACCATTTCCCAGTCCCAATAACCATCTCATGCTGTCTCTCTACGAGTCTCTGTTCTGGGAACTACAGTGGGTGGACGTTCTTCCAGGCTGTGTGTGTGCTGTCTGTCTGTCCGGACACACGGCTGCCACGGGAGAGCGTGGGCCCACCTTTCTCGGCCTTCTTGGTCTTCTGCTCGTAGTCCTGGAGCCTGAGCATCAGCTCCTCCTTCTCCCGCATCATCTGCTCTTTCTCTCTCTCCACGGTCTCTCTCCTCTTCTTCTCGTTTTCCAGCTGCTGCCTGTTACAGGGAGGGCCCAGGGAGGCTTAGCCTAGGGGGAGGCATGTGCTGTGGACGCACCGCAACACGCAGCCATCCCGGCCACACGCCCGGCTGCTGTCGGCCTGAAGCCAGCCCGTCACCACCCCAGCCGTCGGAAGGAGCCACCACTTCTTGGTCGCCTGCTGGCCCCTGCTCCCCCGGCGCCCCCACCCCGGGCTCTGCCACCCGCCACCCCGCAGTGAGGCTCCCTGAGGGGCCGCCGGGCCCACAGCCCGCTCACCGCTCCATCTGCTTCTGATGCTTCTCCTCCCGGGCCTGGGCCTTCATCTGCTGCACCTCGATGGTGTCAG
Source organism: Pteronotus mesoamericanus (assembly GCF_021234165.1). Taxonomy (NCBI): domain Eukaryota; kingdom Metazoa; phylum Chordata; class Mammalia; order Chiroptera; family Mormoopidae; genus Pteronotus; species Pteronotus mesoamericanus. Next base: position 100,286,260 of record NW_026555085.1, read on the forward strand.
GCTTCCTGCGGCGCATGTACAGCTCGTGGTTCCCCATGCAGAGCTGCAGGATCCGCTTGTTGATGCGCAGGCGCGGCGCGTAGAACACGAAGTCCTGAAGCACAGAACCGACGCTGATGCGGCGGCTCCTGCCTCCAAGCCTGGCCGCACAAGGTGCTGGACGCATTTCCAGAAGGACCCGCAGAGCAGAAGCAGGGGCCGGAAAGAGGCTCCTACACTAAGCCACCGGCCCCAAGGGACGAGATGCCGCAGTGCCGGTGCCGGGTGCGTGGCACCCTGGGAGCAAAGCTCCTCCACTGGGCCTCAGGAAGCCCACTGTCCCCACGACCCATGGCCGCAGCCCCGGTTCCTGCCTGGACTTCGCAAGTTCTTCTCAGCTTCTCGTCTCCTCTGCCTCAACCTGCCACCTCCCATTGCTACTACCACATTGCCCAGGCCACCACTGGACCTTCGATGCCAAACTGTTAGCTTCGGGACCAGGTTCACACGCTGTGGCCGGACACACAGGACGACGGTCCCCCTCAGACCCCACCTACCCACGCTCACCTCCCTGCGCCCTTTCAAACCTGTAAGCATTTCCCCAAACCGCTCCCCTCGCTGGAATGTCGTGTCCCATGCCATGCACACACCTGAGGACACAGCACTGCTCTGTGGCGGTGGGGACAACGTTAAGGCACCGCCTCACTTGTTTTCGTGACCTCCCCTCCCTCCCACGGAGAACCATCCCTCCTTCTGCGTCCCTGCCCTTGACTCTGCTGTCAGCCACACTGTTGCTGGCACTCCACCCTGCTAACTCGTTTCGGTCCCTGTCGCACCAGGCAATCTGCTCCCCTGCAGGTAGGACCATGTTCATTCGCCTCTGCACTTCCGACCAGACCAGGGCGCCGTGTTTACTGGTGCTCAATAAACACCTCTGGCGACGGGCAGTTCCAGCAGCACCGCCACATCCGAGCCCCTGGACCCTAAGCGAGCGACGTTGCCACCGAGCCTCGGCGCCTTCAACTACACAACAGGGGGACAGCTACCTAGGGGGGCTGTTGTGATGAAGTCAGGTCACGTCTGTAAGGACTCGCAATGCTGTCCGGCTGCCACAAGTGGGCTGGTGCACAAAATGCTCACTCAAGGGGCTGGCTGCCCTACGAACCCGCCAACGGAGAAGCCTCCTTTAAAAAGAGGAACGCCACCTCCGAGAACCGCAAGACTCGTGACCGCAGAAGCTCAAGACAGGGAGGCATGAAGGGGTCCTTGCTACCGCTATGACTAACAGGTGACAGAAAGGGGAATATGGTTTAGAAACCCTTACTGAAAGTTATTTTAAAATGCCTGCCCGCTTCCTCTTCCTTTTCCCCTCTCCCTCCTCAACCACAGGGCTTTCCCACCGGACGCCGACCCCCGGGGCAGGGCGAGGGCAGCCGAAACGAAGGCACAGTGCAGCGTGGCCGGCCACCACCTCTGACACCCACAGAACGTGCCAGGCCGGCTCATCCACACGCCCGAGAAGGACCTACTTAGCTTCTGGCTCTTTCCATCTGTCCCAGAAGCACTGGGGAGAGAGATGTCAAGCCCAAGAGCCCACGGACTTCCTGGGTGGGGCTCTCCCCGGGGTTTCACACCTTGTCATTAAGTCATCGGGTTTCCCAGGGAGGCGTCTGGGGAGCTGGAAGAAGCAGGTATTTTTATTACCCGCCTCTCTCTCATTACACAAGAGACGAGTTTGTTTCGGCCGCAGAGACAGGCGCACAGCCCGAAGAGGCCCAACTGTGTGTCTCGCCCGAGTGCTGGCAAAGAAACCAGCGAGCAACAGCTCCTCTTTAGAAACAAAGTCAGTTTAAAAAAAAACAAGAGACAGAAGCTGCCGGTGACATCCCCTCCTGGCGCCCCATCTCCCGGGGACAAGTCCCGATGATGGCTGGGGACAGGAGCACCGGTGAGTGCCCGCTCCGCGGGGAGGAAAGCCCACACACTGCCTTGGAAGGAGGACAGTTTTGGAACGCACATCAGAAGCTAAAACCTAGTATTAATTATTATAAGTGTCTAAATCCAAGTCTCCAGCCAATGTCCTCATGCAAAACCACAAGAGCAACGTGACCTGGGACCGGTCTCCTGAACGCTGGCGGGTAACACACATCTTAAAAATGGGAGCCCTTCAAGGAACGATCCGAAGCGACCTCTAAAAGGGTCGAGGAGCCAACATGGGGAGCGCCTAGGACGCCCCTCCCCCAGGTCGGGTGGGGACAAAGGTCAGGGGGAAGGAAGCTGAGCACAGAGCTGGTCACAGTCAAACGCCGCTTTCATTCCTTCGGTATTTCAAAAGGTGTCACGCAGGTGCCCGAGAGCCTCCGGCCTTGACCGTGAGGTCTCAGCCCTCCCAGGGCCACCTGGGCAGGCCGTGAACCGTCATGATACTGACGGTCCCGCCACGGGAGTCCTACCACAGCCCCGCACTGCGGCACGCATGCTGGTCGGGCGGTGCGGGCCATGAGGGACCCCCTGACTCGCGGCCGGTCCACTCCGCCTTCGGGGCTTCCTTTCCTATCTTCTAGGGAAAAACTCAGACTTGGAAATCTGATCCGCCGCTGCCGCAGGTGAAAGACTGACGCCACCTGTGAGGTGCGGAGGCTCCAGGGACACGGTCCCTCGCCAGGATGGCACCCCCCCAACCCCCGGCGACAGGGAGCTGGAGCGAAGGCTGCCTCCTCCACGGGGCCCAGCCTTCGGAAGTGATCAGTCACACAGCCCCAGGTCTCGTGTCTCCTTTAAACAGCAAATACCCTGATGTGCTTTTCAGTCACGGCTGCTTTGCTACCTTCACTGCCTGAAAACGCATGGCTTGTTTTACTTGTTTCCATCCACCTCGTCCAGCAGAATGGAGCCTTCACGAGGGCGGGGGCCCCGTCCTGCTCATGCCACCCTGGCCTGGCGTCCGACTCGTGGCGTGACACCAGCGCGTGCCCTCGCCCGTGTCCCCCTTTCAGTGATGGCTCCACACAGAACCGCGTGGAGTAAGAGTGTGCTGGCTCCTTCAACCAGCTGCACTGCAATCGTCTCTGCTTTGCAAAAGTGGAACTTTCGCCAGTTTAAAGCAACAACAATCTCATTCTTAGAAAGTGTAGTCTAGAACTCCTGCTTTTGTCAGTCAAATTTAAATAGAAAAAGAAAGGTTCTGAAAGAGGAGCACCCCCTTGCTGAGCAGGGAGCAGCTGCGGGACGCCGGGGCACCATCGCTCCGAGCCGCCCGCGGCACAGGCTCACCGCGACCCTCGGCTCGCGGCGCGGTGCGAGGTGGCCGAGAGCGCAGCAGCTGCACAAAACCCCACTTTAATTTTAAACATCTGTGCAGCTGCCATGGACCAGGAGTTACGGGTTGGCTAAGAGCAAGAAACGTTTTCAATTAAAAAAAATTCTTTCACAAACAGTGTGGAGACCTCGGGTTTTCGCTCAGGCGGGAGGAGCCCCCAGGGAGGGAGGGGCAGCTGGACGATAGTGGCACTGGTGCCCCGCGGCGGGGGCGGGGGCGGCGCCCAGGGCCCGGAGCACACCCGTGTCTGCCTCTCTCACCCTAACGCTTTAACTAAGGAACAAAAATTACCTGAGACACCAAGCTCTTTCCAACCTACAATTTCAGTAAAATTCAGAACAGGCTCTAAGGAGGCTAACAGAACTTCAAGTGGAAATTCTTTTTAGAAACCAGACTTCTGATTAGGAAACAAACTCTTCGCCATTCCACCTCACTACAGAATATGTGTTTGTATGTCTTAAATCCCCTGAGCAAAGAAAGGCTGAAATTTTAAACGTTAGGAGAATAATAAAACCAAAATGAATTTCCATAATGCACTAGTGCTTGAAGCCATTAGCGAACATTTGCTATTCTTCCAACTCCAGGACAGGAAGCCTGGTTTCTGGCTACCTGCTCCCAAGGTGACAGCCCTTCTGCCTCATCTCTGTGACACGGGCCCCAGCGGGAAGGTGCCTGTGTACAGGTCACTCGAGGGGCTGAGGGGTCAGAGAAAACCGGAGGCCCGCGCCTGCACGGGAAAGGCCGCGCGGTGCAGAGGAGCGGCGGGGAGCGACAGCGCCCCAAGGGCGAGCCGGGCCTCTCCTGGCGTGGACAGGCTGCGGGGGAGGCTGAAGGTCAGGCATGGGCCGAGGCGGGTGCCAGGGAGACGCTGGCGCGAGCCCCACACCCCAGGTGTGCAGCCCGGGGGGCCAGCGGGTTTCCTTCCCCGGGGACCACGAACGTTCACAGGCCCAGGAACGCTTATCATGTGGCAAAGGCCAAGGACGGAGGATGCTGCTTTTCTCTCTAAGGAACGGAGACATCTGAAACCTTAAGCAGCAGAATCGACTCGCTTTTGACACCTGGCCTCCGCGACAGCCTCCCACTCAGTGGTCAGTCGCGTGTCTCAAGAGGTCCCTGACCCTCCATGTGACCTGCTGGCAAGTTCCCCAACACGAACACACGCGGGCAACTCCGAGCACCACCAGCTCCTCGTCGCCCAGGTGGAGAAGCCAGATTCATCCTGCAGACACATCTGGCTGTAAGAATGAGACCAGTGAGCCCTGTGTGGACTCCATAGGGACTTACAGGCGCCTTCTTGTCGATGGGCTTAATGACAAACTTCTTGTCATTGAAGGAGATGTTCCTGATTTCACTCCACGGGAAGCCAATCTTCGGGGTCAGCCTGAGGTTAAAAAAGTCAGATGGTCAGATGTGCTTGGATTGGCTGAGAGGTTCAGCAAATACAGGGGGGTGGGCGGGGGTGGGGCATGGTTCTGTTCAATTTTAAAGTATGAAGCCAGCCAGGGAGGCACAATATACAATGCACGTCTTACCAAGTGGTTCCTGCCTGTCCTACGTAAGTCAGGCAGCAGTTTGTAGGCGCAAGCTCTAGGAAACGCCGTATGTTCCCATTTACATGAGTCGCTCTCAGTTTTGGGCACCTCGCTGTGCCTAGTGACCCCGGCTTGTAACCCTGGGGTCAACGCTGACTTCCAGCCACGCACATCTGGGCAGCCTTGGTTTCAAACACCCCTCACAGCCATCTTTCGCAGTCCATTCATTGGCACGTCGCCATCCTAGGCCCGCCTCCCACGTGGAGACAGCCTAACCGAGCTGCTTGTCTGGTTGTTTTAGTCAATCCATTCCCCGCTTCAAAAATGCCCCCCGCCCCCCAGTTTTTACGAGATGAAACCCAGGGTCCTTAACCTTGCATCCAGGAGCTGTCTCATCTGGCCCCCCGTTTCCTGGCTCAACCCTCCCTTCCACAGGAGGTTCCGCGGAGGCTCCCGGGGGCCTCCCTGCCGCTTCCCCGCCCAGCAGGGGCCTGCGCCCGCAGGCCAGCCCGCTCTCCCGCCTTTGAGTCTTTCCACTCCCAGCCTGCCGTCTCTTCCGCAACACGAACGACTCCCCACATGTTATTTAAATCCTTGCACAATTATTTAGCTCTTTGAAAACCAGGCAGGTGAGCTTTCTTATGGCAGAGATGTACGCAGGGCTAAGAGTGGCCGCTCTCTGAGGAAAATGGAAACGGGCTCAGTATGATTCAGGTCCATCGTTTCCTTGCTGGTTTCCTGTTGGAGGGATCCACCTGGTGCTGCTATTACTGTGTTGTTGTCTACTTTTCCTTCAGATCTGTGAGGACCTGCTTAACACATTTGGGCGCCCCGGTGATCGGTGCGTGCCTTCCTAACGAGCCGAGAGCTTGGTATGGACTCCGCTCCCTTGCAGCCTAGTGATGCGCGTCCTCCTTCCTGCCTCATTCTTCAAGGCCTAAGACAGCCCTAGACTGACCACACGCGCCTCCCGAAGGCCCCAGCGCTGTCCTTCCTAACCAAGAGTAGCGCGCCACTGGCCGGCGTTTTCATTAGCACCCCTGGGGGCGTTCGCCACGCGACTCGGAGACCACGCTGCTCTTCTCGCCTCCTGGTCGCACCCTGGCCTCTCAGCGTATTTCACCACGGATTCCGCTCTCGAAGGCACGAGGTCCTCACCGCCGCTCAGAGATACCGCCCCCCCCAAAGCAGCCCCTGCCCAGATGCCATGCAAACCCTCAGTTTAGAAACCAGCAGGGTGGCAGGAATCACACCAACACATGTCACATAAAAACTGATGGCTCCCGTAGTCTGGCTGTGACCACGGGAGCCGGGCCAAGGCAGGGGTGTGTGTCCGTGCCAGGCGTGCACTCTGCACGCCGAGGACAGGCGTCCAAGCGGACAGACGGCCCATCTGGGACGCAGCGGCCACACACGCCTGGAGGAACGACGCCAGGGCACTGCCCGGGCAGCGGTTTTAAGTGTCAGGTCCCCTCAGGGCTCTGTCCTCTGGGGTCGCCGATGCCCACTGAAGCCTGCCTGGCCACCGTGCTTCCTCGCACTCGAATGCACACGCAGGGGGCTTGTCGTGGGGTTTTCGCTTCATGAAGGGGATGAGGAGTATCTAGAGGTCACCTTGTTGGAAGGCCCCTGAGCGCTGAGAAGGAACTCAGGGTGCCACCCGGCCCTGCCCCCGACTCCCGCCTGTGTCCTCCCATGCAGAGGCTGCAGGGGGCTGTCAGGAAGGCGCCTGCCGTTTCAGGGTGCTGCCCGCCAAGCATGGGAGCGACGCGCGTGGCCACGGAGGGCCCGTGTGACGGCCGCTCGATCCTCAGGCACACAGGCAGCCCCCCACCCCTGGAGCGGCGAGAACCTCTCCTCCCGGGGCTGGGCGTCCCGTCGCCGCGGCCTCTAGCCTCTGCTGAGTCTGGAAAAGTCTGTCTTTTCAAGACTCTTGAAAGCTCATTTCACAGTTCACAACCGTTCGCAAGCCTGACCGCAGCATCGAAAGACGGGGCTAGACACGGGGCTTCTCACTCACAGCGGAGTCCGAGGACCCCCCTTAATTCTGGCCCACAGCTAGAAAGTTAAGTTGACAAGGCTTTTTCTCTCTTTAAAAAAAAAAAAAAGAAGAAGAATTCGCACATAGGACCTGAACAGAGGAGGACCCAGAGAAGGTTCCTAAAGGATTTATAGCACGAGTCTGCCGTTGCTTAGGCCACACTAAGTGAGATTCTTGAATCAAAGGGACCAGAGCTCTTTTGAGAAACAGCTGCTTCCAGGCCTGCAGTAGGGAAAGGACAAGACAATGCTGGCATATTCTGAAGTAAAAATGAAAGAAGTGCCCCCAAAATACTGGGGCCATATTGAAAGGGCATGAGATAAGCCAAGAGAGCTTGCGAAGGCAAAGCTCGAACAATCTGAGCAACAAACTAGGTGTCTGCTTGCAGCCCCCAGGATAAAGCTAATATCCACGAGTCCACATGAACAGAAATCACTAGAAGAAATAAATGGAGAAGAGAAACAGTCTCCTTACATTAGAATTTCAGTAACACGGTAAAGTGAGTGATTTCATGTAAATCAACACTTCTCAAGTAGCAGAGTGATAACGGCTTCATGCAAGACTCATCGAGGGCGCTAGAATCGACAGACGGAAGTGCGCTAAGAAACAGGGCACCGGTGGTTCCAAAGCGTCTCCCCAGGTGTGCTCGTGGGTGCGGAAGGAGGGGGCGGCAACTTTGCGAGCAGAAGCCCAGAAGGTGCCACTTCTGGGCTGGTGCTCAGGCTGCGGTTATGTAAGATGTTAACGTTTCGGGGAGGTAGCGGAAGGACCTATGGACTCCTCTGCATTTACTCTATGTGAAACCTTTGAAAGGTCTGAAATGACTTCAAGAGCTCAAGAGTCCAAAAGAGGCCACTGAGGGTGAAGATAATGTCCTTCCACATCTTGATCAGAGACTGGATGTAACAGGCACTTGTGTTTGTGGAAACCCAGTAAATGAACACTCAAGAACTGTGGATTTCCTTGTGTTTAAATTGTATCCCAAATGAAACTGAAACCCGCCGTGCCCTAATGAATAATGTGCATTTCACGGGACGCACACAGATGCCTGCGGGGGCTGGGTCTGAGAGGGCCCAAGGGTGCTGCGGGGCAGGGGGTGGGGTGGGGTGGGGGGGTGGGCATGCCTGCCCTCCAATGAGCCCTGGCAGCAGGCACACAGTGCTCGCTGGAAAAGCCTTTCCATTTTGCAGTTTGCCTGCACTCTATCATTTAAAATGTCCAGGAAAGGTCTGAGGCAGTGGGGAGGGCTGGACTCAGCGGGGAGGGGAGCTGAGCTGCGGCCCAGAGGCAGGGGTGCGGCCAAGCTCTCAGGGCTGGGGAGGACTCCACGGGAAGGAAAGGCTTGCTCAGGTGGCCTGGCCCTCCCCATGCATCTCCCCCCCGCCCCCCCCACGGTCTGACCACAGGCCAAGCTCTCTGCCGATCTGTGGTCAACTTTCAAACTTCTCACGAGAGGCGGTCTAGCTGGAGTCCTTGCCTAGCAAGCTTCCGTGACAGACTAAGCGACTCGGAGAGTCGTCTGTTCCCCATCACAGGTGGGTTCAAAAGAGAGGGTGGTCTGACGGCTGTGACCCCAGCGCATCCGGTGAAACACACGCAAAGGCCACCGAGCCGCCCTGTGGCCTCCGCCCCCGCTGGGCCGGCACCAAGGATGCGCACAAACACGCAGCCCACACCTCCCCTCACAAAAGCCCAGGTCCACACATTCTGCCTCATAAGTATCATTTTAGAAAGTGGAAATAATTTCTTTAAAACAGGTACTTTATTGCAATATGCTTGAAACAGCATCTCTGAAGTGAGTAAAATGGAAGCGTAAATCAGAGCAGCTGAGTTAGGACCCTGAGTCAGGAATTGGAGGAAAAGAGCCTCGGCTCTAGTCCCGGCTGCTGCCCTTCCCGGCGCCCGCTCCCTGCCCAGGTGAAGGGGGCCAGCCACTGCGGCCGGAGGACGCGCTGCAGCCAGCCCCGCGGGAGGGCCGAGCGCTTCCCAAGGACCCGAGCGCCTGGCAGGATCAGGTTCCTCTCCGTTTTGTCCCGTTTTTGCTGTTTTGTTTTCGGTCCGAGGACACCAATTAGAATGAGAACACAGCTGGTCTGAACCTTCTGTTCCCAAGCTGATAGTGCTTTTCAGGGAAGGGCCTTTCAGGGAAGGGCCAGTGCCTGCCAGGCTCCTCCCGCCCGCCCGCGCTCCTGTTCTGATCTGAGGTTTTACAGCGAGAGACAGGCGCGGTGCGTCCCACATCCTCTTGCTCAAGGGTTAGGCAGACAATGAAGAGGAGGACCCCGGGAGACATTTCCCAATCAGAGCATATTTATACTAAAAGGGGTAAGTATTTTAGTAAAATAAAGATGTATTTGTTTATCTGCAGGGTGTATTAAGTCTCTTGTCACTCAACCTACATGCTTGGTATATCCAATTTCTTTCATGTGAACAACGGTCTCAGAACTTCCGACACTGGGCTCTGAGCCCTGCCAAGGGTGACAGGCCGCCACGGAAGGGCTGCGAGCTGCCACGGCATTCCTCGGACGCAAGTCACGAGCCCCTGCTTATCCTGGCCGCCGAGTCGTCACTATTTGTTTAAAAGGACAAGCTGGGCCTACTGGCTGAGCGAGCATCTGCCCACGTGTTTCTTCATGACAGAGGGGGATGCCTTCCAGGGTGGGAGGCAGAGGCAGGCGCGGGGCCGGCGCTTTCTGTGGGGAGGAGGCCCCTTGGAGGGGCTGCCAGGGTGGCTGCTGAATGGGGGAAGGGGCGCGGGGGGAGCGACGCAGCTCCGGCTCTAACTGGGGAGCGCGTGCCCGTGCGTGGGCTGGGCCTAGTTACAGGCTGCCATCAGCAAGTTCCTGCCTGTGGCTGCGTCCTGCAGCTTGAAAGACCTGTTGGGGCGGCTCTCGCCATGGCTGGGTTATAAAACCTGGTCACTGGAGAAGGGAGTTCAAAGAAGAGGCCGTTTCCCACACGAAATCTGCGCGCTCGGCTCCCCAACGTGGCCCCGTGGACCGGCCACCATCTCCTGTGCGAACACACACCGGGGGAAGGGCCGCCCGAGCGCCCCCAGGGACTCCCTTCCAGGCTCAGGCCCCTGCTCGGCCCTGGGGCCGCGTGGAGCATGCGCACCCCCCTGGAGGGACGCCCCTCCCAGGACCCGGGCCGCTGCCTGGACGACGCTATTTGCACTTGGGGTTCTGGCGAGGACACACGTGGCCGGGAGCACAGACGCTCTTTATGTGGCAAAAGCTGGGCTGCTCCCCTCACGAATGCCAGAGAGGGGCTTTGGTGGGGATCTGGGGTGCCGGGGAGCTGAGGAGGTGATCGCCTGAGAACAGGTGGGGTGGGTGAGGCACAAGCAGGACAGGTGGGGGAGCCAACAGGACCTGGAGGAGCAGCATGCGGGGAGGGGACCCAGGACAGCCGTCTGGCCTGGGCGCCACAATAGCTGCGGGGGCCAGTGATCATGCTGGAACCCTGGGCTGGTCTGGCCCTGTCCGTGCAAGCAGGACCGCAGGCCGAAGGGCCTGGCCCGGCATAAAGGATTCGGGAGCAGTCCTGCCAGGCTCCCCGCCAGACCTGCTGCTCCGCTCTACTAGGACTCTCCACCCGATGGCCCCCAGCAGGGCTTGTCCGTTAGAGGGATCTTCCAGGGACAGTAAGGAGCCTCTCCCTTCTCGTCCCGGAAGAGACAGTGCAGCTTCTGATGAGAAGAATCTAGAATTCAGGCTAATCCTCCGAGCTCAAGGACTCACCCCAGAAAACGCGCCCTCACTGAATCAGAAGGATTTTTTTCCTGTTTAGCTAGCTTCTTGGCAGGAAGAAAGGCCTGCGCTAGTGACTGTAACCACAGGGATGGGCGCAGCAAGTCAAGGGGAGGCCCGCCTTGACCCTCACCCGGTGGCTTTATACTCGACAGACAGAACCACCTGTGGCAGGGAGAACCTCCCAGGGTTTTGGAGGATCAGCCCCGCAGTCTGCACACAAAGGCTACCGTTCAGAGCGCAAAGGCGTCTCACGGCAACCGGATCAGTCCCGGCCAGATCAGCACAAAGCCCCAGTCGCCCAGCATGGCCAGGCCGCCTGGGGGGTGACTCTGGGCACACCGGCCCCCCGGCCATGGGGGCAGGGCCTGGGGCACAGACCCTGCCTGGTGGTCTCCCCGCTGGACCCCTCAGCACACGTTACATGCGCCAGGAGGGAGGCCATGGTGACAGCACAGCACACAGCCCTGAGCCAGCCTCCGCGGCAGCCACATCACAGTCGAAAAACCCTGGAGAGTCCCACGCGGGGCCCATGAGCTGCCAGGTGTGCACTTCAGAAGGAACCCACGTGCATGGCTGCTACCGCCTCCCCCACCAGCGGAAGATAATTATAAAGTTCAACTCACTTATCGTCTTTCTCATAAATATTTAGTCCAAGGGCATCCACTCCAAGCCAAAGGTCTGTTCCTTTCTTATTTTTTATCTCAAAATAGTTGATGCCGTACATCTCCAGGTCTTGGGCAATCTTCAGATACTCCAGCATCGCGCTGTCTCTGGTTGGGGGGAGAAACAGGGGCCACGTCAGTGTGCACGATGCCCGGCGCCGTCCCCCGCTGGCCGCCCGCACCTGGCGGTGCCAGACACCGGTCTGACGTCCTTCACACATCCCCAAAGAACTGAACTGAGGCGTGCCGGTTTCTCTGGACACAGACGTTCCTTTTTCATTTCACCACCAGGCATGGTCCTTTTCTCCTGCCTGGGGCTTTCGGGGCTCCCTCCACATAAGAGGCCTGGCTTGGACAGGACACTAGGGACACATGTCTCTGAAGCCCGCACTGAGAATGAGCTTCCGAGGCTAGGACAGAACCGTGGCCCACGCCTGGGATGAGGATTCCGGGCCACAGAGGTTCTGGCCGTTTCTTATCACTCGGGATCAGTTTTTTTCCCATTACACACACTTTTGAAGGCAATCACCTCATGGACAAGGAACGACCCAGCAGCTCTGTGACAGCCACAGAGAAGCTCTGGTGGCTCGTGAACGATGCTCCTGCACCCCCCAACTCAAAAAGGAAGTTTTAGACACAAGAAGGGGAGGGGTTAGGGCCTGGGGACTTAAACCACACCGCTCCCCACCCAAACTGGACACCCAGCTCCGTTTAAGGAAAAAGCTCACGCATAGCTTGGCCGGCTACCCTCCCCCGGCCAGCCAGGCCTGCAGACTGGCCTGGAGGACCCTGGCTGGAGTCACACGCCCAGAGGACAGGCTGGGAGGACACTCACTTGAGCATCCCGCGGTGCTCGGCGTGCCACACCTGGATCCGGTCCTCCCACTGGTCCCTGGTGAGCTTGTGCTGGTCCATGACCCTGGATCGCAAAGGAAGAGGGCGGAGCACCGTTACCCCAAAGGGCGTGCGAGGTGAGTGACAGCCACCGCTCACCGTGCCGCAAACCTCGCCTTCTCTTTCAGATAAAATCACTGCAAAGTGCCCCTGTCCCTGCTTCCCAAGGTGCAGCAGTCTACTTATGACAGCTAAGAACCTGGTGATTTCGAATCTGGAACAAGACAAATCCAGTCCTGCTAGAAAAAATGTGAAAGGGCATTTCATTTTAAGAGGACTCTTCTGCCCAAAGGGGCAACTTATGTGACTGTTTGTGAATTAAAAAACTGACCTCACGGGGGCACCACAAAGAATGAAGCCGGAAGGCCGTGAGAAACGTGACTGCTTTAAAAGGTCCCCAAATAACGTGGTTGTTCTTCAGCCCCGCGAGGCACAGTCCCTCCCCCGTGCGTCTCAGTCAGACCCTGATCAGGCGGGTCGCTGCCCCCGCCCCTGCCACTGCCGCAGGGGAGACGCCGCGTTGGGTCAGTGCCTGCTGACGGCCAGAGCACGTGGCCGCCCGCACGCTGATGGGGAAGTGGCCAGCGCCCGGCCTCAAGGAGCCCCTGCCCTCGACAACACCCTTGTGCCCCTGGGGCGCGGCCCCCACCGCCCTCCCCCCGGGCCCGGCTGCAGCTCACCGCTGGGGGATCAGCCGCTCGGTGCTGAGGTACCCGGACTTGTGTGATTCTTTGCTATAGTCCCCAAACTTGGCCTGCACGGCGTACGAGCCAAGGAGCACTGCGGTCTCTGGGGGGCAGTAGATCTCGTCGCTGAGGATGCCCTCCTTCACTTGGAGGAAGAAGAGCTTCTGGGTGATGTCCTGGATGAGCTCCTCAGACACATCCTCAGGGAAGAACTTGGCCCTGAACTTGAACTGGAGCGGATTCTCCTTCCTGACCTCCTGGGCTGACACCTGGACAATGGACGCCAAATGCTCGCCATGAGTTCAGGGGAGAAAGGCCTGCCTTCCCAAACCCAGGCTTCTGACCATGGACACCAAAAGCGCCCTTCAGGCCCGTTTTGTGAAAGATAAAGTTAATCTGGAAAGTCACCTGTTATGCAAATAAGACAAAAAAGGGCCACTAAAAGGTCCTACTGCACTCCCACACTTAGCTGGAAGTCTAGCCATCGCCAGCTGCTGACGCACACAGAGCTGGCCCCGCTCTGATCTTGTAGGGACGCTGTGACCAATTCCAGAGACAGGACTTTGGAAACACCTACCCCGCTGACCCTCGAACCGGGAATCTATCCCTAGACCACAGAACTTGCTTTCAATAATTCTTCCCCTCTCCCCTCCTCAGCTCCAACTGCCCCCCACCCCCGCCTGCTGTATGGCATAGGAAGGAAGCAGGGGTTTGGAAGAGGGGCATTTTCCAAACTGTTTGGAGAAAACACATTTAGCTTATTGCTTTTCTTTATAGTTATTCATGGGATTATCCAGTCCTTCGAGTTGGGAGATCATCTATCACAGGCTCTAACAAAGTAGTGGCAGGTCCTTACAAAACAGTGGATGATTCATGGCTTAGAAGATTAACAATCTCATTGAAAAAAAAAACACTAAGGTCAACCAAATGCTAAGAATTAACCACCCTGAGCTCCAATGACTGAGCAGTAAGGAGAAAGTGCCAGGATCCAATTTCCAGCCTATATCCCCGTTTACTGGAAGCCTGCAACCTTTTTGTCTGTAGAAACTTTCACACAAACAAAAAGGAACAAAAAGCCCAGACCAAGGAGGGTGCTCCAGTTTCAATGCCAGCACAGAGCGCACACCCACGGCCGGCCGGCAAATAGTTAACTCTGGCTTACCTTTTTATCAAGTTTCAACCAGGTAGGAAATCCTTTATTATCTACATACTGGAGTCCAAAGTACCACACTTCCCGCAGGCCGATAGTCTTAACCACCTGTGTGAGGGAGGGACAGAGAGGGAGAGCGGTCAGTTGTGGGGCACCGAATGGGCACCAACGTCGGTGGCCCAGGCTGCTCGGTCACATAGTGCAGCGCCGCCTGCACTGTCTTTGCAGCACCTTGTGACGGACCCAGGCTATTACCCCAAAGCCACAGACGATGTACTTTTCATAGCAGTTTGACCAGATCCAGTGTTAACCTTCAATCTTACAAAACTTCAGACCTGGTGAAATCTCACTCCTGCTCCTCTGCACGCCCTCACGCTTTCCTGGGTGCAGACACCGAGGTGAGTGACAGCGAGCAGAGAGAGAGAGAGAGATCGCGCGCAAGCCAGGGTACCCCAGTGTGTCACAGGCATGCATGTCACCTGTCAGGGCGTCACCGCGGTGAATGGTGAATGTCACCTGTCATGTGTGCCCATGTGAAAGCGGGGCTGGAAGCCACCCACGTGAAGCCAGGGACACCCGGGCCTCCTCTGGCTACTGTCTCTGCCCCTCGGCCAGCTGGCCCCGGACCCGGCCTGCTCAGGACAGGGAGCAGGCAGTGCCAGGAAGGGGGCGGGGAGGGCTCGCTCACGCATGCCCCAGGGTGACTGGCATTCTCTCAACCTCCAGAAATTTCAAATTCTGATAGAGAAAGGTGGAATTCGCTCCTGGGTCACAGCAAGGATTTCACACTGAAATATTCTCCTTGGTACTAGGAAAAGAAGTCTCCCATGGCTCACTACAGAGAGCCCCACCCTGGTGACTCATGCGTCTCGGAAGCAGGACTGCGACTTGCTGTGGACACTTGTTGAACACCTTTGAAACTGAGAAGGGCACACTAGTTTCTGTACAGATCTAAATGCTATTCTTCATGCATGCGGCTTCTACCATATTTAAAGGGAAAAGGGACTGAACACTCTAGAAACGACAGATCAGGAAATCTGGAGCATTTCTTAAAATCAAATCTGAAATTCCAAATCAACTCCTGCTCTGTGCCTGCTTCCTCGTCTGCTGGGGACAGACGCTCGCTGGACTCCAGAAGTCTGCGGGCTACACGCCCAGGACTGAACTGGTCATCTGCTCTCTGTCACCCCAAGTAGGGACGGGGCACTACTACCAGGATTCCTCCTCATGGACGACGTGCCAGGAAACCGGACCCTCACCCAGTGCTGTTCTCCCAAGTCTTCTATGAAACCCAATTGTCTTATTTTCATGGTAGCCAAGTGTGAAGAAAGCAAATTCAAAGACGGGATCTTCCAGGCCCTATTCTGCCAATCCCTTATTCCCACAAACTTCCATCTTGCATTTCAACACAGACCTGCCCTGCCTGCCTTTCTGGGCGGTGTCAAAGCCCCACAGGAAAGGCACCCCCCACCCACCCCCGCCGTTACTGTCTCTCCAACCCAGGCTTCCCATGTCCCCACTCCCGGCAGCCTTAGCTGGCTCCTCCTTAGTCACTGAAATACCTCCCTGTCCACTCGATGTCCCCCCCATCCCTGTCAGACCACTGCAGGTGTCCTGGGCCGCCTCCTTCCCGAGCAGGTCGGGCCCGGGAACCATGCCGTGGCTGGGGCCTGGGGCCCTCACTCTCTTGGTGAAGGCCTGTCCCTGGTGCCCGTATCTGCCCATGTCGTCACGATGTGACTCTCCTGTCAACTTCCAGGGAAACTGTCTGTGTGCTTCAAAGCGCCACTGCTATCCTACGGCTTCCCCAAAAACGACAGAACGGAATCGAACAACCTTCCTTTCTGCAGTCCGTTCTTGTGACCGACCTCGATGTCTTCCCAACCAGGAAAGCCCCACATTCCCCGCATTCCCAGGGAAACACACACACACCTCAGCACCCCTCTGGGGACCTCAGCTCCACCTGAGCCTCCTTCCAGGGAAGCAGGACCTGGACCTGGTGCCAGACGGCTCCTACCCTCCGGCCGCGGTGGCGTTTCAAGCGGCAGTTTGGGAAAGGGCAAGGCAGGGCTGTGCCTGTATCGGTCCGTGTCAAGTAACAGCCGGACAACACCTTCCGGTGATGGAGACGCTGGGCACACAGGGTCACCCGGCAAAACTCCCTCCTTGCCCCTGCAGGTCAGCAGTGGAAAAGCTCCACTCGGCTCGTCAGGAAACCTGCCTCCTGCGTGGCTGTCAGCCCCCAGGACACACTCCGTCCGCCATAGCCACAGCCACAGCCGCCGTGCTGGGCCTGGGCCACGGGCCGGTTACCGCAGAGACGACTTTCCTGGAGGACCACATTTTAGTGACTGGCAGTTTGGCCCACCAATGAGCTTCCCAGACCTAGAAGAGTGTAGGCAGCAGCAACACCCAAAGGACAAAGTCCCGTGCAGCCCACAGACCCTAAAAGCCACCCGCCCCACTGCTGGGCAGGCCACTCCCTCGCGCAGCCTCCGTCTCCTCGTTTACAGGCTGCGGATGTGGCGTCCTCGAGCTGCGCCAGCCCCACGTCCCCAGGGCACGCGGTGCTTTTCCAGTAGGAATCCGCAGAACGAAAAAGGCTGGCCGTGGACTCTGCGTGACGCCTCTCGCCGCTGGTGGGACCCCGCGCCCCTCTTGGGGGCTGGCGGCGACTCAGGCAGGAGAGCCACCCTGGGCGTGCAGGCTCCAGTGAGGCGTGGCCTCGCCTTCTCTTCAGGCCACGGATTCAGGGGACTTGTTTTCCGGGGGGTGGGGGAGAGTAATACAGTGCTTGAAGCAGTGGCTGATGGGAGGCTGATGAGCTTCAGAATAATCTGGATGCAGAGCCTATGAAACCTTGCCATGTTGGCTGGGTTTGTGCGTTTAGATTTTTAAAATAACCCTATCTACCGACTGCGTTCAGGTTCACCGGCATGCACCTGTTATCCAAGGCTCCACACACAGCAGGTGGGTTACTGGAGAGAGCACAGCTAACCTAATATTAGAAAAATACCTGGCTTGAAACCAACATACACACCCAACTAGAGTTACGCAGCTTCTAGGGACCTGTGGAGTTCTGCCTACATGGTCCCTTGGGTCAAGGAGCTGAGAGCATCTCGCGAGGTGTACGGCTCACCGCCCTGCGCAGCGGTGCGCAGGCAGAAAAGAGTCTGTGGCCCTGAAGCCAAGAGCCCGGAGCCGGGGGGAGCCCTCCCTCCCAGGGGCCCCCAAGCAGCAGAGACAGCACTGCAAACCCCCAAGAGCCTCTTCACACAACCTCTGACAAGCAACACAGGACGGCAGAGTGGGTGGTGG
This sequence comes from Pteronotus mesoamericanus, assembly GCF_021234165.1. NCBI lineage: Eukaryota > Metazoa > Chordata > Mammalia > Chiroptera > Mormoopidae > Pteronotus > Pteronotus mesoamericanus. The sequence continues at coordinate 100,303,599 of NW_026555085.1, forward strand.
AGGCCAGGGCCGCTGCGTGATCGATACATCAAAGCTTTCCAACGTTCCCAGCTGACAGAGAGCGCCCCAGCCGCCATCCGGGGCAGACAAGGACTCTGCAGCTGGGCCCAGGCTGCGGGCACAGCCACCACGGGCAGCCGGAACTCCTGCCCTGTCTGGGTTCCCACCGCTGCCCCACCTGGGTTCCTCTGGCCCCTGGTCCTGCTTCTAGATTATCTTTCGGGAGAAATCCTTATTTATTTTTACTTCTTGTGTTTCCCTTTTCTTTTTCATTCTTGCTCTATTCCTGTGGCTTTAATTTCCCCCGTTGCTCTCCCCTGCCCTGCCCCACCCTCAGTCAGGCCCCACCCCGTTGGCCGTGTGCATGTGTCATTCACAGGAAAAACCTTTAGAATTTCACCCCAAGTCCAGCCCCACCCTGGGCAGTAAATGTCTTCATCTGCATTGGGTGAGGCAGAGCCAGGGAGTGACCTCAAAATCATAGTGCAGGGAGAGCCAGGGAGAGCTGGGGAGAGGGTGACCCCAGAACCCGTGGCCTGCTCGGGTCCACCAGGGCCCTTGGGCGGTGTCTGACCCCCGCTGCCCCCCAGCCCACAGACCAGATGGCAAGAAGCAGCCGGGGTGACCGCGAAGACCCCGGCAGGGGGGTGGGGGGAGAGCAGCCAGAGCTGTGGGTGCGGCTCTGCACTGATGAGACTTGGGTGTCCCCTGAACTCTCCCTCGGGGCTGGGAATGGGGGCTGCCCTGGGGAGTTCACAGTGGGAGCCCCAGGCAGGAGGGGCAGGGTCTGTCTGCTCTACAAAGAGAAGTGGGCAGCAAGCCAAGGAATGTGCTTAAGCAAACAAATTATTCTGATGTTGGAAACTTTTTCTAAATGGGAATTCTCTTACTCAAGGTCACAGAAACCCACCTGGTCAAAAAGCTGCTTTCCCGTCGTATTTGGCTGGATGGCGAACTCCAGCTCCGCGTCCATGGTGGTGACTCGGACATTGATCTGGAAAACAGAACAAGTTACGTCTAACTGAGCACAGTCTCTTCTCTTCATCACCTCCTGAGCCTCCCACGTTAACCGCAAGCTCCGCAGCAACACGCACGAGCGTATTCCTCCCCAACAGCCGCCCTCATGCTCGTGGTGCGCGCCCACACACCCTGCACTCCCGCCAGCGGGTGGGAGATGGCCGACGGGTCCCCTGCACCCCTGCACCCCCCACCAGCGGGTGGGAGATGGCCGACGGGTCCCGCCACCTGCACACAGTCTAGACTCACACGCGCGCCCTCCCTTAGTAAAGCACGTTCACGCTTAGGTCTAAACAGTTTTTCTACAAAAATACTTTGTGGTTAGCACACTTTCCACACACCATCTCCTGCAGACCCTCACAGCAGCTGAGCGAGGCACCCGGGGTCTGGGACGTCAGACCGGGCAGTCGTGAAGGGAAAGGAGAAGGAGCTGTGGGGAGGGGCGAAAGGAGGTGCACAGCGTCCGCGTGGGAAGACGACGATGAATGCTAACACTAGAATAAGCTGCTCCGTGTCCTCACAACTGCGAGCCCCATTCGGCCACGCCCTGTGTGCCCCAGAACGTCTGCAGCAACTCGAGAAGCCACCTAAACAGGGAGCAAAAAACCCCATCAAAGAGCACAGACTACTACACGGTAACTTGAAATGGTCATTATAAAGATAGCGGACACATGGAAAACTGCTTCAAAAATGAAAAATCTGACACGCAAAATGGTGCGAGCCCTATCGATGCAAACAGGACCATAAAATGCAAAAACGAAGCGTCGGCAAGAGAGGTCACCGCGGGCAGAGGTGGTGGTGACGGGAGGGCCTTCAACCTGCCTGTGATGTGGCCACACAGTTGCTTGTTTTTACAAATATTTATTTCAAGGTAGTTTTCAAATGTATCGCTTGGGAGAACCCAGACTTCCTAGCATGTAGAAACACACCCATCTACCTTACAGCACCAGCCCGAAGGAAGTGCCACAGCCACACAGCAACTGTGCCACCCGACATCTGCAGACGCCGGCTACTCCTCGTCCTTTTTCTAAGGGATGGACGGAGAGCCGGGGAGCCACGCCCTGAGTTCTTCCCAACACGGATGTGGCCGTAGCAAAGACACGGGCTCACTGGGCTGCCCTTAGCTGCCCGCGGCCTCGGTGTCAGCCAGGGTATGGCGCGCACACACGTGACGCCGCATGTCAGTTCTGACTTAGGGAACACAATCAGCCTTTACAAACCATGTTTGTTTCTAACACTCAAGACTCTTTGGAAAAGCAGATACCCAGTAAAACGAACACGTTCCCTGAGGTCAGACTCCATAAGCCCATATGAAGATGGCAGACTTCTCAGAAATTAAGTGCAGCGAGGAGCCCACGTAGCCTGTATCCACTGCGCCTCCCTGCACCGGATCTGGCCACTGGCAGCCCCTACGCAAGCCACTCTGCCAGCTTCCGGTGCCTGGCCTTTCCGGGCTGCGTTCCATGTGCTCCAGCACCCAAGGGCCGCCATGAGTCCGGTGCGAAGCCTCAAAGCCCGCAAGCCAAAGGTCGGGTCAGGTCCTTCCGGCACCACAGCGACTTCTAAACAAGGCAAGCACAGGAAGCAAACGGGCTTTCCCTGCCACTCGGTTCCCAGGCCCGGTTCCAACATGGGGATGCCCCAGGATGTTTATGTTCAGAAACTCCCCTAAAACTACAAAATCAAGTTAATTTTAACCAATATATGCATATATTCACGTACAGTGCATGCTCTACCATCATTTTTCTGAAACTAATTTATCGAATAGACAATATGTTATTGTTGAAACTACATTTTTAACAATGTTATATATATTTTAAACATCTTTTGAATTTATATATAGACATTCCTACTCTAAAAGACATTTGTTTAATGTATATAGAGTCATCTCATCCCATGGAAAATAACCCTTGCTTTTACATCTCATTTTTCACATTTGCTCTGAATGCGCAATCATTTATGTATGTTCATATTTAATTCTAAACACCTAGGGTTCTTAGTGGTTTTCTAGATCAAGAAGCTCAGCTGCATTACTGTGCTCAAATATGACGTACACAGTTGCTGTGGAGGATCTGCTTGGTATCGGGCTTGATCCCAGAAAACTTACACTGTTTAATTTTTAAATATCCTCAGCTTAGTACCTTTTTTGTTGCTTTATTTCCAAGTTACTTTTAATCCATGTATGCGTATGTCAGACACACAGCTTGCTGTGCATCCTTGACACAGGCTGAGATGGGGAACTTGTAATATCTAAACAACACGAACAATGTTAATGACTGGCCATGCTGCTCGGCCTCCGCGGGGGCGTGTGTGTCACCCGCGGGTCCCCACCCTCGCGGTGTTTCTCTCAGGGGGCGCTGCTGGCATTCGGGGCGGCCCAAGCGTGGACTCCGCAAGGCTGTCTCCAGCACCGCAGGCTGTTTGGCACCTAACTAAACACGGGTGTCCCCAGTCACTGACATGTCTAAGAGTAACCCCCACCCCGCGCCCACACATTTCCAAACGCTCTCTGGGAGGCGGGGGAGGCTCCCACCCAGACGAAGGACCGCAGCACGGCGCGGCCTCATCGAGACGGTGTTCGACAGTTCTGTGTTTACAAAGACTACGGAAATTGTTTTCAATTTCACGGATCTTTAAAGGTGTGCTCAACTACAGCATAAGCTTTTAGCAATACTTAGGTATTTACTCAGATGACGGGACCGTATATATACTGGTCCACTTATCCAGAGGCTTCAAAAGAACTCAGGCTCTGGCAACTAAGGAAACGTACCTAAACCCCCACTCTCCTCCTCACAGCCCTTGGCACTGGATTCCACGGGGTGAACTGGCCGTACTTGCGTGGTTTATGCGCGATGGATGGAAGGTGGCCCCGCACGCACCGCCCCATGCCCAAACCACAGGCAAAGACTGGGGAAAAGGACACGGGCTTTGCAATTTTTATCGTCTTGTTATGTCCCCCTAGATCCCACTTTTCTCAAAGACAACACTCGCTGAACAAGGCAAAACCGCACATGTGTGGAGTGCGCCCCCTGAACGGCAGCCAGGCCTGCCGAAACGCTCGACCCTCTGAACCCGCATCCCACTCTGTTTGGAGCAGGTGGTGGTACCTGAAGTTTAACTGTGCTGAAGGAGCCGCCACCACATATACACATGCAAAGGACGAGGGGGTTGATGGCGTAGATGGTAATTTGATAATGCCTATCTCCCTTCCAAATGCTACTCCACTTGAAGTGAAGACAGAGTCACAATGTGAGTTCTAAAATGTCAGAGCATGTAAGGAACCAATCATATTCCACTATTTATAATGGGAATTCATAAATAAGTTTAGAGATGGGAGTTAAGTTAGCACCCTACTGATTAAAAATAATAAGGTCTCTCTATAGCTACACACTATGTCAGAATTCTGGAACGAAATGACTTTATTTTAGACATAAGTCAGGAAAACTTGGTATTGAGGATGCCTGAAAACCTCAAGGAAAATGAGGTTCCAATGAGTGTGTGTCTCTTTTTCCCACTGACTATATTCAACAGAAAACTCTTTCTTCTCTTTTTGCCCCACACAGTAGGCGAGGTTACTATGTGAGCTGTATTTTCACTTCAGTAGAAGTAAATTTCTGATGTTACTAGAATACCAGTATATGCAACATATGCCAACAAAAAGAAATAGGAATGAATTTAGTTTTATTTCCAAACCAAGAGCAAAATTCGTCGGTAAAACTTCTTAAATTTAAGCAAAATGCTGTGCAGCATGAGCTTCCCCCCATGAATAATGACTAGAGTTCCCAGGTACTCTGCTCTAGATCATCTGAGTAAATAACGTATATTATTTAATATCAGGATTCAACACATAAAAAACTTCCTTGCCTGAGTTAATGAAGAGAATGAAAACCTAACTGTCATACTCTCGATTCTCCTCCCTCTGCTTAGTAATCTGCTCTTTAGGAAACTGTATTTGCTGTTGTTCTTCAGGGCTGGCTCAGCTCACGACTGCGCTTCATGCCCACAAACCATCCTGCGCAGCTTCACTCTGCTGCTGCCCCGCCCCCCGCTCCGGGACACCCGGCGACCTGCACCTCATGCACCCTACAAACACCAATCAGTGCCCGCTGGGGGCACTGGCAGCAGGGTGGCCGCTGGGGACACAGAGGAGTCAGTCCTCCCGCCCTGGAGCCACACGTGACTGGGCCGCAGGCAGCGTTCGCACTCTGCGGGAACCCACCGTAAGGCCCCCGCAGCAGCTGTGCAGACCCTGGAGGCTCTGGGCCTCCGCCCAAGGGCCTGTGTGTTCCAAAGCCACTCGAGTGGCTCTGAGGGCCGGCCACGTTCGCTGAATGCAGGCCTGGGTTCGACTCCTGACGCCGTGTCCTGCTGAGGACCTCATGCAGGTGAGGCCCCTGGCCCAGGCCTCCGCCCCTTCTCTGCAAACAGAAGGCAGGGACCGGAGGCCTTGCAGTTCTCTTTGGCTCTGAAATGTGAGGTCTGGAGTCCAGAGGGGCGAGGCCAGAGGATTAGCACTGAGGTCCAGGGGGCAGCCCCTCCTCCAGGGGACCCTGAGGGAATGCTATCAGCAGATGGCCAGGACACTGCCCTCCCGGACCAGATCGGAGCTCAGCCTTGCGCCCACGTTTCCGGGGAGGCCCCGCAGCGCGGGCCGTACTGCTCCAACGCCGCTGACGCCTCTCTCTCCCACCAGAAAAGAGAATTAAAGATGCTTACACCCCAATCCTCTTTTCTACAGAACCCAGTAACAATTCGCCCTGCTGCACAAAGCAGACCTGGCGCCCCCTCCAGCAGCTGAGCCGCCCGAGGCAGGCCACCTCCCCACTTGTCTGTCAGATGAAGTTCGTAACTGGGAAGGACTGTATCTGTAAGGGATCTTCCAACCTTAACACCCTGAGTAACGCAAAAATTATCTGAGTGCCTTTCAGTGGCTGCGTAGTCCTCTGCAAAATTACCTGAACAGCAAAGAGACAGTGACAAAGGGGTGCTACGTTGGGGGGAGGGGGGCACAGCGGTATTTCGCGGTCACAGAAGTTCGGGGTCTCTGTTTCTTTTTTCTTTCTTTAACTGAAAAGCTTCTGAGTGTCCTTGCTGTGTGAATGCAAACTGTGAACCCAGGGCGGGCCCCGGTCGGAGTCTCCCAGGTGGTTCTGCCCCAGAGGCTGCTTTTCCAGGGAATATCCCAGAGGACCAGCATTTTTCAGAATACTCTTGGGAAAACATGATTTTTGAGTCTTCTCGGCTTCACTTTTTCAAAACGGTGTATCTAAAATGCATTCTAAGAGCCCGTTCACGAAAGACATTGCGGTAACAATAAAATACTACATTCTGCCTCTACCCCCTGCAGACGCCTGCCGTTTGGGCTGTCAAGTCAGCCCCCTTTATTATTTTCTTCATTTCGGAAAATAAACATGGGGCAGCACTTCCTCTGGGGGTGCCCGCCTCCTCCTGAGGCACTTTAAACTTGGCTTAAGATGACCTCTCCCATCGCACTTTTTACCAAAGAAATTCAAACTGTACTAAAGACCAAGCCAGGAGGGGGAAGTTTCAGCCCAGTCCCGCCTCACCCAGGACAGACACGCAGCCATTTCGGTCCCTTCAGACAAAGGCCCCGGGTCCCAGGTTAGCAGCCGGAGCGCTGTGGGGGCAGTTTGCAGTGGCTTCTCTAGGTACTCAAGGATCAGGGAGACCCTTGAAAACAGATAGGAAACTTCCAGTGGTAACTTTGGAATGTCTGAATTTCAGGCACTGGATTCCGTGATAACAGACTAATCCCTATATTATCGCACCTGCATTTACTCAAAACTTAGTCCGCGCGAGGCTCTCCAGGCACCACTAAGATTAGGCCGAGAGCGTGACCTTTCCTAATCATTTCAAATGTCAGCGCTGTTCTGTGACGTGTGGGCCCTCTTCCCAAGGCGCCACTTCAGCAACTCAGAGCTGCTCTCAAATATTTGGATAAGACCTTTCAAATGCTTAGAGACGCTCCAGCAGGAGCTGGTACAGTCTCCTTCCACCTGCAACAGGGGGAAGGAAAGCAGGGGTGTGCGGCAGAGCGATGTTCTCACCGCTGATGATGAATGAACTGGAAAAGCCCTTTCGGATGCCAGTCTGGTTCACTGCATTGAACAATTATGGAGCTAATACTGCATTTTGACTTTGTGTTGAGTTACTGTGTATTTTTAAATAACAGCTCTGTTGAAATATAATCGACAGCCATAAAGTGTGCCCATTTAAAATGGGCCGTTCAGTGGGGTGGTTTTTTTTTTTTAGCATATTCAGAGTTACACAGCCAATACCACTACCTAAGTTCAGAAAGTTTCGTCACCGCAGAAGGAACCCCATGCCCGCCAGCAGCCTCTCCCGTGACCCCCTCCCCAGCCCTGGCATCCACAAATCTACGGTCTGTGTCCGCAGGTCTCCCCATTCTGGGCATTTCATATAAACAGCACACGGTCCTTTGTGGCTCACTTCTGCCACCTGGCACGATGTCTTACAGACTCGTCCATGTTGCAGCACGTCTGTGCTCCATGGTAATACTTCCCCATCTAGAGAGACCGCTTCTATGTACTTGGAACTAGACTGTCTCTGGTCAAATTGGTAAGGGAAAAAACAAACAAACAACCTAGGGGAAAACAACAATGAAAGAAAATAAAACTTTTAAAAACTAAAATCCCATGTCCGTTTACTGTTTTTAAGCCGTAAATGAAAGTAGTCAATGTTCCCAGAAGGAAGGCAGCGGCTGCCACGCGCACCCCTGTGGACCTGGTGGAAACACCGACGCCCACCCTCCCGTGTCCCCTCTCTCCTGAAGCCAGAAGTCGCTGCAGCCCCCACGGATCCCAGCCTGTGTCTCCACTGGAAACGAAGGAGCAGCCCCGGAAGCAGAGGTGAGATCCCAGGCTCCTCTTCAGGGCTCTCCCAGAAAATCATGTTCTCTCCTTGAATTTTAAGCAGGGGCTGACCCAGTCTTTTGTTACACATTTAACTGCAATGGCGCCAAGCATGCCATCCATAGCTGGTGCTCACTTTAAGTACCAAAAACCCTACCCTATTTAACGGATCGCCACCTATATATTTTAGGCTCTGCTGGATTAACTTAACCCCTCACGAGCCCTGTGCGCTGCTGCACAAGGGAGCAGGGCAATCCCACAGCAGTGGCTCAGGCGACAAGGCCGGCGCCCCTCATGTGCCCGCCCAGGGGGCCGGCAGTGCGCGGGCCGCGAGGGCAGTGCTGCCTCTCTAACCTGAATGTGCGGAATCACCTGGAGAGCCTGTTGAAATAGTTTTCCAAGCCCAAGGCCGAGATTCTGACTCAGGAGGCTGGAATGAGGCCCACGGGCCTGCAGCTGCCGCAGCCCACAGGCCAGGCCACACCCAGGCCGCCACCGCTCTCAGGCGCTGGCAGCATCCTGAACACACAAAAGGCTCAACTTCTTTTGGCAGCTTAAAGGTATGCACTGCTACTATTTAGGCTCCCTCACAGGAAGGAAGGTACCCCACTAAAGTGTCATTCAGTCACAGAGCACAGACCCACACTCGCAGCTGCAGAGCTCCGCATCCCAACAGACGGGACGTCCTCTCTCGGGGTCCTGCTCGCCTCACCTTTGAGAGGTAAAAATCGCCCTCTCTGAACGATACTCCAGCTCAATAAATCTCGGCCTCAGCTAAGACACACAGTGGTCACTTTTCACAAAGGCTGGCTAACAAGTAACCACCGTCTGTAAAACATTACCACTAACTTAGCAAACCTGCCCCAGTTGAGGGCAGAAGTGTAGCCAAGGAGGGCGAAGTTGGAGAGTCCCAGGGGCAAGTGGGATTTTAGTTTTTTAGCTCTTTTTCCATTTCCCCAACCTTTTTCGGGGCATTACAGCAATGGCCACTATTTAAAAGACAACTTTGTTTCTACCTATTATACAAAATGAGTCTTTGTCTTAGTTAACAGTGCAAAGCTGCTCTCAGGAACACTGTTTACACAAACAAGATTATGGAAAAGTAGCTGCCACTGAAAATCTAGTGACTATTTTTATATTGTTAGGGTTTCTAGGTAACATATAGTTAGGAGCATCCCACTTTTATACAAGAAAGGCAGTCCACAAAGCACCCTGTGGTACACAATTCTTTGAACAGAGAGCCTAAACAAAAACCAGTGTGTCACTAAAGGACGGTATTTATCAAGCTATCAAAACATAGTGCTCAGAGAGAAGACAAGTAAAATGGAAACAGGGTCCTGGCAACATCATTCTTCACTGAATGGAGTGCAGGCCACATAAACATGATACTGCTGCACAGGCAAACACATCAGCACAGCTCGGCTCGTCAGACAAGAGTCAGGAGGCGGCGGTCCCCTTCCCAAACCCGTTCCCACCCCCAGCAGTAGCCTCCTACCACCACATGCCCAGAGCAGGATGGCCTCAATGGCAGAAATTCCAGGCATACGTGTCTAAGTTCTTAACACCAGGCTCCCTGAGGCTTACTGACCTTCAGAGTAGGTGGAAGTAGCAGCATAAATATATCTCCCTAATAAATGAGTCCTGTGGCAGGTCTGTAAACTAATGGAGAATGACAAAACGCTGCTATGCCTCTCTTCCAAGCTCCTCTGTATCTTAAGTGTAAATGGTACACAATCATATTGTGGGGCATTGTCTTCTCTTTCAAGGTTAAAAGAAACAGAGTGAAGGTGATGAGGCCGGCTGGTCAGGCCTAGGAAAACTTTCAGATGCCAAAGAAAACTGGTCATCCCGCTCCACAAATCCTGTAAAAAGTCTGTGGAATGAAGCACTACAAAAGCGGCCAGGCAATCTGGGAAAAAATCCCTTGTATCCTTGTGTGTAGGACAACAAAATCCAACAAAGACAGATGGGTGGGACAGAGACAGAACTCATATGCTGACCAAGTTTTCACATAATTATACAGCACTAGGATAATATTCTGATCTTTTATTGCCAGGTAATGGGAATAATAAAGCCATCAAATGTTAGACCTGACGAGAGTCCACTTGGACGACTCCTACGAGGTCAAAGTGCTGGCCCAGAGCCTCAGTCACTCCTGTAACCCGCCTAGGCATTAGGGATCATGGCTGGGCGGTCCTGCTGCTTCTGGAAACACAAGGTACTCAAAGTCACCGAGGAGAACTGCGCGGTGCCGGGAATAGCGGTGCCGGGAATAGCGGCTCCCTGGTCTCCTGGTGCCCAGCACAGGGCTCCCGGCAAACCCGGCCCACCCATTCCTTCTTGGCTGGGGCGTGAAAAGGCAGTCACTGGTCAGAGTCTGCCCAAGGTGCTGATTACTGATGAAAAGCAAGGTCCGAATTACAGAGTTCAACTTAAAGCAAGCCATCTTAACGGGCATAAACCAAGGGGTTGTCTGGTTGAGTTTCTCAGTTCTGTTGAAGCACTGTCCTCATTGATTTCCTTTGAGGAACTGTGGGTATAAACTTCGCCTTGGAGGAGCAGGGCGTGCCCTCCTCTGCCCAGTGCCACCTGCCCAGAGACAGCGCCGTGACATTGTGGCGTGGGCGCCAACCTCACTTCATGGAGCTCTGTCACTTTAAGGAACCCTGAGGGTGTGTTCATCGTGAAAATGAACACTACCAACCCTCGCACCTTTTCTCCACCACCCTGAGGCTAAACTTACAACTTCAAAGCTAAGTCCTCAGTACGCAGTAGATAACACCAGGGCAGAGTATGAACATGAAACCTAGGTCTTGGAATTAACAAATAACTTTTTTTTTCCAGGTAGGTTACATTGCACTTTAAGAATATGGAGGCCAGCCTTGGCCGCTCAGCCCACCATCTGCGTTAGAGCACCACTGCAGTATGCCAAGGTTGCGGGTTCAATCCCTGGGCAGGGCCCACATAAGAACCAACCAATGAAGGCATCAAGAAGTGGCAAACAAACCACCGCTTCTCCCTCAAATCAATAATAATAAAAAGTAAAAATAGGCCAAGATAAAAATGTAGCATTATGTTACATTCTATATCCCTTTTTGCTTTACAAATGTATAAGTAGCACAATTAAAATAAGGAGCAGGTGTTAACTATTTTGAAAGATGATTCTAAATGGGATTGCTTGGTGAAAAGTATAGTTATCCTAGCCTACCTTCTTGTAAAGACTGGGGAAACTGAGGCCCAGAAAGGTTTACACTACTTTCTCAACTTCTGGTAATCAGCTCCTAAAAATATTTATATGTGTATAGGCCTTGGGTGTGGCTCAGTGGATTGAGCACCTGCCTGCGAACCAAAGGTCGCAAGTTCAATTCCCAGTCAGGGCACATGCCTGGATTGCGAGCCAGGTCCCAGTTGAGGGTATGCCTGAGTGCCAACAGATTGATGTATCTCTCGCACATTAATGTTTCTCTCCCTTTCTTCCCCTCTCTAAAAATAAATAAATAAAATCTTTAAAAAAAGTATTCATTATTCCTAAAGTTGTACCTTTCAATACAGCTGCTGGTTTAAAACATTTGGAAAGTTTGTATTTCCAAATTCCAGGGTGAAAAATGACATAAAATTAGGCATAAGGAAATGCCCGCATCAACTAATATTCATCTCGTAATTGCAAGAACATGTAATGAAATTCCAAATCTTTCTAAATAGCTCCTTTCGCCTCTGCAAGTAAGCCACTTCCTGCCCCCAGACCCACTTCCTGTCAGCCAAGGCCTCGTAACAACACACAAAGCGGACAAACCAGTCCTGTCTGCACTCCTGTAACCAGAGGAGAGCTCGCCCCTCAACATCCCCTCCACTACAAAAGGTGCTGGGAACAGCCCGTGCTGGTCCAGGCTCGGAGCCGCGCCTGGGAGGAGGAGGGGCCGCGGGGGTCCCTCACCGCGCTCCGGGGCTGACAGCTGGCAGGGCCCTGACTCTCGCCGCCCCATGACACCGGTGGGCCCGTCCTCACCTGCCAGTCGCAGGGGAGAATAGCAGCTCTGCTACCCATTAGCTGCCCATTTGTAGGATCTTTTCTTGTGAGGCCACCAAGGAGAAGCTGACTCTGCACTGGGACTGCCGTACACGGTGGGGGGCGGGATTTTAATATGGGAACGAAACCAGAATGCGTAGACACCACTTGACATCGGAAAGGGAAAAGAAATCATCAAAACATGTAACGTTCTGCAAAAGCAACTATTCCTTTTCAGGAACAAATAACCCACCTCCTCCTTCTTTCCCCACCCCAAGGCAGGCCAAAAGAAACTATCCTTCAAGGTCACTCTCTCTTTATCTAAAGAGCCTGAAGTCCGGACACGGTGACATGTGAGGCGACATGTGATTCGGTTCTCCTGGCTGCACCACACACACTTCCGCACCAATTCGGTTCACGGACAGCGAGGTTAATTACACCCACAAACTCCGGGTCCCGTAAAAGGCGGAGCAAGGGCCAGGGCCAGGATGACTACCACGTGCTACAATGGCTTTCAATTCCAGGCTCATAAAACATAAGAAGTTAAAGACGTAAACTTCACTACCCACCTGGAACACACTATTTTCTTTGTAAATTTATAAGTCTGTCCAGAGTCTTTCCAATCTAGCCTGGGGGGACGGGGCTATGAAAGAATGAATGTCAAAACAAGGCAATTGCTTTGCGAACCTGTTGTTTTAGGGAAGGATATACAAAGTAAACCACACTCAAATCTTGTGCCATTTCTGATGTAAACCTTTGCCCCTAGTTAAGATCGCATGTGCAGAAATATTTTGCAGAGTGTTAAAGAACATTTCTCCCGTTAGAAGCTTAGACAAGAGGGATCCGAGCTTGACCAAGAAGTCTTTACTTTTGCCATCTATCATAAATGAAGAGTGAGACCCAAGCCTGTTTTTTTTAAATCTAAACTAAATCAGTACATTTACAAAGTCTGTTTAAATAAGCAAACTTCAATAAAATGTATACTTCTAAACCACTGTATATTTCTGAAATTATATGATGTTAAAAAAAAAATCTTTAATTTATCCTTTGTCACGATCAAGTGTGTTACATCCAGAATGGAATTACAACTGTGTACATAATCACCTGATGGGACCAAGACCCCCTGGCGTGCACATTACTGACCTGTCACCCACCCAAATCCCCACCCAAGTCCGGCAGCCCCGGTGGGGGTGTCCCCTTCAGGCTCAGGGCCAACCCCCTTCCCCCTGCCAGCCCTGGCCCCTCGACACTACACTGAGCTCTTAAAATGGCTGCATGAAATTCCACTGAGTGAGGCCCCACGTTTAGTATGCCCGCTTCAAGTTTTCAGCTCTGAGAATGCTGCTATTGAGACAATGACCTATTTCCAGTTGGGTCACGGCACTCTCCCCCTCCCCCACCACCAGGATCGTGGGAATACAGAGCAAGAGTGGAACTGGCTGGGAACAAACAGTTCTGTGTGTTCCAAGTCGACTGCAGTTCTGGCTAGAGATCGCCTTTAAGTGAAACCTGTGTGTGAAGGGAGCGGTGGCCCAGGTGGGACTCCACTGGTCCCTCCCTGACTGGAAGGTCTCCCGGAAACTGTGGCTCTACCCCGGGGACCCAGGAGGAAGGGCTCCCCGGGGCCCACAGCGCCCTCCAACCCTCCGGCTTCCCGACGCGGGGAAGTGGGCCTCCCTTCCCACTCTGGCGTTCACCGGACTCCAGCACCTGGTGATTTGGAAGCGCAACAGCATCTTTCGCTGCCACCCTCACAAGGTGCTTTTAAAAAGCAAACTTCTCATTTTGGAAAATTTGAAACATTCCCGGAAGTGGAGAAAACAGTTTCAAGATTCCCCCTGTATTTTTCACCTGGCTCTGATGCCATTAACCTTCTCGCGTTCTTGATTCATCTACTTTCCACAACTACAAAAAAAATTTTTTTGCTGGCATATCAAGGCCATCATATATATCATTTCACTTGTAAAAACATCAGTATGGAGCTCTACTGGCTAGGCAAACCCACCCTATACCATTATGATTCCCAACATAATTTAAAACTATTCCTTAATAGTTGAAATGTAATCAGTATTCAATCTCCCCCCATTGCATCAAAAACACATCTCACGGCGGGTTTGTTCAGTCCACGGAGGTGCTCTGCGCCTGTCATCACCTGGCATTTCCGAGCCGCCCTGTTTGGCCAGTTTCTTAACAATGAATGTCATGTGTCCACCCCCCCTCCGCCATCTCCCCATCGAAGTCCCACTGCAGCATCCCACCCAAAGAGCGATGTGTCATGTAAGCAGGTATCTCAACAAGACAACGCAACACCCCCAACTACTGCACCAAGGCTATGAAACGCCTTCCCAACAACACTGACACACATGGCATTTCCAGAGGTGGCTCTCGCCTAATAGCTGCGGCCCAAGCTTTTACCAAGGGATTGGCGGTCCAATCTGCTCTTTAAAAGCGTAAGGAACAAAGCTGGACATCCTTCTAAGACATACGTTACAAGCAACCTACAGACGCAGGCACAGTGCAACAGGCAAAACGATCTGGAAAGAGAGCAAACCTCCCCGAAATGCAACGCCTGAGCATCAAAGGCAGGCCCTAAGCGGGGAGCAGGCGACGCCAGGCCCCCCACCAAACCCAGTGAGGACGAGCTCCGGGAGAGCTGGCATGCATCCCGCCTCCTTGTTCAAGGTGAGGGTGCCGCCCGGAAACAAAAAGCAGACAACAGCGCGCCACGCTCTGCCCACTCAGAAGCCGCTCTGCCCCCAGTTTTAACTCTTCACCCAGCGCAGGGAGTGAGAACAAAAGTGCCTCCACCGCTCGGCAGAGCAGCGGCTGTCTCTCCCTCACGGGGTCTCAGCTGCTTCGAGGGACCCTCAGGGCCTACAGCCTGACCCATGTCAGTCATTGCTGGGTTGAACAAACGAGTTTTATGGAGGAATGTGGTGGTGCTTGTTGTGGTAACAGAAGGACAAATCGTGGGGTCAAATCTATTGACTGTTAGGCCAAATCAGAAAAAAAGAACGCCCTTCCTGAGAATCGAGAGCTTACTCATCAGATTAGGCTTTCGTGATTCCAAGTGGAGTCTTCCACAGAATTTACTCTGTCCTCTGTGGCGACAGAGAGGAGGGCGCCAGGCACAGGGCCAGGAGCTTCCCTGTGCTGCCCTGTCCCGGCTGCCACCTCGGAACCACCGGGGAAGGTCTCTGGACCTAGTGTCCCAGATGAGGACGCAGGGACATTTGCCCAAGAGCACCCACTGTGGCGGGGCTGGGGGCAGGGCATGCTCACCCCTCAGTCACCCTCCTCCCCTCTACTCATCTACCCATAAAGCAAGAACTGAAAGTTTGTTCTCAAAGCAGGTACTGATGCTTTCTTCCCCCAACCACTATGCTTCTCGCCATTGCAGCCAGAAAAGACAGAAGGCAAAGAAAGAAGCATCTACCACTGTTACAGGTAGAAATAAGTTCTATGAAATGAAATAAGCGGCAGTGCAAGGTGGGCGCTGAGGGGGGGCTCTATTTTGGATAGAGTGGCCTAAACTAGGGATTGATATGCAACCATCTACCAACAGAAAAACCAGACACATACTGTGGTAGGTCACAAGTTAATTTTAAATTGTCAGTGATTAAAAAAAAAAACAACAAAAACCCAACTCACTTATGTAACATTCACCTTCCAATTCAAATATCAGGTACAAACTGCTTTCTTTTAGCATATGCCAAAAATCTGTCATCATACAAGAGCTTAGCAAGTGTGACACCAGACGCTTCTATTTTCTCTTAGAAACAAGGGCCACCAGAACGCCAGCCTTGTTTAAAATCTGACCCTTGCACCAAAGTGCCTGCTCCTGGAGAGCCTTCCTAATCCATGTCCAGGCTCAGGGCCTGGGATTTTTATTTTTTATTTTTTTAAATTGGGAACAGTGGAGTGGTATGCTTCCACATACTACGTGCTTGGTCATAAATTATATACAAGGTATAACAAATGCTTAGCAATAATTATTTTTGTCCTAAAGCAGTTGGCAAACTTTTCTGTAAAGGGCCAGGTAAATATTTTGGGCTTTGCAGGCCTGTTCAGTGTCTGTTGTGTATTATTATTCTTGTCGTTTTAAACAACTTTTAAAAATGGAAAAAACCGTTTCTAGCTGGAGTCCATATAAAAACAGGCCACAGCCAGATCCAGCCTTGGCCTACTCCATCCTCAAGTAAAAACGATTATTAGCGAAATCTGTGAAGACAATTTTTTGATATAGACAGTTTTAAACTGATCTTCTCTCAGGCAAAAATGGAAAAAAAATTAGGATGTGGAGAGTGACTTCAAATTTGACAAAAGAGAGGCAAAATCTGATCTATTTGGCTATCGCAGTTTGATCTTTAGGGAGTATTTGGTCCTCTGTTTTATCAGTAAAAGGTAAAGATCCGAACTTTCATTTTGCTTTCAAGGTTTGTTTTCTCAAATAGATTAAAAAGATAATTATGTTAATGCAGTTTTCATTTCCTTTGAAAGAGCCTTACCATTAATCTTTCAAATGTTCAAAAGGCTTGGAGAGTGGAATGTGAATCACAATCAAAGACAAAGAGAACAGACCACCGCTCCCACCTGACCTGCTCGAGCCTCTGGGAGGGAGCCCCTCCACACCCACCTGAACCTCCGGGCACAGCCCGTCTTACAGCCCGTCTTCTTCCGGGTGCACCTCCGTTGCCTTACCGCCCTGTAAGGCCCTTCTTTGTTAACCTATCTGACTCCCCTGTGAGGCTGAGAATCCGTTAAAGGCACAACTGGCCCTCCTTATCTTCGTATGAGGGGCACCCCCCCAAAACCCGGAATTACCTTCTGGAGGGCGGGCTCCTTGTAGCACAGGCTCCCCCACCAGGTGGATCGGTGCCCCAGCTGGTCGTGTTGTGAGAGGCTGCGTTTGGCTTCAGTGAATTTTTTTTTTACAGACCCTTGTTCACTGTGTTTGCCCCTTTCACGATGGGTGATTTAGGAGCGCACCTGCCCACACTGCGCCGAGTGCTCAGCAGCTTTTGACCAAAAACAGCGGGACTCCCATGCCCTACCCTCCCTATTCCACCCAATCTCACCCCAAGTGAAATTTTTTTGTTTGTTTCTCTGGATGAAAAAAGTCCTCCAAGGGAAATGTGGAAGAAGCAAAACAAAGAATGGCAGACGCACTAAAAGGCAACAAAATCAATGAGTTCAAAAACTGTTTTGAGCAGTGGGGAGAAAAAAATCGTCTGGACAGGTGTATTGCATCACATGGAGAGTATTTTAAAGGTGACTGACATTTAAACATGTGAGAATAAATGCACAATTTTTAATAAATAAATAGATTCCATTGTTGGGGGTCCCTCCTCCCAGTCCCAGCACACACTGACACACGGCAGGGCTTCAATAATAAGGAAGGAACCCACGCGGCCTACAAGGGCATTCTGATAACCACAGGACGTCGAGGATGTAAAGTAGATAGCGACAGTCAGTGTTCCCTTGCGCTCAGTAACCCCAGCGTCCCAGGACGGCCCATGGACAAACTGCCCAGTAGCAACTCAGAAACCAGAACCCTCCGTTTTAGCTCTAGGTTACACTGAAAGTTTGTAAAGCAAGTTTCCAGGGGAAAAAGGACACAAAAAATACATAACACAGTACCTGAAGGTAAATTATTATTTGAGTTTCACGGATACAAGCTTTGTCTCAGTTATATAAAATAAACATTCCTTTCACTTAAAAACCTTACTCCCATTTTACAGGTGACAAAATTGATTCACAGAAACGAAATGGCTTGCCAAAGTACAGGAAGATAGTTAATGATGAAACTGCTCTTTATATGGCTATTTACATCTGTATTTTAAAAGATACGTACATTAACTATATATTAAGCATTTTATTTCAATAAAAGTCTCTAAGTCACCTTACAGTACAATGGTGGTTTCTTTTTCTTTAAAAAACTATTTTAAAAGCTATTTCTTTAAAAAAGAAGTCTAGAATAAGATCTTTATTCTTTATGTCCACAGGCATGGATGGTTAAGTACTTCAGAAGGAAAATAATTCCACCTTCTGGCCTCTTCAATAAATGTTCCATATTTAATTAGTAGCAGCAAACACACTTAGTGCTTAAATTAAAACCTAATTAAAGTATTCGGGGCACCCATAAGGGATCATTCAAAATGCAGTCACTGATTTTGAAAGCAGGCTCTGAATTTTATTATTTCAGATTAGAATTAAAATGACTAAACACTAAGAAAGTGGGCATATGGAATCATCCTAAGACTCTCTAAATTGTCAAAGATACACAAAAGTTTAAGTAAAAACAATTAAGAAAAATTATAATAATTCACTAAAAACAGTGATGCCATTTTACATCCTTCCCAAACTACAAAATAAAGTTATTCAAATTTTTGTTAGAAATCACAACCTTATTATTTAGGACAGTAACTAACAAGAGAGGTCCGGGTGGAAGGACCAAGGTGAGAAGACAAGGAAGGGGAAAGCGCAGCAGGCCTGCTCTCTTCCCTGCCTTTTGGCAGAGGGCGTCTGCCCCCCTTTTCCCTTTAAAAGCAAAGAGAGCCAAAGACAGAGAGCCCACTGGTCACTGCCAAACAAGCTCTGCGCCCGGACTCCCTGCAGAGAGCAGCTCAAATCAGAGAGATGCTATCGTCCACCTCGGCTGGCCTTGCCTTTCTGGAGTTTGATACCGTCCCGCGAGCTCCTCTTTCCCAGCCCGGCCACGCTCCAAGACCAGCGATGGCACCCACGGCCTTGACGCTGGAACCCGACGGAGCGACCGGGTCGCCGGGCCCGGGACAGCCCGAGTGGACGCTCTGGGACCGCACTGGGCTTCGCTGCTCCCTCAACGCGCCGTGGGTGCCGGCCTCTGCACACCCAACCACCAGCGCCAGCCCCATCTGCAGGGCCTCCCCGCACCGCACCGTTGGGTCCGGCAGAGAAGGATGCAGAAGACCTGCCCTTCCTCTGATGGGAGCAGCAGCCCCCAAACTCTGGGGCGCATCAAAACCATCTGGGAGGCCTCTTTAAAGCACAGGTGCCCGGTCCTGCCAGTCTGCAAGGCGGGCACTCGGCAGTGCTGTGTGGGACCCAGCAGTCCCCAGGGCCCCACGTGGTCATGGCCGCCCAAGGCTGAGAACACGGCACTCGCCTAATCCTAACTTTTAGCTGCGTGTGCGTGGTGTGTCCATACACTCAGGAGAAACACAAGAAGCTGCTGGATTACCTTCCATTTATGTGGATCAAACTTACACGGCAGTTTAGGCAGCCTGGTATTTGTGTATCTTTTGGGAGGCAGTGGTTACAATAATGAGAAAAGGCAAGGCCTTCTGTCATCAATCTCAGTTACGAATGTGCAGACCAAACCCTCCGCCTTCCCTCCCACGTCTGGTCCTCCTCCAGGTCCCTTATCTCGGTGAATGGCACCACCAGCCATCCAGCTCTGCGAGCCCGACGCCGCCCTCCCATCGCCAGGCCACATGCTCGCCTCCCCACCTGCAACCCCCCCCCCCCCCGCCGCACCACTGCGGCCTCTCACCGGACCGACCACTCCAAGCGTCCACCGATCCCGCCCTTGCCGCCCTGCCCCTGCAGGCGCCGTGACCTTGCAACAGGGAGATCCAGTCAGGTCTCCTCCTCCCGTTGCTCCCTCTGGATTAAGCCCCAAACACACCTGGCTGCAGCCCCCAAGGCAGGCTCTGTGTGGCCAGCCTCATCCTCCTCTCCCCCTTCCTCGGGAGCCCTGCACTCACGCTCCTCCCTCGCCCAGGGGGCCTCGGCACAGGCTGTCCTCCCGCCGCCGCGGCCTCCTCCTCCTCCACCCGGCGAAGGCGCCTTCATTCTCAGCATTGCTCAGCCCAGTCGAGGCCTCCTCCGGGCCTCCCTCAAGAGCACTGCCCCCCACCACAGCCGTCGTTCACATACTCCGTCACTGGTGACTACTGCTTGTCCTCCCTCCTCCCCACCAGAGTGTGAGTCCACCCTGACGGGGTCTACTTCTGTGTGCTCGTCCGGGCTCACTGACGGAGCCATGCACCCTGAACTCACGGGTGGATGTACAGACAGGCTCATTGTGCCTTAGACAGTGTGAGGGCGAAGAATGACTAATCCCGCCAGCGCTTCCCACCGCCGCACAGGGAAGTCTTCCTCAGGGAAGTCTTCCTCGCTACCTAACTGGCCCTCTGCCCGTGGCGAGGGCGGAGGGGAGCACAGAAAACAGACACCGTGTGTTCTGCCCAACGGGTGGGAGGGATGGGAGACGCATCGTTACTTCAGCAAACTCTGACCTGGTTCCAGCATTTAGTGGAAAAGGCCGTGCATTCCCAGAGAGCCAAGGTGATCTCAGAACTTATTTTAAAATTTTGGCACGGGGCAGGATTTTGAACACACTTTCCGACTGTCTCTCTGAAGGGAAAATCTACTTTTCTATTAGCAGCCTCCACGCCAGCTCTTCAGAAATGAGAGGCTGGGGCTCTGCTGGGGTCGCTTCCTGGCGGTTTCGCTCTCAGCTCCTCAGAGAAGCACTTTCAGGGCCTGGCCTCAGCGGCCACCCTGTCCTGTCCCCTCCTGCGTGGGAGGGCAGAGGTTTCCCTTCTAATGCCCGCGCCTCCTTTCCATCACAATGGAGACAGCCAGTGGGGGAGGGGGAGGGGGAAGGAGCACCACAGGCCACCCTGGGCTGAATGTGGGCACAAAGACTGCTGGCTTCCTGTGAGCCAGGAACCTGGAAGCTGGCCCCCAGCCGCTCTCCAGGGGATTGGGGGGGATGCTGCTGGCCCTCAAGTTTGAGCAGCCAGTCCAGGCAGCTGGGACAAGCCAAACCAGCCGGCGGACCACAGCAGCCCCCTCCCTGAAGGCCCAGGCCCACCCAATCCTACCCAGGGGCCTGAGCAAGACAGCGGAAGTGTTACTCTCAACTAAGCCCACCCTCTCCCCCATCAGGTGGGCTTCCACTTAACTGTTTCCCCCTGGATGGGCCCTGAGGACCCAGCTCAGCACCTGCCCGTGTGTGGGCTCAGGTCCCGGACTGCAAACCCCCCAAGGGCACACCTGGCTCACCTGCCCGTGCGGCACCCTGTGCCTTGCTGAGCCTTGCTGCACGAGGGGACACGCGGGGATGAGAAAGGCAGTGTTGAGAGAAAGCAGCAAATAAGCATCATTTTATTTAAACTGTTTTATGAGTAAGTCATCTACGGACTCAGTTTAGACAATCAGTACATCTAATCACATGAAACCACCTAACAAAACCCTTAGTTTGGGTTTGAAGAGTGAGAATCAATAACCTTTCTTGAAGGGTACATCTAGAAAGACCGTATCCAAATGTATGCAGGTTCCTAAACTCTTCTCAGCCGTCTGTGGGTGACCCTAACTCAATTCCCTTAAAGTAAGGCGTGCGTGTGTGTGTGTGTGTGTGTGTGTGAGTGAGAGAGAGAGAGAGAGAGACAGACAGACAGACAGAGAGAGAGCGAGGAGGCAAAATGTCCAAGAAACCACTCCCACTCCACCAAAAAGTAGGCACACAGGAATTTACCAAATGGTTTGCCTAAAAGGTGATCTTCTAACACGGTTTTGATTTTAGAGCGAGGGAGAGAGAGAAACATCAGTTTGCTCTTCTACTTACTTACGCATTCACTGGTTGACTCTTGCATGTGCCCTAACTGGGGATTGAACCCACAACCTTAGTGTACTGGGGCATCGCTCTAATCAACTGAGCTACCCAGCCAGGGCTCCAACAATGTTTTGAAATCACAACTGTAGATATTATATAAAATCCGTCTTTCAAAAAGTGATTCTGGTTATCAGGATCCTAACACACAAGGTGATGGCTACTGTCATTCCTTAACAACAACTACCCTCACTTGGTCAGAAAAACATCTTCTAAGTTTATGATCCATCACAAAAGACCTTGAAGGCAAAATGGAGCTCAAATGTTCCTGCCATAAGAAAAGGAAGGACACTCTGAGACACACTACAACGTGGGTGGACCTTGAGGACTCAAGGCCGTCGTGCTGAGTAAAATGAGCCAGGCGCAGAGGACGACACTGTGGTTCTGCCCCTGAGGTCCCTGCGGCAGTCAAATTCACGCAGACAGGAAGCAGAGGGTGGTTGCCAGGGGCCCAGGGGAGAGGGGAATGTAGAGTTAGTGTTTGACAGGTACAGAGTTTCCGTTTGGTAAGATGATATGCATATTTTACTACAATAAAAACAAAACTAAGACAAATTAGAGTTCATTATGAGATACGAGTAAGAACAGTATGACTGGGAAACAGTGTACTGACTTTTTTCTGAGGCATATCATAAAAGCTGAACTGTGCATCTTTTCTTTCACGTAAATAAAGAAAACTGCACGTCCGGTAGGTAAGCTCCCGAGGACTGCCCTGCGTGACGTGGGGCTGCACAGGGCGGCGCCCTGGGTAAGGGCCTATATTTAGGTCAGTTTCACTGAAAAGGGCCTGGATGTCAGGTGCCCCTTGCAGGTTTGAAATGAAGAATTTTGTGGAGGGCCCTGCTTGGCGTGGCTCAGTGGGCTGCACTCCGAACTGCGAACCGGAGGCGTGCTCGTTCGATTCCCAGTCAGGGCACAGGCCTGGGGTGCGGGCCAGGTCCCCAGCTGGGGGCACGCAAGAGGCAACCACACATGGATGTTTCTCTCCCTCTCTTCCCCCTCCGTCTCCTCTCTCTAAAAATAACTAAAAAAAAACTTTGTGTAGAAAAGAATTTTTTGCACCACGAATTAATCATCTTCATGATGTAACCTAGGCAAAAACTATATTGGCTTCTGACTCTATTAGTGTATTAATATAGTAATTTATTTAACCTAATAGTAAAATAAACCTTTATTAAAAACTCCTTTTAGAAAGTCTAACATTTAACAGTAGAAAAACTTCATAAGCACTGACTACAGAACTTATTTATATAACTAGATATCAATTCCGCATGTACCTTTTATTGCAATCTTTAATGGATCCGGTATTTTCTCTACCATGATTCAAAACTCAATTAAAAAACTAAATCCTCTCCCCCATATCTAGTCACCAGTTCACCTGTGTTAAAGCAGGTGTAATACATGCAACTTTCTAAGAAATGCCCGGCACAAAGAACCTGCCTTGTTCCCACAACTTAAAAGAAAGCCGAAACAACTTCCCGCCTGGCCAGCAACCTAAGGAGATGGCGACACACTCCGATTCCGGGGACAGGTGCGGCTCGGCGGCACTTTAATTAGCTGATGTTTACGGGATGAGGCAGGCCTGCTCCGCCAGAGAGCGGCCATGGAGGAGGCGCCTTATCGAACTCCGGGGCCGCCTTCCTCCATCTGCGACGCAGGTCCCGTACGAGTCCTCTCGGAGGGAGAGGAATCCTGCTGCACCAGCAAATTCCCGGGGTGGCGGAGCACAGCCTCGCGGGCCGGGGAGGCGGCCTGACCGCCGGCCACAACACCGTTCCCTCTGCCAGGTGCCCCGGGGAGCGCACGAGGAGGATTCCGGGAGCATGGGTCCCGGACACTTGCAAGGACTGGAGTTCGTGTGCGTCACCGGAAGCCACCTGGCTTTCCCTAGGAGTTAGACTACTTTTCTTTTAAGAACCAAATTGCATCAGAATGCACTTTTGTAAACTAACAGAAGCAGTGTAACAGGGAATTCTAGCTTTTATAAAAGTCCATTAACTACCGGGCGGGAGAGGGCTCACAAAAGAAAAAGCACCCTCATTGTGTTTTTTCCGAGCTCACAAAACGACCAAAACGTAACAGCGGAGACGGTTCCCCGCTCCCGCCCTCTCGTCCGCTCAGAAAGAACCCTGTTTTGCCAAGAGCTGTCCCAAAACCTCCCCGAGGTACCTCCGCTCGGAAATGAGGCGCGAAGGTGCGACCCAGCTCAGAGACTGAGTTACTTACTGGTTTCGGCATTTTCGGTTCCTGGTGGTTTTTCCTCAATGCTCAGGAAACACTAGTCGCCAGCTGAGACGGCTCGGCTCTCGGGACCTGGAGGCAGGCGAACTCGTTAGAGCGCACAGGAGTCCCCCTCCTCCCGCCCGGCGCGCCCCTGCTTAAGAGCCGGGCGGCGCGCTCGGAGTGAGTCACCGCCCAAACTGCCATGACGACGGCCAGGGCGGGCGCGCGCTGAGGGGTGCCGGGCCGGGACCCAGGCGGCGGGCCTCCACGGGGAGGGGCGCGGGCCCGGTGCCTAGCGTCTGGAACCCGGTCCGGGAGGGTCGGAGGCGCGGGCGGGGCGGCACGGGGACGCGGAGGCGGCCGGAAGGGGGTCCAGCGGGTACTTTTCGGGGCTTCCAGGAAGCCGGCGGGGAGCCCAGCAGAAACAAGTTTCACTTTGTGAAGCAACCGTTTGCCCCAAGGCTGAAACCACAACCGTCAAGCCTTTGGGAAACACTTTTAAAATACTGTCCCCGCCCGGCCCAGCGGGCGGGAGGCAAGCGGGCAGGGGCGCGTCCACGCAGCCCGGGCTCCGCTGGCACTTCGGAAAGGCGACCCCAGGGGGCAGAGGAAAGGAGGTCGCGCGCAGAGGAGCCGGCGCCACCACGCCGACAGGTTCAGCCTCACCTGCCGTTTACTTAGGCCAAACCAAAGAAACGTGTGTTGAGGGCCGCGCGGGGACCCTGCGGGCCGCACACCCCAGGACCCCGGGACCCCAGGGCCGGCTCCCCTCGGGGACCACTAGTCCGGGGCTCGAGCGCAGTCCGTCCCTCAACCAGGCCGGCCTGCCACACCTGTCGTCGAGTCCCGGCCACTGTCCCCTCTGCGAAGCGCGCGCAGCGGCAGAGAATTCCCTGGCCCGGCCCGACCCCTCCGCCCGCCGACTACGGCTACTCCCTCAGCTCACCCTCGGAGCCTGCAAAGGTCTGCTGTGCTCCCCGGCTGTCGGTGCGTCGGCGCTTTGCGCCAGCGGCTCCAGCTGCCTAGTGTCCCTGGAGGGGCGGGGTCCTGGGGCCGCGCCCCTAACCGCCCCGCCCCCCGACCTGAGAGGTGCGCCCGCGCGCAAGATGGCTGCGGCCACTGCCCGCGCCCCCGGCGCCCTGCACCTCCCATCCGCCGCTCCCCGCCCTGCCCCGCCCCGCCCGGCGTCCCCGAGGCCGCGGAGACCGGGGTGGAGGCGCATTCCATCACCCACCCACGTCTCTTCAACGTAAAGACCTTTCTCTTCTGGCTGCCTGTCCCTTTGCCCTTGGAGAACTTCGCCGAATTTGATTGCAGGTGTAGTGTGAGACTGCCTGCCCCACCGCGACCGAGGGAAATCAAGAAAATGTAAATAAACCTGGAGGACCAGTGGCCGTAGTGGAAGTGCTGGGCCGTTCTGGAGTGGGGCTACCCCCGTGGTCAGGTCCTTCTGTCTTTTGCGCCAGGACCCAGGCAGGGTTCTGAGAACCCCGAGCCTGGCGTGGACTTTATCTGGTCGCTCTGTCCCAGCGCACGTGGCTGGCCAGCCTTGTCGGATTCGGCCCAGAAGGACAGCAGCGTGAGGACGCTCTAGCGCTGAGCGCTCTCGTTTAAGGACACGCGGTGGTCTCGTTTGACTTGACTAGCACTAAGCAGTAACAAAAATCTCCAGAGGGAGAAATTCAAGGAGTTATTTTCAGCCCTTCTGCAAGTAGTTCTCAGGAATTTTTAAAAGCACATGCACTTTGGCGCCGTGATTTAAGAGAGCTGGTCTGCAGCCGTGCTTCTCCAAGAGTGCTGCCCCGACTGGGAGCATCACGCGTCCCCTGGGAATTTGCGGAAATGGGCATTCCCAGGTATCCTCCCAAACCTAGGGATCAGAAACGCTGGGGCCGGGGGACCGAGCAGTCCATGTCTCCAAACCCTTCAGGTGGTTGTGATGCCTTCAGGTGGTTGTGATGTCTACATGTGGATGAGCCCAGACCATCCCCTGAATTCCTCCTCTCCTGGGCTCACCACTAACTCCCTGTGGTGTAACTATGGCACCTATTTTGTGGGGTGGTTATGAGGATTAAAGGAGGTGATACATGTAACATGCCCAGAAAAGTGCCTGGTACATAGAGGCACTCAAATCTATCTGTGTACAGAGTACCAATGACTTTGAGCAAAGCAGCAAACTCTCCCAGTTTGTCACTGGAGACACTAGTAGCGCCCCCTACAGAGGTGTGTGGGGATTCAGCGAAGCCAGGTGGGCAAGGCAGTTGGCACGGTGTGGGCCGCCTGGTAATGCCTGCCCTGCCCCGGGGGCAGACTGCTTCTGAGGACCCTCGGTAGTGGCCCCTGTGGCCCTCTCCGGTGGCAGGTGCAGGGCATTTCAGAGTTCTGGGTGAGGAAGGAGGCCTTTCCTGATATTTTGTCCTCTGAGCAGGGCTGCTTGCTCTGACTGACTGACTTTGTTTTTTCATTAAAATGAAGACGTAAAGGTCCCTGCTGTGGGAAGGAAACGACGAAAGACATCTAACGACCTACCATAACCGTGGTTCAGATCGGGACACGTCCCCTTCGCCACTCAGCACTGCCTGCAGCCTCCTTAGCCATTTTTGGTCCAACTCTGCTGATAGCATATGCCTCCCATCTTTTATCTCAGTATATTGTCTTCTAAAGGAGATATTTGGAATAGCTGTGGCCCACGACCTTTCTGAACTTTACCCTTCAGGGAAATGCTGAAAAATGAAAAGAATCACCGGTTTCAGAAGCAAAGGGATGTGTCTGAATTCTAGTCCCAGCACTTGCAAGCTGACCACGGGGGCAAGTCTCCTAACCTGACTAAGCTCCCACCTCTTCATCCGTAGAAGGAGGTGATCGTGTTCTTGTGTCATTGAATCATAGAGTAGGAGCATTTCACTTACTCAAATTCGACTTAAAGGTATACATTTCTTGCATAAGTTAAAATAGTAGAGTCCTGTTTTGCATATGCATTTCCCATATATCATACATTAGGTAAGCATTGCATATTATATTTACATATACAACCCTTTCCCAAGAAAAAATATACTGTATCTTACAAGTGGTTTCAGGTGATTTTCCAATGGTAACTTATTGCCACCTAGTTATAGACCCTAATACCTCACCACACAGCCACCTCTGCCTCCCATCCCCATCCCCCAACACACATGCAAGACAACGCCAAGTATCTGTAAGAATCGTTTAGGACGGTGGTAGTGAAGCTTTGGTGTGCATTAAAATCACTCAGCACAACCCCCCCCCCCCAACCTCCCCACACATACTGTTGGGAATGAAGGGTCAACAAGTATCAGGCAACCCTGGCTGGTGTGGCCCAGTGCATTGCGCACCAGCCTCTGAACCAAAGGGTTGCCAGCTCGATTCCTGGTAAGGGCACATGCCTGGGTTGAGGCCAGGTCCCCAGTTGGGAGTGTGCCAGAGGCAACCTCGACATTTCCCACATCGATGTTTCTCTCCCTCTTTCTCGCTCCCTTCCATTCTCTCTAAAAATAAATCAATAAAATCTTTTAAAAAATCAAGTCTCAGCTCAACCCTGGGCCCACGTCTTTCACGAGTGCACAGTAAGATTTGAGAACCCCAGATTTGGGGCATGGCGGGATCCCAACACACGTTACCTATCTGGCCTCTCCATTCTCCCTTTTTTTGTGAGGTTACTCCCCTGTCTTTGTAAGTCATGGTTCTGCTCACCTTTGGCAATCAGTGCCAAGGAAGGAAGTGAGGAACCTAGAGCCAGGAGTCGTGGACACCCTTCCCTGCTGTCCTCTAGGCTACTGACCTTGAATGACTGGCTCCTTGTTGCAGGTTCTCACCTAAAGCAGGGAAGTCAGGTGGACACGGAGTCTGGTGGTGAAGTGCTGGGCGTTCAGGCAGGTGACGCTGCAGGGAGGCAGGGCAGCCCTCAAGGCGCCTTCAGTCGCAGTGGCAAGGACAGGAACTGTCACACGGAACCCTCCCCCGCACCAGGGCCTCCTATCAGATCACCTCGGAGCCAGTCTCCTTGCTGGTGCCCGACGAATCTCAACCCAGAAAGGAAAGTTCACAAACAGTGTGATGATCTCTAGACTCAGCCACTTCAAGGGAACAGTCAATAGGTAGTAGGCAGCTATACAAAGTACCCTTGGCAAAATAAGGGTTTGGGGTATTTTTCAGGACTCCGTAACCTTCGGTGAGAATTTGTTCGGGCCAGTGCCCGGATGACGGGGAAAGGAGGGCGACAGGGAAGCCACGCGGAGGCCTCCGCTGCAGTCGTCACATTTTATTAAGCTGGATGGGGTCCACAGGGCCCTTGGTGGCACCTTTGTATCTTTTTGTGGCCAAAAGATTTTACAATAAATATTTCCAGTGTAACATCAAGTAAACTTTTCACTGGCAGAGATCATCGTTAAAGGGAACTAAGCATTTCGTGTTATCTTTTTTTAAAAAAAGATATTTATTTTTAGAGAGAGGGGAAGGGAGGAAGAATGAGAGGAAGAGAAACATCGATTGGTTGCCTCTCCCATCCCCCCAGCTGGGGACCTGGCCCACAACCCAGGCACGTGCTGACTGGGAATCAAACCAGCGACCTTTTGGTTTGCAGGCCGGCACTCAGTGCACCGCACTGCACCAGCCAGGGCTTCATGTAAACTCACAAACGTCCGCGAACCCAATATGCAAATCCCTGGCACAATGTAACACTCCCTTCTGGCCATGGAGGGGTGGCAGGGTCCTTTCGCGTGGGTGAGAGAGCCTGTGAACCAAGGAGGACTCGCACAGCCTGGCAGGCGGCCGCTCTGCCCCGTGTCTGGGAGTAACTCCAAGGGCCTTCACAGGACAGGAAGTTAGAAGGAGCCTCAAGGTTCTATTTTGATGACAAACCTACATAATTTGGGTCTTCTAAGAGAAATTCTGGCCACTAGTTGTTCAGTTTTCGTTGTTTCCTTGGTTTTTAAATAATTTGCATAAAAAGCCATACTGGTTTTTATGTAAAGGGGTACTGAAGGCTGCAAAACGTGTCTAAAATTCCCAAACAGCATGGCTTCTTTTATTATGTTTTGTCTTAGTCGCAACCCTTTCAGGAGTATCTGTGTCAGCCTACAAGCATGTGGTACGGGGGACAGTGCCTGGGGTCTTACACACCATTTATTTTAATGCCCGCCATTTAGAGGGGAAACAGCCCCCTAGGGTTTAAAGGAATTGTCCACCCTCCTGCACCCAAACATCTCTTGTCAAGATTGCTGGCAACGTCCATCTTTCTAGGCCCAGAGGCGGACCTTCTCTGGCCCCTCTCATCGTTCTCCGGAGCCGCCCTGGACTCGCGGAACGCTCTCCGGGGAGGTCCTGCTCTAGCGCTTCTGTGTCCTCCCCTCCCCCGCTCCTGGTCCCTCCTTCAAGGCTGGCTGCCCCGTGTGGTCCCCACTGCAGGGCGCTCATCTTTGTGTGCCCTTCTCCGAGCGCATCCGACCTTGTCCCAAGGGTGGGGTCGCATGCCCAGCCCTGACCCCTCTCTCCAGCAGCGGCTGTGGACTTGGTGTCTCCCATATTCTCAATTTTTCTAAAACTGCTACCCTCCCCACCGCTCAGCTGGCAAACAGCCCCACCGTGGCCCCGTTGCTTGGCCTCACACCTGGAAGTCAGCCTGAATTCCCCTTCCCCTTGACCTCCTACGCCCACTCCAACAACCTAACAGCCCATTGCCGAATATTTCAGACTGCATCTCCCCGCCCTGCGTGGGTTTTAGATAAGACTTGAACCCCTCCCCTGGCCCTGCGTGACTGGCTCCTGCCTGCTTCTGTGGTGGCACCCCGCTCCCCCCCCCCCCCCCACCTCCCAATGCTCGCTGCCTCTGCTCCAGCCCCTGGGTTTTTGTTCTGGGCCTCGGGAACTGCGTACTCAACATTCCCTCTGCCTGCAATGCACTTCCCCATCTCTGCCAGCCTGGCCTTTTCCGCTCTCCTAGGTCTGTGCCAAATGCCACCTTCCCTGAGAGCACTTCCGACCTCCCTCCGGGGCAGTGCCACCACCCAGCCACTTCACCTGACCTACTGTGTGAAGAGCACTCTGCGCCTTCTGCTAAGGTCTTGCTTGTCTGTGTCTCTATTTTCTGTGCACCCCTCCCCGCCCCCTGCCACGGGCACTGCAGCTCCTCTCTGTCTTGTCCACTGCTCTGTCCTCAGCAGCTAAAGGGGCTGGTGCCTAGTAGGTGTGGAGTAAGTAGGTGTCAAATAAACGAAAGCCGGAGAGGTGCTGGTTAGCAGCAAGCCGGGTACTCAGGCCAGCCTGCTCTCCGGCACACGCCTGCTCCTCGGGAAGGCTAACCAGGGAAGCGCTGCTCACCGTCCTCCCAGCTGCGTGCACCACCCTCCGAAACGTCAGAGACGGCAAAAAAACCCGTTTAAAAAAAGGGAACTCATCTATTTAGAATCTTTCTAGGTTTCTCTTAAAGTTAACTAAATCTGACATTAGGTGGGGTTTCCACAGGCCCTGCTTGCTCTTTCCAGGCACAGCAGGCTGGGCAGGAGGGTGTGAAGCACAAGCCCACGCCCAGGCGGCACCCGAGGTGACGCTGGACAGCGAAGAGCAGAGCTGAGCCCGAGGCCCAGGTGACCGGGGCACGCAGCCCGGAGAAGCCTGGTCTGCCTCCCCCAGGAGCCCAAGGCGAAGGCGAGCCCAGGGCGGCGACCCGTCCAAGTGGTAGTTTCCTCAGAAAACGAGGGAGTTATGTCTGCTCTATGCTATCAGAGAACG
Organism: Pteronotus mesoamericanus; assembly: GCF_021234165.1. NCBI lineage: Eukaryota > Metazoa > Chordata > Mammalia > Chiroptera > Mormoopidae > Pteronotus > Pteronotus mesoamericanus. The sequence continues at coordinate 100,334,146 of NW_026555085.1, forward strand.
TTAGCTTGTAATTGTTAAAAAACTATAAAATGTTTTAAACCTTTGGAAAATAATTCAAAAGACAACTAGGTACCCACTATCCAGATTTAACAATGAGTGGTATTTTATCACATTATCTTTAAGTTTTTTTTTAATAAAAAAGAAAGAAAGAAAAGAAAAGAAAGCACTCCAACCTGCCTCGCCCTGCCAGGAGGGTAGGGGGGCTTCACTTAAAGTCCTCTAGTTGCTGCATCTTCTCTAAGCAGGTTTAATGTTTCGCGTGGAAAAAATATCCATGTTTGTGAAACAAGCTCTCTCAAATACATTAGATTTATTAATTGGCTGTTTGGTTGCAAAATACAAACAAGAAACATAAATTAAATCACTGCCTTTCTTTCTTCTCTTCGTTGGGTTGTAAAACCTAACTCGGTAAAGCAGCTAATGCGCTGGGAGCGCCCCGCGCTGCGCAGGCGGTTCCCGCCTCCGCGTGGATTGCCGGCTCTTCAAACCGCGAGCTCCTCCAAGGCAAGGCGGTGGGTGCGGCCTCAGCGCCCCGCGCGCCTAGAACAGCGCCTTTGCGTAGTAGGGGCTCAGGAAGCATTTGTCAAACCGAATCAACAGTTCAGTTTGCCCTGCGTATGTTCTGTAGCGACAATATCTTAGTAAGTATTTGTCATCTGGATCCTAGAGATTTGACATGTAAACTGGAGAATCAGTAATTAAAAAAAAAAAAAATTAAGGCATTTGATAACAGAGCGAACCAAATTTCTGTGGCTGGTGATAGATGTTCTCTGACCCACCTGGACCTTACTGGGTAGTGAAAGGAGCCGTTCCGAATGGAGTCATCTCGGTAGCATCTTCAGCAATGCTGCCGGCTGAGATGTGGACCCCTTCTTCGTTGGACAAGTACTCATTGAGCTCCTATGCCCTGTCAGGCACTGAGCTGTGGAGGGGTGGGGGGCGCGAGACAGGTGAAACCCCTGAAATTTACACTTATTTAAAGGTCGGCCGTTGTCTGTTTGAGGTCTACCAGATTCCCCATGAATTTTCATAAAACTGGCCATGTCTCTGGGCCAATCTGCAATTCCAAGCCACCTCCTCAGACTGGGTCCTCAAGGGACCCCGGACGATTTGATTCAGGAACATGGAGAGGGCTATAACATCTGGAGCTGGCGCCGGCGCCGCCCCTGCCCGGGAACGCGGCGCGTCACCTCAGACCACGCCGGTGGCAGCAGGCAGCCGCCGGACTGAAGGGAGGGGTCCCCGGAGAGGCAGGACGGTCAGGCCGCCCTCGGCTTCTGCTGACGGCTGTTGCCACGCTGGAATGTGGGCCCTGTCCTGCCACACGTGTAACTTTCAAGACAAGCTTGAAATCCTGATTTTTACACGAAATTCCCCAATTCTTAAATGTTGGCAATGATTTTAAATCTCTGTCAGAGCCCTCTGCAAGCTGGACGCAGCGAGGCGTGCGGCCGCCTGGTGCCCCGCTGGCCCCCGCTGTCACCCGTCTGGCCCATGGGTCCATCCCAGGGCTGCGTGACGCCTGCGTGGCTGCAAAGCACTGTGGCAGCGGGCGTGCCCCCGCCCCAAAGGTGACAGTGCTGGCGGGGGCTGCTCTCCGGGCGTCTGCATGTGCTGGAAAGCACACGGGCTGGCCTCAGGCCCCACAGTTTTCCATTCCGCACATACATGAAGTCAGCTCTTGGGGCCGTGCTTTCTACCTTGAGACTTGTCACTCCTGCACCTAAGGGGTGTGGGAGGGAAGGGTCCCCTCGTTTGCGGTACACACTGCACGTTGGACGATCCGCCATGGCCCGCCCTCCCGGGCAGGCCCTCTCCGGGCCGACAGCCCCCACTCCGGCCCCGGCTGCCCACCCAGCCCCGCGCTCTGCCCTTTCTCCCTCGCTCAGCAAGGAAGAGTGGCTGCCAGTTCTGTGCACAACTCCTTGCTAGCACAGCCGCGTTTGCCTGTAGACCAGCAACACCCCACAGCCTCGTCGCTGCCCCTGTGAGACCCACTCCGAGAGCCCACGGAGGTGACTGGGAGCACCATGTGGGTGTTGGACGCCAAGTCACTGAGCTCCCAGGCAGCTTTTTCCTTCTAAGGACACCTGGCCATCTCAGAACATGAGACATTAGACAAGCATTTCCTAAGACTTGCTTTCACTTTTAAAGTATTTTTATGAAAAAAAAAGTGAAAGTCCCCGCCCACGGTCCAGAAGCAGACTTTGCCACCCTCTGTCTCTCCAACGTTAGGGCGTGCGCTAGCTGGCCGCTGCGGGTGAACCAGAGAAATGCAGACAGAAGGTTTTGTGAATTTCCAGAAGCTCAGAATTCTAGTGTCCTCTGTTCTCTTCCCTTTATCCCAAAGCCTGGCCCTAGCCTTCTAGAAGGTACCACTGAGAAGATCCCATCATTGAGGAAGACTCTGCTTCCACGTGGAAGGCTGGCGGTTTCCCAGCCTCGGAGGGTTGAGGGGACATGTCACTCCCCCCTGTCTTCTCAGTGGAGAGGGTCTCGTGTGACCCGCACAGTGCGTTTGGAAGGATAACCTGGTCACGGGCGGCCCAGGCCCTTCTCTCTTTCTCCCGGGAGCCAGCCTGGCCGCAGAGCACAGCGCTGGCCCCTCGAGCCACACGCATTGCGGGGCCCAGCCTGCTGGGTAGGCCCAGGAAGGGCCGGCGGCCTCCCACGCGGTGGCACGTTTGTCGGGGGCGGCGGTCCCGCTGCAGGAGGTCCACCTGAGCACAGGTGCAGGCTGCGCGCGGCTTCCTCAGCAGCACAGCCTCAGCCCTGGGACGGAGGAGAGGGACACGACTCATTAGGAGCCTCCCCACCGCCGCAGGCGCTTCAGTCTGCCCCCAGGCCACTGCAGGCCAGCTGACAAGAGTGTCATTTCAATGTCACGGATGTCCTGCCCACATGCCCTAGCTGTGAATGGAACCGAATGGAGACTTCCTTTCATCCGAGACTTCGAGGTGCTCTCCACCAGCAAGGCTTCTTGTCTGCACGGGTTTGGTCCCTGCAGAGTCCGGGCGCCTGCCGTCCGCTCTGCCCAGCGCGCCACCTCACTCCCGGCCTGCGGAGCGCCTCCGGCCGCCCCTCCTGGCCCCCCTCGCCTTCTCCACCAGGAACCCCCCCGTCTTCAGCAACTATGCCTTGCTCCTCTCCCCAGCCACCACTCAGGAAACGACTTCCCCTAAGGAACGAACTGGACTCCGCGCTCTCGAGTGCTGTACCAACCAACACGCAAAACCTTTACGACTAGACTTACTTGGTCCAGATACTTGTGTTTATGATTCGTTACATCAGAGAGAACTTTTCATTAGTAAAAGTGCTTTAATTGGAGGCAGGACCCGGGTTATGCCCTTGCTCTCCGGTCTATTTAGTGTCTGACCCAGGGTGGTGCTCAGTGGGCACCCCTGTCCCGTCAGTGTGCCCGTGGGACCCTGGTGCTTTCCTCACCATTACCGGGAGTCCTCAGCAGACGGTAACAACCAAGGTGTGGCAATGGGTGGCTCACGGAATGTTCCTCCTCAGAGAACTTTCCGGAAGGTTCTCCCTGTTAGAATGAATCCAGCTTTTCTTCTTGTAATGACTCCTTTTTCTTTCCATTTTCTGTTTCTTCATCATCCTGTTTTGAATAAATATGCCTTTGCTTGTATGTTATTTTCTGCAAAATGTCTATGGTTTTGTGGGCCCATACGTCTCATCTGTATGAGCGAGACAAGCCTGCACACCTCCTGATTCTCCCCGACTCAGCACCGCTTTATTATCCACCCAGCAGGCTCACCTGACGCCTGCTCCTTGCCCCTGAACACTCCGTGTCTGTGTGCCCCACGGTCCGCCCGTCCTCCTTCCTACATGGGACATTCAAGTACCTCCACAGACGCCACAGGTACCACACACATGTCCCCATGGACCTGGGAATTTCACGGGAACAAATACCCATGAGGGAAATTGTTGGGTCCTCAGAAGGTCACCATATAACATCATCCGAGCAAGGACAATTCACAGAATGAAAGGGGACACTACTAATCATGACACCAGGACAAGACGCATAAACCATGACTGTCCCAGGCCAACCAAGGTATACGGTCAGCCTTGTTGGAAAGTTTGAATATGTAGAAACTGACTAAAATGTAGCGGCGTGGGGACCCCCATCACCACACCCCAACGCGCCGACGTGGTGCCGTGGCAGTGCCTACCAAATACCGTGTCGCTGCCGCCATCCGCTTCCTCCCGCCACGAACGCGTTCCCGTGTCTCTGCTCTGCGAGCTGGCCTGCCAGATTTCCTTATGTGGAAGTCATTCCTTTCCTCGGCCTCTTTTTGTTGGGGTTTTATTGTTGTTTGCAAGCATTTCCTCTGTTTCCTAGCCATTAATCCTGTCAGTTTTAGACATTACAAATACGTTCTCTGCCAGCTACATTAATTTTGTCTATGCTTTGGATTTGATCTTTCTTCTCAAACTTTTTTTTTTTTTTTTGCCTTAACAGTTTTGTGTTCTGAACATTGAATTTTAGAAGCCTTGTCCTTCCCCTACTTCAGAAAAACATCCTCCCTCCCTTTCTTCCATTGACGTGTAGTCCCACCCCCTATGCGAGGCTCTTTGCTCCCCCCGAGAGGGACTCCCCTCACGTGGGTTGCGGGAGGAGGACAGTTTTCCGTTCCTCTGCCCACGGAGGCCACTTCCACTCTCACTCTGTGGTCCGTCCTTGCCCGTGGACAGATTTGCAGCGTCCCCTTCCTCCCGTGGGATGTCCCCGCGTGGCTTTGCACCTGTCGGCCAGTTCCCTGCCCTGCCCCAGGTCCCTGCTGTCCCGCATCTTATGGCACGATGGCTTTGTTTTGAGCGTATCCTAAAATCTAGGAGGGCCACTTTCCTCTCATTATTCCTGTTTTCAACAAGGATCCTCATGAAGTCTCATAATAAACAATGACTCTCATAAAGATCCCTGCTGGGATCCGCCCCGGGGTAGGCTGAGCCGTCCCACCTGGGTATATTGTCTTAACTCTTGTCTCTCACCAACACGCTCACTGTTTGATCCTTAAACGTGAAGAGTCCTTTACAAAGTTAAACTTTTTATTATAGAATTCAGAGTGGTATTTCATTTCTAGGCAGTTACAGTCATGGTGAATGTTTTGGCGTACACCCCTGACAAGTGAACCCAGCACGGTGTCATCTGAGAAGGGCCCCTTTGCTGCTAAGGGACGGGGGCAGGCACAGCCAGGACCGTGCCGGGCGCGCTCAGTGTGGAGGTGACTTGCAGGGCAACCTCCCCCACACCCCCACTGCACCCAGTCACCAGGGCGTCGTCCGGGAATCCTCGCTCCCACGCCGAGGCCGCGGGTCAGGGCGCCCTGAAGGCCCTCAGCACGCGCTCGCGCTCAGACTAGACAGAAGCCTGCTCCGCGCTCAGCTCCATTCCCCTCCCGCCCACGTCCTCTGGCCTCATCCCTGACACTCCCCACGGTCCACCTCTCCTCTCCCAGCTTGTGTCCAGCCTCCACAGCCCTTTTCTCCCCCAGCTAGAGCTGCTCCATCCACCCCGGCCCTCTGCGGGGGTCCTGGCACCACGACAGCCCGGCGCAGCCCCGCTGGTTCTGGGTTTCTGCTTCTTGTTTGCATGTTGCACCCGGTCTTGTCATGGCTGTAATGGTGCTCTTTGTTTTCGCCACCTGCACGGAGGGAGCGCTGGTCCCCCACCAGGCACTGCCCTGGGCCCGGTTTATTTCCTGAGCCTGTGTGGAGAGCCTGGGTGATATCTTCTTCTTTTGATTCCTCCCCCAAGGAATTAGAGTCTGGGATGCAGGCACTATCACCCATTGACCATTTCCTGGACATGGATGACCACGGACTAGAAGTCATTGGCCCCACATTCCCCTTCCCTCCAACTCCGATGGGTGTGTTGGTATCCCCATGCCATGGCGGGGGCGGGGGGGACGCCGAGGCTCAGGGGTGAAGCCGTTTACCGGAAGCACAAGGCCAGACTGTTGAAAGGCAAAGCCCTCGCTCTGGCCTCACGGATCCCGTGATCCCCGGTCCCCTCCTCACCTTCCTGTCCTGCTGCCATCTGTTTCTGAAACAGGACAAGGCCGCATTGACACGCTTGTACCTCTGTCCTGGACAATCACAATAATCCGCACATTGCTGCCTCTTTATCTGTACATCTGACCAACAGATATTCATTTAGTACCCGTTCCTGGCAGACGCCGCCTCCCCATGACTGATTTTCAGTTCGGCCCTGATGCAGCAGCCAGAGCTGCAGCTCGGATCACGTCGTGCTCCTGCTGGACCTGCCGCCAGGCCATCCACAGGGCCAGAGGGGCCGGCCCGGCAGGGCGGAGGGCACAGCCAGGGCGCGGGTGCGGAGCAGCTCGGCGGGGCGCCCCAGGTGGCAGGGCGCGGGGCCAGAGAAGGTCCAGGTGCAGACTCCAGGCTGGAGGAAGGGCCTGAGGTTCTGTGAGGGGCTGGCCCATCAGCGCAGGGCCCTGCCGCGGGAGAGCCCGCTACTGGACCCAGCGACATGGGCGACTGGGAGCCGGGCTGTGAGGGTGTGAACACTGGCGGGGGGAGGGGCGGAGGGTGAGTAGTGTGGTGTCCTGTCCGGCAGGGGAATGCCTGCCTCAGGGAAAGGTGGCTCCTGGGCCTAGATGTGGCCCGACTATGGCTCCCCCACGGGCTACCCACCCCCGGGTCACCGCACCGGTCTCCCTCCACTCCCTGTGCCCCCTCCCAGGCCCGCAGAGACCCTCCGGCGCCAGGCCTGCCCACCGCCCAGCGGAGCTCCAGCCCTGTGCCCCCTCCCCGCCTCACCGCCCCACAGCCAACGTGGCCTACAGGACTCCTTGCAAGGACAACAAGCTTTTCTTTTTCCGTTCCCGGTTTTCCCAGTCTGTCTCCTGCATAACAAGTTCCCCTGATACTCCCTCTCTGCCTCTATTAAAACACTCTTCGTTCTGCCTGGCATATTGGTTTCCAGGGCCACAGTCACAAAGTGTCGTAAACTTGGTGGCTTAAAACAACACACCTGTACTGTCCCACTGTCCTGGAGGCCAGAAGGCTGAAACCAAGGCGTCAGCAGGGCCGTGCTCCCTCAGAAGCCTGAAGGAAGCCTGTCCTTGGCTCTTCCAGCTTCCGGTGGCCCAGACCCTCCTGGGCTTGCGGCCGTATCTCTTCTGCCTGGGCCTCATCGTCACAAGGCCGCTCCTCTCTGTCTCTTTTCTTCTTGTAACAACACCAGTCATATTGGATTAGGGGTTCACCTTGCTTCAGCCTGACCTCATGAACGAGTCACATCTGCAAGAACCTCATATCCAAAATACGGCCATTGTCTGAGGTCCTGGGGCCCAGAATTTCAACCCACCTTCGGGGGCGGGCACGCACAATTCAATCCCTCACACCCAGTGTGAGGGCTGTGTGGGCGCGGGTTCCTTGCCGACGGCTGGGTGGTCTTGCAGTGAAGTAGACCTGGGTTTGTCGCTCGCTCTCTTGTTTAAGCCTGAGCAAGACCCTTCAGCCATCTGCCTTGCCTCATCTGTAAAAAACCACAACACCTGGACTCACTGTGGCATTTATTAGGGTCACTTCACATACAAAGTGAGTACCCCGGAAATTGTGATTATGATTATTAATATTGGGTGTTGAACAGAGCAGCCACTCGATAAACAAATGAAGTCACCGCTTCCTCTAATAAATATTTCCTGATTGGCAGGCCTCAGCACACCTGACCTGATGAGCTTCCAGAGGGAGGAAGAAGCGGCAGCCAATACGCCCTGGAGACTTTATCGGTCCCCTGGCATCGTGGGAACGCTGGCTGAGGTGACGACGTGGCAGCTGCCCATCCCTGCTCGGGTGGCAGGGAGACTCCGGCTCCTCCCCGCCTCCCCCCACAGCGCGGAACCCTGGCTGGCTCTATGGGAACGTGGAGGTGGCGCGGGCTGGGGCTCCACGCCCTGTCCTTTGTTCTCCAGGCTGTGTGTGTGTGCGTGCGCGCGCGAGCACGTGTGCATTCCCACCAGGGGAGGGCCTGGGAGACAGGAGCCAAAGGAGACGAGCATCTCTGTGACGGAACAGATTCAGGCTGCAGAGAAAGACAACCACCAGAGCCTGACTTCCAGTCCTGGGGACCCTCCTGACTTCCGAGAAGCCCAGATTCTCCTCCAGAAAGAGGGCGGGGAATGGGCACAGCGAAGGGAACGGAACCAGAGATCTGAGTCCAGGAGAGACCTCCATCTGGGGGGAGCTGGGCTGACCTCAGGGACTGAAGTTTTCTCTTCTATCATGTACAGCTGATGAAATCTGCCTTATCCACCGAGAACACGATTCAAAGGCCAGCTGTTAGTATTTACATCCTCTTCTTGCTCACCCTTGAAGGTGCATCTCCAAAGAACATGGACATCGGCAGAGCTCGGTCACAGCTTTGCGTTGTTGCGATTTTCATTCTTACAAGAAAAGATAACCTACTCTTAGGAACGCGAGGAGATGTCGCGGGCCCAGGGGCGCCTGCCACAGCGGTGAGCTGGGCACCGCCTCTCCTCTCTGCGTCTCAGGCACAGCCGGGCATCCACGCGTCTGTTGCCCTGGGCACAGTCCGCCTGGCACGTGGCCTCCTCAGAGTTTAAACAGGGCACATACTTCCACAGTAGAAACTCACCACCAACGCCTTGACGTCTACAGGGACATTGTTTCAAAGAGATACACCAAAGTATGTGCAGATTTTTAGGAATGAAGATCATGATACAATTTCATCCAGAATCCACATGGTTAAGGTCTGACACCATTGCATCAGGCAACAAATGTGGTGATCAACTCTGAGACACACTGCAAAACACGAGATCTTTTATTGTTACATTTATATCTTCCAGTAGAACCAGGAGGGCGAGAAGAAGATGCCCATAGGTAGCCAGACCATGGGACACGTCGGAGGACTGTGGTACAAAGCGTGACAAGGTCAAAGAATAAAGAGCTCACCTCCTTTGGGGACAATTGGAAGAGAACCTGATGTCCTTCTCCTAATGAAGAGATCAGGACCAGATCAAGAGAAAGGAAAAAACTATATTGAACAGGTGACCAGGTCGTGAAAGCTAGCCCTAGCTGGTAGGGCCTGGATCTGAATTCTGCACCAATGGCTGCCTTGTTTCCGTTCCGGCACGTCTATCGCAGCTGCATGCATGCAGGTAAGCGGAGCTCTGCAATGCGGGCCATGCAGGTACCTGGTCCAGGGAACTCTGCCAATTGAACACAATTTTGTAGAAGTGCTGAATTCCAGTTCAGAAGCCAAGCTAATTATTAGCAAAAGCTGCCCAATCATTTCACCAATAAACCACACAGTAAATGCAGAGACCATTGGAGAGCATTTAACTTGCCTAAAAAGTCCCTACACCTTCATCTGAAGCTGCGTGGCAGCCAGAAAATGGACAGTACTGATGGCAGGTCCCCAGAACTGTTACATTCATAACACCCGTGACATTCACAACAGCACAGTGCTGTTGGAGGGTAATGTGGCCACTCCTTATAGGACACCATACCGATACATTTTCATAAAATCAAAACCCCAAGTTGATAATCACCTCACACCTGTTAGGGTGGCCTCTATCAGAAAACAAAACAAAAATCAGAGTCACAGGTGCGGACGAGGACGTGGAGAACAGGAACCCCTGTGCACCGTTGCTGGGGACGTGAGACAGTGCAGCGCTGTGGAAGACAGTATGGCGCTTCCTCAGAGAACTAATCATGTGACGTAGCCATCCCACCTCAGTGTATACGTCTAAAGGAATGAAAACGAGCGTCTTGGAGAGATATTTGCACACTGATGTTTAATGCAGAATGATTCGCAATAGCCAAGAAATGAAAGCAACATTGATGTCCATCAATGGATAAATGGATAAAGAAAATGTGGTATGTATGTACAACAGAATGTTATTCAGCCTTAGAAAAAAAGGAAAGAAAATCCTATCATATGTTACCATGGATTGGGGGTGTCCAACAGGCAGCCTGTGGTCCACACGCGGCCCAGGATGGCTGTGAATGCTGCCCAAAACAAAGTCGTCAATTTGCCTTGTGTATTCAATGTGTGGCCCAAGACAGCCCTCCTTCTTCCAGCAAGGCCCAGAGATGCCGAAAGCTTGGACGGCCCTTTCCAACCTTTGAGGACATCGAGTGGACCCTAAGTGAGATAAACCAGCCACAAAGAGAAATGCATGTAAGTGATTCCCCTTATACGAGGTCCCTGAAGTTGTCAAACTCATGGACGAGAAAGGACAAGGGCGGTTGCCTGGGGCTGGCGGGAGGGGAGGAAAAGGGACCTGCTGTGCGATGAGCGCAGAGGTTCAGCTTTTCAGGATGAAAAGTTCTAGAGATCTGTTCACAGGAACGTGCACGTAGTTAACCCCACTCTACTCCACTCTTACAACGGTGAGGATGGCAATTTTTACATCATTCATGAACCGCAGTCTTTGAAAGCTCAAAAGATCAAATGAAGATATAATAAAAATAAAATATTTCATATATAAAGGTATTCCCTACGATTAATGGTTATAGTTCTGGGGGACGAGTTTCTAGACCTACCGGCCACCCCTCCCCCAGCCCATTGGATCAGGCCTGGTTGCTAGGCACCTGTTCATCATAGAGAGAGAACACTCCGCAGGGTTCCGAGCAGTTATTTGTGTCCAAAGGACACTGGCAGTCGGTGGCAGAGCTGTGAGCCAGGCCAGCCATGGAGGGCCTGGCCTGGCCACTGCCAGAGCCGCCACGTCCGCCTTCCAGGTGATCCTGGAGCACTTGTGCGCGGTCCTACTGCTGATTTCTGAGGGCTTGGGACATGTCCCAGCTCTCCCTGTGCCCCTCGGGGTGATCCCCGTGGGCACTCTGTTGGTGGTGTTATTGATGGTGAAGAGACGGCATGCTTCCAGAAGCGTGAAGGCGCCAGGCGAAAGGTGTCCTTCCCGCAATGAGGTCTGTGCAGGACGAGGTGAGAATGTGGGACCGATGACAGAAGCCGGTGACGCCCCCAAGCCACCTGAGGTGCAGGCCGGTCCTCTCAGGTTGAAGACCTTGTGCTTGAAGGCCCTGAATGAAATCCTGACCAGGATGTTGTCCATTCAGGACCTGGTTGATTTAGTGGAAAACGTACGTAAGAGGCAGCCGCCTAGACGCTCCCACATGACCAATGAAAAGCCCATCCCCAAAGCACTGGGGACTGATGGGCAACAACTTCAGGAGAACATGATGGACTATTTGGACATGGACCCTCGTCCTCCCGAAAGCCCAGAACTGGGCCAAGGCGATACTATGGGACGGAAGCAGAACACTCAAGAGAAGAAGGAGGAGAAACAAAGGCTGGAACCATCAAAGGTACAAGTGGAGCAGGTCCTGCGAGGTGGAGTCAGCCAGCTCCTGTCCCGGGCGGGCACCCTGCCGCAGCCCAGCCCCAGGCCCGAGGTCCTTAGTAAAGACCACTTGGCTCATGCCACCGCACGGGCCAAACCACAGAGGGAAGCAGAGAACGGGGATCAGTTCATCCACGGGTCGCAAGGTGATCTCAAGGGCGTCCCTCGTGATGCTGACCTCAACGTGTCCCTTCAGCTTGCTGATGAGGAAAACCGGGGCACAGTCCGACGACTGTGGGAACAAAAGCAAATCAACAAAGAGCTGACAGCAGACCTGCTGGGCCTGCGCGCTGAGAAAGTGTCTCTGCAGCGTGAAAATTCAAACCTGAAAGCAGAGCTGCAGCGGCTGAAGCTGAAACTCCAAACTGTGCCCAATGCATATGAAGATCTTCTAGCACAACTCCAGAAACAGCTGTCTGAGGCGGAAAGGCACTGCTTGGAAATGGAGAAGAAACTTCTCAACGACTGCAGAAATGTGACCTCTGCCTCTCAGATGCTGATCACCTATAAGAAGATGGCTCAAGACATGAACCAGGAGCTACGAAGAAGCACTTTCTACTATGAAAAGGAGGTTCGATACCATTGGCAAAGAGCTGAAGAAGCCCGGGCGGCAGCCGAGTGCGCGGAGAGAAAGCTCCAGGAGCAGTGGAGAGAGAACGACCGCAACAGGCAGATGCTGGCCAAGGCCTGGTCCACCTTCCAGCCTTTCCCTGGTGGCCCCTTTGCTCCTGCTCCTCTGCCCGCAGCCCACAGAGGCCCAGAAGTGCCAGGCTGTCCCCCGGGTCATCAGGTCCCCAGGAAGGAGCAGGGTCACCCAGTGAGGGCTCGGGAATCCCGGGTCACCTTCCAGGTTTGACTCGGCCACCACAGCGGCGGGGCCCTGAGCCCCCCACCCAGGTCACAGCATCTGCCTGGGTCTCTGTTCCAGTGACTCTGATTGATTGCTCTCTCCACCGCGAGGCCACGCCTCCTAGATGGAGGCCTCCGCTGCTCTCAGTAGCGCAGAGCTTTCTATCCTTGCAGCGGCAGTACTTCCATATAGATTCATTCACGTGACTCTCATTGCTACAAACTCCCATGAGACCTTTAGAATGCTCTGCTCATTATATGTATTGTATTTGGATTTAATTGACCACTATTAGCTAAACCGCCATCCCAGTTTGACGTGGACATTTCAACAAAGACCATGGTTGTGTGCTATGGCTGTTATCTCATATCTATGGAAGCAATTTAATAGGTACCTGAAAGCTTCCTGGTTGGTCTTAAAAACATAGGAAAAAGAACCAACACAACTTGAACAGGGCAGACAACAGCCCATTCAAACTACATAATATCTTTATAACTTTAGTCCTCAATTCATAGTTTAGTCCTAAAGTCATAGGATAGTTTAGCCTAAATTTATAGATTATCATAGTAGAGTTTAGCCCTAAATTCATAGATAAGAAATCTTTAGATTTCTTTTCTGCCTTATACTTTTACCTTATTCCTTTTTGTTTAAGACACTATCTATTGTTTAGCATTTCGGAATTTTATGCAGTCAAAACAAAGGTTTCTCTTGATGGCAAACACACCTGCGCACACTGGCTCTCCTGACACACACGCACACACTCGCTCGGGTTCTTCGTTTCTCACACTCACACGCACACAAGGTGAACGTGCAGGGTCCTCTTAGTTGTTCTGAACCGGAAGGAAACGTCAAGACGTTGCTGCAACCTTAAATAAGTAGTGTCAATAAATAAGTCCGTAGAAATACCACGTGGTATGCCTGTCGTCTGTGCACAGAGAGGCCGCCCCCCAGTCACATGCACACAGGAGCAGCGCTGCCCGACGCGCCCAGCGAGATCCCCCTGGGCGCAGCTCACAGATGCAGCGGGGAAAGCACGGAGATGAAGCCATCAGCCAGCGTGACGGGGCTCAGGGAGGGACCGGGGTGGAGTCTGGGTGCCCGTGAGAGGGGAGCGGTGCCCGCCCCTGGGCCTGGGGCAGGAGGGCCCACGGCACTGAACCCAGGGAGGGGCTGTCTCGGGAGCAGGGAGCCGGCCCCCGCCCTCTGCCGTCCTGTCCTACAGAGGCTGCTGAGCAAAGGGCCGCCACCTGGAGGCCTGGGGCCAGCAGGCGGCGGTCAGCCTCAGGCACCGGCTAGGCCCGGAAAGGGCCCGCAAGCCCGGGGAGAGCGACCGCCACACTTGGCTGGATCCCAAGTGTGCGGGAGCTCTGTGGCCTCACTGCGGCCCTCCCATCCGGGGACCGCCTCCGGAGCTTCTGCACTGACCTCAGGGCTCTGCAGGGGACCGGGACGCAGGGGTGGAGAGAGCTGCCCGGCCCGGGCTCCCCAGAGCTGACATGCTAGGAGGGGCGAGGCCAGGGAGTGAGGGGAAGGAAACAGAGGATGATGCCACCTGCTCTGCAGACTCTTCCGACAGGGCGGTGGATAGCAGGAGCGACAGGTGGCGGCCCATGGGGGTGACTGATGGGGGACGAAAGGTGAGAGGACTTAGTCCCGGAAGATCCAGGGGCCACACACCCCGGGCAGAGCAGACGGAGGTGTGCCGGCCTGAGCCCTGGCCTCTGGGGAGGAAAAGGGGGCCAAGCTGGCTGGGAAGGGGAGGGACAGGGAGCCGGCGGGGCGGGGCGGCGGCTGGGATGCGGTGAGGTTGTCTTCTGCACGTGTCTCTGTGGCTGTGGAAAGAGGAGAGTGTGGGGTGGGGACGTGGGGGGCAGTTCGGGGGAGGGTGGACGTCACAGAGACAGAGCAGGACATTGGAGCTGTGCTTGGGTGGCTGAGGGCCAGAGAAAGGACTGAAAGATGATTTTAGGCCTTTTCAATAGCCTGCGTGTCTTTTGGCACTAAGTGAACCTCAATGAAAGCTTTGCAGGGCACCCCTGCACAAATCCAGCAGGTCGCAGATGTGTCGCCCCGAAATCCTAAATTTCTAGGAAGAGGGCGTGGAGTTAGGCGCGTCCATTTGGACTTCCACGTGGCTTCCCCAGCACCTGAAGGCCCTGTGGGTCAGGGACTCGCACCCCAGGGCCTCCAGGGCAGGTTCAGGAGGGGTTCCAGGGCAGGGTGGGGGATTTCCAGGTGTGGGGCACTTACTACCTGAGTCGGGCTTCCAGGCTGCCGCTGGTGGGGGCGCAGGCAGCGATGGTTTGTTTGCTCCAGCAGAGTGCGGAGCCCAGGCAAGAGAAAGGCTCAGGCACCAGAGGCGCCCCTGAGCGGGGTGTGTGCCCTCCTTGCTGGTGCCATGCCCGGCCTTCTGACTGTCCCTGCTGCAGCCTGGGGAGAGGGGGGAGGACTCCGGAGGGAGGGGCTGGCTTCTGAGCTGAACACTAAAGGACAAGTAGGAGTTGTTCACATTGCTTTCCACACTGTAAGGGGCCTGTGAAGCACTCGGAGATTTTGTTACAAAGCAGTTCTGATTCATCAGCTCTTTGGAAGGTCTGAGACCTTGCACTGCTCCCAAGTGATGTCCGCGCTGGGACCGGAAGTTTAATAGGCAAGATCTTGAGACGATGAGGGGAAGGAGTGGGGCGGTTGAAGGGTCAGGGGCATTTCTGCCAGAGGGCGCAGCTCAGGTGAGAGGGCAAAGGCCCCGGCAGCCTGGTCTGCCTGAGCAGGCGGGTTTGGGCAATTAGCTTTCTCGAGTCCAGCAACTCAAAGCCGGGAGGCGACAACCAGAAAGCAGCGCAAAGCTATGACGTGTGCCCGCGCACCATTTCCAGTTACCCTGCTTCACACTCCTGTCTCCCCGGAGTGAACCTTGTCCCTAGACAAGCCCATGTCAGAGGAGCACAGTGGGCTGCAGAACAAGGCTGCCCTGGAAAACCAGCTCTGGGGGACCGTCGCTGCTCAGACACAGGGATGGCTTTGCAAGAAGCAAAGCTCTTCAGCCTAAAGGTAAAGTGTACAGTGTCAAACCACAGACACAAGCTCATGTGTCCCATGAAGGGGATGTCTGACAGCTCAAGTGTCCATTGATCCTAGTGGACACGTCAAATGCAGACACTTCCTATGTCTTAGTATTTGAGTGGCAAACATGTATTTTTACCCTCTTTGAGTTTAAAGAATGTGTATTTCACCGTGTCGACCTCAGTCAAAGGCTTAGATATATGTGTATTTAACATACAGCTTTTTAAACATTACAAAACCTCTATGCTTTCTCATTCCCACCTGCCCAACTCCCGTCCGACCGCCGCCCCAGGTAGCCACTTCGAGGTCAGCTGCCAACGCGATCGTATGTCCTTTTTCAAGGGTCATATGTTAGCCAGGCTTTTTTACTTATTCATTCATTCATTCATTCATTCATTCACACATTCACTGAACAAAAATTATGAAGCACCAGGCACCAGGCAGATCTGGGTAATACTGCCGTGAACAGGACAAGTTTCAAATGAAAGAGCTGCACTTGACCAAGAGGCGGGCGGTGACTGAGGCCACCATTCCCGATTTGTTGGAAGTAGAGTTGCTTGTTATGTGATTAGTTATGTGATTAGTAGGGGGTGAAGGTCCCTGCTAAGACCCCTCCCTGGCTCAGTTTCCTGAGAGTTATAAACAAGATGGCAAGTCCTTAGGGCGAGGGGAGACGGGCTGCACCCACAGGGTGGGGTGGCAAGAGGCGGCACCTATCACTCTGCTGACGGTTGCCTGGGACAGATGGGGCAAGTCTTTAAGGGGCTGTCCAGCCCCTCAGCTGCGGTGGCGTTTAGTCCCCATGCTGGTCGCCAGGTGATTGCAAGATAACTGTTCAGCCTCCAGAGTCATGTTGGATGTTCAGGACAGGAAGCGGAGAAGGGCAAAGGGCAAAAGGAATCTGTCCCTTTTTAAAGAGGTTTCCCAGAAGCTCCATCTAGAAAATTCTGTTCTCTCTCATTGACTCGAGTTCCTCCTCATTCCCTGACCTTCTCCAAGAAACACAGCCCAGCTGCTGGAAGGTGTAAAGCAGTAGAAAATAAATAGTTGAAATCTCACCAGGTTGACAGATGAGTATGGGGCTCCCCTCATAACTGTAATGAATCGCTGAGCAGCTCCCAAGTGAAGGACATTTGAGGCCTTTTGAAATGAACTTAGAATGTGTTGCTCCTGGTTTTTCTTTAAAAAGAAAAGAAGTTTCTCTGCGCCAGGCCTCGGGCGGGCGTGCTCTGGGCTCTGGGCCTTTGCACTTGCTCTGTCCCCTGCACAGGACGCTCTCCCCAACCTGTCATGGTGCTCGCTTCCTTCAGGTCTCCAATTAAAGTGGCACTTCCTGGGAGCCCTCCTTGTCGCCCTAGTTAAAGCGCGAGGGCGCATCGGCTCTGACCCTGCCTCTGCTTTCATTTCTTCCTCGCACTTAACGCCGCCGGATGGCAGAGCAGAGGGCGGTTGGTTTGCATGTGCAGGGCCTGTTTTCCTTGCTAGAGCGTACACTCCAGGAAGGCACACAAGCGGCCTGCTGTGTTCTCCGGTGTTTGCCCAGGGTGTAGTGCCTGGCGTACGAGGGTGCTCAGGAAGTGCTGGTTGAATGAGTGAGTGAATGAACGGCCACCTGGACTGTCATGTAGCTCCCGGCCTGGGACTGGCTAAAGAGTGATCGCCTGGGTCCCGGGAAACCCTGACCTCGTGAGCGCGGGGACCCCTCCAGGGCCCCAGCGCAGCCCCGCCCCCCACCCTCATGAAGGGACATCTTTTGTTAAGTAATCACATAACAAGGAACCTTACTTTCTACAAATTATGAATACAGATACTTTATAATAGCTTTATTTGGTAATATATACTCTTAGAACCTAATTGAACTTGACATATTAAAAAATATATCAGATTCTGACTAAAGGTTCTGACTCACCTGAGCAGTTTTACCCGATAGGGTCAGAATAGAAGCAGCTGGTGAAAAATTATGCTTGTAAGCTGAAAGAACCCTTGTGTTGAATGGGTTAACATTTTTATTTCCTACCCCAATTTCCATGTTGCTTAGATAGATGCATGATAATATTTTCCAAACCGAACTAAAGATTGAATCTGTATGTTAGGATTCTGACTTCCCCATTCACTCTAAATACTTAAATACCTCAAAAGGAAATTTGTTATTTTTGTACTTTCAAGAAAGCCAGAAATAAAGGAGGATTGCTGAAAAGTCAGGTGATTTAGGGAATATTAATTTGCCTCCCTTAGGGAACTCAGTGCCCAAAGACCAGCCATAAAATGAAACCATAATTATTCTCTGGGGAAAGGCGCCAGGCCGTGGAGGAAGGGGAAGGAGTACAAAGACAGGATAGGAGAGCAAGCGATTTTCTCACGAAAGCTGACAAAATAAGGAAACATATTAGCTTACTTTTTCTAAAAGGTCAGGGAGGATGACCATCAAATTGTTTGTTCCTGCTCAGTGGGGCTCCCTCCCCAGTCCCCGTCCCCACTGAAATGGGGTGAGGTGGGGCCATTGTGTAAGTCTCGGGCTTTCTATTTGCTTTGTGAAGCCCATAGCATTTTTCACATGCCTCTGGTGGCCCTTATCTTGCTGCATAATATTTGTTTACATTTACGTGTCCTGTGGGAGGTCACCGGCCCCTCCAGGGCTGGGCTCTTGTGCTCTTTCCACCCCGCCAGCCAGCGAATGGTTTGGTAGATCAGTTATGGAGCGGACACACCTTTGCCCTGCAGTCCTTCAGACTCACTCAGTTAGTTTAAGCTACATTCGAAAGGCCTAGAAAAACCTTAGTGGAGCAACGGAACCTAGTAACCTGTTGCAGGCAGCGGGTGTCTGACTTTTAGAAAAGGGAAGATTCGACTAACTTAAAAGTTCTCTACATGTGTATGAGAGGTTATGTAGTGAATAGACTATTAGGTAAACATTCAGGAAATATAGTCAAAGGGTGAGAGGAAGAAATTCATTTTCACAGGTAAGAAGAGTTTCTGAACAATAAACAACGCTGTAAAGTTCATTTCTACAATTATACTCAAATTTGTAGTAACTTTGCCCACATTCACTAACACATTCCTGTTTTTCAAATAGCCTGGCTCGCCTTCCAGTCTGGAAACGCTCGTGGTCAGCACCGACCCACTCGTTTACTCACTGATTCATTCAACCAGCAGTTACTGAGCCTCCGCTCTGTGCCCAAGCACTGGAGCCATGACAGTGAGCAGCTATGGCCATACCTCCAGGGAGCTTAGAATGATCAGACAATGGCACAAATAAGTGTGAAATTTTGACTCGCAAGAGAAGATAGATGCACACCGTATTAGCGTTAGACATTTAGGGAGGTTGGTCCCAGTTTGGGGGTTCAAGGAATGTTCTCTGGCAGAAACAGTGAATAAGCAACACCTGAGGGACAGGGGGGCGGGGAAGGGTGGCCTGGCCAGGCGGCGGGGTGGCGGTGGGGAGAGATGCGGGCAGAAGAGCCAGCAAGCAGAAGTGCCTGTCGGGGAGCGAGGCCAGCAGGCGGAAGCGGGAGGCCAGGCCGGGGTGTGCCCCGCTGCAGGGAGCTGGACCTGTCTTTGGGAAAAAGGAAGTCACGGACTGTGCTCAGCCCGACAGGGGTGCGGTGGGTTGAGCTGTGGCAAGACCCGAGTGGCCTTTCCAAAGGCTCCGTGGAGGCCACCACGGCAGCAGGCAGGAGATGTGAGGGAGGCCTCACATTCCCCCTGCCCTGCAGAGAATGACTCCTTCTTAGCGAAAGTCACTGCTTTGCCTCCCCATTAAAATAAAAGCTGAAAATGTATTTTCAGAAAAACAAGGAAACAGAACACCAGACACATTGTACCAAATGATTTTTTGGTTCACAGGCTGGTGTTCAATCCACTAAGCTACACCAGCCAGGGTCCAAATGATTTTTTAAAGTAATTTTTCCCTCGAAAGCCTAAAAAACGTCTTTGGGCTGGGACATGGGCCTGGCTCGCCGTCGCATCTTCAGTGCGCCACAGAAACCGGCAAAAGACGTGTCCAGAGACTGAAGGAGGCACGGAGCATTCTCTGTCAGGGCTGCCGTAACAGGGGACCACCGTCTGGGTGGCTTAGCCGACAGGCATTTATTGTCTCACAGCTGTGGGGGCTGAAGTGCCAGATCAAGCTCTCGGCAGGTCAGGTTGGTCCTTCTGAGACTGAGGGAAAAGCTCTGCCTCAAGGCTCATAAAGGCTTGTAGAAGAGTCTCCATCACCTTCCCTTTTGTGTCTCTGCTCCAAGTTTCCCCCTTTATGACGACAGTCACATTGCATTTGAGCCCACCCTAAGGACCCCATTTTTAACCTTGATTACCTCTATAAGGACCTTATCTCCAAATAAGGTCACATTCTGAGGTACTGGGGGTTAGGACTCTTACCTATGGCTTTTGCAGGACACAATTCAACTCACAATCCATGGGGCTGTGCACATGGATTCCACTGAACAAGGCAGCTTCTGCTTGTTCCAGCTGACAGGCCAGCCCCGGGGATGAGCCCCGGGCAGCAGGGTCCCCGAGAGGCTGTCAGGGCACAGAGAATTCCCTCTCCTGGTCTCTTCAAAGCTCACCTCATCTCCCTGAAAAAGCCTAACAAAAGCAGGCAGATTTTCCAGACTGTTAACGGTTTGAATTGTGTCCTCCCCCCAAGCCCTGCCCCCATCGAATTCGTATGTTGAAGTCCTAACCCCCAGAGTGTGACTGTATTTGGGGATAGGGCTTTTAAAGAGGTCATAAATTAACATTAGGTCACTACGGTGGGCCCCAGTTCAATGTGACTGGTATCCTTATAAGAACATTATAGATTATAGATTATAGATTATATAAAACCAACCCAGCTGCCACCTTGATCGCAGACTTCTATTCTCCACAATGGTGAGAAAACAGCTTTGTCACCTGAGCCCCAGTCTGGGGTATTTTGTTACGGCCTTCCTAGCAAACTAACATACCAACCAAAGTGGCTACCACTCCTTTCTTAAAACCCAGTGTCGTTTGATGATGGTTCCACACCTCAGCTCACTTCTTGTTAATAAAGGTGCTGTTTCCTGCACACTCACTTTTACATCAGGCACTGCGCTGAGAGCATCATCAATGTTATTCAATTTGTATAACTTAACCCAGACAGAAAAGCTGCTGTGCTCTTAATTTTTATGAGAAAGAGCCCTGAGCAGAAGAGGTGTGAAGCGACTTGCCTGAGGTCACCGAGCGGGAAGGGCACAGCCCTGGAGCCTCAGTGCTGGCCTGAGGACAATTCTGGGAGGCGGAGCCTCAGTGCGCCTTCCCGAGTTCTACAGTCACAGCTGACGCACCTGGGTGTCTAGGTGATGAAGACATGAACTTACCCTTTACAACTATTTCCCCTCGATAACATGAAAACAAACAATCTAATTTTAAAAAAATGAGCCAAACGTTAAGACATGTAGCAAGGAAGTCTATGAAAAGATGCCCCACATCATGTGTCATCAGGGAAAGGCAAGTCAAGATGAATACCTATTAGAACTTCCAAAATCCAAAAGACGGACACCACCAAATGCTGGCGAGGGTGTGGAGCAGGACCCCCACTCATCGCTGTTGGGAGTGCAACACGGTGCAGCCGCTGGGGAAGGCAGTTTGGAGATTTCCTATGAAACTAAACATTCTCACCACACAGTCCAGTGACCGCGATCCTTGGTATTTACCTAAAGGAGATGAAAACTCACTTCCACACAAAACCTGCACGTGGATATTTACAGCAGCTTTATTCATTTATTGCCAAGCTTGGAAGCAACCAAAATGTCCTTTGGTGGGTGAATGAATAAACTGTGGTGCCTTTAGATCAGTGATTGTCAACATTTTCTTCCATCGCATGGTGCACATAAACTAAGCACTAAAATTCTGAGGCACACCAAAAATATATTTTTTGCCTATCTGACAAAAAATATAGGTATGATTTTGATTCATTCACTCGGACGGCTATTGTATTGGCTATTGTGATTTTTTTTTTTTTTTTTTTTTTTTTACAATCTAAGGGACAAGAGGTCAATGCGTTGCATATTTTAAAAATTCTTGCAGTACACTGGTTGAAAATCACTGATCTAGACAATGGAATAACATTCACTGCTAAAAAAAAATGAGCTACCAAGCCATGAAAAGACACAGAGGAAACTTAAATGCATGTTATGAAGTGAAAGAAGCCAATTTGAAATGGCTATGTATTATACGACTCCAACTACATGACGTTCTGGAAGTGGCGAAACTACAGAGGCAGTAAAAGGATCAATGATTTCCAGGGGTTTGGGTGGGCGGGGGGAGGGGCAAACAGGCAGAGCACAGTGGACGTTTAGGGCAGTGAAACTCCTCTGTATGACACTGTACTAGTGGACACATGTCATTATATGTTTGTCCCAAGCCCACAGAACGCGCAGCACCAACAGTGAACCCTAACGTAAACTATGGACTTTGGTGATGATGATGTGTCAGTGTGGGTTCATCAACTGTAACACATGCACCATGGCGGGGGTGGGGGGTGCTGGTGACGAGGGAGGCTGTGCATCTGCGGGAACAGAAGTTCGTGGGAAATCTCCGTACTCCCCCTTCAATTTACCTGCGAACCTAAAAATACTCTAATAATAATGTCTTTTTTAAAACACTACTTTGTCTTTATCTTGGGTCAGCTTATGACTCCAGATTCTTCTTCATTCTTGCAGAAATCATCAGCCCTCCATTAGCAATATTAAAGTTATACCCACATTTCAGAGCTCAGAGTAAATAGTTTTGCCTTTGCTAGTGCCACAAGCCACTGGACCCCGGTCGAAACTGATGTTAAGCAGAGAAAAGATGAGGACTAAATGGTAATGGGGAAAAAAAAAATACAATAAAGATTAAATAAAATAAAATAAAATAAGATTGGAAGAGAATGACAAATCATCTTATCGCAAAGAAATCGGGGGAGTGTGTCCTTCGGGGTTGAAGACGAACGTGTCTGTGGTGTGTCCCGAGGCCCCGTTCAGTCGGCCAAGAGCACACTGAGGAGCCTCCGCCCGGACCGTCCGGGAAGCAGGGCGTCCCCGATTCCCCTCCTCGCCAGGCCTTCAGCCGGCATGAGGGGCTGACAGCCTCGGAATGCTGACCAGAAAAAGACACTTTACACATCTGTTTCAAAAGGGAAATAAATGGCATGGAATGACATGCTTAATCTTGTGGAATACTGAACTTTTTCTTAACTCTAAAACTACCTACATTGCCAGGGATGTGTTATTGGTGTTTTTACTGCAAATGGCTGAGATCTGCATTTTCCCATAACCAGTGCCCCCATTAGCGGCGGAAACATAGATGGAGAAACAGCGAGTCCAGCTGAGACCAGCTGAGCCCGTGCCCCACCATTCTCCCCAGCCAGCAGGTGCCCTCCCGCCGATGCCCTTGCCGCTCCTCAGAAACGCTGGATGCTTTGCGGACAAAGGAGGCCCCGGGGAATTTTCCCATACCTGCAAGAGTTAAGCACTGAGTCACCTGCAGCGAACGGCACACCCAGTTTGAGGTCCACCTGGGTGAAGTCACTTATCAGTGAGTCATATCTCTGAACACACTGTGTTCTATAGCATGTTGGTTAGCAACTTGCTTCCAAACATCGTGTCCAATGGTTCTGTTGCACACAACATTTGAAAGTGACAGGCGGCGCTCGTTCTGACGCAGCGCTGGGCAGTGAAATGCGTGTGGCGTGAAGCGGCCCGGGGTTCTCGCCAGTGGGTCTGGAATCTGAAAAGGAGCGCTGGGTCGCAGGGTTCCGTTGTCCCCCTAAAGCGTGACAGCCAGAGGAGCAGGACCACCCTGGCTAAGGGGCAAAAGAGGGACACGCCCCAGAAACTTTCAGTATAGTTCAAAAACAAACCAAAACGAGGAACCAGCCCAGTGGTCCTCTTGTTCTATTACGTTGTGCCTTTTTCACGGTCTCTGACCATGGGATTAAATTCTTAGCAGTTGACAGCACTTCATAACAGTTAGTGTTTTAAACTAGAGCCATAAACGCAGTTATTCCAACCACAGGTCCTATGAGAAGAGCCCTGCATTTCCAGTCAGGAGGCATGAGCAAGAGGGCGGGGCTGTGCGCCTCCAGGACTGGGAGAAAGGTGTGAGGCGCTGCTGTTTTGTTGCTAGGCAACAAGTTGCCTGTGACAATAATCCCTGTTCTCTGAAGGACTGGGGTGCCCTTTTCACTTCGTGAAAGCAGTGCATTTGCTTGGTACAAAAAGTACGCCTCGAGTTTACACTAACTCGTGATATAATAGTAAACAGTGTTTATGAAAGGGAATGCTATTCCGCTTTTGAATTCTTGTGTTTGCTCTCCGTCACCACCCGAGCGATCCCTGGCCCGAGGAGACGGGGTTCTTTCCTTGTCTCAGTGGATGACCACTGTTTGGCTTGTGACTGAGCTTCCCCAAGTGTCTGAGCTCCTCCAGAGGAGACCGGAACCTGCCTCTGAGCTCCTCAACAGAGGAGAGCATGTCTGTGTTCAGAAATGTTACAGGATTTGGTTTTATAATTTCGAACTAGTTAGCTGACCCTGACACGAATGTGTCATGCTATCTTTCGTGCTGGTTTTTCTTCTGTCAGTTCCCTCCTGGTGTGGTGTGTGCACGCTGTGAACTGGGTACAGTGCCCCCAGAACAGAGCCCTGGTCTCGGGCATCCTTACAGCCTCGACAGCCTCTGACATGGAACTTGGCTTGTAGTAGATGCTTAATAAATGCTTGTTGAGTAGATGAGTGAATGGATGCACGAAGGCTAATATGGTGCTGCATCTTCCAATTACAGGAATTTTAAGTAGATTCAAGTCAGGCTCTAAAAATAATGAAGGGGGTGGTATTACAGCGATTGTAAAAAGAGACAGGCATCTAAATAAGCTTAGTTTAGAAATCTGCCCTCCCTGTATAAAATCATATGTTTTACATGGAAATATCAATCTAAAACTCTTGGGTATAGTTTCAGAATGCTACTATTCTTTTAACTTTAAGAGACCACAAGATCAGGGCTCAAAGTGGAAAAGCACAGAGGCCTGGGCACCAAGCTCTAGGCCTCGCGTCTCTCCTAAGGAAAGTCACTCCCCGGAAGCAGAGCCAGAGCTCCGCTACCACAACACGATCTAAAATGCATCTCTGAAGACAGCAAGGGACGAGTGTGCTGAGATTCTCTTCCTTCAGGTACTGCGGCGGAATCTTGGCTCAACTGCGTCTCCCGAGTTTCAGAAGTAAGGTGCTCCCCTCTCCACCCCACCATCCCTGACACCCATTAGGACACTGATCCTTGTTCCCAAAGGATGATGGGTATTACTGAGTGCTTACTATACGTCGGCTGCTGTTCTAGACTCTGCATGTGAATTCATCCCTTTAATCCTCACGACGGTCCCATGAGTGGACGTTATTATTGGCCGTGTCACAGAGGAAGACGCTGAGGCACCGCGCGGGCACGTAACTTGCCCCGGGCCTCTGCCTCTCTCCTGCGGCAGAGCTGCGTTGTCCAGCTCCAGTCCCCACTCCCCCAGCCCTTCTATGAAACAGGGAAGGGGAAAGGAAGTCCTAACCCGTGGGCTGTCACCACACTGGGTGTGGACTCTCCACCCAGCAGCCGCCCCCTGCCCACAACCGCCCTCTCCTTGGCCGTGTTCTGGGCTGGTCTGGGGCGATGGCTCACTCGCGTCAAAGCGCAGGTGCGGCTCGGCCCCAGAGCTCCCTGCTCCTTGAGCTGGGCTTGCACTGGCGGAGCCCAGTCTCCCTGGGCTCGACTCGAGGGTCCCCCGTCCAGAGGTCTGCACCCTGAAAGCGTGGGACTGGCCCTCGCAGAGAGCCATGCAAGGCACCCCCCACCAACTGCACGGCCCAGGGCAGGTGCATTCCCTCAAGGGCGAGCCTGGGCCGCACCCAAGGAGATGCCAACTCTCCTCACCGAGAGAACATTCTGCACAGCGGCCCTGCCACAGGCTGCCGGGACAGGGGGCCCTCTCCTTGGGGCAGGGGAGGGGCACCCCCCACAAACAACCACGTAACATACACACACTAGACACATACACCCCTCCCACAAACATCACACACATACTAGATACATACACCCACATACCATCACACCACGCACACACATACCACATACGTACACGCAGGCACCACACGCACACACCACACACTGCAAGCGCTTTATGTAACAGGCTTGCCCACCCCCAGCCCTCCCAGGTCTGCAGACACTTGTGGAAGATCGGCCAGCACCTGCATTCCAGGACCACACAAATCCCGCCCCGCTCGCCCCTCCCGCCCGGCTCCCAGGCTCCCAGGGTGAATCAGGCAGCTGCCACGGCCCCGGAAGCGAGAGAGTAAATACACCGCCTTTCTCTCAGGGCTGGGGCACAGGTTAGAAAGGTGACTAAAATATGAGAGAGCCGTTGGAGAGCAGCAACAGCCTGAAGAAGTGCAGTGACTCAGGGAGGCGGCTGCGATCCCGACGCAACCCTTCAGAGACAGGGCTCTGAAATGGCAGGTGGCCCCTCTCTGATTCCTGTGGCTGGGCTGCCAGGAATGCACGCACTGGGACGCCTGAGCAGCGGGGTCAGAGGGGACAGCCCTAGGGGAGAATGCCAGAGTGGGGCTGGATTCTTTCTTGCTTAAAAAAAAAAAAATCAAGCGTCATTTCTTTCAGGAGCCTCCCTGCACAGCCCTAAGCGTCCTCCAGGACTGAGCGCAGGCCAAGGGAGGCGGTGCCTTTGAGGCCACTGAGTCCTTGGGGTCCAACGGAGGGTCATGCTGCCATTCAACAGGGCTTACTTACCCCGTGACGGCTCCGGGGCAAGGACCCCGAATTACCAGATCTATTCCCAGGACGCACCTCGGACCATCTCCAGTGATCGGGACAAACCCACGTTTCACTTATAACCTCTCCAAAAAGACAAAGGGCCATGTAACCAACAGCTCTAGAACCACATGAAACCGTGGAAAAGCGATGAGGACAAAAGTCACAGGGCGGCTAGGGGCACCGGAGCCCCCGGGGTCCTGTGAAAGTGTGGGTGTGGGCGGGTCTGAGATTTTGCCCCTCCCCCAGTCGGTGCCATGGCTGCGGGTCCATGGGTCGCACTTCAAGTGCCCAGCACTGGCGGTCCTACAGAGCACGCGGGAGGGGCGGGGTCCGGGCCCCCGGCAGGGTTGGGGAGGCTTGCTGGGGCGTGAGGGGTCAAGACGGGTCCTGGTGGCGGGACCGGTGGGAGGAAGTGTTAAGACATCCTAGATCCACCCTGTAAGGCAGCAGGCGACAGGATGAAGGTCCTGATGATGGCGGCCACCCCCAACCCCAGGACCAGGACCGGCTGACCGGCTGCCCTTGGGGGAGGGGCAGGGATGGAGAAGCTAGGAACTTGGAAGCTGGAGCCTGCCGTTTAGGGGCTGAGAGACTAGGCGGGTCTGAAAAACGGGGACAGCAGTGCCAGTCCCGTAGGATTGGGGTGAGGATTAAACGAGATGACATACAAAGGGCCCCGGGGAGGGCCTGGCACAGCCTAGGCAGTCCGCGCACAGGGTGCTTGTCCACGTTATTGTTGTTACGGTGATAAATGGCGGAAGCAAAGGAGCGGCGTATCTCCTGCTTACCTCTGAGTCCTGCGCCAACACCTCTCAAAACACGTGGCTCCTGGTGGATGCAGAAAGCTCTCTTGTCCCCAGTGTGTCCCCTGTGATGCTGGGATGGATGGTGGGGGGGTGGCCTTGACAAGAGGACGGAAGGTCTCATTCCCAGGGCCTAGGATGTCCTGAGATTGTCCTTGCTCCTGGGCATAAACAGAGGAAGGTATTCAGGGGACTTGGTGAATTTACAGGTAAATTAAATTAAATTAAATTTACGGTGAAAAGTTATTCAAACATATTCTAAACTACTTGTCATTACTGCGAAATGTGACCGTATGGCAGGCTCTCCTATTTTAGTCACAGGATACAGGACGTGCCCTAATGTGAGGCGCTACCAGACTCATGATGGGTGACTGGCGTCGGGCGTGCTGACGCTGGGCGCCTAACGAGGGCCCGTGGGGCCACGCGGCCAGGAGCTGCGGCAAGCGCGTAGCGGAGGCTCCTGCAGCCGCGGTGGGTGGGGGAGCGCTCACGTTCCCCAAAGGGCTCCCTCGCAGAGACAAACCCAGAGACAGATGGAAGGTGTCAGGCACTGCCAAGCTCCAGTGCGGCCAGGCCTCTGGAAGGGCAGCTGTGAGTGTGATGGAATGGGCAGAGTCTAAACAGCAATGATTTATTTTCCAAAGTCTCTGGCTCTTTTAATCCTGTTTTTCTTCTCCTCCCCTTCTCTGCATAGGGCAGGGCAAGCAGTTTTGGGGCCAGCTGGCTGTGCTCTCTGTTCTCCTCAAGCAGTTTTGTGTGAAATGATACAGATTCTACAGATGTGGCCCCTGCACAAAGGTGTTTCCCGGTTTTAGAGGTGAAGAGACACAAGGCCACCTGTCCTCACTAAGCTGTGTGGTCCCCGCTCCTCCCTGGCTCACCTGGACTGTCCCACCCCTCTGGCCCGCGCTCCTCGCCCCGCCCCCCTGAGGAGAGGGGCCCCACCCACGCCTCCCCACCCGCCCTGGGAGGCTCCCACGGTGACCTCTGGCTGACCAAAGTTTACCAGCCTGGGCTTCCTCACCCCAAATCTCAGTCCAAGGTGACAACTGAGTCATCTCACTCTCCTTTACTGGAAGGAGGAGACCCCCAGAGGCCACACCCTCTCCTCAGGTCATAGATGCATTTTAGCACCTGTGCTCATTGGCTGCTTTAGCAAAGTACCTGGCGCAGGATAAACAGTCAGCAAATAGAATGCTCGCTGGCATTATTGTTAATAACTGAAACTTTGGGAAATGATTGCGTGCCAGCCACATGGCGGGCACAGTGCGCGGTGCTGGGCCTCCGGAGACGAGCCAAACATGGCTCTACCTCGGGCTGTTCGTGGCCAGGAGGACGGCTGGCAAGGAAGGTGTCTCTGAACTGGAGGGGAGGGAGGCACAATGGGAACAGTGGGCTCCGCGCCCCAGAAGGACATGAGTCCTGTGAGTCCGCCTCTTAGAGGTGGGGAAGACCTCACAGAGGGGACATCTGGGCTGTGCTATGGTCTGAACGTGCCCGCCCGCCAAATTCATGTAGAAATAAAACCCCCAAAGATGACGATCCCCACCCCCAGCCACCATGTGAGGACACCAAGAGAAGGCACCAGCTTAGGGCCCCGAGGACAGTGCTCACGGGACCGCGCTAGGACCTTGACCTCGGAGTCCAGCCCCCAGAACTGGGAGAAATAAGCATGTACAGTCACCCAGTCTGTGGAAGTTTGTTACAGCAGCCTGAATGGACCAAGACCGGCTGTTCCTTCAGCGCTGGGGGAAGTTTGCCCGCCGGAGAAGAGGGGAAAGGGCGGGTGGGGGAGCAAGGGAAGGACAGGAAGGCGGAGAGGTGAGCGTGAAAGGGAGTGGCCTGCGGGGGGGCGAGGCGGGGGGGGGGGGAGAGTAGCCAGGGTTGGCTGGAGTGAAGTGGGGTCCAGGGCTGGGGGAGGGGAGGCTAGACCAGTGCCTAAGTGCCATCTGAGGAGCCAGGACCTTGTCCTGTGGGCAATAGGAGCTAAGTGGGAGCGCGACCTTCTGAGGGCCACGTGGCCCCAACGAGGAGACCCTGAGTCCTGACGGGAGGTGGGTGGGGTGGGGGAGGCCCAGGTGAGGAGGAGGCGCAGGGGGTCCCTGTTGGGGAAGGCCAGTCAGATCTAGTGCAATACCACTGGCGCCCAGACACTCTGTGGACTTTGTCGTGTAGGTGACGCTCCCTGCGTGGTGTGGGTGAGGGAAGTATTGCTGTAAGTGGTTAGGGGGCTTGCCGCTCTGTGATATTCCCCAGACTGACTACACAAATCACACTGGAAGTCCGCAGGGGTTCTCTGTGGCCTTAATATGATGTCTGCATATGGCACACGACCCCAAATACATGGGTTTGCCTGCTTAACAAATCTTATAGAGCTCTGATTTCCACTGGACACGCTGTCCTTCAAAAGTCGGTACGATCCCTCTGTTGATACCAAGAGGATGCCTACAGGCGAATCCCAAATAAGGGCTTAGTTTTATCTTGAGACAAACGTCCTAGAAGAATCTCGATTCACACAGGTTTAAAAGATGCCACCACAGAGGAAGTGGCTGGACTTCCTGCTTCTCAAGAACAAAGTAAGTCTGTCTGCTTTATGCAGAGTCAGGCGTGGATTTACCGACCGAAACTGGGGTTTGAGTTTCAGGGCCCCTCACTTGCATGGCCCCCTTCCGAGGTCTTGTGCCAGTTTTTAAATTTATAACTTTATATTCTTTTTCTTGAGAGACATAAATAAAACCTGGATCTGCCCCTGGGTATATTTTTAAATGGCATTAATCTTGAGCAGTAAGCAAGAAGGGCTTTGGCAATAAGCATTTTATGACTTGACGTGGCTTCTCACAGTAAAGATGCTTCAGTGGAAAGAATGAGCGGTTTGTGTTTGTTATGCCACAGATTCTGATTTCAACAGACACTTGATTTCAAGAGTAAATTTCTGCTGCCAGCCCAGACTTTCCAGAGCCCATTTCTCCGGCAGGGCAGCGATGGGTGCAGTGAGGGCGACTGGATACGCTGTACCACACCCAGTGGGTGCCTGTTACATGTTTAATGAGCATTTGTAGCAATTGTGGTAAAAACTTATCAGCCCCAGCATGCTTGAAGTCCTTGAGTTTTTGTATTTTTTAAATAATTTCAAAAACACAAAAATGAGAGAATAATCCAAAGAACTTCTGAATAATTTGAGAGTACGTTGCAAGCATGATTCCCCCTTCCCCTAAAACTTTAGTGTTTACAGTCTTCAAACAGGGACAGTCTCCAACCAAAGTGCAGTTTAACCATCAGGACTGGGACATCAACAATGGCATATTACACCTACCACCATCCCCATTCACAGCTCGTGAGTTGTCCAAATAATGTTCTTTACAGCCAAATGACCCAGTCCAGGATTAGGCACTTCTTTCGTTGTTAACTTGTTCAGTCTCCTTCAATCTCTCTGTTTCCCAAAACAGTGACATTTTAAAGGTTCCAGAGTCAGTTAATTTGTAGTATGTTTTCATTTTGGGTGTGTCTGATGTTTTCTCATAATTAGATTCGGATTAGGCATTTCTGGTAGGAATTTCATCTTCTTACTGCATCCTATCAGGTGGCACCTGACTTTATTTGTCCCGTTATCAATGACATTTATTTTTTGACAGCTGCTGGCCTTAGGTTTATTTGTACAAATAGCACAGGGGGATACCAGCCTCATGCAGACAGCAGCCCAGGAAGACACCAGTCCCTCTGTCCTCATGTTGGCACATGGAGGTCTCTCTCCCACAGGGCTTCTGTGGAGCCCAGGCACCGGTGGGGACCCTGAGCTAGAGGCAGGCTGAAGCTCGAGCTGGAGCCTGCTTTGAGCCTGGGCCTTTGGCCAGCAGAGCCTGAGACCTTTGGCACTGCGGGCACCAGTAAGCCTCCTGAGGTGGGGATGGGCAATGTGGGCCAGTCAACTACACTTGTGGCTGATGCCTCAGGGATCTTGGGCTTGACTTCCTCAGGCTTGGCTAGGGCCTTGAAAGACCTGGCATGCACACTCATGGCCTTGGCATTGTTGGCCCACATCTTCAGGCCTTTCTCGTGCTTCTTGGCAAAGCATAGGTTTTTCATGAGTTTGGGGTCCATGTCATTAAGAGATTCATATAACTTCATTGATTCTTGATGCCATTTTTGGGACAGGTTGTGCACAGTGCAGTTCTTGAACTTGGCCTATCTGCACTGTAGCTTACCAATGATGTGAACTTTGACACTTGATTCTAATGGTTGTCAGGTTTTTCCACCATAAACTTACTTGTTTGCTGTTTGTTTTAAATAAGGACTTATTTGAGACTATGCAAATATCTCATTCCTCACCAAACTTTCATTCACTTAGTTTAGCATCCATTGAAGTTTCTTCCTTAAATTAAGTATTACTATGATGGTTACCAAAGGGTGATTTTCAAATTCTATCATTCCATCTACATTTATTGGTTGGCATGCTACAATAGATTAAGCTGCCTCTTCTATATATCTATCCATGTCAGTATGGATTCATGGTCTCCTATTTTATTCAGTAGGTTTATAATCTTTTACTACCATTACACACTTTGATGCTTGAATTGTCCCAGATTGGCAAGTGGGAGCCCATCCAAGTTAGCTTCTGAGCCCTTCCGCCTTATCTCCATCACACTTTGAGTGCTTCCTTACTTCTAGGCCAGGAAGATGTCTGGTTCATCTTATATTTCCCTGACTCAGCTCTGGAATCAGGGAGTCCAGGTTGCTTTTAGTAGCCCAGAGAATGGGGTTTAGAATCCAAGATTTTGGTGCTAGGTGTGTTCCTGGTTTTCGGGATGTCACTGCTTTAGGCTCTCTCAATAGTCAAGAGTACAAAATATATGTGTACGCGCGAGCGCATACACACACACACACACACACACACACACACACACACACACACACACGTTGAAAGCCATCAGTACATCTTAATAACGCCAATTCCAGTGCAATACTACCTGGTTCTTTGTAGCTTCTTCCCTTCCCATATTTGAACTCCTCCTTCAAAAACTTGACTCCTGTCATCCTCAATGTACTTGTTCAATCCTCAATATTTGTTCAATCTCTTTGTACGAAAACACTCTTCTGACTCTGCCAGGCCACTGCCCTGCTCAGCACACCTTTGTGTGGGCCACTGATCCCAAGGGCTTTAGAACTGAATTATTAAGGAAAGAAGGCCGTGCTTTGTTGTGAGAATGGGAATATGGTGGATTGTCTATACCTTATATTTGTAGTTCAGCAACATGGATCAGTTTAAGAAGCTGACTCCAGAAATTCTGATTTATCTCTTTCACTTTTCACTGACATACTTTATGACAAAGTTTATTTATAGGAATAAAGTAGGACTTTCTAAAATCCCCAAACCCCAATAATCAATATTCCCCAATGCAAGGTTACTGAAACGATTGGGTCTTGCTAGTTTATATATGCATTTAAAGATAAGTTTGTTACATGTTTTCCAGTATTTCTAGGTGTTTTGTAGTGAAAATGTTTTCCATTTAGATTGTCCACATCATTACCAGAAACTTCAGTCCCGAACACCTAGTTTGAAATACCTTGGCTGAGTAATTACTCTGGAAGGTACACTTCTATAGGCAGGTGAGTTGTCATGTGGCCAGGTCTAGGAGGAATGCC
Source organism: Pteronotus mesoamericanus (assembly GCF_021234165.1). Classification (NCBI taxonomy): domain Eukaryota; kingdom Metazoa; phylum Chordata; class Mammalia; order Chiroptera; family Mormoopidae; genus Pteronotus; species Pteronotus mesoamericanus. Next base: position 100,366,676 of record NW_026555085.1, read on the forward strand.
CCTTGTTCCCCCTCAGAAACTTCCTGTCCTTGGAGGATGCCTGGGAAACTTCTAGAAAAGAGCCAGACATCAGGCTTTTAAGGTCTGCCCCTCTTAACCACCTATCCTTTGTTACATGAACCAGCTTCTTCCTAAAAGGCTTTTCATGCACTGGTGAAGCTGCCCTATCTATCACGTATGTATGTGTGGCATATGTGTGTGTGTATGTATGTATCTATCTCCCTCCCTTTAGACTAAAGTCCCATGACAATTACCACAATATTTCAGCCACTGATCCCTGTCATTTGAAGTAAGCTTTGGGGAGGGCCCTGGGACCAAAAACTACGTGAATGTCACTAATGATTGCTGACTTTATCTTGCATTCCCAGCATTTTTAGGATTCCTGCTGTCAATTTCTACTGTCATGGACCATCCTGCCCAGATCCACCCAATGTGGTGTAGTTCCTTAGTTTTACTGAGGAAGGAATATAATTAAGATTCCACAATGAATCACAAGCAAATGGCAGGGAACATTTTTGTATTTCATTCTGAGTCTTTGGATACAGCCCTTCTTGTAGAATCAGTATCCAGCGCCTTTCCTAGCTCACACGTACCTCTGAACTGATTATCAGGTGTTCACTGCATGGTGTGCCTTTCTTGTGCTCTGCTGATTCTTTTGGCTGTAACGCTCAGCCTTCATCTTGCCAAGAGTGTTTATGTTAGAATGGGCCCCGGTAGTGACAATGGCATCCTGGAATTCAGACTCACTGGCTAGGCCCTTGAATGAGTCATTATAAACTCCCAAGTAGTTGCCAGCAAAGAGCCTCATCATGTATTTCACAGTAAGGTGAGCAGTGTCAGTAAGAAATCCTCCAATCAAAGGCCAAGTCTAAATACATTATACTACTGGACTCCCGGTCAAGATGGAGGCATAGGAAGACATGGCTCACCTCTTTGCACAACCACATCAAAATTACAACTAAAATATATAGAACAACCATCACTCAGAACCGTCAGAAACAGAATTGAACGGAAGTCTAACAACTATGGAATTAAAGAAACTACATCCACCCGGACTGGTAGGAGGGGTGCAGATGTGGAATGGGCTGGTCCCTCACCCACATGTGGTGGATAAAAATTTGGAAGCAAGGAGTCCCAGCTCCAAACCAGGCCCCCCAGTCCAGGGTTCCAGTACCAGGAAGATAAGTCCCCACAGCTTCTGGCTGCAAAACCCAGCCGGGATTGAGTCAGTGAAAAAAACGGTGGGAAGCCCCAAGCAGTTCCTCTTAAAGAACCTACAAATGGACTCACCTACTAGACTCATTTCTTCTGAGCTCCAGCGTCAGGGTAGCAGCTTGAAAGGCACCAGTGGTACACTGGGAGAAAATAAAGTGTCTGGCATCGACATGAGCAGAGGCCCTTGTCTCTTTTCTAAACCCTCCCCCCACAGAGCTGGCAAACTGGTGCTATACCTGAGACTCCATCAACTGACTAACACTGTCTTACCTGACTTGGAGACCCCCAGAGACTCCACCCCACCCAACTTACAGACCTACCCAAGCTGCTTTTCTATATGAATGGCTGGTCTTTGCTCCTGCCTCATAACCCCCCAAATCCTCTCAAACAATCAGTAGCTGATCTCAGTGAGCCCCAGGCCCAGCAACAGCAGCAGCCTGCCAAGATTCATCATTTGCCTTTGCCTAGGAATCTCCAAGCCCAGCACAAGTAGCAGCCATCTCAGGTTGCTTTACAGCTCAGGCAGGGTGCCCCAGGTGAAACACAGGTCGGGGCTGACCTTGGCCTGCACCACCCGGGAAACCCGAGGGCCAGTGCACTCAGAGGACAGCTACAGGAGCACCGCCACCCTGCCCCTGCACAGCTGATCTTCCTGGAGGGTGGAGGTTGATGGTCAGTGGTCACAACCAGTCCTTGGAGCTGACTGGCCTGGGTAAATCCCTCCCATTGATCTGACGACAGCAGCCAAGTCTCAACTACAGGAGGAGGGTGTGCTCAGCCCACATGAAGGGCGCACCTCAAGTACCCAGCTTGGGTGACAGGGTAGGCTGTGCCCCTAGACCCTACCACAGGACACCTACTACATTAGGCCACACTATCAAGACACGGAGTGAAAGCAGCTCTACCTGATATATAGAAATAAACACAGGGAGGCTGCTAAAACGAGGAGACAAAGAAACATGGCCCAAGTGAAAAAACAGATCAAAACTCCAGAAAAAAACCTAAACAAAATGGAGATAAGCAATTTATTAGATGTAGATTTCAAAACACTGGTTATAGGGATGCTCAAGGAACTTAGTGAGGACCACAACATCATAAAAAAGATCCACTCAGAAACAAAGGATACACTAATAGAAATAAAGAACAATTTACAGGGAAACAATAGTAGAGTGGATGAAACTGAGAATCAAATCAATGATATGGAACATAAGGAAGAAAAACAACCAATCAGACCAACAAGAGGAAAAAAGAATCCAAAAAACACAAAGATAGTGTAAACAGCCTCTGGGACACTTCAAAAGGTCCAAACATCATAGAGGTGCCAGAAGAAGAGAAAAAGCAAGAAATTGGAAATTTATTTGAAAAAATAATGAGAGAGAACTTCCCTAATTTGATGAAGGAAATAGACACGCCAGTCCAGGAAGCAGAGAGAGTCCCAAGCAAGATGGATGCAAAAAGGCCCTCTCCAAGACACATCATAATTAAAACGCCAAAGATTAAAGATAAAGAGAGAATCTTAAAAGCAGCAAGAGAAATGAAGTTAGTTATCTACAGGGGAGTTCCCATAAGACTGTCAGCTAATTTATCAAAAGAAATTTTGCAGGCTAGAAGGGATTGGCAAGAAATACTCAAAGTCATGAAAAGCAGGGACCTACAGGGAAGATTGCTCTACCCAGGGAAGTTATCATTTAGAATTGAAGTGCGGATAAAGAGCTTCCCAGACAGGAAAAATCTAAAGGAGTTCATCATCACCAAACCATTATTATATGAAATATTAAAGGGACCTATTTTCAAAAAGATCAAAACTATGAACAATAAAATAGCAAAAAATACAAAGCTATCAACAATTGAATATAAAAAACAAACTAAGCAAACAAGAAAAACAGGCAGAATCATGGATACAGAGAGCGTTTTGATTGTTGTTAGATGGGAGAGCAGGGTGGGGGAATGGGTAAAGCGGTGAGGGGATTAAGAAGTACAAACAGGTAGTTACAGAACAGCCACGTGGTAAAGTACAGCATGGAAAATGGAGCACCGAAGAACTTCCATGCATGACCCATGGACCTGAATAATGGTGTGGGGATTGCCCGAGGGAGTGGGGGGCGCTGGGTGTAGGCGGGCAAGGGGGGGGGAAATCAGGACAACTGTAATAGCCTAATCAATAAAATATAATTAAAAATAAATATATTATCATACTATAATATTACATATATTAAATGTGGTAATTTTCTTTCAGGTTGCTGGAGACATTTGCTTACTATCAGAAAACAATGGCTGATGATGTTAGGCAAAAAAATTTTCCTAAAAACCTACGAGTTCACATGAAGTTCTAATTTGGATAAAGCCAAGACAATAAAATACCTTATCGTGTCAAGTATTAGGGGCAATAACACTAGTCAGAAGAGCCATACGACTGAGCTGGGTCTTCCATTTTTCTTCCTTCGGTGCAGCAGGGAAAGTCAGTGAGCAGACGCCAGGAAGCAGCTTTTCCGATGTCCTCTTAACATCTCTTGGGCTCCGCCCTGCCTGTGGGACGGTGGTTGAACGCGTTAGTGTGGCTCCCTCGAGTCCTGACCGCCTTCCTCTCCCAACCCTCCTGCCTCCTGAGCCCTCTGCTTGGCGTTGCCTGCAATCTCCAGAGCCTTTTCCACCCCTAGGCCCTTGCACACTTAGTTAAGTTCCTCCATTGTGGTAATTAGTTCTCAGCTGCATTATTTGCTTGTTCATCTCTCACCTCCTCTAGACTATGAGCCAACCATAGCAGGCCCCATGACCTACTCACATTAGTTGCATGCTTGTGTCATAGAGAGAGAGATAAAGAATTATTTGCTGAATGAATGAATGAATGAATGAATGAATGCTTCAAAGGGGCCATTTAAAATGTAGATTCTCATTGGTTCAGGTTCCAGGGTGGAGGTTGTGTTTGTTCACTTGCTTAGCACTAGTACAGGAAATTTTCATTACTTATGACTGTTTGGTTCCTCAGTTTTGTTGACAGAAGATGTATTGGGGTACAGGAAGGCTTTCAAAAGCAGCCCTTCATTGGAGGGGAAAAAATCTGAATCAATCATATCCTAAGTCACTCTTCCTGGCAAGGAAAGGAGTTAAGAGAATCAAATACATTAAAATGAACCACATTGGCATCCAGCATCTATTACATTACACACTCAATTCATGTCACTATTTCTGTAGCTAATAACGGCACTTGCCACAACTGAACTTATATATGTTATATACTAATTTCTCATATCCCATTATACGATATATAATTATATAATAATTTCCCATCCCTAAGAGATAAATTCTATTAAAGACTGCTAAATCTAAAAGTATAGGTTAATGTGGTCTAAAAAAGTGGGTTTGTCTAATTTCTCACTTTGAACTGGCTGCTCAGTTGACTGGCTCAAATAGCCCAAACAAGTTTTTGGGTATGAAGTACGTGTTGCCCTAAGTCTCACACTTTTAAATTAGGAAAATATAGCTCCACTTAAATTCAAACCATTTAGTTAAACTGAATGCTTTCTAAGTTTCTGGAAACTCATTTCACTTAAAATATATTTGGATGTGTTATGATTTGCAAAGTTTTCGTTTTTGTAGTAATATTCACTGTTACCACACACAAAACATTTTATAACATACCAGTAAAGAGGACCTGAAAGTCTCCCTTTGATTGACTAGCAGTGATAAAAATAATCTGTTAATTGACTACGCAAGATCAATTAACAAATGAGTGACTTTTAAAGTGAACAACATCACCTAACTTATATTTTAAAGAAGCGTGTTTAATTGCTGTTATTGCCTACTTTCAGTCTTAGTATTTTGTGTTTGTTCCCCTTTTGTGCACGCGGGTGTGTCTTGACACACTAAATCATTTTCATTAAGAATTATGGCCAGAGCTGAGCTTCGGACCCGTGAGAAAAAACAGCTTATTATTACCATAAAAGTACAGTCTATTTCCCTAAGGCCTGTTTGTGAGCCAGACTATTTTGCGGCAATGTCTTCAGAAAGCTCTGTGAAAGAATAACCTATGTCTTATACTTAATAGGTTTTCAGTAACTATTTCTTAAATGAATGACAAACACAACTAAAATGGAAACTGATATTTGAGAATGATGTTGCCAAAGTTTCAGTAAGGACACTTAAAGTTATATAAACGGTCTTAACGTAAATTACCACCCAACTGTGAAATTCAGTGCCGTCATGTAGCTCCATAAAAGAAACAATAAAGATGTAGTCATCACAGCAACACGCTTTTCCTTAAACATTCAGGCAAAGGGGCAAGAAAAAGAACTAATATTGTTGAATATGTACATACACCACAAACTAATCCAGGAACTTCATATTTCTCACTTAATCCTTGCAGCAGCGTAGGTCACCCATAAAGAAAATGGGGTTCAGAAAAGTGTGGAACCTCATGCAGCATCAAAGAGAGGGGGAGCGGCAGACTGAGGGTCGCACCCAGGCCTGCTGGCTGCGAGGCAATCCCCCCTGCGGTGTCTATTGTACACGTATTTGGAACAATCATCAAGTCGTTCTGGTAGCTCATGGCGGAAAGGGTAGCAAAAAGTTCCAAAGTCATTCTTATAACCAGTTTGCTTCCTGGCTCTGAACCAACCAAGTGGATCTCTGTGCAGCCACTTTGTAAACAGTCCAGTTTCCATACCAACGAATACAGCAGAATAAAAAAATCTTTCCAAAAATTTTGTACTGCAGGTATAACATGGTCAGCTGTTCGGGGTAAGTGGAAATTTTAAGACCCTGGCACCATTATTTTCCCTTAGTAGCAATCCTTTTCTTTTCTTTTCTTTTTAAGAAAGTAGCAAGACAAACATCTTCCTGAGGATTTGTAACACTTACTGAGTGACCTCAACTCATTTTGTGCCAGTCTAAGGCTGAATTTCCAATTAGGTAAGACAGGACAGGAGAAAAGAAACTATCCAAAGCTTAGTGGTTAAAAGCACAAATGTCAGAGTCAGACAACCGTGGATTATGAATTCTGGCGTTGCCATCATACTAACATGAAGTCAAGTTATTCCATCTCTCTGCCTTAGTTTCCTTTCCTGTAAAACGGGTATAATAATGGTATCCAAGTTGTGGAGGTTTTGTAAGCATTAAATGAAACACCTGTTCAGCATTTACAGTGGCTTGGTACATTGAAAAGACCTAGTAAATGATAATTTTTATTGACGTTGTTCATGTTCAGTAGTTACTAAGTTCCGTTTTTTTTTTTTTTTGCATCCACCTGTGAATGATCCTTAAGGCTGAGCGCCCAGAAGACCTGGCAGGCCTTCACGGGCTTTGCAACCAGAGGCGATGTGTGACTCTAAGGAGGAAATAGAACATATGAACAGAACTCCTTTCAAGCTCAATTCACATCTGGTAGGGAGTGTTGGCTTCGAATAGCCCTTTTTGCCTATTTAGGTGCGATCAGAAATTCCGATATTTCCTAATCACATTTGGTATTTATTCATAACTCTCACCAAAGAAGCTCAAAACCAGTTTGTCACCAAAAGAAACTGAAGAACCCTGAGACTCAGAAGCAATGCCACCTGACTGATGGACAGCCAGAATCCAGGGCACGCCAGACCTGGCTCCGATCACCGTATGGGAGGGAATGCGGTGGAAACGAGACACGAGATGCCTAAAGAGCGTTTTGTCCCGCTGGCTTCTGAGAAGGGTGGGTAACAGCCTTCTCTGTGGGGAGAGCGAGGGAGGCCTGGAGACAATCTGGGTGAGAAACACGCAGGCCACAGAGGTGTCGTTTTGCTAAGGGCGAGGTAAGCATGGCAGAAAGACAGGTCTGCAGAGGTAGCTGAGAGCGCTTCTGCACAGGAAACGCTGCTTCGGGTTGGCATCAGGTCCGGCGAGGCCGTGCCATTTCCGCCATGTGGCTGGTTAGAAGTGCAACACCATCCAGCTACTCAATCCCAGCATCATGAGTGTGGGGTTCTTAGCAACGCTTCTCGGCCACACAGGCTCTTTCATTAAAAAAGCCCAACCGACAGGCTAAGGAATGGGAACGGAGACCCCCACCGCTCCCCTAGCGTCGGCCAGGGCCTCGGGCCAGGAGAGCAACGCCTCCTATGCGGCTGTCACTCACCCGGCTACACCGCCGCGGAAGCACTACCCCCCCCCCCCGGATATCGCCCCGTCCCGCGGCGCGGGAGCGTGTCGTCACTCGCGGTTGGCCAATCGGGACGCGCGACCAAAATAGCACCATATAAATACGCGCAAGCCTAGCGGCCTGCCCAGAGCCGCGTGCTGGGGTGGGGTAGTGCGCGCAGGTGACAAAGGCGGGGCCAGCACTACCTGCCGGGCGGGGCGGGACCTGCGCTCCCTGCGCCTGTTTCCGCCTGACGGGGGCGGGGCGGGGTGGGGGAAGTTGTCCACGCCGTCTCCAAAACACTCACAGAACCAGAAGGTTTTTGTGAATAACACTGACGTGGCTGGGCTTCGGCTCGACAGAAGTCATCGCCCCACTCCGCACTGGCTTCCCCCTCGGAAGGAAGCGCAGCCCGCAGCCTGTGGCTTGCGTAATCAAAGGGCATGGTCAAAGAGCAGACGAAGCGAGCATCCAGCGGGACTCCTGGTCCCTCGGGGGCAAGTGTTAATGAAGGCGGCGTTAAGCCCTAGAGGAAGCTCTGAGATGAGCGGACGCGCTTCTACTGTCTCCGCCGGTTCACAGTTCCCGGCGGGAGACTCGAGGGAGGGTCCACGGCCAACCATGGCCGCGGTGATGAGATACAAAGACGCCCTTCCCAGCAGGCGGAATCAGTTTAGGGCGGAAGGCTTGTTTCGGATCCCCTTTCTAGAAGAAGGTGACTTTTGAGCCAGCAGGCGGAATAATAAAGGCTTTGGCATCGTACCCACGTGGGTGTCAGCCCCTGCTCAGGCCACGCAACCCCCCCGCCGTGACACTGAGCACATAAACAAACTTTGGAGCGTCCCCTTCTTTAAAACGCAGACAACAGTACATGGCCAATAGCGAATTTTCGAGCCCCTCCCCCATCATCGTGATGTTCATTTTTCTTTTATTTGCTTCTCTCCCTTCTTTCCTTACTACCTCTCTTCTTCACATTCTCTCCTTCATTTTCTGTTCTCCATCCTTCTTTCTTCTCTCTTACTTTTTTCTAATTGAGGTGCAACTTACACATAAACTGCACAGACCTTAAGAGGACAGCTGGGTGAACATTTATGGACGTCTACACGTGATCAGCTCTCAGACCAAGATATAAAGCATTTCTGTAACCTCAGGCTTCCACCTGCTCCTTCCCAGTCAGTACTTCCCACCCCAGATGTAGCCCCGGTTCCCACTTCTATGACCAAGCACCAGTTTTGCCTGTTGGCCATCAAGCAGTTGCTTTTCTCTGTGGTTTCTTTCACCCAAAGAATATCTGTAAGATTCAACCATGGCATTGCATATATCAATAGTTTGTTTATTTCTGGATAGTATTCTATTCTATGAATATACTACAAATTAATCTACCCATTTTCCCATGAATGGATGTTACGGTTGTTTGTAGTCTTTGGCTATTATGAATGAAGCTGCTGCGAACATTCATATAGTCTTTTGGTGAACACAATGGACTCAATTCTGTTGGGTATATACCTATGAGCAGAATTTTTGTGTCAAAGGATAGATGTATGTTTTGTTTTAATAGACACTGCCTAGCAGTTCTCACAAAAGGTTGAATCAATTCATGAAAGTTAGTTTTTTCCCCCTCCTTGACATTAACAGTCTTTAATTCTTGGTAAGTATGTAGCAGTATTTACGTGTGTTTTTCATTTGTACTTTCCTAATGAATAATGATGTTGAACCCCTTTAGTAACCAATTAGTCACTTGGTTAACTTTCTGTGAAATGATTGTTCAAGTCTTCTGGTTTTTTACTGGGCTCATCCATCTTTTCCTTATGATTTCTAAGAATGCCTTATATTTTCCAGATACGAGTCTTTGGTAAGCATCATGAATTTATTCTTCCAGCCTGTGCCTTGCCTTTTCAGTTTCTTATGATACCTTTACTTCATTTTGTTTTAAAAATCAGCATATACCCTGATCAGTATGGCTCAGTGGGTTAGGCATCGTCCCGGTAGGCGAAAGGTTGCTGGTTTGATTTCTGGTCAGGGCATATGCCTGGGTTGTGGGTTTGGTTCTGGTCGGGGTGGGTGTGACAGGCAATTGATCTATATTTCTCTCTCACATTGATGTTTCTCTCCTCTTTCTCCCTGCCTTCCCCTCTCTCTAAAAATAAATAAAATCTTTAAAAAATAAATAAAAATCAGCATACACTAACATTGAGGGTTATTTAAATTACCCTCAATTTTACCTCCAGGAGCCCCGCCCATGGTTTCAGGCAGGGAAAGGAAGAGTAATCTTTTCAAAAAACATGCAGTAAGGTTGCCATAACAAAGACGTGCCCTGTACTAGAAACTTCTAGAGTCTTATCTAATTTGGAGGAATGAAATTTAGCCAATTTCAGCCCCCTTGAGCCTTCTTGTCTCTTGTACGGGGACCCAAAACCCCCGTATCAAGTGGGAGACTTGACACACGCATAAATAGTGCAGCCTCCACTGTGCCCGGGACCCAGAACAGTTCTGTCACTTCCCCAAACCCCCTTGTGCTGCCCCTCCGCAGTCATGGCCTCCCCGCATCTGTAGCCTCCGAGAACCACTAACGATTCCTTGCTGCTTTAGTTGTGCCTTTTCCAGAATGTTATAGAAATGGAATCATATGGCAGTGGGAACTGGGAGGATTAGGCTTTGAGTGGCAGTTTTATGTTAACCTGACCAGGAGTTGGCCTGTGATTATCATTTGCTATAGCTAGAGGTTTCTTGTAGTTTCCTTGTTGTTTGGTGCTTCCCTGTTGTCTTTGGGTTTTCCTAAGAACTCCGTAAATAGAGTGTATGTTTTGCAGCTAGACCTCTCCTTTGGAATCCCAGGTTGTCATGCACCGGAGGCCGTCGATGTGGCGGTGAGGCGTGAGGAAAAGGCAGGTATTCTCTGACTGTGTGATCAAATCGCAGTTTTTAGTGGGCCTGACTCCTTGTGCTATGACCCTCAGAAGCAGATCTTAGCCTTTTTTTTTGGGGGGGGGGTCCCCGTACAAGAGACAAGAAGGCTCAAGGGGGCTGAAATTGGCTAAATTTCATTCCTCCAAATTAGATAAGACTCTAGAAGTTTCTAGTACAGGGCACGTCTTTGTTATGGCAACCTTACTGCATGTTTTTTGAAAAGATTACTCTTCCTTTCCCTGCCTGAAACCAGGGGGGGGGCTCCTGGAGGTAAAACCAATGAGAGTGTGGGGGCCCTTCTAACACTGCTTCCCCCAGGGGAGCTGAAACCAGAAGTTCCGTTACTTAATTTTTAAGTTTTGAGATTTTCCAGTTATCTTTCTGTTATTGATTCCTGATTTCCATTGGGATCATAGAACATATTTTGAAATATTTCAATTAAAAAAAAATTGATCAAACTTTGTTTTATGACCCTGGATATGGTCCATTTCGGTAAATATTCCTCAAGAAGAATGTAGTAGGTAAAATATTCTACAAATATCAGTCCGGTTAGTTGTTTGATAGTGTTTTTAAGCTCTGTATCCTTGTGGATTTTCTTTTTGTTCTGCTGATTGCTGAGAGGGAGTGTTGAACCCCCCACCGATTTACAGATTTGTCCATCGGTCCTTTCAGATTTACCATTTTTGCTGCCGATCCTTTGAAGCTGTGTTGTCAGGGGTATACCCCTTTAGGATGTCTGTGTTGATAACACATTTAGGATGTCTTGCTGATAACACAGCAAGGACAGTGAAAGGTCTGAGGTGTTACCCTACTTGCAAGCCGACAGGTTCACCTGTTGCAGTTTCATGGATGCTGACGGGGGGGCCACTGGCTCCTGGGTCAGCGACACAGGACTTTATTAGCCACAAGAGCTATGGCCACACTATCACCAGTTCCTTGAGCCCCATTTCCTACTGATAATGTGAAGGGGACCGGATGGTACCTGCACATGAAGTGGGTTGCATCATGGTAGAGGATCTCTGAGATTAGGGGACCCAAATCTTCAGTAATGGGCAGCAAGCCTTCCTGACCTTTGACCCAGAGGGAGACGTTGTCATCATCATACTGGACTTAAAACAAACCAAGCCCTTGGGTGGGAAGCACTGCTTCAATTTCCATGCAGTTGACTATACAAACACCCTTGAAAAGACCCAGATCCAAGACAGCCATGGCCCCTGCTCACAAGATGTTCAGGAATGTGAGAGCCTTTGGGGAATTGTTTTTCAACAATATTTATCCCACGTTATTTTTCTTGAACTGAAGTGTATTTTGTGTAATATTAACCTAGACACAAAATTGGATGTGTGTGTGCGTTTTGTAGAGAGCATATAGTTTGCTCTTATTTTTTTCATCCGCTCTAAAAAATCTCTTATCTTTTCTGGTTGTGTTTAGACCAGGGGCCAGCAAACCTGTGGGTCAAATCCGGCCGGCTGCCTGTTTTTATAAAGAGGGTTTTACTGAAACTCAGCCGTACTTACTTGTTTATGTCTTTTCTATGGCCACTTTCCTTTTATGAGTTGAATAGTTGCAACAAAGACCATAAAACTGAGAAATCCCAAAATATTTACTATCTGGCACTTTATAAAAAACAATTTGCTGACTGTTCTTTTAGATCACTTATGTTTAATGTAATTATTGATATGTCTAGATTGAGGTTATTTTAGTATTTCTTTTTTTTGTCCCCCCTGCATTTCATTTATTTCACTTTTCCTGACTTGTTTTGGATTAGTTGAATATTTTCTAGTATTCCGTTTTCATTTTCTTTTTTTTTTAAAAAAGTTATTTTTAGTTTTAGAGAGAGAGAAAGGAGGAGGGAGGGAGAGAAAGAAACAGTGATTTATTGCTCCATTTATTTATGCATTCATTGATTGATTCTTGTGGGTGCCTTGACTGGGTATTGAACCTGCAACCTTGGCACATCAGGAAGATGCTCTAACCAACAAAGCTATCTGGCCAGGGCCTTCCATTTTAATTTTCCACTGAGTTCTTCAATATATACCTTTGTATATGTTTTTAGTCGTTGCTCTAGGGAAAATAAAGTACATATTTAACATTTCACAGTCCAATTAAAACAAATATTTTTATCACTTCAAGTGGAATGTAGAAATGTGACCACCATATAGATCCCTTTATCTTCCCTTCTGTCTGTCAGAATGTCTATTTAGATCGTCCTTAATTTCTCTCAGAATATTTTGCAGTTATCAGCATAAAGACCGGAAACTTTTTTTTTAGATTTAGTCCTAGGGAGTTATATTTTTAATGTTATTATAAATGATATTTAAGTTTTTTTCTTTTTTAAATTTTTGTTGTTGATATATGGAAATGATGATTTTTGTATATTGACCTTAAAGGAAGTGACTGATGAATTTATTGACTAATTCTAATAATTTGTTCTTTATTTTTAATGTTTATAATTATGTCATCTATAAATATAGTTTTACTTCTCCCTGTGCAATCTTTATGCCTTTTATTTCTTTTTCTTGCCTTACTGCATTATCTAAGACTGGCAGTCTAATGTTGAATAGAAGGGGTGATAGTGGGCACTCTTTAAGGGATTTGCAAGGATGAGGGAGAGTCCTCTCCATTCTGTTCTTTTTAATTCAGTGCTGTGTTTTGTTTGGCGTGGTGTGGCATGGGCTCTTGAAGGGACTAAGGTACCTCACTTATTTCCAAAAGCATCCATTTAGTCTTGCGTAGCCTTCAGAGAGGAAAGGGATAGATCGTTGTCCCTGTCTTATACATGCCCTTGTCCAAATTAGAAACAGACACTGCTTAGGTCAGACCACTAAAAAAAAAAAAAAAAAAAAAAAAAAATGGTGCTCTTTTCTCTTAACTGGTGTAGACCTGGCCATGACTCAGGGGTTGGGGCGTGAGCAGGATTTCCGCATCTGTCTTCTGGGTGGGCTTCGCAGTGTGGAGAGGTCAGGTCGGGGGACTGGAGAACACAGCCTACTTGTTCTGAGGAGGTGGGTCCCAGCTCATCAGTGTCAGCTCTGGGAACAGAGGGTCCATCTTTTGGTGTCCCCCAGGGTTTCTGACCCCAAATCATTGCTCTAAGTCTCTGATATGCAACTGATATTACACACCTTACAGCGCTTGTGAAATCATTTCAAACCCCACTATCAGGACACAGAAGTGGCAGATTGTCATCCCTCTGGTCCTGAGCTTCTTTGGCACCCTCTTGCCTTCATCACTACTATCTCCCACGCGCCTCTTTCTTCCGACTGGATCACACGCACATCAGCTTGGCCCACGCGAGAAGAATTTGGAAGTACAGGGCAGCTGCAGTCATAGAAGGCCAAGGGGCAGCAAGCCAGGCGGAAGTGGAGAAGCTCTCGCTCCCCTCTGAGTTGGTCAGCATCTGGTAGAATGGGCGGGGGTGGAGTGGGGGGCACGCATTCCTTGCCTTTTTTGCTTGTTTGTTTTGTTTTATTTTGTTAAGGGTGTTTAAGAACTTTCTGTCATAGAATGTAAATGACCCTAGAAGCACAGTAAGTCATTACCAGCTCTTAACACCATTCTGTGACTTCATTTACACATTATTGTGCTTTTATCACTTACCTTTCTAATGACCCAGCATAGTTAAGTTTTGTGAGTGAGAGCAAGTGGTGAAGTATGAAGAACAAGGAATATTGCCAGGGAAATTTCTTCAGCTACAAAACAAGGTCATGTACGCTGAATTTCCTTTCCCAACCCAACACTCAGGATTCTCAGTGTTACCTGCAGAATAGCCGGGAGGAGGGTAGGTGAGAGGCTGAGTGGGCATCGAACCAAATGCATGATTGCCTGGTGCTCTGGGGTCCACCCCAACAGGAAAGGGAGGCAGCTCTCTTGGGGTCTCATCTACAGTGCTCTTCTTCCCTTTGTTTCTGGAGATTCAACGCCCAGCCCTTTGGGACATTTTGGCTTTGCCTCCATGTAAAGCTGTGGCATAGTGAGCCAGTGTCTCAGGAAAAGATGTTAGTGTTGGTGGCAGTACCTGTCGTAAGGGACGAAAACACTCCATGCTCTGCGATACCCTGAGCCAACTGCCAGTCCCCCATCTCTGTGCTGTTTTATAGCTGTTGATTCTATCTTCCCTTGTGATGAGCTTCTTGAGCAGACGCTGTCTCTCTTATTTGTCTGTTCGCCCCTATCTCTGCACAGAGGAAGTGCCCAACTGGTGTTCGGTGAATGAATGGATGGGGAGGAGGCAGGAGAGTGAACCAAATTTCCTCTGGTTTATACGTCAGCCACGACTTTGAGTCCTTCCCCATTTGAAACTTCACGTCACATTGGGAACTGGAATCCAATGACTCTTATTTCACAGTGTCTGTGTGGCTGCCCCACCAAATCCTTTCTCTCCTTAGGAAGTAGTCTCCTCACCACCAGCTCTCCCTTCCTTATCCTTCCTACACACATTCCTCTTTCTAAAGCACATTTTCAGCTTATCACTGGGCGGCTCAGTGCCTGTAGTTGATTCATTATCCCTTACAAATTAAAGTCCAAACTAATCGGCTCACTCTGCCTATCCTACTGTCCTATCAATAAACATGTCCTGAGCTTTTATCAAGCCTCTGCGGAGAAGGCGCTCCACCTGCGTTCTCGGCTCCAGCAGGACGGCTTTCATCATTGTTCCCGAGCCTTTGTGAACTGCCTCCCTCCCATCCCGACAACCTGCATTTCTCCAGGGCCTGGCTAGCAAGCCCACCCACCCCGGGACATCCCCGGCCACCTCTGACTTCCTCCTCAGTAGCACTTAGTCACCAAACTACGTGTAGAATGGGGTTAAATCAACATTGACAGGATTTTAAATTGTGGCAACAACACAGGGCATCCCAAGCAAGAACAGGGAAGGAAGGGCAATGACTGCGGGGGCGGGGGGGGGGGGGAGCAGGGGGGCGGGGTGAGTGAGGGTGACCGCTTGTGTGGACTGACGTTAAAGGCGTTGGCCAGGCTTCCTATCCTCTCGTTCAAACACATGCGCAGCAGGCGACTCCTTCTGCAGGAATCCACAGCCAGCGAGCTCCTCCTTGGGTTCTGAGCCACCTGAGGGCTCAGGGCTCGCTCTAAGGGCTTGGAAACGCCACTCGAAAGAGCCTACAGAGCCTTTTCTGGGACCGTGTTGAAAGGCAGGAGGGGCAGGGAGGGCGGAGGTAACCCACGCCTGCACAGCGCAGGGCCGCGGCCCCCCCGCTCGGCGACCTGCGTGTAGCGCTGGGGAGGACCCCGCCCTCCTCCTGCGTGCGCCAGGCCTCCAGTAATTCGTTATCAAGGAAAGAAACTCCCAACAAAATCATGTTTCTTGCTCAATCCTAAAGGTGATAAATTACCCGAGATGATTATAGACCAGGGCGGATCGACTCAAGATCACCTAAGACAAGGGCGGGCTGACTTACTATCAAAACTGAACAGGGTCTGTTGGGGCGGCTGATAGGGCATGCAGTGGAAGCACGGTAAAACGCAAACAAATAATACCTGTTTGTTGTAAAAAAAAAAAATAAAAAATACGGACAAGCAAAATATAAAAAACATCTGTAACCCTATCATATCCTTCAAGTCTCCCACCCTCCCTGCCCAGCCAGCCCCTCCCCGCCCCACTCCCTGCCTTTATTCCTTCCCACTGCGGGGCGGGGGTCTTTAACCACTGTCTCAGCTTGGGATGTCCTCGAACTAGACCTCTCAGTATCCGTGCTCCCTGCCTCTCGCTTCCACCCCGTGCCTCTGCTAGGGCACAGGCTTCTCCTGGCTGAGTTTTTCTTGTCCTAGGGTGATTTCAGGTGGGGTCCTCCCCGTGGGGAGGAACAGAGACTGAGCCTAAGGAAGGGCTCGCTGGACTCTGGTGGCAGTGCTCAGGGCGGAGCTCAGGGAGGCGCGAGGACCCAGGGAAGCGGGAACTCCGCTGCCGCTGGGGCTGGCTGCCTTCTCGCCCATGTCACCAGACGACCTGCACACACCGGTCTGCTCCAGTCGGATGGGGGTGGCATTTGGGGCCAGGGAGTGGGCATGTTGGCAGGAAGATTTTACTTTTTTTTATTGAGGTTTAACAAACACATAATATAGTGCATAAAGAAAACTCATCTTAGGTGCACAGCTCAATAAAGTTTTATGTGTGTGGGCGTCTGCACGCGTCCTGGCTCAAGACAGAAAACCTTCCGGGCCCCCTAGAGGGTCCCCTTCAGGTCCCTCCCAGGCAGAAGCTGCCCCTGCATCCCCCTTGGGAATTCTGAGAGGGCCCCTGGAAAGTACCACAATTTGGCTCTGTCCTTCTAAAAAGGGAGATGTTGAACTCTTCAGACTTGTTTGATATGTTAAATCACAAGGGAAGCACTGTCAGCTAAGAAGTAATGTTGAACCTTCTTTATGTTGTATTTGCACAAGTATCAGGCGTGTCCAACCCGCTGGCATCTCTGGGCCACACAGGAAGAAGAAGAGCTGTCTTTGGCCACATATTAACTACACAAACACTAACGAGAACAAAAAACAAAACAAAACTCATAAGGTTTTAAGTAAATTTACGATTTTGTGTTGGGCCGCATTCCCAGCCATCCTGGGCTGCAGGTTGGACAACCCTGTAAATGTTCCAGAAATTATGGAAAATTCCTGGAAGCCTGAGATATCCTGGCATAAGATGTCTGTCATCAAAACTGAGGTGCACCCTAAAAGGATGGACGCTGGGTGTCAGGTTGTGGTGCCTGTGGATGAAATCCATTCTGCCAAAAAACGGCCCCTCATTGCCAGGCTCTGGAACGTGCTGGGCAGCAGTCTGTGCCTCAGCCAGAGCCCCTGAGGTGGGCAAACAATGGCTCTCATGTGAATGAACAATGGGGGTTGTGGAGAACCGCGGACGGCAGCTGGGTCTTCAAGGCTCCCTGGCAAAATCCATTTTCGGGTCTCTGTGTTCCCTCATCGACTGTAGTGCGTTTAAGCTGGACTGCATTCAGCTGGCTCTGAGTGTGCGCCATCAACGTGTTCTTGCTGTAGAGAGGATGTTTCCCAGGCCGGCTGGGGCCACTGGGCCCCTACCCTGCCAGCAGCAAAGACGCTGAGAGGAAATGTGTGTGCACGCCACGCAGGATCAGGAGATAGTCACTGGCACACCGACGTCTGTTGGCATGTAACCGTGTGTTCTCCCCGTTGCCTCACGCCATACGGCCAGCCACTGCCAGTCTCGCCTGACTGAGGCACCCGCCTACTGTTTACTGGCTAAGGAAGATTCCCCAGACCCCGATTCAAGTGATCCTGCTGGTGATAGTCTGGAGCCTGGTGACAGGTATGCTAGGGGTCTCCTTGGAGGATGACAGCCCTCGAGCCCCATCAAGAGACTTTACCAAGGACAGGTGACTACTGACACCACCGCAGAACTAGAAGGCATTGAACCTTGGACGCACATGTCACATCTAGAAGGCTCACCTTCTGATTCTTCATGCCAGCTGGAGGGCTCGACATCAAACTGCCTGCGAAGAGAAGTAGCCGATGCCCATGTAGACGGTCTCTGTCTAAGATGCTGGATCAAGACTTCCCACCTCAGCCAAACAGGTGGCCAGTCTTTACTTTCCTCCTTCTCTTTCTCTCTCTTGCTCTGGTGTTACCCTGGAAAGAGAGCACCATCATCCACATCTCCCAGGCCATGGCGGAGGGGGTGACCTCCGGCATTTAGAGAAGTTTTTATTTCAGGTTGGAGAAAGCCCAACTTGCCCCAGGATTGAAGGGGCAGTTGTGCCCCGACAAGAATTGTCCCTGCCTGCAGCGGCCATCAGGTCCCTCGGGCTCACCGATGCCTCAGGGCACAGCTGAGCAATGCCTCTTCGATGATTTCATTGTGTTCCTGACTGTTCTAGAAAAGGCCTGCCAGGCTTTCGGTGACTCAGGCTTTGCTAACTTTGGAGCAGTTATATTTTCCTGGTTAGGAATAGATATACACGGGAATAAGATCAGAAATCTCTCCTTCAGTTTTGGAGACACTGCAGGTTCCGTTGCTAAGGCATCCACTGCCCAGAAAAGATCTTTAGACTCCCTGACCAAAGTGGCTCTTGGTGATAGACTAGCCTTGGAATCTTTAGCTGTGCAAGGAGGGGTCTGTGCCGTGGCCAGGTGACCTGCTATACCTGGAAAGACCTGCCTGCCTGGAGCGAGGCTTCCAGGCAGGTTGAAACTCAGTTACACCAGAGTTAACAAGTAACCGGATAATAACAACAACAATGAGGGGCTGTGTGGTCTCCTGCTCAGGAGGGAGATGGTGCCCCAGGGGTCTGGAAGGAGGGAATTACCCTGGCATTACAAAGGCGTGTTAGCAGAGATGCAAGGAAGACAATAGACAGGCTGGGGAAGGCAAAGGCTGACCTTTGTCAGGGAAGATACCGGTCTAGGACATGACTACCCGCCATGACTCACTTTTAGTGAGTAATTTTTATGTTCAGACCATCCTATGTGGTTAAATTCTGTCTCTGAGTTTGTACGGCCCGCCCTGCAGGCCTCCCTGGAGCTTGTCAGGTTTAGTAGGGCTGGGCCCTTCCTGTCCACAGAAGGATGAGTCCTTCAGAGGGGTCTTTCTTTGATTGGTTTGGGTTGTGGGGTCTATGGCTCTGAAGTGCCCTCCAAACACTGGGAATGATCCTGCTCACAAGTCCTCGCTGAGCTCTCTCTGGTAGTGTTCTGCCAAAACATTGTAAATGCATGTTCTTAGTGGCTAACTGCCCAGTAAATGATCTCCCTTAGACCGGAGTGTCACAAAGGAAACGAAGAGAATGACTGATTTAAGGATTGTGAGCCTGGAACTGTGACCTGCAAATGTCATGGATTAAGCAAAACCGTGATGCCACACTAAGGGTTGACGGAGCTGCCGAACAGGAGCTGAGAGTGATGCTAATGCCTCAATTTTAAAAATTGGTTGCCGACTGGGCGTGTCTACCGCGCATGTGCCCCGACTGGGAATCAGACCCCCAACCTTTTGGTGTACGGGACGCTGCTCCAACCCACTGAGCCACACCGAGCAGGACTAATGCCTTAATTTTTTTTTTTTTTTTACTCACGTCTCTTAGCTAAACTGAAAATATGATCCCAAGGTAGGAATTATTAAAGAAAAATATCCACAGGCCCAAATGGTGTCACTCAAGCTAAAGGGACATGATAACAAACCTAGATTTTAATACTTGGTCTGACTGCAGTGTCAACCTCCCCCAGAAAGATAATCAGCCGGTTTGGAATTCTCTCATCCCCACCTCCCTCCCCCGTGGAAACAGGAGGCTGGGGCAGGATCAAAGCCCTTCCCCTTCCCTTCCCCCAAAGAAAAGGCATCTGGGCCCAGCAGTAATCCCTTCTTTTCTTTTGCTAATAGCTCCCTTGCCCCACCCTCCTTCTTATAAAATCCTCCCATTTCGCACAGCCCACCCTCGCCCCCCAGGCCCTTTCTAGTTGTAGGTGCTTCGCTGGGAATTCCGGAGTTGTTTGGTAAAGCCAATTAGATCTCCAAATTCACCCAGCTGAATTGTTTTTTTTTTTTTAACAACATTGATATGAACTTTAAAATGTACAAAATAATTGCCTACCTAGAGTTTAGAAATATATACACAGTAAAAGAAGTATATGGAAATAGGGCACATTTCAAGGTAGTACTGGCTTCTGGAGGGAAGGAGGGGGGTGGAGGAGCGTGAGGGCCGCACTGGGAACTATTTCTGTGACGTTTCAGTCCTTAAGCTGGGAGGTGGGGAATGGAAGGTGTTTATCATGTTACTTTTATCCCTTTGTATATGCTTGAAATATTTCATTAAAATTAAAAAGGAAGAAAGGACAAAAAAGAAGCCACTGAGCTCCTCTCAGGGCGGCAGGGGACTGGGAGGGCGGAGGGGGGGCCGTTGTTGCCGAGGCTAACCTCACATCCTAACCTTGACCTCTTCCCTGGAAGCCCCCTCCTCTGCACTTTGCCCTTCATTTCAGCAGTTCCGTGATTCTTGTGGAATTTAGTGACTCATCTGTGCTTTTGTGAGTCTCTTCACCAGCAAACACTTGTTCTTGTTACACATTTCAACCTTGCACATGAAAAGAAAATTTCACAGTAACGTTAAGTATAAGTCGCCCAGAACTCTGAGTCTTGGTGGACAAGACTGGTTAAAAATAGTTCTGCGCTGAAACTTAATCTTTTAAGTTGCCTCTGTTTCTATTGCTTTGATGTGAATCTCAAATGTTTAAGTGCAGGAGTTTCCCTGCGGTGATTCTTTCCCGCCGCCTGTGATACTGATCCGTGCCCTGGGAAGGAATCCCTTGGACCCAATCAATGAGCCTCACCGGGGAACGGGCCCCCTGCTAAGCCCCCTCTGGAAGGGACGCCTCCCGCATTGCAGACGTGTTCCCCTCCGAGCGGTTTCAGCTCCCAGCCAGACCGGTTCTGCAGCATGCTTTTGTACCTTTCCAGAGACTGATCCGAATCAGCTCGCCAGAGCTTTAAAACCCATTTGATTCTTTCATTACTTAAAAGCCTCTTTCTTTTGAAAGCCTGTGGGTGAATCATAAAATTAACATCTAAAAAGACTTAGCAGCCATTGAAACCGGGAACAACGCTGGGATTTGACCCCCCGCACCTGAACTGACCTCGCCAAGAGCACCTGAACTTGGCGTGGGGGCTCTGCAGCCGGGAAAACGGTGGCTCCCGGGATGTGGCGGTCCGCAGGCGGGGAGCCAGAGGCGCCGTCCTCCGTCCCCACCCTCCGCCCCAGTCCTCCTCACAGACTGCTGTTCCGAGAGCCACCCTCCCTCCTCCTCTGGGTTCATCCTTTCCCCAGCTCCGTGTGCAGCCAACACCAGCAAATGCTTTTTAGAAAAGAGGGAGGGAAACCTATTTCAGTTCCTTTCACGTGTCTAAATTTCTGATGACTTCCGGTAGGGAAGATATTTTGTCATTTACATGGTCTATTCTCTTTCACCCTTGTTCTACAAAATGTTAGACTGTCGACATTTTCTTTTTAATGAAAAAGAAAAGATCGACTTTCGGATTCGAGGCGCTGGGTGATGGGGCTCCGCGGAACGTTCGGGAACACCGAGGTGAGGCTCTCTCCCCACTTCCCTGTGGTTGCCCTAGTTTTTCCTTTCCCTCTTTTGTCTCTATCTTTCCAGCTCTCGTCTCCTTTGAGAAGGGGGCTATGAGGCTTGAAGAAAGACAATCCGCCCTCCAGTCATTTATCTTTACCATGACTTCTGTGGGGCTCCTGGTCTTCAACCCCTTGGGAAAAATCCAAGCCCGTCTCTGCCCACAGCAATTCAGGTAGATTCCTGGGGGTGATGGCACCTCAGCGAACCTGGGCGATGAAGGTCAGAGGGCATTCATTGTTCGTCCCCTTGTAGAGTTGCCACACATGGCCCACCTGATCACACTTGGGACGTCACTTCCAGCAGGCTGGCAGGGACGAGAGGGACGTCACCCTGTGGCCGGGCAGATGTTCGTTCTAGCCGGGGGGCGGCTCAGGAGAGTGGGGCAGAGGTGGGAGGGGGTGGTCCCGGCCCAGGAAGCCTGCTACACCTGGTGGGCAGGTGGCCTTTGGACTGGGCTCCGGGTGGCTTTGACTCCCTCCATCTACACCTGGCCATCCCGCAGTTTGACTTCTGCCCGCGCTCCGTGGAAGAGTCTCCCCTCCGCGGGTCCCTGTGCAGATTCCAAGGCCCCTCCAGCCAGGGCTCTCGGCAGCTCTGCTGGTTTGTTTGGCTCACTCACTCCCTTCTTTATACTGTACTCCTTGTCTGGGTTTTCCCTTTGATCTCTATGGCTTCTAGTTTCTCAGACTCTTTGTCCTTTTCTCGTGGGTTGGCATTCCCAGACTCCTGGCTTCGGAGTCACGTGACCTGGGCTCAGCTCCCAGCACTCCATTCACTCCCATTGGACCTGGGACAAGTCACAGGACTCGCTCACCCGCAGGTCCCTTCCTGTGAAATGGGACAATCTCATTTTGGAGCATTGAATAAGATAATACTTGTGCCTCGCACAGAGTCTTTTACAGAGCAAGCTCTTCACCAATGCTAGTTCATTGTGATCCCCCCCCTCACTTTATTTGTCCCTCCACCCCCAGCAATCAATGCCTTAGCCCCCTCCTGGGCCCTGAAGGTTGACCCCCCCACTCCGCCCTCCCCGACTCCCACCCTGGCCTCGGCACCATGCGTGGTGCAGAGGTAGTTTGTGATCCCTGGTAAAGACCGCACGCTGTTCAGTAAAAGGAACAACGCTGTTCTGGTCACACACTTTGCTCACCGCGCAAAGGCCCCGGGGTGAGCTCTCCTGCTGGGCACGCATCCGGTGCCCAGGAAATGTGGTCTCTCCTTGAGAGTCAGATACAGCCGATAATTCACCCCCTTCCGCCTTCTAGGACAGCGTCAACTGGCGAAGGGAATGCGATGGATATCAGGAGGTTTCCCAGAAAACTTTCAGTGCAATGCATTCTAATATTTTCCTGTAATGTGTGACACGACCCTACCTTCAGTTGCTGTGCTGGGATCTAACTGCTGTGACCCGTGATGGACAGCCGTGGTGGGATCTCCTGTCCCCTGTCACGCCGCTGGGACAGATCGTCAACGTCCTGGGTCGCCTGTGGTGCCGCCCGACACCTCCCTCCTCTCCCGCGCCATCGCTGGCCGGCTCCTCTGAGCCTTCTCCTCTGAGGCCTCACCTCACACTGACCTCAGGTCAGCTGTGCCGGAATCCCCCCACCCTCCCCATCCCGTGGCCTTCTGTCTGACCAAGTCCCTCACCCCCGAGCCCCCCAGGACTGACAGCTGACCCCCGGGCCTGCCTTCAGCAAGGACTCCGTTAGGTCAGGTCAGCCAGAATCCCTTGGACCCCTGATGTTTCCTTAGCCATTTCCTGTCCACCAAACCCCATTCTGTAGCTGGGCTATGAAGTCCCACTTTTCCTTGTTGCTTCTGGAGGGAACGGGATCCACCCCCCCGCCCCTTCAAACCCCAGTGCACTGGACCCCCGCCTGTCGTGCAGGCCCCAGTGCAGCCGGCCTCGCCAGTCTCACCAGCACCTGAACACCTTTTCTTGCCACGTGGGGGGATCGGTCTGCCGCCCAGCACGGGCGGCAGGTCCAAGGCTGCCAGTGGCCCGCCTCTCCCAGGAGCTGCTGGTCAGAGCCATTTCAGATGGAGGGAAAGGAGAGGGAGAGCTACTGAAACATTGTTGTGTCTGGTTCTTTGGGGAATCTGAAAGAATGAAAAGGTGATTGTTCCTTTTCTTATTCCCAGAAAGGTGGCCAAACCTTTCTGCCCTGAAGCCTCAATCAAAGATTGCAAAATCCAGTTCTCACAGCGCGTAATAACATGGGTTAGGGAGGTGGCCCAGCTCGGTGACAGGGAACAGCGGCAGGGGCGGTGGCGCAGGCCACACACGTCCCCTCTGCAGTCAGCTCTAGCCATCGGGCCCTGCGGGACTGGGGCCTGGCCTTGTCAGAGCACCTGCTTTTTAAACAGAAGATAGAAAGTGGGGTCTTTAATGTGAACATTCTAGAGTTTTTAAAAGTGTTGACAAGTACCAAAAGCAAATGAACCCAGTGGAGTCCAAAACAACTTAGAACGTTGCTTTCAGGCATCAGGTTTATAATATCTGGGCTACCGTCTTATACCCTTCTAGTTGGGGGAGGGCAGTTATGAGGCTGGAATTGCCCCCACACGCCCCCCACACCTTCCCCCCGCCACCAGTGCAGAGGAAGGAGGCTGCCGCTGAGATGGGAACAGGGGAGTGGATGGCTTGAGTTTAGGACTCTGGGGGTGTCCACTGCTGGGCGGCGGTGGCCGGGGCCAGAGCTGTGCCCTGCACACCTGCAATGTTCAGATGGGGCATCTGAGTCGTGCGCACTCACAGAATGGCCAGCCCAGTCTGGACACCTCGGCGACAGTCTTTGCACCCAGGCTCAGCCACGAGGAAGTGTGCACCCGCTTCAGGAGGACCACGTGGGGCCCGGGCCACCGGCCCCTCCTCCAGTCCTCGGGGGGCCCAGGCTGCCTGGAGAGGGACACTCCCCACTGTCAGCTCGGGCTGCAACTTCCTCCAGGGCCGAGCCGCGTTTGATGGATTTGAGAATAAAGAGATGAAAATATGTTCCTTAGTGTCTCCTTTTTGGGACCCAGGGTGGAAGCCTGAGAGTGCTGAGAGTCGGGGTGTTACTGGGCAAAAAAATTCCCCTCGTGCCCTTAAACTGCGCGCCCCCCCCGCCCCCC
The DNA here is from genome assembly GCF_021234165.1 of Pteronotus mesoamericanus. Classification (NCBI taxonomy): domain Eukaryota; kingdom Metazoa; phylum Chordata; class Mammalia; order Chiroptera; family Mormoopidae; genus Pteronotus; species Pteronotus mesoamericanus. The sequence goes on from NW_026555085.1 coordinate 100,391,118, forward strand.
CGTTGTCATGAGTTCTAAGGATATGAGTTCCATCACTTTCTCCACCTGAGGCAGAATTTAGGACACGGGGCAGATGCCTCATTTCCCGAGCTGACACGTGGCAGCCCGATTTAACCCTCCACTTTCTGAGCCACGAAGCTTTTAAAAATAAATGACTGCCCTGTCACTTCTGTTAATACTTCCCCTTCCCTTGCCGGAGCCTCTCCTCATGGGCTTCGGATGTTTAAAATGGGATTTAGTGATGTTTTTACACCGCCTTCTTGGTACTTGAAATTTAGGACTTGGGGAGGGAGGTTGTTTGGCTCTAAGGCTTTTCTTCCTAAGCAGCTCCGCACACTTGGGACCTTTCACGACGGAAATGAACTTGCTATAACCTGTGTCTCCAGTAAATACTAACACACAGTTCTCAAAAAAGGCTGTTTCCATGGAGAACGAAGGAGGCCCAGGACCCCGCGCTGTCCAAAAACGAACTGCTTACCGTTCAGTCTGGAGGCGAGGCTCGCCTTTCCAAAGGCTGAGAGAGCAGCCGGTGCAAGTAGGGCCGGTCCCGCTGTTGGAAGCCAGGGCCTTGGAAAAGTTCATCGGAGGGAATTCCCGGCGGCGCCTCTTGGCGGCTGGCTGTCCTCCCAGGTGGAGGGATGAAAGCGGGGCCAGGATGCCCTGCTTTTCCTGAAGGCTGAGGTTCAGAGGTCACCTTAGCGGCCTCAGGTTTGCGGCTGCGTGTTCACCGTCGATCAGGTGGAAGGTGAACTACACTGGGCCTCCGCAGGCGCGCGCTCTTCCTTTTCAGATCGCCGGCTTGTAGTCTTGGCTTTGCAGCTCAGCTGATAACGTGTTAGACAGAAAATGCTGTCAGCGAGTCTAATGGAAAGGCCACTAACTAGGCCAAAGCATGGCCACAGGCACGGTTAGCTGTTCACTAAGGCCCACACTAGCCCTCGAGCTCCTGCCTGCACCACTGAGCCTGGATGCCCGCAGGGGCTGCGTGTCCGCATGCCCGCACTGGCTTTGGGAAACAGCCTGGCTTCTTCCCACGCCTGGGCCAAGTGCCGTCCAAGGGAGGGACCTCTTTCTCCTTCGTTGTTATTTTTTGTAGGGTGTCACCTCTAACAGCCCAAGCGTCAGGCTGGCTGCAGGAAATGGAGGTGGTGGATCCCTGTCCCAGCTCCCGGCACGGACCACAGCGGGACCTAGGACTCCAGGGTGGGGCATGGCAACCACATGTCACGGAGCTGCCACGTGGCTCTCTGACCGGCTGTGTGCCTCGGAATGGGCGGGAGGCGAGACGCCAGGCGGCGGGTGACCGAGAGGACAGCTCCCCCCAGGAAAGAGGTGTGTTCTGAAATTTCTCTGTTGGAAACAGATTCCTTTGGTTGGGCTTTCTCTCATTGGCAGTTTTGTGGTATGTGTGTAACATTTTTTTAAGTTGAAAAGTGCTACATATTTGTTGCAAAAAAATTTAAAAATTCATAGAGGCAACAAATCACTGAAATAATAAAGTACTACACACATAGAACTAATGTTTATATATTTATAGCTGAGGTCTCTCGCTATGTATATAGGGGAGGGCAAAAGTAGGTTTATAGTTGTGAGTACACAAAACAGTTTATTGTATTGCTTATTAATTATGCATTATTTGTATTATGTAACTGTAAACCTACTTTTGTCCACCCCATATATATATGTATAGAGAAATTTATTCTTATATTCATTTATAAAATGTGGAATTGTACAATACACACATCTTCACTGCTCTTAAGGCTTCATCATGTAAATCAGGGGTGTCTAACCTTTTGGCATCTCTGGGCCACCCTAAAAGAAGAGTTGTCTTGGGCCACACATTAAATACACTGTGACATGTAATCGCAAAAAAACTCACAATGTTTTAAGCAAACTTACAATTTTGTGTTGGGCCATGTTCATAGCCATCCTGAGCTGCATGTGGCCTGTGGGCTGCGGGTTGATAGAGCGAACACTTCCTTTTCAATAAATATTAATTTATACAATCACTAAATGGTTCTGCCCAATGTATTTAAACAAAGAATTTGCCGGGAGAGTTACCAGCTTTGTGCTTGGCTGAACATCGCTCACACAGCCTCGTACAGTACAAGCGTTACAGACTGTCCCGCAGGAGGGAAGTCCAGGGGCAGGAACCTTTGCACTGAGCAGCTGCTGTGTATTGTTCATCTGGGATGGGAGAGGTTAAAACAAACGCAGGGAGTATCTCTTGCAATGTCGCTTTGCCCTCGGAAGCAGCGGGTGTGTGACCACAGCGCCAAGGCGAGGCCTGCCCGACTGCTGGGGTCAGGACCGGCGCCCGCAGCATAGCTCTGGAGCTGTTGGGATGACTCTTCTATGGCGGTGGACCATTAAACAGTGGCATCAAGTTACCCACTGGAATGATGGACTCATCCTGGACTCACTGTGTGGGGCCACTGGTGACTGTGTGACAGGTCAGCGCCCAGGCAGGTAGTGACTTCATGGTAAGGATCTCATAAAGCGGGACCTTGCAGTTTTGTGAGAGACTCTCTCCCTCTCTCCCTCTCTCCCTCTCTCTCTCTTTCTCTCTCTCTCTCTTTCTCTCTCTGTCTCTCACACCTTTTTCCCCCTTCGGCATGTAAAGATGTTTTAGAAGAAATAATAAATAGCTCAGCATCACAGAGGACTAGAGAAATTCACATCCGAGCTTGGGGATCATTAACAAACGCAAAGATAGGTCAGCTCTTCCCTGGAGATGTTCTTCTACCCTCAGGAAGCTGCAGGCTGCTTGGCCCTGATCTTGCAGAAGTGGAGGGTCTGGAGGCTACACGTGACATCAGCCTGAAGTGTTGGCAGGGTCCCCATTCCACATGTGAGCACCCCCCACACCTTAGAGAAAATACTCGTTCCCACCTTGACGGACTCATCTAACAGGAATAGGAGGCTCACTGCTCGGGGAAGGGCTGGACCGTGAGGTCAGGGTCCACTCGTGGAGAACAGACACACAAGCGAATCCACAGCCAGGTAACAGAACAGCACTCACCACGGAAAGAATGAGCTATCGTACGATCAACAGCATGCTGTAACCCAAAATAATTACGCTGAGAAAAAGAAGCCAGACCAAAAAAAAAAAAAAAATCATACTGTCGGCTCTCTGTACCTGTGGCTTTCATATCCCTGAGTTCAACCAACTGGGGATTGAAAATATTTAGATCCCAGAAGGTTTCAAAAAGCAAAACTTGAACTTGTCAGTTCCCAGCACTGTGCTGACTTCATTCGAATGAAGCGACCTGCTGTCGCCTGTAAGCTAATGTAGGTTATATACAAAAATGGTGCCATTTTATAGAAGGGACTTGGGCATCCTCAGGCGTCAGCATGCGCAGGGGACTCTGGAACCAATGCTCCACAGGTGCCAAGGCATGGCTGTGTAATCTATGATTCACATTCTATAAAATTGGAGACCATGCAAGCACATCTACGGTGACAGGAAGCAGATCAGTGGTTGTCTGGGGGTGGGGGATGTGTGTGGGCCACCAACAGGCACGAAAAAACTTCTGAGGGTGACAGCTGTGTCCACCTTGATTGGGGTGATGACGGCATAGGCGTATGCATGTCCCAAACTCATCAAATCATGTATCTTCATCACGTGCTGTCGTTATATGTTAATTATACCTCCATAAAGATAGGTAAGCAAAAACATCTAAACTAGGGTAATCTGCAATGATTTTAATGAGATAGGAAATGGCTATGAAAATCTTTTATACCACAGAAATGCTCCCTAGTTCTCGTAGAAAAGCCTTAAAAAAGTTATTGAACTGGAAGATGAGTTACATTGTTTTCTTATGTAAAAAGACAGTGTTCCAAATTTGCTCACGCTTCCTGCCATTCTGAAGATGCTCTCATTTTTCAGACACTTTCTCACCCCACTGGGTGATACCCTCCTCTCAACACAGAGAGAGTTCTTGGTGGCTATTTTTTAAAACCAAATACATATACATATAGCTCAATGCATATGCATAATCTGATCCTCCATGGTCAAAAGGGATACTTTAACACTGAGTAGGTGAGTAATTGCTTTATAAAAGGAAGTTTAGGTAGAGCATTTTAAAACAGATGTTTGGAACTATTTCCATGGTTATGTGATTTTGTTACTAAGACTGATGTGTAATGCTTTTTAAAAAATATTTTCCCATTTCAACAATTGGATACAGAATTTTCTAATCTGCTTTACATGTTTTAAATTAAAATTTTAGACCTTTAAACCACCTATTAAAATGATAAAAATGGAACACTGATTAGTTCGCAAGAACAACGAACTGGTTGTCATAGAGGATTTAAATTTGCTAGCTAATTTTCAACAAAAAACTGTATGTAATGGGCAAATGAGGTTGATAAATGAGTGTTGTAATTTAACAAACACAATCAATGACCTTCCTTCTGTTCAGCTCTTCCCGTCATTCCCAGAGGTGTCTTCTGTGGCTAAGGGCACCTGTCAAAACCCATAATGAAATAAGAGGAACACCGTTCCTTCAGTTCGCTGCAGTGTAAAGTTTTAAAACAATGTTATAAAAAATTATGCATTTTAAACCACACTGCTCTCTCTAAAATATTCGCTTTATATGGAATATTAATTATTATATCTAATAGTAATTCTTATATAATATTAATATATAATATTCTAATTTATAATTCTGAATGAGAGTAGAACATCTTTGGTACCACTACCAAATAAAAATAAACTATTATTTTAGGAGACCCATTGACAGGGATACAAGATAAAAAAGCCGTGACGCGGCTTCTAGGGATGTTTCTGAAGACGCTCCCGTCCCCAGGCACTTTCTCCCGCCCCCTGGTGCCACCCTCCTCCCGCAGCCCGTGACTTGGATGTGGAAGCGGCCCCGTGTACCGTGCGAACACAGTTTTGTCCTCAAGACAGGCAGGGGCCGTCTGCGACACAGACGCAGTGTGCTGACTCGCCAAAGCGCTCAGCAGTCACATGCTGATGCTGCTTCAGACCACGTGATTATGGTATAGTTTAACAAAATGACCTTTAAAAACAGCAACACTCGTGGTGACTGTCAATTATTAAACAAGTCAACGAGGACTGGGACGCACAGGCTCCAGAAGCAGCTGACCTAGCAAGTCTTATCACAGAGGACAGCACCCTCGCTGTCCCTGGCCATAAAAGAAGCTATCAAACCTCTCCACGGGCGATTCCAGGAGCCCTGCGTGACCGCGGGGACCTCCCTGCTCTGAGGGAGCACAAAGGCCCCGAAATGACCAAGGTGACGGGGAGGAGCCAGAGTAGAAGCGCAGGGACTCGCCCGGGCCACTTGCCTGGAGGGCTTGCGAAACACCCCTGGGGGCGCTGGCGATAAGACACTGCGCTCAGGGCCCGCCAGCCAGTGCGCAGTCAGCGCTGCGAACCGCTGCTCTGCTGCCGTCAACGGCGTCGCCTGTGTTTGACGTTCACTTCTGGCCATTAAATGGAGACTGGCTAATTCTTGTCCTGCTGCTGAAAACAACTAGAGAAACGGACAGAATATGAGTCAACGATTTGGCGGTATCGCGTAACAGGCCGTGCGGGACCGTGCTCCCGAGGAGTGGGGGACACACAGCATGAAGTCCGCCCTGACCCTGGCGTCCCGCCGCTGCTGCGCAGGGCGCTGGGACTCTGCGTTGAGATGCGGAGGCAGAGACTGGGGTTCTGGGTGCCAGGGCTGCTGGGGTTTAGAGGGGAGGGTGCCAGAGGAGAGGGAGCGGCATGAGCTATATCGTGGGAATCCTTAACAGAGGACTAGGTAGTGCTTGTCCCAAACAAGAGTCCACAGGCCGAGGAGGGAGAGCCTGTTGTGGAGCTGAGAGAACGGTCGTCGAGGGCTTGTACATTACAGGAGAAGCTGGGGTTCCGACCTGGCCTGAATAGAGACACCTGGCTGAACACGTTGGCTCTTCTGGTGGGACCTATAAAAGCTGTGCCCAGGGAGTGGACTATGCCACAGGGTAGGGGGGATACCTCAGGGCTCAGTTCAAAACCAGAACAGAGCCCTCCCTAACAGAAAACAATACTAGCCTGTTCTGATCAAAAGCACACAACAATAATTTAAATGCCTGTCAGAACAAAACCCAAAATCTTATAAAGGAAGATGCTCTATAATCCAAGCTCTATGATATATTATTTTCAATGTGCACCATACAATAAAAAATTGTAGACACACAACAAAACAGAAAAACACAATCCATGCTTTAAAAAAAACAAAAATGAAAACAGACTCCAAACTGATGTAGATGTTGACATTGGATATGGCCCTTTAATCTTTTAAACAAGAGCTTTGAGTGGCTAATATAAAAATATCCAAAGGCTTAAAGGAAAAGAGGGTCCTAACGAGTAAACATAAAAGGAATCTTAGCAGAGAAATGGGACTATAAAAAAGAACCAAGTGAAAATCTTAGAACTAAAAGGTACATTATAGAAAATAAAAATTTCAATATTTAATAGACACTGCAGAAGAAAGGGTTAGTGAAAATATGAAAATAAACCAATAAAGATGACCACATCTGAAGAATAGAGACTTAGTGATCTGTTGGTCAAATTCAGGCAGTCTCAAATACAAGCAATTAAATGCCAAGTGGAAAAAGATAAAGAAAATGGCATAAAGATTATTCAAAGAAGCAATGGCTCCGATCCCTCCCATTTGATGATAAACATTTATCCACAGATCCGAGAAACTCAGGGGCGCAACATGAAGAAGAGAGAGCCACACCCAGGCCTGTCGAACTGTTGACAAGCACAAGTAAAAGAACAGCCTAAAGCAGCCAAGAATAAATGTGTACCACATATAGGGAAGTACCAATTCAATGATGCTTGACTTTTCCTGAGAAACAATAGAGGCCAAAAGATAATGGATTTACATGAAAGGAAAAAACTGTTAACTCAGAATTCCATACCCAGTAAAAAAACACTTCAAAAATGAATGTTGCAGGGGGAAAAAGGCATTTTCCGATAAATGAAAGATAAATTTCTCACAAGCAGATCTGAACTATGAGAAATTCTAAAGCCTGTTCTTCAGATTAAAGGGAAAGGTAACAGGTAAAAACTCAGATCTATAGGGGGAAAAAAAAATAAAAGCTCCAGAGATAGTAAACATGCAGGTCAATAAAAAACAGTCGTGTGTGTGTGTGTGTGTGTGTGTGTGTGTGTGTGTGTGTGTTTGGCTTCCCTTAATCATTGAGAAGTAAATGACTATATCAAGCAGTGGCCAGCAAACTTTTCCTTAAAGGGCCAGATAGTAAATATTTTAAGCTTATTGGCCATATAATCTCTGAAAAATGACTCAACTCTGCCATTTTATCAGGAAAGCAGCCCTTGATAATATACAAACAAATGGGCATAGCAGTTTTTCAGTAAAACTTTATTTACAAAGGTGAGTGCTGGGTTGTGGGCTTGATTTTGGTTAAAGCAAAAAACAGTAAAAACATATTGTGGGTTGTACATATATAGATGTAAAATATTATGACAGTAATAGCACAAAAATGGGGAAGGAAGGGAAATTTATTCTTATAAGGCTGTATTTGAAGGGACAATATTAACTCTAAGTGGACTGTGATAATTCAAGGGTAATATTGTAATCTCAGAGTAACTGTCAAATAAATAAAGAGGTATAGTTAAAAATACAGGAATACAAAAAATATTTGATTTACCCCAGAGAAGTTTGGGAAGGAGGAACTGAGTAACAAAAACAAAACAAAACAAAACAAATACAGATGGCACAACTAGAAAACAAATAGGAAGGTGGTAGACTTAAATCCAATCACATTAGTAATTACATGGACTTACTCCCCACTATACAGTATTCACATTAAATATAAGTGGATTAAAAACTTCCATTAAAATCTACAGATCATCAGATTGGAAAAGAGGATTCAACTATATGCTGTCTATAAGGGACATTCTTTACATACAAAGACACAGGCTGAAAGGAAAAGGATGAAAAAGTTACGCTCTATAATCAGTAAGTGTCAGAAACGTGGTATGATTATATTAACATCACACAAAGAAGACTATAAGACAAGGAATATTAGTAAAGAAAAAAGATGGAAATTTTATGATAAAGAATCAATTAATTAGAGGCCTAAGAATCCTAAATGTGTATTCGCCTAATGAAAATTTTCAAAATGCATAAAGAAGAAAGTGACAAAACTAAAGAGAGGAATGGAAAAATCCGCAGTTACAACTGGAGATTTCTAACAGCTCTCTCACAGTAATTGAGAGAACCATGGGTGTCCAACGTTTTGGCGTCTCTGGGTCACACATTAAACACAAACACTAACAAAAACTGATGAGCAAAAAAAGAAGGTTTTAAGTACATTTATGATTTTATGTTGGGCCACATGCATAGCCATCCTGGGCCTCAGGTTGGATGCCCCATCAGGATGTTGTAGAAATTTGACCAATAACTATTAATCACACTACAGAGTCACAATTGTCAACATCAACAGCTTCAGCAGCAACAAGAAGGAACACAGTTTTGGTTAAATCCAGCTTTTCTGATGGTAACAACGACCAAGGATGGAATTGGGGTTCCACCCCAGATCACACATACTTTATGAAAATCCAATATGCTAAAACTAATCCGCTTTGGATGGAATGTTCTAATTCACGCTTCTTATCCTGTAAATATAGCCAGAAATTTTAATGGAGTGTAGACTTCCTTTTGTCAGTAGTGAAAAGAAGCACATAACATTATGAGTATGTAATGAGCTGAACACCCTAACAAGGGTGATACTGTCCTGTTGTTTTTTTATGTGAACAGTAGATCCAGACGATCCTCACTAGGAAACAATTCCTTTAAAAGCATACTCAGACTGTGTTAACACACAAACAATGGAAGTAGGAGCAGTAAAGGAGAATGCATTTGATCTAGGCCTAGAGGACCCATCAGCTCTCCGAAGGGGATTAGCGCAGCGTTTCTGTCTGAGGAGATAATGGCTGGGGAGGAGGGACGGCCACTGAGGACTGCCCAGACCGTTCCTACAACTGGCCACGGCGCCCCTCCCACTCGTCCCTGTGTTCCTTGCCTGTCACCGCTTTCAGCTTCTTTGCAATCATCTGCTTGTTATTACTACAGGTTGGGTTTCAACTCTAATTTTTTTTTAAATGAAAAGGAAATTTATTGGGTGGAGACCAGGGTATTTCAGGGAATTTGAACAACTGTACTTTGTAAAAGGCACTGGTATTACTTGGACTAACATCTCTTTCTGTAGCTTCAAAATCCCAGCTTTCTCTGAGAGAATGTGAGCTGTCTATCTTGGGTCACTTGTCTTCTTAGGGACCAGTCAGCAAGGGAGGCTGCACAGAGGCAACAAGATTGTTGGGGACATGCTGTCTCTGCTCCCTGCCCAATCCCCCAAAGAGGCTCAGGTGGCAGGCAGAGGGGCACATTGACAGAAATACTTAACTTCTACTAACGGTTCTTATTCTTACGGTTGGTTCTTTTTATTTTACACTTATTTAACTAAAAATTTTAATTAAAGCATAGTAGACATACAGTATTACGAGTTTCAGGTGTACAACACAATTATTCAACAGTTACACATGTGCAAGGTTATCATCACAATAAGTTTAGTAACCATCTGGCACCGCACAAAGTTATTACAATACTATTGGCTAAAATCTCTGTGCTGTACATTACGCCCGGTGACATTTATTTTATAACTGAAAGTTTGTACCTCTTATTCCTCTTCATTTTTTTATCTGTACACCCACCCCCATCAGCTTATTCTTTATATCTCGTGAGTCTGTTTCGTTTGTTTATTTTCACTTACAAGTTTTCATTCTTCTCTGTATTGACAGCTGGTAGGAATTTTGTCCTATGGACAATGTTCTTTATTAAGAAGTTGGTAATGCTGACATTCCACTGAAATAAAATAATATTACATCATTCCCTTTCTTAGAATCTTGCAATAACTCTGCACGTCACCCAGAGGAAAGCCAGCGGAGTCCTTCAAATACCCCACAAGGCTAAACAAGGCTGAATAATCCACAAGGATGGCCACTTCCTCCTCTTCTCTTCCTACCCTTCTCGCTCACTCCATTTACGCCACACTGCCCTTGCTATTCCTGGAATGCCAAACTCTTTACTTGATCTAGATGTATTCAGATTTTAAAATTCCTTTTTGGATTTTGTTGTGCCTTTAAGGAATTTGGTCATTCCAAGTCATTTGTGGAATTTCTTGATATAAAATCTTCATAATATTTCTTTTAAATGGTTCATTAATGGTCTTTGATTATGCTTTTGGTGACATCTCCTTTTTTTTCTGGTGTTGTATCTTCCTTTCTTCTTAATCAGTCTAGCTAAAGATCCATCGATTTTATTTACTTATTTTTTTCAAAGAACCAAATTTTGGTTTCATTGACTTTTCTCCTTTTGTCTTCTGTTGGTTTTCTGTTTCTCATTAATGCTTGTACTGATCAGTATTATTTTCTTTCTTTTACTCTGAGTTTATTTTGCTCCTCTTTTCCTAGTTTCTTAGGGTAGAAGAGTAGATAATTAATTTTATAACTTTTCTATTGTAAGCATTTAAAGCTATAAATATTCCTAAAAACTTTAGGTAGAGAGTACAAATTTTGATGTTTTTATTTTCTAAGTTCCCTATTCTTTGATCTATGGGTTATTTAAAGTGTTACTTAATTTGCATTGGTTGATTCAATTAGCTTTTATACTTTTAAATTTTTATGTTAAAAAATTTCAAATCTGCAGGAAACTTGTAAGAATAAGACAGAGAATAAGCTTTTCACTTACTTTTACTCTTAGCATTTTACCATTTCTCTCTCTCCCTCACCATATTATTGCTAGTATTGCTTTTATTACACCCATATTAGTAAATTTGAGAATATGTTGTTGACATCCTAACATTTTACCCCCAAATACTTCAGCATAGGTCTTAAAACAAAGATAAAACTTTATATAACTACAACGTAATTATCAAATTCAATAAATTTAATACAATTTAACATCTATTTATGATAAAAAGAAAACTCTCAACAAAGTGGTATAGATAGAACATACCTCAACATACTAAAGGCCTGCATGACAAACCCACAACCAACATCATAACCAATGGTATAAAGTTGAAACCTTTTCCTCTAAGATCAAGAACAAGACAAGGAGGCCCACTCTTGCCACTTTTATTCAACATAGTATTAGAGGGAAGGCCTAGTCAGACCGAATAGGCAAGAAAAAGAAATAAAAGACACCCAAATTGGAAAAGAAGAAGTAAACTGTCACTATTTTCAAATGACATATTTTATATAGAAAATCCCAAAGACTCCACCAAAAACTGTTAGAATTAATAAACAAATTCACTAAAGTTTTAGGGTACTAAGTCAATATACAGAAATCTGTTGCATTTCTGTATAGTAATAACAAACAATCAGAAAGAGGAATTAAGAAAAGAATCCCATTTACAATTGCATTAAAAAGAATAAAATTCCTAGGAATAAATTTAACTAAGGAGGCAAAAAACATACACTTTGAACACTTGAAGACATTGATGGAAGAAACTGAAGAAAACATAAATAAATGGAAAGATATTCCATGCGTGTAGATTTAGAAGGATTAATATTGTTAAAATGTCCATACTATCCAAAGCAATCTATAGATTCAATGCAAGTCCAAAAAATTCCAAAATTCCAAAATGCAAAAAAATTCCAGTGGTATTTTTCAGAGAAATGGAACAAACTATCTTAAAACTTGTATGAAACCACAAAAGACCCTGAAGAGCCAACACAATCTTGAGAAATAACAACAAAGCAGGGGCCATCATGCTCCCTGGTTTCAAACTATATTACCAATGTACAGTAATTAAAACGCTATGGGACTGGCATGAAAACAGACACAGGTCAATGGAACAGATGAGAGATCCCAAAAATAGACCCACACAGACACGGCCAATTAATTTATGACAAAGAATCCAAGAACATACAATGGGGAAAGAAGAGCCTCTTCAACAGATGGTGTTGGGAAAACTGGACAGCCACATGCAAAAGAATAAAAAGAGACCACTCTCTTACACCACACATAAGAAATAACTCAAAATGGATTAAAGACTTGAATGTAAATCCTGAGACCATAAAACTCCTAGAAGAAAATGGAAGTAGTAAGCTCCTTGACATAGGTCTTGGTGGTGATTTTTTGGATTTGATGCCAAAAGCAAAGGCAAACAAACAAACAAACCCAAAACAAGTGGGACTACCTCAAACTAAGTAGCTTCTACACAGCAAAGGAAGCGTCAGCAAATGGAAAGGCAACCTACTGGACAGGAGAAAATATTTGTACATCATAATCTGATGTGCAATTAATACCCAAGATATATAAAGAACTCGTACAACTCAACAGCAAATCAGCAAACAATCCAATTGAATAATGGGTAGAGGATCTGAATAGACATTTTTCTCAAGAAGTTAACAAGTACATGAAAAGATGCTCAGTATCAATAATAATCAAGTAAATGCAAACCAAAATCAAAGAGAGATGTCACTTCACACCTGTTAGAATGGCTATTATAAAAAAGATTAGAAGTAACAAGTGTTGGAAAGGATGTGGAGAAAGGAAGCTCTTGTGCACTACTAGTGGGAATGTAAATTGATGCAGCCACTATTGAAAACAGTATGAAGGATCTCTTAAAAATTAAAAACAGAACTACCCCGTGATCCTGTGATTCCACTTCTGGGAATTTATCTGAAGAAAACAAAAACACTAACCCAAGAAGATCTACGCACTCCACATTCACTGCAGCACTATTTACAATAGCCAAGGTGTGAAAACAACGCTAAGTGTCCATCGGCAGATGAAGGAAGAAAATGTGGCGCATGTATAATGGAATATTATTCACCCCTAAAAAGAATAAAATCTTGCCATTTGTGATAACACTGATGGAACTTGAGGTATTATGCTAAATGAAATAAGTCAGAGAAAGGCAAATACCATATTTTCTCACTTATGTGTGAAGTCTAAAAAAAAAAAAAGCCTCAGACACAGAGAGCAGACAGGTTGCCAGAGGCAGCCAGGGAGCAGGCAGGGGCGGCCAAATGGGTGAAGGGGGCCCAAATGTATGGACTTCCAGTTTCCGATGCTGTGTTGCATATTTGAAAGTTGCTAAGAGAGTAGATCTTAAAAGCTCTCATAACTAGACTTATTGTATTCATTGTTTTGTAACATACACAAATATTGAACCATTATATTGTATACCTGAAATCAATATAATGTGGTATATCATTATACTTCAAGTTAAAAAAAATTTAATCCTGATATGATGCTTTTTATCTAAAATGCAATCTATATCCAAATTTCACCAGTTTTCTCATTGATGTCCTTCTTTGCAGCCTTTCATATTTTTTCCTCGTCCCAGATCCATCCACGGCCACATCTTGCGCTGAGTTGTCACGCCACTTTAGTTTTATGTAAAACACTCCTTCAGCCTTCCTTCGTTTTCATAGCATGGACAATTTTGACCAGTACAGGTCAGTTGTTTTATGGACGTGTTCTCCACTTGGCTTTGATTGTTCGATTAGAAGCAAATTATGCTTATTTATGGCCTGGTTATTTTTGAATGAGTGCCAGACATCATGATAAAACCTCGAGTGATAATTTGAGGCTCTGCACGATGCGATCCTTCTCCAGAGAGGAGTTGCTTTTGCTTTCGGCAGATGGCTGGGCTAGGGACAGATCACCAATTTTCGTCCAAGATTGAGATAGATTTGTAGCTGGACCCCATGCTTTTTATGGTTCACTCCAAGGGTTTGGCACTTAGGGGTCCTGACCACAAACCCAGGCTGTTTACGGGGGCTCCGCCTCCTGGGCAGACTGAGAAGGCCAAACTCCCAGCCCTCGAAGAGATCAAAAGCCCTGCTCAATTCTTATCCTGTCAGCTACTGCTTTTACTTTCGGAATTGACAACTGCCACAGGGGTGAAGTGGCCCCAGATGCCGGGCTTACTTCTCTTGCTTCCCGCTTCCTTCATATCTTCTTAGCTCTGAAGACAAGCAGTCCCCCGATACCTTTAAGCCCGTGTTTGTTACACTCCATCCAGGTTTTCTAATTGTTCTTGGTATTGGTTCAAAAACAACAGTTTTGCCAGAAGAGGAAACTTTACCACCATTAAAAAAATTTTTTTTTAATTGTCACCTGAGCATATGTTTATTGATTTTTTTTGGAGAGAGAGGGAAGGAAGGAGAGAGAAACATCAATTGGTTCCCTCCTGTACACATGCCAACCGAGGACCCAACCAGCACCCTTTTGGTGTAGGGAACGACGCTCCAACCAACTGAAGCACCTGACCGGGGCTTTACTGCCGTTTTTTAACGGTTACTGCTCTCGCCTGGATTGCTTAGGCAGCCTGGAAAATCCAAGGTAAGTTCACCTAACATAACAAATGCAATTAGGAAAGTAGCAGTGCATACAAAAACAATAAAAAACTGGTACATATATGTGAAGACAGATATTGAAACTTAAACTCAAGTGAAATCTTCCGCAGGGGTAGCGAGTTTGTTTAATTTCACTACCACCACCTAGCTGATGAGTGTATATAAATCAGTGGTTTTGACTACATCCCGGAGCTGCATTTCACAAGTGTGGACGGTTCCCCTTTTCCCAAAAGTAGAAAATCCACAAGGACTTTGTGGTCAGATGAGAGTATTTTCAATTAGAACTTTAGCAACATTCAATTAATTGTAAGCCAGAAGGGGGAAACATACTCCTGGTTTTGTGTATTCTTTTTAGAAGTACGGTGTCTCCAATAGAAAATGCACAAAAGTGTGATCGCGTATATACAGAGTAAAGCGGTTGGATTTTCCAGGAAACCCTCGTTTAAAATAACTTTGTCCTATTGTCTGATCATACAGCGGAGATTGTAATCTTAGAATGCACATAATCCTCTTTTAAGTTCTCCTCATCTATAAGAGCTGATAATAGTCCACAACACTTTGCATTAACAATTGAGAACGACACCCTGAGACTCCCCATTGCGCACGCGGAGTCCCCCAGCACGCTGACGTCACTCCCCGGAACGCACGCCGCCATCCGCGACAGCGAAGCAGGGGTGCGGGCTGAAAGCCCAAGTTCTATTTTTGCAATTTACTTTGGTTTCAGTTGAGAACGCTAGACCAACAACTTTTTTTACCAAAATCTACTGGCTATTTTTATTTAGTACCAGAAACACTAAGAACTCAAACTTAAAAGAAAAAAAGGTGCACGTCCAGAATCAGTATAAAACAAAGCTGCGGATCAGACTTGTCCCGCTGGTAAACCAGTAAAAATGACTCTATTATTCTTACATCTGCAGAGACTCAAGCGTGTGTCAGAGCGTCATCCCATCCTCTCGGAATCCTCGGTCCTGAAGGCGGACGTGGCGGCCGCAGCGGCTGCCGCGTGCGCTCCGTGTCGCCCCCCACCCGCCTCGGGCCCGTCTGGAGGGCGCCGACTGAGCTCCCTGCGGTGAAGCAGGTAGCGGCCCCTGGTTCTTCTGTTAACCGTGCCCTGCAGGTGAAATTGAGTTCAACTGCAAAGCCTGTCTGAGGCCTCTTTCCCAGACCCCCTCGAGGCTCAGCCAAGGGGTCCAGGGTTGAGCAGCTTCAGGCCTGATGCGGCCTCTCTGGCCCACGGGCCCGTCCCGTGGAGTGTGTGGTGAGGCGGGAGAGCCGGAATGTCTCAGCAGGCGGCTCACGTGGCCTCTGAGCCCGTGACCTGCCCCCGAACGACACCGGTGGAACACGGGCCCCTACACCGGCTCCGGGCGGGGCAGGCCCGCGGGCGCCGCAGTTGACACCCGGCCCGCAAGCCTCGCCGCGCGTCCAGCACGCCCTCGACCCGCCTGGGTCCCGAGCGGCGCCTGCTGCGGGCAGCCGGTCCCCTTCTAGGGGCGTCATCTGTCCATGGTGCTCTTAGATGCTTAAACAGGACAGTTGGAAGCTCACAGAGAGGCTTTCCGTTGTTTGGCCTCCAGATGGACACATTAAGATTCCTACCAAATTCATTCGCTGCTGTTCTGACCGTTCCCATGGCTGGACCGGGGCCGAGTCCCCGCCCGCGCCCGCCCCGCTAGAGCCCCATGTGCACGCACTGTGGGCGTGACTTGTTCCGCAGGAAAACACGCTGAAGTGTGAGGCGTGACTGCCCCTTCCCGACGCAGGGACCCGGCCTGTCTAGTCGTTGCATCTCAAAGCATACGAACTTGATAAACGTTTGATAAAAGGATGAATGAGTGGAGAAAAGGAATTAGTGGCTCTGACAGATTCCAAATGGTTTTTATTAGGACTAATATCCTCCCCTTTTGTACTCCCAGACAGCAATGAAAAATGCACTGTTTTGCTTCATTTGGAAGGATAGGAATTCTATCTTTAGAAGTAGTACGACTATATTCCGCACTGAGGTATGTCTTAGGACTTACAGATGTAAAAGAACACGACATGAGGTTAAATGTCAGGATGGGTCAGACCCCACATCCACGCTGTGAGGCTTCCCACCCTGTCAGACTCATTATGGTACAGTGCGTTAGCAACTAAGAAGCTCATAAACTACCTTTTATTAAAGTTACATTTTCAACCAAAGCAAGTTATGGGACATAAAAAGTATTGTAAAAATAATATATGTATATTTATCTCACTAATAAAAAACTGACCTATTAAAACATAACTTTTTTTGCCCTAGTCAGGCGGCTCACCTGGTTGGAACAGCGTCCCGGACACCAGCAGATTGTGTGTTCGACCCCTGGTTGAGGAGCGTACAAGAATTGACCTATGAATGCAGTAAATAAGTGGAACAACAAATCGATGTCTCTCCCTCTAACATCAATAAATAAATAAAAAGAAAGAAGTGTTTTAAAAAAGTTCTTTTAGGTGTCTCTCATCATGATCATGGAATTTGCAAATTGAGGCTGGGCAGGATTCTGTTTCTTTGTTCCCAGGAAGTGCAGGGCAGTCGCTCTATCTGTTTGTCCTCCATCTAGTCACAGACAGAGCCTGGTACACAGCAGGCACTAAAAGAGTCCCTGTTGAATAAGTCAGCGACCAAAGGTAAAGAACAGATGGTCCCTCCGCAGAGCCCAGGCTGCTCGCCAGCTGCGGCCTTCGAGGGCCTCCCCCCGGCCAGCCCACCCAGAGGTCACCAAGTCTGACAGGTGAGATCTTAAGCCTTCTCTTACTGAATGCTATCTTTTTAGGTTAGTTTCTCTTTATTCTGGGAGGAGGAGACAGTGGTTTATGAGTTTTCTGATTCAAATGAAAACGACAGTGTTTTAAAAAAGACGTTAGGGGTAATCTATAAATTGCAGAGAGAAATCAACCACAAGATAGAAATCTTCATGTTTTCATTTATCTCTTCTTTCTCCATCCTATAAATAAACAGATGATTCAAAATCTCCTGGACACCAAGGACAGAGAATGATCTTGGATAAAGTAGGTCCCCTGTGAAGACACATAGACACAATATATGAAAATCACATTTATTATAAGGCAGCTATCTCACTGTAAAAGTCTAGAACACTGACCAAACAGTGTGACTTTCCGGGGGACCCACTCTTCAGGAACAGGAAGAACGGCCCGGCCCAGGGAGTCGGTGGGAATATGCTGGCTGACACACCCCGACGGAGAGAGTGCGTGCCTTTCTTCACCGGCTCGCAGGGACGCTGCCGAGATCGTGACTAACGCTTTACACGTGAACAATATTAAAGCAATTCAAACACTGTCATCTCTGCATCCAGTGCATTATTTTATAATTTTGTAATAGGTGTGCCATCATAAACATACTTCTCTTATGTGTGATTTTGTTAGAAATAATTTTAGCAGATACTACATAAGAAGTGAAAACTATTAGAAATGATAACGCTGTTTATTTATAAGTCGCTTGTATAGTTTGTGCTTGAGCTACTATACATAGCTCTTTAAAAAATTTTTTAATTCAAATATTCTAATTTTCTGAAATAGAGGAAATAAAGATTTTTAAAAAGTGACCAGAAATTGAGGAGTCATTTCAGGGTGCTTCTGTTGCCTATTGTAATTAAAGAATGGGAACCTGACTCTTCAAAAAATTTTAAATGATAAAATTTCATTGGAATTAGGGACATCTTTGCTTATAAATACCTCTAGGAAAAATCCAAGCATAGCAATTCATCAGATACTACCAAAAAAAAAAAAAAAAAAAGAACATGCATCATACACACATAAACCAAACTGTTCTCTGTAAGCATTCTGGGGAGATTACAATGTTCCAGGGTCATGTCTTTATTTCTATGGAACTAGCTCTATAATGAAGGAAGTCCACTTTCTACTTGAACGTGATGCAGACTTTCTGAGGTTCTGAGGGAGCAGAGAAGCAGCACCTGTGTTGGCCTGAAAAGCCACCACTGAGAGACCTGATGCAGCGTCAGGTCTCTTGAAAACTGGCCTGTAAACATCATTTCCGGAGCTGAGCTTCTCACTTCCTAAGTAGATGGCAGCTGTGGAGCTGAAGGTGCTTGCCCCGCCCAGGATGGGAGGCAGTACGGGGAGGGGCCTCTGGAGCCACCTGCGGGTATGAACCCTGGCCTACCTGGGAATAGTTTTGTGACCTTGGGGCAAATCACGTAGCCCCACGGTCCTGGTTCCCTATGTATCAAGGGGGTGACAATGGTGCGCACCACTTCTGGGGTCTTGGGGAGGCGGCCACGCCGCAGGGCGGCTGAGGGCAGAGGGCCTGGCGTGCGTAGGACTGCTCTAGGTCTTACTCACTCAGCAGTCACTGTCCTCACTTGACAAAGCCTTGCATGCTCTTCGCTCTATTTTTCTGGCGCTTGGCACATTTAGGTGTTGGTTACAGATATCCAGGATAGCAGGAGCCAGGATTTGTCACGTCTGGCACTGTGGCTCAAGTCCCACGGCGCTGCCCTTCCGAGCCCTGCAAAGGAGGCTCCTTGGAGGATGTTCAGGAAGCTTCGAGGCAGGTGACATGTGTACTGATTTAAAAAGTGGGCCTTTGAGGGAGGGTCACAGATGAAAATAGTGGAGGGCTTCTGACACTGTGAGCAGTAAACAGGAGTAAGCACGATGCTGTCACTCACAGTCATCAAAAATTTGGGAGGCACTTTAAATAGATCGCCAAGTCAAGGCCCTCACAGGACAAAGGAAGTAAAACGAGAACTAAAGGCTGTCTCTTTCTATAGCCACCGAGCAGGGGTGAGGACAAGAGCCCAGTGCTCCTGGCTGGGCCCCACGCTGCTCAGTTACTCCGGAGACATTCACGGAGCGCCCACGGTGCCCAGGGCTGTGCTGCCATGCTGGGGGTGATCGCGACGTGGCGCTCACGTCGGTGTTTTCTGCGTTACAATGGGTCAGGCTCCTGCGGGATGCGTGAACTCAGAAGAGGCATCGAGTGCATCTGAACAAATATGCAAAGGAAAACAAGTGCTAACGCAGGAGTTTCTAAGGCCACATGTGCACAGCGCCCTTGTGGAACAGGCTGGATGGTGGCAATCGCCACGCCATCGACCAACTGGGCAGCAGGCTTGTCAGATCAGCGTGCTCCAGACCGTGCGTTTATTTTTGCTTCTAGACAGTCTATGCACGTCAGCCCTGATGTTTGAGAAATTTTAACAATTTGTTCTTAAGTTACAGACTTTGTTCCAGCTGCATGCCGGCAACTTTGTCTCTCATGCCCCTCCCTTTCAGCTCCCGCCCTCTCGGTGCCTTATTGCCTCTTGTCTGGACGACCGCAATGGTCCCTTCCTGTTTTCAAGCTTATCGTTTTAAAGTTCTGCTAAGATTATCTTACAAAAATACAAATTAGATGTCATTCCTTTCTTAAAAACTATTGCTCTCTCGAGTTCATCCTTGCCCTGATGTGACAATTCAGAATAAAGGACGTGACGCCCCTACCCCATATTTTCTACAAATGACAACAGCTTCCCTTACAATTCAGGGGCCTGCTGAGACCCGGCGCTGCAAAAGGACTAACGCTTACCATGGCAACACGGCAACCTGGCCGCAGGTCTGTTAGAAACTCCATGCCGTAGGAACACGTATGTTTGCATTCCCTTTGTACTCTGTTTAGAAAAAGATAAACGATTGTGGAAGAAAACAAACCGTACAGGGTGGCAGTGTCAGAAGTTCACCTTCATAACATGGAAGGAACACATTTTACTCTGACACAGGGTGCGCAGGTTACTGCCCGTCCCCCTCTGGCTAGCGAGGCCCACTGTGTGGCCTTGTTTCTCCTTGGTTCTTGGAGGAAATCTGAGCCGATTCTACAGCTTTTCAGTCACTCCGGAGGTACTCGCCCCCCCGGTCTGATGATTGAGTGAGTCTAATGCGGTGCAATATTCAAAACCCAGACTCTTGTCCTACTGGAAGCCCCTCATCTGTGACTCGGCCAGCTTCGTGCACTGGTGTCTGCAGGGGTGGCAGGGGTTGGGGGTGGCGTGGCTGGGTCTTCCTCCTTTCTCCAGGTCTCCCCAGCTTGCTGGATACCCGTGTCTGACCCCAGGCGCCCAGCAGGGAGAGGGAGACTTGCGGTGCGGTGCTGCGAGGGCCGTCCCGTAGCAGCTGCGGCTTCGTAACGCGGTGGGTCAGTGACTCCCAGCCCTGACTGCCGCTCGGCACGGTGTCAGGGCGGACCGCACCGCCTCACGCGCCCGCGGCGGCAGTTCCTGCGGAGCAGAGTCTGGGCCCGGGGGGCCCTGTTCCCTGGGGGTCCTGTTCCCTGGGGCCCAGCTGCGTCTCTGGAAGGCGAGTCTGCACGGGTGAGCCCTGGAGGAGTTGATCCTTACCCCTCAGGCCACCTCCCTAAATGCAGAGGGTGCCTCACTTCTTGTTCCATCAGCCGCTCCTACCATTGCCACCACATGGACTCAGGCCAGTCTTGACAGCTCTCAAGAGACGCTGCAAGAGATGCAGGCAAGAGCGAGAACGGGCGAACGCAGGGAGGGCGAAGATCAGGAAGCTGTTAGTGACTTGGCTTGGTGGGATCGAAGGGCGCGGTGTGGGAGGGTCCCCGGGAGATGCGCCTGGGTGGGTTGGAAGGGACCAGGTCCCAGGGGCGATTATGTTCTGCCCAGGAGTGTGGACTGGCTGCTTTGCACACAGGGGTAAGACAGCATTTCCCAGGGGGCTCCTGCGGGCAAAATGACATGATCGGGCTTGAAGTGCTGGTTGGCAGCAGCGAGGCAGACGGCCCCGGGGGCCTGGAGGAAAGCGGTGAGCAGGGACCCTGCGGAGTTGAGTGACTGCCTAGGGGGTCATGACAAGGACACCTCGAAGCCACGAGATGGTGGCGCCACAACACAGAAGTGGCCTGGGTGCCTGATCGATTATTTGAGAGGGAGCTGCTCAGGAGGGTCGCCCTCCCAGGAGCACCTGAGCAGTGTTTTGCCTAACAGTGACATAGAGTTCTATTGTCTTCAAACCATTGAGGTTCCTGAATTTATTTTGCACACACTTTCTCCAGCTTTTAGCCTATGCTGTGGTACAGGCGTAAGGAGCAAAGATAGGCTTCCGCTCATGACGAGACTTTCACGTGTGCTAAGTGAGACTCAGGGCCGCTCTCCTGCAGCGCAGCCCGCTGCCTGGGCAAGTTTCACCTGACCTTCATGGCGCCTCATGGGAACCAGGGTTCCGTGATCCAGCGCAAAGTGCTGATATCCTGTGTACTGTCAGGGCTGTGAGTAATACACTGCCCTTTACCTCTGACTCAGAAGGCCTGCGTCTTTTACCGGCATCCTTGAAACCCTGGCAGGCTAACTGGATGGCTTGGAAGTAGATAAAAATCTCAGATTCTTTACAGTCTGGACAGAGCTGTCCAGAGGTGGTTAGACATGGGGCTCTGGGGCCCGGGACTGAGGACTCATCAGGGCGGAGGCGGGCCGAAGTCACGGGCACCAACGAGATTAGCTAGCGCCGGCAGAATGGTCCTGCTGAGCGGCATTGAGAAAGGGAGCCCCGAAGAACCCTGACTACTGTGGGGGAAGGGGAGCGTGCACAGAGCACAGGGAACAGGCCAAGACAGAGAGTCTGAGAAATAAGAATTTCAGCTTCAGACAGGAGTGGTTAGGAATGTTAATTACTGTGGAAGTCAATGAGATAAGCACTGCGGGTTTGGAACTTAAGAAATCCCTGGAGACCAGTACAGCTCTTCTCCGGGCAATAATGAAGCCAAAGTCCAGGTTGCCGCGGACTGAAAAGCCGGCAGGAGGTGAGAATGGGAGGCAAGTGCAACCCATGTTTCAGGAAGCGGATGGAAAGGACAGAGGACTATAGTTAGTGAGGCGTCTCGGGTTTTGGAAAGTACTTCTGATATAAGACACACACGCGCGTGCGCGCACACGTACACATGGCTATATCTTATCCTTGTGGCCCAGGTTTTCCAGTCTGATGCCAACTTACTTTTCTAAACCAATTCATACCAGTTTCCAGCATGAAATACTAGGACAAGTCTAATAGATTTACTAACTCTGTCCTTCCTCCCCAAACACTGAGTTCATTCCTGCGTTAACGCCAATACCAACTCGACCACTGTTTGGGACCCTGTGAGAACCCGCCTTTCTCATTTACGGCTTCCCTGTTTCTCTGTGTCCACACTGAGACCTCTCACTAAAGGGCAGGCTCTCAGAGTCTGTGGCTCTTTTCTGGCCCTTCCCAAGGTCATTTGCAGGTGTGTGTCCAACCTCACAGTCCAGGCAGATGGGTTCTTCCAGAGGCAGCGGAGCGTAAGGCGCTGAGGCCTGGGCTTCAGGGTCACAGCGCACGGAAGCCAGGAGCCGGCTCTGCTGTGCGTGGCTACAGAGGACACAGGGCTGCCGTTTCAGTGCTGTTGTAAGAGTTCTTTGTATGTTCTGCACAGAAGTACCTTGTTAGATACTTGGTTTGAAAATATTTTCTCCTGTTCTGTCGTTTGTCTTTTCATTTTCTTGATGGTGTCCTTTGATGTACCAATATTTTAAATTTTGATGAAATCCAACTTATTTTTTTCTTCTGTCCTTTGCACTTCCGACATCACCTATAACAAGCCATTTCCTAACTTGTGGTGACACAGTCATGTGCCTATTTTCTTCCAAGAGTTTTAAAGTTTGAGCTCTCACACTGAAGCCTACGACCTAAATCCAAATGAGTTGACTGCCTTTGAGCTAAGTTTTGTACATGGTGCGAGGCAGGGGTCCAGCTTCCTTCTCTCCCATGTGGGTATTAAGCAGTCCCAGCACCATGTGTTGAGCAGACTCTTCTTTCCCACTGAATGGTCTTGAACACTTGGCAGAAATCGGTTGACTGTAGATGTATGGTCTACTTCCCGACTCTCAGTTCTACTCCATCGATTTACACATCTGTTCTTAGCCCACATCACACATTCACTCTCTCACATTAAGTCTGATATTGGCGGCAGGGCTTTCGTAGATGCCTGTTAGAGGAATGAAGAGGCTCCCTTCCATTCCTAATATCACTGGCTATTTTAATTATGGAAGCGTATTCAATTTTCAATTCAAATGATATGTGTTATTTCATTTTCACGTATTTGTGAACCCCCACATTTCCTTCTGTTACTGATTTCTAATTTAAGTGTACTATAGTTGGATAACATTTTGTATAACTTTAAGTTTATTATGACTTATTTTATGGCCTGTAGCTGGGTTTGTTTTTTTTTTTTTGGTCTTTTTTTTCACATTTTCCACATCTGTTTCTGCATCTGGTGAGATGATCTTGCAGTTTTGTTTCTTATTCTATTAGTGTGGTATATTACATGGATTGAGTTGCAGATTTCACAATTTGCATCCCTGGGATAAATCCCACATGGTCATGACACATAATCATTTTTATATGTTGCTGGATTCAATTCGTTAGTATTTTACTAAGTATTTTTGCATCTATGTTTTTAAGGTTTCTTGGCCTGTAGTTTTCTTTTGATGTTTTTGGTTGGATATCAAGGCAAGATAGCTTCATACGATGAGTTGAGAAGTGTTCACTCTTCTAGGTTTTGAAGAGTTTGTAGAGGATTGGTATCATTTTTTCTTTAACTGCTTTTAGAATTCACCAGAGAAGCCATATGGGTCCAGGGTTTCCTTGGTGGGAAGTTGTGTTTTTTTTTGAAAGATTTAATTTATTTATTTTTAGAGAGTGAGGAAAGCAGAGAGAGAAACACCCGGCGTGTGAGACATACATCGATCGGTTGCCTCTCACACGCCTCCAGCTGGGGACCCTGGGCTTGCAACGTAGGCACATGCCCTGGCTGGAAATCAAACCAGTGACATTTTGGTTTGCAGGCCGGTGCTCAATCCACTGAGCCACACCAGCCAGTTTTTAAAACTAATAACTCAATCACTATTATAAATCTACTCGTTTTCTATTTCTTCTTGAGTTAGTTTTGGTAATTTTTGTCTTTCTAGGAATTTTCCCATTTCACTTAATTTAATTTGGTGGCAATACAGGTGCTCAAAATATTCCCATAGTAATCCCTTTTATTACTGTAAGATTGGTAGTGATATCTTCACTTTCACTTCTAATTTTAGTAATTTAAATCTTCTCTTGTTCTTCGTCAGTTTCGCTAAGGGTTTGTTAATTTTGTTAAACTTTGCAAAGAACTAATCAGTGGTTTTATTGATTCGTTCTATTGTTTTTCTGTTATTTCATTTGTTTCTGCTCTATCTGTTATTATTTTATCCATTCTTCTTGGGTTTATTTCACTCTTCATCTTTTAGTTTCTTAAGATGGAAGGTTAGGTTATTATTTTAAGATCTCTTTTCTTTCTAAATATAGGCTTTTACTGCTATAAATTTTCCTCTAAGAACTGGAAAGCATTATGCTAAGTGAAATAAGCCATGCAGTGAAAGACAAAGACCATATGATCTCACCTGTAAGTGAAACCTAATGAACAAAACAAACAAGCAAGCAAAATAGAACCAGAGTTGTGGAAGTAAAGAACAAATTGACAGCGACCAGAGGGGCGGGAGGAGAGGTACAATGGGAGAAAGAAGTGGAAGGGTCAAGTCAAGGAACATGTACAAAGGACCCGTGAGCAAAGACAATGGTGGGGGGGGGTTGAATGTGAAAGGTGGGGGGCGGGTAGGGCAAGAGAGAAAAGTGGGGGGAAAATGGGGACAACTGTAATTGTACAATAGCAAAAATTGTTTTAAAAAGAGCTGATGAGCTAAACCCTGTAAGTTTGATAGTTATATTTTTGCTTTCATTTATCTGAGAGTGCTTTCTAATTTCCTAGTTATTTTTTTCTTTGACTCATTTATAAAGGAATGTGTTATTTCATTTTCACATATTTGTGAACCCCCACATTTCCTTCTGTTACTGATTTCTAATTTAAGTGTACTGTAGTTGGATAACATTTTGTATAACTTTATTATGACTTATTTTATGGCCTGTAGCTGGTTTTTTTTTTTTTTTTGGTCTTTTTTTTCAGATTTTCCACATAGACAATCATGTCATCTATAAACAAAGGTATTATTTATTATTTCTTCATTTTCAATCTGTATACTTATTTCCTTCTCTTTCTTATTGCATTAGACTTCCAGTGTGATGTGGAAATAGTGAGAGGCAACCAGCCTTGCCTTGGACCTGATCTTAGTGGGAAAACTAATTTCTCACCATTAAGTGTCTCACCATGATGTTTTTTGGGATATTCTTTATCAGGTTGACAAACTTCCCCCTGTTCCTAGTCCACTGAGAGTTTTTACGAAAAATCACGGCGGGCGCTGGCTGGGGCAGCTCAGTCGGTTGAAGCGTCGCCCTGCAGACTGTTCTTGCTGCTTTTCTGTCCCATGGCCCTCCTGACCGAATTCTGTGCATTCTGCAGTCTTCGCTGTGAGCTGCCGCTGAAGTGTCTGCTCAGCTTAGTCACCAGCTAACGATCAGACAGAGATTTCCTTACATGCCCCAAACCAGTAGGTCTTTCATCCTTTGCTGATGGGATCTGCGTGTGTTGGGACATGCCTTCAATACTTCAGCAGTTTGCAACTCTGACTTAGCTTTCAGTTCCTGCCTAAGCAGGACCTCAAGGTCAGCCAGGGATGCCTTCTCAGGACTTTCTGGGCACGCACACAATCCTTCAAAGCCCCTTATGTCTAGACTCCCAGGAATGGACTGAAGCTTTTCAAAGTCCCCTGTGGACATCTTGATGCCCAGATTTCCCTTTATGGTTTTTGGCCAGCTTCTTGTTTGTCCCAGCTGGTGTTTCTGCCTCAGGCCACTGTGATATTAAACAATTGCTGACACCTTTTTTTTTTTTTTTTTTTTTTTAAACAAATGCCCTAGTGTTAGGACTTTCCTCACTGAGCAAGTTCTGAATGAGGTCAAATAAAGTCCCATAAATGAACTTTTCCAGGGGGCTGCTGGACAAGTCAAATAGCGACAATTTTCTGGGGATGTGGCTTTTTGGGGAGCTCTGAGCCTGTTGGCTTCCTCTGGTGGCTGCCAGGCTGCTGGTTTTCTGAGTCACTGTGGTTCTGAGTCTGTTGGTTTTCAAGGCCAACACAGAGCTGGGGAGAACGAGATAGAAACAGGGCGAGGTAAGTGCCACAAAGCTTACTCTTCTTATGAGATTCAGCCTTTTTTCTTGAATAAGTGCTGTTCCTTGTTGCAAATCTTTGGTTAATTTCCAGAGTTTTGAAAGTGCCGATTTTGAGGGGGAGTTTTTGCCTGTGTTCTCACGGCCTCTGTGCAGGGCCGGGGGCGGGGGGGGGGCGGGGGGAGCAGGTATTCAGAGGCCTCCGCCATGTGCTCCGGAAGTGCTTCCTCTGTGACATGCTGGCGCCTTCAGGGCCTGCTGAGGGATATTCGGTTTTGGTCCCAGCCTGCTGTGCTTTTTGCCTCATCTATTTTCTCCTGCCTTTTCACTTTGTTAGCCCCTGGGTCTTCTTGGAGCAGGCGCTCTCTCCTTGTTAATATGCTACTTCTAATGTCCTGTGAGGTTAATGATCAAATAGCCAAACTGGTTAGCAATGGGGAGAACAGGTTTGGATGGCCTGCTGCAAAGTGTGAGGACTTTGTGACACTGTGGCTGCTTAGAAGTCATTTTGGCTTTTTCTCTCCTATGTTCTAAAAACGAAGCATCGAGATATCTGAATTGAGAAGACGGGAGTTGGTGATGCACAGCTCATGGGAGGAAACAGTCCTGCCAATACTTGCTGAGTCAGATTTCATCCACAGCAATACACCTAACTCTGGGAAACGTGTTTTAAGATAACCTTGACCGAATGGGAGTTCGAAGGTAACAATAACCAGGATGGAGGATGAGGAAGTTTTAAAACTATGCATATGAGGAATAAGTGGGAAGAATGGTGGTATTTCATTGGGAGAAAGTGAAACTTGTTAAAAAGAAAAAACTTACTGGAGTATAGAATAGGGGTGATATAGTAATAAAATTATGATGTCTCCTTCCAAATGACATGATTATGGCTAAAAGCACAGGGTACAATGGGACAGATCTGAGTCAGCATAAAAGAAATTTCTAACGATGGGGACTGTCCAATGCAGCAGTTGACAGAGCATTTATCACAGCTTAGGCCTGGGAAGACAGGGCTGAGTAAGATGGAAATGCGCTTCTGGAGCAGCTCGTGCAGCGAAGCCCCACCCTTAAAGCAGCGAAGCCAGGGCTCTGCGACCACCTGTGGCGGGCCCTGCGTTGGACAGAAGCCTGAAGGATGTGACAGCTGAGGTGCAGCCGGAGACAGCATCTCCCGAGTCTGGGGTGCAGGCTGGAGTCCCCGAGCATCTCCAGCAAGTTCGCAGACGACTTTAGGGCAAGGTAAGATATTCAGTGCGAGTCTAGAGACTCCAAGGAATACAACTTATTTTTGAACTATCTGTCTACTAAAATCTCTTAAAGGTCAATAAATTATGCAGGAAGTTGGGAGGCAAGTGGTTTACCTTAGGGTTTTACTGACACCTAGTGGTAAGTATGGATAGCAATATAATCTAAAATGTTAGATGATATATACAATTATTATAAAAATAAAAATATTCAATAGTTATAAAAATTATAAATGCATGTAGTGATAAAAATTTATGTTTTAAACTCTAATTTTGAATGGATTTAAGATTGTTTAAATGTTATCTTTAAGATATCTTTATCCTGAATTAACTTTTAAGTATCTTGATTGATTTTTTTAAAAGATTTTATTTATTTTATTTTTAGAGAGAGGGAAAAGAAGGGAGAAAGAGGAGAGAAACATCAATGTGTGGTTGCCTCTCGCATGCCCCCTACTGGGGGCCTGGCCCACAACCCAGGCATGTGCCTTGACTGCGAGCCCTGCTGGGGTCTCTTCAGGCCGCCTTTGTCCTAACGGCACTGAGGCCAGTGGCTACGACTGCTGAGCTAGAGGGTGCGTATATTCCCAGATGTACCCTCAGGCACAGGGGACGCCCCAGACCACACCCACAGAAGCCATGGTGCCTCGGCTGTCATGGTGCCAAATTACTTCTACCTCTCGGATGTAGTTTAGTGATGTGGGGATTTATGTCAGAGATGACGATCTCTATGAATTTATTACATACCATTTATTTTATTACTATGTAGCTTCTGTTAGCTTAGTGTTTGTTGAAACAACAGAAAAGAGCAGAACTCATAAGAAGAGTATTAGCAGCCATGGACAGAGACAATGCAAACTGGAACACTTTTATGCATTCGACAAGACATTTGCAGAGTTGCTTCCAGTTACCGGAAGCCTGGACTTATGGAACCTAAGCATACCGCCTTATGTTTTACCATAAAACGTTTCATGTGCTTGAAGGAATTCTTCATAAACGTTGATGAATGCAAAGTTCCCATTCACTTCTTTTGCACCAGACAACACCAGCCCAGCTCTCTGAGTTGCTCACAGGGACAGCGCCTGGACACTCAGTTACTTCTGTCTCTCTCTGGAACAGAATGGGGGCCGGGGGGTGGGGGCAGCTGGGTTCCCCATGTCAGCGGGGGGGCGGGTCTCCAGGCTGCCGTGTGTTTCAGCAGGCGGAGTTAGCTCAGGGGCTCAGGGCACAGGTCTGAAGGGTTAGCGAGGCGTCTGCCAAGCGCTTAAGGGAGTGCATTATTGTAAAGAAAGATTAGAATTGTAGAAGATAATCTCAAATCCTTTTTGAAAGCATTCTTAAAATGGTAGGTGTTTTAAAATCTGTAACAATAATGATCAGCAACAACCCTAATTTAAAAATGTTTTCGTCTTCTTGCCAAAATTAGTCTGGTAAATTTTAGGATGACCATGAACACTGCCTAACAAGACAGAACTAACCCAGCTATGGATAACAGGTGCAATTCCAATGTTTAAAATGCTGTTAATGCAATAATTCCTTTGAAGTTATTCTTTGTACCTTCCCTACAAGGGCTCAAGGTTGTTTAGAAGAGAGGACGCCAGACTGGAAGTGAGAAGGTCTGGGGTCCTGCTTCCACGGGGGCTGCTTAGCCGGCTTGGCACCGATGGCAAATCACCTGCAATCTCTGAGCTGCTGTTTTTTGCTTTCACACCCTCCCTCCTGCTGGGCTGGGCCCGCAGCCGGGTGCCAGGAGCCTGACACTCAGCACGCACTCAGTCAATGTTCGCTGGCCGACTGAGAATGAGAATTGAAACGCTGCCACGCATGCCTCCATGTAGAAGGGATGCTACGAGGTGCACATGACAGAGCGATGCATGGAAACGCTTTGTGAACCATGTAATGCTATACAGTCATAGAGTACAAGTCCTTTTTACAACTGGAGAAAGATATCCTTTCTCCATTGTTAAAACCTGGATGTATTTTCGGTACCTAACTCAAAAAGAAATTAAGGTAAATGTGTTTGTAACTGCAGGCTATTTCAAATCACTACAGCTCATACATCTATAAATATTCTGAGAGAACAGGCCACACGTACCTAAAGCCTCAGAAGACTTCAGTAATTGCTTAAGATTAGCATGACTTTAGAGAAAAAATATCTGATTTTTAATAGTGCAGGTAAAACCTCCAAACAAGTTCAGATTAAACAGTCAAATGTGAATTCCCTGTACTATAATACAGTCATAACATGTAATATCTTACCATATTTTAAAAAGAGATTTATATGTACCAAAGTTGAAAGGACTAAGATAGACTGTGAGGTGAATGGTGCAAACAATACATTTATATTTATATAAAGAAAAGTTAACGCATATATTTCTAGGTGTTCAAATACATAAATATCTTGAAAAAGGCCTAAAGGTACACACCTAATTAATGCAGTTGTTATGTTTAAGGAAGGGGCGGACTTGCCCAAGGGTGAGTGGGGACTTGGACTTTACTGGCATTGCCTCAAATTTTGTAATAGCAGGAATGCGAAAAAATAGATGAGAGAGTATTGCCAAGTCACAGAATCACTTCTGCCTTATTTGAGTATTAGAGATGGAAGGGGTAACTGTCTGCTAATTTTATATAAATACGGGTATGTTTCTTGGACCTTAAAAGAGGGTGCGCTACAGCTTGTGGTCACACGACAATTAGGTGTCCTTCCTAGAGTAAGTCACGCGGCGCCCCTGTAGAGAAGCTCAGTGGCTGACAGTGCTAATATCTAACATTAAATAATGTATTTACTAAAAAACACTAACCCACAAATTAGAAAGAGTAAGAAAAAGTATATTTGTTAGTTATATACAGTGATAATGGGAAGCTTGTGATTAAGCATAATTCTCATTAGAGTTATAACTTTAAGCTATTTCACTATTAAATAAATGAAGTATTTAAGTTTCACTTATTATTAGGTTTTATTACTTGAACATATTCGATTGGCCCGGGCCATTAGACAGAAAGCCTTGCTGACTCAATACAACACAATCTGCGTAGCCCAGGGGGACCCCCGCGGCCTGACCTGACCTGGTCGCGGCGACTCCGATGGCCGGCAGACCTCACGGCTCCCAGGCTTCCCTCCCGAAGGACTTCCTCAGTTCTGCTGGCTCCTCCTCTTCTTCCACGAGCGTCCTGTCCTGGGATGCCGCCGTCTCGGGGAACCTTCCCTCAAACGGCGCCCTCGGCAGGGCGTCCGTGCTGGGAAGGGACCACTGGGACTGCGAGGAGCTTTGTGCCCGGAGCTCATGGCCCACCGGTGGGTCTCTCCCTGCTCCAGCGCCCCCGGGCCCGCTCTCGGGTTTCAGAGACGGGTGCTTGAGCTCCTTGCGCTCAAACGCAGTCAGCCTCTTCTCAACCACATCACGAATCAACACTGAGAAAGCGGACATACAGAAGCCACCATGATTTTTTCTATTTTAGCAGTTATGATGCTAACAGATGAGTATAAAACATTCACCAGACCTCAGCCCTTCCCTTCGTCACAGCCTTTTATGTAAGATCATGCACTGCACTTACCTTCTGAGCCACTAATGAATCAAACGTGAATTATATTCAAAAACTATTTTAACAAGATATTTATAAAGTAATGACAAAAGATAATAATTCTGATCAAGTTATAGAAGAACCGAAAATAATATTGAGGATAAAAATTTGCACCTTGGTTAATATAATTGATATGCTGAAAAATTAAGAAAACTGTAAAATCAACATCTTTCTTCTATTTATTCTTCTACTGAAAAATTTTAGAGATGACTTTTAAATAAAATAACTTACTGTCAAGCACTGTCCTTCCCACCATGCTGTGTTCCATGGTCTTGTCAACTTCTTTCATTAGCCATGGAAGGAATCCTAGCTCAATATCTATGATTAAAAAAAGTCTTAATGATTGAGTAATTTTTATGAATCACTATAGATAGGAGGAATCTGTGCTTTTCCCCTAATGTTACAATGTGAACATTGTTTTCTTAATAGAAAATGTTGAATAGCCTCACACAGCATTAGTTTCACCATATTCTCTATATATGTTCTGGTCCATTTCCTTTCCAGTACAGTAGAAACAGTATTTTCAAAACTATGAGGCCTTCCTTGGGGCCAAAATCCCTAGAGCTGACTTTACAGGTGCGTGTGAGGTGGATCCGGGCGTGGCGGGCGGCAGGGCGGGGGCTGTGCATCTGGGGGAAGGACTGCCACCGGCACGCAGTGCCGTCTGGGACGGAGCATCGCCTGGAAAGCGTGCGCCACCGCAGCCTGGGGCCTCCCAGCAGCTGACGGAGACTCGGGGGATGCAGGTCAGAGGGCACCTAGAAGAAGGCCATTTAGAAACTAAGGGTATCCAGTGACACATTTGTTCAAATGGAAATGGAAATCTACTAGTGTGTAAGCCTTTTAAAAACGTGGTCCATTACGATATACATTTTAATGTTCAGAAGTAGCTTTTTGGGGAGTGGGCATCTAATTTTTATTGTTCAGTGGGGTGACAACAGCGTGATAGAATAGCATATTCCCTACTAGAAACAATTTTAAGCTAGGCAAGCATGTGTCTACAAGCTTCCAAATCCACGAGGGAAAGCAACGTTGCTGGCCTCTCTGACCAGAACAGCATGAAGGAGGCAAGGCAGCTGGCGTGGCGGGGGCGGGGGAGGGCAGCGCGCTGGCCCGGGCCCGAGCCGGTCAGCCTGAGCCTGCGCATGTCCCTGCCCAAGCGGTTGGGAGCAAGGCATTTCTTTTTCTGGGCTCCAGTTTCTACTTCTGAAAAATGGGACTTAATCGGCCCTATGCACCCCTACAGGGTTCCTGGGAGGGTCATGCAGTATCACATATGGAAAACACTGTATAAGTTAGAAAGCACCTTATCAATGTGAACTAATAATGTGCGCAACCTGACCTCTGCGTATTTGAACTATGTAATCGATGCATGTGAACGTTACTAACAGCTGCCCCCCAACACCGTGCGTCCTCTGAAACAGGAGCCGCGCACACAGCACCGTGGGCGTGGCGCTGCTGAGCTGGGCGAGGCTGGTGGCAGGGAGAAAGCGGGGACCCGGGCCCCCCGCCCGGCCAGAGCGGCTGCAGGAGGGTGGCGCTGAGGGGGCGCCGATGGCCTGGGCTGCCTTTTCTGTCTCCCACGCCCAGCACAGGGCCGGGGAGGTGTGAGCACCTGACCGAACGAGCGAGCGGCTTCAGTCACGGCCCCCAAAAGGTTTCTGAGAACAGAAAGTCAGCTGAGAAAAAGTTAATAACAGCAACTTACACAGAGATAGTGCTTTATAGTTTACAAAACTTTCAAATATATTATGACATCTAACTTCTAAATAATCCTCATTTCACGGTAAGAAAACTGGAGGACACAAAGGTATTTTATGATGAAGCTGAGTCCCAAACTCGAAGTTTTTGACATCAAGTCCACATTTCTTTCTATGATACAATGTTGCTTCTGAATAAAGACAAACTAACATTCTAAAACCAAGGTCTTTAGGATACACTTATTAGTAATAGTATTGACCTAAAACAACTACAATTGACTTTTAACTTGGCTTCAGAGAAAGATTCCAATTCAAAATGAAAGTGAGCAGGAGATAAATGTGAACTGTTTGGTGATGCTTATTGCAAAAGTTAATCTAATAAAGCGCCCCCAACAAACCTCTTTCAATGGGATCAAAAAAGTAGCCACCGTCCCGGAGGCTGTCGAAGACGGAGGGGAGGAGGTCGGTCAGGTAGCGCTGCGCGAAGGCGCGGGCGGCGATTTTCTCTGCCGTCTCCTTGTGCTTGTGCATCATGTCCCACTGCTGCTGCTTCCGGCGCTCCTGCCCAGAGAAAGCCCCGTCATTCTGACAGCTAGTAGGTACTGAACTCAGAAAAGAGAGGGAGTTTCTGGTACAATGCATCTCCTGATCCATTTTCAAATGACACAATTTCAAGATATACATGTTTGACTGCATGTGTGATATCAAAGGATTGTAAGTTATACATATTTTTATGTAGTAGTATCATAAAATATTGCTGGTGTGAAAATTATATAGTTGCTTAGATGTCCTCAGTGAAGAACTTGGGCCAATGAATTGTCTCATCTGTAATGAATTTTTGAAACAATAAAGTTTCAAAAACTTTAAACTTCAAAATTCATTTGTAATGAATTTTTGAAACAATAAAGTTTCAAAAATTATAAAACCTTTTCTTGTTGTTGTTGCTTCCTACAGGCCACACCCATAAAGCTAGTGGCCTGTCCTCTCTACGTCCGTGTGTCAGTGGGAGCCTTCATGTGTTTTCTAATTAGCCCGTTTTGAAGGTTAAAGCAAATATGAATCCAGATGATTTCTATTCTTCATTTTTTCATACTTCCTAATAGTAAGTAAACTGCAAAATAGTATTTGTTGATAGACTTCGCTGATTATTGCAACAAGGCTAATTTTGCCCACGTTTATTTTATATTTGTGGACAGTTCTGCATTTGTACAACCTTTACCATAAGCCACATGCTCTTTAAACCATTAATTATTCATTCTGGAGGGAAGCCGAAGGTCCGTTTGACGAGGTGCTAAGTAGACTCTCCCAGGACCTAGCCCTTCTGCGGGGTCAGCGGGACCGTGTGGGGAGTCACCTTCACTGTCACGGGCGCCCGGGCGCCCCTTGGCCATTTACTGTTTCAGTGCACAATGCGGGGCCACACTGCCTGGCCCAGGGACACCCTCAAAGACTCCCGAGCCTAGTATTTCCTAACTGGAGGTTGGTGGCATATTTTAAAAACTGGATTCCAGCCCTGGCCAGGTGGCTCAGTTGGTAGGAGCGTCGTCCCATGCTCCAAACGTCGCAGGTCTGATCCCCAGGCAGGGCACATGCAGGAAGCAACCGATTGACGTTTCTCTCTCACATCTATATTCCACCCCCCGTCTCTCTCCTTCCTTCTCTCTTTAAAATCAGTAAACATGTCCTGGGGTGAGGATTAAAAACAAAACAAAACTGGATTCCAAAACTTTATTAAAGGTTCTAAAAACCTATAATCAAAAAAATATTCTGTAGGGACCCATGTGGTTGTAGTGTATCCTGAAGGCTGTAGAGAAGAGTCTGGCCACCGAGAAGAGACCCAGGTTCCATGCAGATTCTGCACATTACCCTCCACTCACCTCAATACATTCACTTTTTCCTTCCACCTTTTCTGTCACTAATTCATGGCAAGTCAATGTATTTCTTTCACTAGGGCTCTTGATATTTCAGAGTGCCTTTCAGTTGGGACATAAATAATTTAAATTACTCCACTTAGGAATTTCTGGAAACTCTGTTTAGGTACCTTTATATATGCTGGAATCAAACAAACGTAATTCAGCTCATGAAGGCCCTATGGTACGTGGAACAGGAAAGACATGACCAACGAACACCACAGGCAATTTTGAGCACAGGTTGTTATAGAGCCAAAAGACGTCTAAGAAAGACAGATTCTCTACCTTTTCCTGGCGGTGCCGCCTCTCTTGCTCTTCCAGTCTCTGAACTTCAGCAAGTTCAACATTGCGTAACTCTTCGTATACATGCTGACTGGCCCGCAGGTTGGCCAACTCTTCTTCTTCCATCACTTCCAGAAGAGACTGCTCAATGGTCTTTCCCACCAGAACTTCTAACATCGGTCTAACTTCAAGATCAAAGTCAAAGAGCTTAAATGCATAAAACAAAGCAAATTTCAACTTCTAAAAAATTTAAACTGTTGACATGATTACAGATGTCCTCTATTTCCCCCTTTGCCCACCTCTACCCACCAAATTTTAATCCTAAACCAAACGTTCAACGAAAAACTATCCAGAGTGCCAGCAACGGCAAGGCACTTCACAGAGTGCTTTCTGTGCGCCAGACACTGGGCAAGCGCTGCCCGCGTCGTTTCCAGGCCTCGGAACAGCCATGCGAGGCGCACAGGAGAGCGTTTGCATACAGGCAAAAGTGACTACGTCAAAGTTACAGAAAAGATCTATGCAGTCATCAAGACAAACCCTCATACTCAACAATTTTAAGATCAAACTCTGAAACCCACGAGAAATATCCTTGTCTTTCTTACTCCCTACCTTTTTTACTAAATTTTTACGGCTTGTTTTCTGATAACTGTTGAAAAAACAAAGGAATAAGAATAATGGATATTGCGGTGCCTCATTTCTAGGATTTAGAAGCAAATATACTCTTCTGTGTGGCTTATGAAAACTTATTTTCCCAATTTCAATGACAGTTCTTCCAAACTCCTTCAGGTCCCAAACCCATTTAAGTCATTGCATGATGCGCACAAGCATTGCCTTCTCTTCTTACATTTCACAAACTGGCCAATTTATACACCCCGCATTGACATGGAAATACAATTATCTTTAGAACTTTTACACATAGGTTATCTTCATAAAAATTATATAATCTATAAGCAACTAATAGTAGAATCTTTTATACCAGAGATATTATTTTCCTTATTTGCTATAAGCCTACTTATAGTCTACTTAAGCAAGTAGGCAGACAACTACAAATAAAAACATTGCTAAGGATTTTTATTTCTTATCAGCAAAGAGGGGCAATCAGGACAGGGGTAGTTTGTGTAATTTTAACATCTTATATTAAAGATCATGGAAACTTAGCTTTATTGGAGAAAAATATCCTCCTAAACTTTGGTCTTCTGTCAGCAGAGTAAGTGTAATAGTTGTACATCTACTTGACACTATAACAAACTGAACCAAACTTTTCAAAAAAAAAAAAAAAAAAGAAAGAAAGAAAGAAAGAAAGAAACCCATTAAGTAGACTCTTTCTGTGTAGTGGTTTGTACTGCTATTAAGCCTTTAGCTAAGCCTAATTTTACCTATTTGTAATGAAGACAAAGGGAAGTCCAAATAATGTACTATACCTCTCCTTCTAGTATTTGGGTGGCCACATCTTTGCCAGTTTTGGCAGGAATAAAAAGTGGTGTTGGTGGTCTGTCCAAAAACGCATCTGTTTGGCATTCCATATCAACTTCTATTACGCGGTCAGCAATTTCTTCAAGGTATAATTCTAAGAGAATA
Organism: Pteronotus mesoamericanus; assembly: GCF_021234165.1. Classification (NCBI taxonomy): domain Eukaryota; kingdom Metazoa; phylum Chordata; class Mammalia; order Chiroptera; family Mormoopidae; genus Pteronotus; species Pteronotus mesoamericanus. Next base: position 100,427,918 of record NW_026555085.1, read on the forward strand.
CCATACACATTGAGTTTGAAATTCTGGTCTATTTCAAGCATATATCTGTATCTGAAACTTTAGCTCCTTCAAAATAGAATGAAATGGATCAGAGAATAAAGAGAGTGCTCAAATTGTGGAAGGATTCAATTCACATGTTGTACTAAACATTTTATATATTTGGAAGACCATAGAGTCAGTCAGACTAGAATATTTAGTGAATGTTGAGAAAGCACTGAGCTTTGCATTTGAAAATGAACTAAAACGATAGACGCACGCGTATATAAGATGTAAAGTATAATAGGGGATGGAGAGCTAATAACCTATCTATATAACTGAGTCCTAAGATAGTAAACATATAAAGATTTGAAAGTTCCTGGATATTTAAAAAAATTATGCCCCATGCTACTACATTACTTGATTTTTCCTCTAGCCTATAGATTATAAATAGATATGTAAAATAAACTTCACCTTAGGAAGAATTTATATGAGGTAAGGGCTGTATGGTATCATGCAAAGAACATGAGAACTGGCATCACATGTTGAACATAGGACCCAACCAAATTACATCCTCTTTGAGCCTCAGTTTCTTCATCTGTAAAAGGGATCATAATTATCTATCACATGGAGTCTTTTAATAATAAAAGAGATACATAGGTAAAGGACCTGGTATCGTCTCTGAGACCTAGGAAATACTCAGCAAAAGGTGGCTACTACTGTATCACTTAATATGCCAATGATATAAATCAACATTAAAATTTATCTCTACAGAATTACAACTATTTGGCTAAGCACAGACATGCTCATTCTAGACTTGGCAGGGGAGGGGGGGAACTGTGGAATGGTTTTCTTCCTTTTGCCATCACTACCCAGAAATGACTCTGATGAATTCACTCACCTTCCTGGCCAGGTGCAAGGTGCATCCTGAGTAGTTACACACTCCATGGAAAACACCAAGTATTACCTGATTATCAAGGTTCTGTCAACAGCACAGCTAGACCTTATAGGTCCACGTAAGCCCCCCCAGCTGAGAATGGTCAGGCAAGCAGGAAAAGGCTGCAGCAGCCTGGGAGAGCCTGTGCGGGCCTGGGGCGGATGCCAGAAGGAGAGCAAGCGGGGAGAACAGAGGAGGCCATGGAGAGGGGGCAAGGGCTCAGGCCCGAAAGGGTTTACTCCGCTCAAAAGACCAATAAATGCCAACACTGAACTACACTGCTTTCCTCTCTTGCAAGTCCAACAGTGACTCATACTGGGCTATTAAGAAAAGTGAGAAATAATCCTAGTTTGAAAATAAATATGTAAAAAGAGCTAAGAGAGAAATAATCTGGTCATGAAATTCTTTAAAAAAAACCCCACCGATTTCACTCTGCCATGTGTACCCAATATTATTATTATAATAATAATAGTAATTCATCATCTATGAATTCTTTTGATGAATTGACTTCTACCAAGTGACTGGGGAAGTACTAGATAACATAACAGATACATAAGAATTATTACGGCCAAATGAAAAAGAACTCAGGAAACTGAGCAAACCAAGAAGCAAGAGGCCAACGGCCCGCTCACACACCGGTCTGCACGTCCATGTGCTTTCTGCCTTCCACGGGTTCCGGCGTCCGCGGCCTGAACTGTTCTTGGGTTCGTTTTTTCACGAGAGCCCTCTTCTTGGCCTGCTGTTGTCTCTGAATATCCACATCACTGAGCTGCCCGTGCTAAGAGTGACAGAAAAGGCGTCTAAAGTTTAGAAAATATTTCTCAAGGCATAGAACGCCGCCATTGCAAAAGCGATCCCTGAATAGTATAACAGCACCTGGCATCTACGGCCTCCTGATTATCTGGTGATTAAAATTCTATGTGAAAGATGTCAGATAAGAATAAAGGTGTCTGACAAAGCATAAAAGTAACTTCAAAGTACCACTGTTAAGTGGAATCAATGGGTACAGAATCTTATGTAATAAATTGCTTTTCCTCATTCAAGTTTTTTGTTTTTTTGTTTAACCATGATTTCCTCTCACTCCTAGTAACCTAGTATACTGGTATAACCATTTGGGTACAGTGCATTTAATATATAGTTAAGAAATTGAAAAGCACTAAGATTATTTTAGTTTTTCAATTATAGTTGACATTCAGCGTTGTTTTTATTAGGTTCAGGAGAACGTCATGGGGGTGAGGCAATTATATAATTTGTGCTCTCCTCAGTAAGTCTAGCCCTACTCGGCACCACACACAGGTGTTACAATATTATGGACTCTTTTCCCTCCGTCCAAACAAAGTCTGTCCAAGTGCACAAATTCTTTTGCGCAAGAATATCTAGGGGATTATGATTATTCCCACTAGTTCTGCACTATGTGGAGGTCCTTGATTTCGTATTTGCATCTCATTTTGAGATCATTCTCCAGTTTTAAATCTGTCTTATCCCAAGGCAAATACAAAAGCAGTGGAAAAATATGACAATGCTTTGCAAGAAAAAACTTTTAATATTTAAAATTAGAATTCTAAGAAATTTTACCTGAAATGACACTGTAGTAACATTAAAGTTCTTTTTAAAATTTTGATAAAGTTTTTAATTTTGATAGTCTAATTAATCATGTTCTGTACTCTGGACTGTGATTTGGGTGTCATATCTAAGAACTCTCTACTTAATCCTAGATACTGAAGGTTTTTCCTAAGAGTTTATAGTTTTTACATTTTACATCTAAGTCCAAGAGCCATTTGAATTAATTTTTGTGTATGATGTAAGGTTTAGATTGTGGTTCACGTAATTTTTTTTTTTTTTTTTTTTGGTTTATGGATGTCTAGTTGTTCCAATATCATTTGTTGAAAAGGCTATCTTTACTCCATTGAACTGCTTTTGTTCCTTTCTCAAAAATTAGTTGGGTGTATTGGTGCTGAGTTTTCTATTCTGTTCCAGTGGTCCATGTATCTATTCCTCCATCAATACAACCTGTTTTGATACAATTACTAACACCATATTTGGTATGTCTTAACATAGGGTAGAGTAATTCTTCCCACTTTATTTTTTTCTAAAGTGGTTTTAACTATTTTAGTTCCTTTGCCTTTCCATATAAATTTTAGAATAAGCTTGTCCTTTTAAAAAAGATTTTATTTCTTTATTTTTAGAGAGAGGGGAAATGAGAAAGAAAGAGAGGGAGAGAAACACCAATGTGTGAGACAAACATTGATCGGCTCCTCCTGTACGCACTCCAACCAGGGACTGGGCCCACAACCCATGCATGTGCCCTGACTGGGAATTGAACCCACGACCTTTCACTTTGTGGGATGATGATCAACCAAGAGAGCTGTGCTGGTCAGGGAAAAATAGGCTACATAAATCTTTCTGGAATTTTGATAGAAACTGTATTATACTGATAGATCAACTTGGGGAGAATTAACACCTGTAACGCGGTGAGGCTTTCAATTCATGCACATGATATGTCCTCCCATTTCTTTAGGTCATTTCTAATTTCTTTCATCAGCATTATGTGATTTTTATCTTACAGGCATGTTTTGATTTATACCTAGGTATCCTAGGTTTTTGAAATGATTGTAAATGATGTTGTGTTTTAAATTTTGTTTTCCACATGTTCCTTTTTAGTATATAGAAATGTGACTGATCTTTGTGTATTGATCTCATATCCTGTGATGTTGTTCAACACAATTATTGGTGCTTGGCCTTTTCATGGATTCAATGGGATTTTTCTATGCAGACAATTATGCCGTTTGCCATTAGGGACAGTTTTACTTCTTTCTTTCTGACATGGATCCAGCACTGGCTGGAACTTCTGGTACTATGATGTCTGGGAGTGGTGAGAATGAACATCTGAGGAGAGGAACTGCCTTGTTCCCAGTCTAAGAGGGAAAGCGTTCATTTTTTTCGCCATCAATTATGATGTTAGCTGTATGTATTTTATGGATGCTCTTCAACAAGTTGAGGAAATTCCCCTCAATTCTTAATTTGTTGTGTTTGTCATGAATAAGTGTTGAATTCTGTTAAACACTTATTTTGCACCAATGACCATGATCATGGGGTTTCCCTTTTTGACCTGTTGATATGGTGGTTTGCATGGATTTACACACGCTGGAACACCTTTGCATTCCTGCAATCAATTCTGCCTGGTCATGGGATATACAGCTCTTTTTATATATTGCTGGATTCTATTTGCTACTATTTTGTTGAGGATTTTTGTATGTACATTCCCATAGTAGCTGCTAGCCTAGAGTTTTGTTATTACTTTGATATTTCGTTGGTTTGGGTACTGGGGCAATGCTGGCCTCACAGAATAAGCTGGCAAGTATTCCCTCCTCTTTTATTTTCTGGAAGAGATTGTGCAGAATTGATTGGGAAAAAAACTATTTTTTTACAGGTTCGGTAAATTCTCCAGGGAAATCTTCTGGGCCTGGAGATATCTTTTGGGGAAACTTTTAAAGTAGAAATTCAATGTCCTTAATAGTGATAGGCTTATTCGTTTTTCTAGCAATCTCTATTTTTTTAAATTTTGTAAATGTGTTAGTCTGCAATAGGTCAGAAATGAAAAAGAAACAAACAAAGTGGCCCTTCACCTCACGGAACACAAAGCGCTGTTCAAGTTCTACTTACGCGCGGCTCTGGGTGGAGGGCGTACGTGTTGCCCCGGATCACCCTCCTGTCGTACATGATGTTTCCGTACGGCATGGGCTCTTCGCCCCTGTCAGAGAGCAGATTTCACACGATTGCTGGTCTCTGTGGGGTCAACTCGTTTTTAGTAAGACTTAGACTGAGATGCAAATAGTTTAAGGAAACAGGTTTTTGTCTTAGCAGGGGCGAGAAATAAGGAGACACATGGCTACCACTTATCGAATGCTTATCATGTGCCAGGCCCTTCACGTATGTTAGCGTATGTATTGCTCACGATAAGCTTCGAGTTGGGAAATACAATTCTCATTTGATAAAGGAGGAAATAAACTCAGAAAGGAACCTGCTAGTAAGTGTAGAGCTGGATTTAGGCTGTAAAACATTAGGCTATTTAACAGTAAAAATTGAAAAGGAGCCTGCCCCAAAGAACGGACAGAAGTACGTTTCAAAGACAGAAAGGCTGCGTTAATAGAAGCAGGCTTACTAAAGCAAACCAAGTTAAATTTCTCATTGTTCTTAAACTTCAGAGCTCTTTTAAAATTATATTGTTTTAAATAGTAATAAAATTTTAACTTGGGGCATAATGCTCAATAGTGGAAAATACAGTTTTCCACTATTGGGGGACAGGTGGAGACACACAGGAGCGGGTGGCTCACTCACGGCTGCACCACGCTGTCCCGGTAACGGCGGGGCTGGCAGGGCAGGGCCCGGGGCCTGCTGGTGTAGGTGTAGGTGTAGGTGCCCATGGCGCGAGGGGCGCGGTCCGTCAACGTGGAGGCCACGTCTGGGGTCGAAGCACTTCGCTTTCGATGGAACTTGGCTTCGACGCAGGTGGGCGCTAAGGCGTCGTGGCAGTCGGAGAGGGTTACTTTGTGCCAAGGGCAGGGATTCCGGGGCGCGAGGAGGGGCGGCCAGAGAGGAAGCCGGCAGGAAGGGAAGGTGGCAGAGCAGACGTGGGAGCTACACTCCGCAGGCTCCAGGCACCATTGAGCCCGGCCGCGGCGCCCGCATCGGTTGCCCAGCAACTCCGAGTTCCGCCTGGGGGCGGGACCTCTGGGCAGTTCCGCGGGCGGGTTTCACGCGAAGGCCCCGGGGCAGGCGTACTTCCGACCCTTGCCCCGCCCACCCGCGCTTCCCCGGCCAAATGCGCCTGCGCGTTAGCAGCTTTCTGGCCAGGATTCGGGGGGCTAGGCTGATCCTACAGCGTCCTTGCGGGACGCGGCGCCAATCCCGCGTGCCATTTTCGAGTGGGGCTTTCGGGGCTGGTGCTGTTGCCGTTCCCCAAGGTTCACGTGCTCCCGCTCCTTAGGGGGCCTCCCCGGTTGTTTTCTCCCGCTGCCCTGCTACTGCGTCGCGACCCCAGGCTGCTCACGTACGATCGATCGCACACATGTGGCGCCCGGGCTCCCAGCTCTGATATGTGCCAGGGCCCCGCAGGGCCTTCCCTGGTGTCTCCCAGCACGGCCCCCTCTCCTGCCCCAGGGCAGGCTGCTGCCGGGCCTCGCAGCCTTGCCTGCATGTCCCGCCTTTTCTGCTTATTGCTCTGTTGCTGGCACCTCAGAGGACCCCCGGTCCACGGAGTGACAAGGGCCGCCCCACAAACATAATACTGGGAATGGGGAGGGCGCTTTGTTGAGTCTTTCTTTTAGGCCCCAGGCTCTGAATAATTTTATATCACGGGGTGGTCTGCACCTAAAAACGTAGGCAGAGACTTTGGTGTTTATATTAACAACGTTAAAAATATTGTCTTTGATGTAAGTGAAGTATATGTTTCCCTGAAAGATCTAATTATGAGGAGTAGACTCTATAACCATAGATTCTGCTTCCCAGAAGTTTGCTTTTGTCTTCACTGCTTAGTGCAGTGCATACGGTCTTGGGAGCAGTCTTTCAACCCAACATGGGTGGTAGTAGTAGCACATGATTTATAAGTTTTTGCCACAAGGTGTCACTGATTCTTTGTTAGAATTTAGTAAGTAAAATAATTGCAGCACCAAGTACACCAATTTGAAGGTAGTTATTTACATTGTGGAAAGATTTCCTTTCAGGAGGGGCACAGAGGCTTCCTGCCTGGAGCCCCAGGCTAGGGGTCAGTGGACCAGGCCAGGTGTGTGGACTCAGAGCCCTGGGTTTGGAGGTAGGGACTGGAGTTGAATTACAGGTTTGCGCTTGGTAGCTGTGTCACCTCAGGCATAACTTAAATGATTCTTTGTTTTCTTGACAAAGACCACATTTTTGTTACTTTAGCCATAAAACATAATAGAGGCTGCTTTACCAGTATTACCCAGTCAGTTATGCATATCAAAAGAGATAGTGTGCACAACAGTGTTTAGAAAATTGTGTTATGTACATACAAGATTTAAAACAATTTTTATAAAAATTATGCATAGCTTTAGAGCTATGTAACTATTGTATTAAACAGTTGTACTGGTGAAGTCTCAGTTACAAATGGTGGAAACCCATTTGAACGTGCTTGACAAAAAGAGAATGTTTTGAAATGCATCAAGGGAGTTCAGGTCATATCAGCAATGATGGTGTTGTGAGGACAGCGGGCTTCAGGCATCGCTGGCATCTCGATTTGCGTGACACCAGTGTGAGCGCCCCCAGCTTTCTTCTTTGCTTCTGAGGTCTTTGTTCTCTGTGGCTCCAACTTGCTTCCTCTGCGTAATAGGCAGCATTCTGATACTGTGAAGGTGGTAGGACATCCACGTGCAACATCCTAGAGGTTGAGAAGATGACAAGCCAGAGATGGAGAAATAAATGCTATAAAATTACCTTGATTTTGGTGAGGGAAATACTAATTTGGAATTTATAAAAGCCATTGTCAGTTAATACTAAGCTTCAAATTTAAGAAAAACCCCGTGTTCTGGAAGAGCCTAATATCCTTGCATCTGCATGTCTTTATTTTAAAAAATTAGACAGTATTGCATTATCTTTTTCTTCATAATGTAAAGAAATCAAAGATTAAAAAAATGAAAATATACCCTAAAAGTATAGGTATAATTTTTTTTTCAACAAATCTTCATTTAAAACATTTCAAATGGTATTCTTTTAAACCATTTACAAAAGAAATGGTATTCTGATCTGGAATATATCTTAATTTTAAATCTATTTTTACCTAACTCTTCAGGAACATATATCACAATATTGTGAGGTGCACTTGCCAGTTATATATATTTAATTTCTTTTAAACCCCAACAAACAGTTAATTACTTTTTTTAAAAAAACCCTTAAGTAGTACCATTACTGATTTTTTTTTTCTGCATCTGCACTAATCAATCACTAGTCACATTAACTGTCTGTGAGATTTTATCTGAAAATAAGTTCTCCTGACCTGAATTCCCTTAGCAGGAAGCAGAAGCAAGTTTTTAAATAAACTTTCTTGTATTGAATGGATGGAATCTCTTCCCAGGCTTGAGATTATATTGAATCCCAGGAGGTGACACATCCGCAGTGAGTCCCCTGCCCGCCAACAGGGAACCTTCTGGAAAGTAGAGAGGATACGCTCTCCTGGAGGGAAGGCAGGCTCCCTCCTCTCCATGTGCTTATTCAGTGTCTGAAAACATTGTAACGTTGGTGGACTTGTGCTTTATTGTATGTATGCCTCAGCTGTATCCTTAAACATGCAGGTCTCTTTGGTAACTTTGGTAAAATTTGTAGGATGTAACTAGGGCTTCTAAAGTGTGTTCAAGGATTCTTTCCAAAATTATCCAATAATGTCTTTGTCCCTGAGATTTGTTTAAAAAGACAGGGTCGGAGACTCCTGGTTTAGAATGGCATTGACCGAAGTGAGATGTCTCCCACCTGTGCAAAGATGTAGACCAGGTGGAAGGGACAGGAATGTGAATAGTCTGTGCTTTAGTTTGAGAAAGTTTAAAATGCAGTCAGGTAGACCAAGGGTGAGGCCAGGAGCAATTGTGATGCTGTGCTTGTTGGCAAACACCAGGTCTGGGTTTATTTCTCTTATTGGAGGATGAGGGTGAGGAGGAAGAGGAGAAACATGAAGTCTATGGAGGAATGCTGTCAAACAGGAGAAAGGGGGCATGCATTTGAACAGAGGAAGACAGGTCTCAAGGAGTGGAACTGGTATCCCTAAAAGCACAATCTGCCCCCACCCCCGGCCCATGAATAAGAGCAAAAAGCCATAAGGAGGAGAATTCTTCAGAGTAAAAAGAACAATTAGATGTGATTAAAAGGGAGTGATATTATAGGCAAAAATACTTGTGAGTGTCAAGAATTGTGCTAGAGGCTGAGAATATAATGACAAATAAAATCACCATGGTTCTTGCCCTTGGGAGCCTAATGGGGTGGACGGACGGGAGAGCAGGCACCACAACCCAGTGTGATATGTGTGATAATAGGGCGGGACAGGGCGCGGTAGGCGCACGAGCACCTCTGACCCACACTGGGGTGATGGCAAGCTTCCGGTGTGGAAGGATGCTGAAGCGCCAATCCCCTGAAATTGTGGGGGTTGGCCAGATGCAGCGAGGGGGAAATGTGTTTGGGGGAAAAGTATACCATGTGTGAAGCCCTAGAGGTGAGGGAATGCCTAGAACTTTGAGGGATTTAGAGCCCTATGTGTCTGAATCAGAACAGGAGGCAGAGAGTGTAAAGAAATAAGGGATTCAAGGGAGTTAAAGATGGAATAATGGAATTCAAATCCACATTCTGGAGCATGTTGTCAAATGTCAAATTAGTGATTGAAAGAACCCTCCTGAGAAATGCCCCCAGAATCTAGAGGAAGAGGGTTCACAACACTGATCCGGCACAGGAGATGAGGAATGAGACAACATGAACCTCCCATCCCTGTTCCTGCAGGGAAACAACTAAAGACTCAGCAAGTGCTTCCTGAGTGGAAAAAGTACTTGAATATACAGACCCAAAGGGCTGACCACATCCCAAGAAAAACTAATGGCAACATTTTATATTACAAGGATATAGGAAACTGATCTTATGAGCATAGAGGCAAAATGAAGCAGGTTACCTTTCAAGAATAAAAGCACTCTGGCTTTAGGCTTTTCTGCAACACTTGAGATCAGAAGATAATTACACATTGAATGGAGAATCCGGGGGGTGGGGGCGGGGGGAAGGATGGGAACAATCTCACATGGAACCACCAATAAATAGAGTTGTGAGGTCATCCTGAACCACGATGGTTGTCTTCCAGGGCAAGGCAGATTTGCAAGACCATCCTGTCCCTCATTAAAAAATACTGCCCAAGAGGGCAGTCAAAATGAAAACCTCCGTAATGAGGAATTTATGGTCCACTGGGATTTACAAGGCCAACCTGTTCACTTTGGACCAAAATGCAGGTATTCCGTTGGCCCGGACCCCTGAGCTGTTCCCCCGAGGCTACTGCTGTTTCCCAGAAAAATGTATTTCTTGCACCATCTGCTTTACCCCATAATTTCACAAGAAATGTCATGTTTGATGACCACTTCAAAACTGATTTCACTCCCGTATCCGTTAATGTTGACCTAACTATTTACCTGGCTGAGGTACGATGCCCAGGAGAACCAACGCTCCCCCTTTCTTGAAGGGAGAGCTGAAGTGTTCAGGGTGTTGATAATTTTCACCTGCAGGGGCGCCTCGTATTTTCTGCATCTTTAAAACTCTGATGTTTCCCTGATTTCTGTTAGTTTCCGTTGGATAAGACTAGTAAACCATGGGTCGGTCCTTAAGCTTCACTCTGTCTTCCTCCCACCGTGTTATCTATGGGGTATTTTGTTATGTATGAGTACACAGGATGCTAATGTTTAGAATTGTAGCCATTTTTTTGTTCTTTTCCTTGAAGAAAATCTCAGAATCTCAGATAAACTAGTTACCATTTCCTCTTGATCTAAGAAGCTAGTGAATCACTCACTTCAGTAAGAATTATATTCTTAAAGACACAGGGAAAAAAAAAAAAGACTAAGAATCCTAATATTTCTAGTTATTATTTCTGCCTAACTAGTTCCCCCAGAATGAGGTGTCTTAAACAATAACCATTTTCTTACGCTCCCAGGTCCTGTGGGTCAGGAATTTTGGAAGAGGAAGCAGTCAGGATGGCTCGTCTTTGCTCCATGAGGCTTGTGGATGACTCAACCGGTAAGGCTCAAACAGGGGATGATTTGATAGCCGTGGGCTGGAAACATCGGGAAGGTCTCTCACTTCCCTGTCTGGTGCCTGGGCTGTGGCGACTTGAACACGAGGACCCTGAGCAGAGCAGCTGCCAACTTGCCCAAACTCAAGGAGAGGGGACACTTCAATGGGAAGGGTGTCAAGAGAATTTGCAGCCATATTTTAAAAACTACCTGGTAACACTTTGCTCCCGTTGGTTTTCCTTGACCCAGGTCTTGGAATGGTATTATAGGTTGAATTGGGTGGAACTGTGTTCCCCGAAATTCCTATGGTGGAGAACTTATGTGGAAACAGGGCCTTTGCAGATGTAATTCGTTAAATGAGAATGAGGTCAGCCTGGCGTGGTGTGGACCCCTGATCCGGCAGGACCAGTGTCCTTTTAAGAAGGGGGAATTTGGACACAGACCTTCACACAGGGAGGACGACCCGTGACGGTAAAGACAGAGATTGATGTGATGCTTCTAGAAGCTGACGGGGGCCAAAGATGGCTGGTGAACCCCAAAAGCCAGGAGAGAGGCGTGAAACAGAGTCTCCAGTACAGCCCTCAGACGGAGCCAGCCTGACTCACACCTTGACCTTGGACTTCTGGACTTCACAGCTATGGGACAATGAGTTTCTATCGCTTAAGCCGCCCATTTTGTGCTGTTTTGTTACAGCAGCCCCGAAAAACGAATACAGATGGTTTTTAGTTTTGTAATACTGTACTTTTTAACATTTTATATATTTTTGACAAACAAATCTTTCTTTAAAATAAAGAAAAATGGGTTCATTTAATGTAATGTTTTCAATTTCTGCGTTGCCTCAAACATGGAAATAAACTGAAATCTTATTACGGTTGTGTCTAGGTAATGCGACTAATGGTAACTTCTACAAATATACTTCATATGTTTTCTCTAAAGAGTGTATTACTTCGTGGGGGGCGGGGACCTGTAGGAAGCAGCCATGGAAAGGAGAAAGAGGACGGGCTTCGGGGAGCCTGCCGTGGGCGCTACGGCCGGACCTTCTGCGCCTGTTTCCCAGTGGGAACGTGGGGGCGGGGCTCGCAGCCTCGCCTGGGAGACCAATGACACGAACCAGTCGCCTGGCGTGTTACCGCCGGGACTCCGCCTCCACCCTCCGAGGTTTATCCGAAAACCTTGGTGACAGTGACTGTGACTGGGGCTGGGGACGGGAACAAGCCCTAGACGAGCCCGCGCGTGTCTCTCTTTCACTGCTTGTTAGTGGGAAGCTGAGGCCTAAAAACTTAGGGAGCCCAGAGGGAGGGGGCTTTTCCTGGCAAGCAGAGGCGGCCTGAGCTGGGGTCCTCCTACCCGGTCCCTCCTAAGGCTTTGGGAAGGGTCAAGGTGGAACATGGATTCCCAGGGCCAGGTGGCCTTGTAAAATCTGCAAAAGATATTTTAACTATAATCAGTTAAGATGGCTGTCTCTGTCCACTCTGACCTCTCACCCCTCACCCCCACCACCACCCCTTGGAGTGATCATAGGGATTTGGGGACTGGGCTAAGGGACAGCTGACTTATGGATACTTTTAATTCGGGCTTATTTGGGTGGTTTGCAGTCACTTCCTTGAATAGGTCAGCTGTTAGGTGCTGTCCTGGGTAGGAGAGGCTTTCAGAGATACTGCCACTGGCTGGTCTGCCGACATGGCTTTCAACAGGTACAAGAGCACATATAAGGATGATTTTTACAGAACCAAATGCTAGAAGCGTGTGAGTGGCGGAGAAAGAAGATTTGAGCTATATGAAGCCAGAAGGTAGCGGTGTAATTTTTTCCCTAGATTTTACAGCTTTTATAAGAAAGAGACATGATAGCAGTTTCTCCTAATTTGACAACAATCTTAAAAATTGCCATGACATTACTATGATGAGTTTAGAAGCTGAAGTAAATTATTCTAAACTTTAAATGTTGGAGACAACCCCAAATTTTATTCAAATAAGCTAAAAAAAAAAAAAAAGAACTAGCTTTCATTCATGCTACAGAAAATATTACAAAATCTTTATTTATAGGAAGAAGTGACTAAAAAGGTATACAAAAACTGTTGAAAAAGAAGTGTTATTGAACTCTCGCAGAAGGGTGTTAATAAAAATATGTAATTTTTAGGGGGGATTTTGTTTGTAATAAAAAACTACAGCTTCATTACATTTATAATTTATTTAATGTCCACTTCATTAAATGTATGTGTGATTTTTGTTTCTCATTCTACATAAATATCTGTGTTCATTCTAAATTTGTATTGATTATTTTGCATTCTTGTTATTACGAGAGGCCTCCAAAGTTTTATAAGATCAGGCCCTTCAAAACCTGGGTTTGACCTGAAGGAGCCTGAATTCCAGATCAATCCTTGTTCTTCTACAAAGTTGTTACTCGAGTCTGAGGCTAATATTCAGGGTTGTAGCTTCTGTTTTCCCACTTCCTACCGAAGCACTCAGAATGGAGGTGTTTACGATCACCTCCTTTTGATCTAAGAGGTTTCCGAGGCTCCCTCTAGTCTGAGTGTGAGGCTGCTGCTGGCCTTGCGGTCCAAATAAGCCCGTGACTCAGTGTGAGAAAAGGGCGCTCAACTTCCTGGGAAGTTTTCAATAGAAAAACATGCTGGGCTTTTGAGTAAAAAGTAAAATTTAAAGCCAGTGGATGGAAACTTCTTGTAAAGAGTTGTAAAAAACCCCCTAACACTTCCTATTCTTAAAAATAAGAGTTATTTTTGTCAGAGGATCTGGGCCTTGAATCGATTTCTTGGACATGAACTTGGCCCATATGACGAAGCCCCAGAGTCCGGGTTCCAGTCCCCGGGGCGGCCCGTCAACTCCTCTCTGCCCCCACTGTGCTTGGATGACTTACGGTTTCAAAACAGGGAAAATGGACTTGGGCAATAAAATTACTCTCACATTTATGTGGTTTTCATTTAAAGCCAGGAGCTTCTTTGCTTGTATCTCTGATCAAAGATAAACATCACCCATTTTGCTGGAGCTACTCTGTGGTTTTAAAAACATTTTGGGCCTGTGGAATATAACAGTTTTACTACAGAAAGAACATAAAACCAGCCTCAAATATTTCCCCCTTATCCTGCATGCTGGGACGGAGGGAAAGAGCCGACTTCAGAATATGGTCTACCAAATGTCCACTTCATCTCTCGTTAGCGACGGACCGTGGGCCAGTTACATAATATTCTCGTCTATTAAAACTTGAATGTTAATATTCACCTCATGAAGCTGTGAGAATTAAATGAGACAGCAAAACAAAACAAAACAAAGAATTAAATGAGACTCCAAAACAAAACAAAACAAAGAACTCCCCGAGTAGTTGTAGCAGCAGGTAGACACAGCTCGGTAAATGCCTAAAGTAAAAAAAAAAAAAAAAAAAAAAATCCTTAAATCTCCTCATCTTCCCCTGGGGGGCTGGGAATCTAGAATAGAGCAGGAAAGAAGGATGGGGGTGGGCGGGGAGAGTGAAGCCAGCGGCCTTTAATGTTGACCAATGTTGAAGGAAGTGGTGGTAGAAAGGTCAGTAATAGTAGCTTGGAGAGATTCTAAATCGAAGGAGGTTTTGTCTGAAGCTGAGGTGTAAGCAGATGAGCTCTGTAGAGGGACTCACTGCCCTATCTTTCAGGTTGAATTAAAGACTCATGTTCATTTACTTCTTTTGTTCGTTCATTAATTCAACAGATAGGTAATGAACATTGAACATATGTCAAGAAGTTTTTTAGGACTGGGGACTACAGACAGAAATGTGACCCACCTCTGCCATCAGAGAAGCTAGAGTCCGCTAGGGGCAGAAAACTGGGAAAAGAATAAGGAAACAGAAACGGGGGTGGGGGGTACAGGGAAGAGGCAGGCTTGGTGAGTGCTTCCTGGGTGGGGGGGTGTCCGCACGGCGGGGAGGTGACAGGGAGGTCCAGGCAGAGGGAATGGAAGGACCCCAGCACAGCGGGGGTCGGCTCTGCCCCCGTGTGGGAGCTGCAGGCAGGGCACGCCCTGAGCAGCGGCGGCAGTAGGAGGCAGGGTCAGATGGCGGGGTCCGGCCTGCCCGGCTTCTGCGGCGAGGAGCCGCCCCTGGGCGGAATGACAGTGGCTTTGGAGGGGACTCCAGGAGCAAACGGACATTCTCTCCTGGGCCAGGTGAGAGGCTGGGATTCGAAGGTGGTAAACACGATGACGTGAGGTTTGAAAGGTGAGGCTTCCGGTCACTGGATGTGGGTCTGTTGCCTGGGGGAGACAGCTGAGGAAAGAACATCAAATAAGACATTGTTGAAGCCAGGGTGTTTCATATAGGAGCTTGGACCAGCAGACTGTAGTTTAAATTTTGCCTTCCTGCTTTCTAATTCTTTAATCTCTAGGAATGGTGGAAAGTTTGAAAAGGTACCACCATTTCTGCTATGGGGATGTGTACTCAGACAGCAATGTTCACAAATTAGACTTGAAACTTAACTCAAATGACTTGTTTAATACTGATATGACAATCCTCCATTTACACATGCAAATGAACACCTGTGAACATTCTTGGGCAAGAACTGCTTGATTTAGCAATAGCAGTTCAGCGACTTCAAAGGGGATCTATTTTGGGGCTAAATGCCTAGTTTTACAGATTGTTTTGCTGTTTGGATCTGCTGTAAGGTTCATTGAATATGCAAACAACTCCTATCTCTAAAGGAGTCGTTGAATTTTCTTTGTAATTAAAAATCTTGAAAGGAACGAATTTAGATTGCATGCATCTCAGTGCACGAGGTGAGGTCTGTAGATGTTTGCAGTTCCTTAAAGCTGTAGCTTTAGACATCTAGGCCTTGCCATGTAAAATTTTCTTCAGGAACTAAGTACACGTAGTTCAAATATCATACCACCTACAAATTTTCCAGAAAGCAAGCTACACTTTTTCTGATTTCTAACCTCAATGAAAACCTCATAACTTTTTTTTTTTTTTGCTACAGATAAAAATAATTGGAATCCCGAATGAAGCGGCCGAACAGCTTCCCTATCCCTCTGCTGTAGGCGGCCCCACTTGACATGTTTCCGGTTCCTTAGGACTTTAATATTTTTTTCTCAACATGTGTTTGAATACATGTGCCATATATGCATCTTTGGAAACTGGTCAGTTTCTGCATGTGCCTAAATGCCTCCTTACGCACGTGAGAGTACATTTAACACGCCAAAATAATTTTCCTTGATCACATTTTATCTTTTATAAACCTATTAGGGGCAGGGACGCCACTCCATGGCTGAGACCTCTTTACTAGCCATTCATACACAGTTTTGAAGAAGTCATACACGCACTGGTTCAGTGGGGTGGGCTCCTAACAGACCAACCCTCCCACATGTTGCAACTGTACACTCCAGACGAACTACAAAAAACCAGCTACCGAAGGGTCGGGAGAGGGGGCAAAAGCAGGCAGAGGGGGTATGAATCTTGGAGGAGGGCGCGAGTCTCCTGGTACTCAGTTTTGGCCAAAGAGCAGGCTACGGTTGCAAAGTGTGCGTGTGTGCGCGCGTGCGCGCACGTGTGTGTCTCTAATACCGTAATGGAAGGCCTGTCATATTTCTGGCCGAAGGAATCAGAGGATGGACTCTGGGGCCGTTGTGACAATAGAAGGCTGAAGGATCACCTAGGAGAGGGGCGACCTAAATTCTGTGTTTGAACCCTGCCCAAGTCCCACGCTGACCCACGAACCGCACGGGTGCGCAAGGCAGACTCGAAGCAGCTTGCAGCGAAGGCTGAGAGTAGTGGACTGAGATTTGAACTGCCCCCCACCACAGGTGGCATGGAGTTTGCAGGTTGAGTCTAACAAGTCAATTGTCTGTTAAAAAGTATCAATACTAACAGAGTTCAGAGTCTTGACTACCTAACATTCACCATGTCCGTACAATCCAAAACTATTGAAAATATAAAGAACCAGGGAAATGCGACATATTTTCAAGAGAGAAGATGATCGAAAGAAATCAGCTTGGGATGACTGAAATGATGAAACTATCAGGCAACAGTTTTAAAGTAGATTATTGTTAATTATGCTCCGTAGGATGAACAAAAGTGCTCCAATAAATGAGAAGCCAGGAAGTTCCAGAAGAGAAATTGAAAATGTTAGATAATAACTGGAAACCGTGCCGGTGTGACTTTTTGTTGACTTCAGCGGGGGTCTCTAGTGTTTCCTCATTAAGTCCCATACTGCCTTTCGGTTGAAGATTGATATCTTCTTTAAAACAATTCATATTTATTTTTTAAATGTTTATTTTATTATTATTTTTATCCCCACTTGAAGATAGGTTTATTGATTTTAGAGAGAGAAGAAGGCGGGGTGGAGAGAGAGAGAGATCAGTGTGAGAGAGAAACAATCGGTTGCCCCCTGCACCCAGACCAGGGATCGAACCTGCAGCCTTTTGGTGTACGGGGCGATGCGCCAACCAACTGAGCCCCTCGGCCAGAGCATCATATTTATTGATTTCTATTTCATTAAAGATTTAAAAAAAGTTGAGTACTGGAGATTAAATCTTGACAGGTGCCTTTTGGGCTCTGTGGAGATGGTTATATTTTCCCTCCAACCTTTACTGAAATGATGACTTCTGCAGTAAAGTTCCTACGTGGAATCACACTTGCCCTCCTGTACTAACTCTGGTTGGTCTTCATACATTCTGTCTGCTAATATTTTATTTAGGATTCTTACATGATAGTCATAAAATTGATCTGTAATATCATTCTTTTTTTTGTATGTGTGGAACTGTTGCTGTGTTTTGGTAGCAGTATGATACTTGCCTTAAAAGTGTAATTTAAAAGCTTTTCTTTGGTTGAGAGAGTTTAAATTGCATTGGAATGGCCTGTTCTTTAAAGGTATGGGAGAAATCCCTGTGAACCCACTTGGTGATATGGGGCGGGTTTGGCAAGCTCTTTGATGATTTTCTCTGTTTCTCGCATGGAATGCATCTGTTTAGATTTTCTCCTTCTTCTGGAATTAGGTTGGTAAATTATGTTTTTCAAGAGAAATAATGATCTCATTCACAATTTCAAATTCATTCGCGTGGAGTTCAGCAAAGGGGTCCGTTGATTTTCCGTTTCTGTTGTGAATTTCCATGACCATTTCTCGCGTTGTGCATTTTTGATTTCTCTCTTTCCCTGCTTACATTAGGCCGACCTTTGTTTTCACAGAGCCAGCTTTGATGTTATTGACAAGTTCTCCATTTTTTTGTTTTTAAATTATTAATTTCAACTTTATTTTTATCATTCTGTTTCTAACTTTACAAAGAGTGTGCTAAAGTCATTCATTTTTATTTTTGTTTATTAATATAATCATATAAGGTAGTGATTCTCAACCTTCTTCATCTCATGGCGCACATAAACTAAGCACTACAATTCCGTGGCACACCAAAAAATTTTTTGGCTGATCTGACAAAAAATAGGTATAATTTTCACTCATTAATACTGGGGAGCCATGGTTGTGTTGGCTGTTGTCATTTTTCAATTTGACACCCTAAGGGAAAGAGGTCGGAGCCCCTGACTAAGCAGTCTGGTGTTGCCTGTTTGAAAAACCCTCGCGGCACACCAGTTGGAAATTGGTAACATAGGGAGGTGAATTTTCGTCTGAACGCTGCTTCAGCTGTATCGCAGGTTCTGAAGGGCAGTGTTAGCTGTTACTATCATTATGATTTATGGAGAAAGCCACGTGAGAGTTAAGGAAATAAGTTTGGTTACCTAGGATGGGACTAGATTAAGCGGGGCCTTGAATGGCAGGCGGCAGGCAAAGAATGTTAGACTTGATAAAAATAGCATTGATGAGCCATTGGAGCCAAGTCAAGTAACAAGATCGCAGTGCTGTTTTGAAAAGAGGAACATCCCACTTATTAGCAGTTAGCTAATATTTTGTATTCTCCAAAACACTTTTGGATAGGAAGTACCGTTTTCAGCAAAGACGGGGAAGAAAATCTTATTTATTTCCCCTTCACTGATGATATGGTTCAACCCGCCAAATGAATGCCTGCCTGGCACCTCTCACGACTGGTTAGAACGCCTTGCATTTGGTTGAACTCTTGCTGACCTTGGAATTTCATACAGAAGCTCCTTTAAGTTGGAAAAATTTCCTAAATTTAATTCGACCATGAAGAAATCATTCCTACTGTTCTCTTTATGTTGTTCCCACACTCATCTTGAACTTACCGTTGCCTTCAAGGTGTCTTATTTACTGGATTATACATTCCTTATGCAAGGACTGTGTCTTTTATATTGTAGGAGGTCAAGTCATTTATTAATTGATTTTACTTAAAGCTACGCTTTCATAATTATAAAATTCTCACAATGTGCATATGAATAATTGAAATACTTCGAGATTATTATCCACCTTATCTTTATATCATCCCGTATCATAGTCCACATTTGCAGTTGTCTTATCACACTAAATAGACAATCTGCGCTTTATCCTGCTTTCTATTATTAAAGGAAGTGCATTAGCATGTGTTCTACCACATCCATGATTTCTTTTACTTGATTTCTGTGTCCAGGGCTAAAAGTCCTCCTGCTTCTCTATTGTCCCTTTTCTCTTACTAACTGGTTTTGCTGGGGGAGACGATGTGCCTATGAAAACACTGTATTGCCTAGACTCTTCAACAGGTAAAGGTAGCCATGTGCCTAAGTCTGGCCACTGGGGTGGAGGTTGAGGTTACTGAGCCAGAAAGCTCCTGCCTGGAATTTGGAGGCCACGGCTGAAGGAAGAGACTCCCGCTCACAGAACGATGCTGGCCTAGAAGGCTGGATGGCGCGAACAAGATTAGTTACACAATTTGCAGGGACAGCACCAAATGAAAATGTGTAATAACAGCAGACTACTAACCCGGTGCTGGGCCCCCCCGAGCATGGGTCATGCACCCGTGAAGCTGGCCCTGGTCGTGGAGGAAGCAAGGGCCTGAAGACGTCAGGGCGCCACCCTGCCAGCCTGGATGCAGGGTTACAATTTCCCCCATTTTATGGATGGAGAAACTAAGGCTCCGGCAGTTCGGTACCTGGCCCATGTAGGGTGTTGACTCAGGTCCTGTGAATTCGGGTCTCCCTCTTGTGTCAACACCTTCTTCCGTATGGAGACGTCATCGCCCTGCGCTTCCTTGTGTGCCTCCCCGTGCCCCTTCCTTGTAGCCACGTCCTCCCTCACGCGTGGTCTGGGCTTGGGACAGGGCCCAGCGCAGGGCCTCAGCCTGCAGTTAAAACATGTCCAGGAAGCGATTTGTTTCTACTTCCAGCAAAACGTTTGTACTCTGATTCCTCAGTAATTTGCCCTTTGCAGAGAGAGAGAGAGAGAGAGCGAGAGAGTTAAGATCTTACATCATTCAATTAAAAAACTCAGAATGTGTGAGATTCTATCTGATGTGTGTTTCTGTCTCCTCGACCCTTGAGGAGGAAGGCAGGTACTGGCGGTCCTTCCAGGGCTACGACGTTCTCCTCCACCGCCACGGGAAGCGCTGTGACCAATTCACTGATCTGTTTTATTAGCACGACAAGCCCAGGGACCCCGGTGTCACATCTGCGTTGTGCTTGCTCAATTTGGGCCTTGGAGCGACGACAGTTTTTGCTCAGCTCCGTCACGAACACCCCGCTTTGGTTACATCAACAAGGCAACATTTCTAGACCCCGTGTCCTGGGTGGTGCCGCCGTGGGGGTGGGCACAGCGTGTCATCACAGGTAGTCACAGTGTATCACAGCGTGTCACGTGGGATGCTGGCCATGGCACGGGGCAGCCCACCCCTCCCCCTCGTGCTTCCCTCCCCCAAGAGGAAGGAACTGTCTGTCAGATTCCGAGACGCCGAATGCTAGATGTTCGCCGGTGGCACCTTCACTGCAAGTGCTTCCCGCCTGTTGCTTGGCAAGAGGGGTCGGGGTCCTCCTAAGGCGGGTGGGCCCAGGCAGGCAATGCAGGGGGGCCTGGGGAGGACCGGGGGCTCGGAGGCTGGGGGCTTGGACCTGGATTTGGGTTGAAGTCGCTCCTCGGCCTTGACTTCTGGCCTGGTGTTACCATGCACCTGGCATTGGTGTCGAGTCCCTTGGTGATGGTCCCATTTGTGACTTATGATCCTGGGGGGGTGCCTGGGGGACAGAACGCTGGTGTTCCTGCTCCTTGACTGAAGTGTCCTTCTAATATCGTCCAATTCTCATTAAGCTTGACCCCTGTTCACGGTGAAGTATGAAAAACTGTCGGTGTGATCAAGGTATCATTAAGGAGGATTCCATGAAACTCAGTGTTGTGGGGTGAATTGTGCTGCCCACACTCCTCGTAGGACCCGCCCCCGCTCCCCCCGGCAAATTTATTTGTCGCGGTCCTAACTGCTCATATCTCACAATATGACTTTAAAGAGGTAAAATGAGGTCATTGGAGTGGGCCCTAATCCAATATGACTGGTGTCCCTATAAGAAAGGGAATTTGGGGGACAGATCCACATGGAGGGAGGGCAGTGTGTGACGAGACACAGAGAGACAACCATGTACAAGCCGAGAAGAGAGACCTGGGACAGGTCCTTCCCCGGGGCCCCGCCTCGGAAGGAGCCAGCCCGGCCGAAGCCTTGGTTTCGGTTCCAGCCTCGACGATGGTGGGACGGCATATTCCTGCTCTTTCAGGCCCTTGCTGTTCGTGGCAGCCCGAGCCAACTCCTTGCAGGGCACGCGCGCTGGGCAGTGCTGTCTTCCGAGGCCGGGGCTGCGGAGAGAGGTGGGGAGACCGTGCTGCCCTTTGTCCACTGCGCGAACACGGCAACAGCAATGGCGTTTGCCTGCGGGCAAGACGCTTGGGACGTCGCCGGCAAACCGCACCAGGTACGGGCGGCAGGCAGAGGGCTTCCAGTCTGCTGCTGCTTTTTTAAAAGAAGGCTATTGGGGGCAGGTTCTCGTGGTCTGAGTCGGGTGACGCGGAGGTCTGGTCGATGGTAAAGTGGAATAGATCGGAGGCATCTGGCCCATGGGCTCACTTATCTACTGGCGAGAATTTGTTGATGCGTAACAAGACGTTGCTAAAAACATGATGGAACATTTCTTTTCAGTCTTCCAGTTCTGAAATACTTAGTAGAGCCTGGCCACAAGGTAGGTACCGGCAATTGTAACTATTACTATTTGTGCCCAACTCTGGAAAAGGACTGCTTTTCTCAAGTTAGTGGTCAGAGGGGGAGTGCCCACCCTTGAAGTCTATACATTATCGGTGGTGCTTAATTAAGTATTTTTAACGATACTATTGGGTCTGAACATGCTGCCTGGAGCGATTGGAGTTACAACACTTTTAACTCTGGGTTACATCATTAATAATCACCTCTGAAAAAAATAGGTCTTCACCACCTGGTAGCTAGCCAAAATATTTCTTTAACAAATCAAAAACACAGTGTTTTATGAGAGAAGATAAGGAAAATCTCCAAGTGTCTCTAAGATCTGGACAAACACCTTAACCATTGGGTATTAAAGTTCTAATATATGAGGGACATTCTACCATTATGTTTGCTATAATCAAGCAAATGGAGCATCATAGAAATAAGGTTTTTTTAAAGTACCAAAAAATTTAATTCACAAAAAACCCCCAGGAAATATTATATTTGCTATGTTCCCATTCCCCTGTTCTGCAAACTAAATTTTCTGGCCTCTGAGTGACCATGGGCTGGAAAAATGGCTTAAAGGGGATACATTTTTATGGTTTTGCAAACATCTGAAGAGCAAGGATTGTCTCTTTTCCTAAATACAGGATCCCCAGCTCTGCGTATTAATCTAGAATAATAAATATACACATTCAGTCAATGCTTGTTGAATACATCAACGTGTGAATGATTTTCTGGGTGTGTTTCTGTGAACCGAGGGAAAGGAAGCAACATATCGATAAAGAATGAACATTTTTACTTTGCAAAAGGCAGGCAATTTATTGTAGTGAGATTATATTGAAGTTTTATGTGAGATACCCAACGCATATAAAGTAATTTCCTCCACACCAATGGTGAAGATATCCCTGAACTACAAGGAAACTCAAAGTGCTATAAATCAGTTAATGTTGATGTAATGCATTTTCACTAGTCTACCCCAATTAACAATCAGATGATTAAAAGGACTCATTGAAATATTTTGTACACATTGTTATCCTGGTCTCTTTGAGCAGCAGTTGGTGATGCCAGTAACACTTCCAGGCCCTGGACTCTGTAGCTTGCAGTCTGTTTCTCTCTTCTCCCTGTGGCAATTAGTTATCAGACTGCTGCTAAGTAAACTTCCAACAGAGATTTGATACATTTTTTCTTAAATGGAGCTGGTGGAAAACACGGAAATCGGCAGGCCATTGGAGACAACATTAAAAAAAGAAAACACTATTTTTACACACTAACCAGTAGCACAGCGCCCCAGGAGGCAGAGAAGAGCAATGCAGTTTACCCCAAGTTCACAATCAAATATAGACAAGAGTTTACAGAGACATCTTTGCACTTGGCGCCTTGTGCGGAATACACTTTCTCCATCTGCTCTAGGGTACACAAACCCAGGCACACACAGATGCCACTCAAGCGCCGCTGGGCAGCTCTCCTCTCTGAGGGGGGCTCTACACAACTTCTCAAAGGGAGCTTATTCTTGACTTTTTGAAAACAGAGTCTGAAAGCAGCTCTGTGTGCGGCCGCGCGCTGCGGAAACACCCCGCGTGCGCCCCGGCATCAGCCTGCTGCCTAGATGTAGGATTCCCTGGCATATCGCAGCTGGTCCGCCTCGAAGGCCGGCTGACTGCATCGCTGCGCCAGGCACTCGCGCTTACCCTGCTGCCTGGACTCGGACGCAGTTCTGAGACGGTGCAACTCGGATCTCCCAATGCCGACCACTTGCCCTACCGTTTCCACAGAAGCATGGACGGCTCTGCTCTGTTTCCAACTCTCAGTCCTGGAGGGGAGTCTTTGCCCGTCCAGCGGCCCTTGACCACACGGATTTCCCGAGTCCCCTCCATAGGGAAAAAGTAGATGAGGTGGCAGCCCAGTGTCCAGGCTGAGCAGCCTGGCCCTCATGCTGCTAACTGTCTGGCTTCCGCAGACAGCGAGGCCCAGGGCCTGGCCCCGCACGGCCTCCTCGTAGGACGGCGGGCTGCCTGGCTTCCTCCTGTCCACCAGGTGAAACACGTCCTCCACAGACAGGGCGAAGGTTCTGGAGCTAAAGTCTAGAGCTGTCTGGCCGTGGGCCTCGGACAAGCCCTCCTGGATGATTCGTCCAGCAAGCTCGCTGTCTTTTTTGAAGTCTTTCCCTGCTGGGTCCCTGGCGCAGCCTCTGGACTTGATGGACACGGAGCTGCGGGTCCGGCTCAGCCCTTTCTTGTGAGAGGCAAAGGAGAATGACATGGAGTGCTTCTTTATTTCTCTGTTGGGTTTACTTTTATCAGTCTTTGTAAAAGACTGATGTCGGGTGAAGAAATTTCTTTTGAGACTGGAAGGGGAAGCCACAGGTGAGCTGTCCAGGGATGCGTCCAGAGAGCCACTGGAGGAGGCTTTGGGTGCCAGTCCCCCCGGCAACCCAGTTGGGGTCTTCACGGTCAGCTCCTGTGGCCTCTGGTTTTTGCCTTCAACTGCGGGAAACACCTCCTCTGGAAATGGGTCCTCGGCGTCCTCGCTCTCTGAACAAGAGGCTGGCCGGGCCCTGCTGAAGTCATCCTCGCTCCGTGTGAGTTTCGGGTTAGTTTTTGGGCTCTGGAGGTGCTCTTGCAAGGACGCCATGCTGGGCTCTGAGTACCTCCTGTCCGGCTCACTGAGGCAGCTCTTCAGTCTGGCCACGGTGCTAACCACGGGCTCCCGGCTTAGGTGCCAAGGACGCTGCGGGCCTCTGGGCTCCGAGGGCACCGGGGGCAGCCTGCCCGGAGAGCTGACGGCACTGCTGGGGTCCACGTCAGGGTCATTGCTGTCGTAGGCTGAGTCATTCTGTAGGGTCGACGTGTCTGCAGAAAGGAAAGGACAGTTGAGCTTTCTGTTCCGGTTCTTTTAGCAATGACCCTGGGTACGGTTTACCCCACAGATGTCAAGTATGGCGCTAGGTAATTTGGTGGAGCCACTTTGGGGTTTGAAGTGAAAGTTATTTGCCACATTAAGTTTTTGTTTCTTTCAAAATCTACTATATTGAGATGAGTGAGAGAGAACAAAAAAGAGAGACAACAGCATTTCACTGAAAATGTATTGATCTTAAATTTAAAAACTGACCCTTTGGCCCTTTTATGGGCCCCACTTCCATTTTAATGGATTATCTTCCACTAGCGGAAACAAAAAGCCCAGTTCTGGCCCACGCGAACTGGGTGGAACGAGCGGCTCCTCAGGCTTTAGCGCGGGAGGGCGGCCCCCGGGCTCAGCCCGAAGGAGGCCTGCAGCCCGAGCAGACGCTGCAGGAGGACGGCAGGGCAAAGCCTTCACGTTTAACTGGCTCCCTACAGGTGAGCCCGCTCCCGCTCGGTGGTTTGGGAAAGCAAGTCCCACTTCAAATGCCAGAGACGCTTCGCGTCGCAACGGAACGTGGTCCTCAGGGATCGGCCACGCGCTCTGTACCTGAACTGCTGTCCGTGGGTTCCAGGGACTCCTCGGAGGCGACACTGGAATGCGCCGGAACGACCTCCCCAAATATTTCAAAGCAGTTATCGATGAGGAATTCCACCAATGTCTTAACCTGCGAGGACAAATGAGCAGATTGTCAGCCTAAACGCACTGTTATTTTTCTTACAGGGATGGGGCACTTGGTGGAGGGGGCGACTGTTAGGCAGGTGCCCAAATGAGCCCAGGGGGTTTTATGTGCCTAAAAAGAGCACACTAAGCTTCAGGAACAATCATCCCTATTAAAGCTATTTTTGAGACGTGTAGTTTTTATCTCAGAGTTAAACAGCTTTTAAAGTAGCTAAGTTTTTTTACTTAAGGAAGCAGCTTCTCACATCAGTGGGTGGACTGACTGTGTGAGGCCCAAGGGACAAAAACAAAAGGGGTTTCAGGTCCTGAGAGGCAGGGGTTGAAAGTCAGGAGCGCCGAGCTCGGCTTTCCAGGCTGCCACAGGGCGCGGCCGCGGCTTCGTCAGCCTCGCTGAGTGCGTGCGCTCAGAAGTGGACCTGCGACAAAAGCTCTCTGCACTTCACATTTTTGCTGTGCTCCCGAGGCAGAGAAATCAGAGGCGTTTCATCGCTGCGATTTGCAGACCGCCAGTGCGATCATGCGCTGGGAGTTTCTCCGACATGGACGGGGACAAACCTTATTGTTCAAGTCTCTCTGGGCTTCGAAGGACAGGTTTTGGTCGTTCTCCCGGGTCAGCATGTTGGGTCCGACGCAGATGGCCAGGTTGCTGGCGTCCATCTTGCTGACCTCGGAGTTCTTGCTGATGAGGTGCAGCACCGAGACCAGGTGCCGGAGCAGCAGGAGGTTGGGCCGGGGCAGCTTATCGGCCACCCTGGAATGAAGTTCAGGGAAGAGAGTTTAGAGGAGGTGGAGGGCTCTTCTAGTTTCCGTGGAACCAGCTGAAACTTCCTGGCCAACCCAGACTTCCTTTAAAATGAGGAAGGCGCCTTTGCACAAGTAACAAACATTATGCAATACTCATTCAGACACTTCCAGGGGCAACTGACATGGAATGAAACTGGTTAACCACTGATATGTGACAACCTAAGAAACTGGTCTTTATAATCAGGGCAAGAAATAACCTTTTATTATTTATATAGATAGGTCTTAGGTCAGGGAGCATTAACTCCTGCCATAAATACCATAGTTTAATATTTTGAAAACTGTTTTGTTGAGGAATCATTTAGCCATGTAGAATGTCTTTGTGTTTCTAACACTGCAAGACTGTTTGATTTTTTTTTAACACAATCATTTTCCTTTTCTGAACTGTGATCATGAAACAAAGACGAGACATCTTGGTACCATTCTGAGAAATCCTTGCAGAGAAGAAATCTGCTTATGAGGCACATTCATAATGATGGTCAAGCCAGCATTTAAATGGCAACATTGTTACTAACAAATAATAAATTCAATTTTTAAAGCCTCACTTTCTCAAAAAATGAAATGGTGACTAATATATGAATCATTTTCATTTTTCATAAGAAGTAATTGCTCTGAAAGAGTGTTGTGTCTTTAAGTAGAAACCAATTTTCATTTTGGAACAAACACTCTAATGTCTTCAACTCTATAAATATTCACTATTTCATTAAATATGTTCAGCCGTGTGGGACATTCGTGATATCTAGGCACACTTCCACAGGGTTGGACATAAGTGCTGATACTTTAGAGTTAGGCATTTAAGAGTCTCTGGTCACTAACATGTCATACTTTCATTTATGTATGTAATTATTTTTGCTGTGACTGGAATTTGTTTTTATGTACTTGTTACTTTGGTTAGTTATAAGAATATGAAATGTGTTGTGGACTTTGAGGGACAAAATAATCCCTTCCAGGTTCATTCTGTGCTTTAAGGGACTTTTATGGGAGATGGCGCCTTGTAGGACCGTTCTGTGGGGGTGAACGACAAACCCCAATTCCCACACCTGGCTGGGTGGCCTCCTTTGAAAGTTTCCCCTATGACTCTGTCTCATACCTTCTTGAACGATTTATAGTTTTAGACTCTCCCACTTCCTGTGATTTGTACAGAAGTTCATGTTCCGCTTTTTGAAAAAGGACCGCCTTCCATTTGGCTAACACTCTTTTTGTAAATGTCCAGGCCAAGCCCTGATATTTATTCTGGGACGGAACGCCCAGTTCCACTCTGATCCCCTCATCCTTCCAGGTTTCCTGAAACACGCTGACCACTCTGTCATGAATGAAAAGACAGAGCCCGCGTGGGCCCACCCCCCGGGAGTGGCGGGGACTGCCTACCGTTTCAGGGCCTCGATCCGCTGCTCCTCGTCCGGCGTCTCCACGGCCTCCATCCACTCCTCGAACAGGTCCCAGGACAGCAGCTTCCGCGGGATGCCCCTGAGGAAGTCCTGCAGGAGGGAGGAAGGGCGTGGCGTGGCCTGTGTTGTACAGCGTGCTGGCGTCTTCATCTCGACTTGGTTCCCTCCCAGCGACGCTGTGCCCGTCCTGCCACCGGCCCTGCCTTCTCCTTCCTGCACTTGGTTCATTTGGGGGAACTCGCTTTCTCTCTCGAGTCGTCTCTTAGCACCTTCCTATCAACAGGCACGGTAAAGTCACCACCCAAGGGGCCACCAGACTCAGGGTATGCGCTTGGCCACGGGACGGCCCGAGGGCCTTTCTCAGCAAAATTGTGGGGAAACTGAGTGCTTCGCTTTCTGCTGGAATCTGGGATCACGGAAACACAGGTGTTTATATAAATAAAGAAGAGGCTTAACTAAAAATGTTAACCCCAAGATCAATGTGCTTTGATTCGCAGAGAGAAGAGCCCAAGGCTTGTGTCCTGAGAATGAGCTAATGTGTCAGGGCCCACTGGCAGGTCCCGCGGTGCCAGTGCTGCGGACTCACCTTGAAGACAGCTGCCAGCAGGTGCACCGGGAGGCCCTGCAGCTCCACCGCGCTGCCCGCGCTGAGCCCCTCCTTGAGCTCTTTGCGGGCTTTCTCATTGGCTGCTTTCCTGAATATCCCTTCAGTGGAAGGGCCTTTGAGGCACAGGATAGCGAGAATGTCCTATAAGGAAAAGGCACGAGAACAGGAAATGGTTACCCTTGAAGACACACTTTGCTACCCATGCACTAAAAACCCATGTGTAGGCAGGAGAAAGAGAATTAAAAAAGTGCATAGGAATGGCAGCTAACTTCATCTGCCATAAAATATCTTCTCCCTAAGAGTTAGTTCTCCCTGATACTAAGTTAGCCTTAACAAGCAACTATCGATGCCACTTTTTCCTTCAGTCCAGTTGCTAATAAACACCTTCCTCAACTTCCGCCATTTTTCTAAGGGGAGGTAAATTGTGAAAGATCTAATTTTGTACATTCTAAAACTATATCAGGCCTCCCTCCTTGTGAATCACTCCACACAAACAATGGCTTTCCGATCACGTGTGCTGCTCCGTGCCTCGGTCTGTGGGTTTTTCAGAAGCCGCACGTTTTCAGCATTCTTAAGCCTGTGAAATCCAGGATAAAGTGACCATCGATCTGAGCTCGTCGGCGAATACAGCCGCTTTCTAGAGTGTAGGTGGCCAGGTGTTGTCCCGACTGCCCTTGTCGGTGGGACAACCATTTTTCAAAGCGGAAAACATTAACGATGAGCCTCGGCAAGCTTGGCCCAAGGCACTCAGACCGCCCAGGGGTTTGTCGCAGCTGGCAGAAAACTGAAGTGGGTTCCCAAGCAAATGCGTGCCTACCTGAATGGGTCTGGGCAGGGCGTCATCGTCACCACAGATGACGGACAAGGGCTGATCAAATAGGGGCGTTTTCAATTCTGGCTCTGAAGCCCCAGAAAAATCTGATGAAGGAGAAATCCGTCTCATGAGAAAGGGCCAGGACAGCACCTTCTTCCTCTTCTTAACTTCTACAGCAAGAGAACAAGGCAAGAAGAAAACTCAAATTAAAATACGAACAAACCCAGATCCCTGTGAGACCAGGGGTATTGTCAGTCACATAATGTCCTCTCTGGTTTGCCATGGGGGGAAATACTTTTAAAAGAACCGAGAAGGCAAAGGGCATGCATCTTAATCTCAAAAAAATCAACCTAGAGAACAACCACATTGTTACCAGGGCAACCAACCCCTAAACAACACCACCAAGGTTCTTCGATGTCTCCACCTTTCCTGTTTTTACCCTTCATCAGCTGTTTGCCACAGAAACTTGTGCAGGTCATAAACAACCATGTTGATATATTGACCTTAATAACTGTGGCGGACACCTTTGATGTTAAATATATTATTTTAATTTGCTCCTTTGACTAGTGAAGAAAACGGAATTTAGAAGGACAGGAAGTGACTTGCTCGAAAGGATCATCTTCAAGACAAGTGGCGGGGGCTGGCTGTCCAAGATCTGCAGCCACGCTAGTACCAACCAGCCACTAGGGGGAGCTACACCACTCAGCCTGCAGCCACCGCCAGGGTTTCTTTCCGCTCCAGGAGCGGGGAGACTAGTGTTGCAGGAAGGTCTGAGCCTAGGCTTGGCAATTGGAAATTATTAGTAAGCCTTACCAAAATACTCTGTCTTTGCAAAATCCTGAAGATGCGTGGGCAATGCATACTGCCTCTCACAAATTTCCTTCTTTTCCTCTCCCTTTCCTTGTCCATTTCCCCCTAACTATAAATGCTCTATTTTCTGAATGCATTAGCATAAGTTTCCATGCATTTCATACTGGCACGTGGGAGGATGGGGAGAGAAGCGGCTTGTCCTCCTAGCTCAGGAGCACTGGGTCAGGGCTGCGTTATAATGAAAAGCACTGTGAAAAAATGGAAAGTGAACCGTGGTGCTTTGAATTTGCTATCAGCAGCGATTGCCGCATGGGCTCTTGAATTCACTTTCCACTAGAAAAGGGAGAAAACGGAAAAGGCGTTGCATTCTTCACGTGCATGCATGCTTTAATTGTCAAAGCATTGACAGCCAGGGGGCCTGGAACCCCAGTGAGACCCCCCCCCCCCAGAGCTGGTGGTGGCTAGTGGGAGGATCTGTTCTGAGTACTCTGGTGCCCTCTGGAGCCTGCCTGCCGTTTAAGTGTTAATGTTCTGCGGTATTTAAAAGAACACTAAAAAAAAAAAATTCCTAGTAAAGTAATGTCCTGTGGTTTTGCAAACCAAGAACATTTGCTGTTAGCGCTTACATAAAAGACCAGCATGCTTTCAAATCTCACCAGTTAGCTGGCAGATACTGTCTTCACTCTCGGAGGATGCCAACAGAAGATGTTCCTTGATATCACCCTAAAAATATGTTTATTTTAGTTAAAAATAATGGCTGAAGAAACCCACGCAGACTTTCCCCATAAAATACACATATAACATTTTATTCATATTAAAAATTAGTCAATGGAGTCCACTGATTTTTTTCTAGCTTCTAGAATCAATAGCAAATTCTTGATTGTTGCATATAGATAGCCTCATTAATGCGTTTAATATACTGCATTTATAACATTAATTTTCTATTCTAATAATTAAAGGAAACAATAGTCAACTAAAACAAAGTTTTGCCCCTTCTCCCGGTGCAGAAAAAAACTTCTAAAAATTGCCTTCTTACCTCTGATTGACATTCAATTAATGTGTCCATATTACTGCCATTTAGTGTTTTTGGCTAAAAGAAAAAAAAATTAGGTTAGGCAACTGTTTAACTTGACTGCAGAAAATAGGAATCAGTAACTACAGGAGAGAGGGGCACGCACAGCATTGCAGGGGCTTGTCAACTTCATGAGCGTCTCAGCTGATGGTCCAGGGACGAACGTCACTCCCGCGTGGCCTCGGCTCTGCCTGCGGAGAAATCACATGGGAAAGAGTTAGGAGGGAGACACACGACAAGTTGGCTAATTTCAGTGTCACTTTGCCAGAACACAAAGTTTGAAACTAGTAGGTAGAAACGTTTTCATGTACGGTACAGCTGTCTGTCACCAGATGTCTAACAGTATTAAGAACAGCCTCTGAACGCACATTTCTTAGTTAAACCTGATACCGTCACTGTGCCAAACTTTGTTATGCATTTATTATATTCCCATCAAGAGATCATTTGAAAAACAAGTACAGTAACAAGTAACATTTTTTTTGGCGGGGAGAGCTTACTCTGTGCCAGGTATTATATTAAGAGCTCCTCGTGAAATTGCTCATCCAACCCAAAAAGGAAAAAGCTCACTCCCGGGATGCGACGTACAGTAGACACAAGACAAAGAGCACATTCACAGAATCCCTGCACCCCAACCTACAGCCTTCACCTGGAAGCAAAGCCTCCCAGCTCAGGGACTTGAGAACCCTGCTGCATCTTGCGTGGTGGGGCTGTTTTCTTTCAGATCTGATATGAGAGACCAGGGACCTGCGAGTAGCTGGCTTTCCAGTCCTGTGAGTTTATGGCACTTACCGGGGGGCGGGGCGGGGGGCCTCCAGCCAGCGCGCCTCTACGTGCGGGGAGCTGTGGGAAGCGGGAGAAACAGCCTGACACGGCTCCTTCTGACCCACCAGTGGACAGCCAGAGGCCGACTGCTCCAAGTTCACGTGCTCTGCATTATAAGCGAGGGGGCGGGCAGGTGGAAACTCAGAACCGACGGGGGCCGGAAGAGCATCATGGGTGTCACAGAGGCTAAGCCAGACGCTGGAGAGCACCCGCTTCCTCATTCCTTTTAGGGCAGCTCTGATTCTTTTTTTTTCCCTTCCATTTCAAAGTTAAAAAAAAAATCTGTCAACTACTAGGGGTGGAAAAGATGACAGATGGCCCTCGGTGAAGGCTCTGATTAATGTCACAGGTGGGATGTGTGACTAGAAACTAGGGTTATTCTGTATGTAAACATCATTTTATTTTCTAAAGTGGTAATTTCAGCTGCCCCTCCTTTTTTTTTATCCTGCTTGAGTGCTGTCTCCTCTCGTGCCACTATCTACTTCGTTCCTCAGTCCCCGTACTTGGACTAGCGCCCTCTGAGCACGGGATAATGTCTCTCCAGGAAACCCAGGACATGCCAGGGAGAAGGGGTCACCACCCAACGCCAGGTCTGCTTCCGCTGGAGTCAGGAAGAGAGTCCGCTAGAGCAGTTGTCATATTAACCTTCTCTTTCCCTAACTCCTAGTCAAAGTTAATACTTCATTCACAGATCAGCGCTCACGCTGACATGGAAGGAAAACAAAACGTCCTCTGATCAAATCAAATTCAAGGAGAAAGGAGATGGTGAATTTCACCTGCGGCTCCCTCCTTCTGGATAATAGAGAATCTCCGGTCTTTCCTGTGGCTGAAAGGCTCTCTCTAGAATGACTGAAATGCCCTGACAGTGGAATGGATACATAGCTATAGACTGTGATGTATCCACACAGGGGAGTGTTATATAGCGCTAAGAACACAGAGTCCAAAAATACATTCAACAATAGGGTTGGATCTCACAAAATAACATTGAGTGAAGGCAGCCAGACCCAAAAGAGCACATCTGTTTGCGAAGCACAACAGCATGAAAGCAGTAATAGAATAACATGATTTATAAATTTAAAAAAATTATTAAAAAAATAAAAATAAAAACCCCCCACAACACCATGAAAGCATTCTACATTGGACCTAGCCTGGGGCTGGGACATGAAGGTACTCTCTCAGTAAGTAATTTCCAAACAAATATGTTTGTTTACTTAGAAACACTACTATATATCACTATAATATATTCTTTGCTAATATGTATTTCATGAACTTTTTTTGGTCTGACATACTTTTTGGGTTCTTCTAAGAAACTTAATGTTTAGGCTCCTCTTATGACCAAAACATCGATCCTCAATGGAAATATTTCCCCTTTTTAGAGAGAGTGAAGACTATATTTTCTCTAATCCTTAGGGTTTTTTCTTTCTGTCATATACTGTCCCCCACAATACACATTCAATGAGTGATTTAAAAACTGTTTCTTTTTTCCATGAGATTCTGTATTCAGAGGAAGATCGTGTATCTAGAATATTGATAAATAAAATATGAAAAAATGTTTTCACGTTTTATTTCTCTCCAGTGGGCGAGTGGTGGGGAGAGCCTGGGCCTGTCTCTTTGCCTCTTCTGCTGACAAACTCAAGCTGGTGGGAGGGGTCCCTTGAAGAAACTCTCAAAATCCCATAGGTTTGGTCTATACAGCCATTCCCCAAGTGCATCCTGGGAGCATGGGGGTCCTTGAGGCCCTTTCAGGAGGGTCCACAGGATCATGACTACCTTAGTAATACTATGAGATGCTCTTTGCCTTTGAAAACTGCTCTCATGAGAGCGCAGGGTGGAGTTGTCCAGGGCTGCCGGTGTCGGAGGCCCTGGTGCTCGCTGCATGGGTGCAGGCTTGGGTGTTACAGAGCGTTAACATTTTCTCACTTTTAGTTTTTCCCAAGGTACTCATTGGAAGCTATTGCTTACACAAATTAAGCTCTTAAGAACTGTTAATGATTTCGTAAAAAGGATTCTTGAAACCAAGACGTTCGAGAACTGCTGACCACGTTCTATACACTTGTCTTGTGCCATTTCCCCATTATTTCCACTCGAATCGCCATAGCCGTTTTCAATGGAAATCACGTTCCTTGGGTGTGGTCTGATGAGTGAAGGAAGAGGCCATCCCGCTCCCTGGAGCCCCTGGCCCGGCCACCTGCTTCCTCTCCCAGGACAGCGGCGCCCAGGCGGTCCCCGCTGCCTGCCCACTTCCGAGCCTCGGGCTCTTCATGGAGGTCACTTCACGTCTCAGTTCCTCTGGCGACAACGTCCCTTATTATAAACTCAGCCATCAACACGTGGCAATGCAGAAGAATGAGGAAGTCAGGCGAACATAAGAAAAGCGCCATTTCCCGTTAGATATGTAATTCTAAAATTTTTTGCACTTTTAAGTGAGATCTGATTGTTGTTAGGGGCGATATATTTTTCTCATGTAGAGATTCACATCTTTAAATTTATTATAAAATAGAACAAGAAATAGACATAAACATTCATTTCAGTAATAACTTTTGAAAAGTAGAATAATAGGTTGTATGTTTGTTAATGATGTGGTAACTTTGGACATCTTGAAAAAAAGAAATGATTAAAATGCAAATGCTATCAATTATATTGAATTAAAAATGTCCTCTAACCTACTGTTTTTCCCTTTTTTTTTTTTTTTTTGACATTTAGAGTCAGATTTAGTTCATGGTCCTGAAACTTCAAAGCCTCCTGTCAGTTTCATTAATAACAATAAGTAGAATACCATTTACAGAGCACGAAGGTTCGTGACCTGCAAAACTGTCACTACTGGTTAGCATTTTCCACTGGTGTGTAATTCTTCTTTCAACCTGCCATGCCCTCCTTCGGTGAGGAAGGGAAGCGCCAAACTGTCTAGGCTGGGAAGCTATTAGTTAATACAGCAGAAAAGAGTAAGTTAAGGCCCTGCGGTTTTTTTAAAGCAGGAATGTCTTTGGGCTGTTCTTACAGACGAGACCGCTGATGGGAACTCTAAGAGGGAAGTTCCCTTCTTGGCGCCCCTGGGAGAGGTGGACAGTTATCCTCTAATTAGTTTCGAAGTGACGGGCAGCCACCTTCTGCAGCTGCCCGGGTGCTGACTGAGGGACAGCGCCCATCCTTAGTGCCGTGTGTCCAGCACATGGCGCCCACTGTGGCACGGAGCGGTGGGGTCAGAGCGAGCTTCAGTGTCCCTTCCTGGCCAACAGCAGGAGTGTTTGTCACGACAGTGTGCAGGTGGGCAGCAGGTCCATGCATGTCCGTTGGGGTGAGAAGGATGGGGCGGGGACCTCCCTCTTTACCCACGTGATCAGCAGACTTAGGTTAATAGCAGTGCTTTAGGGTTAGGCCCTTGGCCTCTAGCTTTGCCTGAAGTAAGGAGGCCTCACCTGAGACAGGCTTGAGATGGCAGGTCTCAGCATTCTGAGTCCTGGGAGGCGCCTTCTGCCACTGACTGGAGCCACAGCCACGCCCGCCCGCCTCCCCGCCTCCCCACCTCCCCACCTCCCCATCCACAGCCCTAAGCTCAACCCTCTTCACGGAGGAGGAGAGCCCCTGAGGGTCCCACCCGGACCCTCCAGCTCCATCTGCCGGTGGGGGCTGGGCTGTCCTGTCCCTCGTCCAGGCTGCGTGCAGGCAGAGGCGGCCTGGAAACCAGGGCTTGGAATAAAGCCCCAAGGGAGCAGTGGCATCAAGGCAGCCCAAGGCTCCGCCTCTCTCTCTGCCACCAACTCGCTGCTGTCCTGACCAGTCCTCCCGTCAGGCTTGGAACTCGGTGACTGGCCAAATCCTTTTTGTACAGTGACGTTGGTCATTGTCAGTTGGCAGTAAAGCTCCTCGCCTGCCTCTCCTCTGGGGAAAGTGGAGGAAAGTCTCTGGGTGTGTGGGTGGAGGCCAGCGGGGGTCGGGGGTCGAAAGAGTCCTTGTGACCCTCCCAGCCCAGGGCTCACGGAGGCTGCCCGGGGCAGAGGGCGGGGCGGGGGGTGGGGAACTCGGTCTCGAGAACAGTAAGTCCAGTCGGTGTCCCTGAAGGTCGTTTCTTTTTTCCTGGCGGGACAGGGGCTGCAGCCAAATTCTAACTCGTGCCAGTGCGTGAGGGCGGCCTGCACCTCTCCGCGGTTTGCCGGGACCCCCATCCCTGAAGCACCAGGGTGTCCTCTGGCTCCCGGAATGACGACGCCCTGTACCCACAAATGCCTACGTTGTTGCAGCAGGTGCGCATTAAAATTTGCCTCTCAGATCTTTAAGATATTTGCCTCTTCAGATAATTAATTTATCGTTGTATTGAAATACACACTAGCCCATGCATAAAATAATATTTGAAGAATTCTGTGTCTTCAGAAAGCTGGCTTGAAAATTAGAAAGGCTAGAACAAACTGTTTTTTTTTAAGCTGCCTTCCCCACATATTGAGATCAAGATGAAGAATTAGAAATAAAACAGCCTGAGATGAGGTGATTAGAATCTATAAATTGATGATCAAACAACCGCAGTGTTAGGGGCAATGTGCCAACTTACATCTCTCACATTAAGAACTAAAGAATCTTTCTTTTCTAATGAGATTTTGGCCCAAAATATCGCACACACACACACACAAAACACAATGTCAAAAAGTATCCCTTAACATCAGTTAACTACAACATAATTCAGCAGATTTTTATTTTTCAAAGAGAAAATTATGAAAACTGAGGTTCTTTGTTAGCAGTCCACAAAATCTATGTGTAGCATCTACAAAAAAATCTGAACAAGAAAGTAGAAACTATGGAAAAATGTTTACTTAGCCTCATGCTTTTTAAATGCCTTTTAAAGAGATCTTTGCCCTAGTTTACTTTGATTTTTTAAAAATTCTACTGAATGCTTTTTTTTCATTTGTTATATGAAAAAAATTATGCAGAGCTTTTACCTCCCAGCTTAAATTTCAGGAAAGCATTTGTCATTTTGAATGTGTGTGGGCCCTTTCTCAGATGCTGTGCCTTATTTGGTGTCTCCTGAGAAAAATCTCCTGGGCGTAGCCATGGAAGGTGGCCCTGGCTCCAGGGCACTGGGTGGTGTGCCGGGGACGGGCAGTGTGGCCGGCGTCCACATGGCTCCCGCAGGGACAAGGGGCAGGAAGGGGTCTCCATCCCTGCTCCAGCCTGGCCTGAACAGGCTCGCTGGTGACTGGGGACTGTGCTCATTGGGTGGTTTGATCTCATTCGCGCTTTTTAGTTCACGTTCAGTGGCCAGCCACTCCGCGTGTTCCTTACCCCCTAGGGACTGGTACTGTGGAGCGATTTCTGTTCTTGGTAATGAGAGCTTCTCCGAGGCTCTCCTGCAGACCCGTTCGGACTGCGAGCCAACAGCCAATCCCAGGCTACACTGTAAGGCGTCTGTCATCTTTCCTGTAACAAGACTGGATGGCGGCGCCAGGGAAGAGATGATTCTGGGAAAGCCCGATATAACCTCTTCTACAGAAAAGGAATGAGTGACATTGGGCTGAAACAGTGAGGAAAAATGGCTGCTGGCCTGGGCGAGGCCACCTGTGTACAGAGTCGAACTTCGCGATGGCTCCGCCCTCCCCTTCCGGGGCTGGGCCGAAGGCACTGGGCCCCTGGTGGTCGTCACACCTGCTCCTCCCAGGCTCTGCTTGCAGGACAAAGGGTCACAGGCTTTCTCCTCCTGCCTCTGGGCCTAAAAACATTATGCAAAATGCTAGGAATTATGAGACACACATACATTAAAAGTTCTTGTAGCTTTTCTAAATTTTACATCTGTTGACTGCAACACTGAGCCCAAATGCCCTTCCCCTGAGAAGCAGTCCTTGCGAGCTCCTCCGTAAACCTCAAAGGGCAACGCTTTTCCAGCCTGGAGTCCAGGGGCACTCAGCAGCCTCACCTGGAGGGCTCCCAGAGGCCCAGGGGCGGGCCTCACGCCCCCAGCTGTGAGCTGGCCCGCCCGGCAGAGGCCTGCCCTGTTCCTGACAAGCGCCGGGACCCCGCAGGGGCAGCTGCTCTGGGCCACCCTGCGGAGATTTCTGCTCAAGTGCCCCGAGGGAGTAAAGCGTAAACACATGTTACCCCCGCGCCCCAGGGCACGGAGGTGTCCTTGTGCTGTATTTCGAGTCACTGGGCTATTCTACAGTCCCAGAGCTTGGCTGGCTTTCCCACGAACGTCCTGCCCCTGCGGTCAGCCCGCAGCCCAGCAACGGAGGAGGTCACGCCACGCACAGATAGATGGGGCCCGGAGCCACAGAAGGCAGTTCCCAAGAGCTCATTTTTAAGAATGAGTAACATGACGGGTCCCCAGCCAGAGGTCCTGCTTCTGCTTTCACCAGATACCCGGACCCGCTCTGCTCCTGAGTGCGGGGCTCCACGCAGCTCTCCCAGCAGGGAAGCTGAGGACGACCTGCCGTGTGCTGGAGAACCCCCAGTGCCTTTCCTAGGGAGCCCACAGAGATAAGACCGGCACGGCTCAACCCAGCTAGAGCCACGAGGTCTAATGAAACAGAGGCCTTGCTAATTTTATTTTATTTTTTTTTTCAAATAAATGTGGTATTCCCCTGTCGGTGACTCACTTCCAGTGGCTCTGGGTTGAGGAAACCAAATGGACCACAAGTTACACAGGCTCGTTTCTGAACCGTGGAGCTGGCCATTTGCCCACAGGTATTTATTCCTCATTAAGAATTTGTTCTCCACACACGGTACTTTTGCAAAGCGCCAGACCCTTTGAGGCGAGGTTTCTTTATCATCATCCACCAGAACATGCCGAGTGTGTGTGTGTGCGCATGTGCATAACACTATCCGTTCACTTACACATCACAGATGATAGAGTAATTAAGTGCTAGTGGCATCTTTCTTGCCTAACAAGAAGGGGCAGTTTCAAGTGTACACTCTGCTGTGCATCGAATCCCCTGGGGAGCTTTTAAAAGTCCCCAATACCCAGACCACATCCTATACCAGTGAACTTGTAATCACTGGAGATGGATTCCAGATACCAGCACGCGTGAGAAGTCCACAGAGGGCTTCAATACACAGCCAAATTTGAGCACCAACGATGTCAGCAATAGCTTTCTGGGTAAACATCCATTCGTTCTGTAACTGTAGACGCCAGACAATCTCAGGAGCAGCAGGTGTGTCCCTGACCAGTGTGGGAGTCTGTGCTCCGTTTCCTTCCAGAGATGAGCACCGGTCAGAGCACTTTGTTGGCTCGCACACAGAGGAAGAAAGTTGCCGTGGCTTTGGATCTGCTGCTGTCTTGTGGTTGGTTCAGAAGAGTCAGAAACTCTTTGCTCCCATGGAGAGAGGACTCTACTTCCCCTCTTTGAAGCTGGACTGGTTTCGTAACTTGCTTTGACCGGTAGACTGTAGTGAAAGGGATGTTGGGTGAGTTCTGGGCCTTTCACCGTTGCTCCCTTGAATGCGGCCCTGAGATGGCCGTGGGCGGGGGGGTGGGGGTGGGGAGGCGGGGAGCGGGGACTGAAGAGGCCGCATGGAGGAGAGGCCACGTGCCCACTCCCAGACCTCAGCGACACTCCAGCTCTGTGTTGTCACCTGAGGGAGCCCAAGTGGAACCCGCAGAGGAGCTGCTCAGCCAGTAGAATCAGGGAAATCAGAAATTGCTGTTTTATGAGACTGATTTTGGGCTGGTTGTCTCTCAGAAATGGGTGCCCGAAACAATCAGTAACTCTGTCGTTGTCCTTGTGACTTTCGCATGTGTGCTGTGAGGAGAGTACCGGATTTTTTAAAAAGCACTGATTTAATATCTTTCTCAGTTAGAGTCTTTATTTTAAAGCAGGTTTGTGAGCTGCTGATACAGTATTTCTCGTGGTGAGACCTGAGCGGTGTTTCAGTATGTTCATGGCGTTGAATGTAGGCTGTAGAGATGTAAAAAACAAAAACAAAAACAAAAACCCCAAACATAAACCCCCCCCCCCCACAATCAGTGGTAGATGCTTTAAAAAATCAGCACCTATGGATGCAAACTCTGTATGAAGTAATTTTCAGAAGCAAAATCGAAGGGTAGACCATCCAAAGCTTTGAGTAGGACACTTACAAATTCCAGAAGAGAATGACTTTCTTTGAGGGCTCAAGCAGTTGAACTGTAAATTTAGTTCTGAAATTATTTGTACTCGCTGAGCCAGTGGGTAGTTTTTGAGTCCCTGCAACGGGAAAGGTGCTTCACTGGAGGCTGAGAGGCTAGAAAAAGGACACGGTTCCCAAACTCCGGGAGCCTGTGTTGTGTTCCTGCGCTGCCCTCTCAGTTTTCCAAGTTATTAGCTGCTGACGGCACGCGTGTCTCGGTCCTAACGGTGGGAACTCAGGTCTAGCTCTTGCGGAGTGCTCGCGGGTTCTTCAGCCCTGAAGA
The DNA here is from genome assembly GCF_021234165.1 of Pteronotus mesoamericanus. Taxonomy (NCBI): domain Eukaryota; kingdom Metazoa; phylum Chordata; class Mammalia; order Chiroptera; family Mormoopidae; genus Pteronotus; species Pteronotus mesoamericanus. Next base: position 100,467,917 of record NW_026555085.1, read on the forward strand.
GGGGAGTCAGTGTTCTCAGGAGGTTCTGCAAATCAAAGAATGGACCAGGGAGGAGCGGGACCTTTCACCCAACAGCCTTGAAAGGGGCTTCTCTTCGGCAATATATTCATGTAATTCAGTGTCTAGAATTAGTTCAATGAGAAGGCTTTGCCTTGTAACTAACCACTCAGATTTTATCACCTTCTTACATTTACACCCCCCCATCCCCCGTTTACCAGGGCTGCCATAACTCCATGCCACCCTCTGGGTGGCTTAAACAACAGAAAAAATGTTTCGCAGCTCTAGAGTCCAACGTGAAGTCCAGGGTGAGGTCCAGGGTCAAGGTGTCTGCAGGTTTGGTTTCTCCTGAGGCCTCTCTGCTTGGCTGGCAGAGGGTCACCTTTTCGCTGTGTCCTCACATGGCCTTTCCTCTGCGTGTGGGCGTTCCTTGTATCTCCCTGTGTGTCCACACCAGCCATGCGGCGCTGGAGCCATCTTAATGGCCTCATTTTAACGCAATCGCCCTGAACAAGGCCTTTCAAAATACAGTCATATTCTAAGGTACCGTGAACAAAGTTTTATATGTGTATATATTTTTATTTTCCATTGACAGGAGGTAGGCCTGTGTCTGTTGCTCTGTCAAGGGGTTGTGTCCCTCTATGTCTTATGTCACGCCTACAAATACGGAGAAACAGGAGAGGAAGGCAGGGGGTTTGCAGTGGCGCACGCTCAGGTCCTTGGCATGGAAGGCGGAGGCTGGGAAAGCTGCGGGAAGCCTGCAGGCCGGGGTGGGCCAGAACTGAGGGTGCCCTGGACCACGCCGCCTCAGCTCCCGCCCGCCGGCCCGGCTGTCAGGGCGGCCGCCAGCTCGTGCCTCTGAGCAAGTTCGCGGGGCATGAGCCACCCCGCCTCAAGTGAAGTTGCTCAAGTTCCTATTCAGAAATAATTGCTGGGGAGGAAATTACATTTTTTGGCGGTTCTTTTTTATCTTCTCCTTTTAAAACTCGGCATGTGATAGGCAGACGGGGCTTTCTTAAATGGAAGCCACCTAGTTCCCGTTTTCTCTAGATGGAGGCATTTCAGATAAAAAGCCAGGTTGTCAGATATGCGTGTGAAACGTTTCTCAAGAAGGGGAATTCTGCAGATAACTAGGATATCTGAGAGCAGGGTTGAGGATGCTTTCTCAAATCCAACAGCATGTATTAACTTACAAACACAACAGATTGTGTTGGAGAATCTCTTCAATACTAGTGTCCGAGGAACCTTTTCCCAAAGGAATCCAGCCGACCTTTGCCCATCTTCCATGGCGGAGCCCTCTGGACGGCTGCTGGAGCGACTCCCCAAGGCGCCCACCCCCCCACAGGGCTGGAGCCGCCGCGGCGGAGGTGCCGCCCTCCTGCGGGCCGTGGGCGGAGAGAAGACGGGGTTGAAGCCTCTCTAGGAACACACGAACCCAAGCCCAAATGACGCTACCTCTCAATCCGACAACTGGAATTGTCCACAAGAGCGGCCCGACGGAAACCTCAGATCCCGTGGACGTGCAGTCACATGGGCAGGAGTCACCACGAGGAGAACGGGGGTCCGGGGGGAATGCTGCCCACGTCCCACAAGAGTCCAAACGGGACACCTGCTTCCTGTGGGTTTTAGTTTTGCAGTTCATTTGCCTTCTTGCATACTTTCCATTTGTTTGATTGTTAGTTTGTTTTAGTCATGATGGGGTTGAAAAAACATTAAAGAAGGAAAACTCACAGAGAATGCACAGTATCTCAACCAAGGACCCTGGACATAAAGACTTACACATTTCACTCAGAGCTCATTAAAAAGTAAAATATGGAAATATTTCCTGTACTGATTTTTCTCAATGGAGGAACGACTCTTCTTCCCCAAAAGGAGCCATATCCGAGCCAACCATCGCAGAGGGTCCCCAAGTCTCTTGTGTGACATGTGTGTGACTGTCAAGAGCAGAGGATCCTCTAGCATCTTCCCAGAGAGCCTGCCTCTGGTCCCTCAGTGGGCCTTTGAGGCTGTGTTGCTAAACATAAGAATGGAGGTCTTTTCGTGATCCACACATTGAAGATGAGAGGTGGAACTTGCTTAGTGTTAAGCCCCTCATTTATTACAAATTGGACGCCAACACTCATCTACAGTGGAATCCACCCTGTGGTGCTGTTTGATTTGGTATGAAATTTCGTACCTATTTTACAATCAATACACTTACATTTCATGGTGGTCAAAACCCTTTCCCATGACTTTCAGGTGCCCGGATGCTCCCACGAGGCTGGCCTTGGTGTTGTAGGGTGCGGTGGTTGGCTTCTCCATCTCTCTATGAGGGCAGGGCTGTGTCTTCTTACAATCGATATTCTTTCCACGTTGGCTGGCACGTAGGGGCATCCAGTTATCATTGCAGAGGAAATAAATCCCAAAAGGAGCCGTCGGCACGTGTAAGGCACGTAGCCATGACGTTGCAGCTAATGGTGATGAAGGTGGTCAAATGGCAGCGCATGCAATGGCTGGGTTCCCCAAGGTGTCAGAGCCGGGAGGGAGGAGGAAGCTGGTCACGCTCCAATTTGGGGGACTGAATGGAGGGGAGAAGGTATTTCCTGTGCCTGGTTTTCTCTGTGCTCCATCCCGAAAGTCACACTAACAGTGTGACCAGAGGGGAGAAGTCCACCCCAGCTTCCTCGCTAGAACAGCTGTTTAGAACACTTTTACAAGAGCTCAGGAAGAGACCCCGAGCAGAGGGGGAAGGTGGCTGCAGAGCCAGGGAACGCCGGGTCTCCCAGGGCCGCTCTCTTGCTTCCTGATGCCCATGAGCCAGAAGAGAAATACCTTGTCTGAGCCGGACAGGGGGGTTCCTCACAGTTAGTGACAGCAAGGAGCCAACCTTTCCCCGGCAACGGGAAGGGAGGTGCCTGCCCTACCACTCCCTGGGGCTGCTTGTGACACTTGCGTAGTGGTGAGGGGGACACTCAGCTTTCGGGCTGAAGTCCCTGCACATCTTTCTCACAGCTGGACATTTCTCATAGTAACAAGCATAGCTATTGTTCTCTGAACTGGAAGAAACCTACCCCCAGGTAAGAATGAGTTTCCCCTCCTGCAACTGCCCGCCCTCTGCATCTTATTTCAGGTTTGGAGGTTGGGATGGCAGTGTCCCAGGACAGTGGTGCTCAGTGCCGCTGGAACTTCGGGACCCTCCAGGGCTTTCGGAGCCCCCCAGGCCTCGGCAGGGCCAGGCCAGCTTCTCTGGAATATTTGAATCGATCCAGGCATCCATGTCTTTTAAAGCCCTTGGGAGTTCTAACGTGGAGGCAATGCTGAGAACCACTGCTTAGACAGCGTGCCATAGTCCTCAAAGGCAAAGCTTTTGTTTTTAAAAAGGCCAAAGATTTCTTTTAATTGGAAAAAGTGTATTTTTTCATATTCTCTTAACTCAAATGGTACCAAAGGGATTTTTTTTCTCCTCTGAACTTTCCATTAATAAAAGACAAAACAAATTTATACTGAAAACAAAAATGAAAAAATTCAGCCCAAAGTAGAATTTTCCAGAAAGTTATGGGCAAGTGACAAAACAAAGCAAAGCCTATCATTAAAAAAAAAGCTTTTCCAGGAATTTCCTTTTAAATCTGCTTGCAGTGAACGTCTCATTTCAAAGATGGATAAACAGCATTTGCCAAAAAGCCCCACCCCCGGCTGCTGCTGAGAAGCCCGGTGTTGAGCGATGGAAATGCCCATGGCAGAGTTAGCTCAGTCTGACTCAGTGTGGGCTTTAAAGAAGAAATTAGCAAATTTTTAACAGTAAGAGCACAAGTGGGTAACAAAATGAGTAGCAGCTAAATGACTGGTTGAAAAGGACAGTCTTGATAGCAAGGTCTGAGGGCTCCTCTTGCACACACAGCTTTCTAAACCAACCTTCCTTGTGATGGCAAAAAAAAAAAAAAAAAGGGGGGGGGGCCTGTGACCAGATGGCACTATGTCCCATGCAGTCCTGGAGGACTCTGGAAGGGGTAGAAGCCGTGCTGTGTGATGCATCAGTTACTGACCCTTCCCCAAAGCGCTAAAGAATTGTCAACCCTTCACTTCACTTTAACTGGGCACCAAACCTTGACCTCCCCGCAGCTTCCTGTTAGCCCCGGGATAGAGCAGAAGTCCCTCAGGCTGGCATGTGAGCCCTGTCCCAGTGAGGTCACGCATGCCTCTCTGTCCTTGCGCTTCCTGGGCCTTCTCTTGGGCTGCCGTCCTCACGTCTTTCCAGGGCAGAGACTCAGGCGCACGTGAGTCCAAGACAGTCTCCCAGACTCTCCTGGGCGTTGCTGCTCTTCCATGGATGGCTCTTCCTATAGGCTGAGCTCTTTGTTCCACTCATTACTGGCTTCATGAAATAGCTCCTTACCACAAACCTGGGGGCGGGGACGAGTACTCCCTTTTCCTTAAACTCCCGCGGAACAGCCGTAGGCTCCTCAAGACACCAGGGCCTGTTCTCTTAATACAAACAATACCTTCTGTCCTCAAAGTGCCCAGTGGAGGTGAGGTGCAGGCAGATGCTTATTCCTGGGCCACGCTGGTCTCCGTGGACACGTTTGACTGAGCAAAATGTCGGTAAGGGAGCAGGGCCACTCAGGGAGAGGCCGAGCAGGGGATGGGTGAGAGGGGTGCTCCTCGCTCAACATTTTTGCCACATGGCTGAACTCAGCGCTGGGTCATGGCAGCGACAGCGGTCGGGATGGGAGTAACTATGGAAGAGCAAGGAAGGGACCCTCAGATGCAAAGTCCAGGCCACCCCTCCGGTGACCTGGCTGGGGTCCTCTGTGCGTGAATGGTGCATTTGTGCCCTGTCCACTCCTCTTCAAAGACCCGATGTGGCGTCTCCCTGCAAGGCATGCGCTGATGCCGCTGACTTCGTCCTTGTGCTGCGCCCCTCTTCTCCCAGCCCAAGGTTAGCTGCCAGCACTGGGCTGAACTGTGTCCCCTTAGAATATATGTCTCAGTCCTACCTGTCTGCACCTGTGAAGGGCACCTCATTTGCCAATAATCTTTGCAAATGTAACTAAGCTAAGGACTTTGAGATGAGATCGGCCCAGATGAGGGTGTCTTTATGAGAAGGGTGTCCTTATAAGGGTGAGGAGACACACGGAGACACGAGAGGAAACCACGTGACCTGGGGCAGAGGTGGGGTGGATGAGTCAACGAGCAGGAGCTCCAAGGGTTACTGGCACCAGGAGAGCGAGGAAGCGGCCGGCACGGGCTCTGCGCCGAAGCCTCCAGACAGAGCCGGCCCCGCGGACGCCCATTTTAGGGGCTTGGCCTCCAGAGCGGTGGGAGAAGACACACCTGTTGTTTCAGGCCACCAGGTTGTGGTGATCTGTTACTGCAGCCTCAGCCCACTGTGCCCCTGCCTTTCTTTAGACTCTCTCTTACCACGCATCTGGCTTCCTCTCGAAACCCATCGAGTCTGACCCTGGGTTTTACTTCTCACGTGCACGGGCATCTTCCCCCAACAGCTCCAGCTTGGTTACCCCCAGGTCTCTCGCGACTCCCTCTGCGGTGCTGGCCCTGCAGTGCCCGCGGAAGTGGCTGGAAGAGCTAGGACGAAGGCATGGCCTCCGTGGCGGCTCCTCCCCTTGCTGGCGGGCCGCCCCGTGCCGCCCAGGCCTGAGGCCCCTTTGTCACTCCAGGACGGAGGGGTGTCCTCAGCACTCAGTGCCCTGCAGGCTGCCCTGGCAGAGAAACTGTGTCCCTGTCCTTCCCAGTGTCCTTGTTGGCATGTGTTGCCCATCCTTCAAGGGACCCCTCAAAGGCCTGTCCTCATGGGACCAGTAGCTGGTTAGGGTAGGGGCCGTGACTTCCTTATGTCTGAATTTCCGTAGGTGAACGACCTAATGATGTTCAGCAAATATCATTTAAAGCCCTTAAGGGCCTGGTCTCCAACTAGCTTTTTAGGATCATTTAGTCTTATCTTTATTTGGCCTGTCCCCTCTCCCCGCCCCCAATCTCTCCCATGGCAGTCCCTGGCCTAAGCTCTCCTATGGCCGTCCGGTGACACTGATCTCCTGGTTACAGGTTGAATTGCTCCCCTTTACCACCCGCTCGGGTAAATGGCCTTTTTTGGAGATAATATATTTACAGGGGTAATCAAGTTAAAATGAGGCTCTGATCCAATGTGACCGGGGTCCTTATAAGAAGGGAAAATTTGGACACAGAGATATGTACCAGGGAAGGCCATGTGACGATGCAGGCGGAAGCGGCTCTCTACTATGCAGAGAGGACTGGGACAGGTCTCTCCTCCGCCTTCAGAAGGATCCAACCCCCCTGACACCTTGGTCTTGAGCTTCAAGTCTACAGAGCTGTGAGACAAGAAATGTCTGTGGTTTGAGCCCCTGGTCTCTGGTGCTTTGCCATGGCGGCCCGAGCTCACGTGAACCCCGGAGTTCTCAGGTCCCCAGCCGCCCTGTCGAGCCTCTGCGCGCACTTGGAATGCCCTTCCATGTTACTGGGGTAGAGAGCTCAGCTCTCGTTGAGCACCGTTAGGGGCCAGGCTCTGTGCTTGGAGGTCCACGCGCATGACGTCACCTAAGCCTCGTAACAACACGGCACCTTTTCATTAAAAGGAGCATTGCCTATGCTGGTTGGCTTGTGCTGACATTATAGACAGAATTCGTCTGGGTGAACTGAGTAGAGTGGTTAGGTGATTTCATGATATCCCAGTGGCCACACTGACGGAGCTGGTCAAGGGTCACGGCCATTCTTGGGCACGCTACCATGACCCGGCATGACACCACAGGATCTTGTGGTCACTTGGTATTGGATGGGGTGGGACTTCCACGATTAATTGGAGAAACAATTATTCTGTGATTTAGAGGAAGTCATTCTGGAGAAAGAAAATGTGGTTGTGACACCCAGTTTGAAAGACTCTTACCTCACATGACACCAGGGCATCCGTGTCAGAAGGGAAGTGGATGGCTTGTGTGTCAGGTGCTCAGAACGGGGCTGGGCACATAATGAGCACTATGTAGCTGTTGGGTGACATTATTGCATCATCCTAGGACTTCTCCACCAGGGGAGTGTGTCGCAAACATTAATTTTGGCTCCTACCTCGTGTATGGGAGCTGATCCTATAAAATTTGTCAGATCACAGTTATCTACTGCAAGGGTAAAGTGTAAACCACACTTGCAGAATATTGCAGCAAGTCAAGGAAGGTGACACAATGCCAGCGTTTCCTCCCAAGACCCGAGCCTGTGGCTACAGACTTTGCAGGACCCAGTTCCGCAGGGCGGTGCTCCGTGCGCATGTCAGTGCTCAGGCGGCAGCTGGGCCCTGCCCTGGCTGCAGAGAGAACCCTTCCCTGCCCGTCTCTGCAGGTGAGTCAGTGCACTTACTCCACAAAACCGTTGTCCACACGTTGCCATTAAGTGGTTTTCCAGTAGGTGAGGAGTGTCCCTATTCCCTTCAGAGACTGAAATCAGAAACTTCGAGGGACAGTTCTAACCTTATCAGCCATCTTGGCCATGAAGCCCACCTTCAATGACCTGGATTTTCCTCTCCGAGAAAAACCAATCTGCCACCTCCATTTGTATCATGCACTTGCAGAGCGCTCAGAATTTCATCGATGTGGCCTCACGCCTCGCTCCTCAAAACCATGGGTGCCCGCCACTCATTCATTCTTCCTCAGGATTCTGTACATCAGATACCAGGGGAGGGAAGCCAGGCTCAGAAACGTGGGGCCATTTGCCCATGGAAAACAGGCAGCAAAAGCCAGGTCTAGGATGCTCCGTCGGCCTTCCTGGTTTCAGATTCCAGGCCATTTCCAAATGGCCACAGAGCGCCTCAGCCTGGGAGGCCCAGAGTCAGGGTGAGTCTCCACACAAGGTGGACACGGATGATGAAACACCCTGAGAGGTGCCCAGGGACAGTCATACCTCAGTCCTCGTCAGCTTCGGACCTCGTCAAACCCAGCACTCATTGCATTTTGGTGAGAAAGAAGTGTTTCAGCACTTGGCACTTCCTTGGGACTCGTTGCACTTGCTGGAACTTTTAGGAGTCACGACGCTGCCCTGCAAGAGAAAATGCTTCATCACCCATCGCTCGCTCAGTGCTTGCTGGTCTCGGCAGTCATCGCAAGTTCCGGAATGAATGGACGATGAGCACCAAGGTACCCCTGTATAAGCCTTCTCCAGAGGGGCTGGGACTCCTTCATCAGACTGTTTTCGCCTGAAATATGTTTACAGAGGGTGACCATCAGACTCGAAGTACCTGATGCGGGAGTGACGCAGAGCCCTGACCCTCGGGGTCTCAGTCAGGCAGCTCCTGCAGCCCCCCGAGAGCACAGGGCCTGGACGGCGAGGGGAGACAGCCCAGCCTGCAGGGCCACCTGCAAGTCGGGGGCCGGAGCTACCTGGTCTTGTGAGGGATGGAGGTGCGTTGTGCAGGGCAGGGCACAAAGAGCGACGGAGACAAATGGACCTACGCCGACGTCACCTTGTTGCCCGACATTGAAGTGCTGTCCTTTCTGGGGTTTTTTCCCTTTGGCACAGCCGATAGGTACAGCCATTCCCATAGCAAATAAGGACTAATTAGAATAACGCTCCGCATCTTCTCCTGGGGGAACTGGGATAGGGAGCAGCCCTTGTCTTGTCTGCGTGCTAGACATCCGAGGCGACAGGCTTACCCCCTGGGTTGTGTGCTCTAAGGAAAAGAAATGCCATTGTTTGTATAAGAAACACTTTACAGGGAAATAAAATTCATCGTTAGCTTGAGCCCTAGAACTGGTAGCAAATTATCAAAAGTCAACAGTTTCCCTTTCTTTTTTATCTTTGCTCCCAAGCTACTTCTTTTATTTGTTTAAAAGTAACTCATGGGTATGAAATGCAGGAAAAAGCAAAAACAGGCTCTGAGGTCACCCTCGGCTGATGAGAACGCGGACCCTGCCTGGCCAAGCCTGGAGAAGGCAGCTTCACACGCTGCTTGTTGCTAGAGGACAGATGTGACTTAACGGAAGGATTGGGATTTAGTGTCGCAAACCCGCAGCTGAGCGTGGGGGCACTGACAGAAACCTGGGGGCACAAGGGCTAGAGGCCATCGTGAAGAGAACATTTTCTTGACCGATGACGAGGCCACAGTCTCCAGCTTCATCCTGCTCTTCCTCTTTGTCCCGGGAGGCGGCCCCTAAGTCAGGGAGAGGCAGCTTCGGTTGGCCTCTGCAGCTCCCGGAAGTCTTGGGTAAATGAAAATGCGAAGGTGGTTTGTCCTCTCTCTTCAACTGCGATGCACAGTAGCAGCGCTTCAAGGGAGCCAGCCCCCCGAGGGACCGTCCGCGGCCCCAGTGCGGAGGCTTTGTCCTGTTGCCTTCCCTACCTACCTCTGTCACCCGAGTAGCCATCATTTCAGATTCCAGACCCTGTCCGGAAACAAAGGACTAGCACTAGCCAGCGTTTCTGGATCGGCAAGCACGCACGTGAGAAAGGAGCCGTCACCCGCTGGCATAAATGCCTTGAGATTTCTGCCAGGCTCCCAGTCCCATGTGGACTGCAGACCTGGGTTTGAGATCTGGCATAGCGCCAGGAGTACAGCTTCCCTAAGAGAGCTAAGGAGGGACTGTCCCTACCCAGCCCCCACCCCCTTATGCAATGACTGAGTCAGTGGCCAAGTGTTTTAATAATAAAAACAACAATAATAGATGAGGCCGACTGTCCTTGCTGTTACTTCTTTGAAAGCATCAAAAATCAGCCAAGGACATTCCCCCTACCTGATGGTTAAGAGATTCCCAGCTGTGCTGTTGGTATGAAGGAAAAGCATAATATGCTAGATCAAAAGAGAAACATAAGGCCAGGCAGGTAGGAGGTGCAGAATAACAAAAAGAAAACTTTATGGAGGAATCGAAATGTATTAGGCCATTTGAACAGTGAATTCCTCAAGAAATTTAAACTGGAACTGCCTTATGACCCAGCAATTCCACTTCTGGGAATTCATCCAGAGAAACCTGAAACACTAATCGAAAAAAATACATGCACCCTTATGTTCATGGCAGTGTTATTAATAATAGCCAAGATCTGGAGGTAGTCCAATGCCCATCGGTAGGCGAGTAGATAAAAAAGCCGTGGTACCTTCACACGATGGAATACTGCTTGGCTGTGACTTTTGCGAGAGCGTGGACCGACCTGGAGAGCATTAGGCTAAGTGAAATAAGCCAGCTGGAGGAAGACAAATGCCGTGTGATTTCTCTTATATGTGGAATCTAATGAGCAAAATAAACTAACAAAATAGAGTCAGACTCAGATACCGAGAACAGATTAACAGCTGTCAGAAGGGAGGGCGCTGGCTGAAAAAGGTGAAGGGATTGAACACACCAAAAGGCCATGTAGATGCAGACAGCAGCGTGGTGACTGCCAGAGGGAAAGGAGGTGGGGGAGGTGGAGGGAGGGCCAAGGGGAGACGAATCTCGGGAGAAGGAGACGAGCGTTCGGGTGACGAGCGCACAGTGCAGTACGCAGACGGTGTGTTATGGAGCTGTGCACTTGAAATCCATATGATGGATTTCATAAATCCAGTGTCACCCCGAGGAATTCCATAAAGGAAGAGAGAGGGAAGAAAACCCAGGAGTACACACGCGTGTCGACACATTCTTTTTTGATAAGGACAAACTTGAAAGTTCCCCTTTTAATCTTGGGGGATTGCTGTAAAGTAGGGAAGAGAGATCCTGGCCATGCAGGAAATATTCACCCCAGGAGCGAGATCACGCTTGACTCCAGACTCTCAGTTCCTTCACTTCAACATGGGAACTGTGGGCGGCCAGCAGCCGTGGCTTTGGCAGGCAGTGAAATGCTAAGGGCCCAGGATTGGGGGCGGCACTTAGGATCCTCTGATTGAGGAAGAGAGTCGCTTTATCGGGGCTAGTGGATCTGAGCTGAGGAAGGGGAAGGGAATAAACAGCAAGTGCAAAACCAGGGACCCATAAACATCATCTCCCTCAGCATATTTTTGGAACATCTCCAGCATCGCAGAGGCGCACGGCTGCTCTGACACACAATGGCGGGTTTCAATGACCCCAGGGCAGCAGGAAGACCCCCCCGGCTGGAGTGGAGGGAGAGGTGACTGAGGGTGGAAGAGAGGGCAGGGACAGATCATAGGAGCAGTTTGCTCAGATTTTCCCAAAGATTAACAAAAGCGATTCTGCTGGCCATCTGGGAAAAGTCCAGTCGCTCGGTAGGGCAGGCTGACCCGTCAGCTCTAAGTACATACATTTGCAACAACAAGTTTTGTGGCATGAGGTGGTAAACAAGGACTGTGGTGGCATTTGTTTTTTCTCTCGCATGGCCTCCTCAGCCCCTCAGGTTATACAGCCTGCCGAGATTTAGGAGATTTCGTGGCCAAAGGTGTCCCCAGTGCCGTCACTGATGGAGAAGTGGCTGTGCAGCTGTCTGTGGTTCTCATCATTGCATAAAGTCATTCTCTGCAGGTCACCTGCTCCGCGAGATCACAGACTGTTCTTTGGAAGTAAACAGCCATCGAAGCCTTCTTCCGAATCTCTCTCTGAGAGAGCCGCGGCGCATCGGGGGCCCAGGCTTGGCTAGAACAACTGTCTTCAGGGCCTCTCCCCCGCCCCCCTCCCCAAGCACATTTTTTTCCTCCAGAGAGCTGGGTTTTGGCTCGGGCACCCGCTGCAAGTAACACATTCCTACCTCTCTGCCTGTGGCCGGTCAAGAGCAACTAGAGAGGCTGGGTGTTTTAAAACTCAAACTTCACAGACAGCCCCATCCTTCTGCAATTTTATAAATTTAAAAATAAGCTCCTTCGCAGGTTCGATTCCCGGTCAGGGCACATACCCAGGTAGCGGGTTCAATCCCCAGTCAGGGTACATGTGGGAGGCAATCAATCAGTGCTTCTCTCCCTCTCTCCCCTCTCCTCTCTGACCCTAATCCTAACCAGTCCTCTCTCTCTAAAAGGAATAAAAGACGACGTCCTTGGGTGAGGATTAAAAAAATATATGCTCTTGGTACACAGCAGTGGTTCTCTCTCCTCCCACTCCATGCCCTGCCCAGTCCAGCTGCTGTGTTTTATGATCTTCACGGTAGGTTTTTGCCAACCACCTCCTCCAGGGAGCAGCCGCCTGGGTTATTTTGTGTTTGTTTGTGTTATTTTAGTTTGTCTCTAGGTGGCTGTGCAAACTACAAGCCAAATACATGATTTCTCCCTTTTCTTCAAACTTTGCTGACAGCAAGACAAAAGGACGCTTCAGCGCAGCAGGGTGCCATGTTTTCTGTTCACGTAAAAAGAAAATCGAGAAGCCGTCAGTGTTTTCTCTTCTGGGAAGAGAGGGTGGGGTGTTTATCCCCTCAAATCAGCTCTTAGCTTTTTTTTTTTTTTTTTTTTTACTTAGTTTTTATCTTTACCAAGATAGGAGAAGAAAACATAAGTTGTGAAGTATGATTATAAAGCAGTGATGTGAGAGCCACAGCAAACGCTCTCCCTGTGCTGTGGCTACGCTTCCTATGGGGTCATTAAAATGTGCAGCCCCGCGGGGTGCCCGAAAGGGCTAGGGCAGGGGAAGGCGCAGCACAGAACCGTTCCTGGGGAGAAGGTCCCCATGAGGTGAGGGGTGGCGACGCTTCGCTCGCTGAAGTGCCTCACATCTTGCCTCGTGCCCCTGGGAGGGTTATGAAACCATGTGGAGTTGACTCATTCTGTGTTGTGTCTTCAGCTGAGAGGTAGCTCAGCGCCCCAGGAGGGACTCTCACAAGCTCGTGGAAAGCTCTGCATTGTGATTCTGGGGGACGCTTTCCTCACCCCCGGGAGCGGGAGACTGTGCCACAGGGTGTCCTCCCTCTGCCAAGAGAAGACAGCAGCTGGATGGCTATGCTGCCTTGGGAGAGGCTACGAAATGCAGACGGGCCAAGCCTGGCATTCCCCTCGGCTAGGGAGACATCCTTGAAAGAGTAGATTATTCGCAAGCTTTCCCTGGGTGAGGCTGATTGAACAAGGGTGGGGCGGGGGGCAGCGGTCTGGGGTGAGGGGCCAATGCCTGTGGAGCTGGGGAAAGATAGGTAACGGGAAAGTGGGTTCACCTCCCCCAGTTAAATAAACGTGGTCTTGCTAGTTCCTTGGGTTTCACTGAATACTGCTGCTTCCGCCTCAGCCAGGCAGCGCTCGTGGGCTGCGAATCACACGACTATACCCAATAACACGCTTTAGGAGTTTTGCTTCCTGTTGCCCCGGATCTAAGCTCTTTCAGGAGACTGTGGTTTATAAGGAAGACTACTTCCCCAGGGGGACCAAGAGTGGTTCTGCTGAACTGGCAGCGGGGACTGCCAGCTGACCAGCTGAGACTCCTCTTGCCCCTGAATCCAAAGGAAGAAAAGGGGATTACCCGTGAAATCAGAAGTGTCTATCTTGGTCTCTGCCTCCAGTTCCTGGCACAGAGCTCCTGAATCCCTGTAATTTCCTAAGTGATAAGGGCACTTAGGAGCATTTTTATTCTAATATTTGGTCTTTGACCTCAGTCCCTGACACAGATTCTAAATGTCTTGAAATTGCCCCGGTGTTAGGGGTGTCTTTTGTTTTAAGGAGGAGACTCTGCGTGGTCACCGGAGAGACCCGCTATGATTAGAAACATGGTGTTTTTAGCCTTCTCTCTCCCTTCCTCTGTCATCCTCGGGAAGGGCAGAGGGGCTGGAGGTTACTAGTGACGGATCATGCCCAAGTGGCGATGCCTCCATGAAAGTCTCAAAAGCATGGGGTTTGGAGAGTTTACAGGTTGGGGAACATGTTCATGTACTGGGAGGGTGACACACCCCAGTTCCGCAGGGACAGACGCTCCTGCGCTCGGGGCCCTTCCCGGGTCTCTCTCCATGCACAATCTCACCTGCGTCCTTTACCGCACAATAAACCGGTCAATGTGAACCAGCATTTCCTTGAACGCTGTGAGCTGTTCTCACAAATGACCAACACCGAGGTGGGGTCACTGGAACCCTGACTTACAGCACAGGTGACGACCTGAGACTTGGGATTGACATCTGAAGTGGGGGCAGTTCTGTGGGACTGAACCCTTCCCCCGCAGGGTCCGCACTAACCCCAGCGAGTGTCACAGTTGAACTGAATTTTAGGACACCTGGCTGGGTGCAAAAGAGTTGCCAGGTTGGTGGGAAAAACCCACACGTCTTATGTCAGAGGCATCGCGGTTGTGGTGTGAAAGGAAAGGGGAACCGAGTTTTCCCTGCCATGGGCCCACAGGCTGGGTAGAACGTTCTACTCCCAAGAAGAAATTTGGTTGTTGGGGGGAGGGTGTGGTGGGGGTGGAGCAGGGAGGACTATGTCTGGAACCCAGAGGATTTGTGGGGTTGTCCCTAGTACGTCTATGCCCACTGAAAACTGTGGCCGCCAAAGACACGGAGGACCACTGAGGATTTGGGCCCCTTTGGAACAAAGGGTCGAGTGGGTGCATCAGATCAAGAATGTCAACAGCAGAAGCCCAGGCCCAGGACAAAGGAGGCGCCGAAGGGGCAGTGAGGAAGGAAGTTACATGTTACCCACCAGCCGGAGAGGAAGGTGGGTTTCCTCACATGCCCTTTGTGTGTGTACGTGTGTGCGCGCGCGCGCGCGTGCATGTGTGCATCCATATTTACATATTCCTTCCCTTTCTTCCTTTTCTTTATGACTTTGAACAGGTACTGTTGAAGATGAACTTACCATTTAGTCTGTAGGTGACACAATGTTTGGACAGGGCTGTGACTGAATTTGAGAAATTGCCTCTTGTCTGCATTTTTAGCTTTCCTTTTTTTCCCCTCCCTTTCTGCCTCATGTGCATTGGTCCAATTTTCTTTTACCTCCTTATTTTCCCCTCTAATTGTTTGGAAAGCATACGTTCTGCTTTTGTTATTTTAGAAGCCGTCCACTCGTTTTTGACATGACTAAGTTGACTTTTTGTTTTTCTAGAGGTGATTGATGTTTCTATTTTCTTCTTGAACACGTCAAGAATGGTTTAACTTCCTTCTGAACTCTTTCACCTTTTGTATTGTTGTTATCTATTATATCAGTTCCATTCTGATTTAAGCAATACTCCATAATTATTTAGGTTTAGCAGTTCATTTAACCGATTTCTTTGGCTGTAATTGTTTTTAGGGATGAATCTCCATCATTCCTCTTGGATCCAATTCTTCTTTCCCTCGGTGAAGTATACTTTCCAGTCAACTTCTTCAGCAAGACTCTGTGGGCTCTCAACTCTCTTAGTCTTTATATGACTGAAATGGTCTTTATTTAGCTTTATTTAGCTTTTAACTTTGAATTAACATTTAACTTAGAATTTGCTGGACTTCAGAGTTCTATGATGACAATTATTTCCTCTGGTACTTAAAAGGTATTACTCATGGTCTCTGGCATCTATTATTGCTTCTTAGAAATCCT
Source organism: Pteronotus mesoamericanus (assembly GCF_021234165.1). Taxonomy (NCBI): domain Eukaryota; kingdom Metazoa; phylum Chordata; class Mammalia; order Chiroptera; family Mormoopidae; genus Pteronotus; species Pteronotus mesoamericanus. The sequence continues at coordinate 100,483,287 of NW_026555085.1, forward strand.
CTGTCCGTCTAATTATTATTCCTTTGTAGCTTGTCTGTTTTCGATGTAGAAAACTTTCAGATTTATTTTTTACCTTTGATACTCTGCAGTTCTACCGCCCTGTGCCTAGGCGCCTCTACCCCTACTGCCCCAGACTTCGTCTTCTTACACCATTTGAAGACTCAGTTTTTCCTCCCTTCTGGGGAAGAGTCAGACACTGTCTCTTGGTTCCTGCCTCCCTGCCTTCCCCTTCCCTTGTTTCAGAAAGCCCTTCAGACACAGGCTAGCCTTTCTCATTCAACTCCAGTGCCTCCTTCACACCTCATCTTTCAGAACTACATTTTGGGTGATTTCCTTAGTGCTGTATTCTAATTCACTAATTTTCACTAATTCACTAATCTCTTCAACTGTATGTAACTTTCTATTCAACCCACCTATGGAGATTTCACTTCCATGTTCTTTGTTTAATTTGTCTAATTTTTGTTTGAGTTTTTGGGAGAGGTTAATGTGTCCTCCCCCCCACCTCCGCCCCACACCCTTTCCTTATGTTTTAAAAATATTTAGAATCTCTTCAGATTGTTCTATTGTCTCCAGTTCTTGATGTAAAAACATTCCCATTTATGTTTGCTAACTGCCCCTTTGGTTTTTTTTTTTTTTTAATGCAATTTGGATTCTGAACTGATTTTTAGACAGAATTGCTTTCCATGGGATGCTATTGCTTGTGGGAATATTCCTATGGAGCAGTCTGGTATTTTCTAGAAGCTTCTAGTGAAGCACCTAGAGGCATTTTTGACCAGACGCCTCATCTCACATCACATTAGTGAGAATGGAATCACATGTCCCTGTGTGTATCCCTGGGCCAGTCAACTGCAGGGAAGAGGGAAGGGCCTTGGCTCCATCAATCAGACTAAGGGCAGTTCCGGTTCCTCCCACACACGCGGGCTGAAGGGGAGGAACAGGCACCTGAACAAAATGAAGGGTCTATTAAAGAAGGAAGAATTGTACTTTCCCAGAGATTTAAATTCGCAAAGAACCCGTAAGAGTTAACAATCCAGTAAAGAAATTCTTTAGGGGTTGTGGAAGGGAAAGAGAAAGAATAGTTAAAAACAAAAACAAATACGGTGAGGACAAATTTTGGTGAGACCTATTTTGGCAGAGTATCATTTATTATGTTTTCCAGAAATGCCTCACATTTCTGTGCAAGGCAACGGCAGTTTTCGTTGCTGGTTGTGGCGTAGCACGAGCCACGCCACGGTGTGCTTTCCTTCTGTCTTTTCCCTTCTCCTCACAAGCAAAACCAACCAACCAACCAAGAATAAAAGCAATTCGATAGAGAAAATGTATATACCATGGTGTCTACATTTCAGACCTGGCAAAACAAGAACTTAATATTAATAATTGAAATAACGTAGGAGGCCACTGTGGCCCTTTAAAGGGTTCATAGTCATTTGCAGAAAGGAAAGCGATGTTCACTCCGCTTTGCCCCTGGTCACATGGATGGTAGTTAAGTGACATGTTTGGGAACAGAGTGTCTGTCTGCTGGTCTAACACTGTCACCGGCCTCCCAAACTCAGCGTCAGCGCTTCAGTGGTTTGGAAGCAGAGCGAAGGCAGCAGGAACAGAGCAACTGGCTGGGCTGCAAGCTCTCTAGAGCGTTGCTGAGACTGGTCGGCTTTCTCCTGTTCCGTCAAAGTGGGATGAGCACCTACCATGTGTCAGAAGCTATGCTGGGTGTTAGGGGATAAACAAAGTCTCTGCCGTCGGTGGAGCTCCCTGAGTCAAAAACACTGCATCAGGCCTTATACACAGGGTGGGGCAAAAGAGGGTTTACAGTTGTGAGTATGTGACACATGGGGTTTATCCTTGTATTATTATTGCAGTATTTTCCATACGAACAACTGTGAACCTACTTTTGCCACCCTGTTTTTAAAAAATCTATGGGTATTTGAATTTTTAATTATCCATAGAGATACTTGTCACTTTGTTTAAAAGGGGGAAAAAAATACCGATGATAGTAGTGTATGCTAAAACACCCAAAATTCAACATCCTCCCTATTTGCTCAAGCACCTTCTTCTTCCTGCCGTTCACTTACTCGCTCATTCACGCGACGTTAGCTAAGGTGGCAGAGTAAGTAGACTTTGCAAAGGTGACGAACTGAGACCTGAGGCCTTGGTGAAAGAAGGGTGGTTTGGGTGGGGTTGGCTGAGGAAGGAAGAATGTTCCAGAGAAAGGGAGCAGCAAATGCAGAGAACCTGCGATGGGAGAGAGCTAATTCCCTTCTTGCCTAAAGACCATCTGGTGTCCCAGCCCCCACACCTCCGTGTCCCTGTCTCCCACCCTGGAAGGCTGGCTTCCCCCAGCCCTTCGCTTGCGTGTGCCCTCTCTCCCTGTGTTACTTTCTCCCCTTGCATCCTTTCTTGTGTCCCTTTGCCTCTCGTCTTTTCTGTCTTCTCAATCTTTTCATCCTCGAACTCTGTGTCTGCTGGGATTTGGTTGTTTTCTGGTAATAACGTTACTGTTTAAACTTGGAAATCTATCGAGTCTGTGACCAGGCTTGGAATCCTTGGTGGTTCTCCTATTAACCCACATTTGGACACTGTAACGTAAACGTAACATATATAAACCCTATGAAAGAATCAGAATTTGTTCATCATGTTAGAGTTTGCAAGGTGGACTTTATGAATATTATCTTATTTAATCCCAGCCCCAACTTGTCAAGGAGGTGTTCTTGTGAGGAAACCAAGGTGGCAAGAAGGACTTCGCTCAAATCTAAAAGCTAATAAGTAATAGAGCTGAGGCGGAAACCCAGGCCTTCAACTCCAAATCACTTCTTTGTATTTTCCAGGTAACACCATGGCCCGAACAAAGATGGCAGATTGAACTCTAATAACCACGCAAAGCTTATGTTGAATAGGTCTCAGTCTCAGAGTCTCAGTTGACTTTTGAGACTGGAATTTTTTATTTGTTTAGATCAATTCCCCATCTGGATGGCATAGGCAGAGCAGATAGAACAATTTAATTTTACCCTCTCCTGCCCAGTCCCAAATAGAAGGAGGGTCATTTCCACTTGGTCAAAGAGTTCTCTGTCCACGTGTTTCTTGGGGCTTGCTAGCTAGATCAGGAGTTTTTCTTTTTTTTAAACATTTTTTTCCTGTAAAGGGCCAGATAGCAGATACACCTGGCTTTGCCCAGCTGTTCCACATGGCCATAGACAACGCGAAAATGAATGACCGTGGCTGTGCACCAGCAATACTTTCCTGATAAAAATAGGCAGCTGACTGGACTTGGCCCCAAGCTGTAGCTTGCTGACCCTTGGAGATAAATGATGTACATAAGTGATAAATATTCTAAAATGTATTCCTCATGGCAGGTGGGACTTGTTTAAGCGTAGAGTAACCCAGACCCCACAGAACGGTGATCTAAACAAGAGGGGTGCTTCTCCCTGTCGGAGACGGGGAGCACATGGAGTGGCCGCTTGCTCTCCGTCCGCAGGGCGTGGCCCCATCCTTAGTCTTGTTGGTTTCTCCCAGCAGAAGCTGGTCTGTCCTGGCTGACCCGGAAGGTTAAACAAACCTTCACTGCAAGCCTTCTCGGGCCCTCCGGCGAGGAGCATTCTGTTTTCCTCGTCTTAACACTCGTCGCTCTCTTCACCCAGGCATCTGTTGGGCTGGAACCACTGTTCCAAAGAAGGCAAATACAGGAACAGCTGCTCATGTTGCTCCAATCAGATTTGGAGCCCCTCAGGGTACAGCTGGGGACCAGCATAGTGCCTGGCACAGGAGGAAGGTCAAAAAAAGCTTACCGGAAATTAGAAAAACTTCAGTCCATCCCTGCCACCTCCATGCCCACCCACGTGAATGATTCATTTCCTTATTTGCAATATCATTGTCTTGCTTTGGGTCTCAAGTTAAGTACTTTTGGGCTCCTGGGCAAGTGAGCAAGGCCCCGCCCGGTGCGTGGGACTGACTACCACTGACCTCCACCACCACCCTCCCTCCCCCCGGGAGGCTGAGGGCCATGTAAGGACCGATTTCCAGAAGAGCCGAGGCAGGTGAATGAATAGGATTCCAACGCTCACCACTGGTTGGGAACCGCTGAGCAGTGGAGATGCTTTAAGGCCAGTGTGCTAATTGCAGAAACTTCTGCCAGGGCTACAATTATGAGGACACTTTTGGAAGCTCTTCCACATGGGGTGAGGACTGTTTCTTCTGGAAGGATGGGGTGGTGAGGGGGACAGAGCGCTGCCCCAGCGGCCGTGCTTCCTGGGAAGCCATTGCAGGAGAGACCCGGGGTTCAGAAGGGGAGGCAGCAGCGCCGGGGGCCCCAGGTCTGCTCATGCCAGGACCGCGGGGGCCAGTCAGGAGGTGCCAAGGCCTGTGATTTCCGCTGCCCTGAGCAGCAGCCACAAGTGGGAGGACAGGAAAGGTCAAACCACAGAGTGGGCTTCTCTGCTGTCAGCACGGTGGCCATGGTCCTTTCACTCGAGGGGGCTCAGGAGGCTGGGGGAGGGACGGGGGCTGGGTGTGAACGTGACAGGCCTGTCATGGTTTCCGTGGTAAACCATGGGTTTTCCAGACCTTCAGATTCCAGGGCCCACCTCGCTGTGGCCGGGCCCCTCCAGCGCCCGGAACCCGGGGCCGGTTTCCCCGCCGTTGCCCCGGCCACCGAGGACGCAGGCATTCGGCCCCTTCTCACTGAAGAGGGACAGCCCTTCTCCAGCTGGGTTTTGATTTGTAAGAGACTGAGGAAAAAAGAAATAATAAAACCAGAGCTTCACGGGTCCAGGCACTTTTTTTTACGTTGGCATTTGTGGGCACTGTCCCGGCGTCTGGCGCTGTCACCGACATTTTCTAGTCACCCTCCCTCCCGCCTTTCCCACGATGGCTGCGCGCCGGTTCTGTTTCTGTTCACGCTGCGCAGAGGAGGGGACCAGCAGCCCCGCGGTGGAGAGGGGACGGGCCGCCTTCTGCCCTGTGCCGTGGCGCTGCCTTGTATGGCCATTTTGGAACGTTCTGGCTGAAACAGCTATCTCGTGGACACTAAATACTCCTCCGGGCCAGGATGCCTTCACTCATCCAGTGACGGCCTGTCGAGCTCCTGCTTTGAGAGAGTCCACGATGACCTCCCTGCGTCCGGGAGGTGCCCGTGATCCGCTGTGATCGCGGGAGACAAGGCATCCCTGTGGGACACTCAGTCCGGGTGATTGATGGCCCAGGGACAGCAGTCGCAGGCTGTTCTGGAAGCTGTAAGGCAGCATTCCTGTGCGCAGCCGGGGGGAGGGGAGGCCGAGGGAAAACGGTCCCCAGGCCACACAAAGCTGCCGGGCTCCGAGCGGAAGGCGTGCGGCGGCCGGGCCGTTTAACTGAGCTGACGTTTGGCCCTGAGGGTGGGAAGTGACAGGAGAGAGGTGACGCTTGATGGGTTCGCGTCTCAGAGCCGTGGGCTGGAAGGGGAGACGGGGCCGGGCCGAGCCAGGCCGGCGGGGAGACCAGCGCCATCGTCCCTAGGAGAGAGGACAAGGGCCTGGAAGGGGGCGCAGGGCACAGGGTGGTTCTGTGGTCTCGGTTACTGAGTGACTTGGGGGGGATGGGAGGAAGGAGGACACTTTGGCTTCTACTTAGGCCACGCTGTTCATTCCCTCACTAAAGAGGACCCTCGGCCTTGACCCTCTGGGTACATAGCCCCCAAGTGAGTGTTCAGAACAGGCATTGTCTAAGAGGAGGGTGATGGGCTTAAGTTTCTCTGTTTCATTCGCTCATTCCCATTTGTCTCTAGCACAGGGGTGCAAGCAGGACTCGCCCCAGTGAGAACAGTGGTGGAGGAAGCCGGAAGCTGTGGGAGAGACAGTGGGATCCAACTTGACAACAAGGGCTTCACCTTCCCCTTTGTCTTTCCCCTTTCACCTACCCCTGCCCGCTGTGGCAGCTCTTCCAGGTTACAGAGGTTAGCGTTCAGGGGCGCGTAGTTTGGCAGAAAATCAAGTCTCTTGGCCCTCAGTAGAAATACACAGGAGACAGGCAATGGGGAGCGATGAACCCAGGAGAGAAGCAGGGCAACACCTCCTCCAGGACGGTCGAATCCCCGAGACTTAAAAACGATGATTTTAGAGAGCATGGGGACTATAAAAAGAGGAGTGGGGGAAGGCAAATTTGGGTGACCTCTTCTGTCACAGTCCCTTGGCAAAACTGTCTGCCTCTTGGGACCCATTTTTATGTTATAACTTTTCCCTTAAATTTTGTTCTGCAACCTTTTCACCAGCTCTATCAAGAAATCCTGGTCCAAATGAGCTCCTAACACGCCTGGGCCCAGACCGGGGTTGGAGGGGACCCCGAACAAGGGACTCTGTGGCTGAAAAGTGAAAAGAACTTACAGGAATTGAGGAGGACTTCCACCCCCCACCCCAATCCAGAAAATTCACTCCAGGTTGGTTTTTAAATCATATTTAAGTATCAAATGACTAACATCGGCTGAGCACTAAGAACCTGACTCATCAACGTTCAGTCTTTACCAACAGCCTACAAGGGAGCTTGATTACTTCATTTTTCAGGTGAGGGAACGTGTGCCCAAGTATACAGAGCTCGGAGTGACTGGGGAGGAACTGAAACTGCCCGCCTGTCTGTCTGTCTGTCTGTCTGTCTCCAAGGCTCACGGTCACTCCAACACTCTGCGCTGCCTACCACTAACCCTAAGGGCCTCGACTAAGGGAGACAGCCCAGCCCCTCTCGGCCAGCACTCATCTCCCCAGAAAAGGGGGTAAAGCAAACTGCTGGGAGCACGAGCCCGCTGTCTGCAGGAGCCGGCTGGCCGGTGACTGCGCCCGGCAGGCACCCGCCCACCGAAGGAGCTGCTGCCAACTGGCAGAAAATACAATGCGCAGCTTTTACTCCGCCGGTTGTATGCTTTACAAAAAGGATTTGACATGCCAATTAAGATAAAAAACCAACATCTCTAAAGGATACAAGTTTTAGTAAAGTGGGTTTCATTTGTATTTATTGTAACCAATACAAGTTAGCAAAATTTAATTTCTGTGAAAATGATAAAATTGTCATCTGTCGGTAGCAAATACAGGCATGCATGCCTACACCTGGCAGCAGGGTCGGTGGTGCGCAGACGCGCTGCTGACTCACAGAGAGGGACCCTTCAACCTGACGCGACCCAAGGCAAGGTGCGCACTCGGCTGCTGCATCCTGCATGGGGCCACCCTCAGCTCCGCCGCCCACGCCGGCTCCAGCTCCTCTCCTGCCCCCGCTCAGTTGCTGCCTTAACAGATGTGTTTATTGTACTTTTTTTTCCTTTTCAGAGGAGGGTAATATTTTAAATACAGAAAAATACACAAGGAAGAAAGAAGCAATCGTCTGTAGCAGCACTATCCGGGGATATCCATTCTCATGTCTATTGCTTTACGTTTTGTTTTGGTAGCTGGCAGATGACAGCGCCTCTCTTCCTTCTTTGTTTTTCTTCAAAAACTTGTCTTGACTGTTTTTGCACATGAAGGATTTAAGAATCAGTTCGACTCTAAAAATCCCCTGGGGATTTTGATCAGTGCAACAATTACACAGTAATTTGGGGAGAAATGATAACTTCTCAGTTGAGTCTTCCTGTCCATTATTCAAGTCTTCTTTTATTTCATCTTTAATTAAAGCTTTCTCTATTTTGATCATTTTGTTTGCCATTGCAAACTAGGTATTTTCTTATTTTTATTTTTACATTAAAAAACTTCTATTTATTTACAACTTTTTTCTTTTCCTACTCACCTTGATGTATTTTAATTTTGCTTCTCTATATTTTTGAGTTAAATGGTTGATTCATGTATCATGACTTTTATTTTTAATAATTGCATTTAAGAAATAAAGTATTAATAACATAAGCTAGTTTTAAAATGGTATATCTAATAGTAAAACAAGAGGTCCTATTTTGAAATAGTAAATTTATTTTTAATAATACGGTTGGAAATTTGACCACAGTTATATTTAAAGTTTTTGAAAACAAAGATAAAATTTATATATGCAATTATCTGCAGCTGAGTAGAATTTAAGGTAGGAGATTCACAAGGAACAGGGTATGCATACCAATCGACTGAGGACATGTCATAAGAATCCTTTTTGTTTCTATGAAAGTCTTAATGTTGCATCACCTACATATTAAGTAATTACAACTTCATCTATTTTTGGCTTAACGCAAGATTGTCATTTCTCCTTTGATGTCATGTTCTTTGAATTATGTTTCCTAACCCTTTAGTCTAGTATGACCTGGTTTAGTCAGGGGTAAGAAACCCACTGATAGAGGAAGACAACTCCTTGTAGTTCCCTGAAATTTTAAACATACTGCCAAAATTGCAATCATTTTGCTATAACAGAAAATCAAAGTGTCAACAATTTTAAATGTAAAAAAAAAAAATCCTTCTTATCAATGCCAATTAAAACCACAATGAGATATCACCTCACACCTGTCAACATTGCTGTCATCAATAAACCAACAAGCAACGAGTGCTGGCGAGAATGTGGGGAAGAGCAAACCCTCATGACCTGTGGGTGGGATTGCAAATGGGTGCAGCCACCGTGGAAAACAGTATGGAGTTACATCAAAAAATTAAAAGTAGAGCTATCTGATGACCCAGCAATTCCACTGCTGGGTATTTGTCTGAAGAAATCCAAAACTAATTTGAAAAGACACATGCATCCCTATGTTAACTGTAGCATTATTTACAATAGTCAAAACATGGAAGCAGTTTAAGAGTTAAGCAGTTATAGGTGGTTGGATAAAGAGGATGTGGTGCATATAAATACTGAAATATTACCCAGCCATTAAAAGGGAGGAAATTTTGCCATTCACAACATGAATGGAACTAGAGGGTATTACGCTAAGTGAAATAAGTCGGTCAGAGAAAGAAAAATACCATATAATTTCACTTAAATATGGAATCTAACAAACAAAATGAATGAACAAACAAAACAGAAACAGATTCATAGATACAGAGAACAAATTGATGGTTGCCAGATGGCACGGAGTCTGGGAGGCTGGGAAAGAGGTAAAGGGATTAAGAATTAGAAATTGGTACTTAACAGAACAGTCACAGGGAGGTAAAGTGCAGGACAGGGAGTCGTCAATAATATTGCAGTAACTATGGATGGCGCCAGGTCAGGACTAGATTGATCAGGGGACCTCCGTGTAAGTTATATAAATGTCTAACTACTGTGCTGTACACCGGAAACTAATGCAATGTTGAAAGGCGACTGTTGTTTAAAAGATTACTTAAGGACAAAAAAACCCTCTTCACATCAATCTTAATTATATTGAAACTTAAAAACAAGTTATATTGATTTTCTTTTTTATCCATTGTATACAAAATTGGTTACAATATGTAGAAAACAGCTTTAGAAGTAACTGGAATTTATTCCTGTCTTAGACATGCAAAAGGAGTAGCTTTTTTAGGTTCTCATAAAAATTCCCAAATATGAAACTCAATAATTGTAAAATCTTTGGCATTCCATGAATTAAAAAAAAAAAATTTCAAACTATATTTAAATATACTCAAAGTATAACAGAATGACCATGAATCAATTCTCCAACAGTGGGAAAATTCTACAGTTGTATTTAAAAATGATTAAAATAAATAAAGAAATAAAAACTGTTAATTATAAAGTATAATTATAAAGTCGTATTTTTGTGTTACTCATTACAGACTCTTTGAAATTTCAGAAAACTGTAAATGGAATCAAGTTTTGGTATAACCAGTGGAATTCTGTAAGGATTTGGGGTGACTCCCCCGTTTGGGGATAGAAGCTTGCCAGTCCCTGGCTCCGCCTTGGCCCAGAGCAGGCTCGGTGTACAAGCCTGTGGGTGGGCGGCCCCCAGCAGGGGACTCTCCTGGGGCGGGTCCTGGTCTGCTCCTTCCTTCACTCTGTGCCAGACCTGCCATGTGTCTCTCCTCGTCCGCAGGAGCTTCTTCCCGGCCCTCATGGAGCTGCCCCGTATTAGAGCTTGGGTTCTGGGGCCAGTCTGCTTGGGCTTACATGTCAGCTTCTCCACTTAACATTCTCAGAACCCTGGGCAGGTCTTTTAACCTGACCTGGTTTTCTCGCCTTTACGATGAATGAGCATAGCACCCGTGCTGGATTTAGTTACTACCCTTCACTCCGCTGCAGTGGTCTTACCTATCCACGCGCCTGACGTGGCCGCCTGGTGGGTAGAGTATACATACTGACGCCTGACTTTGGGCTGAGCCTTTGGTCCTGTTTGGACCATAGAATGTTAGTATGTGCATGGCAGGCAATGGCCTGAGGCAAGCGCGTGAGGTTGGGTGTGCCCTCTGGCACTTCTGCCACCACCCCAAAGGGGGCACAGACCCCTGAGGCCCCAGAAGAGCAGTAGACAGAGGGGGACGCATGAATGTGGCCTGTGGCGGGTGCTCATGCCCAGCCGAGCCCAGCCAGGCCAGCCATGTGCTAGGTGACCTGCAGCTGTGTGAGCGAGGAGAAAAGGCTGGTTTTTGTAAGCTACTGCATTTTGAGATGACCTATTTTGTGTCATTTTTGTGACCTTAGCTGACTAATTCAGTCCCTGATGGATAGAGTGATTGCGAAGATAAAATCAGTTACTGTATGTAAAGGGCTTCAAGGTCCATCACACCGTGACTGCTCAGGCTCAGTGAGTGTTGGGCTTTGGTCTCCTCCAGCCTCCGTAGTGGCCTGGCTTCCGAACGGCCTCCTCCCAGTGTGGGAGGGGTCCAGGGTGTGGCTCTCCTGTGAAAGGCACGCGAGGTCCCTGCAGCGCTCAGGGCCCCAGGGTGAGTCCTCAGAGCCGCACAGTCAGAGGGCTGCCGCCTACGAGGCAGCTGCTCACGATTCAGCTGTGATGTGGTTCCTGGCAGCAAAAGTAGGAACGCGACCCACGTCCGAGGCCCTCGTAAAGAATTTAGGAATAATTTGCACTTGTGCTACCTTTTCCCTCCCCGGTGCTCACCCGACCCGTCCAGAGGACCCCTCCTTCAGGGGGAGGTCCCTTTTACAAGGAACAATATTGTGGCTCCCAAATTTCTTACCCCCAGACAGTGTGGGCTAATCCGTGGTCGTTGTTACAAGCCACTAAGTTTTGAGTAATTGGTTACCTAGCAATAGATAATCAATACAGCCGACTCCTACCTCCCTCTGTCTCCCCACATATTCTTCCAAACGGCTAACAAGCTTCTCAAATGCAGCATGTCCAACACGGAACTGCTTGTCTCGCACGTCCAGAACCTGCCCCCGCCCCAGCCCTTCCCCTCGGCGCAGGCCGCTCCCTTCTCCTCGACTCCCCTTCCTCTCACACGCGCCTGGCATTCGGCACTTGGCCTCATCTTCCAAAGTCACCCACAACCGGTCACCTCTTACCAGGTCGGCCGTACCTCTTGCTGCCCTTGGCATCTCCCCTGACCCTAAGTGTTTTCACCCAAGGTCACCAGTGTGACCTTTCTAATGCAAATGGGATCAGATTCCAATCCTGTGATGCTCTGCTACTGTCCTTTCGATGGCGTCCCGCCCAAGTCAGCAAACAAGAAAAGCCAGTGCCCTCCTAAGGGCCTGCGAAGCCTTCTGCTCTGGCACCCGCCCCGCTGACCGCACCCTCCTACCGCCCCCGCCCTCCGCCCCATCTCTGCCCCCTGCCCCGCCGGCTGCTTTGTTGTGGGGCCCGCGAGCCAGGCCCAAGGTCCAGTAGCCCCGGGGCCTTGGCTCTTGCTGTCGTCTCTGCTGGGGGTGCCCGTCTTCCTGATGTCCCCTTAGTGCTTTCATTGTCTTCACATGTTTGCTCGAAACTCCCTTTTGCAATGAGGCCTTTATTATCCATTCTATTCACTGTGGCAACTGAGCCCTCCCTCCCTATGAATCGCCAATTCCTTTTACCCGATGCTATTTCTTCCCCCATAAGCATGTACCACTTTCCAAAATCCTAGATCGCTTACTGCATTCCTTGTCTGTTTTCCATCTCCCCTTGCTAGAATGTAAGCGCCGTAAGAGCAGAATCCATTGCCTATTGTATCCCAAGTGCCCGATATATACTGGTGCTCAAATTTTCTTGACCAAGTGAACGGTGACATAACTAGCACCATCAGCTGGTGGCAGAAACATCATGCCAAGAACTCCAGAGAAATAATAATTTTCACGGATTTTATATTCCAGGCCAAATGGCCAGTATTGATTTATACAACCCATTTATACGCTTGCTTATTTGCTGAACGTGGCCCCTCGTGGGTTCCTCAGAACAGTGGACCGTCGGGTCCCCGGTGTAGCTCCGCCTCTGGGCGACCTTGGGCAGCTCGTGACCTCCATGTCTCCCTATGAGACAGAGTGCTAGCCTTTCCATGGTGAAGCGTCCAAGGGTAGAGTCCTTGGTCCTTTCTCTCTCTTTCTCTTTTATGTTCACATTCACTCTTGCAGTGATTTTATCAGGTCTCATGGCTGTAAATATAATCTGTATATCAACATAATGGTTTTAAAAGTGTGTTCATGAACCCTTCAGGATCTCTTTCCCCAAAAGGTGAAGATCAGTTTTCCTTTTCGCTGAGCGTGGGCTGGACTCCCTGACTTGCTTCGCAGGACAGACCGCGGCCCAAGTGGTGGCATGGCATTTCCCTCTCCATGGGGAATTTTTCTAGAGTGAAGCGAGTTCCTACGAGGGAAGGCAGAGCAGTGCTTGGCGCACAGGAAGCCCATGTCGCCGTTTGCGACAGTCAGCAGGCTTGCTCTTTGGGACAGCCCCCAAGATTTCCCTTTCTAATGGGCTGCTTTGGATTGGTCTTGCTGAGGAAAATTGTCCAGGAGGGGTGGGAGTGGGGGCGACGAACAGGCATCTGGTAATACAGTCGGTGCAAACGGGCGGCCTGGATCCCTCTACATCCTGTGGCTTGGCAGTGTCGTCTTGCAAGGTGAGGCGGGAGGGGCAGTGTCGCCTTGCAAGGTGAGGCGGGAGGGGCTCTGCAGCAGGTGCGTAAGAGCACGTGGTGGAACCGACGCTGAACCCACGTTGTCAGCCTAAACCAATTGAAGCCTGAGAAATGTGCGTATCGAACTTTTATTTAACAAATAATGTTGCTGCTGTGTCTATTTTATTCTACACATGATTTTGGAAAAGAAAGGAGACCTTTTGCAGAGCCAAGTGCATGTTGTTATAAATATGTTGGCAAATCCGTTGAGCAAACGCCCTAAGGCTGGAAGTTCCTTAAATATGTGAATGAATTAAGGATAACAACCCGTTACACCCAGAAGAGGGGGCAGCCAGGTCCCATGTCCAGGAGGCACTTGTGCTGGGTTTCATTTTCTGCTCTTTGAACGAAGTTCCCCGTATTTTCTTCACCCTGGATTCTGCAAATTATACCGCTAGTCCCAGGGTAGTTAGCGATTGTGTGGGCTGGTGCCGCCTGAAGGCAAAGAGGACATTTCAAAACCAGATGGCCATGTTGTGAAATACAATGAACGTCCTTGTGTCTCATACTGTTTATAGTAAAACGCAACCGAAAACATTTCCCTTTGGCTGTGGAGGCAAAGGGTGTGTTTGTGTCCGTTAGAGACTATCTCTGATTTTTATCACCGATGCTAATCACATGGGTCTGGCTCAGAGTTCCGCAAGGCTTTAAAAATAAGATACACTAAACCACCTTTAAATAGTTTCTTATAGATACGAATCTGAGGAGGGTACCAAGTATTGATACATCCTGAACACATACAGGAGATGCTACTCTAAACTAAGTTAGATAACCTGGATACATTTCCCAAACACAAAAGTTTCACTTTTGAATTAAAAAAAGAAAGAAAGAAAACAAGTAATCGAATGAGTCAGGCATCATTCCTTCACCTTGTCCAACAAAGCTGGCGGATTTTAAACTTTCCCACCACGTTATGAACCCCTGGAGAGCTTGGACCCTCTGGCCGAAGCCCCGAAGTGCAGCACAACGCCTTGGACAGAGCGGGTTCGCAACCCACACCAGCGGCAATGAGCCAATAAATGGCTAACCAGGAGCTTTGGGACTAGTGGAGGAGACTGAGATTTCTTCTCTTCCCTCCTTGTTTTGGGCAGAGCATGGGTCCCCAGAACCCTTCCCGGAAAGCGCTTGTGAAAGTGACTGCTTTTCATAGCAAATACTTCACATGTGCCAGCCCAGTTCTAAGCTTTGTGGACCAAAAAAAGATTTCCATGGGAAGTGATCTCACAGGGTGATCTGATCACAAATTCCTCACTGGGCAGGTCGCTGTGGGTAGGCAGGCCCTAGCCTGTGACTTCTTTCATGAAAGGTGTCAAGCCAGCCCTGTCCCTTGCTGCTGTGCGTCCCGGCTAACACAACTCTGACAGCCTGGCAGGGGGCATCACCCCTGGAGAGAGCGCAGAATCTCGTTTACTGTCCTGTAATCCAAGCCCCACCTGGCTTTCTGCCCCCTCCACATCGATTCCCTCCTTAATTTCAAATACGTAAAAGAAGTTGCGAAACTGCTCTATGTGGCTCCAATAAATGCTGATAAAAATTCCCTTTAGGTTTGGACATTTCCTACAGCGACACTTTTACCCCCACCCCAGTTCATCGGACGAGGTACATACTATTTGTGTCCCATTTTACAGAGGAGGGAATGGAGGCGGTGAGTAACTGGCAGAGCCGAGACTCACCCCACGCAGCGTGGTTCCAGGGCGCGGGCTGGGCTTGGACGAAGGTAAGGGCTGGCCATGGGGACGGGGTGGGCTTCCCGGGGGCTGGGCCAGCAGGGCCAGAGGCAGAAGGAGCAAGGTCCCTGGGGGCACGAGGCAGGTCCCAGGGCTGGGCCACAGAGTGTGTGGACATGTCATTGTTTCGAAAGCGCCGTGACCCTCATTTTTGGGGCGGGGGAGGGAGCAGAAAAGAAGCCCTGTGTTGTCATCCTGTGGAAGCGGTGGAGTGAACGCTCAGCCCTGGGCCCAGGGGGCTGGCTCTGCTGTGGCCCTGTGGCCACGGGGGAGGCCACCGGCCAGGGCCAGCGCCGGCCAGCGCGGGCCAGCGGCCCGTAGCGCCTCTGACTGTGTGGCACACTCACAGCTGACTGTCGCCCCCACAGACGCCAGCTCTGGGCTTCAGAGCTGAATCTGCTCAGCACCCTGCACCCATCTTCCCCTTTCATCCCGCGCTGTGGCGGAGCACGGCCCATCCTGAGGGGGGAGCGGGGTGTCACCCTGGACCGAAACCGAGCTGCGGCTCCGCGCGAGCCCTGGGCGGGCGGGGCAGGAAGGGGCCGCTTCCCCCTCTCGGGATGTTGGGCAGGATTTCCCCTCCGGCTGTTTGTGCCTCTGGGGATTTCTCAGGGCTCTGAAAACAACGCATCCTTGGCCAGCAGGGATCTACGGGAGGATGCCAGGTGTATTTTGAATTCTTTGAAATCGCTAAGCCTCTAAAGAAATCATCACGGATGGGTAGGTGTGTGAAGTTCTTTAAAATACTGAGCATTTTCCCCCAATGCTTAAAATAGAACTTTTCAAAAGAAATTAAATGAAAGCGGCACGGCCTTGCGGACCCTGCACAGTCATCATACTCCTCGCAAAATGAGTCCTTTCCCCTGTTGCCATGGCAGCCGCTCCGCGTCTTTCCTGGAATCTTTTCCACAGCTCTGGGCCACACTTCGCTTGAAGTCCCCGCTCCTGACCATGGACATCGGAGCCTTCCCTTCCAGGGTGTCCCGCTATGTCCCCGCCGAACCCCACAGGCCTGATGTCTATATTTATGCCCCTGCTCTTCCCGGTTGGTGTGGAATTTCTGGAAGGCCGGCACACATTCCCTGTACCTGTCCCCACCTTTCTGAAAAAAGGCAGGAACTCCTATTTGATGTTTTATGTGCCCCTGGGAGTGTGGCTCCAGACAGGTCCCCCAGGGTCAGAGAGGACGCTCCTTGCGGGACGGGGTTGCTCTTGCAGAAAGAGGGGGCGCGGTGAAGGCCTGCGTCTGCTTGGTGGGGCTTGGGCCTCTCGGAGCTTTGCCTCCTCCTCTGTGAAACGGGCGCGAGGGCCTGTTGGCTGACGCTGCGATGTGCCTCGCGGGTGCTCCGTCCTGAGAAGGCGGGCAGCGGAGTGGGTGTCCCTGGGGGCTGGTGGCCGCTCCAGTTGGGGCTCTCTGACTGTGGCTGTGCACTCGGGGACCCAGGAGCCGCAGACACGCTCAGTTCCACAAGATGGGCTCTGCCCAGCCCGGGGGGCACCTTCTTCCATATAGTCACTGCCCTGGACTCCGGCTGGGTCTGCGTGTGGTCAGGGAGTCACAGCGCGGTCTCCCGTGTCCTGTCCTCACGCCCCTGTGTCCCTCTCTCACACAAAGCCAGCTGGTGGCCTGGCCAGGTGACTCTGGTCACAGTTTCTTGCTTGAGTTGTCATGCTGGAATGAGGCAAGGCCTCTCTTTCTGAGGAGAGGCACCCCGCCATGCCAAAGGGAGAGAGTGAGGGGCAGGGAGCGAGGAGCGGGGTCTGCCCACCAGCAGCTCGCCCGGCCCTGGCCTGCGGGTCATCTCCCCTGCTCTGCAGCGGCAGTTCTTTACACCCTCCCAGCCTCTGAGCCCCCTCCTCCCCTCTGCCCAGAGGTGATGAAGGAAGTTTCCCTGTTGGTGGGTGACCCTTGGTTCCGTGCATCACCTGGACAGAGCCAATATATCAAAAACTGTAAGAAGGGTGCAGAGGCGGGAGAGGGTGCAAAGTGGGGAGCAGGCTGGCAGAGACCGGGTCCCTTTGTCCTTCCGCTCTACCCAGAGCAGAGTGAGGCAGCTCCCTGGGGCGGGGGCGGGGCGGGGGGGGTGCCACTGGCTCTGCAGGGTCAGAGTTAACAACCTGAACTCCTGGGAGTAAGGAATTGATTTGGGCCCATCGATGACCTTAGCTAGTAATGGCCTGCCAGCTGTGAAGGTCTGCTGGGCGTGAACGCCGGGGTTCAGAGAGCCATGATGAAGTGGGTTGGAGAAGTATCCAGAACACGTACAACTTTTACTCTCATACACGTGCGCACACATGTCTGTTCTGGGGAGCAGGGAAGAAATCGAGAGGAGGCACTGCAAGTATCTCTCCAACAGCTGTTCTGCGGGCGAGACAGCTAACATCGCGTTTCTGTTGACACGGATCCCCTTAGCCTAATGCAAATATTGAGAAGTCTAATTGCACATTTTCTCGAAGAGAAAAATGATTATCGTGGTTGTTAACGTTGTTAACTCAGTTATTAAGTTTCCAAAATTCTGATTTCAAATTTGTTGCTGTGAATACCTTATGAACGTCTTAGCAACCCCAAGGGTCCAGTGTGCAGAGGATCTCTTTTTAACTGATGCATTTCCCATCCTCTTCCTAGTTTTCTGCCCACAACCAGTGTCCTGTTGTCCAAGGGGCACCGCCTCTAGGCCCTTACATGTCAAACGAAGAGGGAGGCCCAGGCAGTGCCGTCAGGCGGGGTGACCCGGAGAGATTTTGCCTGTTATCAAAGGGGAAGACGAGGTGCTCTACGGCTTACCTTCGCTTGGCAATGACCAGCCAGTGCCTGCCGAGGGGCAGGCACCTCTGCCTGGTCCCGGGGCCCTGGGTCGGCGCTGGGAAGACCCAGCTCCGGGTCTAGTTGGGAGGATGCTGCTGACCCCACACTCCTCCGGGGGCGGGGCGGGGGGGAAGAGTAAGGATCAATCTCAGGGAAGAGTGTGAGAGGAGCTTGCTCTCAAAACAGCGAGTCACACGGCTTTGGCTTAACTGGGATACAAATAAGCAGAGAAAACAATCAAGAGGCTAATTGCAGGTTGTTTTCCTAAAACCTGAACCTTTAAAAATGGATTTACAACAAAGTGCAGCACTCCGGGTACTGGTGGTCCTGCTTCAGAACAGCTATAACCACCTGTAATGTACGTGTAGGGTTTCTGTGAAGATATTAAACCACAGCAATGCTTCCTGAACTTTGCCACTTCATAGCACACACAATAAATGATAACATTTACAGCCGCCCGGGGTGAGTGGAGGCAGGGAAGGCTGGCGCGGCATCGTTGTAACTCATCTGTGGCACATGGGTGGGAAGCTCTGACTTATTCATGTAATTAGGAAAATCTTCCCCTAAAAGTTGAAAAGGTCAAGGGGAGCCTGCTGTGAGATCTAAATGAATGGCCCCAAATAAATGCTCGTCTTCCACTCAGTGATTTAGCGGGAGCACAGCGTTCACCTCGTCTGCGAGGTCTTCCAGTGCGAATCCTGCCCCACGGGAATCTATCTGGCCCTCGGTGTGATTTCACAACCTGTGCACGTTCTGGTCCTTTATGCTGTTTTGGGCTCAGACGGGTGACCTCAGCGGGCAGCGTGCATGCAGAGGCGTGGAAGGCGGGCAGGAGCGTGGGGGAGCTTCTGGCAGCTTTGAGATTACGCCTTCAAGCAGCCACGTGCTTGCCTGCTTCCTCCCTGCTTCCACGTCAGCTCCCCCGCACTCCTTTCATTGGAAGGACAGCAACGTTAATTGTTGGTGGCAGGTCTTTCCTGCCGGGAACCTTCTGGTTCATTCGAATGTGCCCTTTGAATAAAGCTGTGCTGGGGCTTACAGACACGTTTTTGTTGCTTAAAGCAAACACGAACCTTTTGAACACTCAGTGTTTTCCAGAAATGAGTGGTGTGACCCGAGGCCCGGGCTAGCTGCCCCCTGAGAAGTTCCCGCCTGCTGCCTGTGGCTCTCTGACCTTTCCGCCCACCACACACCTCCCACTGCCCTCCGCAAGCTGCGCGCAAAAGGAAGAGGGTCCATACAAGATGCCCCCAAGGGAAGGCTGGGGGCTAAGAAGCACGGTGTTTTCAACTCTCCCTGGAGGCCAACTAACTATTTAGGGAAAGGAACAGGAGAGAGACTTGGGACTCCAGCCACAGGGACTAGAGCTCCCTCCTTTATCGAACTGTCTTTGGCTTTCCTCTGAGTTTATTTGGAAAAATGCCTGATGATTTCCATATATTTGAGGGGTTATAACTCACTAGTATAGAATACAACTTTGTTATTCTTGTTTCAATATTTTTATTTTTCAATTACGGTTTACATTAGTTTGTGTTAGGTCCAGACGCACAGCCTAGTGGTTAGATAATCATATACTTTACAATGCCCTTCCCCCCACATGTCCAGTCCCCGCCTGGCACGGTACACGGTTCTAACAATATTATCGACTATTGGAGCACAGCTTCGTCTGCCTGTGTATACCCACCAGAGCTGGTCTGGCTGCCTGACCTGGAGGTCACGCTCTCAAATGCCTGAGGGGCCAGGCAGGAAAGGCAAGGGGTGGGGGGGGGCGAGGCGCGAGGGCCAGGGGGCGGCGGGCGCTGTGGAAAACGCCAGAAGCCCTGCTCTGTCCACAGGGGCAGCTCGCTGGTCCCACATATGAATGCGGGCCCGCTGTTAGTGCCAAATATTTCAAAAGCCAGTAAACCAAAATTCTATTAAAGGTTAGCTGATTCTGAGCCTTTATTTAAGCACAGCAGGGACAATGCTTGGGCCTCTGACCCAACCCTTCCTCGTCCTGTGCAGACATAGAGCACACGAAAGCGTTCAGATGATAGAGCCTCTGGTGATGTGGGCAAAATATTTGAATATTTTTAATACGATATTTATAAGCCATATTGAAAGTAACAGATCTAAATCTGTTTTATAATCTGAATTATTCCCCTGAGCTTTTAAAAACACGGACGCATACATAATCCACAACTGGTAAAAGGAAGTAAAGTTTCTTTCTGTAGAACTCTGCTGGGCCTAGGGCTTTTCTACATTTTAATCTTGGTCTAGACTCCCCGCTCCCCAACCCCTTCGCTTCTATTTTCATTGATGCCCCTGCCGAGTGCCCCCTCCGCCTTTTTTGCATTTCTTTGAGGGCCCAGAGGAACGCACACACACGCTGGGCTTCAGTTCTGCACAGACTGACTCCGTGAGGTCATGAGACAGGAAGACACCTCACTTTGACCACATTTCACAACAAAGGCACTTGGAGCTTTCACCCTGGGGGAAATTTTAAAAATGCACTGAAATAGGAAACAAGTGATGCAGCAAGTACCTGGTGAATGAAAATAACCTGGCCCTTCACTTTTCCGAGAGGTGCTGAATTTCCAGCCCCGGGCACAGCTTCAGGGCGGCTTCTCACAGCAAAAGTCCCGCCCAGTTTGCTCCCTGGAACCTGCTGTGGGAAGTTCTCTAGTATCTTCAGGGCCCTGCCCAGCCCAGGGCCACCTGTGGCCTGAACAAGCTTTGGGGGCAGGCTCGAGAGGGGAAGGAAGGAACGTTCAGTGCCGTGTGAAGCGGGGTAAACAGACTCACTGTGCAAGTCACCAGGCAGGAGCTGGGTGACATTTCTCTTCCGTCTTTCTCCCTCAGGCTGAACTCCTTCTCTGTGACTTTGGAGGGTGCGGAGCCCCTGGGGGTTCTCTGAGCCACGAGTGGGCTTGCAAAGGGGGACAGTGCTGTCAAGCTGATTTCAGCAGCAGGAAGCTGGAGCTTGAAAGTAACCTTTTCTGGGGGTTACCTGCATTTGCAGCCACTCTGAGTGGGCACGTTGTTTTAATGTGGCTTCTCCTGAAGTCTCTGCGCAGCCTTGTTGCCCCCCAGGGGGGTTCCACAGTAGCTCCTCTTTGCGCAGTCCCTTTCTCTTACAAGTTATTTATTTATTAAGAGAATTCTGATACAAGTTTATTTGAGCCAACACTGATGAACATCGCTGGGAAGCAAGATCTCAAATACTTACATTTATTTTCAGACTTGACTCCAACCTACGGCAGGAGTGACCGTGTCCTTCCACAGAGCGGACATGTCTTGGATGCCTGCCACAGGCCAGATTGAGGCAGGAGATAGTCAGGACGGAGGAAACTCCAGAGGCGCCCCAGGAGATAAAGAACATGGATAAAGGGCGGAGACCCTGTCCTAAGTCTGGTAGTTTCTGCATCTGGAGAAGCATTGAATCCTAGTGAATCAGGACTGCCCCTGTGCAGAAGATGCTACCTGACCCCTGCTTCATTATAATGAATTAGCACTGTGGGACCCTCTTCCCAGTAGCCGATCAAGGACAGGAAGGCCCACCCTACGGAATAAAAGCCCTCTAGCCCCTGAGTGCCGCCTGTTTTTGCCCTGCTCCGGCTGCCTCCGCTGCTGCTGCTGCTGCTGCGGCTGGTAGGCTCTTCTCCTTTCTTCTCTGCTGCACTCTGCTTAGAGTTGGCCTGTTCCCATGTTCTGTGTGGCTTAATAAATCTGCTTTTCCTCGCTTTCTGCGATAAACTCTGTGTGTTCTGTTCAATTTTTTGTCCGCGATCACCAAGAACCTGGTTACCTGTGCCCACCTGTGACAAGATTAACCTCTCTACTGCCATTCTTTTTAATCCTCACGACATTCTTATATAAACAGACCCGCTTGACAGATGAGGAAGCGCGGGCTCAGTGAGGTTCCGTAACCTGCAGGTCACAGAGCTCCCAGGAGGCAGAGCTGTGGGCGGGAAACAGGACCTCTTCTTCTCCTCATGTCCAAATTCTGTCTCCTAAGTATCCCTCGCTTACCCCTTCCTTCTCATCGGAGCTGCCGTGGCTGAAGCTCCAACCTTCGGGGGCACGTTGCCTGCTTTAATTCAATGGTTTCCTTGCCTTGGATCTTAAGTCTTTCAATTCTGGGTCCCCTGCCATTCTCCACATAACTATCTAGGGAAATTTTTTAAAGCTTAAACCACTCCCAGGCTTAAAATCCTGCAGTGCCCCCGCCGCCTGTGACGCAGGGCTATGTGAGGGCCCTGGTCCGCCTGGTAGGCTGTCGTCTGTGTGCTAGTCCAACCGGTTGCTCCATGGTGATGCAGGTTCATTTCCACAGCCCAGCCAGTTCGAATGAGTGAATGAATGAAGCAAAGACATGTTGAACCGCACTTGAACTTGTTTGTGCATTGCTTCATTTGCTCTCCTCTGAGGTCACTTGGATGTATCTTGTCCTCTATTGGCTTGCCACCCATACCAAGTTTGAAGCCGGGGCCATGGTGTGGCATGACAGGGAGACGCAGCAGCTGGCGGAGCCACAGAGAAGCAAAATCCACTGCGGGCTCTACTCTCGAGCAGACAAAATTGGGGTGACAAAGGAGAGCAAGGAGCCAGGGAGGGCCCCCTGTTACAGATGGCCTGGCCAGGCTCACCGCACGCAGCCTCTCCAAACTTGTGGTCCCACCGAGTTCAGCACGGTCTTTTATAATAAAAGCAAACACTTGCCAGATACCTACTATGTGCCAGCCAGCACCCAGGAGAACCTGATCCAATAAGCAGCAAGTTCTTAACTGTCACCTGGGACTGTATTGAGGGTCCTTTTCTGTCCTTCTCCTTTCTAACTTGTATAATAAACAAATGAAAGTAAAAGTATTTATGATACCTCATAACAAATAACAGACACTATTTTTTCTCCCTCTGCTCGGTGTCCGGCCTTTTTTTTTTTAATGTTGGAATTTTATTTTGGAGTTCGCGTTGCCAACTTTTTTCCTAGGATGCTATCATGAGTTCTTGAATATTTTCTCTAATAAGGCTTGGCGTTCAGAGCACTTTCACCACATCGCTCGCCTGGTGCTCCCTCGCATCTGCCTTGGGGGCTGGACGGGCAGCCTTGGGCCCCACTTGCAGATGGGAGGCCTGAGGCTCAGAGGAAGTGAGGGGCAGAAGCGGCCGTGGCCGGAGGAGGATGTGAACTTGGGTCCCCAGACTCTCCATCTTCCATGCACACGTTGGCTTTTTCAGTTATATGTGTTTATTTTGTTGATTTCGTCATAGGTCATCTAGAGAGCCTCCCACGTGCTTTAGGCCGTGGATGGAATATTCTGTGTTGCAGACGCTGCTCGCTGAGGGGTTGACTGTGGGCCCGGGGGAAACCCCGGGGGCCGGCGGCCTCGTGTGCGCCCACACGGTGTGAGGGGCAGGAAGCGGCGGGGCCTCCTGCACCCAGCTCGTCCCCCGCGGCCTGCAGCTGGCTGCCCGCCTCCCTGTCAGCCGTCCCAGACCCCGTCACCTCACGGGCCCAGCCCCTGCCTTGGTGGTGTTGCGTAAAGGAGACCTGGGTGGTCCTCAAGGGGCAGAGGCGGGGCAATCTAGCCCAGGTGCAGCTGTGGCTGTCGCTGAAGCTCAGTGTCATTTTGGCAGGATTTGAAGCCCTTCATGGGGTACATAGGAGTCCCAGGATGGCTTCATGGGGGAGGGGACATAGATGGTTTTTTTAAAAATCAGATTCTTGAAGGGCTCCATGCCTGTCCCCCCGTTGTTTAAGATTCTCTGTTCTGTAGGAATTTCATGAAGATACCAGTATGCACTGTGGCCTAAGGGGCGGGTCCCCTACGCTCCCCATCTGGGGTGGTCATACACGGCCGTGCTTGCAACGCCAGCGTCTCCCGTGGCCTTCCAAGCTCTGCCCCCAGGGACGCGGTCCCACCCAGCCTGGCCCTCTCCCACCTGTCTGTCAGAGCCCAACTCAGGTTTCATCTCCAGCTCCTGGGGACACTTGGGCACCTTCCTCTAAGCCTCCCAGTGCCTCGCTCTGTCTCGCTGTCCTGTTCGCCTGTCATGATGTCAGCAGCACCTGGAGAGCAGGGCCTTGATGTGCCGCCTTGGCATCCGCAGTGCCCAGCTCTGTGCCAGGAACACAGAAGGGGTTCAGTGAGTCTGTGTGTGACTGGCACCTAGAAGCCAGGCTAAGGAAGAGCAGACATGAAGCCAATTCCGAGCTAAATCAGGTCTAAAGATATGGTGGCCTGATTCACACAGAACTCTTTCAATTTCATATGAAAATTGTCATTTGCATTCATCTGGTCTAGTCGTCATGACAACCAAGGCAGAAATTTCTGTGGCTTATTGAGCACTTCCTGGCTGCAAATCGCCATGTCCCCTTCTAAGAGGACGTGTGGATTCCGTTTGCTTCGAGCGTTGAAGCGTTGAAGGCCTAGACCTTGCCTTGGTCCCAAGACCACGTCAGCCAGCCTGGGTGTGACGTCTTCTGAGCTTCGGTGCTCTGCGATGCTCACACAGCTACTCAGCAGGTCCTAAAACGAACACCCAGGAACAAAGGTCCATTGGCAAGGAAGCCAGGGGTCCTTCAGATGGCTCTGGAAGGAGAAGGGATGTGAATGTATAAGTCGGATCATTTGTTGATCCCAGAGAGCAGCACTTGAAAGTGCTGTGTAAACGTCGGGATGGGGAAGCAAAGGTGTGAGATCCATCTACGCTCGTGGCAGACAGACAGACAGACAGACAGACTTTAATACTGTTTACAGTCTGGAATACCATTAACCACAAAAGCAGTTTTACTCAAAACCAACCACATTTGACTTTTCTATAAACCAGATGCCCACCTGTGATTTTTCTCATCCTTCCCCACCTTGGGTATCAGGTTACGATAGAGCGTTCATGCCCGTAAGTACTTCAAAACCTTCATGTGACGTTTTAACCACCAAAGATGGTTCTAAAAACTGTTAAGCTCCGTGGAGCCAGGTACCAATTCCCGGCTAGCAAATTTAAAGCATCTCCCACCTCGCCCCTCCTGCCCAGGACACAGGGGGCGTCTTTTCTGGAGTAGAGGGCCAAGAAGTGGCCAGCCTTCCCAGGTAGCAAACGCCATGCGGGGACACCGTGGTCCCCCCCAGGCACGCCTGTCCCCCAAGGCCAAGCGCATCATTTAGGCTTTCAGTCACGTTTTCCTGATGCTTGAAGAGCTTGGGAAAGTGGCCTTCATCTGCCCGATGGAGAAAATAAGTTCCTGTAACTTTCCCGGAGGGTTTGCCTCCCCCTTCACGTCCCCTCTGTACCCCGGCTCCACGCTCCGCACACTGAGGGTCACTGAGGGTCGCGGAGCACAGTTAAGGTCCCAGCTCAGCAGCACTCACTTAAGAGGCCTGAATGGATGATGTTCCGCTGTGCCCGGGGCCTCCCCAACAAGGGCCCTGAATGCACTGCGGGAGTCTCAGGCGCGGGAACAAGCTCACAGGGGAGGCGGGGCCGGGTCGGCGACGGTCCCGCAGGCCTCTCTACTCTTCTGCCTCTGCCCCATCCTTTACAAAAATCAGGACACCGACCCTGTGATTCAAAGGCGCCCATCAAGTAACAGCTGTGTGACCTTCATTCTCAAATGACAAGAGACAGCGAGGGAAAGCCCCCTCCGCTGCCACCCCTGCCCTGGCTTCCTTCCAAATGCCCACGTGTAACAGCAGGAGCAGCCGGTCCACAGGCAGAAGCCCGCCCGGGCAAGAGGTGGTCTGCGGGCTCCCGGCGAAGGGCGCGCCTCACAGGGACGGCGAGGGTCCTCCCGCGCGAGCACGAGTGGGCAGGAGCCTGCGGGCCCCTGCAGCCAGCGTGGGGCCTGTGCCCGAGGGCGGGGCTGGGGTGAGGGAGAGGCCGCAGTGTGACCACAGAGGTGTCCTCGTTGCGGGGGGTGGGGAGCCGCCGGGGCTTCGCCACAGGCTGTCCCCTGCCTGCTGGGTGGCCCTTCCCACAGGGTCCTTGCTCGTCCGTTTTAGGGTCCTCAGCCTCCCTTCTGGTTGTCGGGGAGAGCCGAGGCTTCGGCGTCGCCCAGACCTGAACTGGGACCCCACCTGCGTGGCGCTTTCCCGACCTCCGGGGGTAAGATTGTATCCACTCCCCAGGGCAGGTTTGGCCCCTGGCCTGTGGGAAATGCCCCCGCTCGGGGACCTGTCCAGCCTTTGGTTCTGCCCACGTTCCCTCTGGGGCGGGGGTTGGGTGAGGGCCCCCGGGAGGGGTCCTGACGTTGATCCAGTCTGGACCAGTTGGGTCAAGGAAGGATCAAGCTCCAACGACGCTCTTAGGTTGGCTACTTTTGATCCTTGAGAACTGTTTTTTCTGCCCTTTGGTTCATTTTGGAGTGGTCCCCGTGATGCCTGAAACGCCTTGTGACGCAGCGAGCAGCCTGGCACTTGGCCCGCGACGCTGCAGTGCCCCCTGCGCTGGGCTGCGCCGCGGGAAGCCGCCCATACACCCGGTGGCAGCGGGGGCGCCCCCGCGCAGAGGCGCTTGCAGGCCGGTAGGGCCCTGGAGGCAGGGGCACGGTAGTGGGTGGCCACTGCCTGGTGGGTGGCCGCGCCTCGCCCGCGTCTTGCCCAGCCTGGGACCGGCGCCGAGAGGCCTGGCAGAGCCGGGTTCCCCGAAGGAAACAGAGCCCGGCGGACCCATCTGGGTCTCCCCCTTTGTGTTCGCGGGAAGCACTGGGGGGCACGGACAGCGACAGGGAAGCAGGCACACGGCTGCACGCCCGGGCATCTGGCAGGGCAGGAAAGGGGGCTTCGCCCATGGCCCCCCGCAGAGTGGTGCTGGGTGCAGCCCCTGAATCCCCGCGGAGGGCCCACTGCTTAATGCCACCATCCATATGCTCGGAACATGAAGCTTGGGAACCACTGTTGTTTGAGAACCGTTAGGTTTCCTTCCCACCCCGCGAAGGCCCAGGATTGGACAGGGAACAGAGTAGACGGAGTGAGGCTGCAGGCCCAGAGCCTCGAGGCATTGGCCAGGTGTTGCTTCTCTGCCACCTGCAGGATGACAGCTGTATCAGGGGACTGCCAGGCCCTTCTCAGCACGGAGATAACATGCTTTGTATTTGCACGGGGGCATGTCCTTTCTCGTAGCACAGCATGAATCTCAACAGGAGATCCATTGATGGATATAACATGGCATGTCCTATTCTTTCATTCAGTCATGCAACAAATATCGACCCGATATGTACACAGCCATGCACCCCAGCACTGATCATGAGGAGTGAGGATCACAGAGGTGAGCCAAGAGGCACCATGTTGCCCAGTAGATTTACAGTCTCATGAGGGGCACAGATAAAATCAACTGATTGCACCAGGATCTCACTGCAACTAGTGTATGCGCTGGAGGGGAGCGTAAACGGCCTGCGAAGCAGGAGCTGAAGGGTCTGCCCCCATCTGGGAGGTCAGCGGCCTCCTGTGAGGAAGTGACGTTTGAACTGAACTCTGAAGAAGGAGCAGAAGTGAAGTGGGTGAGTGGAAAAGCAGGGATTGGAGGGAAAGCCTGCGCAAAGGCCCCGGGGTGGGAGCCAGCGGACACGGGAGAGGAGCCGAGGGAGGGAAGACCAGTTGGGACGGGGCCCAAGTTGGGGTTGGGGGAGACATGGGGCAAAATGGGGAGGCAGGGCCCACGAGCAAGGCCACGCTCAGGAGTTGTCTGATTTTTATCCTGAGGACGCGCGGAAGCAGAACAGGGACGTGGCTAGACTGAACGCTCTGGAGACCCCTGTTGGGCTGCGGTGTACAAGGCGCGGAGGCCCTGGGGGGACGCGCCCAGACCGCTAGGGGCCCCTGCAGCTGTCCCGCTGTGACCGTTGCTCATGCGGCCCTTGGGGGCCAGGCCATCAACGTGAAGCATGTTTCTAGCCCAAACCTATGAAACCAAGCGACCTCCGTGTGACCTTCCACTTCCTGAAAGGGAGTCACACCTAGATTCAGAAAAAACGCATTATCATCGAGGCCCCAGCCCTGGGACCTGTGGTGAGTGGCGAGGGCCTGGCCGGATGACATGTGACACAGTTGAGAGGGGTGGGCCCTGGGCCCCTTGAAGGCGCCAGTGACTGAACCGCATTTGGCTTAGAAAATAAGCCCACTGAGGCGCTCGGTGAAAGCAGAGGTCGTGCCAATCCTCGCGCTCACCCCGGCCGGGGAACTACCAGGGACCGGAGAGGGCCCAGCAGAGAAGCTGCCCTCCGGGCCTGGCCTGGCCTGTCTTGCATAACCCGGCCCCTGGCTTCCGGGTCTCGGGGCGGCAGCGGCCGACACTGGCCTGCAGCTCTATTCCGGCCCCCTCACGGGCAGCGATTGGGCAGCGCGCCGGCAGCGTCTGGCTCTATTTCTGCACAGTACGCACCACCAGTGTATCTGCTGGAGCTCGGCCGTGTCTTTCTCAAACAGCCTTGTTTTTGATTTTGTGGAGAACGGCTACGGACCTCTGCTGCGTGCTCTGCTTTGGCTGGGGGCGGGGGCAGGGGCGGGGAGGGTACCATTCCGTTGTGTTTTTTTGGCATCTCACACCCTCTGCCAACTCCTACTTTAGACAACAAGGAATCCCCGGAAAGGGAGGGGCAACTGCCTTCTCTCAGAGTCCAGGCGCGACGGGCAAGAGCGGAGACAACCACCAGACGTCTTCCCGGAGCACAGGGGACCAGCCCCGTCCGAGTTTGGGATCCTTGCCACACAGCCACCTAGCTCTTCAAAGGGCCCAGTCATTTCTAGGGGTGGCATCAGATTTCACTGTGTGTCAGACCCGTTGACAATAAAATGCAAAAACTCATTCCAAGGTCGAACAGATGAAGTTCATTATTGACAGCTCTGTTGAACCTGTGGGGTGAAGCAGGAAAAGGAAGGGGTGTGGTTCCTCGCCTCAGGTGAACTTACAAGTAAATGGCCAGGATGTGGGCAGCAAAACTGGGCTGCAGAGGTCTGCCCTGGGCGAGCCACCCTTGGCATGCGGAGTGACAGGGGAGGTCTCCAGGGGACAGTGTGCGGGTGGGCGAGGCCAGCTCTCCCCGGAGCGCTGGCTGAGCTTCCTGACATCGCAGCGCACTGAATTGGCTCCCGGCCGCCTGTGTTAGCAGGAGCGCAGGTTGGCACCGTGCACCAGCCCCGGGCCGGCCAGGCCCTGGGTGCCCTGCTGAAGCACCGCATGCTGGTTTTCCCCTTCAGCCTTTCTTGACCTGGCTTCATGACAGTCCATTGTACTGGGATCCCTGTACACACAGAGTGAAGGCAGGGGCCAGGGAGAGAGGACGTCTGAGAACCAGGAGGCTTGGGCAGGAGCCGCGCCCCCTCCTCTAACTCACCTGTCAGCCCAGCCAAAGTGCTGAACCTTCTGTGTGGGGCCTCAGGCTCTGAATCTGTAGAATGGGCACGCCCTACGTTTCCCCTGCTTTCCTTGCATCTATCAGGAATATGATATTAGTTTAAGTCTGTTTTCTAAGCCTTGCCTCTTGTGAGATAAAATCTTTTATTTTCTTATAAAGGGAAATGAAAATGTCAGAGACCGGGGGTAGGGGAGGAAATTTTGGGGAGAGGGATAATGGTTACTATTCTTTTCTTTGCTCTCAAAATGTTCCTATTGTTTTACTCTTAAAAATGTAATATTGCCTCACAAACAGAATTTGAATAAGTCTGCATATCTAACACCTTCATCAAATCCTCTGATAAGCTGTTGATCTGACTGACTTGAATGTGGTTTCCCCCAGCAGACCTGTCCCTAAGACAGAAAAAGTATCCTCTTAATCTGTGTTCTATCCCCGGAGCCTACCCAGCCAGGTGTCTGGAAGTGTAAGAAGCTCTTTTTGAATGACAGTCTGGACACCGGCGAGGGCGTGGCCATGTCTGCTCTCCCGCACGGTCTAGCACGCTTGGTGCACCTGGCCGGCTGCAGGGTGGGCGGGAGCAATTTAACTCCTAATGAGTTCACTCACCAAATGCTAAATAGAATCAACCACAAGTGAAAACTCTTAAATTTAAAATTTAATGCTGCTGGAGCGAGAGGAGGGGACCCGAGATCCAGATAACAATGTGCAGTATCTACGTTGGGCGTAGCTGTGACAGCTCTCCCTTGACATTTTCTCATTGCAGCATAGGAGAAAATGGCCCATGTCAAAGCCATGGGCACGGTCACTTGTGTCCAGTGGAGTCTGCCTCTCTCTGTGGTGTGGGTTAAGGAGCCGCCCGCTCATTCTCACACGCCTGCAGGACTCCTGCAGTCAGTCTGTCGTCAGCATCTCCCTAGCTCCATGCAGGACCCTGCGCTGCCTGGTGTGGGGTGTGTGTGTGTGTGTGTGTGTGTGTGTGTGTCTGTGTGTGTGTACAAACTAGACATGCCCCTGTCCTCAGTGAGCTACATAAAAAGGTAAATTCCTGACAGGCAGCACTGGAGAAAGGACCTCACTGCGGAAAGGCCAGAGGGACAGGCTTAGAAGAGGAGGGTTTGTTGGGCTCCTCCAGGAGATCAAGGAGAGCTTCCTGGAGGAGGTGGGTATTGAGTGGGACCCAGAAACACCAGCAGGATTGGAGAAGATAGGCCACAGCACGACTTGGAAATGGGCTTGGCATGCTCAGGTGCAGGAAACAGATCAACACCCCGGCTGGAGAAGGAGCCAGAGGAAGAAGATTTTGCAGGACTTATCTCTTCTTCAGGAAGTGGCACAGGGGCTTGGCTGAGTGAATACATTTTAGCTTATTTGGAAAGAAATCTGAGTCAAAATCAATACGGGCGTCACCAGCGACAAACCCAGCTTTCCTTGCCTGGTGTCCCTCTGCCGGGCCTCTGCTCACAGCCACACCCCGGCGCCCCGCCCCATCCTAAGCAGGTGGTGGGTAGAGAAGGAGGTGCAGTTGAATGTCCTCCCAGGGAACCTCTTGCAGAAGCCGTGTGGTGACATTTATAACCTGGGATTTTCTTGATATTTATAGACACACTTCTACCCCCAGCCCCAAACTGCGTTCTCCCCTCCTGGGCTCCAGCTAGAAGATAAGCTCTCACATCTCCGGGGGTTGGGCGCCCCCTACTGGTGAGAGTTAGTAACTGCAGCATCTAAATAGCCACTTTTCCAGGCTTTTATCGGGGTAGAAGGCAGATGGAAATTGGCCTTGAGGTGAGTAA
This sequence comes from Pteronotus mesoamericanus, assembly GCF_021234165.1. NCBI lineage: Eukaryota > Metazoa > Chordata > Mammalia > Chiroptera > Mormoopidae > Pteronotus > Pteronotus mesoamericanus. The sequence continues at coordinate 100,513,877 of NW_026555085.1, forward strand.
CTGCTAACATTTACTGAGCACTTCCTAGGTGCTTACGTGGACCAGCTTATTTTGTCCTCACCGGAGCCCTATGAGGCTATACCCATAAAATGTTATGCCCATTTTGTCCAAGAAAGTGCCCAAGTTCACACAGCCAGGAATCAACCAAGGCGTGGTCACTGCCCCAGAGCCGACTCAGCGATGGAACGCAGGGCGTCCAGGGGTGCTGTTGGTGTAAATTTGTACCATGGTGTTACTAGGTGTTTAAGGAGTTAATATGAAAGCTTGGTTGCACTGAAGGGTGTAAATTGTTCGATTCAATAAGCTAATACCTTCTACAGGCCAGCCCCTGACTGGATGCTACAAAATCAAAGAAAATGTCATAGTAACAAAGTTACAGTGACTCACATGAGGTATTGATGATAAGACATGTATTCAAATAATCATAATATGGACAGATGTTCTATAACAGCCATTTTCAACCAGTGTGTCGCAAGAATTTTTAAAACATGCAGTACCTGACTGTTTAGTCTGGGGCACTCTTCTCCCTTAGATTATCAAATTAAAAAGTGACAACAGCCCTCCGTATGACTGAGTAAAAATCATACCGATTTTTTTTTGGTCAGATTGGCACAAAACATAACATACTGTTTGTTGTGCTGCGCTGGAAGAACTCTTTGGGCGCTACGGGGAGAGAAGGAGGAAATGGCACTTCTGGCGTGGAGTGAGGCCTGGGGAGGCAGCGATGCAAACTTGACAGGACAGCAAACCTTCTGGAAGGGTGCCCGTCAAAAGCCGGGCTGAGGGCGGAGGAGATGGAGGGGGAGAGGATGGAGACGGTGGGGGAGGGGAAGGCACATGCTTGCCTGGGGAGCAGCGCATCGAAGAAAGCGGGCAGGAGAGCAGGGGTGTTTGGGGGGCCGTTGCTGGGCGAGGCCGTTTGAAGCCGAAGGGAGAGGGACTAGGTGAGACTGGATAGTAAAGATGGGCCAGATCACTAAGGGGTTAAGAATTTCAAATTATATTAGAAACACTGAACATTTTGGCTCAGGAGAGTGAGGAAAGCAATACATATGTTTGTTGGTGCAAACAAAATCGTGAGCAGAATCAACTGTAGAGGAAGGCGGAATGCACCTAAACAGCAGGTAACGTTTGCGAAGACCCCAGAGGGCGTTATAAATAGAACAGCCACACACACGGCTGCGCTGACCCGTGCCGAGCAACACACCTGTCTCCAAAGCCCCCCACCTGCCTGACACTGTAGCGAGATTTCAACCTTGAGCACTTGCAACACGAAGTTCTACCAGTAAGAAGGCCCCAACTAAACGGCATCGAGTTGCTTTGGAGGGTAGAGAAGTCAAGAGTCACAAACACATTGGTGATGATGATGATGATATCAGCTGATAGTTATTAATCACGTACTCTGAGGGGCACTGTTGTTGGCATGTTATATAGACTAGCTCATCTTCCCCACAGTCCTTTGCAGCAGGTACATTTATTATCCTGTTTTACCCAGAAGGACATGGAGCCTGGAGAGTCCACACTACGAACAAGTGGTACCACGGGGATTCAGTCCTGGGCTGTCTCCCGTGTGCTGGGGTTTGACTGCTGTGCCAGTTTGTCAGTTCTTGGCAAGAGCTATAGGCTGGCAACGGAAGCAGGGCCAGGAGGTAAGTGACACGGGCGGGCACGTTCTGAAGGGACACAGAGTCCAGAGTAAGACGGCTCTTGGAAGAGAGGGGAGGTGCAGGGCCAGAGAGCATCAGGGAGCCTGGGCTGCCGGACCCTGCGCAGTGTGTGCAGCACGTGGGCGTATAAACTCAGGCCAAGGCCGTGCGCTGCCCAGACCAGCAACTCCAGGGGAAAGAGCGACATCTGCGTTGGTCATTGCTGTATCCTCCATGCCTTGCTCTGATCGACAGGGCCTGGATTTGTATTTCACCTGGTCTGGCTCAATCTGAAGTTATACTTTTTCATAAAAATCTAGTTAGTAAGGACACATTTTCTTTCCAAGGGTCTTATTGTATTAGTTCAGTAACAGACACAAAAGTCTGGAAGTAAACACATTGGTTCAAGGGTGTCCAGCTGAATGAATGTCTCCGAAAACAGAGCAACTTTCCACCAGGAAGACCCCAAGGCTGTTCCTTCTGTCAGGGTGCAGCTGCCCCATGACATGGACACCTCCTTGCTATTTTCAAACACTGCGTCCTTTTTCCCCTGCTGGAGTCCATGTACTTCGGGCCGACCCTAACCAATGAACTATAGAAAGAGACTCTCTGAGAACCGTCAATGCAACTTAGGTTTGAGGACTATTTAGAATTCTGTGGTCGACTTTTCCTTTGCACATGGCTCTTTCTTGCACATGGTAGGCACTCAAAGGCTGTTTGATAAATACAAATAGTGAGAGAAGCATAACAAAAAGAGAAACCCCCTCTCCTTTTAGTAGGAGAATGCACTTGTATCGTTTGCAGAGCTATCATGTGCACAGCTGGATTGAGATGCTTTACTCTAGGGACCTTCTTCGCTGACCTGAAGGAAGAGGCCGGCGGTGGTGCTGTCTTCTCTTCACCATGATGGATCTCCATCGCCCCCTGGTGGCAGGTCTGTGCACTGCTGTGGCTATTTCTGAGGCTCCTGTAAGATTGGGTAGTTGCAGGATGGACTGTCAGAGCCTGAAGGGAACCTAGAGGTTCTTGACGCCATTATTTCTCCAGCTGGAGCATTGGGACCAATTCTGAAAAGGCTCTGAATTCTCTATAAGATTAAAACTGTGTTTGGGTTTCGGTGACGATCTAAAATACAAGCATATTCTGGGTTACGTAGATGTCCGCTTTCTAATACACACTGCTCTGAAATTCATCTGTCTCCTCGTTTGTGTTGGTGCTTGTGGCCACCAGGTGCCCAGTGTTACCGAAACAACTGCCAAGGGAGGCCCGGGGAGGCTCGGGCTCCCAGTACCAAGAAAGGTCATGCCGGCTGAGAACCTCACACGGCACCGGCAGGGTAAGCAGCCCCGTGCAAAAGGCCTGCCCATCAGCACCGCGCTGGGGGGAGGGGCCGTGTCCTGCAGAAGCGTGACATTCTTGCTCAACTTAGTTTTTTCCAATTGAGTTCTATTGACTCACAGAGTTGTTTATTTTTAAAATTTTTTTTAACGTGCCTGGTGATACTTAAGAGCTGTAAGCCTAAAAGGTTTATGCCTTATCTTATAATTGTGTATATTTATGCATTATGGTAAAAATGAAGTGATCCAACCGTGCAGGGCTGCAGATTTTTCCCTTTGAAGGGGATTCAAATGTTGCCGGTGCCGAGCTGATGCGACTGAGCGACTGAGACCGCAACGAGCGACACCGCCCTCCCAGCGTCAGGCGGGCAGCTGGGGGCAGGGCCTGGAGGGCACGGAAGAGCCGAGACTCCTAGACGCGCGGTCCTGCATTCTGCCCGCAGTACCACCTGAACTCTCTGGATTTTAAAAAAATCTGTTTTGCTATAGATAGACCCTGCTCTTTGCCTCACTCGGTCAGTGGAGACCTGAGCTGTCATCATTTAAAAATAATCGTGCGGGGTACGTTACTCCCTTTCACGTTGATTCACCCGGGATGTCTTTCACATGGCTCGTGGCACGTTTCTTAGCACCGTGAAACATAACATGGGATTCTTGCCCAAGAACACTTTATAGGCACATTTAGGAAAGACATATATGGAATTTTAAAATAGTGAATTAAGTGCAGCAAGGTAACACTGCAAACGAGTGGTCCACTGTCGCCTTTGGTCCCCCACCAGGTGTCTCTTAACACTGCTTTCCTTCCCTGCACCCCAGCAGCCCCAGCAAGTCTCCCTGGAGGCCGAGAACGGGATCCCCCCCAGACCCCCCTCGCTTCCCCCAGCACCGCAGCTGTCTCTGCCGAGGGCCCCGGGCCTCCAGAAGTGGCCCAGGGACACGCCCCGGCCCACGTGGCACTGTGGCGCACGGGCACCCCCCAGAGGGAGCGTGGCCTCTGCTCACACACGTGACTGTTACTGTCAGTGCGGCTCCGCAGGGAGAATCCTCCCACCCACAGTTTCCTTGCCATCAGCTTGGCCGCTCGCCTGGCTAAGGGCCACAAGCTGCCCGTGGCGGGCCAGTGGCCTGTCACCAGTGGGGCTGCGCGTGCCCAAAGCCCCACTACCACGGGAGTGTGTGTGGGGCATGAGCGTGCACTGCGTGTGAGCCTGCGTGGGCGTGCATGCCTGTGTGTCCATGGGCGGCCTGCTGGTTTCCAGCCATGGCTGGGAGCTCAGCAGCTCTGCGGATAGTTTAGGTTTCTCAGGCGCTGGGTGACCCTGAGGTTCAGGACCGGGGTGTCCCTGACTCAGTTTGGACTCTCTGAGATGAAGCACCTTCAGCGCCATCCCCAAACTTCGGCAAACTCCTAATTCCAGGCGAATCAGCTATTGGTCAGGCGAGTGTCCTTTGAAAGTATGCACATCCTGTATCTATAACATGAGGAAGTGTAAGTAAAGGGTACACAGCTTGTGAAAATGAGGACAGTCCCCTTTCATTTCAAGTGTAAATGATCCACTATCTCCAAAGGGGGCCTTTTATTTTTTCTTACTGCTCTGGGGGGGAAAGGCCGGCTGGGAGCGGCCGACAGTGGGGTGATGTCATCCATTGGTCTGGGCTCCTTCACGAGGTACTCGTCACCTCTGCTGATGTCCCCTTGGCCAAGACGCACCATGTGCTAAGCCCAGCTTCAAGGGGGCGGGGGAACATATACCACCGGGGGGCGCAGGGGACCAAAGGGCCACAAAGTCACATGACAGAGGGTATGGGTAGAGGGGCTGGGGACTTTGGGGGAATCTCCCCACATCCGAAGAGCAGCGATGAAGTCCTGTCTCCACCCTCTTAGGATTCAGAGTCTGGGTGCCCGTGGCCCAGTGTCAGAGCTGAGAAAATCCGAGTGCCCGGCAGGCTCCTGTGGCGGGCACGGCGGTCCAGGGAGGGGACTCTGCCAGCCCAGCCCTGACCCAAGAGGCGGGGCAGGCCTGCAACACTGAACCAGCTGCACGCAGGGCGAGGGGTCTGCGCTGGGGGGCTGATGGGGGCCCGATGGGGCCTGGCCGGTTCCAAGGAGAGGTGGCAGAAAGGCCACCAGCCACGGCTCGTTTGACATTCTTACTGAAAGCGCGGTGGCACAATATTATTTTTAGTCAGCTCCCATTCTTGCTCAGGTGACTCTTGAAATTTTACTTACAACAGTCCTAGCACGTTTATCAAAATGTTATAAAACTCTTTTTTTTTTTCAAACCTGGCATTGACTGGTATAAGTGACACTGTAGAATGAAAAATATGTGGGTGAATTTATATCACTAGCCTTGGGGTGATTTATTTAACCCTTTTTCAATTTCAGGTGCGTGTTGCTATTTCCATGGGAGTTTCTCTTCTTATCTCAATTCTACGGTCGAAGGAAAAACACACTTCAGACTTGGGAGCTGAGGCGGTTGCAACTTCAGCTTTTTGGATTCAATCTGGCACAAGAATCCTGGCACCCTCGAGAGCTGGGATTGCTGCAGATGTATTTATTGTGGCCTGCGGCCACGGCAGTGGAAACGGAATTTTGTTTGAGGCAGCAAAGCCAAAAGGGCTGGGGATTTCTGGAGGCACGGGCCGCGTGGGCGTCTCCACGACCGGTGTTAGGTGGGGTGGGCGCTCCAGGGGACAGGCCAGGAGCCAGGTGACAGGTCTCTGTGGCGCTCTGCTCTTAAAGGACACGCCTCTGTGGGAAGGGCCTGGCCCCCCACCTCAACTCCCCTCTGTCCCCTCCTTTCAATTTCTCTCTCTACTCCTTTCCCCCCTTCTTCCTTCACCCTCAGGGAGGAAGTGGCTGTTCCCGCGCCCGGTCAGGCCCTTCTGTAAACTCTGATTGGAGTAGGGACAGACCTGCCTTGAGGTTCCATCGGGGATGGGACAACTTCTGGGCTACTTTTCCAAGGGGGCAGGCAGGAGTTTCCCTTAGGAGACAAGAGAAAATGCAAGAGATGGCTCAGAAACTAGAGTTTTTAATAGAATCTGTCTCATTCTTGCCCCCCTCCCGCCTGAGTTCCTGGCGTCTATTCTCGGGTTTGGCCCAGAGTGAGCGAAGGGGGAGAGAGAAAGCTGAGGTAAGGCCCTTTCCTCCTTCTCAGAGCTTCTGTTTGTTTGAGAGAGGAAAGGGGGGAGGGGAGGGGAGGGGAAGAGGGAGAGGAGGGGGGAGGGAGGGAGAGAGGGAGAGGGGAGAGAGGGAGCGGGGAGGGCGGGGTGCGGGCACAGGGCAGAGCCTCCGAGGCTGTGCTGGGCCAGCACGGTGGGTGACGTGTGGAACTAGGGCTGTGTAATTTAGGAAGGAGGTTTGCGATATGTCTACCTGCTCCACGAAGCACGTGGAGGTGTCAGTACAAGGATGTTAAATGTGGCATTGTGGAGAACACCAATGCTGGGAACACCTATTCATTCAATAACAAAGCAGTCGTTTCAGACTGCAGTTTTTCTTCCCATGGAATACTATGCAGACATGAAAACATAAGACATTAAAATGCGGACCTCTACCTATTGACATTAAAACATACCCATGATGTATTTTTAAATTAAAAAGCACTTTGCAAAATGTTATAAAACATGTCTAGCATGAGCTTATTTTGTGAAAAACAAAAACAATACAACAAAAAGTATCACTATATGTATCTATGCAAGTAAAAACTCTCGACTGACGTGCACTAAAATGTTAGCTGGGTTTTTTCCCTAAGTGGTGGAACTTGAGCGCACTCTACGTTCTTCTTAGTCTCTTTCTTTCTATATTGAAAATATATCTGAAAACAATGAACACGAACATTTTAGGAGCCAGAAAATCATGAAAAGTATTGCTATGTTGAAAGTAAAATCCACTTCATGCATTGCCTCGGTAAGGTTGCATTTTCTGAGAAATGAGTGATTCTAAGTTAGCAAACAGGACTCTTTCCTGAGTGCTCGTTTCCCCTTCTGCACCGTAACACTGAACGCACGGACTTGGTTTCCTCAAATCCGGGGTTCTCCCACCTCACCAGAACCCCGCCCCCGCTCCCCCCGGAGGCAGGCTGTCCCAGGGCTTCGGACTCTGCCTGCCGGTCGGTCGGTCGGAGCCTGAGAGCTCGCATTTCTCACCAGCTCCCAGGTGGGGCTGCCACTGCCGGTCCGAGCCGCACATCCCACGTTCAGAACCGTCAGTCAGAGGAAGGAAAAGGGTGCTTCACAGTCACAAGTCGCAACCTTCTTTCCAACTTTTCCAAATTTCCTGGAATAAGTGCTCCTTTAAAAATATCGCATCCAAAAATTCCTGAATTTTTATGAGACGATTTTTTTTTTCTCCAACTATGCAACGCATCTGTACGCGTCAATACTCTAAATAGAGCAGACTCCAAATGCTTGTAAACTGGGTTTCAGAGAGAACTCTCCGCTGCGTGTCCTGGTCCAGCCAACGGACATTTCACATGCAGTACATTGACAACCACCGTTTGCACTGTGTGATAGTTGTGCAGTTCTGCCTATTTGACAAACCCTTGGCCCGAAGCTGTTGCCCGGAAAGTCACCCTACTGGGGACCTTACATGGCATATGTCAGGAAGATCTCAGTGAGCCAGGGAGGCGCACACCCTCATTTGGAGTTTCTCTAAACATGTTCTTTTCTTTGCTCCACTTGTCTTACTTGGGCAGCCACTGAGTTGTGGTGCAATCGGTGTGCCCGCTACCCTCGGGACCTGCCCTCCAAGGTTCGCGATTCCCCTGTCCAGTCAGTGGGGGGCGCTCTGCTCAGATCCCCTGGGCCCTCTCTCACGACGTCTGCGTGCCCCCTACCCTTCTGAAAGGACGGCCCTCGGGCGATAGCAGCTCACAGGGTCCAGCTCACCTCCCGTGGGGGCGACCCTGAGGTGTAACTTGTCCTCCAAGGTCCCTCTGCCCAGTGAGTCTGTGGCTGCCTCTGTGGGGCTTTGGCTTGAGTCAGAGCCTTTGCTGGGACCCTGTCATGCCGTCCTCACTTCCAGGCAGGCGGGGAGGGGAGCCCTGCTTTCATCACCAACCCGCCCCCTGAACCTGCGTCGCAGGGTCCACCTCTGGGGACTCTGGCAGAAGGCACGTGTCCTGCATAAGGGGACAGCTGTCAGACCTGCTTAAGTGTGTGCACTCTACCCAAGATGCTCATCAACAATAAAATGCACCGGTGGGCACCCTGCTGGCCAGTGAGGACGTGCAGAGAGAGAAGGCCCAGTTGGCATTTTGGAGGGACTCACATCTCGTCGGGGGATGTAAAACTTGGTGCGCAGGGGCAGGGTGTCATCCGATTCCTGCTAGCCCACGTCCTTATCTTCGGTGGCGCTCTGCGTTCCTCCCCTTCCCTCCTGGGGCCGCTGGGGCAGGCCCGTGACTTTCCTCTACACTCGGTCCTACGTGCGACAGGAGGCCTGAGTGGTTCTGCGTGTGACGCAGAAGTCACAGGAACACCCAGCAGGATGAAGAATGGGGTGCCACGGTGCGGATGCGGGTGAACATGTAAGGGGGGCCAGATGGCACCCCCCAGGGACTCCGCCCCCTCTAAGCTTCCTAAGTGTAGATGCCCCTCAAGAAAAGGAGACGGGACCCCGAGGGGATCGGGCTTGCCTTTCCCCTCCTGCTGGCAGGATGGAGAGGAATCCCGCTGAGGCAGAGGAAACAAGAACCAGACCCAGAGCTGCTACCCACCGGGGGCAGGGGCCCCCCGGGCGTGCGGGAGGCAGCGCCGTGCTGTTTCACGGCTGTGGCAAACTTTGATGGGGTCAGACAGGCCCTGCCACGCCAGTGTCTTCTTGTCCAAAGTGTCTAATATTTTAGACAGTCAAGGAAGTCAAGGAGTTGGTTAAGCCAATAGAGAAGAAAAACCCTATGCAAAAATCACACCCTCATTTTATGCTTTGCTTTGACTTGTTTTGCTTTTAAGTTTTCCCAAGGCCCAGTAATCCCCAGTCCCACTGGTTAGACCTAAGCCCAGGAGTTTTCACAGAGCCGAGGGAGATCAGCCTTTTAAAAACAAGACGTGCAAGACTGAGGTCATGCCTGTGACTTTCCTCTACACTCGCGGGGCTGGACTCTGTCGCTTCGCCTCATGTAACTGCAAGGAATCTGGGAAACGCAGGGGGTTACACACAGCTTGGTGTTTGAGTTTCCTATTGCTGATGTAATAAACTGCAACAATCTTACGGCTTGGCACAATACACATTTATTATCTTACAAGTCTAGAGGTCAGAGAGAGCTGTTAGAGATGAGCCACTAGGCAGGTATTTAAAAACGGACGGTCAAGGACTAGCTGAATGACTCACTTCCACGAAGGGCATGATAAATTAGGTTTTGCAGGTTAGAGAGCCTTTGTCAGGAAGATTGCCTTGGCAAGACATAGCTGCGGTTACCAGCCCTACCTCCTAGGGGTGGGAGCACAGGGTGGTGCCCTTTTCTCTCCAGTCAACAGGAGCTTTGATAGGGCCATTCAGAAGGAGGGCACAAGCAGCTGACACACAGCTGAGAACGTAAAGAAGAGACTTTTGCCCTCAGCTCAAGGCCGCTGGGCAGAGTGGACCTGGATGCGCTGCAGCTAGTCAGGAACTCAGAGGCGGCTGGCCTGGAGGCTGGGAGGCGGGTCATGAGTATTTCTCGTGGACCAGACGTGGACCACAGGGAAGAGGGAGCTGGGCATTTAACATCTCACCTTAGAGGACTGTCCTGAGAGGCAACGGGCGATCAGCCCTCTGACAAAACATCGCCAGCATCGTGCATGAGGGGGAGCCCCCCCCAAACCAGAATTGTCTCCTGGAGGGTGGGCACCTTGTACTTCAGGCTTTCCCCGCTAGGTGAGTGTTCTAGAAACCCATCTGGATCAGTGCGCCAGCTGGCGTTGCTGTGAGAGGCTGCGTTCAGTGAATTTTTTTGAAGAGTCTTTCAACACGTGTGCCCATTTCACAATGGGTGATTTACAAGCGCACCAGCCCATGCCTTGGTGAGGGTTCAGCAGTTTTTGACCAAAAACGGCATGGCCCCGTGTACCACCCTCCCTATTCACCGGCTCTCATCCAGGGAGACTTTTTATTTTGTTTCCCTGGATGAAAAAAGTCCTCAAAGGGAAACGTTTTGCTGATGTGGAAGAGTTGATACAAAGAATGGCAGAAGCACTAAAAGGCATGAGAATCAACGGGTTCAAAAACCGTTTGGAGTCGTGGGAAGAACGTCTTGATAGGTGGATGGCATCAAGTGGAGAGGACTCTGAAGGTGACTGAAGTTTCAATGTGTAAGAATAAATACACCTTTTTTTATTAAGTAAATTCCGGGTTTCTTGTGTCCCCCCCAGCCCCTGCATAAAGTGCTGTGGACGAGTCCCCCAGGGGGCCTGTGCAGAACCTGAGAAAGAGCCCATGACAAGGAGGTGCCGACCAGCAAGACCCCGAGTGGGCACGGACGCGCCTGCCCCCTCCTCCCCGCCTCCCCTGCCGCGGGTCCTGGGGCATCAGCACGCGCCAGCGAGATGAAGGCTGCAGTCGCCCAAGGCAGGAAACCAGCACAAGCAGCCTCCCCGTCTGCAGGCCACCAGGCCCAGCAGGCTCCAGTTGGAGGGTCTGATTTAAATCAAGAAAGTCTGATTTAAATCAAGTTTGAAGTTTTTATTATACAGTATTAGACAGGTTTAGTTATTGAATCGACACGGTGTTTATGATTTAAAGCAGTCCCAGGATTTGTTTATTACCCCTAAGTTCACAGGAGCCACGCGGCTGCCGGAGTTTTGTCCCCAGAGCAGAGAAGGGAATTTGCTCACTGAGGATATTTTAAGGGAATGGGGTTGGGGTTTGGGGGGAGGGTGTGGGAGAGGGACAAAAATGAGGGAGTTTTCATAATTATGACACCTGATGAGGCTTCCTTGTTTCACATTCATCTTTTAAGTTTTTATATGGCCATCATTACACTTGAGAGACTGTCCTGAAACTTCCTTTTTTTTCACTTGCCACTGTGTATGGGATCATCCCTGGTCAGTGTAACTTCACCCCATTGACTTTAGGGGCTGCCTGGAACCCCGCAGTCTGGATGCGCGACACTGTCTTTAACTGGTCCCGTACCGATGGGCGTTCCTCATACATTTACTATTTACCGGCAAGAATAGTATTGACTTGCGTAGGGGACAGGGTAGAGCTCGGGAAAGGAGAAAAAGCAGGAACCACTGTAATGGCACATGAACAATACAAGTAAGTAAATAAATAAAAGAATAATATTGCAAAAACACGGCCCCCCACCTTGTGTGATGGAGATGATGGACTCTCCGGATACCTTCACTGATGGCAGCACCTTTATTTTCCTTTGGGGAAATGGAGATGTCATAGGAAAACATGTCCTTTTTGTCTTCTGTTTTTTTAAAAAACAAACACAATGGGGGCCTGGGCTTGCCCCGCGCAGACTCCTGCCCTCTAGCGGGGGAAACGGAGGCACGTGACCCCGCACAGCGCCCTCCCGGACCTCGCCTTTTGGGCGGAGGGACACAAACACAGAAAAGGAAGACGAGCTCTGTCTCCAAAGAGGTGCCTTCAAGAAGCGGGCCAAGCGTCTCCGCCCGCGCGCTCTCCTCCCCCGGACCTCATGAGTCAGCCTTTATTCCATCCGGGGGTCTAGCGCTCGTTTCGTTTTGCTTATTCTTGGCTTCTTCTAGCCTGAGTGTGCCTCTGTTGTCAGGAGGATAAAGAATATGTGAATTGAACATTTTGGCAAATGGAACCTCTAGTTGCTCTTCCATCTGAGGCCTCACTTAAAACTTCTGCCAACAGGTGGAAGCTTCTGGGCTTCGTTTTAAATGGATTTTCTTTAAACAGTTCTGTGGTATGGATGAGGCTTCTTTTGATTATTTGATTTCCTCCTAGTTCTGTCTACTTCTAAATAACTGAAATGTCATCTCCTACAGTGGGCTTGGCCAATAAATAACTCATTTATTATTGTTTGAATGTAGCTAGTTTGTGTTAATTTGCCAGAGGTCGTTGATGACCTGGCTCAGTGTCAAATCCTTTTGATTGATTAGTGGACGGTTTCCCAAGGACATGAACCACACACTTGGACTCCAAGTATTCCGGAACGGAGTATCCTCACATGATCGCCTTAGCAACTGTAAATAATGATGTAATCTTGAAATACCAGCGAAAGAACAGTGAAGCGTGCCACACAAAGTCCCTTTAACATCCTGTTTGCCCATGACTTTATTCTTACTTTAAAAATGTATTAAAAAGACCCGCTGTGGAAGCAGAACAACGTGATCTGAACTGAAGGCATACGAAGAAGAATTCAGTTTCTCTACCAGGCAAGATACCATCAAGAAAAGGAATCATGTAGGGTTTACTGCCCCATATAAAGAAAAATGTCCAGGTGATTTGTGAGCAATGGGGACTGTAAATACAGACGAGCGACGGTGAGCTCTCCATCACCAAAAACTGTGCTGCCAGGGAGAATAGGGGGCAATGAGGTCACGGCCGCCCCCAGCTTCTGGACACATTCCCTGCAGTGGGAATAACGGAAATAATGCAGAGTTTTGACTTTTACCTCCTCTGCTCCCTCCACCGACTGTCGTTGACATTTGAAGTGCAGGAAACGTCCAGAGGAGAGAGGAGGATAATGGTTGCAACGGGGTTCCCGAAGGTCTCATGTAAGAGCGGGGGTGCCATTTAAAATATTTAACAGCCAGGGTGGTCATGTAAATTAGTATGTAAAGCAGAATTAAATTCATTGTCACCACGTGTTTTATAGGATCTTAGAAAGGGAGCTTACTTAAGTAAATAAAGTTGTGTTGTTTTGTTACTAAGATACCAGGAAAAGATTGCCTTTCCTGGGCCAAGCAGCACGACTGACAGGCGGAGTAATCACCAAACGCCTGAAATAGACCGAGGCTGGTTGCCAAGTTCTCCTGCATAGGGTGGGCTGAGCAGAGTGGGCATCACTGGTCCTCCCGTCCCACGGTGAAGAATGGGGTTTGCCGAATGTAGTTTTTTTTACAGATATTATTTGTCAGTTTATGCGATCTCCCTTCTGCTTTGAGTTTCTTTCTTTCTTTCTTTTTTTTTTTTTGCATGAGAGGATGATGGATTTTATCTAATCCTTTTCTGAGTCATATAAGAAGACCATATGGCTTTTCTCCTCTCTTCGATTAATGTGGCAGATTACACTTATCCTAATGATACATTTCCCCTGAATTCCTGGGAAGGAGCAAATTTGGACAGGATATATTTTCTTTTTCATGCTTGGCTGGATTCAGCTTGTTAATGTTGTTTAGGGATTTTGTGTCAAGGTTTACCAGTTAGAGCGAAACTTTCTTTCATCATGTCGTTTTTGTCTTGTTTTTGCATCGAGGCTGAACTGACCTCGTGGAATGCTACCAGGGAGTAATTCTGCGTTTTCCATCTTGTAGAAAATTGGAACAATTTTTGTGAAAGGTATGTAGCATTTGCTCCTAAGATTGACGAGGCCAGCTATTTTCTTTAGGGGAGGATTTTTAACTACTGATTTAATTTCAGGCATTCTTTTCTTCTTGAGTCAAGTTTAGTACACTATACTTTTTCAGGAATTTGCTTATTTCATATAAGTTCTCAAATTTATTAACATAATATTTATGAGCAGATCAAGCAATTATTTTGAACAGATGGTGCAATTATACTTCATAATATTTCCTTCTCATTTTAATATCTGCTGTTTCTGTGGTTGTGTCATCCTCTATTCCTATTATTTTTAAATTTCCACCTTTCCCCCCTTTTTTTGATAAATCCCACTGAAGATTTGGTTATTATATTCATCTTTCTGTAAAGCCAGTTTTTAAAAAACTTTTCTCTCAGTTCTAACTTTGTATTCCTTTTGATTAATGTCTGTTCTTGTCTTTATAATCTCCATCCTTTTTCTTTAATAAGTTTATTCTCTTATTCTTCTCCTACCTGCTCATTGGACATTCAGCATATCTTCAATGTTACGATTTTAAATATAAGTGTTTAGTCTTTATGTTTTTCTCATGTATATAAATAGGTAAGGGACCGCGGTAGCCATTGAGGAGCAGCAGCCAGGGCCCTCCGCTACCCCACGGCCGTGGGCCTCAACAAAGGCCACAAAGTGACAAAGAACGTGAGCAAGCCAAGGCACAGCGGCCGCCGCGGGCGCCTCACCCAGCACACCAAGTTCGTGCGGGACCTGATCCGAGAGGTGTGTGGCTTTGCCCGCTATGAACAGCGCGCCATGGAGCTGCTCGAAGTCTGTAAGGACAAGAGAGCCCTGAAATTCATCAAGAAAAGGGTGGGGACACACATCCGTGCCAAGAGGAAGAGAGAGGAGCTGAGCAATGTCCTTGCAGCCATGAGGAAGGCAGCAGCCAAGGAGGACTGAGCCCCATCCCCTCTGTGTAATAAAACCTGTTCAGGAAAAATAAATAAATAAATAAATACATAGGTAAGGGTATATATTTTTCACCTTTGCAACATCCTTTGAGTTTTATTTGTAAGAGAGTTATTATTGTTCAGTCCTGAATATTTAAAAATTTCTGTTACGATTTTGTCAATATTTAATTAAAAAATTTTTAAATTATATTTTTGATTTTGATTTTTTATTTCATTGCACCATGATAAGAGACATAATCTGTATGGTACCTTTTTACTTTTTAGTTTGATATAACTTTTTTTATGGCTTAATCCATAGCTAATGTTCATAAATGTCCTATGTTTGCTCAAGAACAATGTATATTCTATATATGATCATTAAATCAAGCTTGATAATTGTGTGGTTTAAATCTCTACAGCTTTACTACTTTATATGGTTTATCTACCTATAACTGAGAAAAAATACTGGAAATATCTCCTGTTGGTTTAGAAGCTATACACTCTCTACTTTCAGTTGTTACTCTTAAAATTTTTGCCATACCTAGTTTTAAAAATTCAAATTTAATTTCCCAACCTTTTTCCTGAACAGTAAAAATTCATTTTAACAATCTTAATGATAATTAAGATTTCATTCTTATGTGATCTGTATTTCAGTTGTTTTCTTTTTTAAACTCAAACTAGTGTTTCTTTAGATTCACCTACACATTTCCAAACTCCTTCATTCACTGTCCTTCTTTGGTTCTCAGGCCTTTATTCTGAGTTGCTGTTTTCTTCCTGAAGTGCTTTTAGAAGGTCCTGTAGTAAAAGGTCTGTAACTGGTATGTACTCCCAAATTTTATTTAACTGAAAATGCATTTATTTTATTTAATTCTTGAGAGATAATATTTCTGAGCACACAATTCTAGATTGGCAGTTATTTCCTCTCAAAATCTGAAAATACTGCTTCACCACTTTCGGCCTCCTGTTGTTGAGAAGGCTGCTGATTAACTTGGTTCTTTCGTAGGTATTCTCGCATCTATTTCTCACTGCTTTTAATCATCTCTCTACATTCTGTGTTCTCAGAATCACTGTAATATACTTAGGTGTGGATTTTTTTGTATTTATCCACCTTGGTATTTGTCGTGCTCCCTACATCAACAGATTTATATATTTCATCCATTTTCAGCCATTATTTCTTTGAACATTGTTTCTTATCTATTCTCTCTATTCTTTTCTTCTGGGATTATATTTTTTCATATCTTTTTCTTTCTTTATATTTTCCATCTCCTTGTGTCTCTGTGCTGCAATCTTGGTAATTTCTTATGACTAGTCTTCCGACGAGTCTTCCAGTTCTCTAATTTTCTCTTCCACCATATTTAACCTACTGTTTAGCACTCTACTCAGTTTTTATTCCCTAGGGTAATATTTTTCCTTTTTATATTATGTTGGCTAGTGTTCAAACCATTATTTATTTTTTATTCTACTTTATTTCTTTAAACATATCACATATAATTATTTTATAGTTGAATCCATTCTAATATCTTAAACAGTTATGAGACCAAATCTTGTTTCTCTGAGTCTTTTTATGATTTTTGTTTCTTTGGGGGTGTACAAGCTCATATTTGACTGACGTTAAACTGTGGAAATTCTGAGGGCCTCTACTGGGGATCTGGAGGGGCTTCGTGTGTTCTGCCAAGGACAGGAGATGTCTGTGACTTAGCTCACTGGGGACTCCTGGCTCTTGTAGGGGTTGGAGGTGCTCCGATTCAGTCTCTGCCACCTGAGAAGCACAAAAATGAGTGCTGGGGCCCATTAAAAGCCTCTTTGCCATCACATGTGCACCACACTCTGGGGATTCCACCTCACAGTAACCGCTCTATGAATGCACTTGTCTGTGGGAGCCCCTCCAAACCCCCCGAGACCTTCGGCCTCTCATCTTGCTCATTTCAGGAGCCCAGCTGCCCCCTGCCCTGATTTCTTCCCTGTCCGATCAGTCCTGCAGCCAGCTGTCTAATCACTCTTCCTCGAGCATGATTCTGATGTTTAGAGTGTAAATCCCTCAGGTTTGTATCACTGGTCACCTTTTTGAAAGTATTGCTGCTAGATTAGCGAACGTGCACCTCACAGTAGCCTTGTGAAAAACAGCCGATAAACTTTCCTTTTCAGTGGCTTCCTCGCACCTTCAGAGCAAACCCATACCCCTCAGTGCTGCCCTGACGTCCTTCTAGCTCTGGCCCCCTCCCACCTTTAAAACAGTGTCACCCGCTCACCGTTTCATGCGTCCTGCAGTCCCGCCACCTGGAACTTCTCAAACCTTCTCTTCCTTCTTCTCGTGGGTCCCTCTGATGAGCATGTTCTGCCATCACTCGCCCTGCCTTTCCTTCAAGGTTTGGCTCCAGTGCTGACTCTTTCGAGACACTTCTCATTTGCCTCCTGAGCTAAACATGCTCTCTCTGCTGTGCATTAAGCAGCACACGCATGCACAGCACAGACAGAAGCATGCAGATCCAGAGGCACACATGCAGCACAGACGCAGAGAACTATACACAGACACACGCACACACACAGACACATCCCTCAGGAACAAACGGCCTGTAGTTAGTCTCTGAGTTCCCTTTCCTCTTCCCTGATTCTCTCAAGCTGCTTTTTAATTAAGGTCAGGCTCCTTTTCATCATTGTAGGAAAGATGAACCAACCCCACCTTTAATAGTCCTTCTCCATAAAGGGGAAGTGTATGTGTAACTTCCTGCGTCTGTTAGAGGGAGGAGGACGGTGGAGGCTGCCCTGGGAAGACGGAAACGTCCCGGCTGCGGACTCACAGCCGGGGGCCCCCCGAAGGTGTTCAACACGGGCGCTGGGACTGGGGGTGGGTACATGCAGCGCTCTCAGGGGACGTCACGCTTAAGAGCTAAAAGGCTAAACAGGCTTTTTACTAATCTGTATTTCATATGGCAAAGAGGAAACAGGCCGAGGCACCATTTTGAACGTATGGTCCCCTCTTAAACGAACCAGTGGCCGCCGCATCTGGGCTCAGAAAGGTGTCGGAGCAGAGGCAGGGGTCGGCTTGCGGCGCGCACGCCTGCTGTCCCGCCGACGGGGCCTTGCTTCCCAGAGGACTCTGCTTTCTCCCAAAGCCGCCTGGTGGGTAACAGTCACCTGATTTGGGGGCTAAGCAGCTTCAGGTTTTCCTTGTGATATTTGAAACTTTGCATATTTTATTTCTTGCCAACAGTTACAGCGAGACATTTTGTTTTTTAAAAAACAAAACAAAACATTCCAATGACTTTTTCATGTTAGTCTCTACAAACCAGGCTAAGAGTTACCTAAAGAGAGTGCTGTGTCCTGCTTGACTCATTAGCCTTGTTTTGGAGTTCGCTAACAATTGCAACATGTAATTTTTTTTATCCTCACTTGAGGATGTTCTTATTGATTTTAGAGAGAGGGGAAGGGAGGGAGAGGGAAAAAAAACATCAATGTGAGAAAGAAACATCGGTTGGTTGCCTCCTGTAAGCAGCCCAACCAGGGATCGAACCCACAACCTAGGCATGTGCCCTGACCAAGAATTGAATTCTCAAGCTTTTGGTGTATGGGACGAAGTTGCTCCACCCAACTGAGCCACCCGTCCAGGACAAAATGTGCCTTTTCTAAAGTCAGGACAACTTACGTGTAAATAAAGAAACATTAATCCAAAATGCCTCCCTGCCGATAGGTCTTTGCTGCTAATTCTACACTGGAAAATGACTCTCCCACCAGCCTGAAATGCAAAGGGCCACTGAGTCTGCTGGTGGGGTGCCAGGGTTTCCTCCCGGCTCCGCCACTTCCTCACTCCGTGCACTCCTTGAGTGTGGGCTGGGCCCCTAACCTCGACAGGGAAGCCCTCTCAGTCTCTCACATCTCAGCTGGAAGGGGGCGATCAGATCCTCCCTTGGAGGAATGTGTGATGGGCGGGGGAGGCGGGATGCCAAGGGGCTCAGTGCCTGGGGGGGGGGGGTGATATGAGAGGGGATACCACCCTGGAGGCGGGGAGCTGGGGGTCGCCACCAACGACCTGTCTTCTTCATTGCCCGCTGCAGGGCTGGTGCCGGTAAGCAGTGTGTTACTACAACCAGAAGGGCGTGTTTTTCGGGAAAGGAGAGTCTTTCCGGGCCTCATGGCAGCTTGCCTGGGGGCAGCCCACCGAGCTGCGGTGGCAAAGCTGTCAATGCGCATGGTCGGCGGTGTGCGTGGCTGGCGTGGCCGGCTCCACGCACAGCAGCTCCGTGCCCGGTGCCTCTGGGGTACACACCCACAGGCGGCGGGGCTCTGCTCTCCACCGAAGGGTGGGAGGTCAGGCAAACGCGGGCTGGAAGTCAGCCAGATGCGTGTTTTCCTAGCATAATGCCTGGGCCAACTTCTAAATCTGCCAACTGCAGCTTGCAGGCTGTACACTTTGAGATCTTGTCCCACCCTGATTTATTAAGGCCTCCTCCCCAAACTGGGCTCTGTAATGCTGCAGCATTCGAGTGAGCGCACCCCAAAGTCTGCCTGCGGAAGTACACGCACGGTTAAAAACTTTCTGGGGAAAAAGAAAATAAGAGAAGAGATGAACAACATTTAGAGGAGCTCCCATGAGCTCCACGCCTCACTGTCAGGGCACTATAGGTTGTAATTGGGTTGAGGGGTGGTTTCTTTCTTACCTCGACTGTGAGCTTTTCGAAGCCAGAGTTGCCTGATCCTCGGTCGCATTTGTATCCCCACATCCTAACACATCACTCGACACAGAAATGTGTGTTCTGAAAGATCATGTAAAGGAATAGATGGGTGAATGATTCCCCTCGGTTAGCTCAAGCCCTGTGCCCAAGGACACGTGGCGGGCGACAGAACCGGACTATCTAGCCGCTTCCACTGCAGTGCGCCTGTCTCGTGACCGGGCTGTTGGACAGAGGGCCAGGACACAGGTCTGTGGGCTCTTACATCATAGGAATGGAAATACTCTCAGTCTGAGTCCTGAACAATTCACAGGCTGGGTTGTGTTTCTGATTTCTTAATCCTCTAGGTTTCACCGCTTCCCAGTGTATTTCTAGCAGAGAACTCGCCTTGGCACTGCCTTGTGGTGAAACAAGTTAGAACTTCTGTTCCGAAGAAGTGTGCTTCGGGCGATGATGGATTTATGGTCCCCCACCTTTTTTCTTGAGGAGCACCATTTCTTTCCCACACCGTCCAAACCCTGAGCAGATGTATGATGTGACACCGAGGTCTTGTGTAATGGTTTGCTGAGTAGGATCGCTCGCCACTGGGAGGATAAGGAGGTGTCACTCTGGCCACCAGGGCACGTGAAACATCCTGCCTGGACCCTGGTGCTTTCATCGAAAATCTGAGGCACCACGGTGCCGTGGAAATGGACGCGCCCTGGGAGTCAGATGGTTCGCGATGGACACACCACCCCAGCGGTCCCTACTGTGAGGTGGACAAGCCACACTGCCCCTCAGAGCCTTGCTCTTCTCTCTGTAAAATCAGAGTAGCGCCTCTAAGTGTGTTGTGGGAGCCAGAACAAAATACATACTGCTCCAGAAAAGTTTGGTAAACATTATTTTATTTTATTGCTGGTGAGAAGCAATCTCTTTTTTTGTCCCATGTCAAGGCGAAGTCTACATGCCAACGTCTATTTTCTTGTTTCTTTTCCCCCCCCCCCCGTTTATGGAATCCTAGAAGCCGTTTTCCTCCCGGTCTGTTGTGTCTGAATTAATCATTTTCCCGTCACTCCAGGCACGGCGGGTCCTCCTTCTCTTTCATTCCGCCTCTGGCGGTCTTTTCAAAGTTGCGTGCACATCACCATTGCGCGTGAGTCTCGTAGCGTGTCCTGCTGCTGTCACAGCATATAGACAGACTCAAATGCGGTGCTTCGAAAGGAACTGAAGAGCCACGAGAGCCCATCTGAAGCCAGAACAAGATTTGATGTCAGATGACGGTGTGAGACGTGCACTTTCAAAACTGCTGGAGTTTCTCCTGGACGGTCGCTCGCACTTGGTTCTCATCTATCCACACGAAACAGGAGAACAGCATTCAGCTCTACCTCACCTCACCGAAGGGCCCCGCCAACGGGGACTCGGAGTGTGTGGCTGTCCAAAAACAACTGGAACCAGAGACAGTGTGTGTGATTCCCAGACCGACAGGTAAAGCTGGAGGTGACCCACAGAAATAACCTGCAGACGGGTTTGTAAAGGATCACAGTGAAATAGCTAATGACATCCACTCCGTTTGGTTTGGATAAGCAAAACAGAAGCCACAACCGGGAGCTTAAGAAGCTTTGTGAAAGTAGTAAAGTCTACGAGGATAATGATGACAACAGAATAGACTAAAAATTGACCAGAAGGAAGAAAACTTCAGAGACCTTATGTTTGTGAGGTGGTCATGTCCGGGACAGATGACTATGACTTTTAGGTCAGATTCTTTTGAAGCTTCTTTTAAGGCCTTTTAAATTGCATTTGATTACACTCACATTTGTAATCATTCATGGGCTCAGGTTATGAGTCCAGAATCTGGACTCATAAATGTTATTAATGTCCTTTTGTATCCAATGTCATTGTTCTGCTCTGGACATCAAAACTCTAGAGCCAGAGGTGATTTCGCATCGTACATCTCTCCGAAATGTCCATGTGAGAATGTCGCTCTAACATGAATGCGCTGGGAGGTAGGCGAGCCCACGTGCACTTCACAGGGAAGGAACGAAACTGCTCTGGAGGAGCCTCACTGTGAGCCTCTGCAGACTCTGCCCTGTGCTGATTCTATTACAACAAAATCGAAGAGTGAAATCCCGAAATGACAACAGTCCTCATGGAGTGCGACTGGCCAGGGCAGGAACAGGGGAGTCGGTGTGTTGCGAATTCTCTTCCTCTCCCGCCTGCACCCAGTTAGTCAGGAAATCGTCAGCCAGCACCTCAAGCTCCGCCCGGGGCCTCCTCAGTTCTCACTCTCGGCCCGGGCCGTCCTTCCTCCCAAGCGCCCTCTTCACTCAGCTGGGCTGAGAGAGCCTGTTGCCGGTCCCCAGCCTCCACAGCTCACCGTGCAAACGCTGTCCTGTCACGCCCCTGATCCCCTCTCTGAGTAAAAGCCTGACTCCTCACCGAGGCCTGGAAGGCCCTGACCACCCCGCCCCTCATCTGCCTTAACTTACTTCCTGCCAAGTTGTCATCGCTACTGCTGTTAGCCAGCTCCCCGGTGTCGGGGACATAATGGATACACAATACATATCTGTTGAGTGAACAAGTGAGTAGCAGCGAACTTAGAAGTACTTCCTGGAAGTCACCGTGTGCATGGTGTGGTGATGGCCACTTTGGGCGGCAGATCGGAAGTAAAGGTAGATCTTGATTCTTGTCCTCTTCTGGATGGGGAGTGAACTGGTCTCAAGGGATAGAAATCCACCCTCAACTGAGCCAAAGGGAGCGTCCGTCTCTGAGAACCGTCTTCAGGAAGTGCGAGCTGGCAGCTGGACGCACACACCTGCACGACCCTTCTCCCTGTTCAGTTGTCATCCACGTGCTGGCTTCATTCTCTCCGGGTGGTACCCCTCAACGCTCAGCCAGAGACCCGGGCCCCTCTTGGCTGCTGCCTCCGTTTCCTGTGGCTGCTGTCACGACGACCAGCTCATGGGTGTAAAACCATAGGAATTTATTCTTTCAATTCTGGAGGCCAAAACCTCAAAATTAGTTCCACTGGACTGAAGTCAGCGTGCTGGCCGCACTCTGCTCCCTCCAGAGGCTCCAGGGAAGCACCTATCCGTTCCTCGTCTCCTCTGGCTTCTCCCAGCTGCGGCCGCCTTGGCTTGTGGCCGCGCCCCTCCCATCCCTGGCTCCTGGTACGCCGCCTCTCCTCCTCTTCCTTAGAAGGATGTAGGCGATGGCGTTTAGAGCTGCCAGAAGATGCAGGATAATCTCCCCATCTCAAGATTCTTAATCACATCCGCAAGGACCCGCCCCCTCCATATATGGGTTCCAGGGATTTGGACACAACTCCTTTGGGGGGGCCTCTTTTGGCCTACCGCACCCACCATCCATCACCACCCAGGACTGACAGGAGAAAGATGAGGATTCCCACCAGCTCTAGTCAGGAAAAATCCTGACTCAGACCCACCGGGATCCTCGGACCGACTGCAGGGAGGTAGGGGCGGAAAGAGTGTTTGGGAGGCATGCTAGAGCCATGTGGTGGGAGTAAGGAGGTGGGACCACTATTCTGGAAAGAAGAGCAGGGTGGGGAGGGTACTGGGCAGACAAAAGCCGGAGCTCCATAGGCGGCACGTGGGCACACAGAAGGGAGTGATGGAAGAAAGTGTATTTAAACACTAGCACCCTTGCAAACTCCGAGGGCTCTCGATGCTCATTGAGCTTGCCAGGTGATTGAAGAAGAACCCCCTCTGAGAACCAGGAGAAAGGTTTTCTAGAACAGAAGGCTGTAGGGCCATGCCTTTTGTGGACTCTTGCTGGGCACGAGGCATCAGCACCAGCCAGGGCTTACTGGCATGGATGTGCTTGTTGCTTTGTTTCAGAAAAGAGATGCTGCATTTCTGTTTCATCAATCTAGTTTATTTAACGATCTTTCCCTCGCTGCAGAATGACGCAAATTTGCTCAGGTCTTTTAGGTTGTCAGCTTCAGCCGGGTAAGTCTGGGAGGACACGCTGGGCCAGCAGACAGGAGCACGCGGGCCCTCCTGGCGCAGGCGTGCCGGTCGCCTCCAGGGGCGCTCCAGTCCAGGTGGAGGGGCCAGAGGCTTCCAAGGCCGGGAACCGACCGCAAACGGTGGGATTCCGGAACACGGGGACTCTAAGCAGTGTTAGCGTCATAGGAATCGGAGGACGCAAGGCCAGTGAAATCCTTGGCCGGGACTCCTCGCTACTTAGTTACGGGTGGCTACCTTTCGACCTAGTTGGTGCGCTCCACTGATGAGACAGCAGGAGCCCCAGCGTCTAAGCACAGTAAACCCCTCTCCTGGGGGCACGGGGTATGGGGAAGGCCTGCCGGGGTGAGCCGAAGGAAAGACCGCGAAATGCAGATGCCGATGAGGGGCCTGGCCGCTGTCCCCAACGTTGAGACCAGAGGTATTTATTTAAGGGGACACAGGGCATTTGTGGGCTTGGCAGCGACTGGACGCCTGGGGCGATTTTCCGAGCCAGAAAACGAGAGAGGTCAGACAGCGGGAGGAACTTTCCCAGCCACTTCGTCCCACACAGCAATCACCGAATTTTCAGAAATGCCAAGCGGAGCTCCGGGGCGATCCGGCACCCTGAGCCCGGGCCACGGTCCCAGCCACCCCCGTCGCCTCGCCGCCCCTTCGCCCCACGTCCCGCCACCGGCAGGGGGCGCCCGCACGCGGCTAAAAGGCGCTGCCGGTGGCGGGCGGCCTCAGTGCGGAGCTCGGCGGCTGGTACGCGGGCCGGGAGAGATCAGCGCGGGGCTGGGGCGCGGCGGGCACAGCGCAGGGCGCACACACCTACACGGACGGCGGGGACCCGACGGCGGCGCCTCAGTGCTCCCCGACTCCGGCCCACCGCCCACCGACCAGCCCCTCGCCCCCGCCCAGCCCCCCGCGCACCTCGGGGTCCCGATGGCGCCCGAGGCCGGGGCGCCCCCGCGCGCGTGGCGCCTGCTGCCCTGGGCGGCGCTGCTGCTCCTGGCAGCGCTGCTGCCCGTCGTCTCCGCGGCGGGGGCTTCAGGTACGCGCAGCCCGGGCTGGGCTGCCTCGCTCTCCGCGCCTCCTCACCACTTCTCTGTCCACCTCCATGCACATCCACCCCGTCTGTCGCTCCGGGGACCGCCGCCCCGCTCTGTGCTGGCTGCGTGTCGTGTCACTAACCTGTGCGTCCTCATCGCTCGCGGGTCAGGGCGCCGAGGGGCGGCCGGGGACGCAGAATCTGGGCGCTGGGAGCCCCGCGCGCCGGAGGAGGGAGCAGGGACACCGTCGGCGCCTGGGGACCTCAGTGCCCTCAGTTTCAACTTTGACGGCGAACGCCCAGGGGTCGGGAGACTTGAGCCGTCTAACTTCCTAGGAAGATTCAGGCACCGTGGGGTGGGGGAGAAAAGCGACTTCTTGGCGCTGCGGCGGGGTGGGGTGCTGCTTCCCTTTGCCCAGAATTTCCCCGCGACATCCTTATTCCCTTCGGTTCACCTGCCCCGAGGCGGCAATGACTGTAGGTGGCAGACGGGTAGGACTGTTTCGGGGGCGGCGGGGAAAGGTTGGTACCGTGGCGCCCAAGGGCAGTCGCACTCACGTGGACGCCGCTCATCTTGGTGAGGACCTAGGAGCTGCGCGATGACATTTGTCCTGAGCCGAGGGACAGGGAATTTGGAGAGTCAGTTCGGGAGAAGCTCACCCTTCCCTCGAAGGCTAAGGCTGGAGACAGGATGGATGTTTTCTTTGGGGGCTGAAATGTGAGGGACGCTTTTCAGAAAATGCCAGCGTGCTGTTGTCAGATTTCTTGTACCAGGCAAGTTTGTGGGGGGTTTTTTAACCCCTAAGCCTTCGGTGGCCCTTGTTCCCACTTCCTGTACAGGCATTTTCACACTAGAAATTGTGTGACTTTTATTCATGTCATCGGTTTGCAGGAATCCAAGAAGTCAACATTTTTGTCAGTATCGTTCTGTCCCAGCTGGGTTATAAAAATTCAGATGCAATTACAATGAGGGCCATTTTTTTTCTCTCTCTCTGTAGCCCTCCTACTACTAGGGAAAGGGGAAAACTGGGGGTCACATTGCCTTCTGATCCTTTTTTTTGGTGGGTACCTCAGGCACAGTGCTTGCTTCAGGTTTACACCGAGCGCTTGGATGCCAAATGCCACTTTTTCCTACCCATAAAAGACAGTATTAGTTGTAGGTTTTGTTTTCCTCTCTGTCACCCATCTCTAGGAAAGCAGTCACTGAACATTTTGTACAGTATTTAACAAGAATAAAACTATTTTAAAGCCTTTCGACTTCCCCACATACAACCCATGGCTTTTTTTTTCTTCCCTGAATTAAAATTTCCTGAATGTTGAAAGCGTTTTTGTTGTAGAAAACAGACTGAAGTGGAAGGGCAGCCAAACTGGCTTCACGGTGGTGGCAGCTCCACTGCTGTCAGTTGCGACGGCCACCTGCCTCGGGTCCCTTCCAGCTGGCCTGGCGCGGGGTTGCTCGCGGCGCCCCCGGGCCTGCTGCCCCCTGCGTCACTGAGCTGTGACCTGCTGGCCCTGGGGCTCCTGCTGGTGCGGCTCCCTAGTGCATGGGCGGGGTGTGCACCGTGAGACGGTGACCGGGCTAGAGATGGACAGAGGAGGAGAAGCCCATTTTGAAATGGATATTTACTGCATTTAAATGAAATACTAGGAGGAAGACCCAGACGGAACCTGCAGAGAGCTCCTCGTGCCGTGAAAGAGGTCGTGGGGCACATAGCTCATTTCGTCTGCCCCTCCAGAAGCCTTCCTGTTTGTGTCCGGGTTCGACAGCCAGGCGGCAGCCCCTTCTCTGGCCACATCCACGCGTGCGCCCAGCGAGCGGAGGCAGTCAGACCCTCCCCTGCGCCACCCCTCCCCGCCCTTGGGGCCAGGGTCTCTGTAATGAAATCACCAAAAGCCACATGAATAGCAGCAGATCACCACAGCTCAGAAGGATTTTCCCTAAAAGAGAGGTGATTCGCAGGGCAACCCTTCACCTGGGTCCATTAAAATGTGAAAAGAAATAAGCGAGCGATGCTCCCCGCCCCCCCCCGCCCCCGCCCCTCCATGACGGAGACATTTTTCTGAAAACAGTGGACCAAGAGGAGGGGCCGCTGCCTCTCCGCTGTGGCCCAGCCTGCCTCCGGCCCTGTGGTGTGCCCATCCGGCCGCTGCCCTCTTCGCGAGGAGGGCGTGACTGCGCCTGTTCCCTGCGTTTGGTGCATCAGAGCCCACCCACATGGAAGGGCTGTTTGATTCATCAGCGGAGCATACAGTTCATTACTGTGGCAGGGAAGGTGGTCACAGAATTGC
The DNA here is from genome assembly GCF_021234165.1 of Pteronotus mesoamericanus. NCBI lineage: Eukaryota > Metazoa > Chordata > Mammalia > Chiroptera > Mormoopidae > Pteronotus > Pteronotus mesoamericanus. Next base: position 100,540,200 of record NW_026555085.1, read on the forward strand.
GCAGAGACCCTTCACACCCCTGGAAAGACCACCAGACAGTGGCAGTGCATTATCAGTGTCTTAGTTTCCTATTGCTGAGTAACAAATTACCACAGCCTTAGTGGCTGACAACCATATAATTGATTGCCTTACAGTTCGCGAGGTCCAAAGAGAGAAACAGGCCCCAGGGGGTTAACGTCGGTGTCGCGTTTCTTCTGCCGGCTCTCGGGCAGAGTCCAGCCTCACCCTTTCCAGCTTCTAAGGGTGCCCCTGTCCCCCGCTCACGACCCCCATCAGCAGTCTCCCCTTCTATGCACACATCACCTTCTCTGGCTCTGACCTTCCTGATGGCTCCTTCCCACAGGACAATCTCCCCATCTCCAGATCCTTAATTTAACCGCCCCTGCAAAGCCCCTCTTGCTAAGGGAGGTTGCCTATTCACAGGTTACAGAGATTCGGACACGCACATCTTGGGGGGCCATTATTCTGCTATCGCAGCGTGAGGTGGGTTTCAGGGGGAAGCCCCATCACGCTTTGCCAGTGGAGGATTGGGCTTCTCATTGTTCCTTATAGAATTTGGGAGTTTCTTGAATTACAATTAAACCTCTCATCAGGAGCTTTTATTTTAGTTAGAAAATATAGAGACATTGAAAGGTATAAAAATAAAGGAGAAAAAAAAGAATAAATAGGTATTTCCTTGTTAACCTGTAGAATGTTTATGTCAGGATAGAACCGTGTAGCTGGGGTGGGGAGGCATATTGTTTCACTCTTTCCCCTACCAATGCAGTAGACTTGTGCTAGAGCATTTGGAATTCGGGAGGTATTGGTTATGTGTATAAGCGAACATCCTCTTTTTCTTCCTTCTAGAAGTTATCCTTGTCTTGCCTGGAAAGAATATGAATTAATTCAATTTGGGGGAATTGTGTTATTATTATTTAATTAAGGAAAATTCTCTGGTATAGAACAGATGGTTAAGACTTAGAAATTGTGAATACAGAATGTTAGTGCCACTGCGTATTAGGTGATGTCACGTGGAAGAGAGATTTTTCTCCCAGTTCCTTCTTTTTCCGCTCCTACCCTGGCAGGCGACCGTGTATGCGCGCCATGGCCCTTAGAGGGCGCTCCTGGCCTTCTGGCCGCACTGCCACCGCCCCGGGGACCCCCGGCGCTAAGAGCATTAGGACGTTCAGTTACCTGCTTTGGTTTTCCTTTAGTGTTTGTCTTTTTTTTTCTTTTTCCAACTTTGCTACTTGTTAGTAATTTTCAACTGACCGTTGGTGAGAAAGAAGTCGAAGCCTAAACCTAAAGCTGGGTCAGCAGCCTTAGCAGGTCCTGCCCAAGCTGCAACAACTGGGGGACTCAGAGGGACCAGGGACACCGAGGGGTGGCAGCTGCCTCCTTGCACTGGATCTCAGTTTTGAGTGACTTTTGATTAATCGGTCTCTCGAAGTACCCCCTCCCTTCTTCCACCCTCAGTGGGTTTTTTGTTTGTTTTTGGGTTTTGGGGTTTTTTTGTACCAGGGAGAGTGAGGGGACTCCCAGGCAGTTTTGCAAGCACAGCGGAGTCCCCGGAGAGCTGTGCACGTCGCCGCCTCGTTTCCCTGCTGTGGCCCTTGTGTGGGGAGAGAGTGATTAAACTACAGCATCATCACAATCTAGAACGTACCAGCCACTTAATTCCATTTTTATTTTTATGAGTTCTTGGGGGTGTATTTTAATGTCTCTTTAATAACAACCAGCAGTTAAAAGCGCCGCAGAGCTCACCCTTGTCCCTGCATGTCATTTCACGTAACTTTCACAGCGACCTTGTGACGTTGGTAACATTCTCGGTTCGGAGAGGTTGCTGGGGTTGTCAGCTGCCTGGCATGGGGCCGCCTCAGGCCTTGGACCCCAGTGTTCTGGACCCGAACCCCAGCTCCCCCTGCAGACACCCCTGGCTCCCGTCGCCTCCCCTCGCTTTGGGTGCTGTCTGTCTTTCCTCGTTCTCCGTCCTGAGGTTGGGGTGCGGGGCGCCGCCATTTCGGACTCGCTCAGGGCCCCCTTCTCACTCTGCATGCCCCTCCCGTCGCTGCTGGCTGCCTGCGCGGTTGTATCGCACCTGGAAGCCTGTTCATCTCGAGTAGGGTTTGACTGTCAACCCTGTTCCCTGTTATAAAGTATGTTTGGTATTTGGATATAAGCAAGATCCTCACTGGGGGAAGTGCCCTTCGCTTAGTGGGTCCGGGGACAACTTGCCCTTGAGCACTGCCCCGGGCGCAGTTTGTTAGGTCAACCTTTCACCATTTCATACTGTGGTTCTCGGTGAACGTTGCTCTCAGGATGGAATTCACAACTCTGAGCCTGTCAGCCTTGCATTTTAACCAGGAGGCTCCTCAGAGTCAAGGGTGTTCCCAGCAGCCCATTTAAATCAGGGGTGGAGGGCGGGGAAGGGGCTATGGACAGTGTGGCCCAGGTTAGGACAGCCCCGGGGAGGGCGGGGATCAGACTGGACGGTCCGCGACAACCGTATTTGGGCTGGACCTTGATGGAAGGCAAGGGAGGACGTTGCGGGCGGAGGAACAGACCCTGCTGCACGCGGGCAGGCACAGAGGCCAGAAGCCGCGCCCCGTGTTTGAGGAAACATGAGCGTTCTGGGCGGCCCCTGCAGGGTGGCCCTGGGGGCAGCAGTGGCGTTGGGGCTGGGGGGGGGTCAGCAGCAGCCAGGGCAGGAAGGTCCTGGAGTTCGAGCACAATCCAAAGCAGCCGTGGTCCCTGGAGGAGTGTCCACCACGTGACACGTCATGGGGTTGGCGGGAGGTTGCGTGGGCCGTGCAGTGGAGGCCGCGCTGGAGTCAGGCCGGGGGCGGGGGCAGACGATGCCTCCGTTCCTTGCGCTTGGGGGTCTTTTACGTTTGCTTGTTTATTTGGGATCGGTGAGGGCTGGGGTTTCTTCATTACAATATCGACCAAGCTGACTGTCTCTACTGTCGGTCCTGTCTGAAATGGCTGCTAGGTTCTAGCAAAGTCCCGTGTTGGAATGGGCGCCGGGGCGCCGAGCCCCACGCTCACGTGTGGGGGGACTGGCCGACTGCACAATTCAGGAGGACCCAGCGGTTCAGCAAAAGGCGCTGGGGCCTGTGGATAGGGCTCAGTGTGGTTTCTGAGGGGAAAATCTCCGCGCGAGTAAGTGTAGGAGTCACTGAACCTCCGAGTGGTAAGTCACTTGGATCAAAGAGGAAACAGGTGGCTGTCATTTATGTAGATATTTTAGAGTCTAGGTAGTGACGCTCCACTCTGAAGGCCACCTAAAAATCAACTCATTTCAGGGTTCAGGAGCCACTTTGTCACGGACAGACGCCTGGTCAGAGCCACAGACCAGACTGGGGCGAGCCACGCTGCTCCTGGAAGGAGAGGGGGCAGGGGGTCCCCTGCACGCCTCGAACTAGTTGGCATCCTGGTCAACAGTGTGACCGGGGTTGTATCGTGGCTCCTAATTGGAGATGACGCCAGGTTAGTCCGGAGATGAAATCCCACTGACAGTCACCTGCCACCGTAACCCCAGGGCTGGGCGGGATGGAAGGGGCCAGGGACCCCGGGTGGTCCGGTGTGGTCCCCAGGAGCGCAGGAGGAGCGGCCTTCTCCCGGCGAGGGCTGGGCAGTGCGGCAGGCCGGCCTCTGTGAGCTGCGCCCTGGAGGACCCGGCCGGCGCTGCTGGTGACGGCAGGCGGGTCGTCTGGAGTGACAGAAGGGAGCTGCCTCGTGGCACGGTTGCGTGAGGGCAGCGCCGCCTCAACCTCACGTGTTTTATAAAATGTGTTCAGCCTGTCCGGCCCAGCCACGTGCAGCCATGGGTCGTCCACGGATGCCCCCACGTGGACGTGGGAAGTGGGCGCGTGCCTTTCACAGAAGCCGGCGGTTTACTGTGTTCGCTGCGGTTCAGTTGCCGAGAACGTGAAGGGGCCGCTTGTCCGGCGCCCACTGTGGCGCGCTCTTCTGCCAACCAGAGGGCTCAGGGCTTTTAACTTCCCAATAGTCGTCAAAGGCTGTTTTTTAAATGGTTTTAAAAGTTTTTATCTTGACGTGGTTGGAGATTCACATGGAATTGTAAGAAATAACGCAGGGATTCCATGTGCCCCCCACCAGTTTCTCCCAAAGCTAACGGCGCTCCCAGCAGCAGTGGGGCGTGCGCCCCAGTCAGGACGCCGGCACTTGTGCCGTCCATTGTGTGTGTTTCTGTGTCATTTTGTCCTCTGTGTGGATTGTGTGACCGCCACAGTCAAGACACAGCCTTCCAGCAGAGGGTCCCGTGTTACTCTAACAACCACATCCCCTCCTCCTTCTGCTCCGCCTCAGCCCTTGGCAACGGCCACCGTGTTCTCCGTCTCTGTGGTTCTGTCACTTCAAGAATGTCATGTAAATATAATTGTACAATGTGTGACCTTTAGAGATTGGCAACAGCCTATTTTTAAAGAGTACTTACTTTTGCCCCCTCTGCTTGAGGTCACGACAGTTAGCTTGCCCGGCATTTTGTGTGCGCGAGGGTGTCACACCACGGACGACTTGGCACGGCAGGGAAGTCCTGCTCCTGCCCAGGCCCGAGCCACCTCCCCGGGTTATTGCCGGGCCCTCCTCACCGGTCTCCCCGCTTCTGCCCTCACCCCTTCACTCCGTTCTCAAAACAGTAGCCAGGGGGGTTCTCATCACGCACAAAGTCACAGAACCTTCCAGAAGCTCCCCATCCCTCTCAGATACAAGCCGAAGTCCTAACAGATTTTCAGGGCAGCCCGTGGTCGTCTTCGGCACCGCTCTCAGCTCCAGCCCCCGGCCTCCTTGCTGGGTCTCCAACGTGGTAGATGCCGCCCAGCCCCAGGGCCTCTGCGCCCACTGTTCCTTTGCCTGAACTGCTCTCCTTAAACCTTTATCTGTGGGTTGGCCCCTCACTGTCTTCAGGGGCTTCATGCACCGTCATCTTCTCATTTAACAGTGTCGCCCTGTTCCTTCCCTGGCTCTTCTTATTCTGGCTTCCTTGATCACACCTGAGAGTTCAGTTGCCCCTGACAACGGCCGCCTTCCTCCACTGAAGTGGAACCTCCACGAGGGCAGGGCATCTTGTGGGCTTCGTTCACTGAGGTCTCCTCAGTGCCCACCGAGCTTCCGGTGGGTAGTACAAGCTTCGTAAACATCTGAAGGATGATTGGATCCGCATTCTTTGGTATTCATTACATATGATGGGCATTGAATATACTTACGTAGGTTGACGTGACACCAGCAGGCTATGTGGGGGTGACGAGTGTGGGACAGTCCCCTGTGCCCCTCTCTCCCTAACCCCGGGGGGTGAGCACATGAGTTTTGAAGGGTGTAGGCTCGAGTTGGAAGTCCAGCCTGCGGCAGGAGCGAGGAATCGCATCTACGTAGCACGCTAGCTTCCTGGGGCCGCCACCGCCAAGGTCTGCAAACTGGGTGGTTTGAAACAACAGGCACGCTTTCTGTCATAATTCTGGAGGTTGGAAATCTGAGCTCTGTGTGGCAGCATCATGGTCTCCCTCAAGGCTCCGGAGAAGAAACCTCCCCTGTCTCTTCTCAGCTTCTGGTGGTTTCCAGCAATCCTGCATGCTGCTTGGTTTGCGGACACGTCACTCCATTCTGTCTCTGTTCTCACGTGGTATTCTCCCCACATGAAGACTCCCCGAGTCTTCTTTTAAGTGTACTGGCCATACTGGACTAAGGCCAACCCTAATCAGGCATGATGCTATCTTAACTCGATTACACCTCCAAAAGTCCTATTTCCAAGTCACATTCCCAGGTACTAGGCAGCCCATCTTTCTGGGGGACACCATACGACCCACAACCCATGGAATGCTGATCAACCCAATTCCTCTTGAGTAGGTGAAAGAATTCACAGAGCTTCCAACACTGGGCCACAATTGAGATGTGAGAAGACATGAGTCACTGTGGTATTTTGGGTGCTGGACTGTCACCCGAGAGTGCCAAAGTCCCCCGCACATTCATGGGCTTAATCCGTAGCTCGAGCCTGGCTAGAGCCTTCATTCATAAAGTGAGTAATTAAGTAATTAACTCGGAGCTTCTGTGGGCAAGCGGCTGCGCTAGGCTCTGAGGCACAGCTCACAAACACTTAATAATAAAGAAGTCGGGATCAGTGTGACAATAAAAAACGACCTTGGCTGTGGTAAGTGTAGCCATATAGGATCATCGGGTCCTTGTGTTGTAATTAACATCTCCTTGCCAGATACAGTGTTCAGTTCTGAATGTTTTTACACTGATGTACAGAGAAGTATAAGATCAGCAAGAGAAATCACAAAATTTGTCTGAGGACTTTGCCTGGAGGGCACACTTTGATGTTGACTCAACCTACATGTTTCTTTTTCCTTTTCAGTAAAATTTCTGCCTTTCTTTTCTGTAGCTTCTATTCTCTCGCCGAGATTTCTCAGGGAAGAGATGGGGCAGCCTGCTCTCCGTCCGAACGCCTGCTCTCTGTGACATTCTTAGGCTGTGGGAAGCCACCGCGTTCTCTTCTGCTGTAACAGATGTCCTGGCCCCGCTCCATGTTAAAGACCATTTTCTGCCCCACCCAACAATTTCCTTCTATTATTTTCTGATTGATTGGGAGAATTGAAGCATCTTCTTGTGGTTATTGACTCTCAGAATCCAAACAAACCACAGCCAAAGAGAAGAGAAAGGGGGGACAGGGAAAACTAAGCTCTTCAACTTCCTGAGACCCGGGCTGACCTTATGTCACAGCTGCGTTGGGAGTCCACCGGGGCTCTAATGCCTGGGCGGAAGGGTCTGGGGGGTGAGATGCAAGCTGTCACCTGAGCAGATAGATGTGTGCCTCTCTCATAGAACGTGAGGGTTTTTTGACTTGGGGTCTCTGGGATGAGTCCACAAAGTCCACCGAGGCTCTGAGAGTGTGATCAGTTTTCACACAGGAAGCCAGTCGGAGCGTTCTGGGCCAGGGCCACAGAGAGGGCTCACGTGTCCTCTTCGAGTTCAAGCCGAGGAAGACAGTGCCCCTCCAGGGCCGCACAGGGCCGCACTTTCGGATCGTCCGAGCTGGAGGAGGACTTCCCTCCCCTATTCCCCTGGTCCCTGAGGGTGTTTCCTGTTAGCAGCACACAGCTGACGGTGTGTGGCTGACACCCTCCCTCTTCTTGGCGTGTGCCAGCGGAGGCTTCCCTCAGGAGGTTGGCGGCCACTGCCTTTCCGCTGTGTGTGTGATTGAGTGGCTTGTCTTAATAACTCTGTGTTACCCACTTGGTGGGTGTTTAGATGTTACCTTTGAGGGTGGGGAAAGCACGTTGGAGTCGGGATAGAAATGTCTAGTCACGGAAAGTATTGAAGACTACAGCTGGGAGGTGGATCGAAGAGGGTCGGTTGGATTCGATTGCCCAAGTTTTCTTTCAACTATAAAGATTTTAAAATTCTAATCCCAAGTATATTTCCCAAGATTGAGGAAGATGAGGATCCAAAACCTGCTCTGGCCATGTGAGGAGGGAGATTGGCTGACCTCCCAGGTTGGGAGTCATGCTGGTCATTTCTGATTGTTTGTTTTTTTAATTTACACACACACACACACACACATTTAATTTAGATATATAATTATACATTACATATAATTATATATAAAAATACATATACACACACGTATATATTTACAGAGAGAAGAGGGGACCAGAGAGAGAGAGACAGAGACAGAGACAATGGATCATCAGTTTGTTGTTCCACTTATTTATGCATCATTGGTTGATTCTTGTATGTGCCCTGACCTGGGATTGAACCTGCAACCTTGGTGTATCAGGACAATGCTCTAACCAACTGAGCTACCTGGCCAGGACTTGACCAGGGCTTGAATGGGTTTTCATTGGTGACATCCCTCTTCTGTGGCCCTTCTTTCTCCTACTGTATCAAACATTTGCTGAGTGATTTATGGCTTTCTTTCACATTTTATTTTTACATGAATCCTTGGAGGGCAGCTGTAGAAAAGAGCCTAATTAAATTTGATATTTGCAGAGAGCAGATATTCGGTGGCATATCTGCTTTGTTTGGGGGCGGTGAGAGGGGTGGACACTGTCCTAATTCTAAGCGGGCAAAAATGGGTTCCTCTTGGCCTTCATGCGAAGGTGCTGGCCCTTCTCTTCTCCTGAAAAGCTCTCCCCTCTGCTCCTCCATGGTGCGACTTGTCTCCTGATTCTCCTCTTTCTCACCAGAACTTCAGATTAGAATGCCTCCTCCCCAGCCACGCCTCAGACACCTTTGCTCTCTGCGTCCCCCTGGAGACATCGAGGAGGCCGTTGGTTGGCACACTGGGGCTCTGAGGGAACGCCGGGGCTGGAGTCATCGGCACGCGGACGGCATTTGCAGTCGCAGGACCAGGTGTGCTGGCTCAGGGAGAGAAGACATGCGGGGAGAGAGGGGCCCGAGGCTGGGCTCTGGGCCCTCGGAGGTCTGGGGTTCTGGTGAAGGAGACTGATGATCCGGAAGAGAAAACAAGGAGCAGGGAGTCCTGGAAGGCAGGGAACCATGGGATGAGCGAGAACAGGAGAAGAGGTGCTTCTAGGAGGAGGAGCCCGCCGTTCCTTTTGGATGTAGAGTAGGCCAAGGCCCAAGAGATGAGGATGTGGCAATATGGAGTCTTCTTGACATTCGCACGCACTGGTTCAGTGCAGTGAGCTCACGCTCACCTTCAACTGTTGATGTTCGGTTTTATACCTGTGATTCTGATTTTTCTCCAGGTCTGCATTTACTCCTTTTAGTTATCGTTACAGCTGAGAGACAACAAAGTATAGTAGGAAGAGCAAGCATGGTCTATGGTTTTGGAGAGGTCTGGGTTTGACTACTGTCCCTTAATAGCTGTGTGCTCTTGGCAAGTCACTCAACTCGCTAAGACTCAGAGTCCCCACTTGTGGAATACCAAAGCACAGTACTCACATTTGGAGATTCAAGAGCTAATAGCTACGACAATGTGGACCTCCTTTTAATCACCTCCGGATCCCCAGTGCCTGGCTCAGAAGCTGACATGGGTACTCAGTGTCTGTTGTGGACGGAAACTAAATGGCTGGCACTTAGTAGGTTACAACAAATGTCCAGCCTTCTCTTTTACCTCTCTCTCTATTTTCTTCTTTACCACAAATGGCCCTACTGCAAAACAAACTCTGCGCATTAGGTGTGTCATGCATTTTTCTTCTTCATTAAAAGATTATTTTCCAATGTCGATTCATAACCATGCAGCGATTACCAGAAATATTTCAAAAGGTGATATTTGTTAGGAATCCGAGTTGTCACTAGGTCCCTGGGATGGCTGGCTTCCGGTCACGTCTCTTTCATTCACGCTGTGTCATACCTACCTTGTCTTAACGCTTGCTTGGCTGGTCTTCCAAGGATACTTCTCAGGGAGCTTTCTGAGCAAGATGAGTGGTGATTTTAGTGACAATAATGCCCAAGTGTTTAACATAGTTAGACAATGACTCTCACATTTTTGGGAAAGGAATGAATTTTTAGGGAGTTTTTGTGGCAAGCATGTCAAGCAGTTTATATGTAGGCTGAGTTTAAGCTGGACCGGCAAACAATGGTAATTCTTTAAGAAACTATTTCTCGGTTGTGAATTGAATTTGAAGAATGTGCAAAAGGTCCCACAAAAACGTGGACAGTACTGGTTCCTGGAAGGGCCCCAGACGCTGGACAACAGCAGGCATGAGCCCTGCGTTCCCTTTGCATCATCGGCCTTTTCTCTTTAGGGTCCCTTGTTTTCCTGTTATTATAAATAACTATATCTGTGGAGTTCCTCCAACTTCCTTTCCCTAAACCATTCTGGGAAGCTCACGGCCTAGATGGGAATCATGCTTGTTTTCTCTTTGGAACAGTAGCTTTTGCTTACACTGGTTCCTGAGGAAAATGGCCAACAGCTTTAAAACCTTAAATCCTAATGATCAAATTCTGCCAGCTCTGCGGGGGGAGCTTGCTCTCATTTCTGGCTGCATCCTCGTCTGGACAGACGTGCTTACTCAAGTCCATGGTGTATGACAAAGAAAGCACTGACACTGTCAAAGTTAAATCCCCAGGGTAGATTGCTTAGGGAGAACACACAGGAAGACATTAAAGTTAAAACAAAGCAGCTCCATTTAGAAAGCAAGAAAAAAAGGGTGATGATTTTATGGATCCAGAAATGATGACACCAGGTAAAGATGGACTGAGCTGCTGAGATATATAATATCTGAATAACAGTGGCCAAACATGGAAGGGAATTGCTTATCTCACCAATAAACCCAGGAGAAGAGACCCAGGGACTCAGGGCCTTTCCATTTTTCTGCTCCTCCATCCAAGGCCAGGCCATCATGCTCAGGCTTGTTACTTCATGTTCTGAGTTGGCTGCTGCATCTCTAGGTATTGTACTGACATCCCAGGGGGAAATGTAGAAGATATAAAAGGCCAAAAGCATCTTAGAGCAGATTCTGACCCCTTTATAATGCTTTCCCAGTAGTGGCAGCAGCAGTAACTTCCTCATATGTGTCATTGGCTAGAATTGATCGTGTGACCACCTCTAGCTGCAAGGGAGTCTGAGGATCATGAATATTCACATCCCAGATTCTACTGTAGAAGAAGACAAGGAAGGAAGAAGGAGCTGGGGTACTTAACCCGCAGAGTCTACCATGGCAGTGTCTGAATTCAATGCAAGCTGCTAAACTGTTAGAATTAGTTAGGAAACTTGAACTTGAATGGGACTACTAAAAACTTAACTTTAATCATCTCAGAAAACATCTTGAGGAAGAAGGAAGATTAATTTTAAGAATATCCTTTGGACCTGAGAATTTTATTTTTGCCACTTGTTAATTTGAAACAGAATTCGTTGGTCCTTCATTTTACTGTATATTTTTGGGTGTTTCTGCTTTGCAGATCTTTCCCACATTAGGAGGTGGGGGAAGGAAAGAAGGAAGATAATGAAAAGGAATAATGTCAGATAAACTATATTAACAAAGATTTGGCCTTTCTCTCATCACCTGTTTTGCTCAAATGGAAATAAACAAACAACCTAGACTCTAGAACATTCTAGGCAAACTTTGTCCATAAGGAGCCATGAACCCTTCAGGTAATGAGAGAGCCTTTGTTGACCAGCATCACAGGATGGTGGTTGTGTTGAGGGTGCCTTGGGTGGGAGGTTGGGGGCCAACTCCTGGGGAGAAGGGGACACCACAGAGGCAGCGCTGTACAGGCAGCAGGGGGCTCTCTCCTTGGCAAGTTCTCACTTGCCGGCTGGAGTACTTGGTGGTGACCTTGCACTGATGAGCAGCAAGTGGTGGGGGTGGGGAGATCAGTTTCCTGAAGCCAGATGGGAGGATCACCTCTTTCTGTGCCACATGGCCCCTGAAACTCTCCATGTAGAGGACACTTGCCCAGAGATGGAGGAGAAACTAGAAAAGGATCCAGGCAAACTGCACTTAAACAGGTTGAGACTTGGATGGCTCTGCCATCTGGCTTCTTTGAGCTGGTGGAGATAAAATGTGATTCACAATTGTATTCAGTGGCCATCTAGTGCCCTTATAAACACACAGGCACGCATGTGTGCTGATTTGGTCTTTGAGTGTGAATAAATGATGCTTAGTTGTTATCAAAATACTGGAAAATGCCTGAGGGGTCGGGGGTCACCGGGGGGGGGGGACTCAGGTTTGGCGGAGGCTGCAGCAGAAGTGGGGATGAGGACGCGTTGGGCCCAGCGGCCCAGCTGGCCCCTGTGTTCATCAGGAAATGCCAAGGGCAGCGAGGGACTGGTGCCCAGCCACACAGAGCCGCGCTGGGCATTTGGAGTCTTCTGGCTTCTTACTCTACTGGCTTATGTCCTCACCGGGTAACCAGGACAGGATACTTTGGGCGTGGCATGGAATCCAGTCAGCCACCGTGATGTGGGGAAATTGGGTTTTGAGGAACGTGGCTGGGGGTAAAAATCTGGAGGACCCTGGCTGTGCCAGATCTTCTGCAGGGCTGGGACACATGCTTGGCTCGCTGGTACCTCTCGGATGGGGGGACAGTGCTGCGTGGCCACCCCGCGGCGGGGTCACGGGTTTTGTTTGCAAAGCTCTTTCAGCTCCCTGGAGTGTTTTTTAAGTTTAAAGACACCAAAGACCTAGATTTTGGTTTCAGTTTTTTTATACTGTTACCCCTAGAGAACCATGCCAAGTGTATAAAACTCTTTTATTGAGCCCATGAGTACTGGGAAGGGTCAGAAGAGGAGCCAGGCCATTATTTAAACACTCAGCTTGTGTCTGCTCAACCCAGCCTTCCCTCCAGGTGGGAAAAGCAATCAGCCATCTGTAAATTTCACTAGCATCTCTTTTATTTCACAAGGTTACAAAACAACCACTACTTACTTTCTCTGCTTTTTGGGGGGATGGGGGTGGGAGAAGAGTCATAATTATTTGACAAATATGATCCCAGCATCGTTTAAAAAATTATTTAAAACTGAATTGTTTCAGTGTTTTGCCACATGTTGCTAGCCACCTGGCTGTTTCTACATTTTGGAATATTCCTGCGCTGTCTGGTGTCTTAAGGACAGGATCTGAATTTCCCCACCTTTCCTTGGAATTGTGGTCTTGGAGTTGCATATCACGCCAATCCCTGTCCCTGGGCAGTACCACAGGCTTAGCACATGCTAATCCTTCTGGCTTCTGGGGTGGATTTTTGGTGGAACACTCATCGTTTCGCTGAGAGCTGTGTTTTCTTCATTTCAGGGTCTGGGAAGTATTTGGCGGTTTCCAGTGGAAAGTAAAACTTGCATTTCAAACAAAGATGAAGCAGGGAGACTTACATAAACATGAGCGTTTGTTGCGTTTAAGAGCAATCTTGGTACACTTAAGAAATTTTTGCATTTTTGGGGTTTTAAGGGTCTAGCTTATTTCAAAAGCTCTTATCATTCCTTTGAGGGTTTTCTCCTTACCCAAGGCTGCCCTCTCTTTCTCCTTGCGCCGATGGCCAGGCCGGGCCGCGCGGGCGCGCAGCGCGGATTGGCAGCCATCCCTGGCTGGTATGTGCCTTAATGTCTTTGGGTGTGTCTGCGCTGGCAGCTTTTTGTGACCAAACGTATTGGTTGCTTCAAAGAGTTATTTTTGACCTTCATAGAAGGTCTTGATTAATAGTCTCTTTGTCCATCAGGGACTGACTGCAAATAGCAAAAACCCAACTTGACTACCGTATTTCGCCATGTATAATGCACATGGTTTTGCCCAAATTTTTGAGGGAAAAATAAGGATGCGCATTATACATGGGCAGTACTAATTCCCTATCTATATAAATGTTTTCAATTCTTTTATTTATGCTTATGCGTTAAAAGTACAACTCTAGAAAGCAATAACAAGATCCATATGCAAAATAATGCCCTGGAATATGATAATTGGTTTTGTTTCTAAATATAAGTAAAAAATTAAATTAAAAAATAAAAATGAGAGATTTTTTTCCCAAAAGTTTTGGGTGAAAAATGTGGGTGCACATTATGCACGGAAGGTCATTATACACAGCAAAATACGGGAATTTAAATTCCAGAATCCCTCGGTTTGTGGAGCTGCATGTGGGGAAGGTCAGGGGTTGAGCCAGCCCTGGGGATGCCTCAAGCCAGGCTTCACCAGGCAGACAAAGCGAGTACGTGTCTCTACACAGCTTGTTTCACATTCACTGCCTCATGGAGACTTTTGCATCTGGGGGCTGTGAGAACCAAGGCCAGTGGGAGACTGGATTCGACTCTTTTTGCTTCGGGGAATCCTGAGGGGTCTACACCACTCCCAGCGAATGGCAGCGGAGGCCGCACTTGCTGAGGGCGTGCTGAGCCCAGAGGGCCCATCAGTGGGTCTACTCTGGCTGAGGCGAAACAGAATCAGTTTCAGGGGAAAGAAACATGGATTTTCATTTCTTAAGATTGAAATTAAGCCATGGGACCAAGAAGTCCTCACTCTTGGACTTCAATTTTCTCTGGGAATTTTGTGAAGGGAGGGACTGCTACTGACATCGGAACACTTTTATGTGGCTGGAATTGGGTTATCAGGCTGTCTCTGTGCTGCCGTTTCATCGCCTTGCCGAGACTCTGGTGGGCTGCTGCGGGTGGCGTGAGCAGGGCCAAGTTTGGGATTAGACTAGGACAGACCAGGAAGGGCCTAGAGGTCAACCCAGACTAGAGGTCAACTTGGCTTTGGCGTTGGCTAAATAATGAGTCTTGCTCATTTCAGAGCCTTTTGGAAACCAGGGGTGGGGAGGAAAGTCCCCACCCATAACCCCAGGAGAGTACTCGGCGGGTCAGTGATTAGTGCCGGGATGAGGGGGCTCCGGAAGGCAGGGCGGGTGGTCCTGATCCTCACTCTGAAGGGAAGCCGCACCTTGACCTCAGGTTGATGGTCACGCCCAGAGGCATCAGGGAACAGCCTGGTGCTTGGAGGTGTTTTAGCTGGAGACTGATGGTTGACCTCATTAGTCTAAATCCTCCTAACATATTTTTCTTGAATCCATCGACATTTTAGGTGAGTATGGGGTGTGTGGTCATACCAGGTGCCAAGAGAGATGCCAGAGTGGGAAGATGAGGGAGGGGCAGGGGAGGTACTGCACCCCTGGCTACCGCGGTGAATGGGCCGTGAAGGCATTGGTCAGCCAGGCTGGCCTGGGGCCCTGGCTCTGGGTTCAGGCTTCTGACGGTGGTTGTTACCCTGGAGAATCCCCTGAGGCCACTCTGCAGAAGACAAAGACCCTCCAAAGACAGACATTATAGAGCCATTGGCATCTTCGTTTCCAGCCCGGAGCAGACGCAGACTCATACTTAGTCCCTTGAACCAAACTGACCCGCTTGGGTAAGACCTGGAGTTTGGAGCTCGGTCCAAGTGAAAACTCTATGAGCTGACTGTGCCCGAGTGTCCCATTCCAGGACAGACCGGAGGGGGGTCTCATGGGACCGATGGCACAGAGCTGAGTAGCCTGGCAGCTGCCAGGTATCTGAAAGGTCACCAGAATATCATTTTACTACTCAGCACCTGGCAAAATATTCTTGATTCTGGATAAAGGTCACTGGTATGAAGTACAGAAACGGCTTTGTCGTGATATGGAATGGCTTCGGTCATAGCAGACTCGTTGGTTTCCTTCTTCCGTCTGGTGCACCTCAGCATCTGTCTCCATTCAAAGGTAGCCTTGAACAGGGAGAGATGGGAAGGACACAGACAGGAGTTTCTTTTTACTTCACCTACAATCCCTTAGGCTGCAGCTGCAGCTCGTCGCCTCGTTTCGCACCCCGTGGAGGTGAAAACGCTGCCTGCCGCGGCCCTGCCCTGTGGTGCGCGCTCTGTGAGCGACCTCCCAACGTTCCCTGCACTAGACCACCTAACTCCTGTCGTGTCCACCTCGGTGTGTCTTCTTTTCTCTTTAGAGAGGCTGTTCACAGGGTATGAGCTTGGACGAATGTACCCGGTATTGTCTTTGTTAGATGAGAGTGCTGAACGCTATGAGAGAAGGTGGTGGCCTTCATTTGCCTGCAGAGAGGATGCTCTGTAGTGAGTTTCTAAGAACACGTAAACCTAAGTAAGGAACTGTTTGCCATAGTTCATCTTCAGATCCCAGAATGTGGGTCCTGTAGCAGGGAACCCAGAATGCAGCCCTCAGACCCTGGAACCAATGCCACGCTCCTTATGCCTTCACTCACTTTGAAGGCATGAAGTCATGGGACCTACGCAATGTGATCAACCCCAAGATAAGCTTCTAATCCGAGTTCATGCACACTGACCTGTGCCTGCCTGGATCGGTGGTTCCTTAGGTGGAGGCCGGTTGGAGGAATTCACTCAGAGCCCAGGCACGGGGACGGGGGTCCAGGCGAGGCTGGACGACAAAGGTGCCTTTTACCCAGCCATCCTCTCCTCGTCCAGTTCTTCCTGAGAGAGGTACGGACAACGTGCACTAGGAAACACCCAACTGACATCAACCCAAAACACCGCAGTCAGCAGGCACACAGGGGATGATGGTGTCTCCTTCCTAAGCCCCAGCTTGCATGTGTTGGGGGGAAGGTAGAAGACGGGGTGGGGGTGTATTGGCCTAAGGCCTTTAGAGAACCTTAAAGTCAGAACCGATCTTACAAGGAGATTGACCCTAAAGTCACCTTGAAGGTATGATTTCAACGTCCCCCAAAGGCGTTTGTGTTCAAAATTGACCTTCATTCGGTAAATCTGTAAAGCTGGAAGTGCCACTATTGGAAAGTCATTCCTCTGTGTAAGGTTTTGTCGTCACAATGCAGATCTCCCTGAGAGAGCACTTCAGGCGCTTACTCCACGTCCCCCTGAGAGGAGTGCAGCGAGGACCCCGGGCACAAGGGACCGGACCCTGTGCAGGGCGGGGGCACCCCCCGCCCAGAGGAAAATCGTGCAGGAGGGTGGGGGAGTCGGGGGGAGGAAATGGCTGCCATAATGGTGGAGGTTTTGCAGTTTGTTTTAGGATAGCCATGGCTTCCTGGATTAATTAATTTTCAGTGAGCATGGTCACCTGCCTTTCAGGAGCAGGGACAGAGTCTTCAGGTGCAGCTGCGTGGCTCTGGGCAGTGCCGCCACCCCCTCCACCCCAGATCTCTCCCCTCCCCGCACCGTGGAGGAAGTCGGCCACGCCTCCAGGGGGCGTGTGTCCCCTTCTGCCGTGTAAGGCTAAGCGCTCCCAGAAGTGGAGGGCAGGGTTTGGACCCTCAGTAAGACCCCTTTTCCTGTCCACTCTACTCGACCATTTCCACAGAGTAGTTTACACATCTGACTTTTTTTAACAATGTACACATGCTGGCGCGGGCTCACAGTGCGTTGAGATGTGGCTTGACGGTACTGGATCACTGGCAAGAGAACAAACAAACCCTTGCATGGACACATGCGGAGATCTGAGGGGGAAGCCGAGTGAACTGACAGTCATTAGGTTTTGGCAACCCGACCACATCTGCTTCTTGTCCTTCTTTTCATTGTCCCTCTCACTGCAGCTCCTGAGGGTCTTGGGTGTCTCTCTTTACGCTGGGCTGATGTGGCCATTTGAGTGGGTTCTCGTGCGGGTTAGAAATCACTGTTTGTTGTGTCCAAGGGTAGATGCAAAGCATTCAGGTAGATGCACACTGAGTGTATTTATCAGATGTTCTCTCCCGGTGTCAGAAATGACTGGGAATGGTTTTCAGGCCCGGGCCGTTGGGCACCGATTGAATCGCAAGCGCCCCGTGGGAAACATGAGGGTGGTGGGGGTTCATGGACCTCACTGGCAGCCTGTGCCCAGGGCCGCCCTTTCTGAGGGAGATGAGGAATGGGACCGCGAAGAAGAGCATCATTCACGCACCCATCCATTCATCTCCTTCCTGAGAACCGCCTGCTGTGAGATTCCCCTGCGGTTTCTGAGGCTTGGCTTTGGCGCCACTCCCCGTGGGCTGGTGTGGGACATCGGACGCCCAGGACGATCTCTGCCGTGTGGGGAATAGGGATTGTGACAGAAAAAGTGAGCAACAGGTGGCAGGGAGGGAGGGGAGATTTTTGTAGTGAAGCCTTGTGGGAAACAAAGGGAGCTGGGGAAGGGGAACCACAGCCCTCAGACAAGGAAAGCCGTGGTGTTTCTCACGGGGCTGGGGTCGGGGGGGGGAAGGAGAGCCACTGCAGAGCAGCCACCACTGCCCAGCGCACGTGCCAGGAACCCACGAGGGTGCTGTCCTCGCAGTCCCCTTAACCAAATGCCCACCGGCTATGGGCTTCCTTGCCTGTGACCTCTCCCACCACGGCCTGCGGGACCTCGGCTCGGACCCTGGGGAGGGAGCGCTTTGTGGGCTTCCTTCCACGCCCCAGCCTGACATCGCGCTTTTGTCTCCAAAATGGACTATCTATCCCTCATGCTTTGAAATCTTCGTTTTCATCCTTTTATTTTATTTTTTTCCCCAGTTCTTTGGGTTTCTCCAGCAGGGTCAGTGAAGTTCTCTCTGTTTTTAATTGTTTTATTCCAGAAGCAGTCGGGCAGTTTGGGGAAGAATCAGAGATGTATGTTAGGCTCAGTCGTACTTATTCTGTGAAGAATTCCCGTTTGGGACTGAGGCCACGTACTAACCAAACTGTGTGTTATCCTGAAATGCTCTCCCTTCCCTGTCTTCTGCCACAGTGTCCAAACTCATTTTTCTTACTGTTATCAAGTTTAAAGGGTTCTGGGTTTGTTTTTTTGTTTTTTTTTACTCTCTCCCACCCCCGAGAATGCCTTGTGTCGTTGAATAATGAGTTTCAGATCCCAGTTTGCCCCACATTTGACTTCTGTGTGAATATTTCGCATATGTTTATATCATGTTACATTGTAATATCAGTTACAAGTTATATTTCATTTTGGTTATTTTTGAAAATTAAGAATTCTTTTTAGAACCTCATAACTGGAGATAAAAGTGTAATTGTGCTTCTTAATAACTTGTTTTTCTTTTTCTGTGACACAATAGGAAAACATATAAATTAGCTACATGGAGATAAAACCAGAGGTTTGCCTGCCTTTTAAGGTGTGGATGATTCTGGTTTGTTGTCTTTGTGGAAGCGAATACTTTTGCTAGCTCATTTTGGATACAATGGATATTCTTCCTGATCATGAGGGTTGTATGTTATTCTTCCCAGAGGTAATCTCAAGATTGTCTAACAGTATCATGCAAAATACTAAGAACTTATTTAATATATGACTGCCTCCGGAGAATAGGTCAAATTACTAATTCGTTATTCTTGCACTAGCAAGGCAACATAATCAAGCCAGAGAAAGCCTAGAGTTTATTTTGATTTGTTTCACTTTGGGTTTAAATTGACCACCCACAGTTATGCAAAGGACACGAAAGCTTGTGGGTTTGGTGTGTTTGTTTTGCTGTCATACTGTAACGATGTCCACACACGACTGCGCTTAAAGCCCGCAGGATCAGACAGATTAGAAGCCGTTTGCTTGTTTGCTAACAATGTCAGAGAACACTGGAAAAAGAGTCCGTTTACCCCAATCTGCCATTCCCATAAGTTGATAGTCGCGCTATTTGCTTAGCTGACCACCCACTGAAGCCGAGGCATGTGAAGCTGCTGTCCACTAAAACGGGCCTGAAAGTCGCGTGGGACGCACCCAAAGATGCTACCAGTAGACCCGTGGAGTATTACAACATTGCCTACGGGAAGTCACTGAAAAGTCTTAAATACATCAAAGTGAATGCGGAGATTCAATCCTACCTTATTGAGGATGTGGGTAAGTGACACGTGGGTCTTGTTCGCAGTAGGAACTAACTGTGCCCTATGTTTTCCGTCCCATTCTTAGGGTGTGACTGTTTGTGAGACACAGTGTGTCCAGGCTCCCATGGTTGCTTGGGAACGGGAAGCCACCACGGTCACGAATCTTTGGCTTCCTGGCCTTCGCCCTGCCAGTGGGCTGTCCCCGTCCCACACTTGAACTCCACTGTTCCTGGATCTCTCTCCAAACTGATGTCAGAAACCACTTTTAGTTTCTGAATGTGCTTTTTGGTCTCGTGGAAACTTGACTACTGGGCAACTCTGTAGTCCAATCTGGAGATTTCTCGTTGGCGAACCACTTTACCATTAGGGATTACTCAAGCAGCGTGTCCCTGTAAAGGTGCGAGTGTGCGGATGCTCAGCCATGTCCCATCCAAAAACGAAACATTTCTCCCCATGCGGTTTCACTCTGGAAGTCTGGAGTATTTTAAATTTTGCCCAGGTATATTGTCTTATAAGAGCAGGTATAGAAGGTTTTGAGCCGACTTAGGCTTTGGATCAGCTCCCGGGGTGCCCTGTCTTCGCCACTTAGATCCCGGAAACTGCTTACTCTCCACTCACCTCCTGGTCCCGCCTCACGGGGCTCATTGGAAGTAACAGCATCAGCGGGCGCGGCCTCAGGCCTCCTGGCCCCGGCAAACGCCCCGCCGCCTTCCTGCGGTGGGTCCGCATCCTCAGCGCCGCTCAGCTTCCTGGCCACAATCCCCCCCAGCTTCCTTCCCCGTCTCTGAGCTAACACACCAGGTGTCCTGGGCGTCAGGGCAGAAGGTGCAGACCAGGGACAGAGGGGACAGGTTCCCTTCCTCCTGGATCCAGCTAAACCCACATTTCTCTGAATCTCCTTCACATCCCTGTGGCCCCACAGGGTTCAGCTGCAGGGTTAAAGGGCAGTGCTGTTGGACCAAAGACCTAGGAAGGGTCCCATTCCCTTGCTCAACGCTCAGGCTGTTAGGGGAGCTGCAGAGAAGAAAAACATGCAAAAAGAGGGACTGAGAACTCACTAAAAAGCCGTGTCTCCCAGGCAACTCTGATGAGTTGACGGGAATCAGAGACATGTGGATTAAATTTCTCTGAAACACAAATAAGCCCAGAAGGATGAGAGAAAGTACCTGGCAAAGCATAGTTTTGCCTTCCGTCCAAACCTGAAGCATTTCCCAGTTGGGCCGGCAGGTCGTGCCAAACCCTCAATGCCACCAGGCCCTGCCGTAGACAGACAGAAGCCACACCCGTGCTGAGCACAGCAGGTGTTGCGGACGGGACTGGCCTTGTCCCCGGGTGCCTGGGCCTCTGGCTGGAGAACTGGTGTTGGGGCAGGAGCTCTTCGCTGTGCGGGATGTGCGCACCAGCATTGCCTCCGGCAGAACTACCTCCAGGCCCTCCGAGCATCTCCCCTCAACGCCTGCCCGCTCTCCTCTCTTCAAGGGACTGGCGCCTTCACTCACCTTTCTTACGACAATAATTCATTTTGAGGGAAACCAGCACCGCTGGAGCTTTGCTTTTCAAAGCGGCAAGTTCAGGGTGCGCTCCTGCCCTAGCCTGGTGCCTTGGTTTCCTTTCGTGTCCCAGCAGCTTTGGGAGCTCAGCCAAAGAGGCCACTGCTGTTTGACCTTGACCCCGAGATTCAAGTTCGAAAGGGAAGCCCAGTTACATTGCAAGATTAGTGTTTTCCAAGATTTCAGGGAATACTTTTCTAGGTATTTGTTGAATAGTCAAAGACAACACGCACACATAGTAAAGGGAGCATTTTATTGTGAGAAGGACATTTCACGAAGTGTTACATTTTCTAATGGTTTTTGAAGATTTCCATTTGGGCCTTTCCTGGGGAAATATTATCTGTAGTCAGGGACACTGCAGGTTAAAACATTTATTTAGTGGACAGGGCGTTCCTATTTCCTACACTGGTTTCACATGAAAAAGCTTAAAAGCTTTTTTGTTGACTGCTGATGAATCCATGTACTTTGTTCCAAGTAAATTTTGTGTCCTTTGGTCAGATGTATTTCAGTTGCAGGAGAGGAATGTTAGCATTTTGATTAAAAAAAGAGAGAGAGAAAGCTATAGTTAGATTTGTCATTTAATTCAAATTGTTATGTTTGGTTGTAACTGGTGCAAGGAAGACACAAATCAAACTGTCGTTCTTGGACATGTGACATGGTGGCTTGATGTGAACCGTATGTTTCAGAGCCGGGGGTAGTGTACTTTGTGCTGGTTACCGCAGAAAACCCCAGCGGAGTGAGCCGCCCCGTTTACAGAGCTGAGAGCCTGCCCGGTAAGTCTCACCTAGAATCGGAGGCTGTGCTTTTGTCCCTTAGATCGTGAGAAACATCCTCCTCGCTTTCTCTGGTCCCTACAAGTTTAGAATCAGTAAGGAGTTTCTGAACAAAAATGTTCAGACTTGTAGAGGAAGCTAAGAGACTGAAAACTAGGAGAGATTTAGCTCTGCTTTTAAAGTCATTGACTATAGGGTGTTAGCGTTCTGTCTTTAATTCTGGAGTGCTCGCTAGAGTAAGCCATGTGCAAGAGACTAAAAAGATGTGTTGTCCATCCAGCTTAGTGCTGAGTCACTACCGTGGCCTGAGCTGATCCCTTTGCAGCTTGTTGAAAAGACCACTTAGTGATATGTTAGGGATGCTCTGAAATGTGGAAAATCCTCTGGTCCTCATTTCTAACTACCAGGTTGCATTTTCCTAATTTAGGAGGTGAATGGATCAAGATTGATGGTTTTCCCATTAAGGGTCCAGGACCATTTAATGAAACCGTCACAGGTACTATTTGCTCACTCGGTTCATGTCCTCATTAAAGCACCATCTCGCAAGAGAGCTGTGCTTCTGTTACACCCATATGCTCACCAACCTTCATTCAGTTCCCATCGCTAAACTAACACACATGCCATCCAGTGTCGGTCAATCTGCTATGCACCTGGTGGACTGGACTGCAGCCAGTGTTGCTCACTCCTCACTGTTCTCTCGCGTTCTGGGGCCGGGAAGTGTCTCGTCTACATCTGGGGATTGTGTTGTGCTGTGAACAGGCAAATATGGCGGCTGAGATGGAGTCCTGGCCCGATGCGGACATTGGCGGCTCTTTCACCTGTGGATGGCATAAACAAGTGGGGCCCGCCAAACGGGGGCTTTTATTGGCTAATATGCTGCATCAAGTCTTTCTTTCCTTAAAACCACGGGGTATTTGGTGATATGTTAGATAATCTGCCTTCCATCTCTGCTCCATATTTGTATATATGTGTGTTTTATCATTTGGATGTTGATGTTGTCTGATCATGTTGTTTTACTTGTTGAGAGAAATGTTGACATTTCTGTGTGTTCCTTGAATGTACTTAATTAATGATGAAAAAATAATGCAAAATGAATGCAGTTATTTTAGACTGTGCTGGCTGCTATTCCAAGACAATGGGAGAAGAGCTGTGTTTTATTTTCATGAACCATGCTTTTAAATACATCAATCTTGTGTTATTGTTGAGAGGAAGGTGAGTATGTTGAAACCAATGACTCTAATCTGCTCAGATCAGATTTGATGGGTGTAGGCAGCATTCAGAGTCCTTTTATATGAAAAAGGATGGAAGAACAAAACCATTAGAAAAGGAAACTGGCTTTGGAGGACATGTGGTGTGTTCTCGTTCAGTTATGTTGGACGTAGGTGACCACGGGGTGTGGTGATGGACGTGTCTGTTGGCGATTGGAGATAAGAGAAGGAAAGGTGGAAGGGCGAAGCCCTGGCAGACGTGGATTTAGCAGCCATGCTGCCAAGTGAGAGCTGAAGTAGAGAGAGCGCATGAGAGGGTGAGAACTACGAGGGACTCGCAGAAGGCTAGGAGCAAACCTTGGGAGACGGCAAGAGTTGAGGAGGTAGCACACCCAGGTAGTGTGCGACATCGGACGAGAGGTTTGCTTCAGGGGTTGTCTATTCCTCAGGACACACACGTAGACATTCACAAAGACGTATAAACCTTTTACTGACAGAGGTACTGGCCCTTGCATTTGAATCTTATATTTTGTACTTTAAAGGACTATTTCATTTTGATAATCATCCTGATAATTTTTTTGAATGACAGATAGTTTTAGAATAAGTAATTTTCCTGCTTTTCCTTAAGTAATTAATCCTGTATGCCTTCTTTAATTGAAAGGGGTGTGTGTGTGTGCGTGCGCGCGCGCGCGCGCACATGTGTGCATGAGACCTTTCTGAGTAAGCACGTGTTAAAAAAACCCTGGGAGTCGGGATCAGAAACAATCATGTTCCAGCTCGGTGTTGGTTATATGTACCATGAAAGCATCTAATCTCTCTCTGCGGGGGCCTTTGTAGGCCTTGGTTGCCAAAGAGCAGTCAGCTGTAATACATGACACCACATTTGTCATACATTATGATAAAAAAAGATACTGGGAGAAATTGCTAGCTGAGACCGTTTGCAGCATATGATATAAAGCAGATTTTTTTTTTTAAAGAAAAAAGACTACATAGAGTTGGTTACAGTGCTCCAGCAAAACAACAACAACAACAACAAACAAACCACATTTAATCGTTAATTAAATAATGAGAACAATGTATGAGAAATGATCAATTAGTGACCGACATGCATCTGTATACTTTTATGTTGCTAGGACAATATGCTTTGCTATTGTTGTGAGAAATGGTTACTCTATGATTATCCTGCCAAACAAGGAAAGGATTCTTCATCCCACGTATCTTCATTCACAGGGGTGAGGGGTGGGGGGCGGGAGGTTTGCCCTGAAATGGAGACTTTGCTGTCAGTACCTGGTGTGAGCCCTCAGGCTTTAGTGCTTTAGTTTGCTTTAGTGCTTTGACTTTTAACGCTTTACTGTCTTCCAAGGTTTTATTTGAAACTGGAGGAAATCCGTTCTGGAACAGCGGTTTCAGTTCCTACTCTGGAAGGCCCCCTTTTGGGGGTGGGACTCTCTCCACCTCATTGTCTTCCCTTACAGGTAGCAGCCTTCCAAGCACGGCCTCGGTGCTGGAGAGTCACCGGGAACAAGGCGCAGGGGGGCTGGCCTTACTGAGACTGTGTTCTTGTGTGAAAGAGAGGCAGTGAGCGTGGAAGCCAGAGGCCGCGCACGCCGTCTGTCCTAGCTTGCGAGGGCTGTCACAGCAAAATACCGCGGCCTGGGCAACTTCATTCATAGAAACACATGTTCACACAGTTTGGAAAGTCCAAGATCAAGGTGTCAGTAGGTTTGATTTCTCCTGGGGTCTCTTTCTGGGCCTTGCCGATGCCTCCTTTCCTTCTGTGTCCTCACATGGCCTGTCTTCCTGAGCACGCATCCTTTTGTGTCTCTGTGTCCAAATTTCCTCTTCTCATAAGAACATCTGTCAGATTGGATCGGGGCCCACCCTAATGGCCTCATTTAACTTAAGCACCTCTTAAAACGCCCAGCCTCCAAAGAGTCGCATGCTGAACAGACAGGGTTAGGACTTCGACATATGAATCTGGGCGGGGGGTGCGGGGGAGTTCAGCTCATAACGCAGTCATGAATTCTTCGGAAAGCACGCAGCTCTGCGATGTACAACCGGCAGTGGGGAGTCCAGAGACCTGGTAATGTGGCAGCTCCAGGCCCCTGGGGACCGGGCGGTGAAGCAAAGCCATGTGAGGAGAAGGAAGAGCAGGCTGCGCGTCCCGGAGGCTGGAGGACTTGAGTGGGTCTCAGACGGGTCACTTGTCCAAGAATGAAAACTCTTAGGACTCAGATAGGACTCAGTGAACATGCAACTCCACAGGGGACCTTTGGCTTCCTCTTGGGGAGCTCATCTCCTCTTTTCGTTGGAAAGTTTCCTTTGTATGTAAATGTAAATGTAAAATCTCTCCTGCTAAGAAGTAAATCCATATCCCTCTGTTCTGTCCCTATGGCAGAGATGTCCCAGGTCCTTTCACAGACCGGAATCCTATTATTTCCCTTTCCAGCAGACTTCTTTCCTCAAGTTGTTGTAGCGCTTTCTGTCCCGGGTCTGGGCTTCTCCGTCGTGCACAAAGACAGGTGTTGGGATCAGGGTGAGAGGCAGAGGCCCGACTCCGCAGTACCTCTGCTTTCGCCAAGCTCTTTTTCTGGGAGATCTGGCCTCGGTGGGCCCCTGAGCCATGGAAGCCACGCTGCTCAGGGCGGCGTCCGCGCACACCGGGGCCAGGCCATGGGGCAGCTGCGTGCCAAACGATGGCTCCAAGACTGTCCTCTTTTCACGTGGTAGTTTAACTAAGGTCTTTGGCCAATGGGGAATTAATGTCTGTGGCATTATTTCCTCATGCAATTTTAAGTTTTATTTAGTGTATGATTTTCAGGGCAAAACTCTGTTTCTGGTCATGGCCTGATTCGTGAGCCCCTCAAGGGCACGTCACTTAGATTTACTCATCTCTGTCTCCTCAGAGCCTGGGACAAGCACGTGCCACGTGCTCAATACACGTTTAGGGCAAACGCATTTGGAGGCGGAACTGTGTGCTGGCCGGAGCCGGGTGCTGGGCGATGCAGAGCTGTCTGTTGGAAGGTCGGGGTCACCTGCCTAGTTCACTGGCTGATTCTGGAGATGGTCCCGGGCAGGCCAGCTTGTTGGCCACAGAGGGGCGCTGCCGCAAATCAGAGACCCTAACTGTCGCCCCCAGTTACACGGAGGGTCCTGGCTAAGGAATGGCCTGGAGCGCCTTTGCAGTTTGGAATTCCTCGAGGCTGACCGGGCTCAGAGGATGAGGTGTGTCCAGTCAGGTCTGTCTGCTGTAAGGGAGACGCCCTCCCTCCCTGGTAACAGGCACCTTCTTCCCAGGGCTCTGAGCTTTCTGAGAGCCCGATGCAAAGCCGCCCCTCACATCGGAACACAGTTAGAGTGCCCCAGCTTAGAGGCCACTCTTTAATCATGAAGAACAGTGGTTTCCGTGTGGAGCTTCACTGAGCAACGTGTTCTTGGGGAGGAGCAGAGAACTCAGGAGTTGCGGCCTAGACAGAGACTTGCGGCAGGGACGCAGGAAACACCAGCTGCCTCCTAAGGCAACAGTCACGAGCAGCCTTCCCGGGCACCAGCATCTAAGCCAACATCCCCGGGGGTCCCTCTGCATTGGGGAACGTAAATGTTGGCTCATTCATTTTCCTGTCAGTGAATTCTAGGAAGCAAGCGGGGGCTGGGCCAGGGGATGGCTCGCCCCTCCCCAGCTGAGGCTGCCGAGGGGACACTGGTCTTCCAGGAGCATGGATCTAAGTCGCTGCCACGGCGGGGGTGGGGGGCACCCAGAGCCCATCGCTCTCCTACAGGGGGCGGGAGGCCATCGGCTCAGCGTAGGGAGAGACGCCCCAGGGGAGGCTCCTGCCCTGCAAACACGGTGGCGGGGACGTGTCCGTGCGAGCAGCTGCAGAGCCCCTTCACTCCTGCAGTGGCCACGGCGCCATCGCCGATCCGTGCCGAGTCCTCCAGAGTCGCTAACGTAGCAGCGCCAGCCCCGGTCTGCAGGTGCTGCGGCCTTTCGCAGCCACACACCGCCCGAATCCTGTGGGCGCGATCAAGGACATGAAGTAGTTGTCACTGATTGTCACAACACCGCTGGGGTCAGCGGCAGCTGCTGCTGACACTTCGGAGGACATCCTGGAGCAAACCAGCCGTCCTCAGGGGCTTCTCAAACGGGGTTCGTGGAGCTCGGTGGGGCAGGCGTCTGCGGGGACATGGGCGCCCCGGCCACACCCAATGGGGGGGTGTTTTCCGGATGGCCAGTCACTTGCAATACGGTTTTTTATTTGAAAATAGTATGGAGCTGTCCGCAAAAGTCAAGTGCAATTGTGAGATGAAACTGAGATTGTGACCGAAGCGCCGAGCTCCAGGCTCCCGGCGTCGGGGTCCTTTCCGCGGCCTCTGAGGTCACCTTTACAGAAGAGTTGGAAGGGCCCAGTTAAGTGACTCAGCACTTTCGCGAAATGAATAGAGAAACAGAAGCACGTGGTTGAAATCAAGCGGTCGCAGGATGGCTTTACACTGGCTTTGTTTCTGAGGCCAGCCTGCTGCCTTTTGAGAACCAGATTCTGAGGACAAAAGCTGGCCGCCTTGTGCCCACCTGTGGGGTTGGCCTCTGCCCTCCCCGTCCCTGTCTATGCTCCACGTCCAGTAGGAGTCCCTGGGGCTTGCCGTCTGGTGACAGTGTGGACTTCGCCTCGTGACCCTAGAAAGCAGGAGAAAGAGGCCCTGTGAGGCACCGGACAGGTCCCGCGAGCAGCAGAAACCGTGGACAGAAGGCTCTTAGGCTTATTTGTGTTAGAAGAAAGTTTTAAATGCTTTATAACGGCTTTCTCACTCTGTAACAATTTTAGTAAATGACATTGATTAGCATGGGGGAAATCAAGGTTCTTTTTTCCTTTCCTTTTTTTTTTTGTTCTTTTTTTCCCTTTTAAGACCATCTTTCTTCTCCCAGTCCCTGAAAAGGCAGCAAGGACTTACTGGCTCCCAGCCATGGCTCAGGGTGCTGTTCTGGCGTCTCTGAAGGACGGTGAGATGTCTCGCTAATTTTCTCCTTAGGGTCCCGACAGGGTGAGTCATTGTTCTGAGCGTCCCCAAAGGGAGTCACTCACACACCCTTGTGTCTTTCCACAGTGCCATCCTTGTTAGGGGGGACCTGCCCAGTAAGCCAGCAGAGTCACGCGCAGGTCATAGACACAGAGGGAAGCTCATGTGACAGCAGCGAGCAGAGCGAGCGGTGGGCCCAAAGGCCCGGTCACTGGCGGCGTCCACGGGTGGAGAGGCGGGCGTTGGTCTCCAGCCAGGTGGCCGCAGTGTCGCACGCACCCGGTGGAGTAGAAGTCCAGCAGGGCCCCGAGCAGGGCCCGTGGTGCAGCCCAGAGCGAGCGCTGGGTGCGCAGAGCTCTGAGCTCTTAGGGTTCACAGAGGCGGAGGCCCCCCCATATTGGTGTCCGGATAGAGTCCCTATCCGAGTGTCCAGGCTTGCGGTTTGGGGCGTTCTGGGCCCCTCCTAAGGGGTTCCTGTTGCACCCCATTGCCTCAGTCTCGGCACAGCCCCGGACATAACTGCCGTGGCTGCCAGTGACTCCATCTGGGACTGTCAAAGGTGCGCGGATAGCCCGCTCTGCTCTTGGTCTCTGCGGTCTGCGGTCGGCCAGCCAGGCTTTCGCTACGGCCCACCAGCCTCTTCCCGACGTGGTCCCTCCTTGGAGACCTGGCCCATGACACGTGTGGGGAGAAGAGTGCTATGGGTGGGGCCTCAGGGGACAGGGGGGCTGACTTCCCCTCAAGAGCACCAGGCCTTTGGGAACTTAGCTGGCATTTTCTCTAAGTGGGGGACCTGTGGCACAGGAGTCTTGGGCAGTGATTCGGGGGCGACAGACAGATCCTTTGCCAGAGGGGTGTGTCAGGCTCCATGGGGTCCCTTTGTCCGGAGCAGGCACACGCTCCTGCCACAGGGTGGTGGCAGGGACGCCAGCCCTGCAGGCAGCCTGAGCTTCTGAGCACGAGCGGCGTGGAGGGGGCCAGGGCTGCCGGGCTGGCTCCCGGGCCGGCGTCGCGCCCACCCGTCCAGCTCCCAGACTCTCTCCTGACCTTTGCGAGCCCCCCTTTCTTTGTCTATAAATGGGTGTTACTGTGTCACTGTGAGGATGCTTGTAAATAAATGCCTTATAGCTGGCAGGGACCCACAAATTATGAAGGTTGGTGACATTCTGACTCACTGCTCCAAAACAGAGACAGGAGACTCCCTTCCTCCATACTGTGAAGCGCGCACAAGAACTCAGTGAGTAGTTGCGTATCGGGGTGGTTCACTGGAGAGAAAAATGTGGTGTGCGAGACAGATTTCAGAATTCGTATTGCAAACATTGGTGTGTGGGAGAGATGTTCCGTGACTCATTCCCAGATGTCTCGGGGGGGGCTCTGTGTCAGAACTGACCCAGAAAGGAGCCCTTGGCAGACAGACGGCGGAGCGGCGTCGGCTGGCTGACCTGGGCAGCTGCTCACTCTGTGCTGTGTCTGGGCCCGTCATGGGAGCGGGGAACTCAGACTCAGACTGGGGACAGCAAAGCGCATGTCCCGTCATGCTCCAGCCGCATCACCTTTACCCCTCTCCCCTCATATTCCACCCGCACCCCCTTGTCATGGTGACTCACCCAAAGTGCACCTGAGCCCTGGAATCTCACCTGGCCTGACACAGGTGGCGGTCTTCCAGGTGCCTGACACTGCAGTGTGAGGACCACCGCTGCAGCCACACGGGCGGGACCCCTCCTGCCCCGCAGGCCAGCGTCCCCGGTTGCCCTGAGATTTGACGTTTGGAGCTGGTGGGGTGGCCGGGGAGCCGCCAGGGGCCGTGGATGGGCGAGCAGGAGGCAATGAGCTCAAGGCCACCTTTGCGGAGCCTGGGGGCAGGCCAGGGCCACGGGGGGTCAGGGGCATCAGAGGGACAAACTGCTCACTCTTCAGAGCGGCAGACTGAATGACGGCTCACGCTGTGCTGGACAACGAGCGTGTCCTGCTGGCTGAGACGGAGCCAAGGAGAAGATGGCCGCGGCCTCTTTCATGCCAACGAAGAGGGGACACTCGCTTGGAGTGAGGGGCGACTGCAGGTGCTGATGGAGCCCATGAATGGTGCTTTCAGGGTAGGCTGCACCCAAGTCGCCTGGACACAGACAGCCCCCTATCTGAGACGGGTCTTCGTGTAAAAACCTGTGACAATAAGTCTGCCTGTCTCTTTCTCTCATGTCTGGTTCTTGGAAATAGATGTTTTAAGTGCCCCTGGTGTGCAAAGCATTGTAGTCAAATCTGTCATGGGACCTGGGGTTCCATTCTGGAGGGGTTACCCACCCACCCAGTGAATCACAACCATGAACACACTTAGCAATTCACATGCGCTTCATATACACCAGGCACGGTACTAGGTGCTTGATGTGGCTTATGGTACGAAACACAATGTGCCACATGCTACTTTGCAAAGGAGGGAAAATGAGGCTCAGCGTGCGTCTCAGAGCCACCTTGCCGGTGACTGTGGAAGCCCACAGCAGGGGCCGCTGCGTCGAGCTAGCATTGAACTGGGCGTGGATGGAGCATCATGTTGCATTCAGGATTTTTTTTCTTTGTGATAAGAACAGATTCTGATTCTGTACAATTTTAGAATATTTGCTGCCTTGGGTAGCTGACGCTCAAGGCAGGAAACATGACTGTCTGGCCTTCTAAAGTCGAATCGAGATGGGAAATGTTTCACCCTGCTGAGCTGCCGAGCAGACGGTGTGTGATTAATGTTATCCACCAGCTCTGAGAGCTACGGGAGGACAATTCCAGAGCGAGGGAGGCGACGACATGCGCTGCCCAGTTATAGTGCGCTTGGCACTTGGGGACGTGAACATGACGTCTCTCAGCAGTTGAGATTTCCTGTTTTCAAGATAAAAGACGTACAGGGATTTGTTAGAAAACTTCCAGAATGCTTCTGTGAGGCCATCCCGTGCGGGTTAGAAAAACACTTAAAAGTTTCATTGCAAGTGAATTTGAACCATCTGGATAGTTTTTCTTAGTGTGCGCATCAGCCTAAGAGAGGGTCACCAGATGATCTAGAAAAGATTTATACAAGATGTTCGACAGTACGTTTCACCCAGGATGGCAAAGAAGGGACACTTTTTTTAAATACTTGAGAGACAGAGGACTGTGTTTAGAGGGATGGTGTCATCACCATCAGGGTCAGTGGCTGCCGTGCCGCCGGGGACCAGTTCTCCGGGGCAGCTGTGGGTGGCAGGTGTTCTCTGGTTCACTTGCTCCCTGCTGAGCGCTCTGTCCAGTCCTTACACACACGCTCAGTGGCCGCTGCGCCAGGCGTTGTGCCCACGTTCTGAACGGGGCCTGTCCAGCCCAGAGCCCTGGGTTCACGTTCATTAGCAGAAGACTTAGGCGGCTGGCAAGATGGCACTTGCGGTGACGAGCTGGCATAAGTCAATGGGCCTTGGCACCGGAGTGGTTGAATTCAGGTCCCTGCTTGGCACTTGGTAGCTGTGTGGCCTTGGGCCAGTCCGTTCTCTGCTTTGCACCTCAGTTCTCACAGGGATTATGACGTCTATCCCATTTACCTGGGAGCCGTTTAAGGACAATTAAAATAAACCACATGAGCGCTGATAACAAACTGTGAGGTTCTATGGCAGGTGGGCACTGTGGTGGGTTGTCAGGGCCAGCTCAGCCCTGTTCTCACAGGCGGCCGACAGGCCTGGCTCGCTCGCCAGCCTGGGCAGAAGTTGCTTCTCACCCCTGCGTCGCTGAGGTTCCCTGGCGGTCTGAGCTTTTCATGAAAGTAAAATAAGCATCACACCTTATTCACTGAGATCATTTCACCTCGGATGGAGAGGTTAGACGGCAGGCTGGCGCTGGGGGACAGCCCCCACCATGCTCGGTCCCTGCCTCGGGGTGGCGCGGCTCCTGAGTAGTGGCCCAGCCTGGGTCAGCACAGGGCCACAGGTGGGCACCTCAGGCAAACGCTTGTGCCGTCTGGAGCCGAGCTCCTGCTCTCGGAACCTCAGCCCTCCCTCCCGCTGATGGACCCATCACTTTAGGGAATTCCAAGGGCCTTTTTCCTTAGGCCTGCTTTATTCAGGATTTCACTGTTGAGTGTCAGGGGACACGGAAGCAGGGACCTGCAGCACTCCCCCGGGCCTGGTGACGACAGCGAGCTCTCCGGGCAGGCCGCCCCGCGCGGCGCATGGCGCAAGGCCCCCAGGACTGGGGCAGAATCTCTGGGCAGGGGGCGCCGCTTCCGTGCAATCATTTATTTTGTAGCTGACTCCTGTGAGACCCATGTGCCTGTGACCTGTAGCTTTGCCCTTGGCTGGAGAGGACCCGGAGCCCCTGTGCCCACGGGCTCTTTCTGCAGCAGAGGCGCCGAGGGCTCCAGACCGAGCGGTGTGGAGGGCGGCACCGAGGCCAGCCAGGACGATGGCAGCACCGTGGACATCTGTCCCACTCACCGCTGCCCTGAGGGAAGAGGCCGTGGCAGCCATGTTGCCTGGGTGGTGACCCCGCCAGTCCCCTCCTACCCAGGAGAGCAAGCTGTGCACGTGGCCTGAGGCAGCCTGTGCAGAAGTTGCTTTTCACTCCCATGTCGCTGAGGTTCCCTGGCGGTCTGAGCTTTTCACAGAATTAAAATAAGCATCACACCTTATTCACAGACATCATTTCACTTCATAGAATATTTAAAAATATAGCCCTGATCCGGCCCCACAACAAACACCCTGTGAAATCAAACCTCCACCTCAGGTTCACCCTCAGAACCACAGATAGTAGGTGACCTTGCTCACGAGAAAGTCTTCTGTTAAAACTGAGTTTTTAAAATATGTGGTAAGAGTTTGTACTGGAAGCACATGGAGGAAAAAATGACTTAAGAGAGGCAAAGAGAATGAAGCATAGTTTTTTGCTTCCTTTAAATTTTTTTTATCTCAACTGCTATTCCCATGCTCATGGCTCCCAGAGAGCCATTTCATAGTGTTGCATAAATCTCAAAAGGACACAGCACTATTCCTGATAAATTAAACTTGTTTATGTATTTTGTTCCCATGAACAAAAATCTGCTAACTTTAAAAAACAAACTAAAGCTTCATGATTGATAAATAAGACTGCTGCTCCTTGTCCAGATTTTGCTTTTCATAAGTAGTTTATACAAGACAGTTTCCCCAGGATTTTTTTCAAAAAGATTTCATTTACTTATTTTTAGAGAGGGAAAGGGAGGGAGAGAAACATCGATGATTGATTGACTCTCACACGCCCCCAACCAGGAACTGAGCCCACAACCCAGGCACTTGCTCTGACTAGGAATCGAACCGGCGACTTTTTTGGTTTGCCGGATGACACCCAATCCACTGAGCCACCCCAGCCAGGACTTTTTAAAAAAGACTATTCTTACGCTAGCCTCACGCAAGGTCTGTTCAGCAGTGGCACACGCCGATGAAGGAAATTCATGCGTTCTCCTGTGACAGAGTCACCCATGGATAACACAAACACTTATGATGTGACTGCTTGGACATCACATTGTTATGCGTATGAAGCAAGTGACCCCCAACAGGAGCTCATAGAACAATAAACTTTTAGGATTAATGCTGGAACCCACAGGACTTACCAAGTTACAGGATCTACATGGGAACTCCTACGTTGACTCAACACTGTGCCATTAGCAAGTTGGGCTGTTAGCACTGAACACTTCAGGACATTTGTTTTCTCTTGAACTACGTGACTTAGCGTATCTGTCATTTCTATAATCACAGAGTGGTCCTCAATTTTTATAGAGGCCAGACCTTGATACTGAGAGCTTACCTGGTAACCTGGAATAAAACTGAGATCAGTTCAGCACAACAATGAAAGTAGTTACACTCACAACCCCAGGTGCGAGGAGAAGTTATATATAATTAGTCCATTGGCTACTGTATTGAAGTCCAGGCAAAAAATCTTACTAAGTACTACCTTGCATAGGGGGAAAATACTTGTTGGATCACTGCATGGTATTCTCTGGTAGCCTTTAGGAATTGGGTGCCTAATAACATGTTAGGTGACTCCAACTAATGGAAAAATGGACATTCCTTTTGGTTAGATTCAGAGCACTAGCACCAGGTATCTGGCTTTCAGAATAACCATCTCCTGTGCTATTTATTTATTTATTTTATTGCATCACTGAAATTCGTACCAAGTCATGACATTTGAGTGTGTTTTTATGCCTTAGCCTGGCTGGGAATTTTCCAGTCTAACAAACTCGGTCCACGTCAGTGATGGGGTTCCTGTGCGTAGTGGAGGGAGAATGGCAGGCAGCGACCAGCGTGCATAACGAGAGGGATGCTCACTCGCCCAGTGCGGTCCGTCGGTGGCAGCTAGGACGTGGCCCCCTGTCAGAAGCGGCCAACGTTGCCATCACATGGTCTATAGCCCTGGTTTCCCAACTTATCAGCTCTTCCGTGATGTGAAAGCAAAACTGGAAACATGAAGTACTGGCCACCAAAATACCTTTGCTTTGGCAAAGCTAACACTGAGAGCGTTTCTTGAGACTGATCATTTTAGCACGAGGATTTCTTGCAACTGACTGATCGAGCAAGAAGGAAACGGCCGAGGGACAACAGCGATGGCCGGCGGGCAGGACCAGCTCTTGTCTGGAGGGGCACACTTAGACGTGTTAGATGTTAGAACAATTGAGATCGAAACCAGAAATCAGTGGCTATTTAGCCCTAGGGATTTACTGCGGAGGCCGGGAAAGCCTGTCTTTTCAGCTTTACCGTGAGAAAGCTGCCGGGAGGGCAGCTATACATAGCACATAGTGTGCGCCTGCTGTATTTTCACGCTGACCTTTGGCTCTCACCAGAGAACATATAGTCTTGGACGTAAAGGGGACAAAAGGGAGTAGATGACAAAGATCACTTGTGAAACATTTAAGATTCCTGGCTGGCCGCCTCACACAGGGTATGTGTTCATTTGAAGTCTTGAGATGGCCTGGTCTGAAACGTGGGAGGCAGCTGAGCACACGGGGCCGGTGCTCTTGGGGAGAGAATGTTCTCACTAGAATTGGTGACCAAAAGGCATGTTTTAAGCCCAGCTGCTCATGGCTGCGGCTCAGCCTTGGGACAGACTTTCCATACTTTCCAGTGGACTCTAAGGGTATACTGTTTAACAGTTTCTGTGTCATGTCCTTTTTAAGAAAAGGAAGTGCCCAACAAGCCCTTGCGTGTCCGAGTCCGACCCGCAGACGACCGGCTGTCCGTGGCCTGGAAGGCGCCACGCCTGTCTGGAACCAAGAGTCCACGCAGATCACGGGGTTTTCTTCTGGGCTATGGGGAGAGTGGCCGGAAGATGAATTATGTCCCACTGACACGAGACGAGCGCACGCACGAAATTAAAAAGCTGGGTGAGTCCCCGTTATCTGGTGTTCAGGACCTGGCGACCTTCCCCATCGTTTCGGTGTGTGGAAGCTCGTGCATGACGGA
This sequence comes from Pteronotus mesoamericanus, assembly GCF_021234165.1. Lineage (NCBI taxonomy): Eukaryota > Metazoa > Chordata > Mammalia > Chiroptera > Mormoopidae > Pteronotus > Pteronotus mesoamericanus. The sequence goes on from NW_026555085.1 coordinate 100,575,334, forward strand.
CGTTTCATTTTAGTTGTGATGCTTACTTTGCAGGTATTACAATTGTTTGGAATGACATTCTCTGTTCTGTCCTCCCTCTGTGCCTCCACCCTTTTAACCTCCCCTTGGCCGCAGGACGAGGCCGCCTTCCCAGCGCCCGTCAGCTGCTTCCTGGCCCGGCAGCACAGGCCCCTCGAGCTGGGCCGTGTCTCTGGTCAGGACGCAGGTCGATGCTTTGCGCATCTTGGCTCTGCTGTCACTGCTTTGTTCTCTAAGCCTTGTCTGAGATCCTAGGACACTGGACCATGGATCCCGGCTGAGGAAGCCTGCCGATCAGGCCAGAAGAAGAGGGAACGCCCCGGAAAGATGAGCTGGGAAGGAGGGCAGGGGAGGGGACCAAGGACACAGAGACGCGTTCCGGGAAACCCGCCGCAGAGCCTCACCGCGTGCCCCTTGATCCACAGCCTCCGAGTCGGTGTACGTGGTCTCGCTGCAGTCCCTGAACTCCCGGGGGCAGAGCCAGCCCGTCTACCGGGCTGCGCTCACCAAGCGGAAGATCTCAGGTATGTGATGCGGGTGCACGGGTCAACCACCGCCCAGGGTGACTAAAGAGTTGTTTCCAGATGATGCTGGTGGGGTGACGAAGTCCATGGGTTTTCTCCAGTGTCAAGGCAACAGCAGGGTGGCCTTGGCCGCCCTTGGATACAAGTGTGTTTCTTTTACACGCAGAGGCTTGAGCATCTTGTGGTAAAACATGTGTCTCTGTATATATTGCATATCTTCACCATGTGATAGATTTGCCCTCATAAGAGCAGCCAAACATTTATTCCATTTAAAGGCACAGTGTGATCCACACAGAAACTTGCCCCCCATGATGGACAGAGGAGTGGACGGGGTGGGGGGGGGCCTGCAAGATTGCAAACTTGATTTCAGCCAAAACTGAGTAAAAATGGCCCTGAGAAGAGTGAGAAAAGGTGTACTAGAGGCTTGCTGATCGCCCGATCACGGGCCCCATGCTAAGGGACACTTTTTTCCACTTCTATTCACAGATATTTTTTAGAGTACTTATTTATTAACAGATTACATATACCTTTTCTGGATCGTGTGCCTTGAAGAGGCAGCCTATAGCATAATTATTTCCATGAACTTATAATTTATTTGTCAATTATACCTTTATATTACATAATATATTGTTATATTACTATATTACACGATAATGACGTATTAGAATTTTTACATTGTATAACAGAAGGCCTACATACGTGGTGCGTCACTTTTATGAGTCACTCATTGCTGCTGCAGAAGACGCTCCTTTCTCATTTTTCTACAGGCTAAGTATTTCCACCTTTCCCTACTTGTAGTTAAAGCCAAAAACAGAGTCCCTTAAAGTTGAAAAGAAAACAAACAGACAAAAAAGCCCAAGAGACTCAAAAGCAAAATTGAAGACATCTTGTGAGTTTATGTTAGAGACTGAACAAAAGCTGTAAGCCCTGTGTACTGCCTTGATGCACTCCACTGGACATGGGCAAACTGAATTCTCTTCCCTACCAAAGATAACTGTTGCTTTGTCTTGGGATCCCGTGCGGGAGGACGTTGAGCCCAATGTAGCTTGTGCTGTCGTTTGTACCAGAATTTTCATTTCATGGTATGATCGCCAAGGACGTGCTGGCTTGGGCTTTTCTTCCCCCAAAGTTTTGCTTCCCACAAAAAATTGTTGTTTCCCAGAAACTTGCAGTGAATATTGAGAAAACACCGAGTTACTCAGAGTAGGTCTGACAAGGCAAAGCCTCCCTTTCGGGCTGTGCGTTATGTCCCTTGGGTTGGGCAGCTTTCCAAGCGCACGGCCTGTATCTTAGACTGTGTTTAGGAAGCGCAAGAATGGAGACAGGTTGTTCTACAAACCAATCAAACAGTGGCTTAACTTTCTATTTGTGTTATTTCATCTACGTGAAGCATAAGCAATTGAAAAATTGTCCAGGGCGGCTGATACACCCTGGAGGCTCGAGCAACTAGGGTGGAGCCTGGGGTTTGGGACAGCCTCTCCACACACCCCCTTGTCATTTCAGAGGAGGATGAGCTGGACGTCCCTGAGGACATCAGTGTCCGGGTTATGTCGTCCCAGTCTGTGCTTGTAGCCTGGGTGGACCCTGCTATAGAAAAACAGAAGAAAGCTGTCGCATCAAGGTACGTTTCTTACTTCTTTGCCTTTCTTTTATGTATGTGATACATGGTTTTTCTGGCCCCAAAGAGACGTGCATTTATTGGAATGATTTTATTTTCTGACTTGTGTGAATGCCGGTTTCTTGGGTAGCTGAACAGTAGATTATCAGCTGCGATCCAGCTACTCCCGAGTGTGGTCTCACAGACTAGATGCTCCCAGGGCCTCATGGGCGGTGCCGACAGCGGGACCTTACACCTCACGTGCTCAGTCTTATCTTGTGTCTGCAAACATCCTCGATCCCGTTTCTTTCTTCGTGCCCATTTGCATCGCCCATTTGAGTTTGCTTGGCCTCACAGATGCTCTGTTTGCATGCAGAGGACGTGGCCTGGCTCAGGAGGGGTCTGAGCCTGCCTTCTGCTGGCTGTGAGGCTGGAAGGAGGAAGGCCCTTGTGCAGAGCGGTGGGCATTCGCCTGATGCCTCGCACAGAGCGGGTCCCCTCTAGACGTCCTTTGGGCTCCAGACGGCTTCATATGTAGCTTCACTGCATGTAACAAATGAATCGTAGTTTTTCTTAAGCCATGACCTTGTGCTATTCTGGTTTTTATATTTGTTTGCCATAGCAAGTGAAGAAAAACCAGTCATAAGATTAAAATAATTTTTGCGTTCAAAAGGCCACTGGTGAACATCATTTCTAGTTAGTGGTAGATTAAAATAGTCTTCAAAATTTTGTGTTAAGTGACTTAATAGTTTATATAGCCAAGAGGTGGCCACAGATTTGGTGGCCTAGTGACTACGTATTAATTTTTGAACCTATCTGCAACCAGGGAAAGTGAATGCACTTTAAAAAAATAAATGAACTGTAGTGCTGAGACGTGTGTGTGTGTGTGTGTGTGTGTATACACACTGTTATTTGATTTAGATACAGTTTCTGTCACTGTCTGCTAGTAAAAAAAGACACCTGCTCCCTTTGAAAGACCTCAGGAGGCCCATGGCAACTCCCTCCCCAGCCAGAGGGCCCCTCGGGGCGAGCGTCCCTGGTTACCCATGGACTTTGATTTCCAGCATCTCGGTGCAAACAAAAGCAGGATTGAGTTTTCTGAGCAGAACTCCTGTGCTAACTGGTGTGCTGTGTCTGTAACGGAGGCCTTATCCTGACTTAGTGAATGTCATCACGCACAGCACATTTTTAAGGCACCAAGTGCTTTCTGCGGCAAAGTGTCCACAGATACAGCTTCTTGGAAAAGGGCCCCAGTAGATGTCGTCTGCAGAGCGCAGGGTGTTGAGGATGTCTTCTGTCTGGGGCTGTGGAAGACCGCCACGTTTGGGCACCCCATGTTTTCTTCTTGATAATCTCACTCTCAGGCTCTTTTTATCAGCTCCCCTGTCCCGCCATTTGTTACACATTTTTGCTCCTTCTCATGGTCACAAGTCGACTCAAAACCACATGCTGCCTTCCCCCCCGAGTCTCTAGGAAACGTGCCGGACCTGGCACGCAGTGAGTCGTTTTGTCCTTCTTTTCTGGAAAGCCAAGATACCGCAGGCCAGTTCTGATCCTTCACATTGCCCTTTCTACCCCGCACATGTGCACAAACACGCACACACGTGTGCACGCACATCCCTCAAAAGGCACCTGCCTCATCAAAGCCATCCCTCCTCTACCCCCTTCTGAGTCTGCTTCAGCCTTGAAAAGTCATCTTTCCTGGCCTGCTTCGGACACCTTCGCCTGTAACCGAAGTAGATTCTTTGTGACAATACCAAAGTGCAGATTTTCTCCTCTCTGACTTCCTTAGTTACCTCCCAAAGCATCGCTTCTGGGGAAGGAAGAACGTCCAGGAGCCCAGCGTTCAGCTGCAGAGAATGGGCAGCTGGGCGCACCGCCCCCTGTGTGTTCTTACAGACAGTACACCGTGCGCTACCGAGAAAAGGGCGAGCTGGCCCGGTGGGATTACAAGCAGAGCTCCAACAGGCGCGTGCTGGTCGAGGGCCTGATCCCAGACACCATGTATGAATTCGCGGTCCGCATTTCTCAGGGTGAAAGAGACGGCAAGTGGAGTACATCTGTCTTCCAGAGAACTCCAGAATCCGGTCTGTATTGAAGTGGCCTTTGGACGGTCAATTTGGGAATACCTCTAAAATAAGATTAAAAGAAAGTTTAAGAAGCCAGTCATGATAAAGGCCAGTTTGGGCTCTTTTAAAGTAACTGTAACCCTAAATCTTGGTAGCGTGTCTATGTATGAACACAAGAAGTTAAGGAACTATTTCCTTACATCCATGTGTGTCCTTCACTGGCTCTTTTCATGAGTGTGCTATTCTGACATATGCAGCATATTAAATCCCAGTGTGGAGCATCCATGGATCACCGCTGTGTGCATGGAGTACCCATGGCTCTGGGGTGTAGGGCAGGCTTCTGTTCTTAGGCTGAAGTTGTATTTGATTTTGGGGGAGAATTCTGCTCTGTGTCTAAAGTCAAAGTTATTTTCCTTTAAACTTTGTCTTTATTTTCAAAAGCCTGGATTTTACGCTTGTTTGTCTATTTCATTATTCAGCAATGAGAGTAATCCTGGTTCCTAAAAGCATTTCTCTAGATATGTCTAAGCTCACTCTATGAGTTGGTGGAACTGATATAAATCAGGTTACACAAAAGCAAATGCAGACTTTTCCCTCATTATAATAAAAGTTAACCAACCCAGTAACTCTTCCATAAAGCTGTGCGCATGAGGACTGCATGTCATTTACTTTTAGAGTGTGCACGAGGGCGTCTTTAAAGCTTGGACCCTTGACCTTCCTTTTGTAGCTCCTACTACAGCTCCTGAGAACTTAAACGTCCAGCCAGTCAATGGCAAAGCCACAGCTGTCACTGTAGCTTGGGACGCACTGCCTGAGACTGAGGGCAAAGTGAAAGGTAGGAACCATGTTACTTAAAGTATAAGGTGTGCACGGGAGGGAAACCCTCAGATAGACCCACATACCTTGATTGTTATAAACACCAGTTCTAATCACAGGTCTGGTGACGCGCAAGAAATAGGGAAGCGACGTACGTCTGTGAGGTGCTAACCCAACAGACAAGGCTGTTTTGTGCAGGATTGGTGTTTTTCATTGTCAGTAACATCCAGGTAGTCACGACGATTCCTTTCACCTTTCGTATATACTCAAGGATGGGTGCTGCTATCAGGAAGGGTGTTTTTTGTTTTTAATTGTATGGGTGCACCGTCTAACATTTACCTGTCCCAGCGACACCTTGTTTTTCACGGTGCGGGCCTTTTCACTGTGCCAGTAACATCCTAGAGAGGCGGGGTGAGCAGGTACCCCATGGGACCATAAGTGTCTTGAATGGGACCAAATTTTTAATGGGGTTGAAAACTCAAGTAAGAAAATCAAATGGAAAATGGATTTTTTCCCCTATTTGTCAGCTTTTTAATTAATTACCTTTGGGGAGTTGAGGAGAATATGACCTTAAAATAACAATACTGTAGGTTTAAAAATAGAATAAAATATTCACAAATAGTTAGATTTTAAAGTCTGTTGAGACTACTAAATAAAAGCACAAACCTTTCTTTTTAATATGAAAACATTGGAGAACCTCTCATAAGTCTGTTGGAGATACTTTAAAGGGGCATACGAGGTTTTTCCTTGACATCGCTTTGTCCAAATGGACTCTAAGGGTACTTTTTATTGTTACAGAATTTTGGAAGACAACCTTTGTCTTCAGAAACTATGAAACTTAGCATCCAGAAACCACAAAAAGCTTGCGTAAGATTAAAGAAATCCAGAAAATTCCCTCTGACCTCCTTTGAGAATTTCCTAATTGGAAAAAAAAAAAGAGCGGTTGTCTTAATGTTCAGCTCTGAGTTATCTATGCTGACTTGTATGAACCTGTTCACGGAACCACAGAGGGAAGGCAGACACGAGACAGTCTTTTCTACTTAATGCTTTCTCACGTCCCAGTGTTTTTAGAGGAAGATATTGTGCTATTCTTGCTCATTTTTCCCCAGTGGAATACATTTTTAAAAAATGAAGAGAAGAAATATTTAGTTGGCCCCTTTTAATAATTCTTTTTATAAAAATTGGAACATTGGCTCTTTCTGCATTAAGTATTATAGTGCTGCAAAGGCTTCTACAAATGAGTAAAGACAGTTTTTGGCTGGCTACTCTTTAAAATCATTTTATCATTTGATTTTTGAAGGCTAAAATCAGTTATAAAAAAATCAATCATTGTTCCTCTAGTGACGTTATTATCACATTACTTATTTCCTTTCCCTCTCCCACATCCTAGTTTGTATTTACCCCTCTTTGGTGAAAGAAGCTCCCTGGTAGTCAATTCACTATTACCAGAAATAATAACAGCTACTGAGATTTTATGTATGAAAGGAGTCACAAATCTTAATCCGGCTTTAGGTTTTTTTTCATAAAGGGGTAGTGGTAGGATTGAAAACTCATAATTACATTGGGACATTTTTTATGTATGAGAAATAGAAAACACAATAGAAAAATATACTTTGACAGGGTTAATTTTTTTCCAAGTGAACTGAATCCATAAAAATTCTCAATTACAAAATTTCATAGTTTATTCTTTTCATTCTGACTTATGACTGGTTTGTTCATTTTCAATGAAAATAAACACCTTTCGTTTTCCCTTCAAATGTTGCAAAAGCATTTTTGGTTGAAAATTATCAAATTAATGTACTTTTAAAAGATTAGATCTTAGATAAAAGAAAAGATCCTTTGCTCCCATAGAAAGTATGATAATTGCTTGTTTTTTCTGTCATTTAAATTATTCTTTTTTGTTAGGTCCTAGTCATATTAATTTGACAAGTTTTGTAAATCTTGACTTCGTTGGTAGGAAAATAGGTGGAACAGTTTTCAGTTGAGGGTGAAACTGTGCTTTCCAACATGACTTCCTCATGTGACAGTATTTCCATAGACGCATAGAGATGTATTAGATCCTTGGACTGAATTTGCTGTGATTTCAATCAAGGGCATTAGATGTTTATAGAGGCACCCATTTAAAGATAGAAACATTAGTTATTGCACAAGTGTATGTATTACTTAGCAACTTTTCCTCACAGTTTTAAACACTGTGGAATATCCTTATCTGGATACATTAAGAACTTTGATAATTTCTATAAAAGTGAGATTATATTCCAAATATGAAATATAATTGGATTAATGTGCAAATCAAAATAGCCCAGACTAATTCACTGGAATTCCTGAAGATGCCAGCAGCGATTCGGAACCAGCTCCTATCAGTCATCATTTCTTTTTCCATGGTTTCTTCCATTCAGAGTCTACTCATTCTGCCCTAACAAATCAGTATATAACTGCAATGAAGAAAAAACCCAAACGTGGTGTGACTATCTTTGGTAAACTGTGTGAAGACTAGCTTCTCGAGTTCCATATGTTAATTTTTTTTAATTTTATTTATTGATTAGAGAGAGAGAAACATCAATTTGTTTCTCCACCCATTTATGCATGCGCCAGTTGATTCTTGTCTGTGCCCTGATTGGGGATTGAACCCGCAACCTTGGTGTATTGGGACGACACTCTAACCAGCCGAGCTGCCGAGCCAGGGCCCTGTATGTTGAATTTGCTGAGAACGGTCAATTGCCAGCTAATTAAGTAGGTGGCCCTGTCCCATCATAGCCCGAGAGCACGCTAGCCGCCCTCTCCTGTGTCCGTGCGCTCCGGCCGCTGCCTCGGCGTGCACTGCCGGAGTGTGCACCCTAGTAATGCACGTTCTAATTCATCCTGCCCATACAGTCTGTCTGCTGGACACAGGACTGTTTTCAGTTTCCTCCTTCCAACCGTCTGCCAAATCATTTCAGAATACATTCTTTCCTACGCCCCGGCTCTCAAGCCATTCGGAGCAAAGTCCCTCACCTACCCCGGAGAGACCACTTCTGCCCTCGTGGATGGCCTGCAGCCTGGGGAACGCTATCTTTTCAAAATCCGGGCCGCAAACAGGAGAGGAATGGGGCCTCACTCCAAAGCCTTCATTGTCGCAATGCCAACAAGTAAGTGTTGTGTGTGTATGTCTCTTCCTTTGCTCTCGTTTTGCTCATTGCGGTGTGTTACCGTGGATCATGTTTCCTGGGCTTAGAACTGCTCCACTGATGATTTCTTGGGCTAAGTTTGCATGGTGATTGCTAAAATATTTTTACAGTCCCTTTAGAAATGAGTTTCACCAAAGACTGAAATGTTATTGAAGGCTAATAACAGTAATCACTATTACATTATGACAAAAACATTACAAACGCTGTGTAATTTGGAGTTTATGAGGACAAAGAAAGAAGAGTTTTACAAGTGCAATGCGACATTTACAGGTGTTAGCTCTCTTCAGTTTGTAAATAGCGTTTGAAATGTTCAGTTTGTATTCCATTGCTTTGGAGCGCAGCTTTACTCAGAAGAATAAATTGCTAATTACCAGTTACCTTATTCATCTGATCAGTATCAAAGCCAAGCAAGTTAATGAAATCCAGAAATGGAGAGATGCCCTTCCTGTTCCCCCACATTCCCACCAGACACAAGTAGTGCCCTCCTTTATCGTATGCTGCAAGGTCCCCTGTGTAGCGCCACGCCACACAGCTCTGTCCTGGAACAAACTGAAATGATGCGGTTGACTCCCTCGGCGCTTCCCCTCCTCACAGCGTCTCCTTCTCATTTCTGCTTTCGGGAAGTGGTGGCTCGTAGGCTACCTATGGTAATGCTTTGCCTACATCAGGAGTCTTTTTATTTTTGCCCCTATTTTGGAATTACAAATGTATCCACTGTTAAAGAGATTTTCATGGAGAAGGAGAAAGCAAATAAGGACATGTCAGGAGGAATAGGGAACTTGTCGTCATGCTTCAAAGATTACAAATCCGTTGCTCACCAAAGCCACTTGCCAGTCACACACAACACGTCCCCGTATCATTGTGAGTAAGAGATCATTCAACATTTTACACCAGGTTTATGTGATTTTGTTGCCTACATGGTCAAGAACTGCTAGAACGCATTTGTAACATACTGAAGATTAGTTTTATTAAGGAACTCCTATGTAAGAAAGACCTTGCTTTTGTAAAATCAATGGCTTGCTTCACAGTGCTCATTTGAGAATTCTTTCCAATAATAAGCTGTGACATAACCTAGTTCAATTGATAGACATTTAGTTCACACATATTTTTCTAGAACTCTACCTATTACCTAAATCAAAAGAAGACTTTATAAGAGATTGCTATAATTGAGAAAATCTGTTCAGGGTTCCACAGATCGAGAAGTTGTCAGTTGTAATGACCAACTTTAAACGCCTCCCCAGCCACCTTTAAATAGGCACTTTCTGTTGCACAGCTTTTGAGTTTCTTCTTTGATGGCAAATCCTTTAACATGTCTTCCAGGCAGGACCAGCGAGTCTGACGATCAGCAGAAAACAGACGACGAGGATAAATGGAAATCTGAAAAGCCGGAGCCTTTCTCCTCCTCTCCCAAAGCCCCAGCTTCCTCAAAACACACTCACATGTCTGCTTCCCCGCAAGGCAGGAATGCCAAGAACCCTCTTCTTGACTTGAAGAACAAAATATTGGCCAACGGTGGCGCGCCCAGGAAACATCAGGCGACAGGACTCACGGAGGAGGAACCGGGCGCCCAAGGGGACCCACCAACGTTGCCCTCGGAGACCCAGCCCGAGACGCGACAGCAGCGGCCGCCAAGCAGACCTGCCCACCCGGCCCTTGCTTCTGGCAGGACCCCTGGGAGAGTCCGGACGCCCGTGCTGCCCCGAAAGGAAGGCGCGGAGAAGCCGGGCTCCTCGCCGCCTTCCCACGCTCGGTGGGGGGCCTCCTCGGCCCCCCACACATCCACTGAGGGCGGCCCTCGCCGCCCTGCCAACCTACCCTCCAGCTCCGCAGACAACGACTCCCTGGACGAAGAGGAGGGAAAGCCGGCCGCGGGCTCCCCGCACCTGAAAGACGCCTCCGCCGAGCACCTGCCGCCCAAGCGCGTGGCCCCCGCGCGGCCGTGGCCCGGCCGCCAGGCGGCCTCCAGCGCCCCGCGCGACAGGGGCCCCGGGCCCCACGGTGCCCGGCCAGCCTTGCCCGCGCGGAGGGCTCCCCATTCTGAGGTTGGGGAGGAAAATGCAAGGGCTTCCGCGTCCCCCCCGAGGTTCTCTCCAGCACTTGGGGGATCCTCTCGGCAGCCGCCCACCGATTCGCACCCTGGGCCTCCGCTCGCCAGGGGCGGGAAGGACGGACCCGACGCCCCAGCCGCTAGGGCCCATGCGCCTTCACGCCCCACCAAGTCTTCCTTGGTCTCTTCACGCCTCAGCTCAAGGACACAGGTCCCTGAGAGAGCGGATGCCTCCGAGGGCGGTGGTGACGATGATGCAGAAGAAGAAGGGAGGCGGGCCGAGGTCACCACCCAGACGCTTCGCTCCCGGATGCCTGCAGGTCCCCCTACCTCTGGCCACTTCGGTTTGCACAGAAACAAGCCCTTTGCCGTCCACGGTAGATACCCGAACAGGTTTGGCTACGGCCGAGGACCCCGACTACAGCCCTCCGGCTCCCCGTCGTCCACCGTGCCCCCCCGAGTTCATGCGAAGGGGAGTTCTCACCCAGCTTCCGACCTTCGGCATGGCTCGGGTACCCACGATGAGGACAGCGAAGCAGAGGACGAAAAGCCACTTCCTGCCACGGTGGTGACCGACCGCGTTCCTTCCTCCTCCAAGCAGCCCGCCTCCCGGGGCGGGGACCATCTAGGGAGAGGCTCCCAGAGGGGGACCAGCCTTCAGCGGAAGGAAGCCCTGGCAGAGAACCCCAAATCCGCCGGGACTTGGGACCAATCTCTGCCGTCCAAGGCGCAGGATGCACGACAGAGCACAGATTCGGACGCGGAGAGGGATTCTCCCCAGACGCAGCCGGCTCCTGCTCGGCTGCCCGCAGCGCAGTCGCAGCACCGCGCGGGGTCTAGTGCGCCCCTACGGAAGCACGCGCTTGCGCAGGCCGGGCGTCCCCACCCGACGTCGCAGGGAAGCGCCTCCTTGAACCCTTACGCTTTCGCCTCCCGAGGCAGTCCGTCGTCCCTCCCGGCGAGCTCCCGAGGGGTGCCCCTGACGTTGCCCCAGAACCAGAACGAGGATTCCGAGGGTAGAGACGGTGGGAACCCCGACGGCACAGAAGGAGGGACCCCAGGAGCGCGGGCGCCCGCCCACGCGGCCGGCGCCAAGGAGGCTACCCCGTCCCTTCCCAAGCACCGCCAGGTGGAGGCCCCGGCAGGAAGCGCGAGCGACGGCCACCTCCGCAGACCCCCGGGCTCCTTCCCGAGGCTCGGACGGCCCTACGCCCACGGCCGCCCCCGGGTCCCCGGCCGCGCAGGGCCCCAGGCGGCGGGCAAGAAGGACGGGGCGGCCCAGGCCACACCATCCAAGAAGGAGCCCCTGACCTCTAAATCTCCGCAGTCGGTCTCGGCGGAGGAAGAGGAGGACGAGGACGTGGGGTTTTTCAAAGGAGGGAAGGATGAGGACCCGCTGTTTTCCTCTGTCTCAAAGTGGTCCTCCGCCTCGGCCCCCAGGGGCAGCAAATCCGCGGATGGGGACAGCGGCGACACAGAGCCTGCCCTCGCGCCCGCGCCCCCCCGCGGGAGCCCGCCCCAGGATGAGAACCCCACTCCAGCGCAGCGCCCCCCGCCCCCAGGCAGCTCCCCGAGAGCCTCGCACCTGCCGCCCAGGCCCCCCCCTCGCAGCCCCGGTGCGCCGCGGGCCCCCGCGGGCACCCCCGCGCGGCCGCGGTACACCACCTGCGCCCCACCGGCCTCCGCCGCCACCACCCCCATGCTGTCCCTGCGACAGCGCATGATGCACTCAAGGTTCCGGAACCCCTTGTCACGCCAGCCCGGGAGGCCCCCTTTCAGACAAGGTACTTGGCTTTTTCTCACGTTTTCATTACTGTTTTCAGTAGTGTTCGCAGCAATGCCCAAGAAGCTCCTGTTTTCCTCAGCATCTGCTCTGCCCAAGCACGGCGTTAGCAGCTTTGCAGATACGGGGTGTGACCACGTTCTCTTCGCCATCGGGTGGGGTCTGAAGGCCTCCCCCGGTTTTCCGACGAGGACACTGGGGCTGAGGGCTCTGAGCGGCTTGCCCCAGGTCGGACGGCTAGGAAGTGGCTGAGCTAGAACCCTGAACGCGAAACTGAGGTGCACGGCCCAGGTACCCTGCCCTCCCACGCTGCCCCCCGAATTCCTCAGCCTATGCCTTCACCTGTGCAAGTGAGTCAGAGCCGTGACGCCAAACTCAGGTTCCTGTATTTGGGTCAGTTTTAGTTGTTCACGTGCCAGGCAAGATTTAAGGAATTGCCGTAGGAAATCAGATACTTCCTGTGTCCTTTGATCCTGTTCTTGTTGGTTCTGCACGCAAAGCTCCCAGCCGAACACCCGAGGGGGCAAACTCTGATGTCTTGGCTACGAATCGCTTAGACACTGCACTCGCTGAGTGTTGTTTCAAACCCGTAGAAAATACGTGTTGAAGGTGAGTGTCACACTGTTGTAACAGGCAGATGAGGGACTTCCACTGAGGACGGAGCGGTTGTAGACAGCTGTGAACTGTGGCCCAGGGTCCACATGGACCTCAAGGCAGGACCCAAGGTATGTCCCCTAAGTCTGCTTTCAGTTAAGTGGCTCCTTGCCCTCTCCTTGCAGGGACTCAGGGCTTAATAGAACATTTCTGAATGAATGTATTAGTATTTGTTAATCTGTACAATGTGCTGTTAGTTTAGTCCAGTGTCAGGACATAGAACACAGGCTTCACGTGGAGGTCAGTTTTCCATTACAATGGACTATTTTAAGCAAGCCTAAGATGCTGACAATAAACGTAAAACTTACACGCCCTTGTCCATAGCATTCAGTAAATATTTAATTTTCATTAGCTATTTGAGCAAGAGAACTAAGTGTCTGACCTGCAAATTGTGGTCAGAAAGCCCAAGCACCGTATCCCGCGGAGGGGCTGGACCTCAGGTGCGCCGGCCAGGGCCTCCTACGAACTGCCGCTGAGAAGTGGCAGGAGACAGAGGAAGGGCAAGGGGAAGGAACAGATGAACAACCGGAAGGGCTGCTAAGTGGGCCGCGCGCTTCCTCTCCGAGCAGACACTTCCCACGCAGCCCCACACAGCCCCGCAGAGCTCAGGCGACGCTGAGTCAGCGGTGCACGTTTGTACTTGGCGGTTGGTGATGGCAACTGAGTCTGCAGGAAATAGTCATCGTGTTTAGTAAATGTGCTGAGATCAGGACAGCAGCTAGAACATTTTAGAGACAGCTTTCTCCATCCTTCCAGCCCCCCTCCCTGCATCTTGCAACAGGTTAAAATGAAGCTATGGCCCCGGCTCGGTGGATTGGGTGCTGGCCTGCGAAACAAAGGGTTGCCGGTTCTGTTCCCAGTCAGGGCACATGCCTGGGTTGCTGGCCAGGTCCTCCGTAGGGGGCGCATGAGAGGCAACCACAAATTGATGTTTCTCTCTCCCTCTCTCTCCCTCCCTTCCCCTCTCTCTAAAAATAAATTTTTAAAAATCTTAAAAAAAAAAAGCTATGGCTACTAAAGCCTTTACTCTTCATCTGGATACTTTATGCTGAACACTCCCATTCCTCCAATACTGTCAGGAAACTGACTTTACTGTACTCTCTATTGACATTCACATTTGTCACATAGAACTCACAGTTTTGACTATCATTGTCTCATATAGTCCAGCTGTCTGTTTAAAATTCTGTTCAGTGTTTCTGTTTGAAACGAGGCATTACTCCTTATAGGCTGGTATGAACCCAGCTTCCCAGGAATGTTGCATTGACCAGGTTCTCTCCCTCTCTCTTTTGCACCGTGTAGGTTATAATGGCAGGCCGAGTGTAGAAGGGCAAGTACTGCCTGATAGTAACGGAAAGCCGAGCGGACAAAGAGTTATCAATGGCCCTCAAGGAACAAAGTGGGTAGGGTGAACTTCTTTACACCTCTCAAGTAGTTCTTGTGCCGTTTGCAGGAGAAAAATGGTGGACACTGTGTAACAAAAATGAAGTGGTCTTTTTTTTTCTTTTCTCTAGTTTTAACCACTTATCTGTTCAATATACTATACTATGTACCTTTCTTCCGGCAATCAGAAAAATCTTTGATTCTTCTAGGTAGCTAGTTTTTCTTCTCATAGCTGATAAGGCATGGCCTCTGTTTCTCGTTTGCCTTGACTGGTTGGGGAGCGCAGACCAAGAAAGGTATGGCCTAACCACAGCAGCGGCTTCTCAAATGAACTTTTGTTTGTCTAGTGTATTTTTTGTTTATTGTTTAATTAATTAGTACACATATTTTCTGTAAATCCTTTGTAAAAGGAAGCCGGGTAAAAATAAATGACAAACAAGAAAACCCTGGATCAAATAGGCAATTTTTATCAGATCACCTTTTGAATCTTCCAATAATTGTTGTTTGTCCAAAATAAAAGACAAGTATTAGTATTTTATGTACATTTAAGCTAAATGACCAGCTTCTTGGATTTAAGAGAAATGTGTAGGGATTTTTGGTGGGTTGAGGGTAAAAGTATTTTTTCAAAGAATCAAAAAATTATTCATAGTGGAATTAATTCCCAGCCAGCACTTCCCCTCTGTAGCAATTAGGTTTCAGAAAACATGTTGAAGGGTTTCATGGAGCGTTCAGTCACAGGTTGTCTAAAGATACATCTAAGAATTTCTCAAAGGAACAGAAATTTACTATACGAAGAAAGCCCATTAAAGCAAATGTCATATATACAATTTTGAACTGACCTGTATGGGTAGGTTTCAAAAGCAGGGTTTATAGTAATGAGTCTTATTTTAATTACTGAGAGAGGACCCAACAAAGTGGCCTGCCTCCCGGGTTCCTTCGCTGGTCGGGTGCTGCAGGGTCACGGTTCTCAAACATCAGTGAGCACCAGATCTCTTGGCTTGGGGCCAAGTTCCCGGGTGCCACGGAGTCTGCCAAGCTGAGACCACACTTTGAGAACCACCAGTGTGGACCATGAGCTTGTTCTTTAACAGAGACACCTTTTTATTTCAAGTTTTGTAATTCCTTAGAATATAAAGGGGGCAATTTAATGACAAACTGTTTTTGTTATCACAACTTTGATTTTTAACATTAACAGTAAATGAAAACATTTCATATTTTTAATACACTAGCAATACATGTTGATCACAAGAGATTAAAACAATTCAGAAATATATATGAAAAAGTTAATAAGCATTCCAAACCATTTTTCAAAGATAATCTCTGTTAACAGTTTGGGATGTGTCCTTCTAGATTTTTTTCTCTGAAGCTTTAAACTTATAGACCCCCCCAAAAAAGAATATATTTTTATTTTTGAAAAATAATGAGCCCCGTGACCTGAGTTCACATCTGTATATGCCAAATATATGTAGAATTTCCAAATCCTTCCCATGGGCCACATAGTATTCCCCTAGAGGTATGGATGTGGCAAATGTATTTAACCCCTGCCCTCCATCAATGGACAGCTAGGTTATTTCTTACTTTCCAGCATTCCACACAATGTACTAAAAAACAAAAGTATTTTGAACATCTTTTGTACATCTGAGAAACTTAAAACAATTTATCTACTGTATGGCTAAGAAACTGTAATATGAAACATGACTGCTTTGCACTTTATTCTTTGTAAACCTTATGAGAGATGCCAACAAAAATAATGTTTCTACTCACTTTAGGGTTTCCTTCTGTGAAGTTTCATGCGTGTATTCACGCAGTTGGATTAACGTGAACGTTTTGCAATGTCCTATACAGTCTTTAACCTGTGTCGTGGCTTTAGGTCGTGGACCTTGACCGCGGGTTAGTGCTAAATGCAGAAGGAAGGCACCTCCAGGATTCGCACGGCAACCCTCTTCGGGTTAAACTGGGAGGAGATGGTCGGACCATTGTGGGTAAGCGAGAGTGGTTTGGAAGGGGCAGAAGTGTCCTGGCTGAGCTGTAGAATAACAATTTCTTGTCCTCCTCTCCCGAATTTTGAATGGGTGCCCTTGGTCTTGTTACTTTTGGCCACGCACTTTTTCCCTGATATAGATGTCAGCGATTCTTCCAGCAGAACCCACCCTCTTAGAAAAGACAGCGCTCGCCTCTGTTCTGGAAGGGGGCCGCCTGGTGTGGGAGGCAGCAACCCATGACCCACAGGCTAGACCCTGTCTGCTGCCCGTTTTCTATGGCCCGTGAGCTCAGAAGCATTTTTTCATTTTTAAACGACTGTAAAAAAGAAAAAAAAAATCAAAGAATAATGATACAGTAATATCTTGCTACCATTAGCTCCAGAACTCATGAAACCCTGTACTCCTTGCATTTTAATGAGAAAAAAATGTTTCAGCATTTGGCACTTGCTGGGGACTTGTATGAGTCATGACCCCGCCCCGCAAGAGAACATGCTTCGTCACACACGGCTTGCTCGGCACTCATCAGTTTCGGCACTCGTCATGAGGTCCGGAACAGATTAACGGGCGAGTACCGAGCTACCACTGTATTTGTGACATGTGAAAATTATCCGAAATTCACATTTGGGTGTTCATGTGCAAAGACTTACGGGAACACAGACACGCTCATTGTCTATCTTGCCCATGGGTTTTTGCCCGACAGTGGCAGAGCTCAGTCATTGCAATGGACGCTATTGGGCCCATAAAAATTAAAAGTGTTCCATCTCTGGCTTTTTACAGAAAACATTTGCCATCCCTGATCCAAAGTAACATTTTTCCTCCTTAGATGTAGGAATGAGAAAGAGGAAAGAATTACAGGGCCTACTGATGAAATATTCATTCATTTAGATAAGTTAGTAAAGAGTAATGGGCAATATAGTAAGTCTAGCAATTTCTGTGTAACAGCAGATATTTCTACCTCAGCTGATATCCTTTTCATTATTTCCTTGCCTTTTTACTCATTAAAGGACAAGAACACGTACGCTTTGAGAAGACACTTTCCGCTTGCTTCTTACTGCCTCTGCCTGTGTCCCCGCGTTGAACAGATTGTGTTTGATTTTGTTTCAGATCTGGGAGGGACCCCCGTGGTGAGCCCTGACGGGCTCCCCCTCTTCGGGCAGGGGCGATATGGCACACCCCTGGCCAGTGCCCAGGATAAGCCCATTTTGAGTCTTGGAGGGAAGCCTTTGGTGGGCTTGGAGGTCGTCAAAACGACTACTCATGCCCCCACCACAACCGCGAGACCCACCACCATCCCTCGGCCGACCACGACCCTGCGGGCCAGAGCCACCACCCGCTGGACCCCCACCACCACGCGCCCAACGACCACTGTCCGAACCACTGCTCAGACCACCCCCCCCAGCACCACCACCCCCGCCCCCACCTGCCCTCCGGGGACCGTGGTGCGGCGGGATGAAGACGGCAACCTGCTGATGGGCTCCAGCGGGGCCCCGGCCTGCTACCCTGAGGAAGGTAACTGCGTAGCAGGGTGCTTCCCGTCGGGGGTCCCACAGGCTGGCAGGGGACGTAGGGTGCACGATGGAACGGAAACCTGGGGCACTGCCAACCCTGCCAGGTGTGTTCGGCAGGACGGTGTCCCATCTGGGGTTGTCAGATTTAACAGGTTGAAATAATGCACGGGACATGCTTACATGATCAATTATTTGCTACTTACTTGAAATTCAAGTATAACTGGGTATTCTATGAATAGATAGATCGATCGAGATAGAGATGTATGCATGCATGTGTGTGTGTGTGTGTGTCTGTGTCTGTGTGTACATAAAAGGTTCTGTGATTAGCTATGTGATTTAAACAAAGTTAAATGGGTTTCCTGCTATTGGATCATCGGATCATTGGATAGGCTTATTGTGCATTTTCAAGAAAAGTTTTGTTTCCCAAGCATGTGTGGCAGCAGAGTGTTTTTTGAATCAGCAGTAGGAGTTTTCCACTGCAAGGGGTGGGCACCGCACATTTCTCTGCTTTAGGGCACCCAGTCGGGGCTGTCCTCTGCCCCTGCCCTGTCTTCCTCCTGAGAACGGCCTGCTCCCCCTAAAGAGCAGAGCTAGGACACTTTCGGTCTGGTCATGGTGGAGCTGGGACGTCGGTGTCTTTGCTGCTGAGTCCTTGTTCACGTGGCTTCGGATGAGGCTACCCTGCACTGGCATCGGGCTTGGAGGAGGCAAATTCATCTCCTTCCCCTCAGGTTGAAGTGAACTGCAGTGTCAGCTGTAAAGCGTATGTCTTTTTAAGCCAACGCAGAGGGAAGACCCTTCATTTCAGCCATCATTCGCACGCTTAGAATTCTTACGCAGCCTCGTTGACCATGATAGGCCCAATCAATGGGAACTTGAACACCGTTCCAAGATGGGAATGCTGTTTGAAGTCAGTCATTGCACAAACAAGTTCCAAATAAAGAGGAATATTTCACACATCTAAAAAATCCACTCCAGAGAACAAGGAAACGTACTGAGGAAGAGAAGTATTGGGAAGAATTCTCCCAGTGGATGCAAATTAGATTTCACCTTTGGATTTCTGGTATGACATATTATGTACTTTCCTTGACCTCTTCTGCATACATTAACATGTTTATTTTTAAAAACTGAACTAGAATTAGAATAGATATTTACTTAATAATCAGCTGTAAACAGAAGACTATTTTGGATTTCACTTTAATTACTATTATTAGTATTTTGCATTTTCTTCTGTCTGCTTTTATATAGGCTTCATGTACTTTGTATTTTTGGCCTTTTATCTGGCATGAAAACCAATATTATTCTTGGCATTTTGTTTCTCCTTCTCTTCGCAAATCATGATCTATATACAGGGGTTGACAGAATTAGGTTTACAGCCATGAGTACGCAAAACAGCGTTTGTTCTTATTATTGTGTTATTATTAATTATCATCTTACTTATTTGTACTACAACTGTAGACTTACTGTTACCCACCGCTGTGTGTATGTTTTTCCTTTACCCATGTCCAGCTTTCTGATTCCCTAACATCCAAGTGCTAATACTAACTTGCCTCTAGGCAGCATTTTCAGAATAACTACAAAGTCCTGGGAAGAAATTAAATGTAAAGGAAAAAACTGTGTCCTCTCTAAACACTATTGTAATGTACTATAATTCATTATTTAAAAAATACAGTTGACCTTTGAACAACATGGGTTTCAATGCACAGGTCCACATATATGCAGATTTTTTTTCAATAAAAACTGTAAGTGTATTTTTCTTGTGATTTTCTTAACATTTTTTCCTGTAGCTTACTTTATCTTAAAAATACAGTATATAACATATATAACATATAATATAGGTGCTAATTGACCGTTTATGTTATTGGTAAGGCTTTCAGTCAACAGCTGACTGTTAGTAGTTAAGTGGTTTTTTTAGGGGGGAGGGGTCAAAAGTTATACTCAGATTTTTGACTCCATGGATGGTTGATTTCCCTAACCTCTACATTGTTTAAAGGTCAACTGCAATGTGAAAATTAGAGTCAAAATTACTCTCAAAACCTTTGTGCTTCGTTTGTGAAAGGCAGCAGCCTGCCGTTCCCTGGTGGAACACCTTGAGGTGGCCTCGATGTGCCAACACGTTCTGTAAACGCTGCAGTGACACTCAGAACAGAGAGAGGCCGCCGGGAAGAGGCTCTGATGTCCGTGGAGGGACAGCCCTGGGCTCCCCCAACCGCAGCCTGCAGAACCACAGACCGTGCGGCTCAGGCTCCGCCCCCACCTTTGCTTGCGAGCCTGTCTTCTCTCATGCCCCTGACCCTCCGGTGTATTAAGCATAGTTCAGACCACAGTGCATGCTCTCAAGGTCTGGGGTCCGCGTGTGCACAACCAGTGTTTACCAAGCGACACTGGCCGTGGCACTTTGCAGCCTGGTAGTCCGAAATGGTTATTGTAGTAATTATGATTTAGAACCAGCCTTAATGATCAGTGACTGACTATCCGCTCTTCCACGCACCCCCCCCCCCCATCTAGTCAACATTTGTCATTATATGCCATTGGCAAAGTCCTAAAATTCCGTTTCCAGCTCTCCAATGTTAAAGTCATCTTTTTGGATCTCCAAGTCTGGGCTCCCCTGGTTAGAGCGTGTCCCCCTTTTCTTTGAAAATGCTCTTTTAAAATAATGTTCTAGGAATAACCTTGATTTATTTGGTCATTCCAGTAATTCGACTGGTTTATGTACTCCTGCCTTTGTTACGGATGCCCTGCTGCGCGCATCTCCCTGGGGGCATGGAAGCGTAGAATATGCGTGTTTCCTGTGTGGTGTTGCTTTCACCCTTCCTCTCTCTGCTCGCTCTATACACACATGCACCAGGCACATGGATACTTTTTGTTTGCTCTGACATCCCCAGTAGATAATAAAGTCCTTGCAGGAGAGAGAGTGTCTTCTTCTTCATGGCACTTAACCCTTCATCTTCAGGCACCTAAAGACTGCTTGAATCTCTAGGTTTGCTCCATCTGCTAAGTTGGAGGTAAAAGCCAGTGGTCCTTGCCTTTCAGGTTCCATTCCTGCAGCAGATCTGATGAGATCGTGTGTGTGTGGAAACGTGAGGCACCAGCGGAACATCGTCAGCAATTTGTGCCATGGCCGTGGGGCCTGTGCCAGGAAAACATCAGTCACTAGAGAATGGTCCCACCGTGCCACAGCTCGCTCTCACGACCAAAAATGCAGAGAGAATAATGAAAAATTCAACTGGGCTGGACCAATGGCACACTTTGCAAATATCCTTGGGTTTCAGATGGCTGTCATTCACCGCCTCTCTCAACTTCTGAGAATATTTTGTATAGTTTTTCAAAGTATCACTGGACCCAAGGCCCTAGAATATTCGGTGATGTTTTGCGCCTAAGAGAATAAGTCGTACCACCATGGTTGGTGGCTGGCAGTCACTTTTGTATGAAGAAGTGGAAACTTGTGACATTAATGCAGAGTTGACTTATAAAACATTCGGTTTTACATAGTTCCACATGGTTTAAAAGGTATCCAGGTGAGGCAAATCCTTATGGTCAACTTTTAAAAAAACAAACATAAAGACACATCACTACATCTTGGAAGTTACTTCTCCTTGGAATCCAGATGGTGCTCTTTTAGAAAAGTATGCCTGACTCCGTTTGGTCTTAAAAAAAGAAGCACAAAATTACTCAGGACGATGTTTACTTTTGCCAGAGCACTTACCTGTCACTCACCTTAAGAAGGGACCCCCGTCTGCAGGTGAAAGGCAATCATTTCCGTGACCTGCTGCTGCCCTGGAGTATCTCAGCCCCTCTAGGAATTGCAGTTGACCCCGGAATTCCTGGCAGAAACCCTACGCTCTTCCCCTTTCTTGTTCACTCTTGAGATGCAAAAAAAAATGTACAACTTATTCATTTCTGACTTGGCCAAAAATAACAGTGAAAAGCAATGGATCTGAGCTGGTAATGAGGAAAAACAAGACCATGTTCTTAAACATTAAATTGATGAGAGAAAGAAAATGGTGTTCCAGGGAACAAAAGCAGGATAGCCCCACCTGGTAGGGGCCGTGAACTTGAAAACTGCCTGATTTGAACCAGCCCAACAGCCATTCTTTTTGAATCCAGGCATATTGACATTGGACTGACCGCAGGGAAAATTATGTTTAATAGTTTTTCATGAAGTGACCGCTGTGGCCCCTGAGGGTGGTGGATCGTTGACCGTCTCTTTCTTGTGGACATTCATCAGCTCCCTCAGAACACGCCCAGCGTTACCACCACAATGGTGAAGCGGGGGCTGGGCACCCCAGGCCTCCTGCGGCTCCGTGCTCCGCGCTTCGTCCCCGGCCGGGCTGGGCAGGCAACGCTGGGCCGCCAGCGTCCTCGCTGGCAGGGTTTGTTTTGGCTCCGTGACACGCATGAAGGGATCCAAACCAGGCTCAAAACGGGCCAGGAGAATGATCCTATCGGAGTCTTTCTGGGGCATGATCAATGGTTTTCTAACAATAAAAAATTCAAATTGGTGCCTATAATTTTTTAGCGAAGGGGGTTTACACACTTTCTACTTCATTTTCCCCTTTATTATGCTGTGGAACCATGATTCTAATACAGCACCTCCAGGTTTACAAGCAATGCCATTGGTTAGCTTAGCTTTTAAAAAGTGGAGGCAGTTTTATGAAGGATAAAGTGCACAGTCTTTGGAGCTGGAGAGTTTCAAGTCCAAGTTCAGTTTCAGCAGCGCCCTTCAGCAGCTGGGGCTCCAGGCACATTATAAACCCTCGGTGTCCTTGGTTGCAGAGTGGGTGTAAGCCCATGCCTGGACCGTAAGAGTCTTAGGTGAGGATTAACTCCAGTAATAGAGTGTGGAAAGTGCCCGGTGCCCAGAAGGCATCTGGTAGATTGTAGCTACTTCTTCCCACCGGCCCCGCCCCCGCCGCGTTTTAAGGGCGCACTGAGTTCAGCGTTCTGTGTGGATGCTGTGGGCCTCGGGTCCACAGGGCACCATACCTCGGAATTGTTTTGACTTAGAAAATTTTTGCCTCCTAATTTTATCAGCTACGGAGACGTGTTCCCCTTTTTACAACTGCATCTACTTTCCCCCAAGTAGAAAAATAAAACATTGATTATTTTGCATTTTTCTCCAAAAACACTTCTGTTCAAAATACCCAGATAATGGTGGCAAAAATGTGTTTTGTTTGTGTGTGTGTGGTTTTTTTTTCTTTTTTTGTTTAAATCACTCACCTTGTCTGACCATGTTGTTATTCATGCTCACGATATTGGATAACTAGGTTCTTATAATTAGGGCTTCTTGGAAGACTCAAAAAAAAAAACCACATATGAAATTCTATAAATTGTACTTAAGGGATAATTCTGTGGGTCCAGTAATTGTGTAAGGAACGCCCAACTGGTTTGTAAAGAGAAATTGTAGTCATTGGAATATTATTTCCAAACTTCCCCTACAGATTAAGCCACCTGATGAGCACAGATTTATCTCTTGAGTCGGGGGAGAGGGGGAGAGGCGGGAGGGATGCGCAGGGCCCAGGGGACCCTCGTCAGTGTGCTTTGCAAAGGTAGACTGTCAGGGAGGCAGGAAGTCACTCTGCTTCTGGAACAAGCGAGAGGCCGAGGGCTGGAGAGAGTGAGGGTGTCCTGAGCTCTCCGGTGGAGGACTCCTGTCCCTGCCCTGAGAACCCGCCACCCACTCTCTCCGCAGGCTCCTTGCGGCTTCCTGACCACGGCCGTCCTCGGGCCTGTGACAGGATGAGCCTGGGGTCCTCCCCCGGCTGGCGGGCTGAGGGGCGCTGAGGTGGCCGGAAGGGCCATCAGAAGGAGCTTGCTGCACCGGGGGCCAGGACGCTGGGCAGGGCCTTCCCTTTGGTGGCGGGAGGGCATCTGGGGGCCCCACCCTGGGCTCGAAGGAGAGGGGTCCAGGCCCCTCCGGGTGCGGTTGCTCTTCCTGCTGAGCGAGCGCAGGAGGCCCGGTGTGGAGGACTTGTTCCCATGAAATGGCCACTGGGAATGACCCTCGTGGCCTGGGCACAATTCTCAGCCGAGTCCAGAAAGCCCAGAGCATTGATGGCTCTGTCCCTTCCTTTTCCTCTAGATGATTTCTCAGGATTGGAGACAGACACGGTGGTACCCACGGAGGAGACCTATGTGGTCTACGATGAAGGTACTCACTGATTTTAAGCACATCATTTGGGTAACTTCTTTCCTGATGGGAGGATCCTATTTTAATCACTAAGTGGATGATCTGAACTGCAGTTTCCTTCAGGACTCCGGGCTGGGTGGCCGTGCTTAGGGAAGGGTGGTTGAACCCCACGCTTCTAAAATTACCCCCAGTACATATTTGATCCAAAGAAACTGTGAGCTTGGTGATAGCGCAGCTTCCAAACAGGTGCCCTGTGCTTCCTGCCTGTCCCTTCCAGCCCCTCCTTCCTCCAGAAATTCGGGAGCCAGCAGGTGTGAGCTGCTGTCCCCTCTCTGGCCCTCACAGCTCTTTGTACAACTAACCAACGTCTCAGCTTCCTCTCTTGGCCCTTCTCATTCTCCCCTGTTCTCTCTCTTTCTAATTGCATTAAAACATGCAATGCAATGCCTTGGCTGGGTGGCTTAATTGGTTGGAGCATCATCCCGTCCACTGAAATGGTTGTGTGTTCAATCGCTGGTCAGGCGTGTACAGGAGGCAACCAATGTTTCTCGCACATCGATATTTCTCTCTCCTTCTGACCTTCTCTCTGTCCAGAATGAATAAAAACATATCCCCAAGGGAGGATTTAAACAAATGCAATGCTACAGATGTGTTGAATTTTTTAAATAATAGAATCTTTTTCATAGAAGTAAGGGTAAGCTTGTAAGATGAAGAATACAAATACATACTTGGACAGCCTCCCAGTGGGTGGTCGCCAGTGGCAGCGGTGTGCTTGTGACCCTCTGACTCTCCTGTGTGTTCCGTAAGTTGCCTCTGCAGGTGGAGAAATTCATGCAGGCCTCTCGTCCCGCCCTGGTGCCGGCCTCTCCACTCAGAAGGTCCTCGCTTTTGTGTGTCACCTTCCCGGTTATTATCTGTCGCTCCAATGGTCTTAAATCACAAATTTATTATGATTACACCTTTGATAGAATCATAATAAAGTTTGATATACTGGTTTAGTCTTTCCAACAAAAACATATTTAGAAAAACATCCCATGTCAGAAAGCAAAGGAAGATTTCGTAGCACCTTTGAAAATACTATGCACCTTTCTTATTATCTTTGAGCAGTTGAAAAGGAGACAGCGTTTTATTTTCTTTTTTAAATGTTAAAGAATTCAGCAACAGGGGAAAATTGGGACAACTGTAATAGAACCACAATAAAAAAATAATAAATGTTAAAGAATTCTCTTGGCAGAATTAACCCCACCTTCTCCCCAGAAAAAAAGCCCAAAGATGATAAATGGAAAAAAAAAACCAAGTTTGTTTTCTGATGTGAATCTTTCATAGCTCTAAAAGGGAAAATTACGTAGGTCGAGAATGACGATGGACCAGTGACGGGAACATGCTCACCTGGATGAAATCGAAGGCTCGCCCCAGCTTGGATGCTAAAACCTCCTTTTTCTGGTCATGTTTCTTTTTTCCTTTCCCTCCTTTTCTCTGCAGCTGCCTTTCTGAGGGGACTGAAACAGGGAGAAATGCAGTTGTATTAGAAACAAATGATGTTTGGGCACGGCACTTGCGTTCAGGGTCCGTGTGTGCACGCTTTAATTGAGAGCTGGGTCTTAGGAATGTACCTTCCTAAGATTGCACACAGCGCTCCTTTCCCAGAAGCGCCCGATCGCAAACCTTCACATCATTTCAGGTTACACCGTGGAGACCTCGAGGCCCGCGGCCGCCGCCCTGCCCGCCACCACTGAGGCTGTGGCCACGCTGGAGGTCATTCCGCCCGAAGGCACCATCAACTCCTTTCCTGAAGAGGAGTTTGATCTGGCTGGAAAGAAACGATTTGTCGGTAAATAGAACTTTCTTAATCAGAGAAACACGGGTTTTCAAGTTTCGTCCTTTGAAGAAGAGCGTAGCTAATCTCCAGGCCGGCCGAGGCAGCGCGTTTGGAGCAGAGCTTTCCCAGAGTGAAGTTCCTCTTCGGGGCGACCGGGAGTCGCACGTGGTCTTGCTCTGCGCAGTCAGGAGCCAGGCGCGTGCAGGGAGCGATGGGAATTTGACAGAGAGGGGAGAGGAGAGGACTGTCTGGTGTCGCCTCAGAGTGAGGGTCACTTAGAAAGCGTCAGCTCCAGGGGACACGGGCAGTTTTATCATAGCCAACTTCTCTAGACGAGACGTCCTCTGGGCTTTGCCTGCCCGTGGTGTGTCATGTTCCTCCTCAAAGGTGAGCGGGTGACGGAATTGAGCCGCAGGGGTTGTTTCTCTAGTTATTTCCTGTCATTTTCATTAGCCTCGGGGACCGGGGGCCTAGAAATCCGCTTTACTCTTTTTTGTCAGTCACGAAAACAATTTTGAGAGGAAATTCTGTTTTGCTCAACTGTGTTTCACTCCCTTTGGGAGTCTTCTTTTCTGTGCCCTTAATGAACTTCACTAATGAGACAGATTAGTATAGTACTAAGTGGAAAAAAATAATATATGACTAAGTAGAGACTGGCAACAGCTTAAACTAACATCACACGTTTTGTTTCCAAAACAAATGCTCTGCCATGAGCAGAGAACAGCTCTTGCCAGCCAAGATGGAGCAGTGAGTGTCTAACGTACATGAGCTTGAAGAATCAGGATAATTAGTGTGAGGTAGCATTCCTGTGGCCGGGCTAATGCTGGCCCGTGGCATTCAGCAGCCTGGCTGAAGTCGCCAAACCTGACTGTCTCTCTGTAGTTCCATGACAGAATCTGAAATCCTTTTAGCACTATTATTAGCTGTTCCAAAGAACTCTTCGGAAGGCTGAAAGGCTTACCATTGTCTGGCTAGTTTTATATGCCTATAACTCTATAAAGCATAGACGATTATTCCCCAAAACTTCCTGATGAGATCCATGCACAAACTCTGAAGGTCTAACTTGATACAGATTATTGGGAAATACAGGAGCTAAAATTTCCTTGTAGTTTTGATGGACCCTGAGAATGAGAACTGAACCAAAGAGGCAATGGAACATTTAGAAAGTATTGGAAATTTGTTACGTGAGAGCACTCGGCAGTCTTGTGCGTATGAAACTCAACTCCGATTCCCTGGCATTTGTAACTTCTTATACAGCATGTGTCACAAAAGGCCTGCGGGCTGGAGGTAGAGTCTCTTGTTTGGCCCTTGTTCATGGGCCTCCACTCTGTCCACAGACTTGGCTGGGGCACGGGAAATCCATCCAAGGCTGGCCTGACTGCCAGTGTCCTCGGACCCACTGAGATGACGTGTGTAGAAAAACCTTGAAGCTGTTCATAAATGTGAATAGCTACAATTGTACTGAGCAGAAATGTTGTAGAAGGCTGGTCCAGCCTGGCCTTGGCAGACATGCCAGATGGTTCTGGGGGTCCCTGAAGCCCCGGGGAGGGCCGTCCAGGGCTGAGGCTAGAGGGTCCATATCTTGATCACTGTGTATTTCTTTCTGGTCCCAAGATAGTCTAGGCAATGAACTGTGTTGAGAGAACTGCAGCCGGGTCTGATTCATACTCTTGCAAACCTTGCGGCTTGGGAATGGCGGCTGCAGACCTTACTTATGCTACACAGACTGTGGTCTGGGGATCTTTCAGAGTTGCTTTGAGGCTGTAGTCATCCATGTTTATGGGGCAATGGGATCTTTTGAAACCACAGGTGAACAGGTGTAATGGTGTGGATCCTTTACAGAGAGCCAGGGATGTGCTCCTAACTTGGTACCAGGGCTGGTGGCCTTGGCACCTCTGTCTAGTGGGGAGAGATCCAATGGTTTGCAGACTCCATGGAGTGGCACTATGTGTCTGCCTCCAGAGAGAGCCTCCAGCAGCTGGGTGGGGTGTCTCCGTTTACAGCTCCATATGTGACGTACCTCAATAAGGACCCAGCAGCCCCTTGCTCCCTAACCGATGCGCTGGACCACTTCCAAGTGGAGAGCCTGGATGAAATCATCCCGAGTGACCTGAAGAAGAATGACCAGCCTCCACAGCACGTCCCCCGCAACATCACCATTGTCGCCGTGGAAGGCTGCCACTCCTTTGTCATTGTGGAATGGGACAAAGCCACCCCGGGAGATGTGGTCACAGGTGTGTCCGGGCTCAGATGCTCAGAGCCCCCATCGGCATTAGGGGGGGAAGTACAGACAGGAGCGGATGGGCAGATGAGGGGTGAGTGAGCACGTAGCTGGCCGGCGGGAGGGGGGCGAGCCGCTGAGGCAGGAACTCCGCTCGGCCTCCGGAGGCAGACTGCGCAGGCGTCGTCGAGGCTGAGGGCCCGCCCCTGAGGTCTGTTAATAGCAGGTAAGGCAGAAAGACGAGTTGCCTGGCTGCTGCCATTAGACATCCAGGGCGAGGGGGAGCGCAGGCGTCAGCCACAGGAAATCCAAGGAGCGCCTTCGCCAAATGGGTGAGGAGGCCCACAAGTCTCGGCTCTTTCAGACACACAGGTGCACGTGGCGTTCCACAGCTCCTGTGTTTCGCGTGGAGGCCAGCTGTAGATGTCTCTGCCAGGAAAGTCTCAAATACTTGTGTGGCAGCCACTGCTCTTTTCTTCTGCGCAGTTGAGCTGAGGGGTGATTCGTCCTGAGACGAGGGGGAAGGTAGAAGGTAAGGAGAAGGAGGAGTAGGGACCTAGCACGTCTCAGGAAGCGCCTTCAGTTTTGTTACTTGCATTTGAATTCCCCAGAAGATCCCGATGCTGGACCCCATCCACAGCCAGCCCACAGCTGGCTCCTTCTGGAACCCTCCTGCAGAGCTGCTCTGTGCGGCTGCCTCCTCCCCACCATCCCCGACTGGGCTGCACCTCTTGCAAGATGTGATTCCTTGATGCTCACTGGGTTCCTCCTTTTCTCCACGTGCAGGTTACTTGGTTTACAGTGCATCCTATGAAGACTTCATCAGGAACAAGTGGTCCACTCAGGCTTCATCAGTAACTCATTTGCCCATTGAGAACCTGAAGCCAAACACAAGGTATGATGTGTCTGTCGTTGAAAAACCGAAAATGAGACCTGCGTCCATGGTTACCGATATCCTGAGGCTGAAAATGGAAGGCTCAGTCACAATGGTTTTATGATTCCTTTTGCATTCTTCCTTTAGTTCTCAGAGAATATCAGTGAACACTTGCCGTACGACACGTATTTTTCTTGGAAGAAATTACTATATGTACTGTGACCGTTAGTCTAGCATGTGATGTTTTGTTCCCTAGTTTCCAGAGACTAAACACTACCTACCCTTGGGGTAAGAAAAGTTGTCCTGTGGGTTGAAAAGGAATTGGTCTATTTCTGGGCACTCATGTGGTGGTGTTAGAAAGCACAGTCTTCACATGTCACATTAATGGAGCAGTAATTGATGAACATTTTAATTAGCTGGTACTCAAACTCTATGATGTAATAGTTTAGATCATTCAAGAAAGATGCATTTTATGCATTAGTATAGGTTACACCCACGTCTTCCAAAACTGGGCAAGTGGCTGCCTGGCTGGCCAGCAGGCCCTTGGGGAGCCAGGGGTTACAGCCCTCAGTGGGAAACGTGCAAAAGTCGTTCCTAGGGGTACCAAGTGGGGGAGTGTGCCTCTCTGCTTCCGTGCTATCTGGTTTTGATAGCAATGACCATCAGGAGAGCTTCCCTTGTGGGCGAACATGGGCAGAGTACCAAACAAGCAGCGCTGGGCTTATAAACCAGTTTTTTGGGAAGAACCCAAATGCCCTGGTTTTTGGTGTTTGCCACTTTCTTAGTGTAAATATTCCCACCATGGCCAATTCCAAGCTACCAGTGAGCATTCAGAATTCCTAAATACGTAACCATCAGCTCGCTCAAGCCCAAGCCTGTACAAATGGCTCCAGCACATGCTGTCATGTCAAGCCACCATATTTACATGTAGCAAAGAGCGCTAAGTGGCAGGACTGTGGGCCGAGGTCTCCTGCTTTCTACATGGTGAGAGGACCACGGAGAAGGTTGGAACAAAATCCTGCCCTCAGACAGAGATGCGCTGAAGGGCATCAAAACTGGACCACAGCCATGAGTACCGAGAGACCTCTGCCTTGGTGGAGACCTTCCCTCAAGGCACTTTAATGTGCCACGTGGGTTCACCTGAGCTGAGCTTGTAAAAACTATCAGGAATTTCAGGATTTGGCAGATAGAAAGCAAGTAGCAAAACAAGAAACTGAGAAAACACTTTACTTTTCCCTAATAGTGGTGAAAAATTAACTAATTAAAGGAAGAAAGAAGGGAGGGAGGGAGGGAGGGAGGGAGGGAGGAAGGAAGGAAGGAGGGAAGGAAGGAAGGAAGGAAGGAAGGAAGGAAGGAAGGAAGGAAGGAAGGAAGGAAGGAAGGAAGGAAGGTAGATCAGGCGGCACCCAACCTCTGTGCGTGCAGCGTGACAGCGCTTTGACGGCACAGCCTCAATGTCCAAACACTGCAAGAGGCCTTCGCGGCGCTCTGCCCCGAGCCCCTGCAGCCGAATGGGGCCCAGGCTTCCGTGCCCCACCTCTGCGCCCAGGGCTCTTTCCACAGTGTTTGCTGCCAAGCTGATGTTGAGATTTGAATGATGTGAAGTGATGGTTATGCGGGATGGTGGTTTATTCACACTTTCCACAGGTATGGATGAGCCAGGACTCGTTCAGCAAGGACTTGGCACTTGCTCTGCGCCAGGCAACATGATGTGCGCGCTCTGAGGGTCGCGGAGGGGGACTGTGGGGGGTAGGGGTGGTAAAGTGCACAGTGGCGCTGTGCACAGTCTGGCGGAGGAAGCAGATTGTTCGGAAACAACGTAAACATAAGCTTCCACTCGTTAGTATTCTGCAGGAGAAGCACGTGGCGCTATGAGTGTACGTCAGAGGATTGTTTTCTGAGCGTGGGAACCACAGGGCGGTCAGATCAGCTTCCCGGGGAAAGAAAGATAAAGCCACCAGTAACCTGGAGAAGGACTGCAGGGTCCTTGAGGCTCCTGCCCTACCCTCCGCCCGTGGCCTGCCCCCTGGCTGACACGCTTGGAACAGCAGCTGCCACGGTGGCCTTCCCCGGAAGTCGCCCCGCCCCACCTTCCTTCTTCTGATGGGGAGCGCCGCCCACACTGGGTTCTTCCACCGGCCCCGGAGAGGAACCCCACGACGGGAGGATGGCATTCCCCCGCGCGACCCTACTGCGGAGCGCCTCTGGTGGATTCCCTGCAGGAATCCATGTGCTTGCTCCACGGAGTCTGTTTTCCCACCGTCGTCCTAGGCCCCAGGGCTCCTCAGGAACCGACTCCAGAGTCCCCTGCCCAGGGGACACAAGCAGTCCACGGACTCACGCGGAGCCAGGGCGTAGAAGCCAGCTACTGTTCTTTAGAGCCGAATCTTGTTTTTGACCTTCCGTGCGCACCATTCACCCGGCCCCGCGCCAGCGCGCTTTCTGGAGTCTGCGTATTTTAATCCGCACTTAAAGTGCAGAGATTTGTCACGGCGGAGTCTATTCAAAGGAAGGGGCCAAAGGCTTATATAAGAAGGCAAGGCATGGGTTGCTCCTATTACTTGGATGAGGTAGAGACTATTCAGAGTATGAAATATATATTTTAGCTCATAGAAAAAGCTTAATGTGGTTTTTGAAAATGGGAACTTCATTTTTTTCATAATTCCATGCTGCTTCTCAGCTCAGCATATTTAAATTTACTTTGACACATTAGGTGAAGTTCAAGTGGAAATATGTCTTTGGAATTGGGCCACATGGGCTTTGCGGACAGGGAAGGTGGGTTTGGCACGGACTTAGGTTTCAGTGGTAAAACGCATGGATGCAACAGAGACGCTGGAGCGGGTCCCCTTCATCGCTGCGCCCCACCCTCGCCGTCTCCTTAGCTGCGTAGCAGCTGAGCTGGGAGCTCAGGAAAGGGGTCCAGGGAGGTCCCAGTGGCAGCATGAGAAGGTAGCCTTGGAATATGTGTCCTTTAGTCTTTGATTTCTTCTTCTTCCTTTTCTTTTAAGGAAAAGAAAAAGTATCTGTAAAGTTTAACCAGTATCATTAACGTATGCCAAACCCACCGCTTGAGTTGCCTGCAGAGTTTTGCCTTAAATAACTCCACAACCACTGAATAAAAGTCTGTGTAATTGGGAAAACATGAACTGCTGGGCAAATTGAGATTTGGAAACTCATATGTTCTTAATTGAGCCTTTTTTTAAAATGAAATTTTAAAAAGGATTCTCTCCATAATGAGACTTGAATGACTTTCTTGAAAGGCTTACAAGAAGCCTAATTTTACCAAGTGGCTTAATTATTTCAACCATTTCAGCCAGCTCTCTGTTTAATCAAACACAACATCTCGTACTGTTGGTGTGACTGCGAGGCCATGGGCCCCCTTGGGGGCCCCAGACGCTCAGAGCCTTGTGCTTGGATGGTGCAGCCGCACACACTCTGCTCTCTCAAGGTCCATCATTCACCTTTTGAGAAGTCAGTGCGTTTTTTAAAAAAGATTTTATTTATTTCTTTTTAGAGAGAGGGGAAGGAAGGGAGAAAGAGAAGGAGAGACACATCCATGTGCGAGAGTAACATCGATCGGCTGCCTCTCGCATGCACCCTGATGAGGGGGCCTGGCCCTCCCACCCAAGCCTGTGCCCTGACCGGGAACCCAGTGTTTTGCAGGATGACGCCCAACCCACTGAGCCACACCGTCAGGGATGTGCATTTTAATCAGTGCATACAACCTGTATGCCTGCCTTAAAGAGTCTGTGCCCTCGAAGCATAGCTCCTGCTGGCCAGAGCCACCGGGAAAGACCTGGCACAAACGCGGCCAAGTGGCGGAGAGTCCCATGCACAGGACTCCCCGCTTCTTTCTGCGCCCGGAAGCAGCCAGGGGCTGGGAGAGCAGGAGAGGAGGAAACCCCAAAGCTACGCAGAGAAATAGTTGTCAACACCTGTGGAGCTGGTCACCAGCACTGCCCAGCCCCTGCATGTGTCCTGTTGCCCACAGAGGGCAAAGTAAGAGGTCTCAGGACCGCCAACCCAGGTGACTTGTCAGCCGCCCTCTCAGTGGACAAGCTGATTCAGACCACGTGCTTTTGAGCACATTCTCCTTTCCGAGACAAAGGCTAGTCCTCCAGCGCAGCCTCTCCAGGCCTGTCCACGCCCCCGTCCTGGGCTGGCTTCTCTGTCCTGGAGGCGGAGACGCTCGGCGCTCCTTTGAAGCTCCAGAGTCAATGCTAGCCCGTGTGGTGCACCCGCGACGTTGTGGTCATGTTCCTTCACTGAGGACATCAGCCTCCGGCTGGGGTCACCCTCCCTCTGCCGACAATCATTCCCGGTCACGCAGCCTGCTTTTTCACACGCAGGCCAGGGGGACGCATGAAGTTAAAATGTGATTTCTGTTGCGCATGTTTTGCTGCTGCAGCTTCTCCCTCTTGCGCTGTGGACCTCGAGCTGGGACAGGAGAGGAGCATTGCATCCAGGGACAGAACCCCCCATGTCTCATGGGGCAGAACCCCCCCTGATGCCATAGGGAGCACAATCTCCCTCAGTCACTTATGTGCCCGATACGCCCCTTCTGCTCCCATTGGCCGCATGTCTGTGCTGTTGGTTGTATTATTTTGAAAAGTTGTTAGAAAATGAGAAAGTTCAGGATATGAAGATATAGGAAGAAATAGGAAGAATTAGCAGTGATGTACACATTAGTTAAAAAAAGAAAAAGGAATCAAATTCTGCCACAGAGTAGGGGCTCGGTAGTTTGGGAGTTGGTTTCATGACATAGAACGTAAACAAGTGTCTCTTTCAAAAAGTGTTTTCTTTCGATTTCAGGTACTATTTTAAGGTTCAAGCCAAGAACCCTCATGGCTACGGCCCCATTAGCCCCTCCGTCTCCTTTGTTACGGAATCAGGTACAGCTGGCTCGGCCTCTTTTTTTTTATTTTTCCTTTTCTCAAAAACAAATAATTTGGAAGAATGACTACAATAGAATAAAAACTGAAGAAGTAAATTCCTCACTTCTCTATTTAATGAAGTCACATTAGATATCGCTTTATAAAATAAACATTATTTTCTTTCTGCTAGGGAAAAACTTGGATAATAATATCGAAAGTAGTCGTTATTGGAATTGCCTGGAAGGTGGCAAAGTCAAATTCCAATGAGAGGGGGGAAATCTAATTTTTGACCATGTGGGGAAGATAATTTGGAATCTAGCTGGAGGAGAATTAGTTGCAGAGATTTTTTTTTTTTTTAATTGCAAACAGCTGAAGAGCAGAAATGTCCTGAGGCCTGAGAGGCAGTTGCTTCTAACAATCCTTTAAGTCTCTAAGATGCTGCTTTTACTAGGAGATGAGATGGCTCTCCTTACTGTGGAGAGTTCAATGGAAATACTACGCAGTCTTACAGGCAACAGCGCTCAGAGGAGGGCCCTGTGTGCTGGTGGGCAGCGCTCCACGGCCCCCTAAGCACACATGCCTATGCGCGTGGCCTGAGGCAGCACACGGAGCTGGCCCTGAGGCAGTTCCCAGGGGGCAGCCCCTGCCTGGGGCGAGCCCAGCGGGAGAGCTGGGAGCTGAGGCTCGAAGCCAAGCCAGCTTCGGAAGCCCCGCTGAGCCACTCCACACTGCGGCGGAAACCCAAGCCTCTGTTCGCTTATATTATTTCCTACCTGTAGCTTGATCCTAGGACAGTGGCCATTAGAAGATATTTTTCAGTGTAATGACTTGAAATCTATTGAATCACGTATGTGGAACAAAATTAAATCTTTTGTGAGCATGTGCTTCATACTGGAAATGGAGGCAAATGACCTCAAAAGCATTTTCACCTATTTCATCTAAGAAGTGTGTTTGTCATTAGTAGTTAAGATAATTAAGGAGTAAGAGAAAACCATTATCTGTGGTTACTGTGCTAAAGCTTGGAAGGTGTCTATGTTTATGGTTGCATTTCCTGAAGAAAAATGGACTTTTGGCAACTATCGGAATTAACAGGATAAAAATCTATAGGAAGAAAACCACATAATTTAGGTTTAAACATCTAGCAAGAAACTGAGGTCCAAAATCTGAGAGTAGGAAGATACAAATGTAGTTCATTCTCTCTTATTCCACTGCACGGTGGTGCCAAAATTAGTTTATCCATTCACCTGTTGATGGATATTGGGTTGTTTCTGCTTTTTGAGTATGAACAAGAAAACTGTTTTGAACATTCATGTGTAAGTGTCTGTATGGACATGTTTTAATTTCTCTTGGGTAAATACTCAGGAGTACAATGGATGGATTATATAGTAGATGCACGTTTACCTTTCCAAGAATCCACCAAACTGTTTTCCCAAGAGGGACACATTTTAAAACATAATGAGTATTCAATTATTTTGTAGTACCTAATGTCAAAATATTATTTTCAGAGACCTACAGCAGCTCTATAAGTAAGGAAGTATTTCTCAAAAGGAAAAGCTTAGAAAATGAAAAGTAAAGAAAAATGTTGTCATCTCTCAAATAAACCTTACATTTTTCTTTACCTACTCTGGTGTGGTTCAGCCTTTGAATTAGAATAAACCTTTCAACAATTGCATGATTGTGAAGTATGATAATGAAGTCAATTATTTCTCTTTTATTCTACAGACAATCCTCTGCTTGTTGTGAGGCCACCGGGTATGTTTTCCTCTTGATAAACTTGATATTTTAGCAATGAAGTTGAAGAGTGAATATGAATTTATTACAAGTAGACATGCTGGATCATTTTTGCATTTTCGTAATTTTATGACAACTTGTATGGTTTCTTTCCACCCTTCACCCTAATCCCGGGAAGGGAATGATCTGGGAATGTTTTAATATGGCCATAGCAGCCAATATCTATAAGAATCACTATGGGTGGCCAACATCTATGAGAATGAATAAGTTTACTTGCATTCAACTCCCTTTGAATATTTTAAATTGCTGAAAAGATAGCAAAATGCATTAAATATACAACAAACTTTTACTTAAAAAAAACCGCAAACCCTGAGAAAGCTCTATTGCTTCAGTTGAGGACAGGTCCTGTGAGTGAAGAGAACAGCAGGAACCAAAGCTGAGGGACTTTGTTTGGTGGGGGCGGGGGTTTGGACGAAACACCGTAGGGGATCAAATTTGCCATTATAGCTTATTTTCCTTGAGCTTAAAGCCTTTTTCTTCCTCTGAGAGTCCCTTAACTATGTTCCGGTAAAAGGAACTCCCCAATTGTGTTTTGGTCCTGAGAGAGAAGAGGAAAGAGAAAGGGGTGCCCTTTGGGAGGCGGGAAAACTTGGCTCAGAAAAGCCCTGAGAAAAGAGGAAGGCCCAGCAAATAGGTCAGATTTTCTGGTACTTTGTGTGAGAATAAACACTTGGTGTGCTCTTTCTTGTTAAGGCGGTGAGCCCATCTGGATCCCATTTGCCTTTAAACATGAGCCTGACTACACGGACTGCCGCGGCCGGCAGTACGTGAAGCGGACGTGGTATAAAAAGTTTGTGGGAGTCATTCTTTGTAACTCACTGCGGTATAAGATCTACCTCAGCGACAACTTGAAAGGTAGGCCTTTGAGGATGGTTGGCTGTGGGAGGGGATGCCAAAATTCGATTTTATGAGATACTAACTCGACATACCAGGTGTGTAAGAATGTATTTAGGTCTGGCTCACCTACAAACCGGTCCTGCAGGCTCTATTTTAGGGTGACTAGTTTTCATGTTGGCACAGAAATATATATTTTAAATCTACTACACTTTAGGAATGAAATCCAAAATTCTTTTTACAAATTTAAAGGACAATAATTTTTGCCAATAATTCAACAATAATAGGTATGAGTATAAGCTGGTAGCATTGAGGAAAACATCCCCTTCATTCCCTGCCATTGGCATAGCTTTACAGGAAAAAGAAGGTGGATGGTGAAATGTACATCTGCAGTACTATTTGTCCTGTGTCCAAATAAAAATTACATTGTTTTCATCATGGGTGTGGACTTAAACAAAGAATAATACACACACTTTGAACTACTAACATTTCAAAATGCCTTTGGGACCCACCTGGCTTTGACTCACCCACCTACACAGATCTGTTTTAGTTTCAAAATTTGTACAACTTTTCATTTTTTTTTCAGTTTACCCTCAGCTGGTCTATACTTTGCCATGGGATGTTTTGTTGCTGTTGTTTGGTTTTTTCCTTGCCAGCTGTATCGTTCTAGGACAATGTCGGGACGCAGTCTCCCTCATCCCGCGCTCGGGCGGTTTCTCCCTGTCTCCGCCTCTCCCAGCGCCCCCCCTCTACCCCTGTCTGTTTGTTTCTGCTCTTCTTCCGCTCACCCCCCACCTCCTCGCTGCCCTTGTCCTCCCGCCACTTGGAATTCCTAACAGAGGTTGCACAGCCTTCCCCGGCGTCCCCTGCTCAGAAAACCCACTTTGCCCTACTGTGCAGCTGCGGTTCAGCACCGCGGACAGTGTCCCCGCCGCCGGACGGACGCTCTACTAGTTAGACGTGAAACTAGTTCTTCCGTTTTTTCATAGACCTTCGCACCTTTCATTATTCACAATGCATTCTCTGACGAGCTTAGTTTCATCTGTTCTTTTTTTTAAACCAAGGACTAGAAAGGTCTGCTTTCATGGGCTGAAACTGCCTGTAATGTTAGTACAATGGTTTTCATTTAATGAACACCTGTGAAGTGTTTAGCACACAGGACGTCTCTGAGGCCTACGGACACTTAACAGATTGGTGCCATCACCGCTGTTTTTCAAACGTAGAAAGCGTGACATGGAGATTAAGGAGTGCACCCCATTCACACAGTCCCCAAAGCCTGTGCAAGCTCTTAAACCAGCTGCGGCTTTTTTTGAGCAGTCACTGATTGTCTTACTCCTTCACGCAGACACATTCTACAGCATTGGGGACAGCTGGGGACGAGGCGAAGACCACTGCCAGTTTGTGGATTCGCACCTGGATGGCAGAACCGGGCCTCAGTCCTACACAGAGGCCCTCCCTCCCATTCAAGGTAATGAGAACGAAGATCTGACACATTGCTCTGGGGGTGAGGGAGCAGGGTTGATACGAGGGGAAAACTCCATGCCTTTGCCTTACCTGAAGACGCGTTGGCCGCATTTCAGATCATGAAAATAAAAAATCAAAAAATACTCCTACCACATGCTGGAATTGGGTGAGCCTAGGGAAGGTAGGGATACAATGGAGTATAAGGCCTTATCCCTACTTTCCATAACCAGAAAGAGAAGACAGATCTGTTTTAGTGTGTTTCTCTGACTGGGGTCATGGTTTTGGCTCTGAAGGAAGGTGCTGGTTAGTCAGTACACCTGCTGGAGGAATGGCAGGCGGTCTCCCATCCAGCAAGTCAACAGCGCCAAAGGGTGAGAGCTGTTGTTGAGTTGCCAAAAATAGTTTTATGAGGAGGTTGGGACATCACCTGTACTCCAAGGGATCGGTGCTCAGAAATGCCACAGCACTCTAGAAGATCTAAGGGTCTTCCAGAGACTCCATGAAGTAAACCTTGGGGAGCCTTGGGGTCTGGGGCACATCGCAAGGCCCTGAGGTCTGTGGGGACAGGGTGGGTATCGTGCCCTGTGGTGAGAGCTCCACAGTGATGGGTGAGGCCACTTTCTCTTGTGGAGAGATAGAGGGAGGGAGGGAGGAAGGGTGCCGATGAATGCTTTCCTGCAGGTGTCCCACACGGGCGGGGCCTGGATTACCCGCACAAATCATGCTCCGGATAAGCCTCAGAGGTCACTGTGACCCCACCCAAAAATGGTTGTTTATTTGGAAGCCACGTGGTTCATAAGACCAAGTTGTCCGAGGTCTTCTGTCTGAAGGAGGTTGTAAGGATGAGGATTTTTCCTGTCTGTTTGGGCATTTATGATGCTATGATTCTAGTGCCAATTCCAAGTGGGGGCTTCCCCCGCACACCACCAAGCAATTCTTCGACACCAGCTGGGTGTCCTGCAGTTCAACTCCATTCTCACACCATCTCCCTGGAGCAGCAGCAGACCCCGCGGGGTCATGGCTCAGGCCACAGGAGGGCCTCTCCTCACCCGCGTCGGGTGCCGGGCACCAGTCCAGGCTCTCCTCTGTGCCTCTGACCAATGGCTGTAGGTCCGAGGTTCCTGAAACCTCCTCTTCGGGTTTGGTTAACTTGCTAGATGGGCTCACAGAACTCAGAGAAACATTTTACTTACCAGATTACCAGTCTGTTATAAAAGGATAGAACTCAGGAGCAGGCAGATGGAAGAGATGCGTGGGCGAGGTATGTGGGAAAGGGTATGGAGCTCACGGGCCTGCTCCAGGCGCGCTGCTCCCCCAAATCTCCATGGGATCGCCAACCTGGAACTCTCGGAACCCTGCCCTTTGGGGGTTATGGAGGCTTTGTTACCAAGGCATGATGGATGAAATCATTGGTCATTGATGGCTAAACTCATCCTTCCTTCCCCAGAGTTTGGGGGAGGGGGGTCAGACTGCAAGTTCCAACCCTCTTATGATACAGTTCTTCTGGTGACAGCCCCTGTGGTGGGGGGCTTTTCAAATGTCACCGTATTAACATCAACTCAGGTGTGGTCAAAAGGGGTTTGCTGCGAATACCAGCACACCTGTACTGATTGATCTTGTCACGTAGGAAATCCCAAGGATTTTAGGAGCTCTGTATCAGGGATGGGGATGAAGACCAAATACCTATTTCTTATTATAAATTTTAATATCACCAATGCATTTGTCTCTCCCTCTCTTTCCTTCTATCCGTCCAGGCTACTATCGCCAGTATCGCCAGGAGCCTGTCAGCTTTGGCAAAATTGGCTTTGGGACCCCCTATTACTACGTGGGCTGGTACGAGTGTGGGGTCGCCATCCCAGGAAAGTGGTAACCATGGGGTGAGCATCCTGAAAGCTTGCCCTGCCCAGCCCCCCTGGTGAACCTGGACGAGGGACCACACGGGAAAAGGAAGACTGTGTCCCAAGCCCCTCTGCCCCGGTGTCAACAAGGGCACAAGACAGACACTGGATACTTGGGGCATCTTCAGTCTGGACCTCAGCCTCACTTCTGGGCCTGGACCGCGCGCAGGATTCACCATTGCTGTTCACTGTGCTTCTCCACTCGTTTTGCTTGTGATAGCGCCTCCCAGAGGCCGCCGAAGCCCGCAGCGGCAGGGGATGCCCACCGAGTCTGGGCGATTTCCACGCTCCTTAGGTACAGCATGCGGACGCCTCGCATCTCCCGGGATCAGCAGGGGCTGGCTTCATGGAATGCCACACGCTTTCTCTTTTCTCACTGGACTCCTCCCAGGCTAGCTCACTTTAAGCTTTGGGTCTTTTTCTATGCAATAGAACTGAATTACTAAAATCACCACCAAAGGAAATATATCCTGCTTAAGATTTATCCCATGGACTTACCCACTGCTAGACCAAATGTATCAACTCTTCTTTGTAAATTCTCATTTTGAGATATATATATATGTATATATGCATATACATACCCGCACTTCTCTGCAAGAATGTTGATTAAAATCACTAAATTTGTACCTGTTCACCAGAAAAGTGTATGTCAGACTTTTTGGAGTGGAGGTGCTATTTGTTAACGTCTTTCTGAAGGGCCCACAGCATGTGTTTTCTCGGGCGATCAGACAGCAATGGGACGTGTCGCCTTCTTCCTGTGTGTGCCGCTGACCGTGGGGTGCTAGGGACGTTGCCACATGGACGGCAGACCAGTTGCAAATGACCAATTGCAAATCGAGTGCCTTCTACCTTTGCATACCTGTGTGAAAAATGTGCTACTTGCCTCTGTGGGGACAGATCCAGTATGATCTCAGATTAATTTTAGATTATAAGGCCTGACTTGAAAATCCAGTCTTTAAAAAAAAACAACTCCTTTTCCCTTTCCTGCCTATCTCAGTATCTACTCCTCGAAACAGAAGTGTCTCACCCCTCTTCGCTGCAGCACAGGAGGGTTTATTTAAGATGTTATCCTAATTCTTTTGTAAACACAGTGTCCGTTCGTGTGTGTGGCTTCTCTGTGTCACCCGACAGCTCTGCAGGGGTAGGCTCGGCCTCCTCCCATAAAGGGCTCCATGAGAGAGGAGCAGGATGGGGTGGGGGCTGGGGCCAAGGCTTTCCTGGGGCCCACAGGCGTTACCACTCATGCAGAGGAAGTCACGGCAGGACACAGTCCCAGCTCCTGGGGTCAGCCATTGTCAGGCCTGGTGCTGTGTTGAGGTGAAGCCTGATGTATCCTGTGGACTTGAGGACGGAACTTCCCAGGAAGCAAGGGACAACGTGGCAGGTCTTTGTGGTGGGGCTGTGACTGCCGGCAGGTCCCTCGGCTTCCGCCACCCACTTTGTGCAGAGAACAGCAGTGAAGACCATGAGAGCATTCTGACGACCTGGGAGAACACCAGGATTCCTTAGGGCACAGACTGGACACCCAGTTCACATGCCACTCGTGTTTTCATTTGCAAAGTAGGACAGGAATCTTTAGCAGCTTTTGGAGCTCTTGTACATGAAAGGGGAATTATTCATTTCTTTTAAAGGATATCTAAAGAATACCTTATTTTTCACTCTATTAATACTCAACATACTTAAAAATGCCAAGCCAAAGATAAGATCTTTTAATATAAATGAAGTTTCCTCATAAGCACGTAACTTGCTCCCTTTTGTTCTCCTACCTGCTCCTCCAAACTCCTCTCTGGTTTCAGGGTCCACCGGTTGGCCGTCGGAGAGGAGAAAGAGAGGCCAGGAGGAGAGGCCTGGGGGAGAGGCCAGCAGGGCGCAATGTCCTGAATGCCTTTCCTCGGTGTAAATAACTCGCTAGCATGTGCATGAGGAGAGTCGTTTGGTCTGATCCACAAACCCCCTTGGTCCCGGGCCTCCTTTGGAAAAGATAGAGATTAGACCAGCGCAGAGGAGCAGTGAGCTCTCTCTCCTGTACAACTCACACTTTTCCTAACTACATGGCGCATTCTGTGCTCATTTCAGAGAGGAAAGGACATGTTCCCTCTGAAGGATTTCATGTTAATTTCACAGAAGTGCAAAGAGCTCACTGACATTCTTTTGTGAAATTATTTTCAAGCCCTGCTTGGGTTCTTGGACTGTATTTGATTATAGAAATCTGAACTTTTGTTAAAAATAAGTGTTTCCAAGTTTTAATGGAAATCACTACAAACCCCAGATGATAGAGCAGCCAAAATAAAAACATGGACACCAAGCAAGCATAGGTGGCATCATTACCAACATCCTGCCCCAACGCAGTCACATCCCAGCTCAGCTGAGTCCTCAGTGGTCACCTCCAGCTGCCAGCACCATGTGAAGTTGGGGAGCCAGGCTTTAGGAACGCCATGGGCCCGAGAACTGCTTCGTACCCAGTTAGGAGGACAGTAACGGGTTTCCTCAAGGAGCCTCCTTCTGTTTCAAAGGCTCCAAAGAAGAAGAGTATTCACCAGCTCTGGAGATCAGAAGTAGACAGAAGTGGGAATTAAAGGGAAGAAATGACTCGATATGATGAAGAGTTTTTGTTCAACTGTCATGCGAGTCTCCTTGGAAAACAGTGAGGTGTTTGTCTGTAAAGGGCCTGAGACCCACCTGGAAATGTCGGAATCGCCAGGGGAGGCCCCTGCCCTGTTTCCACATGGCCTGTGGGCTCAGAGTGATTTCTGTGAATTTAAAGGATTGTAAACTAAACAAAGAGACAAGCAAGAAATGCAGTAATATTCTACAGAAGCCTCATGTGGCTCACAAGGCCTGACATATCTATGGCCTTACCCCATAAGGAAAAGTTTGTGTGGCCTTGGGCTAGAGCTTTCCTGAGGCCCAAAGAAGGCGTAAGCAAAGTATCAACTCTCACCTCCTACTTAGTAGATGTTTGTTTTCTCTTACTTGAGTTCATTTGTTTTCCAACCAGTGACCCCGAACTCCCTGTTGGGCTGGATTCTGAAGCCTGAGTTCCCACTGGGCAGGCCCTTCGCTTGCACTGTGGTCTCAGAGGCCTTCATGCTCTTCAGGCGGCTTCATGCACATTTAATGTCACCATTCAGTGAAAACATGATTTCCAGGTCTCACCAGATGAGTTTTGACTCATTTTTTTCCTCCTTTTGACCTATTCAGGCCACACGTCTGGGTAGTTCACCAGGGTGGGGAATTTGTGCAGGTGAATGGAATTAGAACGTGCTTTCGTCTGTCGGCATGGGACACAGGTCTGAGCCACGACACACAAACGTAAAGCAACTCTACCCATAGAATCAGCCCATGTTTC
The DNA here is from genome assembly GCF_021234165.1 of Pteronotus mesoamericanus. Lineage (NCBI taxonomy): Eukaryota > Metazoa > Chordata > Mammalia > Chiroptera > Mormoopidae > Pteronotus > Pteronotus mesoamericanus. Next base: position 100,618,133 of record NW_026555085.1, read on the forward strand.
TGTAACACCTGACGCACTGTAGATGCCTTAAAACCATCTCTTGGAGAGGCAACGACTTCGCCACTGGAGGTAAAAGGGGAGTTTAAGAAGTAAAATCTCTCTCCAATCCTGCCATGTCCCAATTCTCCGATTAGGCTCCACTCATTGAAATTGCGTGAGAACCCAGAGCGCACCTATTGTGAAGGGAGGTGTGCTTTTCAATCTTAGTTGTAAGATTATTAATGTACAACATTTAAAAATCATAATGAGAGCTAAGCACTCAAGGATTCATGACAAAAGTGAAATAAAATTAATATAGAAATGGAAGGTGACAAATTACACACACACACACACACACACACACACACACATACACACACACAAATTCTGGGTCCAAATTGGGAGAACAGTACCCTCTCAAGCAGAAGTTGTTTGTTGGCCAAGAAGAGCCATGCCCGGAGGGTCAAGGGTTTAGTACGGTCGGCCACACCACCTCAGGACAGGAAGTGATGTGTGGGAGGGGCTGTTGGGACCTGGGGTGACCAGTGCCTGGTACCCTGCATGGCTCAGAGACTCATTTCCTACAACGGCTCTTTCTCCCTTTTGAAAGATTCTTCCCCAATATTCAGACATACTCTAGTCTTTCTCATCTAAAAAAAAAATTATTTTTAATTTAAATTTAAAAATGTGTTTTCATCACCCAGGTCCCCCTTCAACTATTCCCATCACACTCTCCTTTGAACTGAGATCCTGAGTTAGTCACCTCTGTTCCACCTCCCCGCCCCCCTCCTCGACCCCCAGTGTTCCTCACACCCCCGCCCCCGGCACCTGTGACCTCTGCGTCACACTTGGCTCTCCAGGCCCCATCTGTCCTGGCAGCTAAATCCAGCGGCCACAGGTCAGTCTTCTTCTGTCTGACCTTGGGCAGCCCTGGACAGCATGTCCAGCTTGGGCCCTGGGGACCCCTCTCCTGCCTGGGTGCCCCCTCAGTTCCCAGGCGGTAGCCAGGCCTTCTCACGCCGCACGGAAGGGATTTGGTGTTTCTGGGACAGACCTGACGGCCGCCCTCTCCCCAGCTTCTCTTTCAAAAGCCCAGACCCAGTAGAGCAGCCCCTCGCTGTGGGCAGGGAGCAGGCTGCCTGGGTCACCCGGAGACCGCAGCATCAGGAATAACGGCTGGCATGTATTTTGGATTCAGCTGACATTTGCTGAGTGAACGAGAGGAGAGGTGACTTGTCACTCGTGCTGCACCCACGGCCCCGGCATCTGGGCCCCTGAAGGCAAACACCTTCTTGCCCCAGGCCCTGTTTGTGTGTTGGGGGCGGGGTGGGCTGGGGGATCGGGCTCGGGTTGGGGCGAGCTGGGAGCCTCCATGCGCCCAGGCCCTGCCTCGTCGCCGGCTCGCGGGGTCCCCCTGTCTCAGGCACCCAGGGCCGCAGGGCCTGCTCCTCCTAGAACCCCCACTGGCATCCGCCTGCCTGGGGAAAGCGTCTCCTCTGCACCGCCCACGCGTGGAGTGTCTTCCTGGAACTCGGCAGCAACCCCCACAGCGCCCCCCCGCCCCCGCCCCCGCCCTACCTCCAATCACCTCTCCTCGTGGAGCCTGGGGGGCCAGAGCAGGGAGGAGGGAGCAGACTCCAGGGCCCTGGGAGCCGGTCCAGCGCGCGGGGGCGAGGACCTCGCCGGGGGCCGCGCAGCCCTGCGGGCAGGGAGCCGGGCTTCCTCCTCCTCCCGCTTCCTTGTGCCTTCCCTCCTCTTTCCTGCAGGTGGGCGCCATCGCCCAGCCCCCCGGGAGCCAGGTGAGGGGGGTGAAGCAGGTCGGCCCGTGCGGCAGAGAGGGAGGCGCAGGAAGGAACAGAGTGAACCCGGAGAGACACCCGCCAGCTCTGGGAAGCAATGGCGCCTTATCACGGCCGCCTGCTACTCTCCGCGCAGACGGCAGGCAGCGTGGGCGAGCGCGAGAGAAGGGCCCTTTGCAGAGAGCCCGTCTCAAGAGAAAGGGCCTGGAAACGCCCTTCTGTCCCGGGGCAGGTGGGCGCTTTAAAGGGCACTTAGTTTAAGTCGCCTTACAATTAAACGGAGGCCCGAAGCCCGACATAGGCGGCCAGTCAGGCACCTGGTTTCAGCCCCTGCCCGCCAGGCCCGCGGGGAGGCCGGGCCGCTCCTCTCCCGCCGACGTCGTCCTCCCTGGAGGCCATTCCCTGGGGAACCCGATGAGACGCGAGCTCACGCCCAACCCCGACCTGTCGGGCGGAGGGCGCCTGCCCTGGCCGCGTTCAAACCCCTTTGCCTCCTCCGCCCCCTCCGGGCAAATGTCTCCTCAGGGCCAGTTCGGACAGGAGCCGGCCTTGCCCTCTCCGGGCCCCTGTGGTCGGCACAGGGGAGAGCGGGCGGCCTGCGCGAAACCGGAGCTTCCCCCCGCCGCCGGGGAACCCAGTTTGGGTGGGGGTGACAGCTGGGGTCCCTTCAGCGCCGGGTCCTCTCCTAGTCCGGTGACCAAGGGCTCGCTGAGCCTCTGCTCCGCACTCCGCGCTGCTGCTCGCTGCTGCTGCTGCGGCCGAAGGGAGAGGCCGTGGGGTTGTTAGTCGCCAAGTTCAGTCAGATTTACACCCTGACAACCGCAGGGCCACGGTCCCAGGGGCCCCCTGCAGCCACCTCGTGCGACCTCCCTCGTCCCTGCCTCAGGGGGCGCCAGGCACGCTCCCCTCACAGCCGCCCGCCCGGCGGGAGCGCGATGGCCCGGCCCCGCCCCGCCCCCCTGGGAGGGTGTGGAAGTGGGTGGATGCCTCGGGATGCAGAGGTCGCGGAGCTCAGTGGGGGACTCGCGGAGGGTCCGAAAGCCCTGCGTGGGAACTAGTCCTGCTCCAGAAAACGTCCGCGGTCGGTCCGGGGCCGGGGGTGTGCGCGGCGCCCCGGCCCTGCACGCCCGGCCCGGCTCAGCGCCGGGCGGGCTCCCCCGTCCGCCCCGGGGGCGCTGGGGAGCGAAGCAGCCCCGCCGGCGCCCTCCGCACGCCGGCTGTGCGGACGCAGGCCGCGCTCTCTCCGTGGCCCACCCCTGACCCGGCCCTTCTTGACTTCAACTAACTCCCAGGGGCCACGTGTGGCAGGGGGCGCGCTCGGATGGCCGATGCGAGCGGTCCTCGCCCACCTCGGCGTTCCCAGCCTGCGCCCGAACCACGCGGGAAAAGCGGGCCTGCTGCGGAGCCCGGGGAAATCACCCCGCACCGCGGGCCACGGCGTGCCCGGTGGCGGCTGGGCGGGCCGGCTCCTCTGCGGTTCTGGCTCCGCTGAGGCGCTGGGCTCTGGGGCTCTCTAAACCCCATTCCCTACATTTCTGCACCGCCTTGTATCGGAAATATTTGTTTGGTGACCGCAGCTCCATTCCGTTTTCGATGCCGTTTGTCCTTTGAGAATGTTCTCGTTCTTTAATGAGAAACAGATGGTGGCCAGAGAGGGACGCAGCTTGCTGACCAGTCGGCTTTCTCTGGAGTCGGGATAACGCTGAAGTAATTTGCGATTACTGAGCGGGAAATAGTAATTTGCGATTACTGAGCGGGAAATAGTAATTTGCGATTACTGAGCGGGAAATAGTAATTTGCGATTACTGAGCGGGAAATAGTAATTTGTGATTACTGAGCGTTGCATCAGAGTTGCCACCCAAGGTGACTGTTATTAGCGCATGCGTGTATACGTCCTTAGCAGACAGTTCTGACAAGTCCTTTCCAAGTGCCAGGGCCCCTTCCGAGGTCAGATTCATTCTTCCTGGGTTTGTTTTTTAAATTTCTTAAAAGCCGTCTTGTGGAAGCATGAGGGACATACACAAAGCTGCGTAGAATTAATGGGCACAACGTGCTGCGTGCAAGGGTACGCCTGTGCAACCACCACCGCAGCCGCAACCACAAACAGACCCATCACCTGCGGAAGTTTCCTCCCACCTTCTCCATGTATTATTATTTCGTGTGCGTGATACGAACACGTAACATGAGATCTACACTTACAGCAAAATGTTAAGTCTACAATACGGCGTTGTTCACTGCAGGCACTACGTTGTGCCGTGGAGCTCCAGGACTTCTTCATCTCGTATCAATATTGTAACAGACAGGCTCTGCACCTTCGACTAAGACCTCTCCATTTCCCTTCCTCCACCCCTGCCAACCACCCTTCCGCTCTCTGCTTCAAGAACTTATTTTCGATTCTACCGAGACGTGGAATTGTGCAATATTTGTCCTTCTGTGACTGGCTTATTTTACTTAGCATAACGTCGTCTGGGTCCATCCATGTTGTCACGATCAACAGGATTTTCTTCTTTTTAAAGGCTGAATAGTATTCCATTGCATGCATATGCCACAGGTTTTTGTTCACTTTTTAAAAACGTCCAGTGTATACTTCTGAATTTTGACAAATTTATAGTCATGTTGCATTCCTGTAATTAAAACAGGCAACAGTTCCATCAGCCCCCCAAATTCCTCTTTCCCCCTCCCAGCCCTCTCACCAGGTGGCCTGCTTTCTGTCCTTGTAACCTTGCCTTGTCCAGAATGCCTTGTAAAAGGACAGTTCTTCCTCTCCCATCTCAATGTATCTTCTTTCTTTTTCTTGCTTGTTGCTCTGGCTAGGACTTCCTCTGTAATGACGAGGAGGAATGGAGAAAAAAGACGCCTTTGCCATGTTCCTGATTCGAGAAGGAAAGCATTTGGTCTTTCCCCACTGAGTACGATGTCAGCCAAAGTCCTGGTCAACTTGACATGTAAAATTAACCATCATACATGGGACCTCCGAGAGGTCAGGGATGTGTGGTGTGCTGAGGTGCTGAGTGCCTAGGACAGTGTCCGGCACGTAGGTGAGTGAATACTGGACTCTGTGCTAGGCGGTTTCCATGCACTGAACCCAGGGCACGGGAGGCTGACTCACTCCCCAGAGTTACACAGTAGGGCGTGTGCAACTGAGGTAATTACTCAGAAGACCACTGTGAGAATGGAGCAAGATAATTTGTTTCAAGTGCTTAGACAGCGCCTTGGATGTAGTCAATAGTCAATAAATTGCAACTATTATCTGACGAACAGCAATCCACCCTCAGTTCTCTGGACTCAGAGAGCCAACCATGTGTTCATAAATGCTTGCGGGTTTCCGGTGTCACTTGCCATGTTATGGTGGATGAACCCCTTAGATCGTGATGGGCTCATTAATCACTCAGAGCCATTGTTCGGATGTTTTGGGTTTGATTAAAATTCAAGTGCGTTTACGCAGCCTCTTTCTGCAATTGGAATTCCACCCACCTATTAATAGAAACTTGATTCCTATGTTGATGATCCATCTATATCTCATTGACTAAAATTCTATTCATTTGGAGCCAAGAAGACTGTCTTTGCCTTGTGAAAAAAAGCAAAAGCCACATTTTTGCAATGGAGGAATAACAAAAATCTAAATTCAGTCTGAAATCCTAAACTCACTAATTTTTCATGGCCTCTGTTCTGGGCCGATATGGGCAGCTCTCAGCTGACAAAAGGTTCATACTTCCTTGGTTTCTGCTATAATAATCAGTGCAAAGCAAGCATTCCCCTCAAAAGCCACCAAGATACCCTGAGACCTTTCCTAATGTTTTATCAAATGTTGCTGATGGAGCCTCCTTAAAGAAAACCACCTAGATTTTGACACCATCATAAATGATTTCCTAAATGTGGAAATTAAATATATGTATATAAGATAGGAATTATAAAGTGATAGATGCCTGTTTCTACAGGAAAACCAACTTCATTTTAGAGTGCCTTTTGGAGGAAAGCCCTGAGTGAATGCTGCTGGTGTAACTTTTTTTGACGTTGTAAACCCAGCATGCAGCCCGGCCTGCGTGCTGGGAGAGCCTCCCGGGCACTTCCCTTTAATGACAGCTGCTTGGGCGAGTCTGTAAAAACTGTCATAGGACCCGTGGGCTGCACTGCTCTCATCGGGCATGTGGCAGTGAGGACAGGCTGCCCACAGAGCAGGCTGTGGAAAGGCCCATTTAAAAAGAGGATTTTTAAGAACTCAGTCTACTTATATTTATTTCCTCATATTTCAAATAATCAAAATCTGTTGCCGAACTTGAAACAAAAATGAACTGTGAACTCTCACTCACACTGGAAGACACAACGCCCTTTGCTTATTAAAGGCACCGCGTTACTCAAATGCCCAGAGCCTCCGGCTGCTCTCAGTGTCTGTGCTGCCCAGAGAGCTAAGCCGGACACGGGGCTCCGTTGGCTCGAGAGCTGAGCGGGACACGGGGCCCTTCCAAACGGAGACATGGTGAGGAAAATCACACACCTCATCAACCCCAACGTTTCTTTTCTCTTTTGTGGGAGGAGAATCTTTGTAGAGAGGTGAGAGGCTGTGGTTGAACAAAGGCAAGGAAGGAGAGACAGGCTGAGGGGCCACTGAGCTGGGTCCGCTCTGAGTTGGGTCTGTGGCCGCAGGAGTCCACCTGAGCCTGTCGAGGGGAGGTAAGGTTGGTGTGACCACTGCAGGTGGCGTCCGTGGGGCCCAAGGCTCTTCCCTGTCATGGACATTATTGCCTTTATTGTAAATGGACAGCAGTCATCATTGGGGCTCTTCCCGATGGCCTAGTTCTCCGCTGTCCAAGCACCTGTCCTACCAGCAAAAGTGATGTGCGTCACCCTCAGGCAGAAGCACGTCACTGTGCATGTGAGGCCTCCAGCCCCTCTGTCCCTGCTTTGGGTGTTGTGAAGGCAAAAGTGTTGCCATGAACCCGTGACCATCCTAGACACGGTGGTGGCCACAGAGAGCAGAGCTTCCCGCTGATGCTCACTGCGTGCGTGGCCAGAGCAAGGGACCATCCTCTGCCGTGTTCTCCTGGAACTGGGAGGTTACTGGTTACCATGCATCAGCCTAGCCCATCCTGACGACCACCTGCTATTCTGGCTTCTCCAGCACCTGTTTTCTGTTATGCAGAGAAACTCCCTGTTGTTTGTCTCAAAGGGACCCACCAGCATCCCACCCGCTGCCTGTGCGGTCTGGGTGGAGCTGCCCATCCTCTGGCTCCAGGAGTGGGCAAGTGAGAAGGGTCGGGCCCGTGAGAGTGTTCCGCCCTTTGGGATGCAGAATGCCCACGGCCCAGGTAGGCTGACAAGCATCTCTCCACCGGGCATTTCGGTTGCTAGGGCACGAGTCTAATCCTGCTCGTGGCCACCTTGCCACCAGCTGGCACAGAGAGCCTGACATATCTCAAAGCCAACACAAAAGAAGGCAGAGCCTGGAGATGGAGAGACAGGGACTCCCAGAGATGCAATCTGAGCACCTGGGTCCAGCGGTGGCTAAAAAAATTTACTCCGTAATGTCACAGTTAAACTAGTCATGAGCCTGGCTTCTGTGCACGCCTCAGCTCCAGCCGGGGTTGGAGACGTGACACTGAAACAGCCCGGACTGCTACACTTAGGAGGGCCATGAACAAGAGGAGAAGTCACAGCTTCCCTGCCCCGTGGGGTCCCCCAAGACAATTCTTAAGCGCAAATTAAGAAAGGTAGCTTGCAACAGTATGTGCTGAGCAACACGGGATTGGAATGGATCAGATGTCTTATGGCCTAAATTCGTGAGCAACAGTGCCGGGATGGGTGAGAGACAAGGAGGACTTCTGTGAACAACTCCACAGTCTAAGACCTGGCATTTAGATCGTTAATGTCCGTCAAGAGATGCTGCACAGGAAGGAGGGCCTTTTTAATTGCAGTGGGTTTTAATCTCCACCCCTTGAACCTGAAGCTGCCCTGTTCCTGGCCTGTTCCTGGCCTCTTACGCCCTCTATTTATAAATCTTGTGTTAGTATGCTATTACATAGCATAGTAGGGCTGCTTAAAGTAAAACACTCTCTTTCTCCTCGGTTTTAATTCCTCTGTTTATAACTTTTATTTTGACTTGAGAAATCTTCAAAAAATCTCTATCAACGTTGTTTGTCCAGTATTAGTATTCTTAGAAAAATGATAAAGTAGAATTAGAAAAGGACTAATGTGATACTGTAGAAATAGCAAAGTTTCCAGTATAGTTTTATTTTAAAAAACAGACCAAGAAAAAGATCCTTTTTTATCCAGAGACTCCTTTTAAAAAATACATCATAATGAAATTGATGCTGAACAAAAAGTTCCCTTGTTTCTGGTGTCTGAACTGATTTGGATAAATTTCTGGAGGCCCAAGTTAGTTAGCAGTACAGACAGATGACAACTAACTCATGCGCTGATTATCTCAGAAATTTAACATAAACCTTGCCAAAGCGCCATCTGCTCCCCAGGCGGGCACCGTTATGGCTGCCAGCAGGATGGTCATTACTACTTTGTCATCTTATTTTGACATCCGGAACTTAGTATGCTAGTGCCTAGGGGGCGGGGGTTATATGTGAGTAAATGAACGATTCTCTAACCAGTATACTTGCTATTTGAGATGTCATAGGATCAAGATGTGCTGTTGTCCAGAACTGAAAAAGAAAAAGAGCAGAAAAGGAAGTTAAGCGTTAATACTCTTTTTATTCTTGGCGAAAGCCTTTCCAAAGAATCAGGTCTCATTTTGATGTTGTCCCGTTGGCAGGGCCTTGGAAGGAATTCATGGGGTGGGGAGAAGTGTCTAAGGTGAGTTTCTCAGAAACAGGAGCTCTGTCTGCGGAGGAGCAGGTGCAAGAAGGACACGGACTGGCCTTGAGAAGCTGGTGTGTGGTGATAGCAGGTGTTTGCCATCCTGAGAGGGATGAGCATCGACAGATGGCGTTAACGATGTGACTGGAAAGACTTAGATTAGAGCAAAGGAAGAACTTAATGGTGTAAAACTTTTTCTGAGACATGTTTCATTCTCATCCAAGAAAATATTTTAAATTCAGCTGACATTCACTTTCCTTTTAAGGCTTCAAAGGACTGGACAAGGTGACCTTGGGAGACGTGTCCTTGGGGCAGGCCACTGGGCCCCTGTGTCCCTTCATGCCCGTAACGGTGCCTCCCGGCCCTGAGCTCATGCAGTCCCCGGGCTGGGCAACAGTGGGGATCACTGTGGGGTCACACAACGCTGGGGCTGGGCGGGATCTGGGTTCTCACAGTCCTCTGCATGTCTTCACCACTCTCAGCGTATTTTGTAGTTAGGTGTTTGGTTAACGGCTGCCGTTCTCACTAGGTTGGAAGCCAGCATCTCTGTACCCAGGCCAGTGCCAGCTTCTCCAAGTAGACAACCAATTTCCTTTGTTGAATGAACAAAGGAAAAGTCAAACTCTCCTCCTTATCAATGAGGAGCTTGAGCCCAAGGAGCTCGCACGGCTGGATGGGAGTGAAGTTCTTCTTACCCAGTCTTCTGTATTTAATACATTTACCACTTAAAGGATTAACACCCAACTCACCATAAATCCTAGTCGACAGGGAACAATTTTCTAGGCGAGGTCTAATTTATTTTATAAGCATAATCTTAAATTGCAGAGACTTATTGTTGAATTCCTTATAAAGTCAGGTCAAAGTATACATTGTGGGATAATATTTAGGGAATATTAACCTTGGTCCTTCCCCGCCACCCCACCTCCCCCGCCAAGATTTCTTCCTTTCCCCTCCACGTCGGGGTTGGTTCTGCTGTGCTCCCTGTCTCAGGCAGGGCGAAGAGCAGATGTTCATTCGTTTAGTCAGGTAGGAATTTATTTCACAAATACTTCTCGGGCTCCGTGCCTCACACAGATCCTGGTTCTAAAGATCAAGCTGTGAGTAATGGAGCCCACACTCTCCTCTGGCCTTGAATTTCCGGCATCTCTGTTGGGACTCAGAGAATTCAAGTATCCACAAGATGTTGGATGGCTCGGGCATTGAGAGAAGTGTGGCTGGCCTTAGTTCTCCTTCCCCTGGACGGTGGCCCTGTGTCCCGCCTCCTGGAAAGGCAAAAAAGCCTAGGGTAGACCAGAGAGATCAGGGGGACATGTGCACAGGCTCCCCTAGAATCCTGCCCAAGTGGCTAGATCTTGGGGATGGACCAGGCAGATAGGGCAAGTCTCGTCAAGGTTCCCAAGCCAGGAGCAAAACTGTCCCTGTACCCAGTGGAGGGACAGAAGGAAGAGATGAGCCCCTGAGTCTGCAGGGGGCCAGTCCACAGGACTTACATGGACAGATATCCACCACCCGATGGGAGGAGAGGTCTCAGCAGACACCTACTTGGACAGACAGCCTTGAGGCTAGTGTGTCCCTCTTCCCTCCCACATGCACGATGGCTTGGTTTAATGTACACCCCCTAGAATTTAGCCATCACCCCAGAGAATAGAACTGGCACTCTGCTTTTGCCACCTAGTGCAGTCAGGGCAGTGAGGCTGAAAATCCCATGTACACCTTTGCCACACGGTGGACTGAGATTTATGTCTAATAAGCCCCAATAACAGTCCTAGAGGCAGTCTGCACTGGAAACCTATGCGAGAAAACAGCAAAGCCAGTTTAACAGGTCTGCAGGTCAAAGTAAGACAGTGAGTCTCGGCCAGCCATGGACCAGGCAGGGGGCCAGGCAGGGGGCAGCCGGGAGGTCGGTGGGCCAGCCCTGCCCCAAGGATGAGGGGAGCACACCGCACCCTCCCCGCTGCCTCGCACCCCTGCTGCCTCCCCTCCTCTGCTCCTTCGCTGATGTCCCCTCTTCGAAAGAGTCAGGCAAGACTGGACCGGCCCTCTCCTCATGCTCTGCAGTGGACTGAAGGTTGGTGCAGCCCCAGAATCCGTGTATTGAAATGCTCATCCCAATGCGAGGGTGTCAGGGGGTGAAGGGTCATGAGGGTGGGGCCCTTATGTTAATGGGAGGAGACACCAGAGGCTGTGCCCTGTCCCTCCCCTGCCATGTGAGGACACAGCCAGGACAAGGGCCTCACCAGGACCTGATGTGCCGGCTCCCGATCTGAGCTTTCCAACCTCCAGCGCTGGGGGAGGCCAGGCTTGCTGTCGAAACCTCCAGCCTGCGGTGTTCTGCTCGCATAGCCTGAGCGACTCAGAAATGTGCTACTCTCTGCTTTGTGCAGGGAATGGGCAGCTCTTGAGGAGAGTGGAGAGCAAAGGCCTCTGGGAAGAGAGCGTGGACTCAAAATTAACATCTCGGGAAGACAAACCCCATCCTTGTGGTCCTCATGGTGCATACAAATCTCTGTGGCGCTAGCTCTGTTCTGCAATCTTAGTCATTCCTGTTTCTAATCATTCTTTTCAAATTGTCTGAGGTTTGGTTTCCCATTATCTACATTCCCAGTTTTTCATGATTACTGATAACTCAGCAGCTAAGCACAGCACAGTTACAAAATACATCTAATTTTGTTTAAGTTTAATTTTGTTCCAAGACGCTATGCTTTGATAACCTACAGACAAAAATTTTTTGGAAACCCCGTGCCAATTTAAACTAACTTGTTGGGAGATAGTCTCAAACAAAATCCAGAATGTATTGCTGTAAATATTTTTGGCCTCTAAGTAGATGTGTGTTCACTGTTGAGTGTTCCTTTGATGTTCTTTTGGAGATAAACCCTTTAATTCAATTTGATTTAATTTGATTTGATTTAGTTCAACTCGCTCAGTTCCATCACGCTTATTAATATTTATTAATATATCTATATTTACAGATATCAATTTGCTAGGCGTTTCAGTCACGGTCCCTAAATTTGAAAACACATAGTTTAATTGGGAAGAAGGGATAATTCTAAGATAATATAAGCCAAAGCATGGTACTTAGGAGAGCCCTGGGCCAACAAAGGGGGCCAAGTCCTCACCTCATTCCACACCCACGGGCAGACGTTGCTAATTGTTGCTACATTATCCCTGTGGCCAGCGGCAGCCGGCTCCCCCCCCACCCCACCCCGCCCCGGCATCTTTCTCAGTCGGTCACTACCAATCAGTCAGCATTCGCATGTTAACTAAGCCTCTTCTCCTTCCCCGGAATAAATTACATAAATGCTCAGATGGATTCCAAGCTGGAGAATTTTATTTGGGTCTGTGCCTATAGGCTTTGTGCTTAAGAAAATAAAGTCGATTGGTAATTACAAGGATCTGTTGGTAGAGAGTGAATTAAAACAAAAAGAGTCTTTACTGAATTTTTTCCAGTCAACTCACAGCATGAATTTATACATGACTGCAAAGGAGCATTTGAGGGATTAATCAAGAGAGTTTTGAAATCTGAAATTGAGGTTGAAATTTCAAAATCTGCAAAGTGTATTGAGACTCAGACGAGCAAGATTCCATTGTACTTTTCCAGTAATTAATTATGTGATCTTGGGCGATTCTCAACCCTTCCGTACATTTGAGCTTCACCAGGGGTTGGGGAGTGTAATGTTTTTAAAAGCATTAAAAAAAATGATCTGAATTCAGCCCCCTAATATAAATAACAGATAAAAACATGCTGTGTTTGGCTGAAGAGGAGGCTTGGAGCCTGGCCCTGACCCCCACTGCCTTCCCCTCAGCCTCATCCTATGGAATCCTCTGGAAAGTCTGCAAGGAATGTTAGCAACTGAAGAACAAATTTTGAAAACTGAACAAGAGATCCCTTAAATACTCTTCCAATTCTACAAATGTTAATGAATATAAGTCAGCGAGATCTGATTCAGTACAGCTGTCCCGGGCATTGACGGACATGACCGGCTCCGCAGACCCTGGGGCCGCGCCCCTGGGGCCGCCCCTCCCCCGCCGCGGCCCTCACTCCTGAGGTCCTGCTTTCGGAACTTCTGTGCAGCCCATCTGATTGTTTTCATATTACTCTGCTCCCGCTGCATGTGACAGGGTGAGGTCACCTCTGTGTGTATAAAATCAGAGAAATGAATAAACTTCTGGAGGACTGGGGGCCAGATTTTTAACTTCAGTCTGTTTTTAGTATTTTGACATTTTCTTCTTGCCACCAGTTCAATAATGCATTAAAAGACCTTCCAAGGGCTGTATTTATTACTCTGCAAACAGACTCATTGGATCCTGCGCTTCAGTGGGTCGTCAAGGTCAGAGTCAGCGCCTCTGAAACTTACTGCTCGGCTCCTTTCTTTAAGTTTGATATGTACATGAGGAAGACAATTTTATTAAGCTCTGTGCTCTCATGGCAGCATGACAGGTGTCCGGTGACGGGGTTCATGCATTCCAGGGTCTTGAGTGGTTCGGGCCGTGATCCGGCCGGGGCAAAGCGGGAGAGCCTTCCCAGCTGCCCAGAGTCTCCCCGCTTACGGATTCAGTCCTGCTGGCTTCGAAGTGGAACCCACGCAAGGGAGAAAGCAAGAAGTAATCAGTTAACAAAACCCTGCTTTCTGATTGCTCGCTCATAAATATTTAGAGAGACCTCGGGGACACCCCTTCTGGGATGAACTTTCACAGCTAATTTTGCAAGCCCTAGGTTTCTGGAGAAGCCGGCTCTCTCACAGGGCAGCAGGGCCCCACACAGATACTAGTAAGTAGCACAAAGAACATAAAGATAAATAAGCTTCACCAATATCCAGCAGGACTGGAACCAACACTGACTAGAGGGGATGAGCATTAGAAATTATTTTAAATGGGAATTATCTTTAGAAGGGGAAGAATCCAAGAGAATGGTGGCATGTTGGGGCCCAGCTCAGGAAGCAGGGTTTTGGAGTTGGGGGGGTAGGTCAGACATTCTCTAACCTGCATTCCCTTTGTCTGGCCTCCGCACCGACGTGCTTGTGGGTCTTGGGCCCCGCTAATTGTCTTCTCATTGGACAGAGCCTTCAGTGGCCAGGGGCCTCCCGTCTGCTAACGATGCATGGTCTAAGGCAGTTCTCAGACCTGCTTTTAGGAAATACACCCCCGGGCTGCTCTCCGATGTCCTGAGTGAGGATTTTTGAAGGCCACTCCCAGAGGGAAGGAAGCATTTTAAGCTGCTCCCAATGTTCTGACACTTCGCTTAGTGAACGTCTGTTGTCCTTCAGAATGTAGCTTAAGCGACGCCTCCTCAGGGGAGCCTTCCCTGCCTTCGCCATAAAGCTGGCCGCAGTGCTGATTGTAGATTTATTTGCATGATTATTTGTTATTATCTGTCTTCCCTACTTGACCAAAACTCGAGGAGAGCAGGGGACGTGCCATTCTCACTAACGCCTGCATGCCAGGCCTCAACACACACAGCGCCAGGCCCGCCGTGGGCACTGAACACAGCGTAGCTGCACGGCTGGAGAACGAGTGGGCAGACAGCCGGGCGAACGACGCCAGCAGACGAGCAGCCGAGGTCGGGAAATGCTGGGCGCGGAGGAGCCCTGTTGACAAGTGAGCCTGTGATCTCTGCTCACACCATGCTCCTCACTGCGGGAGGCCTGCTCTCCTGTCAGTGTTCCCGAACAAATGGACCCGTGCAGGGGGTGCCCAGACGCTATTACTGAAAGGGCACCCCCCTTCCTCGGGGTCCCTCGGGTGTGGGTCCTTTGCCCGTCGCCGTTGGAATTACGGCTCTGAATGGCAGAGTTTGGTGAAAAGGAAAAGGAACTATTTATTCAAAAGTTATACAGGTTTGATTAATGGCTAAATGTTGCCCTTAAACCTCAAAATCCCTTTAAAACAATCACCAGCACAGACACACCGTCCTGCCTTCCCCGCTTTGCCCAGTCAGGCCAGTCAGGCCAGTCAGGGGCACCGTCCTTCAGAAGAAAAAGAACAGAAGTCTGGGGCTCGGCCAGGCAGGCCTCTCGCGGGTCCCAGCACCATCCGCTGCGTCACCGCGGATCTCCAGCTCTTAATCCATAACAATGTGGCACCTTTTCATGGCCCACCAGCAAGAGTCCCTTCTCCCCTCTTTCTTCCAGGGTGGTCTTCACACTGTTCCCCAGAGTCTGTGTCTCTTTTTCTCTCCTGCAGGCCCCTGTCTCTCCTCTTTCTTCTCTAGTTACATTCTGTATTAAGTCTTTTAAACCTTCCTGATTAGCTTTGGTGATATGCAAAATAACCCTCTTTGCATATGAGGAATGAAGCTCTCCTGTTATTGACATGCAAACTGACTCTCAATGGCCCTGCTCAAGGCTCCCATCCCCCATAGTGGCCCGCCCTGGGGTGGGGAGAATATATTTTTTCTTGGACACCCCATTTTCTGGACCCTGTTACAAATACCCTTTGGGGGGCCCTGGCTGTGCCCTGTTACATTAGGAGAAGGAGAAAAGGGGTCCATGTGGACTCCTCTGCTCAGGGATCACTTTGTCACATTGCCCACTCAATGTGGAAAGCAGGTGTCACCCAGACACTGGTATTTCCCAAGCTGCGAGCCAGGCCCACAGTAACCAGAGTTTCTGAGGGTTCTGTGGTGATAATTTCCTAACGTGGCAATAGTCAATCGAGTCGCCACTTTTGGTTATGTGTGGCTTGCTGAATTTAGTCACAAGCGAGGTTGATAAAGCACCAAAGACGTTCGATGCTAAAAATATCCGTCAGGATGTTTTACATGGTACAGGGCCCTGAACTCAATTGAACAGAAAACGGTATTTTCCAACTCGCTCTCTTTAGTTTGAGACACACAGGGCCAGGGTGAATGTATAAATCTTGCAGGTTTTGCACAATTATAATCAAAAAAAGAAAAACTAATTGTAGGGCCCAGAAAATGGCAAAATGGTCACGGTGGCACATGGGCTCGCTCATGAGATGCAGCTGAGCCAAGGAGGAACAGGTGGGCGGCCAGGTCTACAGCAGGTGAGGAGCCCATCCCTTTTGGAAGTCAGGAGACGTGAGTGGTCTGCAGGCTGGCGATCCGGGCCAGAGCCGCCATCGGAAGCCAGAAGCAAGGTCCAGTAACTCAAGTCCAGCGGCCGGGCTACCAGAGGTCTGGATCAAACCTGTCCGCTGGAGGCCAGCATTTCAACAATCATGACCCATGTCAGAGGTCAGCCCAAGTCCAGAGTCAACCAATGCTGTACCCTTGGTGCCAGGCACCAGCACCACACAGCCCTCACCATGAAGTTAGGAAGGAGGTGTGACTCATCATGAGAGCTCAGGTGGGAGACAGTTCCAGGTAGTAGCAGAATGGTTAACACTTATTGACTATTAATTGTAACATGTACTGGTTCAGCTGACCCTCAGAATTCAATAAATACGACCAAATGCCCACAATAGAGCAGGGATCCTGCTAGGTGCTAGGAATTTAAAAATAAATACAACATTGTCATCCCTTCCTGACCTTAGAGTCTAGAACAATCGTTCTCAGGAGGGGCAATTTAGTCTCCCAAGGGACATTTGTCTGACAACACATGGTTGTCACTACAGGGGATGGGTTGCTAGTGGCATCTAGTGGGTAGTGGCTAAGGATGATCCCACAATGCACGGGACAGCTCCCCCAGCAGTTATCTGGCCCACAACGTCGATAGTACAGAGATCGGGAAACCCAGGTTGAGAAAGTGAAATCCAGGTATCAAACTGCATGTGCAATAAAGAGGTAGGCGCGTCATGGCATCAGGACTTTACCGGACCCAGTGGGGATTCTGGACAGGATGACCAAGTCTACTGAGACAGGGCCGGGAGGGGGCAGGGAGCGGAAGGGGCCCACAGAAGACCCTGGCCACAGGGGGTCTTGGGAGGGGAGCAGGTGTCACCCTGGCAGATGGGGAGCCCAGGTAGGCTGCTGCACGAGCCACGGCCGCGGGCCTCCTGGGATCTGGGAGGGTGCCAAGCCCTTAGTGTTAGGTCCCATTCCGTTACGAAAGGTACTTTCTGAGGTGTCCAGACCAAAGGATAATTATGCATCAGTTTGCCATCAAAGAGCTCACATTGTATATGACCAATCATACCTCTAAATCAAAATAATTCCTCGTCAAGTTTTTGTTTTGGCATAGACATGAGAAAACGCTATCATTTCAGGGAAACCCCAATATTGAGTCTGATAGTTTTGATTCACTTTGAAAGGTTAAGGTCACGACAACGAAATTGCCTTTCCCACTCAAGAGCTCTGAATTTTTATCCTAGGAACACAGAAAAGTAAAGTAATCGCACAGTAAACCAAAGAGAGCACAATGAGGTCAGCAGCCTATAAAATATTTCGGGAATTTGCTAGAACCTGGCGCACTTTTATAGGGGGCTGTCGCTTTGCTAATAACTCTCACTTTCGTCCTTTCCTGCGGGATTACCACCAGCCGAGGCAAGCAGCTCTCACTGCTGGAGGTCCACTGATGAACAGAGGCTAGAAAGATGCTTTATGGAAACGCTGCCTTGGAGAGTCAGAACGTAAACGTACTCCAATGCAGTAAAAAACCAGCAGTGAGATGTCAGGATAAAAGAGAGGTCAGAATCTGAGAACACAGGAGAAAATACACCAAGTGGGTCCCTGAACAGGAGGTGAATTACGCAAAGCTCTGGCCAATGTGGCCAACGGACTTCTCTGAAACCCTGGCATGGGTTCAACCCTCTTCTTATGGATTGGGATAGGGTTACCGGAACATCATGTGCTGGGTAATCAATCAAACCATTAAAAATAACTGCATAAAAGTCAAGAGCTTTGACAGCCTAGATTCTTTTCAGAAGGAAGCTCGGCTTGCAGAAGTGCTGATGTGAATCTTTGCAAAGCTCTATAAAGTTGCGGCGAGAAAGGGAAATTTGTGTTGGAAGCCCTCCACGCGTCAGCTGACTTTCCATCGCCCCCTCGCTGGCTGCCCCGCCGGCTGCTGGCTGCAAGCGGCTTGGGGCGGGGAAACCCGGAGCTCGTGTTCAGAGGCCGGGGGCTGCCCTGCAGCCCACTGCTGGGCAACTGACCAGATGGGGACGCCAGGCCCGGGCAGGCAAAGACACGCGGGCTGCGCAGGGAGCAGAAGGTGGGACCCTGCACGCTGGCTGGGCTTCCCAGAGGCAGAGACTGCAATGGCTTTGGGAGCGGGAGCTACCTCCTGTCCAGGCAGAGAGTAGAGGAGAAACCAAATTTGCCCTGCGGCTTGTCTGCGGGGCAGAGGGGCAGCCCGTGGCTGCGGGGAGCCTCCGAGTCTGTAACGCAGTGCTCCTCGGTCCTCTCCGTAGGGAGCACATCGCCCAGAGTTTTCTTGCCCACGCAGGCGGGGCGACGGAGCCGCATCCACTCCTGGTGCCTGTCGTAACCACCCGATTAGGGGGCGCTTATGTAAAAGTGAGGGAAAGTGTGTCCCATGATTTGGAGAAATTGGGTTTTTTTAAAAATTTTTATTTATTGTCTTCAGAAAGAGAGAGAAATGGAAACATTGATTTGTTGTTCCCCTTATCGATGTGCTCATTGGTTGATTCTTGCATGTGCCCTGACCCGGATTGAACCCGCAGCCTTGGCGTAGCAGGACGACACTCTAACCAACTGAGCTACCCGGCCAGGGCGGGGGTTGTTACTTTTTAAGTCTTTGCCTCAGTGCCCCCTCCTTTTTCTGGATTCTTCCTTCTCCGGTTCACCTTGTTTCCCCCTTCCTGCCGGTAGCCTGGGGAGGGAGGAAGAAAGAGACGGGGCCACTGAGGGGCCGGCCCGCCCGGCACGGCGAGCCCTGGCAAGGGGCCCATGTGGGCGGCAGCCCCCGGCACCCCGAGCTCTCAAGCAGGAAAGACAATCGTCATTGGCTCTCTAGGGACGTTGCCATTGTGTGCAGCTCCCCGGACTGCATTGCACTGCCACGCGGACGCGGCCTCACAGGCACGTCTCTGTCGGGCTCCGCAGCTCCCGGGGGTCCCCGGGGATCTCCACCAGAGGCGTGTGGCCTGGGAAAGCCCGCGGGGGACAGAGCGGGCTGCCCGCTTCTGTGCGGCCCCGAGGTGGATGAGCACAGGCATCCCGTGCCGGCAGCTCTGGCCTCGCCTTGGCTGGGGTCCGAGCGCCAACCCTTCAGGCCCGGGTCCTCACTTCCCACTCCTGCAGGACCTCAGGGCCTCAGGTGGCCTCCTCTTCCCAGGAGCGGGGAGCTGCAGGTGGCACCTGCCCGTGGACCTGGCCTCCCCATCCTCGTTGCACTGTCCCCCTGGCCCCCCCGCACGAGTTTGCCTTCATTCCACCGTCAGCCCCTTCTGCTCTAGACACTGTCTGTTCTTGCCTTTCGGTCACCTGCTGCTCCCCTGCTCTTCCCAAACCATGACTAAGGAGAGAGGTAACACAATGACAGGCTTTTCTCCCCCAGGGGGCCCCCTTCGCTGCACTCCCAAGGAGAGCGCGTCTGCACGGGCCCCTTACCACCCACCGAGGGTCCCGGCTTCCTTCCCACGCGGCTGCGGGAGCCAGGCTCACCGCCCCGCCGGAGGCCGGGTCAGGCTGCTGTACCTGGGGAGATGGTCCGACACCATATTTGGTGACCCCCTTGATCTCAGAGGAAGTGGCTGGGCAGTGTGGGTGGCTTTCCTGACCAGCGTGGACAGGTGGGGAAGCTTCTCGTCTCTCCGCGGTGCCTAAGGCTGCTTATTGCGAACACCGGCCATTAGTAGTCAGCTTATTAAGACCCATAAAACAAACCAATGCAAAAGTGTGCTGTGACTTTCTCATAAATATAGACGTCTAGGCATTTGAATAATCGTGCTTGATGTGAAATATGTTTTCTTATTAAAATGAGATATTGAAATTTAAGAACTAAAACAAATGTCTTAACTTTTAAAAAAACACTTAAATAATTGGCAATGTCTATTTCGTAAGAGCAGTGCGCATGCAAAAATGCTGATGGCAGTGCTAGCAAAAGCGCCTAGCGCTGTCTAGACAAATATAAACTTGGAATGGCTGCGATTTGGAAAAAGCGGAGCCCTTCTGCTAGCGGCAGAAAAACGGCACCGGGCCTTAGCCTCGGTTCAGCATCCTCCGTCCCTAAATTCTGGCTAAGAGGAGAACTCAGAGCCAAGACTCAAACTGTAAGAGGAAGTTTATTTATGAAATCGCAGAGGTAGAAGAAGTGCACCATAGAAGAAATGGACTCAGGAAACAAGTTTCAGCAAAAGAAAGGCCCTTGGAGCTTGGGGGGGGGGGGGGCGGGTGTGCAGAGAGAGACTGTCTTGAGAGACAAAAGAGGGAGAGGTCCTGGAGGGGGGTGGGGGGAGCGCCCTAGGGAAAGGAGGGGGTGGGGAAGACTTGGGAGCGCTCCATAGAGAAAGCCAGCTGGGTGCTCTGTCCTGGGGGCTTTCACCTGAGGTGGGGGGGCGGATCTCAATAGAATATTCATCGCGGTCTCCACCGATTGGCCGGCGCCGGCGCCGGGGCAGGGGCCAGGAGCCCGCGCAGCTGGCCCTGACGCAGCCCGCCCGCCCGCCCGCCCGCCCGCGCTCTGTCCGATTTTGCTGCTTCCCTGGGCCTGGAGCTGAATCACCGCTGAGGCCTAGATGCCGCCTCCGGGGGTAACGCTTAAGGGAGTGGTCGTGCCAGGGCTCGCAGTTGTGCCTGTCACCAGGCCCCCGGGGCTCTCCGGGCTGGGGACCCGCTGCACCCGGCCCGCGGTCTCTGCTCTGTCCATGCCTAGCTCCCTACTGCACTTCTAGAAATGTAACCTCCGTTCATGTTTTGTCTGGAAGCCAAGGGGCGGCTTAGTGACAGCTCAAAGAGAATATAATTCCCCTGTCTTTGATTCAAGGGGACGTCGTGAGGATGTCAGTCAAGATAATCTGCTTATCAAGGATGAAAGCGTGCACCTCTGAGAGTCAGGTTCTCTTGCGATCTAACCTAAGTGGATCCATGATTACAGGAAGCCCTAGCTAAGTGAACCTCGAAGCCTTCACGTTGTCCCAGAATTCATCTTGGAGCCTCATCAATATTGTGCCAAAGAGACTAGGGGTGTCCAAACCCTGGGCAGCGCCTCCTCGGTATAAGTAGAGGGCAAAGGGGTCCGTAAAACCCTATGGACAATAAATGCGGCATGTAACGTTCCCCAAATGGATGAGATGCTGTTAAGATGAGTAAACTATAAATGAGTTCAGAAGTGTTGCTTTTTGACACTGCCCCCTCCCTGACTCCATGGATATAAAAACATACCCGGGGGTGGGGTGGATGGGCGTCACACCCTGCATAGTGTTCTGTGCTGCCAGGATGGGAATCACATGAGTAAAGCTTGTAGTTTAAATTGAGTTACCTATACTTTTAGGTGTTTATTACTAATTTCAGAACTTCTGGGGTCTTTCCTTTGGCATTATTTACTATAAAGGGCTTATCCCCAATTGTGCTCTACTTCTTGTGGTCAGAGTATTCTGGAAAACCCTCAGAACTTCAAGGTTTCTCAATACCACCCCAAGGAGGACTTTTTTTCCCCCCTGAGATTCCCACCAGGTCTGACGTTACCTGGTCCTGCTTTCTGCGTTCTCCTCCCAACCAGTTCAAGCCATGTCTGGAGTCGTCACATGAATGAGTAGTACGGGCTGGTATGAGTGAGGAAGAAAGGTCAGTTAGGAGCAGTCTCAGCGTATAGTTCTGCCTGCTGATGTCAGCTCAGCTGTGTTCAATGACATGAGTTAAACTGTCACCCTGATGGGCGGGACATCCTGGGGAGCCGCCTCGGCGGAGAGCCACCACTGGGCCCCCGTGTGGTACTGACTGGGTGGTCGCCCATGGATTACAGCATCTGCAAACACAGACCGTCAGGAGTGAGAGCAGATGGAGGGGCTGGGGGTGAGCCGAGCCACAGCAAGGTGTACCTGGAAGCCTTCCCGAAGGTACCAGCATAGAGCAGCTCGAGGTCACCAGCTGCGAGTACAGAGGGAGTGAGACACACAGGCCACTTCTGCAGGCTGGTCTCCCAGGGGACCGGAAGATAAAGAGACTTCCAGGAGCCTGCTGCGATGAAAAATCTACCCCCAACAGATTCTTGTTTTTAATGCCCTGGGATTATGGGATTATTTTAATGTTCCAGTCACTCATGCTTTTTTCTTTTTTTTTAAGATTTAAAGGTAAAACATCCTTCCAGAACTCCATTCCATTCGCATCTAGAACTGGCCTCCACATGTGTGTCGATGTCCTCTGTGGGGCCGGGAAGGAAGGTGGCCTGGGATGTTGACAAACAGCAGGATAACAGGAAGTGAGGTCCCGCTGGGACAACTTCCTCCCCGCTCAGAGGGGGACCTCCCTGAGGCCCTGCCCACTCTTTGATCTTTCCTTTGGGTGCGATCTGAAACGAAGGACGAATGACGCAGATTGGAGGTATGAGCATCCTGTGATCTGAAGGCTGAGTTGGAAGATGTCTGCATCCCAGTGTCCCATTAAATCAAACAAATGCTCGGAGCAGTTGAAACACCCTTAGAGACCGACCCTATGTTTACATGTCTAACTTCTAACAACAAAGGAAATGGGAGAGAGTTCTTTCCTCGGAGATCTGGCCCTCCTTGTCATCAACATGCTCGAGAGTTCTCTGACAGCTCAGAGCCTTTTCCTGTTTCCCGTCACTTCTTCCAACACAGACCGCCCTCATTTCCAATTTCCTGGGCTCCTCCTTCCTTGATCTTCCCAATTCTCTCACTGGAATAAGGTTACTGAGTGGCTGTAACCTGACCCTCCTTGGTCAGAGAGACCCTGCCACCTTCTGCAGGAGCAGCAGGGCGCATGGTTGGGCGTCCCTTGATTTAAAGTACAAAATCATGATGCCTTTTCATTCTTCTTCCACAGGGAGAGGAGGAAACCTGCAGCAAATCTATTATTCCTGCAGAAAGATTTAACTTTCTATTTCTTTCTATTTGGAGATAATCCTTATGTATAAAGAAAATTGGCCACAGAGTTCTGTCTCTCAGTTTGGAATTAGGTGACGCGATTTGCTCTGGTGCGGGGTGTGGCAGCGGGTCCGCAGCAGCGGTTTGGACTCCTGATTGTAAGGTGAGAGTGTACCTCTTGGAGGGGGCCCAAATGTTGGCCAAACACCCTTGGGGTTTTATTTATTAGTTTGTTTGTTGGGGGTTGTATTAAAAAAATAATTTATCTTCCCATAATGTAGTGTCTTTAAATTCCACAGAAAAGGGAATCACAGAGCATGTAAAGCCTAAGGAAAGATGAAAATACCTAATAACCAAGTGGCCTAATTCAACTTATAAATACTTTGGACTTGTTTCAGAAATAATAGCATGAGACAGCACGGAGGGACCTGGAGATTATTATACTAAGTGAAGTAAGCCAGTCAGAGTAAGACAAATATGATCTCACTTACATGTGGGATCTCATGAACGGAATAAACTGACAAACAAAACAGAAACCGAGGGATGGGCACATGGAATAGACTGGTGTCTGTCAGAGGGCGGGGAGAAGGGGACCGGATGAGAGAAGGTGAAGGGATGAGCCAAAGAACACAGATGCGTGACCCACAGACGCAGACAACAGTGCGGTGCAGGCCGGAGCGGGGGGGGTGGAGGTGGACAAAGGAGGGGGGAAATGGGGACATCCGTAATAGAGTCAGCAATAAAAATCAAGTTAAAAAAAATAAAAGCATACTGTTCTTCATACCTCCCTAGTGGGAGACTCACCAAGTTCCTTCCAGGTTCACCCACTGCCCTTTGAGCTCAACCTCTGCTCCCTCTGGACTGAATGGCTCTCCCTCTTGGACCGTCCACTTCCAACCAAGATGGAGTAGCAGGGACAGATTTACCTGCCCACCTCAAACAACCAAGAAAACAAAAACAATGCAGGAAACAAATTTTTTTTCAAGACCCTGGGCATCCAGCAAAGAAAGACAGTGATCCCCGAGAAATCGGAAACAAATGAAGCAAGGCCTATAATTGCCCCAACTCACTGCTGGGGGTCTCCAGGATGCAGGTCAGAGAGAGGAACCAGGTGGAGCTTGGAGTCTGAATAAAGAGGTCGGAGTTCAGTTCAAGGAGACCAAGGTTGTGAGAGCTCACAGTGCGATGTGCTAGAGAGGAGAGGACTTCACAGAGAGAGAAGCCAGTGGCCCGCAGAGTCCACTCGAGTGTTCAGCAGAGAACGGGTCAACCTGTACACATGAAAAAAATACAGGATGCAAGAAAAAAAGAAAGACAGAAACATCCAAAAAAATTAGAGGAACGAATACCTGGAATTGACACAGGATGGGTCATGACGCAGTTTGACCAGTCGACTAGGAAAGCCCATCACTCTGGGGCACTACGACGAGTTCTTGGGGTCTTGCCTCGATGCAAAGCAAAGGCTGTCAGGGCTGATGCAATGGCAGCTGGCAAGGCCAGACTATGTGCTGTCCACAAGAAACACACTTTAAGTAATAAAGACATGATGATATTAGAAGTAAAAGTCTAGAAGATATACTAAGCTTACGCTAATCAGAAAAAAAAAAACTGGAGTGACTGTATTAATATTAAACAGAGCCCATTTTAGAAGAAAAAATATCAGAGGCAAGAGGGTAATTTCGTAATGGTAAAGAGTCAAATAATCAAGGTGATATAAAACCCTACATGTTTATGTACTTAATAAGAGAGCTTCAAAATACAGGAAGCGGAAACCAAGAGAGCAGCAAGAAGAAAGAGACAAATCCAAGATTATACTCAGTGATTTCAAAACCCCTCTCAACAATATAGAACAAGAGAAAAAAAATCAGGAAGAAGAAACATGAACACTATCAACCAAATTGACCCACTTGACAGTTATAGGATGTTACACCCAAAACCAGAATACACGTTCTTTTCAAGGGCATTTGTTATGGTAGACTATCTCCTCATTTATAAAGCAAATCTCAATCACTTTAAAAGGATTAAAGTCATAGAAAGTATTTCTATGATTATATGGAATTAAATCAGAAATTAATAAAGAAATTCATCTGGAAAATTATATATTTGGAAAATAAATAACTTCTAAATAAACAGTTGCTAAAGAAGAAATAAAAAAGGAATGACAGAAAATATTTTTAACTGAATAAGAACAGAAACATCAAAAATTGTGGGGCATGCAGAAAAGGCAGTACTTGGAAGACTACTGATAGCATTAAACATCTATATTAGAAAAGAAAAATGGGGTCAACTCAATGATCTCAGCTTTTACCTTGAGACACTGGAGAAAAAAGAGAAAATCAAATTCAAAGTAAGCAGAAGTCAGGAATAGTTAAGACCTGGGAAGAAACCCATGAAATAAAAGACAGAAAAGCTGTATGAGAAATCAATGAAATGAAAAGTTTAGGAATTAGAAAGACGATATTACTACAGAGTCTACATATATTAAAAAAAGGATAATTAGGGAATATTATCAATAACTATAGATAGAAACATCTGGCAACCTAAATGAGACGGACAAATTCCTCGAAAGACAGAAATTGCTGAAGCTCACTCAGAAATAGATGGCCCGGGAAAAAGACATCAGATATGGTCCGCCCTGCGGAGCTCGGTGTCCCTGGGCGAGGTGTAGCCAGCCTCGCGCGGGGTAGCACTCGGCTGGGCAGGCGGCATCTGTCTCATTTTCAGAGAGAGAGCGCCTCTACCCAAATCCATGACCTGACTTCATCCCAATGTCGAAACCTTTAAGTAAGAGTGTCAAGCAGTCCGTGCCAACGTGTGCCGGCGTTCCCCAGCTGGAACACATGCTGAGGAGATGGGCAAAGATGCAGGGAGCAAGGAAAACATCACGGGTCTTCCTGTTACTGCTGAGCCCACACCGTGGTCCGCCCTGCCCCTCCACCCTGGGGACCTCTCTTCCCAGGACAGCAGCGCGTCCTTCCTACTTCCCTCCCAGCAGCTGCAAGGACTAGCCCGAGGGCACAGGGGCAACAAAGAGAACGAAGGGTGGGCCTGTTGAATTTCCTCAACCAGACGACGTCCCCTTTAAAATGGTAAAGCATTTCAGAATGCAAACTAGAAAAAAGAAAAGTTTTTGATACAGTAAATGGAGGTTTAAAATGTTCTAGAAGTTTCAAGGGAGCCACGTGGCTTTGGGGCTCCCCTGCTGGGGCCCCAGCTCCCTGCCAGCCTCTCCCGAAAGTTGCTCCGGGTCCAGCGGAGACGGGCAGCCCTCGCCGACCCCTGGTCCCTTAAGACAACGTGACGGGAGCAGAAAAACAGCGTTCCTGCCAATGCCGGGACTGGCCGCAGAAACCTTCCGCTCCAGCAGCAGGGAAGCCTGACTGGGAGGAGGGGCGCTCCGAGCGGCAGGCTCAGATCCACCTTCTGCTGCGGCCGCAGGGGTCGGTTGGTGCAGCCGCCCTTCTGTGGGTGCCGCTCCGAGCCAAGAAACACGTGTCGACTCCAGCTTCCAACATAAACTTCCTCGGCTCTGCCTCCTCCCAGACGAGCACTCCCGTCTCTGCAGCCGCAGGCCTGTGGCCCTGGGCCTTCCGGTCCAGCGGCATTACTCAGGACACAGAAGGCTGCTGCCTTCGGACCCGGTGGTTAAACCAGGGTCTTGCTGTCCCCACCACAGGGCTGGTGGCCACTCCTTACCCCATGAAACGCAGTCCCCGCTTCAGTCGCCGCTGCTGGGTGGGAGCTTTCCCTGGGCTCCGAGCAGATGCATTGAGCGCCGGCCGCCAGCTGGGGGGCCCTGGCGCGCTGGGTCGCTCTGCGACCTGGCAGCGAGGAGTTTGCTGAAAGGCAGAGGACAATCCACGGGCACTGACCTTCTGTTTTAAGATTACAACGTCTAACATATTGCTTCTTCCTGGGCAGCAAAACAAATTTGAACTGGCTTTTATTAGTAGTACACTAGAAAAAAAAATTAGGTTGGCTTGACATTAATATTTTGAAACCTACCCTGCTTCATCGCTTATCAAAGAGATAACACGAACAGAGGCACAAAAAGCCACAGCTCCATGAGACAAATGAGCTCTATATGACCTGCGGTTTCCATTTAAGAGATGATACCGACACTGCGCACGGTATAGTCAACATGTACTCTTGCTGTTTCTCATTTAATCTTTATAATTAATCCATGAAGTTGAGAGAACACGTGCGATTATCCTGACCTGGTAAAGGTGACTCAACAGAAGCTGCGTGATGACGTGTCAGGCCAGAGGGAGAACGCGGTTCTCCCCGGTCCCGGGGCAGCACCGGGTCTGTTTGCGGCCAGGCAGGCTCTCCGCGGCCCTGGGTCGGGCCCATCGCCAGCCCGGAGGTTTCTTTATCTTAGTTCCCTGCACGGAAAGCTGTGAGGGGCTCAGCCGAAGGGAGAGCAGGACCAGCCGCGGGCTGCCACAGGAACCCAGGGGGAAGGATGGGAGAGGGAGGAGGCGGGACCCGGGGGGAGGGGGCGGGATCTCAAGGGTTCGTTCCAGGAGGCCTGGAAGGTCCCAGGGCGACCCTGAGGCCTGAGCCCAGCACCGCCAGAGGCTGCGTCATTGCTGAGCAGCCGCAGACAACCCTGAGCCCCTCAGTGTTGGTCACCGTGAGGGGGGACAGTCTCCCCGCTGGACCCTCCTCCAGGGGACAGAATTGCGTCCAATTTCCGTAAGAAGGAATGAAAACTTTCTAAGCCGATTGCACTTCTGCTAAGTTGAGATGTCTTCTGGGTACAAGGTCCAGAGAACACACGTGTGGGCGGGGCTGCCACACCCTGTGGAATCAGTGTGACCCTCAGATGCAAATGTCACCAAATTTTACAGGCCGTTCTTGATATAGTCCCCAGATAATAAGCGTATAATACAACTTTAAAATGGTGTTTTAAATAAAAAAAGGGGTTTTCCTGGAAAAATCTGAATAAAACTTCAAAGTACTAAATAACGGGGCTATACTCTAGCCACGGCCGTCTTCTGCGTGGTGCAGAATGTAACAAATCTGTGGCAGAGACCCTCCCCACGTCCCCGCCCTGCGTGAGGGTCACACACACGCTGGGATCAGACCGTGTCACTGGGCCTGCAGCCTTTAGAAATGGCCACACTGATGTGGGAAAGGGGGTGGGACAGAAAGGGAGGCATGTGCTCAGGGACGTCCAGCTGCCCGTGGTTTGGGGCCTCAGGGACACAGCCAATCGAGTTGCAGAACCCAGAACCTGGCTGATCCTCTTGGCTGTGGTTTCCAAATGTGCCTTCATCAGCAAAATCTTTCCCTCAACAGGGTTCTGGTAGCTAAGGGACAGAGCAGGGGCTGCTACCTGACCACCGGCTTTAGGCAGAGAGACGAGTGGAGGCTAAAAGCCTCAACTGGTGCCTGAGGGCCTGGAGGGCCAAGGGTGGTACTAGCTGCATGACTTTGGACAAGTTCCTTAACCCCTCGGAGCCTCTGTTTCCCATCGGTACCGGCAGCCCGGCCTCAGAAGTCTGTCGTGAGGCCTGAGTGAGCTGATGAGTGTAAGGCCGAGCACCTGGCGCAGGTAAACGTCACGTAGGCGGGCGCTCACTGTGTCCTGCACCGGGAGCTCAGCAGTTACCGCCTCAACGAGGAGGTCCTCTGTCACAGGTGACACCACAGCCTCTTTGACGCATTCAGATGAGGCGGGTGGAGTTGACCGTGTTTTCTCTTCACGCCCTTGTGCAGGTCGCCACCGCGGTGGCTTAGTTATTGTTTGTTCTATGATGAACCACCCAAGTCTCGGGGGCTCTCAACCACTGCCGGCTCCCTACCTGCGATACTGTGCCTCTGAGTTGGGGCAGGACTTAGAAGAGAAGCCAGTTGGGTGGCTCCATTCTCATCCACGTGGCCTCTCGTCCCCGGTGGCCTGTGACCTCTCACCAGTCACGGTCTAGCCCGAGTTCCCAGCCCGGCGGCTGGCTTTGAGGAGGGTGCAGAAGGGCGAGCCTCTTGCGGTCCAGGCTCAGAGGTCATCACCTCTGCCGAGTCCTGTCGGTCCAGCCGGTCCCGGAGCAGCCCTGACTCAGGAGAGGGAGGCCGATTCCCCCTCATGACAGAGGGACCACACCTCATGCAGGACGGGGTGCCACTGGCAGCCATCACTGTGGTGCCCATCGTGCCGGCCACCGACCGTGGGGCCCTTTTGCTCTTATTACAGTGGCCTGTCGTGCACGCCTTTCTCCTCCACCCGCATACGTGCTCCCTGCTCAGTGCCAGTGTCGCGGGTGCACCCCTGTGTCCCCTGGGCAGAACGCCCAGGCTGACACACTGAATACATGCCAATCGAATTAGTGTAGGAGGAACCAGTTGAGTCTCGACTTTTACCTTAACTTGACAACAATAACAAGAATAGCATATTCATTTTTGAAAAACCACTCAAAGCCCTAAGACTTTGAACATGTCAGATCATCTATTCTTTTTTTTCTTGTTTAAATTTTAATTAAATGAATGCACTTTTCTCTCATTGTGTTTTTGGTCTTTGGGCACCATGAGAAGAAAACAACAGCTGAAAGGATTCAGTAAGAAAATGTGTGCTTCACCCACCCGGAGGTGAAACGGCTCGACTGGAGACTGCGTGTGAAGGGGGACCCGGAAGATGGTCTGCGAGCCTTAGAGAAAGGTGAGGCGGGCTTTGTGTAAACGCACACGCTCAACACTGAAACTTCACAAAGTAGGTGAGTTTCGGAGCAAAGAAAAGTCTTAGCAATAAAAGCAAATCCTTGTAACATCTCCCAGGAATCCACACTTTAGCCTGAAGGCACGTTCTAGCCTGAAACCTTAGTGAATAGAATTTTCTCTTCACAGATGCTAGAAAGCAGACCCCGGTTGGCATAATGAAGCTTTGTTTTCATCTTTGCATTCAAGCTAAATGAGCAGTCCTTGCATTTGTAAACTGACCTCCCCGGGGAAGAGAATGAGGGGTCTGAAGTGCTGAGAAAGCCTGCAGAGCGCCTGGAGGCAGCCGGGCGGGCGGTTCCCTGTGTCCCCAGTTCTCACACAGACCTGGGTCTGTCCTGCTTTGCTCTGGTGGCAGGGGATTCCTGCAGCTGTGTCCTGGGCTGGGCTTGAAGGCAATGAGGAAGGCAATGAGGGTGGGCGGTGGGGCGGGGAGGGTCCCACAAACTTCCCACTATGAAGTGCACTTGGAACAAGACAAACCCCTAAGCTGTCATCGCAGTGTAAATAACCCCGGCCGTGTGGAAACTCGGGAGAGGCCTGAGGCCAGGGCACCTGTCAGGCATCTTGGGTTTCAAACGGGAATCTTGATAGTCACTGTGGAACCTTCGCAGAGCAGCCTCTCTCTGCCGCTGCACTTGCTTTAACACTTCTGCTCCCTAGTTCGGGGTCGTCACTTTGGGATTAGCGCTTTGGGACTGGCACACCCCAGGTTAGCCACATTAATCCTTGATCCTATGGCCCCAAGACACTGCAGGCTGTGAGGTTCAGGGCTGCTTCTTGGTTGCTTGCGGGGAGGGATGGCTTAACCCTGCCAGGGGACGGCTGAGGGCATACGCTCGGGGCCTGGCACCAACTCGGAATCAAACCCAGCGGCTGCCACGTGCCAGCTCTGCAACCCCCGAGGCTTTGTTATCTGCTCTGCGCCTCCGTTTGCTCCTCTGCGGAACACGCCTCGGAGGCTTGTGCGGGGGGAACTACATTCTTCAGCACCAGGCCAGGGCTGTATAAATACAAGCTCTTAGGAGTCACTTAAGAACAAGTGGACCAAAGCCGTTTCTATACCCCTACTGTTCATGGAATTGTCCCACGATTAGAAGTTCGGTAACACAAGTCTTCATTTTATAACAAAACAGAAGAAAGAGACCATGTGAGGTAAGGAGGATATTTGAGTTCATGGGGGTAGACCTCACAGGAATCAGACTAGCAGTGATCAAGTACCATTTTTTTCCCCCGTCACAAAATAGAAACTTCTTAGAAGAAAGCTCGCTACTCCATGGGTGGCTGTGTTCGTGTAGAACAAAGTCAAGGTGAATTTAGTGTTGGGAGACATTTCCTGCACGAGTGTTTCCTGGGGGACAAGCGCTCGCCGTGGGAGCAGGACGAACCGGCAGGAGGCCAGGGAGGCCAGGGAGGGGCATATCGGGTGCCTCCCACTCAGGCATGTCTTCATCCAGGAAGTTTCAGGAGCATGAGCAATCTATAAGTTCTCCTACATAGCACAATAAGCAATAATTTCTTAGTCCTGTGAAATAATATGTATTTGAAGTTAACTGATAGAGAAACCAGTGTTCGCTCTTGAGAGAGATAGTATAGAAAAGGGACATGAATCTTTAGCTCTTCCTTTTGGTTGGTCTGATGACAGACGCCTTGCCAGCCAAGGGTGGGTTCTGACCCACTTGGAAACTATTAGGTTGTAAGTACCCAAAAGAGCTGATCAGACCAGCCAGGTGACCCTGGGCGAGCTGGTCCCTGAAGGGCACTATGTCCAGGAGAGGCTGTGGCAGGGGACCGGCAGAGACAGAATCAAGGAGGACAGCAAAGCTTCCCAAAGTGGGTGAGGGAGAAGAGCTGCCATAAGAGAGACTCTGATGAGGGCCAGCTGTATTCTGGAGCCTTCTATCCGAGGTTCAGGTCAGGGTATGTCCATCATCCCTGTAGGGGTGACTCTTTTAAACGGCTGAAATCAGACAAGGCGGTTCTGGGTCTCTCCAGAGAGGTGAGCTCTCTTTGTCAGACCTTCCATTTCTGTGCATAAAGATAGGACCACACCTTAAAACCACCGAGCGTCTGCTCAGGTACCTGGGCTTCCTCCCCTTGCAGAGTTTGGGTTCCAGGCAAATTCCAAGAAAGCCAGGAGCATCCAAATTGTCCTTATGTCTGTGTGCAGGAGCCCCCGTCCCTGCCGCAGTCTCCCCTCCGACCACAGCCGGCGTCCCGGGCCTGCTCCGTTGGGTGAGCACTGTCCGCTTTGGGCGGTGCTTCCAGCAGCAGAATCAGGCATTTACACCAAACCTCCCCCGCAGGCCCTGGTCCGCCTGTCTACCGGTGCAACAGACCCTAAGCTCCGGGATAAAGCTGACCGCAAATTCTTCACTTTGGTTTACCTAACTTGGGAATGAACATGTCGATGGAGGATAAAGGTCAGAGACGACTTCTTTACGGTTTTAGAGGAGATATGTCCGCAAAAAGTGAATTAACAGAAAAAGAAACTAATTCTCTGCAGGACCACATGAATCCCAAGGAACTCTCCCACCGTTTTTGGAAAATAGGGTCAATCCAGCTCTATTAGACTTTCTGCTAATGTTTCTTGGTGGTCTGATGGGAATCACATGAAAAAGGGGAGGGCGGACTCAGGGATCCGAAAAACAGAAACGGACGAGCAGCAGGTCACGTGTTTCCAGGGGACACACTGAATCCCAGCAAGTGCTTAAGGACAGAGGTCGTTCTAGGAAGAATGTGGACCGAGGTCTTGTATTTCAGCCAGAGTCAGCCACACACTCACAGGGCCCCAGGCAGCCACAGAAGCTCGGGCGCCATAAAGAGAACTAGCCCTCCCTAGGCCAACGTCATGAGGAGCGCCTGCCCCCTCGGCCCGAGTGGAGGCTTCGCAGGGCGAGCTTGGTTCCAAGGAAATAAGATGGGCAAATCGAAACAAGTTCCCTTTTCTCTGGCTTAGAGTAGAATTCCCAATTTTCCATAACTCACCATATTATACATTCATTTTAGAGCTTATTGCTTTTGCTATCATTAAAATCACTTCTCTTTGTCCTAAAGGGTTTGGGGGTTTCAATGGATAACTTTACGGATGACTTCTACTTTTTCCCTAAGGAAATATGGCAGAAAATCATAACTCTCTTAAATGACATCTCCAAATAAGGTAACTGTTAAGAACATCGTGTGTGTGAGGGCTTTTATTGCCCTGGAGGAGGGCTTCACTGGCCCAACTCCCCAAATTCGGGAGAACGGACACACCTAAGCCGGGCTAAGTGGGTGGCGGTCCTCCTACTGAAAGGTGCGGCCCCTGCCAGACGCACTTCTGTGGAGACCCCGTCTCGGTGTCAATGGTCACGGTCAGTTTTACAAAGTTAAACTGTTGTGGCAAACCTCAGATAGCTGCAAAGGCTTGTGTATTTATCTGCGCACATCTATGTTACTTTATCAAAAGCAACGAGCTGGAAAGGCAATCCAGTTTATTTTCTTAAGTCCTCGGGAAAAATGGATAAACGATTGTCACTTTTGCAGGCCTATGAACATGTGTGTTCTGTGTGTTTATATACACAGGATCTGCTTGTCAAGTCTGGGCGTAGGGTCCTTTGCCTCCGTGGCTTGGCCTGCCCCGTTTATTACGGCCTGCACTGGTGTCAGGGTTGTATCAACAGGCTTGGAACTTGCCGCCCACCGAGACGTAGGGATCACAGTTCGGCCCACAGGGCGGCCTGTCTGCGCTCCTGCTGCTGGGAGGGGTAAACCCCTGAGCCCCCAAGAGCCCCACCTGCCAGCATTGGAGCTGCTCCACCTTCTGAACACGCCGCTGGTCCGCGAGGCCTCGGGGCGCGACTGTTGCCCCTTCTTTCAGCTACACCCATAGGCACCTTAACCCCAAATTCCTTAAATGCCTCTACCCCTGATAACTGAACCTGCAGGCCACCACCGCACCCCTCTTTCCCTGCCCCGAGATTTGTTGCTCTATAACCGACAGACAACCTTGTGTGAGTTTCAGGTGTACAATGTGATGATCTGACACTCGTCTATATTACAAAATGATTATCACAATAAGGTTTGTTAACATATCACCTCACATAAGTACCTTTTTTTTTTTTATTGTGGTGAGAGCGGTGAGAACATTTAAGGTCTAGCCTCTTAGCAGCTTTCAAGAATACAACATGGCATTGTTAGCGGTGGTCACCACGCTGCACAGCGCATCCCCAGGGCTTATTTATCTGATGTAACTGAAAGTCTGTTCCCTCTGACCAACATCCCATCTCCCCCAGCACCCAGCGCCCAGCACCTGCTGTCCTCCTGTTCCTATGAGTCTGGTTTTCTAATATTTCACATGTGAGATCATACAGTGTTTTTCTTCCTCTGACTCACTTAGCACAACGCCGTCAAGGTCCGCCCCGACCTATCGCCACGGGCAGGAGGACTCCCTTCTCTCTCATGGCGGAATAATAGTCCCCTGTGCCTGTGTTTGCATGTGTGTGTGTGTGTCCCGCATTTTCTTTATCCGCTCTTCTCTCAGCGAACACTTAGGTTGTTTCCATATCTTGGCTACTGTGAGTAATGTCGCAGTGAATATGTGGGTACAGGTATCTCTTCAAGATAATGATTTTGTTTCCTTCATATGTAATACCCAGAGTGGGATTGCTGGATCATATAGTAGTTCTATTAATTAGTTTATTAATTTTTTGAGCAGCTTCCATACTGTTTTCAGTAATGATCGCACCAACTTACATTCCCACCAACAGTGCTCCAGCATTTGCTGTCTCTTGTGGTTTTGGTGACAGCCATTCTAACAGGGGTGAGGAGGCGACACCTCACTACGGTTTTCCTTGTCATGTCCCTGATGATCAGTGCTGCTGAGCACCGGCGCCTGTGCTTGTTGGCCAGGGTATGTCTGCTTGGGATACGTGTCTATTCAGGTTCTTTGCCCTTTTTTAAATTAGATTATTTGTTTCTTTTCCTAGAGTTGTCTGATGTTCTTATATGTTTTGGGTATTAATCCTTTACCAGAGGTATGGTTTGTAAATATTTCTCCCATTCTACAGGATGACTTTTCGTTTGGTTGATTTTTTTTTTCCTGTGCAGAGCTTTTTAGCTTGATGCAGCCCCGCTTGTTGATTTTTGCGTTCGTTGCCTGTGCTTTGGTGTCATGTCCATTGAGTATGATTTTAGCCGTGGGCTTGTTACACGTGGCCTTTATTCTGTTGCAGTTTGTTCCTTCTATACCCACTGTGCTGAGAGTTTTTATCATGAAAGGATGGCGGATTGGGTCAAATGCTTTTCTGCACCTGTTAAGCTAATATGATTTTTATCTTTCATTCTACTGATGTTGCGTATCACATCTACCGACGTGCACGTGTTGAACCATCCTGCCTTCCCATTGGATCGCGGTGTATGGTCCTTTTGCTATACTGTTGAATCCCGTTTGCTAGCCTTTTGTGGAGGATTTTTGCATCTATTCCTGTTCATCAGGGATACTGACCTGTAGTTTTCTCTTCGTGTAGTGTCCTCATCTGGCTTTGATATCACAGAAAGCAGGGCATTTACAAGCCAGGACCCAGAACAAGGAGGAGCTGAGCTGCAGGGTGTCAGCAGCTTCCCCCAAGGCTGCGGCTCCCACACAGAACCTCTCATGGGCTTCTCAGGAGTCTGCCGGCCACGCTTGCCCTCCCTTCGGGCTGAGAGGGAATGAAATCTCCTCGCTGAGGCTGGCCGCACTGTGCTTCACTGTTCCACGCTGGCTTCTTTTCAGCTTATCCATATTTCTGCAAATAATCACAATACTACACTTCCCTTCATTATCCCCATTTAAGGTGCCATCTTTTCCTGCTGGGATGTTGGGGGCCGATTTGCCCTTGAACTTGCTCCTGAAGGACATGGTTGCAGGGTTCATTTCTAAGGAATGTGATAGGTTGCTATTCAAGTACCAAAGTTTGCAAATGATTTACTTTTTTATGTATGTAAGAACTGATTAAAATCTAGAGCTACTGTAGCACCATTCTCCCTTGCGATCTTCTAACGCCCCTATACGACAGCAAAGGGTGCGCTCAGAGCCATCCAGCTGGACTTGCTCGTGGGTGTCCTCCCACATTCCTCCCGAGAGCGGACATCCTGGCCTCGGGTCCCCCTGCTGGAGGCCAGCCTGTGTGCTTACCCCTGGAAGAATGAATGAATGAATGTTTGAATATCGTGTTGGGGCACCTCCTCTGTCCCATAAAAGTCCCCAAGCATGTTTCCTGCACCCCAGCCCTTGTCACATTAGCCGTTGTTACTTCACAAACATGTCTGGCTTCCCCATTGGCCCTTTTGGAAGAGTGTGAGGGGCTCTAAGGGAGTTAACTGAGCACAGCCTCAGGAATTCCTTTGCAAATACACCCGGGTTTGGTTGGGTTTCCCTCCCCAGCTTTGCCTGGACACATCAGATTCACACCGAAAGAATTCGTGAAAAGAAACCACCTAGTGCTATAAAGTGTGTGATTGCAAACATAAAATGTTTCAGTTGGTTGACCAGTAAGAAATGATCAATTATCAACTAAAATAAAAGGAAAGCGTTGCAGAGCCGAGAAGGGCGACCAGACAGCTCAGTAGTGCAGGCAGATAAACTCTCCGCAAAAGCCTGTCTCCATGGGTCCATAACCTTCTCTATGAATTCCACCCTCTCACCGTTGGTCACAGGAAAGACAGAGAAGGTCACAGTCTAGAGGCGGAGACGTTCTCTGTTCCAGAGAAGTCATAAAAATGGAAAAAAGCCTTTTTTTCTTCAGCTAAGAGATCAACTTACAAATGGATTTGGGGCAGGAGCCGGGCACAGCGGTCAGTTTGTTCAGAGGTTTGGGAGCCTTCTTTCCTCCCAGTCCACTTCCTCCTCTTTGAGAAGCTGTTTCTAAAAGAGGCCACTGCCCAGGTTTATTTAATTAAACAAATGGAGCTGAACAGTTATTTTAAAAGCTTGTAACTGTACAATCTGACCCGCAGTTACTCATTAACACCAGGTTTGTGAAGACACATGGTAACTAAATAACCCCTCTAGGTTTGTAAGGCATTATATGCGACCATATTTTAAAAGCCTCGTTTAGCATAATATGACCATACTTGGTACAATTTATATTGGGCCACCCAGAATAAAGCAGTTTACAATGAATAAAGGATCCATAAAAGACACACGAAGGGAATAGGAACACACCAAATCCTTAATCAGCCAACATGGAAGAGGCTATTTTATGCATTCTGGAGGATTTTATCATAAAAGAGTGTTTATCCAACAGTAAAAGAACCTACAAAAACCAGTAGAGCTCTTTCTGTAATGAAACCTTGCGCAGCCTGCGCGGGCGACGCTGAGGGGGCGCCCCCGCCGGCGCTGGGGTGGGGCCGCGCGCCCGCCCGGCCACTGCGCCTCTGGGCTGCCTCCTCGGAGCCCTGGCACTCGGAAGGAAACCGTTCGGAAACCTCTAGAAGCTCCTGCCCATATCCATTCGAGACAGTCCAAGAGTAAATGGTTTTAAAGTGTGGAAGGAAGAAGACGGGATACAGTGAAGGGCTTTGAAAACTTCGGGCGGAAGCCCCCAAACAGGACCCCAGGGGCTGCTCCTGGCCGGTAGGAGGAAGGGCAGGAAGCACCTGCTTCACGGCCCCCACGTCGGCCTCCGCCGCGCTCGCCACGCCGCCTCCGCCCTGGACCCCTCGCCGCGTTCCGGGCGCCCCTGCGCACCCCTGCCGCGCGGGAAAGGGCCAGGGCGCTGCCGGGGAGCGCTGGGCTCGGAGGACTTAGCATGAAGGATGTAAATAGCGCATTAATGATGTTGATGTGGGCTGCACCCTATGTTTGACCTATTGGGTTAAATAACATACATTATTAAAACGTACCTGTTTATATCTCCTTTTTTTAAAACGTGGCTGCTAGAAACTGTACATTACATACCTAACTCGCATCATGGCGGGCATTGTATTTCTATTAGCGTCATCAAGCCAGAGGACTCCAGAGAGGTTGGCAGGTGACACAGGTGGCCGCTCGGAGACTTCCACGCGTGGGCAGGGGCCACAGGAACCCTAAGCACGTCCCCACAGCGAGGCAAGAACACCGAATCCCCACAGTTTTCAGAGAGGCAGTTGGAGACCTGGGTTGCACACGTGTAGGGAGTGAGTGTGCCTACATTTTCCAAATTTTTTAATGCTGGCAACTGTTTCATAACTTCAAAAGAAGAATGTCGCCCAACAGTGATCCGGCCCAATAAAATGCGTGGGAGCCAGAGCTGGAGGGCAGACTGCCCCTGTGGGGGACCCCTTGACTCCCTCCGTCAGCTGCGGGGCTGTGTTTCCAGCACTTTCCGTCCCCCAGCGGTGCCGGCCTCCCAGACGGGCTGCCTCGTAGGTCCCCATCCCCAGCACCTCACTGGAGGCACCTGTCGGTGCTGACTAGATGACTGCTACATGCCTGATAAAAATGAGAGGGTTCTGGAATCTTCTAGTTCGGAGGTTCTTAAACGAGAGATGTTTCCTTCTCTTTCTGGGGTCTGAGGCCTGGCCCTGCCGAAGGGAGAATGAGGAACCAGCTACCTGAGCTCATTCTCATCGCAACAAACGTTTCTGCAAAACATTCATTTCTTGCTGGCGAAAAGGGTTACCAAGGGATCCCTTCTGCGTGGGCGCTGAAAGTTAAAACAACAACAGCAACCACTGTTCAAACAGAAACAGTGGAACGTAATTTTAAAAGAGGCCTGGGTACCCCTGGAGCCGCAGAACAGGTGGGCCTCGGGACTCCTCCACGCTCCTCGTTGCCCAGGCGGCAGACGGCCCCGGGGGAGTGACTGAGCATCAGGGCTGTGAGCGGCCAGGTGGGGGGGGGGGGCCTGGCTTCAGGCTCCTCAGGGTGCCCTGCAGAGCAGAGCCGTCTCCCAGCCCCACGGCCCCGGTCGCCGGCCGGCAGGGGGAACGCGTGGAGTTAGGAAACCATGGCTTGCCAGCAAAGTTGGATGTGTGGTTTTTAACACATCCAACTCTTAGAAATTCTGGAGGTTTACATTTTCCCCTGTGTTTTTAATCCAGCGATTTAAAATGTGACAACTTCCTGGGAGGCAGGCCTCCTTTGGGAGCCCCGAAGCACCATCGCTGTCCAAACTGTCCTGAACTCCCGCTCCCTGCCCCCAGCAGGAGGTGACTGGGAAGGACAGGTCCCCGCCACGTGCGCAGCCAGGGAGCCGCCCACGCTCCGTGGGCGCCTGTGCCACACCAGCCTTAACAATGCTTAAATCTGATAACATCACACTTTTCAAATAACAATGATCATCTTAAATCCAAAAGCCTAAGTCCTCCACGTAAGCATGTGGGAAGCCAGCTAAGTGTCCCTGGTGAAAATCAAGAGAGAATTAACAAACATAATAACAAAATGTGCAAAAAAGAGAAGGCATTAAAAATGGCTCCCTCTAGGACTAAAAACAAAATAGAGGAGCTTGAAAACAGGTCTTCTGAGAATCTAGCGCATTTGAGGGAAGATTGGATTGGGCCGCGACCGGCACCTCCGCCTCGGGCTGCACTTCCTGAGCTCCTCCCAGGGCCGTGGGTGGGGACCCTGGCAACCTGCCACAGGATACGCGTTCAGTACAGTGTATGAAGTAGGATGTTCTGGCTGCTCACAGTCAAGAGCATCATCTCTGCACTTCAACTTCCCCTCTGTTGCACTCCCCGCCGCCCCCCATGTGAGGTGGCATGGAGAGTCAGAGGACATTGGGGATCTGTGTGAAGAGAAGCTGAGCTGGGCTTCGTGGGATATGGACCTATAAGCCTCACAGTCACTGCCAGCTGTTCCAACACAGGAATGGCTCCCAAGAAGTCTTCTCCTGCCTACCTGCTGACTCACGGGTCTGACACAGAGATACAAGGTCACGGGGAATTACTGCGGCAGTAGGAATGTGTCCTCTGGGGCCTGACCTTGGACGCACATGGGCAGTGGAGGAGAAACAAGGTTTGAAATGTATAGAGTCAGAAGCTATTCCGTAGATGGTTTTCCCAACGTCAGGCATGAAGAATGCAAGCCGAAGACTTAGTTCTCCTCGAAGCCTATTCAAAACTAAGGCTCCCTCCTACGGAACACACTCCCTAAGGCGGTGCGTGGGATTAGAAACGTGTCGTGCGGCTTTGCTCTCGTTTGAGGGAATCGTGCAAAATAGACTTTACGAGAACTCCCGAGTTCGGCGGGCACAAGCTGGCGGCCTGCCCCGCCGAGTAACAGCCCCTGGGAGAAGGAAGGTTGATGGAGACGTTCTCGCAGTTGATAATAATCCTACACTTGACATGGCGTCAAAAATGAGTTGAAAAGCTCAAGGAAGCATTTCTAAACTATCGATAGTAAAACAGCCATGCTCCAGGGAGGACTGAAGGAGCTTTTGTTCTTCTCCATAGAAAATATAATAAAAATTGTTGGTGTAGGAGGCAGTGATTGGAGCGTGCAATCAGAAATGTAGAAAAAGGGTGTTACAGTCAGGAAGCTAATTAATAAAAATAGTGTGATATTCCCCTAGGTCCTATGATGTTTTACATTTGACAGCTTTTTAAAATTTGGAATATATTGTGGCTTCTTTTCTCATTCCAAATGAATATGATCAATTTTGTACCTAATTTTATGTTAAAGTTTTTATATTCTTTTTCTCAGAGGACCCTCCCAACTTGTTAAGCTTCAGGCCCCACAAAACCAGATCCGCCCTTGTCCTTGGGGGAAAGAGAAGAAGACATTCAAGAAATAGGCAAAACACACATTTTCCTACTGGCAAAGGAGAAAAAAAAAAGGTAAAAAAGAAAAAAGTCCTCACAGCAAAACCCGAGGCAGGAAAATCTGAAAACGCTAAATTCAGCAAAGAGAAAGGAATGTTCTAGCTGGCTCATTGGCGATCTCAGCAATTCTTCTCACAGCCTCAGTGGCACCCCCAGGATCACAGGGACCAAAGAGGCTTCCAGATAATGTCATCTAAGTGTGTCCTGCTTCCCAACCTGCCTTCTCCCCTGGCAAGGCCTCCGGCTGGCCCTGGGGCGCCAGCAGGGGAGTGAAATCCGGCCTCCGCCTTGTAGTCCGGGAAGACGGCTCGTTCCCCACAGGCAGACATTGCCCAACGCGAGCAACCGGGGAGCAGAAATCCAGGGCCTAGAGGCCTTAGGGCTTGTGTTTCTTTTTCACACACTGGGGACGCAGCTAGCCTCAGCTGTTTCCTCTCTCCGCGGGATGACTGTCTGCGTTAAGTGCACACTATCACTTCCAGCCCTCACCCCTTCAGCACCTGCCCCCGCATCAGCCCGTAAGCCGTCCGTTGGCTGACTCAATAACGCAAGCAGAGACTAGACATCCTTCCTGCTGGGCAAGGCGAAGTTTCCCTCTGCCCTGCACATCCCCTCGCTATTGGTCCTTATTTGAACTTGGTAACTCTATATCTGACACCAGCTTCTGGCCTCCCTCTGTCTTGCCACGCTCTGAGCTCCGTTCCTGGCTGGGGGACCGTGGGTCTGCTGTGCTGAGGCAGCCTTCCCGCTCCCTCTGCACCAGAGAGGAGATCAGAGAGCCCCGCAGGGGTCCCTGCGACGAGCAGGGTCGCTGCCTCCACGTCCCCCTCTGCGCGCCCATGTCGTTGCTCCTGCTGCTGTCCCCCTGCGCTGTCTTGTTGCTGCAGGGCTTCTCCTCCTTTCTGCCCCAGGCCCCTCCTCGTCTTCCCCCTCTGCCTGTTTGATTCTGAACGTTGACTTTTGGATCTAGGTCTGCAGCCCATCCCTCCTGCCTCCCTGTGAGGCCAGCTCCCAGGTCAAGGCCAGATCCCGGGAGTCCCAGCACTGAGGAAGGAAAGAAATTTGGGTGCACTGGGTTCAGTTTTGCTTTTTCCCTCGGTCTGAACTGTCCTGTTGCCAGGAGAACACACCCGCCCTTTAGCCTCCACTCGACAGAGCTCCTCCTGCCCGGCCTGCGCCCACGGCAGCAGGAGGACAGGCTTTGGCAAATGAGTTTATGAGCAAAGAAGAGCTGGGAGTTGTCTGGCCCGGTCCTTGGCCTGAGGCTGTAGCCTCCCCTGCACCGCGTGGTACCCAGTCACCCCTGAGCTCACCCAGCTCTCTTCCTTCCTGGCCTGGAAGCCAACCAGTTTCCCAAGACCAAGCATGCCACATGCAAAGACTTGCAGGAGAATGTTTACTCTGCAGGTCTCATGTTGGACTTAACCTTTGTCTCGGGACATCTGTGTGAAGGTCAGGCATGAGAAAGTAAGTAGTCACACACATATGAATCCTTTTACTTTTATCTTCATGTCTAGGTGGTGACTAGAATTTTTTTTTTTTTTTTGGTCTTCAAAATAAGGAGATACAAATGGTTGTTGTGTTAAAGAAAACCTCCCAAACAGTTTATCTTTCATGTAAACTTAATCCAACTACTTTGATCTAAAGCAAGCTAAGCAGAAAAAAATATTTTGGCAACGCAACGTGTGTAATTTCTTAAACACAGCATTTTGTTCATGGCAGAAATTTTTTCCAGCATTTCCTCAGACCCTGACTGTATGTTAGCAGAACCTGCAGCAGCACAAAGGCGTGTCCGTAGGGCAACCTCTCCGAGGAAAGAAGTGGAAAGGCTAAGGAGGAACTGAGAATACTCTAAATCCAAACCGCAAACTTTGA
Source organism: Pteronotus mesoamericanus (assembly GCF_021234165.1). NCBI lineage: Eukaryota > Metazoa > Chordata > Mammalia > Chiroptera > Mormoopidae > Pteronotus > Pteronotus mesoamericanus. Next base: position 100,659,976 of record NW_026555085.1, read on the forward strand.
AGCGTGCAAACTCTCCACGTCAACTGGATTTCCGCTGAGAGAATGCATCGAGGATTGGCGTCTTGGTGTTAATCAGGCGGACAACAGCTGAGACAATTCGAGTGGTAGGAGGCTGCGACTTCCTGGGTGACTCTGGACTGCCTCCGGACTCTGGTGGAGAGCCTTGCTGGGGGTTGCCCCCACTGGGAATGGGTACCACAGACCGCCTCTGGTGAAAGGACCCCAGGCCTCAGCGGCATTGCCAGCAGGGGCTGGCCCGTGTCCTACCCCAGGTTCTATCCTGAATTCCACTGGAAATGGTGATCCCGACACACAGGCTCTGTGGGTCCTTGGCTGGCCTTCAAGCCTTCAGATTTTAAAATTGTACGCTATCCCCTTAAATATCGCTCCCAGTGTGAGCTCATTATGGATTGATTATATACTGATTGCTCCAAGTCTTTCTTGAACAGATGCAGACCGTGTCTATTCCCCCTCTCTGGACATATGAGGGCTCAGAGGGTCTGGTTCCCCTTAGGATATGAAGTCCCCAAACCCAGACCTGAGTGTGGGGTGGGGGTGGGGGATGGGCGGCTGCACTTGATCCTGGTGCCCTGGTTGTCTGCCAATTACATACCCACAGATATTTTTTAGCATGTTTTTAAGGCACTACTATATCAGTGATCTGTTGTTGCATAACAAATAATTGCAAATTAAAGGTTTAAAACAACATTTGTCCTTTGGCGGTACCTGCCAGGAATTCAGGCGTGGCTCAGCCGAGTCCTCTGCTTCAGGGTCTCACGGGCAGCGAGGAAATTGTCAGCAAGACCGAGGTGTCCTGGAAGGATCCCCTGGGGAAAGAGCCACGCCCAAGTCCAGGGGTCCGGGCAGGGTTCCACTCCCTGCTGGCTGTGGGCTGGAGGCCACGCCCAGTTCCCGGCTCCAGGGGCCTCTCCAGCAGGGTCTCTTGAGGGCTAGTCAAGAAAGCAATACATCCTAGACAAGAAAAACCTAAAGGAGTTCATTACCCGCAGACCCCTATTACAAGAAATGCTAAAGGGTCTTCCTTAAGAAGAAGAAAACCAGCCCAAAATTAGGAATAATAAAATGACAATAACACACCTATCAATAATTACTGTAATGTAAATGGATTAAATGCTCCAATCAAAAGTCTTTGGGTGGCTGAACAGATAAGAACACAAGACATACACATATGCTGCGTACAAGATTGAGAGACACACACAGACTGAGAGAGAGGGAAAAAGATATTTTATGCAAAAGGAAATGGGAAAAAAAAGCTGGGGTAGCAATACTTTTATCTGACAAAATACTTGAAAACAAAGGCTATACAAAGAGACAAAGAAGGACCAAGCAAATCCACTTCTGGGTATTTATTCTAAGACACCCAACATGCTGAATCAAAAAGACATATGCACCCATGTGTTCAGTGCAGCATTATTTCCAATAGCCAAGGTATGGAAGGAGTCTAAATGTTGACCAATAGAAGAATGAACAAAGAAGGTATGGTGTACGTATCCAATAGAATATTACTCAGCCACGGGTGAGACCTAGAGAGAGGGTCGTGCTAAGTGAGTTAAGTCAGGCAGAGAAAGACAAATACCATTTGATTTAACTTATATGTGGAATCTAAAAAACGAAAGTAAACAAATCCATTTGGGTTACTTTTCTTGCATTCAGGGCTTCCTCTGGGCTGGGGGGCATGTCTCCCGTGACCAAAGGAATAGTTAGAAGGTGGTCTAGCCTCTACTTCAGAAGGCAACACACCTTTTTGGCTCCCAAAGTCTTTCCAGCTTCAAAATGATGCCAAGTCCAGACCCCGCCCGGTCCTCTCATGGGCCCCCGCAGTGTCAGGTGAGGGGACGCTCAGGAGGCCTGGCCATGCTCGTGTCGGGGGGACACAGGTGCTGCGAGCTTGTTTTCCGCATGAGAAAGCAGCCTTCCGGACGCCCCGCCCACCGCACACTTCAAGGGGGACCTGCTTCGGCCACCCTGGGGCAGCCGTCGTCATGCACACGGTCCTGTGCGAGCCAACGCGGCAGCGTCCCGTGACCTGAAGGCAGGGCCCGAGGAGGGAGCAAGGCACTCACACCTCCCAGGGACTGGAGCTGCCCTGTCCCCTGAGATGTCAGATGTCCCCAGCTCCATGCCGGAGCCACCGTGGGAAGAGAGAGGGCACTCTCTGGCCCTGTTTGCCAGCCTTTGATACTTCAGGAGGCATTTCGCCAACATCCCGGTGTGGGGAGTGCCGTTCCGTGTGTGTCACTTTGGGTGGGGAGGAGATGGAGAGGGCGCGGGAGAGGGGACAAGGCGGGGCACTGCTGTCTGTGGTCGGCTGTGAGGGGAGGGCCTGCGCCCCCGTGCCGGAGGACTCCGTGCGGGCATGTGAGCGGGTTAGCGGGCCGGGAGCCTCCGTGGCGAAGGGTGGAGAATGAGCGCTTCCCACGCCAGCTCGGTCTGTGAGAAGTGAACCCATGCCAGAGAGAGCCCTGCCAAGCACAGCGTTATACACTTCAAGAGTCTTTATTTTTTCAATCAGAAGAGACATGAAATTCCAGACTCTAGGCTTGCTCTTACAGCTCCAAATTGTCAAATTGCTGGTGGTGCGGTCTTCCCTAGGATTTGTTTGGAGAAAGTAGCAAATGCGTGGACAGCAAAAACTGTATTTTACCCAAATGAGCTCCCTGAATTTGGAGAGTGTATTATTAAGCAAAGCTGCGTCGAGACGAGAATCGTTCTGCGTTCCTGAAGGGTGACACTCTGTCACTCTTCAGCCCCGGGGCTGGCAAAGCTCAGGAGAAACAGGGAGGAGGATTCACACTAACAGGGAGTCTGGGGTCTGGGGAAGGGGGAGGAAAGGCAAGCACTCTCCAAGTGCTTGGCCCCGTCTGTTAGCCCACAGGACAGTGGCCTGAATCAGGCCGCCCCCGACCCCAGGGGGGCAGCCCCGCACCCAGGCCCAGGGCCTGGAGGAGCTGCGCTCACCCCGCCCGGTCAGGCCCCGGAACAGGGAACGAACCCCTGCATCCATCGGCAGTGCGCTCCATTCACGGCACAGGGACTACTTAATGTGAAATTCATTCCCTCCACAGGCATTAAGTGAGCACCTATGGTATGCACTCAGAGAGCCCCCGGGCGGTGGGAAGGGAAGACAGATGTGTTAACAGGATCTGGAAGCCCCCAGCTCCCAGGGCTGCGAGGGAGGATGGAAGGCGCTCCACACAGGGGGAGTGGGGCAAGCTCTCCACAGGTAACACCACACGGTCTTTTGTGTTTACGACGGTCCTTGGCATGGAGTCTTCGTGGTTTCATTCCCAAGTTGCCTTTACTGGAAAAGAAAACAAAAGAAAAGAAAAGTCTACATTGACCTATAAAGGCTGCAGAGGCATCTGGAACTCAAGTAAACAGCTAAGGCATAATTCCAAGGGTCGCTTTGCTGTGTGACTAACGTTGTATTGGGCACTAAGGACTTCAGAGAAGAACAACAACAAAAGCCTAGAGAAATGAAGACACTGAGCCTGTTGTCAGGGCGCAACGGCCCAGAAGCCGCCCTGTGGACACGCCAGCCGATGTGTGCGTGGAGGCTCTAGCCGCAGGCCAGGTGAGCGGGGGCCGCACGGAGGGTCAGCAGAGGCGGAGCTTGAGATGTCCCCTAAAGCAAGTGGGGAGTGAGCCCTGCGAACTGCGGCGAGGCCCACGGGGAGGAAGCAGGTTCAGACGGAGGGCATGTTGGTGGCAGGGCTGTGACAGGCCCCAGCGTGGCTGGGTCAGGTGGGCTGCAGGTGCCGGGCATGGGCTGCGGGTGGCGGGGGTGGGGTGCGGGAAGGAAGGAGCCTGAGCAGGACGGGGCGAGAGGTCATGCAACAGGGAGAAGATGAGGTTGGGAGCGGACCCCGGTCCTGGAGGCTGAGGGGCCAGGCCAGTGACTGTTTTTTCTGTATTATTTTTTACTTAACTTATTTAAATATAGAGAGAGGGGAAAAGAGGGAGAAAAAGAGGGAGAGAACCACTGATGTGAGAGAGAAGCCCATCAGTTGCCTCTTGCAGAGCCCTGACGAGACAGACCCACAGCCTGAGCCTGTGCCCAGGCTGGGGATCAGACAGGTGGCCTTTTGTTTTGGGGGATGACACCCAACCAGCTGAGCTGCCCCGGCCAGGGCCAGGCCAGCGACTTCGGATTGTCTGCTCTAGGCAGTGGGGAGCCAGCGAAGGTTTAGCTGTGGATTTTAAGCTGGGGAGTAACAATATTTGCTTTTTTAAAAATTGCTCGTTATTTTTCTTTTTTTTTAGTACAAAGAAATGCACACTTCTTGGAGAAGACCTGAAGAGTGTAAAAACACTAAGAAGAACATTAAAATGAATAAATTTTATGAAAAATTAGAGCCCACCACTTAGAAAAAATTACAAGCATCCTGAACGTGAGCATTTGGTGTTTTTCTTGTTGTCTTCCATAGAATCTGTGGGGGGCGCTGGTGGAGGATGCAGCAGTCGAGGACAGGGGACGAAATCAGTGGCTCTGGCACAGACTCCCAGCGAGGTGCCGAGCCCCGTGGTCTGGCCGAGGGGTCTGTGTACCTCCTCCCGTTGAAGAGAACAGCACCGTACACCATGTCATCTGAGAAATTCAAAGGCATTGTGAAATTACTTTCAACAGCCAGCAGCTGTGACTCACCTTTTCCTCGGTTTCCTTCTCAGAATGTCTACGAGGTGAGCCCAAGGCAGGGAGAGGAGAGAATTAAGAGGCGAGGAGCCTCTGGGCGATGGGGCAGTTCTTACGGGCCTTGGGGAACTGTGCTGGCCTCTTGTCCAAGGAAATGGAAACCCTCTGTCTCAAGCGATCTTGGTATTTTCAGTGACGACATGTTTTGACCCCTAGAATTCTCCTTCCATTTGTTGGAAGCAGCTGTCTTTGAAGCGATCCAGAGAGAACTTCCTCCACTTAGGAGAAAGCTGAAACCCCAAGACACGTGGAGCCGGGCCCGGCTCACGGACCCAGCTGCGGGAGAGACGCGCAGGCCTCCTCAGGGCCTCTGGTCCGTCTCTCACCGCCACCGTCCCCCCGCCCCCCGACAGCTTCTCCAGCCCCGCTGTCTCCTTCTGATGCTTCATAAAACATATCGCCAATAGGCAGAAATGATTCATTTTATTGAACTCTCAAAGACATGGAAGGCGGGGCTAACCCTGCAAATCATTTCAATATGCTAATGATTGGCTTCAGAAAAACCCAGAGAGCAGAAACGGCTATAAATTCATTTTGCAAAATTTAATTGTACAAGAAAGATTAGTTAGACTGAATTGTTCTCATTGGAAGAGGAGCAAAGGAGAGAGCGAGCCACTGCCAGAAGGGCGCTATTTATTCCCACGCGCACTCAGTTTTCCTTCGAGGGATTTCCCAGCAGACGACCAAAGAGAGAGAACAGTGTAAGGAGCCTCCACGCACCTTTCATTCAGCTTCCACGATTGTCAATAGTTTGCACATCTTGACATCAGAGAGCTTTTAAAATGCAATTTAATCCTCAAAAATTGTATTTGCACCCACCTTTACATGACCACAACTACTATGTAAAGAAAGATAAGATTTAATTCAATCGCCTCGGCTGCCTCTCACTCACGCCCTGACCAGGGACAGAGCCCACAACCCAGGCGTGTGCCCTGACTGAGAATCCAACCGATGACCTTTCGCTTTGTGGATGGCGCCCAACCCCCAGAGCCACAACGCTCAGGGCAGCTCGTATTTTCTTACTCATGTGTCACTTTGTCTATTCTGTTTGGTGTATAGTCCGTCTCCTCCAGCTGGGACGTAAAATCCGTGGGCAGAAAGGTGTCTCTCTTGTTTCCCACCGAATCTCTGTGAAAGACCACCCACACCTCAGCCGGCCTGCTCTCTGATGAGTCAGAAAAGATCGTGCTCATAAAAACATCAAGCTCACGGACGTGGAGGGGTTGCTTTTAGGGTGTCGCTCGAGCTGGCTCTGGACTTGCTGGACCCTGTGCTCTCCAGACATTTATCCAAAAACCGCTGGGAGGAGAGTCCAGCTGTCGGCTCACCTCTCTGTCCAGCTGGCAGGTCTTCCTGGGCTTTCACTGATGTGTCAAAGCACTGCTGTGTCCCGCAGGAGGCTGGTGTCCCTGTACATCTCACTGTGCCCCCCCATTAGTATTTGTGCAGGAGGGGCCTTTGCCCTTTAACATCAGTGATGAATCCACCATTTGCACAGGACATCCAGTGCACACGGAGGGGACAGCAGATGGCATTGTTCAGAGGCAGCTGGGCCAACGCGCTCCCCATCCCCCACACTCTCCCAGGGACATCAGTGCGAGGTGGGGTCTCTGATCCCTCCCCCTCCCCCAAGAGCCTCCCAAAGGCCCTTGAACCAAGGCCTTTGCCACCCCCTCGGCCAGTAGAACAAGGTGGCAGTGCCTCTGCATGCCTGCCAAGGTCACACACAAAAGGCGTACGGCTCTGCCGGGCTCTCCCTCTGTCCCAAAATGGCCATCCTTAGAAGCCGGTCACCACGTCGTGAGGAGCCCAGGACGCGTGGAAACGTCACATGTGGGTGTCTGGCCCGTAGTCCCAGCTGGGATCCCAGCTAACAGCCACCATCAGCTACCGGATAGGACAGCCATGAGCCTTCAGACGACGTCAACCCCAACCTGGGGGCCAGAAGGCACACTGTGGACACAGGCCCTGCCGCGCTTTAACTGATCCTGATGCACAGAAACTGCAAGAAATGACAAAGGGTGACTGTTGTTTTGGCCAATGAGTTCTGGGGTCACTTGTCATGCAGCGGCAGATAACTAACACACAGACTCCTCGAGGCTACCCCCTTGTCGCTCCCAGCACAGATGAACCTCAGCGTAAGGATTAACAGGGATGGGGCTGCCATCTAGTCGGAAGAAGCGTGCGAGGATCCATGCCGGAGCTGTGCACCCCATGCGCACGATTTTCCCCTGGGGTGACCGGCGGTGGCACGTGATGGAGAGTCTGCCACCTGGCGTCATACGTGCGCACAGACACCTCTGCGATCTAAGGACCCTCTGGGCGTGTTTACTAGCCCTCCCATAACTTCGTGAAGGTGATCTAAATAAAGCTCTTTTGACTTATCTAGGATAATGTTAAATAACTGCTGCCTTGAGAACTAGACACGTTCTTGGGTCTATAATATCGTCGGGGTCCCCAGTGAATAGAAGGGGACCTAGCCCAGCCCCTCCCCCACCCCCTATGCACTGGACTGCGCTAGAATGTATAAATGCTAGAACTGATGCAGTTCCACGGTTAGAAGTCCAAGCCATTTGAGCAGCGGGCTATGGAAAGACAAGCAACATGTGTCCCTCCAGTGTTTCGTGTTAATGTTATGCATCTGGACTGAAACCAGAGGAGCAGGAATGACATCAGAGCAGTCAAGGAGCCCAGAGAGAAATGGCTTCCAGCAAGCGTGTTCCTTAGACGCCTGCGAGTCTCGGTGCTGCTGAAGCAGCGGTGGGGGTGCAGGGCCTGGTGGAGCTCAGTCTGTACGTCGGCCCAGCCCTGCCAGCCAGTGTGACCTTCCTCACGTGGCACGACACATGGTCAGCAGGGGGCTTAGAGAGCTCGCTCCCCGGCAGATGTTTCTTAGGAAAGTAGCGAGGCTGTTTCAGGGGAGTCGAAATGTGTGAGAAGAGGGATTAGGCCCTGACTGGTGTGGCTCAGTGTGTGGGCATCATCTCACAAAGCGAAAAGTCGCTGGTTGGATTCCCAATCAGGGCACATGCCCGGCTTGTGAGTCCCATCCCAGGCTGAGGTGCGTGCGAGAGGCAACCGATTGATGTTTCTCTCTCCCATCGATGTTTCTCTCCCTCTGTTTCTCCCTCCCTTCCCCTCTCTCTAAAAATAAATAAATAAAATCTTTTTTAAAAAAATAAGAGGGATTAGGAATGAGCCAGGGTTGGAGAAAGGACAGAAAGAGGAGCCGTGTCCTATCAACCACGTGTTCTTCCCTGAGGACATCTTGCGGGGTCCTTGCTTCTCTGCGGCCCCCTCCCTGGCCCGGGAAAGCTGTCATCTCTGGTTCACCCTCGAATGAACTGAGGGGGAAAAAAACCCTCAGTCTGCAAATGTCTCTGATGTAAGGGTGGGGGAGAAATGAGAACTGCAAGGCTACACCCTGCCTAGGGGATGTTTGAACATTTGCCATTGTTCCTGGAAATCTGCGAACCGCTTTCAAAGTTCGAGAATGAAGAAGAAAAGTTTAGAGCCCAAAAGAGGGGAAAGGGGCGAGTTTAGGGTGGGGGAGCCCCCCTGTTGTTTGTTTAGGTGACTAACTGTTGTGAGTGTGTGTGCTAGACTTCTTTCTCTACAAGGGAGTCGTGGGTTCTGTTATTTTTTTAAAAAATCGCTCCATCTCTGGTTTGGTTAGAGGAATAGCCTTTATTATAAGAATCCTTGTGATTTAGCTAGATATGGATATTATAGACAGTGAAGTAGGAAATAGCTGATTCTGAGATCCTAGTATTGCATCTCACGTGAGTTTAATTGGATCACTAGCTTTAGAACAAAAAGCCTCTCCCCACCACCCAGAAAATGTAATTCTGCAGAACCGCTGCCAAGGGGGCAGAACAGAACCTGCTTAGAGGACGGGGAAACAGCAGGCCAAGTCCTTTCTTAAACTTCTCAAAGAACGGTGTTAGTGTAGCTATGCATTTCCGATTGATCAAAATATAGATTCGAATCCAACAAACACTTCGAGACCCGCTCTGTTCCAGAAAAAAATATATTTTATGTTATTTATATATACATGTATGTATATATCAGGTACACACACATGCACATAGATATGACACAGGCAGACAAGAAAGCACAACCGAGGTCTAAGAAGCTCAGTGACAAGGCAGTGGGAGCCCGTGTTCTGCCATTTAACTCTAGACTTGGGTGATGTTTTTAGAGGTGGACGGTCACCATGCCCCAAAGAGCACTAGCCGCAGCTATGGACTTAACTCACCCGGGCAAAGTGAAGCTTCAATTTGTTTTACTCTGCAACCGTCATTTATTGAGAGGACAAATTTGCAATAAGTGCACATTACTGGAGCATTCAAAAACAAAACAAAACCCAGAGGCAGCTAGACCACACTCTGCACAGCCTCCTCGGGCAGTGGCGCCCTGCGCCCTGCTGGTCCATGCCAGCTGGTTCCCGAGCTTCCTGCACCCACCTCCCATCACACCGGCGGCTCCCGGCGGCTCCGCGGCTGGTCTGGCGCACTGGACCGAAGCGCCAAGTTAGGACACCTGATTCCTCCTGCTCGCTTCATCCCTGCCCTGTGCGCCCTGCTTTTCCTCCAGGTGTCAAAGTTTATAGAAAGTTAGATTTCACACACACAAGAGTGGCGAGAACGGAGCTCAGGGTCTGACGTTCTTTAGTGGCATCCTCAGCTGTGATGAGGATACAAAAGGGCAAGATCTGAGAGCACAGGGGAGGAGCGATGAATTTGAGAGCTGTGGCATGAGGCTTAGGAAGTGTGGGTTTCGGCCGGGCCGACATAATCTTCTGAGACCTCACTCTCCCCACTTAAAAAATGTCCTCTGGCTTCTTAGGAATTTAGATTTCACAAACCTCAAAATGTTTGAACAATTGAAGATTTTTTAAGACTAAAAGTAGCAACTTCTGAAAACCTTGAAACTCATGCTTTCATCTGACAAAGTACAGCATCCAATATTGAATCCATTCTAGTTAAAAATGTGTATCTCTCAGATACAGCATAGGGCCTGCTTCAATGGCCAGGGAGCATGGTGCAGGGTGACCAACTGCCCCATTTTGCCCTGGGCCGAGGGAGGCCTCCCCTGCACACAGCACTTCCGATGCTGCAACTGGGAACGTCTAAGACAAGCCAGACGTGCCGACAGTGTGGACCTACACCGCTCCTGCAATGACACAATCCTTAGGGTCACTTTAGTTTCCATAATGGCCAGGTGAGGCTCACCCGCGACACCTCGGCAGGTCAGGGACAGCGTGAACGGATGTGGGGCGGGGGTTGGAGGGCAGAGGGCTGCGGTTGATCTGACCCCTGACCGTGGTGGCTTGGAGCTGGAATTACCCTGGGTGGTGTGGGCGGGATCAGGGTGGGCAGACTCTTCAACAGCCTGGCTCAGTAACAGCCTAGTCTGTACCCCATTTTACGATGATTTTAGTGGCCCATATTTAAAGGAAAAAAATAAGTGTTATATCCTTCCTATGTGCAGTACACCTTTAAGAATGCTACAAAATAAAAGTGTTTTGTTGTTACAGAGAGAGAGAGAGAGAGAGAGAGAGAGAGAGAGCCTCCAGCACGCACCCCTCAATGGATTCCCTCTCTCCCGCGCCCTCTCTCAGGCCCGTCCTCATCCTCTGTCTGAGTCAACATGTCACCTTGCCCTTGACAAGTCAGGGGCTGAGATGGGGATGACTTTTTCTACTTTTTGTGCCCATGTCAGTGTGACCAACTCGGTCAGTTCAGCTGTGTCCTGCCTCAGAAGGGGCACTGCATGAAGAAAAATTACATCTACAAAATACCTGCCCAGCAACCTCGAGACTAGTGTTCGACCAAACCATTGGGCGCCACCACGCAGTAGGTGAGGTCAGCATCTTTGGCTGGCAGATTACCCTCCATAAGGGGGATGGGCTTCATTTAATCAGGCGAAGGCCTTGGGGGCCAAACCTGAGGTTTCCTGCAAATGAACTCTCCCTCAAAAGTGCTCTGCCTCAATGTTCAGGCCGCTGGTCTACCCTGCATATTCTGGACATGCCAGCTCCATGATCACGAGAGACCATTCCTTAAAATCTCTCCCTCCTGTATAGATGGTTCTCCTATTGGTTCCGTTTCTCTAGAGAACCCTGGCGTGCAGCCCCTGAAATAATCTCAAAGGACCAAGAAAGGAGAGCTGGAAAGATAAAAGAAGTCCAAGGTAGGGGAGGAGTGGCCGAGCCAGCTAAGAGACCTCCTCCGCCAAGCACACACAGGCCCGGAGACATCCGCGTGCACAGAGCAAGGGCGGCCGAGAGCCCCCCTCAAAGGCTACAAATCTGTGCTCGCCTTCAAAAAGGTCATTGATTTCCCATTTAATTAAACATTCCACTCTGAGATAGGACCACTATATCTATTTATTGCAACAACAAGTAATACGGAATGATAAAGCTTCTTAGTTTCCGTCATACCAAACTGGATACTCAAAATCAGCATGGAAACAGATCCCTTCCAAAATACGTGCCGCAGATTCTTCTTCCCTGACAGAAACGGGGTTGCTAACCTGTCCCACGCTTTTCAGCCTGCCTCTCAATTTACGTATAATCTCCCAAATCCAAATCAGGACCAAACTTTCTCCCCCTTCCTCCAAGTTCCAGCATGATTAATGAAAGGCCGTATCTTCATAGCTCTAACGAATGGCTCATTACTCATTTCTGTAGCATTGGCCAAAAACAGCCGCTATCCATGTCAGCCCTGTGGGTGTGCACAATCGGCCAGTTCTCTTATATTTGAAACATCTTCATTCTTTTCGCGACATGGTGGGGGCCGCAGCAGCCGGGCAGCCTCTTGTCTTTGCAGAGCTTTGCAGCTGTGGCAAAGCCTGCACTCAAGTCCCTGCAGTCTAGTTTATGCAGATGCCTAGGCCTGGTGGTTAGTGTAAAAATCCAATAGCAGCAGTAAGTATTCTTTATTATTGTAATATGCAGGAAGAAGACCCTGGCTTCCAAACTGGAAAGTCCCACAGTGAGTCAGACCATAAACTTTCCACCTCTGATCTTTTCAGAGGCTGGAGCGGGGAGCCGTGTGGTTTGGGGCCTGGGTTTGGAGGCGGGGGCTCGGCGTCTTGTCAGGGTTAAGGCCCTGAGGCCCCGTGACCGGCGCTGGGAGTGGGGGAATGGAGCTGAGGTCACTGTTGGCCTGGCGGCTCCTGTGTGTCAGCTTGGGCTGGCAGCGGGGTCTTGCGCACAGCCCAGGCGGGGTGGCTTGTGCCTCTGCGTTTGTTTTTCTGGCCCCAACAAAAACATCTTCTGATTGAGACACTTCAGAGAGCTCCTTCACTTTGGAAATTCGAGGCATCACAAAACCATTTATGGGTTGTCCTCTTAAAAAACAATTTCAAATGTGCCAGGGTGTGTGCACAAAGCCGCCCTGGTTCAGGGGTGCAAGTGTGTGGGCCGTGGAGGTGAGAGTAGGGGTTTCCAGGGAAAGCCCTGGTCTCCCAAGGGCTGGTCAGAGTTTTTCTTCAACAAGTTGACGGGCTCTCATCATAGTTTGATGACTCAAGTACCTTTCCCTCTAAGAAGTGACGCAATCGTTTTGAACCTGTCACGGACAGAGTTGCAATTTACCAGGTGGTGTTGCCTCCAAGCTGACCTTGCTCCAGCTCCCCAGGTGCATGAGGAGGGGTGGGGAAAAGTAGTTTCGAGACTCCCCTCCTCTAGTTTCAAAAATACTCTATGAAGAGCATCATTTTGCACACCTGGCACCACCGGCCAGCTTAAGGCGGTCTTACCTCGCAGGCGAGGCTCAGGGTGGGAAGGTGATGGGTCAGAGGCCCTCAGTAGCGGGGAGTCCTGGGGACAGTCAGTGACGCTCGGCGGCTACAGGTAACTGCACAGCAGTTGTAGAGAGTAAGGGCTAAGGGCATTGCGTCATCGTCACGGAACGAACGGTGCCCCCTCACCCGGGGAGGAGCAGCGCAGGATCCGAGCGCGCACCTGATGGTCTGAGGACCCGGCCCGAGGAAGTGGCAGGCGCTTAAGGCAGAGATGACAAAGAGCATCTAGCACAAACCCGACGCGAGCGGCCCTTTCACCAAAGAGGAACCGCAGTGTTGCCTTTTCATAGAAACACTAAATTTGGGAATAAAACCCTACCGGCTTTTTTGTGGTACCTCAATATGTTTTTTCCCAGAGGTGACTGAGAAGGAGGGACGTGGCTCTCCCAGGCCTGGACAGCCAGTGTGCGGGGTCCCTCCCACCCTCCCTGCGCCCGAAGGTTCCCCTGGGTGCTCCCGGCTGGAGACTGCGGGGCGGACCCTTGAGAGCGTCCCTCGCTGCACCCACACGCCACTGGGGCCCAAGGCCGAGGAGCCGGGCAGGCTCACTGTGCCTCTCCCTCGGTCCGCTGAGAGCGCAGCCCCGCGGGCGGTGTGGCAGCGAGGAGTCCAGGTGGCTGCCGGGGAATCGCTTCAGCGGTTTTCTGTCCCCAGCCCAGCACCCCTGCAGTGAGCATCACCCCCGGGGACACCAGGGCCGCCTCCCCCAGCAGCCACAAGGCGGGAGCCAGGCCACCGCGGGGCTGGGCCCCAGGGACACAGAGGGAGAGCATCTCCCTTGGGACTCCTCCCCTCTGCTCTCCAGGCCCCCGTGGACTCTCCCTGGCTCCTGGCCTTGGAGGAGCTGGGGCGGCCGCCCCCACGGAGGCCACCACATGGCCGGAGCACAGGGCGGGGTGGGGAGGGATGGTTCTGACTTTCAGACCTAGGACCAGGAGGCCCACCCCTCCCCTGTCATCCCTGCACGGGGCTGAACACACGGTGCGACTGGAGGGACCCCCAAAGCTACCACCACCACCCGTGCTCCCATGAAAAACCATACCCCTCCCCCCCAGGGAAGGGTCGTCTTTACTTTGGAGGAAGGGTTCTCCACAAGCCCCTCCTTGATCTACAAACGCGTCTGCGGGACAGGGCAGGTGATTCGCTGCTGCACCTGCACTTCACGGGTTGCAGGTCAGCTGGTTAGACGCCTCCCCACGTGCCTGGAAGGGGCCACAGGGCAGACGACACTCCGGAAAGGGGAGCAAAGAGGGTAGTCGGCAGTGTGGGGGATGGGAGCTGGGACACCCCCAAACCAGAGTGTTCCCAGGGCAGCGAGGTTATTGTCGCCTGGAGGAAAGCCAAATAAGTGAGAAAAGGGAGAAGCTGGACAGCAGATGCAACTACTTTTGTTGATTTCACATAAACTACATTAATGAATTAAACAGGCAGTTGGTCAATTGAGAGTAAATGTCAGTGTCCCTGGATTTTACGTTCGCCCGTGCAGAATCATTCCGAGCGTCGCAGTCAGCCTTTCCCCGCACGCTGCTTCCCAGAGCGCGTCCTCTGGCCAGAAGTCCACAGAACCACTAAGCAGGGTGGTCTCCTTGGTGAAAGCTCCTGCCTCTGGGGGCTTCCCAGTGGAAAAGTTGCCTCCTGCCCAGCCTAGCCACGCTTTGTCCACCCTGCACAAGCTCCAGGATGAGTTAACGGTGTTTCCCTTTATCCCATACCGGGTGTGCTGAAGCCTGATAAACGTCATAGCACGAGGATTTTGAAATGACAGTGACAGGTCCTGCTGAACCAATCACTAGAGGACTGTGAAGCCGCCCAGGTGCTGCAGAGAGCGTCTCCTGAAGGCGTCGGAGGGGGAACAGAGGGTGGGGAGAGGCGGGGGTGGGGGTGGAGAGACAGAGAGGGAGAGACTTGCGCATTCCTAACCTATGATCTGCCAGCATCTTACGCTGCAGAAACCACAACGCTTTGGCCTTATTTTGTATGAAACGTGCGGAGTTACAGAGAAGTCATGGGGCATTCATGTTGCATAATAACAGCTACCAGTGACGGAGCATTATTCTCTTCAAGGTCCGAGTTCAGGACCTTAGCAACAGCATAACCTCCTCGAAGGACCACGTGGGTTCTGAGAAGCCCATGCAATTAGGATCAACATTCTACAGATGTGGAAACTACTTTCAGCTTAACAATAACCCGCAACCTTCGGACCAACTGTGTGGAAACTACGTTCAGAGAGGCCAGTGTGCCCCAAGTCAGGGTCAGGACTCTAAGCTGGCAGGGTCTGACCTCAAAGCCCAAGGCTTAACTGTCTTGCACCTGGAAGGGTCTTTGTAGGTCACTTGCTCTCTCACCTTAAACGCGGCCTCAGGCTGACCCTGACAAGTGTCCAGTGCTCAGGAAGGGGTCCGCCTCAGCTTAGAGACCAAATACCCCTCAGGGGCAGCTGCTCTAACACTTCCTGCCTGAACCAAAAGTCTCAGCTGACTTTCACGGAAAGCAATAATTTACTGGACACTGAAAAACGACCTGCACTTGAATTAACTGCAGAGAGCTGACATTGCCTTTCATCTACGTTAGGGACACAGACTTGCTTAAATACACTTGGTGGCAGAAACATCTTTTTTATGGGATCTTTTTTATGAGTCCTTTAAACATGAACTCATTTAAAATGGCATTGCATTAATTAGGTTCCAGCTGGAAATGTTGCTGGCTCGTTAGGCCGTCCCTGGAGAGTCCAGGTTGAACCACTGAAGCAAAGCACATTGAATGGAGAGCTTCCCGGAAGGCTCGCGTGCGACTCACGGCAGGCACACAATGGCTGTGTGGCATTCTGGGACGCCGGTCACACTCACCCCATCAAGTGTCCCAGCAACTAAAGTAAATCTCTGTCTGCTCTTCGAGTCACTGTCTTCCGCATCTGAAATGCAACAGCAACTTCATTCTATATCTGCAACCGAAACACTCATTCTATTTAAATAATTTCTCATAGTCGTTGCTCTCATAGTGGTCCAAGCTTCTCAGGGCCGGCCAGCCTATGATTTAGCGTCAGGGAGAAAGGAAATATTCACCTCGTCCTCGGAAACTCTATCAGTGAAAATATAAGTTCCTACAATTCATACTAAAATCTCCTGGAGCTGCTAACAACACCTAAGTGCAAAAATCATAATAGGTAAATCTTATATTTAGATAATTTTTGAAATCATAGCATGTACATATCATTTGTATTGCAAAATGTTTTCAATTCAAAAAGGCTTCAAAATAAGAGTTAAGATCATTATCTCTTAATTTTCCTCTTTATTACATGAATTTCAAATGAATACTTACAGGAACTTCTACTTCTGGACACATTGCAGTAACTGGTGCCAGACTTACCCTTCTACCATCAGCAACTAGAGAGCTGGGCAAATACACAAGGACGATGTTTTTAGGCCCTGAACAATAGGCCCTGCGGGACTGCGATCCCCGAGGGAAGGAAAATACACGATGGGAGCCCTACATTCGCCCCAGCTCCCTGCTTGGGGACGATTTCTTGGCTTCAAGAGGTAGAACTCGAATGGAAGAGCGCAAAGTTTAAAGTTCAGGGCTCAGGATACTGGAGAGAAGGGAGTTGCACAGGGCAAGGGGTGAATTAGAAGCCTGAAGGGGCAGAAACGTGGCAATGCTTCTCTGCGGGTCCTTGGTCAAGGGCTGCCGGCACATGCTCCAACAGGCCTGGCAGAGGGAGCTGCTACGGGGTTGAGAGAGGAACAGAGAGATGCACAGTTACGGAAAATAGTGGAATTCGAGCCCAGCCAGTGCAAGAGCCCTCACTAACATCCCAGTTACTCAGCTGGGGCTTAGGAGAAGGCCAACTGCTAAGTACAACTGTAGAAATGAAAGGCCACTTTTGCTGTATTATACAAAATGTCCAGCTTATTAATAAAAAATTTTGACAGGTGACAAGCAGAAAATTTTAACCCATAATCACAGACAAAAAAATAGTAAATACAGACCCTGAAATGAACCCGAGATTAGAATTAGTATATAAGAGCTTTGAAACAGATATTTTAAATACGTTCCAAGACTTAAAGGAAAATATGGTCTCAATGAACAAGCAGATGGGGAATCTCAGGAAAGAAACTGAAGCTATAAAAAGAAACAAATGGCAATTCCAGAAATAAAAACACAGGATCTAAAATGGAAAATTTAATTGGAGGATCAGATCAGATATGGCAGAAGAAATAGTTAGTGAACTTAAAAACAAATACATGTAAATTATCCAATCTGAAGAACAGAGAGGAAGAAGAGCAAACAAAAATAAATAGAGCCTCAGTGACCTGCGGACCAGCATGCAGGTGATGAAGCCTCAGAAGAAGAGAACAGGAATGGGAGCAGAAAAACATATCTAAAGAAAGTATTATAAAAATTTCCTCAGATTTGGTAAAATACACAAACCTATAGAGCCAGCAGTCCAGAAAATAAAACCAAGGCAGATCAGTCAAAATTCTGAAACTAAAAAATGAGAAAGTTCTTAAAATGGATGGGGAAATAAATGAAGAGCAGGGAGAAATGATCTATTACATTCATAAGAACAAGTCAGATGATGACTAACTTCTCATCAGGAACAATGGAGCCCAGAAGATGATGTAATGGAATTTTTAAAGCTCTGAGATTCAAAAAAAGAAGACATTTTCAGATAAGTGAAAGCTGAGAGAATTCATCAAAAACAGGCCTTCATTACAAGAAATACTAAAAGAAGTTATTTAGTATAAAGGGAAATGATACCAGATGAAAATTCAGATCTGTAGAAATTATCAAAGAACACAAGGAAGATAAATATATGTATAAATACAAAAGACAGGTTTATTTCCTCTCTTAAGTTCCGTTACAGACAAATTACTGTTAAAGTAAAAATACTAGCATTATAAAATGAGATTTATAACATATGTAAATAAAATATGACTTAAACCCAATCATATCAATAATTATATTGAGTAAAAAGGATTAAGCACTCCAATTAAAAGGATAAGATTGTCCAATTAAAAGGCAGAGATTATAAAGCAAAACCCAATTATCTTCTGTCTGTAAAAGACATGTTTTAATATAAAGGCACAAATAGGTCAAAAGTAAAAGAATAGAAAGACGGAGCAGATGATAAGCACACAAAAACTAGTATGGCTGTGTTAATAGTAAACAAAGTAGACTTTAAAACATGGAGTATGGATAAAGATAGAGATTTCATTAAAAAGTAAAAGGGCCTCTTCAAAAGGAAGACATACAAACACACACACACACATGCTCTTTGTATGAATACACTGGTGTTTTTCTCTTCTCAGTTCTCTCTCCCCTCCACCCGCTTCAGGCCACTTCTCTGTGCTCCAGAGTCTGGGGAAGCACCACCCGCATTCCCAGACTCTGGTGCCTCGCCAGGGTCCTCGACGTGGCCACGGATTTGAACAAACAGGTGTTCTCAAGGGAGGTTTGGAAGGCGGAAGTGAGACCAAAGCTGGGCATCTGCTCCTCCTGCCAGTAAGTACAGAGATGTGCTTGGTGTCTTTGGTTTGCTTTGGTTTGGTTTGGTTTGGTTGCTACTTCACGCCAGTGACAGCAGAGGTCCCAGTGTCTAAGATAATCCTGGGCGTCAGCTGGCAGGGAGCAGGGTCTCCCTCCTGCTGCCGAGGATCAGAGCAAGCCCTGGAGCCCAGAGACCCCTCGCTGTCCTGCCTGCTGGCCTCCTCGCAGTGGCCCTGTGCTGGGGTGTGGTTCTGGAGTCAGCGGTGCCTCTGGTGGCTCAGGGCTGCCATGTCCTTTGGGGACACATTCCTGAAAGGGCAACGTGGAGCCCGCTCCTTCGGCACGCCCAGGGATTCCCCGAGCCCGTCAAGGGCCTGGAGTCAGCCCTCCCGCTCCCTGCGCAAACTAACCGGAGGGGGCTCTGCTTTCAACTTGACCCTGACAGATGGGGGTCGCTACTCCGGTAGCCGAGGTGATCCAAGGTAGACACCAGATTAGCCTTTGGTGGTAACAAGGGTTGCCCAGGATACGGCTCCTGCTTCCTTCTCCAGGGGAGTTTCTACTGCCCTTTAAGATCTCGCTCTCTCTTCTGCGACAGCGTCCCTGACTCTCACCGACTTACATACAAGTCCATCATCTATGTTCCCGCCACATTCTGCCTGTGCCTTTTTTTAGTAGACTTTTACATTGTGTCACATTATTGATTTGTCGTGTAAAAACCGTCCTCCTCCTTCCCCGGCCTGTACGACCCCTGAGGTGACAGGATGCCACGTTATGCCCGCATCTCCTGTCCCCGGCAGAAGAGCTAGCGCACTGCACGTGCTCAGAAGCGTGTGTGATGGATGGATGAAGGAGTGAAATGCCTACAGGACATACACCTGTTGTTGAGCAGTTTTGTATGTAATGTTTGTGTTTGTTCCTTCATCCTCCCAATTTAAATAATGATACATTTAATTTTATTTCTTCCTGTCTCACTTGCGGGAAGCTTACCGATGAAGTAGAAAATATGACCATTATTCTTAGATCATCATAAACTTTTTGGCTACATATACTAAATACACGAAGCACTTGCTCTTAGCCAGACACTAGGCTGGGAACGTGACCCAATGTCATTTCATTTGATTCTGTGGCACACCTGCAAGGTGTCACACTGTATCGTGAAGGGACCTGAGGTTTAGGGAAGATGAGTAACTATCCATAGTCACACAGCTAGCAAGTGACCATAGCAGGCGATTAGGGCTCACCAAAGAGCCACACTTCCCAACCCTTCCCGGCCTCCTGTGCAGCGAGGTTAGGGCCCCGTGGCCAGTTCCAGTGAGTGGACCCTGTGGAGAAGCAACAGGTGTCACTCTAAATGGAGTAATTAAGAGCTGGTGTGCTTCCTTTGTCTCCTTCATCCCCTGAGGCAGGGGCTTCAGAAGCCACGTGTCCAGAGGGCACAGGCTGCAGAGGGGGGAGAGCTTCCCCGCTGGCCTCATAGGAGCGAGCGCGAGCCTTGGTTGTGTTCACCCACGGAAACTCCAGGGGCACTCGCCCCCCGCAAACCCTATCCTACCCCGCTCCATGCAGGGCTGAGCTGGCCTCCCCGCAGACCCGTCTAACTCCAAAGCCCCCCTCCTGCCCCCAGTTCTCTTGGAAAGAGAGTATAGACACACAGCGATGAGTCATCCAGCACTAATATAACGAGACAAGATGGACGCAGGACTGTGAGATGGAATAGTGACATAAGACGAGAAGATGAACCCACAGCCACGAGAGATGGAGCAGCAACACAAAACGGGGAGGAAGGGCTCGAACAAGTGGCGTCAACTATGAGACAGCAAAAATGCCCGTGTGCTCATGGGCGTGGGGGTGGTGAGGGGGTGGCGTGGGGGTGGCGAGGGGGTGGAGCGCACAGGATGGGGACCGTGGCCACGTACACCAGGCAGGGGGCCGTGAGGAGCGCTTTGATCTGTAATGTCCAGCTTCCAGTCAGCGACCAAGCTTCTGTCGGTGTATCCCGCCTTCTCTTCCTGTCTCTCCGTGTCTCTCCCTGCCTTTGTCCTTTTCAGCTGCCTCTCTCCATCTCCCTCTGGCTCTGTCTCAGTCAAAAGTGCCTGTAACTTTCAGGCCTTGGGTGGAAGCTGAAGCAGAGGCTTGTCTACTCCTCGTGAGGGATTAATCTGGAACATTCCAGGCTCGGGTGGTGGAGACAGAGGCGTGGGACCGTAAAGAGGATGAGCCGGGCTCCGGCTCAGGGAAGCACAGTCCTGGTGAGCTCTGCGTTCTCTCCCTCGTGCTGCTGAGTGCTGGGCTCCGCAATAGCACTGAAGCCCCCTGCACACCACAAACACAGCAAAGCACAGCACGACGGGGCCTGGCTGCGGGGACGGCCCACCAAGGCGCAGCCGTGCAAACGTGTTCCGGGGGCCGTGCTTTTCCTGGTGGGAGAAATCATCGCCCGCAGGTCAATGGCCAGAGAAGAGGCTCACAGCTTACAGCAAAGGCCGTCGGTCCTTCACGAACTTCTGCGGGGGTCAAGAGAGTTACACCTGGGATAAAGGGCCCAGCCTTTGAGCTGACAGCTCGTGAAGCTCACCAACCCAAACCTGGCTCAGAACACCCGGGAACCCTGCTCTGTGAGATTCAAGTGGAGATTATTTAGCGTTTATGCAACCAGCTGATCCTTGAATTCCTGATTAAAACTAAACCGCTAAGTGTCCAGGAGAAAACGCCCAGCAAGAGGTGCAGAGCCCAGGGCTGGGCGGGGGCGGGCAGCCTGCAGCAGGGCCGGCAGCTTGAGCTCCGCTCTGCCTCTTTGCCGCGTGGGCCCCGCAGCAGCTGTGCGTGGATACAGCAGCTAACAACGTGCCCTGTCACAGTGAAAGCGCATTTTTAAAAAATCAGTTCACCAAATAACGTTGGTTTTTTAAATAAGTCTTTGGAACAACCAACTCCTTGAAGATACCTTTTTCTAAGTTCACGAGGACACTTAATGAGTGTTTTTCAGTTATAGCGACAAACTGTCAAAGCAACCGTTGTAAAATAAAATAACCTCCCACACCGCGGTTCTGGATCATCTCTCAGGTAAGCGTGTGGCTCCCGGGGTCCAGCCGCCACCGCTCCCAGGTGCACATGTCTCTGCGAGGGGAGCCCGGTAGCGGGGAGCAGGAGAGTCCGCAGCAGGACCAGAGCCATCTCCCCGCAGCCCTGGGCAGGGCGGCCTGAGGACACCCGCACGGAGCGGCTTCCTGGCCCCGAGACTACAAATGTCACCTGACCAATATTGAGCCCGGCGTGTGCCAGTCTCTGTGCTGCGCGTTCTCTCCTGAAGAAAAGCAATGACTCGTCACCACCCCTCCCCCCGAAGAGGCTGGCACGGTCATTGCGCGCATTTATAGGGGAAGAAACGGAAGCCCAGTTCTTCTAACGTCAGCTTCCGCGGGGAACCCGGACGGCTGTGCCCAGCCACCCTGCCCATGCCCCCGACCACGTCACCCGACACGCACAGGCCGCCAGTGGAACCGAGAGGGACCCAGACTTAATGAGAAAAGCAGAGAGGAAGCCCCAGCCCGGCCTGGCGAGGGCCCCGCCGCCCCTGCGCCCCGGCTGCCCTGCTCCGTCCCCGCCTCTGGCCTGCACTTGTCGGCCCCCTTGCTCCGTCTGTATCGTGGACCGCAAATTGTCCTCTCAGGGCACTGAACTCAGCTTTCCCAACTCCTCGGACAGGGAGGGTGCTTGTAATTAAATCGTGTTCCTAACTCCCTGGTCCCACGGACTCAGTCGTGGCTGCACATCTGCCAGCCACGGAGTTCTCGGCTGCCGGTAGGCCTGCGCATGCGCCCCCAGCAGCCTGGGAGGGAGTCAGGCCCCCCACGCTGTGTCTCGGGGGCACCCACACCAGTATTCGTCCGCCCACCCTGAGCTCGGAAGGACGCCCACCCCAGCTCCGCAAGGGACTGATGAATCATGGCCCCGGCTCTGTGGCGGCGGCTGCCAAGCTGACCTCGTGCCCGGGGGAGGCCCGGCTGGGGCTGACAGTGGAATCTTCCGCATGCTTCTGTGCACACTTTCATTTACGTTTCCAGCGCGTTTTATTAAGTATACGTCCTAATCGCTCCAAAGAGTCTGCTATTATGATCACAACTCATTTAAGGAAAGAAAAATGAAGGCAGAGAGAGAGTCAGTGAGTCCACAAAGCTGACCAGGGACAAAGGCGAGTGGACAGGCAGGCCCCACACACCACGTGCCTGGCCAGCGCTTTGAACTCAACTTCCCCGGTTCAGGCTTTTTCCCGGCTCTTTGGACGGGGTGCTTTTTAAAATCATGTTCATAATCCGTTGGTCCTACGAACTCAGTCGAGCCTGGGAAGCCCACTCTTCTGGAAAAGGGTTTTAAGGGTGGCTCCAAGCCCTGAGCCTTGTGACAGCCGGTCACTCTCTGATGGGGGTGGGGATGCTGTGGGTGTGACATGTCTCTTAGCAAGAGCTCTGCTTGGAGGATGTCCATCCGACAGTCCACTGGGGCTTGGGGTCGTCGGTTCCTAGGGCGCAGGGCAGAAAGAAGGGTGAGTGCCTAGAAGGGAGGAAGGGCTATTTTTCAGACAGAAGGGTTCACAGTGTCTCAATGGCCTGGCTCGCGATCTGGCTGGTGCTTGTCCAGTTGCTGAGAAGTCCCACAGGAAATAAGAATTCAGTGAAAAAATAAAGCCCAGAACTTGGAGGATGACCAAAAAGTCACTGGATGATTTGGTTTGTACCAAAACTATTGAATGTAATACTTCATTAATACAAAAGAGCTTCATCAGTTGTGAAACATAATTATGAAAGGAACATCTGAGAATCATTGCTCAGCTGAAGTACCAGGCCAGTTTTACGATGGCCTAGCTGTCTCCTCCTGATTGGTTGGCCTCTGATAAGCAAAGTCCTGGACTTGTATCTCTTGCTGCTGTTTTTAAAAATGGTTTATGTACGTATCTTTAAGCACCACGTTGTTTAGTTTTCCCTATTGTCGAGTTTTATAAAAGTGGTGGTACCATAGTGATTATCCAGGCTGCTTTGACTTGCTTTTTTGCACTCAAAATTTTTTCCAAGATTCATCCAGTTGCTACAGTTTTTTCCTTCATAACATTTTATAATAAAAATGCAATTGATTTTTATATTGATCTTAAGATTAAATCCAGTCACCTTGCTAAAACATTTCATTTTTGAGGTTTTTTTAATGTAAATTAAACTATATCACCTGGCAGTAATTATAGTGTTTTTTTTTTCCCTTTCTTATCCCCATGGCTTGTACTTTTCTTACTGCGCTCGCTGGGATTTCTACAACCACAGAAATGGTTATTGTTTTATCTTCCTTGCTCCTGAATTTAAAATCCACCCCTCTAGCATCTCGCCATTGAGACAGGCATATGCTCTCATTGCAATAAACGCTGTTTATCAGTCACGAAGGAAGTCTCCTCCAATTCCTACTTCACTGGTCCGGGTGGGGGGCAGAAGTAGGTTTATAGCTGTGAGTACACAAGACATAGTTTATTCTTGATTAATGTTTATTAATTATTGCACTATGTATTCGTATTACAACTGTAAACCTACTTTTGCCCACCCCTGTATGTATGGCAAATAAATACCATGTGACGGTCTGGGCTCAACTTGTTTTTAATTGTTATTTAATTCCCATGGCAACCGCATGACATAGGAAGTATTAATAAACTTTAATGTTAATGTCTTAACTCCCTCTAAATAATAATCAGAACCTAAAACACATTAACTCTAATCATTCTCCTATGAAATTGTAGGCTATTTTTCCTGTATTTCAGATATTTTTCCTTCTGTGGTCACCTTCTTCCCGAATTACCTCTTTTAGTCATTCTTTTAAGGAAAGACTGTCACACGCTCTGCTTTTGTGGAATTGTCCTGTTTTGTTGTTTAAAAAAATTTTTTTTACTATGAAAATTTTCAAACACGGCGAAGTTGACAGAATTTTATGGTGAACACATGTAGACTCACCTTCTAGATTCTACCATTAAAATGTTACTATACTTGCTTTATCAAGATATATTGCGCTATTAAGCCCTTAATCCATCTATCATGCCACCTTACTTTTTGATACATTTCAAAGTCAATCGCACGCACCCGTACTCTGCCCCAAATCTTGCGGCACACCTATCATTTATGCCACAGGTTCCCGGGTTAACAAAGAACTTGTGCGAGCAAGCCCCTCCCCGTCTGTGTCCTCACCAGAACCCCACTGGAACCCTACAAAGGACATACTCCCAAGAGGAGGCCCCAGCTCGGCAAGCCACCCTCAGTCAAGAGCTGACATCTGCAGAGAAGACACACGAGTCCCCACCCTGTTATTGCCTCATTGCTTGAGTTGCCACTGAGAGAACGCAACGCTCTAATTAGAAGCATGCTTTGTGGCATAAAATGTCCTCAGGTAGACATTGTAGACTCCAGCTTCCCGACATTCACACCTTTGGTCTGCGTTAGCTTTGTCTCCATGCTCGGGAGTTGAGCTGGATGCTGAGGGAACGAGCGTCCAGGACAGACAGACAGGCACAAAGTGCAGCCCGCGTCTAGGGAAGCAAAGCCTGATGGGTGGCCCAGGAAGCCCCCCAAGCACAAGGGCCCATCGCCACCCCTTCCTGAGCACTTACGTGGGCAGGTGCTCTTCTTAGCGCTCCGGGTTTCCTCATTCAACCCTTGCAACTCTTGGTCAGAGGTTCCAGCACGGCCCTCGTGTGAGACAGAGAAAAGGCTCCCTAAATGAGTAACTCACTCAGGATCTCTCAGCATACAAGGGGCAGAGGCAGAATTTAAATTCTGGTCCTTATGGCTCCAAAGCTGAGACCTCAGCGGCTCTCCTGCTGGGTGGGGTCCCGGCCAAGCCCACGGAAACCACATGCCACAGCTCGGCGGCAGCCCGGCCTGGGCAGGAGGAGGCGATGCTTGCCTTCTCTCCGAGCCCCCCGAGTCTCCCGCCGGGGGTCTCACCACAAGCCTCTGCTGCCCCCACCGAGCTGGACTTGAATCCATGTTAACCTAAGACTGAGCTGGGCGGGGTCGGGATGGGGAGGTTTGCTTCAGGTCCGGTGAAATAGATTTCAGGACTCCATTCCAACAGCTGAAAGTGAGTCAGATCCTCAAAGAACCCAGCAAAGCGGAGCACGTGAGGCAGGAGCCCGACCATTCCTCCCAAGAGACTTGTCAACAAATGGAGGCGTCTGATTGCTCCCCAGAGGGAGACTTGGGACATTCTAGACTATGATATTTGATAAAGGGACAAGCAGTTTTCTGCATGCTGGAACAAATAGTACACAAGGGAGAGAAGGCAAGAAGCCAAGAGAGATGAGGGGAAAGATTGGTAATGCTCTGTTTAAGCCAAAGCAGACATACCCTGATGTTCTGGCTCTGAGGTTTGGGGACGGGGGTGGGGGGGGGTGGAGCAGGCGGGCCACAGCCACATTTCAGGAACTTGCCGAGGGCTGCAGAGGCACGGGAAGCTCTGAGGGGCTGCAAGGAAGAGGAACATGTCCCCGGGAAGTGCACTGGAGAGCCTACGTGTGTTGTCGAGGGCGGGCAAACACTGCGGGGCACGGCTGCCGATTGTCCCTCCACTCCCAGCCTTGCCCGTCCTCTCTGCGCCTGGCATCTCTGAGTTCATAGCCTGGGCAACGTGGGTAGATCCCTGCAAGAGAGAAGGGCGATTCCTGCCTCTCGCCTCCCCCGGCTCTGGGCTCGCTTTGTAGGCACACGGCCTGCTCCTCCACTTTCTGCCGTCTGTGGCAGGAGGGGAGGAATGAGGTCCCGGCTTCCGCGATGCTGTTCACCTTCGCGGCCAGAGAAGGGCAGAAGGGACAGACAGACCTCAGTGAGCGCTCCCGGGGTCTCGGGGTCGAGTGTTTCAGACATTGAGAAAATAACCACCGTGCTGTTTTTGATGCTTCACATGTAAACACATACCTTCTTCTTTTTAAAAATTTTTTTCAGTTACAGTTTACATTCAATGTTATTTTGTATTAGCTTCAGGTGCACAGCTTTAGGTAATCATATACTTTACCAAGCGTTCCCCTCCCCGATATTTCCAGTCCGCCCCTGGCACCGCACACAGTTATCACATTAGTGCTGACTGTATTCCCTACACTGTACTTTAAGTCCTCGCGACTATATTGTAACCATCTACCTGTACTTCTCAAGCCTTTCAACTCTTGCACCCGGTCCCCCGACCTCCCTCCCCTCTGGCAACTGTTGGTCTGTTCTCTGTATCTATGAGTCTGTTTCTATTTTGTTTGTTCATTCACATTGCTCTTTAGGTTCCACATGTAAGTGGAATCTAGGTCCATCCATGCAGATGATAAGGTTTTATTCTTTTTATGGCCAGGTAATATTTAATTGTATGTTTGCACCATAGCTTTTTTATCCACTCATCTATTGATGGCATTTGGTGCTTCCATAGTTTGGCCACTATAAATAACGCTGCAATGGCCGACAAGTACATTTTCTATAATGACTTTTTCTAAACATGACTCTTCAGCAAGATTTAGTGTCAAAGTTGTTACAAATGAAATCTCATACATCTCTTAAGATATTAAAATTCATTACATTTATTTTTGGAAGGAAAAAAGTTGCAATCATTAAGCAAAGTTAAAACAACCCCATAAATGACCGCTCAGCCCTGAGGAAGAGTTCTCTCACTTGGCTGATGGGTTGAATGGTTTCCATGGTGATGAGCATCCCTGCACAGAGCTGGGCGAGTCGCTGTGGTGGGTGCACAGTCAGGGAAGGGCAGAGGTATGTGTGGCAAGGCGGTGGCACGTGAGCCTGGAGCAGGGAGGAGGGTTCCCATCTCAGGGCCTTGTCATTAGGCCTGGGTCTCAAAATCAGCGGGTGCTCAGTGAAGAGGGAGCAAATGTGTGATGTAGCAGACAGGCTCCAAGATGGTCCCCAGCGACCCCCACCTCCCATGATGTTCACACCCTAGTGTGATCTCCTCCCTCTGACTGTGGGCTGGATGCAGAGAGTTACTTCTAATGGACAGAACACAGACGGAGTGATAGGATGTCGTTGCTGAGACCGGGTTATGAAAAGACTGTGTCTTCCATCTTGGTACTGGGGGGAGTCAGCTGCCATGCTCTGAGCAGCTATGGGAAGACCCACGTGGCAAGGGACCAGTGGCTTCAGCCAACAGCCATGTGCGTGAGCTGGGGGCCAACCTTCCCTTCACCCAGCCCCGCGGTGCCTGCAGCCCAGCGGGAGCAGACCCAGAACCGCACAGCCCAGGTGGTCTGGGATTCCTGAGCCTCAGAAGCTGAGAGGTAGTGCATGCTTTTTCTTCCAGTGGCTGGATTTGGGGGAGAATTTCTTACACACCGATTGATAACAAGTACAGATGATCTATTTGTATGTAATAGGATCAATCCTGGCACATTGTGGAGAATGGAGACTGTGGAGATGGTGGCCTGGTAGGTATTTTAGGGACACTTAGGGGGAAGGGCACACCGAGTGACCACCGGCTCGCCTGTGAGGGGTGAGAGAGGGGCAGGGGAGACGCCCAGGTTTCTGGTTTGAGGATGCTGGGGACTGAAAAACCACTCACAGGCAAAGCAGCAGGGAAGGAGGGAGCACTGGTGGCTCAGGCTGGGGTAGGTCGGTCTGGAGATGCTTTAGGACGCCCAGGTGGTGGCAGCTCATCGCAGTGGGAGGTGTAAGTCAGGAATTCCAGAAGCAGGATGGGAGCCTGAAGCTATGGGTTTTTCAGTCGGTGGCATTTGGGCAGGAAGGGACCGAAGACAGGAATGCAGGCTCCAGCCAGGCAGCACCATGAAAATTAGGAACCCGTGCCTCAGTTTCCCGGTATGATAACAACAGATTTGTTGAACATGTAAATTAGTGGTCATGTAAGGTGCATAGCATCTAGTAAGTATTCAAGAACAGCTACTCTGAATTAGCGTCCTTGGAGAAGAGAGGTGAATGTCCAATGGCAGGATGGTCTGGGAAGTCAACATGGATCGGTTTCCAGTGTTTTGGTACAACTACAACATAGTTGTCCATCTGTCAAGACAAAGCTACAGCCAAAAATCTCAGCTCTGTTTGCGAAAGGACAAAGTAAACAAAGTGTGGTATGGGTCTACTTTCAGGATCCAAGACAAATTCAGTAGGAAAAATAATCTCACAATCCTTCCTCGACTAGAATGAAAGGTCTATTGTTTTAAGGAGTTGTGGGTGAGGAGCAGGTGTTTACTGCTTGTAAAATATTGATCTCATCTAGGAAGCACCTTCACAGCAACTGCTGGGCTGGTGTCGACCACCCTCTGGGCCCTGCAGAGGCGCCTGTCGGGGAAGCCTCCTTGGACGAGGCGCGTGTTTGTCTCGGTGCGGTTGGCACGGACAAGGCGGGAGGAGACAGGTCACTCAGGCCAGGGTCAGACACCAGGAAGGGCTGTGTTCATGCACAGGCTGTCGCCGTGGGCAACTGGGATGCAGTCCTGCTGGGGGCCCCTCTGTGGTTTTGGGGGCTTTGAAGTCCAGCAAACCAGTGAGGAACTTGTGCAACAAGACATGGCGGCCTCCTCCTGAGCCCGAGACCAGAGACAGGGCTGGCTGTTACTCGTGTTCAAGAACCTGTCGCTGGGCTTTGTCAGTAGGGGTGACTAACCCTGTGTTCCTGACCAGGCATCTAATCCAGCCTGGTGACATCCCCAGATGGCGGCTCCTCGACCAGCCGTCCCCATCTGGCGGACGTGTCCCATGTGTGGGCTGAGCCCATTCCCCAGGAACTGGGGTGTGGCTCCCAGGCATAAAATCAGGGGACTTGGGCGGGAGGTGCGAAGGGTCAGCTTTCTCTGGGTGCGCCCCGCACCCCCCTAAAAGTGGGCCAAGGAATCTGGACAGGGCACCAGCATCGTCTGCCAGCCACGCCCCCGGTCCCATTTGCTGGGTGGCCTTGGCAAACTAATTACCTCTCTGAGCTTATTTTCCTTCTCTGTAAACAGATACAAAAATTAACAAGATAATGCACTCAAAGTGCATAGAAGCAGCCTGGACTTTCGGACTCGGTTCTCCTCTCTTCCCGCTGAGCCAAGCCCAGCAGGCTGGACAGCCCCCACTTCCCAGCCAGGGATGCTCTGCTTTCTCTTAGCGGCAGCAAGCTTTGGAGCCTCTGGCGGGGAAAGGACATCCACTCCAAGGGGTCACAGTGGCACAGCTGTGGGTCAACAGAGTCACCTCTTGCTCATGATTCACTTTCCCCCCCCACCAAAAAAAAAGGACCAGCCAAAGATGTCAGCAATGAGGAGGAGGGTTTCTTCAACTCCCTGGACTCAAGTTCGTTTTTGCTGTGAATGTTTCCTCAGCCATTTCCCATACGATCGACCCCCCGCACACCGTCTTATCGTCCAATGACAGGCAGCCCTGACCACAGTGGCCTTCTCATGACCTTCCTATCACTGCTATTCTCCAGGACCACATAGCTGCCTTGAGAGCCGGGGCGATGCCGCCGTCCGCACCGCGTCTTTCTCAGCAACGTCCCGCACGGCTTTCCTCCCCCTTGGCCACAGCGTACAGGTCACATGTGGGCGCTCCACACCCTCATATGGTTCACACAGCTGCCCAGTCCATGGCCCTTTGTAGTCGATGTCCTTGGCCAGCTGCCTGGCTCTTAAGCCATTGACACGTTTTTCCTGGGAACTGCCCTCCCTGCTGGATCCAGATGGCGAAGAGCAATTTCAGCTAACATCTCCTGAGAGCTTACTGTGCACCAGGCGCGGTGTTCAGTGGCTCCTTTCTCCATCCGGGACATGAAGAAACTGAGGCAAGGAGGGGCTTTCAAACGTGCCTGGCGTGTGATCAGGCCTCGGGAGGGGGCCGCGAAGTCCACCGCCTGAGTCTGCACCCTTCTCCGCCTCGTCGTCGTTCCCACTCTAGACGGGACTACACATCCCGCCCTGCCCCCGCTGAGCTTCAGCAAACCCACGTGGCCTGGCCCAGCAGAGAAAGCGTCCTTGTCCCAGTACTTAGTGCTAAGGCTGAGAGTGGGTGGGAGGCAGAGAGAGCCGCGCTGTGTGAACTAACAGAGCACCCATCTCCCTCGCTCCTGCCCTGGGACAGCCAGTTCGCCGGCCCCCAAGGACAGACATGTAGATGCCACACCCAAGGGGGAGAGTCCTCGTCACAGGGCCTTTGTGCCGCTGCCAGCGGGCCAGCTGCACTGCCAGCCTGGCTCCCATGGGACATCCCAGACTCTGGGCCAAGTTAGCACCCTGAGGCCCCAAACGAGAGAGGCTGGTCTTCCCTGCGCCTGCGTAAGTCGGTGCAAATAAAACCCTGCTCCTCCGCTACAAGGGAGGGAGCCCTGCAGAGTTACAATTTGCACCTGCTTGCCACTTCACTTTTTAAACATGTGTCAGGTTCTTTTTTTAAAAAAAACTCTTTGCAGGTGCTCTAAGCGCTCCCTGGGTCCGCCCTTTGGGCAGCCCAGGACCACTTGCCTACGTATTTATAATAAATTCCCCTCTTCACTCTAGTGGCCCATATTGGTCTCGGCTCCTTGCCCTGACCTCTGCCGAGTTGCTCGGCCAGCCTGGATGTAGAGCAGGTTCGGAGCTTAGCCTCCCCCGTCCCCGCCCCTTGCCTATGCTGAGCTCCTTGCAAACACAGCCACCTTTTGCAACGAATGCTAAAGGCGTTTTAGGCTATGTTTGACCCATTACTGTGAGTCCTGTTGTTTTCTGTTGAACAATTCAGTGTGAGTTGTTAGTTATATCTTCCTAGAGACGAGGAAGAGAACACAAACAGGAAAAACCCTGGGACCAGGAAACGCACCGCACAGTGGTGGGGGCGGGGGCTCCTGGAAGGAGTTCGCAGCCGGCTTCTCCACGCACGCACACGTGTGTGGCTGCTCACACGTGTCCAGGGAGAAGAGCAGTAGATGTCGTGCCCACAGTGGCCCCAGGAGCACGTTTGCCGGGGCGATGAAAGGTGCCACCAGGCACGACAACGTCTGCTTTTGCAGCTGCAGAACCCAACAGCCCCAAGTCATTTGACAGGCGCAGAGCACTGGAACGGGAGCCCCATTTTGGAGGGATGGACTGAACGGCCGCCCCTGCCCGGCGCTAGGTGCCGGAAACACCTGGAGCGCCTCCTCTCCCAGGGCTGGAGGCCGCGGTTCAACTCAGAACAATGTCCCAGGTGCCCTCATCTTGTCCGTGCCCTGCCCCCAACTCCTGGCAGGGGCCCAGTGCCCTCCTGTCCCGATCTCGCTCACCTTCTGGGTGTGGCTGTCCCAGCTCCCTGTACACGCTCTGGGCTCAGCCAGTTGGTGCCCGTGACCCCTGGCCCTTTCCTGTGAGCGTCTGTCCATCCCAGGCTCCCCCTAGCAGCCGTCACGGCCCCGCTCGGGTGCCACCTTCCCCAGGGAGGACTCTGGAAATCTCTTAGCGCGGCGTCAGCTGCAGGACAAGACCTGCCAGCCCTTGGGACCCAGGCCACCACTAAGGCTAATCCTGCTCTGTCTCTTCTCTGTGAGTAAAGTGTCCACCCAGTGCCTATGTGAGACGTGAACGCTGCAGGTGTTGACCCCTGGGATGGCTGCTCCTGGTGTGGGGGGGGGGGACATCAGCACAGAGGGGTCACTCACCCAGCGGGTAGGTGAAACACCCGATTCTGACCGGCTAGTCCAGCTGCTCAGCCTGGGCCTCTGCTCTCGGTGGGTGCAGTGGCCAGCGCTCAGGGGACAGCCGGACAGAGGTAACACTCGAGTGCGACTCCAGGACCTGAGGTCCTGGAATGTTCCCAGAGCGCACCCTCCTGTTCTGCCTTTTCGGTTTTATTCCTCCTTCACCTGGAAGATGCACATGTCTCCGTAGCGGAGAAAGAGTGAGAGGAAAGAAGAGAGGACAACGGTCACTGCCATCACTCACAAGGCTTTTCCCCAGTCACAGGGAGATGGGAAGACACGGGGCAGCTGTTAACACACAGGGAGAAAAGCTGAAATCACGTGTCAGCCTGAGACCCACTGTCTCTGGGTCTCGGCCGGGCACGCCCTTGGCCTTTGCCTGAGCCGGAGTGGCGTGAACTGCTCCGGTCTCCAGCTGCTCTTCTCGTTTTTGTTCTGAGTGCGGGGCAAGGGGAGACGGTATCATTCGAATTACTTTTCAACTGTTTCTTTCTTTCCCTTCTGGGAGGATTTCCGTCATAAACGCTCTCTCAGAGTTCATTTTCAGATGCTTGTTTTTCTTTAAAAAAAAAAAAAAAGTCTACAGATTTTTCTCTGCAGACTTAACGTCTGAAACACACCCAGTTCCCTCTCGAATAGTTTCCTCTGTACGTTTCCCCATGTGGGTTTTATTCCAAATGGAGCCAGTGTTGCCACAGGCCATACGGGGCCCTTCCTGGGCCCATCCGAGAGGCCAGGGCCGGCTCTGCGGGTTACAGCCCAGAGGGAATGCGTGTTCCCCACCCGAACCCTTGCCCAAGACACCCTCCTCCTCCAGGCAAGTGATGTCTCTACACGGTCCCCTTCAAGAGAAAGATGGTCGTGGGTTCTTGGCTGCAGATCTGGAGACCGCGGCCCAGACCCCGCATTGCCATCAGATAAGGCCACTGACCCCACAGATCATGGCCCCCGCACGCCGGCCGCTGCCCACGGACGCCTTCCCTGGGATTCCTGCCCAGAGAAGCACTGGGCATGCTCGTGTTGGCAAGGAAATAAACTGAGAATGTGGAACGTATTAAGCTGAGGATGGGAGACTGGAAGGAATGAGCGCGTTGCTTCAGGCAGCTTAGTTGCACCTGATATTAATAAAGGAAATGAAAGCTGAACAGTATTTAAAGTAACCATGAAAATAGGAACAGGCTCATCTAGTCAATAAAACATGAAGAAAATCCAGAAGTCGGCAATAAATAAACTGAATAAACTCGTTCGGTCATTTCCATTATTTTTTGTAAGCTATCCATGGGACTCGGATTTTTGGAAGATCTCACGAGTGTTTACTTCCTGCGTTGAACTTGTATTACTCCCTTTGCATTTGAACGGAAAGTTCCTTTGGAGGATCCGTCAGAAGGGACTGGCATATCAAAGGTAACCTGGTCTAATGCAAATTTTGCTCTCTGCTAAAAAGTTTTCAGATTCCCAAAAATGTCCATAAAGGCCACATTGGTTAAAATAACAATAACTAAGATTGTTTTGAGTATGAGCCAAGTGCCTTACCGAAGTTGCTCCTCACCCAAGATCATTTTATATGATGATTTCTGTACTATACGTGGGAAAGCAGAGGCCCGGAGAGGCCAGGGAACTCACCCGCGGTCATACCCCTTGGTGACGCAGGAGCTGGTCGGGGACACAGGAAGGCAGCCCCAGTCTGGCAGCTGACCCCGGGCGTGTGTTCTTATTTCCTAAGATTGGCGCCTAACACCCCATCACCCAGCGGCTGATAGTGTGGTGTTATCTTTGTGCTGTTCCAGCTTTACTAAGAAATACCTGTCATGTGACATCATGACCTGATACCCTACTATGTTGCAAAATGATTATCGCTGCAGCATTAGCTATCGTCTCCATCGTGTCACATAATCTCTGTTTCTCCTGTGTGGGGACAACATTTAAGATCTAATCTCTAACTTCCAAGTATAGGGTGGGGCAAAAGTAGGTTTACAGTTGTGAGTACATAAAACAGAGAAAGGGGTCAGAGGTCAGGGAAGAAACGTGAGGAGCCCCTGGCCCCGCTTCCCCCTAGTCAGTCACGCTGCCCACCTTTGAAGGCCACGCCACCACATCCCTGCTTTTTGTCTTTGTTGAGGAGGGAGGGGTCGAAGAACAGAGAAGAGAAGGGAAAGGGAGAAGGAAATGAAAAAAGTGTTAAGGAAGAGATGAAAGAAGGTGGCCAGGAAAAGAGAGAGCTTTAAATGGTCTTGGCATTGCTCTGAAGGTGAGAAAGTGACGTAAAATCACTAGAAGGAAATCCATCGCTCTTAGAAATTTCAAGCAATGGCTTTATAATATTTGCTTCTATGGAGAAGAGAACACAGACAGAAGGAGATAAATGGATATTATGAAAAATGCTACGTAAAGTCATAATTAGGGCTGTGTGCTTTCTGATGATAAGACGATGTGCCAGATTAGTTAATTTAGTTTCCTATTATTATGAACAGGGATTCTCAACCTGGAGGGATCAATAAATCTAAAAAAATGGAAATTATGTTTCTGTGACTTTTTCTGGGACGTGGTCCTGGAGCTCCCCTCGGTTTCTCAAGAGATGTCCTCATGCTGGGATGTGGAGTCAGATGGAGTATTTCGGAAGCTCTAGTTTTACAGTCCGCACCTGGTGGGTATTTGTGAATCTGTCCCCAGGGTGTTTTCCCCAAAAGGATAAATCAGTGACTTTCTCAGACTTTCCGAAGGCTCCGATATTGCATAGAGTCCTTTCCAAGTGAACATCCACATCCTTGGACCATTTCTCTTAGATAACGCCTTGCGTCTTCTCACCATAGGCCAGGTGCTTCCAGGCACGCCCTGGTCTGTCAATCTCTCTCAACGCATGGCGCCCGCAAAGCGAGGGCTGTGCTCCAGCGGGAGTCTGACTGGCCCGGGGAAAAAGGATTATCTGCCTAATTTTGGACACTGGGCTCCTGGAGATCTAACCCAAGATCACATGGACTTTTTTGA
Source organism: Pteronotus mesoamericanus (assembly GCF_021234165.1). Taxonomy (NCBI): domain Eukaryota; kingdom Metazoa; phylum Chordata; class Mammalia; order Chiroptera; family Mormoopidae; genus Pteronotus; species Pteronotus mesoamericanus. Next base: position 100,694,627 of record NW_026555085.1, read on the forward strand.
GAGCTACGTAACCCCCTTGTCTTACATCAAGTCCTTTTGACCAGTACACATCTCACTCTTCCCATTTCGTGACCTCTGAACTCAGTCACTTTTCATTTCTCTCATACTCACACAGTGATTCTGATAAGATGAGAGGACAGAATGTTATGTGCTTCTCTTTTAAATTTTACCTAGGGGGATTCAGTGGTTCTTTAGCCTATCAATGTATTTTAGGATCCTGATCTCTCACCCAATGTAACAGTTGCCCCTCCTGGCTTCCTGCCACACACTGCATAACCTCAATGGCCGTCCGAGCCACTGACTTCAGTTCTGACAAGGCGAAGACCAAGGACAAGCAGCTCCTCGCAGCTGGGGCTGAATTAGGTCGACCGATGAATCGGTGCTCTTGAGGTAGAAAGTGATCAGCCAGCCATCAATCTAGCTGATATTGCAGCATCCGGCTCACATTTCTCCATCTTGGCCATTTGAATATCATACAATTCTTTCTTAAGGGACTTGCTGAAACTTAGATACTCCTCTTATCTGGAGAACTCTTAGACAGTTTAGTTTGCCTGATGAGAATTATTACAGGAAGACTGATTTGGGCCCAACAATTCAAGCTGGTTGGGAAAGGTAGCGGGGCTCCGGGGGCGGGGGGTGAGCTCCCTGCCACGGCAGGGTTCCTGATGTCTGGCTGGCCATGGACCAGGATTAAAACAGGGAAAATTCAGGTATCATACAAGTCATTGAATTCTGCCATCTATACGGTGACTTGCAATTCCAGAACTTTTTGAACATAGACAGTTTCCAGTGGGTAATGAATGAGCCCAATTCTGCCTCAGAGGCAGCGTGATTGTGAGCTCAGCGATGTCATCACAACCCTTCTCTCTCTCCCCGCCCCCATCGCCCCCCACGCCCCGCTTCCTCGATGTGTTGACCCTGCCCTCGGCCTGTGTCTCCTTCCTGCTGCAGCCGATGTTACAGCATCTTACAGAGCCCGTGTGCTCCTGCCTGCCGGTCCAGGGGAGAAGAGAGGGTTCGTGTTCCGGCATCGTAGCAAACAGCTCAAGACCTGACCTGACGAGACTACGTGGGCCATGTGTCCCCCCTGCAGCGGTCACGGTGGCCACGGAGAGGGAGCACGCGCTCCGGTTACCTGCTGCTGGGCAGCAAGCCCTTCCGCAACGTAGGAACTAAAACAAGAATCATCTCACTGTCACTCACGGTTTCTGTGGGTTAGCAATTTGGGTGACCTCCCCTGGGTGACCTCGCCTGGGTGACTCTGGTTTGAAGCCCCGCACGGGTTTGCAGTCAGGCAGTGCGGGGAGGTGCTGGGAACTGGGGCCGTGGGGGAGGGGTAGACGGTGCTGGGCGCAGACCCGGGTACCTCTCTCGTGCAGTTTTGGGGCCTCCCCATGTGGCCTTCCCAGCCGGGCCAGCCCAGGCTCCCCTCCCCAGGCATGGAGGTCTCAGGGCTGTCAGGCTTTTTCCATGGCAGCATCCCGCGAGCACGAGACCTAAGCGGTTGCTATGTTTATGGCCTGCCCTCAGAGACAGCAGAGTCTCACTTTGCCCTATGCTGTTGGTTAACCCAGCTACAAACACGGATTCAAGAGGAGGGCGCAGAGACTCTATCTCTTGATGAAGAGCGACAAGGTACTAGAACATTCTAAAAGACCAGCCATCGTTGGAACATAGTATCTGCCACATATCCTGATGGACTTAATTCAACAAAACCCAGTCCTAAGCTAAGAACCCCAGAGTTGACAGTCCCCAGAAAACCTGGGGTTATTGATGGAGAAGAGGGACAGGAAGGACAGGAGGGTGGCCCCTTGCTTTGCAGTGACGCAGGTGCTGAAGGTCAGGTGGGGCAGGGAGCAGGCCATTGTTTTCTTCCTACTTTCATTTTCAAATATTTATTTCTATAATTAGTTTAGCATATGACTTAATTTTGTAGAAAACTTACATTTTTAGCCAAAACTGAACACAAAATTTTAATTTAAAAAGAAGACATTATTAAGTTCTACCCCATTAACACATCCACCAATTAAGAAGAAACCTGATACATTGGGCTGAATTTTGTTTGTGCTGGTTTTAAACAGATTAATGTCATAAACAAAGGCAAGAGTGAATTATTTTGAGGGGCATGGACAAACAGTTTTAATGTTGAAAAACAAGGTGCTAATCACGAATAGTTCTGGGAATCTGATCATTAAGCATTTTCGGGGTTACAAAATTCTTTCCTATCCTCATCCTTTTATAATAGTCTTAAATTCAAGTGAGAATTTAGCAAATACAGGCAAAATGTGTAGAAAATAAAGCTTTATTTCTTTAAAAATCATCAGCAACTCAGTATTCTCATGCTTTTGCCAAAGTGACATTCACCCTCTCCCAGATAGGGTCAGGCGTAATACTGTTTTCTAATTGGGGGAAATGTCTACCAAAAGAAATAGGAAATGTATTATTATAAACTCACCATCAAGAGGTAAAATCTACCCTGTGCTCGCACTGTTGTTGTTACAAAGATTTCCTTTCGTTCCACCCAGAGGGACTGAGAGCTTTATTAGAGCGGCCTGCTGTGGGCCTTCGTCTCCTCCCAAGTAAATGGAAAGCTTGTTAAAATAAAAGCCCTCCACCCCCTCCCTCCAAGGGACAGCCGGCTGCAGACGATCACCTGTTGACGGTCACAGGCCGTGAATCTGTGTCTCTCCTGGAGGTCTGCAGCCCGCGGGACCCACGAGGGGGGCAGGGCAGCGACAGGGGCTAAGTGCGCGGCACGACGCTCCGAGCCGCGTCCCAGCCTCCACCCCTGACACCCACAGCCGCTTCCAACAGCACAAGGCCCAACCATCCAAAGAATGTGCCCTCGCCTCTGCTGCTTGGCGACGGCCCTGTGGGATTTCAGAGTGGCTCTCTCCACTCAGACGCAAGTTGTGCCAACAACGCAACAAAGGATCCAGCTCAAGAGTTCAGTGTTCAGACAACGGTCCATTGTCTGGTCTGTATGAAGTCCAACAGCAGGCTTGCCTGGCTCCTTTTTGTTTTTCAACAATATTGACTAAATTGGCCTATTATTTTAACATTACGTAGAATTTTTTGGATCACAGAAATCTACCCACCATTTTTAATTCCTTGCTGGAGACACTTACTCTGGAACGTGTGAGCTCTTTGCCTGAGCGGCATTGGGCCAGCTTTTGCCAACAGAGCTGTGCCCTCCCTGCAAAAGACGAGGACCCGCACAGGCCTGAGAGCCTGAGAGCCGGCCAGGGCTCTCCTGCCTGCTTTCCAGTGCCACGAGAGGCTGGCTTGGACCTCCGAGCCTCCCGTGTGCTTCTTCCCGGTGCACGCAGAACCCTCAGGCTAGCAGCAGGGACTCCCCCCCCCCCGAGGCGGGCTTCCCTTCTCTCCCCTCCTCTGACCTCCCAGCCCCCTTGGAGTTCTAAGTTCCCGCATTGTCCCCGAAAGATGCCCTGTGACCACCTGGACCCCACCTTCACCTTCGCGCCAGAAGCACAAGTCCACATTTCAAGGCAGGACAGGGCAGAGCCCAGTGACTGTCAGTTGAGGGTGGCCCAGCCTGAGCTGCCTTCTCAGTGCCCGCCCACTTGAGGCGCTTCCTGCTTGTGCCGGCCGGGCGCTGCGACTTACCAAGTGCTACCCAAACTGCGGCCGTGCTTGGGCTTCAGAACTATCTTCCCGTTTTATAGGTGAAAAGGGGAGGCTATTTCTCCTGTGAAAATTAATAAAGAAAATCTCCACTAAGACTGGAGTCGGGAGCGCTTGAGGGGGAGTGCCCTGCTGGCTTCACAGGGTCAGTTGTCCCAAACAGAAACGTGTGCCTTGCGTCTCCAGCAGGAAGATGTTTTCCACTCTACTACACCAGCAGGGGGAAGGGAGGTTTTCTCCTCCCCCAGCAACAGCCCAGCCAATTAGAGGCGGACACAACCCAGCCAGTGAAAAGCCTCTACGCTGTGAACTAGTAGTTTCCTCCAAAGGACTGTTGAGGACAGGTCCTCCCAACTCCCCCTTTCCTCCATAAAAGGATGTCCCTGTCCCTTGTTCTCGGGACTTGTCCATGGTCTTGCCCTAGCTCACATGTCCCAACTGCAGTTATTTACTATTCCTGAATAAACGCATTTTTGCTGGTAAAGTAACTGTTTGTTCTATTTTTAAGCTCAACACTTCACGTCAGGGAGGTTACATGACTCGCCCTAAGGTATGGCCAGCCAGGAAATAGCAGAGATGAGCCTCACCCCCAGGTCTCTCCATTAGGTCAGAGCTATTCTGAAAGTCTGGGTCACCAACCCAGTTCTGAGGGCCACCTTTGCGCCTCCAGAGGGACCTGAGATCGGGTCTTGTAAACCTCAACCCCAGAGCGATTTCAAAATTTAATTAAAATATTACTGAGACCGTGCACATAGGAAAGAGATGATTTGGCCTTTGCTTTCAGCTCTACCACGGACGAGCTGTGTGGTCTTGGCCAGTGACTCATTCATTCATTCATTCACTCACTCATTCATTCCACAACTTTTGAAGACCTTTAAGTGCCAGGCAGAGGAAGATTCTGAGGCAACAGGAGGCATCAAACGTGATCAGGCGGCTCGTGGGCACGGGGCCGTCAGACCCAATGCAACGTGGCACGAGCGTTCGGGAGGCTCCCGAACCCGTTTCAATGAAGGAATTGCAATGAAGATGTTTCTGAGACCATCGCTCTTCAGCTCTGTCATCACCCAGCCCAGCAAACCTCGCGTGACTGATAGCGCGGGGTGAATAACACAGGAAATCGAACTTCACAGCAAGTCCAGGCATTTCTCCTAAGCTTTGCAATTCAAATACCAGGACTGAGCAATTTACATTTCATCTTTTATTTCCCTGTTTCATCCTGTGGAGAAGGCTGATAGGACAGGAAAGGGCTCCAAGTCAGGAGACAGCGGGAAACCAGAGGCCACTTGGGGATCCACTGGCAAGTTGTAAACATGGCCTTCAAGTCGTGACTTTCCAAGTCTTGAAGTCACCTGCCCTTGGGCTCAGGGTCCTCTGCCAATCACATGCGCCCTCCTTTACTCTGCTGCATCGCCCTGAAAAGAAACCATTAATGACGAAAAGGCCCTAAATCTCCTCTCAGACGCCAAGAAGTTGAAAGGAATCATGACATGGGACCTCATCCATCTGTCCCTGAACCCAGGTGCTCAGTGGAGACAGCTGGGATGCACCCAGAGGCAGGAGGGCAGCAGGTGCTCACTGCTGGGAAGGAGGCTGCCCGGCAGCGCCCTCGCCTGGGGGCCAGGGGTGCTGCTCCGGCTCCACAGCGGCCCTGAGCCCGCAGGACCGGCAGACTGAGAGCTGCAGGGACTGGAGCAGCCGGCAACCCAAGGGCGGCGGCCGGGGCAGACACGCGGGGACACTTCCCTGTGATGTATAAGAGGGAGTCTTACTCGGGCCCCCTGGGACGTTGGAGTTTGGTTCAAGCCTTCGAGTCTCAGGGAATACGCTGACCGACAGTTCGCAGGAAGCCCCTTGAGCCCCGCCACGTGCGGTCCCACAGCCAGAAGGAGACGTTCACGTTCACGTAGCGGCGCAGGGGTTTCCCACCCTGCCCCGCTCTGCAAACACGGGTTTCTGATGTCCTGACACCGGGGGTCTTGCGGGCCCTCCCAGGGCCGGCCTGTTCCTAGACACAGGCCATTCTAGGCCCCGCCTGCGAGTGCGGCTTTCACGCGCCAGCGACCCAGGCCAGGCCCGTCCCCCGCCTCCTCTCAGCTCTCACGCTCAGGTCCGCTGTCCCTCTGTCCCCACCACCCGGGCCCGGGGACCAGACAACTAGGGACAGCGCCTACACGCCAGAGCCCCCCGGAACCATTTACACTAGCCAATCTCACCCTGCTCGGCCGCCTCCCCCGCTCCTCCCATGGAAATGGCAACGAAGGTTCCTTGTCCACGATCCCCCTCACTCCCTCTGCCCCTGCCCGCCCAGGTGCCTCCGTGTGTCACTCACTCTGCACGGCGTCCCCCTCCTTATCCTTCCTCTGGCAACTGCCTCCTGACCCGTTGGCCTCAACGTACCTGATCAGTGAAAAAACCTGCATTTTAAAGCACCGCCTACATACTTTCTCACAGAAAATCTCTGCCAGAAAAACCTTTCCTGGGCAGCTCCACTGGCCTTTAGGATCACGGCCATCCACTCACTGGGTCTGTGGGCAGGGGACAGTGCCAGACGGTGACTAGCCAGAACGTGGACCCACGGCAAGCTCCGCCCGGGGGGCGGCGGACGCACACTCGGCGCAGCTCAGCTCTGGTTCGGTGTTAACAAATTCTCGCTTCCGACCGAGCGGGGCTGCGATGAGTCTTGGCCAAGTCTCGGTGTTCAGCCCCCGCTCAGTGTTCCACGGTCCCTTTGGGTGGTTCTCGTCTACCTACGAAGCTCCGGCTCTGGGGAACAAGACGCCTTTTGAAATGTCCCCTCTGCTCCTGCCGCCCCCACTGGGGGTCCTCGGGTCCAGAGGCTGGTGGGGAAGGGGCTGCCGGAGTCTGGCCCCCCGAGCGGCCTGGGAGCCTCAGGAGAGGGGCGCATCCTACCTCGAGACGGACGGACAGGCTGCCCGGGAGGGGTGTCCTGGTGGCTGAAAAGGCGATGCCTTCACTTTGATTCGTCTCTGGTCCCACAGCCCAGGCTCATATCTGACTCCTGAGGAAGGAGAGGGCTGCGGGTGAACCGAAACGAGCTGCTTTCTCTTAAAACTGCACTCCAGGCGTCACGGCCGACAACAGGAAAGAACATGAACCAATGCTGAAGGCCAGCCCGTGGCCGGCTCAGGCATGAAGACCGTGGCTCACCGGGAGGGGCGCAGGACAACAAGGTGGCTGATGGGTGGGCGGGTGGAAAGGGGCAGAGGGCGGTGGGGCCGCGGGGCGCTGGGTGCGCCTGCCCGTGAGCCCCCGGAGACCCACCTGCAGGGCTCATGTGGGGACCTTGCCGAATCGCGCACCCTGCCAACAGGGCCACGGGAACCCCAGGCTCCGCTGGAAATGTGCGGCATTTTCTCAGCTACAGTATAGATTTCTTTTGATAGGAAATTTCAGATCATGAACTAAAATTGCATTTGAATTTTCCAAGATGAATTTCCCTTTTGTAAAAATATCACCTTCTCTGGGAGAGCGAGGTTCACGCCATTGAACAAACATCTAGCAAAAGACAGGAAACATTTCAAGTTAAATGTTACTGAAGTTTTCTCTCTGATCCTTAGCCATAATATCGCCGCTCTTTCTTGGGATGAGTCTATTCCTGTCCAAGGAAAACTCCGACCCAGTAAGCGCCCCAAGCGGGGCCTTAGCCCCCGCGCGGCCGAGAAGCCATGCTCTAAGCACGGCAGGAAGGATGAAGGAGTCTGTTTTTGCCAAACTACTGCCGCACAGCTCCAACCTTCTCCACCAGCAGAAGCCGAGCAATGTGAAGCAAGCCCTGACGTCCACTCTCCCTGCTCCCAGCCCGGGAGCCAAACAGGCCTGACAGTTTCTGGAACCATCAGAATACTTTCCAGATAGCAAATGTTCCAACTTCCTTTTTCACCTCTAAGCATGAATAACATGGGGACATTAATGGGATCTTCCCCACGGGGAGCCATGCTTAAAAATCAACATGAAAAAATGTATAGCTGATTGACATAGAGGTGAAGATATGAAAGAGTAATTTCTCCTCAACCATCACAGACAAGATAGCAATACCCTAATTACCTGATTTACCTGATTTGCAATAGAACTTCTAAACTTCTCCTAAACTTCTGAACAGCTAGCCCTTTCTTACTTTGCAAATCCTGTCTGAGGTCACTGGGGCTGGTGGCAGAGGGGGTCTAGCAGACGCACAGGCCCTTGCCAGCTGGGGCACGGGACGCACCACAAACAGATTCCAGGCTCCCCTTTCTCCCCGACATAAACCACTGCGTGCGGACTGGGCTTAGAGCCAAGACAGACGTGTGGGGGAGCGGGGGTGGAAAGCAGCAGCAGACAAATGGGGCAGCATCCCATGCACCCGGAGGTGGAGGGCCAGGTGGTGGGGACAGGGACTCCCAGAGGTCTGGGCAGCCGCATGGCCAAGCGCGGCAAGGTCGCAAACTGCCCCGCCACTGCATTTCAGCTGCAGAACACAGTGCGGGCTCTGGGCGCTGGCTGGTCAGTTCTGGAGCAGGCCTCCCCAGAGGGCAGTTAGTGGTCAGCGTGCGGGACAAGAGAGGAAGCTCCGCTGGTGTCTCCAATGGTGAGACCGTCACCGTCGCCTCACCCCCTCTTCAATCTAGTGACATCAGTTTGCCATCAGTGGTCAATGTTCCACAGTGAGAGGTTCATTGCTTTGACTTTAGCCTTAAATCACTATCTGAATACTCGTTACTGTAACTTCAGCACCAGTGGTTCCCAGTCAAGTAGACATGGGTCCACTGTCCTGAGCCCACGCGTTGAGAGGATACGTAAGGAGACAGGCAGGTGGGGGCTGGCGTGGGGCCCAGAGGCAGAAGGGCTGCTGGGGCGGGGGGCCTGGAAGGCGGGGTCACTGGCCTCCACAGTTCATCCTGGGCCTTTCTCACCAAGCCTCTCCCTTGATTTAAGGGATGAGCTAATGAGCTCGTGCGCATACAGAAGGGCTCTTTCTTTTCTTCTGTGCTGGCCAGGACACCTCAGGAGACCTTGGCAAGAAATGAATGACTCTGCACAGCCAGTTCTCGCCCCCAGAAAGAAGTCAAGGACGGTGCCTGCGGAGGGGCGTCTGGGTCTCTGCTTCAAAGCCACGACGAGTGTGGGGGGGTGGGGGGAGGCTGCCGGGGGTCACACAGGGAGGGGGCGCACAGGGCGCCGACTCGAAGGCAGGTCATGGAACCCAGGAGCGATGCGGAAGCAGAGTTGGATTTTGAAATTGATAAAAGTCTGTTTTAGTCCATGACATATGTGAACGTTGGGGCAACCCGAAAATGGAGCAAGCCATAAGAAGGGGGGCCCGGGGTGGTCCCAGGAGGCATGGAAGCAGCCGGTCACCAGGCACATGTGCCAAGCCCTGGGCCAGGCCACCAGCACCCGAGTCCCCATCGACTCCGCGCAGCATGGACGACTGCCACCTGGGCCTTACAGGCCTGGGGGCCGCGGCCTAGAGGTTGGAGCATTTGCCCGAGGCCACATTGCCAGTGCGTGGAGAGCTGAGCTACCGCTCCAAGCTAGAAGAAAAAGTTTTTATACAAATGAGGACACGCAATTTATTACTCGTAGGAAAATATTATTGAAGGATTATGAGTCCTTCTTTTCCAGAGATTGAGAATTCTTGCCCTGGAGCCAACCTGTAAAGCGTCCAGTTGGAGCTGCAAATCTGGAAAAATCCCCTCCTGGTGCGGCTCCATCCACAGGAAGCGTGCGGGAACGGGGGCTGCTCACGCACGGACTGCGTCCCCCTTCTTCAGCCGGCTGCCGGGGAGGTCTAGCCCACGGCAGAGGCGGCCACAGCTCGTCCCCGCTCAGTAGACCTGTGGCCTCAGGGAAAGACCCTGTGCTTCCCTGGGAAGCTCAGAAGGACTTCGCATCTGCCCTAGGACTCGGGGCAGGAGGCTACGGCCCTCATATGTGATGAGAAGACAGAACCCTGAGCGGACAGGAGAGTAGATCGACGGTCCCTGCCCCCATGGCCCGTGAAGAAAAAGAGAAACCTATTCTGTGTTAAAGATTTGAATATCATTAATAACTGCCCAGTACTGGACGCTCACCATGTGTCTAGCATTTACATGCATTTTCCAATGTGGCCGGGGTGGCTCGGTGGGAAGCGGCAGCCGCCTGTGCACACGAGGCCACCGCGGAGGTCAGAGCACCATGAACAGCACACTGAGCTGTGCCGGTGAGGGGTCCCAGCCGCTGCAGCGCGGGGCTGCCCCTCGGGGCTTCCCAGGCCTGCCCAGAGCTCTGGCTCCCGCCCACCTGCAGCTCACGTGCGACTTTGGCTCCTTGTGGCTCTGGCCCTGGCTTCGACCCTCCATGACCTGAAAACTCCTGGGCTCAGCTCTCTGACTTCAGTTTCTGAGCTTCTTAGTTTGTAATCTCAAGAGCAAATGGAGGAGGCTCACCAGCACCTGTGAATTCGTCCACTGGGGTCAGGTGCCTGCCTGTGGTCCCATTTGCTAGGGAATGGGGTGGCGCTAAAACTACGTGGCGTGTTCGTGGCTGCCTAGGACCAACCCTGCGTCCCTCTTGTGGGCAATTCCAAATGAGGGTGCACGGCTGGCAAGCTCCTCCAAAACATGTTTACTCCTCATTTTAGGAAACAGGTATTAGCATTTTCATTTTACACATAAAGGGAGAGGCTAAAAAATTTGCCCACTGTCACACAGTGAACAAGTGCGGAGTTGAAATAAACCTACGTCAGTTTATATCTGCTACCCCTTGCCGTGTAACAAATTAGTCCAGATCTTGGTAGCTCAAATCAAAAACCATTCATTTGCCCGCAGCTCTGTGGGCTGGCCAGACAGGCTCCCCCGGACGCTCGTGGCTGCAGCCCAGGGTGTGGTCTGGCTTCTCCCAGGCGGCCGCAGTGCCCTGTGGAAGGTGCCAGACGGCCTTGCTCACACGCCTGCCCCTCAGCGCTCCTTCACCCTCCCAGGGCCCTCCTCGGTCATGGGCTCTCGCTTTGCAGGCTCGCTCTCTTCCGTGGCCTCTGCTGCTGGACAGAGGGACTGCTCTGCGCGGCGGCTCAGCGTGTGCGAGGGGGGATGGGAACCACAAGGGGGCTGAAGCCTAGCTCTGGGCATGAGGCCACATCGCTCTTTCAACTCCTGTGGGTCACAGCAGGTCGAAGGGCCACCCCAGACCCAAGGGGAGCGCAGTGGACCCCACCTTGGGACGGGAGGAGAGACAGTCACCCTGCAAATGGGCATGGGGACTGGCCAGGATTTTGGTGGCCGTCTTCAAAAACCGCCTTCCACAGAACCCAAAACCCGTGCCCGTGGTGCCGTGCCAAGCACCCCAGGATGGTGGCCCCTGCCCTGCTGACGTCATCGGCTTCGTCCAAAGAGAGCCTGCACCCGAGCCAGTGACATGGGGCAGAAGGGGACACCTCCCCTTCGGTTGTTTAATAAGCCTGGTGTTCCCCGGGGCCCAGCGCTGAGCCGGACCAAAAGGCGCCGGTGAGTCAGAGCCACGCCTGCCTTCCCAGAGGCGATGGAGCCGAGGAGCAGGAGGGGCGGACTCACCTCCAGGCCCCTCTGGGGAACCATGAGAACTTCCGCGCGAAGGAAGCACAGGGTCGCCAGTTAACCTGGGCCTATGAAGCATCTTGTTTTTCTAGGCATTCTGTCAGGTCGAGCTGCTCGGAGGCCTTAGAAAATAAAACTTAAAACTGGGAAGTCATTAAATTCATAATCTTTTTTAAATGGGATTTTTTTTTTTTAAAGAAAAGAAAAAACCGCCCTCCCCACCTCTTAAGTTGGAAAGTGTCGAAGCACAGCAGAGCAGCCAGCCACAGCAGGGGGCTGTGGGCCCGTCCTATGTATCAGCTGCAGGTGCCAAAACCCGAACTCAGAGACGCTGGGGAACCAGCCAGCCCAGTGTCAGGTGGCGTGGGCCAGGCCAGGGCTTGGAAGGGTCCCCGGGCCTCTGCTGAAACTAATTGCAGCCACTCGTGACAGCACTGAGACCTTCCCGCCGCGCATCTCACAGCACGGAAGGGCGCTCAGTACCCTGCTCTCCCTCGCTGCTCCGAGCCCCGCAGAGGAGCCAGGCCCCTGCCGCCTCCAGTCTCCAGGCCCCACTGTGGGGCTCCCAGAATGTGACCTTTCCTGCCACCGGTGTCAGCCTATTTGTCCGTTTGAAAACCCAGCTGCTTTCCATGACCCACAAGCGACCTTGCAGGGTGACCCCTGAGGGCCCCCCCCCACCCGCCGAGGCTGCCCCGCGTGCCCCACCCAGCCCTGGGGTCCTCCGGTGCCCGGCACGGAGCTCTTCCGGGACACAGGGACACGGGGTATTTCTCTCAGGCAGGGCCACAGCCTGGAAGTTCACCGTTACTCACGCGGCAGTGTCTGGTTTCTTTGAAATCTTGGGACTTTCTGGATTCCCTGTGTATGTAAAGGTGCTGCATCCTCAGAGGTTTTCGTAGCCTCTCAACCACACCCGGAGGCTCAGGCTCTGGCCGCCTGTTACTTGCAAAGGTGCTTGGGGGCTAACCTCTGAGCCGCTGCCCAAAATCCGGTAACTAAACCATTTGCCGGCCCGACTTGAGGGAACCGGGCTGCGGGAGGGAAGGTGGGGACTCCTGGCCACTGGAGCTGCGGGATCTTCTCTGGCCCCGCTGGCTTGGACGAAGGGCTTCCTGCTCTGCAGCTGGGTGGCATCATACAAGGAAGCCGGCTTTGCTGCTGCCTCCAGGCCTTGTTACCAACGCTGGACGTGCTGGGGGTAGGGGGGCTGGGGATGGAGCAAGGCCAGGGTGAGTCACTTCAGAGCTCTGGTTGGGGTCTCTGTGAGGTCTGCTTGCCACACACACGCCTGGACAATTATTCCCTGCACCCGAACGGGTCAGAGGCAGGCACCTTAGTCATCCTGGAGCCAACAGTCAGCCAGCCAGGCCTGTGTCTGATGGTGGCCAGGTGCCTTCCGCCCCCACGTATTCTCCCTTCTCCCCACCTCCCTGTGCTTCATTCACCTTCCGGATTTCTTCTTCCCCCTTTGTCTTGGAATCCTCTCAAAATACACAGGAACTCTTTTAAGGATCACACGGGAAGGTATTTGTTTGTGCAATGTCCAGCCTTGTGCCTAGCAGGCCTCTTAAAGTTCCAGAAGCTGATAAGGGCTTCCTCAGTCCTGAAAGCAGCTGGAGGCAGAGTTCAGAAGAGTCTTCGGAGGATATTTTCTAGCAATGAGCCAGCTGCCTCTCCCGGGAGCATCAAGCTGCGGGCCTGAGTCATCCGCAAAGATTCCATCGAAGTCATGTCGCTCCCACGGAGGACAGTCCTGGGCCCAACCGCCTGATGGTAAAATGCTTTTCCGGGGGCAGACGAGTCTGACCAGGTGGCCCAACAGAGCTGGTGAATCTTAGGGAACCCAAAGTCTTTTCAGTGAAAGGAAAGAAGATGCTACCCCAAGGAGCCCCAATCTCTCCTCCTCCAGTTCCGCAGCAGTCGCGGCGACGCGCAGATGATAAGGCTCGTCTGTAACACACTTGCCCGGACGCTCACGGGGTGGTCAGGTGAGGAAGGTGCGCCACGATTCCACCTGGAGACTGAAAATCCCCGCGGTGCTCCAGGGGAGAGGTAAGCGCCAGGGCCTCAGGCCAGGAAGGGACTTTGAGGACACAGTCCCCTTACACGTCTCCTCCAGCTGACTTCAGTCCTCAGGACGACAGCGGGCATCTGAAGTAAGCCCTGCTGACAGCAGTGGCGTGTTCCTGGGAGAGCCCCGTGTCCGGGAGGGTCCCGCGCCCGGGGAGCTGCTGTGAGGAGTGTGTTTCTTCCTCAGAGAAGTCAGGAGAACGACTGATGGGGGGACCAGAAAGCGCCTCTTGTTGGAAGCTTTGAAAGGAAATTCTTCAGCTCTCAGGTTGACTGGGGGTCTGCCGTGTGCTCAGAGGACAACACAGGCACCTGTGCCCAGACCCAGCCCAGCTGCTCCGGAAGGTACTGCTGACTCACCTGGCACCCTCGCTGCCTCTCCTACCTGGAAGTGGAAGGGATGAGGAAGCTGTAGAACTCAGGGCTGGTGCCCAGAAGTTAATAATTACAAAATAAAAAGGTTCCATCTGCCTTCTATGGCCATACGACTCTCTCATCCCCCCCCCCCCCCATGTACCTGTCCTGCCTCCAATGCTGGGGGTGAGTCCTCACTCCAATGGGATCTGTGGCAGTTTTTAAAACACAGCCTCAGAAGCTCTGACGTTCTTTCCGTGAAAGGTGAGACTCTCCCCACTCTTGACTGTGGAGGAGTCCCTGACAGCTCTGACCAGCAGAAGGTGGTGCAAGTGGCCTCCAGGGCTGTGTATAAAAAGACGCATTTACCACAGCCTCCACTCTTAGAGCTCTGGGCCTCCAGCTCACAGATCTGACTGCCCGGGAGCCACCATGCTTGGAGGAAGCCCAAGCCACACAAAGAGGCCACATGTCAGTTCTCCAGCGGGGACCCATCCGAGCCCAATTTCCATGCATCCCAGCGCCAGTCCAGGCACCAGATGTCTCTTAAGAAGTTTTCAATGAGTCTGGCTTCAGTGACTCGAGTCCCCCTCAGGCATCCTAGTCCTCCCAACTGAGACCTCAGATTGGAGCAGGGACAAGCCATGCTTAGGGTGCCATATTTAAATTTCTATTCCATAGAATCCATAAGCATAATAAAGCCCTTCTTGCTTTGTGGCACCAGGTGGTGAGGCATCTGTTACACGGCATTAGACAACGGGGGATAACCTAAGCTGCTTCTCCCGTCCCGGCCCGCGGGGAGAACCCATGGGCTTCTGCGGTTCAGCCAGCATGGGCGGCAGCACCTGCTTTGCTGAGCGCTGTGGTGCGAAGGGCTGGGAGGAAGGGGGCGAAGGCCTCCCAGAGCTCCCAGTGCGTTGGAGAGGCACGCCGCGCAGCCAGGCACTCCCCGCTGCCCGGGAATGAGCGGAGGTGAAGGGTAAGGGCAGGCCATGCCCCCTGGGCGGGGGGTCCTCCCTCCCTGGTGTTCTGGGAGCTGCGCGCTAAGGGGGCAGAAGTCACCGAGAATGCAGAAGTAATCTGTGTCCCCTGGAATTCAAAAGCTCTGCCCTGACAAGTTCCGCAAAGGGTCCAGGGTCTTCCAAAAGCTCTTTAAGAGATTATCCTGACTGCTCAGTGGAAAACACAGCCCTTCCCAGGTGGCTGAGGCTGACTAATCGAGGGAAATGGGGACAATAAGTGCTTGAAAGCAGCAGGAAAAGCGCCACCACAGGCGCCCCTGGCAGCAGATGAAACAAATAAAGATCATATTTTATGAGTCATGACACCAAGGCAGAGAACCCTGGAAGAGCCCTCCCTCATGTCCCCTGGTCTGCCCGTGGTCCTGTCTCCTGGCACCTGGCTGCCTGGGGGCTGATCCTAAGGGCACCGAGGACACAGGGAATCCAGAAAACCAGACACTCACTCAGGAGTTAAAGAGCCAATTCCAAAGGCTGAAGTTCTCTGGCCAACAATGACTTCACATTCTTGGGAATAAACTACTGACCAGATGCACAAAGAGAAGGTCCATGTGCAAAAACAAGCACAGAGACAAAGATATGATTCTGAACCCAGGAAGTCTTTCACACACAAAGCCACCCTGAGGAACTCGGCTCCCAAGCCCCAGCCCCCCAAAGCCCGCCGAAGGGCAGGATCCCACCTGCTTGGTGGCCGCCCCGGGGGCTTTGGACTCAGCGCCAAAGACTGCGTGTCCTCAGCAGATAACTTCCAGGAAGGTAATACCTTTGGGCTCCATGTACTTGGAAGTCCAACTCAAATATGATCACTGTCTGGAAAACACTTTTTTTTTCTTTTTTTTGCTCTGGCAAATGTCCTTTCTATCTGTTTTAAATTTAAAAAGAATAAGTGTCCTAGAATGTTTAGAAAATATAACTCCAGATTCCCTTCCATGGGTCATAACTTCAGCAAACCTGAAACAGTTTGATTCTACATTTTGCATTGGCAGTTGATAGCTACAGAAAAAGAAACTGAGGCAGCAGTTAGGGGAGAAGCTGGGGAAAGTCAAGGCGCTCACAGAGATTGGGACCTTCAGCAACGGGCTCCTTGGTGCTGGACGGCGTCTTGTCCCTTTCACCTATAGCACCATGATACCTAGCACTGAGTGGGGATTTCAGTAAGGATTTGATGAATGAACGAATACATGCACACACACATACATGCATATGTACATACACACATGCATACATGCCTGTGTAGATTAGTTTATCCTTAATAGTACCTTCTCTCCTGCAAGGATCAGAATTTCAAGCCTAGTCTTGCATCTCTAAAACTCTCTGGCCATAGCTGATTGGGTGACCTGGCATTGTTTTAAAATTAATCTAAGTTCATCAATATCTCATCGCCAAATCCAAGTCCGCACCTCGCCCCCCCAGAACATCACTATTTTCTGATGAAGGGCCACCCAGTGAAAAATCTTAGAGTCCCCTTTGCCTCCTACCTCCCCCAAACTTCCACACCTACCCAGGTCTCTTGATTATTTTTTTTAAAGCCCCTGATCTTCCCTTTCATGCCTTCTGGCACGTTCCCATCTCTGGCATTAACGCCTCACAGGCGCGTTACTGCCCAGCCACCGAGCTCTGTAACTGGACCCCAAGGCCAGCACCTCCCACTCCCCTTCTTCACCCATGGAATAAAAGTGGAGCATCCTAGCCAGACAGTCAACGTTCTTAGCATCCCTATGCCAACTAACCTTTCCGGTCAACTTATTTGCCCTTACCCTGTCCTTGCAAATGTGCCCGTTTCACCAATCTCACCTGTAAAAGGCACAACTTCCCTCCCCTGTCTCTGGACGTGAAATCCACACTTCAAAACTCAGCTCCATCCCGGCCTCCCTGTGGAGCCTTTGGGACCAGCACCCCAGAAGGGACCCCTTTTACAGGGACTCCGCCCCCAGCATTTCCCCCCCAGGATGGGCATGGGGCTGCCACCTTGCCTTCCCCCGCTCTGCCTCACCACCGAGCCTCTGGCTGGCTGCGCTCACTGTGATGGTCTCTGCTGCTCAACCCTGGCTTAGTCTTGTCTCCCCTGAGACGGTGGCACCAACCGCGGCCACCAGCATCTTGTCTTTGATTGGTTATTATCCTCTGACTACAAAGGTCCCAATTCTCACATTCCTCAGGGATATGCTCCTGGTTATATCACTTTATTATTAAAGTAATCTACTTGTCTTCTCTAATTGATTAGGAGCTTCTAGAGGACTGTGACTCTGTCTTGTCTATTTATCACCAGCACCTAGCGCCTAAGCAAATAAGATCAGTGAACTAATCATCGCAGCTATCCCTTCTCCTGCGTACAACGCCCTGCGGACAAGCTGCCCGCTAGCCCTCCCCCCTCCATTTCGCAGGCCCGGAGTGGAGGCTGCTAGAGTTTGAATACCCCGCCCGCTGCGGAGACGGGACTCAGCTCCAGGCCGTGGAAGCCTATGATCCATATTCTTTCCTTGGCACCCCGTCTCATTTTCCGTCACCTCCTTTTCTCCTCGTGCCCGCAGAACCCCACATGGAGGCATGGAAACCCGGACATGCAGACTCCAGGGCCACCTGCCCGGCGATGTGACCTGAGGGACAGGGCAGCCAGGCGGTTGGGAGCCATCGTCCTCTAGACCGTGCGCACTTCACTGACAGGAGGCATCACCATCAGAGGCTGACGCTGTCGGTGAGCAGCACACAGGCAGGACTTATTTGATGTCTTTAACATTCACTGTCAGCCCGTGATAAGAAAGACAGTGACAGGGATAAATTGCGCCTCTTTAAACTTGACCCAAAGGTTAAAGTCATACCCAGGCAGCTGTATGTAGATATCAACTTATTAATCTACAGACATTTCCGTGTCCAATTCGAGTACGAGTTTATTTGTTAATCTGTGAATCTTTAGGGAAAACAGCTGACTTCAGTTATAGCTGGTTTAGTTACATGCACCTATTATCAAAGAGTTCATGAGAAACAAAGGCCAGAAATACAACAAAAAATAGAAAAATAAATGTGAAGAAAAACTCTAAATAGCCACTTTTGGTGTCTTTTTTTAGATGAATGCCTATTTTTTAAAAAAGTGGTTATTTAATAATTTAGTGCTTGCATACATTTTTGCCCTCTTGACATTCTAAAATATACTGAAGGAGAATGTGGTTTATTTCCCTGGACTAACCAACTGAATAAGTGATTTAATAATGTTTCTAAACACACGCTTACAAACCTATCTGTCTCTGGCAGCTTTTAAATGTATTATATTGCTGCCATTGCCAAGAATTTTGTAAAGTCTCAGATGTGTTCAGCCAGAAGTGACAGAAGCCGTTACTTTTTATACATGCAAACAGCAGGACTCTAGAGGGTATTGTCTACATAGTGAAATAATGAAACAAATGTTACAAGGAAGAAGCGCATGCTTCTGTGCGTGCCGTGATTACTGTGAAGGATGCACTAAAATGCAAAAATAATGGGGGAAAGATTGAACATTTCCCTTTGTGCTGTGGTCTAGTGAGGGCACCTTGAGCCCTACACCTGCCGCCTTGCTCTAAGTCCCACTGTAGGCACCTTCAGATGAGCATCACCTTCTCACCTGCAAAAGGCGCTCAGGTTATGAAACGGTTCGTGACTTCATCACTTGACTCTGTTGGACACATGGGTAGATTTCCGCACTGGCTAAGGTACTGGGATAACTATTCCTAAGATTCCTATCAACTTCAAAGTGCTATGGCTTACCCAGCAATAACTCCGTAGCCTGCAAATGAGAGCAAAATTGGAATCTATGCCTTGCCTGGGCTGGAGATTTGTTGTAGGTTTTGATATGAATAACATATGCTTGTCTAGAAGCTTGAATGTGTTCAACGTGCTCCTGAAAACGTTACTCATTGAAACAGACTCCCAGGCTCCCGGAACTCAGGGCGCTCACCTCGCATTAGCTGGGCCTCTCTGGTCTGGGCCGGGCCACCAAAGGCAGCACGGTTTCCAGGGCAGGGGAAGAAGAGAGATGGAAGGGACTTTTGAGCAGCCTTAGTGAATAAACTCTGAGGGTCAAAGGGAACCAAGCTGATTTTTCTCTGGCCTCAGAAGGAGGTAGAGACACAGAAAGAAGCTGAAAACCAGAGGGTCTTAGGGGGCTTCTACCTGAGCTTCAAGTCTGCGCCCCCAGGAAGCCTGCCCCCTGCTGGAGGAGAGATTCTCTTCCCAGAAGGTCCCATCCCAGCACAAGTGGACCCGCCCATCCCCTCCACATGCTCCCTCCAAGCAAGTCCATGGATCCCGCATGACTGACCTGAGATAGGCAAGCACCCTGGGCCACTCGTGGTGTTTACACTGCTGGTAGCATGTAGACCTCTGGGCACATCACACCACATACCAGCCTTTAAGATTATGGGAACTGCAAAAACGTGAGCAGACCTCCAGCCAACAGCAGAGGCCTCTGCCTTCCCAGGGTGCTGCACAGACTCGGGCCCTGGCTGTTCTCTCAGGTGCACACCGCAGATCAACCGCCAGCAGCGTGCCAGGCTCATGGAATTAACATCCAGAGGCTCATGGAATTAACGTCTTGATGCTGTTGTGTGGTTAAACCTATACAGACTTGGTAGAGAGGAAAAAAATACATTTTCATCTTGGGAAATTTCAAACACAGAGTAGAGAGAAGATGATAGCGAGCCTTCATTTACCCATGATCCATGTTTGATGATTATCCCAAGTGCTGAGCCAAGTGCGTGGAACGTGCAGCGCAGAGTTCCCAGGCGTGCTGCGCAGAGCTCCCAGGCGTGCAGCGCAGAGCTCCCAGGCGTGCAGCGCAGAGCTCCCAGGCGTGCTGCGCAGAGCTCCCAGGCGTGCAGCGCAGAGTTCCCAGGCGTGCTGCGCAGAGCTCCCAGGCGTGCTGTGAAAAGCCCCGAGCGTGCTGCGCAGAGCCCCAGTTGTGTTGCGCAGAGCCCCAGGTGTGCTGCGCTGTCCAGAGGCTCATGGAATTAACGTCTTGTTGCTGTTGTGTGGTTAAACCTATACAGACTTGGTAGAGAGGAAAAAAATACATTTTCATCTTGGGAAATTTCAAACACAGAGTGGAGAGAAGATGATAGTGAGCCTTCATTTACCCATGATCCATGTTTGATGATTATCCCCATAGTTTGCTGACCTCTCTGTTTTTCCACACCTCACTCTCCTGTGCGTGCACGTGCACACACACACTTTTTTCTGGACTCTTTAAAGCACATCTCAGACATCTTGTCATTTTGCTATCAATACTGCCGAGGTCATCTCTGCTAGCCCTGTTTTTTTTTATGACTCACGAAACAGTATCACGCTTCACAAAATTAACAAGGGTTCCTTGTTACTAGTTGGCATCCGCTTTCTATTCAGATGTCCCCTGTTGCCTCACAGATGTCATTTTCCATTGATTGTTGGAATCGGGACGCAAAGCAGCCCCTGTTCCTGTGCTTGCTGTGTCTTAAGTAACTTCTTGTCCTCCTTTGCTCTGACTTCTTTAAGTCCCACTGTTAAAACCAGAAGTTGAAGCAGCACAGGGCATTTATCGATCCTCTAACCTGTTCAAAGATGAACTCAATTAGTGCGCCCCTCATGGCATTTGGGAAATTACCGTGGTTTGAACAAAACTGGAGACCTTTTTCTCTCCCTTCACCCTTCACTCTCTGTCCATTTTCCCACAACATACATCCATTCGTTCTTTTCAGCTTCCAGTCTCCGACTTCTGGCACCCTGTAAACGTTTTCAGATTTCTTGCTTTCAGCAACGTCCTGTTGTTGCGGCTTCACACACTAACTTCTGAAAAAGATGAGCCGACCCCTAGGCCATCCGCTCTGGTCAAGTTGGTGGGCTGGGCAGGAGACACGTTCCTCGTGTTTGTACCGAGAACTAAGCCTCTCGGGTCTCGGAGCGCGGCCGAACGGCGCCAGGAGCGGGAGGCCCACAAAGGTCCGCTGCTCACTGACGGGGCTGGGGCCCTGGGCAGGGTCTCTGTCCTCGTCTACGAGAGCGGTGTGGCTCTGATCCCGCGCCTTTTCCACACCGGCGCGGCTGTCCCATGGCCCGTGCCTCCGACCACACGGCAGAGCCGGGCTTCCCCTCCATGGAGCTCAGTATCCAAAGGGCGGAGGCCAAGTCAGGCTATTCTTTGCCAAGGGGACTTACTATGAAGCTACATGTGTGGCTCTGTTGTGACTTCACAAACCACAGTGGACAAGTTTCCCCGAGGAAAGGCCATGACCGTCCAGAGAGGCTTGAAGTGGCCGTCAAGTGGCTAAGGCGGCAAATGACAGAATCTAGGTTAGAATCTACGTGGTGCAATTATTACAATAATCCCAGGGTGTGGGGTTTTTTTTGTTTGTTTTTCTTTAAAAGAAGTGCTTCCCCAGGTTTCCATCTGGTCTCTTCCCTCTACAAATGCCTGGAGGGTCCACGCCCCCAGCCACCTGCTGCTCCCAGCCCATCCTGCACCCCCTCTGACTACAGCGTCCTCTAACCTCCTCTGCTGGGCCCGCCGACCGGCCAGCCTGCCACTGAGTCGCCATCACTCGAGCTGTTCTGTTTTTTGTTAATTAATTCATGCTGGTCTACACCTACTTCTGAACATGTTCATGAAAAAGGAACTCATTTCTAAATAAGCCTAAAGGACAAAGGCTTCATGGATCTGCTTGTGAAGTGTGTAAAGGAGTCAACATCGTAGAGACGGCAAGTAGGATGGTGGCTGCCAGAGGCTGGAGGACAAAGAAGTCGCGATTAAGGGGCATGGACTTTCAGCTTTGCAAGAGAAGAAAGTTCTGGAGCTCTGCTGTGCGATGATGAGTATACACTACTGTACACTTAAAAACGGTTAAGATGGTAAATTCAATAGCATGCGTTTTTTACCACAACATAAATAGATACGTAGACAGATAAACAAATAAATAAAAAGAATTCAAGCAAGCTCACTTGATTTGGCTCTGATCCAAAAATAAATACCATCTGCAGTCTTGCAGTTCTTGTTTTTACACTACTCCACCTTCTTTTTTGTAAATGGGGAAACTGAGTATTTGTCCCTTAACTTCTGTCTCGCCGAAGTCAGTTGACAATTTTGGGTATTGTGGGGTTTTTTAAATCTGTGCTTCACTGGAGCCCAGAGAAGGTATTTGTTTTGGAATCCAAACCACTTCCTTGTATGCAGTTTTCATTGTTCTTCCCTAGAGCTTTTCATATTACTAATTAAGAGAGAAGGGATTTGAACTTTTACCACTAACTGGCTTTTATCTCTAAAAGAAAAGCCAGCTTTGGAAACTTGGGGCGTTCCCTATGGCCATAGTCAGAAGGGCCCACGCCAGAAGCGTCCGCATCCTCCAGTGACTCCCTCACGGTGGACCAGGTGTCCCCAAAATGCCAGCGTTCATGTTAATCTATAAATGTTTTCAAATGGCTGCTCCTCGGGTCTATCAGGAGGTGAGCCTACAAAATGCCCACGGGCAGTGGGGCGGGACCCTCTATCTCCTACTGAAGATTCTTCTGGAATCAACACACTTAAGCCTGAGAATACGCTTCAAGCTGGGGGGCCCCTGGGCCCTGGGGAGGGGCCGGTAGGCTGCCAAGAGCGGCAGGAGCACCCCTGACCCGGAACGACGCCCAGCGCAGGTCAGGAAGAAGCCCTCTGAGGCTTCTCTCCTCTCACTGCTCAGCAAAATCTCCCGGAGAGCTTCGGAGGTGGGGGGCGCCCAGGCCCAGCTGAAAGGAAAGCCCTGTGAGGAGGGGCCCAGCGTCTGACTCTGCAGGGAAGACCCCCTGCTGATCCCCGGGGACGGCGAGGCTCAGGAGCCCCTGGACTAGAACCGTGGCCTGCGGGGCTCCGCCGCTCCGCGCGGGAGAGATGCGAAGCCTTTTCCGTGTCCGCTGCCTTTTTCCTCTGCGCGGTGTAGCCCTGGTCCAGCAGCATCTGCCCCGGCCGGGGGCCGGACGGAAATGCAGAGTCTCCGGCCCCGCCCACGCCCCGTGGAGGAAAAGCTGCGTTTGACAAGCGCCCCCGGCGGCTCCCGAGCGAGTCCAGGCCGGGGAAGCCCTCGGCCGCGCCGTCCTGCAATGCCACGCTCCCAGCGCGTCGCCGGTGCGCTCTGGTGCGCTCTGGGGCTCCCCGGCCATGGAGGGCGCGCTTCCAAACGCGGCGGCCTGTCCCCACGAGGCCCGCCGAGGGCTGTCACTCCCAGACGCCGCGATTTCCAGTCCTCACACCGACACAACAGTGATAAAGGCGATTCCCTCCGCTGCCAAACGTAGGCCCGGACAATCCTCTGGGCCTCCGAGCTCGTTCGCAGCGAGCAGCAGGAGCAGCCCCACCCTGACGCCGCCCGAGGGCCCGGAGCGAAGAGCTGTTCGTCCCGGGGCTTTCAAACGCACCGCTACACCTTCGAAGGGTCAGGTTCCTGCCCGGATCGAGTCCAGGAAGTAATTTATTTTGAAGTTTTTAGAAGTTTCCAATTAGAGAATCTTGGAAAGTAATTGACCTATATTTGCTGTAACCATATTTTCCAAATAAGATCCCAGGCACTTGGTCTGATAAGTCTCTGTGTATTTACCACGCTATTTAAAAATAAAGTGTGTTGCTTTCTTTCCTGCTGACACATAGTTACCCATGTTCATTTTAGAGACTAAGGGAGGGTCAGAGAAGAAACAAAACGTCTGCGGACCCACTGCCCAGCAGTGCCCTCTGTTAATTTTTCGATCCGCACCTCTCTTCAGTTTCTGTCTGTAGCCGAAGATAATTTTTATTGAGTAATACACTGTATATATAATTTTGCATCCCAAATTTTCTATGAAAAGTTATGTCACGTGTTTTCTCATGTCCCTGAAGATTCTATGTAAACCTTACTTTTAATGGCTGAATAATAGAGCATCTTTGGAAGCACCATAATTATTTTTACCCACGATAGATATCGTTGAAAATGTATATTGCCATCATTTTTGTTAACATTAAAAATGCCGTGATAAACACTCTTACACATATATCTTTTTTTACACTTCTAAACCCTTCCACAGCATATCCAAGCAGCAGAAATATTGCATAACGGGATAAAAATCTTTTCAAATCTCTCTGTAAACATCACAACACTTTTTATGGAAACATTTACCAACTAATACTTAACACCTGTTCCTAATGGGACCCATGAGAAAATATCTGAAATCAGTACTGTTCCTGAAAACTTGGAAAATATATCAAGTGCTTACTATGTGCCAGAGACTCTGCTACGTGCTTTATACGTACTGTCACTCCTGACCACCAAGTGCCGTGGGAAAGACAAGATGCTGTTACGATTCCCATTTCACACAAGGAGACAACGGGGGTGATTTCCCTAATTATCCAGACTTTCTGTTGTAAAGCTCAAAGTCAATGGTGAAACAGACTCACCATAGAGCGGGTTTTTTCTGCTTCCAATGATCATGCCTCTCCCGGGACTTCAGAAGCAGGGGTCCCAACTGAGAGCCTGTAAACGGATCGATAACCCTAGAGAGAGTTTGCGGCATGGGCAGCGCCGGGATGGACAGCTGGCCCTGCACCGAGAGCCCAGGCTCTTGGCCACACGGGTGAGCTTGGGAACGGCAAAGGGAAAGGGCCCGCCACACAGCCGCTCAATGCTGAGGGCGCCCCTCACGGCCCGAGGGTGCATGGGGCCGCCTTCCCGCCTGAGCGCCTCCAGCCAAGCCGGGCTCTACGAGCCGTACCCGCCCCTCAGCATGTCTCTGAGCTCATACCCTACCTCTCACTCCCACACAGCTCCAGCAACACTGTCCCCTCGCCGCTCCTCAGAGACCCAGTCCCCAAGCACTTCCCTTCTCAATGACCACCCTATGAACCATGACAACTCCGAACACCCCCAAACCCCCCACCCAATGCCCTCCAAGGGGACAGGGATGTTTGTTTGGTTTGTTGATTTGTTCCAAGCATCTAGAACATTCTCAGCAAAGAGCCATCAATGGATATGTTGAATGGAATCACTAAATGGGTAAACTATGGAGACATGAAGTCTTGCTTAGGGCTTTTTTTACCATGTGGAAACGAAAGCCTGACAGGCAAGGTGACTTTATCCAAGATCACGTGCCGGTTTCCTTTCCCCTAAGTGTCCGAACTTCCATCGCTGTCCTTGAAGTCCTCCAGCTTAGTCCACACACAGCGCCCCTGAACGTGCCAAATGAGACCAGTGCCAGAGACTTTCCAGACCTGGGTGGAGTCAGGGACGAAGCTGTGAGTGAGCTGTGCATCGTGCTTCCAGCGCGGCCTTCGGCTCCGTCTCCACCTGAGGGAAAGCCTCCTTCTGAGCAGCAAGCGAACTATATACCTCCTCCTTCCCTACCTTCCCAAGAGCAACTACCTAATAACCACAAAGCCACTGGAAAGCCAGGTCCCCAGAATCCACCTTGTTAATGGCTCAAATCCCCCCTTCTCTTCTGTTCTTGGCTGGACACTGGAAGAAATCAGTCCGAGCAATGAGACAAGTAAGCCACCCACAGGGTTGAAAGGTGCTCAACCCACAGCTCCTTGCCGAGGCCCAAGGTCATAAATGCCTTTCTGAAGTTGTTCCCTCTCCCCTCACCAAGCACTGGCAGGGAGCAGACGCAGACAGTACACAATGTTGGAGCAGACTTATTTTTTTCCATGATCTCTGCCCTCTTTTAACAAGAAACTTGTTGTACAGGTTAGCTTAAAATGAAATAAAATTCTGACGAAGATCATCAAAATCAAGAATGCCAAATGTAAAAGCTATAATATGAGTATATATTCTAGGATTTCAAATACAAAGTCCGCAGTCTCTAAGAGATCCTTGTGTGGAATTCAGTGGTCTGTGAGCCCCAACAAAATTGTATACTCATTTTTGTGAATGTATGAAGACATATATTTTGGTGCGCTCTCATAAGATTCTCAAAGGGATGCTTTCCCCCTTAATTACTGAGAACCGTTGATTTTTGACACCCATAGTCAAAAGTTTTAAAGCATGAATGGATAAGGATCCAATTTAATTTCACAGTGTGCAAGGCAAAACTTGTGATAAATAATTATATTCATAACATTAGTACTTTCTGTTTTAAGAGGTGCCATAACAAGACACAATATCCTAGCTGAGTGCTGAGTTTGGCTAACCATAAACAGAGCATAATAAATTAATTTCCCAATTGTTGTTCCTTCCTGGTGATAAGATTATCATCTGTCTTTCACCATGTCTGCCTGTCTCTCTGTCTGTCTCTCTCAGCCTGTGCAAAACACCACAGTGGATACTTTGAACTACATTTTTTTTTGGATAAAGAGCCCAGACTCAGAGAGTTAAGTAACTTATTAGGCCCTTTGGCTGGTAAGTGCAAGAGCCAAGATTTTTAACGCAGACCTAGTGGATCCCGGAGTTTGTGGGTTTTCCAACACGGCAAACCACTATCTTTTGAAATGTATATTCTACTTTCCGAAATCAGGATTTTCAGTTCAAGTTTTTCCTTTAATGGTGGGTGGTTAAACTAGAATATTTTATACCCGCAATTATGTTTACCAACTGTATCCATGAAAGGTTTTAAACTACCAGTTGGTCTGAGATGGTAAAAGCCACCCTAATGTATTTTTGCTAACGTTGGCTCCAAACGATGGCCCGGTGGCCGTGTAAAGTGCTGCTGTGACTCAGTTCAGAACGCTCCACGGACCCTCCCCTGGGAGCCAGTGATGCAGCCTTGTGTGCTCATGAGAACCTTCTGAGTCCAGAACGGTGGGCTCCACTCTGCCAACAGCTTTGCCAGGAGAACGAGGGGAGCGGAGCGAGCACCTGTCACCTCTCTCACAGCTCGGGAGTCCGACCGCCACCCTCTCACCGGGCTGTGTGGGAATGAGGGCCACGTCTCCCCAGTGGCAAACGGCTTTTAAAGAAGATACGTGGCTGCATATGTGGGTCATACGGGGAAGGTTCCCCAGGAGAAAATGACTTGGGAAGGGAAGGAGGCATTGTTTACAGCTTTGAAGCAGAGAGTGCTCAAAATGAGGAAAGAGCACGCCAGTGGTTCTCACCGCCCGCGGCGTGCTGGCGGTGGGGGTCTTCAGTGGGCACCCACAGGTCTTTGTGAGGCCCCACAGAGACCCCCATGATTCCTGAACTGCAAGTCGCTGTCACCATTTCCAAGCCACTGGGAAGCATTTAATTCCCAGAAGCAGCCACGTTCTCATTCAGCAGGAGAAAGCAAGGAAGTGGGGAGGCT
Organism: Pteronotus mesoamericanus; assembly: GCF_021234165.1. Lineage (NCBI taxonomy): Eukaryota > Metazoa > Chordata > Mammalia > Chiroptera > Mormoopidae > Pteronotus > Pteronotus mesoamericanus. The sequence goes on from NW_026555085.1 coordinate 100,721,481, forward strand.
TGGCTCAGCAGGCGCCTCTCGGAACAGCCCGGCACACGCAGTCTCCAGAGAAGCCTGTCTTGATGGAGACATTGGAAAGCACAGCGCGCTCTACCTTGGCCTATCAGAGTTTCCAGCACTGCTTCCAAAAACCCATCCTGTGCGTTTGCCGGCAGATCCACTTCTAAGGTATTGGACTCGAACACACTCAGGTCAAATATCAGTGTGTGTCCTTAAAGAGAGTCACCAACACCACGGACTGCCAAGGGGGCCCAGCAGCCTCTCGTCTCCTTTTACTGTGTCACTGTGTGGGGACAGCCTCGCGTGAGTCCAGGCGTAGCTGGCTTGCCTTAGCGTGCCCCCCTCCTTAGCAGACTGGTTTCTCACACAAATGGGACTGTAGACATCAGCTTGCCAATGACAACTCTCACCCATGCTGATTTACCCTGGACAAACGTCATCTCTAAATCACCACCAAAAGGCCAACCAGTGCTCTCAATGGAGAAATACTGCCCCCTAGGGAGAACTTTGGAAATTTATGGAACTTTTTTGTTGTTGTTGATAATTACGGAGATTGGGTGTTAATGGGATTTTAGCGGGTGAAGGCCAAAAACACAAGGGACAATTTTGTTCAACTTTTCAATCTCCCATCAAACAGTTATGTCGTTGAAAAACTTGTTTGTAGCTTTCTGAGCCTGGAACCCAACTCTGCTTTCACATATAAATAGAAAGTATTTTGCACCTTTTCAGAAGACACTGGATTTTTCGAGAATGCAGATATCATGTTAAGACAAGGAGAAAACTGTGCCTTGTGTCTTCGAAGGGTGACCGAGGATTGTTCCTCATTCCAAAAAGTTATGGCATCAACAGCAACCCAGCTCATGCCTGGGGTCACCGGGCCCACACGCCTGGCCGCCGTGGCTGAGTGGCCACATGCAGATCTGTTGGCATAAGCCATTTTGCACGGTTGTGCCTAAGCCCTTGCGTATTGAAGAAAAGCTGTATTATTTTATTATGAATTATTTTCTTTTTACTTTTCCTTCATTTATCACCCAGGGCAGTAGATTGGGTATTTAATTATGTGTAGGCAAGAGACATAACTTATGAATACAGTAAAACAAAATATTTGTTTTTAAAAATAGCCTTTAGTTTCAGTCAGATTTAAACACTCATGTAAACCATGAAAACTCCTTCAGGTTCAGTGTTACCTAATTAAATGGTCTTGAAGGACTTTCAGATGGAATGTGAAATTTCCTATTTCCATTTAATGGTGCCCTGTAAGGAGCAATGTTATTATGAGTTTCAAATATTCAACCATAGGTACTCGTGAGAATAACATGGGAGTTTTTAAAAAATTACCAATACCTGAACCCCTACTCTGGCCAATAAAATCAAAATCTAAGTATCCAAGGCATGTACTCGAACATGAAGACGAGCCCTTAGGGGACCGATTCTCCGTCCTGAGCATTTGGAGGTACCTCCAAATGTAGCAGCGACCCCAGTAAGAAAGTCCACGTTATTTTTTTCTTAGTATTTCCCAGGTGGTTCTAACTTACAACTAGCGTGGAGAATCATCCTCCATACATCGCTAGGGGTTCTGGGAAGGCGGGGGGTTAAGCAAGGGAGGCTACGCACTCCGGTACTAACACCTCGGACTTTGTAAGAGTTACCTTTCTGTGCCTCCGTTTCCTCCCCTGTCAAATGAGGGCCACAATAGCATCTGCCGCAAGGGGTGTGGGGATTAAACAAATCAATACACAGAAAGCCCTTTGACAGCACCAACTGTCCTCTCTCTGCTGTCATCCAGTGGGAATTGGATCAATATTAGAAAAAATATTCAGTATAACCCCATTCGTCTGAGGCTTCTTTCAGTTGGCACATTGTATTCACATCTGTTTCTAGGACAATGGAACATTCTGATTTAAAATTGCTTTACGGTGACAAACAACCATCCTTTAAATTTTCTCTTCTCTTTGTCTCACTTCTTACTTGGTCAAAATATGACCTTGTTAAGTCATGTCTCCTGTGTTCTACTTTACTCAACTGCTTGCCACAGTCCAAGGCCAAGGTTAGAGGGTGGCGTCAACCCCAGAAAGAGCCGGGAAGAAGAAAGCCCCCCACCGTCATTTTAGAGTCAGCATCAATAGTCTCGGGTGTATTTTTCAGTTCTCAATATTTCTGAGAGCATGTGTCAATGTATGGGAAGCATGGGCAAAAATTTAGGTCTTTGCAACAACAGAGAGGTTAAAAAATAGGAGACTGCAGGATTCGGAGGACACAGGGACTCCAAGATGACTTTGAAAGGAGATTTCTGCAGAGCTCAGATGGTTGACTACACAAAGGAAATTCGTTTCAGCAGCTGTCCAGCGAGCTCCACGCATGCACAGACGCTTTAGTATTATTTTCCTGGCACTCTGCGATTCATTCCCCAGATCTGAGAACATCATCTAAATCCTAATTGACGCCGTAGCCACACTGAGCCGGGAGAGGAAGATGAGCCAGGGCGCCTCACGTGTTTGAACCCCATATCATAATTGGAACAATAACTTGCATTCTCTTGTTCACTTTTTCTGTTTTAATTTGCAAGGGTAAACATATAATTTTGCCTGAGTATACAACTTTATAACCTGAGTGCTCTGCACCTTCTAAGAGCTGAGGAGAGTCATACGGTGTGTTCTACCAGGGAGGTATAATGAAGAGGTAGCACGCTCCCCTGGGTCTCCAGCAGCCCACCCCCCACCCATTCTGGGAATGGCATAGCTGCTATTTTTCTGCAGAGCTGACTTCCCTTATAATGTGACTCAGTTTCTTCTAGAAGTTAGCAAACTTTTCCTATCAAGCTCAAGAGAGTAAATATTTTCGGTTTGGAGGCTATCTCTGTCTCACAGTCTTTCTTTTCCTTTTTTTTTTTTTTTTTTCCAATTTAAAAAGTATTTCTAGCTCCAAAGATACACAGAAACAGACTGCAAGCTAGATCTGGCCTGTGGCCTGTAGTCTGCCACCCCAGCCCTTCGTGGGTTGAAAGCTGGGGCCCAGGACTGAGCCTGTGCTAAGGTTCGCGTGCCTGGGCTACGCGGGACGTGGGGCTGGATGGGGAGAGTAAGGAGAAGGTGGAGTAGGAAGGACAGCTGGCAGGACGGGGACAAAATCTGGGTCCTTAATCCAGAGGGTGAAGTCCACTCACCTCTTACTTTAAATTGGTCAGTGGCTTTATTCTGATTTGGAACCTAGAACAATCAATGCCTGGTACATTATGGATCCTTAGTAACTGTGGGAGGGAGGGAGAGAGGGAGGGAGGAAGAGGAGCAGGAAGAACCCCCTTTAGGTCTCGCTTCCATAAACACAGTCGTAAGACTCTCCTGTGACTACTCAACTTTTCCAGAGAGAAATCAGACGTTTCCTGTTCCATTTCTTTAAAGGATGAACTTATCCATGATCCTCCTTATCTACACTTTGAGGAGAAAATCCAGGAGGGAACTAAAACAATAAAAATTGAAGGGCTTGGGGGAGGAGAGGAGATATGCAGTGTTTTATACACTTTCCAAACGCGTACTGCATGACTGGGGGATGCATAAGACAGGAGGGGCCCATCTGCACTGTTTAACGCGCTTCCTGGAGGGCCCGCCTCCTCCCCAAGTCAGAGGGCGTGGCTTGAGGCAGGGGCTGGGCATAAGGAAACACGTGGGTGGTCATGTGAGGGCCATGAGAAAACACCCGTCCTCCCGACCCTCTGACTCTGGGTATAACCCCATCCGTCCATCCATTCGCTCATCGGTTCGTTCACTCTTTCACGTATTCTTTTGGTCAGTACTTGGAGAGCCATTGTAGGGACAGAGGAATATAGCGTGTCCCTAGAATAATGAAACGTTTCAGAATAGTGAATCGTGGGTGGTTTCATGAGCAAAATAGCTGGTGTAGACTCTCTTTGGGCAGCCACCATGAACAAGTTACTCTGAGTTGCTGTAGTTGTAAGATCTGTCAGTCTCACTAAACATATAAAAAAGTAAACGGGGCCCCAGATGCAGTGTCAGTTGTGAGGATGCTCACGACAGAAGCCTGCCCCAGAGCCATGCCAGATGCCTGGAAAATGCTTTGAAGAGACAGGCTCGCTCAGGGAGCACGGGGCTTGCAGTGGGACAATTGTTGTTACCATCATTGAGTTATTTTTTCACGTAATTGTCCTCAATCTGTCCCAGTTCTGAGGAGGATCTGTAATGTCACTACCCCACGCAGGTGAATTAGGGAAAATGGGGACACAGGAGGACCCTGAACAGGCAAATATGGAGACTGACGCTTCATAGCAGCCATTGTCACCAAGTGAAAGTATCACAGGCTCCCCTCCCCCGTTCAAGGCATTGAGAGCAGAATGCCGTGTGGGCTCGGCTCTCGGGGCGGGTGAGCAGGCCCCTGTGCGGCACAGGGCTGTCTGCCTGGTCACCGGCGCCAGGACCCCCTCTGGCACCACGGCTGACACTCTGTGCCGTTTGAGTCGGGCGGGTCGCTGAGAGGCTGCCCCCCTTCCGCCTGCACACCCACAGCTTTGGTAACATCTGCCGGGTCCACGCGTACCCTGTGCACGTGGTTGCGTACCGGTCTGGTTTGCTTTGTTGGGACACAATGGGGGTGGTTTCCAAGCCCGGGGGACCCTACGTAGAATTGGAGGCGGCGTGAGAGGCACCTGAGCACCCCCCGCCCAGGGGTCCAAAACAAGCCTGCGGGGGACCGAGGGCTTCCGAAACCAGCAGGGCGGGGCTTCCAGCCATTCGCACCATGGTCTCCTGGAGACGGGCCGCCAAGCTGACAGCGTTTATGTTTGTTTCCACGTAGGAACCCCACCAACTCTACCGCAAGCCAGAGCTGAAGGCTTCTGGGACGGAGTGTGGTTGGCTGAAGATACGCATGTGGAAGGTGGGTTTTGAAGGAGCAAAGGAAGACTGCTTCCCAAAGAGCAGCAATATTTCCAGGTGGTGATTGAACACTACAAAACTCAGCGCCGTACACCGGCAGCTGGTCTGAGGGCTGGTGGTTCAAGGTGGTTCAGGTGTGGAAGGCACTTGCTGGGGTAACAGGCACCTGCTGTTTCTCAGATGAGCGCACCCTTCTCTGGGGACCGTTCCCCCCACGCCACCCCCATGATTTCCATGGCAATCACGTCTCCCGTGACCCACCCCCGCCCAGTGCCGGGGCTGTCGGATGTGCCGCTCTGGTGCGGGGTGGCCACACTCCCTGCGATGTGGATGCTGGCGCTCTGGTTTGCGGACAGAGCAGAGTGTCACCTGACCAGCAGGGAGGAGGAAGAGAGTCAGTGGGACTCCTCCGTCTCTGGGCTCCAGTTAAGACTGAGACCCAGCCATTGCCCAGCCTTCGGTTTGGGATGCTCCGCCTCCCTGAGTGAGGACATGCAGCCAAAGGAGGCCTGGGGAGCCCCGTTCCCAGGAGCCCCTGGAGAGGGAGGAGGGAAGAGCCCAGGGCAGGCAGAAAGCACCCTTGTCCCAGTGGCCCAGGCTCGCGGGACTGAGCCCTCCGCCAGGGCTGTGACGCTGAGAGTGAGCAGGCCCCGAGGGCGCTGGAGGGGCCGCGCTGTGGGGCACAAACAGCGGCGAGAGTCTCCCAGCATCGGAGGTGCGCGCCCCAGGGACGCTGGCCTGAGGCCCCTTTGTGGGCTGCAGCCCTCCTACAGCAACGATGGGTGCGACAGCCCCGGCAGGGACCCAGGAGCCCCCAGGCCAGGACGCACCGGCGAACCGTGTCCAAAAGCCGAGGGCATTCACCGAGACGCCGGGGGTCTGCAAATTAGCCCAAAGAAGACACCTCACCCAGCCTTTCCGAAAAGGAAATGAGGCAAGTCAGCAGCCAGGTCACCAGCAAGTCCCGCCTCCTCCAAGTGAGAGAGCAGCTGCGGCGCCCCAGGGAGCAGGGGGCCGCACCGGGAGGCCCTGGGCCGGTCTCCAGGGGGAGCCGGCCCACGGAGAGCTGGGTCCCGCAGGGGCGCCTGGCAGCAGGGCAGCCCGTTAGGCCGCGGCCTGTGCCGTCTAACCACATGCACAGATGTTCGCGGGCCCTTCCCTGGGACCTAGGCTGGCGATAAGCTTCTGGGAAATTTATAACAGAGCGAGCTCACAAACTTTCTTTGTACCACTCTTTCCTTCAATTCAGATCTCTGATATTATTAGAAATGCAAGAGAGTCCCTTGAACACTGATTCCCTAGGGACCTTTTTTACTTTATTTTTTTTAAGTATGCCCGGTACCTTATATTTGCCACATTTTAAAAAATCGATTTGTCCGAATTAGTTTCCTAGGGCTGCTGTAATGACACGAGGTACCTCAACTGGACTGGGTGGCTTGACACAACAGAAATGTGTCCCCTCCCAGCCCTGGGGGCTAGATATCGGTGACGAAGCTGTCGGCCGACCCCTGCGCCCTCTGAAGGCTCCAGGGAAGGATGCTTCCTTGCTTCTCCCTGGCTTCTGGAGGCTTCCCGCAACCCTTGGTTTTCTCTGGCTCACAGAGGCATTGCTCCCAATCTCTGATTCTGTCATCGCATGCCTTCTTGCCTGTGTGTATCTTGTATGTCCTTTCTGCTTCTTATAAAATCACCAGTCATTAGACTTGGGACCCACCCTAATGTAGTATGACTTCATCTTAACTAGTTACATCTGCAACGACCCTATTTCCAAACAAGGGAATATCCTCGGTTCTGGTGGACACATGGCTTGGGGCGGCGGGGGGGCGGCCGCGGTGCTACAACCCACTACAGTATTATTTGCAGGGGTCTCGCCCCCTAACTAGTCCCTCTCAGGCAGGGATTCAGCCGTGGCCTCAGGGCCTTTTTTAAAGAAAAGTTTATGCAGACTCTAATCATTCCATGGCACGATGTGCCATCATCCGTCAGTAACTCCGGGACCTCCAAAGAAAACATGAGTGCCTAACAAAAAGAACTCGGTCTATGGCAGGAGTAAATAAGCTAGTTCTTTGGCCTCCCAGCAATCAATTTTTAAAAATAAACATTTTAGTTTCTGCACTGTGCGGGGTAGGGAGTGACCTGAACCAGTCAGGAGAGCCTATATGCTATGCTGCAGTAACAAAAGGCCCGATCACCGTAGGGGCTTAAACGAAGGTTCGTTTCCTGTTTATGTTCCCCCTGCTGGTCCACTCACTACAGCCGCTCGGTGGCTGTGGCTAACAGAGCAGCCGCCATCTCCAATCGCTGATTGTAGTGCCGGAGGGAGGGGGAGACGGGAGGAAATTGATCCCACGGTCTCTTCATGCTTCTACCTTGAAGTAACACATAGCGATTCCACTCTCCTCTCATCAGCCAAAGTAAGTTATGTGGCCACGCCTCACTCTTAGTGGGCAGGAAAGTAAAACTCTACCACGTGGTCAGAAGGGGAGAGAACCGGAAACACTTGGTGAAAAATAGCAATGACGACCACAGCACCGTCTTTGGAGACGACCTAAACCCTCAACCATCTGGGACTAATGGTAAATGAAAAGAGTTTAGAGAAGAGCCTAGACAGCTGAGAAGATTACACAGAAAAGATGGGTCAAGCTTGGTCTTCAGGAAGGGGAAGGAGCCAGATAAACTGTGAGGAAGGCATGAGGTACAAACTGGGATGACCTTGACAATGACTCAGAGGGCAGCCTGAGCGTGGCGTTCGCAGAAGATAATGAGGAAACGGGCTGGGAGGGTTTGTGTTACCAGGACTCCCACCCCCGCACCAAACATCTGTGGAGTAGCCTTCGCATCCCTGGGGTACACAGTGGAATGAAAAACATAGTCTAATCTGACCTGTAGAATACTAGAAAAAAACATGTCATTGTGCTTTATTATGCTTATCTAGGACATAATAAAAAGGAACATGACTTCCAACATATGTGGAAATCTGAATATACGTGCCAGCCTCCTTCCACTTCTGCATTGCTTCAATTGTCACAGTGACATGTGACCAGTTGTTAGGACCCACAACAGTTCAAATATTTATCATGGGAGGTAAGAGAGAGAGAGTTTTCTGTGTTCCTCTTCAAATAGTCATCTCTTATAGGAGTTGGGACCTTTCAGTTTGTAGCCTGACCATCCTAGGTGAACACTCATGCGCACAAACTCTTAGAAACATGTCTGCCAACCTAAATCTGCTCCCTTCCCAATACCCAGCATTCATCCATCAAATTAATTAACTCTCAGTAGCGACTAGAAGGGCAAAGAATGACATCAATAGTCATTTCACTGTAGCCTCATCACAAAGGGAAGCCACAAATAGGAAATGTAGAAAACCACCAGGCATCCCCAGCTCTAGACAAGAGTCTGCAGTCTGCTGAAGGGGCTCATATAAATAATTTTAAAATAACATAGTGGAAGCCCTGGTTTGGGAAGAGTAATCTGAAAGTAGTACCCAGGTGGAGGAACAGCCACAGAGACCTCATAGAAAGACACCGCATTTATGGAGCACAAGAAGAGATAACAGAGAACCCTGTGTAAATAGACAGGCAGAGAACAGATTTAAAGGATGAAGGCAAGTGAAAGATGAGTCGAGGCTTTCCAGCCTGCAAAAGGTCACCTTGACCAGGAGCGGATGTGGAGAAGGCTCGCCCTGGAGGGCAATGGAGATCTTCTCACAGAGGCAGCGCACGTGAGGGGTAAGGAGTCCTTTCTGCATTCAGGCCACTCAGAAGCGATAAAAGTGTTTACACGTTGAGTTTACGCATTTTACAAAATAAAAATACATTCACTGAGTCTAATTGTAAATGTCTACAAAGACATACATATTCCTATAATTTAGGATATTTACTTCATTGCATAGAAAAAGAGTTAAAAGGAAATGTTTCTTAGTTATCAGGCGCTAACATCTGAGGCATCCTTGAGTAGCAGTAACGCAGAGGCGCCCCATTGGCCACTCACCCAGAAAGCGAGACCAGGAGGTCAGGTGGACAGACCAGAGACCGAGAACGGTGGGCACTGTCTGTCGCCTGTGAGAGTGCTCATTTGATAACGACCCACGAGGCACTGGAAGGCTTCCGGGGACACGAAGGCTCACCCAGGAGTGGCACGCCAGGGGTGAGGCGGTTGTCGTAAACAAGAAATTATGGTTCTCGCAAAGATAACCAGGAAAGCGTGCATCAGACGAGCAAACTGGGGTTCCTCTGGGTCCCCCTGGCATGGGAGAAGAAGCGAGGGTCTCACAACATCTTGAGAAGTGGAGGCACTGTGGAACTTTATAAGCACCTGGCCTGTGTTTAGAGCTAGAATTCGGGTGACTTGGGGGCAGGCTTTCAACAGCATGTAACAGACGAAGACTGGAGGAAATTGTGAAGGGGCCAGTCACATTTTGCTGGTGGGGCCACAGAGGATGGTTTCCCCATAAAGTAGTTTTATGGACCATGCAATCCAGTCTTACTTTCCCAGTAGGTCCTGGTGGGAGAGCTGGTTCTTGGCAACTCGAACGCGCCCCCTGCTGGGGAAGGTTCCCATCTGACATCTCTCTCCTGGGCCTGCAATAGTTGACGGCAGCTCCTTTACAGGAGCTACATTTGACCTCACCGCCAGGCTGCTCTCTCTATTGGGTCAGTACCTAGTATCTAACTTTGAGATCAACAAGGCATCAAAAAGAAAGGAAGACAGAGGGAAGGAGCGAGGCAAGGAGTGAAGGCTGCACGTAATTTGTGTGAATTACTTGCTGGGCTGTCAGATCTCCAGGGTGGGGCTTGCCTTATAGAGAGACTTGCTTGTCCCATGAGCACACAGACTAAAAGAAATTCCAGGAGCACCGTTCCTCAGATGGCGTTACTATTTCTGACTGGCCACCTACAAAACACGAGCCTGGAGCGCTACTGGATGTCGGCTTCCCTTCCCTCGCCTCTGAAAGCTAGTCAGCTGGGTGGGCAGGGAAAAGGGAAATGGGCTCGATCATCACTTTGCCCTTTATTCCTGTGACAAAGCCTTAAGAAATGATGGTGGAGCTTCGCATAGAAACGCTGACACCCACATCCCCTCGTGCCGGGAACCTAGTAGCAGGTTCCTGCATGGTCTGGGGTCTCCGGCTTCCAGCTCTGGGGGAGTTTCATTTATCCCAAAGCATCTGGAGAGATTTTTTGTCCAAACCAGCAGACCACAAACAGCACTGAATGCCTCCTTGTCTCTAGCATCGCCCCAGGCACCAACAAGGAGTTCAAAGAAGTACAAGGTGTGGCCTTCGCCCAGCAGGCTGAAAGCCCATCTAGGAGGATGGTTGCCATATTGGTCAAGGTTCATCAGGAAACCAAAGCCGTGTTTCAGGGATAAGGGATTTAATGGGAATTAGCTCTCACATTAATGTGGGAGACACTAGCGCAGTGAAGGCCTAGACGGCAAAGCTGAGGGGACACCAACTAGAGAGCTTGAAGCACCAGCTCTGGGAGGGAAGCCAGAGGTTGCCGGGAAATCTGAGAAGCCAAGGGCGGGCAGCCCCAGGTAAGGCTATGAAGGGGCTCATGGACGGGTGCCTGAGAAGCTGTTGCTCCATGGCTCCCACCTTTGTGGGTCCGCAGCCTGGAGGTGGGATTGGAAATGCTATTGGCCAACAGGCCAGCAGCTGGAGAGATGCGCTGGACACAGAACAGGGACCCAGCACAGACTGGGAGCCACTGGGCAGCTCTGCATCTCTCTGTCGCCAGACATGGCCACGACGCACTTTCCCTGAGAGTAATGGCCACCGCGTCACTCCTGCCTTCCAAATCTCATGCCAACCTCGTTTGGCCAATTCTAACTCAGGGAAGGGATTCAAGGAGCCGCAGCTCCCAGCTTGACCAAGTTGGCCCACAGCAGTCTAGCACAGCTGGCAATGTAGAATAATCCCTGAGAGAAAAGTGTGGCTTAAAGAAAACAGGAGAGAAGGCAGACGGGGTGTATGAAAAGCTTCATGGAGAGGGCACAGCGTTCACTGAGACTCAAGGAAGAATACGATTTCGAATATGGGGAAAGGAATGAGCAAACATTTCCCCAGTGTGGCTGCTTCCTTCATGTCGGTGTTGGTCCAAAGTGTATACAGCTTTCACAGAGCCCTGACAGGAACTGGGACATGGCGTGGGGACAGAGAGACAGATGAAGAGCCTTGTCCCAGGCCTGACTCTGACCTTGGGAAGGACTGAGCCAAGGTCTGCTGCCCAGACCCATTGACTCACCCCAAGTGGATAACAGGTCTGTACAATGGCCTCCGCCTTCCACCCGCTGTTTCTGTTTCTCCTTGGAGACCACTTGGCACGACCGCTCAAGGACAGAAGCCCGCTTTGAGGAGAAGAAATTCTGTCTGGATGCTTCTAAGGGCAAACTTTAAAATAAAGACAGCTTTGAACACAAGGAGAGTTTTGTCCTCCGCTGACCCCCGCGAGTGCTTGTCGCCACCAGTGCCCAGTAGCCGGGATTACAGGTCTGATGAGCCAGTGGCACCTGGCACAGGGCAAACTGTTCAGGAAAGAGATGCAGGACGACTGTGAGCTTCAGCGGCAATAGGGCAGAAAGGAACCCCCACCCAAGGGGTCCTGCCAGTGTTGGAAGCTGCAGCAGTGGCCCAGGTGCGGCGTGGTGGGGGAGGGGCTGCGTAAATGGCGCTTGGTGCTCAAGAGAAAGGAGTTCAGAGAAAGAGGCAAGCGCAGTCCGTGAAGAATGGGCTCCCCAAGGGAGAGCTCCAACGCTCAACAAGTCAAGCCGTCCCTGTTGCAGTGTGTCTGGATAGCTCAGGGCCTTTGGTTAGAAAGCTCCTTCCTCTCATGGCTACAGTGGCACATAGAAGGACTCCTCCTATGCCCATCCTGCTCTACACCACAGCTCTTCCTCCACGTGAAGACTGAACTAAGGGTAGCCCCCGGGCCTCCGAAGAAACCTCACAAGATTTCTTTTAAACTATCTTTTCATTACTTCTCCTCTAGACCTTCAATGTGTCGATAGCTTGCTTCAACAATGGCACACAAAACTGAGAGGTTCTTCACCTGCTCCTACCCTCTACCTGCAGTGAAAATTGCAAGAAAGCTCTATTTTTTGGAACAAGGAACTTCAACTTCGAAACCCTTGTGTTCTATAGTTAATGTCCAACATTAGTCATGGAAGGTGCCCCAGCAGCCTCTCCCCAGGTCCGCTGCCCTCGCTGCCTGAGGAGCCAAGATGGTCCCAAAGAAGTTACTAGCACGCAAGGGTCCAGACCCCAGGAATGTTACACAGTGAAGGAGCAGCTGAGTCCCTCTGATGGGGTCACCCGGGTCTCCTTTCCTTTCTTTGGGTGGGTGCTTTGGATCCCAGGAGAGGGTTGTTCTTAGTTCTCAAGCCACTATTCTGAGTTCAGAACGACTTTGAGACATAATAACTTAAGATTTAAAGTAATATTGATATAGTCTGTTCACCTTAAACAGCCAGATAATTCTCCAGCAAAATGGGTTTCTTTGGGAACCATAAAGAATTGCAATTCCTGGCACCCAGTCTACTGGTGAACCACAAGCAGGTCCAGAGAAAACAAGACACGCAGCCCGGCTCTTTTATGGGCTTGGGCGCGGGGGGCGCTGTTGTAAATGAAGTTTCCATTGGAGGAAACTGGAAGTTCCAAGTGTGGTGACTTCTCATTGGCTGAGCTCCGGCCGCCTCCCATAGGCTGAGCTGTTCCTGGGCCAGGAGGACTCTTCCCTTCCTCCTGGTGACGTCATCACGTAGGGTCTCTTCCTGTCGGAGATGCAGGTAACTCTTCCGACGGCGTCAGGACTGTGTGTTGAGCGTGTTATGCGTGGGAGTTCTTTCTTCCAGCTTCCCGGCTCCCCTTGTCATGAGATTTCTGTTTATTAGTTTTCACAAGTCTAACTAGGCAGAGCTTTCTCCCGCTCTCTTTGTAGAAATAGTGCTTCCACTACTTTCCATTCTAAATTATTTTTGGAGCCTCAGTCCAACAAGAAAACATTCTATTTGTTTTGTTAGTAGGTGCGCCTGACCACACACGTGGGCAACCTGAGCGTCTCTGGGGAGGGACCCCACAGGTCAACGGGATGGAGTTTGGTTGAGGAAGAGGGATTCACGATGACCCCAGGAAATGCATAAATAATTTGTCAGCCACGGAAAGAATGAAGAGATTTTTCACCACAAGATAAAGCAAAAGAATTGTTAAAATGTGCATGGAAGGGTGATAAGATCCATTTTTAACAATGATGCTGTTCAGAAACCGAATTAATCTAACATAAGCAGCCTGAAGTATTTTCACATGCAATGACAAAAATGAAAATTATTGGCCCCTGTAACTCCTTAGGGATTATTGGTCTGTGAGCAGCAGATGAAGAAACCTTTGGAACTGAATCCATATAACAGAAAACATCTGTTTGGGCATCTTTCAATTTCAATATGTTACAGGCAGGGAAAAGCTGAAATTTAGAAATACTGGTCTGTCATGTAAACTGGCCATTTCTGATTTAAACGTTTCATAGTCTTCCTTGGCAAAAAGTTATGATCCTTTAAATTTGTCTCTTTGCCTTTTGCAGTTCTTAAAACCATTTGTCTCTCCATCTTCTTCTGTGGTAAATAAAGTAACCACACACATAAACAAAAAGTAATTGGGAGGCCAGGATTAAAGACATTTCCCTGTGAATAGGGACTAAGAGGGAGGAATGGAACAACCTGGGTTGACAGAGCTAGCACATCTGTCGTCGGATGTGAGTCCTGATTTTAATTTTTTCAGGTGGAGGGTTCAAGGAAACACTGCCTCTCCCCTCCTCTAAAAAACCCGGAGTCCCACCTTGCCCCCTGGGGCTGCGCTCCCTGCTACCCAGGCTCCCGGCCGCGTCCTCCCGCCAGCTCCGGGCGCGCAGCCTGGCTTGCTTACAACCCACGGAAACTAGGCTTTCCCCCACGGTCTTTCCAAAGTCACAAATGATGTCCTACGGCCAGATACAATGCATGTGCCGCAGGACACTGTGACTTCTCCCACCTCTCAGAATTCTCTCCTGTTTGGGCTGTTTCTCATCGTCTTCGCCAGCCCATTTGCAGATTCATCATTAGCCCTTCACCCCTTAAATATCAGTGTTTCCCAGAGCTATGTCCTCTGTCCTCAGCTTCCACGCCCAGGGTGTATATGATCGGCCCGTCCCACTCCATTCCACGCGTGAGGGCCTTGGTTCGGGCCTTCACCCCTCCTGCCTGAATGGCTGCACCTGCCCACCCGCCACTCCCAGCCCGCTCCCCCACCTCCCCCACCCCCACCACTGGCCCTGCCCGCTCCGGGCTGCATGCTGGCCCCGCCCCAACTGCTGATCATTCCCTAAATTGCAGCCAAGACTATCAGCCTAAAGGGCAAATCAGTTGTGTCACTTCCTCCCTGCCTTAAAATTCTCCAATGGCTCCCCTGGCTCTCAAGATAAAGCCCAAATTCCTCAGCTTGCCCGCCCCAGCCGGACTCCCCTGGCCTGGCCTGCCTCTCGCCCTACCAGCCCCTACAGCGGCCTTCCATCCGCCTCGGTCCTGGAACAGGCTGTCCTGGCTCACCCGGCGGCCCTAACCCTCCATCAGCTCCCCACTCCCTCTCATCCTATGTGTCCCTGTTCTCCTTTCTGATATTGACATTTGTACCTTCTTTTTTTATTGATCAGTCTCACCTATGGGTTATCGATGTTATTCATCTTTTCAATTGTGTGTTTTGAAATTGTGTGTTTTCAATTGTCTCTGTTGATCTTCTCATTCTGGTTTGGTTTTTTTTTTTAATCTCAGTAGTTTATGCCCTTGCTTTTATTATTCCCTTTCCTCTACTTTCTTTGCATTAATTTTGCATTTCCCTTTCTAATTCCTTGAGATGAACAGTTAGTTCATTGAGTTTATCCAGCTTACGTCTTTTCCTAACCTAACCTGTTAAGGTGAAGATGTCCCTTTAAGCATTGCTTTTGTTATGCCACGCCCCACGTGTTTTGTAAAACAGTGTTTTTGTTCAGGGTTGTCTTTTTTTGGACCTGTGGGTTATTTTAGTATTTTTATTCATTTTTGAACATATGGTGACCCCTTTCCAATTATCTCTTTGCTCTTGAGCACATTACATGCCGTCATTTTAACCCCTTGAAATTATTGAGACTTGCTTTGTGGCCGAGTTTTTGTAACTGTTCAATGTATACTTGAAAACTAGGTACATTCTCATGTTGCCCCTTCGTGTTTCAGATTTTTAATTATATTTTAAAAATCTTTCATAGCCTTGCACATGTTTTGCCTGCTTGATCTGTTAATTTCTGAGAGAAATCTGTTACAAAATTCTGGCATGTCTGTCGGTTTATTCATCTCTGTTCAGTTCCTCCAGTGGCTTTTTCTTTCAAATATTCTGAGGCCATTTAGATACATATAAATTTTAAATTATTTAATCTTCCTAATGAGTTGAGTTCCTAATTAATCAGAAGTGACTCTTAATCTCCAGTAATTTATTTTTGCTTTAAGTTCATTTTTTTATATTAATATAGATTTACCAGCTTTCCTGTGGCTACTGCTTGCAGAGTATAATTTTTCTACTCTTTTATTTTCAAACTTTTTTACCCTTGTATTTTAATCTATGCCTTGAAAATAGAGTATAACTTGGCTTTAATTTGTAATCCACAAATCCGTCCTTTAACTGAAATATTTAACCTATTTATTATATAATATAATTACTAATTATATTATTATATTATATAATTAATAATTAGTGATTAATATAATTACTAATATATTTGACTTTAAATCTACTATCTTACAATATTCTTTTTATTTGTCCAACTCATTCCATGTCCTTTCTCTCTCTTTTCTTGCCTTCTTTTGGACTATTTTTAATCATTGCATTTTAAGAAAAATTTTATATCCTCATCTAAGGACACTTTTTCATTGCTTTTAGAGAGAGAAAAAGGGAGAGAAACATCGACGTGAGGCAGAAACATCGATCGGCTGCCTCCTGCATGCACTGAGACTGGGACTGAATCCGCAACCTGGACCTGTGCCCCGACCGGGACTCCAACCCGCGCCTTCCAGTCTGAGGGATGATGCTCCAAGTCACTGAGCCACACAGGTCAAGGCTACTCGTTCCATTTTTATTCCATTTTATCATTCTCTTAATTTCAAAGTTGTACACTTTTTATTATGCCTTCAGTGGTTACCTTGGAAATCAACACACAAGCTCTGAACTTACCAAAATCTAATGATAATTGGTACTTTTAACTCCTTTTGGACAATGTGAGGACCTTAGAACAGCTTAGAACCCTTTCACTCTGTCCCCAACTTAAAGATTTTTGTTGTTCTGTCGATAGATAGATATGTAGATAGATAGATAGATAGATAGATAACCCACACATGTGTGTCCCACAAATATTTATTATTGTTTTATAAAGTCAATGTCATTGGATTTGCTCATACGTTTATACTTTTCTCTGCTCCTAATGTCTCCTTATTTCTAACCTTTCATCTAAGATTATTTTCTAGCCACCTAAATAACTCTTAAATGACTTCTTAACTAATAATCTGATGGTAACAACTCTCTCGGAGGGGCATGTTATTTCTTGTTTTCGCTGGTTCTTTCTCAGGTGAGTGTGTACTTCATGTGCCTACCTTTGGGGTTGTTTGTTTGTTTGACCTTGTATATTTTAAAATATTTGTAGAAATATTTTGAAGCCTACGATGCTGTTACTTTTCTTAGATTTAATTTTCATTTGCTTCCACCAAGTCCTCACGTACTGTCCGTTTGTCATCCTCGTTCCAGCGTCAGGACATTAAGACTTTCTTCGTTACCCAGATGGCCCAGCACGGGGCCATAGTTCCCGAAAGAGCTGTCTGACTTCCATCTCACCGTTATCTCCAGGATAAGCAGCCTGGCGGGCCCTGGGCCCCAGCTTCCTGTCCCCCGGATCTCACAGGGCTAGGAGGGGCTGCTTGCTCTCTGACTGTGTGTTCCAGACTTTCAACTGCTGCCTGGTCAAAAGCGATCCCCAATGCCAACCTCACTTTCCTGGATTTTCATCTTTTCCTGAATCTTAGTCCAGTAATTCCTCATTATCTTACAAGCTCTTGGATGCTTTTGAGGACTTTAAAAAATGTCATTTAATTTGTTTGTGATTATTATCAGTGAGATGATTGGTTTGAGTTACCCTATCACTATTATCAAATGAAAGAATCTCTCTCCTTTTTTTTTAAATCCTCACCCAAGGGCATGTTTATTGATTTTATAGAGTGGAAGGGCCGGCTAGGGGGGTGGGCAGGGGACTAGAGAGTGGGGAAGAGAGAGAAAGAGAGAAACATCACTCAGCTGCCTCCTGCATGCACCTTAGGGACTGAACCCACAGCCTAGGTATGTGCCCTGACCAGGGATCAGACATGCAACCTTTTGGTGTACGGGACGATGCTCCAACCAACCAAGCCACCTGGCCAGGGCAAGGAAGGATCTCTTTTGGCACTTTCAAGCACTGCGCTTCATCTTGCTGCCGTTGCTATGAAGCATCCAGTGACGGTGCTCTGCTGGCCTAGGGACCGTGACGCAGCGGTAACCCAGAGAGCCAGTGCAGTGATGGGTCCAGTACTGGAGGAAAGGCTGGAGGAGCAGAAACATTCCGCTCCGCCAGTGATCTTGGGCCCGCCTCCCTGGGTCTCGCTCTGGTCCTGCACCCCCGAGTCCTCATCAGGGATGCGCGGCCGCCTCACTTTCCCTCTGTCCCCACTCCCGCCCCCAGAGCTCCTCCATTCACCCCTGTCCCCACAGGACCAATTCATCCTTCAATGGCTTTAGAATCCATTCTCACTTTCCCCTGCTTTCCATCTTAAAAAATCAAAAGTGATTGTTTTCCTACATGAATTCAAATGACTCTTAATCTCTTTTCCTAAAAAGGAAAAGACCAACTGCATGACACTGAGAGGGAGTTTGAGAAATGATGTTAGGCGAGTGATCCATCATGTGACATGAACCCAGAGGGCCTCCAAAGCACACAGAGTAAACACCACTTAGAGAGATGATTTTTCATGTTTCAAATCATAAAATAATTATGTTACCCATGTATTCTCTGTCGAGGCTTCGAGTGCCAGGCTAAAGTAATTAAGCTTTACACTCAGTACGGAAATCTACTCAGAAAGCCCTCAAGTCTAGCTCCGTCTTTATTGTCCTAAGTCCCTAACCAGGACAGGCCCTGCCGCAGGAGAGCGGCACTGCGCCACCAACGGCTCCGTTTCTCACCTCCTCATCCGCTCACTCCCCCCGCCCCGCCCCGAGGACCATCTGTAAACTCCATCCTCAGACAAAGACCCATAAAAGGTGAAACCCACAAGATCGAGCTTATTAAAGTAAAACCTAAAGCAAAACCCCCCCATCCCTCCCTTTTTATATATCTTCAAAAGACCCGATGGCCTTCAATCCTGCTAACTGCCACAGTATTTCCATCCCAATAAAGACAAACATGCTTTCATTGAGGAATCTTAAAAGTTCACGGTAAAGTATAGGTCAGGCAACTCCCCTCCATAGAGACATATACTTGTAAATAATGAGGCAAGACAGTAAATTTCAAGAGGCATTCATGACCCCGCTGATTCCATCAGCGTTCCCCCCAGTGCCCACCACCCTGCCCGACAGCCCCTCCCCCGGTCAATAAGCACTCTAAAGTAGCTGTTTGCTCTGGAAATGTAGCCTCTGGGGGAGAGAGAGAGAGAGAAGAGGAGAGCAATATAGCAAATAAGGTAAAGTGGGTAAAAGAGAGAAATTCATTGTACTCTTCTCGCAACTTGCCTATAAATCAGAAATCATTTCAAAAAAGAAAGTCAAAACAAAACCAAAAGCAACAACAATAAATTCTGAGGCTTCACTTCCAGTTCATGAGCTGGAAGTGAGCACAAATCTCTACTCTCAGCGTCTTCTAAAAGAAGTCACCACAAGCAACGTCATGTTCTACAGGCAAGTTACAAACCAAACCAGTCAGCTGTGTTAGGAGGTTCTGTGTTGTCATTCATCTCGACCGTCCTTCCCGGAGCCTTGTCTTGTTGCCACGACTACACTTGGGTGCTTTCCAAGTCACTCTCAGGGAGGGGTTAACAAACCGTCTCTCTACGGAGCTTCGGCAGGTGCTCCTAAGCAAAAAGAAAAAAGACCGACAGTTAACAACGTTATTTTGTGAAAGAGAAACCAACTTTACTACTAGCTCATTAGAAGATAAGGTATGTGTTAGCCATTAATGTTTCACGGATACACGTCAAGGGACGAGAAGAAGAATGAAACACAGCCATTCACCAAAACCGCCATGAAGCTTAGCGATGCAGCACCGGTGTGATGTGGGCACCAGCTCTCTGGCCTTGCCTTGCTCACGGCTGGCTCCTCTCCCGAGCGCCACCCTGACTCCACTGTCCTGCCGCCCAGGTCAGGTCCCGGCTGCCGCTCCCTCCAGGCCCTGACTGCAAAGAAAGCTTGATCGCCTTACCTACCAAGCACAAAACTGCTCTTGGCCTCGACTACACAGACTTCATAAACTCTTTTGCTCCAGTTCTTTCTTCTCCACAAATCTAACAGCTACAAGCCTTGCCGGGTGGCAGGAGCCTCTCCAAGCCAAACACACGCAGCCAGATGCCAGGTGCTTGCTAAGCCCGCTCCAGCAGCCGGGGGGCTACAGGCCCTGCCGGGTGCAGGCAGGAAAAGCTGCATCCTCCACGCTGCGCTGGCTGGGTGATTAGCCCCTATTCCTTTCATTTCCCTTCTCCTCTGGTTGCCTCCTGGCTTCCCGACAGCTGTGGGTAAAATCTATTTACTTGCCAAATACTGGTTTTGCTGGACCTTTGAGATTCCCTATTTTATCGACTCACACATGTGGGTTATAGCCACTGAGCAAAATGCGTCCATTGTCTTCAACAGGCATGGCACCGGGAGGGAAAGCAACCGAGAACAAGGCCCAGCTCCGGCCGACACACAGCACATCGGCTTTCAGAGCCCGTGCTTCCTGCGCTGCGCCCGCGAGGCAGGGGCGAGGTGTGCCCTGGCGCGCACAGGGACGCGCACTGAGTCGCAGCCCATGCAGCGCATCCCTCCGGGGGGCCTGCCGTCCCCGAACCTTTGCCTCCGTTTTCACGAGGACTCTCTGCTGAGGACTTTGCTGCCCCCCGCCCCATGAGCCTGCCTTGCAGCACGCCATACCCGTCCAGACACGGACCCCTGAGTGATGGCGGCCAAGGTCCCAATGGGGCCCTGCGTCGCAGGCCGGGCAAGGGCCCCTTCCCAAGTGCTCCACCGGGCAGCAGCGGGGACGTCGACCGGGGGGGTGGGTGTTGGAGAGGGTGACGGGGTGAGGGCAGAGACACGCCTCGAAGGGGTCGGACCTGTGTTCCTGGGGGAGGCCCTCCTGGCCCCGGTCATCCCATGGGCCAGGGGGTCCGGACAGACTTCCACCAGGCCGGTTAAAGTTCCCGCCATGTCAGGAACGTGGGGACGTGCCAAGGTGCAGAGACGTGGATCGGCTGAGCCAGGCGCAGCGTCCGCCCTGGGAAACGCCACCAAGGCAGGTGCTGGCTGTGCATTTGGGAGGCCACCTGCGCCCTGGAACCCTCCCAGGGGCCCTGTGCTGGGACATACGGCGGGGGGTGGGGGGCAGCGTTGCCAGGCCGAGCGGGGCCTGTTAAAGACACGCAGCCTCACGGAGTGATGCTTTTTCCTCCAGGAAAGCAGGCTTTCCTGGAACAACCAGGCCGGCGTGAGCTTCGGCTCCACCCTCCCAAGGCCAGCCGGCCAGGCTGCCCAGGCCCGGAGCCCGCAGCTCTCTCCTTGACCATGGCCTGCCCCTGAACACTGCAGGCCAGGCCTCCCCCAGCCACCACGACAGGGATGGGAAAGGGATACGGCTTCACGTGGGTCCCAGTTCAAGGACAAGGGCACTCTCCCTGTGGGTCCCTCCCGGACGTCCTGCCCTGCTGCATCATCAGGGACAGGTCTCCAGGGGTCATGCCCCGCCCTGGACAACCACACAGCTGCACTGAGATGCCTCAACACTGAGCCGGCCTGGGTGCCCCAGAGTGGCCCAGAGAACATTTGCCTGATACCGATGCCCAAACACCCGCTGCCTGACACCCTGCGTCCTAATCTGCAGTCGCCAGGGAGGGGGAGGCGGAGGAGGCAGGCCCACGCTTTCAGAAGCCCTCAGGTGACTCTGAGAAGCACCCCACCTTCCTGTGGACTAGCCCTGCACACTTGCGGTGACGTGAAGCAGACGCGCCCATTGCTCCGTTTCACAGACGAGGAGACGGGCTGCAGTTCTCCGATGTGACGGGGCCTATAAAACCCGACCTCCTAATGCCATTAGATGAGATGGGATAGAGGCAGGAAAACAGATGGAGAACAGAGGGCTTAGAACAGAGAGGCTGTTCCGTACGATACTACGTCAGCCATTTGTCCGAAGGCCCGAACTGCACAACAGAGCGCGAAGCCCAGTGCAAACTCTGGGTTTCGGTTAATAACTATGTATCACAAAGGCCTGGTCGGCTGTAGGGAATGTACCACCCTCAGCAAGGTGGTGCAGAGAGGGGGGAAGGGGTGGGGGCAGGTGGGCCACAGGAACTCTGCACTGTATGCTCAGTTTCTGTGGAAACCTAAAAATGTTCTGAAAATAAAGTCAAGGCCCCAGACTTCCATTTTGCCTCAGGGCGCCCGGGTGAAGCAGACAACCCACCCAAACCTTATCACCAGTGAGGGTGTCCCCTGGGGCCCACCCCCCTTGGGCAGCCTGCCATGTAGATAACGCTGAAATCGGGAGACGGCGTCTTCATCCATAGAGCCGTGCAGAGGCGGACGACAGAATGAGCAAGGACTGGGGTCCAGACAGACTGTTCGCAGGGGATAGAGACGTTCGACCACCCCCTGAGGCTGCCCACTCAGCCCCAGAAGGTCCGCTCCCAGAGGACACTTCCACTTGGAGGCCTCCGGAGGCCCCGTCACCAGAGGGCAGCTCCTTGGCGGGGAACAGTCTTGTTGGGCGGGCACACCACTCAGCGCCCCTGCCCCCCACCGCACGCCCACTGTGTGTGCAAGTCCCCGCCCAGATGGCCCGGCGAGGCCGATCACGGGTGTCTGAACAGTCCTAGCGAGGAGAGAGCCCGTGTTGCCTGTCCTGCAAAGGGTTGAAAGGAAGAGCTCTCGGCCAGGTTGCCTGAAAAGACCAGCCTTCCGAAGCCCATTGCCTCCCCTGCCCGCCTGCCACCGAGTGGGGGGTCTGGAAGAGCCGCAGAACTGCCCGAGAAGCGAAGCTGAAAAGAAGCACAACGCAGGGAGAACGTTGAGACTCCAGCAGGAGTCATGAGGCTGCAACTGGGCCCTCAGCTCAAGTGGACCGGGCGGGGTTTAGGGCAGCTGGACAATCAGTTCCCCCAAAAGAAAAAGTCAGCAGCGACAGTCGTCTTAGAACACAAACGCAGTGCGGCTCACAGTGTGCGTGTGTTTCGGACGCTCCCTGTGCCGCTGACCATCGCTAAGCGACAAAGCTGGCCCGCACCGCCACGCGCGCCCTGGGCGCTGTTTTGTCGATTCCTCGCCTCTGCTGAGCCAGCCACCTCTCCTCCTCAGCCACTCCTTCGCAGCCACGTTTCAGTCTCTTGCCTGCTGCTTCCTCCTCCTGGCATTCTTTGCAGGAAAGGCCCATTAGAAGAGCTTCAGTAGGGAAGGCAGGGGGGCCTGTCCTGCTCACCTGGCATGGGCAAGTAAGTGCAGCCCTGGCATGGAATGCCTGGCTTCCGATGCCGTGGTGCGGGTTGGACGATTCCGTGGCTTCCCAGGGGATTTCTGCTGGTGGGAGCGAGAGGGCTCTCAGGCCGCTTTGAGGAACCCAGGCAGGAACCGTCTGCCTTCTCTCACCCAGGAGATGGCTCCGGAAACTGCCGCCTCTGACCAGAGTCCCGAGGGCTCCAAGGCAGAAAAGCAGGGCTGTGGCAAGTGAGCTTGGGGGTGGGGCGGGGGGTGGCCTGGGAGCCCTCCCACCCCCACCAACTCCCCCGCTCAGCAAAAATGCCCCCACTCCGCCGTTCACACGCCACCATCTCTGAGTCGGACAAGCGTTGTCCCCAGAATCCCCTTTCATCCTGCACTGGTGGTTTCATTGATTCAGTTCACTAACCAAGCCCGTCCTACGTGCCATGAGCTGCTGTGGACCCAAAAGAGAACAAGGCAGGAGAGCCGCTGCCCGGGCACAAATACTGCAGCCGGCAGGCGTGGCAGCGCAGCACGCGGTTCCTGGAGGGCAGAGCGCTTGGAAAGGCAAGTTCTGCCAGCGGTGGCTGAGGACGTCTTCAAAGGCAAACGTCCTGGACGATGAGTCAGACTGAATCACACAGAGAACACGAAGGAAGAGGAGACAAAGGCCACAGGTAGGAAAAACCAAGGACCCGGAGAAAAGCTGCCTATATTAAATTATAGTCCCTTGACATGTATGAGGATTAATAGTTTAATAGGTAGCCTCCAGTAAACAATAGAGTCCTGGGGGCTTAAGAAATGGTATATCTACATATCAAGAAATATGATGTATAGAAACGAAAAACAATACATTCTACCTTCTTATATTCAGCTTTGGCTAAGAGAACAGTTGAAAGCAAAGGCCACAAGTTTCAACAGACCTTAAGACAATGGAAAAGCTACTGACGCAAGTATTTTGAAACTACAAAGCACCAAGCTCACAGCTACATCTTAATCCAAAGTTACCACAGAAGGCGAAGGACATTTATGAGCCAGACACCTCAAAGACGCTCAAGGACTTAGAAGCTAACCAGTTTGACAAGCTCTTATTCTCTAGCCTGTCAAACCAAGTCTAGGCTAATTTGTTTGCAAAAATTCTCCTGTGACATTTGTTTATGAATTCTAAAAGCCTTATTATTACCTGTCATGGAATGTAACCCTTAATCTCTCTGCTATGCTCGCCTTGCTTGGTTGTTTATGGAGAACCGCATTTTCTTGCTATTTTGTTTGTTTTAGAAAACTGTATTTGTTATAAGAAGTTTATTGTAGGACATTCATTCACTCATCTCAACTACACTGTACACATCAGCACTGTGGTAATTAACTCACTATCATGACCTCACTCATTTCATTCTGGAAAGTTCATCTGTATATAAGCTGCTTAAGTTTACTTATGAATCAGAAAGTATCAAGAGTTTATCTTGGCTTTTATCCTAGGCTGGTTTGAGAAATAAACAGGCTCTGATCAGATTCATTCCTTTAACAACAAAGCAAAGTGAGTTTTCCACAATACAAATACATAAAAAGTCCGGATGAGTAATGCTGGAGACCAGTCCACGAGCCACTCTGCACTGCGTGTGCTTCCTCGTACCCGAGCGCTCCCTTGCCTACATCGCGCGCACGGCTTCACCCAGTTCCCCTGCGGGGTGCTTGTTCAGGCCTCATCTGCACCAGGATTAAAGTGAGGGGGAGCGAGGTCGTTTCTGCAGGTCTGTCCTTGCCTGTCACCAACTGCTGACTAGAAGGAGCTGAGAAAAGTGGTATTCTTGGCATGACAAGGTGACACGCCCACCTAGTTACTGCTGTGTCCTCACACCGGCAGCTGCGCCTGGCAGGGACCGGCGTGACTGAGTTAGCCAGAATGGATAAACTAATTTCAGCCTTCATTTCCGGCGGCCTGCACGGAGCTGCAGAATAAGTCTTGGTTCCTTTATTTCCATGACACACAGCCGCAGTCTCCCATGTGGAAGAAAGCTTTATATAATGGAATTACCATCTTGCTTGGGAAAGTGGAAACTTACACAATCAAAAAATATCACAGTTGTGATTGGCCCTCTCCCTTCCTCACCCATGATGGTGGATGACCCAGACAGAAGCTACAGTTGCCTCTGGCTGTCTTTTTCTCCAGTCGTCGGACACCTGCTGGGAGCAGGACACTAGGCCAATGCTGGGACAGGGACAAGGCACCTTCGTCACGGAGCTTGTTCCCCAGTGACGCAGAGGTTCCCAAGCACCTCTTGTCCTCAGACAAGACCAGGCCAGCACCCTAGAATCCCCCGGAAACCTTATTAAAAGTAGAGAGTATCCATCAATGAATGAAAGCTAGTGGAAACAGATATCGTCTCAAAACCTCTCTCTACAAGCTACCTATTGATTACAAAGGGTAAAGTCACTTTACAGTGGAGAAATCTGGCAGGAACCACCTTCACCGATGACCAAGTTCCCACCGTCAGGAAAGGAGCTAATCCCTTGTGGGGCCCTCAGGACTCAGTCCATCGAGGAAGACACAGCCTCCCTGCCTGGCACAGCAGGCGGTCCGGGGAGCGCGACCCAGGTCCAGTCATGAGGGATTGTGACATGCCCACAGTGAGGGGTGTGTTGCAAAATCCCTGGCATGCACTCTTTCACGAGGCCAGAGTCATAAAAACTGATTCCTCAGGGACTGTTCCAGATGGAGGGAGGCTAACGAGCTGTGGCAATGGAACGCAAGCCGTGGGTCCTCTTTCTATAAAACGCTGTTGGGGCTGTTGGCAAGATCTGAGTAAGTTCTTCAATTAAATAATAGTACTTATTGATGTCAGTTTCTTGATTTTTGATCATTATATTGTATAAGTCCTGATTTGTAGAAAACAAGGATATTTAAGGATAAAGAGACATCATAGCTGATGTTCACGTTCTCTTCAATAGTTCAAAATACACACACTGAGAGACATATACTTTGTGTGTGTGTGTGTGTCTGTGTCTGTGTGTGTGTGTGTGGTGTGTGCTGAGAGAATGGATGCAGACATAGTAAAATGCTCACATTTAGACCATCCAGGTGAGGTTATCCAGGAATTCTTTGTACGAGTCTTGCATCTTCTCTGTGCTTTTTTAAAAAATGTCAAAACATTTTTACAATTTAAATAGAGGTGCATGGGCTCTCCCCTGGAAAGTCTTGACTCAGCAAACCTGGGATGAGTGTGGGCGTTTTGCCTCTCCTAAGCATCCGAAGGTCCCGGTGCAGCCTGCCTACAGAGAGCGGCGGGGGAGACAGGATGGCTGCCTTCCGACCCCTCGGCTAGTCAGGGACCGAGCAAAACCAGGACATCGCTTCCCTTCCCACCCTGGCCTCCTGCCACCATGCCACGCGCTTTATTCAAGTAGAATGGGGCGCATTGTATGATTATCTCCAGTCCGTAGATATCAAGATGGCAAAACTGGAAAAAGAAAAGAAGAAGAAGACACCCCCCCAATGCAGGTCAAATCTGCGCAATGTTCATACCAAAAGTAAACCTTCCCTCCTCTACAACCCCAGAAAGTCTTCCCCATCTTCCTTATATCCTGCTGAGTCATCAGTACTGTCATCCACCTGTCAGCTGGGCTAGAAACCTAGGAGAATCTGGAGCCTCCCGCTCTCAGTCCACCTCCCAACCCTCCCAGCCTGAGAGCCGAAACTCTGTCTTCTCTCCCGGCCTGGCCCACTCACGTACTTCAGCGATGGTTCTCACCGGGACAGCTGTGAACCCTCCTGACTGGCCTCCCTTCCTCCCCTCCCCTGGCTCCCAGCCTCCACGGACAGACAGGGCAGGCCTCTCAACTGCAGGCCTGGCCAGGCGGGCATGCAAGGAGCCTGGAAGTCATCATCCTGTCCTACAAACAAGGGAAAAGCTGAGCAAACTGAAGCAGCAGGTCTTCCTGGAGCTGCCAGAGACCTACAGTCACAGGGCCAACTGCTGCCCCAACAACCAGAGAGGCAGGCTGGTGGGTACCCAAAATCACAACTTGCCATCGCAGAAACCCACAAACAGGGACCTCAGCCGGAACCAGTACTGGGTGTATGATGTCTGGCTTTTGACAAAAATTACAAGACACACTCGAAGGTAAAAAGTGCAGTTTGAGGAGACAGAATAAACATCAGAACTGGACACAGAAATGTCAGCTGGGGATTTAAAATGACTATGCTTAATATGGTAAGGACTCTAGTAGGAAAAACAGACAACATGCAAGAACCGACAGGTATTGTAAGCAGAGAGACGGAAATCCTTAGAAGGAATCAAAAAGAAATGCTAAAAATAAAGACACTGTAACAAAAATAAAGAATGCCTTTGACAGGCTCATTAGTAGACTGGATATGACTGAAGAAAGAATGAACTTTGAGGATATGTCTATAGTAACGTTCAAAACTAAAAAGCAAAGAAAAAAGACTGAAAAAAATAGTATCAAATGCAGGCCTGACCAGGCCATTGGCCACTGGCCACTGACGTCCACTGATGGTTCCTTGTAGCAATTTCAGAACAAATTCAAGCCCTAGTCTAGTCCGCAAAGCTTTCGTGTTTGGACTCCTGGCCCTCTCTCCCCTCTCCTCCTGTTCCCCACTCCTCACTAACCACAGTCTGATGGAGCATCCATGGCTAACAGGAAAAGCAATTGAAAAAGGTCAATTCACTGTTCCGGTTTGCATGTTATTGTATGCTCCTGCCTCCCCATTAAGTCAAATGCACCTTTAATTCAAGATGTCCAAGCTACCTGGTAAAACATTTGTTGAGAGAGAGAAAGAGGCAGCCATTTGGGAGTTTCTTCCCTATTTTTATCCTTGAGTTCAGTCTTTAGCTTTTAAACCAAACCCATGTTGTTCTCAAAAACTATGTTACTATAAAGTTGAAGTTTTGTTTTTTGTGGGGATTTTTTGTGTTTTTTGTTTGTTTGTCTTTGCAAATAGCTAAAGGCAAATAGCAAAAATTCTGGGTGTTTGAGTTTTTGGTTACTATTGTTATTGTTATGGTTGTGGTTTGGTTGGGTTTGGTTATTTTAGGCAGGGATGTCCAACCTTTTGGCATCTCTGGGCCACACCAGAAGAAGAAGAGTTGTCTTGGGCCACACATAAAATTCATTGCAACACAGAATCACACAGACACACACGCAAATCTCATAATGTTTTAAGTAACTTTACGATTTTGCGTTGGGCCGCGTTCACAGCCACCTTGAGCCGCATGAGGCTGCGGGCTGCAGGTCGGACATCCCTGTTTTAGAGGAAAGGAACTTGAAATCCATGAATATGTCACCAGGTCATTTTCCCTGCGCCAGCAACAGGTGCCTAGAATGCAATTTCAGGAACCTGTAACCTTTGCATTCCTAAGTTTAATGTGAATTTAAAACCCAAGGAATCTAAAAGACAGAATATCAGACAATTACCATCCTCTACCGACTTCATCTCCATCTGCGTTTTCTGTCTCTCGTGGCCCCAGCCATTCGCTACAGTTCACAAGGACACCCACACCTTCGGGACGTTTCAGAGACTTAGGTTAGTGGACCCGCCTTCCCCTCAGGAACGGGATCCCCCCCCCCCCCGGCTCTCATTTTCCCAACTGCCAAAGCAGACCCAGATCTGTTCTCGATGAAGGGGGCACGTTGCCCCTCCTGCCCAGGAGGGGGCTATAGAATGTCGCACGAACCCTGCTCACCAGCACCTTCCCTGGCAGCTGCTCTCTCAACTTCAGCGCTTGAGGTTCATTCAGCTCCTTGGATCTGTGTGATTACAGTTCTCATTAAATCTGGGAATGTTTTGGCCATTATGTTTTCAGCTTTTTTTTTTTCCTTCCTTTCTCTCCTCACTCCTTCAGAAACTCCAACTGCACGTACAGCAGGCCACGTGGATCATCCCGCAGCTCACTGATGGTCTGTTATTTTTTGCCACACTTTTTCTCCTTGTGTTTCGTTTTGTGATGTCAAGTTCACTCATCTCTCACCATACCCTCCCACACCTACCTGGTCACAGTTGCTCTGAAATAGCAGTTCTTTGCCCAGTGATCTGTGGGGTAAATGTGTGTGTGTGTGTGTGCGCGCGCGTGTGTGTATGTAAGCACACGACTGTGTGTGTACCAGGAATTCTTGAATCCAGAAGCTTCGCTATGCCCTCAGCCTGTACAAAGAAAGAACAGCCTACCAAACACCTTGTCTTGGGCCCAAACTCTGCAGTTCACAATTTTTAAAAAGGAAAGACTGAAGTCTTGTCAACCCCAGGAGGACTCTGGCTTCTGGCTCCATCTATATTAACTATGACTCAAAGATCATTAGACTCTTAAATTCTTACAATGGGAGGCTCTTTCTAAAAGAAGCTGGCCCCAAACCTCACCAGTTTTTATAAATGGCACTGTTCGGGGAATTGATGACGGTCTCATTTGTGGGGCTGAGTGGAAGATGAATGTTCCAATCTCAACCCTGCCC
Organism: Pteronotus mesoamericanus; assembly: GCF_021234165.1. Classification (NCBI taxonomy): domain Eukaryota; kingdom Metazoa; phylum Chordata; class Mammalia; order Chiroptera; family Mormoopidae; genus Pteronotus; species Pteronotus mesoamericanus. Next base: position 100,750,560 of record NW_026555085.1, read on the forward strand.
GACATGGTCTCAAAGGCCACTTACAGGAAAGACACACACAAGCCACGGACAAACAAACAGGATATTTTCTTCCTCTTAAAAAAAAGAGGGAGAGAGGGGCAGACGAGGATGTGATTGTTTTTGAATGTGGATGTCCTGACCCGACCATGAGCGACTGAGGCTCTGTGAAGCGGATTTACGGCCGGTGATGACAAGCGAAGGAAAGGATGACGGCTGTTTGGAGAAGAACTAGAAAAACAAGTGATTTCTCCTGGGAGACAGGAGAAGACAACACAGTGGGCATTGTGACTGCCTTTTGTGAGACCGGAGGAAACAGAGCAGCCGCCTGTCACCCTGTGAAAACAGGTGGTGGGGTGTGAGCACCGGCCTCTGGTCTGAGAGATCGAGAAACCGAGCACCAGGCTTCCGGTTGCCAGAGGAAGGTGGTGTGACCACCGTGTGTCCCCCCTGCCTCCTTCCGCTCTGCCTCTGACCCACAAGGCCTCCGACGCAGAGCAGAGCAAAGACACAGCACAAAACCTGGCTTCAGAGCCTGGGCCGTGCGACTCACTGAGGAGGCCCTCGGCTGGGAGGGCACGCAGTGCAGAGAACGCTGGGGCCGAGGCCTTGGCAGGAGCCGACGAGCAAACAGCGACAGCCATGGAAGGACCGGGTGAGAACGCCCCCGTCTGCAGTGACCTTCCACTGTGCCCACAGAGCACCCTGCGTGTCCCTCTGACCCAACCTGCAGGGCCTTGCGGGCATCAGGGAAGAGGCGACCACACTCCAACACACCCTCTGAGTCCTGCATGAAGTCATCACTGTTATTCCCATTCCCACGGGGAACGTCCCCTCTCTGGAGTGGGATCTTTGCCAAATTACTTAGTTACCAAGTATGTGTTTGCGGGTGTATTTACTGACTCTGTCCTTCCCTTCCCTGTGTTTTAAAATCCTAACCCAAGGATATGTTTATTGATTTTAGAGAGAGCAACATTGATATGAAAGAGAAACATCGATCGGTTGCCTTCCATACACGCCCCGACCAGGGATCAAACCCACAACCTTTTGGTGCACAGGACAACGCTCGAACCAACTGAGCCACACAGCCAGGGCACCCGCCTTGTTTTAACCCCCAGAGACCCTGAGGGCGCACTTCCGGGCCGGCTCTGAGAGCACTGCTGTCTAAGAGGTGCCTCGGGGGCTTCCTCTGTCACAGCCATTACCTTCTAACGCAGCCACGCAGCCCTGTCTCACTCCACCGTCTCCCCCCAAGACCGTTAGTGAGCACCCCCACTCACCAGACCCTCTGCTGGGCATTTGGGGAGACCTTGGCCATAAATTAGCACCCCCCGTCTCCCAGGCTCGGCGCCAGGGACTTCGGACGTCTTTATCCAAAGCTCTCAGTAGGCCTACAGAGAAGGCAAGGCACACGGAGGCGCAGAGCACTGTGAGTAAGGTGGCTGCTGTCACGCTGGCACGAAGTGCTGGAGCCACAAGCTGGCCCACGAATCCCCGTCCCAGAGCCCCTGCTCTCAGCCACCGCCTGCCAACAGCGCTCACGCTTCACGGGCGCAGCATGCCCCTCGAGCAAACCGAGCCGGTGACCTCCTAGAGATGGAGCCAGGGAGCCATGGGGCACAAGGGGCCGCCTGCACCTGGCGCCCCTGCACTGAAGGGAGGCTGCCCCCAATCTCTCTTGCTGGCCTTTGAGCCCCAGATCCATCCCGACAACGTGCCAGATGTACCCCGGGGCTCAAGGCCAGTTTGCAGCAGGCAGTTGTGGGTGGCTGAGCCTCAGTGTCCACCCTGTGCTATGTGGTCACAGCATCGGTTTGGCCACTGCTTTGGGGGCTGGTTCTGTGCCTGCATGCTCGCTTCCTGAGGCCGCAGAGGGGACGCGTCATCGAGGAGAAATGCCATTTCAGGCTGCAGCCCCAATACCCCGTTGCCCTGGGGGAGCTTCAGACTCGGCTCCCTTAGCAGCTAGAACTTTCTCAGCCTCCCTGATAGTAGGGCTCTTACCCTGGGGCCAGCCCTGCTCCACACCTACCCTCTCGACCCCAGACTCTGCTGCTGTGGACGCCCGGCCTTCACCCAGCACGTGTTCGCCCCGGCCGGCCACGTGCCAGGCACTGGCCCAGGGGCTGGCAGTCTTGCAGTGAGCAAAGCAGGAAGAAACGATGGCCCTCATGGAGACCGCAGAGGACAGATAACAAACAAAATAAAGTAGGAAACTTCACCCCTTGCTGTTTGCATCTGAACCCAGTTCCTAAGCTCTGGGAGTGAGCGTCGCATCCAGGGGTCGCGTTGCAGTGTTGGTGCCGATCGATGAGAGCGGAGCAGCAGCGCAGAGAAGGGGTGTCAGGGGGAAAAGGTCCTACAGGTCTCACTGAGAAGGAGACCCCTGAGTAAAGGAGGGAGTGAGCCACGCAAACAACTACCGGAAGCAAACCACCAGGCGAGGGACAGCAAGTGCCAGGGTCCTGAAGCAGCAGAGTGTCTCCTGCCAGAAGGTCAGAGGTTGCTGGAGGGCCACACAGCTTTCCCAGAGGGCACGGCGCCCGAAATGGGAGCGGCAGCAGCAGCGGCGGCGGCCGGAGTGACCAAGCTTGGAGGTCGGACAGAACGAGGGCGGGAGCCCTGCTCCTTTTTATCCCAGTCACGCAGCCCGGAACAGCTTCCTGCATCTGTCCAGTCCTGTCCCTGCCTGCCACATGGGAAGCTACGCTATGTAAAGTCAACAGCAGAGAGCTGGAGCAAAATAAATATTGTAGCTACGTATGTGATTCAGGGGGGAGGGGGAGAATCTCGCCTTATTCCAGTGCGTCATTTTCCGGAGGCAGGGGGAGCAATTTAGAATCGGGGCTCAAGAAGTGTCCCAGGCTTCCCTCATCAACCTCTTATACACCTGCCACCCCCACCGCCTGGGGTAACAATAACAACACGACCGTCACCTACTACCAGGGGAAGGGTTTGCAGACAACTAAGCAATGTCAGACCTGCCACCTCATTGGGACATGCCTGCTGCCTTGCTGGGGCATCTCCACACTCTTCTAAGACTGGGAGACGATGCCTCTCAACTCCTGTACTTGCGTATAAAGATGCTTGAAATGCAGAAGAAGAAACGGACGTAGCTAGTCAGTGGCAGAATGGGGAAGTCAAGCTATAATCTGGGATGTCTTTTCAGTGGCCCGCCCACCGAACCCGGGGCCTGCCTTTGTCTTACTTCCCATCAGGCAAGGGCCGAGCTGGCTGTGGGCGGGGGCGGCTCTCTGATTGCCAGGCCACCACCTGGGAGCAGACAGAGACGTAACTATGGGGCCTCCAGGAACCAGAGGAGCCTAGTGAGCATCAGGATGGAGCCCATGGTCTGGCTCCTTTGGGTGATTCTGCAGGGTCCTAGGAGCCAGAGCGGTGAGCAAGGTGACTGGTGTGGGTGCCCAGGTGGCAGGGCTCCAACCAGAGGGGTGAAGAGCAAATAAAATGAAAAGGAAACAGCCTCTTTGCAAATTTAGCTAAAGGCCAACCCTATCTATAGCCAACCGAGACTTCTAACTTTGTTAGCTTGCCTTGTTTTGATCTCAGTTAACAGTGTATGTTCAGGCTGCCTGCCTGGGGCTGCGCAATTCTATCTATAGAGTCAGGACTAACAGGATTGCCAAATTAGGAAGAATGTCTGCGATCACTCAGGCCAATTCCTCCATTTTACAGGTGATGACACCAAAGCCCAAGGAGGTTTGGTGACAAATTCAAGGGCAGTCTTCTACCGTGGTAGAGCAGGGATTAAGATTAAAATACCCCTGCTGCCTTGCCATCTTCTACTTTCCAAATGCTCAAGAATCTCTTACATTATGTCATGGCTATTTTTGTATTAAACATAATGTGCCCAGAGACAAATTTCTGAAAATTCCACACTTGGTGCAGTAGTTTTAATCAAAACATCCCATTCCCTTCTGCTTTCCTCATAATGGTTTCTCTGTTTGCTTCTGTGACTCCTTCACCCCTGCGTAGATTTCTACTGCCTTCTATTCTCATTCTGTCATAAAAGATTTCCATCTATTTCTGTATGTGCCCTCTGTCTCTGACAGCATCTGTTGCCAACGACCCTGTGACGATAGTCCACAGGGTCCACAGTGACATTGCTGGGCTACCGCATGGGCCAAGAGCAGTGTGGCATCAACTTTGACAGTGATTTGGAGGAAGAGCTGACTGGAGAGTATAATTATGATTCCCCATTCTTTATTAGCCTTCCTTGTACATTTGCTGAGAATAATGTTAACGTCTTCCAGGTTAGGAAGTTGCTTGGGAATGAAGGGTCCTGCCCAGCATTCGCGGCTGCAGGCAATTTTCCACTCCAGTGACTAGTCGTGTCTAATACGTGAAGCCGGTGCAGCCCAACTAAAGGGCGAATCTGAGGAGCTGAAAGTCAAAGTCTTCTTTTATTTGGCTCCACTGATGAAAACTCCAAAGGACGTTAGTGCGTCCAGTCGCTGCAGCGCCTTCATTAAGAAAGACAGGAAGAAGACGTCTTCCTTTGTTAGCAGTAATAGAAGACTAAGCCAGGCAGTCGTCTGAGTGATTTCTAAGTATTGAACAGCTGTGTGAGGACACAGTGCGCTCAACCAAGAGAGGGAGGACTGCCGGGGAAACGGAGGACGCCAGGAAGGCTCCCAGAGGACGGAGGCTTGAAGAACGTGTAGGTGTTCGCCAAGGAGCAGGGAAGCGGAGGGGCCCAGGCAGAAGCAGCCCGCCGGGCAGCCGGGGAGCACGACACAGCGTGGGGGTGAGGGGGCCGCCTAGGGGGCGGCTGGAGCGCGAGGCGTGGAGCTGGCACTGGGGAAGAGGAGGCGGACCGGCAGGCGCCGGCTGGGTAAAGCGGTCTCCCCCGACCATGAGAAGGGACTTGAGCCTGTAGACCAGGACATCTTTACCCAGGGCTCAGAAAGGGCGTTCTCTAAAATCTGAATGATTGTCTTCACACTGTCTGTCTCTGCACATTTCTCATAAGCTTTTCAAAGGTATAGGTGACCCCCTCATATTTTTAAATCAACTGCTCGAGAGGATGAGAAGCCATGGCAGTGTTTCCAAGAACAAGGGCAACCTGGTCACGTGTCCTCAGATCTCTCTAGTGACCGTGTGGAGAAAGGAGCCCAGCAGGGGAGGACTGGAAGCAGAAGTGAGAAGAGTGATGAGGGCCATCGACAGGCAGGGGGGCGAGCGCGAACCAGGCAGAGCCTGCGCGTGGGACAGCGGGGCTAGAGAGTCGCGGACGTTAGGAGGTTACGGTGGTTACGGTGGAAGAGCTTAGAAGCTGACTGCATGCGGGAAGTGAGGGGGGGAGGAGAACCTGGCCCAAAATCCCCTTGATTTCTAGCTTGGATGAGGCATGTGGCCAAGTCGCCAAATGAAGGAGGGGTCGCAGAAGGAGGAGAAACCATTCTGAAGGGAAGATGATAAATTCAGCTTTAGACACTTTGCACGTAAGTTCCCTACGGGGGAACATGTTCCGCGATGGTTAAAATGTGTTCAAAGTGTGTGGGGTGATCCAGGAAAGGCCATTAACCTTTATTCAGGTACCAGGTGACACGAGGACAGTAAATAAGGGAGACAACGCGGCAGGAGAGTAGAGGGAGGCAGGAGACGACAGCCTGTGGCCCACCAGCCTTGAAGAGTGGAGAGAAGAGGTCCTGCGGGAGGGGGGGGAGCGCTGACCCAGGCGGTGGAGGGAGGGTCCCAGGGGTAGGAGAGGAGGCGGTCCAGGAAGATAAAGCCCGGAAACTATTCACTGGGCTTTGCCAGAGGAAGGCGACAGGTGGTTACCTTGGCTGGAACAGTTCCATCATCCTGAGTCAGATGGAAGAAAAAGTGCTTATGGGTTTAAATGCTGGAAAGGTAATGAAGAAGAAACAGTGAGCGTCTTCGTCCATTCAGGCTGCTATAACAAAATACCAAAGACTGGGAGGCTTAGGAGCAACAGAAACTTCTTTCTCCCCGGTGCGGAGGGTGGAAGTCCAAGATCAAGGCACCAGCAGATTCGGTGTCTGATGAGGACCCATATGCAGGTTGCAGGCTGCTGACGGCTCACCACGCCCCACAGGGCGGAAGTAGGGAGGGCACAGATCCCACTTGTGAGGGCCCCACCCCCATGGCTAATCAGCCCCAAAGGCCCCGCCTCCCAACACCATCACATTGGGGATTAGGTTTAAACATACGGATTTGGGGGGACACAGACATTCGGCCCTCCCTGTCCCCTGGTAACACCACGCTCCTCTCTGCGTCTGTGAGTTCGGCTTTTTCAGATTTCGCACATAAGTGAGATCTTACAGTATTTGTGTTTCTGCATCTGGTTGATTTCCCTTAGCAGAGCTCCCCCTGGCTGCTGGTCGGCCTCAATAATGTTTGAATGTAGGGCCAGCAGTATCCTTAATGCTTGTTCTTTGAATACTACCAACCACTACTTTAAGACATGACGTTCATTCACTGTGATATTCACACCACACCTTTTTCTTTTAAAAACTGGAAACGACACAAGATTTCTCAAAGCTTTCTGTCCTTCCATTCTTTATCTTTTTTACACAGAGGATAGTTTTCATCTCCTTTCATTTATTTTTCTTTCCTGACTCTTCATAGCTCACTTTTTTAAAAATACAAAGACCTAAGTTAGATCTAATACTGTAGGAACCAGCCCAAAGGTGATTGCAATGGAAACATGATTTTCTGGCTCTTGAAAGGAGGCGTCTTTCCACAGCTTCATTTCTCCCCGCCGAGCTATTCCTGTTGAACCTTTTCCTTTGTGCATATGTGGTGCTAATTTTTAAACTCATTCCTGGTGACATTCGTCTTTTCCCCCTTCAGAGCCACGTGCCTACTCAGCCAGGGAGCCGAATTCTGCGTGTCTCTTCTGGAGTGTGAACTCCCCGGCCTCGTTTGGCAGCGCCCTGCAGCTCGATGGGTGTGCCCTGCACGCCTTGCAGGTCGGTGACAGAGGGCTGGATCCGCACTGACCGCGGGGCTGGCCTCTGGCAGGCCTTAGTCCCTGGGGAGCGGTCACAGGCCCCGTGTGGGTAACTCAGCTCTGTGTGCAGAGGCGTGTGGCTATCAGTCCACCGCAGCCCCTGGAAAGCCGCCATCAGCAAACCAGGGGCTTGTTTTCAGGGCACAGGTGCCAGAACCGCAGCAGGAGCTCTCTCCCGGGGGACGTAGTGAGCGTCCTGGTTTGATCGGGCAGCCCAGGTTCCCCGGCGCCTAAGCTGCTTACCTCGATTGAAGGGCTTGGACGGTTCTGCTTGAATGTTCCAAAACTCCCAGTTTCCTAAGGAAGGCCTACAATGGCCGACGTCACTAATCATCAGGGAAATGCAAATCAAAAAACCACAATGAGATATCACCTCACACCTGTCTGGATGGCCATTATGTTAACAAGCAGAAGATAACAAGTGTTGGCCAGGATATGGAGAATTTAAAACCCTCGCACACTGTTGGAGGGAATGTGCATGGTGCAGCTGCGGTGGGAACCAGTATGGAGATTCTTTAAAAAATTAAAAGTAAAGCCAGCAGATGATCCGACAATCTTACTTTTGGGTACTTGTCCAAAAGAATTGATCAGAATCTCAAAGAGATGCTTGCATTCCCATTTCATTGCAATGGTATTCTCAACACCCAAGACCTGGAAACAACCCAAGGGTTCACTGGCAGATGCCTAGATAAAGAAAAAGTGGTATATGCATACCAGAGAATGCTATTCAGCCTTGGAAAAGAAGGCTTTGTTTCTATTTGGACAAGGAGATAGACCCAGAGGAGTTTTCGAGTTTATAAAACTAGCAAATGAGCTCTGTCAGAAGCCAGAAAGCTGGCAACAACAGTTTACACACGGGCCTCCCCAGCAGCACCTCCCAGAAAGTTAACCTTGGCAGGGGGACATAGGTTATAGGCACCTGCACACTCCTTGTGAGGGCTCTGGGCCCTCTCTCCAGGGAAATGCGTATCTGCGTGCACACTTGGAAGCTGCGGTTCTGTTTTGGAGGATGCAAGGACTCCCTGCCATTAAGACCCCACCACCGGCAGCTTTTAGGAAGATTACTGTGCGAGATGCTTCCTTTGGACCTACAAATAACGAAGAAAATCACTTCCTTCCTATTTCAGAGAATAAGCCAGGAGTTTGGCAGGAGGAAGCAGATACACAGCCAGCCCATCTCTTTCATTTCATTCACCTGGGAGATCAAAGGAGTCTCTAGAAGAAGAAAGGGCTGGACCTCCCTGGGGACCTGTTATGTTAAAGAAGCAGATTAAGATTAGTTTGAATAATCTAAGCCCAGTGAGTGGGTCCCTCCTACCAGAGCTGGGGTGGGGTGGGGGGACAGGAGTCACTGGTAGTAGGTCTCAGATCTATAGGCTAAGAGCAATCAAATATTTGCTCTGAGACTGAATGTTAGAACAGTTTTGGATTCAGTTGTTCTGGATAATTACTGTTTTTTTAGTGAATATAGCAGTATAGATGATAATAGAGTTAGGAGTTTACTTCTTTTAAAAGCTTACTCTATAAGGTTATCTACTCTTTAGTGTTTGAATTTTTTAATATAGTTTTCTTTTTTTTTTTAAGTGTGGTTTGGAAAGCTCACGGGTATTCCTGGATCTCAGAAGAGGCATACATTTGACAGCTCCGACTGCTGCCCCCTGGTGGTGGCAAGGTGCCAGCAGTATCATAGGGCCACAGGTGACAGACCGGGTTCAGAAACGACAGGTGAAGAGTTAAGCGACGGCGAATGTCCCGCATTGATTAGACACTGTCCTTATGACACTTAACCATGATCCTTCCACGTCTGCGACCGTGCCCATGCCCCCGTGTCCCTCTGCTCGGGGACGGGCCAGCTGGGCGCTGTGTTTGTGCTTGCAGCCTGGAAGAGGCTAGCGGCAGGGCCAAGAAACGTGGTGGAAAAGCACCACACGCAACTCGGTTGCCGGAGAAATACTGAAACACACGATAAAGACCAGAAGGGACACAAGGTGGAGAGTCGGTGAGCTTTTGCTGCAGGTCTACACCGTCCCGCATTCCCCGCGCCTCCCACTTGACCTGTCCCACTCCATGGCTCCAGACACACTCTGTGATTCGTGTCGTGACCTGAAGCAATGAATTCACCCCCCACACACGGCTCACCCACAATGATGCGTGACCAAGACGGCCACCCCTCCGCCCCACCAGGGGTCAAGGGAGTTGGCTGAAGGGCACTGGAGAGTCCGCAGTGAGCCTGGTCGATGAGCGGTGTGACCAAGGTCCACGGTCAGGACCGTGACCCCAAGTGAACAAGGGGCAGGGAAGTCCAGTGGGAGAGCTGAGACCGAGGAGGACAGGCGGGCGAGCCCTAGGACCGCACAGGACGCCAAGAGTTCTGCTTGAGATCCGAGCTCACGGGGCACAGGGCCAGCAGGCAGGCTGGCGGGGGCGCTGCTCCGTCAGGAGACAACCCGCTCTACGCGGTTTCTGACGGCAGGTGTAACAGTGCGGCGCGTCACCTTTGGAGAACACGTGGCAGGTTGCATGGGTGGGGCTATAAGTCAGTCCAGGGCCTCGCCTGCCAGACAAAAAGCATAAATTGTCAAACTAGGCTGATCTTGAATTAAAGGTGAAAAGGGTCCCCAGGACTCCAATAGAAGGGCTCCTCCTCATAACAGCGGCTGAGAGACAGGAGTGGAAGCCTTGGGTTTCGAGGCTCATTGCCCAACCCTTTAACAGCTCCAGTAGCTGACGTGTGTCCTGAGCTGGACATTGACAGGCTCGTCCCCCCCTGAGAGGCCAAGGCTCCCATTGGACAGAAGTCTGGTGACTTCACTAATGAGAGGTAAAATCAAGATTTGAGCCCAAACAACCTGACTCTAGAGCTTGATGCTTTTATTTTCCAGCTTTATTGAGGTGTAATTGACAAATAAAAATGGCATATATTTAAGGTGTACATCATTATGATTTAATATATGTGTACACTCTAAAATGACTACTATAATCAAGTTAACTGACACATCCATGCCCTCCCACAGTTACCGCCTTTTGTATGGTGAGACCACTTTGCAACTTTCAATTATACAATACAGTGTTAATCCCTGCAATCCCTGGGGCCCCTGAACTTACTCATCGTATAACTGAAAGTTGGGTGCTTTTAATCGCTTCCCTCTACCACCCCTTGCAAGAGCCCCCACCATCTCTCCATTTCAATCCTTGCCAAAGCGAGCCCTCGGGCTGCGTGCCTGGGAGACTCAGTTTTCAGTGCCGGGGGGAAATCTGGCTTGTCCTGCCCTGTCCGGGCCCTGGTGCTGGGTGCGCCCCACCCGCCGGAGGCGCGCCGCCCTGGCCCAAAGGGTGGAGGGAAGGGTAAGGCGCGCACCACAGCAGGCGTAAAGGCGTAAAGAGAAGCGCATGACTAGACTCAGGCTCATTGTTCAAAAAAGAGCTGCAGGTTGAATGGTGTATAACAAAGATAAAATTATCCTGAATGCAACCAAACCAAACGACCTCAAAGTTAACTACAGCCCAGCACTTTCTTAGTGGTACAATCTTGGCTATTTGGGTGGTTTTCACTGTTGTAGGTTATCCAGGAACCTAAATAAAGAGCCCTGGGTGACCCGCTCCGGCCACCACTCACAATCACTGAGTCATTAGCCCCACTGTTGGTGGTTCTGTCACCAGCGTCACTTCAAAACAAGACCAAGAGCACCCGCTTATCGCCTGATGAGTGGCTCTCACTCATCACCCAGTGCCGGGCTCTGACCACCTGCTCTCACTGGACCCTCTGTGGAATTCAGGCTGCGACGGAGGAGGCTTCAAAGCAGCTGTGAGCTTCTCTGATGAATAAGAATGAATGCCAAAAAGTAGAATAACAAAATCCTCTCCTGGTTCGCTCAAGCAGAAGTAAATGAGGCAAAGGCTCTCGGGCAGACGGAGAGGAGCAGCAGGCACGAAGCAGGCGGAGAAGCAGAGCAGGCGGGCCCTGCTCTGCGGCGCAGGCTGCACAGCTGCACCAACATTGCAGGGAGCTGCCGAAAAGGAGCCCCCAAAGCAGGGGCGAGCGGGTGCTGTCTGCTTGGTGTTTACTGCCAATCCAGCCAGGGCTAGGAGAGGCAGCACCCACAGTATCTGCCAGGCCGCAGTACCTGCTCCGCCTACTCAGCCGCAGCAGCCCCGTCATTCCCGGGAGACACGGGCCGGCCTCGGCGCCCGCGCATGCACGGACCCAACGGCACATCGGCTCAGCGGGAAGGAGCCCAGCTCGGGCTCGTGGGCTGCACCGCGGGTGGTGGTGGCTCCATGGTGCGCGCCGGCAGCTTGGCCAGCACTAAGCGCTTGTCTGTTCCACAGCGTCCACTCAGGCGTGCCGCTGTCCCCAGAGGACAGGGCCTGGCTGCCACCTCCCAGACCCACAACGCAGACAAAGGAGCCGCTGGCTGCGAGCCGTCGCCGCTGATGTACCGTAGCTCCTGGGCGTTCCTTCATTGCTTTGCTGACCATTTTCCAAAGCCCAATTAGAAATGCACGTTTCCTAATCACTCAACATATCTAGAACAGAACACCCTTCAAGAACAGAGTAACTTTCTATTTTCCACGGAACTACTTTCATGTTTTAAATGGGTCAATAGTACTGAGCGCACGGGGGAATGTGTGTTCCTTTAAAAATGGAACTGCCGACGGGGTGCCTGGCGCAGGGGTGAATCTTCTCTCTGGGAAAGTTCAGCAGCGAATATGCAGAGGACTGAACATCCAGATGCGCCTGGTGTGTGCACTTGGGCAAACAGCCGGGCGCCTCCATTTCTCTATTTACAAAACAGGGTTGTTATCACCTAACCAGCCTCACTCTGTCCTATTTTTTAGACAAAAAAAGGCTGGTGCTGCTTTGTAGAAAGTAAAGTGTCTGAAAAAAATCTCAGCAATAAGAACAAATTAAAAAGTTAACATTACCGTGACTTGGGCAGCCAAACTTCACTTGTCCTACCATCGGAAGCATGAAATAATCTTTATCACTCTACTCTCCTTAAACTTCTTCGAGGAAGTTCTCTATTCTCCACAGAGAATAAAGCACAAACCTTGGCAAATAGTATAAAATAAATAAATTTAATGGACACGTTAATAATCAGTAGAGTCAGGAGATTCTTTTGGGAATGTGTACTCGTAACAATGGTACACGTCCAGCTAACAATTTACTGTGGCGCTAAAAGAGCTTCATGTCGCCAGTTTGCGAGTCATTGGGTCTTTCTCACAGATGAGCCTCCAGTCTCCAGCCAGAGATATTGATAACATTTCCAGAAAATTCTTTCCTTAATTTTAAGATCTTGATCTAACGTCAGACACGTAAATTCCAACAGGGATGGACCAGCGCCCCCCGGGGCCCCTCGCCTCTCCGTCCTGAGAAGAGCCCCCGTTTTCAGACGGGGCCGTTCGTTCTCCAGCCTCCCCAGCGGCCAGAGCAGGCCATGGGACCGAGCTTTGGTCCATGAGCAGAAAAGCGTGTGGCTCCTACGTCTCCTTCTCCCTCCTCCTTCCTGCCACTCAAAAGAAGCCCTGGTGGTCAGAGGCAGTGATGTCAGACCACAAAGCCACCTTGGAAATGTCAGCTACACATGGTAAAACAACAATGTTAAAGGCACTAGGACTGCTGACACCGTGGAGCCCCCAAACCGGTGCCGGACGGCCAGCCTCTGGACTCTTACAGGGATGTGAAAACGTGGCCTTAATGAACTTCTGCTGGGGGCGGGGCGGGGGCGGCTCTCTCCCTCCCAGACAAACCTGAGTACGTTTCCAAACCAAACTGCACCTGGCATAACCAGCCCTCCAGGCCTGCCATGTGTTCCTTGTTAGGGAAAACATAGTGGCACAGGTTGTCGCTAATGACTCCACGCGGGAGACGCCCCCAGTTAAAGAGAATTCCGGCCCACGGAGTCCAGCTCCAGGCAGAAATAACCGCTAGCAGGCTTTGCGGTGTGCAGCACAGACTGACTCAATTCCGTGCCAAGCTGGCCGCTCTCTGGGACTCCCCCACCCCCACCTGCTTTCTTCAGCGGCCCGATTTCTTTCTATACAGGGAGAGACGCTGGAGCTGCCCTGGCTGCCCGCAGTCCTGCCCATTTTCCAAGCAGGATGATGAAGGCAACATTGCAAACCATCTCCCTGGTCTGCAGTCTCTGTGCCAGTGCAGCTCCTTTCCCTGGAGGCCTCACCGGGGACTGTCCCCTGCCCGGGCCAGCCCTGGGGACATCGGCACCCTCATCGATGAAGTGGCCTTGTTTCATCACCCACTTCCCACACAGTCACCAGGCCCAGGCCGAAGCCCTTTGCTGACACCAGCAAGACAGGAAAACTAAAAGGCGTCCCTCGCCGTCCCCAGACCGTCTGGCAGCGCATCCCTGCTCACCGCCCTTCCCGCGACCCGCCGAGGCCACCAGAGCCGCTGCTCAGACCTTTCTGTCCAAAATGCTTTGGACCCATTTATTTGCTGCAACAAAGCTCCAAATTCCTTCTTTAAAAAGTAACATAAAAAAACTCCACTCTGCACGATTTTTCACATTTCCCGAGCCCCTCAGGCACCGGCCAGCCAACTTTTGGGTCAGCCTGTGCCTCCAGCTTGGGGGCGCCCCCATTTGATCAACCACGTACTGGACGTCCCGACCTCCTCCCCGGTACCCGGAAATGAGAACACTGGAACCAGTTAGACAAACTTCACTCCTAGACAGTGTCTGCCCTGAGTCCTTGCGTCCCTGTGTCCTCCAAACCCCCCCAAGCAAGCCGCCAGCCCCGCTCTCCGAGAGCAGGCCTGTGGACCCCTGATGGACAAGCTCTGCACGCCCACCCAGGGGCAGGGCCAGGTGGCTCCCTTCCCCGTCCTGCTGAAATGATTCCTCCTTTTTCTAGGGTCTCCCTCTGCCTCTCTCTCACCCTGGCTTCCCCTTTGCAGAGAACTTCGCGGCCCTGCTCTCCCCGTACTCTCAGCCCTGGCTCCCCCGTGCTTCCGGCCGGCTCCCCTCCTGCACGTCTCCAGTGGCCTGGCCCAGCAGCTACCTCCTTTCCCTGTCCCCTCCTCTGAGCTTCCCGCGGACGCCCTCTGGGGGAAGACGGGGTTGTACGAGGTCAGCTGTGTCAAGGAAATGCAAAGATCTCACTTTTATTGAGCATTTCCTATCTGCACATAGTTAGTACCTTTTTATTTATTTATTTGCCCATGGTACATTTTCTCATTTAATACAGCTAATCAGGGTGGTGTGTACTGATCTTCCCATTTTATAGATGAGAAAGCAGGCTTTGAGTGGATAGGAAACTTTCCCAAGATCATAGCATATGCTGAAGTTGTCATTCAAACCCAGGGCTGTGTAATTTCAAAGCCCACCTTTTTCTGTTATAGTCTAAAATAGTACATCTCTGACAAATGCATTAGAAAGCACTAACGTTTCGTTACGTAAAAATGCAATTCCATTTATTTTACTCTGGGTCCATGGAATTCAAGCAATGAGGAAAGGAGTTTGTCTAATTAAGAAAGAATAGAGAGTTGGCTGGTGTTTCTTGGCAGGTTTTTTTTCCCCCTGAAGCTCCATAAGAAAGCAGCACGTTGATTTATAGGATCAAGCTAAGAAAAAAAGCACTTAAATTCTAATTTCACTTTAAAAGAATATGGAGAGTTTCATCAAGGTAAAAAAATAAAGCTTAAGACATAGAATCCAAAGTTTAACTACCGTTAATTTTAGGCAGGAACAATACAACCCAAAGAATTATACGTAATAAATACGTATAACTTGGGGAAGCATTTTGTGAGTTTAACATACAAAACACAGTTTGGCAGTATGAGGTCCCCACTTCATCTTGATGCTGCTGGCACAGACTTGGCTACATTAGTTTAAATTCAAATGTCAGTGTCTACAAACTGCCAACTTTCTCTAATACCAATGTGTAAGGGAAGGGCAAGAAACGTTTGCTTTCTAATATGTGCCTTCTCTGTTCGAAGGAAAGAAAGAAGGAGGGTTAACCTAGGTGACCATCTCTAAAATTCTTATATATGTGGAAAATGGACAAAAATTGTCAAGAAATAGATTTATATAGAACTGGGAGGTCGCAGGCAGGAGTGGCTTGGTTTATTCTTAGCAGCTGAAGTCACTGGTTTATCTTTCCGTAATAAATTTTTCATCTCCAGCTTTCAGCAGTGTTGCCAGGTTCCATGAGAAGATGCTCAAAGATTTGTCACTGAGAGCAAAGGGCCTCTTTGTTGTATGAAATCAATCTCCCAGCCCCACCCCACAACCCCCAAGGCCTACATCAGACACATATAATACATAGATGCCATTTCCATATGTGGCTTGGCGCACTCACTGTCATCACGCCATTGTGTCTGCTATAAACACTGGTAACCTGGAGAGGCGAGCGCTCTCGGCTCCGTAGGAGGTACGGGGGACCACAGCCCTTCCCTCCTCCCATTCGGTTATGGCCTCCGTGTCCGGCCTCCAGAGAGCTCCAGCACTGCAGGAAAACGCGAAGTGAGCACGTCTCCACCACACCGGCGAAGTTCGCCCCACCGCACGGCGCGGGAAGGGGACTCAGCCGGGGCGGCGCTGAGTGCGAGGGCTCCCCTCACCGGCTGGGCTGCAGCTTCCGTGCTTGCCCCACGGTAGGGGGCAGGGGGCCTGCGTGTGAGAGGGCAGGCAGAGCCGCCATCAGTCCCCAGGCCCCCAACCCTGTCCCGCGGTTCAGCCTGCCTGCTGGACTCCCAAATACCCCAGGTTCAACCACCCCAGGATGCTGCTGCCCTACATTCCCCCTGTACAACCAAATAACAATCACTTTCCTCATGAAGCGTTTCAAACACACAGAAAAGTAGAAAGAACGATATAACAAATACCATGGGCCCATTACCCAGACACAGAAACACGCAGGCTGGTGGCCGTCCCAGACCAGCTTTACAAATCAACCCTGTCTCTGATTTACTTCACTGTCTGCCTGGTGACATTCAGGGACTGGGCGTTCAGGGTTCGCGTCAGCGAAGACACACAAACAGCATGTACAATCCTCCGAGCTGGCGGAAGTTGCTCTGTAGTAACAGGTTGCCTCCTCCCCACTATTGGAAAACCATAGAGGAAAAAATTAACACAGGAGACCAAAGAAGGCAAAGGGCTGAATCCCCTGCTAACAGAATAACCTACCACTGAAAAATAAAGAATAAGCCACGGTGATCACTCTTCCCCTGAACGCATTTCCGTGCGACTACATTTCCCAAACGCCTGGTCGAGACAGTGAAGTGAAATCAAGCCCAGACACACTGAGAAGACTTTCACACCCGCAGTTTTATGTCAGGGGAAAAAGAGGCATCTGGACTTCCAGTTACCTGTGGGCTTGGCACCGACCCTGGTCCAAATCGTGTATCCCAGACGCCTCCCAGAGAGGCCCCAGCCCCCACTTCCCCGGCAGGGCGCTCTTCTCGCTGGTGTCAGCGCCTGGACGCCACGCGGCCTGGAAGACGCAAAGCAGCAGATGGCCCTGGTCCAGAGGAGCTGCCTGGGCAGCCTGCTCCGGAGCCCAGAGGGGCCCGACCCTCCCGTCAGCTCGGAATCGGGGCCCAGGCAGCTGCCTGCTCGTTTCGGATGAATCCAGGTATTAGAGTAGTTGACTACAAACATCCCTTTTAACTTTAAAATCCTAACACCCTGTGATTTCAAGGTCCGTCCTCTGCAGAGCCGGGGCTACTGACGGGCCCAGAGGGGGTCCCCGAGTTGGGTCCAATGGGCCCCTGGACTTGCCAGCAGCCCAAAGAAGCCCCCCTTCCTTCCCCTCACCTTAGGTCCCCAGCCCTTGTGGCTCAATGTGAGCCAGGAAAGCCTACACCTTTGTACGAGGACGCTGGGACTCTGACATCTCCCCACCACCCCTGGGCCAGAACAGACTCGGTTCGCCAAGAGTCGGTGGGGAAATACGTACAACTCTCGGCGCAGGGCCTGGCGTGCAGGAAGACACAACACACGCTGTTTCTAGGCGCCAGCGGGCCTCCCAAAAGCTGAGGGCAGAATAACACCAGGAACTGCACCGGCCGAGGCTCCATCTAAGACAGCAGAAAACAGCAACCTGGAAAGAGAAACGATTCCTCCAAGCTCATGCCGCTGGGCGGTGCAGAACACAGAGAGGACGTGTGTCCGCCAGCCCACGTCCAGGGCGTCCCGTGTCCCTCACAGCCTGAAGGCACTCTCCCTCAGCTCATCCCTTCTCCCACAGCCACACCGCCATCCTCAACGTTTACATGGCGCTTTCCTCTGTAGAACTAAAGGTGGCACAGTCCCCAAGGCCCTCGGAGCCTGATTCGCTTTCCCGGACAGACCCCCAGTTGCGCGGCACGTCGCCCAGTGTTCCCATGCGCTGGGCACACCGCGCCCTTGCCTTTTCTTTCTCCTTTCCTCCCCCAGCCCTTTAGATACTCAGTAGAGCCCCATCTAAACATTATTTTGGAAATCGAGACGCTCATAATGACTCCTGTCCGAGACGCTCCCTCACCTGTCAGGGATCACGCCCGCCACCCACCCCCCCGCCCCCGCGACGCCTCTGTCCTCGAGGGGCCTGGGGGTCCACGTGTCATCCAGGTGCAGAAGCTACCTCGGGGCCTCAGCACCTGGCCCCAGTCACAGGGAAACAGCTCACACAGGGAGCGTTTTACAGGCGAGCTAAGGAAACGCTCTTTCTGCTCTGGAAACGACATTGATACCTCGGTTTTCCCAGCAGGAGTCTCAGCCACCCGCCCGGACGCTGCTTGTCCTAAGACCGACTCGCTCTCTCCCTTGATCCCAAGTCAGTTAAACTCAAGGAATCCCAGAATAAGTTCACTAAATTCCAGGGTGAAAAATGAACTTAGAAGCGGTGCCACAACTTATAAAGCGGAAATTCCATTTTCAAATTCTTTTCAACTCAACACATATCGAACGCCTGCTGCGAGTGGGGCTCGAGGGAGGCACCCTCACCCAGACCTCCTGTCTGATCCTCACAATCCCCACGAGTCCGTCCTGTGCTGTTTCCGTGACTATCTCCTGAAGACAGCAGTGAACAGTGGCGCAGCCCAGGATTAGTGGCAGAAAAAGAGATGCCTTTGTCATCAACTCGGTATAGTATTCATACGTTTCTCTAATGATATGATCTACAGAATAAGTGTTCCACTCGTGGACCTAATATTCCATTTAGTTTCAGTGCATTTATTCTGAGCAGACACACTTACAATAAGCCCTAGCTGCAACACTACTTTTATTTGCACTCTCCTCTAGGAAGCAAGGTGAGTGGCAGAAACTCAGAGAGTCGCCCATGATGCATGGAGATTTTTAGATTTTTTCAGCCTGCTCCGTGTGACCACACACAGCAGGGCCCAGGAAGGGTGTCCCCTTGGAGTGAAATCTAGACATGACTCAATGTAAGACACACACAAGTCCCTCCTCTGCTCCACAGTGTCTACGTGGGGGGCTCTGTGTCCCTGAGGTGACAATCTCATATGGTGACATGAATTGTGAAACCCCAGATAGACCCTGTGTGGGTTGCCATCTGCTCTGTCAATTAAAAACAGCCCCAGGGAAGCACCCTTCCCACTGCCGGGTAATTTATGGCTCGCTGTCTGATCTCCTGCCCAGGAACCGCATGCTGTGATGAAAACTCCGGGCAATGGGACTCCACGGAGCCCACGGGAGCCCTCCCACCAGCCAAGGCGGTGGGCTGCGGCAGGGTTTTATCAGGGAATTCTGGGAGCGCTGGCTCTCGGGCATGCGCGGTAGGTAAGGCGGCAGGCAGCCCTGCCTCGGCGGCGGTGGGTTAGCCCCTCGGTGACTTGCTGGCATGCAGCTGAGCTCTGGGGGGAGCTGAGGAGATGCCCTCTTAGCGGCGACAGCGAGGGCAGAGCAGGGCACCCTCCCCCTGAGCCTGTGCTCACCTGGCAACCTTCGTTCTGCTTACCCTTGGTTTCTCCTGCACATTGTCCTGCAGGAGGAAAACCAAAGTTCTACTTCTCATGGTAAAGTGAAATTGTAACTACCCTGTCCCTAATCCATCTCGTGCGAGTGGAGTCATGGAGAGCAGCTCCCACAAGCGATCAGGACCGGCACATGGGCCCAGACCCCAGGAGGAAGATAACCTTCCCTCCCAGCCCCAGGAAGCTCTGTCTGAGCTGTCGGCCAGTCTCTTCATCTCTGGTGGCCTGACATCAAGGTCTGAGTCAGCCTGAAGCGACCACGCCATGCTCCATATAGGGCCAGGCCAGCAGAGCAAACCAGATATTGCAAGAGGCCAGGCAGCAAGCTCAGCCTGGCCCTGGACCCTGACCGTGGAAGGCAGCTCGACAGTGCATGCTCGACAGGCTTCCCTCTTTTTGACTCTACTTGGATTTTCCCGTATATAAAACACAATACAATTGGTTGGGATCTTGATTAATCACTTTAAGGCTGCCATATGTCCCTGAATCACCCTGATCAGACTGCGTAATCCCAAACCTCTCAGCTACGCACGTATAAGTTACTGGGAAATCGTTCTTAGAAAGCGATTTTACTTGTAATTAAGTGTGTGACAGCTAATGAGGGGTAAGGGGAACCGGGAATGCTAGAGGTGGGACAAAGTTGGAATTTTAAGTGGGATGATCAGTATGGACCGCATGAGACGTCAGCATCTGAGTGAAGAGTGTGCCTCACTGTAGAAGACGTTGTCTCTGCGCTTTAAGGGGTTTGTCACGTAATGAAGGAAGATTTTGAAGCAGATGCGCAACAGACTGAAGTCATAAAAGACTGATGAAAAGATGTACGCAAATAGCAATGAAAGACAGAACTCCCTGACTCTAATGAGATGCATATAGGCGAATAGCTCTGGTGGGTCCCAGAATGAAGACAGGAGAGTGAGAAAAGGAAATTATTTACATTAGATGCTTGATGAGGAAGAACGGTGAGCGAGAAGAGGCCAGCGTGGCAGAAAAACTGTGAGGAGAGAAGGTGCCCTTGTGCTGGGAAGAGCTGAGCGTGAGTGAAGGCAGGGCAGGGGAGAGAAGGGCTGGAAGGAGGGGTGGAAAGAAAGACCCTGAAGACAACATGACAGAGGGGACCCTGGGGAGGTGAGGTGGGAGGGACCCAGTGGAGGCCCTGCCCTTGGAGGTGAGCGCAGCTCCTTCCCTGAGGTGCAGGAGAAGCAGAACCAAATGACTCGGAAGAGGGCTGAGCTGGAGGGACTCCACACCCGCCTCCGTTTCCTCTGAAAGTGGGAAATAAGGTCAGGCGCCAAGGCTGAGCACGCAGGGATGAGGGTCAGGAACTGGACGGGTCAGAAGGATTTGGAATAAGCACACTGAGAAATGTGTTCGTGGGCCAAGTCCCAGGGCACAAAAAGGAGCCCTCGTTCAGGACTTTCCCCAAGACGCTCGACCACCCGGGACAGACAGGTCCAGGGGCAGAAGGACCAGGGGCAGACGGCCAGGGGCAGGGCAGTGAGAGAACAAAGCAAGGTGGCAGCTCCTGGCCTACAAGGGACATTTGATGAAACTGTCAAGTTCAATAGTACCTGCAATAAAAAATCAGTACAGCACCATTAGAAATAAATGAAATGATTGGGAAAAATACACTACTTTGGCTGGCATGCCTTTAGGACCTGTTTTAGGATTTCAGCGCTGGCATACTTTGTTTAATTTGGCCCTGGACCACCAAGATCATAGACTATGACAGGAGAAATTCTACTCATTTGCTATTCAAAGAAACTTTGGAGTAACTAATATACTATTTGTCAATCATATAGTAACACTTAAGTCCTAATTTGCTCATCCATAATCAGCTAAGCAGGAATGAGAGCAAATTGCATAGCTCTGAAGAAAATACAAACATAAGCATGTAAACAGGATCTCCATAAAGTACAGCATTTGACAAGTTCACCCTAAATAATTCAGACTTTGTGTTTTACTTCTTATACAACTCAATACAGTTACTAGGGTGAGACAAAAGTAGGCTTACCGTTGTGAGTATGCGAAGCACAGGGTTTATTCTTGTATCATTACTTATTAATTATTGTATTATTTTCCATACCAACAACTGTAAACCTACTTCTGCCGCACCCTGTATGTGCATCCAAACTCTGGATTTTGAAATGTGTTCAGTGTTGACCGTTTATTGTCTGTCCATTTAATTTTAACATTTTCTCTTCCTTAGACCTTGTTTCTTACGTAAAACATTTAGGGTTTCCAAAAATAATACTATTAAAATGATTCACTTATACATTCAAAATAAACTCTTCTCTGTACTGGGCAAAGGGGACACATTACCAGTGTTCTCCTGGAATGGCTGTCTAAGGGTCCCAGGCTGTGTGGTGAGGCCAGGGGTCAGAAGGGAACAACAAACTGTACAGATTGGGGGCGGGGGATGTCTGGGGTCCCGGAAGAGACGGTGAGGGTGGTGACCCCCAAGAGCAGCTCCCCAGGCCACACGGAAGGGACAGGAAGATGCGGGAAGAGAAGTCCACAGTCACACGCACAATAGGTCCTGCTGATGGTGCGTCCTCCCGTGAATGAGGACGCTCACCTGGCAGCGAAGGCCTTCTAGGACCCCAAGGTCGAATAGCTGTGGGTTGAATACGCTCCCTTCCCCCACTGTTTGTGTTAAAAGCACCACAGTGCTCTTTCCAGTAGCCAGATCTGGACTAATCCGCTGCATGTTCAATACATAATAAATGCCACCTGGGCCACTAATTTCAACTGATAAGCACCTGCTCATCCTTCACGCCTCTGGCTCCAGTGGTAACCTCCTCAGAGGGTCCTCCCAGGCCCCTGGCAAGGTCTGGCGTTCCCTTCCCCACAAGCCCACAGCACTGTGCACTGGTGTCATTAGTGCTTTCTGCTGTGTTGCAAACTCCACGTGATTAATTCTCTCTAAAATACAGGATCCTTAAGGACCCAGAGTCAGATTTTTTCCATCTCTGTGCCCCAGTGCCCAGAACAAAGACTGGCACGTTCCAAGCAAAGAGAATGCCATGTGCCCAAATAATTCAAGTTTAAAAGTAGAGGTTCCTTTTGGGGATAAACAGTTGCATTTTCGGGAGGGGGTTCAAAATGCAGAGTCCTGGGCCCATCCCAAGACCTATGGACTCGACGTCTGGGGCTGCACTTGGGCAGCCGTATCCTGTGAGGCTTCCTCGGATGAGTCAGGTGCCGCCCGTGGTCGAAATCCTCTCCTCCGGAGATGCTGCTCCAAATTCTACGCACTCACGATATTGACGTAACGTCTGGAGGCAGAAGGTCACCACGAAGAACCCAGGTTCCAGAGTCTGATGGATCTGAGTTCAATTCACTGCCTTAATTTATGTGTCTTTTGCCAACCAGCCATGGGAACCTGGGCAAGCTCCTGCACCCCTCTGAGCCGTGGCTCAGCCTTTACAGCTCAGAGGTTGTTGGAAATTAACTGGGACTATGCAGAGTACATAGCAGACATTCAAGCTGGTACTGATTATGTCTGGTAATGAATCAAAGTCTTGGGCGTGCTCTTTCTATTCAATCCTGTCTATCATAATAATGATAATCTTTTGCATATTTTCAAAGCTTACTATTCTTCCCAGAAAATGTGCATGGTGTTGACATCATTTGTACCTCTTAAGAACTCTATAAAAGGGGGTAGAGAATGTCTTGCATATTCACTTTATAGAGGAGGGAATTGCATTGCCCAGAAGTGTAAAAATTAGCCTTGAGCCCATCTGAATGTCCCAGTCAAAACAAACACCTTCCTGTCCTCTCACTGTGCCTATCAATTCGTCAGTGTCTGGCTGCCGTCCCCCCAGGGAGTTACACAGGCTGCAGGGAGCTGGGAAGGAGCCCCAGGTAAACCGCCATTCAATGGTCATAAATCTGCTCAGGACGCAAGCAAAGACCACACCAGCCATGGAAAACTCGACAGAAAACTCCTGTGTAGAAAGATCAAGTTCCAGGAGAAGAAAATGCCAAGTGCCAAGATGCAGAGGCAGGAAAGAGACAGGTGTGTCTGAAGAATAAGCTCATGGTTGGTTCTAATTAGTGAGAGAACCTGCTAGAAGGAGGCATGCTGGCCAGATCATGAAGGGCCCTGGGTGACATTTATACTCTGTTTGTTTGGCGATGCAGTCACTGAAGATTGTTCACAGAAAAAGTAATAGTTTCAAAACTCTACCCCTCACTTTCTGAATGGATTAAAATGGAGATAACAATAATAAAAGCTAAACACATGCTAGGCAGTGCCCTAAGTTCTTTACGAGAGTTAACTCATTAAATAAATAAATAAATAAATAAATAAATAAATAAATAAATAAATAAAACCAAGCTCATGGGTACAGAGAACAGAAATAGACTGGCAGTTGCCAGGGTCGTGGGCGGGGGGCGGGGGGAGTGCAAAAGGGGCGAAGGCATTTAAAAGATGCAAATGTCCAGCTATAAAATAAGTAAGTCCTGGGGGTGCCTTGTACAGCGTGGTAGTTAGTTAATGATAATGTATTGCCTATTTGAAAGTTGCTAAGAAAGTGCATCTTAAATGTTCTCATCACAAGAAAAGAAATTGTTACTAAGCGTGGTGACAAATGTTAGGTGGACTCGCTGTGGTGATCATTTCCCACTGTCTACAACTGTTGAGTCATTGTGTGGTTCACCTGACACTAGTGCAGTGTTACATGCCAATTATATCTCAATCAAAAACAATTAACCCATTTAATCCTCAGAGCCACCCATTAGGCAGGTCCTATTATTTTCTTTATAGATGAGGCAAATAGGGCGAAGAGATGTCCCAGAACTTGCCTCGGTCACCCAGCTGGTAAGTGGCAGGGCTGGGACTCCCTGGTGGCCTCCTGGACATCCGGGCGAGGCCCTTAGCTACCTCCTGATAACTCCCAAGAAAAAAAAATGCAGACAGAGCAGTTAAGAGATGGTTGTAGTGGGAATGAAAAGGGAGGGAAAGAAGAATTGATTTAAGACAAATAAATGTAGTCTTTTAATGGTTACAACTTAGTATTTGTAGAAATCTACCTGCCAAAGGGATCCAAGACGGCTTCCATCAAACATTTTTATAAGTGGAAGGATGGCCGGTGAGAGTGACGTTTTCATTTTCGTCCCCGTTTTACAGGTAAGGAAATCTTCACAGATGCCCTAAGGATTTTCCTTCTATCCGCTGAGCCCCTCATTGGTCTGAGGAGGCAGTGCCTTACACCCCACAGACACCAAGCAAGTGATGGCTCCAGCAAAGGCATCCACAGGAAGGACAGGCACCCGGGCTCTGTTTGCTCGGAGCCTCTCCACCTTCTGAGGCCACGCTTTCTGGAAGACTCTTGGCAAGATGAGTCAGAAAAAGATAAAGACTGAAAGAGTTAAGGAGAAGGATTGAGAGGGGGAAAAAAACAGAACTATCATACTCAGCTCTCTTTGAAAATCTAAAAGCATTAAACATGTTCGAACTTGTAACTGAACGTGGAAAAAAGAGAGGGATCGAGGACAGCGTGCCCAGAGCAAGGCCCCAGCTGCCCCGTGCCATTCCGGGGTCAGGGGCAGCTGGGAGTCTCCATGCGGAGAGTAAAGCCCCATCTGGTGGCCTGGAGACGGCCCTCATGACCCCATGCTCCTTACTGAGCTTGTCTTGGGCGGCTTCCTGGAGAAGAGAGCACACGGGATGCGCCGCTTTCCACCTCTGTCCTTGTTTCCTGACTCCTCTCTGCAGAGCCTCACAGAGGTGTCAGTTCCAGGCTTCACTGAAGGGCTGTTTCCACACTGCCAACCTGCCGGTCCCTCGGCGGACTCCGCAGAACTCACACCTCTCGGCAGTTTGGCTCTGTGATCCTCCTCAGAGGTGGCTGTGGCGGAGCCTGGCTGGTTGTTCGCCCAGCTGTGTCTCTTCCCCTGCTGGACCCCCAGCTGCTCCACTGCCCAGCATCTCTGGCTGCTGGGGGGGCCAGGTGACTGAGTTGCAGGTGAAGCATATGGACAGAATGATGCTCGGCCTCTTCAGCCTGGCCCAGAAAACCCTCCCAAACGCGCTGTGAGTTCCACTTCAGTCACAGTGCAGACATGGAGGTGTCAGAGGGACGTCCAGATCTCTGGGTTCGGAGCTTGTGGGAGAAGTAGGAACTTGAACTAGAACCACGGATATAGATGCGATTGCCCAGAGGTTGGAGAATGAGAAAGGACCAAAGGCAGATCCATGATGACCACTAGCATGTAATAAGCAAGACAAACCCAGGAAGCTGGAAATGTATGAAAGAGAAAGAAAGAGGAAGGAAGGAAGGAAGGAAGGAAGGAAGGAAGGAAGGAAGGAAGGAAGGAAGGAAGGAAGGAAGGAAGGAAGGAAGGGTGAGAGGGAGGACATTGTTATAAGTGACAAGGATCACTAAGTAATGATAAAAGGTTTAATTCACTAGTAAGTTAAAATAATTCTAAACTATTAGGTGCCTAATCACAAAGCCTCAAATTACATAAAGCAAAAATGGACAGAATATATAAATAGATAAACCTACCACCACTGCAATAGATTTCCATATAACACTCTCAAAAATTATAAGCCCAAGCATTCAAAAAATCACTAAAGAAACGGATTTGAAAAAAAGTTTTTAAATTTGACCTAATGGGCAGATAGAATACTGCACTCAACAGCCACTCAGAATATTTGTAAAAACTGACCATACCTGAAACTAATACAAAAAAATATTGAATGCAAATTTTAATCGAAAAATAAATTTTTTAAAAATTGACCATATAATGTGCCATAAAGCAAGTTTCAACACATTTAAAAGAGTGATTACAGACCAGATTTTATAACAAGTCTATCAATGAAAATAAATTAACAAGAGATTGCTAGAGTTGCCATGTTTAAAATTTAAAAACATTTCTAAATCATTTATAGATCAAAGAAATGAAAATTGAAGATATTTTACCTAAATGATAGTGAAAATACTACATATCAAAACTTTTGGAAAACAGCTAAAGCAGAACCTAGATGAAAATTCATGGCCTTAAACATTTAGATCAGTGAAAAAGAAAGGTTCACAATTAACGACGTAAGCCTATACTTCCAGAAGATAGGGAAAAATTCAACGTAAGTTAAAATTCAATGTAAAGAGGAAAATAACAAAATATAAGAAGAAATAATCATGAAATTAAAAAGAAGCATAGGAAAGAAGAACAAAGGCAGTCCTTTGGGAAGTCTAATAAAATGACGAGTTTTGAATAAGATTGATAGAGAAAAAGAGCGATCACAAACAATTGGGACCACAGCCTCAAGGATCACCAATGTTAAAAGACATAAGAGAATATTAGAAACAATATTTAGGAAGAGAGGTATATGAATTAAATATATAACATAGAATAAACAGTCAAATTCCTAGAAAAATATAACACCAGAACTGAGTTAAGAAAAAACAGTCCAATAAGCATTACAGAAATTGAATCAATATTTCATTCAAGAGTAGATAGTTACATTTTTGCACAAACTTTTCTAGAATACAAAAAAATAAGGGAGTGCCCGGTAACCTCCTTAGTGAGGTCATTACAGCACAGGTAAGGTGAAAGCGTGAGAGAGAGACAGAGCAGCATGAGTAAGAGCCAGGGGCCTAGAGTTAAACCGACTGGGTTTGAATCCTAGCCCTGGTTATTTACAAGCTAAAGGCAAGTTACTTAATTTCAGTTTTCTTATGTGTGAAATAGGTATTTTAGACCAACACACATTATAGATTGAGAGAATTAAATAAGTTGAAAAGTAGCATCCAATAATATATTGTTATTTTTAGCTATTTATATCAAAACCTGACAAGGAGTATATGAAAGGAAAATTAAAGGCCAATCTCAAATGAAAATTGATACAAGAAAACAAAACAAGATATTAACAAAGGAAAAACAGATATGTAAAAATAATATCATGATCTAATTGGGTTTATTCTAGAAAAATCACAGTCGATTTAACATTAGTACAAATTAATGTAACTCCCTACATTAATAGCTTAGAGGAGAACGATCATACATTTATCTTAAAGTATCCATTACAATAATCAATATCCTTACATGATTTTAAAAGTCTCTCAGCAAACTTAGAACAAAGCACTTCTTTATTCTGCTGAAGAGAACATAAAAAACAAAACCAATGGGAACTTCATTTTAATGGCAAAACACCGGGATTTATTTAGGATCAAAAACAAAATCTAAATCTTAGGCGCGCTGGGACAAACAGCAGCTCTGGAAGCAGCCACTGCTTCACCCTTGTCATAGCTGAGCCTCAGTCAGGGCCATGGCCGTTACCGGCCACCCGTCCTTGCTGGTGGGTGGGCAGGCAGGGGGCCAGGCTCCCGAGCAGGTGGGAGGGAGGCGAAGATACATAAACGCTGGGGTGAATGGAACGGGGGCTTCTTCTGGGGCCTGCCAACCACTTCCCCACAGATACGCAAGGCTGGCCTCAGCCAGGGCCTGCTGGGGGCAGGAACGCCTGGGAAGCTTGAACTTGGGCTCTGCTGTCTCGTTTCCGTCACCCTCGATGAGCTTGGCAGTAACTGAAAGGAAATACAAGAGCAAACTGCCAGGACCTGAGAGGACTTCATTCAGACGCTGGGATGTGAAACGACTTAGTCTTTGTTGAAAAGAAGGTTGAACATACAACTAATGAAGTAAACAAATAGTCTTAACGAGTTGACTCATCAACCAAAGGGTCCCAAGGGAGACAAAACTGGTTCATGTCCTGGTGTCCCTCACAAGGGAAGGGCTTTGTTTTTATTTTTTCTGTTTGTGTTTTGTCCTTGTTAAATTGTTCTAATATGAGATGCTGTGTTCACCCATCTGAAATATAAACTGCTTGTATCTGAATGGCTACCCAGGCTAGAGGAGCTTATCTTGAAAAATTAGGTCGGAAAGAGTGTAGAAAATGGAGACGGCCGGAAGGGCTGTGGGAGGCCGGAGCCTGGTGTGCGGTCTCCCGCAGCAGCAACTTCAGGAGGGGCGCTCCCCACCCACTGGGTCAAACCCTGGCACTGAACGCGAACCTGTGCAGCTCCAAGGAGGGGCCTGAGGGGCTCTCTGTTCCACACAAGTTGTCTAAGACATCCCTCTTCCCTCTAGGGGTGGCCCCTCTTCTCTTTGGTGTCGCGTTTGGGACACAGTCATTTTTACCAAGGCTCAGAACACGGGGCCTGTCATGCCGGCCCAGCACGCCCCTGGGGGTCCTGCCCTCTCCCGAGGCGACCAGCAGGGACTCGGGGCTCCCTCCCAGCTTCCCGCCCAGCCCACCCATTTCTCGGAATCAGTTGCTTCTCTCCTCAGCCTTCTTTTCCTCTTTTTTTTTGTTTTTGCCACAGTAGATGTGAACTATTAAATCCAGATTCTTAACCATTAGCTACCAAAAAAAAAAGGAAAAAAAGTTGCCTTCATCACAAAAGCAAAGAGGAATTAATTTTTTTTAACGCCCTTAGGAGTTAGGGAGAAATATTTGTGTTTCATCCTTCTACTGCCTCAAAGAATGAACAGAAAAACAACACTGTTTTGTTTCCAATTAAAACAGCTTGGACATTCAATTGCTTATCACACTACGGCCATGAATGTTCCCTGAAATCAGCAGTGTGGTAGCCACGGGCAACTGTTGTTTTGAGGGGTGACCCAAGGGAGGGTGTAGTGATAGTACTTGAGACAGGGCCATCTCCGTCCTATGCTTGTGCTGCTAAGAAAGCCTGGGAAGGCAAGTGGACAGGGGGGTAGATTCCAGAAAAATCATACAAAACAGAGTTTTGTAAACTTTTTCCCACTTAAAATAAATCGTTGACATTTTCTCATCATTAAATAATCTTCAATATTACTTTTAATGGCTGCTTAATCTGTATCTGTACATGACTTGTTTTTGTTTTTGTTTTTTTTTACCAAACAAGCCCTTATTGTTAGATATTTTCTTATTTCTGGCTATTACATGTATTGCTTCAATTCCTTGTAAATAAACACAGTTTGCATCCTTGATATTTCATTTGGATGGATTCCTAGAAGTAAAATTATCCAGCCAAAGAATGTAATGATTTTCCTTTTAAAAAAAACTAACAAACATTACCAAAATGCCCTCCAAAAGGCCTGTGCCTACTTACACTCCCACTATCAACAGAGAATGCGAGACGTAACCCTCAGAAGGCCACGCCTTTGCGCCCAGGAACTCAGCCCTCAGGCTGACAAGGTTTGCCTTGCCAGCACCTCTTAGCGGGCTGTTACCATGGCCTTTGCGCTTTCAAATGTGACAGGTTTCTTCTGTTTCAGATTAAAAGTACTTCGCTTAAATAATTTCTGAATTTGATAAATGCTAATAAACTGGTATATGTTATGCATTTTCATTCAAATGGATAATGAAAGTTAACCGGCCAGGTCGCACCATAAGTGCTGTATGTGCACAGAGATACGTCTTCACAACTCAGTCGAGCAGGCGCTCTTACGTGTTATGGGTAAGGGGTCTGAGACACGCAGGGGCAAAATGGCTGAGCTGAGATTACCACCCGGCATCTGCCTCTGGAGGCCAGAGGCCGTCCACGATACGTTATTGCCTCCCTCCTATCAAAGTTAGCTGCAGATTGGCCTCTTAGAAATAACACAAGTAACCTTTTTGACTAATTATTCCCTAAACATCAAGGGCACAAAAATGTATCCGAAGGAGAAATAATATGCCATCCAGGTATTCCAGCCCCGAAAGTTCTTCCAGCCAATGTACTTACAGGCTCGCATCTGTTTAAGTTTGTTGCTCTAAATCTTACACTTTGATTTAAATACGCACTCCAGCCGGATGGCTCTAAACCTTCGGCAACCGTTTGAGGTCTTGCCCTTTCCTCAAATGCACCAGCAGTGGTTTCCGACGCGGTCAGTACGTATTGACTGAGTTACGGAAGGTGAAGCTTGGCCCCGAGTTGTCCCAGAGCCTTGCCAGCCTGGTCCCTATCTTACCCGTGGAGGGCGTTGCCCTGCGTGTGGGAGACAAGACTGTATCTGGAAAAGGCAGGGGCTCCTTCTCTACGGTTTTTATCCAGCGAAAGCACAAAATATCCCCATGAGATAAAGGCTCATTGATCGGTCCCCGTGGGTTTGGAGGGTCTGGTTGGTGACTGTCAGGCAGCATGTGTCTGGGACAGCCGTGTGCCTTGGAGACAGCTGGGAGAAAGGGACCAGTTCTGCGGTTGGCACCAAACCCCCTGGAGGGAAGGCTCTAGGCTCTGGGAAGACAAGAGGCCTGTGGAAGACAAGAAGCAGCATTCGCCTCTCAAAGTGCGCCCAAGAGCAGGGGGCTGTGTTTTCTCTCATTCAAGTACAGATTTTCCTGTTTCTTGGCGTGAGCGATCTTTTGCTGTATCCTGGAGACTCTGACGTTCACGTTGCCAAGAGCATGTGATCTGAGCAACGCCCGAAGGTGCTGAGCAGTGCCCACGCAGCAACACTCCCCGGGAGAGGCTGCTGTCACACGGCACCCATGCACTCGGGGTTCTCGCAGGGACAGACACGTCAGCCCCCTCAGGAGGCCTTCAAAGGGGGCCAACCGCAAGATAAGGGCAATCTGTTCTTCCTTGCAGTGGGTGTCAAATGTCGGAAGGCAAATCCTTAAAAAACAGTAAGACTTACATTCCCCCAAGCTTCTCAAGTTTGACACACATATTCCTCCAAAAAAAAAACAAAACAAAAAAAAAAACTCCGCCTGTTTCTTGTTTCCATACCTCCAATCTATAAAGCAGAGAAAACACACAGTCTGCCAGGCCATTTGCTAAGAGCCATTTATTATGACAAAGCCAGTTGTCACTGTCCATGTGAAGTCATCTGGGCCCGAGCATGTCAGGCGCCTGGCCACGGAGGCCGTGTCATTCCTTGAGCTATAGAATATCGTTCTGGCAGCGCGGCAGCAAGGCTGTGCGCTCTTGCCCGTGGGAAGCCGTCCAGCGCCCCACCCCATCCCACCCCGCAGACGCACGCCATCCAGCTGCCCCTAAGAAGCACGTCTCAGAGGGCCCGCGTTTCTGCTGCCAGGAGGGGGCGGGGTACCACACCTCCCAACGGAGCAGCCAGGTGTCAAGGTGACACAGCCCCTGATGCAGATGCCCGCACCTGTAGCAACAGGCGAGAGGGACTACGGCCCCCCAGCAGCGGCCGTGTTCAGTGGAGAAGTGGGCGGTAAACACTAGCAGGGGGCTCGCGGGAGGCCGGGGCTCCAAGCCCTCCCCAGGCAGAAGTGCGCCCTGCCAGCTTCTCCGTCTGCAGCTTATTCTGCTTGAGAGCAGACTTGCCAGGGAAGGTGGAAAAATACATCTTAGCGATCAATCAACATCGGCTCCAAGTTTGCTTCAGTTGTTCTGCAGGGGCCTGGCCTTGCTCCTGGTTGCAGGACGGGGACCTAGTGGTGCGTTCTCTCGGGTCAAAGGCTGAGGTGGGCTCAGAGTTACTGTCCTCCTGGGCTGTCGATTTTAAGATAAGTATTCCTATCTTACGACAGGCCCCCCCTTTGGAGAATCATAGGATTTCAGAGCTGGAAGGAACCTTAAAGATCCACTGCTCTGATCCTCTGTTTTTATTGGTGAAAAGATGAGGCCCAGAGAGGTTACGCAACCTGCACAATCTTCACCAGAGATCCAGCCAGGAGCAGAGCAGGGTCCGCCGATGGGGCAGGGCCCTTTCCATCTGAACGGAGCCAATCTCCAGGCGCTCTCTGAATTCTGGCTAGGCCTGATTTCAAAACTGATTCCAAACATTTGCATTCTAAATGGAGCTATGGAATAGCAATTCAAACCTTTGGGTGCTCTAAATTCCTCCGCTTCTGGGGAGCAGGAGTTGACCCTTGACCAGCTGTAGGTTATGTGGTGAACAATAACGTGCCTGCGCTATTTGAGTTTACATTCTAGAATTGCATATACTTATCACCTAAATATATACTCTATATATACGGTGAACATGTTAGACAGTTTTCTCAATCTGAATTTTTTTAAAGATTTAATTAATTTATTTTTAGAGAGAGGGGAAGGGAGGGAGAAAGAGAGGAAGAGGAATACTGATGTAGAGAGAAATATCAATCAGTTGCCTCTCGTAGGCACCCCGACCAGGGACTAAATTCGCAACCCAGGTATGTTTCCTGACTGGGAATCGAACCAGCGACCTTTCATTTTGCAGAACGACTCCCAACCAAGTGACCCACACCAGTCAGGGCTGAATCTTGATTTTCTTACTCAACATGATCAAATCAACTGGTTTAGCTCTATTCATCCTCTTTAATGCTTATATAATAGTTCAATATATCCCATAAGTTGTTCGACCATTTCCCTGATAATAATCATTCCTTTTGTTTATATTTTTGCTACTATAGATATCCTTACACATGTGGAAATGAAGCCAATATTTTTATTTCTGAGATTTGATTTCTAGAAGCATAATTTCTGGGTCAAAGAATACACACACACACACACACACACACACACATATATGTATATCCAGAATATATGATTTGTTTTAAAGAAAATATGATGAAAACAGGATAATCAAGAGGCATTCAAGAGACAACTGAAAGAATTTACACACAACAGACAAATGATTGGGTATGTCAGAAATAAAGTCCAGGGCAAAGCTACGTGTTTCCTAGTTCTTTCTGCTTAGAAGCATTTGGAAAAGTATTTTTCTCTTTATTCTTAGAGTTCTATATTTTTACCAGGAAATTCCTGGACATATGCTTTTTCTCATCAAATTGGCCTAGAATATGCTTAACTCTTTTTAAGGGGAAGTTTCAAGAGAATGAGAAACAAGCCACAGACAGGAAGAAAATATTTGGAAAACACGTATCTGATAACGGACTGTTACCCAAAATATACGAAGCACTCTTTACACTTAACACTAAGAGAAGGAACAACCTGATTTTAATATGAGCCAAAGATCAGAAGAAACACCTCACCAGAGAAGATATGAGGATGGCAAACACGCAAATGCACAGATGCTCCACCTCATATGTCATCAGGGAAATGCAGCTTAAAGCAATGATGGGACATGACTCCACAGCCACTGGCATGGCTGCCATCCAGAACACAGGCAGCACCAGAGGCTGGGGAGGATGTGGAGAACCAGAACGCTCACGCATTGCCGGTGGGAATGCAAGATGGTGCAGCCACTGTGCAAGATTTCTCACAAAACTAAACACACTCTAACATACAATCTAGCAATTGCACTCCTTAATATTTACCCAAAGGAACTGAAAATGTGTCTCCATATAAAAACCTGCGCCCAGACGTTTATAGCAGCTGTGTTCCTAATTGCCAAAACTCGAAAGCAACCGAGATGCCCCTCAGTAGATGGACACATAAACTGTGGTCCGTCCAGACAATGAGAGATTATGCAGCTCTGAAAAGAAATGAACCCTGGAGCCAAGAAAAGACATGGGAGGACATTAAAGGCATAGTACCAAGTGAAAAAGAGCCGGTCAGAACAGGCCACATTCCATATGATTGCAACGATACGATATCACATCCTGAAAAACTAAGGAGACAGTGACAATGTGGTGACCAGGAGTCAGAGGGGAAGGGCAAACGGGCAGAGTGCAGAGGACGCGCAGGGCAGCGCAACTCCTCCGTCCAAACCCGCAGCATGGACGGCAGCGAGGCCCAGCGCAAACTATGAACTTGGGTTGGTAACGACCTATCAGTGTGGGCAGCATTGACTGAACCCCGTGCACTGCTCTGGCGCCACGTTGATAGTGGGAGGTGATGCATGGGGCGGGAGGGGGGCGGGGGAGTGGGTTTATGGGAACTGTGTGTCTGCTCAATTTTGCTGTGAACCTAAAATTACTCTAAAAATATAGTTATTTTTCAAGGATACGCCTATCATTGTATTACAAACCCATGTTTTTGGCATCGGTGGTTGGTTACCGTGACAGCAAGACATCGTGCACGGGGCAGAGCTGCTCCAATGTAACAGCTGTGTTCCCTGCTCCCGCAAGTGTAAGTCACCTCACATACAAGTGACCGGCACTCACTAATGCCGTTAGGGAAGAGCTGAGGCTAAGGGACTAGAGTAAATGTTGATAAGACTAGAAAGTTCCCTTAAGGAACTTTGTTTCTTCTACCTCCCCCTAACTTCCTTTGCTTTCAAAGAATCAAATTACATAGAGCTCATCTGAATAGCAGCAGCAGGCGAGGCGCATCACACTTAGTTCCTGGTAAAGAGCAACAGGCGGGCAATGCCCGTCTTACACCGCACGCACACGGGATGATCACTCTAGCTTTAAACTTCTGCATTAGAATCTCTTGAAGAAATAAAAGCATTCCATCAAGTTTTCAACAGCGTGCCTCTGTTGGTGGGTCATCTTCTGTGCTGCATTTCAAGGGATCTTGCAATGTATCTCCCATATTCCTTTTTTATAGTGCCCTTTCTTTTAGCTAAGATTTCACATAACTCGAATGTTTTATTAAGAATGTCCTCCTTGCTGTCACATGGGTTTTCTGCATATCTTTGTAGAGATCCACAAGAAAGGCAATTAGGTAGGGAACTGTGACTTGGTTGTAAATCGAGTAATTGAACAGATTGGGATATTCGGAAAGACCAAGGCCTGACAAAACTCTTTTCAAATTGTTTCAGGCGCTTCCGTTATGGGGCAGCAATGTGACCGCCCCCAGGGTGTCCTGTACTTCTCTCCCCAGCACAGCACAATCCTTGGAGCCAGAGGCGTGAGAAATTATGCAGTATCTCTGGTTCAGACCGAGTTTTTTTTTCATGTTCTCATTAAGAAGTTGGTCCACATCCTGCAGCTCAGTATCCCGAAGTTTCAATTCCTGAATAACCCACTGCACTTTTGTCAGTAATGCTGCCAGGCATGATAATTCTCCACATCCTGATTAAGAATATCAACAATAAGCTCAAGCTCCTGAGGTGGATCTTTAGCCATTCCACTAACGCTCGTCAATGATGCCGAACTTGATAGTTTTGGGGATGCCCTTCAACTACTGCAGTGAAGTTCATTTGCTCATGGAGGTCCCTTTGAGGTGACTTTAAGAGAACTCTCTGAAAGTGCCACACTGCATCATTTGCTTCATTGAAGCCAACAGCATCACTGGATAGTTTTAAAGCTCATTCACTTCTTCCAGAATGGCCCAGAAGTAATCATAAACAGCTCCACATTTTTACTGCAAATGATCTAGACCATGGCATTGAGGCCATCTCTCTGTGCACTGGGTCTAGGTCAACGCAGGGTGCTCTGTCACTGTGCAGGATGCAGGTGGGTGAGTCAGGCTCCGGAGCCCGTCGTCCATTGGGAGGCCACCACTCCTCCAGCCTCGGCTGCCATCACTTCTTCCTGCTGCTGCTGGGGCAGAGAGGGGTGCAGCTGGGGCAGCGGCGGCTCCAGCCTTCGGGATTTGCACCCCTATGTTGTCTCCCTGACCCACAGCGGTCACCATCCTAACTTTTTTAGAAAGGAAAAGAGTCTCTGCCATCTTCAACAGCTGATACCCAAGGTCATTCGAGGAGCCAACATCCAATGAGCAGAAAGGAGAAAAGACCAAGGCTCTTGCATGAAAGGTTTTCCTGGGTCAGTCCTGGAAATTATCCACATCGATTCCACTGCCTAGAGCTCCAGCATGTGGTCTTATCTAGCTGCAAGGGAGGCTGGGAAATTCAGTCTAACTTCATACCCAAGAAGAAAAGGAATCAAGTTTAATGAACATCTGGCACATCTTCCCAGAAAACCCTATTCATGAAGTCATTGTGCATGTAACCCACTAAGACTCTACATTGCCAAACTAGATTAATTATCCAGACCTCCAAAATTAACAAATGATTACTCACACTTGGGCTTTTAATGGAACACATATGTTTTAGAAGTTTCCTCACTGTTGTCAATTTCAAGACAAGTCTTGCATCTAATGAAAATCCTGAATTGTAAATGTTTTCAACAAGTAGGGCATTATTTATGGAACTTATTAGTAGAAGCTTGATCATATACTATGGACCTCTGGTATGCTGCATCACTATTAAAAGAAGGAAAATTAAACCAAATGTAGCAAGGGTCAAAGCAGTCGACTTTCCTGAGGGAGTGCACTGGGATACTCCTGGGCGGTTGACGCCAGACCAAAGGCATAGGCTCATGTCGTGGCCAGCAGGTCAGCAGACTTGCTGTCTCCTGACCCCAGATACATAAGGAGAGCATTTCAGGGCCCTTTTCTGGTAGCTCAGCCAAGAGGTCCATATTCAGAGGCTTCAGAGAGGCACCCCTCTGACCATCTTTTCAAGGGGGACCAGGAAGCTATCCTCGTCCATCACTCTCAACTCTAAACTACACATGTAGGTTTTATCTCCAAAATAGCTCTCAAGTCCACCCGCTTCTTCCCACCTCTCCCCCTGTCGTCATAATTCAAGCCACCAGCTTCTCATCTCTCACCTGGGCCGTGTGCTGGCCTTCTAAATAGACCCTTACACTCATTCGTCCCATCCATTCTGTCCCCTGGTCAAAACACGCATCGATTCCCCATTGCTCTTAGAAAGCAAAACCCCAAACATGGCCAAGCAGCACCTACGTGGCTTCCTCCCACACTGCAGCCCCACACCCTCCACAGCCCACCCCACTGTGCCTCAGCCACACTGTCCCTTCTCCTGTCCCATGTGCTCACTGCATGCGTGCCCCTGCCTTTGCCCGGCCTGCTTCTCCTCGATCCTCCCTCCTGATCTCAGCATAAACCTCTTTTCCCGGCAGGACCTTCCTAAGGTCCTTGAGCAGGTTACACCCCCTCGCACACCCTCACCACCCAGTGCATGTCTCCTTGGCCGCCACTGAGACAGAAACAAAAAGCAATGAAAGAGGGAACGGCAACGTACCTAACACCTAAGTGAATGCACTCACTTTGCATGAATGTTCAAAATCACTGAGCTTTCTTGTAACTGTGCAAACCAGAAGCAATACGGGAGGATTCTGTTACTTGAAATAACAGAGAAAAGAATGCACACGCGTTCAACAAGAGAGATTTTTTTTCTGATAGACAATCTACAAGGATGCTTCTGGCTATGGATTTTATAAGCGCTCAAAGCAAATGAAATCTCATTTCATTTGGTTAGACTTGCCCGTATTGCACACCTGTTATTGACTATAAACTCCACCTAACACAGATATTACACTAACTCATGTAGGAATAATAAGCCTTACAGAGATCTAAGAAATTCAAAGTAAAGCTCTGAGTCAACACTATATAATGTAGGGCAGTGTCAACATTACAGGCCCTGTGGCCAGAAAGATCTGGGGTTGTTATGAATATTAAATACATCTAAAAATGTTACCAGAGAGCCTAGAATACAGTCGGCTTTTGATAAGTGACTATTTTTAAATCATGGTGCACTTGCATTTGACCTTGGCATGCTGTGATACCAGTTACAGCCCAACACCCCACTATCCGTCTAACAATCCAGGGAGGGAGGGCACACTAGACCCCCACTGCCTGGTCACAAGCCTCGGCACCACCATCTACCAGCCATGTGTCCTCAGGCATGTCCCTTAATCTCTCTGGGCCCCACTGTCCTTAGAGCTAAGATGGTGACAATAATGGTACCCACCACACAAGATTGTTGCGATGGTTAAATGAGTGAACATATGCAAAGCACTGAAGGTCATGCCTGGCACATCTTATGGGTCCCTCAAATATCGTCATCACCTCAGAACAACCTTCGGGTCAATGACAGACCACATATACTGACAGAGGTCCCCTAAGATTATAATAGGCTGAAAAATCTCTATCTCCTAGTGACATCGGGCTGTTGGAACACCATAGCACGACACACCTCTTGCACGTTAGGGGCGACGCTGGTGTAAGCAACTCTCCTGCCCTGCCAGTCACACTATAGTGCAGCACATGCAATCATGCAAGTGCTTGATACACACAAGTGTACACACAAGTACAGTATGTAATACTTGATAATGACAATAAACCACTATGGTACCGGTTGATGTATTTACTGTGCTATACTTTTATCATTATTTTAGTATGTGCTCTTTCTACTGAAATTTTTTTGCAAGTTTGCTGTAAAATAGAAGCGCTCTTACGCTGGCAGCAGACGGCTACATCTCGCGTCTACCAAGTCCCTTGAGTGCATCATTTTCTCTTGCAATTTAATGCCATGTCGTTTTGTACAGTAACGTGCCACACAGGCTTGTAGCCCAGGAGCAACAGGTGATACCACGCAGCCCGGGTGAGTGGTAGGCTCTTCCATCCAGGTGTGTCCAAGTATACATATGATCTCATAACAACAAAAGCACCTAAGAACACATTTCTCAGATAGTATCCCCACCGTTGTTGGGTGGGGCATGAATGTATTAAAAACTATTACGGTTCTTTCCCAACAGAAGAGAAACTAGGCCAACAGATAAAATATATGTCCAAAATTCTGTATATGTTGGAAGCTCTTTCCCGAGGGAAAAAGAGCCAGGAATTGAGGTAGAAGCTTAAATAATATTTGTTTTCAATGGAGTTTTTAGTTTTAGGCCAAATAAAATGTCCGTATTCCAAATGCTGAGAGTTCGACTTCTGGAGCTGAAATTATTCCCATATTTGAATAATTCATGAGACAAAGTTGGAACCCATGTGAAGACACAGAACAGTTTTTAGTCATTAATTAACTGAGACTTAATGTGGCCAAATGGAAATGGACTTCATTTTTTTTCCCCAAATATTCTTCCTGCCACAATTTCATCTAGAAACCGGCCCGTCGGAGAGCACTCGTGTGGTTTGTGGTTCATCACCAAGAATTAATTGGGCACCTTCGCGAGAGCAGACCGACCCCACTCTGGAGGCTGCTGGAAAGCCATACGACAGCACCCCCGGTGGTCCCCCATTGGTCTCCTGCTGCAAGGACACCCCTTCTTCCAGCCTCCGACAGCCCTCCAACCTCTTGTCTCCCTTCGGAACCGCCTCAGCCACCCCAGCCTCCGAGGCCGGCCAGCACTGGTTTGTGACCTTAACTCCTCCCTGCCGCCCCACCCTGGGCTCCCAAACTCGTCAGAATTACTCTACTCCAGGGTGGAGGCCGGTCCACCGCCCGGTCACCCTGCACCTGCGGGCCCCCCACGCCTCCCTCCGGGCTCCTGTTTCAAGCGGGGCATGTGTCCCCGCAGGGCGTGGGCCACTTCCCCCAAGAGTCCATCAAGAAGCAGGAAGAGGGCGCCAGGTGTCTCTTAAAGCTGCAAAGCCCATGCGGGGGCCTCGTTTTCTTCCAGGACGTGCAGCAGGCGTCCCAGGATGAGGGGTGACATGCAGGACGCCAGGAAAGCTTCGTTGGCTTTGGAGAAGGACCTGACCCCGGCCCTGGGGTCCTGCACACCCAGATTCCACCCGCACGGCCCCGCAGCCCCATGACTTCCTGGAGGGCGGCCTCCTGGGTGAGCAGGTGAAACGCATCAGGAAGATGGGCGACACCTGGCTCCCCTCCGCAGGCCGGCTGGGCCCCGGGCCGGGGCGGGGGGCTGTCTCTTCAGAAATTTCCCCCTCAAGCAGGACCAGGAGCCTGTGGGCCCAAAGGACTTTGGGACCCCTGTGCATCCCCTGGGGTCCGATTCCGGTCTGAGCCTCCTTGAAACCACTGGACACATGTTCCTCACCCTGGAGCCCTCTCCCATGCATCGGGCCAAATGGAAACAGTAAAGCTTTTTGCAGCAATAAAAAAAGAAAGAAAGAAAAAAGCAATAGTGTTCAACAAGTCTGTTAATCTTTCTGACTCTCTGGTTCTCTTTCTATATGATTGAAACAATGGCTCCTGCCTCGCAATGTAATAGATGTAATGAGAACCCACGTGGATGAGACTCTCTAGCACAGCGCCTGGCCGGCGCGCACACCTGAGGCCGACGCTCCCCTCTCCTCCCTGGCCAGACAGGACACAGCCTTCGCCAGTAAGTGAGCCTCGAGGGGACCCACCATCTAAACCCAACGGGAGGCCGCAGCCCGGGGCAAGGGCTCAGGGCCACAGGGCATGACTGGGCTCCGACACCGCACGTCCTGAGGACAGCAGGCAGCCTCTCGGGTGCGTCTGTGGGATCTATTAAGGCCCAAGGTGACAGAGGTGTGTTTCTGAGCACCAGGAGCAAGTCAGCCGAGACTCATTCCCAGAGAGAATGCAGAACCCGCTAGAAAGAACCTGGGGTCCAGCAGCAGCACACAAAGTCCTGGGAGCAGGGTTCCCGGGGACCCCCCTCCGTGGCCCAGCAAGGGCTCACCTGCAGCGTCCACACGACCAATGAAGGCTGAGACGGGTCATTCTTGTGCAAACGTGAGTCACCCTTGAAGAGTCCAAGAAGTAGTTGGGGACACTTTGAAAGAAGCTTGAATTACAACAAGTTCACTGGGTCTGAAAAATACGGTTGCGGGTGTGAAATGATGCTCGTACTCTCACTCCTCTGGTTCCTGTCTCCAGGGGCTTCTGGGACGCTAGCTAACCCACCTGCCCCTTTACTAGGGCCTTCTGGAGGCAGACCTTTCTTACGCAGAGCGGTGACCCTCTGGGAAGTCAAGGCACCGTTGCATTTTGGTGAGAAGGACCCTTTTACTCTATCAAACCATAGCAGAGGCGGCCTCCAGTTGCAGGAACGTTAGCACGACATGACACAAGAGATAACGGCATCGCAAGCCGAGTGCACGTTCCACCTCCGACAGAAGAAGGAACTGCTGCACAGTCAGGCGGAGGCGGCGGAGGGCCCGGCTGCCCCCCCGCTCGTGGCCCCAACGAGCTCTGACCGTCCTCTTCGCTGCAGGGGCCACCGGGACCCCGCGCCCCCAGCCTGGCTGGCCGCGTCCTGTTGCTCTGTGACAAAAAAGGAAAAGTCTGCCGGTTGAAAGACGATGGACAAAATCAGATCCTTTTCATGCATCCCAGGGACTCACTGTGCAAAGCCCACAATGAAAACGTCAAAATCAGCTTTGTCATAGTTCACGTAGCTTTAAGGGTTTTCCCATTGTCGCACCTTCCCTTTTCTTTGGACCGGTGGTCCCCCACCTGTGCAAAGGGGCTGGTTTTGTGGAAGACAATGTTTCCATGGACAGAGGGGGGCGGGGTGGGGGTGAGGACAGGAGGCTGAGCTCAGGCGGTAACGCCCACAAAGCGCCACCCGCTGGCCCTGTGGCTCCCCTCCCGCTGTGCGACCTGGTTCCTAACAAACACGGTCCAATACCGGACCGCAGCCCGGGGCTCAGGGACCCCTGCTTTGGTCTATGAGGACAAAAGGCCAAATACGATATTTGAACAAGAAGTTCTTTAAAAAAAAAAAAGTATCAATCTTTTTGAGCTACTTCTGCTATATTTGTCCATTATTGGTGTATTACTTAATTTTTAGACCATTTCATATCTTCCAAGAGAAATATTGCTGATATTTATTCACCACACCTGAGAGACCAAGAATTTCTCTCTTTGTTGTCGGTTGTCCAGAGAGGGGAACCAGAGGCCCAGGAGCTTCCTGGAAGCGGGGATGAAGCTTCAATAACAATGGACAAGTGCTGACTTCGCAAGTCAGGGGTCATCCGACCCAATTCCCGGAGCCGCACCTGCACATGCGCCGCACGCCCCATGGGGGCCCGTTCCTCTGTGGAAGGCCTTGGGGGCCAAGGGCCCTGGGGCGCCGTTCACCCATGAGGACCGCAGCTCTGGTTTTCCACAGCAGGGATACGACAAACCTGCCATGTGCTACTTTACCATTTTGTTGCGAAGAGCCCTGACTGACCTTAAACATACGTAAAATATACACATGGGTGACCAAATGCATTATATTTCTGAATTGACCAAATATTTCTAAATAAAGCCACACTCAAAATTCTCAGGGGTTAGGACTTTAATGTATCTTGCTGGGGGACACAGTTCCGCCCATTGCGGGGGCACGGAGACAGAGACGGGGTGGGGAGGGGCTCCTGCAGCATGCAGCCAGGTGAGTGGCAGCCGGGACAGCTTGGAGAATGCAGACGAAAAAGAAGGGACCTTTGGGTTACATTTTGAAACTCTGCCCGCAAGACGTGTGGGGCTGAGGGCAAGAGAGCTGCCGAGAGCACGCCGGGGGGCCCCCCCACCCCGGGGACAGCAGTGCCATTTGCCGAAATGGGAATGTTAAGAGAAGAATGAGGCTTGGAGGAAGAATGGGCAGCTGTGTTTGGCGCATGTGCCCCCTGAGCTGCCTTCTGGACGAGCACGCAGAACTGTCGAGGACGCCCTTGGGTCTACAGGTCTGTGTCTCTGGGGGGCCGTCAAGGCTGAATGTGCAAATTTGGAAGCCGGTCACACAAGGATCTTCGTTTGCACGTGAGCTTCATCATGCATAGGGCAATTGGGACTAAGGATGAAGGAATCATTTGAAATAAATGATAAAGGCTATTTTAATCGCCTCGTATGTTCCCGAAGCGTTGTTACGTGAGGCTTCACAGCTGAACAGGGAATGTTGGGAGGCCACCGGCCAATGGCTAGTTTACATGGGAAATCCGCGGAAGCGGGTGCACGGGGTACTGCTGGCTTTGTCGCTCAAGGACTTCCACACCCCTGAATTTGGTAATCAGTCAAGGACAGGTAAATCTTGTCTGACATAGAAACTTTTTCCATATTTTGAACAGTTGTTCTCGTATCCAAAGGAAGCCGACAATAAAGAGTCTGCTCCGTTTTTGGGTGTTTGAGTGCTGACACTTGGAGGCCCCTCCCCCCCTCTTCTCCCCCTTCCCCCCGCCCCCCGCCATCTGGGAGACCTGATAAGGAAGCCAGGCGCACCGACCGCTGCCCTGGTGGGAGAGTCAGTCCACACAAGTCTCTTCCTGCACGGAACCTCGCACCAGCCGCGCCCTGGACTGTAATAAGCCCCGCCCAGACATTTGCAGACTGCCCAGGAGGCCTGCTGCTCTCCCCCAAAGTTTCTTGACGAGTGTAATAAAGTTCTCACACACCCTCTTGATGTGGGTGTAGCATTATCAGTCTTGACGTCCAGTTTGAATTTTGGTCGGGGGAGTCCATCCCACTTCTTCAAAATGGCTAAAATCAAACCCAGGAATCCATCACAAAGTATTGATTAGCACTACAGTGGGGAAAAAATGGGACGCAGTTTGGAGGCTGATGAAACAATGTCCCGTGACACGGTTGGGTCCAGGATCGGGGAGCCCTGCCGTCCAGGGGTCATGCCGAGGAAGCCCGGCCCCCTCCCCCAAGGGAGACCCGCAGAGGAGCGGTTTCCCACAGGGCCCCAGCGCGACAAGGGCGGAGGGCCGGCAGGTAGCGGGCCGCGTTCCTCGGACAACTCCTCTCCACATAAGTCCATTCTAAATACGCAAGAGAAATGTTAGTAAATTCTAGAAATTACCTCACGGGTATGGAGGGCAGAAGATGAATAGCAGAGGGCAAAGAGACGGAGAAAGGATTATGGAGTTGAGCCAGAGTGGGAGGCACAGAATAACACCCTTGCATGTGGCAAAGTATGACGCGTGGGTTTGTTACCTGGAGCAAGCACACTGCTCTGTGGTTTGAGTCGCATTTCCTGTAGGTCACTTCCTGTTTTCAGGTTCAGCCTTCTCAGAGTCGGCGACCTTCAAACATGGGCCAGATTTTGACTGCAGACCACCGCCCTGTGCGTGTTGGGAGGAAACGCGCCCCAGATTATAGGAGGGCTCAGCCAGGCGGGGGACGGCGGCGGGCAGGGGATGGAGGCACTTGGGTCTGGTGTAAGTCTCCGTGAAGACTTGAGAAAGCACACCCTCCGTGCTGGTGCAGAAAAAGAGGGCAGCTAGAGGACCTTTGGTGGCACAGTAGAAAGGACGGGAGAGCAGGCCTGCAGCCCCAGGCCCGTGACCAGCCTCGGGAAACTCACAGAGCATCTTGCTTCCTTGATTTCTCCTCTAGGAAAGAATGAGGCTCGCGCGGCTGATCTCTAAGATCTGAGGTCACTACAGATCCATAACTCACAGTCTCTAAATCAAAGAACCGAGCTTAAAAATTAGACAGGGGGCGGGCAGGGAGCACGGCCAGACTTAGAGCTAGCTCCCTTCCAGCCTGGCTTTTTTCCCTTAACCTGTGAATTCATGTCAATGAGATTCCAGTGCCAGGCTCTCTAAGGCCCCCGGTAGATCCTGGGAGACCAGCGGCCTGCGGTGTCCGGGGCTGCGGTCCATGGAGCCCGAGTCCAGGCTCGGCCCCCCGCCCCTTGTGAAACCACACCCGTCACGAGGCCCCCAGGAATTCACTCCATCTTGCGGCTCCTGTGGACATTAGACAGGATTTCTCCATGGGACCTGCCAAAGATACAAAGCTGCTTCCTGTCGTTTCAAGCTACTGGTTTATGGAAGAAAAGGGAGACCGAACAGGAGAAACTCAGTGAGGTCGGCCGAGCAAGCT
The DNA here is from genome assembly GCF_021234165.1 of Pteronotus mesoamericanus. Lineage (NCBI taxonomy): Eukaryota > Metazoa > Chordata > Mammalia > Chiroptera > Mormoopidae > Pteronotus > Pteronotus mesoamericanus. Next base: position 100,794,827 of record NW_026555085.1, read on the forward strand.
GCCGGCCATAGCCACCGGCCTGGGCCGGGCTCCACCCACAAGCGTAGACCAGGAAAAGGCTGGTTTCCTCTCCGTTTTTAAGGCAAGAGAGAAGCTGCTGAGAACCAAGGTGTAAAGCTAAGAATGCTTTGAAGAATATGTATTTTAATGTTTTTTACATTATGCTGTTGGCTAGGGAGCCACCTGGAACATCTGTTTCTAGCTAGGAAACTGTTCATGGAAAACACTCCACCCCCGCCACCCTCGGCCCTCAGCCCGCCCTCAGGCCACCCCCTCATCTCTAGGACCACGTGAAAACCAAGACAGAGGGGCCTGTCCTGGGGCGAAGACGAACTGAGCTTGGTTCTATGAACTAAATGTAAGGCTCCGCACATTACCATTAATTCACGTCGGAGCTGCCTTCAATATTCCAGGAAATGAAAGCAGGCGAAGCTCTGCCTCCTGAACATACGGTTTCTCTACTCTGTGCCAAACAGCACACGCCCGGAACACGAGCCATGGTCTGCCCCGAGTCACGGCTGCATCGCTCTGGAATTAGCTGCTCGCTTCTTCCCTGCAAATGCAGAGCTCCTCCCCCAAGCGGGTAAACCCTGTCGCCCCCACCTGGTCCGTGAAGGCCTCCGTCCACACGGCATAGGACGACAGGCATGGAAGCTGCAGGACAGACATCCTGCCAGGCTGAGAGGCAGCGCTTTTTCTTCCAACTGCAGGATTAGTATTTCCCTCGCACTATTTACGTAATTCTATGAGACAATCAAATACAGAAAGCACATTCAGTGTTTGGGAGTCCAGAAGAGCCGGGGATGTGCCTTGGGTGTAAGAGGCGCCCACGGTGAGCAGGCCACCCCGGATGAAAAGTTCCCAGCTGCACCGCAGTCAAAAGAACAAGCCCGTGGTTTACAGATGGATGACAGCGTCAGCCCCGCCAACAAACACCCGCGCTGCCCCATGAGCCCAGGCGCTGCCGGGTCGCCGTGTCGGCCGCCCTCCCCAGGACCAACGCGAGAGAGGAGGCAGAATCTAGTGAGGGAAGGAGGGGAGGAGAAAGGGACCGAGGTCCCCCTGAAAACAATGATTAGCAACAACAGACAGTACTGAGGGATCTACAGATACCTTCTCCAGGTGCCTCCGCTGGCCCACCCTTCTGGGTCCTCCCCAGCCGTTCACCGGCTGCAGTGACAAAAGGCTCTGCGGGCCACCACGCCAGACCCTCCGCCTGTCCCCGCAGCTCACGCTCCACCTCCCTCACCACTCCCACCCACCCTCGACTGCTACCTGTGTGACGCACTCGGAACTGCGCTCCTTGGTCCCCCCACCCGGCCCCTGGCGCAGGGCCCTGGAAGCCCCTGCAAATGCGGCCTGCATGAGGGGCCTCCATAAAACCCCAGCAGCACAGGGACAGGGGGCTCCCAGGTCGGGGAGCACAGCCACACTAGAAGGTGGCGCACTGCAGCTCCACAGGGACAGAAGCTCCTGTGCATGGGGCCCTCCCAGACCTCACCTCTTGTGCCCCTTCGCCCGGCTGTCCCCCTGCGTCCTTTACTGTGCCCTTCAGCGAACCGGTGAATGTGCCATTCTAAGGTCTGGGAGCCACTGCAGCGAATGCATCGAACCTGAGGTGGGAGCCCGGGAACTCCCGATCTGCAGCCAAATCGGGCAGAAGGTGGCGGTGACCTGGGGACCCACTACCTGTGGTTGGCATCTCAAGTGGGCGCCAGTCTCATGGGACTGAGGCCTAACCTGTGGGACCCGGTGCTGTCTCCATGTAGACAGTGTCAGAACTGGGTTCAACTCTGCAGGACACCCAGCTGGTGTCGCAGAGAATTGCTTGGTGTGGAGGAAAAAGCGCCACAGATTTGGTCACCAGAAGTGTTAGGAGTGACGTGTGCTGCACGTGGTAAAGGAGACCCCCCAGGAGGGACATACCAGGTGGAAAAGCCGAGTTTTCCCACGCGCTGCCTTCCTAGAATGGACTTCCTCTTGGCATGGGCCCCAGGCTTCACTGTCCCCGCTCACGCCAGGTAAAGGGCAGCGGGGCCCCCTGCCCCCGGCCCTGACAGGAGGCCTTCGCGAGGCCTTCCTGCGGCCCCGCTGCCAGCCCGCACCGCACGGGGCAGCGCAGCGGTGGCAGACAGGGAGCCCCAGGCCCGTCTGGGCGTAAGAGGCACATACCGCACCTCGTTTACAGCCTTCACTTCCAAAGCTTTGAAAATCAGGGGATTTTTACATTGACTATTAATTCCCACCCTACCTTGAAAAACCAGAAGCCATGGCAATGCTGGACCGGCCTTTTTTATTGGCATCTCCTCTAAGTGAGCACTGTGTCCAAGCGGCCAGTGTCTGCTTGCTGGCTTCGCTCAGGTTACGGGCCTGCTTGGTCCCCAGGAGCACTTGAAGTCACTCCCTCGGCCATGGTGGAAACGTGTGCGGGGCGAATATGGGCAGGCACGTTTCTTCCACGTTGCGGGTGTCACACACACAGTGCCCGGGTGCAAGGATCCTGTTTAAAGAAGCAAGGGCATAAAACATTTGTCCTAAACTCTAAACTGTAATGGCAAAACTCACGACTGTGCATTGAGAAGTACCGCCCAAGCCTCGTCCTTCAGCCCCTCCTGCGCCTCGGCTCTCAGGACCACACCTCAGCCTCCTGTCCATTCTTCGGCATCTCTCTTCTTAAAACGTTTGTTTTAAAACACAGACATGGACACACAAGTTTTTGGCCACGACATTGTCCTTCTCTGCTTTTAAACCAAAACAGCACAGAAAGTGCATCACAAGGATATTTTGAACCATTGAAAAAAATGACTATTTTCACACATGTTTTCAGTTATATTGCAATGAATTAAAGCTAAGGAGACCCAGCTTGGCACACTGGACAACTGGCCTGGTGGCCATCCCCACGGCTTTAGTCACGTGGTACAAACCGGCCCTCCAAACAGAGCCTTCTGAGGTCAGCTTCCAAACATCACGTGGCCCAGCCTGACCTTCTGCAGAAAGAGGAAACGTGTGTTCTCTCCCCCTCGAACCCCCACGCCAGCAGCTGCCTCTGTCTCCGGCGCTGCACCGCAGAAGCCTCAGCCTGCCTTCTTCCGTCCCCCAGGTGTCAGTCCCCGTTTGAAACAGAAAGGCCAGCGAGGGTAACACATTGCTTTTCTCCATGTGTCAGCTTAGAAGACGGTTTGCTTTTCACACCACCTATGTTGACGGAGGGTCTTTCCTGAGTCAAAAATGGCACGGCGTTATTTTATGGCTAAGCATGGTATTTTTCAGTGTATTATGGGCAGGAGAGTTCCAGGGGCCAACACTAAACTCGAGAGATACTTGACTAACGCAGCAGGAGTCAAATTCGTGCGCACCAGGGAGATTCTGAGGGGGCCCTCCTGTCAGTGAACGGCTTCCCAGCCACCCTGTGAGCGGCCGGCAGTTCCTCGGAGGTGCTGCTGGGCTGCTTCTGGGAGAAACACCAAAAGTGGGGGCTCAGCTCCCAGCCCAGGCCTCAAATAGGGCAGCCATGTTAAACCTGTTTTAATATTAGCCAATTAACCCTGACCCGTGTGGCCTAGTGAGTTGGGTGTCGTCCCGCGAAGTGAAAGGTCGCCGGTTCGATTCTTGGTCAGGGCATGTGCCCAGGTTGCAGGTTTGTCCCTGGTCAGGGCATGTACAGGAGGCAACCGATCGAAGTTTCTCTCTTGCATCGATGTTTCTCTCCTTCTCTTTCTCTCTCCCTCTGTTTCCCCCTCTCTAAAAATAAATAAATAAAATGTATTAAAAAAAATATTATCCTACTCAGAGTCATGTCTTATTTAAAGGAAAATCTGATGGGTAAAAAGGTTGAAAGCCACTGCTTAACGATAGATGACATTTGGGTAACCGAAATACCACCACCAAAAAGCAGATTTTTTAAATAAGAAGCACACGGGACCTGAGGTAACTATCTCTCACTATCCACCGCTGTTTGTTCCTGAATTTAGTGATAGGAACCCAGATAGACACACAGGCTGCTCCTAGTGAGCGACTGCTACTTGGTCCACAATGGCATATTCACAGTGAATCTTCAAAAGATCATATAACTTTAAGCATTCCACATTTTAATCACTAAACTTCAATCATGAAACTTGGGAGGGATTGATTACTGACATCCAGAAAAAATATATAACTGAAGACTACACATCTGACACACGTTCAAGTCACATCTAATATTCAAACCCCCCTCAAATCATCATTCTAATAAAGAAACTATTGACAAAGTTCACACACATTTGGATTTCGGCTCATGTATGTAGCCCAAGCCTGAAAACACAAAAACACTTGTTACCCCTGAGTTGAGAGATTGACGTACCTGTTGTAAATGTGCATCCCCCTGCAAGCTGACCCTGCAAGCACCTTAGGTAATTGGACTAAGCAAAATGCTTGGCTCAGGGTCCAAAAGGGACGGGACATCTCAGAGCCATGGGACCCCACAAGAAGCCCTATAAGCATGTTTCTCAAGTCTAAAACTAGAACACACGATGGAACAAGTTCAACTATGCTTTGGGGAGCATTTATACTGAATATTTAAGGTCAGAACTGTCTTGGAACATTCTGATTGTACACTTGCCAAAAGCCCTCAGTCCCCAGGGGAGGTGTGGAAAGCTGGTGGGGGGGGCGGGGGAACAAAGATGGAAGGAGGGGCCGGGGGCTGGGCGGGCACATGCTGAGCTGCCCAACTCAGTGAGCTTCCCATGGGTGGAGGGGCTGTGAAATGAGCCCAAGGGGTCACCGGATTGGTGTTGCCTAAGTTGGGAGGACGCCCTGGCCCGCTCAGGGACACAGACAGAACGGGGGCTTGCAGCCAGCTCTGAAAACCATTCCACAGCTCAGGACATGCTATGCTGTTTTTCTTTGGAAACACAGTCAACATCTCACGTTGTTTTCCTTTTTGCAAAACGTACAGGTTTCTTCTGAACATTTCCAATCTGACCCGACACCACTTAATTCTGTAAATGTTTTTGGATCCGTGTCAGCAGATATTCTCCACGAACCAAGAAGCAGCAATAACTTGCTCATGCGGTGGGTTGAGAAGGGAAGCTGATATGTAAGAGCACACGGTCAATTGAGGCCCAGGGGGTGTTCATCGCCAGGGAGACCGTGGAAGGGAGGCAACGACTGTGGGCAAAGGCAAGCCCCACGTGAACCCTTCTCCAGAAGCCCAGCCGATCACCAGTTTCGACTTGTGTCTATTGTTGTGCGTGTTCTCATTATCATAGAAAACACGTGAGAATTGTGAGCTCTCTTAAGACAGAGCTGAGAATCAGTGCTATCATCTTCTTGATCAATTAACCTTTCCTTGCTCCCCACCCCCCAAAGAAAAGAGAAGTGCGGGAAGATCACATCCCTGACCCCTGGTAAGCACCCCCTCTCTGACCTGAGCTTCTCCCCTGGGAGCAGACTCCAGCACCCGGCACCCGCTCCTGGGAATGCAGCGTGGCTGTCCGCATTCAACCAGAGAATAGTGCTGCGCACTTTCTGAAGTCATTACAGAGACCATCTAATTGCGACGTTCAGGGAACTAAGTTTCTTGGTGAAAGTCCAAGGGAGAAAAGATATCAAACTGCAAAAATTCTCTGTTTCCTTTATTCTCCCTCTTGATGAACTCACTTGTTTTCTCCTTTTGTCTTTCAGTCAATGTTCATTTGTTGAACCGCCAGGCTCCCGGTGGGAAAGCCGGAGGCCTCAGACTCCAGCACGGAGGTGGGAGCCGACACATCATTTCCAGACATTCATACTTGACCCAAAAGACCTGTCAAGATGCCTAATGGCCCCATAAGTCATAAGTACGAAGCCATGAATCCTTCTTTCCTGGATCCGGAAAGTGAATTTCGTCAAGGAAGCCCCTCCTGTATGATCATTAAGTCCCTTCTCCAGTTCAGCCGAATGCTGGGCTCACAGGCAAGCGGCTGAGTCTCAGGGGCTCGAAGTGACTGAGCAAAGAAGTTGAAAATTGGTAGGAGGGCAAGAGGGGCCACTTCTCAAGGGCCCTGCCCTCCGGCACAGACATGAGGTCACGCAGGGGACGCAGGTGAGTGCTCTGAGTGGTCAAAGGGAAAACAAGCAGAGGGAAAAAATGAAATCAAAGAAGCCGAAGTATTACCATGTTATTTAATCACAGCAGTCTTAGGGGAAAATCAAGAAAATCAAAACCTCAATTTCCTGGTTTTGTTAAATGAAGTGTTTCCATAGCTAATGTTGCATTTGCTCTCTTCATTTTCTTTTTTTCCTGCTGATATTTTAGTTCTCTAGATCACTTTAATGATGCCAGACCATGCTCGGCACCCAAATGAGCACATGTTTTGAATGCCTGAAAGGGTTAAGTATTAGCTCACACCTTCGTAAATATTAGCCCCTAATTTTACAATAGGAAAGGCGGAGAGAAGCAGGCCTGAGAGCAGTATATTGGAAGCTGCCTGAGTTTCAGACCAAAATACCAGGCTAAGGAGGATGAGGTGACGGATAGCTGGGTAAGGAACAGCACTTGGTCACTGTGTCCTCCCTGCGTCACCCCAGACAGTGGCAAGAAGCCACCGTGCTCCTTGGCCGGGGCGGGGGCGGGGGGTGCAGGGGAGGGCCGCTGCCCAGGCAGGACTAGAGAGTCTCATCTGCCAGAGAATCTTTTGTTGGGGACATCGTTTCAGTGCAAAAACACAGACAGACAGGGATTGTTTATCCTTACAAAAGAAAAATACGAGGTAGAGATGGAGACTTTGCAAATGAAAGCCAGATTTCTGCCTCTTCTCTCAAGAGCTGTTAAAAGGTATGATCTCGATGTGATATGTTAGTGAACACTTGACCGTCAGGATCACTTCCGCTCTGTGACAGTAGTTCCAGGCCTGCGAGCCCGTGACCCCAGCGGGGCTGCGGAGCTCTCGCCTGCGGGCCAAAAATCCCCACGTCCACAGACTGAAAAACAACAAGCATGTAAAACGATAGAGGTGCCGGTTTTCCAAGTGTTTGTAAATGCTTTATAAAAAATAGAATATAACTTTATAGAAGCATCACTAAGTTCATGTCAATTTTATATTTTTCAATAATTTGACATAAAAAATATATAACGACCATAAAACAGATTAACTGGAAATGTAATTTTTCTTTATTTTCTTTCAATCAACCCAATTCCAGTCCTGAGTTCCCATCCCTCTGGACAGGCAGGAAATCCAAGCTGTCCTTCTCAGGGCTCCCTACTCGACCCGGGGCACTGGTATTACGCCATCAGTTCTCATCAGTTTTCCCCGGTGATTTTGTCATGGGCGGAAATCTTCAGTGAGTCTGGGTATCGGGGCTTGGGACCCGGTCTCCCAGGGCGCAGCCCACACCTTCCGTGGGCTGGCCGCTAGAAGGGCCAGGACCACGGGGCCCCCTCCGCCAGGCTTCCCACGGGGGGAAGTAAAATAGATGAGGGGACAAACTCAATATTCCTATCAGTTAGCACACTATTGTTTTGTATCAACAAAGGCCTAATTAAGAGACAGGAACCATGTAATAACTTTAGCAGGGAAACATTAATATAAAGAATTATTAACTATAACAAAGGATTAACTATACAGGGATTAAGAAACTTCAAAGAGTACCCAGGAGAGGAAGGATAACCCCCAATCAAAGAACAAACTTGGAAAGGAGAACACCCCCCGACACGTCCCCCCCCCCAAGATCTCACTGGAAGAGGCGTGGCTGAACCACCAGTCGCTGGAGAAAGTCCCTGGGCTGCCCCAGCCGGAGCTGGGCTGCAGGGGCCGGGCACAGGGCGGAAGGCAGGGGAACACGGGCTGAAGCCGGCAACCGGGATGCCTCCCACTGCCGTGACGGTGGACCATGCTGGGGGCCGGGCACCGCGGCTGGGGTTGGCGAGCAGGGTGCGCGGTGGGTCTAGCGCTGATACGCAAAGACAGAAGTGGCACAGTTTAGAGAGAACAGTCACACACATAAAGAGCCCTAAACGTGTTTCATGCTCACGATGTTTGGGAACTTGTGATCAACATTACATAATAGTCCATTTTTTTCCATCCTGTTCTACATTTTGGATGCCAGGGCTCTATCTCTGGCGGATGTCTCCCGTATGGACCGCAGTTCCTACCTTCCCGGCAAGACCCAGAACAGAGGCCCCGCTCCCGCCCCCAGGGCCCAGCCTTGCTCCCTGCTGCCCAGAAAGCCCACACACACAATAACTCTCCAACTCTCCTCTTCTGCAAAGTCTACTTGAGGATCAAAAGGCAAAGGCTACAAAAACTCCTCTGTATAGCCTCATTAAATTTTCAGGGAAGTTTTTATTAAACTCATTTTTGGTAGAGTTGCTTATGTAACCATAACTTTCCTAAGCAGCTCACACGTGGGAATATATGCTTCCCTGACAGGGAATAAAATTGGCTTATGTCGAACCACTCAGCTACCTACAGAGGACACACGTCATAATTACATATTGTACGCCTCCCTGCCCAAACACATCAAGTTAGTTCTCACAGAAACATCGTAAATTTTGGCACATTTTACCATTTCAGTAAAAGTCTCCTCTGAACTACAAAATGCTGATGAATTTCACTGAGAGAAATAAATGTCCTAAATAAAGAGAAAAAATTATTATTTGCAAACAACACAACTCTATATCATGAAAAGCAAAAATTCAGATGGAAAAAAGAGAATGATGGTTTTCAATAAAGTGATCAGAAGTGATAAAAATATTTATATTATTTTACAATATACCAGCAAAATATTACAAATATTTTGTAATATTTGTCTCTGCTGCCCATATATATATGGGCATATACATGTAATGCAAAAAAGATATTCCCTTATAAAACTAACAATATCACGTACTTACGAATAAAGAATTTCTATGCCGTTCTGAAGAACAACTGGTGTCCGGGGAACACAAAGACCCTCTTGTAGGATGGTAGCACTTGGCTCAGTACCTGACACATAGTAGGCTCTCAAAAATATTTACTGACATGATTGGACTTGAAAACCAAACACATTTTGGCAAACTGACTTGCTTTATCCAATCACGTTTGAAGATAAGCACAGCTACATGTCAAGTCTGCCGAGCTTCCTCCCCAAGGCTCCATGCTCGACGGTTTTGTCACCGACTAGCTCATGACGTGACTGGAGCGGCACCTCTGTATCACATTCAGGGTGGTGTCTCTGGTGCAGCGTCCCGACAAAACCCAGGAACAGCAGGGCAGTTAGCAGCGCGGAGCTCTGTGAGGAGGGAAGGCTGGAATCTTTGCGAACTTGGCAAGGAGACCGTTTAATACTAGTTGGTGAGCATTACGGAGGCCAACCAAAAGAAAGCGCGTCTCATCAGCAACCTTGTACGGGCGCGCGCGCGCACACACACACACACACACACACACACACACAGCAGAATGAGAGGCCGGGGTGCTTACCACCCAGAAAAACGCACATCTAGACACAGAGGGTAGCGGCAAGATGGTTAAAAAGAGGCAGAACCATAGATTCCTCAGAGCCTTGTCCACCTGTGGATACAAATGAGGTCACATCGACTGTAAGAATTCAAACCTGTACTATTCTGGCCCACACTTGCCAATTTGAGACCTCTGGTCCTCCCCTCTGCCCCATACCCACCCCCCGCAACAGGGACCCCTGCTCACCCCTCCAGCTCTCCCCTTCCTGCCCTGTGCCCTGCTCCAGCTACGTGCGGCACCCTCGTGGCACCCAAGCTGCTCTGAGGCAAAATGAGGCAGGAGCCTCCTCACCCCCTTGAGCTGTGCGTGGGCAAGGTCAGGAGAGAGGGTCCATGGTTCTCCATGCCTTACAGGGGGCACGAGTAACAGGACATTCAACTGGAGAGACAGGTCACAGCACGCACATGGAACCCCAAAGCACCGCTCCCCTCCAGCGGCGGACACCTGCTGACCCGGACGGGCCCTAGTGCAGGCTTGGGCGAGAACGCTCGCCGCTCGCCGCTCGCCTCTCACCGCGGCCTCTCCCCTCACCGGTCGGCCAATATGCCCAGCTCTACCATGGCCGCAGTTCAAACGCCATCGCAGGAGGCTCCTCTTTGGTGGGAGCTCCAAGAAGGGACTGAAAGGACTGGCCTTCTTTCCCCCCGCCCCCGCACCCCACAATCATCAGCAGCACCCCTCTTCCATATCCTTTTATGAGTAAAACAAATATCATCTCAACCCAGTGTAAAGTACCATTCAAACGGGGCTGTAAGACGGGCCCCTGGCCGTCTGTCCTCCGAGCCGGGAAGCCCACCTAGGCCCACGCTGGATCAGATCCTGGCATCTCTGCCCGCCAGGATCCCCACCTTCACCCCCACTCCCGGGAGGCTCTGGGGGGGCCCGTCCAACTCAGGCCCTAGATTTGGGGGGGACACATCTCAGTCCCCGTAGATTCGAACTAGGGCCCCCAAGCACCTACAGCCTGATGCCCCGCCTCCATCCCCCCCCGCCCCCCCACCTCCGCACTGGATCCTCCCCGAAGGAACAGGAGGCAGGAAACTGCGGGGCCGACCCCTCGCTCCTCCTGCGCTGGCCAGCGCCACTGGCTCCGGGCTGCGTTCTAAGCTGAGGCGACAGTCATTGTCAAGGAGAGGGGTTGTTAGTTCTGGTTTGAGCAATTTGCAAAAGTCCAATAAAAAGCAAATCCCAAAGCATAATGTGTTTCAGATCTGAGTGTTAACAGCTGTGCACTTATTTCTTTGCAGAGTATAATTTATGATTCTAAGCCTTTTCTTTGTGTTTAGAAGAAACACGACCCTCACCTTCATGTCCTGGCCATGCCACCCAGCTGCCTATTCCAAATTTGGATCCAGTCTCTTATTTCTTTCTCTATATATTTACTTCTCTTTAAGGAGAGATCTATACAGAGCTTAATGTTTAAAACCACAAGTTGCTCAACTCTCAATCCTCCTCCAACATCTGTTTATGCTTTTGAACACATACATACATCTATTTTAATATGTTTTTGAAGAGCTCTCCCATCCCTGTCCAGGAAGAAACCCCACCCGCCAATTTTTTCTTTATTTCCTTCTTTCCTCCTTCCTCCTTTTCTCCCTCTCTTTCTCCCTCCCTCCTTTCCTTCTTTTTCATTTTTAATTTTTTTTTTTTTAGAATACTTCAAGGGAAACTAATCCTTTAATGTCTGTGTTAGAAGACTGAAGGGTAGCTGGGTATTTTATATTCATTTCTAGTCTCTGAGTCCTGAGTCATTGAGTTTCATTGCTTTTGTTAAGTCGGGCAAAGTTGCTCTGTCAAAACTAAACGTGTCGCTGTGACTTAGGATGCCCACCAACCGATGAACCAATAGAACCAACCCCACAAGCTGGACAAACCTACCCCAAACCCCTAAATCTAACCAAAAACCCCTCCAAAGAACGCAGGTCTCCATTTCAGATTAAAGACAGACAACCCTTTTTCCTATTTCCTCTGATCCTAAGCAGAGGGTGCATCTCCGAACGTGCCAAGTAGAAATTCAGATATGAGCAACTCTTTCAAAATTCTCATCCTTTACTTGGCCAATGGCCCCGAGGACCACACAGTGGACCAAACATTTAGCTAGAAAATCAAGTTTGCCCAAACTGTTTTGCTGATGCTGAGACCACAGCAGCGCCCACCTCCCAGGGTTGCCACGGGAATTAAAGGCCTGACAGCAGAGAGCACACAGCCCTGGGCCCGACACGCAGCGGGCACCCGTGCTCACGCCGCCCTGACGTCGCTTGCTTGGCCACTGTGTTTGAAAACTGTGCAAGACCCAACTTCCGCCCTTCCCAGTGCTTCTTCCCATGTGGTAGCCCCAGCGACCAGAGGCTGCACAAACTCATCACCCTACAATGTTCCATATCCCACGTGAAAGTGGGAAACCTACCCTGAAGGAGAACGTGAAGCAATGGAGACGCACGCGTATCTCTAAACGAACCGCCCAGAAAAAATATCAAGCAACTGTCAAGTAAGCGTTCCTAAACTTCATCACGTCTACCTCAAGGTCTAAAGGGGAAGCCCCCCCACCCAGCCCCCCGCCGCGACAGCTGTCAGCCTGCTTTCTACTGAGCAATAAAGCGGGGAGGAAGGAAGAAAACCCCTTTTCCTCTGGACACGGACAACAGTGTGGTGACTGCTAGGGGAGGCGGGGACGGAGGAGCGCATCGGGGAGATGCGCGGCGATGGACGGAGACGGCGCCTGGGGCGCTGAACTCACAGGACAGTGGACAGGTGATGTGCTGTGAGATTGTGCGCCCGAAACCTGTAATATTTTGTTAACCAGTGTCAACCCCCACCCAATAAATTCAATAGAAAAAAATATAAAAAAGAGTGGAAAACCACTTTTCCCCCAAAAAACTAGCTTTTTCAAAAATCAGACCCCATCAAAAGTCTGTTTTAATTTTTAATGAAGAAAAGAAAAACCAGTGAAGCTTTCTTTAAAGCCATCCAAGAAAACAAAGTCAAACATCTGAAAGACATACAGTGAAATTTCTTTTGCATTTGCGCTAGTTTCTTTTACTTATTTACCCAGGGAAATATTTTTCTCATGGGCCATTAACATGTTTTGAAAGGATGACAAAGGAAAGAAAACAATAAATGTATAAGTTGAAACAAGATGTATAACATGAAAATGTAAATATATCCTGCTCTGTTGCACAGAAAAGCAACATTGTATATATACGGAGGGCTTTCCTTCACTTCCCCTGCACCGGCCAGATTTGAGGTGCCATATTCTCTATTCAAAGTCCAAAAGTAATTTATCATCGGCTTGTCAAGTCCTTCACCAGCCTGCCATGGTGAGTTTACTACGATACATTCCAAAAAACTTCGGGGACATCTTATAAACAGATGACAAAAGACCATGAGGAGCATTGTATAGACAAAGAAACGCCTTAGATATCAAGTCACCGCCCCCTGGAGCCTCTGCCTCCTGCTGCTCTTCTGTCCTTGATCTCGCCCCTCTTTGTGACCGTCCGTCTTAGTTAACTAATCTAAAATACGAAATATGCGCCTGCCTACTGTACTTCCAGCTTTTACGGTACTTACAATAGAAAAAAAGAATGAAACAACCCAAATATAAGAAAGTTGAACAGTGCTTAAATGACGATGTGCCAGCTCCATAGATGAGAGTGACAACATTTTAAATAATGGTGATCGAGGCTGCAGAAAATGCCAGAATCAAAGCACCTCACCTCCTGAGCTACAGGGTAGCCGCAGGTCAGAATACTTGGGCAAATTAACATAGGAAATGATTTATGGGTATTGCATTACGTGACATGGAGAATGGCATCACACATGACATTTCATGTCTTTGCACTTAGCACAACACGCAGGGCAGCTGCAATGGACACAGGCACTTAGATGGCATTTCCTCCTGCCCCTGCACCTGCGGGTGATACGCTGCATCCCATGACCCACGCCTCTGACTTCCAGTGACTAAACCTGTGCCTTCAGCAAATCCCAGAGGAAATGAGCAAGGGCGTTCGGCTCTAGGAAGCATGTCGCCCATCATCCGCTCTGGTTTGAGAGATTAACTACCTAACCGCTCTAGAGTAACAGGGCGGCAGGCCCTCCTGTTGGAGCCACTCAGTGACGCGCCCCAGCCCTTCGAGTGCAGGCATTAATCATGGGTCACTTAAAAGCAGTGTTACCAGATGTTAGGGGCCCCGTGTGTGGACCCAAGGAGTCAGACGCATGCGGGCACGGCTTTAGTGCCCCCCAGGGTCTCTTTGCTTTGAGGACCAAAAGCCTCCTGGAAGACTCATCTTCAGGAAGAAAGGAACTGGTGTTTAGAAGCCTGGCTCAAGGAGAACTTTCAGGTTAAAGGGAGGCATAGCTGTGAGCACAGCCTACCTCTCTGATTAAGGGCAGGTTTTCCTGGGCCTTAGAGAGTGCAGGGCTATGAATGAAGACCAAGTTTCTATAAAAACTCCAGGAAGACGTTGAGACACGGCCGTGCGTCTTAAAATCCCGTAGCATGGTGTCACCTGACACCAAACCTGTCGCCCCTATAGCTGCGGCCCTAGATGTCCTCGGGTAAAGAAAATTGGAAACACAAAGGCCATTTGACTGACAAACCCATCAGAGAGTCCATGTTATGAGTGTCAAGAAATATTTGAGATTTTCCTACGTAATTATTTATGAACTCCAAAATTACAATCACTTCCGCCCCCTTCTTACACCGATTGCATCCTTATCTCAATAGCCGCTGCGGCCCCTGTAAGACCGGACAGCAGAAGGGAGTGGACGGAACCTCGCAGAAAGGACAAACATAACATGTACTGCCCAAGGCAGGAAACCGCTGAGGCTACGAAGGAGCGTTCTCCGAATTACGCCACGACCCCAGGCGTAAGCCAGGCCCGTCCCCGGCAAACCCGTCACCTGATGACCCCGTCGGCCTACAAGCTGTGAGAGGGAACACAGCGCCTCCCGCTTTAGCCTTGTGTCTTAATCATGTGTTTGTTTCTTATCCTACCACAGGCTCTTACTCGTTCAGCTACATCTTCCTTCACCCAAAGCAAAAATCCAGGCTTTTCCAGACATTTTGATGAACACTACCAAAATAGAAAATCATAAATAACAATCCTAGACCCCCCAATTCTTGACCTTTCCCGCCTGCACCCTTACTTTGCAGAGATGCAAGGACCATGGTTTCTAACAAAGGGATGCACGTGATCAGCCATTCAAAACCATCCTATCTTAGAGAGCTGCCTCTTGTTCATTAAAAAAAAGACAGTTATTAAATGCCAGGCACCTTCTAGATATGGGGTGATACAGCTTTTAAAAAGGCAGGCCGTCACCCAGCTCACCAGGTCTTAGGGAGGCCGACAATGAACGAGTAAGCAAATAGATCATTGTGGGACTTCCCGACGGGGTTACTGTCCTTCATCTGGGGTGGAGGGCAGGTCCACCTCACGAAAGACACCTCTGAGAAAGGGACAGGTACTGGCCAGCGTGACAAGCCCCTTCCACATGTCGTTAATTTTGTCTCCAGCTTTCCCTCTTTGCGGCCTGTTTGCGCAGACCCAGGGTGTTAGATTCAGTGGGAGTGCCGCCTCAATGGTTTTCTCATGAAATGGAACGAACACAGGTGAAAAACTTCCTCTGCTTGTGCAGGAAACCACGGGGAGCAGAATGATCACCGTCGAGCGGCACAAGATGGCCACAGATGCCTGGAAGATGTTCCCATGGGTGGTGCAACCACCCACAAAGTCCTTACGCTTTCCTAGTGGACCCTGGCTTGGGGATCCGTAAAGGAAGTCTGTACCCGGAGAAATACTGAGGCCAGACAGGAGCTCGCTGGACTTAGCTGACCACGGTGTTTTCTCAGGGCAACTTTGAGCTCATGTCTATGCTAAAGCCAGCCTGGGAGGCAGTTTTCTGAACCCACAACATTCCCAGCATCATTCCCAGCTTCAATTGGCTGCTGGTCCCACCGACCGAGCCATTCCTGTGGTTAGGTTACTCCTGGTGTTCAGTATGCATGCCCCTTGCTGGAGTTTCACCCTGTGATTTCTTACGCCACTGTTCTGGACTAATTAGAATAATCGAAGCCTCTCTCTTCCAAACACTGGCCCCAGGTCAGTAAGTCAACATTAAGCTGGCCTGAGCGCTTGTCATAAGTTTTTCGTATTCCTCTTTTTTTCCAAGCTCCGGGTCAAGACTGTTCCACTCATCTCAACTTTATGCAACATGTGATTTTTGGAAATGTAACAAAAAAGAAAGTCTGAATAGGCTTTTTTTAGCCGGGGCCCAGCAAGAGCCAAAGGAAATGGAATAATGAAGCATATTCTGCTATTCAGGCCAGGTTTGTTACCATGTCCAAATGTGGCTTTTGCCTTTTATAGTACTTAGATCATATCATTGACTCATGTTCCATAAGAACCTATTTGATTTACCTGTTACAGCCTATTCCAATCCCCACTTCCTTTCTTACTCATTCTCTCCCCCTTTCTTTCTGTGAAAAAACCTACTACCCAAAGCCAGTTTTTTAAAATGGTGCATTTGTTTGTACCATTGTTCACAGATAATTTACCCAATTGTTCTTTATTAACTCTCCTTTGACTGCTTTCAGATGTTTTTCCCTACTTGTCCAGATAGGCAATACATTTTTTGTTCCTCTTCTACAAATAAAATATTACTTGCCACATTGTCTGGATCCTCAATAGATTATTTTTTTCAGGTATCCTTACCATGTGACATCCAGGTAATGCCCAGCAATAATAGCAAACTCTTCCATAGCACTTGCCATATCCCAGGCACGGTTCTAAGCCCTTTACATTTATTAACTCATCAAATCCCCAACAACCCTAAGAAGGAGGTACTATTATAACACTCGTCTAGAAGATAGCCTGTGTGCCTACCAGAAAGGGGAACTCCGGGATTAGGAAGACGGAGTAGGTAGCTTTGAGCCAGAGTGTCAGCAGTGTGGAGCGGGAAATATTGTGGCTCGGAGGCAGTGCAGCCAAGAAGATGGCCCATTGTTTTTACTCTTCAGTAACTATCTGTGCTGTAAAGTCAACCCAATGTCCACACTTGATCAGTAGCTTCGTATTTGGCCTAAATTACCATCTTTTCACTGTTAGCATGCTTTCCTTAAAATTCTCTCTCGTTAGTGATCAGTCCGGGGGAATTTTTGCATCAGTATTTTGATGACACACTAGTGTTGCAGGTGGCCTTATTTTACAGAAGAAGAGATGCATGCAAAAAGCAAAAGCAGTAGCTCAGTGGCTAAACTGGACAGGATTACACACTCCTGGCCTCTATTCAAATTCTTTCCTCCAGGTGGCACTAAGGGACAAATGCATTCCAAGATAGACATCTGTTTAGGCAGTACTCACAAGCACTGAGACAAGGCAACAGGCGCCCAATATAGTCACTTATGCTAAGCCCCAAGTCACCACACTGAGACCTAATTACAGTTTTAGCTCCCAGAAATGGAATACTAAGCCAGCCAGCCAGGAAGCACCTGCTCAGCATTAGTTAACCTGCCACCCCCTGTAAGGAAAATAACCTCCCGATAACCAATACCCAACCTGCGCTTTTGCCTAGAACAAGTTTCTTGTTCTTGCGCCCTTCTGTTTATAAAATCTTGTCTTTTATAGCTCTGAGGAGTTCCTTTCTATAATAGCTGCTTCATCTGATGCTGCCCAAGTTATGAATGCTGTATAAAGCCCATAAGGTCTTTAAAATGTACTCTGTTGAATTTCGTTTTTTTGACAGCACTTACTATTAAACTAAATGACCATACTTCATTTGGGGGTAAGAAAGACCAGAAGTGATATTCCCTGATTAAATATTGTATTTATTCCTAAAAACCATCCCGGAAAAACTGTAGGAACTTAATGAGAATCACTGATTCCAGTCTTAAATCCCATAACACTCTCTCTCGTTTCCATTATAACTGGGCTCACATACTCAAATAAGGAGGAAGCGACGGTCACAGAAAACGGAGCCTTCCGTGGGCGTTCCCCTGCACGCCGCAGTGCCGCCCATGCCCGATTGGTAAGAATAACGCACTGGCCTCCGCCGGAGACCCCTCCCCCCTTGTGGCTTGGAACACTCAGAAACCCGGGGGACATGATTTATTTGCCAAAGATGGTCCGGCTCAAGAGAAAGAAAGGAAAAGTACGGGGAGAAAGACAAAGGAATCTGCGCATGGAGGCCCAGGGCAGAAAATCCCAACTGTTCGTGAATGAGGGAGCCGGAGCACGGGAGGGACGCCCCTCGGCAAGTACCTCGCACCTAGAGCTTCTGCGAGGATGAAAAGAGCCAGCACGTGAGGGCACTTAGAACAGGGCCTGGCCCACCGCGCGGCGTAAACATGAAGAAACAAAAGCCTCATTTCAAGCTCAGCGGGGACGCTCGAAGTGAGACCTCTCACGCACCCATCCCTCAATGCACGGCACTGACCCCCACAGCGAGACAGGAAGTGACCCTACGTGACGACGTCAGCAGGAGGAAAGGAAGAGTCTCCTTGCCCAGGAACAGCTCAGCCAATGGGAGGCGGCCAGAGCTCAGCCAATGAGAAGTCATCACACTTGGAACTTCCAGTTTCCTCCAATGGAATCTTCCTTTACAACAACCCCTCCCAACCCCCCAAGCCCATAAAAGAGCCGCATTCTTCCCATTTCCTCTGGGTCTGCCTATGGTTCACCAGTGGGCTGTGTGTCAGGAATTGTAATTCTTTACTGTTCCCAAATAAACCCATTTTGCTGGCGAAATATCTAGCTGTTTATTTGGTTAAAGTCACCAGGAATTACTGATTTTACTTCAGCAAGAAGAAAATTTAATCCAGAAGGGAGAAGAGTGCTTGAAAAGAAGATGATTCCCAAAACAAACAGCAGAAGATTTCAAGACTCCAGATAAGAACCCGCCTCAAAAATAAAGATAATTCATTGTGAGATTACGAATGGGGCTAAAATATTAAATAACAGTGGAAGATGATAAGCAAACTCAAAAGGAAGTTAAAGCATTCTCGAGTCACTGTCATGCTGAGGAGTAGAAAAAGATACATTCACTTTAGGCATTGTTAGAAAAATTAACATTAGAAATATATGAGCTATATATTTTTGAATATATATTATAATATGTATTATATTTTCTACTGCATCAGCAAACAGTAGCATATGCAATGGAATACTGCTCAGTAATAAAAAGGAATAAATCCTCAATATATACAACAATATAGAGGAATCTCACAATGATTATGCTAAGTGAAATTAATTACACAAAAAAGTAGTCCATTGGTTTAATGTTCTAGAAAATGCAAACTAATATATAGCAGCAGAAAGCCAATCAAAGGTTGCCTGTGCATGAGGAGTCAGAGGCAAAGAGGAGGGATTGCCGAGGGTCACAATAAATTTGGGGGGAATGGTGTGGTCATTGTCTTGAGTGCATAAGTCAAATTTATAAAAATTAAAAACTAAATACATGCAGTATATTATGTTAATTTTACCTCAATAAAACCTGTTTACAAAACAGTTGGATGTTGGTGCAGAATTGATTTTTAAAGAATCAATGAATAAGAATAAAAAGTCCAGAAATTGACCTGTGTGTATATATATATATATGGAGACTTGGCGTACAATAAAGATGGCATTACCAAGCAGTGGAGAACTGATGAGCCATCCAATAAATAGCATTAGAGCGACTGACTTTTCTTACTGAAAAGTTAAATTAGATCAGTACCAGATTTATCTAAAATTCAAATGCTGGAAGAAGAAAATGGCTTAAAATTATTAGCATAAAATATATGAGGATATAGTTATAACTTTAAGGTAGGCGAGGATCTCTTAAGGCACAAAAACAAAAATAATAAAAATATAAATGCTTGACTTAAAAATAAAACTTGAAGTTTTCAAAAAATACCATAAATAGAACTAAAAGAGAAGTCACAGGCTGAGAAAAGGTCTTTGCCCTGAGAACAAACTAGGGATTGACATCCAAACATGTACTTCTTTAACACTTGCCAATCAATTTTTATCAATCAAATTGATCAATAAAATCAATTTTTATTGATTTAACAATCAATAAAAAAAGGGCCAATACTCAACTAAACACGCAAAGGCAACAGCTAGGTGATCCTCAGAGAAAGGAATCCAAACAGTGAACAAACAAATTGGGGGGCGGAAATTCAACTCCACTGGTAATTAAGAAAGTGAAAATCAAAACTGGGACATAGCACTTCTCACTCATGAGACTAGCAAAAATTTAAGATGTGGAAATATCATGAGTTGAGAAGGATATGGAGAAAGGAGAGTTCTCTCCTGAGGATAAAGTGTGAATGATTGCTTTGGAGAGTAGTTGGCACTATCTAACAAAATTGAAAATATGTTTATATTCCAACCCAGCAATTTTATTTGGTTGGGCGGGGGGGCAGGGAGAGTCACAACAATCCAGTAAGATTACACCATCTGTGTTCCCCGAAAGATCTAGGCTGTCTCCCCAAAGTCCAGATTGTAAGTAACTCTTTCCCACCAGGCTAAGAAAGGACACGGAGCAAGAATGAGGTGACACGGGAGAAAGGAAAAAGGAAAGGCCATTCTGTTAATGCCCTGACTTCTGCCGTTTGTTTATCTGCATTGCCTCTTTGGCATCTTGATGCAGACGTTCCCTCTTCCTGCCACACTCTGCCCTTGCATGGGGCTAGGCCTGCTCCGTTCCGCGTCTGTGGCTGTGGCCGCCACACTCCTCGGCCCCGTCAGGCAATAATGAATCTGAGCGCAGCCGATGAACAACAGGACTGGCATTGTGTCTGATCGGGCAAAACTAGGGCAGACAGTTTCCATCCTCACCAGCAGAACTAAACAGCCTTCCCACAAGAAAATAAACAATCCAGCGTTTTCCATTGGGAGAAAACAGCAAAGCCAGTTTTGTCAGTCGTGGTATCAGGCTTGCTGGTCTCACATGAAGATGACTTCACTGGCCCACCCTCACTACAGCTGGGAGTTGGAGATGTTCCCTAGCCAGGGAGGTGGGCCGGGGCCAGCGTCCCCACACACGTCTCCCAATGACCCTTGGTGTGGCTTGACGTGGGTGTGGGATGGAGCAGAGCTCAGAGCCCTGACCTCGCTGTGCTCTGCCTTGGCCCCCAGAGCTAACCAGGCCCAGACAGCCCACTATTTCAAGGAGAGGGACAGAATGCTTTCATCATCCAGTAAGTTGCAACACAAAACTACAAACGATGGCTGTGTGCCCATCGTTGCCATACAGACTGTCTTTAAATATTTGTTTGATATTTATTCATTAAGGCCAACAGTTATTGATTGATTTTCTATCACTGAAAGTCATGTGCCACATAACAACATTTTGGTCAAAGACCATATATACGACAGGTATCCCATAATATTGTAATGGATTATAAGCAAAAAGTACGTTTTCAACGTTGAAAGAAAAGGTTGGACCCGATTCTGATGTTGAATTTGCTGCTAGCTCTGGGTGGTTTAAACAGGCGAAACTTCAGGTGCTGTCCACCGGCCCTGTGCCCGCCCTCGGCTGGGCCCCTGAGCTGGTGATGGAGCAAGAGAAACAGGCAGAGCAGGAGGGGAACCAGGGCCAGGCCCTTGCGCACGCGCATGCGCGCGCATGCATACACGCACACACACATACACACACACTAGCTTTTGTATGTTTAGATGCACACATACCATAGTGTTGTAACTGCCCACAGTGTTCAGTACAGCAACATGCCCCAAGGCTCGTTGCCGGGGTGCACTAGGCTACACAAGACATCCTAGGTGGCACTAGGCCATGCCACCTGCGTTTGCATGCGTGCACGCTGGGATGTTCACGCACTGACAAAATCGCCTGAGGATGCATTTCTCAGAACGTATCCACATCCTTAAGTGACACGTGACTGTATGTAAACAAGTTCATTACTCGTTCATTTCCACAGGCCAACAGAGTGTCAATGCTTTGAGGGAAAATAAGTTGGCAAGTTTCCCACTTGTCTGCAGTTCTTTTTCTCTCCCCAGTCTCCTTCAGGACTTTCAGCGTTAGATGGCTTCAGAAAGCAAACTAAAGCATTTTGATTAAGGATAATATAACTGGTTCCATGTAAACAGAAGATCGCGAAACTGGCCTTGACTTTCACCGGATGACCTCTAGGGCACTGCCATGTCACAAAACACAGGGGAGGCGGGGTGTCGCCAGGGGCGCTGTTTCGTCCCCACACTGACTCCTCATTCCAGGGCACTTTCCGCCTGGAGGAGGACCACTGTCTCCAGTTATAGAAGAACTCTCGTGTCCTAGAACGACCCGTATTTCTGACTTACTCCTGCAATCACGTGGTGCCGGGCGGACCTGCCGACAATGCAACTCTTGTGTTAGTCTGAACCCTCCCACGTGCCAGCTGGGCCCCTCCAGGGGTCTCTGGGTTGCCCTGTGCAAACTGAACAGAGGCCTGCTGTGGTGGGCAAGGCCCAGGGTGGGGCCACAGAGCCCCTGATCTGTCCTGCTCGTCCCTCTGCTGGGGACCTTTGGGCCATGCAGGAACGCCGCCATTTTCCATGTCTCTCTAGCCAGAACCCCCTTCCTCAGCTTTGGGATCACTTATTTTTTAGTCCAATTTTTATCTAGCTTCTCATCATTACCACCTTTCTTCCAAGAAGCCTTCTCAGACATTTTTTTTTTCCTAATTGCCTCTCCCATAAAATTGTAAATCTGCAGACACGCTGTCCAACTGCTTGTGGACTGGGACCCTTTGGAGGACCATAAGCCATTGTCACAAACTAAGATGTTTTGCTTCCCAAGAACAAACTCTTCTGATCCCACCGTGTTGAGAATGAGCGTGTGAGCTGTCACAGCAGCGGAGCCTGGCTTCTGTCAGAGGACAGAGGATTCCACCTGCCTCGGAGGGTGGGCCGGCTCATCAGCAGCACTGAAATAACCGGTGCCTCACACCTGTCCCCCGCACCCACGCTGCCAGGCTGCCCGCCCCCCGCCAACGCTCCGTGCCCACTTGCCATGCGCCATGCGCCGCACCAACCTCCACTCCCCCCGCCCCGGTCTCCTCCCGCCCTGCACGCTGCATCCAGGAGTGCCAACAGAGGCAGTCCCCTAGGGAACCTCGCAATCCTGGAAGGCTTGTGAAGCAAAACCTCCCAAGTCTCTAAGTAGGCAAAGTGATCAAGTAGTACATGTATTTATTCCTTTATTCATTGTTTCAGTTATTCAATCAACAAACACAAGGAAAGGGCTCTGTGAGCGGGACAAACAAGGAATCCAGAGGCACAGGACATGGGGGGTGCAGTGACTTCTTAGAAGAGCTGATGCTTGGCCAGGTCTTGAGGAACAAATGCGACCTGGTTTAGATGGTCGGAGGGACATCTGAGCAAGGACCGGAAGGACAGATGGAAGATGAGGACAGGCCGCCAGGTTTGGGAAACAGCACTCGAGTTTGGCGGGCTAAGGGCGTGGTGATGGAGGTGCGCGAGGAAGGCAGGGAAGGGGCTGGGAGAGGCAGACGGGGCCCACGCCGGTATGGGTGGTTACATGGACCTAGCCATCATGTGACTCCCAGAGAGAAGCGACACCTCAGGCTGCGCCCCCACACGGGGGCTGTGGGAGTGAGGGAGGGAGAGACAGACAGACAGAAAGAGGCAGAGACGCCACCAGAATCCACGCAGGCCCACGGGAAGGATGAAGGCTACAGGCCTGACCCTAAGCATCCTGCGTGAGGTTTTAGTTACTTCTGGGGGTTATAAAGGCAGATGCAGGTTTGAAGCTGAAAGATGAACCCACCAAGAATCGGAGGAGAACATGTGACTACCCCGAGCCGAAGGGCTACCTTGAATCTAAGACATCGGCTATTGAAGCAGCAATCATGCAAGAAACTGTCAGTTCAGAAGACAATCCACCCTTAAGATTGGAACAGAACTAGCAGCAAGACTAAATAGATTAGAAGCTCAGGGCTTCTGAGCTGCGGCTTTCTGCATCTTCCACGTTAGAGACAGGGCTCTCCAAGAGTCTGTGACCAAGCCAGCCTGCAGTCAGGGGTCCCCTGGATGCAGACCCCCAGGTTGAGATGGGAGGTGGGCGAACACTGAATCAGAAGACAAAAACATCAGTGTGGACAGAAGGAATTACCTCTCACCTGATCATACCCATTTTTATTTTACCTGAATATGTCAGTTTAAAAGTGGGCAGTCCCTTCCCAGCATTCTCCAATTCCACAGGAAGCCAGTTAATGAGATATTAACTAAGGGCATCAATGTTCATTTCATAAGAACAACCATGTCGAGAGAGCGTGCACCCCAACTGAGCTCGTGAGGAGGAACACAGTCTGAAGCAGATCCAGAGGAAATGCAACAGCCTTAGCGTGAACAGCAATAATAACAACATATGTGTGCCATGAACCCCCAAGTGACCGGCATAATGGAGAAAAAGATCACAGATTAACCCAAATTAGTCACACCATAGCACAAAAAGATTGATGTAACAAGCAATTATTTTAAGTTGAATTCTTCATAAAAATGTACTCAAAATGGATCACAGACCTAAATATAAAATGCAAAACTACAAAACTTCTAGAAGAAAACAGAATAAAATCTATGTGACCTTAGATTTTGCCATGACTCTTCAGAGACAACACCAAAAGTACAATCTATGAAATAAAAATTGGTATGTTGGACTTCATTAAAATTTTAAAATTTACACTCCTGGAAAGACACTGTTAGGAAAATGAAAAGGCCAACTACAGACTGGAAGAAAAGATTCACAAAACGGATATCTGATAAAGGACTTGAATCTAAAATATATAAAGAACTTTTCTAACTCAACAATAATCAAACAAATGAATTTTTAAAATGTGCAAAAGATATAAACAGGTATTTTACCAAAGTGGTGGCAAATAAACATATGAAAAGATGCTCAACATCATTTGTAATACAGGAATTAAAATTAAAACAACGAGATACCCAATACGCATTTATCAGAAAGACCAAAATTCAAAACATGGATAACACCAAATGCTGACAAGAATGTGGAGCAACAAGAACAACATTTGCTGGTTGGAACGGCCATTTTGGAAGATAGTTCGGCAGTTTCTAACAAAATGAAATATAGTCTTATCATATGACCCAGAAATCAATCACACTCTTAAGTATTTTCCCAATTGATTTGAATATGTGTCTAAACAATAGCCTGCCCATAAATGTTTACAGATGCTTTGTGTGACCAGACATCCTTCAGTAGGTGAATGGATAAACAGCTGGGAATATTACTCAGCAATTTGAAAATGAGCTTTCAAGCCACACACACAAAGACATTGTGGGCCATCCCCTCTTTGGGGGCCACAGACAGCACCCCTCCAGCTGCCCTCTGCAGACCCCTTTGAAGAAGACCCCAGGCAGCTTCATGTCAACCTGCTCCCCTTCTGCTTCCTGGGTGCACACGCCTGTGCCCTGCCCTCCACTGAGAGGCAGCCACATACCCAGGATGCAAGCATGCGCCTTGCTCCGTGCTGACTTGCAGGGACAGCCGCCACATTCTGGCCTTTCAACTTCTCTTATAAAGAACTTGACATTAATCATGTGCCCCAGACTCCAAGGGACACATACTGAATTCTCCAAAGGTCCTCTTGAAGCCCCTTCTCTAGGTTGTGTTATATTCCCCCAGAACCCTGGGCACCTATCTCTAAATGAGACCTTGTTTAGAAAGAGGGTCTTTGTGGATGTCTTCAGGTTAAGATGAGGTCCTCAAGTTAGGATGAGGTCCTCAAGTTAGGATGAGGTCAGATAGTCTCCGGGCCCAGCCCCAAGGGATTCAGTTTGCGACATCTCCACCTGACTCCGGACGCACCCTGCGAAGAGAAAGCTTAGGGATGGCATCGGGTTTAGAACCTAGGCCTCAGCCCAGCAGCAAACAAATGGGTTCAGGAGCAGTGGGGCCCAGTTCCAGCCAATGCAACGACAGAAGCGTGGGGCTCTGGGTTCCTCGCCTTGCAGAGAACCGCGAGACACCAGACCGCGCTCCTGCCGGATATGAATCAAGAAGCACAAAGTCCTGACTGAGCTGCGGACTAACCACAACTTTTCAGAAAATGGGCCTGGGCATGAAGTTGATAGTGCAGATGTCAGAGCAGACAGACAGAAAATACCTGGGCCCTTGACGACCACAGGCCGCCGGACCAGCCAGCCCCAAGGTCCGCCACATCCTTGGACTTCTGTCATGTGAGCCATTCATTGTCCTCTTTAGTTAAGCCTGTGTGGGTTGGGAATTTTTTTTTTTTCAACTAAAACATCTTAATTGACCCACCCTCAATTTGGACCAACCTTCCATGGCTCAACAACATGTTTGTCATTAAATGTTTACGTGTGTGTACCTGTTTGTTTACATACCCATCTAAACATTTTTTAAAAAGTAAAATGCACATTGAAGCTCCTCCCATGCCTTCTAGGTTTGTATGTGCATACTGTATAAAGTGTCAACAAATTAAGTAGCAGCGTACACACTAAACATGTACAATGGCAAGTACACAGACACAAATCCAGCCTACTTAGCATCGTCCTAACTAGGAGGGGGAGAGAATCAGTGTTTGAGGGGTGACTCTTCTCTACAGTAACAGTATCTCCCTGCGGCAGTAAAACTGAAGTGCTTTGGGGGAAAGTTTTCGGATGGGATTTTTAAAAGCCCTAATAAAAATAGTGAGCACAACTGCAGTAAACAGGCATGACACTGAAGATGGCACAACGGCAAACATGCTGTGTAAGTCGCTCTGTCTATTAGCCACGTTACCCTGCGGCCCGGCCGACAGAATGCCAAACATCTGGCTGAAAACTAAAAATAATCACATACTCCTGGGTGTCCCAGATTGCCATGGATTTGGAAAATGAAGTAGAAATTCGTGTTCTCATATTAAAGTTTTATTTCATGGTCTGACTTTAATCCACTCTTGCTCCTTCTCAAAGGCAGGATTAAATTTGAAAACTAAATTTTAACATTTGCGTATTCTGCTAGTTAATATCTAACATGTTGTATTCATAAACCACTAGAATTGCTCTATAAATAGAACCAGAAAATAAGCCATGAAATTGAATGTGAAGTCCCTACACTTTTTGTTAATATGGTCATCTAAATATTGAGGCTCTCACATTTTCAAGATGTAGATTCCACATTAAATTCACAATTAGATTTTGAAACTTAATTCCATTTCAAATGTTCACAGATGTTAGAGTTCAAAAACTCAGATATAAGACAAATACATTCTTTGGCAGTAGAAACGTATATACTATATTTGTGAAGAATTCACAGAACACTTCAGAAAACATTTGTGTAAAGTCAAGAAAGAAAATAATGACATTTTAACCGAAGTTTGCCTCATGACAATTACGAAAGACTAAAAACAGATAATAAACCTGTTTATTATAATCTAAACAAATATCAGTAAGTTTTAGATAAACTATCTAATGAATAGTCTAGAATATAACAAAATGGTAAACACCATCTCCAAAATTTTAAAATATTTGACTTAAGTGGAAAATAAAAAGCAATAGTCTTGGGATTTGCCCAAGACATGCATTCTCAAATTCTTATATTTATTTACCAGAACTACATAGTACCCTTCATCTCAAGAAGCCCAACTTAATGTTAAAAGTCTTGAAAAGAAGCAGAGGCAAG
This sequence comes from Pteronotus mesoamericanus, assembly GCF_021234165.1. Classification (NCBI taxonomy): domain Eukaryota; kingdom Metazoa; phylum Chordata; class Mammalia; order Chiroptera; family Mormoopidae; genus Pteronotus; species Pteronotus mesoamericanus. Next base: position 100,821,919 of record NW_026555085.1, read on the forward strand.
CCTACAGCCTGATTCTCCTCAAATAGCTCTGCAAGAGATTAGGCACCCTCAACATTTAAGGAGCAGTTTAAACAATTATAAGACTAACTCCTCCCTCCTCCTTCTCCTCTCCCCTCTCCCAACACACACACGTATGCATACACGCAAAGAAATAATGCCAAGGCCCTGGCCGGGGGCCTCAGTTGGTCAGAGCGTTGCCCCAGTACACCAAGGTCGTGGATTCAATCCCGTTGGGGCACACACAAGAAGCAACCAATGATGCATAAATAAGTGGAACAAAAAATCAATCCCTCTCTCTCTCTCTGCCTGCCTTCTTTTCTCTAAAATCAATTTTAAAAAATACCAAATTGGTTATTTGGGTCTGAATGCATAGGCAATAAGTAACTATTTCTCCTAATGTTTTTAAGCCACAGTCCTCTGATATATTTTTGAATACTCTCAAGTTTTTCTACATAAATCGGTCAATGATTAACTTTTTATTTCAGCAGCAATATAAAAGTGTTAAAGGGAACACCTTCTGGGCGCGTGGGAAGCCTGCCTTCTACCCGAGGGGAACGAGGCGACAGCGGCCTGTGCGGTGAACGCGGTGAACGCGCTGAGCGCGCTGAGCGTGCGGCCCTCGGCTGAGGCCATCGCGGCCTGGTGAGCTAAGCGGACGTGAGCTTCATGGGTGAGGCATTTTGAACCCGGCAAAGGTAAAAGGTGCACTGCGTTGCAAATGGCAGGAGGGGCACCTGTTTTGCAATATTTTGAGTAAAGGGGCGTGTCGGGGGAGCCAGACCAGCTGAGGGAAGGGCGTGGAAGCTCGCCGGCGGGGCGGGGCGGGGGCGCAGAGAGCCCGGAGCAGCCTGGCACCACGTTCACCTGGGAGGTGCCGTTGCGTCCCCCCCACCCCGTGCTGTTCATTCCAGCTGCATCTCGTCATTGTGTTTGCTTTAAGTGATACGTTTCTTTGATTTTTTAGTTGTATAAGAGCTGTAAAAATAGTTAAATAGGTTGGAATTTTTACATATCTTTATTAAATATAATAAAATCATTTAAGTTAAAAAATGCACTCAACAGAGCCTCCTAAATTCTTTTATTTACACACACACACACACACTCACACACACAAATGGGTTTCCTTGTCTAGTCTTGCCATTTCTCTGCAACCTTCCTGTCCGACGTCGCAACAAGCTGGCAGAGCGGGAGCACCTCTGACTATAGCCAAATCACAACAAAGCGGGGCCCCATGGCCCACATCTTGTGGGCGTAAAATTCTGTCTTGCAATGTGTCCTTAAACAGGTAGATTTTTATCCAATAATACCATTGCCTGTGGCTCTCTGAACAGAGGTTTCATAACGTGTGGTGCTCACATGATGGCAATAAAGAAAATGACAACTGTCACATTGATTCTGTGCACTCAGTTAGTCAAACAATCTTTATTAAGCGCAGGGCAGCGCAGTGGGGCCTGGGGACACCGTGCTCGTGTTCCAAGCAGCACGGTGGCCTTGGCCCCAGCCCGGCCGAGCCCAGGGAGTACGGGCGGGGCTCCCAGGAACCAGCGATTGCGCAGCCACGGCAGCAGTGACCGCCTCGGCGGGTGCTCTGAAAGCCGACCGAGACGGGCCTCCGGGCGGCCAGCACAGGGAACACCACCTTGGAAGTCGCGCAAGTCAGGTTGTTCATAAGCTCATCTGAAAACCAACCAGCCGCTCAGGGACCTAGCTGAGCCAATACTGCAATTTGAGGGGGAAAAGTTCCTGTTGATCTACCAGAAGTTGGAGGGCAGGAAGGGAGGAAGAGAAAGATGAAGAAAGAGGAGGGCGAGGAGGAGGAGGAAGAAGAGGAGGAAGAAGAAGAAGGAAAAAATGAAAAGGGAGGGGGAGAGAGGGGAGTGGTAGGGGTGAAAGGAGAAGAAAATGGCAGATGAAAGGAAGGGAGCAAGGCGGGGAAGGAGACTGTGAGGCTCAAGTGGAAGAGCGTGGCCCTCACTCACGCCCTCCAATGGCCGCTTCCTCACTCAGAGCAAAAGCTAACGTGGCTCCAGGAGCCGACAGGCCTAAGCGAACTCCTCCCCCATTCCCCACCCCCAACTCCCGCTTCCCCCGCCCACGGCCCACTAGGCAACTCAATCTCCTGGCAATTTCCGGGACACACCAGGGGTGCACTCCCACACCGAGGCTCCAGGAAGCGCTCCTCCCCTCTGCCTGCACCCCTCAGCCCTTCTTCCTCCACGTGTTCCTTCAAACAACACCTCGCTGAGGCCCCCACGACCACGTTCTTGAAGTGCCCCCGGCCCTCCCATCTTGCTCCAGCTCTGTTTCCGTAGCGCTCTCCCCTTACAATGGCTCAAATAATTCACCCCGGTGGGTGCTTATTGCGTCCCCCCACTCACCGCTGGCCTGCAAACTCCTGGAGGGAAGGACTAGTTAATGTTTTATTCCTTGTTCTAGCACCAGCCCCTGGAATTTCGCCTGGCGGTAACAGTGTGCCAACAAAACCCTGCTGAATGAATCAATGACCGCCTCGGCGATTCCCTACCACAGCACCACTTGGGACCTCCGGTACACGGCTGTCCCATGCAGGCCAATGATGGCACGCCAGCGTGCACGTAATAATTAAGTCACATTGTTAAAACCTGTACTGAGTACACACCATGGGGTAGGCCCTGTGCTAACTGTAGCTCTTAGTTCTTGGTTTAATCATCGCAGGGATAGTCTTCCCTTGTGTTACAGATGCGGAAACTGAGGCTCAGAGACATCAGGTCGTCTGGCAGTGGTCGCGCAGGTGGCAAAAGGAAGGGCCAGCTCTAGAGCAGGATCCGAGCAGGAACGTGTGTCCCCGAAGCCCAAGCCTTCACCCTCGGCATACACCGCGCACCTGTTCAGTAAACGGAGGCCGGCACGAGACGGAAGCGGTGCGAGGCCCGCGGGCAGCGGTGTGGCGGGCAGCCGCATGCAAGCGCGGTTGTTAGAGGGCACGCACGCTCTAAGGGACAGAGGGACCCCACCACCTTTATCATAAGCAGAACCGGTACAGGCAGGAGGGACCAAATAAGAACGAGGGCGAGAGAGCAGACCTCCCCCAATGCAGGCCGCCAGGCTGTGTTCCAGGCAGGTGCTGTGCTTCAGGCAAACTTCTATACATATTATTTCCGGAGTTTTACAAACATTGGTCAGCGGAGAGTTGGGTGTTTTACTTTGACAAACATCTGAAATGCCAGTTATATTCTGCACATTTCCAGGCAAATCCACACCCCTTCATCATCAGCTGGGTTGAGGTGAGTCAAGCACAATGTGCGTGAACAGGAAGGCCGCTCGCCCCACAGGCCGGTGGCCCCGGCGGCAGCAGGGAGGCAGGGTCAGCGTCTTCGGGGGGCGGGGTGGGGGTCCAGGCGCACTTCCACTCAGAGACAAATGGGCCCTCGAAGTGCAAGTGGGAGGCCATTAATGATGCCCATGATGATTCTCACCAGGGTTTTTAAATGACTCTAACTTACCAAGCGCTATTTGTAGCCGTTTGAAAAAAATCTTAGTAAAGAGCCAGAAATTTCTTGAAATACTTCAACGTTCAAGAAACTTAAGTAAACTGCACTGTGATACGGTCAGCAACGAGCCTTTCACAGGAGAGACGGGGTTTTCAGAGGCTGGCTCATGCGGTGCTCTCTGACAGCACTCGGGTGTCTGCTGGGACAGCCCCTCGCTGTTGATAATAAACGATGTCTTCAGCCTACGGGGCCATGTTTTCTATTCCTTTTTCTACATAAGCCATCTGAGAAAAATGCTAGATTAAAATGCGAGAGGAAAATATCTAAAGGAAAGACCTGTGAAGTACTTTCCTTGTTAAATTGACCATGTGCTAGGTGTCAAGCCTTGTGATTAGCTCAGAGGTATAAAATGAAGAAAGACCTAATTCCTCTCCTGGGGGGAAGCAAATTGTTACAACATAACAAGCGAGCACCAGGACAGAGAGAGGAGCCTGCTGAGCACAGAGGAAAGAAACAGGCAGGGGCTTCCCTAGATCTGAGAGACGGGTGACTTTTTCCAGGAAGAGAAAGAGATAGAAGGAACAAAGGAAATACTTAAAGAAATAAGAATTATAACCTCCACAAATCTGATTCCCTTCTCAGAGGAAGAAACATGGAGGAACCTAACATGGTGGGAAAAGGAGAAAATAAAATCAATATACAACATCACGGTTGATACCCATACATGCTTGTCTTCAACACGGGTGTGGTCCTCTTTAAAGTGTCTGAAAACTGAGGATTGCAGCCCCACAACCTAAATAAGTCAAAACAAATTGGGGGGGAAAAACCATGAAAAATGAGCTCTTGCCTAAAGGGAATTATTTTTTAGATGCGTAAGAAAGAGAACTAATAAGGGTGCATTGAAATCGGCATACCACAGAAACTCACCTTTGGCAGATTTAGAAGTTTCCTGTTTGGAGCCTTTACAAGACTGTGCATGTAGGCAAACTCCCCAGTCCAAATATATGGGAGGTACAAAACAAAGAAAAGAGTGCTTTTCCCGTTTGCAGGGTCCGCGGTGCGGGGACCTTCTAACCACACCATGGCCGCGTCTGAGGCGAGGAGACATGATAACTAAATACAGCAGTGATTCTGGAACGGATCCTTTTGCTATAAAGGGCATTATTGGAACCATTATTTCATGGTATCTGAGAATTACAGGATAGTAGTGTGTACTTGCTCATTTCCTGATTTCAAAGGCTGTCCAGTAGCTCTGTAGGAGAATGTCCTAATTTGCAGGAAATACAAAGTACTTGGCAATGATGGGCATTCTTGGGCAACGATCCTTAAGAGAGTCTGAAAAAACTAAGGTTCTTGTTCTATAATTGCTACTTCTACATAACATACATTTGACATTGTTTCCAAAATAATAATAATAATAATAATAATAATAAAACATTTAAAATGAAAAAGTCAAAGAATGTCCTTTCTCAAATGAACAAAACAAAAAAGGTTCAGTATTGTGTGCCTTCAGGGCCTCCTTGAATACTGTTCCAACACCCTGAACCAATCTGCTTTTACCTAAACCCTGCTTTTTTGGCGGTGCCTGAAGGGGCTAAAGTGTAGAAATACTGCCATCTGGTGGTTTTTAGAGCAAATGCAGGGTGGGCATAGGTAGTCTTACAGTTCTGAGTGCATGAAACACAAAGTTTATATTCTTGTGTTATTATTTATTAATTATTGCATTATTTTCCATGTAAATAACTGTAAACCTACTCTTTCCCCACCCTGTATATTTAGGGTAATGGGGAGGAAGAGGCAATCCTGAGGTTTCCTCTGGATGGGGGAGGAATAGAGCTTTTTCTGGGGATTCTTTTGACGGCTGCTGGAGGAAAGGGAAACAGGCCCCTGAGCCCTGCAGCTGCATCCCAGTTAAATATGGGACTTGGAGCCGTGGCCGGGTAGCTCAGTTGGTTGGAGTGTCATCCTCATGGCATATATAGGTGTCAACCAATGCATGCATGAATAGATGGAACAACAAATTGATGTCCCTCTCTCTCTTGCTCATTAATAATTAAAATTTAAAGTATATAGTATGGAGTAAGAAGGCTACTAAAATAAAGGCCATTGTGTTTAAGTTGTGGTTTGGGTCGTATGTACTAGGATATAAAGCTTGGGAAAAAAAATAAAACCCCAAAAAACCCTGAGACTCGGGGCAGAGGGACAGATGGCTCCGGTTCACATGAGTCCAGGGCAAACTCTAGAGCTGGGAGTTCAGGAGGAAGGGATAAGTTTAGGGGCACAATAAAGGCGCAACGACTTTCCGTTCCCCATCCCACCCTGGCTCCTTGGAGAAGATTAGTTGTCTAGGATGGAGAAGAAATAGGAGAAGTGACCCCAAGAACAGGGGACCAGGCCAAGGCCCAAGGAGACGGCTAGAGAGACGCCAGCCGGCTCACAGGGCAGCTTTGTGAGAATCGCGCAGGTGCCGCTCAGCTCTGACGCCGCTCAGCTCTGACACCGCTCTGCGTGGACACCGCTCTGCGCAGGCGGGAGGGAGGCTGCGTTCCCTGCCAGCGCTCACCCTCCGACCGACACCGCCTGGGACTCGGCTTTCCAATCGTAGGCAGGGGCCCTGGCTACGGGTGTGAGTCTTCCTGGGGAGGGGGGCGGGGGGGTAAACATTTAACCACCTAACATTATTTGTTTGTTTTTTCAACTCCATTTCCAGAATACTAAACATCCTCTTACCATATGATTCAGCAATCACTACCCGTGGTATTTACCCAAATGAGTTAAAATCTATATCCACGAAAATGTTAATAGCAGCTTTACTCACAATTGCCAAAACTTGGAAACACCAAGGTGTCCTTCGGTAGGTGAATAAATAAATTGTGGTGCATCCAGATAGTGGAATGTTATTCAATGCTAAAGAAATGAACTATTAAGCCATGAAAAGACATGGGGGAACCTTAAATGCATGTTTTAAACGAAAGAAGCCTATCCAACATACTGTTTGATTCCAACTATACGACATTCTGCAAAAAGACGAAACTGTGGAGGCAGTTAAGAGGACTGGTGATTTCCAGGGGGTCGGGGGGAGGAATGAGTAAGTGGAGCACAGTGGATTTTTCAGGCAGTAAATCTTTTCTTTCTGATATTCCAATGGTGGATGCATGTCATTGCATACTTGTCACCCACCCCACAGAGCCGCACACAGCGCTGCACTACCCCTGCCAGCCCTGCACAGCCCCACGTGACACACGGGCTCCTACCCCAGCCCATGCTTCTCTGGGCTGGTCCCGCTCCGTCACTACCTGTCCTCGGTCCTGAATGCATAGTAGGATCACCTGGGAAACTTTTAAAATGCAATAAGCCCATGCCCACGCCCGGGCCACCTGAGTCAGCGTCTCCTGCGAGGCAGCCTGGGTGTCATCACTGGGAACAGGTTCCCTGAGGCGACTCGACCACGCACAGGGACTGAGAACCACTGCCTTCATGAAAGGAAAGGCCGTTAAGAGTTTTAAGTACAAAAAGAGGAACCAACTGTCTTAAAATTCTAGTCTTGAAAATCTGGAGGAAGAACTCAGACCATGGGGTGTCCGCCGAAGGACCAGTTCATGAAGAACTTGTCAGACAAGACAAAGGTCCACCACGGGGGTCCGCACCCACGGGTGCAGCACTGGGTCATCAGAGGCCGGGGGCCTGAGGATGGCGGGTGGCGGCAGGGTCCGCGGATGGGAGAGGAGAAAGCACTGTGAGTGGGGCACTTCCCAGCGGTTTGTCTCGCAGGGACCACGCCGCACTGTGCAAGGGAGGAGCTTGTTCTGGATCCCAGTCGATGCATAAAGGAGGTGGGGCCCACCTGATGCAAGAGGCCTGGAGAAGCCTTGTCGCTGTGAACAGGAGGCTGGGAGGCCAGAGTGAGACAAGGGACCAGAGGACACACTGTGCAGCAGGCTGGGACTTGCCCCACAAAGTCCCATTTTGTCTGAAAATTTTCACTTTCAGTTTGCTTACAGGGCCCCTGTAAGGGATCTTTCTCCTCACCTGTTTGTGGCTAAGTGTAAAAAAAACAGAAATAAAGCCTCACACCATTTCCCCCCTCCCCGAGGGCAGGGCACGCGCACCTTGGCTTGTCCCAGGTGTCCTTGCAGAAAGGCTTAACCAAATGAAGATAAGCATTTTAGGAAAAAAGTTTTTCCATTAAACAACTGTATGCTTTTGTACTGGGGAGCAAATGATCCATTTAAAACATGTATACAGGAAAGTAAATCAAGACATAGGCATAATTAATTTATGAAATCAGGGAATTGCATCTTTTTCCTAAATGAAGGAGCATCCCCCGACTTACAAGGCACAGGTAAAAGGCAATCTTTCCGACGATCGCACAGTTGTGGAAGGAACCCAAAAGCCGCAGGGGGGCCCGGCCCCGGCCAGGTGAGCCTGACCAGCGCCAGACGCACCTGTCCCTGTGTCTATGTTCTCCGGGCCTTCCCTGCCCAGCGGCTGAGTCAGGCGAGATCAAAATTGAGACAACACGTTCAACAACTGCCATGAGAGCTGCACTTGAGGCGTTTGCTACGTGCCAGACACTGTTTTAAGCACCTCACACCTATGAAGGCATCTAAACCTCCAGCACCCCATCATCACCATCTGAAGACACTGAGTCACAAAGAGGTCAAATAAATCACTCCAAGTCCAAAAGCAGTAGATAGACGGAAGGGCTGTACACAAAACCTGTTTCTTCTTCCTGGAACAAGAGTAGAGCTAAACTACATTTCCCAGACTGCCTTGCAGTGAGGTGCATTGTTGTAGCCAATGGAATACAAGCCGAGGCCTAGGCCCCCTCTCTAGGCCAGGTCATGAAAATGCATACTCGCTTGCACGCCACCAGCTTACTGAAGATGACAAGAGCTACCTTGGAGGACACTTCTGGACACTGCTGGAGGACTCAGACAGCAAAGCAATAAGACCTAAAGAGCCTAGATCCTAGAGTCTGCATGGATCAAAGCTCCCTGCTCACCAGAAACAATTGTCGCAACGTTCATTTTCACATGCATGGGGGAAAAAAATCTATTGTATTTGAGATACTATATATTTGGGATTTGTTAGTCAAAGCAGCAACTGGTTACATAGTTAATTAGAAATTAGGACTTTGAAGTGGGCACTGTCCCTTCACAAAAACAAACTACGTGACGCTGGCTTAGCAGGTGGTGAGAAAACTGGTATCCGAAGCTGGAGAGAAGGAAAGCCACGTTTCCCAGAGGTAAGTCGAGCTGTGTTCTGCAGCCTCGTGGAAGACCAGGCCACAGACGCGTTCAAAAGAGTCAGACTGATGCTTCATGTTGGCTCCTATCTTCCCCCTCAGCAAGGTATCACAGGTGCACCCAGGAAAAACTGGTCAGTCTGCCAGCAGAAATGGAAGGGAACGCAGTTCAGAAATCGGGGGCCTCCAAGGCTGGGAAGCTGACTGCTTCTGCGCCCCAAAAAGAGACGGGAGACTGAAAGAAGGCCATGGGCCAACAAGGCTCAAGGCTCATGTCCAGTGCAAGGGTGAGGGGCGCACCTTTAATTTCAAAAATGTAGACACTGGCACATGAAACTGGCTGAAAATAGGTTAGACACCCGCAAAGTTGTTAAGGGCACAGTATTGCCAAAGAAGCAATGGACTCAGACTAAAAAAGTCTTGCACTGTTTGAGTTTTCAAGTAACCTTCAGACCTCCCAAAGGCGCACTGGCAGGAATCAGGCCTGAGAGCCATGCGTCCTCCCAGGAGAGGAAACTGCCCGCCGCCTACCCCAGACGGCCCGTGGAGGAGGCACCGTGGAACCCCCGGGAGGTGGAGCCAGCAGCTCCAAACAACTCCTCCAGGGAGCGGAATCGGGGTCTGATCCGGGAACTGCTCTCACCCCCACGGGGGCACCTTCCCAGGGCCCACCCGGGACCAGCAAGTGCTGAGTAGTCTTCTCCCCTTTCTTAGTGGGACTTTCTATTGCAATTTTCTGCGTAGGGGTTGGGATGGGAAAGTCAGGCAAATACCTTGACTTTTTGGTTCATAGGTCCCCAGACCATGGGGGCGGGGGAGACCAATAAATATAACAGAGAGAACTGCACATTATTTGGAGTCAGGACTTTGGGTCTTCTCCCTCGGAAAAGGGCAAAGAGCTCTGAGCGTGAGAATGAAGCAGGGATTTGGTATCCAGGAGGGCAGGCTACGTGGACCGGGCTACCCGTTCAGCCTAAGAGACGGCATTGCCCACCGTGTCCCTGGCAGTTTGGTGCTCCTATGTGACTGAGCTCGAGCAAGCGCTGGGAGCAGAAGTGATGTACGCCACACCATCGAACTTCCGGTGAGCACCCTCCCCGCCACATGGGCTGCTGACGAGCACAGGAACCCTGGCAGCTGTATATTGAAAAGAGCGGGGCCCCAGTAGAAGCCCAGGTATGCGAATCACTAATAGGAGATAAAACCATCAACCAGATGAAGGCTCTGCAGCTTTATATGAGAGAAGACAACTCCTAGGGGTGATTCACCTAGGGGTCAGGCCCTCAGGGGCTGAGCATATAGCACCTGGCATTTACCTGCACTAAAGGCAGCGACGGAACTGAGATAGAAGCCCAGCGGCCTGGCTCTGGTCAGCGCTGCCTTTGTGCCCCTTATGTGCTGATGGGGACTGGAAGCTAAAAAGACTCGTGGGGTGTTTTCCTCCGCATTTCCCCGAGCCCCAGTCAAAGAGACGGCCTTGAGCGCTCCCAGCAAGTGTGCTCTTGGCTGGAGAGCACTTGCTGGAAGCCTATAAGGTAGACGCCTTTGTAAATGACATGACCATCTAGTGCGAATACACTAACCACAATTTCAGTCAATGCACACACATCAGTCCGTCAAGTGCTGGAGTTGGCACCTCAGATCCTCTGTCCAAACGCGTTATTTTACGGGAAAGGAATAGCGCCCCCACTGGGCGTGCTGACCAAATCACAGGGGTGCTGAGCGCAGGCACCAGGGCCCAGGCCTCGGGGGACCTGCTTGCTGGTTCTTTCTGCGCCCTGTTGCAAAGAAGGCAAGCAGCAGAAGACGAACCTGAAGCCGTCGCAGTCCCCGAGGCTCTGCTGTCACACGTCTTTTCGGGTTTTGCTGGGTTAACCTCTGAGCCTTGGGGACACCCGTTATGTACATTATGATGACTATACGTATTAAGTCACATCACTTAGTAAAAACATTATATATGGGCCCAGGATTGTGTGAGCCATTCCAATGACACCCAAATGAATAAGCGCTTCCTGTCCGGAGCCCTCCTGGAGCCCACGTTTTAAGGGAGCCGCACACGCAGGATAATCGCAGAGGGAAGTACCGAGAGCAGCAGCAGGCAAAGTAAAACGATACTATGAAGCAGGAACTCGAGTGCATTCGGTTTTCCGTCAAAGTAAAAGGAGACATCTCGTTTTTCAACACGTGCTCCAAAAGCACCTGGAGAGCAGACGCTGGCGCTGTTACAAGCACACGTGCAGCAGGGATAGCAGGACTTCACCCAACACAGGCGAAACTCACCTTGCTTTCCAAAAAACGCTCTCCTAGCAGCCCCAGGACAGGGGTGCGAGGTATGCTCGCGCTTTCCAGCGCCAGTGGGTAAAACAGCACTTTTTGCATAAAGCCCAGCACTTCATGTAAAATATGTCTTGTGATAAAAGGCCGATCACTTCTTTTTTGCCAGAGTTGAGGCACTAGTCAATTTTTGGTTAATATTCTAAGATGTTATGATACTTTGTAACTTATATAAAATATTATGCTACATTATCAGATGACTTTATTGCAGATAGGGATGGAGCTAGAGTTCATACATCTTCTGGGTTGTAAGGGTAAAGTTCCAACTACTTATCATTCAATATTCCTTTCCCACAGAAAAAAAGAAAGCATTGTAGGATTATTGTTTTGACACACATGCATACACAGACCTCTCTTGATAGTTGACAGACTCTTTTATTAACAATCAAAAAACGCCACACTTATAATAGGAAAATAAATACTTCTCTATTAGGCGAAAACTATCCAGGACCTTATAGCATTTTTAATATATACTATGCATATCTCAGAAGAAAAAAAATACCACGTGGGATATGACTGAAAATGGGACAGTAATTTATAAAAGGTACCTAATAGCTTTCCCAAACAGTAGTTCCCCTGAAAACAGGACATAAAACCTGTATTTATACCTAGTTTTAGATATGACTCACAATGCACATCAATCTTTTTTTTTATTTTGATGTTACTTTTTCAAAGTACTCAACAGAAATTCCCATCCCATTTTAAGATCCTGAATCCAAAGTGTGCAATAAAGCTGTGACCTCTCACAGCGAAGTTCAGCGATCACACACAGACACCTCGTCAGGGACAGTGCGCGGCGGCGCCACTTTCCTGCTGGGCGGGGCCTGCCGAGGTGCTGCGAGCGCATCTGGACCCGATCCGGCGCTGCGGGTTCTTCTGTTGTCAAGGCCCTTCCTGCACAACCACTTGTTCTTTCCAGGAGAAACGCCTGCCTCGCCTTTCGTTTCTTTTCTCTTATGAAAAACCAGATTAACAGAACCTTGGTCTCATTTTCTGCTGCGTAATTAAAAGCTTTGCTCTGTAAGTTACTTTAGCCTCTTACAATCCCGCGGACAGGAAGGAACCAGCAAAACTTCAGCGAGGTGGGCTTCTCCTCCACATACAGCCAAAGCAGCAGTGGAGTCCCCATAGAAACTTGAACATTGGATTTTTTTTTTTATCTTAAAGCTTAATAGGAGTCCAAAAGCTTTATGTAAATCAGTGGTCTCTGTATATCTTTGTTAGTTCAATACACACCATGACCTAGCAGAATATATTCCGAAGTTCCCCTTTCAAACAGTCCTGCTGTTTCTAGATGGTCCGTCTGAAGGGCCCCCACCTCGGGTCTAAGTACATAGGCCTACAGATCCCTAAGGCCAGCAGCGACCCCGCAGGCCCACTTGCGCCCAGCGAAGGCACGGCCACACGGCGCGTGAAGACGGCCGCAGTCTCTGCAGTGTCTCCCACGCACACCCCGTCACCCTCCGCAACACTCGTACAATTCAGAAAGCCTACATACTTTCCTCCTTGAATTCTGAAAGAAAGGGCGTTGAATTTTTTAAAACTTTAGTCTTCAACATTGAAACTGCTAGGTTACTCCACTTTCCCATGAAGAAATAGGAAACTAAAGTGGGCGGGGGGAACAAAAGATAAAAAAATAAAACAAACTTGGGAAAGCAGCCTGCTACTTACACAAGTTTAAGAAAAAATCTTCTAGAGAGAAAATATGCCAATAGAAGGTAAAACCTACGTGGGTTGCTCAACACAGCACTCGTGATAAAACGTTAGAAACAAACGAAATATTCAGGAGCAGAACTGAGATAAACTAGGAAATGTCCAATTGATAAATTACTTCGCAGCCATTAAGGACGAGGAAGACGCTGAAACACTGGATGCATGACAACGTCGGGCCAAATACACCCCGACTCCATGCTGCTGGGAACAGCTCCTCTTGCAACAGCAAAGTGGGAACATAATCTGACAGGCTGTGTCGCGGTACCATGTGGAGAGTTTCCCCTTTATTGAAAAAACCCCAGAATAGAAAGCTTCTATAGTGACTGCACACTTTCTAAAAGAAAAGAAAAACAACAAAATGGAATGACTCAAGAGCAGGTCTTCAGGGAGGCACGGTCCTGCAGGAGGCGCACAGCTGACGGTGGGAAACCACTCGGCCACTCGTTCCCGGTCCCAGGAAGGCACCGCCTGGCCCAGCAGGGGCCTCGCCCGCCGGCACTGCTCAGCACAGGGCGCACGGAGAGGGCCGGCGCCCCGCCACACGGATGGCGGCCTCATCCCCATCATCGATTTTATCAGCTGGGTCTGCATTTATCCCTTTTGAGCACTTTCACAACACACATTTCTACGCTTGAGGACAAAACTTCTCATATATCTTTACATTTCCCCTTAGAGAAAAACAGACACGCACAACTACCTCCTTCTCATAATAAAGCAATTCTCAATTGGCAATCACAACATATATCTTTTAATGACAAAATTGTGTTAACTCTGTGCAACATGTGACTATAAATAAAGATCACTGGGTGATGTCTACAAGAAGGAATATTAGACATAGGATTACTTACAAAAAAAGCACTTTTCAATAGAAAACTAAATATTTCCCTTGGGAAAAAAATTTAATATTTTATTGTTAAACTGGGTTAAAAGACTAAATTTTCTGCAAATGCAGTAGAATGGGATCAGAAAGGCTTCCCAAGAGGCCCCAATTGTATAGGGATGCGATACTTCTGACGGTTTTTTGGTGGCATTAACAACCTCCTGGTACTTTCTGTGAAGAAACTGTTCAATCGGAAGGTTAAATCATACAAAGCAGTATTTTCAAACAGATGCCCAGTAACAAAATTTTAAAACAGGACATTATTCATAGCGCTAAATTATGTTTATCAAATACTTGAATCAGCTACATTCAGATTCACCACAACAAAGCAGCCTGAGTATATGAAGGTACTGTGCATCACTACAGAAACAGCCAGAAAGGCCTTGTGTGCTCGGTGCGATGTGGGCGTTCTACTTTTTGCAAGCCTTGTATCTATCACTGACATCCTGCCAGTTGATTACATTCCAAATAGCTCTCAGGTAATCGGGCCTGACATTTTTGTACTGCAAGTAGTAAGCGTGCTCCCACACGTCGATCCCCAGCAGTGGAACGAGACCTATCAGAAAGGACAGAAAAAGCAGAAACTATAAACTTCAATTTAAACACTGCATCTTCTCAACTTAACCTCTTTCCTATGCATCCACAATTACCCTTTACAACATTCTCATCCAGTTTTCAGTTTCTTATATAAACAGGAAATGTGCATAAGAATGTGCCTATAAAAAGATTCTAAACTTTACTCTTTGGAAGAAAATGTGATTGGTACTAAAAATAATTAGAATAGACCTGGGAAAATCCATTAACTACAGTATTTTAATAGTTGCTCCTAAAATACCAACGAATTTATCCAAGAGCCTCACTGAGGGTCCCAGTGAGGGTGTGTTGTTTGTGGGGGTGAGTAAGGACTCTCCAAAGGTCCTGAGTCCTCAGGGAGGTTATCAGAAATGCCCAGCCCTGGCTGGTGTGGCTCAGTGGACTGAGTGTCAGCCTGCGAACCAAAGGGCCGCGGGTTCGATTCCCGGTCAGGGCACATGCCGGGGTTGCAGGCCAGGTCCCCAGTCGGGTTGCAAGAGAGGCAACCGCATGTTCATGTTTCTCTCCCTCTCCTTCTCCCTCCCTTCCCCTCTAAAAAATAAATAAAATCTTTAAAAAAAAGAAAAAAGAAAAAAGAAAGAAACCTGCCCTGATCCCCAAGGCTAACGTCAGTCTTGGAGAACAGAAACATCTATGAGACAGTACCAGAAAGAACAAGTTAGCACGGAAAATGGAGGAGGACTGGAGAGAGAGGTGCACAGGAGGTGCAGCCAGGTGTCACCTGGAGTCACCTGTGGAGGGACACCTGACTCCCTGCAGCACCCAGTGCTCCCGAAGTTCTTGCTGCTCACAAATTCTGTGGCATTTCACCTTCTCCAAAGGGCTGTTTAGGTTCTAGAAAAACCTGAGTAGGTCCAGGGAAGAGTCATGTAACCAAGGCTCCTGACATGTGCAGAGGCAGAGAAGGCGGCTGAGAACCGCTGCTGTTTTGACGTTACGAAAGTGGGACTTTGGCATCTTCACATAAAAGGTCACAGTCCCTGCTAACTGCTGGGCGACTTACAGTTCTTTTCCTAAAGAGCTTCTAATTCCATCTGGCTCCACACGAAAAAGGACTGCGTGAGCCTAGCTTGGAGCTTCTAAGCCAAGTGGAGTCAGACTCCAAAACGCCCAGAATGCTCTCCTCCCAGTTTGACCACAAGTGCTCAGTAGAAAGAGTAAGAATCCAAGGTCTGAAAACAGAGGTCTTTTTCCTCGCTCTTGTTTATCTAATTTTAGGGTTTTTTTTAATTTTAATACATATAATTATGTAAGCCAGTACAAACTCACTGTCAAGTGAAGCAGTTTATGTTTAAGACATTTTTTATCAATGTATCTAAAATTACACGTGCTTATTTTAGATAGGATTTAAGATTTCAAATCATTAAGAACTTTTAAAGCATGTTTGCTTACACAGACTCTGGATAGCACGCACTAAGATTTGCTCCAATAAGTACATGCCCATCATTGGCTTAAACCCTGCTAGTTTTTCCTGTTCCAAGTGAATGCTTTCTAGTGAACCACCTCCCCCGAATGCACGTGTAACACTTCCAATCTCACCTGTTGTTCCTTGCAGGGGGTCCTGGTTAGAACAAGCAGCAATCTGTAAGCGTCCTTGTTCCTTATTGAAACCAAGCCAACCCCAACCTGAGCCTTGAACGCCAGCAGAAACAGTGGTCAACTTCTCCTTAAATTTGGCGAAGGAACCGAAGTCACGGTTGATGGCTTCAAGCAATTCCCCTATTCAAAAGAAAAAAATCCAGAGAACTCCCACAAATGAACAGAATGCAGTACGGTAACAATTACGGTATCTTATTACCTATACAAAAGTATTCTGCTCATAGGGCCCAATACGCAACTAGACAACACCATAGAAGACACAACAAAACCCAGCAAGCCCCCGCAAGCTGCGTCACACCCTGCCCTGAAACCAGGGTCCCGGGCTCACGGCTTTACCGCGCACGCTTGTCACTAAAGCACAGCAGAGCAACGCCTTCACTCGCTGCACCACGGCCCCCAGGAAGGAAAGAAGATTTTCCACGAGCTTTCTTCTTCCCAGTCAACAGAAAGGTTTACTTGGACTTTTCCACCCTATCTACTTTGTCATCATTTGGGAATAAAACATCATAGCTGTATCTGGTTCATCTCCACGGCAGACTAGAACTTTCCTATCTCAAGGATACCGCTTTACGGAGCGATTTTCTCTATTACTGAACTGAGGCTACACTTTAAGGGCTACAGCCCTTTTATTCTGTAGTAATAGAAAACAGGATTCTAGACTGAGCACATCAACTAAATCAACTAAGCCAAAAGTAACAATTCCCTGTTCAAAATAACCATCTGTTAAAAGCACAAATGATGGAATAAAGTGGTACAGGAAACACAAATGGCAGAGTGCCAACACCGGCTGGTTGAATAGGGGTGTATCTGATATTCCGGTAACTCCCCACCGAGTGTTAAGTCACGGTCTGAAGACCTAACTCACAAAAAATAAATTGTCCCGCTTCCCATACTTACACCCCCATCCATCTTCGCTTCCTAATGAAATTATTTATTTCGAGTGCAAAAGGCGCCTTCTAGGACACAATTAAAAAACATACACTCACAGAAATCTGAGGTACCTTCCAGAAGCCCAGAAACAAGGCAGGGGAGCTGCCTGTGCGCCCCACACCTACCCCAGGGCAGGGGGCAAGCAAAGCCCCCGCCCGCCGCACAGAAGCAGGGCGAACGGGGCAGCGGGCCAGGCCGGCTGCTTGGCGCTGCCCGCACCGCGTGCGGCTGGCTGCAGAAGGGTCCCCCGGGAAACAGAACGTTCTGGGACCCCTGATTTCTTATCACTCAGGAAGAGCAGGAAAATAACAGCAAAGGGCACTCTTCTAAGCACTTGATGTGTAGTAACTTATTTAATTCTCCAAACAGCCCTATTATTATCCCCATATCACACAGATGAAGAAAGTAAGGTGTGAACGAAAGGTTAGCACCTCGCCCCAGTTCCTAGAGCCAGGAGCTGCCTGCTCCCACACTGGCTCGCAGCCATTCCCTAGCGACAGTTCAGTGCATTTCACCCCAAGGCCAACGCCGGGAGTCTGCGCGCGTGTGTACACAATGTCTGATGACGCAACTCCCAGCATGCACGCTCCATTAGGACACAGGTCCCTTTGAAAAGTTACAACTCAACTGTACCCCTTGCTATGAAGACTCTGCCACGATGACACCTCAGTGTCAGGGTGACACAAAAATATTCGTCAGTGCTGGGCTCCAAGGTGTAGCTACGCTCGCGCCAATATATACCAACCTGTGGGTTCTCCCCCGCCTTTGGGGCTCAGGTTTGTCCAGAAAATGCTATGATTGACATGGCCTCCGCCGTGGAACTTCAGTGCGGGCTGAAGAGCTATCTGCGCTGTGACGTCACCTGAAATGTTAAAAGTCAAATCCGTTTTTTAAAATTCTTACTTTTTTAGCCATTCTACACACTATTTTATTCTTTGTAAAATGTCAGATAATTAGATCAGTTTGTCTATAACATCCTCTAGGTCCTAAGATTCTACAATTTCAGGATTCTACACAAAAAGGCCTTTGCAAAATTGTTTGTCCCAGTGGATTCTCGGGTGATTAGTCAGGTGCTGAAGAACGAGAGCGAGAGAGAGCGAGAGAGAGAGAGAGAGAGAGAGAGAGAGAGAGAGAGAGAGAAAGAGAGAGCGCGCGCGCGGTCCAGCAGCGGGGGCGAAGCTAGCAGAGCGCTCTCTCCTGAGCTCCAGAGAACTCGGAGTTCCCTCAGAACAGTCAGGAAGTGGTGGAATGCGAAAACGTATGGTTCCCCACACAGACTGTGGGAAACGTTTGCCTCTCATTTTCCAGGTAGACACCTATTCACTGGGAAGTATCCCAAGGCTACATTAGTAAGAAATGCCACACAGTCGAAACTGAACTCCTGACTTCAGCCCGAACGTGCTCCTGTGGGTTTCCCCGCCTCAGGAAGTGCCAGCTGTCTTCTCAGGACATTTCTGATAACAGGGTTATCTCTGACTCCGTTCCCTGCAGTGCCCACATCTAACCCACCAGCATACCCGCCAGCGACGCCGGCTCTCCCTTTAAAGACATGCAGAGTCCAACCCCACCTCCAGACGCCTGGTGCCGGCCAGCGGCGTCTGTCTGTCCCCAGCATTCCTGCCCGCCTTGGGCGCAGACCTCCTGCTTCCACACTGGCCCCTGGCAGTCTGTCCTCAACACAGTGGCCCAGGGCTCCTCTAGACCCCACGCCAATCGCTGCTCTTCTCGGTGTGAACCCCAGGTCCTCACAAACAGCTACAAAACTGCACACCAGGGGACCCTCTGCAGCGCCTAGCTGGCCCTGCGGCTGGCTCAGCACGCTGTCAGCCTAGGGTCCCCGCCGCAGCCTCATCCTTCATTCCCTCAACTCTCCTTCAAGTTTCCACCAAACTGCCAACCCCATCAGTGAAGCCTCCTCTAACCACAGTAAGAAACGGGCAGTTCCCTACTTGTTCTCCCTGACACTTACAACCCCTGCCACACTAAATCTTTACTGGCTCACCTGTCTCCCCACTAAAATACAAGCTCCAGTGAGGACAAGGCCTTTCATGCACTGCTGTGTCCCAGGGCCCAGTATGTTGCGTCGTACATAGCAGGCACTCAATGAATGTTTGTTGATTGACTAGATAATTAAATATATTGAATGTAGTTTCTAAGGTAAAAAAAAATTCTCTGATATCTACAGTACTTAAAACAAAATGTCACATTTGAAAAATTTTTTCTACCTTGCTCAACAAGGAGGCAAAATATTTTTATATGCCTTCCAGAAGCTACAGAGGAACTAAACTATAAGATAAAAATAGGAATTCCCTTGCTAAATAAGTATTGAGTGTTTATTACTCACAGGACAGCAAGAGACAAAGTGAAGGACACAGGGAACCACCGAGGTCGCTGCTCAGAGCTTATATAACAGAACAAGCTCTCTACCTACTGGCCTCAGGATGCACACCAAGAACGTGTATAAGAAACGCTATTGTTTTCTTAAACAAGGCAGCCTCCAATTGGTTAGCAATGCAGAGAAGAGACGAGAACCACATATCTGAATACATAGCTGGTCTTTGAGAGTTTTTTTAAAGATGCCAACTTCTTGCTGTTATGTTTATAAAACAATTTCCTCACAGATCAGTGTCTCCCTTTATTAATTTTTCTTGGAAAGCAACCCTAAAAATAAATTTAACTTTATTAAATTGTGTTTTAATAAGTCAACAGTAACTACATTTTTCTAATGGAAAAAAAAAAACCATGCTTAGTGAGAATGTTTAATAATTTCAATCTCTTAATCATTTTTAAATTATAACAGAAAATTGGGGGGCTTAGTATCTGCTTTTAAGAATACTTTTCTGTTGCCCTGGCCAGGCAGCTCAGTTGGTTGGAGCATCACCCCACACACCAAAACTTTTCTGAGGTTCAACTTTTTCTTTGCTTTCATTTCAGTTTCTTTCTTCTGTTAAACACAAAAGTTAAGTAAGTTTGCTACTTACATGTGATGAGGCTGATGATGCAATTTTACTTCTACTCCTTTAATCCAAATTTCACACATAAAAATTTAGCTCTTTAACAATTTTTAAAATATAACTTTTTAGATTAAAGAAAGCTCTGCAGGTACTTATTAATTAATAGGCAACACAGAATATAATGTAAAGCTTTTTTTTTCCCAGTGGCTTTCATTAAATAAGTAAAGCTTTGACTGCTCAAGAAAGGGAGTGAAAGCAGGTTGTTTTTAAAATACTGGAGAGAGGTTTGTAGGTATCAGATGTTGTCACATAGGAAATACTTTCACAATTGGGATATTCCCCAGCCTATTACCACACCCTCCCCACATTTCTTATGTCCTAAATCACCAAAACTTTTCCCCTATTCAGAACCTTTTGCTGTATTTCAGGTTTCTCGGAGAGTCAGAAGTAAATAGTCCAGAATGTGGCAATTTCCTCTTGTTTTTGTGTAGCTATTTACTTCATGAACAATCAGGATGAAATACTACACTTTTCCACTAGATGCCCCCAGGCAACAAGATTTCGCTGTCAAACATTTACTCCACCAATTTCACAGGACTAAAATTCAATAAATTACATATATTTAAGGACAAAAATTCTTTTAAACTGTGTAGCTCATGAAGCCATACCTGCAGTCTGGAAACACGACTGTCAGCTGTTTCCTCTGCAAAGCACTGTGTAAACTAATAGGTCTAAAAGTATAATAGTTTTTGTATAGAAACATTAAAACATAGTATTGCCACACACGCCCCCAGACACAAAACACGAAAAGTTTACACGTATACTGGTTTTGTCAACTGGGCTGTTAAAAAGAAAAAAAGTAACTCCATATTATGTTACAATTGAATTCTAAATAACAGTAAACAAATACGAGCGGGTTTCAGGCTCCCCCAAATGGATTATTTTCCTTGTGGATTTCAAGAACACGTGGGGCGATCTACCGAACAGAGGAGCATCTCCTTATGGAGACACGCCTGGCCGTCAGCTTCCCCGAGTGGGGAGCTCGCACCTACCCTTCGCCAGCGCCTCTTGGTACTTTTCCTCGGTGATATTCAGGTTGTCCACGTAGGCCGCGTGGTGCTTGCTGTGGTGCAGCTGCATGATCTGGGCGTTGATGTGAGGTTCCAGGGCGCCATAATCGTACGGTAGGTCGGGGAGTTTGTGCTTCTGCCTGGAGCCCAGGGACCCCAGGGCTGGCACCAGCTTCCGACTCGTGCTGGGGAGACAAGCAACACAGACCGATCCGCTCACGCGGGGAGCCCGCTTCACGCCCGCCCGTCTGCGCAGACCCGGCTGCAGGGCGAGCGGCGTACCTGGGCCTTTCCACGGTTTGCCCGCCCTCTCGCCCGCCCCCTTCTTTGGAGCAATAAACACGCCGCCGTCCTGCGCCTGACGCACACCTGCCTTTAGGCAGGGCCGCCCGCCGCTTCGCCGCGACACCTGGGCCCCGAAGGCGCCCTCGACCCCGCCGGGACCCAGCCCGGCAGCCGCTGAGCGCGGAAGGGGACCGTAGAGGCGACCACTGCGCCGTCCCTCCAAGGACCCCGCCGTCAACTCGCCGGTCGCACCCTTCACCCTTGGAGCAGGGACCGTATCCCTGCTGCGCCGCGCGGCCCGGGCGCCTAACCTGTACGCCGCTCGGGAGAGCATGGTGACACCGACAGCAGGCCTCCTCGAGTCCGAGCCGCCACGCCGCGCTGACCGCTCGGAGTGAAGCGGCGACCGGGCTGCGCCGCAAGGGCACTGCTGCCGGCCGCAGGCTCCGCCCCCTGCTGGCCGCTCCCACCGCGGGGGGGTGTGCTGCGCTGGGGCTGCCTCGCCCCCACCCGGCCCGCGCCCTGGGCCCAGGGGCGCGAGAAGGAGGGTCGCAGACACCTCTCCCAGTGGGCTAAGGGCGCCGCGGTGCCCACCTGCCGTGCTTCCCGGCATGTCACCCAAGGGAAGGCCGCCACTCCCCCAGTGTCGGATGGTACGGTCCGCAACCCCGCCCGCGTCGGCACCGCCCTGCGGATGCCGGGGGTGGAGACTGGATTAGGGGGTCTGCGCGGCGTCCCGCCCCTTCCCCAGTGGCCGAGTTGGGGCAGCCCCGGGGTCAGGCGACCTTCCCGAAGGAGAGATGTTTCCTGAAACTGCCTTGGCGCGCTCCCGCGCGTCCGTGAGGAGGGCGGGTCCTGGGTGCTGGGAAGCTGTGGGGCCATTGCCCCCCCCCAACCACCGCCGCGAGTGGCCTTTCCGAGAAAAGTGACCTTGGGCACTTCTGCAGGCCCTTGCCAGGCCGAGGGCGGTTACTGAACACCTGCGAGGCCAGGGACTGCGCTGCAGGGTTCGTATACATTTATCTGTATTTCACCCCGAGGGAAGGTTTCGTCCACTCCAGCCTACAGCTCAAGAGTTCACTGAAGTTAAGCAGGTTGCCCTGGTCACACAGCCAACAAGTAATGAGTCAAGATTTCAAATCAAAGTTCATATTTTCTTGAATACCAAGACCTACCATGCGATTCTTGAGTACTTGTCAGGAGTGACTTCCATGAGCTAACCGCTAAGGGAATATAAAGAAATACAACAGAGGATTCTCTCTTACAGTGTGTTATAGTCTAATAAGCTGAATCAAATGCTTTCTCAATTAAAAAAAAAAAATCCTGAGTTCTCTGAGCACTCCCAACATAGAAGTTAGGAAAGCTTTACGCTGTTACCGATCTGAGTTGGGCCCTCAGTGAATGGAATAACATAAAAGGAAATAGATAGTAGGTGATTAAAGAATTTCAGCTCTCGGGGCAAGATAGCAGAAGGGGCGGGTGGTGGGAAAGGGGTGCTGGAGTGACTCTGCTTTCTGGTCACGATCTTGCCACCTTGGATGTTACCAAACTACCGCCGCTTTCACACGAAGTTATCAGCAGACAAGCCACAATTAACATAAATACAATTAGTCATGTAGCTCATGGGAAATCCAGCTGTAAAAGCTGTTTCTGGAGGTCACACTGTCAGGTTCAAAAGTGAACTAGAAAGAAATATTACAATCAAGCTTGGCTATGCTAATGATAAGGTTTACAAACTTGATGACTCAAGTTGTCCTCTGCTAGAATGTTATAGATCCTGTGGAAGCAGTGCACCTGAGTTTCCTATAGACTTTCCAGGGACCAACGGGAACTGCAGATTAGCCAGACATGTTTCCTTGGTCCTTTGTCCTGCCGGGATGGTTACTGTTCTGATCAGGACAGGGCGGTGAAGGCGGCACTTCTGTTGATGCCTGGTAACGAGTCTCGTCCTCATCCTCAGGCTTCTGAACACCTGGCTGCTATAGAAATTGTGGAACTGAAGCATATTTTGATTCTGCAAAATAAAATTGATTTGGTAACAGAAAGCCTGGCTAAAGAACAGAGTGAACAGATCCTTGCATTTGTATACAAGGTACAAAAGCAGAAGGATCTCCTGTTATTCCAATTTCTGCTCAGCTGAAATACAGTACTGAAATACTTATTTTTTTAAAAGATGTTATTTTAGTTATTTTTAGAGAAGGGAAAGGAGGAAGAAAGGAAGAGAAACATCAATGTGTGGTTGCCTCTTGCGTGCCCCCTACTGGGGACCTGGCCTGCAACCCAGGCATGTGCCCTACACTGGGCTCCCACCCAAGTACTAACCAGGTACCCGACCCTGCTTAGCTTCCGAGATCAGACAAGATTGGGCGCATTCAGCGTGGTATGGCCATAGACTACACTGGGAATCGAACCAGCACCCTTTGATTCACAGGCCGGCGCCGGCTCAATCCACTGAGCCACACCAGCCAGGGCTGAAATACTTACTGTTATTAGATCCTTTGATGTCAACAAGCCCAGCTGTGAAGTTGACTTTAAGGAGCATATAGCTGGTGGCAGTATTCTAAAAGGAGTGTTAAAGGTGGGCCAGGAGGTAGAAATCAGACCTGGTATTTAAACTCTAGTACTTAAAATAGGGTCTCCAGTAACTGCACAAATTGGCATAATGTTGGATCGAATCCACCAGAAATTGATCATTCCCAAATAATGTCTAATATTTATATCAATGAAGGCTTGGAATGAAACTTCACTACAACCCACTTCTGCTATAGCACATGTTCCACTGAACCTGTCTGAAATAAAGTTTTTCTTCTTCTTTTCATCATTCATCTTTGAGTAGCTCTGGGCTTGACAGATTGTTATACCAGTAAAAACTGGAAGATACAAACTCTTGAAGACCAGCTTCCCTTTGCCTCATATTTTGTTACTTTATCTCTGTGATTTTGAGTGAAAACAAATTAATTGGTTCAAATAAAATTAATCTTCAGAGCATGAAAAGGACAAGAATTTCCTTTATTTTCTTCGACCTCTTGCACAACCTCCTAAGGGTGATGACTAGGTTTGGACTCGGGGAACAGCAGGGGGAACCACCCAGCATGACTTCCCGGCAGGAGGGCCAGGCCTTGCTGGCAGTTAGGAGAATGTACCCAAGGCTGTGTTAGAGTGAAGGAGGAAATTCGGGTTGGAAACAGATCATGGATGTTCTTAAAACAAACAAATGTTTGGTAACAGGAAATTGAGAAGCATTTTAGCTGAACTGAGCTGAAATGATGAGCTGAACACATCAAAAGTAGTTCTTCAGGCCCAGTCTGGTACTGATACCACAAGGGGCCGGCTAGTTAGGAGGCTGCTGCACGAAGCCTAGCATGAGGTACCAAGAGCCAGGTTTGGGGTACTAGCTGTGAAAACTGGGAGAAAGGGGATTCTGAAGGATGGAACAACAGAATTCAGTGACAGATCAGTCACTAATAAAAGGGCTTGATCTAGTGAGAACAACATATCACTATCAAGAGACTGCCCAGTCTGAAGGCATGGATGTGCTTCTTGTTTATACAGATGGTGATACTTCGAGACTTAAAGTGGCCCCCAGACCATGCCTTTTTAAATTTATTTTTTATTTAAATATAGTTGGTATCCAATCTTATATTGATTATATTAGTTTCAGGTGTACAATATAGTGATTCAACATTTTTATACCTTACAATGTGATCACCCCACTGATTATAGTAATCATCTGTCACTGTGTAAACTATCACAATATTATTGACTGTATTCCCCTCCCCTTTTTGTGTTTTTGTTGAGTCATTTCATTTGCAGGCGAGAAGGAATGTACAAACTGGATGTTCTGATTTGCTCAGGTATCAGATGAGCTACGGTGAGACCAGAATGGGGTAAAGAGTTGAGTACATAGCAGGTAAGTACAGTAAGATGGGATGTGAACTATGAAAGGGATGAAGGACAGTGGAAATAGTGTAAGATCAATAATTTAGAGGTACCTTGTTGTGTTAAACTATTGTGAAAACCAGAATGAAAGAGACTGAGCTTGTAAAAATATAAGAAAACACATTGGAGATAATGACCACCAGGTATAGAATAGCAGTTACCTCCAGAAGGAGGCTGAGAAAGGCTGTTGAGGTGGAATAGAAGCACAATTTAATTTGTTCTTTTTCAGTTACAGTTGAGAGGCAATATTTTTTTATGTTAGTTTCAGGTGCACAGCATAGTGGTTAGACATTGATACAGTGTAAGTGATCCCCCAATAGCTCTAGTGCCCCACCTGGCACAGTATGTAGTTATTACCGAGAATGTACCCTTTTGAACAAGCAACAAAAATGGAGTAGAGAATTTATAGTACAAGTCAAGTAGGAGTGCCTCTAACATAATATCTGTCACCAACTCCACCCTTCCAGAAAGACAGCCCTGACTACAAGAGTATCTGAGATTGAGACCAAGGGTTTCGGGGTATGAGGTAATGAGAAGAAAGTTTCTTTTTTTATTTTTATTTTTATTTTTATCTATTGGTTGTAGAGAGAGAAGGGAGGAGAGAACATCAATTTGTTCTTCCACTTAGTATATGTATTCTTTTTTAAATTACATTTTATTGACTATGCTATTACAGTTGTCCTGATTTTCCCCCCTTTGCCACCCTCCACCCAGCGCCCCCACTCCCTCAGGCAGTCCCCCCACCATTGTTCATGTCCATGGGCCGTGTGTATAAGTTCTCTGGCTGCTCCATTTCCTGTACTGCTCTTTACATCCCCATGGCTGTTCTGTAACTGCCTATTTGTACTTGTTAATCCCCTTCCCTCTTCACCCATTCTCCCCCTCCCCCTCCCATCTGGCAAACTTCTGGTAACTTCTTTTCTCTGAGTTTTAAGAGAATCTCTTTATCTTTAACTTTTGGCCTTTTAATAATGATGTGTCTTGGAGTGGGCCTCTTTGCATCCATCTTGTGGAGGACTCTCTGTGCTTCCTGGACTTGAATGTCTATTTTCTTCACCAAATTAGGGAATTTTTCTTTCACTATTTTTTCAGATAGATTTCTAATTTCTTGCTCTTTCTCTCCTCCTTCTGGCACCCCTATGAGGTGAATGATGGACCTCTTAAAGTTGTCCCAGAGGCTGTTTTTACTATCCTCATTTTTGGGGTTCTTTTTTCTTCTTCTTCTGCAAGATTTTTTGCTTCCTTATGTTCCAAGTCATTGATTTGCTTCTCAGCTTCACCCATTCTACTGTTGTTTCCCTGTAATTTGTCTTTATTTCAGTTAGTGCATCCTTTCTTTCTTTCCTTTTTTTTTTTTTTTTTTTAATGCTGCCAAGGTACTCACTAAGTTCCCTGAGCATCCTTATAACCAGTGTTTTGAACTCTGCATCTCATAGATTGCTTATCTCCATTTCATTTAGCCCTTTTTCTGGAGTTTTTATCTGCTCATTTGGGCCATGTTTCTTTTTCTCATTTTGGCAGCCTCCCTGTGTTCATTTCTATGTGGTAGGTAGAGCTGCTTTAACTCCATGTCTTGGCAGTGTGGCCTAATGTAGTAGGTGTCCTGTAGGGTCCAGTGGCACAGCCTCCCTTATCACCCAAGCTGGGTACTCAGGGTGCACCCTTCCTGTGGGCTGAGTACATCCACCTCTTGGAGTTGAGCCTTGGTTGCTGTTGGCAGATCAATGGGAGGGATCTATCCAGGCTAGTCAACTGCAAGGACTATGAGCGCTGACCACCAACCTCAGCCCTCCGTGGAGGATCAGCTGTGCAGGGGCAGGGTGGTGGTGCTCTGTAGCTATCCACTGGGTGTGCTGGCCCTGGGGTTTCCCAGGTGGTGCCAGCCAAAGTCAGCTCTGACCTGTATTTTACTCGGGGCACCCTGCCTGAGCTGTAAAGCAATCTGGGGTCACCGCCACTTGTGCTGGGCTTGGAGATTCCCAGGTGAAACCAAGCTGTGACACTAATCTGGATGCCTCTAGGGCTCATTGAAGCAGCTGTTGCCTGTTCGATAGGATTTACGAGCCAAGACCGCCCATTCTTACGGAAAAGCAGCTTGGGTGGGCCTATAAGTTGGGTGGGGTAGCGCCTCTGTGGATCTCCACAGTGGGTCACATAGTGTTAGCCACGTGGAGGGAGTCTCAGATAGGGCACCAGCATACCGGCTCTTTTGGGGGGAAGGCTCAGCAAAGGGACAACGGCTTCTGCTCGCCCAATGCCAAATGCTTGTCTCTCCCTGTGCACCACTGGTGCCTTTCAAGCTGCCACCCCGGTGCTGGAGCTCAGAGGGAGCAAGTCTGAGTAGGTGAGTCCATGGGTGGGTTCCTAAGACAAACTGCTTAGGGCTCCAGCAGCCTCCTCCACCAACTCAATCCCTGCTGGTTTTTGCAGCCAGAAGTTGTGGGGACTTACTTTCCTAGCACTGGAATCCGGGGCTTGGGGGGACTGGTGTGGGTCTGGGACTTCCGAGATATACCTCCCAAATTTTTATCCACATGGGTGCGGGGCCAGCCCGTTCAGTATCCACGCCCTTCCTACCAGTCTGGATGGATGCAGTTTCTTCAATTCCAGAATTGTCAGACATCCATTCAACTCGATTTCACAGTAGTCAGACTTCCATTCAACTCAATTTCTGACGTTCCCAAGTGATGGTTTTTCTATATTTCAGTTGTAATTTCGATGTGTTTGTGCCAAGAGGCGTGCCATGTCTGCTACATCAGCATCTTGACTGGAAGTTCTATATGTATTCTTTGGTTGGTTCTTACATGTGCTCTGACTGGGGATCGAATCGACAGCCTTAGTGTATCAGGATCCATGCTTTAAACCAGCGGTCCCCAACCTTTTGGCACCAGCGACTGGTTTTGTGGAAGACAATTTTTCCATGGACCAGGGTTGGGGGGATGGTTTCAGGATGATTCATGCGCTTTACATTCAAGCTCACCTCCTGCTGTGCAGCCCAGTTCCTAACAGGCCCGGACCGGTACCAGTCTGTGGCCCTGAAGCTCGGGACCCCCGCTCTAACCGGCTAAGCTACCCGGCCCGGAGAGAAGAAAGTTTCTTACAGTTTTCTTCTACCACACCATAGAACTATGGAGCTCTTAACGTGCAGGGCGCAGAGGTTCTGGGCACCCCCTCCCTTTCTCCAAGGGCATGAAGGGGAGTAAAATGAGAAAGGATAGAGCCCAACACACTGTTAAAGCCTCGGAGAGCTGTTACAAGCGGAATCATGGGAAGGCCACCAAACCTGCACAGCCTGTCCAGAACATGATCCTCCCCACCTGTGACCCGGGCTTTGGGGAATCCACATATCGTGGCCCTAGCAGCGGCTGACTCCCTTAGCTGGAGCTGGGTGGATAGGAAAGGATTTCCTTTGGTCCATTAACCTTCACGGTTTACTGTTCGTTGAATGACAACATACTGACTATCCTCCGCCCGCTAAGCCTGTTCTGAGCTGTATAGAACCAGCCATCATCCCTGCCCCCGGGAGCTTTGCCACAGCCCTCAGGATCCTGTCACCCAGGAAGTGGTGTCTAGGAGAACTGACGGAAAGGCCTGATGCTGCCCAAAGACTGGAGTCTGCGGTCAAAGGCCACAACCTAGAGAGTACAGTTGAACCTCAGCACTGTTGGTATGTTGGACCAGATCATCCTCTGCCGCAGGGGCTGTCCTGTGTATTGTAGGATGTTTATGCATATCCCTGGCCACCACCCACCAGATGCCAGCAGCACTCACCCACCTCCAGTTGCAACAACCAAGAAGGTCTCCACCATTACCAGATGTTCCCCAGTGGCCAAAATCACCCCCCCCAACATTGAGAACCACTGTCATAGAGGTACAACTATTATACAAATGACCAGGAGCAGGGACTGAGGAGGGAGCAGAGGAAGACGAGAGGTGTCTGGCTGCACCCCAAGGTGCTGGGCAGGTGATGCGCGGGGTGCCGTGTGCTCCTGGTGTGATGGCGCTTGCACTGCTCCATGTTCAAGTCCACTCAGCCTCTCCACAGGCCTGGCCCGAAGCTTGGTCTGATGGGCTGGTGACTAGTAAGAAGGCAAATAACCTCTAAGGAAGACTAAACAAGTTCTTAGAGTCTCTTATGAAGAAAAAACAGCAAAAAACCCCAATTAGAGCCAAGTGAGGCTGAATGACAGCAACAACCTGGGAAAGAACTGTGTCCTGCAAAAAAGGGGGAAAGATGTGTACGCCGCCCCCCACAAGTTTCTGAATCAAAGGTAAGTGCCGCTGTGAACAATTACAAACGCATTTGACAGGCGTTATTTGAGCAGCTATGTGAAAAAAACAAGGTATCAGGTAAAGTGAGGAAGCAGGACAGTGAACCAGATTCCCAACTGCTGGGAAGTCAGCAGGATAACAGCCACACACACAAATCATAGCAACAGCTATTATTTACTGGATACCTACATGCAAGAGTATTTATTAGTCGGTCTTGTTTGGCACTCATGATTTATCAAGTTTTACAAATAAAGAACTTGAGAAAAAGTAATTCTCCCAAAGGCATTGAGCTATAAACAACACAGGATTTAAACCTAGGCCGGCCTAACCCCAAGGCCTTGCCTTTCCATGCCATGCCAGGCAGAATAAAGCCAGGAGTGGGCAAAAGTAGGCTTACAGTTGTGAGTTTACGAAACACAGACATTATTCTTGTAGTATTAATTATTGTATTATTTTCCATACAAACAACTGTAAACCTACTTTTGCCCACTCCTGTGTAATAGCTTTGTAATTCAGAGTTCACATCAACAGCTTTCCAGATGAACAGACATCCTCTGGTTCCTGTGCAGAGCCAGAGGCCAGACAGGTGGCCATATGACAGAGGGCCACAGCCCTGAAATTACCAAGTTGATACCACTCACTACCGCCACCAACAGTTGAGTTGGATGCTCACCAAGGGTCCGGTGTATTTGTTTACAAAACACTTATGCCTAGTTTCGCTTATTTCTCAGTTACTGAAATTATGTAATTCCATTAAGTACAATGTAAACTGATAAAAAATGAGTCTGAAAAGGAAAAAGTTGTTTTACTGAAAAAGGGAGTGTTCTGTAAAGACTCAGTAAAGGTGAGCCACTAAAAATAATCATTGTTCAATTAGATGGGGCAAAAAAACAAAACAAAACATGTAAGACTAGGGAAACTGTCTAAAAGCTAAAGGATCAGATTGCTTTGCAGGTGTCTTTAAGTTCCCACTCCCCCTCCGAGACCTGACCATGGAAATCTCAAGACAGTGCATTAGCAGGGCGGTGATGAGTAGCTCCAGTAATTTCCTGCCTCTTCATCTGAAAAGTACTGAATGAGTGTGCATTTGTATGTGTTAAGTTAAAATGCATTGTTTAAGGTAAGTATGTGACATTTTATTCTGAGTCCAAGTTCGACCACATGGAATAAAAAGACTTCACTTCTTAGTGCTGACTGAAGAAAAAATATCTCCGTAGAGCGCTCTGGAAGGCATGTGTCAGTGCCTGGTCTCGGCTGGCGCCCGGGGCTCTTGGCCATGTGAATTCTGGGGTCCCTTGGTGTCTGAGGCCAGTCCGCGCCATCTTTCCACCTCGGCGACGGCGCTCACCTGCACACTGCCTATTCCATTCTTCTTTCCCCATCACTTCTGTTGAGGTATAACTGACAAATGAAATTGTAGGATAGTGGAACTAAACATCTGGTCTTTGACGTAACATCTATTTTTGTTAAAATTTGACTTTCCATTGACCTACTTTTCTTTTAGGTTTAGCATAACCTTTTGAAGTCCAAAGGAGAGGTCTGGTTTTCTTTTCTTAAGCACAACAAACTCTCTTAGTTTTGGGACGGAACTCTAGATGAGACATTCCCAGTGATGGGGCGGTCTCCAAAACCAGGACAGGAGGAGTCTGCTTTGAACAACTGCCAGGCAAGACAATAGCCATCAAGTAAGATCCCCCCGCGACGTGCCTGTCACAGGCCACCACCATGAAGAGTGACCCCACAGCTCCTCACTCCTGGGGAAGTCAGCAACCTCTTCTAACAGAGGAGGGACAGAACCAGGAAGGACACTAGGAGCCGCCAGCCAGCTCCCAGCGCACCTCACTCTCCGCCGCGGGCTGCTGGCTCACCACAGACCTGTGCCAAAGGAGAAGCCTCCATTTTTCAGTCAGTCAGTTTCATTACATAAGACTGGCACTGAAGATGGAGCTGTGTTCTGACGTTAAGTGATTATTGACCTTTTGTTACCTAAGAAGTAAGTGACCAGCAATAGGTCCCGGGGCAAAGAAAAACCAGGCCATCAGGCCAGACACCGTGAGTGACAAAAAGAAGTCTCCTTATGATCACATCCCATCAGACACTGTTACTCAATGTAATAGTACACAGTGTGCTAGCAACACATCAATAACATGTCTACCAGGAACATTCTCTTCTCTTTTTGGCATTTGAGTGTAACTCTGGATTTCTAGTACTGTGAGTTTTCTTTCCCCCTATGAGTCATTTTAGTGGGGATTTTAGAGCTTACACCACCATTTTCCTAGGAGCATCCAAAGGTGGCCCTTAAATTTAGAAACAGTATGCAAATTTACAACTTAGATTCTTCTAGACATTTTATGGCTTCCTTGTTTTTTCAAACATTTCTTGAAATTCTTGTAGAAGAGTATGAAGAGTAACAAACATTAGCTGCTTTGACAGTTAAACTCCTGTCTCTTTGGGGTTTACATCTAAACCCCGCCACAGTTCAGTGTGTGTGTCCCCTGCCTTCCTCGCCATCAGCTGGAAGATGGGACAGAGAACAAGAAAGCTTGCTTTGGGCCCAGCCTGGAAATGCCACCCACCCCTCTCACATACCATTATCTGGACTCAGCCACGTGGCCACATTTGACTGCGAGAGAGGAGGGACCCGGTAGCTCACCTCTATGACCAGGAAGAAGAGGAAATGGGCTTGATGAGTTGGTGAGTACTTAACAAGTCCAGTCCACACACACACACACACACACACACACATTTTTTTTCTATAACTGATAATTGTTAAGATGCAAATTAATATTCACAGGATACCATGAAGTGTAATGACATAATTATATTCATCATGTAGAGAAGGAAAATTTTCCCTCTACCCTTCTAGGTTCTTTTGACTGGTCTAATAATTAAATTGGTGTAGATTGACTGGAGGGGAAAAAAACAACTTTAATTATGTATGTACAGGAGCCCCAAAGTTACAAAGGGCAAAATGAGCAACTGAGGCTCAGAAAGGGGATTAGGGGCCTGGGTCTTCAAAGGAGAGGAGGGTAGTAATTCACAGAAGGAGAAGAGATGTTTGGTAATTAGGCATTTGCCCTGCTGTACAAATAGGTTTCATAGATAAAAAGTTCTCTCTGATATTAGTACTCATTCTGGGTCTAGCCCCCTAGTAAATTCTTTTAAGTAAATAAGGGAGAGAGAGACATTTTTCTTGAGTCTGCTGGGTCTTGACTGACTTCCACTCAAAATAATCTACATGCCAAAATGGCACATTTTAGGGTGGCATATTCTGTTCCCCTTCAGTCACTTTCTAAAGAATTTAGAAATGCAGTAGGTGCACACTTCAGCTGAATGCCTAATGGCCAGTCGTTATCATCAATATTCGGTCAAAGGCAAATAGCACCATCACAGAATGAACTTTAGAAAATCAAGAATAAATCTGAAGCTTTATTCAAAATAAATAAAATTATTCTTATTAAACTACTTAATAGTAGTAGTTTAAATTTAAATTAGTTTTTTATTTTTTTTAATATATTATTGATTGTGCTATTACAGTTGTCCCATTTTTTTCCTCCTCTTCATTCCCCCCCCGGCACCACCCCTTCCCCAGCATTACCCCCACTTAGTTCATGTCCATGGGTTGTACATATAAGTTCTCTGGCTTCTCCCTTTCCTATACCATTCTTAACCTCCCCCTGCCTATTTTGTACCTACTATTTATGCTGCTTATTCCCTGTACCTTTCCCCCCATTCTTTCCCCTCTTCTCTGATCTCCATTTCTATCATTCTTTTCCTGTTCTAGTTGTCTTAGTTTGTTCTTGTTTTTAGGTTTAGTTGTTGGTAGTTGTGAATTCGTTGTCATTTTACTGTTCATAGTTTTTGATCTCTTCTTTTTCTTCGATAAGTCCCTTTAACATTTAATATAATAAGGGCTTGGTGAGGATGAACTCCTTTAATTTCACCTTATCTGGGAAGCACTTTATCTGCCCTTCCATTCTAAATGATAACTTTGCTGGATAGAGTAATCTTGGATGTAGGTCCTTGTCTCTCATGACTTTGAATACTTCTTGCCAGCTTCTTGCCTGCAAAGTTTCTTTAGAGAAATCAGCTGATAGTCTTATGGGCACTCCTTTGTAGGGAACTGTCTCCTTTTCTCTTGCTGCTTTTAAGATTCTCTCCTTATCTTTAATCTTGAGTAATATAATTAGGATGTGCCTTGGTGTGTGCTTCCTTGGGTCCAACTTCTTTGGGACTCTCTGAGCTTCCTGGACTTCCTGGAAGTCTATTTCCTTGGCCAGATTGGAGAAGTTCTCCTTCATTATTTTTTCAAATAAGTTTTCAATTTCTTGCTCTTCCTCTTCTCTTCTGGCACCCTTATGATTCAGATGTTGGAATGTTTCAAGTTGTCTTAGAGGTTCCTAAGTCTCTCCTCATTTTTCTGAATTCTTGTTTCTTCATTTTGTTCTGGTTGGATGTCTATCTCTTCCTTCTGTTCCCAGTCGTTGATTTGGGTCCCAGTTTCCTTCCCTTTACTGTTGGTTCCCTGTATATTTTTCTTTATTTCACTTTGCATAGCCTTTGCTTTTTCCTCCATTTTGTGACCATACTCAACCAATTCTGTGAGTATCCTGATTACTAGCATTTTGAACTGTGCATCTGATAGTTAGGCTATCTGTTCATGGCTTAGTTCCATTTTTGGAGCTATGATCTGTTCTTTCATTTGGGCCATACTTCTTTGTCTCAATGCACCTGTTATGTTGGGAGTGGCAGATCCTTAGGTATTCTCCAGGGCAGGGCAACCCAGGTCACTGCGTTGTGATGCTGGCTGTGGGAGAGGGGTCTGAGAGAGGACTATGTTGCTTGCTCAGCTCTAGTCTGGCTTTCAGTCACTTCCCCTGCTACCCACAAGCAAATTGGGATCTTCTAGTACTGATCCCTAGGTGGGGGGACTTGTATACATTCTAGGACCCTGTGTGTCTCTCCTACAGACTCTCCTGTGAGGCTGGGAGTTTCTCCCACTGCCACAACCTCCACAGGTTTTTACAGCCAGAGGTTTTGAGGCTTTCTTTTCCTGCACTGGAACCCTGGGTTGTGCAGTCTGTCTCACTCCCCAGCTGTTCCTCACAGTTTATCCACACGCAAATGTAGGACCATCCAGTCTGCCAGCTGCTGCGTCGCCCGCAGGGTCCTCCAGCCACCGCCTTGCTGCATCCTCTCTGCCATGGCTCCCTATCTCTGCCCCTCCTGCTGGTCTGGATGGATGTTTCTTCCTTAACTCCTTGGTTGTTTGACCTCCATACAGTTTGATTTTCTGGCAGTTCTGGTTATTTTCTGTTTTAAATTTGTTGTTGTCCTCATTTTGGTTGTGGGAGGAGGCAAAGTGCATCTACCTATGCCTCCATCTTGGCCAGAAGCTAAATTTAGATTCGTTTTAAACATGGTATTATAATTTCCCAGCCTATCAGCTGCTAGATTACTACTGAGGCCATTGCTGAACCTTATGATAACACGCCTCCAGCTTTTCCAAAGGCCAAGGCTAAAGCCCCACATGTAGCAAATTTTGGAAAACCAAGGTCAAAGTCATACCAGGGTTTATCCTTTAAAAACTTAATAAATACTTATTATCTTTTTAAAGCCTTCAAGTGAGATTCCTATGCAGAACAAACACATGCACCTGCTGGCATTTACCCTGTGTATCTTGCTCATTCCTTGTTTTCAATGTCTGAGGCCTTGGAACACTTCCTGGCACTTCCCAGTCCCTTCTTCTGGGGGCTGGGCCCCCTTCTCTGTGGTCCTACTCGGAATGTAACTGGCCGCCAGGTTGCCCCACCTGCATCCAGCACCACTCTCACCTCCAGGGCTCCCTCACGGCAGAGCCCTGCTCAGAGGATGGCCTCTGGGAACTTGTGTTTGCCTAAACACACCTCAACTTTCCAGGCTTTCAGGGTGTGACCTTGGACAGTCCAGTTTTTTTAAAGAAAGACTCGTCCTGGCCAGGTGCTCAGTTAGACAGAGCACTGTCCCAGTGCCGCAAGGATGCATGTTCCATCCCAGGACGGGGCACATACAAAGATCAACCAATGAATGCGTCACTAAGTGGAAAAACAAATGGGTGTCCCTCCCTCTCTCTTTCTCTCTCAAGTCCATAAATCAAAAATTTTTAAAAAGGCTCTATAGCCACCGCAGCCCCTTTTAGCTTGCCCCCTACCCAGACCCACCCTCCTTATCATGTGGCTGTTCTGTCCGGGCAGAAGCACAACTCAAATGCCCTGGATTGCTTTGCTAACGGAGGCATTTCATTCCTAGAAATGACAGCCTTCCCATGTCTAAACTGTCTCCTACAGAGAGGAAGACTTGGTATTCGGCTCAAGGGCCTACAGGCATAATGTAAGGATGTCCCAAATAGGAGACTCTTAGGTTTATCAGTCTGATGAGATGAAACACACCTTAAGTCACATTCTCTGCAGTGGTTGTACCATTATTTTGTGAAGGGTTTCTAGTATCGCTTAGGTCCCTAAGGGAAGCCTGTTGTGTATGTCCAAGAGAGTGGACTCTGAAGTCAGCCTAACTTCATCCAAGTTGGTTTTACCCCTTACCTGCTGTCACTGAACCTCTCTGTAGGGGCTAATGAAACAACGCACAGAAAGTACCCACCAAAGCGTCAGCCATCATTCCCTGCCTCTCTGTCCACACCTTTCCTTGTATTCTTTTTTCCTCTTCAGAAACCCGGCAAGACCTCGGATTTCCCCAAGTCTTCCACTGGGTGACACATCTCATACAGACTGTAGCCTCTTCAAGAGGGACAAGCCTGGCTTTGATCTGGGACATTCTAGCACATTCCATTTGGGCTTCATCAGTCTCTTTTCTTGACTGTACACCCGTCTTCCTCTCCAGTCTGGACCGGTAGTGTGGCCTTCTACGAGCCCACATTGACTTGGCTTTGACCCAGGGCTTGAAAGCACACACAGCATTTAGACTTTTTGCGTTTGTTCCCTCACTAGGTGGTGCCCTTTCCCAGGATTCTACAAAGCACTGCCTTTGAATTTGTTGAAAAGGTGCACCAAGTGACTCCAATGCGGGGTGCCCAGATTGTGAGATAATCTTGCTCAGGTGTCACCCCAATTTCCGCATCCCAGATCACCAGTGCTTTGACCAGGAGCCTGTGCTGGCGGGGATGGGGGTGTTGGCTGGAGAGCGTGGCTGCTGTCTATGGTTTTCTGCTTTGCTGGGCTGACCCTTCCCTGGTCCTTCGGTTAGAGGAAGCCGATTTGTTGGGGAGCATGCTAGGTCTGCACCCATTGGTGTTTCCAGATGGCCAGCTTTGGGGGTTCACGAAGCAAAAAGAAAGCCCAAGGAACCCCCCTGTGTCATCCTCAGTTACCGAGTTGGCGTGCCTTGGGCTTGTTTTATAGAAATGTCCCAGCTTTTTAGTTGTGCTTAATGAGAGGAACATGGGAGAGTGTGCCCACTCCATTTCCCCAGAAGTGGAAACCCCCCAGAACTGTATTAGGAATGCCTTGCCTGCTGTGTGGAAGAAGTTTTTGCAGGCATCAGGAGATCAACTATAAGGCTGGTGCAATAGTCCGTGAGAAGAGATGTAGACCTGGACACAGGTGAGCGGCACAGAAGAAAATATTTAGGAGGTTAATAAAGGCAAAGAAGAGCCATGGACATAAGTCTTACGTTGTTCCCAACCAATGTCTGTAGCAGGTGGTCAGCATGATCAACAGACAACAACCGCCTAAAGTCCAGTGCTCCTTTCTGGCAGAAGTACAGCTTTGTGATTTGTCCAGGGTAAAACAGGCACATGGCTTTGGGATGCACCGTCTCCTGAAATAAGTGGGTCTTCAATTTA
This sequence comes from Pteronotus mesoamericanus, assembly GCF_021234165.1. Taxonomy (NCBI): domain Eukaryota; kingdom Metazoa; phylum Chordata; class Mammalia; order Chiroptera; family Mormoopidae; genus Pteronotus; species Pteronotus mesoamericanus. The sequence continues at coordinate 100,859,044 of NW_026555085.1, forward strand.
TTGCGAATAAAGAGCTATCCTTTAAAAAATTAAAAGAGGTATCATGAGTGTTTGACTCCCAAAACCATACCTATGTACCCACAGGTTAAATAGAGTTAGCAAGCAGCAAAGGCAAACAGAAGTGTCTTTTGAAAAGTTTTGAGAGTAAGATTGTCCAACTCCCTTACATTTTCAAGGTAGCTAGGTCTATGTTTTATAAAGTTTGGTTTTCTGGAAGTGAATAATGTTATTTAAATTTCTGCTCTAGCACATCGCTGACACACAGCTGGGTTTGATTCGTGGGTTCAGCAAAGGAAGCCAATTCATAGCTTGAGATTTTAAATTTCACTCAATTCTCTGCAGGTGAATTGCTTTATTAAATTTTTTTTTTTTCCGGAGGAAAACCTAGCTTGGCTGGTACTTTTCCATTTCCTTTAACTCGTTTATCATGTGCATCCCTTTTTCTCTAGCTGCAAAAGTCAGAATGTGTTCAGCCACAGGTGACAGTGGCCCTGAGGGGCAGCGATTTAAAATACGAAGACATTCCTATGTTACTTCATAAGGAGCCCAGCGACTGGCTGTCCCTGGGGGAGTTTGGAAGCTTACCAATGGCATCCAGGATGTAGGGACCCCCACCCTCGACTCCGCACTGGCAGTGGGCTGGCTTCTCTTCTCCCGCTTGGTGCTCGGGGGCCTAGGTGAGCATCTCCAGATGCAAGCCACACAGCCTCTCCCAGCTGCTAGGAGACAAGAAGGAGGGAGGGCGACCAAAGAACTTTCTCCTGATCTTTCTCAGAGACTCCAGGAGGTTTCATCTGGCCCAGACCAGAACTGGTCAAGCAGCCAATTCTGTCTGGAAGAAAACTGAATATCAATCACTATTTGGTACGGAAGACCACAGTATCCACAATTGACTAGGGGTTCAGTATCTGCCCATCGAGAAGTGTTGGAAATGCAGGGGGAGCCCTTTCAGTTGTCACACAAGTAACACCTTTCAGGTGCTACTGATATTTAGTGGGTTGGTCTAGGGATGCTGAAGGTCCTAAAATGCACGGCACACTTTCGCACACAATTAAAGGTCCATCCTACACAAAATACCGCTACCACCCCTTTTAGAAAACATTGGCTTAGACTAGCCGTAACTCATCTCCTGGGCTGAAGATGCTACGACTTACACACAGTCATGGGACCACAGCAAGGAAAGGAACGTGGCATCAGCAGTGTTGCCGCGTCCCCTGGTGGAAACTGGAAAGCGCTCAACGGTGCTCAGTCACACCGGCACAGTGAAGCCTTTGCAGAGACTGCTGTAATTTGCACTGGATGGACCTCAAAGAAAAAACTTTGAAATCAAAACTGTCTCCAAGGGCTGACTATTTTCCTAATGAAGGGGATTTCCCAGTAACTAGACAAGTTTGTTTCCAAGAAATGGCTCTGAAATCCCCACTTCTCTACTGCCCCTGCTCCTCCCCCAACCAAGGATTCAGAATAATTAAAATCCAACTGCACATCCACACTTGGGGCATAAAAATCTCCTGTGAAGACCCTGTACTTAGTACCATGTGGCAGGTATTTAGTAGATGTTTCTTGGGTATGTGACAAATATATTGATTCAAAACAATACAAGGAAAACAAAGCCTGAAAAATTGTTCAGCACCATGTTCAAGGAGATAGGTACAATAAATAGGATTTTAAAAGCAGGAGCAGTAGCCCTGGCTGGGTAGCTCAGTTAGAGCATCGTCCAATGCACCAAGGTTGTGGGTTTGTCCTCTGGTCAAGGCACATACAAGCAACCAATGAATTCATAAATAAGTGGAACAACAAATTAATGTCTCTCTCAAATCAATCAATAAAAATTTTTAAAACGTAGTAGTAAAAATCACAAAGGAAATCTAATTGTATTGCATCCTATTATTTTAAAAATGCATTTTTAGAGTGCCAGTGGAGCTCTTTGTGGTCTGCAAAGAAAATGAAGACTAAACATTGTTGGCTTTAAGTATCACTTAAAATTTTCTATGTTAGCAATCTGAAAGATTAGATATGTGGGGTTGGCGTACTGCATAGCTGCTCACAGAAAATTTTTGCAAGAAAGACAATAGAAAACACACTAGCTTAGAAAGAGAAGTCTAGAAAGCTTGGTTTAGCTCTCCTATCTATAAAACCGCACATTTCTCTGTTCAACACAATAAGCTAAATACGTAGGATCTCTAAAGCTGACCACTAACAAGGAACAGGACGTAGCCTGGTGAGGCTGAGCAGAAAGAGCACCGCAGACGGAAGAATGGGCTGAGCAAATGCACTGGCTCCCAGGAGAGCAGGATATGTTCATGCTCATGGTCCTGGTCACACCAGCTCTGAGATGCAGGAGAGCGTCCATCAATCACTGTCCGCTTCCTCCACCACCAATTCTGCCCATGTCAAGGGTCCCCAGACTTTCTGGGTGCCAATGACACAGGCCAGACTTACTGCAAATGTAATCTTACTTTTTCTTCTTCTTTTACAATCTGTTCTCCCTATTAACATTTTATTAGGTGGTTCCTAAGTCAAAGTAGGAGGCATGAAGGTTATAGGCTAAGTACAGGCAGACGGGAGAGAAGTGGCCAATTGACTTAACATCAACCTAACTCAATAGTATGTAGCATTTAAAATAGCAATATGTAAGAAATTCCACCAGCCTTTGGTATCTCATTTGAATTTGCAGCTTGAAGTGGCATGAAGAGGACTATGCTAGGTCTAACTCAGGTGCTCAGTAAATATTTATTGTTGATAGTTTTGAAGTTTTCTTGTGGGGAGGGTAATAATTAATTTTGCTAGTACTTTTAGATTTGCAGTACTACTCTTTCTCTTGTACTTTCCGCAAATTGGAGGTCATCCCACTATTACATATTTTAAATTTGGTCATTTGTTCAGGTGATGACCACCAGATGGCTCCACTATACGAGTGTGTTCTCTACAATTAGATGAATTCCCCGTGGAGTGGTATTTTCGCGCCACATGAATACTGCTATTTTGCAGCAATATGTCATCTAAAGGCTTTAAAGTCCATTGATAATCCTTGCCTCAATCAATTATTTCTTTAGGGTTTGTGTAATAGTCATTTCCTAACTACATCATTTATTCTACATTTGTTTGCTAGCACCACATAATTAATTTTCAGAGGAAGAAGTTGGTATAGTGGTCATTTCCAACGACAGAAGTAAAGTCGCCTGCCCGCCTTGCTTCTCTCTCATCAAGTATAACCACAGAGTACAGATTTTTATCTATTCACTATTTACAATCAATTGTAGTCATTTGCCAAAGTTGCCCTAAATTTGGCCTGTGGGTGATCTTTTAAGCAGGCCCCGTTGTCTTTTTAAAATCTACTTTTAAAGACCAAATGTACAAATAGACATGGCCAGACCATGTATAAAAATAGAATTTTGACACAGCTGGCATCAAAGTGCCCAGGAAACCAACCCCCTCATCTCAGGCAGCCTGCCCAGGAAGCCAGACGACTGTAAGTCAGAGTTAGAGAGCCAGGCTGCGGCCTAACAACCCAGAAGGCTAAACACACCTTCTGTAACAATCAGCTCAAAATGGCCGGACTCGATTAAAGGCTGCCAGCTCCCCTAACTTCTGACCCCACTTCCCTCTTAGAACCGGCGGAAGAAAGCCCAGTATACACCCCTAACAGGTCCCGTGGCCGCCCCACCTCTCATCAGCCGCCTCCAGCTGCCAGGCCCACGGCCCCGTCGGGGCGCAGCTGGGCCCTCCGTTTCCTCCACTAGGACGCTCGCCCCCGCCCCCTGCCTTCAAGTCTCTGCCAAACCCCAGCGATGGTGCCCGATCCCTGCTACAACAACCTCTGAATTAAACAGCCTTTGCTTTTCTCATTTTGCTTGTCTTCATTTATTTCCACACTTTACTGAGGTATAATTTGCATACATATGACGGTGTAACTCATATAAAGTCTAACATAGTGAGGTATAATTTACCTTAAATGCACCCATTTTAGTTGTACAGTTTAATGAATTTTGACAAACATACATACCTGGGTAATCATCACCCATGACGTAGAATATTTTCATCACTCCCAAAAGTTCCCTCGCGTTTTTTTCCAGTTGATTCTAGCTCCTTTTCCCTCCTTGCCAGGCGTGGATTTGACTTCTACCACTAGACTTCTTTCACTAAGTTCTGCCTGTTCTTCTAAGTCCTGGTGACATTTTTTCATTAGCCTAAGCACTTCCCTTGCATTCAGCCACAACAAAACGTCTGACCTAACGTACTTTTTTTTCCCTGCCCCAGAACTGGAATCAGTCAATTCTCCAAGACGCTCTGGGTCTATTTTGTGGAAAATGGAATTTAGAAACGACGAACTGATTGGCAAGTGTCTTCACTGTTACTGTAAGGAGACCAGCCACCATGGTTTGCCTGCGACAGTTCAGTTCTAGTTTTAACACTCCAAGTTCAGCATCTCAGGAAATGCCCTAAGTCCCTGGCAAACTGGAACAACTGGTCAACCCCCTGCTGCTGTCTAGGTCCTTTCAGTCCACAGAAGTAGGAAATTTATTTTTAAAAATCATGTGCTCAGATTGATAGGTCCAATTTCACATAACAGGTTTTTTCTGAACTTTCTTAATTTTAAATATCTCATTTTCTCTTACACTGAAAGTCTTACACATTCTAACATTAGAATATCTGTGTATCCCACTATTTAGTCCCAAAACTACAGAGCAAATAATATTACCATTAACTATAAACCACTGAGTGAAGCTGAAGATTCCTTTGCAGGTCTTTCTTCATCCTTAGAACATACCCCACCACAGATACTGTGCGTACTATGTTTACAAGATCCGGGGAACAACTTTTTTCTCTGTTTGACAACATAGTTATGTCACCAATTGGACTTACAGTTAAGTTCATGTTTCGATTTGCTTTCAACTTTGGGTTTACTTTGTTTCCTTTTTTATTTACTTTTTTGGCAATGTAAATACTTAAAAAGTTCAAAGACAAGTTAGTCTTGCTTCTGTTTATTTCCCCCCCCACCACCACCACCACCTTCTATAGGTAACCATTTTTACTGTTCCTAGGATATCTTTCCAATTGTCCATACAACCTGGGGCTCATTCCAAAACAACAGTATCGTCCTAATAATGTGTACTCCACTATAAATGAGGAACAGCCTCTCACATTGAGGGGCCATTGCTATTTTTTTCTGTGAATTGTCTGTTCATGTTCTTGCCCATTTTTCTTTTTGGATTTTGGTCTTTTTCAGTTTTGAAAAGTCCTGTGATGTAAGTTGCAAATATTTTCTCCACGCCGATCTGATTTCCTGGGGACATACCATGATCCCTTTGACCATCTAGAGTGTACTTTAATCTTATCCTAAAATGACCTAATTCCAGGACACCTTTGAGGACAAAACAGTTTTGGAAAAGCCGGATAAGGGTAGACCAATCAAAAGAATTACGTGACCCCAGGAGTCAGTTTAACAAGAGACTGCTTCTCGTTTACCAGGTAACACCATCATTCATTCGTAGGCAATGCTCCGGATGACAGCAAGTTCTGCTCTTCCGACAGCATGTCCGAATTACAAAACTTATTTTATCGGGTTCATTAAAACCACACAGGGTGTGCTTCATCTCGTTTCTGGGTTAGCAAGGTGCCCCCAAGAGTTGCTGACAAAGGCACAACGTCCATCTGCTAGACAACTGCTCCTCCGTTTCGCCTCAAACAGTCCACACAGGACTGAACTCAGCGGCCAGGAGGCTGCACTTCACAACAGAAGAGGGGGTATCGGTTTCTAAGCGCTCAGAACGTGTAACGGCGAGCCTCAGGAAAGCCCGAACCCACTCTCCCGATCCCACCCGCCCGCGGCCGCGTTCCTGAGCTTGCACTGGCCGGCCACCGCGCGGAAGCACCACAGACGGACTTTGTACGCGACCGTCCAATCACGCGCCGCCTTGGCGCAGATTCCTCCGCCAGAGGCCGCGCCGCAGCCGCAGGTGGCCCGGCGAGCGCGTCCACCCCACGCCGCCGATCGCGACCCCGCCGCCCTTCCCGTGATGCCTTGCGGCTGACCTCCGGCCCCGCGGTCCAGCCCGCCCCGCGGTCCAGCCCGCCCCGCGGGCCGCATCTCTCCCCGCCCCCGCGGAGCTTGCGGCGCTCCCGCGGCCGCGGGGGTGCCACCTGAGCGCAGCTCCTCCCTCGCTCCTAGAGTGCCTCGGTCGGGCGCCGTCCATTCGCCCTTCCTCCCCGCGGCGGGGCCCGGCGGCGGCCGGGTGGTTGCGGCCGCGTCGCGAGGCGACAGGTCGATGAGTGGGCGGGACGCGAACAAGAAAGGGCGGGAGTGAGCGGGTGGCGGCGCTTTTGGGCCGGGGCAGGGCGGCAGGCGGGGCGGGGCGGCGGGAGGAGCGGGAAGGGGGTGGGGCGGCGAGGCCTCGCTTCCTCCCTCAGCGCCATTTTGTGGCGGCGAGACCCGCAAATAAAGGGGAGCGCGGGGGCCGTGGCTACCGTGATCGGGCGGCCTCGGCGGCGATCGGGCAGCGCGGCCTCGGCCTATGTGACTAGGCGGCGCCGGCGCGACCTCTGTCTGGAGAGGTAGGTGCGAGCCGCCGGCGGGAGCGGCCGCGAGGATATCTGGGTCCCGAGGGCTGAAGCGCGGCCGCCCTGGCCCGGGAAGGGGTGCTCAGAGCCCGGCGGGCGACTCCGAGCTCCCGGGCCCGCCGGCCTCCCGTTAGCCGCGCCGCCTTCCCGCCTGCGGGGACGCTTCCGCCGCCTCGAGGCCATTTTACCTCCTTTCTTCGTCCCCTGGGCCCGGGGTGAGGTGGGCGCTCCCGCGGACCGGCGAGGCCGGGAGCCCGCCCCCTCGGTGCGCGTCCAGTCCCCGCCTCGGTGTCGCCCCCTCCCACCCCCTGGCCGGATCCCGGGGCTGGCGGTGCAGAGGAGGGCGGCGAGGGGAGGGAAGCAGCGAGCGTTCACCAGATTTCCCATCGCGCAGTAGGTTGTCGCTGCAGCTGCGTCCTCCTGTAGACTTCCATTTTTAAATGATCGGTGCATTCTGAGTTAAAAGGTGATTCTCTATTGAATTACTTCCAGATTTTCGTGAAAATTGAAAGTCTCACCTTGGGTCCTTGTGAGGCTGTTAGTTGAATTATTTTTTTCCTTTTCTTTTTTTCTTTTTCTTTTTGTGTGTGTGTGCGTGGAGGACACAAGTCCAAGTTCTTGTTTTGGTAAAATCAGTTGGATGTTGGATCCCGAAAGACTGTTAAAAACCCTGAATAACCCCTGTTTGTAGTAAAAGGCGATTCTTTTGCGCGAGGCAGCAAAGGATTTCCATGAGCAATCCATTACAGTCATGAATTGTCCATCCAGTTTTCCTTGTCTTAGAATTTCGCTAATTCCATTGCTGGAAGATCATTGGAAGTCAGCTTTGTCACCGCAGCCCTGTGATGCGGATGTGAGAGTTGTAATAATTATGTTTGTAGAGTACATTACCGTTTTTCAAAGTCCCTTTTAGTCTTGCATGTATATACTGTGGACTCCCCTTAGAAACACAGGGTTGGATAAAAGGTTTACAGTTGCTTGTATGAAAAATAACAATAAATAGTAATACAAGAATAAACATTTTAGCGCACTCACCTGTAGGTTTTGCCTCACCCTGTACACTTAGTAACCGTCTTGATCATTTTCATTAGCTGTATATTATGTAGCTGTTGGAAAAAATTTTCTTCTTGCTCTTAAAAATTTTATGTTGGTGGGTCATTTAGCGAAACAAGACCTAGACAGTATTATGTCCCTCTTTTATGACTCCTAATTTTCTGTTACTGTTTATCAGACAGAAGACTTTAATATTCCCATAATATTATATTGGCTATTAAGGTGGTGCATCAGGCCAGAATTCAATGTTATAAATAAATGTTCTCTCTTGAAAATGTAGGTGATGGGAATTTTTCCTAAATGCACATTAAAATCTTTTATGTGAAAATCCTTTTTTTTTTTTTTTTCCTTTTTGTATAGCACTTCTATGACACTCCAAGCATTGAGATTTGCAGCACTTCATGAGGCAGACAAAACTGGTGTCCCCGTTTTGCTGATTTGGAGACTGTAGCCCAGAGAGTTTAGTGACTTGCTCAGAATCACATGACTGAGAAAGGTACAAGAGCCAGGAAAAGGTGGTCTTCCCACTCCTAACTAGTGCCCTTCCTACTACAGTGCCAAGGCTAGTGCAAGGTCAGATTAGTAATTTGTTGTGTTAAGTTATGAGTTTCAACCAGCTACATGCTTTCCTGCTGAAGTTGTGTTGGCTGGTGCTTGCCTCTCAGCGTAGAGAGAACTGAGTTGCATAACTTAGATCATCATGCTAAGAGCTAGGGAAGTACTGGGATCTGGGATGCTAGGCACCCAGCCAGCCCACACTGAGCCTCTCCATCATAAGCTGTTTTTCAATATTAAGGCCTCAGGAGTGGAGGATGCCCCTGACATTCTAAACTTGAGATTTATTGTCTTTTCAATTGGCCACTAAATAGTTGAAACCATTACATAATTTTAAAATCATGTTTAACCATTTTCTTAAATGTGCCAAAAGGTAACCAAATTGTCCAATTTTGAGGGGTTTTAAATTTTCATTTTCTGCATTCTCTACTTTAGCTAGCTATAAGCTGCTTGATCATTATTCTGGATGGGAGAGTGGAAGAATTATCCATCTTCATTAGTTACCAACTTTTGTCATTTCATCATCTGGAAAATCGGGACTAACTTTCAAAGTGGCTCAGAACATTTAACATATATTCATTTTTTTCCTTGAAGGTTCAACTCCAAACGATATTTCAGTCATTTCATTTTTCTGATACAAGAATAGATTGTAATAAGGACCTGGAGTGTTCATTTTCTTTATGACTCTAGAATTGACTTTAGTTGGTTTATTGTGCTGTCAGTCGTGCCCCGAAAAAATTGCCTTGGGAAATAATAAATTTCCTAGCACATTTGTGCAATGTGGAAGTCAAAATTGAGAACAGGTTCTGTTTTAACTAAATAATTGTATGTTGATGCTTTCAAATTTTAAACCTGTTCTAATTTGCCTTTACCAGACTGCTCATGTAACTATTATGCAATATCATGGACTCAAGAAAAGATTGACTTTTTATCAGCTAAAGATAAGACAGGAGTTTCTTTCTAAATTCTGATGCTTAGAATTCCCAAGTTACAGGTGCAGTGGTCTGTGACTGTGATAATTGACATACGAAATGCAAAGATTTATACAAAAAAAACATGTATTTATCGTTGACTTACATTGCAAGATTAGAAATTTACTATTGTAAAGAAAATATAAATATTCTCCAAGCAGTATGTTATTAAAATCTACCCAACATCAAACTTTTTAAAAGAAAAGAGAACATAAACCAGCATTAGAAATTAAAATAACTCACTGTTTAGAATTCTAAAAATTAGAGGTCACCAAGAATTTTGCACTTAAAAACTTATCCTCAACCTGTCAATTATCCCGTAAGTTTTTTGAGAAATAGTAATTGGGGGTCTTTGGGTGTTTTTTTGTTTTGTTTTGTTTTGATGGGGAGAAGGAAACTACTAATTAAATGCTTATTCTGTGCCAGTCACCATGCCAAAATCTAACATTTATCTTCAAAAAGAGCACAATAATTTTGAGCCTTGGTGGCCGTAGTCCTTTTTGAGATGGGGCAACTGAGGCTCAGAGGTTATGTTGCCTTTTTTATTGGGTTAGCCAAAAAGTCCATACGGTTTTTTCCCCCATAAAATAAGACACAATTTTCATTTTCACCAATAACTTGATTGATTTGGATATTTTGAGTATGTCAGTTATCTTCTGCTACTGGCTTCTAGTGGGGAGAGGACAGGGGTACTGCTAAACATCTTCCAATGCATAAGACAGCCCCACAGCACAGAATTATTTGGCCAAAATGTCAGTAGTACCAAGACCACTTCCACTTTCATAGCACCATCTCCATATACTACACTGATCTGTTTTTGCATTTTTAAAAAATTTAATCTTTAATGTATTTATTCTTTCCATTATCATTTAGTCCCCTTATACCACTCTCCCCCAGCAATCTTTTTTTGTGTTTCAGTTGTGTTTTAACCTTTTTTGAAATAACAAAACATAATATGCCAAAAACATTGAGTATATTCTCCCATCTTCAATATTACAGTGGCTGCACGAAAATTCACGAATTTTGATAAGTTTTTTTAAATGCACACTATGACTGCTGTCACATTACAATCTAACAAAATTGTTTCAAATGAAGTTAAAGACAGGTAAGCACTACTAGAGCATCGTACGGAAAAAATGTTAATGGACTTTTTGGCCAACCCAATATTTTCAGTTTGTCACCCTATTCTGGAAAAGCAGGGCTATCAGAACTTCTTTTTGTGTGTCTCGGTCCTTTAAATGTCTTTTAACAAAGAGTTTAGCCTACTTATTGCTAATTAAGCTTGCAGTTAATTTTTTTTTAGTGGAATAAGTTGAATAACTATTAAGAGAATAGACAGACTTGGGGAAAGTGTCAGATTGTAGAAACATATGCTAGTTTATTAACTGGAATTTAATATTTAGTCTATATTAAATAGCATCCATAATACTTAAGTCTTATAACTACAATTTTGAGCAGCTATGGTACCCTTCTGTATCATTTCGGCAAGATGCCTAGGATACCAGGAGGTCAGGGTTGGACCGCAGCATGAAGCTGTCCCCTTTGTAAGGCTTGTCTTTCCTAGGGCAGGTGTAAGAATGCATCGAACAATTACTTCTCTCAATCCTTTATAGCAACGTCAAAAAAGAATGATGAACTTTTTTACAAAAGAATTTAAAAAATAAGTTAATAACAATAGTAATAGTAATATTGATGTAAGATGTTAAAAAAGGAGAAACTGAGTGTGGAGTATATGGAACCCTATAATATCTTTGTTGCTGTTTAGTAAATCGAAAACTATTCTGATACAAAAGATTTATTTAAATTAAAAAAGAAACCCTAATGATTTGGTTATGATTGAATTCACTAATACATTGGTTTCAAAAGGCCAGTATTTTTTTTGTTCAACGGGAAAAAAATCTTCAGTGGAAAAAAACAGACTGAATCTAATCTCTGTCCCTTTTCCTAGGATTCAAGATGACCAACGAGGAACCTCTTCCCAAAAAGGTGAGTTTTTTCCAGCAGTTTTTAAGCTTTTTAAAAAAAAAAACAAAAGAGTTGAAAGGACTTTTCTGGATTGTTTGTTTATTGTTCACTCCCTTGCCTATGACAACAATAGCGTTGTGGATGCATAATGTACTAGCATTGTATATTATATGCAGTGTATTTTTAGAATATTTTCAGACTTTTGGAAAATTTTGTTACGATGCTTTCCCCATGCTCTACTCTTAGCCTTTATTATACAAAAATTATACAAGTAATGTCAGAAAAGATTATTTCACAGGTTCCAATAAGGTACTTACTTTCTTTTTTCCTAATTTAAATTCCTTTGATTATAATGTAAAAGTATTTTTCTGTTTTTCAAAAAAAAAAGGAGGGGTAACAGCTGTTTAGTTATTAGATTCTACCTTTTTCTCTGGTCTCATATTACCCTGTTCTGTGTCCCTTAGTTCAGTTTAGTCACTATTAACACACGCAAGTAACATAGGCAGTAAAATCTCAAGCATTTCTTGTAGCAGTATTTTTTCTGATTTATCTCCTGGGGCAAGGGAAACAAAAGAAAAAAATAAACAAATGGGACTACATCAAACTAAAAAGTTTTTGCACAGCAAAGGAAACCAACAAAGTGAAAAGAAAACCCACTGAATTGGAGAACATATTTGCTGATATATCTGATAAGAGGTTAATATCCAAAATTTATAAAGAACTTATAAAACTCAACACCCCAAAAAAACCCAATTTAAAAGTGGGCAAAAGACCCGAATAGATACTTCTGCAAAGAGGACATGCAGATGGCCAAGCAGACATAGGCAAAGATGCACGACTGCGCTAATTATCAGGGAGATGCGAGTGCAGATCACAATGAAGTATCACCTCACACCTGTCTGAATGGCTACCGTCAGTAAATCAACAAACATTTGCTGGTGAGGATGTGGCGAAAAGGGAACATTTGCACTGTTGGTGGGAATGCAGATGGTGCAGCCACTATGAAAACAATAGGGAATTACCTCAAAAAACTAGAAAAGGAACTGCCTTTATGACCCAGCAATTCCACTTCTGGGAATTTATCCAAAGAAACCTGAAACACTAATTCGAAAGAATTATATGCACTCCTGTCCATTGCAACGTTGTGTACAATACCCAAGATATGGAAGCAGCCCAAGTATCCATTAGGAGACTAGCAGATAAAATAACTAGTGGACATTTACACAATGGAATGCTACTTGGCTGTAAAAGACAAGGAAACTTCACCCTTCAGGACAACATGGATGGACCTGGAGAGCATTATGCTAAAGGAAGTAGGCCAGTTAGAGAAAGACAAGTACCATATGATTTTACTTATGTGTGGAATCTAATGAACAAAATGAACTAACAAGCAAAATAGAGACAGGCTAGAGAGAGAGCAGGCCGACAGCTATGGGGGGTGGGGACTGGGGAAGGTAGGGTAGTTGAGCCAAAAAAAAAGCCATTAACAACAGTGATGGGGGTGCTGGAGGGGGGCGTCGGAGGGGAAATGGTAATGGAAGGAGACTGCACCTGGGGCGATAAACAGGAGGGAGTACAGGCGACGTGTTGTGGGGTGTGTACCTCCAATCTGTGTAATTAACTAGTGTCACCCCAATAAATTCAATAAAAAACAGGAAAAGAAGTAGTGGAGATGGGGCTTCAGGTTCTAGGTGTTAGCTTGCTTGGCACAAAGTCAAATGTGTGCCTAATACATCATACTCATTTTATTTATTTTTTTAAAAGAAGTAACAATTTCTAAGCAATTTATCATTCAATTGGGAAAGCAGGGTATGTGCTTGCTAACTAGTGACTATTAAATGAACAAGTGAGATAAGTGTGTCTTATAAGGGAAACTATAATATAACCATAATTTCACACTAGAGTGAGAGAGGTACCTCACCTCTACAATCTTCGTTTGGTATAGAGAAAACAATATTTCTCAACTTACAAGTCAGACTGTTATGCCCATTTTTTAAAACTTTATTTTGAAATAATTACCGATTTACAGAGAGCTGCAGAGAAAAGTGCGGAGCGGCCCTGCGTGCTCTCACCATTGACATCTTGCATAACCATCAGGCACCTTACATAACGTCAGACTCAGGAACTTGCCCCAGAGCTCACTCTGGTACCACCGGTTATGCGCACAGGGTGTGTGCGTTTCTGCGTGTCCCTAGGTTTTCTCACATGGGTTAGTGTGGCCGCCATCACAGCAAGCTAAACAGTTAACCGAACCATCGTCGCAAGCCTCCCTGCGCCATTCCCCCTCCGTCCCTACACCTGGCAGGCTTTAATCAGTTTTCCATATTTATAATTATGTGACCTTACAAGTGTTATAGAAAATGCAGCCTTGCAGTATATATATCCTTTTGAGACTTTTTTTTTCCCCACTCAATATAATTTTCCTTGTGGTTTATCCAAGTTGTTGGGTATATTGCTAGTCTAGTCACTAGTCTGTTTCTTAGTATCCCATGGTGTGGGTGTGTCATAGTTTAACCTTTTACCTGTTGAAGTTTCGGTAGTTTTCTAATTTGGGCTGTTATAAATAAAGCTGTACATTCATGTACAAGTTTCTGTGTGACAATGTTCATTTCTTTGGCGTGCGGGCTTAAGAGTGCAGCTGCTGATTTGTCTGGCACATCCATTTTTACTTTTAAAAGAAACCACAAAACCATTTTCCAGAGCAGGCATACCATTTTACGTTCTCACCAGCAATGTATGGAAGTTTTGCATCTTCACCTACCATTTGGTATTGTTACCACTATTTTTTATTTAGCCATTCAAATAGGTATATAATAATTACTCATTGGGGTTTTAATTTGCATTTCCCTAATTAGTGATGCTCATTTTAAAGATAACAAGTAGTTCACCTTTTAAAAAGCTGCTTTCCAATAAAAATGAGGAATTTTTTTTTTTAAGTTTATATAGTGCGTACTGACCCATTTAAGTCTCAGACTCAGGAGATGTGCCAGCACAGAACTTCGGCGGGGGGCTTTGTGTGTCTTCAGTAATTAAAGGGATGCCTGATGGAAACCAGCAATTGAGAGACAGAAGTTATGATCCTGTCTTCATAAAGTATGAAGAGCGTAAGTGCCGGTGGTAGATAATATTTAAAATTTTTAGGAAGAGCATTCTGTTCATATTTTGATTCTCTTTATAGGTTCGACTGAGTGAGACAGACTTCAAAGTTATGGCACGAGATGAGTTAATTTTAAGGTACAATGTTCTTTTCTGAAAATATAAATAATATTCTATAGAACATTATATCGTAACTCTGTACTATAAAGTTTTTATCTGTATGTCACTTGTTCTTTTATTTTTAATGTGACTACATCTTCAAATCATTTAATGTACTTTCGGAATGTATCTTATATGCCCTGTTTCTTACATAAACATTGAGGGAAAGCCTAACACTTTAAAGATCTAAAGCACTAGGTTGGGTAACTCCTAGGCAATTGGTAAGCTGATTTTTTTTTAAATAGGTAACCTGAATTTTTTTCTAGCTAAGAGAAAATAATTCAGAATTTTACATTGAAAAGTATAACTTGCTGCAGGGAAAGATTCTGCTTTCAGTTTAACAAATACATAGTCTTGGTTTAATGGAGTTATTTCTTCCTTTTCTATTTGCTGTGATAAAAGGTGGAGCCTTAAAGGCTATGTGTTTAGTTATGGAAGAAATAACATAAACTGATGAAGGCAAATTATTCTTTCTCATAAATGACCTTCGTCAGTTCATTTAACTCTTTATATCTTTCATTTGCTCACTCGTAAGTTAAAGAAGTCTCATTAAATTACTTTAAACATATACTTGCAGCTCTGAATTCTGTGGCTATCTGATAAATGTCTTGCAGAAGCATACTGTCAAGTGCAGCATTACAGTATTCATTTTTTAAATGCAAGAAATCCAAACAAGGGATCATGTGCTTTGTGTTTTATAATTTAAATATATTCTTTCTGCATTTAATTACTATGATTGGTAAAGTTTTTACATGCCATTTTTAGGTAAAAATAAAATGAATTATTTTTCAGTGTCATTGAACTTTTTTCTCCAGAAATTTCACGGAATTTTTAATTGAAGAACTAAATAAATTTAACGGGCTGGAAGTTGGGGAGAAATGAGTTCTTTTATAAGATAAACACAGATGACTTGTTCTCTCATTGCCTCAGGTCTGATAACTTCCAACCCTCATCTACTTCCTCTACTGGGGACTTGCTCTGCATCTTTCTACGCCGTAATCTCATGTACAGGACAGTTTTCCCATTACGTACCTTTATTTTCCTCCACATAAATTTTGTATCTTTAGTATTCTAAAATGCTCCTGTCACCTCCTGCTGAAGGTGGCACTTGCTTATGATATACTACCACTTACCTGTTCTCTTTGAACCTCTGATATGAGACAGCCCTTGCCTTTAATCTTTTCTTAGGTAATTGCTCTGGTTATTATGTGCAGTCTTTATTGTTGATTTAACTGTGTGTGTCGGGGGGAGGGGTGATCAATACTATAATCTTAATAAAAATCATAGTAGCGATTTATAATTTTGTTACCTTTAAGGTTTTAAAATTATGAGCAATGTATATTCTTGAGGTCAGGTTAACTTTTTTTTTTTAGGGAATTCTCATTTATGATTTTTAAGTGAGTTTTTCCTCATTAATTCTCTTGACGATTTTAAATCAGCTACAACTTATTTAGTCTATGCTTTTTGGCTTTTGGATAAGGATGTTTTTGTTGAACTTTTATATTTTTCTAATGCTCTAAAACAAATAGTTCTTATACAGCCTCCGCAAAAGACCTTTATTCACCCCCAAACATTGAATGCACTCTGTGTCCTAGGTTGTTGGGACTGTAGAAATAAGCATGCTCTTGGCTGAATAGTAGTCTTCATGTGGACAGTAGATGAGCTTGGTATTAAGAATTATTTTTTGTTTGTTGGGTTGTAATAATCTGTAGCAGGCCTGTCAGAGTTTTAAGAGTAGAAAAGGGTTTCCTAAAATTAAGTTGTGATTAGCTGCAACTGAAGAGCAGCTTGAAAACCCAGTTCTTCAGTAAGCAAGATAATGGCATTCAGGGTAGTTCACTCTGCAGTAGCTGATTGAGCATAAGATTGGGGAAAGCTTTGTTGTTTCTATGCAGTAATTGCAAGAGCAGCTAATATAGCCTATGTTTTGGGGGTAGAGGAATATTACAAGGAGGAAAAGTCTCCTCATACTGTGACAGTACATAACATTTACGCAAGTTGTTTCTGCCAATTAGATACGGCTTTAAAAATAGTCTTGAAAAATAGTTTATTCTTTTTCCCTTTTTTTTTTTACAGGCAAAAAATAAGTATTTTGAGGGGGTCACATGGTATTTTCAAAAAAAGCCAAGATAAAGAACCATCAGTCCCTTATAACAAGGCATACTTTTTATATGCCTTGCTTTTGAGGTGGACAGCATGTCTGAAAGTAGGAGTAGGTGCTTTATTCAGCTTCCATTATCCAGGTGTTGTGCTGAATGGCACAGAGTCCTGCATGGTGTGTGATCTGACCCAGAGAAGCACAGTTGGTATGTTCTCAGGAGAAAACACTTTTCTCTGTATTCCATTTACATGGCTTCTATAAGTTGAAAGGGAATAATGAAGTGACTGGTTAAACTAGATTTATAATTATCTCAAAATGGAAGAGACCTTAAAAATCGTGCAGTGGAATTCTCGATGTTTCGTTCATAAGTTTATAGATGTGATCTTTCTAGTTAATAAAGCAGTTTCAGTTTAACAACTAACATGAATTTATTTTTGTACTAGATGGAAACAGTACGAAGCATATGTACAAGCTTTGGAGGGCAAGTACACAGATTTGAACTGTAAGTCTGAGTTTTACTTCCCAAAGACCTTATGAAGATCTTGTGGATTGTTAGAGACATGAAGGATAATTGGTTTTGCTAAGCAAATGTCATTTTTATGTAAATATTAAAGAACTGTGTGCAGTTGCTGTTTGGGGGCTAGGAGATAGATGCATGGGATGTGATGTCTCTTCTTGGGGAGTGCCCAGGCGCTGGGGGGACTAGCACGCAGTAATTACATGATGGCCTGACTGTTTCAGCAGAAATATGAAGAAGGTTCTGAGAGGGCACAGGTAGGGAGAGTCACAGCTGCTCATAACTTTCCTTCGTTTGTCCCTTAACCATTCCACAGAGGAATTGGAATTAAAGCATGAGTTATTAGCCTAGACTTAAATTGTAACAATAGGATATGGCTATATTTTTACAGATTTTTCAAAATCTGCTAAAAAATACCAGTAAGGTTTGTAATTTCAAACCATTTTTTTAAAGATTTCATTTATTTATTTTTAGAGAGAGGGGAAGGAAGGGAGGGAGAAAGAAAAGGATAGAAACATCATTGTGAGAGAGAAACATAGATCTGTTGCCTCTCGCGCACCCCCATCCGGGGACCTGGCCCACAACCCAGGTATGTACCCTGACCAGGAATAGAACCAGCGACCTTTCAGGTTGAGGGACGATACCCAGCCCACTAGCCACACCAGTCAGGGCTAATTCCAAACCATTATAGTCTCACTTTTCACTGAGAATAATGTACTATTTGCAAGTTTAAAAGCCAATATAGTTTTTAAGCCCATAAATGTTAACACCTTAAAATTTCAATTATTATATAACTATATTATAATCCATAGATGTTATGAAAATTATGAAAAAGTAATAATTGCCCAGGCAGTTACTGGCATGTTTATTATATTTAATAGGTTAAAAAGTAATACTAACAAAGACTCTGAATACTGTCTAACATGAACAGATGAAAGTAATGAAATTTCCTGTGTTCTGTTGGAACAGATTAGACTGTGACAGCCTAACTCCATCTAGTATTAGTTAGGTGGCTTTGGACCGCTATAACGCCACTACTTCCTAAAAGGGCACTTGTGCTTAGGAACAAATTTCCTTGTTCTAAAAGTAGTTAGGATAGGAACTAAAGACTTGATGAACTTTTTTATCCTGGTTTTTATTATCCTTGACAAAGGCAATTAGAACTTTCTTTTGGTTAATTCAGTTTGATTTTGAAATTGTATTTCATAATGTTCTGAAACTTTTTCTTTTAATCATCAGCGAATGATGTAACTGGCTTAAGGGAGTCGGAAGAAAAACTAAAGCAACAACAGCAAGAGTCTGCACGCAGGGAAAACATCCTTGTAATGCGACTAGCAACCAAGGAGCAAGAGATGCAAGAGTGTACTGTAAGTATTTCAAATGTTTTACCTCTTTTTGAGGAGTTTGTGTTTAGTCCCCATTATGTGCTAATCAGTACTCAGCTAATTCAGTATACTTCATACTAATTATAAATGCACATTTTGTTAAGGTAGATGTGCTTTGAGCTGTAAATAGCTAAATGTAAAATTTTGGTAGATAGCCTCTCATCATTGGATTTAGAATATATTTTGTATGACCAAGAAGTCATAGCTATAAGTGATCCCCTGAAATCTCCACGATTTATGAGAATGAGGTATCTGAGGGGGTCAGGAGCAGTTGCTCTTTCCTGTGTAAACCATCTGATTCGTTTCTCCTCTGTGCTCTTTCCCCTTCGGTGTGAAAAGCTATTTTTCTTAGTACCAGCAACTTGTACCACGTTTCCTTTTTAATTATTACAGTTTTCATTAGTACCTTTTGCCATATCTACATAGATCTAAAATGTAGACATGTTTGATGGTTTAGCTCTGTTTGAATTTAGATTCAATTTTATGCTGTCTTCAATAGCTTAGCCCCATTTTTTTTTTAATTTAGTGTTTTTATATATCTTATACTAAAGACAGGAAGCTCTGTTCCTGTTGTTTCTAATTTTAAAATCTGAACCTCTCTTGAAGTCTTCTGTGGAATCTCCATTCATTTGATACATAAGTATTAAAATCTAACATACAGGCAATATCCTGGTCCCTGGGGACTCATGTATGAGGCCCCGTTCAATTCCTAGTTCTTCTCACATCGGTAAAATGTCCTTTAAGGCTCAGTCATAATTCTTTCACTTCTTGTGCAGAGGTTGCCCACGTTTCCACAAAAGTCTCTAATCCCTCGTTTCACTTTTTTAAAATGACTCACCTGTCACTTAGGAAAACAGTAGCCTTTGTCATTTTCTCTACCTTCTCACAACTTTTTTTTCCTTTGTTTGCATCTTCACTCCTGATTTTTTTTTCTCTAAGGTCACTAATGTGTTAATAAATTTTTCTTTTTCTCAGTACTCATATGTCTTCACTTTCTGTATTTACAACTATTAACCATCCTCACCTTTGGCTAGTGATTCCAAGAAGTCTCGCCAGTATATTCAGTGTTACTGTTTTTCTCTCTGCAACACCAACCCCACCCCACCTCTCCAACACAATTTTTTTCTCTTGTGATTTTCATGTCTAATGGAGTGGGCAGTGCACCTCAGGTGCCCAGTCTCAAAACCATTTTATTCTTTCCTCCTTTTCCTGATATTTAGGATTCTAGAGTCTGCCATTCATTCGTGGAATAGTTTTGGTTCTCCCTGTTTACATGGGATTGTGCTGGATGCTTGTACATGAAAAGGATGAATCTTACCTTCCAAGTGCTGACACCTGGCAGATAGAGTGGGGATGGGTGGTTCTGCGGTAACACCTCCTAACACTAGTGTGTCTTGAACTCTCTCTTCTTAAGTCCTCCTTCTGATGTCCTCATTCAGGTGCTTCTCACCGCTTGCTTTAGACAGTATGCTACTGACCCACCCCTGTGGTTCTTCAGCTAGCCTGTAGGCACTGGCGTTCTGATCATACCATGCCTGATCAAAGCCTCTGTTGATGCCCTGTTGTGTTTTCTCAGCCTAGATTTTAAGATTATCTGAACTAGAAACCTTTTCCAGCCACATCATGACTGTGTCAGTGTTGGAGAGGCACTGTTTTCTTTAGTGATAATAGTATGTGGCATATACCATATGACATGCGTTATTCCTGTTAAATTGTCTTGGCAACTGGCCTTACATTGAAGAAGCAGTTACACTTTTTTTGTTTAAAATGGATTACCTTAGCCCTGGCTGGTGTGGCTCAGTGGATTGAGTGCTGGCCTGTGAACCAAAGAGTTGATGGTTCGATTCCCAGTCTAGGGCACATGCCTGGTTTGGGAGCCGGGTCCCTGGTAGGAGGTGTGCGAGAGGGAACCGCACATTGGTGTTTCTCTCCCTCTCTATCTCCCTCC
Source organism: Pteronotus mesoamericanus (assembly GCF_021234165.1). Classification (NCBI taxonomy): domain Eukaryota; kingdom Metazoa; phylum Chordata; class Mammalia; order Chiroptera; family Mormoopidae; genus Pteronotus; species Pteronotus mesoamericanus. Next base: position 100,879,355 of record NW_026555085.1, read on the forward strand.
CTTCCCACCTCTAAAAAAAAACAATAATAAAATAGGTTACCTTAAAAATATTGCCCTTAAGCTAAGTAAAAATTAGTGTGTTTGCTCAGTGGAATGATAAGTATATTCCATTCAGTATATTTCTAGCTCTTAATAAATTTATGATAGAAATCAGCTACTTATGAAATGTTAACCAAATCCTATTTAAGCCTTAGTGCGTAGCAGGATCTTGAACCATCTCTTCTTTGTGTATGAAGAGAGCGATGCATTTAATGCTACTAAACTCTATTTCATATTTTAGAAAGGTATTTTTAACGTGCTAGTAAATAGTACAGCTGAAGTCGAAATTGAAGGTTTCATATGTAAGTAGAGGAGCTCTGGTATGGTGGAGAAAGCCCTAGACTGGGAGTCAGAGGCTCGAGAACTAGAATTCTAGTCCGTGTTCTGGCACTGAACTAACTATGTCCTTGAACAAGTGGTTCATTTGATTTCTCAAAAATAAGCAGTTAGGACTAGGTCAGTCACCATCCAGCTTTACAAATCTATGATTCAACTCTACTCCGAAGGAGAAAAAGAAACATAGAACTTACTCTGGTTTAAGGTGCTATTTATAATGCCGTTTTATAAGATGCTGTTTATAAAGTAATGCCAACTCATGTAAACAGAAATACTACATATTTCTAAATCTAGAAATGCAAATGTGTGTTTTAAGTTATAATCTTGCACCTAGTGTATTTTTAGGGGGGCTGTATTGTAAATAGAGTAACTTTGACAGGCATACATTTGAATGAGTAAGGCACACTGTTGTGTAGCTGGGCTTTTTTCCAGTAGTGCTAGCATTTTTAATAAATATAACATTTTTTTTTTGTACTATTTCTGTTGCAAAGTAAGATATTGCCTCTCTACTTAAAGTTTCCAGATATGGAAATGCACTCAAATGGCCTTAATTCCTACTGGATAACCTTAACTAATTGTTTATCATTTTTACTTGATCTAGAGGATTTTAAGATCAAAGGGGGTGGGTTTTAATAAACAAGTTAGTGAATCCAGCTAGTGAAAGGGATTTTTACCCCCTTTCTTACGTCTGTTTCCTTTGATACGGTGGTAATTGCTCCCTTTGCTTTGCACAGACTCAAATCCAGTACCTCAAGCAAGTCCAGCAGCCCAGTGTCGCCCAACTGAGATCAACAATGGTGGACCCCGCAATCAACTTGTTTTTCCTAAAAATGAAAGGTGAACTGGAACAGACTAAAGACAAACTGGAACAAGCCCAAAATGAACTGAGTGCCTGGAAGTTTACGCCTGATAGGTAAACAAATCATACTCCCCAGTCAAGACTTCCCTGACAGTCCCACTGCGAGAAAGCGGTGGTGGGACAGCCACGCACTCGTTTCCACACCAAGACTCAGACTTTTTGAGCCAAAAAAGCCACATTCTTATCCTATCCAGCTTGTAATGGTTAATGTAAAACTTACCAGATGAACCTTGTGTTTCAGCTTTTTTCTCTTCCCCCTCCCCCTGCTTCAGAGGCCTGATGGCGTCGGACTAATCCGAAGAAGTGGCCACCTCCGAAAAATCCCCCTTCTAGAACATGTAGACACTTGAGAAATGTTTCTGTTTGAAGAAAATAGAGGGAGAAACAGAAGTCTTAAGTCTGTGGCACACTGTGTCTTCAGACAGTTTGAAGGAATGAAAACCTAGAGATTTAAAATCATGAATTGAACATGTAAAATTCCAGTAAAATGTAAAAATGGAATATGCATCGCTCTTAACCTTGAGCATAGTGACTTAGAGACACTGTGTATCAGTTTTGCCAATAAGACTGTGGACTTCGTGATGTCGTTGAACTTCTTGGTCAAAACTCCAATGAGGTGAATTTTGCCTTTAAAGGGTTTATTTGCTAAGAAACAACTTAATAGTTACAAGAGAATCAAATAATAGATACCAGTACAAGTAGTTCATTATTTAACCATTTAGTTTGGGGCTCTATATTACTAGAATGAGCCTTAAATCAATGTGGTTTTCATTAATGGTTTGTTCTTTGAATGGTTGCTAATACTGTAGATAAACTTACTGAGGACTGTACAAACATGAAGGTGTGGTATCAAACTTCAGGTTTAAACTGTTTGAAGCATTATAAACATTCATTTCACAACTAGATTGTATAAGGATATTGGCTGTGATGAGACTCACTGCGTTATTTTTTTAGTAGTGAAATTTATTAAATCCCCATTCCATTCAGTAGGCACATGTTGAAAGAGCATTGTCATTGGTGTTAATGGGGGAATGTGTTCCTTCATTGTACTTGGGCCTTTTGTATCACACTCTTGATATTAAATTAAATGTGCCTTGAAATAGTTGTTTTTTTTTTTTTTTTAAGTTCAAGGAATACTATGATGATTTTGTTGTACTCTTAACATTTTGATTTGGGGGGCGCTGTGGAGAGCAGATTGATTTTGGAAAAATTGTTGCTGTGCTCTTCAAAGGAAAGGAAAAGGCCGTGCCTCTGTTTTCCAGCTGGCATCATAAAAGACAAGGAGACTTGACACTTGTTACTTTTTGACGCCTTGTCCCAGGATATTGAAGTAGAAATTAATGTGGGACAGCTTCACAGGGTGCCTGCCAGAAGACTGGGGAAATTATGTATTGGAACTGTGGGCTGGCCTAAGTGAGACCTTTTGTGACTTGAAAAAAAAAAAAAAAGGTATAGTGATCATTTCTAGCAAACTCATTTGATCATTTAGATAAATGAGGCATTTTCTTCATGCTTCCATCCAGTCCTGGAGGTGAATTTTTTTCTTCAGATCATTCTATAAGTCACCAATTCGAATTTTCTCTTGGTGATAATGGAGTCTAAGATGAGTGGAAGATAAATGTTCCAGATTGTCCCAACGTTTAAGTGCAGTTTTAACAAGGGTGACTTAAGTTCTCTCTTAATCATTCAAATCAATTGTAAGTATCATGTATGTTTATGCTTTAGGGAACTGATTGTGGGGCAGAGGGTGGGCTGAATAAGTGGTTTGTGTGACTTTGCAGCAAGAAATCCCCTTCTGAAATTCTCATTATTTGTGGGGGTTGGAGGGTAAGTAACCACATCTGTTCAAAATTAGCTTATTGTGCTCACATTAAGGCTTTTGTACGTGTTTTATGCCATTTAAGATCATAGTAGAAATGACCTTAATATTTTTACTAGGTCAAGAAATAATATATAAAATGTGTAATTAACATGTACCTCAATGTAGCCAGCACTGTTCTTTGCATCTAGGTAACTAGTCACTTCAGGGTCTACGTTTTTTTTATTCTTACTGTTAAATTTTTTTTAATTAATGAGATAATACACGATCATGAGTAAAATTGAAACAGCATGAAAAAAGGTGAAGACGAAAAGTGAGAGTCACTCCTCGATGTGACCTTGCCTTTCCCCATGTTCTTCTTCAGGAGCAATAACCACTGTTAACATTTCTTGGGTATCAAGACAATTTCTGTGCATATATTGGTTTTAAACAAATGTGAACATACATACAGATGGCTTGCTGCCCTGGCTTTTGTTTCCCACTTTGTCGTTGGGACCTTCCCCCCCCCCCCCATTTAGCTTCATTTTTAAAGGTTACATAATATTCCAGTTGTTTTGGTGTATTTTAATTACCTATACGTAGATTTTTTTGCTTGTTTTTTTAAAGTAGGCTATAAGCCGGGGTATTCCAGGTACTATAAATACATCATTGATTTGAAACAAATAGTACATAATCAATACAATGCCTGGAATAATTCAAATAGAATGGGTTGTGGAGTTGGTTTGTTTTTGTCCTATTTTCATTTTTAAAAGATTCCCTGAATTACTTTGTCCACTTTAGTTAAAATATTTTATGCATGTGAGAATGCGTATGTTTCAGAAGGGCCTGGTTCAGTATTTTGGCAGATGTCGCTCTGCATTTGAACAGCACTGAGGCCACTGTGTGTGCACCTCTCCAGGGCACCCTAGGCCCTAGAAAACAAAGCAATGCACAGTGTCCATCTTTTTTATGAATTTTTCTCTAAATTCCTTATTGTATTTTCTTCGTGGGTTATTTGATTTTGAATGGGTTGGATGTTTTTTGTAGTTAAAAAACATTTAAGAGACAGTTACAATTAAATTCTTAGGCTTTTGTGATGTAATGAGCACAACACAAATTTTACATGACATAATTAGTAAAATGACATAAAAGTTACAAAATGTTTAAAGAACAGCGTTTTGTTAAGATTTGTTTTAGTGATCATAAATTTTAGAAACCATAGGATTATCTTAGACAAGGCATTTATTTATAAAAAGGTACAACTTCATAAATGAAACATTTTGCATTAGAGTTTGTGCTACTTTATGAGATATGTCAGGTCATGAATTGATGCATTGATTTTAGTTTTTTTAATCTTTATTAAATTTATATAAAAGTTTTTCAGGTTAGTTGGAAAACACTGATGGTACATACTTTGTAAGATAAAATTGTGGGAGCATAATCAGTAAAGTGGGAGGAAGAAACACAAGTGTGTCCTATTTCTTAATTCCTCATTTGACTTCTAAACTCTGGTTCAGCGTAGGCGCAAGGTTAAGGGTGCCAAGGGAAGTGGCAGCTAGCCAGTGGTAGCAACAGACAGGAGCAGTAGCTAAGAACGTTGCCATGGAGAAAATAAACCCTTGCCCCGCACTGGCTGGCTGACTCATGGCTTTCACCTGAGGCTCTTGTGAGCCGCAGTGACCAGGTTGCACTTCAACACAGGTTTGCCAAATAGACTTAATTACAACCTTGCTTGGGTTATATTAGGTCGGAACAAGTGCTGTCAGTAAAAGAGCCTTGCGATGCTGAGTCAAAGAATGAGAATCGTTTACAAAACGTTCCCATTTTAAACATTCTAAGTCTTAATAGAATCAGACGCATTCTGAAGTAATACATTGGGCAAGCAAAAACCTCACTAAAAGAAGAATTAGAAAGCGTCAGCAAAAAATTGTTTTACCCAACAAGGTCATTCTGAACTTAACCCCGTCACAATATCAAACTTTCTACCAAAGTCTGAAAGGTAACTTCACAATTATATGCTCAAGTCACATCCCTTTACAAGTCATTATTTCTCTTATTGCTGAGGCTAAAGAAAAGCAATAAAGTTTTATTGGGAGACTACTGTCGGGGCTTTTGATTGCACTTTTTGCCATTGCTCTATACATCATGCGGGTTCTGTAGTATGTTGCACTAGCACTAGGAAACTGATTTGTGAAAGTATGACACTCCCAATTTGGCAAATATTTGGATTTGTGATAAGTAATCCAAATCTTTTTTTGTCCTAAGAATAATGTTTTATAGTATGAATAAAATCTTAACTGCATATCAATATGAAATTTTTTAAAAAATTAATGTCATATTTAAGATAGCTCTGAAGTATATAAAGAAGTTAAATGAGGGATTGGTGAATAGAAAGAGTCTCGAGGCTCTATTTTTAAACGCTTCTTTGAAAACAGTTACTGAGCACACCTCCCTTAATGCAATAAACATTCTTGGGAGAACCGCCTTGTTAGGAGGCCTCCCATTAAATGCCATTCTGCCAATAAATGTGCTCTCAGTCACTTACAGGTACTGATTTTCACAAATTAGGCACTTGAAAGAATTGTACATTTGTGATGTTGCATTTAATTTTTCAAGAACTTTTCCATAAAGCTAAGTACCTTAGTGTCACTGTTGGTATGTCTGAGGTGTGTGTTAATTAACTGACCTATTTTTATTTCAAATGATAATTTGAAATGAAAATAGATCTCAGAATTATTGCTATAACAGCAATAAAAAGCGGCCATTAGGGCGCTTTTGGTTCAGGGTGCACTTCACTGTGGTACTGGCAACGCGCTGAAGCGCGGAAGGTGGGTGTGTCCCAGAGGAGGAGACTCGGTCGGTCGAAGGGAGGCGCCTGCAGTGACACGGCTACGATCTGCGCCTGGGGCCTGTGTCGCTGTAACGTTTGCAGGCGAAGAAGGTTGTGGAGCGTTTTGTCTTCATTTTGTGATGGATGGCTCTTTCCTTTGCAGCCAAACAGGCAAAAAGTTAATGGCGAAGTGTCGAATGCTTATCCAGGAGAATCAAGAGCTTGGAAGGCAGCTGTCCCAGGGACGTATTGCACAACTTGAAGCAGAGTTGGCTTTACAGAAGAAATATAGTGAGGAGCTTAAAAGCAGTCAGGATGGTAAGGGGTTTTTGTTTGTTTTGTTTTTAAAGTTTGGTTAATGTTGTACTGGCTTTACAAAACTGCTAGGTATGATACTATAGGTTAGGTTCTATATGTGCATTACTCTGGCCAATGGTTCTATAAAATTATGAATGAAACATTTCTAGTTAAGTCAGCAAACAAAGCTTCTTAATTTTAGTGCCCCGCCCCCTCCTGATTGTTGATAGTGAAGTTCATAAGAAGCTTTTGTTTTTCAGGGGTGGGATTTGGTGAAAGAGTAAAGCTGTTATATTATTAGTAAGGCATTACATAGATACACCAATTTATAATCAGTGCTTAAAATGGGAGAATATTTTCTTTTAACCAGTTTCTCTAATTGTAAAGTTTGGAGGTGTTTGACTGTTTGCATTGGTCTAAAAGTGTATCATTGATTGTACATGTGAAGGTCCTATGTAGCAAATATGATAATATTTAAGTTTGCTAAGACCAACCAAACTTGTCAGCCACCATTCTTTTGTGGGGGTGGGGGTGCAAGTGTAGCTCTTTCTCCTCTTTATAAGGAAGGTTCATAGCAAAGAAAATTGAATTGTGGATTACTGTATCTAACAGTTAATTGCAAAGATCAGTAGCCAAATGTATCTTTAAAATAATCTCTTCAAGGTGATAGTTCTTACCTCTTACACTTTGTAAACATAGTGAATAGGACATTTTGTATAGTAGTGAGGACTTCTTTTTTTCCCCAAAAGGCTTTTAGGACTTAATGGAAGTTTGTATTCTATCACTTCTTAAGTTGTTTTCTCTGGGTGTTTTTTTGGGTGGGGGGATGTAGAATAGTTCCTTGGCTGCGACCTAAGCCTCTTTGGGGTGTTAGCATAGAGGACCGCGCTACTCTCCAGGGGCAACACCTGCTGTGGAGCTGAGAACAGCCACTGGCTAAGAGGATGTGTGAGAGGAACAGTCACGTGGGCCCATGGGTCAGACCAATGGGAAGCAGATTTTGAGGGCTGTATCAGTTGTCATGGCTAGATAGTTCGAATCAATTCAAATTTAGTTGCTTTAATATATTTATTTTAACCATCTGTCTTCCCGTCACAAACAAGCTCATTCTTGCATGGCTAGTTTCAAGTCAATCTTAGAATTGTGTGTGTTTGCTGAAATATTGACCGCCTGGCTTTGTGGCAGGCAGTAAGAAGTCTTTTAAAAGATGCTATAAGAGATATTAAAGTAGGTCTGACTCTCCTTTGCACAGAGCTGAATGACTTCATCATTCAACTTGACGAAGAAGTTGAGGGTATGCAGAGCACCATTCTAGTTCTTCAGCAGCAACTGAAGGAGACACGCCAGCAGCTGGCTCAGTACCAGCAGCAGCAGTCCCAAGCCCCCGCCCCAAGCACCAGCAGGACTACGCCCTCCGAGCCTGTAGGGCCAGTGGAGGCCCCAGCGAAAGACTGCAGCCGGCTGGCCAACGGACCAAGTAATGGCAGTTCTTCCCGGCAGAGGACGTCTGGGTCTGGATTTCACAGGGAGGGGGACCCGACGGAAGATGGCTTTCCTCCTTCTCCAGGGAATGGTAATAAGGCCTCCAGCAGCTCAGAGGAGAGAACTGGCAGAGGAGGGAGTAGTTACGTAAACCAACTCAGTGCGGGGTATGAAAGTGTAGACTCTCCCACGGGCAGTGAAAACTCTCTCACACACCACTCAAATGACACAGACTCCAATCATGACCCTCAAGAGGAGAAAACAGTGAGTGGGAAAGGTAACCGAACTGCGGGTTCCCGCCACGTTCAGAATGGCTTGGACTCAAGTGTAAATGTACAGGGTTCAGTTTTGTAATATTTTTCCAGCAGACTTTTATACAGTATCATTTAATTTGGGAGAGGTTACTATGGAAAAAATTAACGCATACTTTTGTCACAATTTGCCTTTTTTGGTGGGTGTGTGTGGTTTTTGTTTTGTTTTTTTGTTTTTTTGTTTTTTTTCTTTTTTTTTTCCCTTTGCTTCAATACCTCTGCCACTTTGGAAATTGTAACAGTTAATTACTTTGTTGCTAAAAGGACATTTTGTGTAGGGTCAGGTTATTTTTATATGAGTTAATGTGAAGTTGTAAATGGAAATCTTTCCTTAAAGTATAACACGATGACGTCTGTATAAATCTGTGTCTCTCTAGAACCCGTGCTGTGTCAGGGCATTCTTCTTACTCATGCTGTTACTATCCTCTGCACCACTCAGACTTGTTAGCGTAGATGTGGGATTATGACTGCCGAGTTTGCCCAGTACCGTAGTTTTATCACTAAAAGTTGGACTTGTTGATGGAGTCCTATAGTAGTTTCAGTGTTAGATACAGTTTTTTCCACCACACATCTGTGCATTTTCTCTTTAGGTGCCTGAATGTTTAAGAAATTTGTGTGCATAGTTACTCAGTTTTTATGAACTGTTGTACCCTGTTAATGCATATTGCTCTGTGACTCCAGTATATCGTACCTGTACTGACCAAACCTAAATAAAGATTTTTATTGTAACTCCTGCATTAGTTGTTTTGTTTTTGTGTGTGTTTAGCACTTGTTATTTATTTTCATTGAGTTGCTTAATTTCTACTCATTCTTCAGTATCATACCACAAAGGTGAAAAGTTAAGTCCATGCATCAATTTTGATTGTGCACTGAATTTAAAAAAAAAATTAGGCCTTGTTTTGCAAAACAAACTTGGAGTTTAGGACTACACTTTAAATTTTTTTCCCTGATTTGTAAATGTTATATTCAAAAATACAGGAAAGTATAAAGAAGATAATAGTCAACCTTTGTTAGGTTTTCATTGAAAAGCAGGCTTTGTTTTTTGTGAAATGATTTCAGGTAATTAGGGTATCTTTGTAGTCAATGATATTTGTCTTCACATATTAGCCAAATGCTACTTACTGATTTATACTATTAACATGTCTGCTAATGTTACATAGGAAGGCTGCAGGGTGTTAACAAGGAAGGAGAAAATGTTTTTAAGATGTAAGATTCAAAGTTTGCTTTGTTATCATAAACAATATCGACTTAGTTATTGAAAGTTATAGAATCTATAGCTTTTCATGTAAGGGAGATGAAATGTGATTTTCTGAAAGTAAAATATTTTATTGTTTTAGATAATTACCTTTAATATCCAGGAACCTGAGAAGTGGAGTTGTGATACCTGAAACTGAGGTGCAACTTAACTTGAAAACTGCTGTTTGCTTGTTTAACTGGCATATGAGTATATCTGGTCACAGGTGGTATATTTAAAGTACTGCGCTTCGTGTCTTAACCTTTGGTGCAGTGTTCAGGTAAATAAAAAAGCCTATACAATGGTAAATAATATGGTAGTGATAAACATTTGGTGTATACTAAAATACTAAATAATACTCCCTTGATTCATCAAGTAGTGTGTCTTTGTTTTTTGTCGTGTATGTTCTAACTTGCCCAATGTAAACAAACAAACTGAAATTTTTCTTTTGGCATTGTGCAGTCATTGGTGTGCCATAGGAAATTAATTGTTCAACTGTTAATATGATTTTATGACTAAATTGACTATGGATTTATGCGTCATCACCAATGTTCACACTTCTGTTGAATCTGCATTAACAAATGAATAACTTGGGCGGAGAGAACTTAAGATTGTGCAGAGTCAACATTCTTCCCTTCTGGAACTGGATGCTTTATTTACTGGAATGACTACGATAAGAGAGTAAGTCGTCACCAGGCTTGAGAGTCCTCTGGCCGTTTCCCCTTCCCTGCTTCGTGGCTCGGGCAGGCTTCGTAATTTCTGCGGCTCAGTGGTTCCCTGCTAAGAGTTAATACATGACAGTGACTGTGAATGGTGCCACTACTGTTGTCTCAGAGTGAAGTCCCAGCCCTGATGACAGGCCACCTCCCTTGGTCAAACCACCCCAGATATAAATGACTGGTCAGTTTCCACTGAAAGGGAAAAGCTAGCAGCTTTCATGAAATGGATGGTGATACCTTTGATGTCAGAGAGAAAGGCAGCTGCCTGTGTGTCTACTTCCTGTTTAAAGCGTATTACTTCTCAAGCAGGACAAGTGGGAGTCGAAGCATCTTTTAGATGTCTCTTAGAAACTGAGAAATCCACGATTTGGCAAAAGCTTGATGAGTGCAGCCAAAGTCCAAGATACAGCAAGAAAGTTTCAACGTTTTTACGTAAACATTATTCCGGAGAGTTGAAGGTAGTAAAAAAAAAAAGTGCCTTAGTGTTTTTTGACATCTATTGAGTAGGTACGTACCAGGAACTGACCGGCGTTTTATTTGCATTATGATCTTGATTACCACTCCGTGAGGTAGGCGCATGGCATCCCCATTTACAGAATAGGAAGTGTGCTGGAATGGGTGCAGCAGCTGTCAAAGGGCTGCTAAGTGTTGGAGCTGGGCTCGACGGTGCTGTCCTTAAAGCTTCCTGGACAGTACTTCAAAGCTGACAGCCGAACCATGTCTGACAAGAAGCCAGACTTGCCACTGTTGTCATGCATCCTCGAATAAAGTGAAGAAATGCCACCCAAGCTACTGAGGATGACATCTCAGCAGTCTGAATGGTTGCTGTGCCCAGTACATACTCATCAGAAACGGCTGCATGGAATGGCAACGCAATGATGGGAAAAATGCAAATTACAAAGATCTTACATATATAATTCAAGATGCTGGCTCAGGTAAGAGGGTTTGGTTTCTCAGAAGGGTTAACTTGGTCCTTGTAGGAAATACTGGCGGTGGACAAGAGGAACAATGACATTTCACAGAGGTCTGGCCTTGGAGGGTGTACCAGTTGCCATCTCTTCACATAAGGTTTAGTGGGTACAGTTTGCTGCTGGGAGGATTTTCTTGAGAACAAAAATAAAGTGCCTGTAACACAGGGCTCAGCAGATGTTAGTCCCCTTGGCCTCAGCTCTATTGGATGCAACTGACCGGTCTAGTTTTGGGGCTACTTGCAAATATAACTCAAAGCCATTCTTTCTGACAATTTTCTCTCAGTTGTCATTTTTCGTTAATAGTTTGTTCCCTGAATCCAGTCATTCCTACTGCTCTTCTCTGATGACACTTGCTTGAGAGTTCATTTATTCCCAGGGTTACAACCCTGAACACTTCTCACAACCCTGGGTAATGCCATTGCCTTTGATCTCTGATGGGACCCATCATGGGAGAGTTTCCTGCGTGGGAGGTTGGTGAATTCTACCTCCTGCTAAAATCTGGCCTGGACTCCTGCAAAGCCCCCTCAGGAGGGGACGGCTCCGGATCCCGGCTCTACCAGGGGTTCCTCACTTGCACTCCTCACCAGCCGAGGTGGTACATGACTCTAGATGCAGCTGTAATTTTCAAAATGATTTCTTCTTTCACCTATTCATTATTCTTAGTTCCTGCCCATACAGAGCTTTGAGTAATGAGGACTCTGTGGAGGACAGGTGCTGTGGGGCCACACAACGAAAGCAAACAATGATCTCAATGTTTGCTCTTAAGTTGGATCTAGATAGAGCCTCCAGGCTGGACACAAGTGAATACTTTTCTTGCATCCAGAAGGATATATTCGTAGTCAGATGTATTAGGCACTGGGCGTAAAGAATATATTAAATATTCATATTTATTAACCAAAATGTGCGAAGAGCTGTGCATAAAGCCGTATAACAAGATCGTCCTGCAAAGCTTAGAGTCTAGTAAAGGAGACAGATGAAACTAGGAATTACAACAGGATAAGCAGAAGCAAGTTAAGATGCCAAGGAGCACCATGCAGGAGGTAGATGTCATTTCCACTAGGAAGCCCCCACTAAGAGGAGTGCTACATGGTAGGTTGGTTAACAGGAGATAGTTACAGCGCTCATGGATATTTGGAGTAGAGAAGAACAAAGGCTGAAAGACATGGCAGTAATGAGTTAGGTTTAGATGTGTTCAATCTGATGTGCTTATGGGATGTTTTAATGGAGAGGGCCTGTGCTCAGGTGACGACTAGGTTAGATTTCAGAGCTGTCCCCAAGTGTAACTGAAGCCATGGGAGTGACCGTATTACCCAGGGTTCCTGTGTAAAGTAAGACTCTTGGGGAATATATTTAGGAGCAGTCAAAGTAAGCCCACAAAGGTGACAGGAGTGGCCAGACGTGTAAGTGGGCACTGGGATAGAGTGTGAAGCTAGGGAACAATTTCCTTAAATATCTTGGGCTCCCATATCTTTTGGGACACTACGCAGTCCAGCGTGCTGCTGAGCTCTCGGGGAGGACTGCTGGTCCTGGTCCATCGCTGCGTCAGACCCCAAGCACGTCTCCAGCTTCTCCCTCCACATCACCCCTATCTGGGGCTTACGCTGTAGTTATCTTCTCTGGTTTGTCTGACTCATCCACCTATCTCTCTTGAAAGTCTTGATGTAGATTCCCAGGACTAAATGAAATTTCAGCCTACTTGAGTTTTTCAGGAAGATTCCCCAGGCTTGTCAAATGATTTTCTTTCTATAACCTTACTCAACAAGCTACACTGCCAGTCTAGAAACCCTTTCCTTGCTAGTGTATTGTTTCTCCTTGATTTACCGAACATCTAAAAATCTGAACTTCCGACCAAGAAGTCAGCCCAGATAAATCAAGATGCTTTCAGTTGGCTTGTAAGAGCAGCTTGCTTCTGGCTCAGAAAATAAGGAAAATCTTTTTGTGTTTGCTTGCAAAGATGGGGCCTCATGTCCACTGGCCAAGGCTAAGGCTAATTATATGGAGTAAAGTGGATGTTGGAAATCAATCACCATAACTAGATCCGTGGAAAGAGGTGAAATGTATCAAGTCCCTGTAGTAACCATGAAATTTCAGCCATCCCTGATTATCCCACCCGTGTTTACCCTTTACTCAAACACACCTTGCCAACATTGATAGTTGATGGCTGTTCGATGTTATTATTCAAATACTTTTGCCAAGGTAAGAAATGTCCAGGCCTGTAAAGAATTTTTTATGAATGTATTTGAGCCAAACTGACAATTGCCAGGAAGCAAAAATCTCAAAGGACTGAGAAAATGCTCCAGGGAATGGCAGCCACGCAGCTCATGTTAAACACTACAGTCAAGGAAGGAGATAAAAGGGAGGTGAGTGGTTACATGAAAATCCATCGTTGGTAGATTAGGGAGGCAGGAGGAAGCAAAGCAGGGAAACCTCTGAGGCTGGATGAAGAGTAAAACGGAGAGACACATACTTTTACGTCGGTGGGGACAGGGTGGCTAACAGATAGCATCTTCAGCACACGTGGAATCCCAGGAGCAGGGAGACCATGAAGCTCCGCGGACTTCGGTCTGGTGCAGTGGGCGGACCTTGACGGGACTGGGAATAGGGATTATTCCGACATTGCAATGCTACCTTATCCTAGATGCACAGAGACCACACACAGGCTCAGTTAAGGTAACTGACCTTTGTCGAGGAAGCTACAGGCCTTGGACGTGGCTGCTGCCATGACTGACTTTCAGCGAGGAATTTTTATGTTCAGACCACACCCTACATGGTTACTTTCAGTCTCTTGCGTATGTGGCGCTGCCATGCGGGCCTCTCCTGAGCTTGTTGGGTTTAGTACTTGTACATCTCCACGTCGGCAGCTCACTCTACCATCTCTTTTTTCTGTAAGATCTAACCTCTATCTTCACGCAGCCCTGGGCATGGTTAAAGCTTTTAGATGATAATCCTAAAAATTCATTAACATTTGATAAGCATTAAATCCTTCCTGCGTGTCCAACACCGTCCCAGGTGCTCGAGAGAATAAGACAAAGCGAGACTTCTGTCTGGGAGACTAGCCTACGAGGTGTCCAGGGGAAAACAGCAAGGGCTGGGGCTGGAAAACGACTGGGGCCCGAAGCTCGGGTTCCTGCAGAGCTCTGCCAGACTTTGAACTTCGCCCCGGGAGGGTGTGGGGGAGGGGATAAAAAGCCGGTAAGGGTTTTCAGCGGAAGAGTGACCCAGCTTAGTGCCCGTTCCTGCCCTTCAGCCTGTCCGCACTGCTGCCAGAGGCAATGCTTTTGCCTTGCGGGGCAGTGAGGCACGCGCGCTTCTCTGGAGCTGATTTTCGGGTCGGCCAGGCACGCGGTGCCAACCCGACAGGGCACGGAGTCAGCCCACGGGTCTGCCGCGAGGAGAACCAAGTTAACCCCCAATGGGCACCCAGGCAAAACGGCGCGGGGGGAAGGAGGGAGCGGGGCGGCGCTGTCGAAGCCCGGAGAGCAAAAACACGTGGGCACGGCCTTCAGGCCTGCAGGCCTCGCACTGATTCTCTCTTCAGTGGGATTCCAGTGATGGGCGGAACGCCGAACATTGTCACCCTCACCTTTCACTGACTCGAAAAACACTGAGTTAAAAAAAAAAACAAACCCAACACCCTTCGCAAAACAAAAACGTCCAGACTAAAAATGCAACGCTGGTGCGTGCAAGCACGGTCTGAGGTGGGAGGGAGATGTGAGTTTCTCCCTCAAGGTCCCCGCTTCCCCGACCGGCCCCGCCCCACCGGCCCGCCCTCGCGTCTGCGCACCGACGCTTGCGGCAGCGGTCGGCGGGGCGGCCTGCGGCTCCACCCCTCAGTGTGGTTCGGCGGCCGCCGGAGAAGGCTTTTTTTAGCCTCGCTAGCGGCAGCACCCGGTCCTCAGCTGCGCGTGAAGTGGTCGTGTGGCAGGATGAGTGCAGACTCCGACCCCGTGGTCATCGTCTCGGCGGCGCGGACGATCATAGGTGAGTGGCCGGCAGGTCCCACGCGGGGACCGCTGGGACGCTTGGGACCCTCAGAACTAGGAGTCTCACACCTCCCTGGGCCGGTCCAGCAGGCTCGCCTCACTCGTGAGGTGAGGATAATTCTTTTTCGCGTGCTCTGATTGGCTCTCCGGGTAGAGCCACTGCACCTTCCTACTTTCCCATTGGCTGACGGAAAGAAGCGCTCTCTCGCGACCTCCTGATTGGCCACCTCATCCCTGTGGCCTCAGGGGCGGGGCTGCTGTGGTGTCTGAGCCGGGGCACGGGACAGAGGTCTTGCGGGGGGGTCCCTCGGTTGGCCTGACTTTCCTTCCCTTCCTTAGTGTTGTAGTTTTCAAAGCCCTTGGACGCGCAGGAGGGCTGACCTCTTTTGTTAGGGCAGCGTGGCCCATCCTGGGGATGGACCGGCCAGCTTCCCGCGGGTCCGCAGCTCCCCGCGCTCTCTGGGGGCCGCCTTCCCGGGCCTTGGCTGCTGCGAGTCACACGCGCTCCGCTCTGTACCCCGATGAGCTGCGGAGGGCGCCTGCGCAGGGGGAGAGCCCGGGTCTGCCGGCCCCCGGACGTGGGCAGCCTCTTCATCGCCCTCGCGTTCCCTTCTGTCCTAGGCTCCTTCAATGGTGCCTTGTCCACTGTTCCTGTCCATGAGCTAGGCTCCACTGTCATCAAAGAAGTCCTGAAGAGGGCCGCTGTGGCCCCCGAAGAGGTGTCGGAGGTCATATTTGGACACGTTTTGGCAGCAGGTAACTCCTTGGTGACCCTGGCAGAGGGTCAAGTTTATTAGAAGCAGCCCATCAACGACCCCTCTCCCCCACCCAAACTTTTTTCTTGCCGGCATACAGGTGGCTCACAGAGTTCCTGCTGTTAGAATTCTTCCTGTCGCCCCTTTGCAAGTCCCGTGAATAGCTAGCTTCTCTCCATGTACTCAGCATCTTCCATGTACTTTTCCCTGAATGACCCTAGACCACCACCCTCCACTGCCTTTTCATTAGAAGCAGAGCCAGTGTGGCACATGGGAGAGGATGCGGACCCTCCCTCCATAGTTCCCTGAAGTGTTAACACAGTAAAAATGTACAAACTCCTCTTTTGTGCCCCGCATTACCGTGGTAGGTGCTGGGGATAGGGCTCCAACCACGCAGGTAAAGCCCTCGCTCCCACGGGCCTCACTTCGGGGCTGGTAAGGCAGGGTGGCCTCACGCCCCTCACAGACCAAGGTGAGTCATGCCTGGGTTGGGCGCGGGTAAGTCACCAGGGTGCTCCAGTCCTCTCGTTCCCACTGGGAGTGACAGACCAGCAGTCCCTGCCAGTTCCTAATTTGTTCATCGTGACGAGTTTCAGGATCACTCAGGAACATCAATTCTAATTATTCATAGTGCTAATTGGTAATGCTCACTAACAACCAGCTTTTGTCCTTGCCCTTTCTGAGACCTGGCCCATTTTTCTGGGTATTTACTTTGAGGTTTTGTAGTTTCTCTTCCCAGCTCTCCTTCCTCCACTTCTCCGGACAGGCCTTAAGGTGGAAGCCCACTGCTTTCTCATGACCCTGCAGGGCGTCGAGTATGAGTACCGCCTCAGACTCGTCACCTTCAGTCACTCCCTCCTTCCTTCCCAGACACGTGACTCACAGTTGCTCAGTTGCCGTGGGGTAGCCAGCTGCTGGCTTCTCTGTTGCCTCTTCGCTTCTCACCTCCAGCATCTCCACACATTATAATAAACAGAGAGCTGCATCTGCTGAGGGTCTGCTTAGTGCTGGGCCTTTAAAACGCTGGGCTTAGTGCTCCCATCGCCTCATTTACTACTCTCAGTAAGCCTGTTAGAGCACATTTTCTCCATTTTACAAATAAATAACGGAGATTCTGAGAATTAAGTCACTTAACCAAGGCCACAGTTTGAAGTGGAGCTAGTCTTTGAACCCACCTCTGTCCTTTAGCCCAGGAATCCTCCACAGTAGCATAAATATTTACTGAGCACCTGCTGTGTGCCAGGTACTGTTCCAGACAGCTAGAGATGAACAGTGTTTATATAAGGTGGAAATTCTCATGGAGCTTATATTCTGCTAAATGCTAAACTACTAATTAATTATGCTCAACACCCATTCTTAACTCTAAGCACCTGAAGACAAGGATTATGAATAAATAAAATTTTTATAAAGGATTTATTGACTTAAATGCATTTGTAGCTTAAAAAGCAGGAAACTTCCCTGTCCAGGTAGCTCAGTTGGTTGGAGCGTCCTTGATGCACCAGGGTTTGGATTCAATCCCCAGTCAGGGCACATACAAGGAGCAATGAATGGATGGAACAACAAATCAATGTTTTTCTCTCTCTCTAAAATCAATAAATAAAAAATATTTTAAAAAAGAATCAATCAATGACTGCGTGAGTAGAACAACTGATGTTTCTCTCTACCTTCTCTCTTTAAAATCAATCAATTTTAAAGAAGCAGAAACCTTAAGTAATATTGTCTTCTTCATAAACTAGTGTCCTATGCATTTAACTCAGAGAATATTTTAATAATTCTTTTTAATATTTTTCCTGTGTCTACTCTCAATGTCCACCTAATCCCCGATTAATAACATTGTGATGAATATAATCTCTACATTTTTGTCACTGACCGTTTGCCAGTTTTTTCCCAGCAACCTTACCAAGGTGAGTTGCTAGATGGGGGTCTGTCAGTAACTTGCAGCAGAGTGACCACTGTATAAACACTGACTGACTCTCTGACACAGTGGTGACTAAGAATATCTGATACTGTCAATACCATCCTCTTCTCCAATATTTTGATTAAATTTGTAATCTATTTCTTCCCGTTCCATCAACACACTCCCCACAGCAAATATTTGTTGTGATTTTTTTTAATCTTTATTTGTTTTTCAGAGAGGGGGGAAGGGAGGCAGAAAGCAAGAGAAAGGAACATCAATATGTGGTTGCCTCTCGTGCATCCTGTACTGGGGATCTGGCCCACAACCCAGGCACGTGCCCTGACTGGGAATCGAGATCAGAGATTTTCCTCTTTAAGGAACCCTCTTACCTTCCCATGGCTAAGGCATCGGAACCATGACCACAGAAGCACATGGCCTAGTTAGAAGCATAAACAATGCCTGCGGCTGCCCTTACTTGATAAGGGAGTGTGCTTATTCAAGTCCTATCGAAAGGTCCGGAAGATAGTTCCTTCTTAAGGTATTAGTAACTTTGTGGAGAAGAAAGCTTGCAACATCCACGAGTGTCTGTAGAGCAGCACAAGGTCATGTGTGCGTAAGGGCTGCGCTAGGACAGATGTGGGGTGTGCCGAGGCCTCTCTGCTTCCAAGAGAGCGTGCCCTGGCAGTGGCAGGAGGTCTGGATGTAAACTGGTTTTGCATGTGCCTCCGACCAAACATTTTCTGTTCGATTGCTGAGAGGCCTCTGTGTTCCTTCCTCCAGGCTGCGGGCAGAATCCTGTTCGACAAGCCAGTGTGGGTGCAGGGATCCCTTACTCCGTCCCAGCATGGAGCTGTCAAATGGTCTGCGGGTCAGGCCTAAAAGCTGTGTGCCTCGCAGCCCAGTCCATCCAGATCGGAGACGCCAGCATTGTGGTTGCTGGCGGCATGGAAAGTATGAGCAAGGTAGGACCTCCGAGGGGGCGGCTGTCACAGAGCTCTCCCTGATTCACTCATGTCCGCGCCATCGCAGAGTAAACCAAGTCAGAGCGGAGCAGGAACCAAAACAGGAAACAAAAAACCAAAAAGGATGCAGACTTGATCCCTTCCTGAATGTTAATTATTTTTCAAATTAGGCGAGAAATTTGGGTTCAAGATAAAGCCAGTCCACCAGCGTGATTAGAACAGAATGGTTTTTCTAAAATGCTAACGAAGCATAAAATATTTTCTGAATCAAACCTATAACATTAGTTCGTAGAAATCCTTGATCTGAAACTTCTTTCTCGTTGTGAGAAGTCAAGAACAGGTGTTGCCATTTACCTTCCTGCACGTGACAAGGAGGATCCCAGGGACCAAATTTCGTTGACCTTTGGGAGGCATAAAATGCAGAAAAGTGGCCCACTGAATGGTGCCTTCTCTGATGAGTTTGCCAGACGGGATTTGTTTCACCAAGTTCCATCCCTCAAACTGGCACGATGAAAGAGGACACAGCTTGCCCCCTGCTTCGTACAGGCAGTTCAGGGGTCTGACCTGGCCTCCCCTAGACAGAGGCCTCTTCTGCCCAGCCGTTGCTGAGGCCCAGGAGCGGCTGAAGGTGGCGAACAGTCAGAGCGTAGGACTCCACAGGTGCTTCTGTACCTTCAGTCCCAACAGCACTTGGAGGGCAGGTGGTGTCATTGTGATTTACTGAGACCCAGAGCCAGGATTCAAGCATGTGCGGCTGACTCCCAAGTCCTTGTGTTCTGCTGTAGCTGCTAATGAGTTGGTAAGAGTTAACAGGATTCACGGCCTACGCATCTCTCCCCATCAGTTAATTAGGCAACCTGATTGTTCCCGGCATAGGCAGTATGTCTCCCATCAAAATAAGTAACACAGTGTTAGTATCACTTAAGCCCTTTAACAGATAACTAGTTGCCTCTTTGGGAAGAATGAATAAGGTTCTTAAGGAAATAAATAGGACACAGAAGGGATAGGTTTGATGGGAAACGGAAAGGGGCAGGTAGGAGAGTTACAGCTCCCAAGAGAAGACAGGCGGATTGGCCTGCTGATTCCAGGGCTTTTCGGGCCCTGGACCCTGGGTAAGAAGGACAGTGGGCCAGAGCTGGGGAGAAGGGGCACCAGGGGACTAGATGGGAACTTAGGGACTACGGGATAGTTAAGTGCGGGATGCTAAGGAAGGGGCTAGTTATAACCAAGCCTAAATTCATTTCTGTTTCCAGGCCCCTCACCTGGTTCACCTGAGGACAGGAGTCAGGATTGGGGAGACACCACTAGCAGACAGTATTCTCTGCGACGGGCTCACAGATGCATTTCACAAGTATCACATGGGCATTACAGGTAAGGCAGACGTCACTGAAAACGGATTTACAGTAAAAAGGTTAAAAATCATGTAGTGATTGGCTCCACAGGCACTTTCCTCATTACGAAATCCTGTGCGGTGGGGTGCTTGCTTTTCTGCATGATCTTAGTCTAATCTTGAGGAAAAAACAAACCCAGATTAGGGATATTTGACAAAACAACTGGACCTTGCTCTTCAACAATAACAAAGTTAAGAAACACAAAGATAGACTGGGGAATTCTTCCAAAAATTTAAAACACAAAACGCTAAAGAAATTGACAGTGAAATGCAGTGCATGATCCTGGATTGGGTCCTGAGGAAGTGAATTAGCTGTAAATGACAGCATCAGGACAGCAGGTGAAACTGATGAATATGGACCAAGAATCAGACAATAGTAATATATCGGCGTTCCGCTTCCTGATTTTGAAAGCTGTGGTTATATAAGAAAAGGTCCTGTTTGGGGGGAAATACATACCAGTGCTAACATTTAGGGATAAAGGAGCATATCTTTAACTTTCAGATGGTTGAAAAAGAGAATGACGGAACGGACCAGCTGGGGCAAAAATTAACGTAAAGGAAATTTCTGAAAGTTTAAAATTATATAAAAAGGAAAAGAGAGAAGGAAACAAAGAAAAAAAATGGCTTCTCGATGCAGTCCCTGCCATCTTTTAACATTCATCACCAGTGGGAGGTGGGGCGGCCACAGAGCTGGCCTCTCAGCCCACCTGTGAGCCTGCTGGTGGTGGGCGGTCAGCGCTTGTTTCAGAAAACCTGGAGCTACCAAAAGCCCCATTTCCTGAAAACAGTTTTGCTTTATTTTTTTCCACAGCTGAAAATGTAGCCAAAAAATGGCAAGTGAACAGAGAAGATCAGGACAAGTTAGCAGTTCTGTCCCAGAACAGGGCAGAGAGTGCACAGAAAGCTGGCTATTTTGACAAAGAGATTGTACCAGTTTTTGTGCCTTCTAGAAAAGGTAGGTATATAATTCTTAATGATTTAAACATCAACACGGCTATTTCTAAGAAAGAATAGTAGACAGGAGTGTTTATAAATCGTGTTAACCATGTCTTTCAAGCTGTGACTGAAGGATAGGTCCTGGATGCCCTGAGTATGGGTGTGGGGTGGGGCGTTTCCTGGCAGACGTGCCAGCTCTCATACACTTGGCCCCAGGGCGTCCACACTGCTAGGCGGCCAGAGCAGGTTTCACGAGAAACGGCCTTGTGAGGAGGCAACAGCTGACCTTTCACAGGCTCTCTCCTCAGAAGTAAACATCCATTACTTTCTGCTGCTTCTGTGTGCATTTCGTATTTCTTGGGTGGGTATTTTTGGGTCACTTTTTAAAAATTCTTGATTTTAGAGAGGGGTAAAGGAGGGAGGAGAGGGAGAGAAATGCTGACATCAGAAACATCATTTGGTCGCTTTCCACGGGCACCCCGACTGTGGTGGGGTGATGAAACCTGCAACCCCGGCATGTGCCCTAACCGGGAACCCAGCTAGCGACCCTTCGGACGACACTCAACCAAGCCGCACCAGCTGGGGCTCAAGTTCTGTCAGTGTGATTAACTGGCAACTCGCAGGCCCAGGCCTTCTGAGACTGGCTTTCTCAGTCCGGGCCCTGTTGGCTATAACCAGCCCAGCCCTACGCCCAAGACCATAGCCATTCTGCGCAAGGAACTCCCTGTCCTGCCTCCCTCGGCAAGGGCAGTGGATGTGGGGAGCCCAGACTGTCTCATGACGACGGTGCTCGTAAAATGTTTTCAATTTATTTAAAGAGAGGGGAAGGGAGAAGAAAGAGAGGAAGAGAAACATCGATCACTTGCCTCGTACACACTCACTGGGGACGGAGCCCACAACCCAGGCCTGTGCCCTAACCAGGAATCACTTTGCAGAACAATGCCCAACCATCCGAGCCACACCCATCAGGGCACATGTTTCAACGAACAGTACTTTTTACTTTCCTCTTATGGGAATGAAAGTATTTTTTAATAAGCCTCTTTCCCAAATATGAATCTTCACCAGGCCCGAGGCATCCACCATGCCCAGCACGCTGCCTGCCGTCTCTGCTCTAACCCAGGTTAGCTCGTTTTCTTTTTTTCAGGCCTCACTGAAGTTAAGACAGATGAGTTTCCTCGCCACGGGAGCAACTTGGAAGCCATGTCCAAACTAAAGCCTTACTTCCTCACTGATGGGACAGGGACTGTCACCCCAGCCAATGCTTCAGGTAAGACATGCCATCTCCCAGTAGGTCTTCAGGTTAATTCCTTTTTTCTTTCCTCTCATTATTTGTATGCGTTATTCTAAAACCTTGTTTTAGCTGCTTTAGGGGAAAATGTTTTTCATATTTGATCATTAGTTTCTCCGTATCTGACTCACCCCATATTTACTGAAAGAATGGACCAGCTTTCCCAACCAGACGTACAGTGGGAACCCCGCTTTACTATCTTGGTCCTTTCCCAACCCCAGGTCAGTACCCTCCTGGGAGGGTGAGGATTTCCCTCTTCTTGTGGGTGACCTCCCCTCGCCCACTGCTTTACTCTTTCCACCTTCTCCCATTGGTGTTCTGAGGTCAGTGATGCCATATTGCCTCACCATTTCTGTTTACACGGTGACACCTGAAATACAGCGAACAGCTCTGCCACGGTGTGTTACCTCGTGTCGTCAGGTGTCAGAGAAGGTAAACATGGGTACTTCACTGCAACTCGGGAGCACCGCTTTAGACACGAGACCGTTGCCTCTTGCAGGAATGAACGACGGTGCTGCAGCTGTGGTTCTCATGAGGAAATCAGACGCCGACACCCGTGGGCTTGCACCCCTGGCACAGATAGTTTCCTGGTCACAAGCCGGTGTGGACCCTTCCATTATGGGAACAGGGCCGATTCCAGCAATAAAGCAAGCTGTGAGTTGAATGCTGCATGTTGGTTAATTTCCACCTTGGGGACTAGAGCAGTAATCTGTCATCTTGTGTTTGAGCTCTGCCTTCTTTAAACGTTCCGGGTCCTTTCCACACCAAAATGCTAAGATTGAGCTTGATTTTGCTTTCATGTTTATTCCTATCAGGTTTCACTGGCTTTGTTTCCCTTCTCTGACGATCTTCCAATTAGCCTCAAATGAGCTCATTCCTTGACCTATACATTTGGATCACGTGCCTTAGGGGAATGGTTCTATATCACCTGGCCTAGATATGACAGATATTACTGGTTCAAATTTAAGGTAGTTTAGACTGTCCAAGGGTGGTTTTATTGACCCTTAATGTCTACGCAAAATGTAGCATCGCTAGGCTGATTCAGGAACCCAAATTGGCAGCTTTTAGAGACCCTTCAATATAGTATATCGCACTTTTTTATGTACCATGAGGAATGGTTCCGCCTGTTTTTACACCTTTTCCACTCATTTTTCCTTTAGGTTGCAAAAGCAGGTTGGTCACTGGAGGACGTGGACGTGTTCGAAATCAACGAAGCCTTCGCAGCCCTGTCTGTGGCAGTAGCTAAGGAGCTTGGATTAAACCTGGAGAAGGTGAACTTGAGCCGCAGTCCCAAAGGCTTGCAGATGGCACTGACAATGGTTTTCAGACTGGAAACAGCAAAACCCACATACATGTAGTTAGATAGTATGTCCCAGATAATGGTCAGTCACAGTGGGTGGCTGCTAGATCTAAGTCCTTGCTGGGTCACAGGCTCATGTATTTTGCTGCTTCCTAGTGGGTGGCTGTTAGATGTAAGTCCTTGCTGGGTCATGGGCACATCTATTTTGTTGCTTCCCAAGGGGAAAAAAACCCTTGATGGCATTAGTTTACTTGAAGCAGGAACAGTTTTAACATTTTTTAAAACTAAGAAATAAGGGAAGGTAGTCAGGATAGATGTCACAAGGGTATAAATCAGTTCCTAAACTGCTGAAAAGGGTAACTTACTGGTGTTAACACTAGGAAGAAAAAGGTTAGTTTAGGATTTTAACCTATTGCCACGTAATAACCAATCTTTCCCCCTCTTAGGTCAACGTTCAAGGAGGGGCTATTGCCTTGGGCCACCCTCTAGGGGCATCTGGCTGTCGGATTCTTGTCACCCTGCTACACACCATGGAGCGACAGGGTGGGCGCCGTGGTGTCGCTGCGCTATGCATCGGGGGTGGGATGGGGATAGCCATGTGCGTTCAGAGAGGGTGAACCTGCTTAACTCTTCATGCACCTCCTTTCCTTCTAAGCTAGTAAGACACAAATGTGAGATCAGGACCAATGTGAGGCTGGAATTCACCCTCTGTAAGAACCCACCAGAGGCTCGACAGCTTGTTGTACTTTAATGTGATACACAAAGACTGCCACACCTTAGAGTGTCATAAATAAAGAGAGAAATCAGATCAGTCATCAAGGTCTCCTGAGTGAACAGCATCTTCGTAACCTCCGTGCTTCTCATCTTTGCTTTCTGGATGTAATTTAATGAGATCATCAATTCGAAGAATGGTAATTGCAGCTTCTGTTGCAAATTTCAAACTCTTAACTTTAACAATGGTTGGTTCAAACACTCCTGCCTGTTTGTTGTCTCGAGGTTTGCCATTAATCAGATCAAGACCAATCCTGTAATTTAGGAGAAAAATCTATTAGATGACCTCTTAAAACACATACCCATCCTATTCTTTTAAAGGAGCTGACCCTGGCTGGGTAGGTCAGGTGGTTGGAGTGTCATCCCAAAATACTGGGGCTGTGGGTTTGACCCTGCTGGCGCACATACAGTAATCAGCCAATAAAGGCATAAGTAAGTTTCTCCCCTTTCCTCTCAAATCAATAATTTTAAAAAAAGACTAAAGTAGTTCTTTGTGAGTGACAAAATCAGCACAGAAACTTTCTAAGCATCATTTAGTAACTTATAAAGGAACTGCTTAAAAATAGGTATGGATCACCCCAAAATAATCTCTCCCATCCCTCTGTTGGACCATCCTGTAGGTAAAGTAACTACCTGGAGAAGCAAGGACAAACTAAGACACATCAATGCTAATAAAATCACCAGAAAACAACACACATCTATACAATACAGATGACAATGAAAAGGACAAGGAAACTACACTCACCATTTTAGGTTTTTACGTTCTGGGTTAACTTGAGCCTCATTATGAAAAGCTCTTAACTTTGCAACGAGATCAGTGGAGTCTTGAGCAGCATTAACTGCCAATGTATTGGGAATAACCAGAAGAGATCGTGCAAACTCTGCAATAGCAAGCTGTTCCCGAGACCCCTAAGAAGAGAGACAACAGGGTGTCTTGACACAAGGAAGACAAAACCCACAGCAGCCAAGGTCTCAGAAGAAGTGTATTAACAAGATGCCGGAGATGACCTTTCATGAGCTTCTGGGGGGAAAGGGTTTCTAGGTGTTCTTACCATGCTGGTGGCGTAGTTTTCGAGGTATATGGAAAGGGCTGCTTCTACAGCACCCCCACCTGGCACCACAGACTTGGACTCCAAAACGCGCCTCACCACACAAAGAGCGTCGTGTATAGAGCGCTCCATCTCATCGCACATGAAATCATTTGCCCCACGTAAGATTATCGATGCAGATGTACGGGCCTTAGTGCTGTTTAAAAATAAAGTGAAATTTTTAAACCAATACTTTCATAAAATTGAGTCTACAGAGAAATTCATTACAAGCACTTTGAGTGAATCCTGCTTACGTAAGGACTGGACACGGAAGCAATGTCTAGACCACACACGCAAGAGAGACGAAACGGTTATTCCGTCTCCACTGACAGTGGTCCACTGATATTTTATCCCATGCGTATAACTGCTCATATCACTGAAAAGACTATAGCAGCAAATTAATGGGAAAGTGATCTCCATTTATTAATAAAATCTACACAGCTTTGTAATTTAGTAAGTGGTTCTTACTTTTTGATCAGGATCAGTTCATCATCACAAATTCTCTCCTGTACCACCTCTTCAGCTTGTCCCAACATTGAGGCTTCAAAAGTTTCTTCGCCCTCCAAGTTGGCCAAGGTTGACAGAATAGTTGCTATTTAGAGAATTACAAAGATCTTGTCAATACTGTTCTCCCATGAGTATTTTCATAGCCTATCTTAGATTTAGAAACATTTATGGAAAAGCGATATACTAATAATACAAGTTTGTTTCCAGTTAAGCACCAAACAAGCAACGTATCCTTTTGTCCAAGATGGAACTGTCACTGAAGAAATTCAGTAACACTAAAGAACTGTTCCAGTAACACGAAAAACGGCTCTATAAATACATTTGAAGAATAAATAATTACAGGAATTAAAAAGAAACAATGGCTGTCTTGGAAGCTGCTTAGTGCTGATGTTCCAGTGTAGAGACACGGTCATGTACAGTAACATGTCATATCTGAGAACTAACAGAAGACATACCTCCAGAAGCTTTAGCAATGCGTTTAAGGTCCCTTTTCAAAACTCTCCTAACCGCCATTGCACCAGTCTCCACAAAATACTTGAGACACATATCGTCAATTCCACCAGTAGTTAGAACAACGTTGGCTCCAGCTGCCAGGATCTTCTGGATTCGCTCCTTAGTGATATCTGATTCTCTACAGATAAAGAAACCCAGGTACCTCTTGTGTTTTTCTCGTAACATAGCTTTAACTTCCATAAGCATTTTTCACAAGGTAACTGCAGATTAAATATTAACTAACCTTTTCTATGACCAAAATTTAAATCAGTCTAATTTTACATAAAAGTTCTAGGGATTAAAAATTATCACTTAGTTTTCCCCCAATTTGAGTCCCCAACCCCAAGAACTGTGATTGCAAAGGAGAGCGGCCCTGCCTTCAATGATCTGCCGGGCAGACAGTCAACCACATCCCGTGGCCAGTACAGAGCACACGGGAGACAGAAATCCACCTTGGCAGGTGGGACAAGGAAAGCTTGAGGGTCTGAGTCAAGAGGGTCCCAGAGGTGAAACTGCAGTCAGGACCAGAAAATGAAGAACCCTGAAAGCGTGTTAAAGAGTCTGGACTAAGTTAAATCTTTTTAAGAGCAGCATTAAATCCATGTTTTCAAAAGGATCCTGACTGCAGCAGCGTGGGAACCGCACTGATAAGGTGAAGGACTGCGGCAAGGAGGCAGCAACTGCAGACACAGACGACCTACACAGAGGGGTCAGAGTGCATGGCTTAGGTGCGTGGGAGGTTGAACTACTGACTCCTGGGTGAAAGACATACTAACAGACTGGAGGCAGAATGAGACAGCAGAGCTCAGTTTTCAACAGCATGCGTGTGAGGGCCGCGTCATTCCGGTGCGGATGCCGGGGGTGGGCAGACATGGATGGAAATCACAAGCTAGCTATGGGAAACGGTGTCAGTACGGAGGTGACTGAAGCCATTTCGCCTATCATTTGAAGAATTCTTCAAGACTAACCTCAACATGAACCCTTTTGTATCTACTGAACCAGTACTGTGTGCCAGATACTATCCTAAAAACGGGGCTACAGCCCAGGAAGTCACTCAGGGTGCCCCTCAGAGCTCACAGCCTATGCCACACGAACCCAGAAACTGCGGTAAGCTCCCGGACAGCAAGGCGCAGACAGCCGTGGTAGAGCGTACTTTAGATTGAGGGATGAAAAAAAGCTTCTCTCAGGGACTGACCACCTGAGGAGCAAGTAAAAGTTAACCAATCAAAACAAGCAGGCAGAGAAGACGTTGAGGCGCAGGGAGAAACATGCTAGGTCCTGTGGATGGAGAGTCTGCTGGGCCCCAGCTCCCACTGGGGCGAGACCACAGCGCAAGGGATGCCCACGGCACCCCCAGCTCCGGCTGCAGGCGTGGTAAGCGGGGAAACAGCCTGGGAGGGCACAGAGCAAACTCCAGACCACCAGCGTGGAGGCCTGTGCGACAGTCTGCGTAACAACGCAAACGCAAGCAAGTAAATTTGAGATTTAACTTGAAGATAGAAATCAGGTGGTCTTGGTGAGAAATTAAAAGGGTAAAAGTTACTAGATAAAAAAAAAAAAAAAAAGTTAAAGATATTTTCTAGCTTTCTGTCCGAGTAGACCGAATAAAGGGGTCCCCATCGCTAAAACCAAGAACAGATTTGGGGTATATCACCACAATTTCAGTTTTAGACATGATTTTGAGATGCTTAAAAAATATTCAGCCAGACAAATACATGTGTGTGGAGCTCAGAGAAATAGATTTGGGAGTCTCCAAACAGTAACTGAAGCCAAAGGGAGGAGGAGTGCCCAGGGGACAAAAGGTGGCGGTAGCAGCCTGGCTCGGGAACAGAGGAGGCAGTATCACAAAGCCACTCCACCTGTCAAATGTCTCATGAAAGAAATCAAAGGCTTGATAAAGATCAAGTGAAGGCTGAAAGTGTCTAGTGAATTTCCGTCTCAGTCATCAGTGACCTGAGAGGGGTCCTCTGCTGGAAAGGAATGAGAAAGCACCAGAGGACAGATTTCATATAAGCCCCTCTTGAGGCTCCTGGCAGGAGAGAGCTGGAGGAGGGAGGAACTGGAGCAAAAGGTGTGAGCTGCACGTAGAACCTGGGAGGAATGAAGCGTGGAATCAACTGAAGATACAAATGAAAAAGAACAATCAGTAAATCAGGACACTAAAGCAGAAGGGATTTGGAACACTTATTGTGGAGGGACTGGCCTTTGATGGAAGGACCCTTTCTGGTACACCAGGAAAGAGAAAAGAGAGACACACACAGTTAGATTTAGAAGATGAGGGCATTCCTGACTCTTGGAAAAAATTTCTTGTAGATTTGGTTCAGTTACTACAAACAAACAAACAAACCACACCAAGCGACCAACCATTAAAAACTTACATCTTCCTGACTAGGCCTCTTGTGTGCCAATCAACACATGGCACCGTGCACACCGCCCCGCACCTGCTTGGCATACGGGAGGCACACGGTCCACTTCTCGGTCCCTCTACTACATTAAATACAAGACGCAGTGCTCCTTTTTCAGTTTACCGCCACCTGCTCTAGCAGAAGTATGATTTACAAACACCTATTTTCAAAGGTCAAAAATAATCTCTCAACATACCTCTGTCTAATCTGGTCCAGTTTTTCAGGGTCTGTAATAACCACTTGTACACCAAGCTTCATTTTTGTTTTCTGCAGGCTGAAGTCAAGGCAAGCAATTTTTGCATTAACTATTCTCTTGGGCATGCCTATAATTGAACATAATATTAAGATCCTTTAGAGTAACTATTAATAACTCTACATTTTATAACATATACCCAGCCACAAAGCGTAATAGAGTAGTACAGAGATTAAGCTATATGTAAATACAAATCTAGATTGTTACATTTAACATTACACACACATTTTCATGGTATTAAACACATGCACTTTCTTCTAAGTTGCATTTTCCTAAGTTATGTGCTTAAGTCATTAAAGAGAAACTGACATGAAGTACAATTCCTTAAAGAACAGTAAATGCACAGCTTGGATCATTCCCCTGAAGACGAGCAGTATTCAACAGTCCACCAAAAAAACAATAAATAAAAAAATAAATAAGAAGCTGATTCACTTCTAGTCCCGTCCCTACGTGACCAAAGCCCAAGCCTTACCCTGGGACCCCACGACACAGTTGAGCGCGTAGCCACTGATAAGCATGCTCTCCATCTGACTTCTCCCGTGGGCCTTCAGAATGTTAATGGAATTGACTGGATAACGAGGCTGGCCTCTTGTATCTGTGTATTTTATAGCAAGTACAGCATCTACTACCATGTTAGCGAAGAAATCACCATTTCTAAGGCAACAGTTAAGGAGAATAAGAGACTTGGAATGGACAGTGGGTGCACATGAAAATCAAGAGTAATCGAAAGGCACTGCCTTTTTGCAGTCTCATCAAGGAAACAAGCATTATTTGTATTACCAAAATGCTACTGTACTATTTATCACTATCTGCAACTCATATTACTTCTACAAACGCTTTATGTTACCTTTCCACCTAGAAAAGCAGGGAAGAACACAGGCAATTTCAATACAGTATCACCTGGCATGAGAACTAACAGAAGTTCTTGTAAAAAAGCCTCAACTTTACCGGACCGCAAGGATACATTCCAATAATTTTGGACGACATTGATGTCTTAGCAGCATTAATCAGGCAATCTCTTCCAAGTTCATCAGTGTTAATAATTAGATTTTCACTGATATAACGCACTGCTTCCCTGTTTAGAGGGTGCGAGAGAACATAAATTAATTCCCTGTTCAAACTTTCATCAGTGTCCAAATGTCAGGGGCACCAATTTTCTGTTCAGCCATTTCATACAGGGGGAGGGCACAAATAGACCCTCCCCCCTCAGATCATGGCAATTTTACTCTACCCCATAAGCATAGCCACTAAAACCTATTAGGAGAGAATGTGGTAGTCAAATGGGAAAAAAAGACACTGGCCCCACTTACTTCAAATATTAATTAAATGCCAAAATACAAGGTTTCCAAAATAAAGTGCAGTCATTAACAAAAACATTTTTAAATGTTTACAATTATTCTGTTGAGTAATATAAAATTATCTGAATACAGACAATCTTACTTGCAAGCAAGTCGATAGCCACTAATAACTGACGTGGGATGAATTTTCTGTTTGACTAGTTCATCCGCGTTTTTTAGAAGTTCTGCTGCAATAATAACCTGTTGAGAAAACACACATTGCTCTAACGTTGGCCTGACACTCAGTATGTGCGATGGTATGTAAAAACCAAAATGATCAGATGCTAAACAGAACTGTGATGGCAGTGAAATGAGTAACTAATTAGAAACCTGAAAAAAGGTAAGTCTTCAGTGTTTCATATGCGAATGGCCAAAGCCAAATAAGAGTCCAAAAAATGTTCTGGCTCATAACCCAGCTCTGCCGCACAACACTAAGGGACTGCACTTGCAAAGGACTTATCTTTCCAAGTGTCCAACGGACGCTAAATAAAGAGTCTAACTACTCAGATGACCTATACTATTTTAGGTTAGTGCGTTGGGAGTCATTCCAAAAACCAGAAAGTCAGCAGTTCGATCCCCAGTCAGGGCACATGCCTGCATTGTGGGTGTGTGAGAGGCAACCCATTAATGTTTGTCTCCCTCCATTCCCCCTCTCTCTAAAAAAAAAAACCAAACAAAAATCCTAAAAGCAATGAAAAAAACTGTTGTTGGGTGAGGATTAGAAAAATTGCTTTAAAAATAAATAAAAATCATTTAAAGACACTACAAAAATTTTTAATTGAAAAGACTTCAAAAATACAAGTGGGGGGTAGGCAGAGACAAATGTATTTGAAAAAATAAATTAAAATTAAATTAAAAAATACTACTTCTTTGGGGGTAAATTATAATTTACAAAATCATATTATCATAAGTAAGTTCCTTATACAGAGGCCCACATTTACTATTTAAGATGAGGAAAATTTCATTGTTTTATGGCCATACTTTTTTTAGAGCAAATTATTTGTTCTTCACCAAATAAGTGTTTCTATTACCGATGTGCTGCATGTCCTCCAAGTTTACACCATGCTATTGATCCCGTGTTTACTGTCTTTCTCACACCCCCATTGTGAACTCATGAGATTACCTTGTCAACATTTAAAATATAAAAACATCGTGTTTTTAAAAAACGAGTGAGATTGTCTTCTTTAAATAATTATAAAGGGAGGGTTTTAGACATTTCTAAGTCTCTGGTCTAAGAGGGGAGGGGAAAAAAGCTTAAATGAGGGGACTGTATTAAATTATGTTTCTTTTCTTTTCAAGTTGTGCAAACTAGCTATCACCATCAGTTTTTTCCAATTTTGTTTCTGAATCACCACCAAAGGAACAAATTAAACCCTCTTAAGTAGAGAACTTACTTTTGACTCAGAAGCAAATGGCGTATCAGAAATCACTTTCTGAACGCTGGACTGAGGAAAATTAGTCTTTAGCTGTCTACCTGGTGACTACCTACCACAGAGGTGGTTCCATCTCCCACTTCTTTGTCTTGCAGATCAGCCAGCTCACAAAGAACTTTAGCTGCAGGATGTTCTACCTCCAGTAACTTCAGGATGGTTGCACCATCATTAGTAATGGTTACATCCTAAGAAATTTTCAAGGGGAAAAAAAAAAATCACCCACAGAGACAAAACATTTTCTAATTAACACAACCCCATTGTGTCATACATTTACCTTTACTACATCTTCCAATACCAGCACTCTGACTAAAACCAAATAATTTACATAGCAAAATACTCGAGATCTTTTTAATTTAAAGAAACATCATCTCTACTTACACCAATATCATCCACCAACATTTTATCCAAGCCGACTGGTCCAAGAGAACTTTTTACAATATTGGCAATAGAGGCTGCAGCCATAACTGTAAAAAATGAAATAATGAAATCAGAAAAATCCACTCCTTCAAACGACAATCATTTCACTGTCAACAAAGTAAATGACACTGCACAGTCTCTGAATTTTCCAAATTTACAAATCTCTCCTGATTACCTAAAATAAAAAGGAAATTTACTGGTCATAATTTCGGGTTTTGCCAGTTCATACATGGGGGAAAAGATATACTACACCAGCCTTTTCCTTTAGAAATTGGCAGGTTAAAATAAAAATCATATAAAAGTAAACCATCTTTATCTGTCAGTCAAAAAAGTGAGAATCCAATGTTCTGATTTTATCGCAAATTCACCCAGGACAAAAATTAATAATCCATCAAACAACGCTGAGAGGACAGGCATCTATGACTTCATACTGCAAACGCTCTCAAAAGAGGTGCAACAACGAATGCTTTAACGCGTACCAATGTTCACTAAATTCCTTTTAACTACCCTTATGCTAACATTCACCTAAAATTTCGTCAGCTACTTTTTTATTTCAAAAAGCTGTCAGCGACAGATGGGGTAAGAACTGGATCTGGACGTCGGGCAGCGGGCATCTACTGCAGATGACAACCGGTGGGGTACAATGGGCAAGTCGTCGGAATTGAGGCCATTTCCTCCTCAGTAATACGAGCGATTGAAACTACTCTTTTCTGGTTAATGGTCCTAAAACGAGACTTAGAGATTGAGAGAGAGACTCCTCGCTGTTAGACTCGGAACAAAAGAGGATCAGAGCAACCCAAGAGGACTCCAGGCGTGGCCATCACGCGTCTCGCTTTTCATACACCACAGCCTGGCCATCCACAACCAACCACTCCCATCCCGCGCGGTTCTCAGAAACGTGCCGCGCTCTGCCGCGTTCCTGCCCTACGTAAAGAGGGCGCTACCGCCCCCCGCAAAAGTGGCGAGACCGGCGGGGATAGGACATGTACCCCAACTCCCAGACTCCTTTTGGGGAGAGAAAAACACAAGGACGGTAGCCACAGCCCAAGAGGGGCGGACTAGGAGACGGGGGAGCGAACCGCGTCGATCCAAACCAGGCCTTGTCCGTCCTTACCGTTCTGGGAGCGGATCGTCTCCCCAGTGCTGCGATCCCCGAAAACGGACAAAGGCCCCTCCATTTTCGCTGTAGGGTACACCTCGGGTTTCCCTCACACCGCGGACAACTCGCGTATCGGTCCCTAGGCCGGGAAGCGGCCACACCAGCAGCGGGTGGCAGAAACGGCGTGGAACGGGCCCAAGCGATGCCGCAGGGGCTGCTGGGAACACCGTCCCTAGAACCCATGCGCCGCTGCGGGGCAGGGCGGGAAAGAGAGGGAGGAGGCCTAGAAGCGTGAATGAGTAGGAAGTGAAGAGCCGGGAGAGGGCGGGTCCAGCACTTTCGCCCAATTGAAGAGCGAATAAGAAGGCCAACCCCCTCCCCGCCAAGGTGGACCGGAAGTCAGGATTACGGAGAGCAAGAAGGGGGTGCTTAGTTGAGCTGCGCATTTGCACATTCTAGCGCCTTCTAGAATGGGTGGTTCACAGTGGGGCGGAGCTCAGAGTGTGACACGAAGGGAAAGGGCGGGCCCTTTTCAGAGGCCGAGCTGGGCTTCTAAGCTCGCCTTGCTTCTTAATTTATAACAGCGATTTTCTACTTTTCTCATCCCGTGGCGCACATAAATTACTAAAATTCTGAAGCACATCCAAAAATATATTTTTTGACAGTCTGACAAACGAGGGATAAGTTTGATTGATTCACTCCCGGCAGCTCTTGATGTGTTGGCTGTTTCCATTTTTTAATTTGACAATCTAAGGGAAAGAGGTCAGTGCCCAGAAGTAAGTAGCCAGGTTAGAAATTCTTGGACGCCAGCTGTGAGCCGCTTGTCTATACAGTAACTTTCCCTTGTCCTAAAACGTAGAAACTTGCTCGGAGAGCGTGCATGTCGCGGGCTTTGTTCCTGTCCTCCGAGTATACGCTGGGGCCAGGATGGGACTGCCTCTCCTCCACAGCCCCGCAAAATGAAAGCTGTTTCTAAAAACTGTACGTCTTACTCTGCCCCTTTCCCTCAGTGCCCGGCGGGTGTGTGTCGCTTCATGGCCTTACCTCTGCCACCAGAGGACCCAAATAAGGTAGTGTGAAATTACGGATTCCTTAGGTGGGACTCGGCAAGAAGCGGCAAAAAGTCATCTCAACTAACAGGTCGTTCCCAC